>NC_136063.1:2042300258-2045180258 GCF_964261635.1 Lissotriton helveticus | reverse complement strand
CATATGTAGGCATTTCTGCAAGCGAATCTTTGTATAGTGTAGAAGTTTAAAGTGGTTCCTTTTGAATCCCATTCTGGAAAGGTAAAGGAATTTAAAGGGAATCCTGGAAAGCGACTTACTCTTGTTGGTGGCAATTTCCGAGGGAAGAATGGGTTGGGAATTTTTTTTTAATACCTTGATTTCATATATCAAACTATTTGCATGTGTCTAGCTGCATTCAGATTTGTATTGAGATACAAATCGTAGCGTGGTCAGTTAAGTCTCCTACCACTACAAGTTCAATTAAAGTGCTGGATTAATTGGGTACTAAAAATTACGTACTGAAATACTGTTTGTAAAGCTCATGGGTAAAACATTGTATGAAAACCTATCACGACTGTTATAAAAATTGAGTTCTTGGAGCTGAGAGTGCAATGCTTTTGTGCACACAAGTATGCTATTCTTTTGGTTAATGTAAAAATATATATATTTTTTAAAACACTACTTAAGATTTGAATTGAGTACACAATCAGCAGTTACAAGGATGGTACCCTTCTCAATAATAAAATCTCCTTAAGTTGAAGGATGTTTGGGGGTTGAGAATCAGAAGAGCTTATAGTGGTTACAGAGGGTGAGAGCTCTCCCAATTAATTCTCTCCTCCCACAGTGCACTATTCTCTCCTTAACTCTGCCGTGCAGAATTCACTCCAGCCTCTCTGTAATACAATTCCCCTTCGCCCTTTTCTGTGGTCTACAGATCTAAAGCAACAGCTTTATTTCTGTGTGCAGCATCTGCTGAAGAGAAGAAAATACCTGTGCAATGTACAAAACAAAGAAAAGGCATTTCGCACACTTCTCATGGGGAAAATACAAAACCTGATCAGGCCTCGAAAAATATTTAAAATGTTACCAGTCCTGCAGGTCTAGTGACTTCAATAATCTACTTGACCTAACCATAATGCACTGACCTATAAACTGGTCTCAAACTGTGTGATCCTAGGCAAATATTTTATTTACTCAAGCCGCCTCTTTCTTTATTATCACATATGTGAGCTCAGCATGTCTGCTGTACAAAGTCTTTTTAGGTCTCGCGCCTAGCGTTGCAGGGCGCAGCATTGCTCGCGTAGCGTGAGACCTCTTGTACGAGGTTCTGAAAGCTGACCACACGCTTGTGTGTGTGGTTTTGCCTTCGCCCGCAGCCATTGGCTTTAGCGTTTAAAAAAAAAAATAATAATAAGGCACGCAATTGGGCAAAGACAGGCGCATGTCCCGCTTTTGCTCCGCCCAGTCTCACGGTGTCTGTTACGCGCATCAGCACCACTCAGACAACAGGCTCCCTCGCCCCGTTACTCTTTGGTGCGCGCGCACCACTGCTTTCGAATTCCTGCCCGTCCACTCTTGTCGTGTTCAACCTATCTTGCCAGAACGTTTAGAACACCGACGTGTGTCAGCGAATATTTTCCACGACCTCCATAGAGAAAATGATTAACTGGATTTTGGCTTCACCTTCCGTTTTGCTTCTTAGTGAACTTCCCCTCATCGCTTCTCCTGCTTAGTTTTCTTTTTTATCTCCTGGGTCCATTACAAATGACGGCATCTCATCTCAGCGCAGTGGCACTCTCCACACACAACTGCCTTGCAGTGTCAGTCAATTAGGCCTCGCCAGTGGAGGGAGCTCTGCACTGCCCACGGCTGCGCTGCTCAGCATGCATTTGACATTGACAGGTCAGTGCGGACTTGCGTGCTCAGTGCAGGAAGGAACTGCAGCGTCTCTTCACTCTCCGGTCTCGTTCAAGACCTGACACCATGCACGAGAATCCACTGAGACACGACACAAGTCCCTCACCTGCGATATGCACCTCCCTTCGACAGCAGTTCCTGGAGCGCAGCGCCTCACCAGGCACTCTGCGTCGGAAGCTCCAGTGTTCCGTTGAGTGTACTTGAAGGTCGCTGATTGCTCCTCTATGCGGGAGCGCCGGTCACGTTTTTTTGTAATCACTCAAGGGCACCACCACAGACTGAGGAGTAGGTGGCACCGCTTATCTCACCATTGCATCGACCCACATGCCCCGAACACAGAAGTACATTCCTTGTTTTGCTTTTCCTCACTTCATACGATAGCAGGGCACCCGTTTTTTCCGACGCTGCGCTTCATGTACAATGTTAACAATGCTTGTTTGTTGAGCTTCATGCATCGCAGTGTTTAACTAATGGCATTTTAAAAAATTTTATTTGTGTTAAAGCACCACTCATCTCGCGTTTAGCTGATGCATTTTTTCGGGCAGAGGAGAGTATGCAATGTGCAGCGGCCAATTTTTTGCCCTGTTGGTCAACACATTACACACTGGAATTTAGTGACCGCTTAACAGCCAATAAAAATCCCACGCTCTTTAACAAAATGGTCAAATTATTTTGAGGAAGCCACTGGAAACATTTTGAAATGGCTTACGAGTTGTGTGTCCAGCATTCTGGTGCCTATCGATTACCTACTTGCACGCATTGTGCTATCCTGGGCAAACTAATCTATTCTATCTCCCTCTATTTAGTTTTCGCAACAATGATCCTAGTGCACAACAATCACGAGAGACGACTAGTTTGTGAGGTTAGCTCGATCTTGTCTGTCACAACATGTTTCTGAGGATCAATTTGGCACCTTTATTTTTGCAGTAAAGTCGATCAGTAGCTGATGCTGGTACAGAGAAGGGCAGTGCATTGTGGAGTATTTTCCCCTTGTGCTCCGCATAAATCTTGAGCTCGAATCTCACTTTAGTAAATTAGCCTGTCTTGTGCCCTTGTAATTCGTAATTTTGTATCTTCCCGTACTCCGCTGTTGAGAATGCCGCTGTCCGTGTGAATAATGTCCCACAGTCCAAACATTCCTCCATCTCCCTCTTTTAAAATGTAGTGACAGCTGAACAGCCAATAATAATCCCACGCTCCTAAGTGAAATGCTCCGCTATTTTCACCTAGTTTTCCCTTGGGCATTGAGACAGTTCACGTTTTGCACTACAGCCTCGTACCAGGAGAAAAAACGTAAGTTCGAAAACTTACAAACTTGATCTCAAATATGTGTTTTCTTCATAGAATATAAAGATCATTGGAAACCTGCGCTGTAATGTATTCACTTGAGCAGTTTTATCAATTGCGTTTGGTTTTGACTTTGGCTTTAGTGTTTTTCACAGCCCTACAGTGAAATATACATTTTAAAACATGGCAGACCTTTCAGCAGCTTCTTTGTTCTACAGCGCACAGAGAAGACACAGGAGTCTCCTAGCTTTGGAGTGATTGAAGTTGTGCCTTGGAGCAACCTCTTTCTACAAACCAAATGTCAAGATATGTACAGGATGTTGCATTATCTATGTTTACCTTATCCATACACCAGCTTTCAATTTTATTTAATTTGCGACCAAATATTAAGATCTTAGAATTAGGTATTTTTATTTTGCTGTTGTTTGAGTCACAGTGTCCAAGGACCTCTGAAGTCCGATTGTGGTCTAGTCCAGTAAGATAGTATCATCTACTTATGGTAATGCTCTGATCTTTGTTCTTGTGATGCTCTGCGGAAAGGACCTTATTGAGCGGATTGCTGGAATCTTGCCTGCCAAATAGAATTAAAGAGTAAAGGAACTAGTATACAGCTGTGCTTTAGGCCTTTGTCAGCATTGATGCGTGGATAAGCAGATAATGCCCTTCATAAGAATGGATGGTTTTGAGCACAATTTAGTTCTATCTACATTGTCGAATGGTTTGGCAAAGTCTATAAAGGCTGCATAAAGAGGGTGCTCCCTTTCCTACATTGTGGAGAAGTGTGGTTCAATGGTTAGAGCGGCAGACCCTGATGCAGAGGTTTAGCCCGGGACCAGGGTTCATTTCACCGCCTCGGCGGGTCTTTGGCTCAAAAATTCCACGGACCTGATAATTCTCGCCTCAGTGCCTATTCCAATCATTGTATTGGGATCAGTTGCTTCTTTCTTGCGCACAGTTCTAACTTATTATTTGAGATCTTATCGAACCATTTCCCCTCTATATCAAGAAGGGTGATGATGTGAAAGTTCTCTGGTGGATTAAAAGATCCCTTTTATGTATTCACACCAGAATCAACCTTTTCAACTATGCCAGATGGTATTGGAGACCCGCAAGACTTGAATAGTGGTAAGAGGATTGCAGCCCATTGTGACTGAGCAATCTTAAAAATGGCTCCTATTCAGGAGGGGCGGAGCCAGCGACCGTGATGGCCGCTTGAAGTTCGGCTCCGGCCGACCTTACTCACCCGACTCCCCATCCTGAATCTATCCTGACCCCGACCCGTTCCTTGTGTGGGGGATTTGAAGCGGAGCCCGTAGAGACATTTTGGGGCATTTTTGGAACCCCGGAGACCGCGCTGCATCACTCGCGAGTCTGCGGCCTGCTGCAGCTGGAGGCCGGAGCCTCGAGTGCGGACGGTCCCCGGCCTCAAAGTCAACAACATCGGCCGCCGGTCTGGTTCCTGTCGGCCTCACTGGAGGCTGCAGGGGTCGCAGGCGCTTTGACCCCCGGTGTGCAACTGGGTGCCCTGCCCCCTCTTCCCCCCCCCCCCCCCGGACCTAGGGGGGGTGCCTGAATTTCCCTGGAATATTCCCGGTCCCGCTGTTTTCAGCCCCGGGGACCGGCTTGCAGGTGGTGGCTGGCCCGCATTTGCACTGCTGAGACTGAGGCACGGCGCCTGGTGGTGACTCGGCTTGAGGGGCCCACGGAGAGGTCCACTCCGAAGCCCATAAAGTGGTGACCCGCTCTCTTTATCGCTTTGCCGGGGCTGGGGACGGCCAGTGGCTGCGAGTGTGCAGCGCGATGCTTGGAGTGCGGCGTCTACTGATTTGGCGAGCCTCATCCCTTGGGGGCCCCGGAATATCATGCTGAGCCCTGGAACACGGGTTGAGACCCCGAGGGCATGCAGCTTCTCTTCCTGGGCGGCCTGTCCCCCTGGGGGGCCTGTTTCCTTCTGGCTGCCGGCAGACGGGGGGATTGGTCGTGGCCCCGGGCTGGTGGCTAATTGCTGGACTGGAGGCGCAGGACATTATTTGTTGAACTGCGACGATATTGGGCCCAGGCATCACGGTGAATGGGGATCCCCAAGCCACATCCGGGCGGAGGCCTTTCCCTGTATTTCGCCCGGAGACCCGAGCTGTGCACGGTGGCGGGGCCCTGTGGGGATTGCTGCCCCGGTGGTCTGGCTGTGGAGCGACTGGGACTGCACTGCGTGGTGATGAAGGTCTCCGCATTTGTCTACCTGCTGCTCCCTGCGGTTGTTCCGGATCGTGACGGCAATTGCCCGGACCGTGCAAGATGGCGACGAGGACGGACCCGTAGAAGCTGATTCCCAAGACTGCCAGGAGTGCCAGGCAGGTGCAGTCCAATTAACTGGACAGGTATACTTTGCCCAGGGGGTCGCCTCAGGAGTCTAAGAGGGGCCCGGGGGGGCGGTTCCGGTGAGCATTCCGCAGCGGAGGAGCCAACCTTAAAAGACCTGATGGAGGCTATCACTGGGGTCAAGACGTCTCTCGGCCAGCAGATGGAGACCCTGGACACCAAGCTTGACACAGTATCGATCGAAATGGGGCTGACCAGGGCGGACCTTTCGAAGGCGAACGAGAAAGTTAAATTGCTGGAGCTCAAGACGACCAGCCTGATCGAGGACGTGAATCAGCTGCAACAGGAGGTGCGTGATCTCAGGTCCTCGAGGGAGAGCACCGATCCTCGGCTGGATGAGTACAAAGGACGGGCCCGACGCAACAATGTTCGTATCCTGGGGGTCCCGGAGAAGGCGGAGGGGCAGACTACGGATCTTTTTGTGGAGAACCTTATCCTTGATCACCTCAAGCCAAATGGCCTCAGTAAGTTCTTCACAGTGGAGCGAGCTCATAGGGTGCTGGGCGCAGGCCCCGGTTCGGGGCGAATCCTAGACTGATCATTGCTCGTGTCCTCAATTTTCGAGACCGAGACGCTATCCTGCAGGCGGCTCGTGCGGCGGACCCCCTGGAATTCGAGAATGCGACGCTCCTCTTCTTTCCCGACTTTACCCAGGCGGTGCAGAAACAACAGCAGAGGTTCGTCTCGATCAAAAAGAAACTAAGGGACAGAGGTATGAGATACGTCATGATGTTTCCTGCCCGGGTTCGAGTTGAACTTGACGGGAAGGCCTGGTTCTTTGACCATCCTGATGTGGTGGCAGAATGGTTGGATAGTGTTCAGCATCCGGACCAGGAGTCCTGTGAACAGGGGGAGGCTGAGGAGCAATGATTTGGGTGGCTGGCGGTAGGATTTCCTGCGGAACTGTGTTAATGATGTTGTTGAGTATTTTGCATGCAGGTATATCCACAAAGAGTCGGGGGAGTGGGGGGGGCAAGGTCGGGTCGTGTGGCAGGCACTCCTCTGTGTTCTACTTTTAGATTTTCGTAGATTAGTTGGGGGCGACAGGCACACTGCTAGTTGGGGATGAGTATCAGTTATATGCAGGGGTGTAGGGAGGGGGGTTGGAAGGGTGTGTGTGGGGTTTGTTTTTGTTTTATTGTATGTCGTATTATTTTACACTGGGTGTCATCAATCTATCCTGTTCTCTCTCGGAATGGTGATGTCTTTTGTTAGTGGGGTGGTCGGGATCTCCGCCTTGAGTTGGAATGTGAATGGACTGGGTGATAAGATCAAGAGGGGCATGGTTGGCCAGCTGATTCGGAGACACTCTACAGATGTAGTGTTACTGCAGGAAACTCACCTGATGGGAAAGCGTTGCATGGCACTTCATAGAGGGGGCTATAAATTGGTTGTCTCCTAGCCATGCTGCCCCCGACCTACTCGGCTATCAGAATGGATCGTCCCGGGGGAAAGACAGGGGGAGGCGTCGCCCTGATCACCCACACTGATTTCCACTTCAAAATTCTCCCCTCTCCCCCCATTCCTGCCGTGGACTGCCTTGTAGTCCGCTCCATCTCATTTGGGGTCCCCTTGACCTGCGTCTTGATTTATCGTCCCCCCCCAGTCCACCCCCCTTTTTCTTGGTTCCCTGGAGGACTTACTGGCTACGCTAGTAGTGAATAATTCCGCAGTTCTGCTCCTCGGGGATCTAAATTACTGGCCTAATGACCCGGCCGAGGATGCCAGATCTAAGGAGTTCACTGCCTTGCTTACCAGTCTTAATTTTCTTCCCCAGCTTTCCACTCCCACTCACTCCCTCGGTCACCAGCTCGATCAAATATGGACCCTCAACATTCCTACCAACCCCCCTATCATTTCGCCCTGTTCATGGTCAGACCACCACCTTATCTCCTTTGCACTTAACCTTGGACGGCCGCCTAAACCCCCACTGCCTAAAAACACCTGGTTTAGAAAGTGGGATAAGGCCGACCTCCCTGATGTCTGCTCCTCCCTTGCGGCATCTTGCCCTGAGCTTAACGATCTCCCCCTCCCCTCCCAGCTCTCAGCCATCAACAACTGGCTATTAAAGGCATGCAACCGCATTGTTCCCCTTAAAAGAGTCGCCATCAAGCGGGCTCATGCCGCCAATAGGTGGTTCTCTCCCCTCCTCAAAGACAAGAAGCTGGCGGCACGCAGAGCAGAACGAGCATGGCGTCGCAACTACTGCCCCCTCCTCAAAGCTAAGTACTGCCTTGTTCTCAAGGAATACAAACAAGCCATCCTAACTGCGAAAGCAGAGTACTTTTCCGGCAAGATCTTGGCAGCGGAAAATCAGCCAAAGGAAATATTTGCAACGGTCCATGAACTCGCTGCATCGGACAGGGTGATTTCTAAAATCCCCCCGTCTCAATCACTCTGCGACTCCCTCAACTCTTTCTTTTTTGAGAAAGTGGCCCTCATTAAGGCTAACATTCCTCCCTCCCTCATTACTCCGGTCATCACCCAACCGCTTCTTGTTGGTCCACTCCTTACTCACCTCCCCCTCCTGACACGGGAAACCCTTCTCCCTTTATTGGCTCGGGTCAAGTCAGGATCTCCTCACGACATTGGCCCGGCTTTTGCCCTGAAAGAGATCTTTTCCAGCTGTTACTCCCCTCCACTTACACTCATCAATCACTCCCTTTCCTCTGGCATCGTCCCCACTGCCCACAAATCTGCAGTCGTTATTCCTATCCTAAACAAGCATTTGCAATGCAATAGGTCTCGCATTAGGCAAAGTTTGAGCTTTTAGTATTGTAAATGGCATTGGCTATTTTTTTTTGCAGTAGTTACGTTTTGTTTTTATAAAAAGGGACATATAAAATATGTTGCATATTGACATATAATGATGCAGCTCACCTATGACTTATGCAGCAGCAAAATGGAGCAGCATTGAGATCAATTTGTACTGTAAGTGCAGCTCCTGACAGTCCTCTGACCGCAGGCCGGTCGCTGCCCTGCGTGTTTTGTGCTGGCAGCTGCACTCTGCAACCTTCCACTGTTCTAAAGGATTGTATCCCGAGAGTGGGCATTATTGTATGTTAACTCCACATTCCGCAATACAAATAACTTGCACTTTCCTCTGCAAGGCCTATTTCTATTTATAGTGGCTTATCCTGTACTTTATTTAATTTCAACTTTTATTAAAAGAAAAAAAACTACTCACTTGGGTGTGTGGCTGTCTTATTTCCCCATTCATAAGTTGTAAAATGCATATTTAACCTGCAGAGTGAATTTTGTTCTGTTCATGTTATTAAAGTATACCACTAGCTGCTGAAAATGCCTTGCTGCGCTCTACCAGCTGTTGGTGATGTTGTATTAAATGTCCAATTTCAGTGACAGACCAAGCTCGAAGAAGCTCTCCTTGGAAGGATGCTCAGTGTGTACTTTTATTGAAGGGCACTGGCGCTCCTGCCTCTCCCATCCTTTGTACGTCAAACTCCCACACGTTCATCCTTCCAATGTATGTAAAAACATCTAACACCAGTGCTGCGTTTTTTAGGTCTGGCTACGAACAACTTAAGTGTTTACACCGAAATCTGCAAACAATGGAAATTATGGAATACCCTCCCTCATTGGCTATGATGTGTGGAGTAGCCCCCCTGCGCAAGCATAGGGCGATTTCACTGCACATTAGACATGCATCTGCTGAGAGCGAATAGACAGATTTCACTTAAAAACAGCCCTACTGACGGCCGCATACGAAGAAATAGCAGTGCCACTACAATGCAATAAGTCAATAAGGGAAGAAACCACTATATATAAAATTACATTTACACAGTTTTTCTAAATATTTTAAGAGACAGTAAATGAAGAGCCTTGGCTGAAACTGTTCCACGAACATGTATAAATAGTTGCACTATAGGCTTTTTACAAGCGCCCATAACACAGATTTTCCCATTGATGAACACCGGAAGCAGATGTCCGGCCCGCCGCCTGGTTGTGGGCGGGGCCGGGACGAGGTGGGTCCGCTCCGACTGCCTTGCGGAAGCTTTGCCTGTTGTCCTCCGGTCTCCCGAGTCGTGAGGGAGACCGGAGATGCCGTGCCAGCCATGGCGGGGGGGGCCGCGCAGAAGAGGGAGCCCCCGCTAAAGAAGAAGAGACCGGCCCGCCGCCGAGCGCCAGCCGACCCGGTGAGTGCCGAATAGAGAGGAGGGGCGTGAGGCCTCATGTATTCAGCGGCCGGGGGCGCTTCTATGTATGTGTGTGTGTCTCTGGTGAGGGTGTGTATATGCAGTGTGTGTGCGCGCATGTGTGTGTATGCGTTGGCGGGGGTGGGTTCTCTGTATGTATGGGTGCGTGCATGGGTGCTCGTGTGTGTGTCTCTGGGTATGCGCATGCGTGTTGGTGCTTGCTTCCGAGGCAGGAGAGGGGCACGGCGCTGTGCGCGCCCACGAGGTGCAATCTGCGCTCGTGCACCATCTCGTCCGTCCTTCCCTCGAGACAGCTAACTATACGTCTCCAACCCTGGAAGCATCCTTTGGATGCTAATTCCAGGGCGAGACCTAAAAAATATGCTGAATCTAAAAGATGTGTCCTGAACAGGGCCAAGACTGATCAAAAGAAGTGAGCTATGGCCTGGAAGGTAATATTCGAGGAGTTAAGTTTGACTCAAAAGAAACTGTCCCATGAGAGAGGACTTTCACTCAGAAGCAATTAAACCAATTTAGGGTGATAACCAGCTTTACATTAGTATACTGTGTGGATTATGTAATAAATCGCCTGGATGCCAGCACAATTTTGTTTTAATAAGACATGAAGCCTACCATACATTTCTACAAAGTAAGGAGTTGCTATCTCTTGTGGGATTAGTTGAGCTTTTAATGTCACCGCTCAGCATACTTCCACCCTATACTATCCTGACTCGTGGATTAGAAGATGGTGACACCAAATCTTGATCATCTGGGGTTGGGCAACACTTAAAGGCTGTTCAAAATGTAGTTGCTTTGAGCACTGGGAGGATGAGAAATTGTATTCTTCGTCATTAAAACAGGCAGGTACCTGTATCCTAGAGTCCCAAACGCCATTATATTTGATCTATTTTGCCAAACCCTTAAAATATTTGAACTTATTTTTCAATGCATTTATTACTCACACATATCACCAAAGAAGTAGTGACGTGCCAAAACACTGGGAGCATAAAGGCGCCATTAAAAATGTTGTTTTCCTATTTTAATTTAAATGCACATAGCTTCTACAGTTGGCCTTTTTGGCTACTTCGACGCCTCGTCAGGGCTAGTAAGCGCTATATAAATGCAATACAATGCAATGACTCTGGCAAATTCAGACTACTATCGTGAGAGAGCGCCATGGTCATTTTTCCGCCTCCCCGGCACACTTAGTACCTGTGTGTGCATACCATCATCATGACAATTGCAATTTAACACCCTGCCGCTTAACAGTGCGACAGAAAGAAACACACAGGCTCCACGTGCGAGCATGAAAAAAAGAAGGTGGACACAAAACAGCATCAATGTAATTCTGAATTCGGATGCGATATGTAGAAATAGTGAATAAAAACATCTTCTGTGCATTACATCCACACGGTTCCACTGGCAGCTGGCAAATTCCTGCACACGTCCACACAAAATGTGCAAAGCAAGTTTTCTCGTTTTACAAGGATGCAAATATATTCATTACCGACGTCAGGTACAACAAACAGCTTAAAGCCAAAGCTAAATAATGCAGGGGAGGCAGCGTGAGATCCATTATTTGCTAAATATGTGACTTTCAAAATCTACTACAAATCGGTTGTTGTTAATTGGATGTTGTATGTGTGCGCGCGCGCGCATTTTTCCTGGCAAACAGAAGGTGCGCGCATCAGGGGCCTAGTGGGCCTCTGGAAAAAAATAGGAATATTTTCAGGCTGTGTGTAGGGACTGAACTCTTCACCTTCTAGGAGCATCAGTATGCCAGGGACACACGGCCAATAGAGAGGAATAAATGCGAGCTGAATATTCAACAGAAATGTAAATGTATATTTAAAACAGCCTTACTAAGAACAGTGTCCTCGTGACCCTGGGCCATCAATCTTTCATTCAGCTGGAGGCCTGGGGTGGGGGTGGGGGTGGGGGGGGAGTGGGTCTCACTGAGGGTAGTCCATGTGCAGGCCTCCAATAACGCTTTTCTTTACACGAACCTTAGCTCATTTACCCAGAGCAAGAGGGGACGACAGCAATTTTAATCTAATTCCACTGCCATTGTTATAGAAGACTGAGGGAACCCTCGTATTCTCGCTCCCCCCTCCCCCCCCCCCCCCCACCCCCCCACCAACCCCCTTAAAAACAACTGGGAACGTCTTCTTTTAACTTGTATGCCAGTTTGTATTTTTTGCACTCCGGTTGGGATGTTAAGAGTCAGTGCATCGGCGCTAGGGAACATTTGAGTGACCAAACACACTGCTAAACCGGGAACATCATTCTATTTTAAAACAATTTTCCAAGAAGTTTACACTATAAAGAGACGTGCATAGAACAAGACATCCCGAACTGCCCGACGTCACCATAAGGCAAGTTCGCCTGTTTCATACTTCGTCCTGGATGACGCTAGAAGCTCAACCCGCTCCCGCTGCCCGTCCCTGAAGTGTTGTGTACCTGGGTTTGCTGTCCTCGGCACCCCTCGGCTCCCGCACCCGGCGCACCCTGGTCCTCTTCTCCGCCTTCACGGGCCCCTGCTCCGACTTGCTGCCGCTGTCCAAAATTATTGTGTGTTGCATCACACAGCAATAGAGCTCAGCTGATGCCAACTTTGGGACTCTGTTCTGCAAGGAGGGCGCAGCCTAAGATCACACCGTGCGATGACTGCCATAGTTTTAAAATCACACAAGGTTTGTTTAGAGGCTTCCTCATGATAACGCAACTTAGAACATGCCCATGTCAGCAAGGATTCACTATTCTTTGCTGAATTTGCCCCACGATAACTAACACCGTGGTTTATTCTTGAAGCACAAAACCGGAATTGTTGCTCACTCACACTTTTCTGAATAAGAGAAAATCTTTCATGATTCTTCACGTAACATGAAACTATGTAGACTGATTCTAAGATGAGGGATATAGTTTAGAGGTCGCTGGAATCCTAGAAGCACGGTGTGATTTCTGCTCTTTGCAAAGTATGGCTAACATTTGGCAAGTGGATAAGCATAGTATAGGGACGTGGAAGTAGAGTTATGAATGCGAAAAGAATAGTACTTAAATGTTGTTTTAAGTACGAGGCTGGTGCAACTCCTAGATCGGCAAAATGCTCAAGGAAAATAACCGTTCGAAATTAACTTTTTGAAAATACCAATGTCCTGTGCCTTAAAACCAGAGGAGCGGTATTCGTGGAAAGTAACTTACAGCTGAGACAGAAGTTTAAGCGGGCAAGCATCCTAAGCAAAAGAGAGAGCGCCCAAAATACATCCTTTATTTCAAGCACTGTTTGGTTTATGAAGGGCAGAGCTTCTGGGATGACACTAGCAAGACCCCGGCTGAAGCTTGGGAAGAGAGACCGCCATCAGAGAATAGTAGGCGTTCAGTTTCCCAACAGAGATCGGCATTAAAAACAGTAATTACTCGTGGCATATTTTACAAACCTGGCATTTTTAACGTGAACTATTTACAGTTCATAAACACAATAAAACGAGGTGGCTGATAGCCGGGGAGCTGTGGCCAAGCAGGGGTAAGTGATGCGCGCAGGAGTAACACAAGGTTTTCAATCCCGGGCGGAAGTCAGGCAGGCCGGGGGCGGGACGTGAAGACACACCGGAAGCCCGGGCGGGCTCCCGTGAGGTGAGAGAGCCTCGCACGCACAGAAGGAAGAGACCGCCGCCGCCTGCAACGAGCCCTCGCCTGAAGACAAGTACCGGTGAGTGGGGGCCTTTACTGAGCCTTTACTGAGCTGCGAGGGCGGGGGGCATGTGTGTGTGCGTGGGGCGGCGGGGGGCTCTGTATGTGTGTGAGCGTGCGTGTGTGTATGCGTGTGTGATGACTGCGGGGGGAGGGAGAGAGTGTGTGCGAGCGAGTGTGTATGCGCATGCATGCATGTGTGTATGTGTGGGGATGTGCACGGCGCGGGAATTGCTGTGAATGTGGACGGAGCCGACGTGCGCGTGCAAGCAGCTGAATCCAGCCGGGGAGAAGCGCGTGCACCTTCTCGTCCGTCCTTCCCTCCAGACAGGTGACTATACGTCTCCGTCCCTGGAATGCATCCTTTGGATGCTTATTCCAGGGCGAGACCTAAAAAGGCAGGCACTGATCCATCTATGCCTGCCAATTACCGCCCCATTTCCCTGCTTCCTTACTTGGCGAAGGTCTCAGAGGCCCATGTCACCCGGACTCTGAGTTCCTTTGTGGAGTCCACCGGCCGCCTTTCCTCTTGTCAGGCGGGCTTCCGTCCGCTGCACTCAACTGAGAAGGTGGTAGTGTCAGTGATGGACAAACTGAGGGAGGGCATTGACACCTGCCTCCCCCAGGCTCTGGTCCTCCTCGATTTGTCCGCCGCTTTCGACACGGTAGACCATGACATCTTACTGTCCCGTGTCGAGGCGGCGGGCATTGGGGGTACGGCCCACGCTTGGCTCCGGTCTTTTCTAACTGACAGGGAGCAGGCGGTCCACCTGGCAGGCTTTGCCGCCCCTCCACGTAGTGTGACATGCGGCGTCCCCCAGGGCTCTTCCTTGTCCCCTTTACTTTTTAATTTATACATCTCGCCCCTCATTTTTTCTTTACAGCAGATGGAGGTCTCGGTGTTTAATTACGCCGATGACCTCCAATTAATTTTTAATCTTTCCCATTCCCCGTCTTCTGCCTGGAATTTTCAGAGGGTGATGCTTTTCATCCAAAACTGGATGAACTGCAACCACCTCAAGTTAAACCCCGACAAAACCGAGTTGGTTTTGACCGGGGGTGGTTGCAGTCCTTGGTCCCCGTCCTTTTGGCCTGATTCACTGGGTTCCCCTCCCTCCCCGGTTCCCAAGGTCAAAACCCTAGGTATCTTTATTAATTCCCAGCTCTCGCTTCACACTCAGGTTCTTTCGGTGGTGTCCTCTTGTTTTTTTTCCCTCCGCACTATCCGTAAGGTTTCCCGCTTTTTTTCTGTTCCTGCCCTGAAGCTCATTCTCATGGCCATGGTGCTATCGCGCCTTGACTATGGGAATGTGGTCTATAATGGTGCCCCTGACTACCTTATCCACCGACTGCAGCAGATACAAAATCAGGCTGCCCGCCTGATTTATGGACTCCCCAAGTTCCATCATGCCACCCCTCTGTTGCAGTCCTTGCATTGGCTCCCGGTGAAGGAGAGGGCTCTTTTCAAGCTGGGCTGTATGACCTACCAGGCTAGAGCTGGGACCGCCCCTGCCTTCCTCTGTGAGATTATATCTCCCTATCTCCCGGTTAGAGAGCTTCGCTCCTCTCACCGGGCTCTTCTGACAGTTCCACGCTTTAAGAAGAAGAGGTCCGGGGGGACGAGATTTGCCGTTTTAGCCCCTTCTTTCTGGAACTCCCTCCCTTACGCCCTCAGAACCTCTACTTCATATGTAGAATTCCGCAAACTCCTCAAAACTTTTCTGTTTCCCAACTCCCCAGCAGTTTAGTTTTGTCCCCTACTCCCTCTGGCTCTCCGCTACCTAGCGCCAGGAAACCGCCCCGGTAACAGTGCGCTTTATAAATTTATTAAAATTCAAATTCAAATTGTGCATGCTGGTTTTACGACAGGATCGAGAGGGGTTGGGATCTTGATTAAGAACTCATTCCCGCTGGCCATACAGGCTACGTGGACCGACAATAGGGGTAGATACGCTGGTTTCGGGGCTGTGGGAGGGGAGAACTAACTTTTTTGTCTGTTTATGTTCCTCCGGTCCTTCAGTCCGATACATTTCAGGATTTGAGCAAGGTTGTTTTGACGTTGCCTGTTGGGTTGTTGATTGTTGGTGGGGATTTTAATGCAGTTATGGATGGGAAGGTTGACCGGTGGCCTGATCGGGAGTTGTTTGCCGTCCCGGAGGTGGTTGGCTGAGTTTGTGGAGACTGTGGGTCTGGTTGATGGCTGGAGACTTCGGAACCCTGGTGACACTCACTACACTCACGTTTCGGCTGCACACAAATCCCTTTCTAGGATAGACTATGTATTGATACCCGCGGCACAGGCTGCGTGGCTCCGAGAGGTGCGGCACTTGGCTAGGGGGGGTTTCGGACCACTCACCTATCTGGATTAGTTTAGACCTTGGCGGGCGTGATGTGGCCAGGGTCGCACCTATTAGCGCTTGGCGGTTCCGAGACCCAGCGGCTAGGAAAGTAATCGCGCGTGTGGCTGATGGATACTTCCAGGATAATGTCGACTCGGTTGATTCCAAATGTTCCCTATGGGAAGCCTATAAAACTGTCGTTTGAGGGGAACTGTTATCATTTATTTCCTGTAAGAAGAGGGAGGGGCGAGCTGAGATGGACAGGGTGGAATCGCAGCTGCTTGCGCTGGAAAGAAAGGTGTCGCAGGTCTCCTCCCTGGAGGGACTGCATAGCCTGCGCCTCCGTCGGGATGAGTATCGGAGCCTAGTCCGAGAATGCGAAGTCACAACTGGCGGATACCCAGTGTAGGGTGTACGAACACGGGGATAAGGCTGGGAAGCTGATTGCCTGGTTGGAAAAAGGGGAATGGGCGTCTAGGTTGGTACCGGTGCTGCAACCCGTCGGTTCAGATAAAATAACGAATCCGCAGGAGATTGTTGACCCATTTGCTGGCTACTATAAGACTGTGTACGCGGCCGAATGTACATATTCAGAGTCCGAAAATGCGGACTTGATTCGTGACATTCCAATGCCCACCCTATCGGATGATGACAGGAAATTCCTGGACTCCCCATTTACTAATGACGAAGTGGCGCAGGCGATTAGAGGGGTTCGGTGTGGCAAGACTTCTGGCCCTAATGGGCTCCCTGTCGAGCTCTATAAAGTGAACGCTAATAAATTGGCTCCCTTCGTAAGAGATATGTTTACAGAAAGTAGGGAGAGGGGTTAGCTTCCGTACGATCAGCGTGTAGCAAATATTATAGTCTTGCACAAGGAAGGCAAGTCGAAGATGGAGTGTTCCTCGTACCGGCTGATCTCTTTGTTGAATGCCGAGCCAAAAGTTTTAGCGAAACTACTGGCGACCCGACTGGTTAAGGTCATTACGACACTGGTTCACCCGGATCAGTCGGGTTTTATGCCACGCCGGAACACGGCTCTTAATTTACGCAGGCTCCATGGTGCTCTGGGAGGGGCATCACACATACATGAGCCGACGATTTTGTTATCCTTGGATGCCACCATGGCGTTTGATAGAGTGGAATGGCCTTATCTTTTTGCTGTCCTGACCAAGATGGGCATCGGCCCGGAGTTTGTTTCTTGGATCCGCCTCCTATACTCCGAACCACTGGCCCGAGTTGTTGTCAATAACCATAGATCGGCTGACTTTGCGTTGGGGAGGGGCACCAGACCGGCATGTCCCCTTTCCCCGCTGTTATTTGCTTTGGCACTCGAGCCACTTGCGGCTTGGGTCCGTTGGGACAGATCGATCCGTGGGATTAGATGGACGCCCGAGTGGGAGGATAAGATATCGCTATATGCTGATGACATCTTGTTGTATTTGACCTATCCCCGAGCTTCGGTCGTAGCATTTTTAGACATTCTGGAGGTTTTTGGAGGATATTCCGGCTTCGCCATCAATTGGGTAAAGTAGGTCCTTTTTTTCTTGAGTGGCAATCCCCCGGTGGTTCCTGCATGCTGTCCGGTTAAAGTGGAAACTGAGGGATTCAAATACCGTGGCATTTATATTTCCTCAGACCCTCGAAGTAGGTGCTCCAATAATTTGTTGCGACCCCTGGTTTGGCTTAGGCGAGATGTGGTCCGATGGAAATCGCTTCCGCTCTCCCTTCTTGGACGTGCTGTTCTGTTCAAGATCATGGCCCTTCCTCGTTTCTTATACGCACTTCAAAACTCAATGTACCCGGTTCCCCCGTCATATTTCAAGGAGGTCGAGTCTCTCCAGAGACCGCTTCTGTGGGATGGCAGGCCCCGAATCGCCTTTACGAAATTGACGTTTCCATGGTATGACGGGGGGATTGGCCTGCCTAACATACGAAAGTATTATTGGGCGTCGCAACTGGCGGCGGTGAATCAGGCCATCTATGGCTCGCCACTAGATCCCGGCTATGCTATGGATCGCGGTCAGGTGCCTGGGGGGGGGGGAGTTTTCCAGGGCACTGTATGCCAGACGTGGGCGTTTTCCCCTGGTGGGGCCAACGGCGGTCTCTGTCCAGGTTTGGCATGAGGCTACCCGCTCCTTTAAATGGGAGGGGAGGATTACTCTGGCTACGCCTCTCTGGAACACAGAACGATTGGGAACTCTTTGGAAGACTAAGGGTTTTGACAAGTGGGACCTCATAGGGATTTCCGGAGTAGGTGATCTCTGGGGTAACGATGGAGTCCTCCCGTTTGAAACTTTGCAGGAACGGTATCAACTGCAAGGGAGTGAGCGGTTTCGCTATATCCAGATTAGGCATGCCTTGTTGGCCGTCGTTCCTCGGGAGTGGACGCTCCCGGAAGCGTCCCCATTGGAAGATCGAATGTTGGACGGTCATCTTCCAACTAAGACGATCTCCTTGATTTATAAAAAGCTAGTTAATCACACGGAGGATCCCCTAGTGGCTCTTAGAGACCAATGGACAGCTGATGGACTGATCCTAGATGATGAAGGCTGGAGGGAGGCTGTGGCCTCTCCAAGGGTCGTTGCAATCCAAATGAGGCTCCGGCTGGTTCAACTAAAGATCCTCCATCGCAGCCATGTCACCGGCCCGCGATTAGTGCGGATGGGTTTGGCTGTGAGTGATGTGTGCAGGAGGGGATGTGGCATGGCTGGAACGTTTTTTCATATGTTATGGGACTGTGCTCTCATTCAGGGATATTGGTCTGCGGTTCATGTTAAGGTACGTGAGGTGTGGGGAGTGAGCTTTGAGTTGGAGGCGCGGCGTTGTTTGTTGAATGTCTGGGATCCGACTGACCTCACGACCCAAGGTAAGGTGTGGGCCATGTTGGCATGTGGTATCGCCAAGCGTAATATTGCCGAACTATGGGGGGCGACTCAGCCATCTACTATTGGAAAATGGACGGAAGATCTGGACTGGTGTGTTTCGAGAGCGGGCGGTGTATGTGGCCAGGGAGAGACCCAAGAAATGGGGTAAAATCTGGGGGCCCTGGAATGTGTATAGGGGTGATATTTGCGCTCCTCCTGCTGCACCAGACGACCTTGTATTGTCGGAGGATCCCTGAACCCAAACGCTGATATTGTTGTTGTATTTCTCTGATTAGGAAGGCGTACCTGTTTTGCAATGCTTGCTACGATGCAACCCAGTGTTTTTATTGTATGTGTTTATGATTTATTTGTGTGCATTAATAAAAAGAATTTAAAAAAAAATGTCTCCTATTTATCCTGGAAGTCCCATTGCTTCAAATTTCTTTAATGGTATTCTCTTCCTTGTCTTATGTCTGGGTAGGGCATCATTACTTAGTAGTGCGGTCTTTAATTGTAGTTTAAATGCGTCCAGTTCATATTCCAGTTTATTGCCTCCAGTGTATAGCTTTCCAGTGTAACTTGCCCTGGTCGCATTTGATATATTTCAGCTGATCAGTTGGGTTTTCTGTGACGATATATGGTTAACAAGGTTCCATAAATTCCTGGGATTTGTTTGCTTTTGTGTCTTCAAACAATTTGATCCATTGTTGCTTTTAGTTTCTTTTCTACACCAATTTCTTCTTTTTATAGCACGCTCTGAAATCTTTTACTTTTTATTTTATTCCACCATTGTTTTTGACAGATTTCTGGTGTCCTAAGGTCGAATTAAGTTTTTTTTTTTTTTTTTTAACACTGATGACTGGTCCTTAAAACCGTTGGGCTTGCTACCCTGGACCAATAGGGTTTTTATGTCTAATTTTTAAAGCCTCTAATAAAGAGGCTAAGAAACAAACTCATTTATCGGGACTATATAACTCCTGATCGTAGGTGCGAAGTTTTCACTGTGCTGATCTGTGACATTTCCATGTTTTCAGTCTGATCTGTGTGACGTGTCAAATCATTACTTGTGACACTTTGAGTATTACTGTTGAGTGGAGCAAAGCCGTCATGTCCCTGCAAATAGATACATTTAAAAACAAGCATTTGCGATGCAATAGGTCCTGCATTACTGAAAGTTTAAGCTATTGGTGTTGCAAATAATAATGCAAAGTCAAAAGCTCAAACTTTCTGTAATGCACCCTGTGAAACAAAGCCACACACCTTGCTATCACCTTACGAGCACTTAAGGGAAACTTAAGACATTTGGAGTCAGGTTTTTGACGTAGTGCAACCCCCTGTGAAAGAGCTATGCATGCGCTGTAAGAGTGTCGCATGCATCTGTATGTGTGAGTATTTACACGAATAACAATTTAACTGGCACTCTCTAATTTGTTGGATTTAATATTTTTATAGCACTAACCATCCCACTGTAAGGTGTCTGAGCACTTTACATCACACATATACATTGTACATTGACAATAAATCATGCAACTGTGTAATGTAAATCAATGTACAGGGTGTTACATTAGACGATAAGGGTTTTCAGGGTTAGAACTCACACATTGGCTTCAATGTTTGGGATTAGGAGCTAAGATTGTATGGCAAGGAAAAACACAGTCAGGATTTAAAACGTAGCCTAGTGCTTGGCGTTAACTCTTATTACTACCCAAAGATACCTTTTTAGTAGCCTTATCATAACAGATTGAGGAAAATAAATACGCTTTTCAACCCATAGTCTGCAGTTTACTTGCAGTCTTTGTTGCCTGTTCACTGCTCGCTTTATGAACTACAAGTAATGACAAGCATTTGCAATGCAATAGGTCTTGTATTACTGAAAGCTTGAGGTATTGGCGTTGCATTATAATGTGCAACGCCGATAGCTCGAATTTTTATTAATGTGAGACCTATTGCATTGTAAATGCTTGTTTTTATTTAGTAGACTAAACTTTTGCTTCATGTATAATCAAATTCTATCCCACATATAGGCTACACATGACCCCTGGCTTGTCTCTTAGCTCACTAAAAGCATTGTTATCTGGGTAGAGGAATGAATGTTTCTCACTTTGTTTAAAATCTCATACTTTTAATAAATAAATTACTAAAGCATGATATGGTACCACACACTCAATTACAGACGGCACGTTTCCATTGAAATAGTCACACACATTTCCCACTGACATGCAGTTTGACTACTAAAACCATAAAGCATGCAAACAATGTGTGGAAATCTGCAAATATTTATAATTTGCACATCACAAAGCAAAGAGCTCTGATTTGTTTTCACCCTATTAAAATCTTTATTTCCATCACATTTCAAAATTACAATTGAAGTTCTTCCCTAACTACTGTAATATTTGCACAGTTCGTTTACAAGTTATTTAAACGTTGTGTTATATAAAACTGTCCTTCTACCACATTTCATTTCACACTGCCTGTACCCGAGCACTATTTCCAGACAGTTCACTTTACTTCCTCTGACTGCGAAGTTAGAGGATTTTGTAAACCCCAATCTCAAGTATGAAGTAAGCCTCAGTTTGTAACGAGGCATAAGCTGACATTTGACCTCGGTCTTTGAAAGCACAGCAAATGTGACAAAATAAAAACAAGAACACCTGTTCTTTGACATCTCGAGTTCTCTTGGGTCAGACCGGACCAGTAGGCCCTGAAAATAGCTCGCCCTCATAAAATCTGATTTGCCATAGTGAGTGGGCAGGTATATTTCTAGAGGCCTGATGATTTTGTACCCAATTGTGTTTTCCTATGTCTTGGGGATGAGCCTTGCTTTTACACTGTTAAGTTGGCATGAGCTTATTAGAAGTTTAAACGCCATTTTTCCTTTCTGCTGCCTTTGCACACGGCACACATTATTATAAATGTTTAGAGTTTAGTAGTGTGTTGCTTCACACGAGAATGTTTTTCTGTATTAGCAGCCTTGCTTGGAAAGCGTTGTCTAAACAGTGAGTGCCGAGGCCTTCAAGGTTATTTCAACACAGTGGTTGTTGTTCGGACTGATCAGCACACGTTCTAGACATAACATATATGCAGCTGTGGCCACCTCTAAATTTGGCGCGTTTAATAATGCACTGCGAGGCATGATCACAGACACTTGGAAGAACTTTCGCATGCAGAGAGGTATGGGCCGCCCTTGTAATCCCAAGAGACCTTCTGTAGATTTAAAATAACCTACTAGCAAGGGAAGGTGAGATATAGGTGTATTCTAACCAGTTTCCATTTAGCATTGCAGTATGCTTTCTCCCTTTGTATTTTATGGAATAGTAACTATGCTGATAATCTTGTTGCTTATAATATGTTTGCTTGTATTAGCTAAGATACTGCGCATGAGAACACGGTATTCGAAATAAATATTTCAAACTTGCTCGTGTCTCCTTTTCTTCCCTATTTTGGACTGGTATGAGAGTATAACGAAAGAGTGTTCATGTGTTCCACATTGCCTGAGGTATAATAAGTTCTATGTTCTGGGTTGTCTAATCATTGGGGTTATGGAAGAACCAATGAGACACTGATTGCTAGTCTGGTAGGGGTTTTGGCTATTAAGGTGAGTTTTGGTACAGCCTAATTCACTGAGGTTCCAAGTCTCTATGCACAGTTCTGTGTATGAGCAGAATCCCTGCTACTCCTCCTATGTATAATTTGTACTAAATGTTTCCAGCACATACCAACCTTGAACCGGGGGTTATTTTGCATCGCATTGTGCTCTCTTCCAAATATCAGGCAATATTGATGCACACTTTCAACTCCTTATTTTAGATCCTGTGCCTGTGTTTTCCAGGTACTCATCAGAATATTGTAGCTGTACAATACTGAATTAATTTGGGTGTCATCTTACTATGGCACACCAATGTAAAACAGAGGGTGCTTCATATCAAATCAGTTGCCAGCATCCAAAGATCATAATTCAACCTGGCCTTTCTGAAACTAGTCTCAAATAACAATAAGACCGGCATATGACTGTCAACCGGAAGCCCTAACCAGTGACAAATGCCATAGGCTCAGACTTGACCTACACTTTTTTTTTTAAGGTAACAATGTATCCTGCTGGACATAAAAATCATGCTTTTTTCCCTATTCTGAACAATCACAAAAATGTCTTGATGAAATACACGTACTACCGCACATTGGCGTTATCCGAAATGTGAGCTACACATCCCCCTGTATGGAAATTTGAAGGCCAAGAGCCAGTCTTCTATATATTCACCACATTGATGATACCCTAAAGGCCCTTAAAGCTTGTACCATGGTTAATGATGATAACACTGATCTGCCTATCATCTCTACTGACTACAGCACAACTAGCTCCTACCTCATCTCATCCTTATTTCCCATACACCATCACTTACTCCTGAACCAGACCCATTTGGGAAGTGTGTTCTTTATAAATGCCTTAACTCGCCCAGATGGCAAGAAACCATACAGCATAATTGCAGCATAAAATTAAGTATTCTGGAGCATTACATTGAACAAATTCCTCCTGCTCTGATTAAAACCAAAATACTGTTAATGAGTAAACCTGCAGCATGGCTCGATAAATCCACTGGCATTAGCAAGGTAAATTTACTGAGGTCGAGCAATTTTTAGGTCGCGAGTAGGAAAACATACTAACTTTTGTCCTCTGTCTTTGAAAACGGAGCAACTGTGACAAGATAACAACAAGATTTAAAGGCCTTTTTATTACTCACAAAGCAAATGAGCAATAAAGATGCCTTTAAATCTTGTTATCTTGTCACATTTGCTCCGCTTTCAGAGACGGATTTCCAGTAGGTTATTGTTAGGTCAAGGAGATTTTTCAAGGTACTAAACCTGTAGGACTAGTACATGTTTTCAGATTTTTCAAGCCCTGTGCAGTCCACGGGCACCACCTAAAGACACAACCTGCCTCTCTCATCCAACCTTCTGATCTAGTCCAGCTTCATCAAAACAGCACCGTACAGGCGGATGCTTCACAGAGGGATTCATGCTCTCAGATGCATGTTTCAAGTACGAGGTGCAATTACTCACCGCATACTTCTTTACTGCCACTTACTGACCAGAGTCCACATTTCTTACCCACTTCCTAAAATGAAATGCTTCTAGCAAATAGAAACGTTATCACATGCATGCAGACGGGTGCAGTCATTGACTGCACCCGCCTGCAAAGGGATGTCTGAGTGCACCACCATTTGAAGGGCGCACTCTCAGTGAGCCTCCTGAGGGCTTCTTTGCCTCTCCTCCCTTGTGTGCAATACGGTGTGGGTACAGAGGCAAAGGAATCTACTCATTTGCATATGGCATGCCCCTATGCAAATGAGGGAGTGCCACCTTAAGTTGGCACTGGAGCGTTAAGTGCACCAGTGCTATCGGTATTACAGAATGGGCTGCACAAGTGTCTGTGGCTCCTTCTATGATACAAAGTGCCCCAGGGGCACTCAAAGTGGGTGCAAATGCCTGTTGCGCCACCTGGGCACATTGTGTAATACGGCCCCAGAAGTCTTTGCTCTCAGATTACAGAAAATATCCTCAGTCAAAGATAGATCTTCTCAAGTTTAGAAGAATCCCATCCTAGTCATCTGGCCCATCTCATAAACATTGCATCAAAGCTGCCATCCTGAATTGTTGGACTGCAGCCCCTAATACAACATTACTACCTTCCCTAATCCAAGACTTTGATCTCAGCACAATTGTATTCACTGAAGAGCGGTACAGCACCATAAGCAAAGTATTTATCTAGGTGAAGACATCCTTCTCCAACATGTGTGATGTGCTTGCTTTTAACCAAGTTTGTAATTGTAATTGCATTTACATACTTAAAAAGACAGAAGTTAACAGTAAGTATGGCTGTATAAATTGGGTGAGGGGAGAACACTGATTATGGTAGTTGCTGCTGCCTTCACATTGACATGCCCCTGCTCCTTCCCTGGTAACACTCATGTTCCTCTGCAAACCCTAAATGTACGATGGAAAGTGCACCTGACTTGCAGATTCCTGCAGTCTTCAGTTCCATTCTGTGGATCAAAATGTTTCCCATATTACTAACTGTGAATCAGAATGATATTGTGATACTGTTAGAAGATGTGAGACATTTTTTGAAAAATGGCTCCAGCACTAAGACAGTAGTAGTGCACATTTATGAGGGAGTGGTGAGATTACCCTTTCAGCCCTTGGTAATAAAACAAAGACCTATTCACCTGATCATTACATTTTTAGGTCTCGCCTGTCGATGCGCATGCGCATCGAGCAAGCGAGACTATAGGGGCTCATCGACTCTTTATCTAACTTGCAAGGAATCGTGGCGATTCCTTGCAGTGCCCGTGACTTTTAAGCTCAATGCGCATGCGCATTGAGCTTAAAAGCGCGTGCACATGGCCCCAGCCGCCTGCCTTGCCTACTCTCCCGCCCCCTCCGTGCCTCCCCTACTCCTCCTCCTACTCTCCTCCCCTCCCGTCTGTTCCCGCAATCCTCCCACACCCCCGCTCCGCCCCCTCACTCTCTCTGCCCGCCCGCTCTCCACTCCATCAGGCAGCCAGCCGCACTTCTCCCACACCCCCGCTCCGCCAATAAAAACATGTTAAAAGACACTTTGAAACCATTTTCCTTGCAACGTTGGAAGTGGGTCGATATTGGTGATCTTTTTCTCAAACCAAAATTCAGAGGGAAATGAAATTCCTACTTTTAACGTGAAAGCGCGTAAACTTCAGTTTGCGGGTGCTAACCGCATTAGTTCAAATTACACGAAGGTCGAAAGGGGAAAAGGTTGCACATCCCTACTTGCTGAGCAGTCTTGTGAGCGGTCTTCCTCGCAGTCGAAGTCCTCCGGTAAGTCCAATGCAAAGCCCTCCCCTTCCCGCCGTGTCGCATTTCTCCTCCCCCCTCCCCTCTCCTCCGTCCGTTCACTTCATGAATTAGCATTCAAACACACAAACTTCCAGGAACTTTTTAAATAAGCAACGAGTATATTGTTCCTGACGTTTACATTTCATTATGAATTTAAATCACAGTATCTAGCGGATAGTCCAGGCACTTTTTAAACTGCTCAAACCACCGAATTTCATAAGCATTTCGCCTTGTTGTGGAGATCTGGGCACCCTCTAGCTGGATTCTTTTTACATTCAGACCATTGCATTGAGTTGTTTAATTGTGTCTCGGCTGTATGCAGTTTTCTTATATGGACCGCTTTTTAGCGTAGATTACGGTCTAGTTACCCATTCAATATGGCGCATAAGCTTAGTCCTCTTTTCATGCGCATGCAGGAAGCGCATTCAGGAGGTACAGGCTAATTAAATTCAGTCACCCGCGGATTTTCGTTTCCGTGCTTTTCGCGTTTTTCGTGTTCAGGAGACAACACCACAGGCTGCTTTCGACTGGTGAGTAGAGGATTCTAGAAGTGCTTACTCTTGACTGGGAACTCGGCAGGCATCTCCAAGTTTTAGTGCGGGTAAACTTATCGCATTTACGGTCTTTTTACAGAGCGTGTTACTCAATGAATAAAGATCGTGTTGAAAGGAACCCCACGCTACCTTTCATCTTTGAGTCTGTTTTACGATTTTTGGTAACTCTAATTGAGAAACGCATTCGAGAACAGATGTTGATATCACCAAGTCTTACAGCAGACACACTCACAGTATTACGGTCTTTTTACGGAACTGGTTTAAGAATGAACATACAGCGTTTTTAAAGGGATTCGCCTGTGCCCTACACCTTCGATGAGTTGTGTACTGAAATTTCACGTAGATGCAAGTGAGAAACGCGTTGTGTACAACATGCAACAGCATTTTACATTTAGAGTGCTCTGTTCTATGATTGCAGATTTGAACAAACTTTTCGCCTTCATACTATTTTGAACAGTATCGTGACATCAGAATTTTGAAGTTCCTTCGTTCTTGGTATCATGACTGAGTCGCATGTAGACGCATACATAAAAGATTGACATTGAGCAGTGTGCTGCAAGGCAGCACATGGTTTCATGCTGTTAGTTATGTGGGCTGGAAGTGTTACTGCACGTCTTCTCCCACAATGGGCGTGTTTTGTGTGCTCATGGTCTTATATGTATGTGCGCCTAATACCATAGCAGCCTGTCGTCGTTCTTTTTCTCGTACCTTTTGTGTCACCCTCCCTCACCCCCACTCACCCTCAACCCCTCACCCTCAACCCCTCACCCTCCCTCACCCTCATTCACCCTCAACCCCTCACCCTCACCCTCACTCACCCTCAACCCCTCACCCTCAACCCCTCACCCACCCTCAACCCCTCACCCTCAACCCCTCACCCACCCTCACTCACCCTCACCCTCAGCCTCACCCTCACTCACCCTCAACCCCTCACCCTCACTCACCCTCACTCACCCTCAACCTCATGCTAAAGATTTACAAAAAAACCTATTAACAATTCTAAAAGCACTAACTCTAATGCTGCGAGACCTATTGCATTTCTAATGCTTGTTTAATCTAACGTTGAGGACAATAATTTGCATGCCTGCTTTTGAACACATACTGCATGTTGTGCTTCAAGGAATACACCATGGTCTAACCTCAGGGTATCACAGCTCTCTCATAAGCCCTTCCATCAATCATAGAGTACAGAAATCCAAAGTCTCACATCACATTTCTACTACACTTCATAATTAAACAAACTTGCACCCCTTTAAGATAGGTCCTTGATTACTGATCTCCCCTTGGCGTTAAAACAAGGCTCCTAGTCAAAGGTTATTTTATTTCTACCAGCTTTCCTAGTGCAAACTTATCTTTGATACAAATTACTCTCTACTTCAAGCTTCTACAGCTTCTCCCTCTATGCCCTTCCTACCCACATTTCTTCCCCCCAGTTGCAGCACAATCACACACCTAATATTTCTTCAAAACAGATATGATCAGTATATGGTTACCTTCCTTACAATAACGAGTGTGTGGGGTTGGGTCATTGAGTCTCAGATTGAACACTCTTTACTTGACACCAGGCCCGGACTGGCCGTTGCGGGCACCGGGCATTCCCACTGTGTGCCGCATGGGTGGGGGGCCGGTTTGGGCCCCTGGGGGCCGTTTTTGTTACAGGGCTGTTTTTGCAGCATAGATGCAAAATCGGCCCTGTACCAAAATCGGCCGAAAACAGGCCCGGCAGAGTTTTGGTTCCCAGTCAGGCCCTGCTTGACACTGTGGATCATCTAGTCCAATGCTAATCAGTTGACTGCTCAAGCAAGAAAGCAAAAGCCCCATGTTTAAAACCGTTCGTCAATAAAACAGATTGGTAATTTTGTGCATGAATTTATTTACCAATCTGCATTAATACACCACATTTGCTATGGATTAAACACTCCGTAGATAGCTGTAAGAATGTGAAGTGCACTACCTCAAGCCCCTATAGAGCAATTCCTATGCCTAACAATAAATGCTTTTCCTGCATGTTATGAATTTAAATTTTCTTGGTTTGTGTTCAGGTGGTGATTCGTCGTCTGCCACCAAGTCTCACTCAGGAACAACTTGAAGAACATCTCCAACCTTTACCTGACCATGACTATTTTGAATTTTTTGCCAACGATTCAAGGTAGTGTATGTTTAAGGGTAATATTGAGGCTGTACATTGATCTTTAGCCACTTCTTTTTACATAAACATCTATTACCACTAACATAATTATCTAAGTTTGACTGAACCGAAAATAGGGGCTAAAGTGGCTGGAAAATTAAAAACGAGGAACACCTAAATTGTGTAATTTTATGAAAGAAGCTATTAATGACACATGTTTCACATAGCAGGACAAACCTTGTGGCACATTTGCTTTTCATGTGTGAATGAATGAAGTAAGTGGCATTGCAGCCCCCAAATGTACAACTTTTATAAATTTTTTCCTGCAGTTTGTTTCCTCACATGTTCTCTAGAGCATATATCAACTTTAAAAATCAAGATGATATTGTGCTGTTTCGCGATCGATTTGATGGATATGTTTTCATAGACCCTAAGGGTAAGTTGCATTTAAGTTTCTTTTCATATGGTAGTAATGCAATGTTTAAATATGCTCCGTTTCTTCCTGGTTCCATTCATTACAGTTTCTCTTGACGTTGTTTGCTTTTTATTTATTCGATATGTAACATTTTTATAGTGACTGTCTTAATTTGTTTAGAAATGTATTGCTAAATTGTACAGAACAGATTCTTGTGGATGTGTCTATGTCCTTCTTCTTGACTTACTCTTTTTGTCTTTGCAACCTCCCTCCCTGCTCCCCCAGTCGTAGATAATTCTTAACACTATTTAATAATGTCTAGCTTTAGCTGTTTATTAAGACATGCTGAGTAGGATTTTTTTTTTTATCATAGCAAAATGCAGCTTGTGGGTTGAGGTGGGGGTGGGTGCGAGGGTGTTACAAGTTAAATGTTTGTGATAATTGTAAATGCATACTAATGACACAGCACTCGGTTATATTGGAGACGGCTACCTGCGGTATTAATACTTAATAGCTCAAGCAAGAGGTTATGATTATGATGCAAGCAATGCCAACTTGAATAATATGAATGTACAATGGCTTAAACATGTTGGAATGTAATAGAAATATGTGGAAAATCAATAAAGTATGTTTTAAAAAAAATCATAGCAAAATACAACCCTTTAATTAATTGAGATGCCATTTTCTTCATTATCACATATGAAGAGCACCTTCAAATACGCGAGTTCAGCCTGTCTGCTGTACAGAAAACATTTGTTTGATTTAACAGACTAAACTTTTCTCCATATATAATACAAATCTAGCCACATATAGGATGCACAGGACCACTGACTTGCCTCAGTTCAAAACCGCATTGTCATCAGTGTGGGGGCAGGAATGTTTTCTCAAATCATGTTTGAAAACTGACACTTTTAATAAATGCATAACTGAAGCATAAAATAGCAGCAGACTGTCATTTGCAATCAACAGATTTTAGATTGAAATGGCCACAGAATTTCCTATTGGGGTGGTTTTAAAATTATATAGTGGACAATGTGTGGAAATAGTTTCTGCAAATATGTCATTTGCACATCACCAAGTAGTGTTCCGATTTTGCTCCTATGTAAATCTTTGTTTGCATCACACTTCTGAATAAAAAAAGTTAATTCATAATTCCTGATTTATTTTTCAATACTTGTACTATTTATTTACAAGTTGTTTAAATGTTGTGTTAGAAAACAACCCTGACATTTTACAGCCTTTTGTTTCACAAATATTGTCAGATAACTCACTAGACAAAAAGCACTAATAAGAGAAAGAAAATTAAACACCATTTTCCAGGAACAGATTAGCAGCAATTAGTAAAAAGATAAACTGACATTTGACCTCTGTCTGTGAACAGCCAGCACATGTGTCAAGACAAAAACAAGATTTCAAGGCGTTTGAATTGATCATTCACTTTTTGAATGAACAGGACACCTGTTCCTTTCAGCTTAAGTTAACTGGACAAGTAAATGCTGAAAATAGCTCCTGATAAAATCTCGTTCTCTACTGTGGAGTGGATTTTACGAGGCCTGTAAATTAGTGGCCAATAAATCACAAAGGGCCTGAATTCTAAAGAAAGTAACAAACTGCACCCTCCGGTCTGAGACCTTGAGTCACTAGAGTTACCAGAAATTTGCCTGGAAGCTTGCACCAGTTTCGGGTTTCTAAACATACTCATAACAAATGTTTATAAACTACGTTTACCAATGAGCAAATTTGCTCATGTGAAAATCTAAATGCATATTCACTTTTTTTGAGGGAGGAGCTTCTGCTTCCTACCCTGGAAAATATTTTGTTCTTTCCCTTGTTAGGATTACATGACCAACTTTTTCCATGATTTAAGGGGTTGGAGAGGAATTGGTGAGTACCCCTAAACATGTTTGTATGCAAACTCAGTGGCCATTTCAGCCCCTGTGAACCGATTTACTCACACGAAAAGCTTTCTGTACATAAATTATTTTATGAATGCAAAACCAGCTTTTACATATGTGTAGGAAATCTGCCTTTTCTTCATGGTCGCCCCTTATTTTTCACCTTTTTCTGGACCCTCTTATTTTGCTGGATTTCAAACTCTGTGCACTCTTAACTATACTAAACCGAAGTAAAGAGCCTATTCTACCCTTTAAACATGGTTAAAGTGGCTTACCCTTGAACTTGCCTAGAAGTCCCTAGAATATTGCCTCGAAAATGTATCCAGGAACTGGAAGTTAATTGCCACATGTGAGCCACAACACCTATTGTGCCGTCCATAGAGTGAGACCTGTAAAACATGGCACCATAAGTGAGACATGGGCAACAATAAAGTGTCATGTTACTTCAGTGACTACCCCACTCTCCCTCCTGCCCCCCCTCCAGCTATTTCTCACTGGCAGAGTTGTAGCTAGATCCTAAAGAATGGCAATGTCCAGATTATGAAATTTAATCTGGAGCTTCTAACAGGAACATTGTCATTCAAAGGCTATTTTTCATATTTTTGTAAAGTCTAATTCAGACTCAGCACGAGGGGTGGTAAATCTTTGCCTGTCCTAGGGTCTAAGGCCTGGAATAAACTTCCCCCTTGCCTTTGTGCGATTGAACAGGAATCTGAGTTCCGCAAAGCACTGAAGACCTGGATTTTTAATCTTCCTGACACCTGTGCAAAAGCTTTAGTATAACCATCCCATCTGGACTAGTGAAAGTAGCCTGACCTAATATCTAGACCTTTCGGTCGGTGTAGGCGCCGAGATGCTCCATGGAACGAATGCCGCGCGGTACAAATGCAAACTTACATTACATTACATCGGTGAATTTGGATTTTAATAAATAGTGTTTTTTTAAAAAGTAATTTTTGAAAAGTAACTTTTTGAAAGTTGCCTTTTCCCTGACTGAAGCTCCTGGACGGTAGTTTGTATTAGATCTCCAAAAACTGCCCAGCAGGGGCTTGAGTCTAATGAGGAGTGAACACTCCGCCCTGAGCGCAATAATTACTTAACCCTGGTGACAGAATGGACTGGGTGTAGGGCATTTGATGCCTATCAGCTCAGAGAGGACAGTTGGGGGTGGGCCCATGGATTTCATTGACTTGAACGGGACAGAGGTCCCAACCAAGTGGGTGGGAAGCATCCCTCCGAACCAGTTTGTAGTGGACACAGGGGAGGGAGCTGCTCATTTCCCTGGCCACTCCTCTGAGTGCAGACATGAGCTTTACAAATGGGAGAAATGGTTTCCCCATCTATGATTTTAGGATTGAGGGGCAGTGTGGGATTCTTTGCTGTAGGACAAACAAGAAATTATTAAAAGTGGTGCGGCTGCCCCTGAAACATTTACCCCACTGGTTAAGGAAGAGCCGTAAGTCACTCACCTACTAGCTAATACAAACCATAAATGTGGCACCTCGAAAAAGTTTCCTCAGAGCCCTTTCTGAACCTTTGGAAGAATAGAGGAGAACTTAACCCTGCTTGATGTAATCTTAGAGGAGCCCTGAAGAACTGGACCGGATTCCTTTTATAACCAGGACAAAGAAGTGGACTCCAAGAATTATTTGGTTGACCTGTGTGGCTACAGGTACACAGTAAGCTGCTAGAGACCTTTTTCCCGAGGTGACCAGTTGACCAGTACAAATACAGGAGTCTAGATTTATTGAACTTTTAGGCATTAATATGATTTGCTTCTTATCAGTGTAGTTGTAGAAGATAAGATAGTGGACTAAGGATTACATTGAACAAAGGTGGAGCAATGGGTTAAGCTTGGGGTACGACAGCTCTGAAGTTGAATGATTCAGGGGAAAATGAGGGACGTGCTATGATAAACATTGCCAATGAGATGGGATGTACTTCATTCTTGGACATTTATTTGATCTCTAATGTCCTAAAGTCTCTGTATGAGTGTAGGGTGGGGAACCATATCAAAGGCTGATGAGGGAACAAGTAGGAAGACTGACACTATAATTGTTTGTCTATCATCCCTTGTCTCGCTCACTTCTGCTTCAGTGCACCGTCTGTGACAGAATCTATTTTCCCAAAGCAGGTTATTATCAATCAGTATTTATGCCTCCACATCCCTGTGCAGTTGTGGAGAGTTTGCAGAACACCTAGCACAATTTTTCATTCACTATAGTGTCTAGACTGGTGTTCAAAAGGATTTGCCCCAATGGATAATGAAGTAATTAGAGCCTCCAAATCTATCCACCTTGTGCTCTCTCCTGGTCAGACCATTACAAGGTCAACATTAGCATCCCAGTGGTCAAGGCAAGTAAAAACCGTGAGTAGTCATTTCGTGTTGCCTAGGCCTTAAAACAGACTCGACTTGGATTGTCTGCATTCTTATTTGTTCACTCCGGTACTTTACTACTCCTCCAACTCTGGACCAGATTCTTATCTTTGTTGCATGACTGACTGATAAAGTCAATTGATGCTTTACAAGACAACATTCAGTATGAGAATCAATAATGCAACCAGTGTCAATAAGGAAATCTTTAACTTTAAAGAAATCAGCTTGCTGGCCATGGTGTTCACATAAGCTTACTTGCATACAAGAATTGCCACTGTCTGCATGACCATGTTTGGCATTGCTTTGTATTCCATCACCAGTAGTTGTATCAAGGACACTGACTGCCCAGATCCCTAAGGCTAGTCATAATGAGTTTAGTGCACTTTTGCTTTCGGATACTTTACCCTTATTAGGCAACATAAAGTGCATGATCCATACTATTTACCATGTATGTAAGCCCTTTTCGGGAAAAAACGGAGTTCTAGTTTTGGGCTCTGATTTTTCCCTTATGATGCCACCCATTTTCAAGTATGTTTGATTATTCAAGTCTTTCTGTTGATAATAACAATAAGGACAGTAATTTTGTTTTCATAGAGAACTTCTGATGTTTCTTAGTGCTGAACGTAACGGGAATTATTATTCTCTTCCAGGGGATACTCCTCAATAGTCATAAGAACTGAATAATCCCCGCCCACGTGCGGGGACCCCGGAGCATATACAAAAATACATATATATGTGTATGTTTAGCTAAAAAAGTACAGAGTACCTTCAAACATACATATATACATGTATAAATATATAAAATAATTTATCCTTTGAGTGTTTTCTTTGATGGATCTATACTGTTATTCATCTGCTGGAAAGTGGGTATGGGCTTGCTATTCTATTCGGTGCTTATGATTATTGATGAGTATATCCTGGAAGAGAAGGATAAGTTACTTACCTGTAATTCTACTTCTCTTCCAGGGGTATACTCCTCAAAGTCCCCGGAGCATATACAAAAATACATATATGTGAATGATTAGCTAAATGTATGGAGTACCTTCAAACATACATATATATATATATATATATATATATATATATATATATATATATATATATATATATACATTCATGCTCCGTTTGCCCAACAAATTGAGTTGCACTCTGACACAGGCGAAAGGTGGCAAGCCTTTATTTCCAGTATGAGCTGACATCTGCCTGCTGTTTCCAAATCCAGTCTCTCCCGAACGTAATGCCTGACGCGTTTCTGGAAGATACGACTTCCTTCATCAGAGGCTTTTACGGGATTGATGTGTGCTTTAGGACTCTGTTCCTCTTAATCCAATGCGACTTTACACGCCCCCAGATGGGCGGGTTCCTTAACCAGCAAGGCATTGTGGTATACAGAGTCCTGGCATTTCACGCACTATTTCTGGAGAAAACAGTTCGCGCCCTCAGATGGGCCCCCATCCAACAGTGCCAGCTCTCATCCCTAGCCGGTGTCCCACAATGCGATTCGGCAACTTCCTGGTCGCGTGGTCCCCACCGTTAGTAGGGGTGGTGCAACTCGGCGACTTGGGCAGCCGCCTAATATTCATGCTCCGTTTGCCCAACAAATTGAGTTGCACTCTGACACAGGCGAAAGGTGGCAAGCCTTTATTTCCAGTATGAGCTGACATCTGCCTGCTGTTTCCAAATCCAGTCTCTCCCGAACGTAATGCCTGACGCGTTTCTGGAAGATACGACTTCCTTCATCAGAGGCTTTTACGGGATTGATGTGTGCTTTAGGACTCTGTTCCTCTTAATCCAATGCGACTTTACACGCCCCCAGATGGGCGGGTTCCTTAACCAGCAAGGCATTGTGGTATACAGAGTCCTGGCATTTCACGCACTATTTCTGGAGAAAACAGTTCGCGCCCTCAGATGGGCCCCCATCCAACAGTGCCAGCTCTCATCCCTAGCCGGTGTCCCACAATGCGATTCGGCAACTTCCTGGTCGCGTGGTCCCCACCGTTAGTAGGGGTGGTGCAACTCGGCGACTTGGGCAGCCGCCTAATATTCATGCTCCGTTTGCCCAACAAATTGAGTTGCACTCTGACACAGGCGAAAGGTGGCAAGCCTTTATTTCCAGTATGAGCTGACATCTGCCTGCTGTTTCCAAATCCAGTCTCTCCCGAACGTAATGCCTGACGCGTTTCTGGAAGATACGACTTCCTTCATCAGAGGCTTTTACGGGATTGATGTGTGCTTTAGGACTCTGTTCCTCTTAATCCAATGCGACTTTACACGCCCCCAGATGGGCGGGTTCCTTAACCAGCAAGGCATTGTGGTATACAGAGTCCTGGCATTTCACGCACTATTTCTGGAGAAAACAGTTCGCGCCCTCAGATGCGCCCCCATCCAACAGTGCCAGCTCTCATCCCTAGCCGGTGTCCCACAATGCGATTCGGCAACTTCCTGGTCGCGTGGTCCCCACCGTTAGTAGGGGTGGTGCAACTCGGCGACTTGGGCAGCCGCCTAATATTCATGCTCCGTTTGCCCAACAAATTGAGTTGCACTCTGACACAGGCGAAAGGTGGCAAGCCTTTATTTCCAGTATGAGCTGACATCTGCCTGCTGTTTCCAAATCCAGTCTCTCCCGAACGTAATGCCTGACGCGTTTCTGGAAGATACGACTTCCTTCATCAGAGGCTTTTACGGGATTGATGTGTGCTTTAGGACTCTGTTCCTCTTAATCCAATGCGACTTTACACGCCCCCAGATGGGCGGGTTCCTTAACCAGCAAGGCATTGTGGTATACAGAGTCCTGGCATTTCACGCACTATTTCTGGAGAAAACAGTTCGCGCCCTCAGATGGGCCCCCATCCAACAGTGCCAGCTCTCATCCCTAGCCGGTGTCCCACAATGCGATTCGGCAACTTCCTGGTCGCGTGGTCCCCACCGTTAGTAGGGGTGGTGCAACTCGGCGACTTGGGCAGCCGCCTAATATTCATGCTCCGTTTGCCCAACAAATTGAGTTGCACTCTGACACAGGCGAAAGGTGGCAAGCCTTTATTTCCAGTATGAGCTGACATCTGCCTGCTGTTTCCAAATCCAGTCTCTCCCGAACGTAATGCCTGACGCGTTTCTGGAAGATACGACTTCCTTCATCAGAGGCTTTTACGGGATTGATGTGTGCTTTAGGACTCTGTTCCTCTTAATCCAATGCGACTTTACACGCCCCCAGATGGGCGGGTTCCTTAACCAGCAAGGCATTGTGGTATACAGAGTACTGGCATTTCACGCACTATTTCTGGAGAAAACAGTTCGCGCCCTCAGATGGGCCCCCATCCAACAGTGCCAGCTCTCATCCCTAGCCGGTGTCCCACAATGCGATTCGGCAACTCGCATTGTGGGACACCGGCGAGGGATGAGAGCTGGCACTGTTGGATGGGGGCCCATCTGAGGGCGCGAACTGTTTTCTCCAGAAATAGTGCGTGAAATGCCAGGACTCTGTATACCACAATGCCTTGCTGGTTAAGGAACCCGCCCATCTGGGGGCGTGTAAAGTCGCATTGGAGTGAGAGGAACAGAGTCCTAAAGCACACATCAATCCCGTAAAAGCCTCTGATGAAGGAAGTCGTATCTTCCAGAAACGCGTCAGGCATTACGTTCGGGAGAGACTGGATTTGGAAACAGCAGGCAGATGTCAGCTCATACTGGAAATAAAGGCTTGCCACCTTTCGCCTGTGTCAGAGTGCAACTCAATGTGTTGGGCAAACGGAGCGTGAATATTAGGCGGCTGCCCAAGTCGCCGAGTTGCACCACCCCTACTAACGGTGGGGACCACGCGACCAGGAAGTTGCCGAATCGCATTGTGGGACACCGGCGAGGGATGAGAGCTGGCACTGTTGGATGGGGGCCCATCTGAGGGCGCGAACTGTTTTCTCCAGAAATAGTGCGTGAAATGCCAGGACTCTGTATACCACAATGCCTTGCTGGTTAAGGAACCCGCCCATCTGGGGGCGTGTAAAGTCGCATTGGAGTGAGAGGAACAGAGTCCTAAAGCACACATCAATCCCGTAAAAGCCTCTGATGAAGGAAGTCGTATCTTCCAGAAACGCGTCAGGCATTACGTTCGGGAGAGACTGGATTTGGAAACAGCAGGCAGATGTCAGCTCATACTGGAAATAAAGGCTTGCCACCTTTCGCCTGTGTCAGAGTGCAACTCAATGTGTTGGGCAAACGGAGCGTGAATATTAGGCGGCTGCCCAAGTCGCCGAGTTGCACCACCCCTACTAACGGTGGGGACCACGCGACCAGGAAGTTGCCGAATCGCATTGTGGGACACCGGCGAGGGATGAGAGCTGGCACTGTTGGATGGGGGCCCATCTGAGGGCGCGAACTGTTTTCTCCAGAAATAGTGCGTGAAATGCCAGGACTCTGTATACCACAATGCCTTGCTGGTTAAGGAACCCGCCCATCTGGGGGCGTGTAAAGTCGCATTGGAGTTAGAGGAACAGAGTCCTAAAGCACACATCAATCCCGTAAAAGCCTCTGATGAAGGAAGTCGTATCTTCCAGAAACGCGTCAGGCATTACGTTCGGGAGAGACTGGATTTGGAAACAGCAGGCAGATGTCAGCTCATACTGGAAATAAAGGCTTGCCACCTTTCGCCTGTGTCAGAGTGCAACTCAATTTGTTGGGCAAACGGAGCGTGAATATATATATACATGTATACAAATATAAACATGCAGCCCACCCTAACTCAAATAGGCTAATATGTCAATATTAACTGGGTTTTTCATTAAACTGAACACAATTCCATATATATCGTTTCTGTAACGGAGAACATGCACTCCATTAATGTTCCAACTCAGCCCTTTATTTTAAGAAAAAAAGGCAAGTAATAGTAGGTAATTAGCCTAATAAAACCACTGTACGTCGGCACTCCAAAATTATGTCAATAGTGTGACAAATTTACAATTGAAGAACAATGTAATTGCTCACAGGAAACCATTCCAATCATTTGAACTTCTGCAAAATTCTATTTAATATCCAGTGACAATGTTTCATTAAAATTGTAGCAATCCAATAGTCCAAATGCAATCCAAAACACAGACATATATGTTTTTGCAAAGATCTTGATATCACTAGATGATGCACGGAGGTCATGTTCATAAAGCCTCCCTGTTGGCAACGATGGAAACAGCTTACACGTGTTTCGCTATGATTGTAACTTCTTCAAGGCTTATTGTTTAAGAAAATGTAGGTCCAAACGATTTAGATAGTCCAATGTGCAAATATCTTGCTGTATAAGAAACAAAATTGGGAGACCATTTGAAGATGTGCTAATCTCTGGCCAGTCGCGGACGATGTCCCCACAAGAAAAGATGTATTAGGGATTGAAGTATCCAGTGTTTATGCTCCCATAGTTGAAGTGTAGCCTCTGGAAAAATCCCCAAAAGGTGCAAAGTTCCCAAATGGAGAAATACGATTTAGGGAAGGATGGGTTCAGTTATAGTCCTCCCTCCGTAGGTGACATTACTCTCTATATTGTGTGTGACTCCCACTTGGAATTGGTGACGGGTATGTAAAAGCGCAGTAATGTAATGTAATGTTGGCTTCTTATATAGCGCACTAATCACCCCAAAGGGTCTCAAGGCGCTTGCTTTGGGAACCCGTCCTGGTTTTTCCCTGTGAGATAGCCCCTACTGGGCACCCCCAAGGTGAAAGCCAGGCATCCCGCTGCGGGGGGCCGTAGTGGAGATTGAGCAAGCTATTGCCCAGAGTTGCAGAGTGTGAGCCCCTGATTTGAGTAGGCACCGAAGCGAGAATTATCGAGTCCGTGGACATTTTGAGCTCAGGACCCTGCCGCGTCGGGAATTGAACCCTGGTCCCGGTCTGACCTCTGCTTCAGGGTCTGCCTCCTCTAACCAGTGAGCCACACTTCTCCAGCAGTAGCGTTTGTGTAGCAGCCTTGTCAATAACAAGGAGAACATGCTGGCTATGATAAGCCTCTCTATATGTGGGGTGGTGGCCATATCACGGCGTTGTGTCCGCAGGCAAGCAGTAAGTTACTTCCCTGTAATCCCAGTTCTCTTCCAGGGGTATACACATCAAAGTTATAAGCACTGAATAATGCCCGCCCACGTACGGGGACCCCGGAGCATATACAAAAAGACATATATATGTATGTTTAGCTAAAAAAAGTACGGAGTACCTTCAAACACATATATATATATATATATATGTTCCAACTCGGCCCTTATTTTCACAGCAAAGAGCAAGTAATAGTAGGCAATTAGCTCTTAGGCTGCATAGATAAAAAAACATCACAGTAACAAAAAACTGGCACCCTGCATTTAAGAATTCCAAGAACCTGGAAACCATGCCTTTAAGACCTCCGGGAGCCCCCTGCTCCCATCATGCACCACAGGTGACAGTTGGGTCAGTTCTTTTTCCCGGCTCCTTCTGTGAGGATCCTGGGGCATTGAGCTCGTCAATTTTTGATTATTCTAGTCAAAAATTGGGTAATTTCAACTTTTACTAGCTTTACCCTGAGTTTTTAGATTACTGGCAACTCTTTCAGGGGTTTTCTGACAATTTTGATCTTTTCTGTCAGAAATGGCAGCTATGTTAAAAAGAAATTTCCTTCCTGTGGGAAGAAAATGGCAAAATCAGACCAGCACTCTCAGTATTGTGTGCTTACCATCCTCACACGATCAAGAGAAGTGTTATTATTGCCATCAGTTTTCCAGAAGAACACTTCGGGACAGAGTGAAGCTAAAGCTGCATGCCTTACTGGAGAGAGGAAAAGGACGTTCAAAAAGTGGCCTTGTGTTAAAACAATTTCGTCGGGTCGGGGACAATCGATATTTGCCCGGCGGTATTGCCTCTGTGACCCTCTAGTTATTTAATCAATGAAGAGGCAGGCGCTGGAGACTGGAAAGCAGGAAACAAGGTTTTTATTCACTCCGGAGGAGAACACAGCAAAACGGACAGCAGGTATCGTTCTGAGGTGCTCTAACTTATGTTTGAGGCCTGGCCCCTTATATACAGTGTTTGCGGTTTTTATTACAGTTTACATACATATGATAAAGCTTTGATGTACGGAAAGACATTCCCGGAATCCCCCCTTCGGGCCCGTTCCCACACACATTTACAGTTGGATTCCCCACCCTAGTCACAACAGGTGATGCGCAGCTGGATATTCCGCCGATTTATGGAACGTGGGGGTCGATCGGATCTCATGGGGAGGGGGCTTTGATCAACCCGGGGATCCTTTGATGGGGGAAGCTTTCTATTGTGCGGGGAGGGGCAAGGAATAGTATCGGCAGAGTTGGGTGTCGGCCTGGGAACGGGGAAGACAAACGGGCACACGGGGAAAAGGGGGTTTTCATCTAAGGGCCGGGGATCATGAAAGGGAAGGAGGGAGGTGTCGCGCTGGGAACAGGATGAGGGCCTGGGGCAGAGCAGCGCCGAAGAGGGGTTTATGATTCAAGGCAGGTGCAAGCAGGGGGTTGGTCAGCGTGCAGGCTTAGTGAGGGCGAAGGGCTATGTCAGGGGCCAGCGGCATGCAAAAGGGTTCGTTCTGATCAGGGCATCTTAAAATGGCGGGTGCGTACGACAAAAGTGTGGCATCAGGGGAAGAGGCAAGATGGCGCAGATAATGTTCACCAAACCGTACTAATTTTCAACACTTGCAAGCACTCATGCCTTTTAAGAGCCCTCCGATCAAGAAAGACCAGATCTGAGAAAAAACAGCTTTGTTCTGCTTCTCCAGCGTCAAGAAGGAAGCAGATTCCTGATTGGTCACCTTCAGTGTCGAGATCGACGTCGGAAAAACAGGCAAGGCATGCTACAACGTCAAGAGATAGATCGCTGTTGAAGCGGTTAGAGCCTCCGTCGCCGAAATCTAAGTCTGCATCCAAGAAACACCCATCTATGCCGAGGCAACGGTCTACGTCCAGATCGCTGCCGCCGTCACAGCTGGCACGGTCGGTGTTGAGAGGGTCGACATCCAAGACTCTGCCGCAGATCCACAGACAGTTGGCGTCGAGGACCCCGCAGTGACGTCGAGGACATCGTCACAGTCACACAGGCGGGAGTCTTCGAAGACCTCACCGCAGAAGCGGTCAACGTAGAGAGTGGCACAATCTGTGTTGCCAGCGGCAGGTCACCGTTCGACGTCAAGAGAAAGAAAATCTATGGTGGCTACGGGGAAAGTGTTTGAAAGCCTGCGATCAACGTCGAGGGAAGTTGACATCTGCTGACATCAATACTGTGCAGATCACACCGGAGGGCTCTCCGGTTCTGGAAAAACAGACGCCTCCTGTCAACCTTTCGCCATGGTGGCAGGAGAGTGTACGGCATTGGAGGGTTCCACCCAGAAGTCCTGGCTGCGAACTACTCTTGAACATACTCGCCCTCCCCTACCGTATCCACAAGACCATCTCCACACAGGTCACCAAGGAGAGCTAGGTTTCCTCCAGCTCGCCATTCACGATCCAGGACACCACATAGGTCTAGATCTCGCCCTTCCTCCCCGAAAAAAGAGAAGCAGGCGAAGGTCTCCGTCATGGTCCACGTCCATAAGGTTATCTATGAGAGACCATTCACCAGCCCTGTCTGCTACGCCTCCAGACAGTGTCTCCAGTCCATAAAATAGGGACTTTTAATGAGGGTCTATGCAGGGGAGCCAGCAAGTTGAACATTGATATGTCGGTACCGACTACCTCTTCGTCGGTTATATTTGAAACCCTACACCACAGATCCTCGGCAAGACCTTTACTTCCCTTGGTTCTGGGTCAGCTTGAACCAGTGATGCAGACTTATTTTACTCTGCCTACAGTGGGTACAGCTCCCGAACGTATTTCAAAGAAGTACAAGGCCCCAGACCAGGATCCTCTGTTCCTTAGATCTGACCCCCCTCCGGATTCGCTCACAGTGGCTGCAGCATCATAGTGGCGGCCCATCCACCAGCATCATCCTCTGCAGTCCCTCCTGTGAAGGATAGTTAGCATATGGACTCGCTGGGCAAAATGATGTGCAACACATCTGCCTCTTTAATGAACGTGGCCAGTGCTTCTGCTCTTCTGGGGAGGTATGACCGGTATCCATTGGACTCTTTAGCTAGGTTCACAGAGAAGCTACCCAAAGAAGACCAACAGGATTTCCAGGAAGTCTTGCAGGAAGGTGATCAGGTTGCACATGGGTATTCTCATGGCATTTGCGCCAGACGGTCCGCCTGGTTGCGTCTCACTGGTCTGAAACAGGAAGCACAAAGAAGAATCGTAAATCGTGTGTTTAATGGCACTTCCTTGTTTGGCACTCATACCAATAACGAGATAGCCAAACTGAAGTTGGAGCTGGACACTCTAAAAGTGGTCGGCCTTGAGAAACAAAAGGATTTTCGACATAAGTACCGACCATACGACAGTCTGTATTTCCAACAGAGGGTTGAAACCCCTCACTGGTCGACGCAGCAGCATCAACACAGGTCACACTACCATCAGCATAGACCGGGCTGAGGAAGGGGTCCACGTGCAAGACAAACACCTTCCACAGGGAAACAACCTGCTAAGCAATGAGCCCTGGCTTCCCCCATCCCTCTTCTCCACTCCGGTGGGGGGGAGGGGGAGTGTTATGTTTCACCTGGACGAGTGCAGAAAGATAACAAAAGACAAGTGGGTACTGAATATTGTGCAGAATGGTTATTTGCTTAGATTCAAATCCCCACCTCCATCCGTACCACCTTGAGAAACGTATTTCCAACATCACCACTTGTTAGGCGGAGGTGAACATCCTACTACAGAAAGAAGCTATAGAAGCAGTCCCTTCTCCGCAACAAAGGCAGGTAATTTATTCCAGCTACTTTCTGGTACAGGAACCGGTCCAATCCTAGAGTACAGACGAATACTCGACCATAGGCTGTTGAACAAATTCATCTGTAAAGAGAAATTTTGGATATTGGCACTGCGCCAAATCGTCCCTCAACTACACCAAGGTGACTGGATGTGCTCCATAGACCTGCAGGACACCTACTTTCACTTGCCGATTTCCAGAAAACATCGGAAATTTCTGCGCTTTCAAGTAGCGCCTCAACATTTCCAGTTCAAAGTCCTCCCGTTTGGGCTCAGATCAGCTCCCTGCATGTTCTCAAAATACATGGCAGTAGTAGTGACTTTTCTTTGCGAAAAAAAGATCTTCGTCTACTAGTACCTAGACGACTGGTTGCTGAAAAGCTTGTCACCCACTATGCTTCAGGATCATTTCTCGTACTGCATGCAAGTGCTGAGCAATCTGGGCCTACAAATCAACTACAAGAAGTTGATCTTCAATCCAACCCAAAAGATTCACTACCTGGGGCTTCTCTGGATACAGCAATAGCAAGCAAGTGTTTTTCAAAGGAGAGGTTCGCCTCAATCCACAAAAAGTGCTGCAATGTCCTCTGCTCTCCTCATTCCACAGTCAGACAATTTACCTCACTTTTGGGCTCCATGGCATTCTGCATCTTCATCATCCCAAACGCCAGACTGCACATGCGTCCTCTGCAGCAGTCTGTAGAGGACCAGTGTCCGCAAATATCAGGTCGCTGGGAGGACCTTGTGCTTCTCCCACAGTCAGCCAAAAATTCCATCAAATGGTGGATGAAGCGATCGCATCTGCTGAAGGGAGTTCCTTTTCACCAGGACCTTCCCAGTCAGACAATCGTCACGGATGCTCGCTTACAAGGTTGGGGGCCTCATATGAGTCCTCTTCAAGTGCTTGGACTCTGGTCAGTGACGAGACAAGGGTGTACCACATCAACCTTTGAGAACTGAGAGCGGTACATCTGGCACTCAAATCACTGTTCATGTCCTTCCGCTCTTGTTCCCTGTTGATTCAGACAAACCACACCACAACAATGTATTATCTGAACAAACAGGGGGAACCAGGTTGACACCGCTCTCTCAGGAGGCACAGACCATCTGGAAATGGCTTCTCGCAAGAAATCTGACTATTTCGGTAATTAATCTCCCAGGAACTCTCAACGTCCAGGCAGACTCTCTAAGTTGGTACTTCATTGTAGCTCACGACTGCGTGCTAAACGTCGAGGTCGCATAGAGCATGGAGAGTTCCAGACATCGACCTTTGCAGATGCGGCAAACGCGAAATGCCCCGTCTTCGCATCCAGGTTTCACCAACCAGGGTCCAGAGGGAATGCGCTGATCAAATGGTCTCCAACTTTATTTTACACTTTTCCTCCAAATCCACTGATCCCCCCCCCCCCTGGTGATCAACAAGTTATACAGGGCCAAGATCAGGATGATGCTAATTGCACCAGAGTGGCCTCGCCAGTGGTGGTACCCTGATCTTCAATTAGGAGGTTACCACGCCCACCAGACTTACTATCCAAGAACGGGGTGAAGGTGTTCCTCCTCATCCTGTCATCTCTGATTGACGGCATGGCTCCTGAGATCCTCCAGTATGGGCATTTAAATTTGTCCGCTGACTGTATGAACATACTTAACCTTCTACCAGAAAATCGTACACTTTCAAATATATATATGTATGTATGTTTTAAGGTACTCCGTACTGTTTTAGCTATACATATATATATATATATATATATATATATATATATATATATATATCTATATCTATATCTATATATATATATATATATATATATATATATCTATATCTATATCTATATCTATATCTATCTCTATCCTCACACGCCGGTTCCAGGTTTCCCGGCCATTGAGCGCTCGGTGTGGGTGCGTACCCTACGGCAGAACCTCGCCGTTAATTATTTCTCACTCCTCCGTGACTTAACCGAAAGTAATGGGCGCACGATCGTGAGCAAGGTGCTAGGAGCACTGAAACGCGTAGATCGCTGTTGTTTTCATGCTAAAGCTGAAAAGATTTAAATAAATGTAACTGTGGAACTCAGAGGGAGTGCGCCCATTACTTTCGGTTAAGTCACGGAGGAGTGAGAAATAAATATATATATATATATATATATATATATTTTTGTATATGCTATACGGGCCCCGTACGTGGGTATACCCCTAGAAGAGAACTGGGATTACAGGTAAGTAACTTATCCTTACCCGCTTTATTTGTACTTAACTTGCTGACCTCTGAAGGGTGGAACACTGAATTGACGCTGTCTGGATTCCAACTCCTGATCTACGTATCGGAGCGTTTTCAGCCCTCTGGCTGAATGGCTGATCTTTAAGTTTATGAAGCTAAATGTGAATGAGGCACAATGTATTATCTGCTTGGGAAAATCCTCGTGGACCCCGGACGTCTGTATTCTGTTTTTTGATATGTCACATTGTTTATGCAATCAGAGAATATTGTGAAACTTTTGAAAAGGTTATTTTATGATTATTGCTTTATCATTAGTTGAGCTAACATACATTTTGTGTGTTCTGAACTAGAGCTTTTTTATAGATTGACAATTTTATACAATTTGTTTCCTGTAACAGGTCAAGAATACCCTGCAATTGTAGAATTTGCACCTTTTCAAAAAGTTGCAAAGAAAAAGAGCAAGAAAAAGGATGCTAAAACAGGAACGATCGAAGAAGGTATTGTGCTTAAGAAAAAAGATGTTCAGAAATTCATAGTTGTAAAAGATGCTAATTTGACTACACACACATCGTGATTGTATAGGAACGGGCATTTAAAGGCCTCTCACTAAAATTTAAATGTCACTTGCATGTTTTTTTGTTTTTCTTTTAAAAACATATTTTGTCAGATTGCACATACATTGCAGGGCTCTGTACCCCAGAGACAACTGCAGTATCACTTTACAAAAACAGGAAAGAAATCAACTTTTCAACATTGCTACTAAGGTTCATATCCAAGGATAACATCCGGAGCACAAACCCCCTCCCACCCCCCCCTTGCATGTTGTTTTACGCCTTTTAGTTAACTGAAAGCATGCCACATTTGAAAACTTGTAGAGCTGCAGCTTCTACCAAGTTGACTATTTGTTTTTAAATATCATGTGACCTGTTGTACTCTTATGTTTGTCTTGTCATTTTTGTGTCTGTGTGATAACCATTATTGGTTGGTATCAAATTTGGGGACATAGCACTTAAGAGTTTAGTTGGGTGAGTGAACTGGTAATTGGGTTGGTGAGGACGCAGCAACATTCAGTGCGCCTGACTTTCTTTGATGCTTTTTCATGCCTCTTGTTACGACGTGCTTGAAAAGGACTGAACCTTCTTTTCATTGAATATGGCACCAGTGGCTGTTATTTGATGTAGAGATGATCACTGTATTTTTAATTCTAGCTTATAGACATCTTTTATCTGTATGTTGCCGCTAAACTTCTATTTGACCTTGCCAAAATCTTACTGTGATAGAGCCAGCCCCGCTGACTATTGATTGGCTTTTTTGTCACTCATTTGCTTACTTCTTATTCGATGGCTTCCCTTCCTTTTCTTGGGTTTGTCCCTCCCCTTTAGTATAACTTATTTACCATCCTTTTGATTTGATGACTTGTATCCTTCCACAGCTTTTTCCTTTTGCTTCTCTCTTCACGCAAGTGCATGTTTTTAAATGCTCTCTCCCGTGTTGCTTCCCACCTCCCATCCCTACCCCATACCCCGATCTCCATGCTGCTGCCCCTAACCTAGTATTTTGCCACCTCGGGTTTTTCATTATTTTAAATTATTATTTAGCCTATCCTCCCTTCTCATTTCGCCACTGCTGATTACTAGTCCTGTAGAATAACTGGTCAGTAATTGCTGTGGGTCATGGGAGTTGGAAGTTGGGGTGGGAGGTGGAGGGTGTTAATCGTCTACTCCCTGCACCCCCTATATTTTGGAGTAGGGTGAGGGAGTCCCGGGGGCACTATTGCCTTCTCGCCCCTTCTTTCCCCTTCGATTTTGCAGTAGAGTGGAAAAAAGGTGATTCAACCCGTGGCCGAACGATGTGTGAAACATGCTGCGCATCAACCAAGCCTCCTTAAAGCACAGTAAATGAATAGCAAACTCTTGTGAGGGCTGCAGGGCTTACTTTGTTTAATTATTTAATGGCAGCGAGTGAGGTGTTGAGATTCTGCTAAAATCGTTCTGTTGTTAAGAGGGGTGGCCCAGTTGTCTGAAAGTCCTCTAAAATGCACGACTTGCAAGAGAACGGTCCTTTGCTCTTAAAATCTAAAGCCTGATTTGAGTAACAGAGCTCTTTTAGGTGAGGCCAAACACCTCAATTACTGCAGCTAAATAATTAACAAAGCGATGAGTACTTGCAGCCCCACAGAGTTTGCTTTTTGGGTTACAGCATTTCAAGATGTCACATGGGCTGTGCAGCATGGCTTCAGAGAGACCAGATCGGTCACTGGGTTTGATCTTCAGTTTCCATGAAACCATTCTAAACAGAAAAGCACATCTTTTAAAACTATGCACATGTACGTGTGTGCATAGTGTTAGTATTTATTTAAAGTGTGATAAGTTTATTTACTGCACTGACAGTAGTTCTTTAGATAGTTGAACTCGCATCATTGACTTTTGGTGCTCCTCATGAAAGAGAAGGACGTAACCTTAGGGCTGAATTATTCAATTTACAACCAGAAAACCAGGACTCCCATCTCCGCTTTCTCACTTGACCAAATTGTGCTATCCACAGCGCATCGCTTTACTTCACTGTGTAACATTTTTGTGACTAAACCAATTTGCGAACACATTTAAGTAATTTAGCTCTGGAAATGCACTATATAAAAACCTTGCATATATATGATTTATATAAAAGAATCTTGCCACACATTACGAACATTGACCTTGTTTAACCAAAGATTACAAAGTGAGTTTCATCTTTTTTTCCACCATGACAGTGTTGCCCGATTAAATTATGTTTGATCCTTTATTGTGTCTGCTCATGCTTTGACGGTCATGCCAGACCCCTAGCTTGGCTCTGCCAAAAGCTGTCCAGGTCCCCTGGCCTAGAAATGTAGCGTCTCCTCCACTCTTGCTGTATAGTTGCTCCAACCACCTCGCTACTCTGCGAGCAAAGCACAATGCTCTGGCATTTTCGTGCAAGTCGCACAGCCTGCCTAATTGTGGAAACCCAGGCAGGTATACACTGCTCCATTTAGACTGTACCTCAGAATTGCACTGTGAATGAAGGGGTGTCAGCCTGCCAGGTCCTAATGCAGGTTGCATGCGCCAATGCTTCCGGTTGGAGTAAGTCTGCCTCCAAAGTGTGTAACAGGTCACAGCAGCCGTCCTCACCCCTGTTGTCCATTCCTGAGATTGTCCATGATGAGATGGACATCTCTCTGCACAATGATGACTGCCTCTTTTCACTCCGCAACGCTCGTATGATCAGGGAAACCTCTTTGTCACAGTAAGCACTGTAATCACCGCCTTTCCTCGGCCAGATTTGTGTACGAGCTTCATAACCACTGATCACAGAGGTAAGGGAGAGTGTTAGAAGCAAGCGTTAGCAAAGCCAATAGATGGTGCAACTGAGATCTATTGCTTTTCACCGGTATTTAGTGATGGTGTGTAGCATGGCTAAAGAAAAATTTAAAAAAACATAAAAAAATAAAGACGGGCATGCCTATCTGTGTCATTATGTAGCCATTTTACCTACAAACGATGCAGGTGCACTTTCCCTTTTTATTTACCAATCCAAGTTGGATCAAAAACAACATGTGAATTCAACATGGAAGGCGGAGGCAGCACAGGGGTTGGGGGGTTGCAGAAACAACATGGGGGTGAGTTAGGGAATCAACACTGAGTGCGTTGTTAGCGGTGGAGAAAAGAGAGTGTGAGAGAACGTAGAGTTTAGGGAGAACAGGGCACCGGTGAGAAAGGGATTTGGGTGGGTGCAGCACATGAGGGCATTCTCATCACGGAAGGAGCACATGGTCCAGAGATAGAGCAATATGTAGTGCATAGGGAGGAAGAAAAATGCACTAAGGAAACCAGTGCAGTGGCATACAGTAGAGAGGAATAAAGTGGAAAGGTGCATATTTAGGCTTTCCTGTTTTCAGTTTCTATTTCTGGTAAATTCTGGTGGTGTTTTTTCAGTGTTTTCCAGTTATTTCCATACCTAAAAAAAACAGTGCTTTTCAGTGTTTACTCATTTTCGCGCCGTAAAAAACAACTGAAACGGTGTTTTGCCGGTGTTTACGGAACGCTTTGCTTTTATGATTGCTTTTTCAATTTTTTTTCAGAAATTGTATACGGCTCTACATTTCAGAAGCTTAATAAAGTCATTAAATACTTTCCATTGTTCCTTGATTCTGCAGCTCAGATTTAACAAGCATTTGCAATGCAATAGTTCTCGCATTTATGCGAGTTTAAGCTATTGGCATTGTAAATGACAGTCTTTTATTTATGTTTTAAAAATAAAAATAAAAGTCATTGTTATTTGCAATCCTGTGCTCGAAGGCATTGTCCTCGTCTTACCTTCCAGCTCCATCTCACAAGTAGTCTTCGCCCTTTTGTGTGCTGGTCAACCCTATCCCATGGTCCCTTTTGGTTCTATTTAGAAGGGGTAGGACTTGTCTCTTTCATCTGACTCTCTTGATGCTCATCCATACCATCCCCACAGAGTCCTCTTCCTCACACCAGGAGCAGCCCTAACCCTGCAGCGCGTGCCTTCCTTTTCCTTTTTGGACCAGACTGTAGGTTCTAGGTTGGTGTCTGTAGGAACCATGCTGCCCTATGGCAGCTAGCCTAAGAGTCCTCAGTAACTGGACGAGAGGTAAGGAGTGTCTGAGCCAGGACAGATCTGATGCCTCTCTGGACATTTAAGCCAGCTGAACAAGGAGTGAGACTGAACAAAGAGGTGGAGCCATGAGTCGGGGTGCTCCATGGGACTGGAGCTGGGGTAGGACACAGGGGGCGGGCTGTGGCCTTCAGTGGGTAAGCCACTCGAATGTAAACAAGAGGTGGAACGGTTACCCAAAGAGGAGTGGTTAACTTTGAGAGGTTCGTCATTCACTTAGTTGTTATGACAAAACTGCACTCTCTTTTTTTTAGTTGCCAAATTATGTAATTTCAGAGCCTGATGCTTGTTTATCTATGCACATTCATAAAAGTGGAAATAAGCGCTGCATCGGAAAAATTCAGTTTTCGTTTGATTTGAAGTTCTTTAGTTTTGAAAACACTTCTGAGTTTGTGGATCAGATTATAACCTGTAAATACCCAGTGATCCGGAGAAACAATTAGAAATGTGATCTGCACACATGTTTCAGTGTGCACACACGTTTCAGTGACTGGTGGAAAACTGGCTGATATAAAGGTGCGGACTGAAACTGTCAGACGGAGTTGCTTTTTGTGCTCATGCTTCAATCTCATTAGGAGGCGGCGATGTTTGGCGAGTACACTCGACTTGGGGGCCAAAGTCATCAGGCATAACATCCAACCCCCGCAACACTGGCCCACATCAAACAAATGCATTCTGGGACTTGTAGTAACCAGACAACAGGTTACTAACAGGAAGTGTATGCATGGACTACTTACCTTGGGGGCGGACCTGTGCATTACTTAACAGGATGGGGCAGGGCATTTATCCCCAGATGGACATCCTGTTTCATACCCCCGGCGCTGATGAAGGCGATATAGACGCCGGAATGCATTCGCCATACCGGGTGTGTTGCTGCTGAATAACGGTGCCTCCACTGTTTCCCCTGCTGTGGCCTCTCCATTTGCTTGGAGGATATATATATATATATATATATATATATATATATATATATATATATATATATATATATATATATATATATATATATATATATATATATATATATATATATATATATATTCGAATGTACCTTTTTTATGTGTCCCTATATAGAATGTGCCGCTTTTGTGGTTCTCTTGAGGTATAAAGCAGCACATTTTGCGCTTTACTTGTGTGTTATAAAACTCTTCTTTTGGGGTTCCAGCACATTGTTCAGCACTCCTCTTTTGAGCTGCCCATATTTCACAACTAAACCTTCACTTGTTTCTCGCATGTCATGTACATTTTAAGGTACCCCTTTTTGTGATGTGCCTCGATCCTGCAATGCTCCCTTAGTGACGAGTTAATATATTGTACTGGACCCCTATCTTTTGACTTGCTTTTATATTATTTTTTTAAATAGAGATTCGCTTCTCTGCTGTGTTTGCACTTTCTAATATGTCGCTGATTTGCGTGTATACTCTAAGGACAATGTGGCTACCTGTATGGTGTTTGATGGGGCCTGAGGCTGCCTCCAGGTGCTATAGAATACACTGATATTATTTGCAACAAGGGGTGGTGATGGACAGAGTCTCTGAATTAAGCAGAGTACTCTCACCCAGTCAAGAGATCAGGGCTAGATCCAACACCGTTTTTTAGCTCATTGCACCATCCCAGTTTCAGAACCTGACTGTATGTAAATTAGTCTGTCCCTGGCCCAGTGCATCATGGGAACAGGGCAGACCAGACTACAAAAGCCAATTCTTACACTGGGAAGGAAACAAGCTTCCGGGGACCGGTTTCTGGCATTACAGCCGTCTTCGGCCCGGCTTGCTTGAATCCTGATGGTGCAATGAGCAAGGGACTCACATCTGAGTATACCCTTCCACGCTTAGGGTGGACAAAATTATTTGCAACAAGGGGTGGTGATGGACAGAGTCTCTGAATTAAGCAGAGTACTCTCACCCAGTCAAGAGATCAGGGCTAGATCCAACACCGTTTTTTTAGCTCATTGCACCATCCCAGTTTCAGAACCTGGCTGTATGCAAATTAGTCTGTCCCTGGCCCAGTGCATCATGGGAACAGGGCAGACCAGACTACAAAAGCCAATTCTTACACTGGGAAGGAAACAAGCTTCCGGGGACCGGTTTCTGGCATTACAGCCGTCTTCGGCCCGGCTTGCTTGAATCGTGATGGTGCAATGAGCAAGGGACTCACATCGGAGTATACCCTTCCACGCTTAGGGTGGACAAAATTGTTTGCAACAAGGGGTGGTGATGGACAGTCTCTGAATTAAGCAGAGTACTCTCACCCAGTCAAGAGATCAGGGCTAGATCCAACACCGTTTTTTAGCTCATTGCACCATCCCAGTTTCAGAACCTGGCTGTATGCAAATTAGTCTGTCCCTGGCCCAGTGCATCATGGGAACAGGGCAGACCAGACTACAAAAGCCAATTCTTACACTGGGAAGGAAACAAGCTTCCGGGGACCGGTTTCTGGCATTACAGCCGTCTTCGGCCCGGCTTGCTTGAATCCTGATGGTGCAATGAGTCCCTTGCTCACTGCTCCGTCAGGATTCAAGCAAGCCGGGCCGACGACGGCTGAAATGCCAGAAACCGGTCCCCGGAAGCTTGTCTCCTTTCTGGTGAAGAATTGGCTTGGTAGTTTGGTCTGCCCTGTTCCCATGATGCACTGGGCCAGGGACAGACTAATTTGCATATAGCCAGTTTCTGAGCTGGGATGGGGCAGTGAGCTAAATAACGGTGATGGATCAAGCCCTGATCTTTGGACTGGGTAAGAGTGGTCTGCTTAATTCAGACACTCTGTTCATCACCACCCCCTTTTCTGAATCGTTTTTGGCCACTATAGGTGTGGCAGGGCATACTCAGACATGAGTCCCTTGCTCACTGCTCCATCAGGATTCAAGCAAGCCGGGCCGACGACGGCTGAAATGCCAGAAACCGGTCCCCGGAAGCTTGTCTCCTTTCTGGTGAAGAATTGGCTTGGTAGTTTGGTCTGCCCTGTTCCCATGATGCACTGGGCCAGGGACAGACTAATTTGCATATAGCCAGGTTCTGAGCTGGGATGGGGCAGTGAGCTAAATAACGGTGATGGATCAAGCCCTGATCTTTGGACTGGGTAAGAGTGGTCTGCTTAATTCAGACACTCTGTTCATCACCACCCCCTTTTCTGAATCATAGAATACACTGATGTCACCTCAAATGCACCCAAAGTCCTGCCTGCGCATGTTATTAATATTTCCTAATCTCTGTTCTTATTCACACGGCATTAACAGGCGAGGTTTATAGTGAAATTCATTTTTATGAGTGGCAGGGGGAAAAGACATGCAAAGAAAGTTGAAATGCTGAGCGCCAGTACTAACTGAAACACATTAAGCCCTCATTCCTGTAAGACGTACATTGAATTCATGAAATGCTGCTAACCATTACCAACTAAAACATGCTAGCCTTCCTGGAAGATGCAGAACAACTAAAAGGCCCCATCCTTCATGCAAGACGAGCATAAGCAGCTGAAATGCTGCGTCAGATTTCACCATTTAATCACATTGCACCTCCCACAATGCTCATTCGTGCAACAGCTGTCTTTGCCTCGAGCCAACGGCCAAAAGAATTATCCTGGTGTGTGAGGCAAGGGCTTCCTTAAGTGATCTGATTAACTTAATGGCCTGGTCACTTGCACATAAGGTTGCGCTCCTAAAACTTCGCTGTGTTGGTGTAACATGAGCCCCAATTTCAATAAATGTCCAGAGTCAGGCGCACAACGCCCATTGGACTCAAGGGCTGCAGCCCCCCCTTAAGTCCCCCCCCCCCCCCCCCCCCCCGTCGTGTGTGTCAGCCTTGGATGCACACGCTCAGACATACATCTTTAAGGCTATTTTGCAACTCGTCTGAAATCTCTTTCCACAGTGGAAAAGACTGGAAATGTACTCCTGACAAGGGCGGCAGTAAAAGGTTTTCCATGGTGGGGAAAAGGGGGTGTAGGGAAAAGGAATTTGAAATCAGAGAGCAAAAGTTTTTATATGCAAATGTACGCATGTATATCTCCTCATGCAAATATCGAATTCACAAAAGTTTGGTTGGAGTTAGGGTTCCAGGCCTGCTTCTGTAAGACCCTGAGAATGCATGGAAAATGTAAACTGCACCGTATGCAAGGGCGTATGCCAGCCGGTAAAACGTAACTCACTTTAGGAATTCAGCCCATGATTTATTTTCTTGGTCCGTGTATGGCTCCTCACAGATTCTCCATTGTTTACATTTTTTAATATTGCAATTCATAAACCCATTTTGCTAACTGAGACCTTGAACAAGTGGTAACATTGCCCTGTAGATAAACAATTTTTTTTTCGAGTTTCACATTTTCGTGTAACTTTTATATTGAAAGCAATCACCAGTCTTGCTTTCTGGCTTCCTCAGGGACTTATTTGATTAACTTAATGGCTGGTCACGTGCACATAAGGTTGCGCTCCTAAATATTCGCTCTGTTTGTGTAACATGAGCCTCGATTCCAATAAATGTCCAGAGCCCATGGAATTCAAAGGGCTTCAGCCCCCCGCAGCCGCAGCCCCAGCCCCCTCCCCCCGGCTCCTGGGCACACACACAGACGCACCCGAGCACTTAACAGGTCTTTTAAAGACCTTTGCTTGTTAATGTGGCATTAATGTCCCCCCTGCTTAGCGCCCCTGCAGCTCCACTCTGCCTTTTTGTTAGAACAATCAGCCCTCCTATGAATTTTTTTCTTAGTCGTCCCCCCCCCCCCCCCCCCCCCCCCCCGAATTTGACTCTAGTTGCGCCTCTGTCCAGGGTGATCAACTGAACCAAAGCCATTGGGGCTGTGTATGGTGCCTTTCGTAACAACTGATGGCGAGCAATCGGCAACAAAAGAAACTGGGGGCAGAGGAGGTGTGGAGACAACTGCACAGCTAGGAGCACTCAGCTGAATTGTGATCAAGGCGCCGGCTGCAGTGATCCGTGTCCAGCCGGCGGGTTCGATCTCGGCAGGGAAAGCATAACTTCATTTTCCATAGGTCAACAGTCAGCACAGCAGGGTAGCGGGATGGTGAGCAGCAAAGCCATGGACACTGGGAAGAGGGCGGGACAGGAAAGCAAGGCCACAGATAGCAGGAGGAAGGGACCAAACAACACCATGAACAGCGGGAGGAGGGCGGACGGTTTATTACAATTACCGATGGTAGCTTGGATTGTTTTTTCGTACTGTTTTGGCGCCCTCAAGTGGCCAAACAGTGCAATAACTGTAAATGCAACTAATGTAAAAAATCATCGATACTCGGTTTAAACCGAGTCAGCTGATTTTCAGCCGGTAGTGTACTGTCGAGGACAATCGGTTTAAACCGAATTCCGGACAGCCAATGCATATTGTAATAGCATAGAGTGGACTCGAGTAGAGTGGAATGGTGTAGACTGAAATAGCATACAATGTTGCGGCGCATACAATGTTATGGCATACAGTGAAGTGCTGTAGAGTGGTATAGCAAAGCATGGAGAGACGTGGCTTGGAGTGGAGTTACATAGAGTGGAATAATGTAGATTGGAGTGGCACAGGGTCGAGTTGTGTACAGTGGAGTTACATAGAATGGAGTGCTGTAGACTGAAACAGAGTGGAGTGGCATAGAGTGGTATATGGTAGAGTGGAGTGGAATGACTTAGACTGAAGTGGCATAGTATAGAGTGGTGCAGAGTGAAGAGGCATAGAGGCAAATACCATAGAGTGGAATGATGTAGAGAGGAGTGGTGCAGAGTGGTGTGATGTAGAGTGGTGTGATGTAGAGTGGTGTGATGTAGAGTGGAGTGGCATGTTTTGTAGTAGGGTCTAGCTTAAACAGAGGTAGGATGAAAGTGTCTGAACTAATGTAGATTACATTGGGCAAGAATATAGAATATGGGGTAAAAAAGGTAACTTTGGTAGTGGCTCCAAATTTCTTAAGTAGTGTTACAGTGATAAGTCTCAAAACAAATAGTTATATGCTGGGCTGTGGTGTACTGCTATAACTTCATGGTATACCACAGTATATGCCAATCGCAAGGCAGTATATCGCAGGCTATTGATGTCTTTCCAAAAGTAAAGGGCAGCCATGTAGTTTTCACTCCACTTTGGCTGTGTTCTGTATAAGCACCTTAAATATGGGTAAGTCGGTTTTAGTTATTCCTTGCCTATTTTTACTTTATTAAAAAGATCATAGGTAGGGAAATGTATTTATATATGTTTTTAAAAGTACGGAAACTTGAACATGCCCACAATTACACACATCTCTGATCATACTTGAACATCATTTTTATATATGTATATGTGTATATATTACCCAGTGGTGTTCCCCACCAGCTAATTATAGACAGGGGCAAGTATCCATAGGAACAGGATATGGATTTTAGTTTAATAATAACTTTGGTGCTTAATTTTTTTTTTTTTTTTTTGAAAATATATTTTTATTGCAGATTAATATCATATACAATTATTCCGGTCAGCATCATTCCAACCAATACGTACCGTGTCATTGCCACGTGATCTTACAGTACACGGCAATTTAGCCCATAACCCGGAGGGCGGGCGGCATTACTCGAAAAAGTGGCGTACACGTGCATGACATATCAGTGTGTCCAAGACCGGTCAACAAAGTAACATTCATCTGCTTTTCCTTTTCTCCCAAAACCCCAGCATGAACATCTCGCAAATAACACATCACAGCAAAGCAGTGCCATCATCAGATAGTCAACAGTGAACATTCTTATATCTTACTCTACCTGCAATGATTCCCCCATGTCAATACTCAACACCCCCCTCCCCTCAACTCCCCCCGCCCCTCCCTACAACAATGGCGGTGTGGGCAGTTGCAGGATCTCACAACCAACTCAACGGTGTCCTTTAGAGGCTAGCAAAGCAGTATACTATATGCAGTGGTCACTTGGATGTGTGTCTCTCAGTCTTCCCCCTCTGTCTCTTGATGATCCTTCAGAGTCTGGACTAGGGCTTCCCATGCTCTAGCTACTTCCAGTGCTTTCTCATTACCTGAGTGGGTAGCTTGTCTGAACCCTACTACACTTTCACAGCTCGCCCACTTGCAGAATTCCCTTCTCCAGCGCCTAATCAATGGTCCTTCCCTCGCCTTCCAATGCCAGGTAATTTCACGCTTGGCCAACAGAAGCCCTAAATCAATAAATTTACTGGTAACCTTGGTCTTAGCGGTGTGTGGGAACCAGTGCAGCAAACAGGTGGCCATATCATAATTTAATTCTCTGTCTGTGACTGCATTCAAAAGCTCCCCTACTTCCTCCCAGTAACCGTCCATTCGTGGGCATAGCCATAGCATGTGTTCTAGTTCAACATCCTCCCCTCCACATCTCGGGCATGCTGCGTCCTGGACCGGGAAATACTTCCGGATCTTCCCCGGTGTTAAGTAGGCCCTATGCAGTATAAAATACTGAATCTGTTGGAGCTGAGCGTTCCGAGTACCCTTCCACGCCCGTTTGAGGATCTGATCCCACGTGGTATCAGGGATCGGCTGACCTATGCCTTCCTCCCATTTCGCCTTAAGAACCTCCAAGGGGCGCAGGCCCTCCCGTAGTAGCCGGATTGAAGGCATGTCACTGCCTTAACTGTTCCCGCCGCCATCACTGTATATTGGCAAGCAAGGGTTAATTCCGGTTCCGTTCTCCCCTTCCTCCAGTGCTTTGGTATCGCGGTCGTGACCGCAGCGTGAATCAAAAAGTCTCCGTCCGGGAGCCCATACATGTTCTGCAGTACCGGGAAGGGCGCTAGTTCCCCGTTCACATACAGGTCCCCCACCATCTGCACTCCCAACTGTTCCCAATGCGCTAGTGGGGACCAATCCCCGCCGTGCGGTAGTGCCGTCGGTATGCCTAGGGGGATCTCCGGAGCGTACGGCGAGGGGTCCCTGCCCTGCATTGCGTCCTGTTCCAGCAAAGTCCGCTCCTCCCCGGTCAGGTCCCGCAGCACGAGGTTCTGTTGCATCACTATATAGGCCAGTACATGGCGTGGTATTCCCCGTCCCCAACCCCCCTCCGGGCCCGATACTCCAGAGCTATATTTTGTGTTAGAACCTGCAGTTGGGCCGCCAGATAGTACAGCTCAAAGTCAGGCACTGCCAGTCCACCGTCCAATCTAGGCCTCATCAACGTTGCCAGTGCCACCCGTCGTCTGCCTCTGCCCCAGATGAAACCCACCATCCGCGACCGTAGTTCTTTAAAGATTCGCGGCGGGAGCCAGACCGGCAAGGTACGAAAATAGTACAGTAGTCGGGGAAGTGCTCCCATCTTAAGCAACGCCACCCTGCCCATTACCGACAGGGGAAGCGTCGCCCAAAACTCCATGCAACTCCTCAAAGCTCTAATACACCTGCCTATATTCCCCTCCAACACATCTTTCTCAGTATGATAAACCCGAACCCCCAAATAAGTGAGGCATGTTGGTTCCCATGCCAACTCCCCTAAGGACGCGGGAGGAGGCATGCCCTGTCGGGTCGGGAAGAGGCACGTCTTAGTCCAGTTCACCTTAAGTCCGGAGACCGTCCCAAAGTGGGACAACAGGGCCGTAGCCCCCTGTAAATCCACCTCAGTATCCTGGAGAAAGAGAAGCAGATCATCCGCATACAGGGAAATGTAATGGTGGTCACCTCTGCATCAGTCTCTTATACAACCTACCCGACCTCGCCTGGACCGCAAGAGGTTCTATCGCCAGTGCGAACAGCAGCAGTGACAACGAGCACCCCTGCCTTGTACCTCTCATGATGGGATATTGGGCGGAGATTACGTCACCTATTTTCACCCTGGCCGTGGCCGACGAGTACAACACCGTCGTCCACTTCGTAAACTGTTCCCCCAATCCAAAACCAACTAGCACCCTGCGGAGGAAGGCCCACTCCAGGCTATCGAATGCCTTTTCAATATCAACCGAGAGGACCGCTGCAGAGCCCCGTTCGTCCTGATTCTCTGCCATAACCCTCAGGAAGCGACGGATGCTCACAGCCGTATTTCTCGTGGGAATGAACCCCGCCTGATCTGTGTGAACCAGCATTGTCATATACGGCAATAATCGGGACGCCAGTATACTGCTCAGGATTTTGTAGTCCATAGACAGCATGGACAAAGGCCGATATGAAGCCACATCCGTATCCGAGCGCCCCGGTTTCAGAAGGGGAACAATCAAAGCTTCACGCATTGAGCGTGGTAGGTGGCCCATCTGCCCTGCCTCCCGGTATACCTTCACCAAGGAAGGCGCTAGTGCATCAATATAGCGAGCGTAGAATTCGATTGGCAGCCCATCAGGCCCCGGCGTCTTGTTCCGAGCCATGCGCTTTATCGCACCACACACTTCCGCCAATGTGATGTCTCGCCCCAACATCTCAGCCTGGTCCTTATCCAACTGCGGCCAAGGGGTTCCCTCTAGGTATTCCTCTATGTCTGATTCTGCTTCCCCCCTCCGACTGCTATACAGTGCCTCGTAATAGGTGGTAAAACGGGACACCACCAGTTCCTGCGAGTGAGTCAGGGCACCGGAGTCCAGAGTTATCCGCATAATGGGTCCACTCCGCGGCACCGGGTCAGCCAATTTGGCCAGCAGAGTACCAACCTTATCCTCTTCCGCATGGACTTTCGCCAGATATCCCCTGTAGTCGAAGCATCGCAGCCTCTCAGTCTCGGTCGCTACCTTTTCCCTGGCCTCTACCAGTTGCTCATGTAAGGATGGGTGTTCTGGCCTTTGCTGCTCTAGACCTCTCAGATCTCTTTCCGCTTTAGCCACGGCCTCCAGCACCGCCTTCCTGACCCCTGAATATTTAGCAATGCAGATCCCTCTCATGACCACCTTAAAGGCGCCCCATTCAAGCGCCCTCGAGGTCGCCGTGCTTTGATTTTCCCGGAAGTACTGGTCAATACCTTCACCCACCTCTGTTCGAAACACCTGGTCTTCCAGGGTGTCAGGGCGCAACCGCCATGTCGGGATCGCCGTTCTCGCCCTCTGCCAGGTAAGTGACATCAATAGGGGGTTGTGGTCAGAGATAGTTCTGGCAAGGTACTCAGTGTAAGCCGCCATATGAGCTACTAAGGGGGAACACAGGATAGCATCAATTTGGACATGGAGGTCATGCACGGAGGAAAAGAATGAGTAATCCCGATCATGAGGATGATGTGTACGCCATACATCAATCGGTCCCCAGCTGTCCTGCCAATCGGACCTAGCTTTAGCCAATGTCCTAACCGGGGTCGCCGCCAGAGGAGGATGCGATCTATCCATGTCTACGTCCGTGATTGCATTAAAATCCCCCCTAGAATGGCCGGGCCTACCAAAAAAGGTGCCAGCGCACCTGACAAGTCAGCTAAGAAACGAGCCTGCTCGACATTCGGGGCGTAGATACTGCACAGCACCACATCCCTGCCATATAATCTACCTTCGACAGCCACATACCTGCCCTCCCGATCCAAAACCTGTCTAGTGACCGGAAATGGGACCCCTGCCTGTATCCAAATGAGCACCCCCTCGCAAACGCTGAATAAGCTGTACTAAAGACCTGTCCCCTCCACCTGCGCTGCAGTACCTGGCCTTCCGCCCCAGTAAGATGTCTCCTGCAATAAGGCTATATGCACTCCCCTCCTCACTAAATAAGCATGTACTTTGTGGCGCCGAGTCATGGTATGTAAGCCCCTCACATTCCAAGTGATACATTTCAAACCACGTGTTGTCCCCATGAATGTAACCCTTTCACGTCGCCCACATCATTACCACCATTGCTCCCCAAACTCGTAACATCCCGCAAAACACCCAGAACCCTCCCCCCCAGAACAGGACCCAATATCAAAGTTCGAGGCATGTGGGCTGCTAAATTCATATCTTTAGCATAGATCGCCGCCTAGTGTTGGGTCCGGATGATTGCACATTGTTGTCCTGGAAGAGTCTTCGAAGTATCACGAGATAGGTGGCTCCTCCCCTGGACTACAGTGCGCATGGGCATTGGCTCCATCCCCAGATAGTTTTTTTCCGCCATTGGGTTCGGATGTGATTTCGACGCCTCCTTGTCGGAATCGAAAATATTACTACCTTAAGGCCAAAAGGCCTTCGTTCTTCGCGTCGGTATTGTTTGCGACCGGTCCCGAGCATCGTCCGACTCTTCGTGTCGGAATTCTGAGGAGTTCTTACTCTTCGCATCGAGGCCCTGTGCTCGCAGCAAGACCCCGACGAACTCATCATGGAACGGAGTCCGTTCAAGCACTGCCCCGTGTGTGGGTCCAAGTACCCACACATCGACGTGCATCCAGTTTGTAATAAATGTCTCTCGCCGGATCTCTCTCGCCGGATCACGACGAGGACAACTGCATGGCCTGCTCCAAATTCAGGTCAAAGAAAACACTCAAGCATCGGCGCGCGGCACGCCTGGAAGCTTTCCACGCAGCCCCGGCACCCGACGACATATTCGACGACCCCGCAGAAGAGGGCCTAAGCCATCATCTTCAAATTTCGCCACCATCGACAGAGGTCGAGGCCGATCCAGAGGAATACATCGAAGGACAGTACCAAGACCTTGAATATGTCGATGAGGTAGGGGACGACGAAGAAGTCTATGGGGCCGCGGAAGATAGCTCAGAGGAAGAGCTATGCCCCGAACGTTACTCGACTCAGGCTCAGGTCTCGGGATCGCCACTCGGCCTTACCCACGACCCTGCACCGATATCCCCAGCCCCGCCTTCGGGCCCGGCAACGGATACACCGGAGGAGCCGTTGTTGCGCGTATCAAAACCGAAACCGCAACCATTGCAGTCGACAGCATCTAAGATGGCCGGCGTCACGCCTAAACCGAAACCGAAACCTACAGCCTCGACGGCACCTAAGATGGCCGAAATCCCGTCGAAACCGAAACAAACGGCTTCGTCGACGTCTAAAATGGCCGACGTCCCGTCCAAGATGACGAAGCCTGCTCCGTCTTCGACTCCATCGCCCTCAGGCCCTCCACAGTCGAAGAAGGCTGTCGAGTCACCTGCGCCACACACGGTGGCCAAGGACACATCCTCGAAGAAGGTAGTCCATCACGTCTCGACGGCTGCAGCGTCGACCTCCAAACATACGGTCGAAGCGAAGATCACTAAAGGCCAAGATCCAAAAGCCGGAGCCACTACTCCTCGGCACAAAGATGCCGGATCTGCATCAACGGCGTCGGCGCCTAAGACTGCTACAGGGCAGCGAACCGTTGGAATCGAGGATTCATCGGTGCCTACCTCTGCCACGCCGGAATCCTCCCAAGCGGACGAACATGAAGCATCGGTTACCAAACCCTCGGCTTCATTTACAAAGAAGGTCTCCGACTCCCTCAAACGGATTCGAGAGAAAGCCGTGCCGTCGACGAAGGCTGCGCCGTCGGATCCAAAACCAGTGGAGCCAACTGCCAAACCGTCGACGAAACTTCTCTACACCCTGCCACCAAAGGTGGCACCAAAGGCGTTTGCACCCAAAACGGTGCCGAAGACCTCGGGAACGTCGGAATATTCGACGCCCAGTGCTAATTTGCCTCGACAAACAGCGTCAGAGGACGAATCAGAGCATTATATCGATGCACACACAGGGACACTGACACTTTACAAGAGAAAGATCACTTCCCAGCCACTGGAGTCTTTTGTTATTCCACTAAAAAAGAAAAGGCAATCACAGGACATACCTGCCCTTGTTGAACCTCTTCACCCTTTACCTAGGAGGAGTCCAACACCTTCCCCCAACCAATCAGGGGGTGAAGATGATGACCAAGATGAACAATACAACTTCCCTACTGGCAATGACCCCGATGTACAGCAGGACTCATATGACGACGCTGGGGACCAGGGAAGCCATCAGGTGATACAGGACCCACAGGGTTTTGGGGCACGTACATCACCAACAGAGGATTCAGCAGCTTTCAATGCTTTAATAGAGAGGGCAGCTGCAAATCATAATGTAGACATGCATGCTGACCCGGTGGAAGAGGATTTCCTGTTTGACACTTTCTCTGTCTCCGAAAGGACAGTCAAAACACTTCCTATGTTGAAAGGTGTCCTTAAACATGCGCCGGAGATCTTTAAAGAACCTACAAGAGCGAGAGTGGTAAACCCACGTATCGAGGAAAAATACAGGCCAGCATCTGGGGACCCTGACTATATTCGGGGACAGTTGCCTCTAGACTCCTTGGTGGTCGCAAATGCCCGCAAGAGGGCCAACTCCCAAACAACGGGTGAAGCTCCTCCCCCCGACAAGGAGTCGAAAGTGCTTGAGGCATCCGGCAAGAGGGTGGCTGCGCAGGCTGCCAATGTCTGGCGTATAGCAAACACACAGGCACTATTAGCACGTTATGATAGGGCGCATTACGACACCCTAGAACAGCTCCTTCAACACTTACCTGATCAGTTTAAGGAAGGGGCCGAGATGCTCATACAAGAGGGAAAATTCATCTCAAACGCTGCAATAAAGTGTGCGCTTGATGTGGCTGATACAGCGGCTAGGGGTATTAACACCAGTGTCCTGCTAAGAAGACAGGCTTGGCTTCGCATATCTGGATTTAAGCCCGATATTCAGACAACAATACTCAATCAGCCTGTCAATCCGGACAGACTGTTTGGGCCAGATGTAGACACCACCCTGGAAAAAATTAAAAAGGACAATGAGACTGCTAAATCAATGGGGGCACTTCAGTCTCAACAATTCAGGGGAAACACTTTTCGACGCTCAGGTGCTCGTGGTGTTACCAGAGGACAATTGGGTCAACAAACACAATTCACAAAAGGTGGTGCACAATCCTCGTACCACAAGCAAGGTAGAGGGGGTTACCGAGGTAACCGTGCCAAAGGCAGAGGCAGAGGGAACAACAACTCCCGTTCCTCTGCCGCAAACAAACAGTGACTCCCTGTCACTGCCCCCCGACCATCCAACACCTGTCGGGGGGAGACTCCAGCAGTTCCTGCCGGTCTGGACGTCCATCACCACGGACAGGTGGGTGAGAAAATTAATCCAGTACGGTTATTGTTTGGAGTTAACATCCACTCCTCCCAACATTCCCCCAAGACAACGTCCTATGTCGGCAGAGCACTTGCACTTATTGCAGCAGGAAGTGCTAGTAATGCTGCAAAAAGGGGCAATCGAACTCGTTCCTGTGGAGGAGGAAGGAACAGGGGTCTATTCCCTGTACTTCCTCATCCCAAAGAAGGACGGATCCCTCAGACCCATTCTGGATCTACGCCCTCTCAACATGTATATACTGTCAGAACACTTTCACATGCTGACACTGCAACAGATCCTTCCCCTTCTAAACCAGGGGGACTTCCTAGCAACCTTAGACCTCAAGGACGCTTACTTCCACATCCCACGCCACCCGTCCCACAGAAAATACCTCAGGTTCACCATTCTCAACAAGCACTACCAGTTCAAAGTCCTACCCTTCGGGGTGACTACTGCCCCCAGAGTGTTTACAAAGTGTCTGGCGGCAGTGGCGGCGCACCTCAGGAGACAGAACATACATGTCTACCCATACCTCGACGACTGGCTCGTTCAAGCAAAGTCGGAAAGACAGTGCGCCTCACACATGTCCCACACTATTCAACTCCTTCACAGCCTGGGGTTCTCGCTAAACTACCCAAAGTCGCACCTTCAACCAGCCCATGTGCGGCAGTATCCGGGCGCGACAATAAACACCTTGACTGCTATAGCTCAGCCAAACACAGTCAGAATCAACAGCATTCAGTCGCTGATCCAACGATTCAGACCGCAACACTCCCTGCCAGCGAGAGTGTTCATGCAGTTGATAGGCATGATGGCCTCCTGCATCTTCATAGTCCCGCACGCAAGGTTGTACATGCGCCCCCTCCAGGAATGCTTGGCAAATCAATGGACACAGGCTCAGGGACAACTAACAGACCTAGTGTTGGTGACCGGTCGGGCATACAACTCTCTGCATTGGTGGAATCCACACAACCTTTGCAAAGGACGACCGTTCCAAGAGCCTGTGCCACAGATTGTCCTAACGACGGACGCATCTCTCCAAGGGTGGGGAGCGCATGTGCTCCACTATACGGTGCAGGGACTGTGGTCGACCCAGCAACAACGATTGCATATCAACTACCTTGAATTGATGGCAATCTTCATGGCGCTCAAGTCCTTCAAAGTACATCTGTGCAACAAGGTCGTGTTGATCCGGACGGACAACATGACTGCCATGTACTACATCCAGAAGCAGGGAGGGACTCACTCGCCACAGCTGTCTCATCTGGCTCAGAGCATGTGGAAGTGGGCCATTCAGAGGAACATCTTCCTCATGGCAGAACACCTCCCGGGCAAGGACAATCAGATGGCGGATCTGCTCAGCAGGTACAGCCATCAAATGCACGAGTGGGAGATACATCCATCAGTACTCCACCCGTACTTCCAGCAGTGGGGTCAACCAGAGATAGACCTGTTTGCCACAAGGGAAAACGCAAAATGCCAAAGCTTTGCCGCCAGGTTCCCGCACCCGGAATCGCAGGGGAATGCGATATGGATGAACTGGTCTGGCAAATTTGCGTACGCTTTTCCCCCAGCGCCTCTCATTCCGCTGGTGGCAAGAAAGCTAAAGCAACACTCGATGACTCTCATCCTGGTTGCTCCAACATGGGCACGCCAACCATGGTACACCACGTTTCTAGAACTTTCCGTGGTACCGCATCAAAGGCTGCATCTCACCCCCAGCCTCTTGACGCAGATACATGGCGACATTCAGCATCCAGATCCGCAACAGCTCAATCTGGCGATCTGGCTCCTGAGGTTCTAGAGTTTGGCTACCTCAACCTGCCTCCTGAATGTATGGACATCATCAGAGAGGCAAGGAAGCCCACTACCAGAGCTTGCTATGCAGCAAAGTGGAAGCGGTTTGCCATTTACTGTACTGACCACAATATCAACCCGCTAGATGCATCCATTCCTAACATCATCTGCTATTTGTTACATCTTTAGAAATGCAATCTAGCGTATGCTTCCATTCGGATACATTTATCCGCCATAGCGGCTTATCTCCAGAATAGAAAGCACCTCTCTGTTTTCAGGGTGCCTGCCATTAAAGCCTTCCTGGAGGGACTGAAGCGAGTCATTCCTCCAAGAACACCACCAGCTCCAGTGTGGAACCTCAATGTGGTCCTCACTCGGCTGGTGGGTCCACCCTTCGAGCCACTGCACTCCTGTGAAATTCAATTTCTAACATGGAAAGTGGCTTTCCTCATTGCTATTACATCGCTCAGGCGTGTTAGTGAGCTGCAGGCGCTCACAATCCAAGAGCCTTTCATCCAAATACATTCTAACAGGGTGGTGCTACGCACTAACCCCAAATTCCTTCCTAAGGTAGTGTCAGTTTCATATCAACCAAACTATTGACCTACCCGCATTCTTCCAAAACCCTCAAACAGTAGCTGAACGAATGCTCCATACACTGGACGTTAGGAGGGCGTTGATGTACTACATTGACAGGACACAACACTTCAGGAAAACTCAACAACTTTTTGTTGCCTTCTCAGCACAGCACAAAGGCAACCCCATTTCCAAAGCGGGAATAGCCAGATGGATTGTTAAATGCATCCAAATCTGTTATCAAAAAGCTAAGCGCACTTTAACAATACCCCCAAGAGCGCACTCCACACGCAAATTGGGGGCGTCCATGGCTTTCCTGGGGAACATTCCTTTAGAGGACATTTGCAGAGCAGCCACATGGTCCACACCGCACACATTTACAAAACGTTACTGTGTGGACGTACATTCCAAGCAGCAAGCAGCTGTAGGACAGGCTGTTCTCAAGACACTTTTTCAAGCTTCTGCAGCTGGCACGGGCAACCGCCCTTAATGGAGGGACTGCTATGTATTCTATGCTAAAGATATGAATTTAGCAGCCCACATGCCTCGAACTGAATATGCTACTTACCAGTATGCATCTGTTCTTGGCATGTAGGGCTGCTAACATTCATATCGCCCTCCCTCCTCCCCGGTGCCCGTAGCGGCTGCAGATACTATCTTGCATTCATCATTAGCATGGACATCGTTTACACTATTTCACTCCATCTCTGCCACAATGGCTAAAAACAATCTGGGGATGGAGCCGATGCCCATGCGCAGTGTAGTCCAGGGGAGGAGCCACCTATCTCGTGATACTTCGAAGACTCTTCCAGGACAACAATGTGCAATCATCCGGACCCAACACTAGGCGGCGATCTATGCTAAAGATATGAATGTTAGCAGCCCTACATGCCAAGAACAGATGCATACTGGTAAGTAGCATATTCATTATCAGCCCCCATCCAAACTTTCACACCCAGTCACACCGTGCTATCCTGCAGTAGTCACGACAGGTTGCCTTACGGGCAATGGAGAAGTGTGGCTCACTGGTTAGAGGCGGCAGACCCGTAAGCAGAGAACGGCCCGGGACCAGGGTTCGATTCCCGACGCGGCAGGGTCGTGGACCAGGGTCAGCGGACTCGATTAATCTCGCCTCGGTGCCTACTCTAGTCAGAAACCACACTCGGCAACTCTGGGCATCAGCTTGCCTCATCTTCACAACGGCCCCCCCAGACCGCCGGGGATGCTTGGTCGCACCTTAGAGATACCCATCAGGGACCATCTCTCAGGGTGAGCCAGGACGGGTTCCCCAGCGGTCGAAGCGTGGAGATACTCCTCCGGGAGTCGATTCCTAGCGCTATATAAACCCGCAATTAAATTAAATTAAATTAATGGGGGTGTGATTCAACCCCGACAGGCGGCTGCTCTCGCCCCGGCTCCCAGCCCTGGAATCCCATACAGTTGCATGGCACAGTTATAATGATCATGGATATTACCAGGTGCACCAGCACTTCCAATTCTAGTCCACAAGCGGGGACCCACCCAGATAGTTGTCAGTTTACAGATCGTCCGCTGATCTGGGCCGGACCTCTGGTGCTGTCCGCATCCGATAGTTCAATGCCCGAGTGTCTTCTGTCATCGTCTGATTCTGAGCCCCTGTTTGAGTCCGCCTTTTGTGAACCCGTTATCGCCGCCGTCGCCTCTAGAGCTCCCTGCTTGTCAGCTGCCAGCTGCAACAGCTGCAGTGCCCGCTGGTCTCGAAGGCGTTGCGATTGGCGCACCCGTGGCGGTTTAGGCTGCCCTCGGTCTCCCTTGCCCCTACGATCCGTGCCTGCCCGGTAAGATTTGAGCCAGGACCAAGCGTCCTCGGGCGTCAGAAAGAACTGCGTCGAACCATCCATAATGACTCTTAATTTGGCTGGGAATAACAGCGAGTATTGGATCCCCTCGTCCCTAAGCTCTTTCTTGACAGTCAAATACGAAGCCCTGCGCCTCTGTATCTCCTGTGTATAGTCCAGGATGATCGTGACCGTGCCGTTCTCCACTTTAAAAGGCCCCGTTGCGCGTGCATTCTGGATCAGCAGGTCCCTGTCTTTATAGTGAAGGACTCTAGCCACTACAGGTCGGGGTGGGCGACCGGCCAAGGGTGGTTTGGCTGGGACCCTGTGCGCCCTCTCAAGCGTGAAGAAGGGGGAAAGACCCTCCGGGGCAACCTGCGATTTGAACCAGATCTCCAGGTAGGCTATCATGTCCGTCCCATCTAATTTTTCGGGCAGGCCAACCACCCGTACGTTGTTGCGCCGATTTCGACTTTCAGCATCTTCGACCTTTCTCTCCAACGTTGCCAAGCGGTGCAACGCATCTTCCATTTTGCGTTCCACTGTCACTACCGCTGGTTTTAGGTCTTGAACAACCAATTCAGTTTCTTTCACTCTGTCTGCCAATTTCGAGTGGTCGGCTCTCAGGAGTCCCAGCCCCGTCACGACCTGCGTGATATCTTGGTGCAAGGATGCCTTCGTCGCGGTGATGGTTCAAGATAGCGTCTAGGCGTATGTTCAGCCTCCTTTCCGATACCGTGCTTTCAGTATCATCTCCTTCAACCCGGGAGTCTTCCCGCTCCGCGGCTTCCTCCGTCTTATCCGTCGGTTTCATTGTGACTCACAGCGTGGTCTCCACCCGCCAATTAAGATCTTCCTACGCCAAAGCACTGCTCCTCGCGCTTTCACAGGCTATCAGGCAAGTGGTGCGCCACCAGTTGCACCCAGACAGCACTTGCCCGAGCACTCCTCAAGCCGCTCACACAGTAGCAACCACTGGTTGTGTCTCTATTACAGTTCAGATCCCAGAGCAATGGGCTCCCCAAGCGCACATGTGCCCCTCCGTTCCATGCGTTGTGCTCGCAGGCCAAAAGAGTCGCCTCTTGCATCCACTTCCCTCCAACTGGTGTCCTGCGCACGCTGTACCGCCAAAAGGTCCCCTCTCCGGTAGCCCGGTCCCTGGGCCAGGGCCTATTAGACCCCACAAGTCTCGGTGGCAGTGGCCGCCCTGAGGGCACCAACCCGTGACGATGTGCCTGGGACTCGCCGCACTCGGAGTACTGTCCCTCTAGCTGGTAATGCCCAAGCTGTATGGCTGCTCTGGCGACCGCAGCACTCCTGAGCCCGCAGTCTTCTCACAGGGGTCAGTCTCCACTTTATCCGTGGTCCCCTCCAGTGCATCCGCAATGGGCCGACCTCTCAATCGCCTCCCTTGTACCGGCTCTTGTGTGTTCGCGGACCTGCCACTTGCCCCCTCCTCCACAGCGGCGGGCGCAGGCTCGTTCCGCCCCACTCACCGGGATTTGCTTGTTGCCACTGCTCTGCCAATTTGGCGTCCAAGCATTGGAGCTGCAGTCGCACCCGTGGTCTGTCTATGGGGCGCTGATCCGCTTCATGCCCTCAGTGGCCTGCTGCGTTGATCCTCACCACGGCAATGTGTGGGGGGGTCACCCAAAGTAGATGTGCGCCCAGCCCCAGAACCACTTTTCATACCCCAGGGCAGTGCGCCTCTACAGGGCCGCCGTTCTCTCCTTCACAGCCCTCGACGTCACCCGAATGCGGAGCCCGGGGTCCCCAGTCAGACTGCCTCGCATCTAGCAGCCGTCATCTTAGGGCTCTCGGCCGATCAGATCCTCCTCAGTCCACCGGTGAGCTACGCACTGCAGATGCCCGCAGTCCCGCTGAACCGACCGGACTCCGGCTCCGATCCTCGGGTGAGTCGGTATCTTTAGATGAGGTCGCTCACAGGCTAGGGTGCAGTGCCGGTCCTTCTGATCGCTTTCACCAGTATCACATCACCGCCATCTTGTCGTCACCGGCACCCAGGGACCGCTCAACCCGCTCCAGGGCTCCACCGAGAGCTTCTATCCCCCACGTCGGCTGGATATCGTGCCCCTCAGCTTCCGACACCTGTCGGCAAAATTTCGCCACTGTCCAGGATTGTTAACAGGATTATTTCTGAGATCGGGCACGGAGCCTTTAGCTCACGCCGCCGCTCTCATCTCAGCCCAAGCCACGCCCCTTTTTGGTGCTTAATCTTTATGAAACTTTCCCCCAAACACGTTTCATCCATCGCAGCTACTTCAAGCAGGGGTGAGAGAAACGGTGATTCCTAAAACATGTTTTTCCCATGCAGTTTCCCATAGAGAATTTAGACACAGCTTCAGCCAAAATGGCGAAACAGAATTACCCAAAATTTACAAGAAAGCGGATCAAATGTATATATATTTAACAATGCTGTTGATCCACAATGGCTCAGTTGATCCCGAAGCTCAACCACACCTTGTGATTGACTAGCTGAACCTGACGGAAAATTGCACCCATCATCTTAGTCCTAAAAACGAAAAAAATATACGATAATAGAGAGTTGGGATGGGGTGCCCTGGCCCCTGTTCCTTTTTGGGGGGAGGGGGGTCCAGTGGGGCCACCTTTGTCAAATAAAAAATATATATATCTTTTATTTGGAGTTTTGTGGCTCCATGGAATCAATGTGACATGCAGGATGACTCTGTTTAAAATATTATTGAATTCTATGTATTTTTTAACAAAGGTTTTAAAAATGAAGCATAATGAAGCATATTTATTAATTTAAGTTAAAATAACCTATTAATCTTTTGTAAATATTAAGATTATTGTAGGACCAATGTTTATAACATAATTAAATTACTGTTATTTAATTATATACTATGCCTTTAATAATTTTAAATACATACCATTTTCTTACTTTAGTGTGATTTATTAATAATTAAACTTCAGATTTAATATTATTTAAATTAAAAATACTTAAATGTTTAATTTAAAATTAAGTTAATAATTCTGTGACATTGTTTATAATATTGTATGTTTAAAATAAATATATGAAATTAATTATGATTAATTCACATTATTAATTAACAAATTTTTTCTATTTTTTCTAAACTAAATACACTTTAAACATTTTTCCTTTACTTTACCCTGTGAGACCTCAACCTTAATGATGGAGATCTCCCCCGATGTATTTAGCATTATAAGTAGTTACTTTAAACTCATAAATTAGGCTCCAGCCTATACATTTTGCAGGTGAGGACTTTTGAGTAACATTATTCTCATAAATAGTGAAGAGCCCTAAGCAATAAAGTTGCTCAAAAGTGCACATTCATTTGTAATATTATTTATATGAATGGGCTCCATAGGTTTTTGATTTGATTGTTTTAGTAAGCAGTACTACTGTAGTACTACTATACATACTGAAAAATACAGTTTCTGAATTGGGCCCTTTGGGAATTTGAACATGACTACCATAACACAATATGGTAAAGATATCCTTCAGTAGAACGCCAGCTGCCGTGTTGAAAACGGGACGCAGTTTTCAGGATACGGGGTGTTTTCAAGATACGGGATCGCGTGAGGGATTTATTTACTTTGAATTGAGGGAAGGACGAGCATTTAGTGAAACTGATGCTTGAATTAATGGGGATATACTGGCAGCAATCAAATGACTAAGTGACTGGGATAGAGACTAATGATTGTACGGCGGTGGACATTTCAAAACGGGAATTTTGGTTCTTGAGGAATATTGCGGACATCGGACGAGTTGATGGTTGGAGCTTAATTATATGTCAGTCCTGAATAAGTCAAAGTGGTAAATATTAGCACGACGAAACACGTGTTGGCTGCTATTTTCTTTGGATACGAGTTTGGAACAATAAATACTAATTTGGAATACATGGATTTTGTGAGCACAATTTGTATGGCTACAGAATAAAAAATAACGGACTGGACTGTGCCAACTGAGGAATACTCTTTTGAGAAACTATTTATATATGGACATTAACTAATCATTGCATATTTGAGTGCTCAGGGATAACTTTCTGATATATTACTAGTGATACTGTTTTTAGTTCTTAGCACTGCATATCTGTGAACTCAGTTTTGTTTAAATAGTACTAGCATTGGTAGGGTTGCTTAAACTATGACCTAGAATGTTCAGGAGGTATGGTGCGGGTCAAGATAGTTTGTTTATGTCCTTATTCTTTATATGTCTCTTATTCCTTCTGTGTAATAAATGTATCAGCTCTTCATACATCAGTGTTGGCGGCTGCAATGCAGTGGTGTTGGCAACAATCTGTAAAATCAATAAAAAAAGTTGCTAAAAAAGAACATTATCGTCACACACTATTTGTGTGGAGTTTTGGACATGACACTCTATCCCTTTGAGGGCTTGAACATCCCAATACCAATGCACTATTTCTATGGGGACTTGATAATTCCAGTAACTACACCCTATATTTGTGGGGACTTTAACAGCACTATAATCACACTCCATCTTTATGGGGCTTAAACATTGCTATAATCACACACTATCTCTCTGTGGACTTGAAAATCACTATAATCACACACTATCTTTGTGGGGCCTTGAACAACATTATAATCACACACTATCCCTCTGATAACTTGAATATCATTACCTTTACATACTATCAGTATGTGGACGTGACCATGAGGTTCTCCAGACACTCTGTTGGTAGAGACTTGAACACCACTATAATCACACACTATCTTTGTGAATCAGGTCCAATCTGTGTGGAGACGTTATTTACACACACTATATTTGTGTGAAATTGAACATGTTGACCTTCACAAATGATCGCTGTGAGATCTTGAAAATCTTCGTAACCACACACTATCTCTGTTGGGACTTGAACGTCCTGTGTAACGGCACACTATTACGGAGGGTATTTGAACATTCCAATAATCACACACTAGCTCTGTGGGGACTTGAACATTCCGATAATCACACACCATCTCTGTGGGGACTTGATCACTATAATAACACATTATCCCTGTGGGGACTTAAATACAATTCTCTTTACACACAATCACTGTGTAGATTTGGCCATGATAATCTCCACACACAATGAGAGCAATTGCAGCAATTTCACATTACTCTGCCTGTTTGCGTACTTATGAGTAATTTTGCACAGACATCCTGTTGCAGGAGCACCGGAACAATGAATATAGCGAGCATGAGTGGATGCGGACTGCTGCTGTTCGGTTTCTGTTACATGTAAGAACTATTTTCGTAGCATGAAATACAACATCAGGTCCATTTTGTGCATTTTGCACTCTGAAAAAAGTGCTAAATGCTGGGATATGCTCCTTGCATAATTCAGCAAAATGTTGCATACTTTTGCTGTAATTTTGTATAATTACGCTACAGAAAATAATGCAAGTTACTCCCACTCCTACTTGTCTCTTAAGAATTTGAGCACTAAGCAAAGAGTTCATACAGTTTTAAATTCCCTTCTGTAATCTTGCAATATGGTAATTTCTGGCACTTTAATAAAACAATTCATCTATTGTGTACCCATAGAATAAATGAAGTCATTGAATTATGAAAAGATGATCATGTTATTTGCATATATTACTGATAAAATAAACATTTAGCCATGTGTGCATGACTGTATTCAATAGCAAATTATAATTATACAGCAAGTCCCCACAAAGATGGTAACACATGTTCATGTCCCCACAAAGATGGTTCTGTGCGCGTGATTAAATAACAAGATATTTGCAAATTTGAAGCAGGATCCTGTATTATAAATTTTTTCTTAACAGTTTTCCCTTATTGGTATATTTTTAAAACCTTGTGAAAGGTTAGTCCCCACAAGGATGTTAACACGAGTTTGTGTGTGTGTGTGTGTGTGTGTGTATGTATGTATGTATGTATGTATGTATATATGTGTATATATATATATATATATATATATATATATATATATATATATATATATATATATATATATATATATATTACCTACTGGCGGTCGCCAGTAGGTATATATAGTTAGGATTTTTTCTCTATGGGATTTTTGAAAATTCTATGTCTAATAACTTTGGCGTTTGTGGACGGAATTGGCTGAAATTTTCAGGAAAATGGCACATTTTGTTTCTGAGCAGCCCTTGAAAATTTGGGGGGGGTTCATCAAGGCGGGGCCGAGAAAAAAGGGGGGTCCCAAAACGTGTTTTTAACATTGAGTTTTCCATAGGGCGGTTGGCCTCACTTTTAGCTCGAAGGGCTGAATGGATTTGCACGAAACTTGGCAAAATTGTAGGGACTGGTAGCCCGATGTGCCTTTTGTAGGTCTCAATATATGTGCTTCAGTGGATTTTGAGAAATTAACGTTCAAAAAAAGATATATATCTGTAACAGCGGACCGGGCAGCGCTCCAGTTCGCGTACTTTTCGCGCAACGGAGCTTTGTGAAGCGAAGCTGATTGGTTCTCCGGCGTCTGTAAACATTCCAAACAGTCTGTAGCGGCCGCCATCTTGTCTCTCGGTAGGATCGAGAGACAAGAGGAGGCCAAAGCGAAGGGGCAAATGACCATAAGGGGGCATAGTAGATTCTCGCTGACCCCCTAGGTTTGATGTGGAGGTTTTAAAAGGGCCCCGCGGGGCAAAAAAAATAATAATAATAATAATCGAACGGCTGAATGGATTTGCACGAAACTTGGTAAAATATTAGGGACTGGTAGCCCGATGTGCCTTTGCTAGGTCTTAATATATGTGCTCCAGTGGATTTTGAGAAATTAACGTTCAAAAAAAGATATATATCTGTAACAGCGCTCCGCTTCGCGTAACGGAGGTTTGCGAAGCTGATTGGTTCTCCGGCGTCTTTAAACATTGCAAACAGTCCGTAGCGGCCGCCATCTTGTCTCTCGGTAGGATCGAGAGACAAGAGGAGGCCAAAGCGAAGGGGCAAATGACGATAAGGGGGCATAGTAGATCCTCCTTGACCTCTTAGGTTTGATGTGGAGGTTTTAAAAGGGCCCCGCGGGGCAAAAAAAAAAATAATAATAATAATCGAACGGCTGAATGGATTTGCACGAAACTTGGCAAAATTGTAGGGACTGGTAGCTCGATGTGCCTTTCCTAGGTGTCAATATATGTGCTTCAGTGGATTTTGAGAAATTAACGTTCAAAAACAAGATATATATCTGTAACAGCGCTCCGCTTCGCGGAGATAAAATTATATCTGTATTACCTAGCTGTTGCTAACACCAGTTAGCGACGGCTAGTAGGAGATAGCGACCATCTTGGGCCCCACTTTGCATGTGAGTGATATTTATCACTAATGACATGCAAAGTGGGGATGCCAAGATGTTAGCGACTGGAAACAGTCGCTAACATCGCTATCTCCTATTATCAACTTTTGGAAATATTCGCGATAAGCGCGAATATCTCCAAAAGCTAGCACCTGCCCTGAGCAGTTCTTAGCCATGTCATCCAATGGGAGGTGGATAACATGGCTAAGAGCATTAGCTCGGTAATGCATGAATATCGCTGAGTTTTCAGCGATATTAATGCATTGCGGTCCTTTTTTATCGTATTTGCGATAAACCTTGCTATTATCAAGGTTTAATCTGCGATAATTTCTGACGATGCTTAGCGGTAAAAAAATCATTGCTAAGCATCGTTAGGGATAAATATCGCTTAACTTTGGTAATATGCCCCAACGTCTGTTAACGTTCGATTCGAAGGAAATCAGGAAGTGTTGAAAAACATTGTCTGCGCCATCTTGCCTTTTTTCAAATGCCACACTTTTGTCGTGCACGGCAGTCATTTTAGATGCCTTGACCAGACCCACTCTGTGCACGCTGTCGATCCTTAGCATGGCTCCCCACCCTCGCAAGCATCTCCCCCAGGCAGTGGTCACCCCCGCTCTCTGTCTTATGCATGGGTAATAAACCACCCCCCATCTGCGCTGCTCTTCCCTGAGAATCACACCCTGTGCCCGCCCGACACCTCCCTTTCGCCCTATTCACTACCGCACCCTCTGACACTCCTTTTCCTCTGTGTCCGATTGTCCAGGCCGGTCCTAGGGTATCAGCTAGCCCTGCAGATGTAGTTTATGGCCCCAGCTGTAAAGAATCACCCCTCTTCAAAGGAGTTATAGTAGATCAAGGCCCACACTCGATGAGATCCGTCACAGCAGACGCGTTCCTATTATCTGAAAACCATCCTGTATTGTGATTGGGGAGGGGACCGAGCCTGAAGCGGAAGATTCCAGGGATGACTCTTTGTACATCAAAGTTTTTACAATTATGTGTCACATTAAAAATATATAGCACTCCAACAAAGTAGTAAGATTATAAAACTTTAATAACTTATAAATATATACAAGAAAACAAAAACAGTAATAACATATAAACATTTTTAGGGAAAAACAACGAAGTAGCGGTCGGCTGTGAGAATAGTCCCAACGCAGCACAACGTCCAGATTTCTGGCGTGGGGCGTCGCGGGGGGTGGGTCATCAGTAGCAAACTGTTGTGCGAATAGTTCCAAGGCAGCAGAACGATGGCACCAAGGTGATGTCCAGTAAGTTGCCGCACTGGTTTTGGTATCCTACAATGCTGCTCCGAATAACGGCGTGGGGCGCCCCGGGGGAGGCGGCGTGAACGGGCCTCTCCAGGTGGAGTCTCATCTGTTGTAGTGGGGCGTCCCTTTACCGTTTCAGTTGCCATTCCGTCCGCTTTTGGTCCACTGTGTCAAAAGCCGCAATTCAGCTGAGTTGCGCCCACTCTTGCGGTGCAGCGATAGGCGGCTGCGCCCACTCTTGCGGTGCAGCGATAGGCGGCTGTCACAGGACTCTCAAAATGGCGGCAGGCTGTTTCCTTTTTGGGCCTGGTCCACTGAAATGGCCCTGGGACACCTTGGAAATCGGACGCTAGTCTGCTAGGTCTTGGACCCCATTCTCGAAAGCGTCCCCTCCGCCTTGAGGATTCATCAAAAGTTTTGGGGGCCCCCGACTCGTGTAGGCTTCTGGTGGGGAGCGGCTGCCATGATTGCTCGCGGAATGACCACGACGGAGCTACGAGATGGTGGTGCTCTCATGCTGACGCCAGTTTAGTCTGAAACATCCAGAAACAAGGTGGGGCTTTCATCGTTTGGGAAAAAAAAAAAGTTTTCATCCAATGAAAAGTGTTGTTTTTAGGTCATATGATCAAGCCTTCCATCATTAAGAAACCAAAAGTAAAATGAACCAATGAAAAGTTTTATAAACAAGTCACATGACCTGTTATGCGGCATAGGGTATAAAATGCGGAGAAAATACGTTGGCACGTGAGGCGGCGTCAGTAGCGGACCGATGTGCGAATAGGCCGAAGGCAACACAACGCGCCAAGATCCGGATGGCACCGAGGTGGTGTCCAGCAAGTTGCAGCACTGGTGTGGCCATCTTACAATGCTGAAAGTCGGCGTGGGGCGCCCCGTTGGCCTGTGAGTTTGCGTCAGTAGCGGACCGATGTGCGAATAGGCCGAAGGCAGCACAACGCGCCAAGATCCGGATGGCACCGAGGTGATGTCTAGCAAGTTGCAGCACTGGTGTGGCCATCTTACAATGCTGAAAGGCGGCGTGGGGCGCCCTGTTGGCCTGTGAGATGGTGTCAGTAGCGGACCGATGTGCGAATAGGCCGAAGGCAGCGCAACAATATTTCCTGAATAGAAGACACCACAAGGCGCTGAGATGCCAAGATCCGGATGGCACCGAGGTGGTGTCTAGTAAGTTGCCGCACTGGTGTGGCAATCCTACAATGGTAAAAGTCGGCGTGGGGCGCCCCGTTGGCCTGTGAGATGGCGTCAGTAGCGGACCGATGTGCGAATGGGGCCAAAGGCAGCGCAAGAATATTTTCTGACTAACCACAAGGCGCTGAGATGCCAAGATCCGGATGGCACCGAGGTGATGTCTAGCAAGTTGCAGCACTGGTGTGGCCATCCTACAATGCTGAAAGTCGGCGTGGGGCGCCCCGTTGGCCTGTGAGTTTGCGTCAGTAGCAGACCGATGTGCGAATAGGCCGAAGGCAGCACAACGCGCCAAGATCCGGATGGCACCGAGGTGGTGTCTAGTAAGTTGCAGCACTGGTGTGGCCATCCTACAATGTTGAAAGTCGGCGTGGGGCGCCCCGTTGGCCTGTGAGATGGCGTCGGTAGCGGACCGATGTGCGAATGGGGCCAAAGGCAGCGCAACAATATTTTCTGAATAGAAGACACCACAAGGCGCTGAGATGCCAAGATTCGGATGGCACCGAGGTGGTGTCTTGCAAGTTGTGGTACTGGTGTGGCCATCCTACAATGGTAAAAGTCGGCGTGGGGCGCCCTGTTGGCCTGTGAGATGGTGTCAGTAGCGGACCGATGTAGGCAGCGCAACAATATTTTCTGACTAGAAGACACCACAAGGCGCTGAGACGCCAAGATCCGGATGTCACCGTGGTGGTTTCATAGTTGAGAGGCACTTCATCTGCAGTGGGGCGCCGAGATCCGGATGGCACCGAGGGGATGTCTAGCAAGTTGCTGTACTGGTGTGGTCATCCTACAATGCTGAAACTCGGCGTGGGGCGCTCATTAGCCTGTGAGATGGCGTCAGTAGCGGACCGATGTGTGAATGGGGAAAGGTAGCGCAAGAATATTTTCTGAAGAGGAGACACTACAAGGCGCTGAGATTCGGTTACCACCGAGGTGATGTCTAGCAAGTTGCCGCACTGGTGTGGCCATCCTACAATACTGCTCCGAATAACGGCGTGGGGTGCCCGAAGGGGGGGGGGGGGGAGGCGGCGTGAACGGGCCTTTCTAGGTGGAGGCTCGTCTGCTGTAGTGGGGCGCCCCTTTACCGTTTCAGTTGCCATTCAGCTGAGTTTCGGCTGCTCTTGATGCTACAGCGACAGGCGGCTGCAACAGGACTCTCAAAATGGCGGCCTGTTCTTTGGATTTGGGCCTGGTCCACTAAAATGGCCCTGGGACACCTTAGAACTCGGACGCTCGATTTTTTTTTTTCCTTTCCTGTACATGCAAAAAAAGGTAAATGCCCGGTACGTTACACGCTTCATCTGCCACGATGAACTCTCCAGAGGAACCGAAAAAAAATATAGTTATGGTAACTATACCATGCATCGTCATATGGAGAGGTGGCACCAATTAATTATAGTGCTGCATAAAAGAGAGATTTGGAGGAGAACCCCTGACCTGCTAGTACATTCATCAAAGAAGTGGCACTGACAGCATCAGAGGCAAGGGAAACGGTCCCAAATATTTAGAAGAACTTTGGAAAGATTAAAATGACATGTTTAGATTGTGGCAAATTAATTTCATGTGGACAGATGAGTGTTACTCTAATAAATACAGCATATGAACATCATCATAGTCGATGGTTGGTAGAGACATTTTGACTATATCCTGGACCTGCCCGTCCTCGCCCAAAATGGCGCCGGAATAAATGGGACTCGTAACTCCTTGTTGTGTACTGGTTGCAGAACCTTGAAATCACGAGATACGTATGCAGTTTTGAAGCACATGGCGGGCGGGGACGAGAATTGATTGAATATTTCGACATCCCTATTGATATTAAGTTCTGATGTGTTATTGATTACTGTACTGTTGAAAGTTCGAATTAACGTCACCCATGGTACTTGCCCGCAAATGTATATCTAGATAATTTTATTGTAACTGGCCCTGTCGTATTTTAATTTTAAAATGTACGTCCACCGATTCCGTAACTGTTAGACACCTTAGTTCTTGCAACCTAATGGCCCGCCCGTTACGTTCCTCTACAGTGTAAATGTCTACTCATCATATACGATTACAGTTTGTTCCGTGGCCGGCCCACGTGATTATAGGCCCGTATTTGTATAATGAAATTTTCACAATAAAGGTTTTTAAAAGAAAACATGGTAGTAGTATATACATTGGTAAAGTTTTTATTAATAGTCACTGTTTTAGAATCATTAAAAGGCAAGTGAAATAAAGCAGACCAATTACATGAAGGGTAAAAGGTATAATACGAAGGAACGCAGTAAAGATAAATGGTCAAGGGCTGTTGTGTTTTCTACTCCTGCAACATAAAGTGATCGATAAGAATCTCATATTCAGGCGTATCGGCGACTAAGACAGCAGGTCGACCCTCTTTTGCTCAACGGCTCCGTCATGGGACGAAGAAACGCTCTTTTTCTCGAAAAAAGAATATATTTTACTTGCAGGACAGTTGTAAATTTTCCGGGAAAGTACATTAGCCTGGAACATTATAACATATATTTAAGAAAAAATAATGTTCGGAAGTAATAAAAAGCGTAATTTTTAGGTCATATGACCAAGCCTTTCATCATTAGAATAAGAAAAGTAAAATGAACCAATGAAGTTTTATTAACAAGTCACATGACCTGTTATGCTTACGTTACGCGCTGCGCGTCGCGCCCCGGATGACTTCCGGATGCGCTAACGCGGCGCGTCATATGACGCATTACGCGACAACGCAGGTCCAGAATATAGTCAAAATGTCTCCACCAACCAGCGGTCGGAACACAACCCCTTTCAGCAGGCTAAATAGTTCTGTTAAATGACAACAGAAGGGACAGGCAACAAGAACCATTAGTCAAAGAGGGGAGGGCTAGTTCTTCTTTACCGGGTTACATTGGGGCGCTAACGGAACTGATCGAATTGGTAGTCTACAGTGTTTCTGGATGTTTTAGACTGAAGCTGGGGTTAGCATGAGAGCAGCACCATTTCGTAGCTCCGTCGTGGTCATTTCGCAACCAATCATGGCAGCCGCTCTTTATCGTTATTTTGGGCGGGGTGGGTGGCGGAGCCGAGCTGTTTTGCAGCCATCATTGTGTGGAGTTCAGTTCATTTCACTAGTTTTGTATTTGTCATGAGGGGTTGTTCCTAATGTTTCTATTTTAGCGAGGTCAAAAAGAGATCCCATTAGTGGCCTACTGATTTTGCTCGATTCCTTTTCTTTTTTTTTTTACACGATTTTTCGTTATCTGCAAAGACTAAACAGAGTATTGCGACTCTGTGTTTGTTTGTAAATAGAGAATGAACCAAAGAGAACCAATTCTAAAACAGTAAATACTTGGATAACAATTAATCAAATGGAGAGAGAAGCAGGCACGACGTATTACAACGGGGGCAAAGGCCTGCGTTAAGTACCCTTCACTATGTGCAAAGAGAGAGTACTCCTAATAGAAATGAGGGGGGGGGGCACCATTCAAAGCAGATCAGTGTGCATAAACACGAAAATGTTTTCAATTACCACGTACTTGACATTCGACAGCTTGATATTTGCTATTAAAAAACCATTGAAATTCACTGAAAAAACCATAGGTTATAGACCATATATAGTTAGGAATTAGCATTTACAAAACCTTGAAAATTCACTGAAAAAACCATAGGTTATAGACCATATATAGTTAGGAATTAGCATTTAAAAAAACCTTATTTTACTCACACAAAACCATTGAAATTCCATATATAGTTAGTTGCACTAACTATATATCGCGCACCCGCAATCCACTGCTGATGATGTCACATATTACATCATTCATGACATGGTCAGTGACATCACTGATGACATCACTGATGACATCTCAAATGACATCAATGACCACATCACTGATGATATCATTCATGTGACAATACAATGCATCTCCTCACATTTTAATATAACCTCTGTTTCACCCAGTGTTAAATACAGAGTATAATTTTTGAAACCATTGACACACCAATACTAGTTAGTACATACGCACTCACTGATTCCTACGTCTACACACACATTCACTCATTCACCCATACAATCATTCATACATACAATCACTCTTCTTTACAACACTATCATATGCACTCATACACCTATACAGACACTCACACTCTGCCACTCATCCATGGAGTTACTCACACACCTAGTCAGTCCTGTAAAGAATCAATCACACTTCCATTTTCTAGTTTATACAGTTAAACATAGAGCACCTTACGTTTTCAACCATATACTAACACATACTTACTCTCTTATACAATCATTGATAGTAGTACACATTGATCTGCACAGAGTCACACACCTCCCAGCCAGCCACACACACACTCAGTCTCCCATGCAAATACTTGGGCAATCAATCAATAACCCATATAGTTACTCATATAGCTACTGATCAACACATGCAGCAGTTTACAGAACAACAGACATAATGATGCACAAATTAAGACAGTTTAGTCACTAACCCATGCACTCAGTGAGACACATTTAATCACTCACTCATACAGTCAGTCACCCACCTACTAAATGCTTCATCCAGACACTTATACATCTACTCATTCTTCAATATGTAAAACATATTTAAAGTTTACAGAAACACACAGTCACTGGATGATGTCATCAGTGATGTCATTTGAGATGTCATCAGTGATGTCATCAGTGATGTCACTGACCATGTCATGAATGATGTAATATGTGACATCATCAGCAGTGGATTGCGGGTGCGCGATATATAGTTAGTGCAACTAACTATATATGGAATTTCAATGGTTTGTGTGAGTAAAATAAGGTTTTTTAAATGCTAATTCCTAACTATATATGGTCTATAACCTATGGTTTTTTCAGTGAATTTTCAAGGTTTTGTAAATGCTAATTCCTAACTATATATGGTCTATAACCTATGGTTTTTTCAGTGTATATATATATATATATGTATATATATATATATATATATGTATATATATATATATATATATATATATATATATATATATATATATATATATATATATATATATATATACACACAAATGTCCCAAGCGGGGGGGGAGCGGCTTAACCGCTGGTGCTGGCGGCGAGGTTTGGGGCATCCTCGCAGAACATGCTTGAGCAAAAGACGCCGCACACCACTTCGACGGTTTAACTTCGGTTCTTTATTTCCAAAGTTCCTCACCAGGTGAGGAACTTTGAGAATAAAGAACAGAAGTTAAACCGTTTAAGTGGTGTGCGGTGTCTTCATTAAATTGGAGGTCTTTTGCTCAAGTGTGTATATGTATATATGTATATATATATATATATATACACACACATACTCTTGTCCAGTTCCCCGCGTTCCCTTCAACTCCTCCCGGAGATCCGAGTCACCCAGTGAGTAACATAGGCAATTCTAGTCCAAGAAAACAACTGAAGTAGTACCTTATTTTTTTCCCACGCAATAATACAAGTAGCTAACTCTTTTTCAATGGGGCCAACTTATATGTTACCCAGTGGCAGTCGTGTTTACTAATGCATTTTTTGGTTTGCTTATATCTATGTCACTGTCTGGCGAATCTTCGTAAAAATATTTGTATTGCACCTCTGCTCCTAACTTGAAAGTTTTTGGGGGTGCAGAGAAAAAAGTGGGGGAGGTGTTTCTCGCCATGCACTGCAAATTACCCCACGTATTACATCACTCATTGCACCTTCGTTGACATTGTTGATAATGTTACTAAAGAAGTTACAATAAAATTATTGCTAAGAAAACTGTGCATGGCACTTGATATTCTCACGAGTTTCGGGAGGAATTCTGGATTACGTATCAACTGGGGCAAATCTCACCTTTACGTCCTCCAGGGCAACCCCCGAAGCTCCCCAGCACCTGCCCAATCACAGTGGCGGAGGATGGCTTCAAATATCTTTGAGTCTTTGTCTCCACAGATAAGGCTAGATTTATGAAAGGAATCTACTACCGCCCCTGCAACGTCTCCAACGCGATGCTAAATCTTGGCAGCAACTTCCATTGTCCTTGTTGGGCCGCACGGCCCTTTTTAAAATGATGGCACTGTCAAGATTTCTTTATGCTCTTCAAAATTATCCGGACCTGGTACCTAACTCTTATTTTGTAGCAATTGAAGCGGCGCAACGAGACCTCCTCTGGGCAGGCACGCCTAGAATAGCATTACATAAACTTACACTTGGATGGTATGATGCCAGGGATAGCCCTCCCTGACATCCGCAAATATTACTGGGCTGCGCACCTCTCTGCGATTAACCAAGGGACATATAGCGACGGTAGCGACCCGGGTTATGGGATGGACAGATGGCTACTTCCCAGGGGAATTATGAAATTGGACTCTACTCCAAACCTGGTAAATACCACCTCACAGGACCTACAAAACACTCAGTGCAAATATGGCACATAGCGCAGCGGAAGCTCGGTTGGTCAAATATCCTTACCATGGCTACTCCACTATGGGCGTCCGAAAAACTGGGTAACTTGGGACGCACAAAGGGGTTCCGCAACTGGGACCTCATTGGTATCTCACAGATTAAAGACTTGTGGAGTCCCAAGGGGGTGCATTCCTTCGCCCACTTGCAACAAACATACGAATTAGCGCAAACTGAATACTTTAGGTACATGCAAATCAGACACTCCCTCCAGTCAGACATACTTCCAGAGACAAAAATACCTCAAGCCTCCCCGCTCGAAGACAGACTGCTAGATGGACACATGCCAGAACACGCCATCTCCCTCACATCTAAAAAATTAATTAATAACCCCCCTGACTCGCTCCTTCCCCTTAAAGAGAGATGGGTTGCTGATGGGTTAGAGATCGACGAAGAAGAGTGGATGTATGCACTGGCCTCCCCTAGGGAGGTGGCGATTTCGGCCAGACTTGGGCTTATTCAACTTAAAATACTGCACAGGGTGTACATCTCATGCACAAGACTACAGTTGATGGGTGGGGGGAGGGGCTATGCAGGAGGGGCTGTGGTGGGATGGGCTCTTTCTTCCATATACTGTGGGAGTGCCCAATGGTGCGAAGATTCTGGAGACGTGTGGTGCAATGCATGCAAAAAATTATATATATATATATATATATATGTATACGTGTGTGTGTGTGTGTGTGTGTGTGTGTGTGTGTGTGTGTGTGTGTGTGTGTGTATATATATATATATATATATATGTATATGTGTGTATATATATATATATATATATATATGTATATGTATATGTATATATATGTATATAGGCACAAAGGGTTCTACCGGGATCCTTGCTCCCAAGTCAGGTGGCGTCCAAGTTCGGCGAACCACAAGCCGAAAATCAAATTAGATCCACAGGTTGCTTTGCAAAGCATACAAGACGCACTCAGGAAATTGCAGAAAAGCGGATTTATTATCCAGCAACACGCTACGCGTTTCGACAAATGTTTGTCTTGATCACACGTGAAAACCCCCTGCTGGTGACAATGAGTTATACATTTCGATCATGTGAAATCCTAAACACAGAAAAAGGACATACAAGCAGTTCCACTAAAGTATTATAGTAAAACGACCGCCATATTGGACTGGTGAAAAGTAACCATTGCACCTCGTACTAGGACAGTGCCTAAGGACAAGGAAATAATGCAGCACAAAAATGATGCAGCAAAATTAAGCAAAATTAAACAATTCTAAGGACAAGTGCCCTCTTAAACTTGAAAGTTATTCAATTGAAAAGTAAAAAGTAAAAGTTACTAATACATCTCGTAGTACGACAGTACCTACTGTACAAGTTCATATTGCAACGCAAAATATTAAAGAAGTATAAGGACTAGTGCCCTTCCAACTAAACAGCTAGTCAGTCGTGGATATGAACAAAAGCCAGATTCACTGGGTACATTGGTTACGGCGGTCTGGAACAATAATCAAAACATGGACTGGTCAAATGACATGTCTAACCATGTACCAGAAAAAGTCTTGCAAGCAAATCAAATATGTATGCATCGGACAGCAGGGAGAGTGCAAAGAAATCAAAAAAGTGAAAATTCTACTTTCATTCTTGTGGTAGTGTCATTCATCCAAAGTTCCACATGATAGAGGACCGTGACAATAAATGTGACGGGATTGAACACAGGAATTCTCCATCACATCCTGAAAAATACACATAAAACATAGTTAAAATCAAATAAAATCAATGTAAACCTAGAAAAGGAAAACATGAATGATTATATTTTAACTTCTTCATTCTACACAGCTTGTTCTGAAGCTAACATTAATATTAATAGGACTGAGGGATCCCAGGGAAGGGGGGAGGGGTGTTTATTTAGTATATGGGGGAGAGGTGAGGGAGGATATTTATCCCTCATGTAAATGAGTGGCAAGCTCCTCATCCCAGTTATGCCCTCCCGGAAATTGTGTCTCGAGGTCCATGATCCAGCGTGATTCCTTCTTCCTCCGCGCCAGTTCACGGTTGCCTCCTCTTCTTCCAACATTTACCTGTTCTACCACAAAGAACCTAAGCAGAGAGTTGTCTGAGTTGTGGAATTCTCTAAAATGCCTTGCAATAGGATAGTGACTGTCAACATGGGTAATGGCCCTGAGATGTTCTATTACTCTCTTTTTGGCTGTGCATGTGGTGCTACCCACATATCTTTTGTTACATGGGCATTCAAGTATATAAACAACGTACGTGGTGGTACAGGTGAGGAATTGCTAAATAGGTTTATGTTCCTTCTTCCCTGGTATGTTGATATACTTAACCATAATGCTGTTGGAGCACGCTTTACAATGCCCGCAGGGGTAAAACCCCCTAAGACCTTGAGTCCGTTTTTTGTTGTCAGTTATGTCACTTTTAATGAGCATATCTCTCAGATTTCTGCCTCGTCTGTAAGTAATTTGGGGTCTAACGGTGAGGAGGGGACCTACAATATTGTCACTACGTAAGATTTTCCAGTTGTTGGCAAGTATTTTACGTACTTTGTCGGATTCCTGATTAAAGGTGGTTATAACTCTCACGTTATTCTGGGTATCTCTGCCTGTGTCTGAGGGTGTCGAATTGAGAGCTTTCGTTCTATCCACACTCCCGACTTTTTGGACAGCTTTGTTGAGTACACCTTCGGGGTATCCTCTCTCTCTAAATCTGTTCAACATGCAATCTTTTTCAGCTAAGAAGGTGGACTCATCGCTACAATTTCTTTTTGCTCTGAGTAGCTCACCATACGGAATGCTCCATTTAAGAGGGTCCGGGTGAGCGCTAAGGGCATGGAGGAGGGTGTTCCCTGCGGTGTCCTTTCTATGCAATTTAGACGTGAGATGCCCATTAGTGACTTCTATTTCTGTGTCGAGAAATTCCACACGTTTCTCACTAATGTTGTGAGTGAGATATATATTGTAGGAATTCCGATTCAATGTATCGATAAACGTGACAGCTTCTTCACGTGTACCTTGCCAAACGACGAACAGATCGTCGATATATCGTATCCAGGTAGTGACTTTTTCAAAGTATTTATTGAGGTCATTGTCCGATCTGATTTCTTCCTCCCACTTCCCTAGAAACAGATTCGCAAAACTAGGCGAAAATGCTGAGCCCATGGCCGCACCACGTACTTGTTTGTAAATTGCTCCATCGAACATGAAGATATTGTTCTGTAAACAAATTTTCATCATGTTTATGAGCATGTGGGTATGGTCCATGAAACAATTATCCCTTTGTCTAAGAAAATGCAAGCTGGCTTCCATGCCTTGTACATGATCGATGATCGTGTACAGTGCATTGACGTCCATGGTAATGAGAAGAGAGCCCTCTACCCATTGTAAATTATCAATCTTTTTCAAAAAATCAGTGGTATCTTTGATATATGCCGGAAGTCTGAAAACATATTCTCTCAGAAAGTGGTCTACATACTGCGAGAGATTCTCATTAACACTACCTAGGCAGGAGATGATGGGTCTGCCCGGGGGGTTGAGAGCATTTTTATGGACCTTGGGGAGCAGGTAGAATATGGGGAGCTTAGGATAATCTTTCTTCAAAAAGCAAAATTCATGCCATGTCAATAAACCCTTGTCCCGCCATTCAGTAAGTGATTCCCAGGTTTCGAGTATACATTCATTATACTGGACCATAGAGCTTTTAACATAGAAATCACTACTGTTGAGTTGTCTCAATGCTTCGTTTACATACATATCCCTACCCCATAGGACAATGTTTCCCCCTTTATCCGCAGGTCGCAGAACAACACTTTTGTCTTCTGCTAGTGAGAGAATGAATTCCCTCTGACTTTTGGTGAGATCGAAATCACCCTTTCTGCTAGCTCTCGGTGCGTGTTTGAGATTCTTCAGTTCTCTAGTAACCACATCATGGAATGTATCGATAGAATCGTGGGGCATGATGGGACAAAACACAGATTTAGGTTTAAAGGAAGAACCTGCCGCTTTATCCGTTCTATTTTCTTCCATACTACTATTATAGGTATCCTGTTGACTTTCCCAAATAGTCAAATCCATGATATCAGCGGATATTTCCTCAGGAATAGTATCCAAAGGGTCACCTCCACCTGCCGTATATACCACTCCTTGATTATGTTTGAGATAGTGCCATTTCATAAGTTTCAATTTCCTGGTAAATTTAAAGATATCCACTCTTGTGTCAGGGTAATTAAACAATTCTGTGGGACAAAAAGTGAGACCTAAACAAAGAGTTTGTTTCTCAGAGTATGTGAGGGTTCTGGAGGAGAGATTAATTATAGTTTTGTTTACCATTTGTGCATCCATGGTTATTTTTTGTTTTTGTAACCACTTCTTTTGTTTCCCACAAAAGAAGTGGTTACAAAAACAAAAAATAACCATGGATGCACAAATGGTAAACAAAACTATAATTAATCTCTCCTCCAGAACCCTCACATACTCTGAGAAACAAACTCATTGTTTAGGTCTCACTTTTTGTCCCACAGAATTGTTTAATTACCCTGACACAAGAGTGGATATCTTTAAATTTACCAGGAAATTGAAACTTATGAAATGGCACTATCTCAAACATAATCAAGGAGTGGTATATACGGCAGGTGGAGGTGACCCTTTGGATACTATTCCTGAGGAAATATCCGCTGATATCATGGATTTGACTATTTGGGAAAGTCAACAGGATACCTATAATAGTAGTATGGAAGAAAATAGAACGGATAAAGCGGCAGGTTCTTCCTTTAAACCTAAATCTGTGTTTTGTCCCATCATGCCCCACGATTCTATCGATACATTCCATGATGTGGTTACTAGAGAACTGAAGAATCTCAAACACGCACCGAGAGCTAGCAGAAAGGGTGATTTCGATCTCACCAAAAGTCAGAGGGAATTCATTCTCTCACTAGCAGAAGACAAAAGTGTTGTTCTGCGACCTGCGGATAAAGGGGGAAACATTGTCCTATGGGGTAGGGATATGTATGTAAACGAAGCATTGAGACAACTCAACAGTAGTGATTTCTATGTTAAAAGCTCTATGGTCCAGTATAATGAATGTATACTCGAAACCTGGGAATCACTTACTGAATGGCGGGACAAGGGTTTATTGACATGGCATGAATTTTGCTTTTTGAAGAAAGATTATCCTAAGCTCCCCATATTCTACCTGCTCCCCAAGGTCCATAAAAATGCTCTCAACCCCCCGGGCAGACCCATCATCTCCTGCCTAGGTAGTGTTAATGAGAATCTCTCGCAGTATGTAGACCACTTTCTGAGAGAATATGTTTTCAGACTTCCGGCATATATCAAAGATACCACTGATTTTTTGAAAAAGATTGATAATTTACAATGGGTAGAGGGCTCTCTTCTCATTACCATGGACGTCAATGCACTGTACACGATCATCGATCATGTACAAGGCATGGAAGCCAGCTTGCATTTTCTTAGACAAAGGGATAATTGTTTCATGGACCATACCCACATGCTCATAAACATGATGAAAATTTGTTTACGGAACAATATCTTCATGTTCGATGGAGCAATTTACAAACAAGTACGTGGTGCGGCCATGGGCTCAGCATTTTCGCCTAGTTTTGCGAATCTGTTTCTAGGGAAGTGGGAGGAAGAAATCAGATCGGACAATGACCTCAATAAATACTTTGAAAAAGTCACTACCTGGATACGATATATCGACGATCTGTTCGTCGTTTGGCAAGGTACACGTGAAGAAGCTGTCACGTTTATCCAGACTTCCGACACAGAAATAGAAGTCACTAATGGGCATCTCACGTCTAAATTGCATAGAAAGGACACCGCAGGGAACACCCTCCTCCATGCCCTTAGCGCTCACCCGGACCCTCTTAAATGGAGCATTCCGTATGGTGAGCTACTCAGAGCAAAAAGAAATTGTAGCGATGAGTCCACCTTCTTAGCTGAAAAAGATTGCATGTTGAACAGATTTAGAGAGAGAGGATACCCCGAAGGTGTACTCAACAAAGCTGTCCAAAAAGTCGGGAGTGTGGATAGAACGAAAGCTCTCAATTCGACACCCTCAGACACAGGCAGAGATACCCAGAATAACGTGAGAGTTATAACCACCTTTAATCAGGAATCCGACAAAGTACGTAAAATACTTGCCAACAACTGGAAAATCTTACGTAGTGACAATATTGTAGGTCCCCTCCTCACCGTTAGACCCCAAATTACTTACAGACGAGGCAGAAATCTGAGAGATATGCTCATTAAAAGTGACACAACTGACAACAAAAAACGGACTCAAGGTCTTAGGGGGTTTTACCCCTGCGGGCATTGTAAAGCGTGCTCCAACAGCATTATGGTTAAGTATATCAACATACCAGGGAAGAAGGAACATAAACCTATTTAGCAATTCCTCACCTGTACCACCACGTACGTTGTTTATATACTTGAATGCCCATGTAACAAAAGATATGTGGGTAGCACCACATGCACAGCCAAAAAGAGAGTAATAGAACATCTCAGGGCCATTACCCATGTTGACAGTCACTATCCTATTGCAAGGCATTTTAGAGAATTCCACAACTCGGACAACTCTCTGCTTAGGTTCTTTGTGGTAGAACAGGTAAATGTTGGAAGAAGAGGAGGCAACCGTGAACTGGCGCTGAGGAAGAAGGAATCACGCTGGATCATGGACCTCGAGACAAAATGTCCGGGAGGGCATAACTGGGATGAGGAGCTTGCCACTCATTTACATGAGGGATAAATATCCTCCCTCACCTCTCCCCCATATACTAAATAAACACCCCCCCCCCCCTTCCCTGGGATCCCTCAGTCCTATTAATATTACTGTTAGCTTCAGAACAAGCTGTGTAGAATGAAGAAGTTAAAATATAATCATTCATGTTTTCCTTTTCTAGGTTTACATTGATTTTATTTGATTTTAACTGTATGTTTTATGTGCATTTTTCAGGATGTGATGGAGAATTCCTGTGTTCAATCCTGTCACATTTATTGTCACGGTCCTCTATCATGTGGAACTTTGGATGAATGACACTACCACAAGAATGAAAGTAGAATTTTCACTTTTTTGATTTCTTTGCACTCTCCCTGCTGTCCGATGCATACATATTTGATTTGCTTGCAAGACTTTTTCTGGTACATGGTTAGACATGTCATTTGACCAGTCCATGTTTTGATTATTGTTCCAGACCGCCGTAACCAATGTACCCAGTGAATCTGGCTTTTGTTCATATCCACGACTGACTAGCTGTTTAGTTGGAAGGGCACTAGTCCTTATACTTCTTTAATATTTTGCGTTGCAATATGAACTTGTACAGTAGGTACTGTCGTACTACGAGATGTATTAGTAACTTTTACTTTTTACTTTTCAATTGAATAACTTTCAAGTTTAAGAGGGCACTTGTCCTTAGAATTGTTTAATTTTGCTTAATTTTGCTGCATCATTTTTGTGCTGCATTATTTCCTTGTCCTTAGGCACTGTCCTAGTACGAGGTGCAATGGTTACTTTTCACCAGTCCAATATGGCGGTCGTTTTACTATAATACTTTAGTGGAACTGCTTGTATGTCCTTTTTCTGTGTTTAGGATTTCACATGATCGAAATGTATAACTCATTGTCACCAGCAGGGGGTTTTCACGTGTGATCAAGACAAACATTTGTCGAAACGCGTAGCGTGTTGCTGGATAATAAATCCGCTTTTCTGCAATTTCCTGAGTGCGTCTTGTATGCTTTTCAAAGCAACCTGTGGATCTAATGTGTGTATATATATATATATGTGTATATATATGTATACATATGTATGTGTATATGTATATATATGTATGTGTATATGTATGTGTGTGTATATATATATATATATATATATATATATATATATATATATATATATATATGTATGTGTATATATATATATGTATATGTATGTATGTGTGTATGTATGTGTATATGTATGTGTATATATGTGTATATGTATATATGTGTATATGTGTATATGTATATATGTGTATGTGTATATGTATATATGTGTGTGTATATATATATATATATATATATATATATATATATATATATATATATATATATATATATATATATATATATATATATATATATATATAAATTTTTTATATTTTTTTTTCAACAAAGGCTCCACAACACCTCCGGCAAGCTAACCAGCGAGAAAGGAGACTGACCACAGGATCAGGTGCAAAGATTTTATTCGGCACAGAAAAACAGCTGCGCGTTTCAGGCTACACGAGCCCTTGTTCATATATATATTTGACCTTTAAATACACCACTATTTAGCTAGGTACCTAAACGTATATTTATAATCAGTTTAAATTGCTCTTTACCTTAGGAGTTGATAATATGTATGTTTGAAGATTTAATGTACATATTCTGTCCTGCAAGTCCTAATGTTTTATCTCTGTTTTAGATCCAGAGTACAGAAAGTTTCTGGAAACCTATAGTGTGGATGATGAAAAATTGATATCGACTCCGGAAACTTTGCTTGAGGAAATAGAGGCGAGAAACAAAGAATTAATAGGTATGAAAGATCGGTAGGTGTTTTAAAAATAAGCCTTGGCCTACACCAGTCCTAACAGTTTTAGGTTTTGATATGTTTTTTTTTATTTAAAAGAGGGTGTGCCAAGAGCATAGCCATTACTTTCTCGCGCTCTCCTTCTCTCGCTTGCTCTCCCGCGTCCCCCTTTCCCCAAAAAAGACAAAAACAGCAGGAAGCAAATTTAAGCCTAGATCTTACCACTGCCTATCCCTCAGGATCCTCCTCCTCTGCCTCTAAGGCTCTTGAGACCCATCATTCCATTCCGAGACCCCAGTCAAGAAAGTTTGCAGCTTTTGCAACTTATTTCACCAAACGTGAAATCAACACTTATGTAAAAGTCACATGATTTCTACAAAAGTGCTCGCGAAAAATAAGGACATTATTAAAAAAAAATAAAGGAAAATTGGGCTTCTCATCCTTTTATTGACTGTGCTGTCACAAAGACAATAAAAGGAAGGTGAACAACTTGGCAGGAGAGAGAAGGTGTTGGATTCCTCTGTGTGCATCTCTAGGCCCCCTCTCACTACACTACCCTTTATCTTTGTCAAGCTGTATTGCAGAAAGCCACCAGTTTATCCTCACGGTGGTTAGGCATAAAAAGCATTTTAAATTGGCAACACAGGTCTTCTTGTTTTATCTTTATACAGGCATTCTGATGGGTAATGGAGTCAATTTAATGACATGGCTACATAATAAACAATTTGGTTTTTGGCACTTATGCATAGCACAACTGGGCTCAAGGGCATTAGAACCCTTTACTTGTGCACCAGCTACATTACACAAAGTGAGATTCATAAAAGTGGTTTTTTTTCAAGGCACGGAGAGTTTTTAATTTGCTGAGAATCACAGTATGTTGAGGCGGTGCCTAGTCCTGTACTGATTCCCCATGTCCATCGCCGGAAGCCCTCTCAAACAGCCGAGCTACTAGAACCTCTTTTTGGTCCACATACAGAGGTCTCACAACCACACCACATAATAATCCACTTTCATTAATTAGTCCATACCAGTTTTTTGCTGTACTGTACCCCCTTGGTAATGACGCCTCTTAAAGTCAGTCAATTGCACCAAATTATTCAAAATGATACTCTGTCAACATATTTGAGAATTCACAGTAAATATAACTCTGCTTGCTCAATAATGTAAATCTGGCAAGTTAGTACCCTTTCTTAACTCTTGACGGACCTGGTTTTCCCCTACTGAGGAAGATCCCTCTTGTGTTTCTAACTCGGATAAGAGGGTAGGGCTAATGCAGTTCAGGAGAGTGCATTGACCAATAATAAAACCACAAATCATGGTGTAGATGCAAATGTTGCATCACATAATGCCCTTCTTAATTGTTGAGCCCCCCCAACCCCCCACCCAATGTTCCCATTCGTTGTGAGCTCCATCACAAGAGGATTCTCTCTAATAGTCTTATGCTGTAGAACTTTGGTTCTTAACCTTTGGTCTTATGTGGCCTCCCACTTAATCTCTTCTGGAATTTGTGGGTCCCCTTACTGAACCGATATTGAAATTGGGGTACCCCGACTGAATTCCTGCTGGAAGCCAGAGACCATGGCCTAAGCAGTTTAAATGACTAGAACTGCACAGCAGTACACCATAACACAGAAGCAAGCATTCACATTGTAAATGTATTTCGGACTAAAAAGATGATTCAGGAAATCGTGCTCCTCACACAGACTGTAATCTGAGTGTAAAACGAGCTCTTAAAGAAAACTCCTGAAGTGCCATCATATACAGTTGGGTCAGAATCAGGCTGTTTGCCCGCTCCTTGGCATGTTCTTCGAAGTCGCCTGGCTTATCCACTAACTGGATTTTTTTGCTGTCACTTGATGTCTTAGGACATTACTATTTTATCCTTCGAAGTAGACCCAATTCTTGCATTTTTCGATCTCTTTCAGCTTCTCTGCATCTTTTCTTAGACCGATGTCCATTCTGTGGCTGCAAGTTATCTAATCTAAGAAGGGTAGGGTGATACCGAAGTGAGCATGGCCTGCCTTCGACCCTCCAAACCAAGCTCAGATAGTTTGACGAACGCAGAGATCAAGCTGCTGTGTCGTTTTGTTAGAAGGGACCAGAGACTCCTTTTCTTCCCTGTCTGTCCTAAATCGAGCTCCCGGGCACAGGCATCAACACTGAAGGAAAAACCCATGTTGACCCCCCCCCCCCCCCCCCTGCCATCCCCTGCAAGGAAGAAAGAGTACTCACCACATTAAGTCCCAAGTTGGACAAGCCTGAATCGACTGTACAGATCATCACCCTGTGAAGAAGACGAGTATCGCTGCCGCAACACTTTTCTGGATTGAAACTGATGCCTCAATGGTGATCGGCGGCTCCCAGCCCTCACTCGATCCCAGGACACCCTATCTCGGAACCACAAGAGTACTGTCAGCCCAGGACACCGCACCTGGTCATCTGAAGACTCCTATGGGAAAAAGGAGCGCATTCTGTCCTACGCTCCGCATCGCCTAACACCAAAATGGAAGCTTATTCAGGACTGCTCGGAAGAAAACTCTTGCCTGCAGTCAATCTGGTGGCACCCTGAAGCGTGCACCGGAGAGTCTCGACCTGCCTCGAGCCCCAGGGAACGCCTCCCGCACCCGGCCATCACAAAGGTCCTTTTTTTGTTGAAACTGAGCGCGAACTGCTCCTATGCTCCGTAATCACCTGACCCCAAAATGACTGCATAGTCCGGACAGGTCCAAAGAAGTAAACAAAAATAAAACTCTCGGCTACAGGTAAATTGCTCGCACCTTGTAGCGGACACATAAGAGCCCCCCTTGATTTCCACGGACCGCTTCCCCTGCACGGCCACCACGTTGACTCTGATTTGGAAATAGAGCACGAGCTGTTCACTTGCTCCATACTGCCTAACCCTAAAATGGCTGCATAGTTAGGTCAGCTGCGATAAATAACTTGCAATGAAAGGGCTGCAGCCAATTCGGTGACACCCTGCAGCGGGCCCACGAGAGCCTCGGCCCGCCACAATCTTGATTCTGGCGAAATGGGGACCTCAGACAGCTGGATTTCATAGACTGCAAAGCCCTGCAGTGCCTGACCAAAAAATGGCCGCCTCATTAACATTGGGGAAATAACGGATCTCTGTTTAAGGGCACCCTCTCAGTCCCGAAAGCCCTCCTTATTGGTCCTCCTGGTCCTCCTTATTGTCCCCCCACCCTGGACAATAAGGAGGACCATTACTAAAAAATACTCCCTGGAAACGGACTGTAAGCAATCTGCTGTCACCTTGCACGGGGCACATGAGAACCTCGACCGCCAGTGTTCCTCAACCCGACATCAGGGAGACCTCGGTAGCCGTCTTTAAGTTACTGCTAAGCTCTACAGTGGCAGTTCAAAAAATGCCCGCCATGTGGGCACATTGAGACCCTGACCCACTGAATAAACTGCTCACAGCTCAAGGGCACCCCGCAGAGGTCCCAAGGGAGCCCAGACTTCCAAGGCCATCAAAGATCTCCAAGCTGATTCTAAGGAAACCTGAAAAATGCACTACAAACATCCTTGAGCTTCAGACTGCGCCGGTGAGTCCCTTCACCCTGAATGCCTCCCTTTCACCTCGTTCCTTGGGAATCACCTCTCTTTAATACAAATCTGACCCCCTGCATAGGTGATAACTCTTTCCATGTAGATACCGTAGCTCAACTCCTTCCTGCTAACCCCACTGACGAGGCACTGTCCCTGAGGGCAGGCTCATTAATTCCCTACTGCAGTGTCCGCATTGCTGCACCGTTAGCCCACCAAATCCTTATCCTGCACTGCCCATCTATTCACTAGGCCTGACCACCTGAGGGCTCTCCCCTTAGACTCTGGTCACATAACTCGTAATTTCAATAGCCAGACAACATTAACTGGCCCACTTCCCTCCAGAAACAAAACTGACTCAAGCCCCACTGCTCCCACTCTCTCCCTGCCCCCAAAGACCACGTGTCAGCAGCCAACTAACCCAATACATATAGAAGCGATCTGCAGTCCTGTCCGTCGCCACTACCCTCCCCGACCGCTGAGTTATCATAACACACCTAGCCAGAAAGGAACTAGCCCCACCGCCAACTTAGATAAAATGCCTTCTACCACGACAACCTCACCCAGCCCCCTCTCCTCACCCTACATAAAGCCGCACTGCCCGAATTCCTTCTCGATCAGTACCCCCCTCCCCCCCCCCCCGCAAACCTCTCACCCAAAGCAAAAAAAAAACTCAAACACAAACTGATCAGGCAATACCCTGAATCACTTCTCCGCCACAGGGCCAGTAAAAATGGACCTCATCTTTCACACGGAAAGGCCCGGCAATTGGAACTCCATCCTTAGAGCACAACTCCACATTACCAAAACCACCAATACTCCCCATAGCTGCATACTATCATTCTCTACCCCTAACCACCTGCCGCGCTGTGGAAACACCTCTGTAACCATCTACTCCAACGGCACAGTCCTGATTCAAGCTAACAATGCCAACCTCGAGGCTTTTGATCTCCTCTTCCCTACGGACTAACACACAAGCACAGCCCCCCCCCCCCCCCTCCCAGCGCTCCCTGTTTACCCTGACAACCAGTCCCTCCAACAGAACACCCTCCCCAGTCTTGCTCCCGCTATCACAATCACTTACGCTTCACCTCGAACATCCTCCAACATCTCTTCCGCCAAGAACAAGGCGCCCCCTCCTGCATTAGTCTATCCTCTGGAACAGCCCCCTGTGCATAACCACCTCCAAACATTACCGGGCGACCTCAATACCCATTCTAAGTCTCCCAATCACCTCCCTATACCCACCTGCAAAAAAAAAACCACTACCACAACACGACCCCCCTCACCCTACGCCTTATTCCATAACCCAAACTTCCAACACAACTACTACCAGAAGACAGCACAACCGTGTCAGTTCTTCTCCTCGCCGAGAAGACCCTACCCAGAAGCAACCCACCCCCACTCAAGAAGAGATGGGCCGCCAGCTCTCCCTTATTGGAAGCCAAGTGGCTATTATAATACAGGGCCTGAATGACATCCTAAGCAACCTCACGACACTCCATAAGCCCCCCTTAAACACTCACTCTACTCCCAACCTTGCACACCATCGGCTTCCCAAGGGCCCACATCCCAGCTGGACCGCATCCCCCCTCTCGATCCATGCCCTGAGACCGAATAGAACTATGGAAGCCATGTCCTCTGATGAAGCGACCGAGCTTGCCTCCTCATACACCACCCCCTCCACTCACATCCTGCAATCCACTATTCAGGTAATCACTGGATTCAGAAGTGAGCACTCCATTACGAAACCCCCTAGACCCCCAGCCTCTCATCAAAATCCCTACTGCTTCACTAACAACCGAACCAAAAAAAGAGACTCCCCGTACTAACTGCATGCTCATAAATTGCAGATCAGCCACTAAACATGCCACAGAGCTAGCTGAATCCATCCTTAACCATGACATAGATCTAGCCTTCATCACAGAGACCTGGCTCAATGACTCCTCTCCCCCTTTAATGGATATGCTTGTACCCCCGGGTTTCTCGATCATCAACAGAGATAGAAAAGACCAAAATGACGGCGTTTTAGCAATCATTCACAACAACAAAGTGTCAGTGACCGAAATTGATACCTTCAACTGCAACTCCTTCGAATGCCTAACTGCCAACATCAAAAACAGTAACAACAATCTACTATACTGCCATCTCCTATACCATCCCCCAGGCAACACCGTCACGTTCACGTAACACCTGGCAGACCTGATCGCCCACTGCTCTCTCCGAGATAGCAACAACCTAATTCTGGGCGACCTCAACCTCCACTGGAATGATAAAAACAACGCTCCAAACAAAATTTGAACGGGCTATTACATTCCAACAACCTTATCCAGCACTGCTTAAAAAAAACTCTTAGCAAAGGGGCAATCCTGGATGCCATCATCGCCCAACACGACGCAATCACAATAGACCACATCCTTCCGGTCGACTGGTCAGACCACCACTTAATTCTATTCCACATCTCGCAACCGATCATGTGCCAACCTTCCATCCAAAACCCCCCTCTTATGGCAACCTCTAGCAACCTAACACAGATCAACACAGTTGACTTAGAAGAAAAAATAAGCACCCTCCTGCCCATCTCCCCTGATGGCCTCTCAACTACAGAACTCGCATCCCACTACAACACAACCATGTCCTCCATCTTGGACCAACTAGCCCCACTGAAACTGAAAAGATCCAGGAACATCCCCTCCAGATCCTGGTTTAAAAAGGACATCAACGATGAAAGGAGGCAACTTAGAGCCACAGAACGTCTTTGGAGAAAGAATCCCTCCTCTTGCCTCTGCGAAGAACTCAAATCAGCAAGAAGAAAGTACAAAAGACATATCAATAATGAAAAAAACTACTTTTTCTGCACCGTGCTTGACAATGCGAAAAACAGACCAAAAGAACTCTTTAACATCATCAAGCAACAAACGTCCAAGTCCTCTACTACTCAAGTCCAGGCCTCCAAAGACTTATGTGACAGCTTCGCCAACTTCTTTAACGACAAAATCATCAAGATTGAATTACCACTTGATACCAACCTCGTTCCTGCCGGCAAAAACTTTGCCCCAGCAATCGAGACTACCTCTAGCTGGCGCCCCACAAAAACCTGGAGATCCTTCGACCCCATCCCTGAAGCTGAGATTCTCAATTTAATCTCCTCCTCCAAGCCCTCATCCCACATCCTCGACCCTATACCCTCCCAAATGGCCAAAAAGCTGAAACTCTCCCTTGCACCTTTGTGGTGTGAAATCATAAACAGCTCCTTAAAAACCGGCATCATACCAGATTGCCTCAAAGTCGGCCAGGCCTAGACACCAACGACCTGAACAACTTCAGACCGGTTTCCAATCTTCCCTTCCTTGCCAAAATCCTCAAAAAATGCACTCTCCGCCAACTGAACCAACATATTGACAATATTAATCTGCTAGACCAACACCAATCGGTCTTCAGAAAAGGCTGTAGCACCGAAACCGCAATCCTTAACATTGTGGATGACATCCTCAATTCCCTTGACACGGACCATTGTTGCCTACTCATCCTCCTAGACCTGTCGGCAGCCTTTGACACGGTGGATCACAATCTTCTTATCAAGGCTCTCAAAGACCGGGTAGGTGCAGACGAGGTAGTCCTTCAATGGTTCTCCTTCTTTCACAATCGCTCCCAAAGGATAAAAATCAAATCCGTTATGTCCGACCTACTCCCCGTCAACAGAGGTGTCCCCTAAGGATCAGTTCTCTCCCCTCAACTGTTCAACATATACATGGAACCCCTCACCACCATTCTGAAAAAAGCCAACATCCCCTTCCCCCTATATGCAGACGACACCCAGACCTACTTGGAAACCTCCATTAATGACATTCTAAGACTCAACAATACTCTCAGAGAAGTTAAACAATGGCTATCAACAAGCCACCTTAAACTCAATCCGGGAAAAAACGAAATCCTCCTCATCTCCAATAATGAAGAAAACCCGCAAATCATAGAGTGGCTGAAAGCAGTCGATGCTCTCAACGGTAATCTCACCCTGGCAAACTCGGTAAAATCACTAGGAATCAACCTTGACCACAAACTAACCATGACCAGTGCCTTCCTCAATCTGAAGCTTCTCAATAAAATCAATCCCTACATTCCACCTCTGGACCTCAATCAAGCCACCCAATCACTGGTGTTGTCTAGACTGGACTAAGGGAACGCAGTCCTCTCCGGTAAAGCTCTCTCCCACTTAGCGCCACTCAAAACAACTCTAAGTGCTGCTGCCAGAATGGTCACCGGAGTCAAAAAATATGACCACATATCTCCTGCACTCAGAGAACTAAAATGGCTCCCAGTGGAAATGCGTGCTAGCTTCAGAACTGCCTGCCTCCGGCACAAAGCCCTGCACACAGGGAAACAGAATACCTGACCTCTAAACTTAAAGCCAGCCATTCTAGAAACCTCAGGAGCTCCAACTCCCTCTTACTCATCCCCTTGAAAACACGCAAACAAAAAACTCCATACCTGTTGATGTCAGAACTACCCCCTCCTTTGCTAAATTCAAAAGACTCCTAAAAGATCTCTATCAACTGTGCCTTCCCGAACTGAAATCCGTAACTCACAAGCCTCCACTCTGCAGCCACCTGGCAATGCTCCTCCACTCCCTACCTTGTCCCCTCTCCCTAACCCCCTCCTTGTTCACCGCCGCTCGGAGGAAGATTAAGCCTAAGACTTTGTCTATGCTTTGAGACTACCTCTGGACCTCTCTACCTCAATGGCGAACCTCGGACACACAGCACAATGCAACTTTTGAACACTTATGAACACTTATGTTTATTTTTATCTCCTTTATTTGATTTCTCTCCTTTCTGCTGTAAAGCGCTCCAATACCTTCGGGTAAACCTCTTGAATAAAAAATGAAGTAAAAAAATCTAGAACCCCTCTAACCCCAAGGTTCAGCCTCAAAATATTGGTACTTCCGGTTGCCTTCTGATTGCTCATAGCACCATAATTTGTACTACTCAGCATAGAGATGCTTTTGAGTCCTCCATTTTGACATTAAGTGCCTCACTATTGGTCAAAGTGTCAGTTTCCTTGTCCTCTATGCTGAGTCCATGCTTCAACATTTCCACGCCGTCAATCCCCCCCCCCAAAAAAAACTGGGAGCATTTACAAAATGCAGAGCAGAAGTGGTGATTCAAGGTTGAACTACTCTTGAGGCAAGGGGTGTATGTATGTATATATGTTTGTGTTTGTGTGTGTGTGTGTGCGTGTGTGTGTGTATATGTATGTATGTATGTATATATGTATGTATATATATATATTCCGAAAGTTGTCGCTTTGGCAAAAGAACAGTTTGCCAACAGTGTCCAGCAACAAAGAGTCGACCCAGTAGTGCTGGTGCAAGGTGATTTTTAATATCGTGAAGCCAGCGCTGCCGCCATGACGCGTTTCGCCTCCAGGGAGGCTTGATCACATGACAAACTACACATAGTTAGCAAAGCTTTTAAAGTGACAGTGCAATCAAATAAATCATAGGCATGGAAAAAATACTATATAATGAAACGCTGCCCACGTGCAAATAGTCAAAGGATGCAAAAAATAAAGCAATTTTTTCAATGAAAATAGCACAATCCGTGAAATCATGTAAAGGGATTTCCTAGATAAAGGAGCATATTTGTAGGGCAAAGAAAACATGATGAAAAACCAACAAAAGTATATACACGACAATTAGTATCATCTATGTACACTATGGGTATTATCTCATAATCATGTTATGCCCAAAAGAAAATAGCTCAGTATATGAGTTAGCAGCGTTCATCCAAATCCATATGACAATAGATATCAGAATGGAGCCCGAGTGGGCAAGTCACAATAAATGTCTGAACAGCCAAGAAAAGTGCATGAAGAAATAGTGCAAATATACCAATAAAGTGCAAATATTATGATTGAAAATTCTCTAATGTTAAAATTCGTACCAAAATATTTACAGATTGAAGAGAAATAAATTCATCAATATATACAATTACAGAAATTTGGAAACAACAAACCTAGAACAACGAATATCACATTATCCGGACAGGTCTTATAAAACAAACTCCTAAATCCTAAAGGCAGGTATAAAGGTCCTCCCTATCATTAAGGCCATTAGGATTCTTGGTGTTAAGCTCCAAGATGTATCTCGTCTCGAGGAGGCGGAGTTTGGCCTCACGGTCACCTCCCCTCCTCGATGGCTCGACACAAGCAATTAAAAAGAATTGGAGTTTGTCAGGAATGCCTAGATGTTTTTCCTGAAAATGCCTGGCAACCGGATAGTTCTGATCATGCCCAGTTATTGCACGTATGTGTTGGAGTATTCGCTTGTGGGCGGGCAGCTTAGTGCTGCCCACATATTGGAGTCCACACGGACACTCCAACACATAAATGGCGTACTCAGTTTTACAGTTAAGCCATTTAAGGATGGCAGTGGGATGTTGCTGAAAGGGGCTTTGGAAGTGGGTCCTGTTGGAACCATATCGACAGGCTTTGCATTGTGGGCAAATCTTGAAGCCCTTCTTTAGTGCTCCCCAGGTTGCAGAAATCTTGGGTTCCAGAGTGTTACTGACCAAGGTTTTGGACATTGAGGGGGACTTTCTAAAAAGTCAAAATGGGTTTGGTGTCTATTTTGTGACCAATTACTGGGTCACTGCGGACCAAATTCCAGTTTTTATTTACGATTTTACGTAAAGCCCCATGTTGACGATTAAATGTCAAAATGAGTCGTGGAGAACTCATTTGTCCATCTCCTGTCCCAGGAATCTCCAAATTAGTGTTCCTAGATTTAGAGATCAATGCCTCTTGTCTGCTTACTGAATTGGAGCGCCTGATCGCTTTATTGATATTTTCCGAGGAATAACCCCTGGCCAAGAAACGTAATCTACATGCCTCCTGTGCAGCCGCACATTCGGCATCCGAGCTACAAATCCTCCTGATTCAGAGCATCTCCCCAAAGGGAATGCTCCGAATCAGATGTGCAGGATGTTGGCTGTTGGAGTGCAGTATAGTATTACCTGCACTGGGCTTCCGGTAGAGTCGTGTACTCAAGGTGGAATCCTTCACAAATATCTCCACATCCAAAAAACAAATCGATTCAGAACTTAAATTTACAGTGAAATTAAGATTAACGTTGTTCAAATTAATCAACTCAACAAAGGCCCTGGCACTATCCTGGTTGCCTCTCCAAATAATAAAAACATCATCAATGTAACGCAAATATAAGGCAATGTTATTGGAAATAAACTCTTGGTGCTGACAGGCGAGGACCTGCTCCTCCCACAGCCCTACGTGTAAACACGCGTAGCTGGGTGAGAAGCAGGCCCCCATCGCAACACCCCTTATCTGATGGTATATTGCGCCATTGAAAATGAAAAAGTTCTGTTCAAGGCACATTTTAGTCATGTCGACTAGCATTTTGTTATGTGCTGTTGGTTGAGGCAAATCCTTGTTAAGGTAATAGTCCAAGGCCTTGAGACCATCCCCATGCCTGATCGAAGTATAAAGGGATGAAACATCCAAAGTCATTAGCACCATGTTCTCTTCCCAATCAAATTCTGCAATTTTACTGAGAAAATCAAAGGAATCCCTAACATATGATCTAAGGTTCCTAACATGGTTCTGTAAAAAAAAGTCCATGTATTTAGAAACATGTTCCAAAGAGCTATCTATTGCTGAGATGATGGGGCGTCCTGGTGGTATAGCACTGTCCTTATGAACTTTGGGAAGCAGGTAGAATGAAGGGATTACAGGATGTTCTTTTCTGAGGTATTTGAATTCCTCATGTGATAAAAGCCCTGCGCTTCGCCATATTTGAAGCTTCTGATGTTGCTCAATCCATGTATTTTTGACAATTTGGACATTGCTCCTGCGGTAACATGATGTATCATTTAGTTGTAATTCCGCTTGTTGGAGGTACATGTTTCTTGGCCAAAGGACCACGTTTCCGCCCTTGTCGGCCTGCTTTACAATGATATTATGGTCAAGTTTAAGTTTTGTGACCAATTGATTGTAGCATCGATTCTGTTTGGAGATGTAGAATTTCTTCTTGTTGGTTGCGATATATAGATGTTTCATATCTCGCACTACAATCTCCTGAAAGGAATCCAAATTGTCATGAGCCATGATAGGATGAAAGATCGATTTGGGCTTGAAAGGTGTAATCCGTTGTCCAGTATGTTCTAGTGGAACTTCCCTCAAATTGCCTGAAGAAGATTGTTGTTGTAAATCCCAAATGGTATTAAAGGTCATCTGGCTTTGGCTGCTGGAAAAGGTCGGACTAGATGCTGTTTCTGGCAGATTAGATTTCTTTGGATGTAGTTCAAAGAATTTTTTAAGTTTCAATTTTCTTGTGAATCTATAAAGATCCATGCGAGTATCGGCATAGTTCATGTTGCATGGTGGGCAATATGATAGTCCTAGATTTAATACAGCAGTTTCAGCAGGAGTAAGCTTCAAGTCTGTGAGATTAATTACTGATTTTGTTTCGTTTTGCGATTTCTTCTTTGATTGCGCTTCCAATGGCTTTGTTTGCCCTAATTGTTGCCGTTTGATGTTCCTGATGCGGCATTTCCGGCGTTGCCAGCGTTTGTGGTTTGCCCGCTGTTTTTTGGAGCGCGGGCTTTGTGTGATCGTAGGTTTCGCGTCGATCCTGACACAGGCAATCCACCTCCTGTGGCAAGGAGAGCTTGGTAAACCCCAAAGCCGCGTCACGGCTGGGGTCCGCCTCAAGATCACTTTCCACTGCTGAACTTAAGCTGGAAAAAGAGGTTGCTGGAAGCAGAATATCCTCTCTTGTTTGTTGGTTAGTCATATTGGAACGCGCTTTAGCTTTTACTGCGTCATATACACATACATACATACATACATGCATGCATGCATGCATGCATGCATGCATACATACAGCCAGAACTGCAAACTGGCTCAAAGAACCAGAACAGATGACCAAACGAATCCTCAATAAGGCAAGATGTAGTATTTTATTAAGGCAAACTGAGCAGCAAAACTGACGCGTTTCGGGCGGATGCCCTTGCTCACATATATATATTTGAGCAAAAGACCTCCAATTTAATGAAGACGCCGCACACCACTTCAACGGTTTAACTTCGGTTCTTTATTCCCAAAGTTCCTCACCTGGTGAGGAACTTTCGAAATAAAGAACCGAAGTTAAACCGTTGAAGTGGTGTGCGGCGTCTTCATTAAATTGGAGGTCTTTTGCTCAAGCATGTTCTGCGAGGAGCGAAAAGCGTCATGTCTTTTTATTTCATTTGTGTGAAATAAATACTCACTTTTCATTGAAAAACATTGTTGCTGCCTCTTTTTGCCAAATTTTAAAAGGAAGTCACGCTAAGAGGTCCTTACCTGGTTTACTTTCACCGTGGATTGGTGAAACAGGAACATTGTTGATATATATATATATATATATATATATATATATATATATATATATATATATATATATATATATATATATATATATTATATAACGAACCGGATGTCGGGCCCTCAAGCCCTTGATCACATGACATGGTCAATTACACCTCGTGATTTTAAAGTGCATACATGGGTCACCTGGGCCTGTAGATATGAACAACAGACTACTGCCTACTCCACAAACTTCCACCTACACAATAGAACAACGTACAGAATATATTATATTCAGCAACATTGCTAAAATATATACATTGCATCGTTTTCACTTGTCATACTCTCCAATATGTCAACCCAGAATAAATGTTGTGCAAACTTTGCAATAAATAGATAAATACAAATATATATAATTATAAATATTAATAAAGGTCTTATTCATTTAACACTATATCAAATGTAAAATCGAGGCTAATATTTCATTACATATATACACCATTATCAAAAACGAATACCAATAACAATTTCATTGAATTCATTAATGCACATTGATAACAGTATATGAAAAATCTGCTTTAAATGTGCAAAGATATGCAATTCAAATGTCTCACTTAACTGGGTTTAAAGTGCGAAGGGGAGGATTTACAATAAAAGCCCAAGTGGGCTGGATTTGTTTGTGGATAATTATCCCTAGTGATAAATAAACTAAATTGATTTTTTTAAAAAGCCATTTTGTTCAGTTTGGATGACATATCTCGCAGGTTTTTCTCTGAGGACTACCTTGCACTAGTGCATGTATAATTCATCTTTCTGTTTCAATCTACAAGCATGTGTACAAGTCCTCTGTCGCATTAAGGCCATTCGGTGTCTTGGTGTTGAGTTCAAGAATATATCTAGTCTCTAGTAACCTCAGGCGTGCTTCCCTGTTGCCTCCTCTGCGGAGTGGCGGCACCATATCTACAGCATAATAACTGAGGCACCCCAAATCCCCCTTGTGGCAAGAGTTGACATGTCTCGCCACAGGGTATGCTTCATCCTTGTTGTTAACAGCCCTCATGTGCTGGAGTATGCGCTTGTGGACCTGTAGCTTGGTGCTACCCACGTACCGTAGCCTACACGCACACTCCAGCACATAGATGACAAAATCTGATTTGCATGTCATCTTCTTGGTAATCAGGATCGGAGCCTCACTAAATGGGGACATATACGTCGTTTTGTTTTTACCCATGGTGCATGCCTTGCAGACAGCGCACTTGATAAAAACCTTTACTCTGCATGAGCCAATTATCTGTGCTCACAACCTCCGGACTACTCTTCACAAGCATATCGCTCATTGACCTGGCACGGCTGTAAGTTATGGCTGGAGAGTCAGCCAATGTTATATATATATTCTTGCTTAAGTGATTGGTTTGTTGTGAAAGAAAGCTACTGTTGCAGCGTCACAGGGAGCAAAACAGTTGTTGCATCATCCAAGGCTTACAGTGAGCATGTCTACACTGGTCATTCTAGATGAAAAACATGAAGACAAACCTCCGTGGTCAGCCGCTTTGAAAAGAGGGTTTAAGCACTCTGGAGGGATAATTATTCTCTAGCATGATTCAAATTATAATTTTTCGCTTTTAGGATTGGCAGGAACCTAGACCCAAACTCTCCATTTGGTCTTACTGTCATCTTTCTTAGAAATAATGGAAGAATGTGCACTTTAAAATCATTTTGTAGAATGCAAACCCTTGTGTAGCACTTCAAACAGAAGACATAGTTCTAAGTTTTCGTTTCTGTTATTGTTGCAGCCCAGAAAACCACACCTCTGTTGAGCTTCTTGAAAAACAGGCAGGTAAGAATACGCATTTTTATTATTTCTTTGCTTACAAAGCAGATTACTTTGTCCTTTAAAAATATTTCCAAAATGTAATATACTCCGGAAGTAGAACACAATGCATTTATTTTGTAGTGTTGCCACACCTACTGATAAACTGCTTGTTTATGTGCTTGTGTGAGTGCTGACGCATGCCATCTACTGCCCTTTCCTTAAAATAATCTTGCTGCCATATTGTTAAATCGCTTCCAGGTTCTTGTTTCTCTTTGGAGCCCAAAAAGATGAGCACTTTGAAGATATTATAAAGAAGCCCTTACACCTGAGAACTTAATTTAGTGACACATTGTTTCCACCCAAATATGTTAACATGTTTGTAGAAATCTTTACAACTTCACATTTGTTTACATAAATTAAGAAATGGTTCTGATAAGACAATGGCAGCATGTAACATTGTTACAAGTAGTCTCCAGTTAACATTATGCTTTTAGCAGTGTCAGTACTGAGTTTTTATTTCCCTATTTTGTAATGAAATTTAGTAGGAAGTTGTTTGTGTTTTTTGTTTTAGCGGATAAGAGAGGAAAAAAGAGAAGAGAGGCGAAGAAGGGAGTTGGAAAGAAAAAGGATACGAGAAGAAGAAAGACGAAAATGGAAGGAGGATGAGAGAAGGAAGAGGAAAGACTGTGAAAAACTGAAAAAAACTGACAGGATTCCAGAAAAAGAGAAGGATCGATCAAAAGATGAACCCAAGATTAAGGTTATTTCCAGTTAACATGCATGCCTTGTTTTTGTATTATTGTTAGCATCAATATGCTTTTAAAGACCTTTGTGAAACCATGCTCATTGCTTTTCATACACCTAATACTGGCAAAAAATTATTTTGTGAATTTCCTTTCTTTGACAGGATGGTGTTGAGTACTTTGCTTGTTGTACATTGTTTTAAACATTGTCTTAATATTTGAATTATTGTAAGTTAGTTTCATTGTAACTTGACAGTAACATATTACAGTGACATGAGCAACTGGTCCTAGTTCAGGTCAGAGCATAGCTTGCCCAAAAGCCCTCTTTTGGATTCCTGCAGCTTCCAAGAGAACTATGCAAGGCAGGTAGCAGACTGATTTGAGAACACATTGGGTCTGATGGATAATATTTTGCCATCCTCGATCGAAGAGCGAGAGAGGTAATGCTGGAGCCCACTGACCAGTGTGTAGCTTATAGGGTTACATTCTTTTGTTATCGTATGCTATTTTCGGTGTAGGATTTATTGACATCTATGTATTTGCATACAGCAGCAGCTATTCACTGCCTTGTACCAGTTAATACACTGTAAAAGAATGTAAACATAAGCATACCCTCTAAAACAGTCTTTTATCACCCTCTGAGAGATACCAAGCCCAAGCATCCCAAGTAACTTTATCTACATCCCCAACTCTGCATTTGCAGTTGTGATCGTGAACCTCTGCCAATCAATAGGTCAGTATTTAGAGAAAACGAGAGCGACCCATATGTCCTTGCGAACTGGGTATTGCTAATGAGCAAAAAACAATGTTCACAAGGAACTCATTTATCACAAACGATACAGATTCTGCAAGAAAGTATGTCTTGCTTGAATCAATCAAGGAGAAAGGAGAAAACAAATGTGCACTATGGGACCTTAGTTGAATTCAGTCCGAACAATAATACATAATTCAAAGAGCCCACACGACAGTCTATCAAAGTCGCACTCACTTCAGCCGAAATGAGTGTAGTTTATTTTGTATCACAATGAAGACCAAAAGCAATATTTCCTAAAAGACGAAGTATTTAGACAATTCATAGGTGATTTGGTGATCCCCAGTTAAGTGACCATAACCTAACGTGGTGTAAGAGTCAAGTGAAAAGAAGGGGTAACAATAAAGGAGGTTAGTGGTAGTAACAAAAGAGGAGCTTTGCACAGTTCTAATATAGTAGATTGTATTTCTTTTTTTCATAGTCTCTCTCTTTGCTAAAGTCAACGACGTTTATTCCAAGGTAGTACCTGTTAATTATACATATTGATTAGGGCATAGAGCCAATTGTAAGAAGGGAGACGCTGGTAAGTGAGGAGTCTTACCAGGACTGGATAAAAAGTATGCCGGATCCTATGATCAGATATACGAAGGGCAGCCTTTCTGTTACTTTATCTGGACCCATACATATGTGGAGCTAACTCGTTGCTATAGCGAGTGTAATTTTCTTTGTTCGTCCAGGGAATCTAGAGTAAATGTAGGTATATAAGGAATCCATTTATTATACGCACTGCGTTTCAAGCACGGGCGGTTATAGAGGACAGCAACAGTGCATAATATACCGTATTTTCCGGCGCATAAGACGACCCCCTACTTTGCTTGATAAAATGTTGGTTTTCTGCTATACTCGCCGTATAAGACTACCCTCACTTCCAGCGCAGTCCAACTCAGTCCTGCATAGCCATTTTGAGAATTTATTTTATTTTATTTTGGCTCGTACTTTGTACGCTTTTGTAACCTGCACACTTATAACTTTTTTCTCCAGGAATGTACCGATTGCTACCTCATGTATTTTGGTTGCTCACTATTGTCCCTTTTGATCCATGTAACTTAACGTTTGCTTTTGTAATTTGTTCATTTGTAATTGTTCCTCTTGTATCAATACTGTTCCTACTGTAAAGCGCTCTGACACCTTCGTGTAAAGTCCGCGCTATATACAATCGCATAAACCTTTTTTTGCACGATTGACGCCTGCGCTAGTGACGTACCAATATCCCCCACAGCCCCCGCGGTGCGAGGGGAGGGGGAGCTCCGGCACTGGGCACGGACGGCAGATTAGAGCCCCTGGCTGGGTCCGAAGCGTGGGCGGGAAATGGTGCAGCTTAGGGAACTCAAACACAAGACGAACACAAGATCAGCCCCTCGCCAGCCAGTGCGGCCAATACGCCTTACCGGTAGTATTTTCACTGCTTGAGCAATTTGTTACAGGAGGATTTCTGTATTTCTGCCAAAAAAACACGAGCTCTGATTGCGTGCTCGCGCAGTGTTTTATAATGCAGAAGCAGTCTGACACCTTCGGGTGTAGTCCGCGCTATGTAAAAAACGCATGAAAACATACCCTCAAATTTGGCACCCGGCGTATAAGACGACCCCCGTCTTTCCAGAACATTTTAAGGGGTTAGAAAGTAGTCTTATACGCCGGAAAATACGGTAAGTGACCGAAGGTTAAACTCACCCGAAAAGGATCGGTGCAGAGTAAATTAATTACTCGAGTTCCGCAACAAAGTGCGGAGTTAAAATGAGTCAAAGTGAATGCTTGCTGATTTGAACAATGCAGGAGTTTAAATATGAGCATAATTACGCCGTACTTTGTTGTCGTGCAGCGGGGCGCTTCAGTGATCGTCTTTACGCTAGGACGCATAATTATGACTGTGATTAAGTGTGCGCATGTGAAGACTTCCGTATAGCGGCACATGCACAGTGTTGTCATGGTACTGTGGTGTACAGACTAACATGGCGGTCACCATGGAACGGGGGAAGGCACAGCGTACCAGGGTACAATGGGGCTAGTTATCAGTACTATTCTCTCAGTACAAAGCTTGATTCGGGCAGGATGGCGTGACTTGGACAATTCAATACAGGAGCATTGATTAAAAATTACATAAAACATTTGAAAGTGCGATGGTCATATTAAGGGTGATGAGGCAGCTGTGCACCGTTATTTGTGGATAGAGTTTGTGCTATAATATGATACAATTATTTTACAGGAGCATAATTCAGTTCATTATAGAACACAAGGTGATCAAAAAAGTATTAATGCGAGAATTAAATTACAGATGCATATAAAACATATGTGCCTCGAGTGACCGTGGATAGTCACTTTAAAACCAGGATAATGCTCAAGGGGTACCAATCCTGTGAGATTTACATTCTTCACTTCATTACATTTTTTAAAAACCTTTTTAACGGTTCATAGACACTTCGCAGGAGCCAATCTGCTTTGACATTCAAAATTAACCATATTTGTAACATAGGGAACAGAGATGGTATAGGTGAGATTCTAGTGTCGAGGAGTGAAATAGGAGGGGGCTCGTGAGGGTCAGTGGAAATAGGTCTCAATGTTTCATAGGTGCTGACCCTAATGTAGGCTAATGAACCTTCACCATTCCTCTAGGCTGTTTAACCCATTTCTAATTGAATCTCATTTCTCATTCCTTCTGATCTCACCTCCCGCGAAAATCTCCACCACTCAAACTTGGCTTAAGCACCAAACTGCACTCAATGTCCAACCTACCATCGTGGAATCAGCGAAATCATTAGGCATTACACTTGACACCAATCTCAACATGCAGCAGCATATCAGCAAGGCAACTAAGGGAGCTAATTTCCAAATTAATACCCTGAGGAAACTTAAACCCTTCCTCCCTGCCAAGGACTTCCAAACTGCAGTACAAACCCTAGTCATTACTCGCTTAGACTACGGTAGCGTCGCCCTTTGCGGACTCCCTCTATCTACAACTGCACCCCTGAGAGCCTCTTTGAACGCTGCAGCAAGACTCATCACTGGATCAAAAAAACACTCGCATATTTCCCCTGACTTAAAATCCCTGAACTGGCTGCCTTTTGAAGCCAGAATACATCTGAAAATTGCCTGCATGACGCACAGAGCTGTACACCACAACTCACCCGGCTACCTCACTCAGAAACTGACAATATCTGGTGGCTCAAGAACCACTAGAAGCACAAAGAATCTTCTCCTGAAACCTCGTAGATTCCAGAAGGAAAAAACATATAAACGCTCTTTTTCAGGAATGGCACCCAGGATCTGGAACTCACTCCCTCCTGAAACCAGACTTATCTCCTCCTCTGCATTCTTTAAAAAAGAAGTAAAAGCTATCCTCATGACTAAATTCACCTGAACTTGTACTTTGGATCTATTTGAGACTCTACACCTATCTGCACTATTGTTTGTCTGATTGTCGATTTTGTATCTTTGGTTTTAGTCAATATTATGCTCCCCCATGTACCTACCCTATTTTGCTTTTCATTTTTTACCTACAACTATTCTTTGCTCAAAAGTTTGTTAATCACTCCCATGTTTCCTGTTTCCATACCCCCTGTATTTGTAAAGCGCTCTGATGTCTGCAAAGATCTTGTTCGCGCTATATAAAACTTTCAAAATAAAATAAATAAATTCCATTTACACTCTAGAGACTGTAAAATAAGTGTGATATCACCACCCCTAGGGGGTATTTTCGCTTTCTCAATCACTTGCCATTTAATGTCGTCAGCAGTGAGAGATTTTTCTTTGTAGTGCTCTACTAAGGGGGCATTCTCTACTTGGCAACGTATTCTGCCACGGTGCTGGCCAATGCGTGTTTTCACTGGTTGAGTGGTCTGTCCAATATATATCAGACTACAGGGGCACCAGATGCAGTAGATTACATTTGGCCTTGCACAATTAGTAAGATCACGTAGCAACATTTTTATGTTCCCATGAGAGAAATCTTTGGTGTCAGCGGTGTGATTACAGGCTACACAACTTCCACATTTAAAGTGTCCCGTAATGGGTGGGAACAGAGGCCCTGGATGATGCTCTTGGGTTTCACAATGCTTGTGTTAGAGTGTACCAGATAGTCTTTGATAATCTTTCCCTTTTTGTAGGAGAACATGGGTAGTTCTCTGTAGGCATTCAGCGTATTGAGTGTAGGCAATGTATTTTAATGCTTTTCATGACCTGTGTACTGAGGAGGCAGAACATCATGTCTCTCACACACTTTTATTGGTCTGGTTTTTGGTTCTACTCGTTAGTAGTACTTCTCAGGGACTGAACCATGCCCTCTTTATGGATGTTTTCACCAGTCTTTTAGGGTATCCTCTCTCAGGCAGTCTGGTGCTCAAGATGTTCGCCTATCTGAAGAAGTCTTCTTTTTCTGTGCAGTTAAGTCTAAGTTGCAGGAACTGCCCGTATGGTAGGCCATCATTCAAGGCCCTGGGATGGAAGCTTTTGTATTGCAAAAGTGTGTTTCCATCAGTGGGCTTACGATAGAGGGTCACATCCAGTTGATTATTGCGACCTCTTATTGGTAGGTCAAGGAAGTGAAAAGTTTCTCTATCCTTGCTGTAAGTAAAAGTGAGCGCTGATGGTAGTCATGTAGATAGGCAATGAACATTTCCAGACTCCTCTCAGTACCTGACCATATAAGAAAAATGTTGTCTATATAGCGCTTCCAGCACTTGATACTGGTGAAGAAGATATTAATCACATCATTATTGAATTTGTTTTCAGGGTCACCTACATAGAGATTAGCTAGGTTTGGTGCAAAAATTGCTCCCATGGATGTCCCTGAGCATTGTTGGAAATAATTCATGTTGAATTTGAAGTAATTCATTGTCTGTGATGAACTCCGTTGGGACTGCTGTGGGTGCCGGGCGTGAGTTTACGATAGCTTTTATGACATTGATGCTTTCGGTCTGGGGAATATTCGTATATAACTATTCTGTATCCAATGTTTCTAGCATCTCTTGAAGGGGATCGTATTCCATTCCTTCTATCAAGTTTATCATGTATGTGCTGTCTCTTACATATGTGGGTAAGACAGGTACATGGTCCTTAATGAATAATGTAATAATGTATGTAGTGTCCCAGGGGTTCAAGAACAGAACCACATCCAGAAAGAATGGTCTTCCCGGAGGATTCATAGCATCTTTATGCACTTTAGGCAAAGTATAAAGTATAGGGGTCCTTGGATTCTTCTGGTGAGGAAGTCAAATTCTTGTTTAGTAATGAATCCTTCATCTAAACCGTTTTTAGGTCTCACCCCTAGAGTTACACTGCGCAGCAGTGTTCGCGCAGCAAGAGTCCTTTTGTCCAGGTTTCAGAAATGGACCCTGGAAATGAACACTTGCGTGTGTTTTTACTTTTGTGGCCTGCTATTGGCCTTTGCCTGCGTGTTTGGTTTAAAGAGAGCACACAATAGGTCAGAGGCGGGTGCATAGCTCCGCCCCTGGCCTAATGGTGACTATTACACGCATTTCTGGCATATGGTTTGAATTATCGTGCTCAGACACAGGCGCGATAATTGAAAGCATATGGCACGTGAGCGCACCACTCGCGGCTTTGTTCTTCACAAAAGCTTTTCTCCTCCCTCCCCTTTGGTCCCCTCCTCCCTCTGTTTCCCCCTCCCCCACGCTGGACCCGCCTCCACAGGGCCCGGGAGATGCTGGGACGCCGCTCTCCACCCTGCTCCCAGGTAGGAGCCTCTGCAGCCGGGCCCTGCGGCCGACACATGTCTCTATCTCTGGCCCACAATCAAACACCCCACGAAGTCTGTAGACTTCGGATGAGGGGTTCTGACTTTAGCGATCCTGCTCTCGAGTTTTTAAACTTCTTAGGAGTGAGATCTAAATAGCAGCACCGCTTTTGACAACAATTGTGAGATGAGTACCGTAACTCAAAATCCTCTCTAGAGTAGGATCTTGCCTTACAAAACGAGGCTTGGATTGTGGTTTCGGTTTCCTGAAGTGAACTTTGTGCCTGGGAGTCATGGACACAAGTCCCGCACAACTTCTCTGAACGATTTGACAGACGCCGTGGGAAATGGCTGACTTTCAGTTGATCTTGTGGGGCGGGGCTGGCAGGGGCCCCTTGTTCACCCCCCGTGTTGGAGCCACTCTTCCCACCCTTCTCTCTGTAACTTCCCATATTATGCCCTTTTAGGCTCTATTAGGCTCCTTTTCTTTCGACGTCGAGGTCGAAGTCGAAGGCCCTCTTTCGGGTGCTTGCTTCGATGACCTTTGCTTTTCGCTGGTCTTCTGCCGCCGGGAGTTCTTCTCGGAGGATCCGCTGGGCTCTTTTTCGGAGGATGCAGCTTCGGTCATCGATTTGTTCGACGCCGGTGCTCCTTTCGAGGCTTTGGGCTCAGACTTTTGAGAGTCTGCCTCTGGTTTTCGAGGCCCTGTGGGAGTTTTCGGGGTCGTAGACTCTCCTACCTTTTCAGGCGTTTTCTTATCGGTCTCAGCGACCGTGAAGTCATCTGGGCCTTCGGCGATGTTGTCCTCGTCGTCTGTGGAGAGGCCAAGTTCATAAAGCGTCGGGGCTTGGCCCTTGCCCTGCATCGTGTGATGAGCCGTCCTCTGTCTTTCTCGAACTCTGAGTGTCTTCGGCTTGAAGACGGAGCAGGCGTTGCAGTCTCTGCTCTCGTGGTCGATAGGTAGGCAGAGGTTGCAGACTGGGTGCTGGTCCTTCTGTGCGAACTTGTGGTGGCAGTTCTTGCAGAATTAATAGGGCGTCTTGTACATCCCTGCGCTCAGGGGGCCCCCTGTGTGTGCATTCCTCGAAGTACGTCGAAGATTTCGAGATTTTCTCCTTTCTTCGTCGTCTCCTCTCTAAAGGTCTCCCGATCTTCTCAGGTCTTCTCGGTTGAAGATTTGCAGTATTTTCTCCTTTCCTTCTCCAAAACTTCTGGAGCTTCACGCGACGATCCAGACCCAACGGCGGAAAAAAGAATCTGAAGATGGCGCCCAAGGGTGGTAGCTTCCGCCGTAAGCATGCCAACGTCACCGAAGTTACACCAAATGGTGGGACGTAGACGCCCACCTGGGCTACGACAAAAAAAAAAAAAAAAGACTAAGATTCCGGACCCAACCACCAGATTGCGGAATATGCACAGCATAGTGAATCCAGAAAGATTCACGCTGCAAAACTACACCGACAGGTAAGAAACTATTCGATATTATGCCCCTCAGAATCTCTCTATTTTGGGTTGGGGTCCTCTGCGTTGCGAGTCCTGCGGCCGGGGGAGAGTGAAGAGCTGAGGCTTTAGAGGCAAACCTGACACTGGATGAAAAGTCGTGGAAGTAGGGTATGTTGTTGTTGGGGGTGGGGGTTGTCTTGCTCCCTGGAGGCACTGACACAGGATTCTGACGGGTGGAGGGGGGCACAGTACGGAGACGGCGTGCATCAAACTGCTCCACGGGGCCTTGGTCCGGGGGTTCGTAGACTCCACACAGGTTAGTCCTGGCTACACAGGTGGGTGCCAGTACCCGCTGCGCGTGGGGCCGTTATTGACTCAGGTGTGCAAGGCTGGCACATGTGGGTTCTCGGTAAGTGCAGGTGGGTTGGGGCACAGGTGAGCTTACAGGTGGCTTCAGGATTGGGGGAGGGGTGTCTGTAAGAACAGAATGTGTGGTGTCTGTATTGGTGCAGGGGGGCTTCCAAGTAAAGGTGACGTCAGTACTGCTGCAGGTAGACTTGTCGGGTGCAAGGCATGGGGTTGGCACAGGGAGCTTGGCAGAGGCGGGTTCAGTATTTGTGCAGATAAGGAGGTCGGGTGATCTCGGTACTGATGCAGCTAAGAGTCCCATGCGACCTCGGTAGCACTGGGGTCAGCATCAGTGCAGGTAAGGAGGCTCGAGTGACCCCCAGTACCACCCTTGTGACCCCGTGCATGGTGCAACCACTTCACCCCGTACCATAGTTCCTGGCAAGACCTGGCATCTTTGGGGCGTAGTGGTGATGGCTACGGGTCCCCTCTATACATTACATCCAATGACGTGTCGTCTCTTTGCTTTTAATGAATGTCAGTGTTCACAATTATGTGATTGTGATTGTGAGCACAGTGCTGTCCGTGAACACCAGGAGGTGCACTAATGAGAGCGGCTGGTTCCCCTCCAGCCTCTAAAACCACCAGCAGTGGCTGATTGGGGGGATCCCCATCTTTGCATACATGGCACGTGCAAGTTAGCGGCTGGCTGCTGCCCTCAGGACCAAGGGCCACCGTCCAGGTCTCCCTGGGGGCTGTTCTGATGAGAAGCACAACACGTCCTGCCAGAGCTGCCCCTGGGCAATCTGTGTGAGGGCAGTAGCCACCACTGTTGCAGTGCATGCTGGGAGCAGGGCCAGAAGCGGTAAAACCTGAGCCTATCGGAGTAGTGAATCAGGGGAGTAACTTAGTCAACAAGACAAACAAGCGGAACTGAAAGTGATTGCGAAAGCGATCGCTATTGTGGAAAAAAAAAAACATGCCCTCGAGTGGTGCGCGCGCGCCACTGCGAGGCATATGTTTTCAATTATCGTGCCCGTGTCTGGGCACGATAATTGAAAACATATGGGCTTTGGTGCGCGTAACAGACACCAATACGCCGTGGGCGGAGCAATGCGCCCGTCTTTGGCCTACAGCGTGCTCTGTTACCAAAATACAAGCACTGAAAGCTCATTTACATACGCACTGGGTATCCATATTAATAGCTCTGTTAAGTTATCGTGGGTGCTTAGTGAAGTGGTTAAGATGAGGTTTTACTGTGCCCCATGCTCCTTGCTCAAGATTGGCTCTTGCAGTCTTTGTATATCAGCCACCGGTTTCATCCATTCTCCAAGGACACCTTTGGATGTACATGGCCATGGTGGTTGGGTTGATGTGTCACCTTTCGATCCCTGAACATCCTCTCTTGTACCTCATGCTCTATATGGTGCACATGACATTAGCTGGGATAAAGTATTCCCCTCTTGGTTACCCCATTCCAATCTGCCTCCTACAGTGTGTTCTCTTGAGTTCTTCTGGCCGCCTATTGGGGTTGAGTAGTTATCTACAGTTTCCCTGATCATCTCCCCTCCTCTGTAAGGTACTTTGGCAACTCATGATGACCATGTTTGGACTGTGATACATTTTACTGTTGTTGACTGGTCATCTTGCCTTTCAGAGCATATTCTGTCATTTTCTCACTGCAGTGGTTGCAGTGGCATAGCAAGGGGGTGTGGGGGTTGGTCAGCCCCGGGTGGCATTAGTTTTGGGGGGTGGCGGCAGCCCCCCCACTCTTAGCTTCGCCCGTGGCTGCCACAGGAATCGCCAGCAATACTCTTACACAGGGCCGCCGCGGGGCGTCCGCCACAGGGACCTCCACAGGTGGCATAATGTCTAGCTACGCCACTGAGTGGTTGAGTAGAACTACTCATCAGACAGACTCCTGCACCACCCATCCTTCTACAACATGCTCTGCTGAGTGCTCACAGGCATCTGTGGGCTGAAGTATTAATCTACGCATTTTCTAGTTTCGTATGGAGGCATCCCTTCCCCATCGGCCTTAAAAAATTGGGTCCTTACATCACTTAGCCATGCTCATTGCACCACCTAAAACCTAAATGAAGTAGGTGTAAGTTTGATGTGCAATGAGTGTTTGAAACCACATTATCACATTTTCTCAATACCCACCTAGTCACAAGTCCTAGTGGCGATTTACCTTATATCAGTAGCAACTCAAGCCTATTTTTCTGCCTACAACCCATCGCGATATATAAAACTTTATAAATAAATGAATGGAAAACCAACCCCTGAAAAGGTCCATTGTTGAATAAGTAAGAAGAATTCCCAAACCTTTACGTACAGTGGTGGATCTGGAGAAACCTATTTCTTCCCGCCGTTGCCATATTACCCATTCACACCCTCCGGCCTGTTAATAATCCGTGTGCCGCCTCTGCTCCTGGCGCGAAATGGAGGATACGGTCTCAGAGAGGCTGCTCGAAGCAAGAGGCTCCTTGAGGAGGCAGCTTCAGGTCTGGGGAAGTGACCCATGCTTGTAGAAGGGTGACCCACACCCCTCCGGTGCCACCAACACACCCACACTTTTCACATTCTTCCTGGGCGGACGTGGGCTGCTAGCACGGGCTGCCATCCAACTGTGAAGGGGAGGCAGTGCAGGCCCAGGGTCGGAGCGCCATATATGGAATGCTGGGTTTGTAGGTCGTGCGCTTGATGGCCAGATTTGTGTCTTCTGTTTATGGCTGTAGCTCTGGGTTAGTTTAAAGCAGACGACAGCGTGATACTATACTTCTGCATAAGAGATGGTAATGAGCTTCTGTGGTCATGCCGTTTGTGCAGCAAATTACCATGCATGTGGCCATGCAAACGAATCTTAGGCTGTCCTAGATTGAGTGCCCTGATGTGGTTCTGTTGAACAGAGTTCAAGGGCACTTTCAACAAGTCATTCATATTTTTGGGGGTCTTGTCCCTTTAACAGACACAATGAGGGTGTTTTCATATTTTCCTCCTCTAAGCAAGAAAACTGAAATTGTCCGGTTGGGGGTGATCAGTGTCCATACTCCGCGCTGAAATGAACGAGGAAGTCACTTTTGATACTGCCTACCATTGTGCACAGACACATGCTACCCTTGGTCACATTTGTGAGCAGGATAACCCAGCAAAGCGTGGCTCTTGTAAAAAAAAAAAAAAAAAAAAAAAGTCGAACAGGAAGTGTAAATAACTTAACAGGAAGTGGGCTGGGAATGAACAGGTAGTTCTATCATTTTCCTTTGCATGGATATCCTTTCTCGGAATCGCCGAGGTAGCAGAATTATCACCCAGCATTCCTTGACCTTCTTCACCCATCATTCCTTGACCTCCTATGACCTCAGAGGGTTAACCTCATCTTCTATCCTTAACTTTCAACAGTCTATTTACAAATAAGGGCTTCGGGAAAAGGTCAAGGAGGTGGACTGCAGAAAGCAAACATGGCGCCTTGGTTCTTGCTGCTGTTCATGACTCTTTAAGACTAGGGGTAGAAAGGAATGTGTACGAAATCACAAAATGTAGGCCAGGTGTAGTATCTGCTACTCTTGATTGATGGCTGTGTGGACTTGCATTTTCATCATTGTAGACAAGAGGAAACTACCTGCTTTCGTAGCCTTTTCAAACATGTCTTGTTGGCGAACGGCATACTGACCCTTTTAATATAGTTGATTTCTGTTGTTATTGGGCCTGTGGTGGTAGCGTCTTCTAATCTGGAGCTTGACAGGTGATGCAATTCTTCTGTACTGTCAATCAGTGTGTACTAGGGAGAGCCAATGCTGCGAGGCATGCAGTAGTGGAGTAGGGCTTTGAAGCCCCGCCCACTCTCTGCCCATATTTTTAATTGACTTGTGTCATTGCCCTTTGTAAACGCTGGCTTCCGAGTCGTTATTAGGCTTGTTAGTCCCTCTTTAGTACCGCCTTATCTGCATTTGTAACCTCCCAAGGCGACTGGCCCTTTTACTTCTGTTGCCACATGGTATGTCTTATTTAGTCTGTTAGCACTCTTTTTTCTTAAATGGAATTCTCCTACAGGTTTCATTGGTCCTGTATTTCTTTTCTCCCTTATATGCCTAGACTGGTAAGTCTCAGAACGTACAGTGCAGAACTGGCAGTGAGTTGCCTTCTTGACATCTGGTCAGAGGTCAGATATACAAACACAGTCTTTTAATAGAGAAGCCCACTGCTACCCTCTGCCAACAAACACGAGTTAGTAACATGCAAGCCACAATGTGCTGCATCTGGGTTCTGATCTTTTTAAGGCACTACATTGGAAGTCTCTACTGATTTTTATTGTTTGACTCTGGTCGTGTATCAGCACGGCACCTTCTTCATGTGGACACGTGCTTCATGTTTCGTCTCAGATTGCAATAAAAAACAAGCTTTTGCAATGCAATAGGTCTCGCTTTTGCAAGAGTTTAAGCTATTGGCATTGTATACATAAATAAAAGGAATTGTCATTTACAATGCCAATAGCTCAAACTCTCGTAAATGCGAAACCTATTGCATTGCAAATGCTTGTTTAATAGGTCAGGCAACATAATTCATACAGTCTCACCACCTAGGAGGGCAGGTGAGTTTGGGGCTGTCTTTCACTGTATATTGCAAACTGGTAGCCATACAGCCAAAATGTTGTCTCTCTTCTTAGTGATGTGAGCTGGAAGTTTCCCAACTGCAATTGTTTCCCATCTTCTCCAGACACCTCTATGCCAGGTTAGACTTCTCCATTGTGTGCAGTGACGTGCTGTGGTCGTTCTGGGCACCATTAGTTGCTGGTAAATCAATTTCTGGGTGCAGAGATTGTGAGAAGTTGGCCTGATGTGCAGTGTTCACTATTCTAGTGATCACTATATATCAGTCCAAACAACCCTTATTGATGATTGGTTGTAAGTCAACCTTATAGACCAGCTATCCTAGTAGCATGGATACGAGCAGTCTAAGGCTAAGACTCTAGAGGGCGTGTTAAGCCAGCTGTTTTACCATCACATTACCCCTTGAACTCCCAGTGAAAGGACACCACACAAGTTGTTATGAAAATAAACAGTGTATTTATTTATAACAAGACTACCCTGGCTCTTTATGAGACAGGGAGCTAAGCACACAACAAAACTCTTACGAAAATACTTTAAGTTGCACAATTTACACAAATGCCCGAGGGGCACGAAAAACCATATTCTCTAAAAGTGGAATGCGAATTACTAGCAGGTAAGTAACGATTCTCAGAGGCTTTAGAAACGCTAGGCCTACAATACTGAACACTCAGGTTAGGAGCAGGAGGCCTAGGGGAGCCACGTGCAGAGTGGGAACTCTCACGCGTAAGGCGGGAAAAAGCCTATGGAAGCTAGAATTCACAAAGTCACTGTTCTCGGGCGAACCCGACTAGCTGGGACGAAAACGAAAGTGGATCTGGACCCTTGGATAGTGAGGCTATGCTGAGGCACCGAAATGCCGAGTTTACCTAGCCCAGGGGCGGCGGCTGCATAGGTCTGAAAAGACGTCGGGATTCTTCGTTGACGAACCAGGAGCCTGAAGGAGAAGTTGCTGGCAGGCGGCCAGTGAAGAAAAGTTCGAAGAGATCCAAGCCTGGATCAGGGAAGAGGAAAACCTGAAAGCAGAGGGGACCAAGTTCTTGAATCACTAGCCAGTGATTAAGTGGGCACCAGGATGGCACCGGGCGAAGTCACCGCAGTCAGGTGAGTGGGCGCTGCTGGGCTCTGCAGTCTCTCGGACCAGGAGGCGTTGTCGGCGACCAGGATGGAGGTGCGAGCTGTCCCACGAAGGTTCTTGCTGTCGACGTCGCTGGACCCAGGATTGGGGCAACAAGTCTTGGCAAATGCAAGGCCCACGCGGTGGACCTAAAATGGCGTCTTGAGTGGACCAGGAGGGTCCAGGGTGCTTCTCTGAAGAAGGGAAGCAAGGGCCAGTCTGGAGCAACCAGACCAGCAGCAGTGATGTCGTCGGGCGTCGTTAAGAAGGCCACAAGCCAGCGGGCTAGTAGCCAAACAACGCGGTGAGCAGCAAAAAGCAGAAGGGCCCCACGCAGATCGTGGAGATGCTGGGAGGCTGAACTTCGGTGCTGGGGCTGCTCAGGGTCGGGGCTTCTCGGACCCCAAAGCACTCACCAGAGGATCCCTCGGCGGTCGTGCTGGAAAGAAGTCGTGCAGTCTTGAAGATGGCCGGTCCCTCGGTCTCGTCGCACCCACGGTTCTCAGCTTTGCTGTAGAGGTGGGTAGAGTTCAGAGGTGCCAGGGAAGCCGGTTCTCGTCGAGCTGGGCAGTCGGATTCCGGAGGAAGGACTTACAGCAGACCGCAGTGTTCTTAAGATGGTGCCTGCGGATGCAGGGTGACTACTCCTTAGCCACAAGGGAGAATCTTGAAGAAGAAATCTTGAAGTCCTTTCGTAGAAAGTCGTGTCTTGATTCCAAAGATGATCTAATTTGGAAGGGGGCCTGCTCCTACCTTTATCTTGGAAAAGGGGGCTGGCACGCGACTAAGTCCTGCCCTAGGGGTGGGACCAGGAGGGGGGTGGTTACACCCCTCTCCTTTGGCGGGCTTTCCCCAGCTCAGGGTCTGGTGTGCCCCTGGAACTGGTTTAAGCCGGCCTATGCACAGTGAGCACCGGGGTGCCACTTGCAGTCACCTTCCTCTGAAGCCCTGCCTACCTAGAATACACAAAACCCTGTCTGGGACGGTGCTGGCACCGCCCCTGGCAGGAAACCCTTTGTCCTTGCCTCCTGCTCTGGGAGGACTCCCAGCAGCAGGAGGGCAGACTTGTGTCTCGGTGGCAGCATCCATTTTGTGGAGCTAAGGCTCTGTTTGACTTTAACCGGGGTTATAGGTTACATACATGTCGTGTCCCTCTAGAAGGGTGGAATGCTAACCCCGTCGCCAGAATTGGCGAGGGGTTAGTATTCCAATTCGTATGACACCTTACTCGACATGTTTTGATAAAGCGATACCAGAGTTGGCATATAACCGCGAGGATTATAATGCACTTAAGAGTATATGGTATGCGATATCATGGAAACGGCTAAGGGATGGATCCCGAAAGCTGTAGACAGGCTCAGCTCATGCCAGAGCACTATCTCACACGATTCCAAGCACTCTGCCTTCAGGATTGTTAAGGCCTGCCATAGGAGTGACTGATAGGAGGTCTGTGTGTCCATTTTAGGGTTAGATATAGGTATACTATATCTAAAGCAAAGGGTGATTACACCACCTTGCCCCAGCTGTCGTGCAGCCAGTTGTGTCAGTTTAGTTAGTCAGCCTAGGGGTGGCACAATACGTGCTTCAGCCCCTGGGAGACTTCTGGGTACACCTCAGCCCTGGGTACAGGGACTTAGAGAGGGCCCAGTGCCAGTTCAGTACCTGAGTACAATTTGGATAGAGAGAACAGCTAGGCTGTGGGTCTGATTAGCAGGCCCACAGCCAGGGAAAGTCGTAAACCAGTGCAGCAAAAAAGCAAAAATCTGGGTGATCATAGGATTGCAGACCCTACTCTCCTACAGAGATAATCTCTTCCAATCGTCCTAGGCAGACACCCAATATAGTGGTAGCCTGAACCGATCTATCGGAAAGCTCATAGTGTCTTTAATGGTGACTCGATTTCCCAATTTTGCTCCGCCCGCCTTTTTCAGTGTGCAGTGAGGAGTGGACTTACTGGTCGTATGCACAGTTACAAACCTATTGTCTGAAATATATTATGCAATATGTTTTGCGTTTGCCACCGCCATGTCATAGTTTTCAGTGCTAACTCTCTAAGGTGTACATTCAAGCTGTTTTTATACACATTCCTCCACAAAATATCCAATTTGTTTCTTGTGATCACCCCACTTCAATCTTTTCCCCACTTCCACATATATTTCCAATCCTCTAACTAAAGAGGTGCATTAAATAATTTGTATAAATTTGAGACCCAATAATTTGTTCTCCGGTAGGTTGTCAGTAGTTCTCTCCTTGTGTTACTGACCTTTTGGCGGGGTCTGGTGGCTCAGTGAATTAGTGCTTCCACTGCGTGGTACAGTGTTTCTTCTCGTGGTCACTGGTTCAAATCCATGAATGTTCACCTTTCATCCTTTCAAAGCCGTTAAAATTATTACCAATGGGTTGGGTAACAATAACCATCTGTTATTCAGTGCCAAGAGAGTATTGTATTGGAACATTTATATAGCTGGTTAACCCTATGTGAGGTGCTGAAGCCCTTCCCTGCACAGTTAGGATACGGTTTTGTTTTGGGTATAAGGGTGTTTTCTTTGTTTTGATCCAATGTGAGAAGTGTGTCCATATCGTACATGATATCCACTGAGGTGTGGACATCTGTTTACTGGACACAGCACCTAGCAATTCTTGTCAATTCTGAGATTTGTTTATGGTCCCAAGCAGGCGTAGGTCGGTTGGGAAGCTAATCAAAGTTCAGCCAGGGTGGACTATATTTCAACATCCCCTGTATGATTGTAATTGTAAAATGTCCGAAAGCCTTCATAGTATGAAGTTAGTCGTGAACTGCATTGGTGGACTGTTAAGAGTCCTTCCTAGAGCTCATCAGTCTCTTGCTGATCTCTTCGGTGGTACTGTGCTATCAAGTTGGTAGTAAGTGGTTGGTTGCTATGGACTGATGAGAGTACACAATGACAGATATGATCAGTAGCTATTCTAGCTTATGTTTTGAGCAACTTATTATGCACCCTGTCTTGAATTCTAATTGGTTAAGTTAGTCAGGATCAAAACTGGATAGGTATCCGGGACCGTGTAATCTAGTCTTTAAATAGGCAGTTTACATATTTTTACTGTGTTAATGCGCTGTGGGATTGGCACGAAAGTTTAGAGACTTCATCTCACCAGTCGGGACATGGTTTTCAACTGATGAGCCCAGTGGTTAGGCAGAACCCAGAAGTGGTAATCTTAGAGCTTTCCCTTGTGAAGATATTGGGTGCTTATTCTGTGTTCTGGAGGTGGAGTGGCAGAATTTCAGACCGTACCGGGTCCAATTGCCTTAATCTGACATCCTAAGATTCTTGTTACCCGTCTGGTGGAATGTGTTCTTTGCAAATGTGTGTTATTTTATGTTACTCTCTGGTTCTTATCCTCCCCTCCTTAGGGCTCTTTATTGCGAAAATTGGAATCTAGGCACATCGACTTAGATGGTAAAAAAAAAAATGCAGGTGATGAACATAGAAGAATTGTTGGTACACATATTGAGAAAGCCATTTCATTCCCATATAGGAGGGCTGAGCATGAACGTTCTGTGAGTTTATTATGGACTTTATTGGCCAATGCGTAGTTGGATTGCTTTGCCATCAGGGGTTATATTTATATGTATCCTGTGGACTGTAAATGCATATTATTGAATTACTAGGAATGCAGGTTATTCGGTACCTGAAAAAGATGGCAAAAACAAAATATGGTACTATGCAATACAGGATTGTTAAAGTTGATGGATTTCAGGTTTCACTAAACTTATACTATAAAGACTACTAATTACATTGGTTGACTGATGCTGTGCATTGCAGATTGAAATATCCCACTAGACTTATTAACCTCCTGGGATTCAATAAGCCTGAGTTGGCAAAACCTCCTGGGACTATCACCTGCTTAAATAGAATGAATCTGGCTTGCGTTTGAAAACCCTTAAACAACCGTAGACAAGTGGTGTTTGGCAAAACAGGAACAGTTTGTTTAATTCAACTTTAAGGCCGGGAGAACAGTTACAGGCACAGGGTCTGATGACTGTCTCAGGTTACGTTTTGTTGGCATCCTTCTTACATACAAAATTTAGGAAGTTGTAAAAGTTTCCGGCCTACCATATATGATGAGAAATGTTGGGTACTGCCTTTGGAGTCATAAATTAATCATCTAATGGTTGCCACAGGTGAGTCTCTACCTCGCATGGACACTATGTGGTCCGTGGCAAACGTGTCCAGATGTCTGGCTTGGGGAGTGCGTGATCACTGCGTGTGCCAGGCCCTGATTGACAGTGTGTTCCTAACTCATGTTGCATCTGACTTTTATGGTGTTTTTAGGAACACCCGTACCCACTCCAGCCATGTGCGCTTTGTTTGGGCAATATCCTTGAGCCTTTGTAATGTCGCTGCCCCTATTTGTGCGATTGATCAAGAGTTTTCTGCGTTAACCTGCTAGCTACGCACCCTCCTAGCTGTAACCGACCAGCCTGCAATCATATTTGCGAGTCAAGGTTTATGTAGAGTTCAGAACGGGTAAATTTATTAATAAGGATGAGATATCATTTTTGTCATCAAATACATCCAATTCACCTTGACCAATTTGGGTTAAAATTACACAATGGTTAGTAAAATAGTGATCATTTAAAAATGTTTGTAATTTAAGACAATTCTGTTTTCCTCGTGATTGAATATCATATTAGTTCTGCCTTTTAGTAAGGACTTTAAGTTGTTTTCAGTGTATTTCAGTAAAACATTCCCACATGACTTGCAAACAAGGTATAGAGATTTGAGTACTTTGTCTATGTTGACTTTGTAGCATGAGATACATGACTGTAATAAATCACTATAAACGTGGATTCCTCATTTTGAGAAAGGCTGTTTTGGCCAAAACATGTCAGGGTTGTACAGAGGAATAAGCTGCTTGAAAACATGGCTGCATGAGTGCATGCTTTTTTTTACGAAGAGAAGGAGTTTGAATAGTAAGAGGAGTGCTTGATCCCACATAGTGCAGCACTAGACCTGAGGAGCTCTGTGGGTAAGCTGTATTTGAATTTGAATTTAAAAGCATTTATTAAGCGCACATATACCCAGCGGTTTCTTGGCGCTGAGGATGCAATTGAACCTAGAGGGAGGGGTACGGAAGGTTAGGGCGAAAAGGCTTGCAGGAAGAGGTGAGTTTTTAGCGCTTTACGGAAGTCAGAGTACGATTGAATGGATCTGATCGTGGGGGGAGGAATTCCAGAAAGTGGGACCGAGAACAGCGAATTTCACACCCCCCCATCCTTTTTTTCCTGAATCGTGGTACGGAAAGGAGGGACTGGGTGGAGGAGCGGAGTTCTCTGACCGGTATGTAATTTTTGATTTCGGAATTTATGAAAACTGGAGCGGTTCCGGCTCAAGCCTGAAACGTGGTGCAGCCAAGTTTGAAGAGGGCCCGCTCTCTAATGGGCAACCAATGCAAGTTCTTTAAGAGAGGGGTGGCATGGTGCAGTTTAGGAAGACCATGGATGAGGCTGGCGGCTTGGTTCTGGACCAACTGATGCCGTCGGAGGGCATAGGTCGGAACACTATTATATAGGATGTTCCCATAATCTAGGCGTGATAACACCATTGCCATCAGAATGAGTTTTAAAGCAGAGGGGGAAAAGAATCTAGAAATTTTTCTAATGGTGCGAAGGGTAAAAAAACAAGATACCACCGTACTGATCTAGGAGTGCAGGGTGAGGTGTTGGTTTAATGTGATCCCGAGTGTTTTAACTGAGTGAGAAGGTAAGGGGGGGGACCGAGTGAGGGAGGCCAAAACGTGGAGGTCCAGGGACTAGATGTGCCACCTGTAAGGACCAACTCAGTTTTATCTGGGTTAAGTTTAAGGTGGTTGAAGTTCATCCAGTCCCTGATAAAAATCATAGCCGATTGAAAATTGTGGGTGGACTCAGGGGAGTGGGAAAGTTTGAAAATCAGCTGGAGATCATCTGCATAATTGAAGACCGTGACCTCCAGTTGCTGTAAAGCAAAAATGAGGGGGAAGATGTAGAGGTTAAATAAAAGGGGGGAGAGGGAAGAGCCCTGAGGGACACCGCACTGCACCTTGCGTGGGGGAGCAGAGTAATCTGCTAGGTGAACAGCCTGGGTGCGATCTCTCAGGAAGGAAGTGAGCCAAGCCAAAGGGGGCCCCCCTGATGCCCGCTGCCTCAACATGGGTAAGAAGGATGGAATGGTCAACCATGTCGAAGGCAGCGGACAAATCAAGGAGGACCAAGGCTTGGGGCCGGTTGTCATCCATCCCCTCCCTGAGTCTGTCCAGGACGGAGACCACGACCTTCTCGGTGGAGTGGAGCGGGCGAAAGCCAGCCTGACAGGAGGCCAGCCAACCACTGCCCTCAACAAAAGAGCCGAGGACAGTGGTAATGTGGCACTCCAGAATTTTACCCAAGTAGGGGAGGAGGGAGATGGGGCGATAATTGGAAAGGGAGGAAGGGTCGGCACCAGGTTTTTTCAGAATGGGTATTATTATTGCCGCTTTGTGAAGGTCAGGGACAGAGCCTTTGCTGAGGGAGTCGTTGAGGAAAGCCAAGGGGGGGGTAGGGCAAGCTAGAAAAATCTTTCAGTACAAAAGCTGGACAGACATTAGAGGGAGAACCGGTATACCCGGGCTAGCAGGGAAAATAGAATTTCCCTGGTCAGAGGAGGTATGTGGTCTAGATGGAACCTTTTGGGCGGAGGTTCAGAGGCAGGGGGGGAAGCGGAAGGTGGAGGTATGTTAGCCTTGATGGCTGCAATTTTCTCAATGAAAAAATTGAAAAAGAATCAGAGGGATTGAGAAGGGGGCAGTTTGAGGGAAGTTCTGTCTGATAAGGCCAGCTCATGGACGGTGGAGAAGATTTCCCTGGGCTGGCTCTCGGCTGAGAGTATTTTGCCCGAGAAGTAGTTGGTCTTGGCCAGGAGAATTGCCCTTTTGTATATGTTGAGCGCAAGGGAATAGTGGGTTTTCAGGGTTGGACAATGGGCGCGCCTCCAGGCGCGCTCGGCCTGACGCACAGCTAATTTTTTTCCCTTAAGGTCATCAGTAAACCATTTGTTGGCATTATGAGCGCGTTTAACTGTGACATGTTTCAAGGGGGCAACTTGGTTGCATGTCCTGGAGAGCCAAATGTTAATGGCAGCTAGCTGGGATGAAGGGGCAAGCTCCTCTAGGGCAGGGTAAGAGTCCTAGAGGGAGGTGCAAAGGGAGGGTATGTCGACCTTATTCCAATTGCAAGCCCAGGTGTTTTTGGGAAGGGAGGGGCGTTTAATCAGGTTACGGTCTAGGAAGAACGAAATCAGAATGTGGTCGGACCAGAGACAGGGCGTGATGATTGGGGGTGTGACCGGAGTATTTAGTGACCAGATTTGGTCCAAGGTATGCCCCTTGGTATGGGTGGGGGTGGACACATGTGAAATGAAATTTAAACTGTGAAGATCAGTAAAATCTTTAAATACCGCGTCTTCCGCAGGATCAAATGGCCAGAAGTTAAAATCGCCAAGTACTAGGACGGAGGAGTTGTTGACTGCTACTGTGGCGAGCAGTTCCTGAAACTCAGTAGTGAAGTGGGGAGTGGACCGGGGAGGGCGGTAGACAAGGACACAGGTAATGGGGATTTGGAAGGAGGCAGATCGCATCACTAAACTTTGAAGGTTTGGATGTTTATTTTAAATTAGAAATATTTGTCAGAGTCTGAATACCGTTTATTTTCTTAACAGCTTTTGAAGAAGCCTGAAAAAGATGATGAAAGGTTTGATTCCGAAAAAAAGTTCAAATCCAAAAGATTAGAAAAAGATTTTTTTAAAGATGAAAAGAGTACAAGTGGGCAAAGCAATACGACAGCCAAACGATCCGATTCGGAAAATAAGGATGATAGAATGAAAAAGTAAGTATTTTGCTCCATTTATGTTACATTATGGTAAGTACATTCGTATGGCACATATTCACCATTTATATGGTCTCCCAAACCAGTTTTGTAACCCTGGCGCTTTGTCTGGTTCTGGAATTCTTGTTGACCGAAGTCTAAGTTGTTAGTTGATACTCTACTTCTCTATGTTTCATATTTGTAGGGGTGAGTAAAATTGGATAGTGTCTGGCTCAAAACCATTATTATCTTATGTGCATGGATTTGTAGGAAGTACGTTGCTGTTCGTTTTATTCTGCTGAGTTGTAAGGTTACCCATTGCTTGGCTTCAGATAGTTATCTTTTGAAGCTATGTGTGCCCCTTTTGTACTTTGATGTCATTTTGTGGGTGGCTTATTTCAGTAAACTTCTTCAAGGTGGTTGATGTATAGATTGGTGAAAGACTATAGCTATGCCAATAAGGAAAGTACCAGTTGAGTTGGTACATGTGTAGCCAACTACATGGTGTGGAGCCATGTTCTGCTCGTCATTACCTCAGGGTGACTACGCGCTCTATAAAAAATTTTAATAATAATAATTATGATTGGTGTTTAATGTGTATCAATGGTGTAAGACCAGGTAGAAGTATAACCGTGTTCTGGATTTCCTAACCAGTGTGCATATTTACACGATTGTTGTGACTCGAGCAAGACCAGGTCTTCACTGTAATTGTGGTTAAACTCTTGTATGGCCCGTTATGTGTTTTTATAACTTTTTCAGATTGGTTGCTTAAAACCTTGCTTTAGCTTCCTGTGGTCCTAATGACAACCCTGCCAACTCTGCCAAAATGTTAACACTGACCATAGTAACGGTTTTAGACAAATTATTGGAAATACTTATCTTTTAGCTTTTTTACCCCTATCACTTTTTTCGGACCTTGTTTTTCTGGCATCTTGCTTTTGAAAATATATTGGTTATACATAATCTTTTTGCGCCACTTGCAACTCAAGCTATTTTTGGATGAATCTCAAATCTACATTACTGAGCAAAATTGCCCATGCAAAAACTAAATCCTGAGTCGACATTGTAGCCTTTTTCTTTCTCAAACATGTCAGCCTCACGTTTGAGACCTGTTGCACCCACAGAGACTACTGATGTGACACATTTGGTACAGGGGTATAGTTCTTTACGTTTTAGGTTTGTTCTTAGTGAGGCACAGGATGTCCCGAGTATTTAAGAGGGAGAGCAATAAGAATAAACTTATTTTATTTGTAAATGTTGGTGGGGGGGTTGTGATCCCCCGCCGATCTGAAACGTTAAGGAGAATAAAATGTAGTTCCCAATCGAAGTAGACTTATGCTATTTTTGTCTGTATAGTGAAAATGATTTCTGCTAAAATTCTTGTGTGTGTTTGCAGATCAGAAGATGAGTGTTCAAAAGACTACAGGGAAAAAGATTTTGAAAGGGAAAGAGAATGGGATCGTGAAAGACGACTCAGAGAAAAAGATAAACTGAGACGACAAGAAGACTGTCGGAAACCAAGAGACCGTTATGAGAAAGAAAGATGTTTCAGGAGAAGAGATGATGACGTGCGAAGAAGAGATGATGATCTAAGAAGGGAAAAAGACCCACCGAGAGAAAAGGGGAAGAAACCAGAGCACATAGACTTTATAAGCAGCACTGATAAAACTGACAGAGCCACAAAAGAGGAGAAGAAAGAGGATCTTGGGAAAAGAGATCGTATCCGAAACAAGGTGCAGTTTTATTTAAAACTAGACATGGCACTTAGTGTATTCAGGCCATACACTGTTTCCTTCGTTGGGGATGCATGCCATGGTATACCACATCTATCTTTGACAGCTCATGTCAGAAGCTGTATTTTTCAGAAAATAGTAATCTCTACTTGTGTTCCTTATTTGCTAGCACAGTGTGCAGCATAGCACAAGTTAGTGCCTTAATTATTTTCATAATTTTCAGCCATTATTCTATGAGGCTCTGATCTCTGCAATGGGCATAGTGCTTCAGTCATAAAGATTACGATGAACACCCATGTCCTTGTGCAGTAGGTACCACCACACCCACTCCTCTGTAGCTTAACTTTCCATCCCATTCCTTGTTATTTTTAGGAGTACAATGAGTGATTGCATCTACCTTTGTAGTTTTAGTTTCTTATACATTGTATACTATATATTCAGGCTAGGCATTGGAAAAGAAAATGTGTTTTTTTCCCCATTGTGTTTTTGCTGTGAATTAATACTTGTCAGTACTGCTCTCAGTTGGTAGTTGTCCCTTGAACATTTTGTAGAAGGTACTGAAAACCGTACCATATTTTTACCAAACTCAGCCTCCCATCAGTGCTCATATTTTTATGCAGGCCATTGATGCCCCTCTGCCCCCTGCTTTAGTCAATTCAGATTGACTGATCAACATTGTTCTTTTCTTTTGTTTAGTAGAGGAGTCTAATTGACCTACCGTACATGCACTTCAGAAGCTTGCCGGCTGCTTTGTTTCATCTTGCTTTTAAGTCTTCATAATATAGATAATTCAAGTACCACATTTGCACTTCTGCGAAAAGGGAGAAATTGATCCCTAGTTGGCTGTGATGTGAACTCATCAGGCCAAACATTATATGTCTTTATCAGCAGTTCTCATGAGCTTGGTATACCATGTTAAAATACTTTTGACAAGGACATTCTTTGGAATAAACTAAAAAAGCAGTCCAACAATCTCAGTCCAAACAATCCAAATATTGCCAAAATGGTCTCGACCTTCTTCCTGTCTAGCTAACATTTTCTTTAAACATTTGCGTCATTCAGATGTACTATCTACCTCTACTCGATATGGGGGATATAGGAGTCCACTCACTCCACCTTTTTTTCAAAATGTACCTGACAGGAAAATCAGATACAAATGAATTATTTCCTGGCAGGAACTTCAGCATGGACGTTTTGATAACGTTTGCTGAAGTTGTATATAAAAAAATGGACCTAGTGGGTTTATAATTGACTGCATTGAAAACCATTTTTAAGGTTTTATTTGGTTAGTAGTTTGGCAAAGAAAATAATAGTTTGAAGCTTGATATGCCTTGCACATGCTTTCATCACAAGGTGGACCTCTGTAAATATGATTTTGCAGCGTGGATCTTTCTGGATTCACTATACTGTGCATTATTCCGCGGTCTTGTGGTTGGGTCCGGATTCGTAGTCTTTTCTTTGTTTTTTTTTTTTTCTTTTCGTAGCCCAGGTGGGCGTCGGCGTCGGCGTCACACCTCCTGGGTGTATTTCCGGTGACGTCGGCATGCTTCCTGCGGAAGCTCCCACTCTTGGGCGCCATCTTCAGATTCTTTTTTTCCGCGGTCTGGTCTGGATCGTTCCCGTTTGGGCTCCAGACATTTTTGGAGAAAGAAAAAGGAAAATACAGAAATTAGAAAGAAAAGTCATCTGAAGACTCCAGGAGACTTCATCGACGAGGAGTCAGCGAAGGTGAATTCATCGAGATCTTCGACGAACGTCGACGAACACGCGACCAGGGAGGCCCTGATCGCTCGATGATGGACAACACGCCGTTCAAGTTCTGCCGTAACTGCCACCACAAGTACGCGCAGAAGGACCAGCACCCGGTATGCAACCTTTGGTTACCGGTAAATCACGAAAGCGAGGACTGCAACGCCTGCTCCGCCTTCGCCCCGAAGACCCTTCGAGTGAGGGAGAGACAGAGGGTAGCGCACGCCACCCTGCAGGGGAAGGCCCGGACTCCGTCCCTCTACGAGCTGGGGATGTCTTCCGAGGAAGAGGACAACGCTGCCGCCGAAGACGACAGCTACACGGTCGTAGAGACCGATTACACGAAGACTTCTGATAAGGTAGGAGACTCTCCGGCCCCCAAGAACCCGAGAGACTGAGTCTCAAACACGAGGGCCAGGCCCCGAAAGCGCCGACGCTAAAACTGGCGTCCGCGAGTACTCACAGGCCCAGCGGATCCTCTGAGAAGGAGTCCCCGGCGCCGAGAGCTGTTGAACAGCAGAAGTCGTCGAAAATCGTCCCCGAAAAGGATCGATCGACGCCGAGGGAGAAGGACCCTAAACTACCGACACTGACCAGAGACCCAAAATCCGGGTCGACGTCGAAAACTTTGGCACCGAAAGGTACGGCGCCGAGCCAACCGCCGAAGAGAGCGGCCGAACCATCCGACGCGGAACACGCGGCCGAGATGGAGAAAAAGAGAAGGCGGCTCGAGGCCGAAATGGAGAACTTCTTGCAACGGAAGAAAGAATTTTACGCAAAGATGAAAGCCTTCACGATTCCACACAAGACCAAGCCACCAGGGGTGGAGGTGGTCGAGGAGGAAGACGAGGTCGTCTAGGAACAAGACCCGGACGTCGAGGTGGTCGACGACCAGGAAGAGGACGAGAATCCCTACGATAGTTAAAACTATGGGGAGGAAGAGGACAGCAGGACGGACGCAGAGTCGGCCCCCTCTGACTTACAGGAGGTGGATTACATAGATGTCGACACAGACAGCCCGGAGGAGGCGGTCGACACGTATCCCTCGAGGCCCTCGCCGCCGGACGACATCGGGGCCTACAACTCGGTGATAAGGTCGGCCGCAGCGGCATTCAAGCTCAAGCTCGACGAAGAGAAGCAGAAAGCAGACTTCCTTCTAGAAACATTGCTCCCAACACAAACAAAGAGCCAGTACCTGCCAATGCTCAACAGCGTCTTGGCCCAGGGGAGGGAAGCATTCAGGGAGCCCGCAACATGCAAGGCAGTAACTCCCAGAACAGAGAAAAAATACAAACATTCCTCAAAAGACCCACCCTACATTCAGGGGATGGTCTCCGCAGACTCCATTATCACCGCCACAGCAAGGAAGAGGGCTAACGTACCCACTACCTCTGGACCACCACCGGATAAGGAGAGCAAAAGGATGGATCTGGTGGGCAAAAGGATCGAACGGAATGCCGCGACCCACTCCAACGCCCTGATAAACAGACACATGTACCAGATCATGGAGGAGCTGGGGCAGTTGGTGAAGGACCTGCCCCAGGATGCCAGGCAGAAAGCCGAAAAACTGGTTGAAGAAGGGAAGAACGCGGCAAATTCTTGCCTTAAGACGGCCCTGGATGGAGCAGACACCTCCAGCAGGCTCATGATGATGGGTGTCACTGAAAGAAGACACGCATGGCTAAGGATCTCAGGTTTCAAACCAGAGGTGCAACACAGCATTCTGAACACACCGTTCAACGGCGACACGCTTTTCGGAACAACAGTTGATGAGAAGCTCAGCCAACTGAAGAAGGATAACGAAACAGCAAGGTCCATGGGAGCATTGCAGTTCAGAGGCAACAAAAGGGGCACCCCGTCACGGAGGCCTGGCGGGAGCGGTGGAAACCAGCCAGGTACATCACACCAGGCTTTCCAACAAACGCACCAGACAGACTCGCAGGCCCAGCAGGGTCAGCAGAAGCAGTCCTGGCAATACCAACAAAGAGGCCAGTCCTTTCGAGGGAGAGGAAATGGACGCGGCCAGAATAGAAGAGGGGGACAGCAGCCCGCCTCGAAGTGACTTCAAAAAACTCTGTGTGCCCACCTACAGAAAAGATCCCAGGGGGCAGCACGTACAGAGGGATCAAGACAAGCTAGACATCTACGACCACATAACACCAGTGGGAGGAAGGTTAAGATTTTACCTCCAAGAATGGAGAAAAATCACATCAGACAAATGGATCCTCAACATCATCCAATTCGGTTACTGCATAGAGTTGGAGGGGAGGCCAATAAGCAGAAAACCAAAGAGAAAACAGCTAGCAGGCAAACAGCTAGAGTGTCTTCAGGGAGAGGCAAAGGAACTCCTGCGGAAGCAGGCCATAGAACGGATACCCTTCAAGGAAAGAAACACAGGAATATACTCGACGTACTGCCTGGTGCCGAAGGTAGACGAGACAATGAGACCCATTCTGGACCTAAGGTTCCTTAACAAATTCATAAGAACACAAAAATTCAAAATGACCTCCCTGCAAGAGGTGCTCCCGCAATTGCAGATCGGGGACTTCATGGTCACAATAGACCTCAAGGACGCCTATCTGCACATCCCAATGAACAGAAAGCACAAGCATATGCTCAGGTTCACCATCGGAGAAAGCCACTACCAGTTCACGACACTAGCCTTCGGGCTAAAATCAGCACCAAGGGTCTTCACAAAGTGCCTCGCAGCAGTCGCAGCGCACCTATGAAGGCAAGGAATACACGTATACCCTTACCTGGACGACTGGCTGGTGAAAGCAAATTCATACCAGAAATGCAAGCAGCACGCACATACTGTGACGAGCACGCTCATAAGCCTGGGGTTCTCCATCCATTGGAAGAAATCATCAATGAAGCCGGAACAAGTGAAGATCTTCCTGGGAGCACAGATCAACACCTTACAGGGCAAGGTGTTCCCCAGCGAGAAGAGGGCGAGGGCGCTGGTGAAGGAAACTCTCCTCTACCGGAAGGGACAAGCTCGGACAGTGAGGACTGCGAGCAAGATCATGGGGATGATGGCATCATGCATCCACCTGGTACCCAATGCACGTCTCCACATGAGACCCATTCAAGAATGGCTACAGGAGCAATGGTCACAAGCTACAGGCCGTTGGGAGGATCTAGTGGTTGTGACGCACAAAGTGCAGAAGGAGATGACATGGTGGACCATGGAGAACATAACAAGGGGGAAGCCTCTAACACCCCCAACGCCAACAGTGACCATCACCACAGACGCATCCCTGAAGGGATGGGGCGCTCACATGGAGGAGCTCAAGGTGAGGGGACTGTGGACGCCAACAGATGCGACAAGGCACATCAATTACCTAGAATTGAAGACAATCTTCCTTGCACTGAAAGCTTTCCAAACAAGACTGTACAAACACAAGGTGCTGCTACAGACAGACAACACCACCGCGATGTTCTACATCAACAAGCAGGGGGGCACACAGTCAGCCCCGCTTTCAACACTGGCACAGGAGATATGGAGATGGGCCATCCCTCTGAAGATAGACCTGCTAGCCATACACCTACCAGGGAAGGACAACATACAGGCAGATTGGCTCAGCAGACAGACATCGGCATCCCACGAGTGGGAGCTCAGTGCTCAGGAGACAAGGTGGCTGTTCGACAGATGGGGAACGCCATCAGTGGACCTGTTTGCCACACGCCGGAATGCAAAATGCCAAAACTTCGCATCCAGACAGCCCGAGGAGGGGTCACTGGGGAATGCCCTATGGATAGATTGGTCCGGGACATTTGCTTACGCATTTCCCCCCCGATGCCACTGATGCACAGAGTGCTGAGCAAGTGCAGAGCGAGCAACATGACCCTGATACTGGTCGCGCCACAGTGGGCCAGGCAGACATGGTACTCACAGATCATGGAGATGACACAGTGTGCACCCCACAGATTCGGCAGGAGGAAAGACCTACTCTCCATGCAGAACGGAGAGGTGCTACACCCAGAGCCAGAAAGCCTGAGCCTAGTAGCGTGGCTCCTGAGGACATAGGGTTTGCACATTTGAGACTATCAGAAAGCACCCTGAGGGTCCTTCGGGAGGCACGAAGGCCCAGCACTCGGAAGTGCTATGTTGCGAAATGGAAAAGATTCACATTGTGGTGCAGGAAAGAAAGACTTCACAATAAGATGAAGAAGGACTCCACAGTGCTAAAGTACCTGACACACTTGCTGGAAAAGAACCTTAGCTCATCCTCGTTAAGAGTTCACTTGGCAGCGATAGTCGCCTACACAAGGGGAGAAACGTGCAGGAGTTTCTTCACATCACAGGTGGTGAAAAGATTCCTAGAAGGAGCGAAGAGGATCGCACCACCCAAGCGGGTGCCGCCACCTGCATGGAACTTAAACATAGTCCTAACGGAACTCATGAAAGAGCCCTTTGAACCACTTCACAAGGCCTCCCTAAAGATGCTAACTATGAAAACAGCTTTCCTGGTTGCAATAACGTCCTTACGAAGAGTAAGCGAACTTCAGGCGCTAACGCTACAAGAACCCTACATACAGATACACAATGATAGGGTTGTGATGAGGACTGACCCACACTTCATGCCGAAGGTGGTATCCAAATTCCACATGAACCAGTCTATAGAGATACCGAGTTTTTTCCAAAAACCAACAACTAGCGCAGAGCGGGCTCTGCACACCCTGGACGCCAGAAGGGCAGTCATGCACTACATTGAGAGGACGAAGGGACACAGGAAATCAAAACAGTTCTTAGTGTCATTCGCCAACAGTTTCATGGGAAAGGCAGTAACCAAAAAGACTACTGCACGGTGGATCGCACAGACAATTCAACTCTGCCACAAACGTGCAGGACTAGAGCTAGCTGAGGGGACACGTGCCCACTCCACTAGGAAAAAGGGTGCTACAATAGCCTTCCTGGCTAACACACCCATAGAGGACATATGCCTGGCGGCAACATGGGCTTCGGTGCGCACGTTCACGAAGCACTACTGTGTGGACATACAGATGAACAAGGAAGCACAAGTCGGACAAAAGGTGCTCCAGCACATATTCAATAACCAACGCTCATCTTCCACCCAGCCGCCACAGAGATGAGAAACCGCTACAAAATCTATGCACAGCATAGTGAATCCAGAAAGATTCACGCTGCAAAACGAATAGTTTTCTTACCTGTCGATGTAGTTTTGCCGCTTGAAGATCTTTCTGGATTCACTAGCGAACCCACCCACCTCCGCCAGAAAGATGAGGCTGGAGAGAGAAGAGGTGGATAAAAAAAAAAAAAAGGTGAAAGGACTTGAAAGTACAAAGCGGTAAAATATCACCTAAATAGGACATTGCCATTACTTCGGAAACGAAAGAAACACGGGAAAAAAAAGAACCCGAAGATGGCGCCCAAGCGTGGGAGCTTCCGCAGGAAGCATGCCGACGTCACCGGAAATACACCCAGGAGGTGTGACGCCGACGCCCACCTGGGCTACGAAAAAAAAAAAAAAAGACTACGAATCCGGACCCAACCACAAGACCGCGGAATAATGCACAGCATAGTGAATCAAGAAAGATCTTCAAGCTGCAAAACTACACCGACAGGTAAGAAAACTATTCGTTTTTCGCTAAGGGTGTCCATTTTGCTGAGTATGTCCATTTTGCAAAACTGTTTTCCTAACCTTCTACAGTCCCTCCATAATAGCAACATATCCTTGGGAAACATGCTATGTATGTGGGAAGAAATATAAACTAGTTTTCATTAGGCTTTTTTTTAATTTTATTTTTACAAGTGTTAAACACAGTAAACCTCAGACCTAAAGTTTTGCGATTTGTTCAGGTAAAGCCCATTATAGTGGAATCCTGTGACTTGTCTTTTGTGGAGACTTCATAGTTGTTACATGTGCATTGAGGCCTACACATATTATGTTTTCAAAACCTCTTAAATATGTTCATTTAGGTTAGAACTCTTTAGAGGGATTATTTTTGTCATTCTGTATGACCATGGATAATTTTGATTTCCTCGTGGTAAATAAGTTCTAGTTCCCAGTTCACAAATATTCAAAGTCTGAGAACTGCTTCTGAAAAGTTATTTTGTTTGAAGCAACAAAAAGTTTGTGGAATTCGTGGGTAGCTGTGACTTGACATAGATGCCTGGTTGTATTGACCTTCTTAAGATATTACTCACTTGGAAGTAGGTCAAATCTACAACTCTGTTAATGTATGTAATAGGTATGTTTCTAATGTGCAACTTTTTGTTTCGTTTTTCCAGAGGACTGATGTTTTATACCTTTTCTTTTAAATCCATTTCACAAACATCTATTTTCCCATAAGTTACTCTGCAGTGAATATTTTCTGAAATCACATGCTGTGCTTTATTCTTCCATCTATTGGTTGGGTCCAGAAAATTTCTGTTTTTACCCACCCAGCCTTTTTTTTTTAAATAAGCCTTGTTGGTCACTTTTTGGTGGTATGTCATATCCTTATGTCATTCGATGTGCCCTAGAACACCATGTGCATGATCACCATCTCGGTTTTTATGTTTTTGAATCCTGGCAAGCTGATAAAAACATGGGAAAAACTGCTGTATCGTTGACCTAAACTGTGAAAATACAGATAGAAAACAATTATAAAGAAGGAACCATCAAGGCGAGGAGACTCGGCGTAGGAAGTCTAAGGCCCTCAGTAGCCCGGGTCCGTACTATTCCCGTACCAATTCTCCTTCACGCCTGTCAAGAGATTCTCCATCACATACTGAGGCTCCAAAAAGAACACCACAAAGATCAAGATCACTGACAATGTTTTCTCCCAAAAGGAGAAGCCCACGCAGATTGCGCTCTCCACATGCCCGACATGTGCAATCAAGGGACAGGTCTCACTCCTATCATTCTTCTCCAAAGATTAGGCGCCAGAGGTCTCCCACCTGGTCTTCTTCCACCAGGTCCTCGAGGTCATAGTTTCTGGCTTTGGAGACTGTGATGTTCCTGATTGAGGAGAAAATATGGTCCAATAGGTGTCTAGTGGTGTGGGTGGGTTTGGTAACGTTCTGGGTGATACCAAGGTTTTCTAGAAGGGCCGGTGTGTTTGGGTAGGTGTGATTGCCTAGTTAAAAGTCAAGGTCTCATAGGAGGATGACGGTTCTGCCTTTGATTATTAGGGGTGTGACGAAGTCTTTGATGTTGCTAGGGAAATTGGTGCTGGGTCTTGGTGATCTGTATACATGGATTCCGCCCACTGAGAAGTTTGCTGTGATGTGTATCTTGAACATGAGGTGTTCCAAGTAGCAAGTGGACTAGGTCCATGTAGGTGGTGCAGCTGATGGTATCATTTAATATAATGGTGACTCCACATTCAAAATGGAGATTGGCCTATACGAGCCACAAGACTTTTGAATGTGGATTATAAGATCTTCACCACGGTTTTATCAACCAGACTGGCCTCTATCGCCCCTTCGGTCCTTCACTCGGACCAAAAGGGGTTTTTGAAAGGCAGGCAACTTTATGAAATTACCTATGATCTGATTGGGGCCATAGATATGGCAACAACAAACAATCTACCATTGACTGCCCTTACGCTAGATGCAACCAAGGCCTTCGACGGGGTCAATTGGGGATACCTGTCGGAGGCCCTGGCAAAGTTTGGTGTGGGGGAAAAGTTCCGCAAAGTGATAGGCCTCTTGTATGGCAACCCATCTGCCTGTCTCCTAGTTAATGGCGACCTGTCGAGCCCTTTTTCCATCTCTAGGGGAACCCGGCAGGGGGTGCCCGCTCTCTCCCTTGCTTTTTGATTTTTACATTGAGCCTTTTGCGCAACATCTAAGGGAAGAGACCATTATTAAACCATTTTCCTTTCAAGGTTGGAGCAGGAAGGTAGCATTATATGCCGATGACTTGTTAATATTAACATCTGAGGTAACCACTGCTCTTCCGGCAATCCTGAAATTGGCTAACGCATTTGGACAAATTTCGGGCTATGAGATTAATGCCGCGAAGACGGAAATGCTCATATGGATGACGAGAATGCTGTAACCGAGATGCAAGCAGGCAATTCTTTGCGTTATCTAGGCTTGACGATAGTTAAGGATATCAATAAACTTGTCCAAGTAAATCTATCTTCAGTTCTTAAAGAGTGCCGCAAGCTTCTCCAATCATGGTCACATTTGCCCCTTTCATTACTCGGCAGAGTTAATCTTATAAAAATGACCATCCTTCATAAAATTTCTTTTTTATTTAACACTATTCCTTTATACTTTGATCACACCACCTTAACTAAATTCCAAACCAACATTTCATCTTTTATCTGGAATAACCATCTTCCACGTATTGCGTGGAAAAAACTAAGACGGCGATAAGGGCGGTCTAGCGGCCCCAGACTTAAGAATTTACGCATGGGCCTTTCAACTATCTCATTCCCGGATGTTGCTGAAGGCTCCTGTGGGTACTGGGGTAGGCCTTATGTATGTGGCTATGCTGGATGGGGAAAATATGAATCGTTCTGGTTTTCTTTTTAAGTTTGGCAATCCTAAGTTCTTTAAAAAATTAAACTGAAGATTTTACAAGGGCTGGCTAAAACTTGGGCGGATATCACGAAATCTATAAAACTAAACTATCTTTGCGAAAAAACACCGTTGTGGGGGCTACCTGAAGTTCCTACTTGGCTTGAGGATACTCTAGCTATCCCTCTCGGACAGGCAGGTCTGGATGTTTGGGGAGACCTCTTTTTCGAGGGGGACCTACTGTCATGGGAACACTTGCAGGCTAAGGTTGGCCCCAACTTTTCAAGATTCAAATATCTACAGATTCATGGTTGGACTGTGGCCTACAAAAATTCCTTCGCTAATAGGAACCAACCTAAACTTGGAGGCCACAGCCAATTTGTCTCCGACCTAGTAGTCTGTGAGCCAGTAAAAAAAAGAAGTATCTAAATGGTATAACTTCATTCTAGAGGAATCGGATGGAGACTTTACTCTACCAGAGTCAACATGGGGCCCCGTGGTGATGGAGCAAAATTTACAAAATCTTTGGAAAACTTCTTTCGAACTCTTGTGGAAGATTGTTAAACCATCCTGGCTTCGCAGAAACCACATCTTTACCCTCCACAGGGCATTCTATTCCCCTCTCAGGTTATCTAAGTTTGTAGGAGGAGAGCTAGTGTCTTGCGCTAGATGTGGTTTAACTGCTGCACCGGACACACATATGTTTTTTGAATGCCCACTATTAACTACATACTGGGAGGACATCAGAAAGTACCTTACAGAGTCATTGGGCAGCCCGGTTATTATAGATCTACCTTTAGTGATATTTGGGGTATCAGAAGATCTACAATATCCAGCCAGGTCTCTAGTATTTTATGCTATGCTGCTTGCAAGGAGGGAGATATGCAGAAAATGGAAAGATCCTTTACCACCCACATTTAGGGATTGGCAATCTTCACTCTTGCAGACCTCCCGCATGGATCTAGCTAGATCTGGCAATTATAGCAAAAGGATGTTTTGGTATCTACTTTCTTGGCTCCATAGATTCATCCGGGGTTTTTTTTTTTCCCGGGTCCTATGATTGATCTCCTATGGTACTTAATCATTTGGTACCTAGGGTACAGCCGCTAACCGGTTCATGCCCGGTCACATTTGGCTGCGAAATCACCCCTATGGTTTGCCGCAGACCGGCAATTCAGTGACTTGGTGCCTATTTGGAATCTGGACGTCAGCTGAGGGTAAAATGGCCCCCAGAAAACTCGTGCCCCTACCTGTTTTTGTAATAAACTGAGACAGCTGTCTTTCTATAAGTTCCTTTCGGCACTTTGTGTATATGGTGGTTATGAGGACAAAAAAATATATATATAATGGTGACTCCACCTTCAGGCTTGTGCTGGCGGTCTTCCCCAACGGTCTTGTAGCCGGCAAGGATGGCTGTAGCGATGTCCGGTACAGAGGTTGGGATTAGCCATTTTTCCGTAAGAAAGACCTGTTCCAGAGCATGGATGTGCAGTAGAAGCAGGTGGTTGAGGCGTATGCATAAGAGTGCGGTGTGGTGTTTAAGTGTGTTTGGTGTGTGTGTGAGCTGGTGGCTGGTTTGTGCAAGTGTGAATGGGTTGGGTGCTCTTGGTGCCAGAGTGGTGGGTGTAGGGTGCACCAGAACCTGTAGGAGGTGCATTTGAATACTCCTCCTTGTTGTGTGGCATATAAGTGCTGGTTTGGGTTTCGAGCATAGAGGTGCACAGCAAAGTATTGGTGTGTAGAGGGAGAACCAGGGTTCCTGACGTGAGGCTGAGACGGGCTTGCCTTTGGTGTGCTAGTGGTGCGACTGCTGCTCGAACACACTGCAGCCGCCAATAAATAGGTCCTGGGAGGAGCGCAGTGTACCCTGGGAGGGAAACCAGTGATTTCACTTTCTGTGCTGGAAATCCAGTGATGTCACTTCAATTGCATACTTCACTTCCATTGAATACTTCAGCTGAATGAAATATAGGGGAATAATTATTGAGTCTTTTTACAGTAGATTTCAATCACTCTCTTGCTGCATCTTCGTGTAACCACAATTATAAACAAAGCCATTTATAAAATGTCCTCCCGTTTACAGTTTAATCAGAAATTCTTTAATGTGTGTGAGCATACGTTTGCAGATTGTTTGGGTGCCTGAATCAAGCTATGGAATATGCATAATTCCACATTAATTAAAGTATAACGATGCACTGCTACTATAAGTAATTCTAGTTTTTGATCTCGTATAATTCTTGTAGTTGCCTACATTATACGGGTTAGAAGCCTTTGCTTATTCTTCTCTGTAATTGTTGAATTATGAGACCTATTTGCAATTCTGCCTCTTTTTTCAACTTTCCAAATGTGTATCAGCACAACACATGATGTACATTTACATATTTTTATGTAGTGGGCATGCCACTACTTGGAAATAGTCTTTGCCACCCCCATCTCTTGTTGTAGCATGCGAACTCGACGATAAAAGTTTCATTTGATATTGCCAGTGTCATGTAGCTTACTATATACAGTTGTGGAGACTAAAGGTAATACCATGCCTTATTGAAGAAACGTCATCCTTCATGGTTTGCCTGTACCTACTGGAACTCAAGAGTTAGCCACATCTTAGATCCCTTTACCTTCCAGCTGCCTAATTTTCTACTTTCTTCTAAAATACTGACTTCTCAACAGTTAATTTACTATTTACTTTTTTCAGGAAACCGAATCAGTAAGATAGAATTTTCCATGTCCTCCTTTTCCACACACTTTCTGTTCAGAAAACCTACATAGTACCTTGCTGCGTCGAAGTGCTATGTTTATACTTCAAGGGCTGGATGTTTAATAGGGACCAAGCTAGTTCCAGCAGCTGTAAGATTGATACAAAGAGTTTGAGTCTGATTCGTTGGTCTGTGATTCAATTCTTTTTGTAGTTTCTCAAGTGTTTAGTATAAAAATGTTTATTTTTTATTTGTTTTATCATTATCAAGCATTTGAGCCATAGAACCCATATTGCATTATCAGAAAATAGTATGGCTTGTGAGGGTGGTTGCCTTATATTGTAGCTTCCAGTCAATTCTGGCTCTCAGACACTGCTGTTTGTTACAATGAGATAATAGGTTAACAGTGCAGAAAAATTAATTAAATACATGTTTTCATTTTTTTCTATAGTTATATTATCATCTTAGCGAGCCCACTGCTTTCCTAAATGTTGCTTTTCATTGTTCTTTCCAAAACGTTGGGAGTGTTGTTAAGTGAAGGCAAACAGTGAATTACATTTATGGTACAACGAAATTTTAACCATTTAGAGTTCATTCTGTGTGAATTAATGTAACTTACTGTGTATTTGCCATAATGGGTCCTGTGCTTTGGGAATTGTGTGCTATCAATCCTTTTTTATTTAGAAGTTGTGAATTTGTTTTTATTAAGAGAGCAGCTCAAATAAGAACCAAGCATCTTTTCAACATTCATTTACAAATCTGGCATTTGACATTTGTTCCGTTTCTTTCCATATCATTGTTTTGTTGTAAACAGTGCAGTCACAGAACCAAGTCCTGAAATTGCTGTAACGGCTGAATAGTCTCACAATAATGCTTATACAACCATTGTCAAAAAGCGCAATCCCTTCCTATTACTTTTGATTTGCGTTCATTTGTGCTTTTCCTTCCCTGTCCTGGTTTAACATACTTTGCCCTCTTGGAGCACCGTTAATCTCCAAAATTAAATGTGTATGTCCGTTTTTAGGTCGAGCTATTTATAACTCTGAAGTATGGTAGGGGAAACAACACTCTTGAACAAACGGATTCCTCCCAATGCATGTTGTCTATTGAAGCGTGACGCTTCGCCAGGCGCGCGCTTGGCCTCACTCACACCCCATATGCTGGTTCCCTCCCACTCGCTTGCCCCCCCCACCCGACTTGAAAGGAAGCCTTGCACACCAACATTTATCTCTCACACCACCAGACATCAAAGGCTGCTGCTCCCCCGCCCGCTCCCCCAGCAATGCCGAGAGCGTGTTTAATAAGATTATCCCTGTCTATTTCTTATCCCTTCCCTCTCCACCTTGCTCCAGTACCTACTTTACTTTCGTTTCTCTCTACTTATTTCCCTCCGGACTTTCACCTCCAATCTTTGCCTTCGTCCTCACTCCTTCTTGTTCACTTCCTTCCTTCCTCCCCGCTTCCACTCCCACGGTAGTCCTCTCTCGAGACCCTGTTTGCGTCTCCGCCACGCTTGTGTTTTTTTCTCTCCCTCCATCCTTCCCGGCCTCGTTAAAAGTTTGGCCTGGGGACTTTGAGGTTTGCCAGAGATCTCGTCACCTCTTTAGTAAAGCAAGGAGCGGTGGCATCGCTGTCGGACATGGTGTCCCCGGGCACTTTCGTTGTCCTGTAAACAAAGGCTCGCATGTGCGCACGTAGCTCGGTGACCCATTTTAAACTTCCCCGCTTACGAAATGCTTCATGCTGGAATTAAAGCATGGTGGGGCTTTCCACCACTTCACTATAGCGAGTCTCTCTAAAGTTTTAACAAGGAAATAAAGTCCAAGGGCCATCTCTCTTCCCCCAACTCCTCATTCCTGTCTGGTGCTCGCGGCTAAGCCACCTCTCTCCCCACCTCTCCCTTTTGTCCCTCCTCCTCTATCACTTTCTCTCTCCTTCTCTTCACCACTCCCACCTGGCCCTCCTCCACTGCTACTTTGCTGCCCCTCTTCCTGTCTCTTCTCTATCTCTTTTTGACTCTGTTTTTTCTCTTATCCTTCCCTTTTCTCTTCCTTATTCATCCTACTCCCCTTGCCCGTCTCTTCTCTTTTAGCTATACTGTTGCTATCTCTCTATGTTCCTACGTAAACATTCTCCTTTGACTCTGTATTGCCATGCCCCTCTTTCTCCTCTCCCGACCTCTCCTCCCTCTTTCTCTACTTTTTATTCTCTCTCCACTTGTCACCCCCTCTTTCTACCCTCTTGCTGCCTCTTTAACCTGACTGTTCTCTCTGCCTTCTTCCCCCTCCCTACCGCTGTCTCCTTCGCCCCTGTCTCTCTCATCCCTCTCTCTTGCACTCCCCCTCTCGTTGGCGCTCTGTCTCTATCCTCTCTATCTCTCTGTACCTTCTCCCTTCCTCTGTCTCCCCTTGCTTTTTCTCTCCCTTCTCTATTGCTGCTGAACCACCCCCTCTCCTCGGTCTCTCGGCGATGCTCTGTCTCCCTGCCTCTCTTGCCCCCCTGCCTGTCTCCTCTGCAGCCCGGCTGTCTTTGGCATGTTACATGTAAGGCACTAGGAGAGCCGGCTGCACAGATGCACACTACAGCCCCTGCCAACCCGTGCCAGCCCCTGCAGTGCCCACACTCCGCATCTCCAGGTGTCAGAGGAGGAGCTGCAGGACAGGCTTTGCCTCCGCTGCCAGGGCTCGCGCCTCAAACGCTCAGGAGATGCCCTCAATGCCACAGCATCACTCAATGCCACAGCATTACTCAACGCCACAGCATCACTCAGCACCACTCAACGCCACAGCACCCCCTAACGCCACAGCACCCCCTAACGCCACAGCACCCCCTAACGCCACAGCACCCCCTAACGCCACAGCACCCCCTAACGCCACAGCACCCCCTAACGCCACAGCACCCCCTAACGCCACAGCACCCCCTAACGCCACAGCACCCCCTAACGCCACAGCACCACTCAAGGCCACAGCACCACTCAAGGCCACAGCACCACTCAAGGCCACAGCACCACTCAAGGCCACAGCACCACTCAAGGCCACAGCACCACTCAAGGCCACAGCACCACTCAAGGCCACAGCACCACTCAGCACCACTGAAGGCCACAGCATCACTCAGCACCACTGAAGGCCACAGCATCACTCAGCACCACTCAACGCCACAGCATCACTCAGCACCACTCAACGCCACAGCACCCCCTAACGCCACAGCACCCCCTAACGCCACAGCACCACTCAAGGCCACAGCACCACTCAAGGCCACAGCACCACTCAAGGCCACAGCACCACTCAAGGCCACAGCACCACTCAAGGCCACAGCACCACTCAAGGCCACAGCACCACTCAAGGCCACAGCACCACTCAAGGCCACAGCACCACTCAGCACCACTGAAGGCCACAGCATCACTCAGCACCACTGAAGGCCACAGCATCACTCAGCACCACTGAAGGCCACAGCATCACTCAGCACCACTGAAGGCCACAGCATCACTCAGCACCACTCAACGCCACAGCACCCCCTAACGCCACAGCACCCCCTAACGCCACAGCACCCCCTAACGCCACAGCACCCCCTAACGCCACAGCACCCCCTAACGCCACAGCACCCCCTAACGCCACAGCACCCCCTAACGCCACAGCACCCCCTAACGCCACAGCACCCCCTAACGCCACAGCACCACTCAGCACCACTGAAGGCCACAGCACCACTCAGCACCACTGAAGGCCACAGCATCACTCAGCACCACTGAAGGCCACAGCATCACTCAGCACAACTGAAGGCCACAGCATCACTCAGCACCACTGAAGGCCACAGCATCACTCAGCACCACTGAAGGCCACAGCATCACTCAGCACCACTGAAGGCCACAGCATCACTCAGCACCACTGAAGGCCACAGCATCACTCAGCACCACTGAAGGCCACAGCATCACTCAGCACCACTGAAGGCCACAGCATCACTCAGCACCACTGAAGGCCACAGCATCACTCTGCAACCATTAAACAACAACTGGTTCTGATATGTTCTCTCAATGTTTCAAGCTTTATTACAAATGTTACAAAAAGATGTTAATATTTCACTGCTGTTATTGGATTTTCATCACAAAAAAATACACTGAACATAATCTTCCCAAAAGTTATTTACAAAAGTTTAAGCTATTGCCATTATAAATTACAATAACTTTTATTTAAGTATTAATTATTGAAAAAAATAAAAGCAATTGTTATTTGTAATATTAATACATCGAGGTCATGTAAATACAACACATATTGCATTACAAATGCTATAGGTGTCACGTTTGCGAAAGTTAAAACTATTGGCATTGTAAATGACAAAGCTATTAATTTCGCTATTTTTAAAACCAACACATAAATAAAATATTTGTCATTTACAATACCAATAGCTCAAACTTTCCTAATGCGAGACCTATTGCATTGCAAATGCTTGTTAATGATAATGATTTAAAAGATGAGAGTTCTGCTCGTCGACAGGTGCTCCCTCCAGGCATTAGATGCACACAAACCCTGTCTGATATATAGTGTGTTCATACATACCCTTTGCAGAGCTGAGAGCTCAATTGAAAGGCCAACAGATGCTTTTTGCCATAGTCCTATGCTGAATCAGAGTTTACTGTCAGTGCAGAGGCTTGAGTGTGAATCGCTTGCATTAGACCGATTACGTATCAGGGCGGCAGTAGTGCGAAAACTCAAGACTCCATTGAGACAAAGAGCACACGGTTTTCCCTGTGTAGTACATTCCCATTGTACTTTTAAGACTAGGGAATATCTCGGTGACAGGTAGATGTGGTGATGGTGGGATTTGCCTTTTTCTCGTGGCCCTCAACCATCATTTATTAAAGGCTTATGTTTTTTCTCATGCTGCTTTGGGGGTTCAGGATATTTTGTTTGATAATGTGCCACCATGTTAACTAGACTCTACAATTGTTCATAAAATCAGGTCAAGAGACTGGTGGCCCCCATCCCTTGGAGCCTGCCCATTGCCCACGAAATCAGCTCAGAATCTGGGCGTGATGATGGATGCCTCCCTTGCTATGGTCCAGCAGGTGAACAGAACAGTCTCCACTTGCTGGGGGGTCATCAGGATCCTGAGGAAAATCACCCATTATCTTTCCCTGCAAGCACGTAAACAGGTCGTGGTTGCCTTAGTCGCCTCACGGCTAGACTATTGCAACGCGCTCTACCTGGGCATCAATAAAGGCCTGATACAACGCTTGCAGACTGTCCAAAATGCGGCGGCTAGGTTTGTCCTGGCCGCCCCCAGCCTTTCTTCTGCCACTTCAGCTAGGAAGTGCCTGCATTGGCTCCCGATTCAGGCCAGGATCACTTTTAAGATCCTGTGCCTTGTCTACGGGCCCCTGTTCGGCGAAAGCTCTGAAGGCATAAGATCTCTGCTTGTTCCATACATTCCCAGCAGAAACCTTCGCTCCTCCAGCAAGAATCTTTTGTCCGTCCCTCTGGTGCATAGAGTCAGATGCGTAGGAAGGGCCTTTTCCTCTCTGGCCCCTAAACTCTGGAACACTCTCCCCCTGAATTAAAAGCACAACCCTCTATCGTGCTCTTCAGGAAAGCGTTAAAGACGTGGCTCTTCGCCGAGGCATATCTGTAATCTGGCACTCTGCTTCAATATTATGGTTTTCTGTTAGTCGCCTTGATGCCCGTTGGGCTAAGTTCGCGCATTATAAGACTGTTTTCATTTCATTTCAAAAAGCATCCGACCATCCTCTCCCTTAGTTCTTTTTGTGTACCTAAATGCAACTTTTTAAACTGCGTTAGGTTTGATAATCTGGTTCAGCTGCATGTTCCTGTCCTTGTTGTCTTCTGATTTATACAGTCATGAACAGAATGTCAGTCACATAGGAAAAGATGGGTCTAATCCCAAAAATAGAGGCAAAGGGTTCACAAGACAATACACAAGATGCCACAAAGGTGACACCCGTGTCTAGCAGGGGGGTCTGATAAAATAAAACATGTAACGTTATGCTTTTAAAAGAGAGCCCTACAAAGGTTTTTTAAATTTTTTTTATGAAGTCACTTCAGTATTCTTTTACCCATACCTCCCTGCTCTGCATTGACACCTCCTTTAAAAATGTTACTGCATGTTTTACGGTTAACAGAATGCCCAAAAAGCTGTGCTCTGTTTCTTTAGTTTGATTGGTTTTCAAGCTTTTCAACTGCAGTTGTCTGGGTTTGGTGGGCTACAGCACTATGGTGAGTTTCTCTCATGGTATGTGTCTATAAGGATAATTCATTTCAGAAAAGATTACCTCACAGTGATTGTGATGGTGGTGCCTTTTTCTTTGGGGACAGATTGGTAACAACCATGAGTGACAGTTCTTGGCTGACAAATGATTCCTTAAATTTCAAAAAAGTCTCACCAAAGATTATCAAGCTCCCACTGGTGCTGAGCCCCCAGTCTTATCCCAGCAACTTTTGTGGCTAAAACGCCCTTTTCCTGTACTTCCCAATGTCTTGCCCAAGCAGGCTGCCAATGCAGTTGTCAGTAACAGCAGTTTAAAGTGTGCCTAAAAATCCTTTGGTTTCAGTTATGTTAGGCATTTAGAAATTGACGGGAGCCTCCTCCTTTGGCTGCACTGCTCTCTGTAATTTTGTTCGGACCCTAAATTTGTGCCAAAGTTGCAATTTCAACTTTGGCTCTCTAAGCTATAATTCAAGCCTTATTATTTTTCGAGGCCTACCCGTGGGACTCTGTGGCCCAAGTGTTGGCCTTGGTTCTGGAAGAAGCCAGGCCATTCTTTCCCAGTCCATGCAATATATTTATGATAAAGCAGAGTTCACCATCAACTGCGGACTGGATTTTACTGACTCCATCGGTAGAGCTATTGGCACTAGTGTGGCCATTTACAGACATGGGTGGGTGTGTTCAACCAGCTCTTCAGGAGACAATCCGGCATGTCTTGTGGATATGCCTTTTGATGGTTCCCAACTATTTGGGGATAAAGCCAACACATCCCTGGAGCACTTCAAAGATAGCAGGGCTACAGCATGCTCCCCAAGCCTCTCTGTTCCACAATGCCAGCCACAGCGGCAGTTTTGCCCCCTATGTATCTTTTGAAGAAGCTCTCAATATTGGCCGCAGTCTCCACAGTGCAGTACTCTCAACAGACCTTTTTTAGCCACGCTACCCATCAGAGAGGGTAATGGGGACAACAGGCAGCCCAGTCTTCCACATCCCAGTTGCCACCCCTCTACAAGCAACTTTAGCTTGCCCCTGCCAGGGTGGCAGGTGATAACTTTGGACGAGTGGGTCCTGCAGATTGTTCAGAGGATTTGTCTAACCATTTCTCAAAACCACACATCACCTTCCACCATCCTCAGAAAGGCTGACTGAGCACAATCTGTCCCTGTTGAAGGAGGAAGTACATGCTCTTTGGCCAAAGGCACCATAGAGCGGGTCCCTGTGCCAGAAGCATGTCATGCTTGGACTGATTGCCTCCTGCATCCTGTTGGTCAAGCACGCCAGATGTCATATGCGGGCTCTGCAGTGGTTATTGATGTCCTGGTGGACACAACACAAGAAAATCTTTCTAAACTGGTCCAGGGTTTGGTGGAGACTGCAAAATATCTGCAGTGGTAGCTGTGTGACTGTGATTGGTTCAGCGGCAGACACCTCTCCTTCCCCTACCTAGAGCTCATAGGTGTGGCTGATCCATCGCTTCTGGGTTGGTGAGGTCATCTGGGAGAGGTGAAGATCAGAGGTGGCTAGTTTCCGTTTAAAGCCCAGATCCATATCAACCTTCTAGAGCTGAAGATCTTCTGCTTGGCGTTGAAAGCCTTGATGCCCTCCATCAAAGGGAAGCTGGCGACAGTCTTTCTTGTTGTCATAATATCAATGCGGTGGGTCAGCGAGCTATACATGGTCTTTCAGTTAACCTCCCATATACCATGTTCTACCCACAAAGGCTAGTTCTCCAAACAAGAACTTTCTTTTTTCCATAGTTGGTGACTCCATTTTATGTTGGTCGGCCATCACCTTTCTGACATTCTTTGTTCAACCTCATCCTTCAGGAGGAAAAAAGGTTTCACCGATTGAACCTGAAAAGAGACCTCAGCATCTATATCAACTGTACCACAGACCACCAGGTGGATTATTAGCTTTTTATTAGGTTCACAAGAGAACAGAAAAACAAGCCTCCGAAAGACTTACAGGCTCACTCCACCAGAACCAAGGATACAACTACAGCATTGTCCCATAAAAGTTCTAGACATTTGACAAGCTGCTACATGGTCTTCATTCCATACTCTTCCCCCCCCTTGGTTAAAACCCTGTCACTTCTGCCTTACCCTCACTCACTCTGTCTTCAAGCGCCAGGAAGCCTTTGGTGTTAGCGCGCTATATAAGTTGCACTTAACATAACACATGACATTAGGCACTATTATCAGGCCGGCCACATCTGCAGAGAAGGGCATTTTAACTGCTCAGTCCTTCAGGACTTCCTGGTTTAAGCAATTTCATAGACCCACCTCATAGGAAGCATTCCATTGGTATCTATACAAAAGGTAAGGAATCTGCGGTCATTAGTCTCCCACTTCTCTGTTCTGTGTACTGCTCTCTTCATATAAAAAGATCCCAATCTAGAAATCTGAACTTGTCAGGACCAATCTGTTCAGCTCCACGTCTGTGGGTGCGTAAGTGTCAAGAAAGCAGCTGATGTCAATGGGCAAGGGTGGAACATATATTATCCTGCAGATTTTACATTTGGCACGGAACGACATTGACACGGTACCACCGGCATCACCTGCTGGCATGCAGAGCTACTGCTGAAAAATTTTCCAGATCCATTGTTGCGCATGGTGAAGCATTAAAAAAATGCAGAACCTGTGGTTCAATAAAGTCGCTACCAGACAGAGCACCACCAAAGGTAAATAACTTATTCTTCACAATACCTCAACAGAATTAGCTCTCTCCTTTGAGGTTGATGAAGTTCATAGATGTGAATTCATATCTTATTGGTTTCCTTCATTGTCCAACTTCTGCATTATTAGTATGGTGATTAACCCTTTCCGATGGCCAGCCCTTCATGTGAGTTCCTGATACCTTTTCATTTTTGTGGAGGCTTTGGGGCCTAGAGTGTTGAACATGCCCATAATTACTCCATCTCGCTGTCTGGTGAAGAGAAATCCTGATCTTACCCCTGGTATACCCCGGTGCGAGCCAGGCTTAGAATGTTTTCCTCACCCCAAGCCTTTTCTTTCTTCAGGGTCACTGTCTCACACATGACTCTCACTGATTAGCCTAGCTTAGCTCCATCTCATCTATTTTGTACCACATGGGGTGGGTGAACTAAGCCCTTTACGTGAACTGCATATTCCTGCCTTACCTTTGTGGTGGTTCAACAGTTTATCCCTACTTGTACAAGTTCTGTTAGACGTCAGGCTCAGTAGGTTACTTTCCCTCCACCGGTGCCTTTTGTACCTGTGAAGGTCATGTCTTCTGAGATGGATGCTAGACAGATAAAAAACATTAGATCCCCAGAATGGCTCTGTAGTTTCTGTGGTAATCGCTGCCGCTGTGGTACTTGCCAGTAACAATGGGAAGCTATGGAGTGTGATTGACTGTTCTGCTTACAGCCAGATGCGCTTAGGTCCCTCAGTGATGATGGGCTTGTGTCTGGGCTGACAATGAGACCACCGCTGTATGAGGTGGGATAGATATATATATTCACTGAAAAAACCATAGGTTTCAGGCCTTATATAGTTAGGAATTAGCATTTAAAAAACCTTTGAAATTCACTGAAAAAACCATAGGTTTCAGGAGTTATATAGTTAGGAGTTAGCTTTTAAAAAACCTTTGAAATTCACTCAAAAAAACTATAAGTTTTAGTGGCGTTATAGTTAGCTGGACATTTTACTCCTACAAAACCATTGAAATTGCTCCTATATAGTTAGTTGTACTAACTATATTTCGCGCACCCGCAATCCACTGCTGATGATGTCGCATATTAGATCATTTATGACATGGTCAGTGACATCACTGATATCTCAAATGACATCACTGATGACATCATCCAGTGAATGTGGTTTGCTTCGTTATTTAAATATGCATTATATATATATAGCAATTTGCATTCAAGAATAAGTAGATATATATAAATAAATATTTGGATGGAGGATTTAGTAGCAGTGTAATTGACAGTTTACTTGACCAATTTATAATGTCTCACTAAATATAGTGGATAGTGACTAAACTGTGTGAATATCTGTATCACTTTGTCAGTTGTTGTGTAAACTGATTCTACAGTTGGTTACTAGCTATGTGAAAGTCTATATTAGTTATTGATTAGTTAACTGAGTATTTGTATGGGAGTGTGAAAGTGTGTGTGGTTCGGTGGGGGGTGTGTGACTGTCCAAGGATGTGTGAATAGTTGATTCAGTAGATATATGAAGTTAAAACTACATGTTCTAACAGTTGTTTGGGTGAGTGAATATCTTTATGGGTGTGGTGATGAGCAAATATATTTCTCAATGGTACAGGTCCAACAATTTAGAAAAATAAAAGGCAGTGTATGTGTCAGTTGTTGTATATAAATAAGTATACATAAGACACAATGATTGTGTGAGTGACTGTATGGATAACTGTATACTTGTAGTAATGATTTTATAATTCACTAAGTATGACTTACTATCTAAATGAATAGAAGAAGTGGGGTTTGTAGTGTTTTGCTAAGTAAATATGTAAGTATGATCCATTGTTTGCATAAGTGAGTAGGATGACTTCATATTTATTTTATTTATTTATTTATTCAAAGTTTTATATAGCGCGAACAGGATCCTTACAGATATCAGAGCGCTTTACAAAGACAGGGTAGGGGCAGTAGGAGTCAACAGAGATAATGGGAACAGCATAATAGTCAATAGCATGGTAATAACATGGTTAATAAAAACATACATAAAACCAATCCATATACAATCAGGTAAGGAAGTAATATAGGACAGCACAGGTCATTGATCCCACTACAGAAGTGTACAGGTGAATCAGTAAACCAACGTGTATCACATCTTGGTCGGTAGTAAGAGAGTAGCGTAGTGGTGCCCCCAACAAGTAGAGTATAGTGCCAGGGGATATTGCGCAGTGATACAAGCAATGAAGAGTCTCTGAACCAGCATCTATAACGATCAGGAGATCTTGGCCAGAAGGATGGTTTTCACCTCTTTCTTGAAGAGTGCAGTGGAGGGGATCAGCCTGATTTCAGGAGGGAGCGCATTCCAGATCCTGGGTGCCATTCCTGAGAAGGAGCGCTTGTAGGTTTTCACTTTCCGGAATCTACGAGGTTTCAGGAGTAGATTTTTTGTACTCCTATTGGATCTCGAACCTCCTGATATAGACAGCTTTTGAGCGAGGTAGTTGGGTGCCTTGTGGTGCACGGCCGCGTGTGTCATAACTGCAATTTTTAGATGTATTCTGGCCTCAAAAGGCAGCCATTTTAGAGTCTTTAAGTCTGGGGATATGTGCGAATGCTTTCTAGAGCCAGTAATGAGTCTCGCGGCAGCGTTCAGGGAGGCTCTTAAGGGTGCTGTTGTGGCTAGTGGGAGACCGCTGAGGGCCGCAATTCCGTAGTCTATTCGAGGGATGACTAAAGCTTGTACAGCAGTTTGGAAGTCTTTGGCCGGGATAAAGGGTTTAATTTTCCTCAGCGTGTTAATTTGAAAATTAGCTGCTTTTGTGGCTTTGCTGACGTGTTGCTGCATGTTGAGCTTGGCGTCGAGTGTGATGCCTAGGGATTTCGCCGAGTCCACAATGGTAGGTTGGACATTGAGTGCTGTTAGGTTGTTGAGCCAGGTTTGGGTGGTGGAGATTTTCGCCGGGGGTGTGATGAGTAGGAACTCAGTTTTCAGAGCATTTAGTTTGAGGTGATTATCGGCCAGCCAAGATTGGGTGTTAATAAGCGTGGAATTCAGATGTTTGATATCTTCCGGGGATTGTAACTTTAGATAGAGTTGTGTGTCATCGGCGTACATATGGAATTGAACATTGGATGCTTGAAGCAAGGTGGCGAGCGGTTCCATAACGAGGTTGAACAGTGTAGGGGAGAGGGTGGACCCTTGTGGGACACCTAGATCTGCAGGCACAGGTGTAGATAGCACATTGTCGATCTTGAACCTCTGAGACCGATTGTGAAGGAAAGACGAAAACCACTTGAGAACAGTTCCCGATAGCCCCATTCTAGTACTTAGCAGCTCCAGCAAGTTCTCATGTTTGACCGTGTCAAATGCTGACGAGAGGTCAAGAAGGATGAGGAGGCAGGACTCATTGCGATCCAGAATTTGGAGGGCGTCATCAATTATGTGTGTCATAGCTGTTTCCGTGCTATGTTTCGCTCTGAAGCCTGATTGATGAGGGTTGAGGAGGTCAAATTGATCAATGTGTTTTGTTAGTTGGAGTTGGACACATTTCTCCAGCAGTTTGGCCAGGGTGGGGATATTGGTGATGGGCCGATAGTTGTTTAGGTCAGACGGATCAGCTGTAGGTTTCTTGAGTATGGGCGTGACTTGCCCCACCTTAAGGGAGTCTGGAATGTGGCCTTGTTGCAGAGAGCTGTTGATGATCTTGGTCCAGAGAGGGAGGAGCAAGGGGATAAAGTCTTTTACAGCATTAGCAGGTAGAGGGTCTGTGAGGTGATTAGAGGGCTTCAAGGTGCAGAGCAGTTTGTATATTGCTTCTTCTGAATAGGTATCGAAGTACTGCCAGGATGCCTTGTTTTTAGGTTGAGTGTCTGCCATTCTGGTGTGGTTGGGGTATCGGCTTACATCTATGATGAGGTCATTTTTTATGTTGTCAGTCTTTAGTTTGAAGAAAGCAGAGAAGGCTTCACAGTGTGGGGTGTCGTTTGTTGAGCTGTTTGATTGTGTGGGTTGTGCCTTTGTTTGGGTCTTGATTAGCTCGAACAGCTTTCTTGGCCTGTTCTTCGCTTGGTCCAACTGGCGGCTGAAGAAGTCCGACTTTGTGCGCTTTATTTTCCTAAAGTAGGCATTTCTCTTGTTCTTAAGCTTTTTGAGATGCAGCGCTGAAGGGTCCGATCTCCAGGTGCGCTCTGCCATTCGCATATTACGCCTTTCATCATTGAGTCTGTCATCGTACCAGGGGTTAGAGATTTTGGTGGAGACTCTCTTCAGTTGCAGAGGGGCGACTTCATTGACTATTGTGTTCATAGAGTCAAGGTAGTGGTCAGTCAGTGATTGAACATCTGAGGCCCCTGAAGGGGGAAGGAGGAGGTTGCCGATGTGGGGAGGTAGGGTAGAGGGATTCAGATTCTTCAAATCCCTTTTCCATGCTTTGGTTTTGATTGGTTGAGTAGGGTTAGGTTTAACTTTTTCGTTGATAAAGAAGGTGATAATGTGGTGATCTGACCAATCGCAGGGTAGAATCGCCTCCAGTTGAATAGCGTTCTCTTTGGCAATGATGAGATCGAGTATCGCGCCTTTGTCGTGTGTTGGTTTATCGCATAATTGGGTGAGGTCAAGCGCATTGAGGAAAGTTTTGAGACTATTCACCACGGTGTCTTTCTGATCGTTCCAATGGAGATTGAAGTCACCCAGGTAGACTTGAGTGGTCTGCCGACCGGCATTGGAAGTGATCAGGTCCATGAATTGTTGAGTGAATATGAGATTGTCACCAGGCGGGTGATAGATGAGATGTAAAGCACAGACTTGTTTGCCCTCACTGGTGATGTCGAGGCAGAGGAGTTCATAGGAGGAAAGGGAGGGGGAGGTGACTTGAGTAACGGAGAGGTTGCTCCTAGAAATGCATGCAATTCCCCCGCCCGTCTTGCCAGGAGACCTGTCCAGCCTGATGATGTGATAATTGGGGGGGACTAGTATGTCCATAATCGGGGTAGAGGCTTCAGTGAGCCACGTTTCCGTTAGAATGGCTAGGTCCAGATCCCTATCTGAGACGAGATCCGCGATGTCGGAGGAATGTCTCTGGGCCGATCTGCAGTTTAGTAGGATGCATTTGAGTTTGGGAGAGAGAAGGGTGGTCGAGCTTTCTAGTGTGAGGGGAACTTTTCTGAGGTTGTTAGGGACGGAGCCTCTGTTGTTGAGTGTTGGGGGCCTTAGAGGGTTTGTAAGAATTGTGGGTATGGGGATGTGTGAGTTGGAAAAGTCTTTTACCGGACCTGGGCCATAAGAGCGTAGGAGAGAGCATAGGTCGCGGTCCGACAAGGAGTTGAGAACACGACGTGGGCGGTGGGAGTTATTGCGCACGGGGATAGTAGGCCATTGCTGGTGTCGTCGGGGGCGAGGGATAGTAGGCCATTGCTGGTGTCGTCGGGGGCGAGGGTATGCAGGGAGTGTGCGTCGTTTGTAGGGTAGTGGGATGGTGGGAGGTAGACTGGGCTGTGAGGAGAGAAGGTCTTTGATTGCGTGGATGTCTTTTTTGATTTGTAAGATTTCCTCTTTGACTTGTTGGAGGGTGGATAAAGTCAGGTCAGGAGGGTCATTGGGGAAGGTGTTGGTGGAGAGAGCCGTTGGTGAGTGGTTGAGTAGTGAGCTGGTGAGCAGGCAGGGTATCGGGGGGGGGGGGTATACTAGTGTTGTTGAGGGGTTCCGCGGAGCTAATGGGTGGGATGGTATTCCAGGAGTGGGCGTGTTTGTGGGCGAGGGGTGTGGGTGATGTAGGTGCGACAGGCGGTGGGTGGGAAGCATAGGTAGTGACTTCAGTGGGAGACGGTGCCGGTGAGTAGAATAGTGAGTGAAGGCTGAGGACAGTGGGGGAGACAGGAGGTTAGTGAGGGCTGAGAATAGGAGGTGGGGGAGAGGGGGATGCTGGGGTAAGGGAGGAGGTATGTTCTGTATCTTTTGTTGGGAGGGAGATGGAGTTGTGAGTGGGAGTGGTGAGGGAGCAGGGAAGGGAGAGGTGTCTGCCGTGGGGGAGATGGGGAGGATGGGTGGATAAACTCCGAGTGATGGTGTGTGCAGATGTAGGCGTGTTGTGGGCGGGAGTTGTTGTGTCAGGTGTGAGAGACTCGTGGGTGGGAGTGTGAAGGGAGATGGGGAGGGAGAGGTGTCTGTCGTGGAGGGGATGGGAGGGGGGGGTGGATAAACTTTGGGCGGTGGCTTGTTCAGATGATGGTGTGTTGTGGGTGGGGGATGTTCTGTCCGGGGGGGGAGGGATGGAGGGGATATGGGTGGGGATAAGAAGGGTAGAGGGGTTGCTAGTATGTGCGGTGGAGTTATTTGTGACTGTTCTTGGGGAGTGGGGGGCGTTAACAACAGGTGGGCCATTTACTGGGGTGCCAGGGGTAGAAGTGTAGTAGGTGGTGGCTGCGACGTCAGGGGTGATAGTGCCCGCGGAGTTCTGAGTGGGGGTCCGCAGCTTGGAGAGGTGCTCTTTGAACTTGGGGAACAGGTTGTCTAGTAATTCCAGGTTCTTGTCCGTGGATTGGATTAGGACAATCCCGTTATTGTAGATGGTAATGGTAGACCTGCCCGGGAAGAGGTGGGACGGTGTGATGGTGAGACTTAGGCCATGAGTTGTTTTCCTGGTGGTGGAGACTGTGAGTAGGGATAGGAAAGTTTTCCTCCATTGGGCTCTGCGTGAGGTGTGGAAGATGATATCAGTATTCAGGGCTCCATTGCCCAGTGAGAAGTAAGTGTCAGCAAAGGGTGTTTCTGGGTGTGACCTCAAGAAGTTGTGTTTAAAACGTTTAGTGGCATTTTTGGAGAGAGGAGTGGAGGGGTAGTTAATTCTAAAAGTGTTCTTGCCGTTGAGCTCCATTTTATAGAGGCTGTGGTGATAGGGGTAGGAAATAGGCCGATAGTACAAACTGTCAGCCGCTAGTTACAGGGCCAAGGAAGACACTAGTGAGTGTCACTAGTGATAGCCTATAATATAAATAATATACTGGAGTAAAATAGAATACCTATGCAGGCAGTAAAATACCTGAATCAAAAGTGACAGTAGTGTGTAGTCAAAAATATGTGAGGTACATGTGCCAGTAACAAAAAACAATTACAAACAGCAGTCAAATGCAGAAAAAAAAAAAAGTATTCACATTCAGTGCATTACCAATGTTCAAAATAAAGCTAGGGGTGTAAGTGTAAGAACCAAATAAATGAGGTAGCGAACAGTGAATGATAGGGATAAAGGTGAGATAGGTGCAGGTGCAGCATGAGGTAGCGTTTGGTGCCGAACCGGTGAGGGAAAAGTGAGATGGGTGCAGTTTACTCAGAGTGTATAGAGTACTAGTAGAGGTATAAAGCTGCAATACAGAGCAGTCACTTAATCGCACGAAGATACATATACACTACAAATACTAGTATAATACTAACAGAGTCAGGGTGCAGACAGAGGCTGCTTGAGTCATAAATGACACTAGTGAGCATCCAAAAGAAATATGAGGTAGCGATCGGTGCAATACCTGTGAGGAGAAAGTGACATAGGTGCGGGGTACAAAAATTCTACAAAGTACAGGTAGGAGTACAGTATTGCAATAAGGGGCAGATACTTAATCACACATATCACACATATATGAGGTAGTAATCGGTTGTATAAAATACCATTAAATATATGATGCTGCAATAAAAGGTAGACACTAAGTCACAAGATAATTAGACGTGGCGCTCTGTACAGTCTTGGATGGGTACGAATGGCCTGTTCTTAGGTTATGTACAACTGGTGGGAAAGACTAGTCCATGATGGCCGCCAGAGCGAGGGAGAGACTGGACCAAGATGGCCACCAAATAGGGGAGATCGAGATGGTAGTCCTCTTTTGTTGTTGTTCCTTTTAGAGCAGGGGAGGGTGGTTTCATTTCCTGTATGAGCCAGCCCAATTCCTAGCTTACTGGGAGGGAGTCTTATCTCTCTTTTGCAGATTCCTGACCGCTTAGGTAATAGGCCTCATGGTCAGTTGTTAGGCTGGAGGGCGATTTATGGCTCCAGTTTATGGCCCCCAGTTATATTGACCAATGGTGAGTGAGGAGACTGCAAAGCCCGCGAAAAAGTAAAGCTTACAGTGCATTCCGGGCATAAAATGGAAGATCAGCCTGAATGTTTGAATTAACAGCTTTGCTTGTAAAGTTCCGGGCAGAAAGTGAGAAAAACTGTGAAATAGCTTAGCTTAATTACCTTCTGGTCGTCAAGCTGCCCAAGGCTGTAGGAAGTCCTTTACAAGTCAGGCACCTCCAGCGTAGAGCTGCGCGGTGGGCACCCAAACACGTAAGCAGGGCACACCGGAGACGCTCTAGAAGTCGCTTGCGCCGTTTTTAATGATGATCAACCGGGAGTGGGGGAAGGGCGGCATCCAGCTATCATCTTGCTGGGTCGGGCCGCTTCAAATCCCTTCCGCTTGCCCCCCTCTCCGCCCGTTTCAGTGATGTATATTGTGGTGGGGTGAAGGTGGGGCATGAACTCACCGTTGCAGCAGTGGTGTCTCCTCTCCGTGATCCAGCCCCCGGGCCGAGGCTACAAACAGCCCAGATAGCCGGGACCCACCGATCCAGGCATGCCAAGACAGGCACACCGACCGTCCAACTCCGCCATCCCGGCCCCCGGTAGACAGACCTCTCTGCCACGAAACAGCGCGGGTCCCCGGGTAGGGCGGGGGACAGAAGCGTGCAGCGACGAGGGCTGGCCAGCTCCCCACCCGCGCCTGCAAAGGGCTTCGCAGTCCGTCAGGCAGGAGCCTCCCGGGCGTGTCAGGCGTCCACAGCACTGATCCGAGCCTAGGTGCAGGACCCCTCCAGACGGCGCGTGTGGCGGAGACCCCAGGCTGGTCGGGCAGCTCCGGTGGCAGGGAGCAGCCCAACTGCAGGCGGAGAATGCAGGCAGCCAGTGGCAGGCGGTGGCGAACGCAGTCAGGCAGATCCTCTCCCCAACCATGCGGGAGTTGGGCTCCGTTGGTAGGTGCTTCCCGACTTCAGCAGCAGTGATCCGGACTCAGGTACCTGCCCCTCTAGTCCTGAGAAGGCTCGTTGCGGACACCGGTGGCAGGGGTCAGTTGATCCATAGCACTTCAGGCGTCTGTCATGAATCCTGGACCAAGTCCACTTCACCAAGATGTCCCGTAGGCAATCAATGATTCCGCTCGCTCCACCACATCCAAGCCGGGCTCTAGGCAGCAGACATCCTTATCGTCAGCGGGGGGGGAGGCGGGAGCGGCTCGGTCCTCTCCAGTGAGTCTCTGCTTCCAGGCAAGTCGGGGATCAGCAGCAGTTTTCCGGTGCAGATATCTCGGCAGGCAGGTAAGCAATCCAGTTACTTATTCCAGTTACTTGATCCAGTTACTTTTGTGTAGCTTTGCACGATGCCGCTCTGCGCTATCGGGGGTAGTACCTGAGAGAGTGATCCCCAGCACAGGAGCTCTTACCGAGAGCTCCTACTCGGCGGCCATCATATGTGAATAGGATGCGTGCTGTTGTTTAATGTCGATATATATGTATGTATTTTTGATAGTGTTCTATTGTTCATTGACAGCATGTATGAGTGAATCCATAGGTAAGTGATTAGATGTGTGTATACATCTATGAATCACTGAGTGGATTTTTAGATACTTGTATTGCTGTGACAATGGATTTAAATATGATACTCTGTATTTTACAAAGAGTGATGAAAAATTGTAATAGTGTATGAAAAGGTGTATGTGATTGTCACGTGGATGATGTCATCAGTGATGTCATCAGTGATGCCATTTGAGATGTCATCAGTGATGTCACTGACCATGTCATGAATGATCTAATATGTGACATCATCAGCAGTGGATTGCGGGTGCGCGAAATATAGTTAGTACAACTAACTATATAGGAGCAATTTCAATGGTTTTGTGTGAGTAAAATGTCCAGCTAACTATAACACCACTAAAACTTATAGTTTTTTGAGTGAATTTCAAAGGTTTTTTAAAAGCTAATTCCTAACTATATAACTCCTGAAACCTATGGTTTTTTCAGTGAATTTCAAAGGTTTTTTAAATGCTAATTCCTAACTATATAACTCCTGAAACCTATGGTTTTTTCAGTGAATTTCAAAGGTTTTTTAAATGCTAATTCCTAACTATATAAGGCCTGAAACCTATGGTTTTTTTCAGTGAATTTCAAAGGTTTTTTAAATGCTAATTCCTAACTATATAAGGCCGGAAACCTATGGTTTTTTCAGTGAATTCGCAAGGTTTTTTAAATGCTAATTCCTAACTATATAAGGCCTGAAACCTATAGTTTTTTTATTGAATTCGCAAGGATTTTTAAATGCTAATTCTATTAGCGGATAACGTTTATATATATATATTAAAACGTTTTTTAAATCTCAAATGCCTGCTTTGCTAACAGAGTTTTTAAGCACAGGCTCTTTTGTCTCTGGTGGCCATCTTGGGAGACTGCATATCAGAATTTTTTTAATGAAATATAAGAGGATCTGAGAAGTCACTCAAAATGTGCCCTAATTTTTCTTTCTTCAGCTCTAATCATAATTTCTATGGCAAAATGAACCCCCTCATTTTGTTCCTTTGCAAATTAAATGTTTTAAGTATTAACACTTTATTCCAATCAAGATGACTTCAGGTGTGCCATACTTTTGTCATAAGTAAGACTGTTAGCTCTCTAGTTGTTCTTTAGAACACTCTGGGACATTCTGTCATTGGGCGATAGTTGGGCTACATCTGGCTGATATTTGGGTTACATTTTGTTTTTTTTGTCTCTGCTGGCCATCTTTGGGCTACATTGGGCTACATATGGGCTCTAACATATATATAGCCCAAAGTAGCCCAATATATATTTTTTCAAAGTTAATTTTCGTAAAAACCACTGGAGCACATATCTTGAGACATAGCAAAGGCACATCGGGCTACCAGTCCCTACAATTTTGCCAAGTTTGGTGGAAAACCATTCAGCCGTTCGGGCTAAAAGTGAGTCCAACCGCCCTATGGAAATAAACATGGGGAAAACACGTTTTGGGACCCCCCTTTTATCTCGGCCCCCGCTTGACGAATCCCCCCCCCAAACTTTCAGGGAAGGACCGGAGCGCCGCGAGGCAAAGTTAAGGAAAATTTCAGGAAGATTCCTCAACCAGCGTCAAAGTTATTCCTAATAGAATGTTGCGATTTCCCTACGGAAAACAATCCTAACTATATATACCTACTGGCTATCGCCAGTAGGTAATATATATATATATATCTATATATATATCTATATATATATCTATATCTCAAAGTTTTTAAGCATAGGGTGTGCATAGTGGCGTCCACACCAAGATAGAAAGGGACAAAGTAGTTTGCCATTTCTACAGCAAAGTCTTTAATTATAGGATTAGCACAGTGTCATCCACACCGAGCTGTGAAAGGACAACAGCATGTCATCAGTCTAGGCAAAGTATTACAGCTCTGGATTGGTAAAATACTATCCAAGCTAACCTGGAATGAATAAAAGCAACCCCAGACATGTTCTTCACTATTGTTATAGCTATCAGAGAGGTTTAGCTAAATATGGTTTCAGCTGGGAACACACGGTTTCAAAGGAAAGTTAATGAGGCCTTGCAGTCTAATGTGTAACTGTAGGATTGGGAGCCCTGTTCACTAGATGACCCTAGATCTCTCATGAACCATGGGGTACGTTTCACTGTCCAGAATCTCAAATTATTTCAGCACTGGATTTTACCTTCAGCATCAACAAGCTAGGTAAGTTCACACATGAGACCTGGGATAAGAGCCTTGCATTAGTACTACAGGCTGTAACACAAGCCAAAGTGCTGTGAACTGGTCCCACAACTGAAGAATATCCTGGTTTTTAGTTCAGGTATTGCAATGTGCTTCAAATGATCTGGGCCCTCAGGCCTATCCTATATCTGTAAGACCTTATCAAGTCACTCCTTGTGTACGCATTTAAATCTGGCTCAGAGGTGGAAAGGTTGCACAAGTGAGCTGTAAGCAGCTGTAGAACCTCCTAGATGCTTACTTTCTTATTCACCTAATGAATGAGAATATGCTATATCTCTGTTGTGCTATAGCTGGGCCCAGAGTAAATGCAGATTCTCTTCCAGGGGATCCTCATCAAAGTCATAAGCATTAGAATATTCCCGCCCATGCGCGGGACCCCGGAAACAATATATTATATGTGCCCCACATATATATAGACATATATATATATAAATATATATATATAAAAATAAGCAATTGCAGCCAAATAAAACAACAGAGCTGTAATATGCTGTGAAGAATTTCCACCATACAGTGTATTTTGCATTAGAAACATGAGAAACAACACCAATGCTTGTTTAGAAACTGTTTTAATGCTTAAAAAACAGTAGAAATTCTCATAACACACTGTAAACATATACAGCTCCCAGGCTGCATTGCAAATCCCCAGTCTAAAAAGACTGACAAGCTAACCTGTAGCTGAATGCACTAAAACTGACGCTGTGCCTTTAAGGCACCTCTGCCCCTAGCTTCCCATCATGCCTCAGGGGTTACAGTTAGGTCAGTTGTTCTTTCCGGCTCCTTCAGGAAGGACCCTGGATACTCAGCTCCACATTTTTCTGCCTTTTTCAGTCAGAAAATCTTCAAAAGAACAATTTTTTGATTTACTTTGACTTTTCACATCAGAGTCAAGTAAATAACTGCTTAGCAGTCAATTTTTTGTGAGGTTTTCCTGTCAGGATGCCCTCATTATTTGATGATTGCCCTTCTTGTGGCCACAAGAAGGCAAAAACGGACTCTCATGAGGTCTGTATTTTATGCTTGCCAGAGGATCATGATCCTAAAGACTGTTCCCATTGTAAAAATCTGTCTGACAGAACTCTTAAAGACCGAGAGAGGAACAGGCTCTATGGTCTGGCCCAGAGATCCATGAGAGGAACTACAGAGAGGAAGAGTTCAAAGAGACCCAGAACTCCCTCCAAAGACAAGTCAGAGCGTCCATCAACCTCAGCACCGGGCTCGGCGCTGAAAAAACGACATCTGATGGACAGTTCGAGAGAAAAAGCTCAGTCGACGTCGAGATCGGCGTCGATGAGGAAATCGTCATCGAAAAGAAGTTCGCCGTCGTCGAAGAAAGCTCCGCCGTCATCAACTAGGCGACGATCGGCGTCGAGAGAAGCCACGAGATCGCCGTCGATGAGAAGATCGACGTCAAGACATAAGTCAACTCCGCCGCCGTCAACCAGGCGACGGTCGGCGTCGAGAGACAGATCACACTCGCCGTCGTCTCGACGTCGACAGGCTTCGAAGAGTGTGACACCTCCGCCGACGTCTCCACGGAGGCGCTCGGCGTCGAGGAGCAAGAGCCCCCTCGGACGATCGTCGTCGAGGAAGGGATCATCGAAGGCACGTCGGCGCTCGACGTCGAGGATGTCCGATCCTCCGCCATCGCCACATGCCAGGTCGACATCAAGGGCATCGTCGACGACAGGACATTGTCGATTGCCATCTCCGTCGCCGACAGATCAACGTCGGTCGACGTAGAGAGCTCCGTCGACGGCAGGGCAACGCCGTTCGACGTCGAGACCTTCGTTGACGGCAGGGCAACGACGTCGAGGGAGAAGACTCCGCCGTCGGCTCATCATCGCCGATCGACGTCGAGGGACCACAGGTCAACGTCGAAGCATTCAACGCCGAAGGTTATCACCCCGTCGACGCCGCAGAGGCGTTCGACGTCGAGGGAAAGGCTTTTGAGACGTCCTCCAACACCGGTGAGACGGAGATCTCCTTCGGTGCCTTCGACAGTCCTAGTGACACAATCTGCTTCGCTCCATTCCTCCTCAAGTGCCTCGGGTTCAACGGGGTCATCTTCTAGGAGTAGGAGTCCGGTACAAAAGAGTCCCCAGCGGGGGTACACTTCACATATAAGACTCTCGCCAAGATGGTATGCTCCTTTGAGTAATTGGAAGGATTCTAAGGCGCCAGAGAGACTTCAAAGGTACTTGAGTCCAGTCCACAGGTCCCCTCTTCAGCAAGCAGAAGAGGCAGATGGACAGAGTCCTGCCATTCACCGATCACGCTCACGAGAGAGAGGAGCGGACAGGTCGCATGCCCCTAGGGTCTCCCGATCGCCAAGGAGGGAGCAACCCAAATCTCGAACACCGAGAAAGGAGGTACGGACTGAGAGATCGAGATCTCCAGTACATCAGAGGGTATCACGTTCTCCTCGAAGGGAGGAACGACCTAGGAGATCACCGGTGAGGAAGGAGCATTTTCACCACAGGAGAAGAAGAACTCCATCATCCTCCCCTCCATCTTCACCTGGATCTTCTAAAGGGGATTACTCTCCAACGCTAGCAGACAGCCCTCGCTCAAGAGCTTCCCCTCTTGACGACGTCAACACATATCTGGACGTCTTGCAAAGGGGTGCTCACAAGCTGAATATAGAGATGACCACTCCAGAGGTGTCCACTACTGTGATTTTTGAGACCCTTCATCACAAATCATATACACGGCCGTTGCTCCCATTAGTTCCAGGAATAATGGACCCAATCAAAGAGGTTTTCCTCACGCCAGCAACGATCAGGGCAGTACCGGCACGTATCCAGAAAAAATATAGGCCGGCCGACTCCGATCCTATCTTTGTTAAAGGTGAGCCTGCGGCGGACTCAGTTATTGTAGCCTCAGCTAAGAAGAATCACACAGTCGCTCCTTCTTCGTCAGTTCCTCCTGACAAAGACAGCAAGACGCAAGATTCTTGGGGACGCAAGGTATGCAGCACAGCAGCTTCATCCCTGAAAGTCTCTAGTGCATCAGCCCTTCTGGGAAGGTACGATAGAGCCCTTTGGGACTCCATGGAACGATTCAAAGGGAAACTACCCAAGGAGGACCAGAAGGACTTTGAGGAGACAGTGACGGAGGGCTGTTTGGTGGCAAACCAAATGATTAGTTCATCAGCGGATAACGCCCTTCTAGCAGGACATGCCTACTCACATGGGATATGTGCGAGGAGATCCTCTTGGCTGCGTTTAACTGGGCTCAAACCAGATGCACAGCAGCGCATCCTCAATCTGCCTTTTTCCGGATCTTCACTCTTCGGGGAGCATGCCGATCAGGAAATGGCCCGTATGAAGACTGAGTTAGACACAGTAAAAGCAGTAGGTCTGGAAAAACAGAAAGCACCGTTCAAACGACGCTTCAAGACCTACAAAAACCGGGGAGGCCAACAGAGGGTTCAAACCCCTCAATGGTCTCAAAACAAGCCACAAGGAAAGCCACAATACAGAGGAGGAAGGTCGAGCAGAGGTAGAGGCAGACATCATCAGTCCTCTACCACACCTAGAGGAGGCAAGGCCTGAGCAGTGGCTTCCTCTGACACCGTTACCCACTCCAGTGGGAGGAAGTGCTGCACAACATCTGGCAGAGTGGGTCAGCATCACGAATGATCGGTGGGTGCTGAATATACTGCGCAATGGATATGCGCTACGTTTCAGGAAGAAACCACAACCGGCTCCTCCAAAAAAGTCTCGCTCGTACCAACTAGAGCTCCTCAAAAGGGAATTGAGCGTCCTCTTAAAGAAAAACGCAATCGAAGAGGTACCCCTATCCCAAAGGGGGAAAGGAGTGTACTCAAGATATTTCCTTGTCCCCAAAAAAGACCAAGAAGGCAAATTCAGACCGATTTTGGATCTTCGACTCCTCAACAAAGTGGTGGTGAAAGAGAAGTTTCGCATGTTGGCACTCCACCAAATATGTCCTCATCTACAAATCGGAGATTGGATGTGTTCGGTGGATTTACAAGACGCGTACTTCCACATTCCTATTACACCAGGTCATCGAAAGTACTTGAGGTTCCTGGTAGGGTCCAAGCATTACCAGTTCAAAGTGCTTCCTTTCGGACTCAAATCCGCACCAAGGGTCTTCACCAAGTGCATGGCAGTGGTAGCGGCGTGTCTACACAAAAAAGGTCTCTTAGTGTACCCATATCTAGACTGGCTCCTGAAGAGTCCGTCGCCTCGTCAAGCCACCAAAGACTGTCACCTGTGTCTCCAACAGCTACACAGGCTCGGCCTCCATGTGAACTCAGAAAAATCGATCCTGCAGCCCACGCAAACTATCCACTATCTGGGAGCAGTTCTAGACACAAAGTTAGGAAAAACCAAGTGTAAGGGACTTGAGAGGAAGTGGCGCAAGCACTATGATCCTCAATCAAAGGAACTGTACCGTAAGGCCAGAAACCTCTATCATACGGCCTGTTCCAGAGCTAAGGCATTTTACGTAACTGAGACCATTAATATGGCTGCCAATAAAGCACGGACCCTCTTCAACACAGTGAAAGACTTAGCCGGAGCAAACTCTACGGCGGTCGCTCGCCCCCTTACCCCTCAAAAATGCCAAGATCTTGCCACGTATTTTGTGGAAAAGATCGACACTATTCTTGCAAATATTAATCCCACGGTGAGGGAGGATAGGGAAGTTCTTCCTTTAGAAAGCTCATCAGGAAATCGGCTGGATTCCTGGCCATATATTTCCGTGGCCATCTTAAAATCCTTGGCCACCTCCATTAAATCTGGCTCTCCGTGTGATCCCCTCCCTATTAACATTCTGTGCCAACTGGATGACGGTGCTTTAGGAACTATTGCCGAGACACTCAATGCTTCCATTCGTCTGGCAACTGTCCCGGCGTCCTGGAAGCACGCTATGGTCAGCCCTCTGTTGAAGAAGCCATCTGCTGATCCAGAGGTCCTTGCAAACTATCGCCCAATATCTCTGCTGCCTGCCTTCTCAAAAATCCTGGAGAAGCACATCCATGGCGTACTTTCATCGTACACGGAGAACAACAACTTGCTCCATTATTCCCAGTCGGGTTTCAGGGCAGGCCATTCCACCGAATCTGCCCTCCTGGGAGTCACGGAGAAAATCAGGGGACTTTTGGACGACGGACAAACGGTTGCTCTCGTCCTGCTTGATCTGAGCGCGGCTTTCGACACCATCTCGCACAACAGACTGCTCGCCAGGCTGAGTGGGGATGGTGTCGGAGGGACCGCACTGGACTGGATTAGATCCTATTTGAGCAACCGGACGTTTCAGATCTCGTCCTCATACGCCCAGTCGGACATCTTTCTGTCACCCCATGGCGTGCCCCAGGGCTCAATTTTAAGTCCGTTATTTTTCAACCTATATCTCCGCCCCCTCGCTGATCTAGCAGAGCGGGTAGGTCTTGAACTTATGACCTACGCGGACGACTCGCAGATCATTTTTTCCCTTACCAACTCAGTCTTCATCCCCTTCAGTTCTGAAACTTGGTCTTCAGGAGGTCTTCAGCTGGATGTCAACAAACCAGCTGAAGCTTAACGGGGAGAAGACGGAGATTCTTCTCCTGGGAAAAAATCGTGATCTGTGGCAGGATAGGCATTGGCCGCCATCTTTGGGCGCTTTCCCCAGCCCGGCTACCCAGGTTAGAAACTTAGGGGTGTGTATCGATGATTCTTTATCGATGAAACAGCAGGCTAATAAAGTGGCTGGTACTTGTTTCACGATCATTAAATGGCTGCGGAAGATTATCTGGATGCTGCCTGTGGATACCCAGAAGACCGTAGTCAATGCGCTAATAACATCTAGGCTTGACTACGGTAACATTCTTTATCTGGGCTCCAATTTAGCCGTAACCAGGCGGCTACAACTGGTCCAGAACTCCGCAGCCAGGCTGTTGTGTAAGATTCCGAGGACAGCAAGGATCTCGAAGCACCTTAGAGACCTACACTGGTTGAAAGTTGAGAACCGGGTCCGGTTTAAGGCCTTCACCTACATGTTCAAGATTAGAGCAGGAACCGCACCACGGTATCTGCAGAAATTGGTTAGGCCCCATGTTCCTGTGCGGAATCTCCGTTCTTCAAATGGAGCAACTTTCATGGTTCCCAGATTCAAACTGGCCCGAATGGGAGGTAAATCCTTTTCCCACCTGGGACCAGTCCTTTGGAACTCCCTCCCTTTAGCCTTGCGCAAAGAGGAGAACTTCGTCAGTTTTAAGAAACAAGTTAAAACCTGGCTGTTTAATAAATAATTGTTTAAATAAATGGTTGTTGATCTGTTGACAGCAGTTGCTTTCTGTGTTTTGCTCTCTTAGCCATGGCGCCGGGAAACCCTTTGTGGGTATCTGTGCGCATTACAAATGCAAAAAATAAAATAAATAAATAAATAAATAAAGAGCGTTTCCTTCGCAAGAGAGACTATCTTCCATGGGACAAAAATGCAAAAAGTTACTTCAGGTTCCTCGTCCAAAGGTGTGAGACGTAGCGTCTCTGTTGGGCTCCATGGCGTCCTGCATCTTCCTAATACCGAACGCCAGGTTGAGGATGCGGCCTCTACAAGAGTCTGTGGAGGATCAGTGGGACCAAGCGACTGGAGATTGGGAGGATCGAATCATCCTGTCTCAAGCAGCACTGACCTCAATACAGTGGTGGACTCGCCCTCGGAATGTCCTGCAGGGAGTCCCTTTTCAGCAACCTCTTCCTTCGCTGTCTGTGGTAACGGACGCATCTCTAGAAGGCTGGGGTGCTCACATGGGTCATCTTCAGATTCAGGGTCGCTGGTCGACCAACCTTCAGACATACCACATCAACATGCTGGAGCTTCGAGCAGTTCATCTGGCGCTCAAAGCGTTCTTTCCAGCAATAACAACGGACAAAGTCCTGGTTCAGACGGACAACACTACAACTATGTTCTATCTGAACAAGCAGGGAGGAACTCGATCTCGCCCTCTGTCTCTGGAGGCCCAGACAATCTGGCACTGGCTTCTGGCTCGGGGACTGTCGGTGGTGGCAGTACACCTTCCAGGCGAGCTAAACACAAAAGCAGACGCACTCAGCACGCACTTCGAAGATCAGCCAGACTGGGTGCTAAACGACGAAGTGGTCGAAGAACTCTTCCGTTGCTGGGGTCGTCCAGACATAGACTTATTTGCGGACGACGAAAACGCCAAATGCCACGCCTTCGCGTCCAGGTTCCACCGGCCAGGGACGCAAGGGAACGCTCTCCTGCTGGAGTGGACAGGAATGTTCGCTTATGCTTTTCCCCCTCTGGCACTGATTCCGAAGGTGGTGGCCAAGCTCATCAGATCGAGCATGGACATGATCCTAATTGCTCCGGATTGGCCGCGACAATGGTGGTATCCAGATCTGTTACATCTGTCGCTGTGTCCACACAGACGTCTGCCGTGCAGGCCAGACCTGCTGAGCAAGATGGACGGGAGGATCCTGCATCCCAACCTCCCGTCGCTGAACCTGACTGCATGGCTCCTGAGGTCTTGCAATATGGACACTTAAATCTGCCTCCGGAATGTATGAATATTTTAAGAGAGGCAAAGAGACCTTCCACAAGGACGTCTTATGCGATCAAGTGGAAAAGATTTTTCATTTGGTGTAAGGACCATGGCTTTGATCCCACCAAAGGGCAAGAAGAGGTAGTCCTGCCATACCTCCTATACTTAGCGACATCAGGGTTGAAATACGCTTCTATTAGGGTTCATTTATCCGCAATAGTAGCGTACAGAAAATCACCTACACAAACATCGTTTTTTCAGGTCCCAGTAGTAAAGGATTTCCTTCAGGGATTAAAGGTCTATCCCCCTGTGAGAAATCCTTCTCCTCCCTGGGAGTTGAACCTGGTTCTCTCCAGACTGATGTCTACACCGTTTGAGCCTATACACAAGGCCTCCTTGCAACATCTCACTTGGAAGGCGGCCTTCTTGGTGGCAATAACCTCTGCGCGCAGGGTTAGCGAGATACAAGCACTCTGCACCAAGGAACCTTACACTGTGTTTCACCACAACAGAGTGGTAATGAGGGCTCACCCATCTTTCCTTCCAAAGGTGGTATCGGATTTTCATATAAATCAAACGATTACCCTTCCTTCGTTCTTTCCTAACCCATCGACCCCAGCTGAGAGGTCGTTGCACTCGTTAGATCTTAAATGGGTGCTAAAGTTTTACCTAGAAAGAACGAAGGACACCAGAAAGACAGACCAACTCTTTGTCAATTATGGTGCAATGAGGACCGGGTTTGCAGCAGCCAAAAGATCCATCTCCAGATGGATTGTCTCTTGTATCAAACTAGCATACCAGCTGGCTGGCAAACCTTTGTTGCAATCACCCAAAGCTCATTCCACTAGAGGGAAAGCAGCCACAATAGCTTTTTTGCATGACATTCCTATGTCGGAAATATGCAAGGCTGCGACATGGAAATCAGTCCATACCTTTACAAGGCATTATTGCCTAGAGTCTGATTCCAGAGCAGATTCTCAAGTAGGGCAAGCCTCCTTGAGAAACCTTTTTGGGTAGAGTAAGGCCTATTCTTGGGCCTACGGATATGAATGTTATCTGTTAATTCCTTTGCCCGCAGGGATGAGGTGAGGCTCGCTACTCTATTCTAATGCTTATGACTATTGATGAGGATCCCCTGGAAGAGAAGGATTAGTTACTTACCTGTAATCCTAGTTCTCTTCCAGGGGTATCCTCATCAAAGTCATAAGCAACCCTCCCGCCTCCCCGGGCAAAGGACTTTGTTTATTACATAGGAGATGTTTTTTAACCTGTTATTACCATGGTTTGGTTTTCAGTCTCCGAAAAGAACAACTGACCTAACTGTAACCCCTGAGGCATGATGGGAAGCTAGGGGCAGAGGTGCCTTAAAGGCACAGCGTCAGTTTTAGTGCATTCAGCTACAGGTTAGCTTGTCAGTCTTTTAGACTGGGGATTTGCAATGCAGCCTGGGAGCTGTATATGTTTACAGTGTGTTATGAGAATTTCTACTGTTTTTTAAGCATTAAAACAGTTTCTAAACAAGCATTGGTGTTGTTTCTCATGTTTCTAATGCAAAATACACTGTATGGTGGAAATTCTTCACAGCATATTACAGCTCTGTTGTTTTATTTGGCTGCAATTGCTTATTTTTATATATATATATATATATATATATATATATATATATATATATATATATATATGTCTATATATATGTGGGGAACATATAATATATTGTTTCCGGGGTCCCGCGCATGGGCGGGAATATTCTAATGCTTATGACTTTGATGAGGATACCCCTGGAAGAGAACTAGGATTACAGGTAAGTAACTAATCCTTCTTCCTATTTGGCTCGAACTTTGCTCCAAGGGTGTGGACGCAGTTTTCCGCAATGGTCTTCCACCTTCAGTTGTTCATCTTTACACCTGAGTGACTGAGAAGGGCCTAGTTTCCAGAGGAAATGGCCATAAACTCGCAGATGACTTGCATGATCCGTCATAAGCAGCAAGAAGCATCTGCCATAAACGTTTTGTTAAAGGGTTGAAACTTCTCTGGGCACAGCTTATCTTCAGTCAGGTGAGAGTGTGCAATGAAACAATTGCTCAGTTCATGTTGAGGTCTTGAACATCATCATGGTGGTGCCTTGGTCACATGCATCCCCGTGGTTTTTCTTGATCTGCAAATGAGAACTATACATCTGTTTATCCTTTCATTAGTATCCCCTATAAGAGCCGCATTCTAAGAAAAACCCTGTTTTAGTCACTGTGGTAGAATGTTTCTCATGGTGGTTTCAGAAGTCTTATCTTTTAAAAAGTCATCCCTATCTGAGCTAATAGTCACTGAAATGGAGTAACTGGCTTATATCAGGAGGCTGGGTAGCGCACTACCAGGATCTGAATACCCAGTGGCTCAGGTTGGTCCAGGAAATGATGCTCCACTTAAGTCGCCTGGAGCCAAAGCTGTTTTCCTTGCTTTTTCTTTCCATTCTGTCGAGGAAAAGTGCCAGAGAACTCGCAGAAAAATGCACACTCATTCCTATAAGAACAAGAAGATCAGAACAAACTCGTATTCAATGTGTCAGTTGTCAATCGTACTAAACAACATATTTGTCAAAAGTAGCTGTAATGACAGTTAAAATTATTGTAAAAAGAAACGAGGTACAGTTCTTTGTAGATGGTATATTTCCTGTTACGTTTATTCATGTATTCTCTAATTATATTGTCATGTACCAGATGGAGATTCATATAATAGAAGTTGTACATGCTATGGCAATGGTCAACAAACACGTGTTTCATCCCTTTGTAGCATATATATATTTGGGGCTTCCTTAACCCCTTCGACGCTCATGACGAGCTGGGCTCGTCATGAGGTAGCCTCCTCGCACGCTCATGACGAGCCCAGCTCGTCATGAATAATGGGATTTACAAATTCTCAGCGTGCCAGCTGAATTCCCCAAGCACGCATGCCTTTAAGGCTCTTCATCTCTGGGCTGCTCTTAGAACGTTCTAGGTTTGAGGTAGCGGATGCAAATTTTATTCAATAAGCAAAGTTTGCAGCGAAGGAGCTCATCCAGTAAGTATTGAGCTACGGACATACTTGCCAATACTAAATTGATGAGCTTGAACCCAACACACACAAAAATGTTCTACTGGCTTTCTCATTCACATGACCACGCAGCAACCTTCCAATACGGAACTATTGATGAAAGCGTTGGTTACGGATTTAAATTTGAATCCACTGCCTCCTACTTGCCTACGCTCTATGCACAATTATTTACTTAACTAGCTATAAAAAAGCCCCTGATGTTTAGGTATTTTTGGGCAAAACACGTGTTTGCTGAACATCGCCATATCGTATATAAGTTGAACTTTATGAACCACTACCTTGTAATTTAAAAATATAAAAATCATAAGAAAAGGGAAAAGGCCCCTCTGGAAGAACTATCCTTAGTTTTTTGCAACCTTTTTTTGTCTTTACCAACACTTTTAAATAAGATATTGTTTAGTACAAATATGAGTACTAGACTCTCAGGTGTTTACAGTCTGAAATTTAACAAATATTTTACCTTTTAGAGATCGAGGGCTCAACCCCATTACTATGCAGATCATATAGGCACTACCTAATAAAAATATTACCTAATATGATAATCTAGGGTGATGAAGGTGAGGAAAAGCTACACACATACTGTGTTCAGCTAAGGTACTGGCTAATTTTGAGCGATGTCTGTACCATGTAATTCATTAATGACAGAGGAGTCAGTTAATTCTGGAGTCTTTCTTCAGCAAGTGGGAGGCTTCCCCGAGTTGTTCTGTGTGCACCAAAAGACAGTCCTCGGTCCACATCTTTTCTCAGAGCAGATTAGTCAGGTACATAAACTGATAATCCGATTCATCTGTGCATTTCTGCCAATTCTCTTAATTCCCAACAGTCTCCAAAAAGAAAAGATTAGAGGCTATTATTTGTTGCATGTTTTATTTCCACAACAGATTGGGTTTCTCCTCTCCAACAACAATTTCCTGGATCCTCCTCTGCTTCCAGTTGCCCTGGTTCAGCAGAAATAACTATTCTCTGTTCCTTCTACTTTTTCTGAGGGTTAGTCTCGTTCCAGCTATATAATCATGTGCTACTTTAGTTTAGTCTGGTGGAAAACAAATTCCTTCATGCATGGATCTAGGAAAAGCTCCACTTGCCACAAAGGTAAAGTGGCTTTGCTTTATCTCTGGGCTCTTCAACTTTTGATCTATAGCCAAATTCTTTAACTGGTGTCTATTCTTTCAGGACACTTCTTGCAGAACAATTCCTGAAAACTGTATTCTCCTCTACCCCTTTCTGTCTCAGTAGGATTAAAGGCATAGTCTGTATGAACAATGAGGCTGGTGGAGTTCAGTTTGACTGCCTTTTACAATGGAATCTTCCAATCGGAGGTGAGGTTCCTCAGTGGAATCATTTTGTCCCTTCCCTTTTTTTAATGACCACAGCCATTGAACCGTCTGGCATCTTTTGAGATTGACTTCACGGCATGGATAATAACCTACGTTGGTGCTATTACCTCATCAAGCAAAGTTGTTGAGCCTTCAGCCGTCTCCTCAAAAGGCCAATATTTAGTGCCTCATGAAGCCAAAATGGTAGGGACAACATTCCTTTTTAGGTCTCGCTCTCGAGACCTATTGTCGTCGAGATGCCTCTCAAGGGAGACAGACCGGTGCACGAGCCGATTGGGGTCTGTGGACGCGCTTAACGTATAAACGGCGCGCGCGCACACACACAGCATTACTTAGGCTGGCCGAAGGCACGCACATACAGAGACAGACGCACACGCGCACACACATACCGAGACACCCCCCACCGCCGCCAACCCCGCCCAGTACAACTAAGCCCCACTCACGTCTTGTTAGCGTTCCGATGATTAGTTCATTTTTTGCAGGTCTGCACATACAAAAATGTAGTCTCGAGGGTACTGGGGTGGTAGAATTACAAAACCAGTCGGCGCGATTTCTGAAAGTTTCATGCAGGTTTAAGGTCCGCTCAATGTTCTCACTTCGGATGGCGCTCAGGAAATGAAGTCTCTGTGGAATGCACCGAAACGTGAGCTGGCGAAAGATCAAGCAAAAATATCTGCGGCCGACATCTGAAAGCACTTATCCCACGCAGCCACTCCAGAGCCCATGGTGCAGGCATGGCAGAGCGTGCGGCGCGGTCTGAGCCGCCCCGTGCGCAGCCCACGCCGCTCCGCAGTGCACGCGCGCTCTGCCACTCCCTGGAGGCCGCCCAGTGCACGCACTCCAGCACGCACGCGCTCCTAATGAGGTAAAGGAACTTTGGGAACTACGAGAACATTCAGATATCAGCCCGCTCTGCCATGGAGATTAAGTGATCTGACCAGAATCACCGGATGTTAAGCTGATGCCCAGACTCGAACCTAACTGAAAAAGTAATTATTTAAAACATACCTGGACGCAAACACAAGAAAGCGTTAGATAACAACTCAAGTCGCATCCACTCGCACCTAGGGCTTTAGTGGGATGAAAAATTGTGTGTGTGGGGGGATGGGGGGGGGTCAGAGGGGCTCTTAATAGGGCGTGCTTATTATAGGGTGCCGCCCGACTTGGTTTTTGCTGCTCCTATCATTGCATCCTGATGCATATAATACAAGTAACATTACACCTACAACTAGCCAGGACTAATAAGCAACAACTGGTGCTTCGTTGTATACAATACCGAACATGGTTTCGTTATTGTGGGAGAGGGTGCAGCGTAATGGCCAGAGCTGCTAACGCAGGTTCGAGTCTGGGCAGATGCTGAGACGGGCATCTGCTTTTTAGAACTGTCAGTGCTGATCACCGGCAGGACCCGGCCCACCTAAAGCCCTGCTCTTACCCTACACATAAAGGATCGACCTTTGGCTACCCTTCATCTTCATAACCATGAAGGGCAGCCCAGCTTAGGGGCCGACAGTCGGAGGAATAATGGTGACGATGCGGCCTGGGGCTGGCAGATAGGAGCTGTGCAAGACAGGGGCCTGGGGCAGGAGATGCCTGGTAGCCCTGGGGTCTGACGGGGCAGGATCACAGCGGGACAACGTTTCTCTCGCTGCTCAATTTCAAGCACGGATTAGTTTCTCCTGGAGACAATTCCACTTGCTTAATAACAAGGCCTGGCCAAATTTTAATTACGACGGAGTAATCCGACTATTTACTGAAAGTTACGTGATTATGACAGTGAGCGTAATTTTGAATGATGTAGGGCAAAAATGCCTGCCGCAAGAACAGAAACCGAGCGCGACTGCTGTTCCTGCTCTGTTGCATTTAGTACCATCTTCTAAGCACACTCGGATCCTCTGTCCATTTTGTTCGTGAGTGTGCATTCTGCGATAATGTAGTGCTAGAGATGCAGGGTGACACTCTTCTTGTCTTTCTATGTAATCTTGCATAATTTTGCTGTAACTCCGTGAAATTTCACTACAACAAAGTGCGCAAGTTATACGCACCCCTATAAATAATTACTCGCTTATTGAACCTCTGAGTCTTATACCAGCCTTTACACAATAGGACATCCATGCCCCCCTCACCTCTTGAGCAAGAGTACTGGCAGTCCTTCAGAACCCCCAACCCCACTTTACCCTCCTAAACAACTTACTCGAAATCTAGCTTCTAATATTAGGACGGATGTTCCGACCCCCTCGGGCCTATTCCCTCATCCTACACGATAAAATGCCAGGCCCAGGTGATGCTGGCTCCTCCCCTCATGCGCGAGGACGGACCAGCGGCTCCACGCCCTCGTATCTGTGAACTCCTTCACACCACAGTGTTTCTCAGCAGGTCCTTGAGACAACCGCTCCCTCAGCTGTGTTCCAGTAAACGGAAATTGATTGGGGCACAAAGAATGCGTAGCAAATTGCTCAGCTAATGAATGCCCTGGAGGTTTGTGCGCATCCCCATCAGGAAAACAAGTTCAAAGAAAGACACTGGACTTATTAGGTCTGCTTGTTTACATAAGACACCGATATATGGCACGTGAGGGTTCAACCCCTCATCACCAGTCCATCAAGGCAGGAAGAGAGCTGGAGGGCATACCATAGAAAGTTAATTAGAAGAAGGTGAGAGCACTAACATTGCGGATCAGAAAGCCATGGTATTTATTTGTTTCATTTTTAATCCCCAAACTTCTGAAAAACAGGTTTGTCCAAGGCATTTCTGCTTTGCCTCTGAGAAACATGGTGGTGCTGCTTGTTTCACTTGCTGGCAGTATGAGCACTGCAACTCCGGGCGCTTCACTGCTGCTCACTTTACGGCCCTAAATGCTTCCCTAGCTCGTAGGGATTCTTTGTAATTGGCTTTCATTATAATGCAACTTTAAAGATCAAACCTCGTAAACCTTTTAATGCTTCAGGGCACGACGCAGTGATGGTAATAGGCGCGCGCGCCTTAATGGGCCCGTGAAAACCTTTCATTTTCAATGATTTCATCTGTTCGGAAATGCCGAAAAATCAATATCGAGGCACGCGCTGGGACCCGATGTCTTGCAAGTTTGCAGCCTACAATACGTATTGTTTTCTTTCGTTGGCTCTGCGTGCAGTAGAGGTGGGGCGCCATTTGCATCAGTAACGTAATCCATTAAAAACCGAACAATGACCAGAATCTGGCAGCGCGCATGAATTAGCACAGCTAAATTCATGAGCTCCAAGCAGGCGGCGTTCGTGCGTCAGTGATTGTGCATGCGCCCTTTAAAATTAAGCTTGTGTCCAGTTAAGCGCTAGGAAGTTATGTACGTTTTCACTTGGGAACAAAAAAAATCATTTGTGCTTGTGAATGTAAAATGGACATCGACGGCGGTCAGGCGCACAACACCCATTGGGCTCACGGGGCTTCAACCCCTCCTTCCCCCCTCCGTCGTGTGTCAGCCCGGGCTGACCCAGCTTTGCGGGCTGGCGACATCTGATTGCAGCCGCACCCGAGTAGTTAACAGGTCTTTAAACGACCATTTACATGTAAATTAGGCTTCTGTAATGTTTTCAGCCCTTCTTACAGCCACTCTTAGAATTAGTCCCCCTGAAATATTTGTCAGCCCCCCCTGAAATTTGGCTCTAATTGCCTGCCTGACGGCGGTTAATGGGTATCCTGGAAACGATGGCAGGGAAGTAGTCCACTCCCACTGTACTGTGAATACCCCTGGTGCTTAGCTGCCGAGGTTTTACATTGCTATGTGTGACATTTTCATAGCATAAGTGTAACTATGAGTGACATTTCAACGACTTAGTTACACTTTTAGCACTGTCTATCCCTCATCTGGCACGTGAGATGGTGTGCACAGGGTGCCCTATGGTGGGTTTTTGAGGCTTCGCCCCTCGTCTGGTGTGTGTGTGCGCAGGTCACTAGATGGTGTGAGCAGGCCAAAGAAAGGGTTCTGAGGGTTGTACCCCTTGGTCTAGTGTGCGCGCAAAGTGCACTAGATATTGTGAACTGGGTGCACACAGGGTTCTGAAGGCTGTATCCCTTGTTGGGTATGTAAGAGGGTGTGCACAGGGCACTGGAAGGTGTATGGGGCTGTACACAAGCTTCTGGGGGGCTGTACTCCTCTGGTGATGGGGAGGGTATGCACATGGTTTTAGATGGTGTGAGGAGGCTTTGCAGAATGTTCTGGATGGCGTGTTGCTCACCTGTTGATTTGATTTGGGTGTTAAGGTGGTACTGGGTGGTGTGAAGGCATGCATTGCAGACACATCTGGAGGATGTACGTACAGCGTATCCATTGTATAGGCTGCGAGAGTAAGCTATTGGGATTGTAAATTACAATGCCATTTATTTATCTGTTTTCAAAACCAACACCTAAATAAAACATTTGTCATTAACAATGCCAATAGCTCTAACTTTTGCAAAGGCGAGACCGTTGCATTGTAAAGGCTTTGACAGAATTTCATCTTAGCCAGGAGATGATACTTTGGTGTTCATGCCATGACCTTATGTTCCTCAAGCTTACAAACTGCATACAACTTGGATATTATCTTGGCCCTTAATGTTTAAATTGAAAGAATACTACCTTTTAGAAGTCGGATCATTTTTTCATCACTTGTAGTGCTCATATTCCTTATAGCAGGAAATACTATTAGCAGGTGGTAAGGATATCCAAACTTCCTACTCAAGAGGAGTTCAACAAACCAAGACAAAACAGAGGAATCATTGAAGGCTTTCTAGGTGGGCAGGGTAAAGGAACGCATGTAATAGCAGATAGGTGCTATTGCCATCATGCTGAATTAGCGTTATTCACTTTCATAATCTATTCTCAGTGGACTTGTGTACCTCATTTCTTTAAAGACTGCCCATTTAGTTGCACGGATCAAAGATAGAATCACAACACTGTACATAAAGCAAGCTGAAATAAAATCAATTTCTGGACAGACAATAAGCAATCCACAGGTGAATTCTTTAAACACAGGACCCAATTCACACAGGGACTTAACAACTCAAAGTTAAGAGTGCAGAATCTCTGCACTTGTGGTGGAATCTCTGCAGGTGGAATCTCCGCACTTGTGGTGTAATCTCTGCACTAAGCATTGCAGTGCCGATATTCCGCCCCAAGTGCAGAGTCTCCACACGTGTAACTTTACGAGTCATAAGTATGTGTGTGAATTGGGCCAACAGTGTGCTTGGAATGCTCAATGTAGAAAACCTATCTATGTACTCTAGCTGTTAGACTTTGTTGCGGCTCCAACTGGTGTGTGCCTACCTTGACAACTGCTTTGTAAATATATCCTCCGTGAAGCAATGCAACTGCATGTTAAAGTGACTTTTGCGCAATTTGCAGAATTTTGATTTCTCAATAAATTGAGAACAATCCTCCTGAAATACCAGCTCAGAGGCATGTGTTATTGTTGCGGTTCTGAACACTGTTACTGCAAGTTCTTCATCCACAAGACCAGTTTCAGAGCATGCAACAGATTATGTCAAGTTTCACCCGGGTATAAAATAAATTGGTGTTTTGATCTATCGTGTTAGTGCCACAGACATGTCTTCCAATGAGACCTCTCCAGAGGCATTCTGCAACAGCAATAGAACTAATTCTCAGGCCACCTTAAAAATACGATTTTTATTTCCAGATCGCGTACACTCTTCCATTTTTCCATTGCGTTTTGATCTTCACAAGAGTTGGAGGCATATAAATGGCCCGGAACCGAAAGTCCTACATTTGGCCTTGAAGGCTGTTCTTCCAACATTGTGTGTTGCAAGATGTAGGTTCTAACAGCTTACACAACTGCACTGTTTTACATGAACAAGCAAGGAGGTGTTTGATCGAAAGAACTGTACAAAGAGGCTGTTCTCTTTGCACGCACACACATATATATTATATATTCACTATATACAACGATATTTGGTTGTGAGCAGTTCATCTGATATGGGGTCAGAATGTGAAAGCCCTCCAGTTGAGCAGGGTATCCCCCGTAGCCCACCAATGGGAGCTGTATTAGTGTGTGGAGGACACCATTTTTCTGTTGTGGGACTTGCCAGTGATTGAGATTACCAGCAAAACGATAACTGCACTGCTCTCTGGAAAGATAGATTTTTTTTTTTGCGTAAATGAGGCTTCATTGGGTCTGGACAAGACATTCAGACTTCTTTAAGCATTTCCTCCAATTCCTTTCATTAAAGGGTTATTCACAGTTTTACACAGTGCTCGTGTGATTCTTATCACACCAGACTAGGGCAGGCACCCTTGGTTCCCGGCCTCCTGCATTCAAGCTGCGAGTCCCCACGGCCACTTCTGCCATTCCTTCTGTTGCGGTGCAGCTGCCTTCTGGTTCACTTTAATGTGCCTTTTTGCAAAAAAAATTTGCCTGTAAGTTGGAAGTGTATCCCTTTCTGCCTTTGTTACCAGCAATAACTATGATATTAAGTTTTCCTTATTGGTTGTGTTCTCTCCACATGAGTAGTCTGTTGGAACTGGGGGCAGTGTTTGCCACTTGGTGTAATGGTGCTATTCCCTTGCAGATTCGAGTTCTGAACATTCTGTAGTGTGATGTATCCCTAGTAAAAAAAAGATTAAGTGTATGGGCCAATAAGACCCATTTAGTGGCTTTTTCGACTTGCATCTGCCCCGTATCAGTGATCCCTGCATTACCTCCCTGTGGTAGTAAGGTTAAGTTGTTAGTGCCCGAGTGCTGTTTTCTTCCTGTCCTATTTCTTTCACTGTGATGCTGTGGCATTGACCCACATGTTTCAAATAGAAAAGAGTTGTATTGTAGCAGTAGGATATTACCATATTGGTAAGTCTGCTACTCCTAATACCTAATCTCTCTCCTATTTCAGCAACCTCCAATCCAATCGGGTTCACTTAATTTGCTATTCGTTAAGCAGACATGCACTGAAGGTCCTTGGCACTTTGGAGCATCTGCCAGCTTGAGACCGAAAGCTACTTCCCATATGATTATTACACTCCCAACTACCTATCCCTGCCATTTCTCATTTCTACCATTTAGTAGACTATTTTTTTTTAAATGTGGAAATGGTTGGGGATGTGTAACTGTATAACTGAAGAGGCTTTGTCCATACATTATCCCTAAGTCACTTAAATCACAGACCTCTGTATTTACAGCTTGATTGCTTTCAGTGTGCCTAGTGGCTGGGAATAGTCGAATCTATGCTCTAGGACGACGGAATCACCATAAAGGTAACAATTCTGCTTTGCGGTATCCTGGTCCTCATTCAAGTTACATCTCAACAAGATATTAAGCGGAAGTGGTGTCAGTTTAAGACGACTTGTATATATATTGTTTCACATCTGGGGTGGTTTCCACATTGATTATTAAAAACTAGAGCCTGTCTATTTTAATCGAAATAATTTTAATGGAAATTGACTATTTAGGTTAAGCGTTTTCTGAATAAACCAGATTTTGGGAGTGCCACTTTGGCATTAAAAATGGTGAGATGAATTGTAGCTAGTTTGGTAGTTCTTGTAATCTTTATGAAGCACTGAAATGCCAAAATGTTTAAAAATTGTAGACACAAGTGTTTGAACGTTTAACTGGCTAGGATGTTGAGGCTAAAGGCCATGAACTGTTTCATTCCCAACAGTGCTATTCAGATACCACGTGTCTGGTAAGTAGTGAGTTTCTGTGTATGCATACTTCAGCAAAAAGGAACAACAGACAGTGTTTTCTTGTTATTCTTGCACCACATATACAGTGTTGAGGGGTACGCCTTCATACCAGTAATCCAAGGAAAACACTGCCTGTGTGACTTTATGAAATTATGAAATGGATGTTTGAAGGCTTTAAATGTGGGGGGGGGGGAAGGGGGTTCCACTGTAAAAAATGGATACCTTAAGATTTCTCCAATTTGCACGGGGAAAATATGTGCCATTGTTATGTCTACACAGACATAACGGTAACTAACGTAGTAGTTGCATTTGTTCTCTTGTGTATGCAATCTTTAGTCTCCGTTTTGTATTTTCTGTAAATGAGTCAGAATCGCAGATCTCTTTTCACTTTTAAGGATTAAGCAAATTTGTGAAAGCGAAGCTCAGTCTGAATTAATTGCTTTCGACCTATAGTGTGTGATGTTCACAATGTCCCTTCCATGGGATTTTAAAAAAAGTTTTCAGAAGGATGTTTCTCTGAAGCGAGCAGCTTTTAGGACTTGGTCTCAACATTGTGACACTTTGGTGTAGGCCCTTCTACTCGCCAGCATTGAAGTCTGGCCACTAAGAGATGTCCTTCCCTTCCACATGCAAGAACCCATTCTATGTCTGAAACCCTGCCAAGTAGTGTTATTGTGGTCATTTTCTGCCAAGTATGTTCAATCTTTATGCCGGCTGGAAAAGAACGTTTTTGCTTGTGTTCGTAACAAATATTTTTCAGTATAAAAAAAAATGTGTACTCAAGAGTGCAATCCCATTCATGTGAAAGAGTGCAGGGTCCTTTTCTAAAACTCTCTCTATGTGAAGTATTAACCAAACTAAAAGAGTCTTTATATGTCACAATGCTTGTTAAAATTGACATATACTCTTGACAGCCTGTTTGTACAGTGTGAGCGATCATTGTTTGCCAAGAAATGTGGATTGGCTAATTCATTTATATATTTCGATGTTTTATATGGCAAGGATAAAAGACCCAGGGGAGTTTTATAGAGGAGTGTTTACCCCTGACACTACTGGGGGTTATTACAAGCACAACTGTCATAGCAGCTGTGCATAACTTGTATGCGAAATATAGACACATCAGAGAACCGTACTCTTTGTAACATAGCAGTTGCCAGGTATCATACCCAAGCAGGTTTGAAGATCGGATAATCTTTGTTAAGGAACGCGTATGTTGGATAAACATGAAAGCTATTATGGGCTTTAACATTTTAGTGTATCACATATTGTACCAGCACAGTGCGTATGATGAAATAGCACGCAGGTAGATGCCTTAAAAAAATCCTCATTTACATGTGCAGGTTTTACTGAACTGTAAAAAGAGCTGTGGATTAACCTTCATATGGGAGCACTGTATTCAGTAACATTTTACACTTAATGTGGTCCTCCTTTCTAGTGCATTTTCTGTTTCCCTTCGTAAAAATGTAGAGATCCTAGTTGATTGATATTTTAGACCTAAAGGAGCACAGATTAATTGGCTTCATGAGAAGGACCGGAGTTGAGCCTGCTAGCCTCTGTTGGAAAACTGTAACACGGTACTAGTTGGAGATCAATGAGATTGTAAAAATATCTTACTGTCTCTGTCCCCTTGAATGATCTCAACTTATGTTCTTCACTGTGCACAATTACAATGGTGTAAATGTTTGCACAGAACTGTTGACTGGTCTATTAAAAATCCAGCCAAAGGCTTTTATCTGGCAACCTAGACATGCATCTTGCTGTATTGTCTTGGAAAAAAGAAAACGACGGTGCCTTGTTTGCTCTTTTCATGTAGGTGGATTTGTCATAAAACATGCTTGGAATATATTCCTTTAGTGGATGTTACTGCAAGTTAAGTTTCTAGGGATAGACTAATTTTGAAGGACATATGATATTGGATATTGCTGGTGTTAATATGTCATAGTCTCGAACATCAACCTGAAGACTGGAACAAATCCCTTTTGAGTTAGCAAAATGTCCCCAGGTAAAGGTGATCTGAAATTCCACCGATACCTACAAACAATTCTTGCTGGCTTTCATTGTGAGGTCTGCCTCCCTATGAAAGGCGATCATTACCAAACAGGTGGGTGTAGCATTGCGTTAGGTATAGATCTACAAGGGTTGATGTTAGACCGCCGTTAGACATATGATGCAGCACAGCACCTAATTTTGAGTGTTTACCTACTAATGGAATCATTTCGATACTTGGACAGATTTGAAAAACAATTTGAGGATTTCAGAGGCTTTATTACCAAGTATTATGAAAGACCATGTTATTTGAGCCTGGTCATCTACCTCCTCAGTGACGAGACTCTTTTCCGTGGCCTCCAGGAGTTTGCCCTTTTAATTATTTTACAATTTAAGTCCCCTATAAGCACAAACGCTTCAGGTTTTCAGGATAACCACCAACTTGGTTAATGATTCCTATTGTATTTGGCACGTAATCCTGGCACGAATGCTCCCTCCCCTTGAATTTTGCTTGGCACACTGTTTTTAAAGCACAGAATGCACTTCTTGATTAGACATGATTGACAACAATGAATAGTACAATTAGATGAGAAGTCCACTCTTGTTATAAATTTTAAAAAAAACATTTCATAAAGGGAGATTATGTACCAAGATGAAATGTATGTCCAAGATGATCCAAGTGTGCTCGATTCTCCTGCCATAGACTGAAAACGGAAACTGAATATGGTTCCTGAGGGAGAGTCTCCTGCAGGTGCCCTTTGTAAAAGTCATTACATCAGGTAACTGTCATCCAGTCTCATTTACACATCGTTGTAACCAAACATTTAATTCTGTATTCTTAAAAGTGGAAAGAAATCTGTGGTCTCCATTTTATAGAAGAGCATATCTAATAGAACATCAACTTGAAATGCATTACTTAATAGGTGATTCCATTTCGGTCTGTGCTGCTATCCATTTCATAATGGTACCTATTGCATGTTCATAGTGAAACTTTGGAGGAGGAATTTGTCTCCATGTTGGATGATTCTTAGTGTTGTGAGAATGTACTTGTGAATATGTTTTTAGTTTTCATGTGTAGAGTGTGTAGCCTCTATCTAGGGGTTACTGCTGGAGAAATTGTCAGTTTGGATATTACACATATTAATGTTTTGTAGTTTACTTTAGGACCGTCCAGCAATGCAGCTTTACCAGCCTGGAGTACGGAACCGTAGTCGACAAACACAGTGTGAGGAGGGTGCAACCAGATCTGCAGAGAGAGGAGACCAAAATCTCGAGAGTGAGACAAATGACGTGAGAGAAGAGTAGGTGCACATACGCCAGATGTGTTCTGACCGTCAGGGACAGCAAACATGGACCCAGCCATCTAGAAGTGCCTTCAAAGAGGAGAAAGGAGCAAAGGCAGGGAAGGAGGCAGCTGCAATCGTGAACATGTTCCTCCAGAGGAAGTGTATTCCTGGCTGAAGAAAGAGCCTCGAGATGGAGTCGGAATTTAAGAAAACCGTTCTGAAAGTTAAAAAAAAGAGCATTCGTTCCTGGAACGACCGTTTCAGAGACTAATACCAGCAAGGGTGGCATGCGTTTCTAGTTCGGAATATTGACATGTCATGTGGCCTTAACTAATGCTAAATGTATTTGCACTCCCTGGTCTGGTATTTGGATATGAGAAAATGGCGCTAATGCTGCATTTGGAGCTTGTGCTTGTTGCACTTTAACTGCAAAGCAAAGCTAACGTTTCCACTTTCCAGCTTATGAACTTTCATATCTGAATGCTACTCGCTTGAATGTTACTCCAGTGACAGAATACTAATTGTAGCACAAAATGGTACCAATCAACCAGTATATCAATGCCCGTTCGATATTTCCTTTTGTCACTACTGATAACGTGTGGGAACTTTCTGTAACTCACAGTGCAGTTGTTCTGAATGAATCTTAGTTGACTAGGTTGGCCGAGCAACTTAAATATGGATAACAATGAATGCATCATGAACTGTGTCCCCATTTTGTCCATAACCTATCTTGATTAAAAATAAAATCTGATTAAGTAGGTGTGATATGCAAACATCCAACTGGAATATTATTGAGAGCTGCATAGTTTGAACCTAATCATTGCCCGATTTACTTATGTGCCAGTAAATCTGGGGGTTCATGGGGGAGGGGAATGCCTCATTTGGTGCAGCTTTGCTGTTTAATAAGAGAATATTTCTTGAATCAAATCATCCGAATCCTACAGATAATGATTTTTTTAAACTTAAAACAATAAAATTCATGGACTATTTTTTTGTTTACAATTTTAAAACTGTCAAATTCCGTGCATCTGTTCCACCCTATCATGTGCTCCGCGTGCAATGTCTCACTACCATTAAATAATACCTTTTTGATTACTACCCATATCATAGACCATGTATGTGTGAGGCTAGAAGATGCAGAATTCAATGGAAAGGTACGTCTTTAAAATGTTAATGTTCATGCATTATTGAACTTATAAAGTGTGATTATCTTTAATGTTCATGAACACGGAATATCTCTGCACATAGGATCCTGGAATTCCCATTTAACAAGGTAAACATTTGTAATAGAATACTGCCTATGCGCAAGCAGCATTTTATTTACAAATAAGGGAAATCTAAAACCATATAATTGAAATTAATTTAAAAATATCAAAGAAGAGTTTAAAAACAACATGGTGGGGTGAATAGGTCATGGACGACAACAGTACAAGATGTCTCCCAAATTGAGTGCTGTTCACCGATCAGTGATTCATCCGCTACCCTTTTCAGAAATACAAGAGGTGCAAGGAAAGTAGTGGTGACCTAATGGGGGAAGTGTTTACTATGCTTATAGTGTTTGAAAATTATAGGTTGGCTCAGAACGTTTTTAGCCCAATTCTCAAAGGGCCTCTGAACTTGTGGCAGAGGATTTGCAGTCGTAGGGGAGGGGGGGTTCCCCACTCTTGGCAGTACCTAACAATGAGTAACTGCAGTGTGGAGCCCCGTCATGACTTCAGGGTCTCTGCCACGAGTGCGGAGGCCCTTTGGAATCAGGCCCTTAATTCTGCATCTAAGCTGAAAGATGTATGTGCAACCTATGGCCTGGCTACAAAGGAAGTCAATGGCCTGTTGAGATTGAAAGGACTTGGTTTCAGACTGTGAGGAGGTATGTGGTGTCCTGTGGCTCTCCATATGATGTATGAGGTTGGAGGTGACCGCTCTGCTGTCTTCTGTTTCTCCACTCCCAAAATCTCCCCTTCTGCCCACCTGCCATGTTGATCGTTCCCTCTTGAAAAACCAACGTTTACTGCTTGGTAGGCCCAGAGTCTTCTCTGCTCCTAATCACAAGGAGCTGGCTACCTTCTTGGAATCTCAGCAGGCTGAGCATGTTGAATGGTGCAGACCTCCAACTGCTGTAAAAAGGACTGTACTGTGATATGGATGCCATTTGCCAGTGAAGTGAGAGGGTCGGGCTACGCTTTATTGCTTGGAGCCTGTGATTGACTGTGTGAAGGTCCTAAGAAAGGAGAGGGACCTGTGAGGGGTGCTGGTTTAGGGGACAGACTCCTGCCTCCTCCCTAAAGTTCTTTAAAAAAGCACCATATAACAGGACAGTACTTAGAGGGAGAGGTGTGGCGCCGCGGCCAGGGCGACTGACGCTGGAATCTGGGGATCAGGGTTCGATCCCCGGCTCCGGCGGCAGGTTAGCCCAGCACCATGTGACTCTGGGCAATAGCTCGCTTAATCTTCCCGACAGCCCCCAGCGCCTAGAGACCCTTACGGGTGATTGTGCGCTTTACAAATGTGGATTATTATTATTATTATTATTATTTAGAAAGGGGCAGGGTGATCAGAAAGACGGTTACTGGCAGCCTGCAGGGGAGCCTCTAGTTTGGTCTGGGCATCCCTACTTAATGTTTCCAGTAAAGAAACCCTTGCCAGATACTAGTGGCCTAACAGGTGTCTGACATTTCAGCTATATTGAGACAATGGCACAAAACTGTCCTCTATCTGGAACTTCTGGTGGCAGTGAGGTGGCTTGGCTGTGCAGGTGGGGAGGTTTGGTGGGTGTATGCGGAGTGAGAGGAGGTGGGTACTGGAATTTACAGTCCACCTTTGTCAACTGCCTTAGCTTGGTGGTTGGTTATTGTCTAGTGTTAAGGAAGGTATTAGCCCCTTTATGATTCGTGCAGCCACTAGAGCCTCTAAGGTTTGAGTGCTAAAATTAAATGGAGTAGAAGGGCTTGTGTCTCGCCTTGCACCAGGGTAATCCTGACCTCAAGAGACTGATGGGTGGCAAGTGTCAGTTTCTTGATTGTACGTGATACAAGGTACTGGCACGTGTTGGGTTTGCATGTGGCTTATATGTTGTGGTGATCTTCACTGGGAGATTTCTACCATTTGTTGTGTCTAGGAAGTGGTTAGACTTCTTGCTACTGGTGGTGGACTGTGGGGGAGACAGAAAGCTCTGATTAATTGCAAATACACCTCATCCAAGTTGCAGGAAAATGTTCTTTGTAAATGGGGCCATTGTTGTTAGACAGCACGGCTTTCACTCTCAATTTGGGTGGTAATGGTAATGCTCTAAAAGATGGGTGATATTGATAGTTTTGGAATTGCTGTTTAAGCACACTTCGCCCATTATTTCAGTCTGTGTGGCATTTGGAATATGAATTATGTATGGAACTGTCAATATTTGTGCTTCTTCTTGGTAACTCGCTCTCCAAATTTGCTCTTGGAATTTACTCCCCCCTGTCCCCAACCCTATCAGCAAGATCTTGGTATGGAACATATAGCTAGAAGAATTTTCAATAATTCTTTGATTGGAACTATTGGTAAGAACCGGAATTTAGCTAGTTGTATGTATATTTCGAGAAATCGATACATTGATAAATAGATTGATAGCCTGATTGATCGATAGATGGCAGAGAGATCAATAGATGGGTAGATTGTTAGACGGGGACATTGATAGACAGATCTGTAGAGCTAGAGATTTAGTGAGATAGAGCTATAGAGAGGGCGTGACCAGTTCAATCTGAAGTTACCTTGTTGGAAGCATAGTTCAACATGATAATACTTACAGGCTGACTGATATAGTTGCAAACATTTAAGAGAACCCTGCATACTGAGAAGGTTAGTAAACTTGAAGACCTGCTGTCAATGAAACAGAGAGACCAAAAGGTGTCTCCCGAACCGTAGGCTATCTGCCATTTCACCTGCATGAGGAACAACTGTAGGAACCTTGCACTGAATGCTGCTAAGGCACATTATATTACGGTACAGTGGATGTTTTATGACATGGGGGCTAAAGTTGGGATGTTGGTAGCCTAGTTAAGGAGGGCGGATAAAAAACTACAGGTGGACAGCATTAGTCAGGAAGCAAACAGATGGAGCTTTACAGCTGACAAAGCTTTTGCACACATTTCTCCAGCTGTTGTAAGGAATTGTATTCGACTAGCCCTGAAGAAGTGGGGACACTATGGCAGAGTTACTCATTGAGCTTAGGCTCCCTTGTTTGATGGAAGAAGGTATAATTGAACTGGAAAAGTACCTTGTGGTGGATGGAATTTGTAGGTTTATTGATGCTTGCACCGAAAAGTATGCCAGCAGAATCATTTAAAAAAATTTTTTTTAAAGAGGTTGGAGTTGTGCTTGCTGGTTGTGGTAAATAAATAATTAAATACCTGATCTATTTTTCGGAATAATTAATTAACAGATAGCTCAATAAATAAGAGTCAAGATTCGAGGTAGCTGGAGTTTGCAGGTTTTAATACAGCATAAAGGACAGGAACAGGACAACCTGCACGGGAATAGGATGGCAGGGCCCGGCAGCTGCCGGGGCAGGATCTGGGATGAGCGCGCTGGTTTTTTAATAACAGTGCACAAGCATATATACTTAAACAAAATACATGGTATTCAATACAGTAGGCGTAGCAGTGGGCGGGGTTCGTAACAGTCGCGAAAGATAAGGCAGAAAGTAGGTGTAACAAGAGGCGTGTACATAGACATGTGATGTAAACGTAACAGAATATGTCATAAATGGGGCGGAAACATGGAGGGGGCTACCTAAGGAGCCGGGACCTCTAACCTAGTGGTGCGCGCAAACTGACAATGACGTGTTACTAGGAGGAACTGGGGGCTATGACTTCTGTGCTAGAAGAAGAGACTGAAGTCTGGAGAGTCAGAGCGACATGTACCTAAACACTATCTAGTATCTGATGTTTAGAGAACATATTGATAGAATCCAAAAGTTATCAGGGTAAAGGCTAACAGACTCTAAGACTGGTGCATGCATTATTCTACATGTAGTGCGTGTTGAGGAATATTAAATGACCATTAATACAGTATTTCTCTTACATGGAGACGTAAAGGCTAGACCATGACGGAAACTATTGATGCGATTCAGTAGCTTAGGAATGCAGAGAAGGAGGGCTGGACTGATAACTAGAATCATAACATACTCTTGGCAGACTGAGAGGCAGAGCCAGGCCGAGCCGGGCACTGTGAGGCATGAAGTAAGTGAAGGGTCAGGGATACAGGTGGGGGCTGTATCGCTCCTCGGAGAGGGTTCAGGAGACAGGAGCTGAATCTGAATCCGGGCCCTTTTGAGGCCTAGAAACGGGGACTTATACTGATTTAACGTGCACACTGTGAAACGTGGCAACATAACTTTACATAGGCCTAATACTCGTAGCTTTCACGAGAACTGGGAACTGGCATACTAGAGTTGGACACAACTGTACTTGCGTCTTTAATCGATCATAAGGGAATACATATGCATATTAATCATGCACATATAGCATAAGATGGGGAACACGTAGGGACACAGAACATGGCAAAATTTACTTTTCCACATTCCCTCCTTGTCACTACGTTTCCATCAGGAAACAACTATATTCATGATACCATCTATCATTTCATACAGTATCATTTGCTCGTCTCGAATTGTCTTGGAACGGGACTTAGAGCGGGACTTAGGACTAGGAATACAAGAGGTAGCACAAATGCCGCAAATCGCAGGGCCACATTGTATACAGAGGCAGCAACTGAACATGATCGCTACTGCAATACCTAGAAATGACAATACTTTCCATCCCCAGGCAGAAATTATACTCCAGAACCAACCAGACCATGTCCAGGTGCCTGGATTCTGGTGTAACTGATGGGCAATTTTATGACGTCTGGTTATAGCTGAATAAACAGACGGCGCGTTATTAGGAATGAAAATGCAGCAACTAGATCCGATGACTCTACATGCTCCTCCTCTATCGGCCAGTATGACGTCAAGAACGAGACGATTTTGGAGCACAACAAATCTCATAGCAGATTGCTCTTCGGTTAAGTTACCTAGAGCAGAGGCAGTCTCATTCACTACTGCTTCAAGGGTTCTGGTTAATCTACGTATTAATTTACTATTCTGGATAGGTCCTATAAAGAAGAAGAAACCTCTATTGAAGTCTGTATACTGTTCTAGAGCAGTTTCAGTTTGATCGACAATTGGGGACTCGATCTCCCTTCTATGTCTAATGTGTACTAGATGTGTGTTTCTATGATAATCAGATGGGGCTAGGAAAACTGGTGGCAGTAGGAAGGCAATGTAACAGGTTCCATCCCAATCGAGGGGCAGACGAACATATGCGGTCTGACCACAAACAAAATAAGAATGACGTGAAGCTTTGAAAATAGATTTCCCACTGTCACTATACTTGACAATAGTAGTACAATCACTATGTCCTACATATACGGAACCATTATTTCTGACACATAATTCGCCTTTGACTGGTAGTACTGAAATAGCAGGCAAGTCTGGAGTAGGATCAGACTGAACATTCAGGACCATAAAATTCGAAGAATAATTACCCAAATTATAAACTTCATTTTCTAGATCTAACCCTGTTCTGTGGGGAAGACCTTGCTTGTCTGGAAAACATGTACTATTCAGAAGGGACATATCTGTTGAGGATTACGTTAACATGGACCAGGCTCCACACGAACCATTATGTGAAAACGGATAAGGAAACAGTGGCAGAACTCCCTTCGGTGTCTGGAAAGGGGGGAGTCGACCACACACCCAACAATTAGTGGCATTGCTGGTCTGGTGTGAATAATGTAACATACGGATAAATGTATTGTTGCGCATAGCAAGACGATAGGATAGCTCGTGAGGAGGCAGATCACTAAACGTGTGCTCTACTGTAGCATTAGAAAACATATTTACATGAGAAATTGGAAAACATAAATGAAATGCATAACTTGTGCAGGTAACCATCAAACTCAGAAACAATATAAAACTTAGAAAAACGATACATCGGATTGAGTTTTGACTAACTCTCTCACTATGGGGGTCTATCTCATACATGTCAGATACCTGTCTAACCGTTTCACCCGAGGGGGACTTAGACAATTAAACTGGCTGACTTATTTTACTAGACCGGAGCTTCTTTTTATACTCCTGCTGCGGAGTTTTCTCTAACAGGGAGGGCTTGGAATCAAAGTCAATAGCGGGACAGTCCTTGAGAATAGGGCAATTTTTAGACTCGGAAGTGTCCGTAGAAGTATCACTGAACGTTTTAGTTCTTAGTCCATGAAATTTCTTGACGTGAGACAGGTGCACCCAGCCTTTTCTGCCTTCCAACTTCACGGCCGTGCGGGTGGTCAGAAGGACTAACTTCGGCTCCTTCCAGCGAGGCTCCAGCGGACTTGAACGATCAAAGTTCCTGATTAAAACCAAAGTGCCGGGAAGGACCTCGTATGGCTTGACTTCAGTATTGTCGGGAAATGCAGCGGCAACCTGTGAACGACAAGAGTGTAGGGCAGACATCAAGGAAGCTAGGTAATCTGTCAGCATATTACTAGAAACATCTGTAATACTTCGGGGTCTAGGTGTACCCCACATGTTCGGGGGGCGGCCGAATACGACCTCATAAGGGGACAGACCTGATCTGGAGTGTGCGACCATGCGCATATAAAACAAAGCAACTGGCAGGGCAACTAACCAGTCTACACCTTTTTCTTGACAGATCTTGGCAATACGGGTTTTCAAGGTTTGATTATGTCTCTCTACGAGACCGGCTGCTTCTGGATGGCGTACACAATGGAACTTCCACTGGTACCCTAACAAAAGGGAAACGTGCTTCATGAGTTCAGATGAGAATGGCTGGCCGTTATCAGAATACACGACCCTAGGGAGTCCATAGCGGGGGAAAAATTCACGAACCAACTGCTTGGCAGTGGTCGCGGCTGTGTAATCTGGGACTGGATATGCTTCTGTCCACCTGGACAAAGCGCATACAACTACAAGGACATACTTGAAACCTCGACATCGCTCCATCTGAATATAATCCATCTGGAGGACCTCAAAAGGGTGGTCAGGGGGCTGGAATCCCCCTTGTTCCACCGGGACACTTTTACCTGGATTGAACTGGCAACATATCATACAGGTACGGACTTTCTGCTTGGCTGCAGCTCGTAAATGCTTGTTGAACCAAAGGTTCTGGATACTGTCTAGCATGGCTTTTTCTCCTAAATGTGCTGGACTATGTGCGGTATTAATAATGACTTGAACCATTGAGTCGGGGAGAAACCATGTGGCTTTTCCCTTCGTCACCCATCCCTGATCTGTCTGGACCCCTCCTTGTTCGGACCATTTCTTGATTTCTTCAGGAGTAGCATGTGACTGGATATCTATGACATCTTGAGTAGGGTCCTTAACTGTCATACATGTAGTCTGTTCTGGAGTGGATGTCGGTGTCTTGTTAACTGGAATGTCTGGTGTCTGAGCAGTAAGCTTGGCTGTTCGATCTGCTAGATCATTTCCTTGAGAAATAATGTCTGTGACTTTCGTATGTGCTTTGCACTTCATGAAAGCGATAGCTGTCGGTAAATGTATTGCATCTAACAGAGCTTGAATAAGGAGACCATGCTGAATCTTGGTTCCATGAGAAGTCATGAAACCTCTTTCTTGCCAGAGCACTCCAAAGTCGTGTACAACTCCGAATGCATAACGTGAATCTGTGTAAATATTAACTTTCAGGTTCTTGGCACGTATGCAGGCTTGAGTCAGAGCAACTAGCTCTGCTGCTTGAGCGGACAGGGTGTCAATACGATGTGTCTCTATAACGTCAGTGTCAGTAGTCACTGCATACGCGGCTACTAGTTCTCCTGTACTTGTTCTCATACATGAACCATCCACAAAGTGTCAGGTTGGGATTAGATAAGGGAATGTCTGTCAGATCTTGTCTTGGCTTAGTCATGGTGTTAATGACTTCCACACAGTCATGTGTGGCAGGATTTGAAGTAACTGACGGTAACAGTGTAGCAGGATTTAGAACGTTGCAGCGTCTGATTTCTATGTGTGGCTGGAACAGTGTCAGTTCATAACCTGTTAAACGTGCAATTGTCAAGTGCTGAGTCTGTGTTCGGTTTAAAAGAACTTCCACGGAGTGTGGAACTTGTACTGTCAAGGAGTGTCCTAACACTATGGAATCACTTTGTCTGATAGCTAGTGCTGTGGCTGCAACTGACTTGAGGCACGCAGGCAACGCCTGAGCTACTGGATCTAATGTGCTCGAAAAATAAGCACAGGGCTTGTATTGTCCTGCTTGATCTTGTGTAAGAACAGATAATGCAGTACCATCACGTTCTGTGACAAAAAGTGTAAAAGGCTTACTGTAGTTCGGCGTAGCTAGAACAGGAGCTTGGCATAAGGCTTTCTTCAACTCATTAAAACTAAGTGTATGTTCAGATGTCCAAGGGAGAACAGTCGATACGGCTGCCTCCTGAGTCGTTAACTGTATCAGTGGCTTGGCTAGAAATGCATACTGAGGAATCCATTGTCTGCAGTAAGAAGTGAGGCCGATAAAAGCACGTACCTCCTTCTGGGTCTTGGGCTGAGGAAGACTCGCTATTAACTGGATACGGTCAGGTGTCAACTGCCTACCCCTCTTGGACAGTAAGTGGCCTAAGTAGATCACTTGCTGGACACAGAATTGAAGCTTCGAAGGGGACACCTTGTGCCCCATCTCGGCTAGGAAATACAGAACTGTAAGTGATGCCCGCTCGCACGCACGTTCAGAACGGGCTGTGATCAGTAGATCATCGACATATTGGAGCAGGGCAGTGTCAGTTGGCATGTGAATATTGTCTAGTTGCCTCTTAAGTGCTTGACTGTAAATACTAGGACTTTCTGTGAAACCTTGATGAGCTCGTGTGAATTTATAGCTCCTTCCATTTAAACAGAATCCGAAAAGGTACTGGCTGTCTGGATGAATGGGGACACTGAAAAATGCATTCTTGAGGTCGATTACAGTAAAAAATGTAGCTTCAGAATCAATGGCTGTCAACAGGGAAGAAATATCTGGGACAACTGGATACTGGGGAATGATACATTTATTAAGTTCTCGAAGGTCAATCACTAATCGATATACTGGAGGTGCATTTGGATCAGTACGTTTCATGACTGGAATAATAGGAGAATTACATACATTGGAGTCAGTTTCTACAACTACTCCTTGAGCCATGAGCTCGTCAATAATTTTGGATAAGGCTGCTACAGCCTCAGGTGGCAATCTGTACTGTCTGATTCGTGGCAGGACTACACCTTGCTTGAGAGTCACACGATGGGGTGTGATTTGCATAAAACCAACATCAGTTGGACCTTGTGCCCATAGATGCTGCGGAACATTAGACAATCTCTGATCGAAATCTCGTAAAACATAGTGACCCTTGAAGTCACGCAAAAACAAACGTATTCCCTCTGGGGAACAACAAATAACTGCACCTAATTCTTTCAATGTCTTAATGCCTAACAAATTTTCTGGACATGATTTCGTAAGTAATAGATCAGTAGTTCGGGACAATGGACCAACTTCTAGAGTAACTGGCTTTGATATCTCGTTTACAATAGGCTTTCCTGAAAATCCAAGGGAAACATTTCTAGAGCCTGAGAGCGGAGCCCCTGGAACCTCGTCATGACTGATAGTAGTCCTACTTGCCCCTGTATCAATCAGAAACTTTCTGTCTTTCCCTAATACTTGACTGTGAACATAGGGACCCTCTTGATCTACAGGAATCTCGATGAGAGGCAAGCCTACCTCCCTCTCTAGGCTGTTTCATGAATACGGCTGATACTCTGGATACTCTGTCTGGGCATACTGGTACATCTGCTGTGTAACATGCTGTGTTGCAGCAATAGGCTGCGGTGCTGGAACTGTCTGTTGTGCATTCTGTGGTGGCTGAGAAGTCTGTGAAACTTGCTCTTGTCTAGGCGGACGTGGTCTTTCTTTAGTCTTACCAGTGGCTATATTGTGTTTCAGAACTGCACATTCGTTTATAAAATGACCTGGCTGTTTACAATAATTGCATGTCCCTTTAACGGGAGCTGCAGGATGACTGGCTTGATTCGTACCCCTCTTCTGACTGTCTTGAGGAACAGATTGTGCAACTAATACTTTCATTTTCGTGTCTTTCATACGTTTCCTTTCGTGATCTTGCTCTTCTCTGATTCTATTCTGGTGGTACTGGAGCATCTGTAACATCTGGGACGGAGTACTAGCTTGCCATGTACTTTCGACTTTCAAAACTCGATTCTTAACTTGTGGACTTGAATTCTCGACTAATTTAGTAACAAAAAGATGAGGGTATGACTCACTACTCGTCTTTAAACCACTGTTTATGATAAAACATTTCTCGAATCTGGAATAAAAATCACTAGTGTCTTCGTCTTGTTTCTGTTTACAGGCTGAGATTGCATCCCAGTCTTCCTTTTTAGTGGCTAATAACCTAGGCAAAACCTGTATCAATAATTCTGGTAATTCTTTACATTTGTCTCCAAGACCGGTACCTGGTACTCGTATCTTATCTTCAGCTTCTAGAGCTGTCCAATCTTTTTCTCTCCCACCTCCCATTCTTTTTCTTTAAGTTTTTCATATATGCCCGCAGGCAACAGGACTTTTAGCATTTTAATTATATCTGGATACGTGTATTCTCCCATACGGAGCATGTCTTTTAATTCCCGGTGGAACCCTGCTGGATCTTTGTCGTGACAGGGAATTAACTTCTTCATTTCTAAGAGTTCCATCTTGGTAACTGGGGTGTAAACAAATACTCGTTGCATTTCACCACCCGCTGTCTTAACTGGGTGTACTTCTCGTAACGGATGCTGTCTGTCTATGTAAAACGGTTTACTTTCCGGGGGTGAGACATGAACAAAATGCGGGTTCAGAAACGTTCTATATTTATGGCGCTGTTCTAGAATGACACTAATTAAATCGGTACCTAGACCTTTCCATCTATACTGGAGTAACTCGTTCAGGATATCATGTAACGGGCCTGGATCAGAATGTTGACCCTCATACAGTGTAATGAGGTGCTGGATCATATACATACCCACCAGTCGCTGCTCGGCTGGGGGCAGTTTCAGAAACATTTGTGCCACTATTTCGTCTGGAAAAGTGGTAGAATCAGTAATCCATCGGACTGCTGATCTGGCTAGTTCTTGTTCATGCATGGTACTAAGTTCACTATAACCGATACGTGATTTCAGAATATGATCGGTAGCTTGAAATACTTGTTCTAGAGAGCCTTGTTCTGGTGCTGGAGGATGAAAGACTTTCTTGTGTTCTAGGCGTAAATGTCGGTCTGGAAATCTAGATTTACCTACATACGCTATTCTGGCGGGATTCTCGTCGTCTACCTCTTCAGTAGGAGAGTCATTTTCTTTCTCGCTTACTTGTGCTTCTCTGCGTTGTTCGTGTAACCTTATTATTTCTTTACGTATTTTCTTGTACATACTCTCTATACTATTGAGTGTCTTGTGCTTACCCTCGGCTATATTATCCCTCCACCTTGTCAGAATTTTCATTTCGTTCGGATCTTTAGTCGGGGAATCTTGTTCCCTAATTAAACAATTGATCAGAAACTTTAATAACATGAACTGGATCTCAGCTTTCCTGAGAGACATGACTTCACCAATACTTTCTGGATCGTCTCCTGTACGAATGAAACGATACATTCTGTCTAGATCTTATTTCATATTCGGTAGGGTGACCAAATACTCGGACACCTGCCTTATACGTACGGAATATATAACCATACTATCCTCGCCTGGAACTGGATCATAACAGCATTCAGTAAGAGCTCGCCTGATTTCTGCAATGGACTGATATTTGGGCGTACGCTGTAATGCACGTTCATGTAACTCGACTACCCCTAGACGTCTATTTGGCGGCGGGGTACCAGGAGGACCTCCTCCCGCAGCCCCTAAACTGGAATCGTCGACTGATACTCTTCGTGCTGGCAAAGTGACTGATGTGGCGGGAATTTGTACTACGGGCTGGACCGGGGGTACCGTAACAGGTGCTGTAACAGGTGCCCCGGTGGCTGGAGGACCATGAATTACATTATTTACAGGAGCTGGTGGAACAGGATTTGCATATTCTGGGACTGTGTCGTCCAAATAGGACGAGAGAAAAATATCAGCTGCAGTCGGTTTGTGACGTAGCTTGGTCGGAACTAAGGGCGGCGGAAAATTACTGGATGCCTCCGGGGTTGCTTTTGGCAAGCCCTCGGCAAGAAGAGGATACATACCCTTAATGAGGGCATTCCTCTGTCTGTCTGACTGTTCGGTTTTAACTCGTTGACCTATTTCGATTAATTCCCTTTCTTGGGCTCTTTCTGAGGATTCTCTACTTAATTCTGACTTTCTGATTTCTTTTTCGGTTCTTTTATGAGATTCTTTGCGCCATAACTCGATGGCATCTTTCTGTGACTGTCTGGCTTTCTTTTTCCATAATGCTTCTTCTACTCGCATGATGCACTCGGCATCCCATGTACCCGATACGGGCCATCTATACTTTTCCTCTAACTGTTTGGTGTACTCCACCCATAAATCTAAATACAATATGGCGCTTATGCCATGCTTTTGATACATAAAATGACCTGGACTGTCCCTAGGCGGGACAGGAACTGCTTCTTCTAACAGACCTTTTCTAGTTTTTAACTGACATAACTTGGAGAACAGAGGCATGGCTTAACTGGAGTCTAGACACAATACAATACACGATGAACACGATGATTACTGAAAAACAACACATTCATACCACGACATTGAAAACACATGGAAGAACATTTAAAATAACAGTTCGGACAAAATACTACCTGGAGTACTGAAAACAGAATACATGAATTTCTCGAGAACAGAACTTGACTTAGAACAGAAACTAGAAGGACTAGATGCACTGCTAAAACAGTACGAAACTTACCGGTCCCATAAAGAGACACGTCAGGACCCGCATCCACCTAAGTGGACACTTCGTGTTGGATCTGCGTACCCAAACCCACGGACCAGAGACAATGCAATTGACCCTGTCTAGATACTACCCCAGCAACGGTACTCACCGGGCAGCAAGAACGGAAGGCCTCGGACTGGACTGGACTGCTACGACGACGGACGGACGAACCTCGGACTTCAGTTACAGGTGGGCCTCCGGATACCTCGGACCTTGGACTCTCGGCTTGGCTCTGGTCGGGACTCGCCGCGTTCCTCCACCGCCTCGTCTGGATGCTGGACCGCAACCTCCGTCTCCTCCGTGGGCCTGAGGGATACTTGAAGCAGAAATATCTGCACGTGCACGGTATGGTTCCGTCACGGCTGCAGAGGATCAGGGGGCTTGCGTGGCTTCACCGGCGCGTGGGGAAAGGGCAAGTCCCTATTCGGGCGCCATTATGTGGTAAATAAATAATTAAATACCTGATCTATTTTTCGGAATAATTAATTAACAGATAGCTCAATAAATAAGAGTCAAGATTCGAGGTAGCTGGAGTTTGCAGGTTTTAATACAGCATAAAGGACAGGAACAGGACAACCTGCACGGGAATAGGATGGCAGGGCCCGGCAGCTGCCGGGGCAGGATCTGGGATGAGCGCGCTGGTTTTTTAATAACAGTGCACAAGCATATATACTTAAACAAAATACATGGTATTCAATACAGTAGGCGTAGCAGTGGGCGGGGTTCGTAACAGTCGCGAAAGATAAGGCAGAAAGTAGGTGTAACAAGAGGCGTGTACATAGACATGTGATGTAAACGTAACAGAATATGTCATAAATGGGGCGGAAACATGGAGGGGGCTACCTAAGGAGCCGGGACCTCTAACCTAGTGGTGCGCGCAAACTGACAATGACGTGTTACTAGGAGGAACTGGGGGCTATGACTTCTGTGCTAGAAGAAGAGACTGAAGTCTGGAGAGTCAGAGCGACATGTACCTAAACACTATCTAGTATCTGATGTTTAGAGAACATATTGATAGAATCCAAAAGTTATCAGGGTAAAGGCTAACAGACTCTAAGACTGGTGCATGCATTATTCTACATGTAGTGCGTGTTGAGGAATATTAAATGACCATTAATACAGTATTTCTCTTACATGGAGACGTAAAGGCTAGACCATGACGGAAACTATTGATGCGATTCAGTAGCTTAGGAATGCAGAGAAGGAGGGCTGGACTGATAACTAGAATCATAACATACTCTTGGCAGACTGAGAGGCAGAGCCAGGCCGAGCCGGGCACTGTGAGGCATGAAGTAAGTGAAGGGTCAGGGATACAGGTGGGGGCTGTATCGCTCCTCGGAGAGGGTTCAGGAGACAGGAGCTGAATCTGAATCCGGGCCCTTTTGAGGCCTAGAAACGGGGACTTATACTGATTTAACGTGCACACTGTGAAACGTGGCAACATAACTTTACATAGGCCTAATACTCGTAGCTTTCACGAGAACTGGGAACTGGCATACTAGAGTTGGACACAACTGTACTTGCGTCTTTAATCGATCATAAGGGAATACATATGCATATTAATCATGCACATATAGCATAAGATGGGGAACACGTAGGGACACAGAACATGGCAAAATTTACTTTTCCACATGGTAATGTTACACAAGACTGAAGAATATGAGCAATCACATGAGGACTTGAGGTGCTATAATAATCTTAATATATAACAAAGGTTATCAGTGAGCAGGTATTCTTCATATTGTCTGGTCTCCTATCTAAATACTGAGGCAAAAGTGTTGTTTATCGTGCTGGCCAGTATATTGCACCCAGTGGGCAACACCTCTTTCACGCACCTGTGACAGTCCCGCTTAATGCGCCATAGGTCCACAAGGTTCACTTTACTCATACAACTGTACTAAAAGGGCATGGACTATCGATGATACCATGGCAATCCTTTCCTTCTGCAAGAAGGAAGCAGTTGATTTGATTGAATGATTTACTCTCCTCGCAGTCCTGACAAAGAAGGGCTTTAGGCCCGAATGGTATTGGATAGCGCTTTTGTACACTCAGCCTGTTGCCACTGTTAGGCAGATATTCTGTTGCTACAATTTGCTACTCAAACCTCTGGCTCAATCAAACCCAAGTGACGAAGTTTTATGTGTTTCAAGCAGAGGATGAGGACGATGATAGGATCTTACGCTATGTAGATGATTTTGCACTCTATTCAGAGTCTCGTGCATGTTTCCAGGAATACATTTTGCATTCCAGGGACTGATAAATTCGGCAATGTCCGCCATATTACAGATTTAGGAGTGAAAAAGCGGGGTCTTCTATTCATCATTCGATTCTGATGAGCAGGAATTAATTCTAATACTTGAGGCTGTAGGTCTCTGGTATCTCCATGCAGGTTTTGGAGATTAACCTCCATATAGTAGTTGCCAAGAAAACGTTTTTTTACTTGAGAGAGGGGCCTTGTTTAAAATGATGCCTTTCCATTTGCTGAATGTCCTGCAGAATACTTGTTGTTTGGTCTGTACAGTGTTTTTCCAACCGCAGTGCAATGGGACACCTAAATGGCCTGGTTTTCTTTGACTGTTTACAGATCTCCTCGAGAGCGAGTATTTATCTCATATATATATATATATATATATATATATATATATATATATATATAATTTTTATTACTGCTTCCAGCTGGTGGTTAATTATTGGGTGTATGCCCCCAGTGAACCCTCAGTCAGGGTTGATGGGCTTGCCATGAGAAGTATGACGCGTTTTCGCTATAAATACTTTGAGCCATAGAATTGTTGATTAGAACATGGATGGTAAACTCAAGTCGTCAGGCTGGAATGGGAAATGACTGACTCTGGTTAGGTCCAACTTTGGGAGAGATAGCTTTGTTGGGAACTTCAGACAATGGTACCTTATTGGTATCCTTATCATTTGACCAACTCCATTATGAATTGGACCATATGTAATGGTATCTGCAAATTGGAAATTCATCGGTAAGCTATAATATAGTCTTGGATTTCCTGTGAGATATTCACATTTGGATGCCAGTGTTAACTGAAAAACTCATTGTGGCTTGGCTTCCTACATACACAAAACACTTGCATTGGATGGTCTGGATTTCTCAAAAAGTGGGAGGGCAACTTAGATACATTGGAGGCTGGAGGGTGAACCCAAGGGAGAGCTGGCATCTATGCTAGCTTTCAGTTTGTGTAGCTCCAGTTCCTGATTAAGCAGTACATTGAAGGAGGGAGGACAGACTCATGCTCTCAAAAGATGGAGGAGGGCCTCCATGTTAGCCTCCAGTTGAAATAGTTCCTGAATAGGATGTATAATTTTAGAACAAGACCTGTGCATTGGCTTCGTATTCAACTGTAGTTGCAAGTCATGTCGGATGCAGGACTGTACCTTTCTTCACATTTGGCCATATGGGAGGACCCAAGACATCCTAATAATAGTGAGGAATACCCTGGTAAATACACCACAGTTTGCTAGCCTTGGTATATGAGACATCTTCAAAAACTCAAAACTGACATACAAAAGCTTATAAACATCACCTCAGAGCTGGTTTTTGACTTATCGCCTAACAAGGCTTCGCAGATGATCATGCAAGTGACCAACCAATACCCTAAAATACCAACTCTTCCCTCTGAGAAAAGAATTGACCCTAAGCAGGCATCACCCGTCCGGAACTGAAGTACCACTCCCTACCCTAATGCCGCCTCCAGACCCATTAGATCTAAGAACTACCTATCTGACCCGGACATTCTCTCTCTGATAGCATACAACTCCATTTAATCTGACAAGCCAGACATACCTGGGCCTATTCAAACTATTCCACTAAACCCTCTTAGAGTTCTTAGATATAAGCCAGATATTCTGGGGCCTATTCAAACAATTCTACTAAACCTGCATAGAGCACCCAGACATAACTCCTCATGCCTTACACTGCTAAGCATATGCAAGTTAACATCACACAGCCTATTCCAGCTGACTCCAAAACACACCTAAAATGCATGCTTCTCAACTGTAGATCAGCTGTGAAACATGCCATGGACATTGCTGACCTCATCCTAGATCAGGAACTCGACCTCCTAATCCTCACAGAAACTTGGCTTAATGACTCCTCAGGACCTGTCCTTGACATTCTAGTCCCTCCTAGCCACAACATTATTAGACTTGATAGAGTTAAGAGAACTGGTGGAGGCATTGCCTGTATTTACCATAAGTCTCTCAGCAAAGCAGTCTCTCTCCGCAATTCTCTCATCTTGTGAATATCTGTGCATAGACATAATCAGCAAACAGACACTTATGCAACCTTCAAATCTTTTACTATCTGCCAGGAGACAGCCTTCCTCTGTTCGAATAAACTATGGAAACCATCTCATAAAGATTGAGGAAAAGCAGGATGGCGGCTGCTTAGGAGGCTGTTAGCAGCACGCTGACCAAGGAGAGCTGAGGCCTGAGACTATAAGCAATCAAGCGAGGGACGAATAGGCAGAGAAACAAAAAGGGGGGAAAAACTGATGCCTCCCGGAGCCGAATTTGCTGTAGCGCACTCACCCTGTGCAAACTGTGCAATATCGAACAGACCAGTTGCGATTGGACCCTAAGAATGCAGGAGCCCGGGTGATCCCCAAAGTTGGAGGCACCCGCCAGATACGGAGTTGATCCGTGGTTGCAGAACAGAGAGCCTGGAGGAACCGGCACCAAGACATGGACGCTGGACACAGACGCAGCAGAATGAACAGCCCCTGGAGAAGAGGGGCAGGGTGGAGCCACGGGGAAGCTGCGTCCGACCGGCCGTCAGTAGTTAATATGCTGCGGGGATGAGTCGCAGTTGAGAACTGAGGCGGTTCGTAAAGGACTGAGCAACCCCGGCCCAAAGCAGAATTCAGGAGAGCCTCCAGAGCTGGTATGCCTCCCAGAGCCATCGGGACTGATACTGACTTCTGAATCTCCGTCAGGTAGGCTGCCAGAAACGGATTCTTTGCCGCCAATACCAGGTAACCCTGAGCAAGATAGGGGAGGCATTAGCAAGACTGTAGCATGTGGGGAACCCAATGGGACAAGTGGAGGGGGGAGGCTGCAGTGGACCCCCACGCAAGAACGGAGACGCTACCCTCTTGGCTCAAAAGGCTGTCCCGTTAATGCCACCAGATAAGCCCCTACAATCGATTACCGCCCCTAACAACCGGGAAGCTAAGAGTGTGTATTATGGTTCACCACTGGGAGCAGTATTATTAGATTGTCAACAAGGGTAGGAGGTGGTCGATAAAGGCGACCCCGAGAGAGAACCAAGTGACAGCTTTCTCAGTGTCATATGGGGAGAGTGGTCGGAGGACGGCCTTGGCTCCTCCTCTGAACTTAGCAATAATGATAGTGAACCTGAAGAAAGCGATGGCGCCCAATCTTTAGCTGATCATAAGTCAAGAAGGAAATCCGCCACGCAACACTTAAGTAGCAAAGACCTTACTTGGGACTATACACCGATGACCCAACTGTCCGGCACTCCACCAGGGGGGGCGGCAGGTCTAGACCACCCGGATCCTCTAACTTTAGAGGGCATATATCAGGTCATTCTAATGCACCAGGATGAGACTCGCCAGGATAGTCGGACAGCCCAGTCTGCCCTGCGCAAGGTGCAGGGGGTAGTCAGGAAATTGACTAAAACATGTAATGCTATCGGGGAGCGAATGACAGACCTTGACACTAGAATAGTTGCAGCAGAGACGAACCTTACAACAATCAGGCACAAACCGAAGCACATGAGTCCCAGCTAAAGGATATGCAGTGGAAGCTGGAGGACCATGACCATTGGCAGAGGCAAAACAACCTCCATGTGGTTGGGGTCTCGAAAGGAGCGGAGAGAACAGATACCTGAACCTACATAGTGGAGCTTTTAAGGGCCGCCTTCCCCGAATCGTCTGACTGGAATTGGACACATGAGATACAGCGTGCCCACCGAACCCCTTCAAGCTAAGCTATCCAGCAAAAGAAGATGCAAAGGCTCGGGCCATTTTTGTTTATTTTGGGAGTTTTTTGCTTTGTCAGGCAAGGGTGGGGAGGGCTGGTGATAGGTGTGCAAAAATCTAAAACATATATAGCCATGGATGAAATAAAAGTTAGTGCAAAACTGTTATGTTATGAGTGGATTCAGGCAAGTGAAGGCATACCAGGCTGGTTGAAATCAAGTTTAAATGGGTAGGATAAACATAGGCACAATAAATGTGGATGGCTTGAATGATAAAAGCAAGAGGCAATGGATGGCCGAGTTTGTTAGATCAAATACGCTTGATGTGTGTGTACAGGAGACACATATCCCCTGGGGGAAAAGGAGCCTGATGGGTTTGGGAATATAATATGCTGGCCTGCACTTCCCAGAGTTCCAATATTCGAGGAGTTGCGATTTTTGCTAAGGTTGCTATGGGGGAGGCTAAGCGTAAATTGTCTAACACATTAGTGCGGTGGGCAGTGGCTGTACTAGGGATAGGCTACCCAATCTGTGCAATATATGGGTCAAACCAAGATGCCCTGGAGATTTCTGAAGACCTTGCGGTAGAACTGGCAACCTGGCCTTGCCCTCTGGTTATCTGGGGTGATCTTAATATATCAGCTGAGTTTCACAGTAATCAGCGGTACCAGGGGCGAAAGCCTAGACTATCTAGAGCATTGACATCTCTTTTAGCCGTCCTGGTCTGGCCGACATCTGGAGTATTAAGTCCCAACAATCCGGGGTATACTTACTACTCTTGTTCTCACAAAAAGTACATCCGACTTGACTATTTTCTCATCTCAACGAATCTGCTTAATAAAGTGGGGATCAGAAAGCTACCGAAAGTGATTTCGGATCATAACCCGCTGATATTAAGTATTGAGGTTGACATTCCCAATAAGGTACGCAGTAAATGGACCTTTTATAGGAAGCTTCTCGTTAATAATGCCTATATTGATCATATTAAGAATTGGGCTCAGGAATTCTTTGATACTAATAGATATAGTGCTAGCCGGAATATAGTCTGGGACACCTTTAAGGCTGTCCTATGGGGCGAAACAATCAGCTTTGTAGCACGTGCAAGGAAACAATCCCGTCTGGAGAATGAGCGGCTGCTAGAGGAACTGGCCAATGCAGAAGACAAGCATTATACCTTAATAACTCAGGGACAGGAAGCAGCAGAGACCCAGCTTCGGATTATCTCCCTTAAGGCCCAAATAAATAGCTGGCTTACCCAGAAATCGACCCAAGTATATCAAACACAACAAAAGGAACTATATGAGACTGGGGAACTAGTCTCATATAGTCTGCTATAAGAAAGGACGGTCAAACATATACAGAGATAAACAATATTTTGGGAGTATTTCAGGAATACCATTAGCTCCTATATAAGGAAGACGTTTGGGCAGCACAGGAAATAGCATCTAAAATAACAAAAGCAGGACTAGAGCCTCTACTGGAAAGTCAGGCTAAGGATGAGCGGGACAGAGATTTCTCACTAGAGGAGGTTGTAACAGCATTACATGAATTACCATCAGGGAAAGCTACTGGCCCGATAGAATTCCCCCTAGAGGTATACAAACGGCAGTAGCCCCCATTTTACAGGATATGTTTTTGGGGGTGCAACATAGTGGGTACACACCAGAATCTTGGAAGGAGACGGCATTATCATCTTTCCTAAAAAAAAATAAAAAAAGGCAAACAGAGGGATAATCCAGCCTCATATAGGCCCATATCATTGGCGACTTGGCTAGGGAGGGTCATTGAATGGTCTCGCCCTGGCAGCAGGGCTTCATCCCAGGGAAATGGGCAACCGATCACATCAGGCATGTTATAGCACTTTTTGATATCCAGGCTGCAACAGGGAGACTGATGGCCATGATGCTCCTTGATGCAGAAAAAGCATTTGACCCGGTGGCCTGGAGATTCCTGTGGGGGCTATTGGAGCTAAAGGGCTTTGGCCCACAAATCATCAGGGTCATCAAAGCAATGTACTCGGACCCTAGAGCCCAGCTACAACTGATGGGAAAAGAATCATTGGATAGTATATTAAAATCAAGGGGAACCAGACTGGGATGTCCCTGTTCCCCTATGCTATTCGCTCTGTACATAAACCGCCTGATAAAGACATTTTTAAGAAGGCAGGAGATCAAACCAATTGTTTTTAGAGGATTTGAGACCAAGATCTTGGCTTATGTCGATGACATTGCCATTTTAACCACCAATCCGACTGATGCAATCAGGGAAGCTGCGCCTATTGCTAAAGAGTATGGGCAAGCATCAGGCTAATCTCTTAATGAAGGTAAAACATTGGTAATGTGTACAGACCATATAACTTTTAACGATCCTCCGCATGTAGAAAATGCTACATATTTGGGAGCCTGTATCAGCTCAAAAATAGGCATAATAGTTTAGACTAATTTTAACCCTCTGATAAAAAGATCACAGATCTTAAACGGATAAACTGGCTGCACCTAGCTGTTATTGAGCGAGGAAACGTTCTTAAAATGACAATGCTGCCAAAAATTCTAGATATGTTTCGCTCCATTCTGCTCGCGATAGATGCAGTAATTTTAAAAGCACTAGAATCCATGTTCTCAAACTTTATCTGGCAGTATGGGAAAGTCAGACGATCCCTAAAATATGACACTCCCACAAGGACAGGGCGGGCTTGCATCTCCTAATATTACATTTTATCACTGGGCGAGCCTTTTACATCAGATGTCTATTTTATTCAGTTTGGCTATAAGCAAAGAGATGGAGGAGAAAAGAAAAGCCAGGATTCCAACGATATATGAACTTACCCTAGGGAGGGACGCTATGGGGCTGTTCCTACGACAGGTAGAGCAAAGTTATTACAAGAAGGTACGATTTAAGGTGGTGGGAAATATGGACTAGGGAGCTTAAGGCTATGGTGATCCCCAAAATTAGCCATTATACCCCTCTGTGGCGATCGCATTTCTTCCCTTACTCTTTCTATGATAATAGGGGAAAACACTGGGAACAGCTAGGCCTAGTATCAATAGGTGACTTATACATGTCAGGCCAGTTGCGCCCTTTCACTGCTCTGCAACAGGATTTCGGGATCTCCGATTTAGAAAAAACTGAAACAAACTGGGTGGGGAAACTGAATAATCCTGATGTAGATATGGCATTGTCACTAGCAGCCAAATTTTTTCGGTCAACCAATCTTAAGGCACAACACTATAAAACTGTGTTCAACCTGTATTTTACCCCTGCCAAGCTTTTTTAACTGAGGCAATAGAGTAGATGATAGCTGCCTAAGATGTGGGGAGGGGCCCGCGACGATAATACATACGTTTTATGATTATGCCAGGCTGCTCTCTCTCAAGAACGAGGTGATGGGCTTTTGGGAGGGACTATTAGGCCGAAGTATTAACGCGTCCCCTACCCTGATGCACATGGGCTCAGATAGCTGTATTGGCCTGTATACTACGGAGAAATATTTTGTATTTGTTGGCACAGCTGTGTCAGCAAGATGGAAGGACGCTGATCCCTCCCACCTTTCAAAAATGCTTATGACACCTCTTGGGGATATATAATCAAGAAACCGCATTATATGCGTGCTGGGGTAGGGAGGCTAGAAAACTCGGACGGGCAATTTTGGTAAGGTGGAGAAAGAATGCGGGATGCCCTGGTAGGATAAGAAGTGTCGGCCTGTGGGATGTATCCTAAATCAGGTGTATATCAACTTAATGTATGGAATTAGGAAATGCTACCTTCCAGGCTTTTTTTTATCGGACTGTTTTATTAAGCCTCTACTGTATTTATATTTATGAAATTCCTCCCTTTAGTCTAATAATACTATTTATAAGAGCCGCTGTGTATATTTTATAGGCCTAATGTATTGCTTTATCTCATATGTAAGAATCGATATATGTACTGTAATTGGATTTCTATGGGTATAAAAAAGAAAAAGGAAAACATCTCATACAACTTAGGTTTCCATTGTCCCCAGATCTTCCTAGGGGATTTAAATCTACATTGGTATGAACTGAATGACGCACAACTTGGGCTCAACCCTTGATCTAATCATCTCCATTCAGCTGGAATCGATTGCACCTTGTGACTGGTCTGATTACAACTATATCACCTTCCTCATCCTAGAACGATGGAACGGCAGAAGATTCCAAACAAAGAAACAGACAGTGGAAAGGATTGCTGCAAAACGTGAATGAGTTCTTATCCCATACCAATCTGTCCTTGCCTCCTCCTAAGTTCATGTCCAACTTCCATGAACTCACTGAGCACTACAACAACTCCATGTTGCCCCCCCCCCCCCACAACTAAAAAGAAAGCCCAACAAAGACTCCAAACCATGGTTCAATGATCGCTTAAACTCAGATAGACGCAACCTAAGACTAGCAGAATGCTCACGGAGATCCTGTCCATCTATTGAACTCCTTAAGCTTTTGAGATTGAGAAGGAGTCTGTACAACAAACATATCAGAACTGCGACCTTCAGAAGCCAACTGGACAAAGCCAAAAATCACCCCAAAATGCTGTTTCATCTGATTAAACTTCAATCCAATAGCACTCACATTCATCTCCAGTCCTCAACCAAACTGCGAGGACTTTGCCTCCTTCTTCCTTAGAAAGTCGAACAAGATCGAATCTGATCTCAGGTCGGCCCTGATCGATCTATCATCTTTACCAGACTCCCCCTACTCCTGCAGCCCCATTTTGCTGCATATCATGTCCCTAAAAACAATGCTCTTTGGAGTCAATTTTCAACCTTTAATGATACATTCACTCTCAACATTCTCTCTAACCTGAAACCCTCAAATCACTTCAACGATCCCCTTCCCGCCAATTTCTACAAAGAGATCAGGTCCCTAGTACCACTCTGGACCAAGATTGTTAATGCCTCCCCACTTCAAGGTGAGATCCCTGACTGCTTAAAGTCCGGTCTGGTTTTGCCTATTCTCAAAAAAACCTACGGCTGACCCACAGGATCCTAATAACTTCCGACCAATCACAAACATCCCTACTCTGGCAAAGATCCTTGAGAAATGTTTTCATGTACTGCTATGTAACCACAATGAGGAATTCCAGCTTCTTGATCAATTCCAGTCGGGCTTCTATCAGGGTCACTGCACCGAAACAGCCATCACTCATATAGTCGACGACGCTCTTAAAATGCTTGATCGTAACAAATCCTGCCTACTAATCCTACTCGACATCTCATCAGCTTTTGACACTGTCAAACATAACTATCTCCTGAGCCTTCTGGAACGTAGGATGGGGCTCTCAGGCTAAAATGTACTAAAATGGTTTACCTCTTTTGGTTGGGGCTCTCCGGCTAAATGTACTAAAATGGTTTACTTCTTTTCTCCAGAACAGAACAGAGAGTTAAAACCAATCAACCCTCTCCAATTCCAGTCCTTGCACTCAGGGGGCTCTCCAATGGTCCTCTCTCACCCATACTTTTCAGCCTATTCATTGACCCTCTTACTGAAATCCTCAAAGCATCTAACATCCAGTATGTGGTTGACACCCAGTTGTACATGAAAATCTCTTCTCCTGAATATATCAACGGAACCCTGCACAAGGCCCAAAACTGGTTAACCTCCAACCATCTCAAACGGAACGTCCTCAAAACTGAATTCCTTTTATCTCCCTGCCCAAGCAAGCCCCAATCTTGAAGAAACATGTGAAAAATCTATCCACTCTCATCTGCACACCTCATATTATAGACACTACAAGATCTCTGGGAATGGCGCTGGATAAGAACTTTAACATTCAGGATCACATCAGTGCATCTACCAAAGGAGCGAACTTCCAATTGGGCATCCTAAGGAAATTAAAACCCTTCCTGCCCCCCACCCCCCCTCTAACCCTATGACTTCATGTCCCGCTGCAAGCATTAGTCATCTCACGGCTGGAATATGGCAGCGCAACACTCTGCGGTCTACCGAGGTACAGACGTGCCCCTCTCAGGGCTTCTCTGAATGCTGCTGCTAGGCTCCTCATTGGCTCCAAAAAAGCAACCACATCTTCCCGGATTTGAAATCTCTAAATTTTTAAAACTAAAACTTGCCTGCCTGACCCATAAAGCCCTTTATTTCAACACTCTTCCATACCTCGCAAAAAAGCTAGAGCTTTTGGTCGGTGCCCGTTCCTCCAGGAGCTCAAGGACCTTGTTGCTTAAACCAAAAAATAATTAAAAGTGAAATTTTACAATCGATCCTTCTCAGGTATTGCCATGAAAATCTGTAACTCCCTCCCTACCTATGGAAACTAGACTGATTCCATCAACAATGTCCTTCAAAAAGGAAGTGAAAGCTGGGTCTGGCGGATCCTCCTAGCCCAACCGTCTGCTCCACCTCATGTACTGTCTCGACGACTCTTCCTGCAGTATTTGACTTACATGTTCTTCTGCCTTCCTTGTTATGCTCCTCTGCTTACTTATGATATCTCGCACTGTTGCTAATCTGATCCCCTCCATTATTATGGAGTATGTACCTGTTTTTATGTTTGTCTTTTCTGTCTTTCTGCCACAATTGTCTCCCCTTATGTGTGTCTCAATTCTCTGTAAAGCACTCTGATACCCTCTAGGGCAGAGGTCTTCATACTTTTAGATGCTGAGACCCCCCTGTCAGCATTTTGAGGTGTAAGGACCCCCTCCTGACAAATTCTAAACCTGTAGGTAGGGCTACTGCAATTATGAGGCGGGTGAGGACCAAATTACGGGACAGGCTTGACTAAATTGTGTGAGAAGAAAATGTAAATGATCTAGGATGCTGCGTATTTTGGGATAGCATTGCTTCGTTATTTTGAAATTCATTTTGTACACACAGTAACACTGAGGAAAGATTCCACCCCATCAGTACCTATTTATAACGAAAATACAGCAATTAACATCAGAAAGATTTCTAGTCAACCTTTGTGAAGGGCCTTCCACTCCGCAGGAATACGTGCGTCCACATTAGAACATCACCTGACACTGGCCGGGAGAAGCAGGGGTCCCTTAAAACCCTGGTGGTTTTGTGCAGAGTTAAGCAGGTTACCCATGCAGCTTTCATCTCACCCCCTCCCTTCCATTCCTCTCTCCTCTCCCAACCCCTGATCCCTCCTTCACTTTGCAGGCCATTTTCTTTCACCCCTTTTTACAACTTCTGAACTCTCCCCATTCAACCTCACTTCACCTTTAATCGCCGCTTGCCATTCTGTCTTTTTATTGCCCTCATCTCTAAAGGTTTCTCGCATTCATCTCATTTCCTCTCTGGCCCCGTCACCTCTCGTGCCCCTCAGCACTTCTCATTCACCTTGTCTCTCCATTCAAATGTTTGTCTAGTTGTATCTTACACCTCTCCAGTCCCCCATTCATCTTTCACATCTCCCCTTTGTTCTAACAGAAGCCCTCACCTTTGGCTCACACTCACTTCTTGCGTGTCCACACTTCTCTTCGGCAATTCACATTTCTCCTCATCCCTGACCTCTTCAATCAAAATCTCTCACTCCCTTGCTGTCCTCATCTCTCCTCACCGAGCACACATGTGGGACCCGTATGCTCCTCTCGGCCTGTGCCACTCTGCTTATTGTTCCCAAATTCAGGAAGGCACGAATGGTCTGTCTTGGTGCAGGCCGCACAGAAAAGTAGCAAACCTATACATTTGTTAAAACTAAACACCCAGAGGATTCCAGGATGGGGTGACTTGTGTGGCTCTCACCAGGTTTTGTTACCCAGAATCCCTTGCAAACCTCAAACTTTCTAAAAAGCCAAAACCAAAAACAAAATAATCCTCACATTTCTGTATTGGAATGTTCTGGAATCTGCGTGGATCCACAAAATTCCACCCACCCCACATCCCCCAAAGTCTCCAGATAAAAATGCTACCTCACTTGTGTGGGTAGAACTACTGACCGCAAAAGGAAACTGGCTACAACGCAACATGGACACACCACATTTCGACAGTGAAAATTGAAACTCTTTTTGCAAAGTGCCTAGCTGTAGATCTTGAACCCTAGCTCAGCCGGCACATAGGGAAACCTAGTAGACCTATACATTTTTTAAATCTAGACACCCAGGAGAATCCAGGATGGGGTGCCTTGTGTGGTTCTCACCAGGTTCTGTTTCCCAGAATCCCTTGCGAACCTCAAACTTTCTTTTAAAAAAAATATTTCCTCCCATTGCTGTGATGGAAAGTTCTGGAATCTGCGTGGATCCCCAAACGTCCACCCACCTTGCATTCTCCTGATTTAAAATGGTACCTCACTTGTGTGGGTGGGCCAAGTGACCGCGGCAGGTAAGGGTCAAAAACGTATTGTGGAGACATCAAAATTACCTATCACAAAACACCCTGGTTTTACAAGGGGGCACTTGGATTTTTGGCCCCAGGCTCGGCGGCCATCTAGGGAAACCTACCAAACCCACATATTTCTGAAAACTAGACACCTGGGGGAGTCCAGGGAAGTATGGCTTGTGTGGACCCCCCAACGTTTTTCCACCCAGAATCCCGTGCAAACCTCAAATTTAGCTGAAAAAAATATATTCACCGATTTTTGCACAAATAAAAACAATATAGTCACGAGAACAAAGACATCAACTTCCCAGCATTACTTGCACTGAAGAACACCATTATGCATTCATGATTTTGGTTTTCCCTCCTGTATTATTGAAGTTGATGGATTGTTATGAAATGACCAGTTGATTTATTTACACTGCTTTTCATGACTTTTATTTGAAAGTTTTGTTCTATGTTTTGTCCCCATGAAATTTTCTTTGTGATTGATCTTAATACAAAAAAAAATTTGAAACAACCTCTCTCTGCTGTGTGCTTCTCGTGACTATATTGTTTTATTTGTGCAAAAATCGGTGAATATATTTGAGTAATCCTGTGGATACATTTGGTTCAATCTATTGAAAGAGCCTATGAATAATTGCTATTTATACCTTTACTGATTTATAAACTAAATCCCTTGTAGCCATCCCTTACTTGAACCAGTTACTGCCCAAGCCTACAAGGGTATATTGGGTCTCCCACGTCCTTTGATACCGTCCCAACTCTTACCGTCCCAACTCTTACCCAAGTGGCCACCACCAGACTTAAATATAGACCTATCCCTTGAGCTATTGGGTTGACAGATGGGCCTCAAAATAGGGCCAATCTAAGCCTAGTGGGAGCAGAAAATGGCCAAAAGTAATTTTATAAAATTATTAACGCCAATGGGGGCGAACATTAACCAAGGGGCCATGCCGAAATGTAAATATATACATATCCCTGGTGCCATTGGGTTTTCTACCCGCACTCCCTCCACCCCCCAAATAGGGCCGATCCATCCCGAGGGGGAGAGCAGAAACTGGCCACAAGTATAAATACAAAATTAGGGAGTGATCATTGCCTCAGGGATCACCCCCATGCACTGTAAAATCAAATCCTTGGCTCTCTTGTGGTTGTCTTAACCCCCTCCCCCTCTTCCCCACCGGGGGGACAGATGGGCCTTAAAAAGGGCAGAAAAAACATACACATAAAATATGTCCCAAGGATGCGACCCCCTGGGGGCAGATTGGCCTAACAAATGGGCTAATCTGTCCCCGTTGGAGGGCGGAAAATACATTACGAACAAAAAAAGTCCCTGGTGCCTAATGGGGGTCATTCTTGCTGCATGATTGCGACGTCATGCGCAGTCGTGTAGCAGGAATGCCCTGCAAATAGAAATCAGGGGGAGGCAAAACTCTTTCCTCTCCCTCGATGCACAAAGAAACCACCTCCCCCCCCAGCAGGAAACACCTACCTGCTCTCTCGGGACGCCTGGAAGCAACTGGCTTCCAGCGCATCCGGGGCTTCTTGATGACGTTGGTGTGCACTAACATCATGGGATTGCCGAGGGGGGTGGCAGTGGAAACTTACGTTGTCATCCCGGTTTGTGGGAGCTAGATGTGCTGCCCATGGGGGAGCGCTAGCGTTTCACCTTTGGGTGGGTGCCATGATGGAACGGTTCCATCAAGATCACACGCCCACCATGTCTCATGACGTAACTGTCCCGTCATGAGCAGGGAAGAGGTTAATGCACATCATAATGTTTTTCATCTTCTGCTTTCATCCAGAGATTGTCTGACTGATTTTGGTTTTTGCTTCATGTGTTTTTTGCCTTCAGTTTTTCCTCTGCCAATGGAGACCATGTTTTCTGACAGGAAGTTGGAAGAATGGGATTTAGTGCAATTTCTCTCTATGAAATGAAGGGTGGATTTTCAGTGCATATGCAGGGAGTATGAGGAGACATTTACAGAGCCATCGCTGAGGTGAGAGTAACAATTCCTACTCCTACAGTTTGTGTACCTGGGCTGAGAGTCACTACAGCAAAAGCATTGCACCTACCGGTGCCTCTCTGCCCCATCTTGCACCTGTTAACACCTTGATGAAGTCCCTCAGAGGCTTCCTGTCATTTTCTCGTTGCCTTCGCTGTTGAAATTGTGATCATGAGAGGACCAGTCATCTAATCTCATCATAATAGGTTACCTTTGACCCTCATGGACGGCCTTGGCGGCGAGCTGGTTCTTACATTCTTGACATCATGAACACATAAAGGTATTCATTATACATCCACTGTCATGCACAGACTTTCCATGATACTGTGACTGCTGACCACCTATCCGACGGGTCCACAGACCTGATGGAACACCTCCACTTCAAGATCCAGACCAAACCCGTTCTCCACCCTCAGAGGCACCTTCATCTACAGACCCCCCGACCCCGTGCTCCTTTCTCCGACTCCATCACTGACATCATTTCGCAGCATGCCATCACCTCCACCGATTTCACGCTACTGGGAGACCTCAACTTCCACCTCGACACTCATGCCACACCTCCGAACTCCCATGGACAGACCACCTCTGTGTCCACTTCTCCTTCAATTCCAACATCCCCCAGAGGTGACCGCATCCACTCCAATGCAGGAATTGGAACAAGATCTCAGATGACCAACTCACCACTGCCCTCAGAAGCTTCGCTCCCACCACCACAGAGAATGACCCCACCACCGCCCGCTTTCTTCACAACTGGATCACCAACTGCGCCAACACCATCACCCCACTCAAGAAAATCTCCAAGCTCCACGCCAAGAAAGCCAGTTGGTGTTCCACCAAACTCCGAGACTCCAGACACACCTGCAGATGACTTGAAAAACTGTGGAGGAACTCCAAAAACCCGACTGACCTCGACAACTTAAAAACAGCTACCAATCAATGTAGTCTTGCGTTTCCTGACATCAGTCATAAATAGGAAACTTTGATTTAAGGTCCAGTATAATGTGCCCATTAGTGATGTTTATGACCATTTGTTGGCCACTTTTGATTTCATCCTTATTGTATATTCTAATGACTGCTTTTTCGTATTTGTGTTGATGTGTATGATAATGTTTGGTTTGTCTTTCTTTAACAGAAAGATTTTATTTTTTTAACCATTACCGCAGCCCACCACAAGCTCATCAGACTCTCCAGGAAGGAAGCATTTCAGGACAGAATCTCCACCAATGCTCACAACAGCAAGGAACTCTTGGGCATCATCAAAGAGTTCACCCAACCCAACAGCGAACCACAGATCTCACTACATCCCAGGACCTCTGCGACAGACTCAGCGCTTTCTTCCATCACAAAATCAAGACCATCTATGAAAACTTAGACGTCAACAACCCCGACGAGGATCCCCCTCCCACCGCTCCCTGCAGCACGCAACAGACACTTAACAGCTGGACTGCACTCCGCATCGAAGACACTCTGAGGATAATGAACACCGCCCACTCCGAGGCCCCACGGACCCCTGCCCCAACCACATATTCTGCAAAGTTGCAGACATTATCGCCCCCGAACTTCAACGCATCATCAATTACTCCTTCGAGATCGCCTCCTTCCCCAATGACTGGAAGCACACTGAGATCAACCCTCTCCTGAAAAAACCCTCAGCGGACCCCACCGACCTCAAGAATTTGAGACCGATCTCCCTATTCCCTTATCTGGCCTTGTCATCGAAAAAGCCTTTAACAGCCTACTCGCCACTTTCATCGAAGAGCACAACCTCCTCGACCCCTCCCAATCAGGCTTCAGGAAGAACCACAGCCCCGAAACCACACTCCTTGTAGCAACAGACTACATCCGCGCCCTCCTTGACAATGGAGAGACAGTGGCCCTCCTCCTCCTTGACCTCTCCGTGGCCTTCGACGCCGTCTCTCATCGCACCCTAGCCCGCAGACTCTACGACGCAGGAATCCGGAACAAGGCCCTCAACTGGACCCTCTCTTTCCTCTCCGGCAGAAGACAACGAGTCAGACGTCCTCTATTCCTCTCAGAACTGACTCCAACCACCTGCGGAGTCCCACAAGGATCCTCCATCAGCCCGACCCTGTTCAACATCTACATGGCCCCGCTCTCAGCCATCGTCAGAGCACACAGACTCAACATCACATCAGACGACACCCAACTCATCCTCTCCCTATCCAACGAACCCAACATCGCCAGACACAACTTTCAAGACTGAATGGAAGCCATCATCAGATGGATGAAGAGCAGCTGCCTTCAACTCAATATGGACAAAACCGAGATACTCATCATGGGCCCACACCCCGATGCCTGGAACGACACCAGGTGGCCCCCGGCCCTCGGGGTCCCTCACGGACCACGCACGCAATCTCAGGATCATCCTGGACTCCGAACTCAAAATGAACCTCCAGGTCAACGCCATAACCTCCTCCTGCTCCCTCACCCTCCGCCTACCCTGCAAGACCTTCAAGTGGATCCCCTCCCTCGAACACAGGAAAACAGTCACACACTCCCTCATCAGCAGCAGACTGGACTCCGGCAACGCACTCTACTTTGGGATCAACAAGTACCTCGCCCGCAAACTCCAGAACGACGCAGCCAGAGTAGTCCTACCACGCCACTGCCACATCAGCCAACACCTACGGACCCAACATTGGCTCCCTGTTGAGAAGAGAATCACCTTCAAGCTTCTCACCCACGCACACAAGGCCCTCCACAAAGCTTGAACCACTGCCTCATGTTCCACGCACTCCAGCATTCTCTCCACTCGTCCCAGCTCTCCCTTGCAACGGTACCTCGTATCAAGAAAAGCAGAACAGGAGGGTGCTCCTTCTCCCTCCTCGAGGCCAAGGCATGGAACTCCCTCCCTCTCCACCTCCGACAGACTGCATCGCTCCCCAAGTTCCTAAATGAACTCAAGACATGGTTCTTCGATGGAACTCAGTAAAACTGCAGGATCTGCTGAACTCCCCCCTCTCACCTCTACCTCTGTGCCTTGAGACCCGTTCCGCGTGAGTAGCTTGTGCTATACAAACCCACTAATTCATTGATCCACTGCAGTTATGCACAACATTACAAACAAAGTTTGTTTTCCAATGCTGTGATGTAACGGTATTCATTGGTCGTGCACAGCCATTATATTAATTTTTTTAATAGGTGTGGCATCCATATACAACTTAAAATTGAAAATTTCGGTAACTTTGAATAAAGGAACAACATTTCACCTCGAGGGTCCTGAGTTACGACATGGAGCACTCGAGCGCTGCTTTTATTGTCTGTGATGTCACTCGGGGCCCTTTTGTGAACTACATCATGTCATAAGTTCATGAGTCTAGAGCTCTAACATTGGCAAGGGCTCTGGTGCTGAAGAGGATCAAGACATTTAGATTGGAGGTAAACCATCACACACCATGATGTAGGTGTCTAAAATCAGAACGATAATATACACATGCTTTCAGACCTCCTTATGACTGAATTTTCAGAGAGCCTTCAGATGACCTCATGTCAGCTACTATGTTGCTAAAGATGGTCAAACCTCACCTAGCTACTCGAGGCACAATAGATATTCGGGTAATCTAAGGAACTTTTATAGGAATTCAGGGTAGACTTCTTAATGAATGTCTGTGGACTTTGATATTGTATGAAGTTTCATTTAATAGCAGTGATTACCAGGAAAGCGAGGTGGCAGATGCCCCAAAGTTTTCCCATGAAAGATCAAAATCTATCTTTTACACATAATCAGCGGATGTTACATGATTATACACAGCCAATGAAGTAGCATTCTGCTGCAGTAATTCAGAAGATTAGCAAAAGTACAACATGCACTGATAACGCTTTCCATGAACAGTTATTGGTCCAAAATGAGAAATGGTTTAATAGCAGGGCAGTGATACATTTTACAGTAAGTGGTGCAAAAGTCATTATACCTTTCTATGAGTCATCGTGTTATCTGGCAATAAGTCTATCTGAACTTTTACTCCAGGTGACAGACTTGTTTTTCCAAGATGCGCTGTTCATTAATCAATCAATCAATCAAGACATTTGTAAAGTGCGCTACTTACCCGTGAGGGTCTCAAGGCGCTGGGGGGGAGGCTGCTACTGCTCGAACAGCCAGGTCTTGAGTAGCCTCCTGAAGGTAAGTAAGTCTTCGGTCTGCCGTAGGAGGATGGGGATGGCGTTCCTGGACTTGGCGGCGAGGTAGGAAAAGGATCTGCTGCTGATGGTCTCTCTCCGGATGCGGGGGACATGGCGAGGGCGAGGTCGGCAGAGCGGAGCTGGCGGTTCGGGGTGGGGGGGGGGTGAGTAGTTTGTTGAGGTAAGCTGGTCCGGTGTTGTGGAATGCTTTGTGTGCGTGGGTGAGGAGCTTGAAGGTGATCCTCTTGGTGACGGGAAGCCAGTGCAGGTCTCTCAGGTGGGGTGGGGTGTGATGTGGCTGTGGCGAGGGATGTTGAGGATCAGGCATGCAGAAGTGTTCTGTATGCGTTGCAGTCGTTTAAGCAGTTTGGCCGGGGCTCAAGCATAGAGAGCGTTTCCGTAGTCCAGTCTGCTGCTGACGAGGGCATGGCTGACCATTCTTCTAGTGTCGGTGGGAATCCACCTGTAGATCTTTTGGAGAATGCGGAAGATGTTGAAACAGGAGGATAAGATGGTGTTGACTTGCTTGGACATGGAGTGTTGAGTCGAGGATGAATCCCAGGTTGCATGCGTGGTCGGTGGGTGTTGGTGCTGCTCCCAGTGTGGTCTTGTTCTCGTCCTTTTCCAAATCTGCTCAGCTGCAGTTTGCATGCAAGCAAAGCTTACATTTTAGCCTTCTTATTTCAGTGGCCCTTCCGTTTCAGCAAATTCCATCACAATCTGCTCTGCTCTGTTCAGAGTTTTACCTTGTTCATGTTCTCTCCACAAATCACACTGTGATAACCCTGTAAGCCTATGCAAATGGTAAAAATACATTTGTATAAATTCAGAGGATCTAATATAACAAAGCCATAAAGTCACTATGTTCCATGAAGAAGTAATAATAAGAAAGAAATTTGTAGAGCACCTGGTTACTCTATTCAGTGTCCCTGCTCAAGGATTTCAAAACCACACGAGCCCAGAAACCTGGTTTAAGTTTGTCGAAAAAACTGTTCTGAGCGTTCCTGTCTCCGATCAACAGGGACAGTGTTCCACATTTTTGCGGTCAAGAAACTGAGAGCACGGCCTCCTATACCTGCTCTTTCCACCCTAAGAATCGCAGTGAGTGCTGCTTCTGCAGATCTAAGACATCTGGAGGTCAATAGGAATTGATCAAGGGATGAAGAAATTGAGGGCCTTTCAAGTTTAAGATTTTATGACAGAAGGATAAAACTTTGAAGGATACTTTTTTTCTTATTTGAAAGAAATGGCACTTAGCGAGGGCTGGGCCAAGTGAAGAGTATCTAGGGATGTTCAGTTGCACTCATGCTACCGCATTCTGTACCCTTTGAAGCATCCTTAAACTGCCTTGGGTGGCACCAAAATGTAGCACATTACAATAGTCCAGCATAGAGATCAATAGGACCTAGACTTCCGTTGTCATGGCAGCTTCTGGGAGGAGTCCCTAGATCCTGCGTAGCATTTTTAAATTGCCAAAGCAGACCCTGGCCAGCCTGGCTTTCGGACTGTCAAATGAGAGAGTAGTTTTGAACCAGATACTGAGGGTCTTGACTTTATGCTTAGGAGTTGGTATTGGCTCTAGAGTGTCTTTCCACTTTGCGGTGGACTAGACTGATGGCTGTTTCCCTAGAACCGGGATCTCGGTTTTCTCAACATTAAGCTTGTGACTGCTGTGGTCCATCCACTTTGATAATCCAAGCAGACAGGATCTAATGCTGGAATTCCTTCATCCTACGTCAAGGTGATGATTAGCCGTGTATTATCGGCGTATGACACGATTTTGACCCATAACGCTTGATCACATTAGCACGGGGGCACATATACAGATTCAACAATGCTGAGTTCAATGCTGAACCCTGCGGTACCCCCTGCTACAGAAAAAAAACTCAGATGAACACAGCAGTTGGGTCACCTGAAAGGTGCAGTTCTGAAGAAAACCTGACAACTATCTGCGAACTAGATCTCTGACCCCGTACAACCAGAGCCATTCGAAAAGGAGGCAATGGGATACAGTGTTGAAGGCTGCACTCAGGTCCAGCATTATCTGCTCAGCCGTCTTAACCTGATCAGCAATGAGTCACAGAGGCAAGGAGCAGTATGGTTCAGTGCATTACTAAGGTCAGAAGATCTTTGAGGACAAAGATCAGGAGATCTTTGTCCTCAATGTACCTCATCAGCTGCTGATTTGCAAGTTTTTCTGCTACTTTATAAAAAAACGGAAGCAGAGAGAGAGGGCAAAAATCCACTCTAGGTTTCTTCAAAAGAGGTAAAACGGTGGCATGTTTCTGCGTAGAGGGGGTCTTGTCTGTTGTAAAAGACAGGGTTAGCAGCTCACATAGTACATATAGAATAGCCTCTATCCTGCACTCTAACATCATAGGTGAAGCTGATTTCACTTTAGATAGAAGAGCATGTAGCTCTATCAAGGATAAAATGTTCATGCTGACAAGACTACCCACAAAGTTAGATGCTAGAGACCATGTTGCTGGTCCCGAAGTCTCTCTAACTTCCTTTGCAAAGGTTGCATACATCTTTGCGATTTTGTCTGAGAAGAACTGGGCAATTCGATTGCAGTGATCTACAATAGGAGTGGAAGAGGGAGAAACACGCTCCAAGGAGGATAAGTATTTCACTATAACAAAAAGCTCCTGTGAGAAATTCTGAGCATGCTCAATCTTATGAGCATAGTACTGGCTCTGCGTGAGCCTGATCTGCTTATAATATTCTTGCAGGGCCTTGTGGTAGTGAGCTTTATCTAGTGCATTGTAGTTCCTGCACCAGAGATGTTCAAGACGTTTGCAGGACTTCGTCATAAGCAATAGTTTATCGCTAAACCATTCTGCAGAAGGTTTGGAATGGGTGGCCGTGCAATTTTTCATAGGTGCGATGCAGTCCAAAGACTCACTTATCCATGTTTCCAATTGTGAGTTTACTACATTAACACAGTCTCTGAGGATAGGACGATTAGCACTCCAAGCCGGCGTAAAGGCAGCAGGAGTAATCGTCAGACCATTTTTCTGTTTTGTGACGCTGGTCTCTTAGTGACATGGTAAAGAGCCCCACATGTAGTCCTTTAAAGGAAGAACAGCGTGATCTGACCATGCCACATGCATGGGGATGGCCATGCGTGCACAAGCGGAATTGGTGAATATAGGATCTAAAATATGGCTATGCTTATGGCTAGGGACATGAACCAGTTGAGTGAAATGCAGTGTATCAAGGTATTCAGTGAGAGATGCTAGCGTGCAACATGAAGACGGCTGGAATGCCAGAAACCGGTCCCCGGAAGCTTGTTTCCGGTCCAGGGAAGACATGGCTTGGCAGTTCGGGCTGGACTGTTCCCATGAGGCACAGGCTCAGACTGATTTGCATATAGCAATGTCTGATCTGGGGTGGCAGAGTGGGCTAAAGAACGGTGATGGATTAAACCCAGATCTTTGGACTGGGTGTGAGTGTTTGATTGATTCAGAGGCTCCGTCCATCACCACCCCCTTTTGTCACCACCCCCTTTTGTACCGCACAGCGTGCGACATGTGGCATCCTCAAAATGCAGATTGAGGGCACCTATGATAAGTAAGTTTAAGTAACTTGGCGCATAAGTGGATGGGTTGTCCACTAAGGTAGTTATGAACTGTGAGACCGGACCAGGAGGGGGATAGACCAGGAACCCTCCTAAAATGCAATTATTGGATAAAAATAATGTTAAAAAAGGCCACCTTGCACCCTGCAATCTCTACTTCTAAGAAGGTGCGTGGGATATGCCAATTAAAAATGACTGCAATCCCTCCTGCCCTTTGGATTGGTCTATCCCATCTCATGTTTGCATATCCATGTTGGATAGCATTGAGGATTTCCAGAGCCGACTGTGCTGTTAGCCAGGTTTCTGCAAGAAAAAGCACATCCGGCGGGTGGCCTATCAGGAATAGATCTTTGCCTAATGCTTCGATAGGGAGAGGCAGTTCAGTAAGTAGCACAGTGCCACCTGTGACCTATGTCCAGCTTTATTTCCCTGGAGTCCCTCAATTATAGAAATCGAGAGGACAAAAACACACTTGCCACACGTTTCACTCCTAGAGTCGTCCATAGGTTGCTTACAAACTCCAGCAATAGGAGGAGCACGTTAGAGAATCTCCTTAGCACTGTATCGCAAGATGGTTGGCTCTGAACCAGCAGGGGTCCTGACACTGTTGGCTTGCCTTTGATTTGCCAGCGGTGCATCCACGCTGTTGTCATGCTTAATGAGCCTGTCTACAAGAGGGCGTGGCTAAGGCGTGGCAGATGCTGAAATCGAGGAGGACCAAATAAAACAAAACTGGAGCCCAGCAGCTCCGCTCCTACTGGGCAAGCTACCCTCCCAGAAGGAGATACTGGCAATTGAAAGAAAAATGACAAAATGATAGTGAGAAAAGAAACAAGCATTAAAAATGCAATAGGTCCCGCCTTTTATTAGGTTAAAGCCATTTGCTTTGATATACAATACCATTAGCAAAGCAAATGGCTTTAACTTAGTCGAAGGTGATCGGGAGGTATGCATATGCACCTCGGTGGGAATTTTACGCGACCTGAGGGGACAATTGCGGCGGTTGGAAGAACAATTAAGAGCGTTGGAACAAAGCAGTATCATAGAGCAATTTAAGTCTTTCTATGAGGCTATATATACGTCCCGGGGAGGCATGCCCGAACCTGCAATTAATGACTATTTAGCTGATACGGTCTGTGCTTGGTTGTCAGATGTACACAGAAAGTACCTCAGCCTTCCCATCGATGAGGAGGATGTCAAAGAGGCCATTCTCTCATTGCACAACAAAAAGGCTCCGGGACCGGATGGTCTGACGGCGGAGTTTTATAAGGAATATGCCGATCTCCTTACGCCACATATCTTGGCAATGTATACAGAGGCCCACGATTTGGGCCATCTTCTGCCTTCTTTGAGGCAGGCCTTGATCATCACCTTGGTAAAGAAGGATAAGACCTCAATGCGGTGCGAGTCTTATCGCCCGCTCTCCCTGATCAATCTCGACGCAAAGATATTGACAAAGATACTAGCCACCATATTACAAACTTTGATGCCACCCCTGGTGCTACCGAATCAATCCAGATTTATCCGAGACCTCTCCACCTCCCTGAATTTGCGTACTATATTTGGTATGTTCCACGTGCTCAATCCAGAGTTGCCAGCCGTTGCTGTTCTTTTGGACGCAGCCAAGGCGTTTGATTCTATAGAGTGGAAATATATGATATTCTTTCTTAATAGGATGGGTTTCCCATCCTGTTTTTATTCGCTGGCTACAGGTCCTTTACACTGACGCTTCCGCGAGGGTCAGGGTAGGAGGGCTCGCATCAGAACCGTTTGGCATCGAACGCAGTACTAGACAGGGCTGCCCGCTGTCCCCTTTTCTTTTTGCTATTGTTTTAAAACCCTTGGCATGCAAAATCCGTCAATCTCTCAGAGCGGCTGCGCTGCATTTTAACAATCGGCCAGTTGGAATTTCCTTATACGCGGACGATATGGTCCTATACGATCATGAACCGCAGACATATTTATCCCCTGTTATTCGAGAATACATTAAATTTGCCCTCTTCTCAGGTTTTCAAATAAACTGGGAGAAATCTGTCCTCATTCCCCTCACGCCTGTCACAGTGTCACCAAAGGTGGAATATCCTTTGGTATGGGTAGAAGACCCAGTCAAATATCTGGGTGTATGGATACACCGTGACTCTGAAACCGAAATCGGAGACAACTACTGACGTACATATACTGAGCTGGTACAGCAAATTGATCGCTGGGTTGGCCTGCCACTCTCGCTGGCAGACCGCATAGTGGTGATAAAAATGACTATTCTCCCCAAGTTTTTATACTTGTTCTGTAATATCCCTGTCCACCTGACTAAGCATTTTTTTTAAACCGTGCAGACCCAATTGCTACGATTGGTATGGGGGACGAAGCCGCCGAGAATAAGTTGGGCCACAGTGATATTGCCCTTTGAGAAGGGAGGATTTAATGCTCCGGATTTGTATGTGCATTACCTATGCGGGCAGGCCCAATATGCATACTTTTGATTTAGACCGCACGATTTTATCCCGCATGTGGCTGTGGAGGAGGGGGACGCATATCCAGTGCAATTGAAAAGTATCATTACCCACACCAATAGACAGACGCCCAAGGCAGAGATAAACACGATTGACACCACCATTTCAGCATAGCAGGAGATTGGGAGGCGGGCCCATAGGCTGCCCCTCTATGCTCTGGCATTGGCTATTGAAGGGCATGCCGCTTTCTCAGTGGCTGGGGAGCAAGGCCCGATTACGGCCCTCAGGGAGGCAGGTCTAACACACATGAGTGACTCTTATATAGATGGGAAATATATCACGGGTACAGACCTGGACTACATACAAAATCCCACGCCACTTTTTCAGGACCCCTGCTACAGACTTCGTAGGGCTGTACGAGATCACTATACTAGCTTCCCAGAGGAGCCGTTAATGTTGAAAGCGCTACATAGTAACTGCATTGCGGAAAAAACTGTTGACTGGGTTGTATAGGGTAGTACAGGAGGAGGCAGTTGGCCAGGGGGATAAAAGTTTGGAATACTGTAATAGATCCACCAATTACGGAGGACGTATGGGAACAGATATGCATGTTGACAGGGAGACTGTCGTCCAATAGTAACTTACGTATTATTCACCTGAAGTTCCTGCACCAGGTATACTACATTCCTAAGAAGCTACACAGGATGGGGCTCAGGGATACGGATTGCTGCAAACGCTGTGGGCAGGGTGGGGCTGACTTCCTACATCTTGCATGGCAGTGCAGGCTGGTGCACCAATATTGGGAGGAGGCTGTCTCTCTTCTATATAAAAATGACTGTGTGAGGGGTAGTTTACTGCAGAGGGGTGTTGACTAGGGTTGTCATATCACCGGATAATGCAAATATGTGGAAGAGGTGCCGAGATGCAGATCTGTACACTGTTTTATGATCACAATGAAGTGCCTGATCGTTAATGTACTTTATTACAGGAAGGGGTTCTGTTGGGGTTTGTTATACTATGCGCAATGACATTGAAATGTATAATCAAGAGATGTATGTAATGTGCGCTGTTGAAAATTAATTTTTAAAATGTTTTTGAAAAACTTAGTCAAAGGTGAGACCTATTGCATTTTCAATGATTGTGTAGTTCTTTCCACTTGCTGCTTGAATCCATTGCTACCAGTTCAGGCGGCGTTGGGAACAACCCGAAGGCCGCCATGACTGGGAGTGAGTCATCTAAACCGGAACCCTTTAGATAAATTCATGGGCACAGGAGCCGCTGTGGGGTCCACGGAAGGAACGAAGGGACCTGTACCTGATAACGCAGCACTTATGGCCGCCATCACGCAGTCTAGAGACAAGCTGGATGCTAAGATAGGGGCGGTTGGCTCTGATGTAATTCTACTGCGGCAGGATCTCCTGAACGCCGTATCTTGCATCACCGAAACCGAGACCCAGATATCCTGTGCAGTGTAGTTCCTATATTCCCAATAGGCTTTGCTCATTGGAATAATATATCGTATAGATTAGACGTAGGATTGAGGTCAACTAGGTCTCTATCGAATATACTAAACTTAATTGTGTGTTTGCCAGCTAGCTCAGAGGCCACTAGAAACTTTCTTGAATACACAAGAAGGGATTAGTTTCGGACAACTGCATAAACATGACAACTTTGTTTCCCAAGAATGAGAATATATCTCTCAGAGTCGCGGAAACAATAGATAAGTATTTCACTCAGTCAATCATGCATGCTTTGTTTCTACAGAGTTGCAGAGAAATAGCGAGACAGGCGTTTTCAATAAAAAGGGTTTATTGAACAGTCTTCTTTCTCTTGCAAGAGAAGTGAACTGCTACAATCGTTATGCAGACTGCAAAGTATAATGTACAGCGAGAATAGTATTATAAAATAATACTGTAAGAGCATTGTATGGTTTCTAAGCCATATACTAATACATACATAAATAACATTGACTAAAATACTCAACTGGTGCTTCTAAAATACGCCTACCCCAATGTACCTAACCTAAGTCTAGTACGAGGAAAGAAGTAAGTATTGTGTAGCATAGGTTTAGTTGTTTTTTCCCAAGAATCTACCAAAAGTCTCTCTAGGTTCTAATCATACCTTGGTCAGAATGAAGGAGGTCTGGTATCTCTGTCTCGGGACTCGATTTCCCAACACCCCGCAAGGGGAGCCGGAAACACTGGAGCTGGATTCTCGGCAGGAGAAGGGGAGCTTCCAGATCAGTGCGTCAGCTGGAGAGTCTGCTTCCTTCGGCACTTGCTGTAGTGAGCTGCGTCGGGCAAGTAGGTCTATAAACTGCTCTGAACCACTGTATCTTGCTAGAGCAAGTGAAGGTATATTTATACCTTGAAGGTGTTTAGGAATGCCATAGTTTGACGTAAAGTCGGGCATATGAACGTCAGGAAAGAACCCCTAGGGAATAGTTGTTCTTTGTAAAGTAACTGAGTTCTTGGACAAATCAATATTCAAGCAAGGGGAATTCCTTGACTGCTTAAGCTGATTTTCCAAGAAATCGTTGTGACTTTTGGTACTGGTGGAAGTAGCCTTGCTTGTATTTGGGTAGCATGGGCTATGCTTAAATAAGGGATTGATTTCTATGCCTATATAAGGGAAATGTGAATTGTACCTATATAAGTACTAAACAAGCTAATCCCAAAATGTGGACTATGCGCTCACGACACTTCATCGCCAGTAGAGTATTTTCCACTGTGATCTGGGTGTCTGTTGTGGATTGGCTTGCCATATCGAAGCAGTAGGAGCAAAAATAGTATCCCTGCAGCGAGTCCCAAAATGAGAGGCAATCCGCCAAACACAGAGTGCACGAAGTTTAGAAATATTCCTAGGACTGCTTCAAAAGGTGCTAACAGTCTCGAAAAAAATCCTCTTAAATACATGTACAATACCACTCATATCAGACATGTTTAAGATACGACCTAACATTTCTGAGAAATGTACAGGGCAGGTTGTAGTTAATAGGGTGTTTATCTCTGCAGAAGTCCCTGCGATTTGCAGATCATAGGTCTCTTTTGCCGAGGTCAATGGCACAGTTTTCTGTAAAAGAATGGCTTTCATTCTGCTTAAAGTATTAATTCGTATAGAAGAGATGTTCAGTGAAGGCCATAACGGTGACTCCGAGTCTGTCTTGGTTTTAGGAAACAATACTTGCATACAGCAAATGACCCTGGCAGACACAGTTACGAGATAGGCTAAACCTGGCAACATGCCACAGCAGCTGTGATCATTCAACATAATGTAACTTCCATTAGAAAGTTGCCTAAAAATTGGATCCATCACTGCAGCTGGTGAGCCTTGCAGGTGGCAGGATAAATTGTTAGAGGAACCATCACAGGCCCTGTGTAAATTAATACCCTGACATAGGAGAGAACTGCTTAGTGCGTTTTCACAATGTTTATCACTAAGAAACACTTCTTTCCCCCATTCCAACATCTGTGTGTGTAAGGAAATTCCCAGGATATCTTGATGTATTCTTTACCCAACCTTTCATATAGGCCTGCTGGTATATGTTTTAAGCAATACTGAAAATGGAAAATTGTACCGTGTATTATCCATTCAATTGCTGGTTTTTCAGCGACTGTAAATGGCAATCTTTTCATTTTTTCAACGCTCAGCACCGTATAGTCTGCTCCCCTCTGTGCCAATTTGATCTGTTGATCAGTGAGATTGAATTCTGAAAACAGTGACGTGGTATTGATTAAACGCCAAGGAACATCGCCTGAACGAAGGTTTTGTAACGTCCAGCCTAATAGCATTATGGAACGTAATTGCAACTGACCATGTTGCAACATGACCAAGTCCTGTTCCATTATGTCTATGGCAGAGGATACTATGCTGTCCAAAGAATATATCCTGGATGACAGAGTCGTTAACCCATTGTCAACTACAGAGAAAGATTTCTCTAAATGAATACAATCAATTTCTCGCATTCGTTCTGCATTCTCTGCTTGAGTAATCTTCCATGCTTCATTATACATGGCATAGATACCGGTGTATATAAAATGTTTATGATGCGGTTTAGTAGGTTCTTATAAGAAGTCCCTCAGGTCAGCGCCATCTTTAAGTAAAGATAAGTGTTGTTTTACTTCCTTTAGTGTAGACTTGTGTTGCCAATCAAGGCACAGTTTCAGAGAATCTCTGTGGCTGTCTGATGTACCACACCCCAGTTCTGTTGGTAAACCAGCAACAACCTGGGGGAATGGTTTGGGGAAAATCAAAAATTTGATGAGCATATTAAAAAACTCACCTGTGGCTGCTTCGGTACCCTTAAAGCTCTCTGGAGATTTTTTCCCCTGCTTCCGAGGACAGCCAAAGAAACAGTGGCAAGGGCTCTCATTCTTTCCTGCCTCGACTATGCTAATGCCTTGTTCATTGGCATTCCGGGTTACCTAATCAACCACCTTCAGATCATACAGAACACAGCAGCTTGACTTCTTTTCAACATCTCGCGGAAGTCCAGCGCCCGACAACATCTGAGCAGCTTGCATTGGCTCCCTGTCGCACAACGGGTTTTGTTCAAGTCCCTCACTTTTGCCCATAGAGCCATTCATGATCAGGGGCCGGTGTACCTAAGGAAACGTTTTTCCCGGTATCTACCCAACCGTCCCCTACGGTCAGCCACCCAACACCTGCTGTCTGTTCCACGCTTCAAGCGCACTCGCCTTGGTGGGCACTCCATCGCCATGAAGGCGGCTGTCGCTTGGAACACCCTTCCTCCGATGCTACGCGCCATTCAGAATTTCAATCTTTTTAAAAAAGCACTCAAAACCCACCTCTTCAAAATGACAGCCTAACTACTCTAGCTCTTCTGTTGTCTATCTGCATCTTTACACGCCAGGATACTCCTGAGTAATTGAGCGTGCAACAAAACCTCCAATAACATAACAGTTTCCCTACACTGTATGTTTTACTATTCCTGGATGCTGTCTCTGAAAATATCTTGGATCTGGCCTAGTGTCTTATTCAGGAATCTATCTTGACAGTTGTTTGTGTCTGTGGGCCAGATTAACCATTTTTTCCAATCTGGATCTGTTCTGTTGTGAAGCAAAATAGTATGTACGTCGACCACCCCCTCTGAAGTGTTACTGCTATCAGGTGTAGGTATGGACGGTTTGTTTAACTCCTTGATCTTGGCTAACCCAAGACAAGATGTCTGTTGGACAGTGTCAATCAAAAACATTATTTGCAGCGTGGCCAAGATGGCGACCTAGACGGCAGCAGATCCCGCAGGCTCCCCGTTTCCGGCCCTCCCCAGAAATTGAAATTGAAATTAATTTATATCGCGCAACTAAAACCCTGAGGTATCAAGGCGCCTAACAAAACAGATTAAAAAAATGGCAAATCAAGATACAGGTATGCGCGCGCAAAAAGACGGGTCTTCAGGGCCTTTCTAAATAACTGCAGGGTAGGGAGAGACCTCCGTTCCCCCGGGAGAGCATTCCACCACTTAGGTGCCAAGGCGGAAAAGGCTTTGCCACCCCATCTCGCTTTTCGAATGCGCGGAACTGATAGAAAGGCCTTGCTTGAGGAGCGTAAGGTCCTGCAAGGACTGTAATGCGACAGGATAGACCCAATTCCTAAGAAGCTGTTTTTAGCTAAGGCCTTGTAGATAAGGCACAAGACCTTAAACACGATACGGTCTTCCATGGGGAGCCAATGAAGTCGTTTTCTGGCCAGGGTGGCCGAGGTGCCTCGAGGTAAGTCCAGAGCAAACCTAGCCGCTGCGTTCTGGACCACCTGCAAGCGCTGCAGCAGACTTTTATTCAGTCCCGCATACAGCACATTGCAGTAGTCCAGACGAGAGCCCACTAGAGCGACTGCCAGTTGTTTCCTAGCCTGCTGCCAGAGATAGTGCCTGATCTTCCTCAGTATGCGGAGGATGCCCCAACAGGTAGAGATGGTCCTGTTTACCTGCTGGCACATACCGAGGGTTGGATCGATCACTACCCCAAGATTTTTAGCAGATGCAGCAGGGACAGGACATGCTCCCAGTGAGTCTGGCCACCAGTCGGCTGACCATACCTCCTCCTTACCTCCGAACACCATCACCTCCGTCTTTTCCCCATTCAGTTTTAGCGAATTGTGAATCATCCACTGTCCGACAGCCTCCATACAAGTTCTAAAATTGGAGGCTGTCGGAAGGACTGGCTGGGAGAGAGAGACGAGGATCTGGGTGTCATCCGCATAAGAGACTACCTCCATCCCAAAAGATCTAATTAGTCTGGCAAGGGGGGTCACATAGATGTTAAAAAGGGTCGGACTTAGCGCCGACCCTTGAGGGATATCGCTTAATTCCCCCTCCTAGGGAAACACGGGTGGTGGGAGGGATAGCGACTCACCCGGAGCCATCGCGGAGTGAAGCCAGAGACGCGAGAGCCGCTGTGAGGGACCCCGGCGACTTGCCGCCCATGGACCTGTAATGGCGCCTTGCTGGCGCGAACGAAGCCCGAGGTGCTGGAGGTAGCCTGGTGTTCTGGGGTCCCGCAGGTCTTCTGGGTAGTGCGTGGTCAGCCCCACTCCCTGGAACGGAGGACAGGTGGAGCCCACAGCGAAAGGCGGCGGTCAGTAGCAGCCCAGTAAAGCAGTGGGATGGGGGCGGCATCCGAAGGGCCGAGGTGAGGTAAGGGTGCCGGCGGCGCAGAAATCAAGCCCGGGGCTGCGGGCCCAGCTGGGACGAGCGGGCCTGGGCGTGGAGAGCGGTGCGAGGGATGGCCCGGCGCCCCACCCCCGCGGCTTCTACAGACTAAGTGCCTCACACAGCACAGGCAGAGATTTCGGTCATCAGCCAAAGTGAGCCCGGGGCAGCAGCTTGGGGCGGACGGGCCCTGCACTACATACCGGCTCCATTTTGAGTGGACCACGAGGGAGGACTGGAGTCTCAGAGGGGGAGGCGGTGGCCTGCAACCTTTACATTGCTAGAGGACCCCCTCCTACAGCAGAGGAGATAAGGGGGTACCGTGGTAGGCCCCCGGGCCGGTGAGATAGGAGAAGAATGTGGGCCGGGACACAAATGTGCCAGGGGGGCTGTGTGCAGACTATCTCAATGTTGCAGGGTGAGATTGTTCGAGGGCCCTGAATCAGACCCCACATACCCCTCATCAGCGCCAAGCTTTCGGAGACCCAGCCACTGTGATAGGAGAAGAGTGCGGGCCGGGACAACAGCGTGCCAGGGGGGCTGTGTGTAGACTATCTCAACACTGCAGAGCGAGATCATTCAAGGGCCCTGCATCAGACCCCACGTACCCCTCATCTGCGCCAAGCTTTCGGAGACCCAGCCACTGAGGTGTTTGAGAGAGGGGTGCACGCCCGAAGGCCCCAGCCCCGCAGCAGAGGAAGTGGTGCGCATTAGGTCACCTCGACGGGCCCAGGAAGTCGTGGCTGCGACGAGCGGCCTGATCACCACAGCGCCACCGAGAGAAGCGCCATTGCGAGGGGGCTGGTGGTGGAGGGCAAGACACACGCAAGAGGAGTGGTGCGCCGGGGGCCCACGGCTGAGTGGCAAAGGGACGAGCAGTCACGGGGCCGGAGTCCCATCCATCCTGTTAAAGGCTTTCACTGCCCGACAGCATTAGAAGCACTCGGTGACACAGCGGAGAGTGCCTCAGATGGTCTCACCGACCTGCCAGAGCAGCTATAAGAGGAACCAAGAGTGCTAGAGTGAGGGGGTCCTGAGCGCGATCCCACCCCGCTGGAGCGGTTACTACACCCCAATAAGCGGTGCAGTGAGGAATAACTGTGCACAAGCGGAGAGGTGGTTGATGCACGGAGGACTGCTTGAACCTCTGGGACCTCTGAGTGCCATTATCGCGGCAGGAGACGTACTGAGCGCCATAGGTGTAGTGATATTTTGCCAAGCATGGCTGGCTTGAGACAGAAGGGAGAGAGCACACTAACTGAGATGCTCGGCAAAGGCCAGCCCAAAGGGGACAAGGGGCCCTCCTCCCTGACGGCGGCAAAGCAACATGCTGTCCCGTGGGAAGGCGAGGTGCCGATCACACAATCTTTTCTGGAGACTTTATTCAACTCCTTACGTGAAGATTTCCAAACACTAAAAAATGAGATAGCCGGGGAGGTCCGTTAGCTGCGCCGAGATGTTGACGGCCTAGGAGAGAGAGTGGCTGCCATTGAAGAAGCAGGCCAAACGAGAAGTGAAGAGGTAGACCAACTTCAACAAGAGATCATTAGATTGAAAGATCAGCAGGTTGACCTGCAGGCCCATGCGGAAGATTTGGAAAATAGATCCCGACGAAACAACATGCGAATCCGGGGCGTGCCGATCAAGGAGGAAGGGACAGACATCACCGGTTACTTACAGGGCCTGTTCCGAGACATCATAGGAGAAACGGCTGACTTCGACATCCGGATTGACAGGGCGCACAGAGTGGGTTAGGCTCGGAGGGCACCAGCACCCCCCCCCCCCTGACATACTGGCCTTTCTCCCGGACTTTCCACTAAAAGAACGAATACTAAGCGAGGCACGCCGGAAACAGCCTATTCAATACCAGGGACAGCCTGTGGCTTTATATCAAGATTTATCAGCCATTACTTTACAGAAAAGAAGGGCATTCAAAGTAGCCACGGACTTCCTGCGTGACAAAGGGGTTCCATACTCCTGGGAGCATCCCTTTCGACTTATATTCAAATGGAATGGCACCTTGAAGCAACTCTATCTCTCCAGGATACATGCGCCCTGCTGGGGATTGAACAGACGGAGGAGCCACCCACATCAGGGCAGTTCCGGCCACACACCAGGGGAGGCTGGCAGAGGGTTAGGCGCAGGCATTCTCCGAACACAGATCTGAAGCTGGACTCGCGCACTATCGCTCAAGAGAGGGCCCTAGCCATCCAGGAAGTTTCCAAGGATACATCTTCGCCGGCAGCAGAACATTGAGTCTGGAGGGTTCAATTGCCTTAATATGTCGCTAGGTCTGGGGGGGGGGGGGTCGCCACAACTGCTCGTTCCAACAGGAAGCTTCATCCCTGGTCTGCGGTACAGACTATCGGGCCTGGGACTATGTTCATGAGTTTGGTTTTTGATGGGTGGTTGGGGAGGGGGGCCTGGGGTTGGGGTGTTCAGGCCTAGAGACTGTTGGGCATTGGACATTGACTGTTCTTGAGGCGGGTTCGGTGGGGTTAGGGAGGGGGAGGGGGGCTGGGTTGGGAGGGGGAAGGGGTGGTGGGCTGTTGTGGTTGGGAGTTGGGGAGGGTAGGTCGGGTGGGGGGGATCAGGGCATGGCCGGGGGGGGTTTGGAGGGAGGGGGAAGGAGATTTGGGCGGGGAGGGTCGGCTCCGGTGTGTCGCTCTACAGAACAGTGCGGGTGAGCAGGGGGAGTGTTTGGCCCCACTCAACATTTGTGTAGTCCAACTAGGATCCCATCATGGCTGATGATGTCCTGAAAATTATCACCCTGAACGTGAAGGGGCTTAACAACCCCATCAAAAGGAGGGCCATCATATCGTTCTTAGAGAATTCGGGTGCCTCGGTTTGCCTGTTGCAAGAAACACACCTGCTCTCCAGGGACTGGCACCGTATGCACTCCAGGGCTTTCCCCCAGCAATACTACTCTTCCACTGTGGAGAAGAAAGCCGGGGTCGCTCTTCTCTTTGCTAGACACTTTAAAGGCCACGTGGGTGACAAGGTGGCTGAAATCAAGGGCAGGCTCCTGGCGTACAGTGTTCAGGTGGGGGGCAGATCACTGGTTATCGGGTCGATATATGCTCCCAACACTAAGCAAGAAGGTTTTTTAAGGGGCCCTGGCAGATGTCCTTGCGGTTCACTTGAGATACACATTGGTGGGAGTCGATATTAATCTGGTGATGGACCAGGGCAGGGATAGAGCGGGCCACCGCTTTGGCGCCATGGGGCAATCTCACTAGAGGGTAAGCAGTGGTTGACTAGTAGAGGCTTTCTGGATCTTTGGCGGGAGGCACATCCCAACTCCACGGGGTACACGTTCTACTCTCATGTGCACCACACCTATGCTAGATTCCTGGGAACCTCCGACCTAGCTGCCTCAGTAACAGACACGGACATCCTCCTGGTCACACTCTCTGACCATGATGCGGTCACACTTCACTTGGCGGTCCCCCGTATGTCAGCACATAGAGGCAGGTGGCTCTCTGAGAGACCTTGTTACAGCACAAAGGGGTCACACAGCAATTACACAAAAGTATCTTGTATTACTTGAGTCTTTATGAAAACAGAAGAGGTTCAAGTGGGGGCGGTTAGGGGGGCACTCAAGGCTGTAGTGCGCAGGGATCTCATAGCAATTGCTGCAGCGGAGGTTAAAGAACGCAAGGACAGAAGACAGGCTCTATCGGCGCACGTGTTCGAACTGGAATGGGTACATAGCTGTTCCGGCGCCCCTAGGATCTGGCGACAGCTAAAGGCAGCTAGGGGGCACCTCGCGAGCCTCGACCTTGATTGCGCAGAACACGCAGCCTTACGCTTAAGACATACATATTATGTGGGAGGGGATAAGACGGGGTGCCTGCTGGCCAGTAAACTTAGGGCTCAGGTCCAACGATCCAAAATCTCCAACATACAGGGCCAAGGGGGGCAAATGCTTACTGCCGACGATCAGATAGCAGACTCATTTCGGGCATTTTATGCCTCGCTTTACGCCGCGGACCCCACTTCAGTCCCCGAGGAAGGGGATGCTTACCTCAGCGAGGCAGCGGTTACAGCACTTAACGGGGCTAGCACGCTTTTCCTGGACGCTAGCACGTCTTAAGCCACTGAAAGCTCCAGGGCCAGACGGCTTTTCCACCGGCTTTTATAAAGCCTTTTGCCCATTATTGGCGCCAGTTCTCACCAAACTGTTTAATTCCTTCCAGGGGCCGGGCTCCATTCAACATGACTGCGGATATTATAGTTCTGCCCAAACCAGGCAAGGGCATCTCACAGTGCGCTGCATACCGGCCCATTTCCCTGCTCAACCTGGATCTTAAAATCTTCACGGGAATTCTGGCAGCAAAGCTTGGACTATGCCTGCCGGGCATTATAAAACCCGATCAATCGGGTTTCATTTCCACTCAGCAGTGCAGCGATAATACCAAGCGTATACTACACCTTTATAGATAAAGCCCACTTTAACGATTCAGATGCAGTTCTGTTATCTGTCGACGCCGAGAAGGCGTTCGACAGGGTGGACTGGGGATACCTGGATAAGACTTTGGTGCTCTTTGGCATTGGGGAGCGATTCCGCGCATGGGTCGTCAGCTGCTATGACTCCCCTCAAGCGACAATTCGGGTTAATGGCATCGGCTCACGGCCCTTTGATATCCGGCGGGGCACCAGGCAAGGGTGCCCACTCTCACCCCTATTGTTTGCGCTCTACATCGAACCATTTGCGCAAAAAAATCAAGATAACCTGGATATCGCTGGTATCACATTTGGCGGTGAGCCCCATACCATCAGCCTCTATGCTGATGACATACTGGTGGCGGTTGACAACCCTAAACGATCTGTGCCTACTTTCCTTACTGAAATGGAGGCCTTTGGGAAGGTCTCGAGGTTTAAAATGAATATAGGGAAATCTCTTATTCTTCCTCTGGACCGTAACGCCCACAGATCTGCTGAAGGCCAGCGACAATTTGGGGGTCTCTCATCCCAGATGTCACTGCCATATCTGGGGATTACCTTGGTGCCTAGCACAGCACAAACGGTCGATCATAACTACCCGACACTCTTTGCGCAAATTCAGAGGGATCTAAAGAGATGGCGGTAGTTTTCATTATCCTGGTTGGGGTGAGTGGCGGCGATTAAAATGTCCCTGGTGCCCAAGGCCCTCTACGTGTTCCAAACCATCCCAGTGACTTCACTGATAGGGTTACTTCAGAAAATGGAGGACGCTATACGGAAGTTCGTTTGAGCGGGTGAGCGTCCACGGCTTCGCAGGGATTTGGCTAGACTGGCTCCTATGGATGGTGGTTTGGGCTCCTCTGACCTTTTTCGTCACTTCCAAGCGACGCAGGTTCAGTACCTCCTGGAGTGGAATCGTCCTGAGTCGAAAATGCAGTGGCTTTTACAGGACCGAGCAATGGCCCAAATGTCGCTCTGGAAGGTCCCCTTCCTGAAGCGTTCCGACAGACCGTCTTATCTCAAAAAGTCACCTATTACTCGTTCGCTACTCAAGGTGTGGGACACGGTATCGGTCAACGGAGGCCTCACTGCTTTCCCCTCACCTATTACGCCCATGTTTGACAACCCGGCGTTTCCTCCCGGGATGGAGCCTCAAGCGTTTGGACCATGGCGAGTCTCGGAATGTAAATCAGCGGGTCACCTGTTTGACCGGGAAGGCTTTATCCAGCTTGATACCTTGAAGGAGATGTACACTCAGTTAGCGCCGCACCGGTTTCAATATTTCCAAATTCGTCATTGGCTAACGCAAAGAGACATGCTGCCCCACATCCACCGACTCCTCACAACGTATGAGAAATGGCTCATCACGAAAAAGACCAACAGGCAGGCGATTACAGATTTATACAAAATGTTAAGCCCGCCCATATCTACCTTACGCTCTGTCGGCCAAAAGCGCTGGGAATTGGAGATAGGACGGACCCTCTCAGATAAAGAGTGGCGTGATATCTATCATAGAGCTCATCGCACCGCCAGAAATGTGACAAGTAGGGAATCGGCAGTTAAGATCGCATACTACTGGTATCTGACACCGGCTAGGCTGCATCAGGGTAATCCGAAGAGTAGCTCCACATGCTGGAGGGGTTGTGGTAAAGTGGGGACGCTGACTCACTTGCTGTGGGACTGTGAGGAGGTAGCGGACTATTGGAAGGAAGTACTAGATGACATTGACCTACATTTTGCGACAGAGATCCCCCGTTTCCCCGCCTATACACTACTGGACCTCCCAAACACCTTGACGTTTCCACTTAAATTGAATAGGGAGCGACAGATGGGATTAGCGGTAGGGGCGGCGGCACATCATATTCTATTGCTTTGGGGCACTACAAGGAGGCCTACACACACGGGCTGGCTTCATAGGCTCTGGTATATTCTGGGTATGGAGCGGATCCAGGCGACTTTAACTCAAGCCTCAGACTCCTTTACTACTGTTTTGGCAGCCCTTCCTTGCATTGCTGGCTGGGGAGTTCAAGGAACTCACATGCCCGAAATACCTCAGGTTGCTGCAAATCACAGATGAGCCTGCCAGGATATACCCCCACCACAGTTATAACCCACACCAGCACGATATCTATTCACCATCAAAAGGAGACACACAGGGGGAGTGGAGGGGTACAGGGGGGGAGTTTGTTTGTTTATGGGGCATCTGGACGCACATCTGACCGAGGGCTTCCCGCTACTTTCTATCATGGACACACCGTATCACACGGAAGCTCGCACAACTGGCTCAATGGTGCAGGGGGGTGGTATAGCAATGGTTTACAGGGTTGACCTCGGAGTCCTTATTTGTTATATTGTACTGGGTTTGATGCGCTGGGAATCAATAAAACAGAATTAAACAAAAAAAACATTATTTGTTCTGGGATGATGCAGGCTCTAAATAGGGCTGCTAATCCCTGCACCTGCCAGTCTTTTGTGCCGCAGATAGTTTTTGTCTCAATGATGTCTTTCCAAAAGTCGAAACCTAACGAGACAGCTGAGCATAAACGGCCGCAGAATAAATTTGCTTGGTATTTGTCAACATACTTTTCATTCCTGTCCTATTAACATTTTTGAAGTATAATGATTCTGGATTTGAAACATTAAAACCTGAAAAGTATGGAAATTTGCCATAAAATGTTTTTGAGCTACCCTTTGGTGGCGTAGGACAATGTTCCCATTGGTTATATTTCAATTCATTTCTAGGATTTGCAGATTTGTGCAAGAAATGATGACCATAGTGATTATAACAATAAGTTTGTTCATAATCTGATGAACCTTCTAAGTATTCATGATTGGTAAATTTTGCAGTCATTTCTAAGTCTGACATCATATTATTATTATTTTGTTGTTTTTTTTGGGTTAAAGACTTTTATTGCAATCTGCATTGTGTACACAGCATTTACCTACAACCCGGAGGCCGGCTGCTATAGAGGGACATTGCGTTATACAGTTCAGACAGTATTCGCTCTGCAGCGTCCTTGGTCGTCATTGCACATTTTAAATCAGCAGAGAATACACGATCACTTTCCCAAACAATTCTGTAACAGTCTTAATTTTGTATTTTATAACTACAACTAAACATGTGACTCAGATAGTAGAACAGGTGTTAGTCTTTTTTGACACTCATTACCTATCAATGCATTAAGTGATGCAAGTAGCCACCATTCACATCTCGAGAGTCCCAGGTCGTAACATTCCTTTTACGGGACGTGCGGCCAACTCAACAGCACCGCATCAACTCCATTCGTACATGATATATCAATCTAAGCGCGTCTCATTCGACATCCCCCTCCTCCTCAGAGCTGTCTATATCTTCTTCTGATAGGGGCTCACATATATCCCCTCTATAAGTGTTCCATGGCATCCATAACTTGTTCCATTTCCTGGGGTTTGCTCTCATTTTATAGACTGCCCTTTCAATCACTAATAATAAGTCCATATTTCTACACCAATGTGCCAGTGTCGGTGCCTCTACTGCCCCCCATTTTTGCGCTATATCCCGCTTGGCCACCATTATCCCTACGTTTGCCCATTGCTGCCCCTGACGAGTCAAATCAGTCTGTGTCCAGACATTCAGTAGACACACACGAGGGTCCGGTGTTAGGGATACTTCCAATGTTTGTGAGATGGTGCGCAGAACCTGTCGCCAGTAGGTGGCGATAATTGGGCACTCCCAGAGTGTGTGAAAGAGTGTGCCTTGTTCTCCGCATCCTCTAAGGCAGGTGGGGTGCTCAGCTCTGTGCATTTTGTGTAGAGTAGTTCTCGTATAGTAGACTCTATGTAATATTTTAAGCTGCACCAGCCGATATCTCGATGAGATACCCGCCTCTTTTGGTGAAGCCATCGCTGCGTTCCATTCTGCGTTGTCCATCTCACCTAGCTCAGCCTCCCATTTTGTCTTCAGTTGTACTAGTGGGTCCTGCAAATTATTCATGATTTTACGATAAGTCAGGGAAGTCGCACCGGCTCCATATAATCGGTCAATAGGCGGTCCTCCAGCGGGGACGAGTCCGGCACCCGTGTACCTATTTCGATGGCTGTCATTAGTGCATGCCTGATTTGTATGTATCGGTACGTTTCATTTGGGTGTAACTGATATTGCCGCTGGAGTTGTTCAAACGGAACAACTCCATCGTTTGTCCACAGATCTCCTACCGTGGAGATCCCGATGTTATCCCACTGCGTGAAACCCTTACTTTGTCTTAACCGACCCAGAGCTTTGACATCCCACAAGGGAGTCATTTTGGTTATGGTGCCTCCCCATTTGAGTCTTGTTTGCGCTTTGTGCCACTGCGCCACCGTGTGGTACGTGGGTCCTATCAGTTTTGCAGCGATGCCCTTGTTGTACAGTGGGGCCAATAAGCTGTGGGTACCCAGCTGCGCTCTGTCCGCCATGTATGCTGGATCTCCCTGTGGGGCGTGAATCCATTGATTTATGATCTTTAGATGCGCCGCCCAATAATATAGCTGCACATCCGGTAGTGCTATCCCCCCGTCGTACCAATCTCTGACCAGCTTTACGTTTGCTATGCGGGCGGGACGAGTGCCCCATAGTAGTCCTGAGATCGCAGCCGTTACCTTTCTAAAGTAATCGGGCGGTACCAGGATTGGGGTATTTTCTAGGACGTAGAGCAGTGGTTCCCAAACTTTTTACTCCTGAGGACCCCTATTGAGTCTTACTGGAAGCCGAGGACCCCCAAACAATTTGTACGATTTAAATTTCAAACATTAAAACAGTAGTTTGAAAAAAGAAAACACACTTGTGCACACCAAACAAATACTCGAATCTCTAAAGATCTTAATATTGTATATAGGAAGAATTAGCAAAATCGAAAACATTTAATGGAATGATTAGTGCTGCACCTCGGCGACTATCTTTTCAATATTTGGTTCTAATTCGTAGAATGAGGCTCCTGCCAGGGCTAGACTGGAAATCCAATGCAGCCCTGGCAAATGTTGTCAGGCCAGTCCCAGTACTAAGGGGCTGATTAGGATGGCGGACGGACTTTGCCCGCCCGCCATCTCTGTGGAAAACAGGACCGTCTGCCACGTGAGCGGCGGTCCCGCCATGCCAATTATGATGCGCCCGCCACACTGGCGGGCGCATCATGCATTTTTATCATTGCAGCGGGCGGTGCTGAAAACACCGCCCGCCGCAACGTTAAAAATGCAGGCATGCATTTGCATACACAAAGTGGCAGGCAACGCGCGGTGCCTGCCGCTTTGTGTATGCAAATGCAGGGGGGTACCACAGGTACCCCCCATGTCCACCCCCCCTCTCGCTTTCACCATGGGGGCCCGCAGGGGGGCCCCAAAGTAAAGACTGCATGCCTTTCCGTGGCGGGAAAGGCATCTGCATGAGGCCATCCTAATATGGCTGACGGTGTCTGGAAGACACCGCCAGCCATATGAACCCTGGGGCGGAAAAGCGGCGGACGGTGTTTCTGTCTGCCGTGGTCCCCCCGCCATTGTAATATGGCGGGGGGAAATAGGTGGCGGACGGTCACGGATGTCGGGCGGATCGCCACCGCCTGCATGGCGGTGGCGATCCATCCGCCATCCTAATCAGCCCCTGAGTGCAGTGAGTGAGCCTTGCTACTGCAAAGCAAACTTTGAGGGGCGCCCCCACCAAGAAAATTTGGGGGGAAATGGTGCATTCTGCAACACATTTGTCATTATATATTGAATTGTATTTGCTTTTAAAGCATAGTAAATGATGACCTCACTATGCACCAATAGAACAATCTTTTTGGGGCTCTTCTATGATTCCTCACTATCAGCCTCCAACAGTGCCTCTCTTCTCTCAATAGCCCCGCTGTCACATGTATTTCATTTGTTTTATAGCATCTCTCATACAAGTGTAGGTGTCAGAGCACTTTATATCACACACATACAGTGACAATAAATCGTACGTGTGTAAATCAGTGTATAGAAATTTTTTTGTTACATAATGCAAAGGAGACATTCACATGTCATCCATACAGGTGAGCATTTTTTCAGAGTGCTTGGTCTGGAAAAGCACAAAATCTTGATTCAGAATGTAACATAGTGGTTAGTTTTTACTTTAATTATAACAATGTAATTCTACCCAAACAAACCTTTTTGGCAATGAGAGAATTGTGAAATGCTGGGGGAAAAAGATAGCATACCAACATGTACCATGCAGTCTGCATGCTGCTGTTTGATGGCAGGTCATAGCTGAAGGTGCTGAATTATGATTGTAACTGATAGACTGCACAATAACATACGAATCTCTGTGACAAAAGCATTAACCCACTGAGCTATGCACATATACAACTTTTTTTTTTACATGCATGGTACACGTTCTTTGCAGCAGGCATATTAACCCTCTGAGCTATCTTAGATGAGTTAAACCTGCTACTGAACAAAACCGGCATCTCTCCCCAGCAGGTACATTAATCACTGGAGTTATCTTGACACTTTAATTGTTGCCCAAAAACAACAGATTATTCATGGAACTTTTAAGTGCTTTTAAAACTGCTGCTTGCGGACCCCCTGGGAATGTTTCACGGACCCCTGGGGGTCCGCGGACCACAGTTTGGGAAACACTGACGTAGAGAAAGCGCGGTAGCGCTTTCATCTTGAACAGCGCTGCCCTTCCTAGCAGAGTTAGCGGAAGTGCCTTCCAGTGCTGCACATCTGCCTTCAGCCGAGTCAGTGGCGGTATTAAGTTTAGGTCGTGGAAAAGTCCTCTATCTTTTGTAACATGTATCCCAAGATATTTAAAGGACGAGTCCGCAACCGCCAGTGGGCAGTTCGCGGACATAGGTGGGAAAGGGCCCTTTAGTACATAAAGGATAGATTTCGTCCAGTTAATTGTGTATCCAGACGCTTGACCATGTTTGTCGCAGAGTGCTAGTAGTGCCGGTATGCTCCTCTCCGGTTCTGACAGGTAGACTAACATATCATCTGCATAGAGGGAGATTCTGTCTTCCAAGTTATCTCCCCAGGATATTCCCTTCAATAGTGGGGAGGTCCTGATCACGGCTGCCAGTGGTTTTAAAACCAATGCAAATAACAGAGGAGACAGTGGACATCCCTGTCTTGTTCCTCTAGCCAACGGTATCTCGCGTGAGACATGTCCATTCGCTGTGACATGCGCCACCGGGCTCGAGTATAGGAGTTTTATCCATGAAAGAAATCTGGGGCCAAACCCCATGTGTGTCAGCACCGCGAAGAGATACTGCCATTCCACCATGTCGAACGCCATCCTGGCGTCTAATGACAGAATGGCTGCCGGTCCAGTCAGCAAGGGGGCCCTAGCCAGTGCCCCATGTGCTCTCCTAAGGTTAAGAGCCGTACTTCTATGCGGCATGAACCCAGACTGATCCGGGTGAATCAGTTGTTCCAGGTGGGGCATCAATCTGTTGGATAAGTGCTTCGCTAATATTTTAGCCTCTGCGTTCATCAAAGATATCGGCCGGTATGATGTACACTCTTCCAGCGGCTTGCCCGGTTTCGGGATTGTCACGATCGTTGCCATTCTCTGGTCATAGGGTAGGACTTTTCTTTCTAAACTGTCAGTGTACATAGCCAACAGTGGCCCACTTATGACCTCGGATACGGCCTTGTACCATTCAATGGGGATACCATTGGGGCCTGCCGCCTTCCCGGAATGGAGCGCACTAATTGCTAGCTGTATCTCCTCCTGTGTTAAATCTGCTTCCAGCTCTTCCATTGCTTCTCGGTTTAAGGATTGCGTTGGTACATTGCTAAGAGCCATCTCTGCCATCTCAGGTGTTACCCTGGTTCCAGGCGTATATACCTTTAGGTAGTAGTCCGCTAGAATTTCAACTATTTCCGACGGTCGCGTATGTAAATCACCATCAGCGCTACGCAGCTGCCGGATATGCCTGCCTTCTGCCTGCTTTTTGTCTAACCACGCCAGAAGTTTGCTTGCTTTGTCTCCTATATTGTAGACTCTATGCGCCGTTTCTTCTATATTTCCCACTACTCTGCGCTTCAGATGGTCAGTGTGAAGCCGTTGACTTAGTTGCAACGTATGTAACGTGTCTACCGTCGGGTTGCTCATGTGTGCTAGGTTTGCACTGTGTAAACGCGTCTCTAGGACCAGCAATTGTTTTTTCTGTTCCCGCTCATGTCCCGTGATAGTTGCTATGGCCTGACCCCTCAGCACCGTTTTATAAGCCTCCCACACTATCGTAGGTGATTCGACTGAATTTGTGTTTTCTGCAAAGTAGTGTTGAGTCACCTTCTTCAGTTCTTTTCGTATGGGCTGTACCTGCAAATATCCCGGGTAGATTCTCTTACGATTTTTTTCTGGGCAGATCAGTGTCAATGTAAGTGGTGAGTGGTCCGAGACGCCCCTAGGTTGAATGAGAACGTTGTCTATGGTGATTGTGCCCCCTCCTAACGTGAGGAAGTAGTCAATGCGCGACAGGCTATTATGTACTGTAGAGTAGTATGTGTATTGCTTTTCATCTGGGTGCAACTTTCTCCAGATGTCCACCAGCCCCTGTGCTTCTAGAAAATCGTGTAGTTTAGAAGGTCTCACTGATTGCACCCGATTCGGGAATCTGTTGTGTGTGTCGTGCGCCACTGCATTGAAATCACCCCCTATGATAAGGTCCCCGTCTGGCAGTTCAAGTAGGAATTTCCCTAGATCCGGAAAAGTAAGTGCGTGTAGTGCTGGAGGGAGATACACCGAGACTATATTGACCGGCTTACTCTCCCAATATCCATACACTGCCGCAAAGCGGCCTTGGTCGTCCGTCTTTGTGGATTGGACTATGAAGGGTGTTGACCTCCGCAGCAGGATCCCTGTGCCACGCGACCCGGAGGTAAAGGCTGAGTGTACTATCATCCGATAGCCTCTCCGGTTTAGCGCCTGTGTAGCCGTGCCCTGCAAGTGTGTCTCCTGTAATAAAACTAGGGCTGGGTTAGTCCTTTGGATGCTTTGCAGGACCAATCCCCTTTTGATCTTATCCCCCAGTCCTCTAACATTCCACGACATCAGGGCCAATGGCGTTACAGGTCCTACGTGGTGCTCAACATTTCTATCACTAACCTGTGAATCCCGCGCCATGTTCCCTTTGTGTTAGGTGACGTGTGCCTGCCAACCCTTCATGTTCCAGCGTTGCTTGTCGGCCTATCCCTTCCCGCCCCTCCAGCCCTACCCCTCTGGCTGCATGCCCTACAGGAGTCGACGCCGTTGGGCCATGTGTGTCCCGAGTAACATAATGAACAGTACTATTGCATCGTGCGTGAATCCCTCTGGATGGCAGTGTGCCTAATTCCCACCTCCCACTTATCCGAGTCAACAATGTAAGAAAAAGAAAAACAATCCCATCCCCAACTCCCCCCCTCCCTGCCCCCCTGCTGTACGGGCTCCCAACCGCCCGCCCCCCAACTTAGCAGAGTGCTTGACCCATCCCCAATACAGTTTACTTGCTCGTCGGGGTATAGGAATCTCCGGAGTCGTCGGCCCCTTTCCACCTCCCTGGAGGACATCTGCCCAGTGTCCATCGGCAGTCTGTTCAGGCGGGCATACTTCTCATTTATCTTTGTAGTTGCCGGTCGGTCATTGGTCGTCAAGTACCTGTTCGTCTACGGTCGATGCGGCTGGCGCCATTTCTTCACTTCCGCTCCTTGACTGCCGTGAGTCCTGTTGCCGACCATTGCTCTGTGGTCTCCGTGTCCCATTCGATCCACGATGTCTATTGGCCGGTGTCCACCCCTTCAGCCAGTCCTGGGCGGCCTCCGGTGTGTCAAAAAAACAGGTTTTATTGTCCGCTACAACACGTAACTTGGCTGGGAAGAGCATCGAGTAGGGAATCTCTCTCTTTCGAAGTTCTTTTTTTACGTCTATAAACGTTCTCCTCTTGCGCGCGACTTCCGCCGTGTAATCTGGAAAGAAGGATACCGTTGAGTTTAGGATCTTGACCGGAGGGGAGACTCGCGCTGCCTGTAGTATCGCATCCCTGTCGCGGAAATTAAAGAGGCGAGCTATGATAGGCCTCGGGGCAGCGCCCGTTTGCGGTCGGCCTCCCGGGACACGATGTGCCCTCTCCACTGAGAAAAAAAAGGACATTCCTTTAGGTTTGAGTTCTTGCTTAATGAGGTCTTCGATATACAGGTCCGTTGCCCTAGTGCCTTCCGATTCCGGAATTCCAATTATGCGGACGTTATTCCGTCTCGAGCGTCCTTCCTGGTCGTCCAGCCTCTCCCTCAGTACCTTGTTCTCCGCCGATAACTTTACCATGGCCGTTTGCAGCTCTGACACGTCTTCAACTAATGACTTCGTGACCACCTCCATTGAGCCGACTCTCTCCGACATCTTATGTAAGTCAGCCCTGATCAGCGTGATTTCGGTAGAGATCGTTCCGACCGTGGTCTGTACCTGCGCCAGCGCTTTCATGACATCGTCAAGCGTCGCCTTCTTCCCCCCATTAGCCTCCGTTGATTTGTCGGCCGCCCCTTTGCCGGCACTTGGGGAAGTGTTTCCTTTGTCGTATGCGAACTTGTCAAGGCGAGACTGAGCAGCGCCTCCTTTGGTGCTTCTACCCGCCATCTCGAGTAGTGGGTCAGAGTCGTGCCCAGCAATATAGTCCAGGGTATCTCGGAGGGTGAGCCCCGCCGTCCTCTTACAATTCTTTTAGGTGTCTCTCCGCCCACTTGTCATCCGTCCGTCTCTGAGCCAGTGTGCAGGTCGCAGCTTTGTCTTGCTCTTTCTATCGCCCCCGAGGCCGGCTATCGGAGGGGGGTCTGATTGTAGTTTTCCTCGCATCACTCCCAGACATCCACGGTTGCGTGATGTAGACGCATTTTCCCTCTTTAGGGCCAGTGTCCGTGCCTCTCACTCGACTGGCCCTGCCTCACAATTTTGCCCACTGCAGTTCGTAGTGCGGGGTGGGGGGGTTGGGGGTCCGGGGGCCACGGGGCAGCCGGGGCCAGCCGTGTTGGTGCCGAGTCTTCGGTAGATGTCGTCCGGCGTCGCCGTCTCGTTTGGCGACCTGCCGTCCACCAGTATGGGTCAGAGGTCTCAGGGTGTCACCGGCTGGCCTCAGGCAGCACGTGGGGTCCCCACTGAACAGTCGGCATCTGCACTGTCTTATTCTCAACCTTCCGCATGAGGCTGAAGCCGGATGTGTGTTGTGGGTCTTCGGTAGGCTCAGTGTGTGTCCGCCTGCCTATAAGGCTTCAAAAAGAGGGGGGGGGGGCTTCACCCCGGCCCTCCGCCCGGCCGTTTTTTGATGCGCAGGGTGCTTGTAGGGCTCTCCCAGTGGGTCTCGATCTCGGGGCCGATGTACTGGGCCCCGTTCCGGTGACTGACAGCTGCGACCCCCACTCACCAGCCGCCCCCTAGGTCCCAACCGGGGGGGGGGTAGTCCTCTGCTGCCGTGGATCGGTCGTTGGGTCTGCAGCGCAGGCGATGCCCTTCTGTCCCCTCCCTGGGCCGGCGCCGGAGAGTGCACTCCCAAGATGGCAGACGCGTGCCGGCGAGGGAGGCCCCCCCGCGTCCACGGAGCTTGTTGCCCAATGTCTATGTACCTACGCAGAGTCTTGGATGCTTAGTCTATTCCCCCGTATTCCTCGGTGTGGGGTTCTGGGGGTCTGTGCGCCGCTGCAGGTCGCGGCCGTGGACTTCCGGTGTGTCTTACCCGGGCCGACTCCACTTCCTGTCTGGTCGCGCTGGCATGCGACCTCCCGGCTTATCGCTCCGGCACAGGCCGCGCCTCCTCGGATCTCGTACGCCGCCTTCCGTCCTCGGATGCGAACCGGAGTCACCGCCGTCTGCACCGCCTGGTCCCGGGTTTCAGTCTCTCCAGTTTGGAGGTCTTAGATAGCTCGGATTAGGTATCGGATTGATGTAGGGGCCGTTTCGACCACGGAGCTCCTCTGTTTAAGCAGCCGCCATGGTTGGCTGCTAGCCACGCCCCCACATCATATTATTTTTAAGTTTTAAAAGGAAGTCTCAATCATCAGAAAAGGTACTAGATGAAACAAAGTCATTCAAGGAAATCTTGAACTGGTGTGGAATCTTCAACAGCTCCGCCGGACCGAAAATGTCATAATCAGTTCTGTCCCAAGGTATACCACCAGGTATAGGAATGGCTGTGATGTTCACTGATGACAAGTCTCTTTGTTCATGATGAGATGATTTGTGTGGCTTGAGGAGTAAGTTGATGTTCTTACTTGCTGTGTCCTTTTTAACATATCTTCCATTTATCAGCATTCCCAAAGTAAATACAAGAGTCAACCAAAGTAGAAGAAAAAGTACACCCAACACAATCCAAAGTTCAATCCATGGTGAAACCAGATAAGTCTTTTCCAGTCGATGAAAAAGTTCTGTTGCTTGCTCTTTAAAAGTTATTTTTACTGGGGTTGTTTCAGGTTCGCTGGGATTCTCGGAAAATGTATCAAAGGTAATGAAATAGCCAGAGGCAGTTCTGTCAATTCTAGGGATTGCATCAGGATTCGTTGAAATCGCTGGAACTACTTGATCACTTGTTACATTTGTATAGTCAGATGCTATTTCATTGTAGACAGGCGTTTCTTGACGAACTGTTATTTGGGTCTCAAGAGGTACAAGTTCCATGGCTTTGTTGCATAGTCCTTCTTTTCGCACTGCAGATTCTTCAAAGGTGATGAGTCTCTAAGTTTGAACCTCTTGGATAGTAGGCAGATTAGGGTGTCTGCTACATCTTTGGAGTCCACTTGGCCTACTGCTTATGATCGGCCACATGATGTGGTTTTACCAGGTCGTTGGACACAAACCTGTTCTCCTTTCTTCCAGCAAGGGGCGGCAGTAATACTGTTCTTGATCCGTGGATTGCTAGGTCAGTTACTGGTTGTCTGTAAGAAGGCCCGAATTCCTTCTTGCCCGCGATTTTTTCTCTGACTAGATCCCCAATCTTTGGAATCGAGACAGGCTTTCCTGGGATGGATGGTTTTTCTTCATTGGTCACTGGCTTCAGGAGTACATTACTTTGTCGTGATCTTATTTCATTTAAGTCCTGCAAAACAGCCAAACAATCTTTGATATTAAAGGGTTTTTGTTTCTACCACTGAAGTGTGACAATCGAGATCCAATAAAATCATTCTAGTTCCAAAATGGATTTCATTTGGAGTGATTCCCCCTAGAGAACTTCTTGGCAGATTATTAAGACTACGTTGGACACTTATTAGATGTTTGACCCACCCATCACCCGAGCCTAATACCCTAGCTGTTATAGATTGCTTCATGTCCCTGTTTTTTCTCTCCAATACCGAATTTCCCTCAGGATGGAATGGACTAGAGTACCGCAATGCAACGCCCAATTTGACCATAGCCTCCTTGTAAGCTCGAGAGCTAAACGCAGGACCCTGGTCAGAATGTAGCGTGTTGACTGCATATGTGCCGATAAAAACTCGCAAATCTTTTATAACAGTTTGAGCGGCAGCCGAGCGCTGAGGCCACATCCAAATGAATCCACTGCGACCATAATATATTTATAATTACCATCCTTCTGTTAGGGACTGCAGCGATCCAGGTAAACGCAAGCTAATGGTTTGTCTGAAATCAATAGGGGCGTCTGCGCAAGACGTTTCACTGTAGAGACTTTCATCTTTTGGCAGATTTCACATTCCAAAACATAGTTTCTGGTTTGTTTCCGCGTACGCGGCCACCAGTATCTCTGTTTTAATAATGAGACTGTAGCGTAAATGCCTGCGTGTGCAGAAGCGAGCCCTTCATGTGCTGCTTAGATTAGTCCTAATCTATGTTCCATGTTTGAAATTACTCTATCCCCCACTCCAGGGATTCAAGCAAACGGAACATTATTTGCATCAGTTATGTATGAGTATTTGAGTGGAAAGCCTTTTGGTAATGTTTTACCACTGTCTTTGCTTGAAGCATTGACAGCTTGCATTATTTCGTTGTCTATATTTGTTTTTGGACAAGTGATTGCAGCTACGCAAGCCGTTTGCACAGCTGCCTTCGAGGCTTCATCAGCCAATGAATTCCCTGCAACGTGAACGCCATCACGTTGATGACTCAGTGTATGTATCACGTGAGCCTTTTGTAGTTCTTGTCATAACTGAACTACTTGTTCTCAAAGCAATTTATGCTTAATTGTGACACCTGATGCATCTTTGTAATCGTTTTGAATCCAGTTTTGCAAGTATTCATTGTAAGATTGAACACAATAAAAAGAATCGCACACTACAAGTGTGGGGAATTCGCGATCAGTATTTTCAAGCGCCATCTTGAATGCTTGTAGTTTAGCTTGCTGAGCTGTACAATCTCCTAGCGACTGCGTTTTAGTGACCATTGTTCGGAATTTACCATCATGCCAGCGACCTTTAACAATTGCGCATGCAGCACTATAAGCGTGTTTATCCCCGTAGCAGGTTGGGCTGATCCGTCAGTATAAATTATACTTTCATACTGTTCTAGAGTGAGAATCTCATTAGGCAGAGGACATTCTTGTTCATATTGTAGAAATGCTTGTGTTTTCAAATAAGGGTCAAAACCTATTCAACGTCTGTTGCAGCAAGAGAATTAACCCATTGTATCCATCTCGGATGTAAAGCTTTAGCATTCGGAATGCTCGCTTTTGTCACTGCCTCTAAGGCAGGTACTGGAGTAACGACCATTATGCGCTTACCCTGTGCGAGGGCTCTCTCTTTTGCTACTGCATTTTGAACCGCTGTCATAATTTTTTCTGTTGAAGTGAATTTCATTTCTGCTTTTGTGTACAAATGTGATTTGTAAGCTTTTGGAATTTTTTCTGCTTCATTAAAGGTTAAGTATGTGAATCCGCATTGTCCTGGAATGATTCGGATCACTAAGTTGCGTACGTTTACGCGTGTTTGTAAATGTTTTGTTGCTAACATGTCTGTTTGCAATGAACGCAAAATTTCTGTGTGTTTTTTAGTACAATTAACTGTTTTGAAATCAGGTTTGATTAATTCGTAGAGAGGTTTAGTCCTTTCTGCATAGTTTAGAATGTAAGTTCTTCCGAAATTCAGAAAACCTAGAATCGACTGTAAGTTTTAAAGCGTTTTTGGAGGTTGGAGCAGCGCACATTTCTCTAGAAAGTTTGCTGGCAGGCTTTTGCCTACACTAGATAATTCATATCCTAGGAAAAGGACGTTTAAATGGGCAATACTCGATTTCTTGAAATTGAATTTATACCCTTCAGAGGCGAAGCCCAATATTATGGTGTTCACCCTGTTCAAGTGCCTATCCAAGTCATTGTCTGTTAGATAGATGTCATCGACATGTGATTATGCCTCATCATCATAGGTTTGTAGTAACTCTGTTACTCTGGCTGAAAATAACCCTGGACTATTCTTCAATCCCTGTGGGAGACGACAGAATTGACGATGTATCCCCATAATTGAGAAAGCGGTCAAATACCTACTTTCTGGTGCAATGTTTTGACAGAAGAAACCGTGAGAAATATCTAATGTGGTTTTGTATTTTTTACGCACAATGTTATTCATTAGTGCTGCACTGTGTGCATTTTGTACTACAAAAGTTTTGCAAAAAGAGTTTAGATGTCTGTAATCCAAAACTAGACGATATGTATTGTCTGGTTTGGAGACAGGAAACAAAGGATTGTTCATGGACGAGGTGCATGCTTCAATCACCCCTTGGTATTCAAGTTGGTCTAATATCTCCCTGACCTGTTTTTTAGCTTCTTGCTTTACTGGGTACTGTCTTTGTGCAGTTGGTTGATTTTTTTAACTGGATTTTATGGTGAGGAGAATCCTCATCCCATCCTACATGATTTTTATATAATGCAGGAGCCTGGGCTACTGCCCATTTCCTGGCATAAGTATATTTTAAATGAATTGGAATATGGTTGGAGAAATCTAGCATAATGATGTTTTCGCCATGTAGGCACTCCCTGACAAATTCATGTGGCCAGTCTTGTTCAGCTAGAATAATGTCATAACCCCGAGAGAGACGCTCCCAAAAGAGTGCTCTTATTTTTCTAGTTATGTCCCCCTCCATCCAGAGTGTTACTTCATATAACCTATGTGGGACACCAACCCTGGCATCTGCAGTTTCGACTTGGATGTACTTATTCAAGTCTACTGTCTCCAAATGATCCTTCAAGTTCTTGCGAGCTATGGTGACTTCTGATGCGCTGTCCAACATTGTTTGAGCCCATTCCCCGTTCTTGAGTTGTGTCCTCAAGATCCTCGGCATGTCTGATTTTTAGACCTGCTACCTTATTTTTGGGGAATTGAGTTTTCTTATTTTTCTGAACGTGTTGTTCGTCTTTGGACTTCACGCGTTCTTCCTTTTGTTCTGACCGTCCTCTTCTTTCGGATTTCTGTGAGGAAGTCTGAAAGGTACGAGAGGAATGTGTATCAGTATCTTGATATCTATCAGGTTTTCTCAAATTATCCCAATTCCTGAAGTTATACCTCCTTTCAGAGGGCTCCTTTTGAGGAGACCTACCTCGGGATTGAGAATGCTTCTCTTTAGAAGTTTGTTTAGTGTTCTCCCACTTCCTTTTGGCAGGTGTAGTAGTGTTTTTAATAAAGACCTTTAACTATATAATTCTACTAAATTCTGTATATTACCTAGTAATTCATCGTCTGACATTGCTTCAATGTCAGGGTCAGGTCTGTAGTTTTCTAAAGCTAGCCATGTTGCTTCTGGTCTACCTAGTGGACCGAGCCTGGTAATGTGATGTATATGTTTTAGGGCGCCTTTAAACCAGAGCGCATGCTCTTGGTATGTTAGTGGAATTTCAATATCCTCAAAAGGAATGTATTCCTCTGGTGGTTCATCTTCTTTGTAGAAGTGAAACACTTTTGTTCCTGGATTTGCTTCAGGGAGGACTATCCACGAATAGAATACCTCAGTCTGATGATAATCATGTTCCTCTATTACAAAAACTACCCTACCACCTCTAGATGATAGGCCATTTCTTATAAGGTTCATAGTGATGGCTTTCCTTAAAGTTTCTTGAATGCTTACAGCATCCTCGTCTGTCTCTTGGAGACCTGTAAAGTTTAAAGCTTGTACGGCGTTGCTGCTTGTAGCTCCACCGGCCTCGGTATTATTATCAAGGGACATTTTTGTTTAATGAAAGTTTGCAGAGCAAGTTTCAAGGAAACAAAGATAAGGTGCACAATGTTTTGGAACACGTTGAAAAAAACTAATACATAGGATTTTCGTCCTACTCAGCTATGGCAGATATTGTACTTTTACCCACTCCAGACATTTATTGGAGTATTACGGAAAAAGGGGTCTCTGAGAAAAGCACGACTGAGTTACTTTAGTATCTAGTGTTAAATTAGTACCTTACCAAACGTTGGGCGCCATTTAGTGAAGTTCCTATATTCCCAATAGGCACTGCGCATTGGAATAATATATCCTATAGATTAGACGTATGACTGAGGTCAACTGGGTCTCTATCGAATATACTAAACTTAATTGTGTGTGTGTCAGCTAGCTCAAATGTCACTAGAAACTTTCTTGAATACACAAGAAGGGATTAGTTTCTGACAACCGCATAAACATGACAACTTTGTTTCCCAAGAATACGAATATATCTCTCAGGGTCGTGGAAACAATAGATAAATACTTCACTCAGTCAATCGTGCATGCTACGTTTCTACAGAGTTGCAGAGAAATAGTGAGACAGGCATTTTCAATAAAAAGGGTTTATTGAACAGTCTTCTTTCTCATGCAAGAGAAGTGAACTGCTTCAATCGTTATGCAGACTGCAAAGTATAATGCGTACAGCAAGAATAGTATTATGAAATAATACTGTAAGAGCATTGTATGGTTTCTAAGCCATATAAAAATACATACATAAATAACATTGACTAAAATACTCAACTGGTGCTTCTAAAATGCACCTACCCCAATGTACCTAACCTAAGTCTAGTACGAGGGAAGAAGTAAGTATTGTGCAGCATAGGTTTAGTTGTTTTTTGCCAAGAATCTACCAAAGGTTTCTCTAGGTTCTAATCGGCTCCATACCTTGGTCAGAATGAAGGAGGTCTGGTATCTCTGTCTCAGGACTCGATTTCCCAACACCCCGCAAGGGGAGCCGGAAACACTGGAGCTGGATTCTTGGTAGGAGAAGGGCAGCTTCCTGATCAATGCGTCAGCTGGAGAGTCAGCTTCCTTCGGCACTTGCTGTAGCGAGCTGCGTCGGGCAAGTAGGTCTTCGAACTGCTCTGAACCACCGTATCTTGCTAGAGCAAGTGAAGGTATATTTATACCTTGAAGGTGTTTAGGAATGCCATAGTTTGACGGGCATATGAATGTCAGGAAAGAACCCCTAGGGAATAGTTGTTCTTTGTAAAGTAACTGAGTTCTTGGACAAATCAATATTCAAGCAAGGCGAAGTCCCTGACTGCTTAAGCTGCTTAAGCTGGTTTTCCAAGAAATCGCTGTGAGGTTTGGTACGGGTGGAAGTAGCCATGCCTGTATTTCGGTAGCATGGGCTATGCCTAAATAAGGGATTGATTTCTATGCCTATATAAGGGAAATGTGAATTGTACCTATATAAGGACATGAATCGGAAAAATTCACTTGGAGCTTAAAACGCCACACAACACCGGAGTGGAGGACAATCTCACCAGAATAAAGAAAAAGGTGGCGGCCATGGAGACCAGTCATCAGGTCCTTGTGTTTTGGGTGGAGGATGCAGAGGGGAGGGCACGACGTAACAACCTTCGCTTCGTTGGCTTTCTCAGCTGGAACGTGAGGGGCGCCCTCGATAGGATTAAACATGAGGCCATACTTCAACAGGCCAAACGGGTTGGGGCAGACGTCCTTATGCTGCAGGAGACATACCTTTTAGGAAACAAGGCTCTTTGCTTTCAGAGGTATGAGTACCACCAGGTGTATCAAAGTGGCTTTGTAAGGGGATCGCGAGGAGTGGCTATACTGATTCATCGAAGGGTCCCCTATGTACAGGTTAAGCAATGGACCGACAGTCGGGGGCGATACTTATTCCTGCAGGGAAAGGTTGGGGAGGAATCCCTAGTAGCGTATATGCCCCTCCTCCATTACAATGGAATCTAGTGTAGCGTATGACCATTTGGGCGGGCGTGCCAGATGGGGTATCTGTGGTATGGGGGACTGGAATGATGTAATGGACATGGCAGCAGATCGATTGAGGGAGAGAGGAGGCACGGTGAGTGGCGGTACCATGAAACTCCAATTTCTAGCGATAGGTTTGGACTGGATAGATGCATGGCAACACCTACATCCGCAGGATCAGGAGTTCACGTATCTATCATCGGCGCATGATTCCTATTCCAGACTAGATTATATTTTTATCTCACGAGTGCAGGGTGGAGGCAGCGGAGATTCTTCCAAGAGGTTTGTCGGATCACTCCCCAATAGCTCTTACAGTGCGGCTGGGACTGGGGAGGCAGCCATTGCGGTGGCGCTTGTCGGCGTGGCATTTGCAAGATGCTGAATATAGGGAGCACATGGGCATCGCCATAGATGACTATCTAAGTGTGAATGTTGGGTCTGTCGCTGGGGCCGATATGGTGTGGGAGGCAATGAAACCAGTTTTGAGGGGACGGGATGTATCTTGGTGTGCGGCGGCATGTAGAGAACATAGCGAGGCGCTTCTCTGGGCGGAGGCAGAAATTGGAGATCTTGAGCGCCGGGGTCGTGCAGCTGTGGGCGGGCAGGCTCGGAGGCAATTGCTGCTTGCACAGCAAAATTACGCTGCGCTCCTACTAGATGAGGCCCTGCAGGCTTGGATGGCAATGCGCAGTAGAGTATACCAATGGGGGGGTTAGTCTGGTAGGATGCTCCATAGGCTTTGTCAAGGGATATATCATTCACAGACACTCCGGGTCGTATTGTGCATGGCTGGTGAGCCACTCAAAGAGCTACGTGCGCTGGCCGGCAGCTTTGCCGCATATTATGCAGACTTGTACGCCCCTAAAGAATGTCTATCTCCTGACACAATCGATCAGTTTCTGGCCGACCTCCCGCCCAGGGCCCTGACAGATGCAGTGAGAGAGGAGTTGGGAACCGCATTGGGGGAACTCAACTCCGGGAAAGCTCCGGGGCCCAATGGGTTTCCGCGAAAATTTTCTAAATGTTACTTGCAGCTAGGCTCTCACTATCGTGTGGAGGTAGAGGAGGCGCGGGAACGCGGCTTTCTCCACCCAGACTGGAGGCATGCTGAAGTGGTGGTGTTTCATAAACCCGGCAGGCCACCAGATCAGCATGCATCATATAGGCCCATCTCCTTGTTGAACATAGAGGCCAAAAGGAACTAGCAAATTATCTATTACCTCACATAACGATGCTGGTTCACCCAAATTAGGCTGGTTTCATGCCTCAGCTGGGGACTAGGCACAATATTAGGCGGGCTAATGTTGCAGTGGCAGCCGTCCAACGACTGGGCGCTCCGGCGGCATTGCTGCTAGCTGACATGGATAGGGCATTTGATTCCCTCAGTTGGGTATATCTTTTTGCACTGTTGTGCCGGTTGAATTTCAGACCGCGGTTCCTGTCATATTAGACCCTGCTATATACCGACCTCACGGCCTCGGTGCAGGTAGCAGGTGCGATTTCCTCCGTGTTTGCTATAGGTCAGGTAACGAGACAGGGATGCCCTCTATCTCCGTATCTATTTGCACTCGCGATGGAGCCACTGGCCGCATGGGTGTGTATGGACGCACAGGTTCACGGCTTTGAATGGGCTGAGGGGTTGTTGGATAGGATCGCTTTATACGCAGATGACGTCCTATTCTTCCTCACGGAGGTGGATAGAACGGGACCTCGGCTCCTGCGTATTATGCAGATATTTGGGGAAACCTCTGGATTATATATGAATCCCCGCAAATCTATGCTGTGGATGCTTGGAGGTCGGTGTGATCTGGGTGGCTGGGCATCGTTGATCCAGTTGGCGACGGGGGGGACTGAAATACTTGGGTGTTTTTATAACACATATACCTGCAGTTGCCTGGGAGCATAATCTAGTTCTGTATGGAAACAAGTTTGCAATTACATTAAGACCTGGTCCCGTATGCCATTGACCATCTATGGCAGATCAGCCATATTTAAGATGGTAGCCCTCCCTCGTCTCGTCTACCAGTTGCAGAATCACCCGTATCCGATCCACCCTGTTGGTTCCGGCAGGTAAACGCGGCCCTCGAGCAGTTCTTATGGGAGGGGTGCAAAGTGCGTGTGGCCCTATGGACTTGTTTTCTATCTACATATAGTGGAGGGCTTGCGTCGTCCGATATTCTGTCCTATTATCAAGCTTCTCACCTTCTCTTATTGAACGAATGGTGTTATGGCAATCAAGAGGACCCGGCATATGCGGTGGAGAGGTGACTAATGGCTGACCACTAACTATATGCGGTATTGTACTCTGCACCACTGTGAGGGCCATTGCCCCGACAACAATGGTGATGTTCCAGGTTTGGAGGCAGGCACTGCGTAGAATGGGGTGGTGGAATAAGCGCCTATTACCCCTCTGGGGTAATGGGCACTTGCCGCAATTAGCTGCCCTGCAAGGTTTCAGAGGGTGGGATCTCATAGGGATCTCAGTCTTGGGGGATGTTATGAAGGGTTTGACATTGAAATTGTTCCAGGTGCTGCAGACGGAGTTCCATATGCCACAGTCCCAATTCTTCAAATACCTTTAGTTTCGGCACGCCTTGTCGCCTAGCCAAGTTGGGTTAGAATCAATGCCTGAGTTCAGCCCCCTGGAGGCAAAGGTCTTTATGGGGTATTTACTGGAGCACAAGATATCCAGGATATATCAAACCCTGGTTATTCACTACTCCCCCACACTGGAGAAATCCGGGAGTATTGGGAGGGTGATTTGGGACCCTTGGAGGAGGAGGACTGGGTAGAGGCCCTAGCAGCCCCCCGTGGGGCGGCCATTGCGGTGCATCTACGCCTGGTCCAGTTTAAATATTTGCATAGGGTCTGTTACTCGCGAACGCGGTTGTGAAGGGCGGGGTTGGTTGCCTCCCGCAGTGTCTCAGATGTCACAGGGAGGAGGGTACACTGATTTATACGGTTTGACAGTGTCCATCTCTGGATCGGTTTTGGAGGGGAGTCTTTACTTGCCTATAGGAGGTTTTGGGCTGGGATCTTCCCCGCTCGCCAAAGCTAGTGCTATTACATGTTCTAGAGAGGATAGGAGGCAATATCTATAAATGTCACTTGTTATTGTTAGGTCTCACATTGGCAAAGAGGGACATAGCGAGGGCATGGAAGACTCTGAGGTACCCTACAGTGACCGCATGGAAGAGTGGCCTAGACTTTTGTATGGGCCTTGTTAAACCGATCTTCCTTGCTAGAGTATGCCCCCTAAAACATTTTAAAGTATGGAAACGGTGGGCAGACTATCGGGGATTGCTCCTAGACCCTGTTTCTGTAAAATGCGATTAGTGATCATAAAACCTGGGCTGCTTGGTCTGGACCCTGGGAGTGGGGGCGGGGGGTGTTACCCTGGTGGGTAATTTAACCTTCAATATCTATGTGGATCTGGTTAAGGTGGCTGGGTAGGGGGGCGTTGGATTTATGTTGTATTTCCTTCCTTATTGGGTACAGTAGCGGAAAAATGTCAAAGTCAATCCTATATGTTATAATTGTGCAGATATCGCTGGGTTACAGGGTTCTGCTGTACATGTGCCGCTTGACCAATAAAATTTGTTTTAAAAAAAACTAAGAAATGGAAAAAACTGTTTTGCTTAAACAGGTGCCTTCCAGTTATCTATACCAAAAGATTGTCATGTGTCCTTAATCATAATTGCTGCACATATTGCAATTAGCCGGGCCGTTCATATTGAGGACCTTAGAGTGCAATTTCGTGACCTTGTTATATTCCATATGGATGTATGACATTACAACCCATGCTTTTACATCGCATGCTTTTACATCGCGGTTTTTACAACGCATGCTGTTACAACGCATAGCGCTTTGGGGTGCTGGATAGTGAATAGTTTAATTTACTATTCCAACTCCAGTCCCCGTGGATAGTAGGGAAGGTGTTGGATAGTAAATTAAATCTATTCCCTATCCTAGAGCGCCCCCCAGCGCAATGCGTTGTAATGGTTTGCGTTGTAAAAGTTGCGATGTAAAAGCACTGCGTGGTAAAAGTTGCGTTGTAAAGGATGTTTCCCATTCCATATAGGTACTGTAACATTCTCTTGTATCTCTTCTTTCTTCTATCTCTTCTTTCTTCTATTTCTATTCTACTTCTTCAGTTCTTCTATTCTAGAACTCTGTATTCATTCTTCTCTGGTCTCCTACTGAGACGTGCTGTTCTGCTGTGGGTCTGTTATTTGATATGCTTTCAAGACTTAAATAAAAGTCTCAACTAAAATTGAAGACATCCTGCCTCCTGCCTATCATTCCTCGGTACCTATTATTGGTAGCAGGAGTGGGGTAAAGCAGATAACATATTGTGCTTACTCCCATTCAACTTTTACATCGAGGATCCCTGCCCAGCCGATGTCAGAACCTCTTCATGATCAGTATTTTCAAACGTGTTTATTCTTCATTTCATTAACGCGCTACGGAGCTTCCTGCTAGCTGCCAGATACTTTGCTTAATCTTATCGGACTCACGGCCTTCATCTCTGCCAGCTGACGGGTTGTCTACAAGCAGCAGCACAGGTCTGTCTCATTAATTATTTATTGTACTTCTGCAGTGCTGGTGACTTTCACAAGTTTAACTTTAAAAGCGCTTAATAATTAACTTGCTGTCAGCGTGATTTATGAGGATTTCTACTGGCACAGAAATTCCTCCAACTGAAGCTAATACAGCAGTTTGATACAGCGCGAGCCTCTTTTTGCCTACAAGCATTATTCAAAAGTGTTACTATCTCCTAGCAACTAGAAATTACATCATTTCATCACGTCATTTGTGCTGGAAAGCTTTGTCATTCAGATTCCAGATTGAGAACTGCATCTCTATTCTATTAGAACATTCAGATATAATTCTATAGTGGAATTTTAACTTTGTCTTTAAAGCAGCAAGTTTGGAACATTCATGCATAGTTCTATTGTAGAATTTTAACTCTGTCATCAACAAAGCAGCTAGTTTCCGGGAAGGTTTAGATTTTTGGTTACATCATAATTCAGTATTCAGTATTCAGCATTCTTTATATTGTTGAATCATTCTAATTCTTTCTGGCTATCTCCTGCTTGCATTTTGTGACATCATAATCCTGCTGTTCCAATTTATTCACATTTCCTCTTGCTGGATCTTCAAAGTTGTTTTGTGACATCACAATTCACTCTTGTATTACATATTACAATGTCTTCTTCAGAAAGTGCTTTACATCCTCCACCATTCCTAGACAGACCTGGCAAACCTGAAATTGTTTGGAAACAATGGATTAATATTTTCGAAAACTATCTTGTCGCCATCAATGGAGTGGATTATTCACCTGTAAGGAAAAATGCTTTGCTCTACAATCATTTGGGTGTTGCAGCGCAGAAAATATATAACAATTTACCACCCTGTCCTAGACCTTCTGGTGATGGCACATGGAACTTATACATGGAAGCTAAAGCAAAATTAAAAAAACAATTCTCTGATGAACCAAATGTTATGCTTGAAAGACATAGTTTTTTCAAAAGAAAACAAGGAAGTGATGAAACTGTTGAAGAATATACCGGCGCTCTCCGAGTTCTTGCTTCAACTTGTGAATTTGAAAACTATACTGACACTGCCATAAGAGATCAATTTGTTTTTAATTGCTTTTCGAAAAAGATGAAGAACGATTGTTGACTTGTCGCAATCCAACTCTTTCAGAAGTAATTGATATTGGAAAAAGCATTGAGCGTTCCATAGTTTCATCTCAAACTTTTGCTGGAAATGAAAGTCATTCACCTGTTTCATATATTTCTGAGAATGCGGATTTCTCCATTTCAGCTATCAAAGTTAAAAAATATTTTAAAAGTAGCTTTTGTTTTAGGTGTGGTTCTAAAAACCACATTGCTAATTTTCCTTCATGTCCTGCTCTAACTAAAAAATGTGGTAAATGTAAAAGGACAGGTAATTTCCAGGAATTTTGTAAATCTTGTCACTTCTATAAAAATGTGAATCAAAATGTAAGAATTCATAGTGTTGAATTAGAGTCTCCTGTACAGTCTTCTCTCAAGCCAGTCTCTGATCATCCTGTTCGTGAGTGCACAAATACCTTTTCCAACATGCTTTTATCTATTGATGAACCATCTGATTGTGAAAAACCATTGTGTCAAGCCCTTATTAATATTAAATCTTTACAAGTTATGGCTGATTCGGGCGCCCCTATTACTGTACTGGCTGACACTACCTTTTTCTATATTTGGGGTCCCTCCATATCATTACAAGCCCCTGATATTTGTCCCAAAGCCTTTGGCGACAAAGATATTGATCTTCTTGGTTTCTTCATTGGCTCCCTTAACATTCTTGGTAGATCTACTGAAACCAAGATTTACGTTGCACTCAAAGGCAGAGGACTTGGTTGGTTGGAGAGACTTAGGGAAATTAGGTATTTATTTGAAACCTGGCCACAAAAATCCATTTGTATTAGGAGATCTTCCTATCTTATCCATTGATAATGATTCTTCTCCTATTGAATTATTTAAAAAAGAATTTTCTTCTGTCTTTAGTGATAGGATTGGTACTATTAAAGGTTTTGAACATGTTATCAAACTCAAATCCAATACTACACCAGTCACTCACAAGGTCAGAACAGTCGCTATTAGTGTCATGGACGATCTTAAAAAACAATTGGAGAAACTTGTTGCAGATGGTGTCATCACTTCAACTGACTCCTCTCAGTGGGTATCTCCCATTGTTCTTGCAAAAAAGAAAAATGGCGATATTTGTCTTTGTGTGGACCTCAGGTCTCTCAATCGCAATATTATCGTCGACTGTCATCCCCTTCCACATATACAGCAAATGCTTGCTAATATTGGTCATGCTAAATATTTTTCTAGCATTGATCTTCGTTCTGCATATCACCAGATATCTCTTAACAATGATTCTCAAGACCTCACCACATTTGATACTCCTTTTGGAGATTACACATTTTTGAGGCTGCCGTTTGGCTTAGCTTCGGCAGCCTCCGTTTTTCAAAAAGTCATGGATGTTCTTTTTGCTGACATGAAAAATGTTCAAGCATATCAAGATGACTTTCTTGTCTTCACGGAAACGAAGGAAGAACATTTACAAATTTTACATAAAGTTTTTTCCATCCTAAACTCAAGAGGGGTCACAGTTCAACCCGAGAAATGCAAATTTCTGGTTGAACAAATTGATTATCTGCGACATACCATCACTCCAGCAGGTATTAAACCTAAATTCTGCAACGTTGAGGTTATTGTTAAAGCTACGCCTCCATCTGATAAAGATACCCTTAGATCTTTCCTAGGTCTTTGCGAGAACTATGCTCGTTTTGTTCCTGAATATTCTACTTGTGTCCAGCCTTTGAGAAATCTGCTCAAGAAAGGTACTAGTTTTGTTTGGTCAAATGATACCAATACTGCTTTTCAAGATATTAAGAAATTGGTTGTAAATGCTCCTGCGCTCAGTCCATTCGTTCATGGGCATCATTGCACAATTACTGTTGATGCCAGTTTGAATGGTCTTGGTGCAATTTTTGGACAACGAAATTTAGGAAAGGATCATACAATTTCTTTTGCTTCAAGATCCTTATCCAGTACGGAGTCCAAATATTCGACAATTGAAAGGGAGGCTTTGGCCTGTGTTTGGGCTGTGTACAAATTTAAAACTTATCTTTGGGGTAAATCTTTTACATTATACACGGATCATAAACCTCTTGTTTATCTTTTACAAGGAGATGGTTTGGGCAAAGCTTCTGCTTGACTAGTACGCATTTTATCTAAATTACAGGAATAGAATTTTACCATTAAATATATCCAAGGTGGTAAGAATTTCAGAGCGGATTGTCTCTCTCGACTCCCATTACCTTCAACTGATGATGTTATTGATGAATTTGACTGTGTTGTAGCCTCCATGGATGTTTCTTCTTCATCCAATATCTGAGAAAGATTGGTTTGAAGCCACTTCTACAGATCATGATTTAATGAAAGTTTCTGATTTTATTGTCAAGGGATGGCCTTCAATTCGGAATGTTCAACATAATTTAAGACCTTTTGCACAAATTTCTTCGGAGTTGTCACTTGAAAATGGTATTTGCACTAGGAATGGCTATATTATTCCTCCAATTTCTCGATTGCACACACAGGACATTTAGGAGTTACTGCTACTTGTAAGAAACTGAGAGAAAATTACTGGTGGCCTTCTCTAAATGCCCAAGTTCGTTCCTTTGTTGATTTGTGTCCTCAATGCGTTGTCTCTGACAAACATTGGAAGACGACACAAAATCCTCTACGTCCTGTTTCTTTATCTGATGGTCCCTGGATAAAAGTAGCCTTGGATTTTGCTGGACCTTTTAATCTGCTACCTATATCATCAAGATTTTTATTGGTCCTGATTGATTATTTCTCCAAATGGATTTATTTTTCTTTTGTTGAATCAGCCTCGACCAATTCAGTTTTGCAATTCCTTAAAAAAAAAATTCTGCTGAAGGCCCTCCAAGAGAGCTTGTTACGGACAATGATTCAGAAAAGGGGGTGGTGATGAACAGAGTGTCTGAATTAAGCAGACCACTCTTACCCAGTCCAAAGATCAGGGCTTGATCCATCACCGTTATTTAGCTCACTGCCCCATCCCAGCTAAGAACCTGGCTATATGCAAATTAGTCTGTCCCTGGCCCAGTGCATCATGGGAACAGGGCAGACCAAACTACCAAGCCAATTCTTCACCAGAAAGGAGACAAGCTTCCGGGGACCGGTTTCTGCCATTTGCGGACAATGGTACTCATTTTGTATCAAATTCTATGCAAGATTTCTTAAAACTCATGGATATCAAACATGTTCAAGTAGCTTTGTACAGTCCTGCTGCTAATGGACTTGTTGAGAGAGCGAATCGTTTTCTAAAAGAAGGGGTTCAGACTGCTCTATCCTCTGGATTAGATGTGAATCTTTTTCTTAAAAACAAGGTAATGCATATCACAACTCACCTCATTCAACAACTAATGTTACTCCTTTTGAGTTATTAAGAGGTAGAAAATGTCGCTCTTTACTTCTCCCTTCTTGGTTAGAGCGAAATTCTTTGAATTCCTCTTTAAGACCTGCTACCAGTGTTGATAAAGATACTCTTCTACATAAATCTGTTGCTTTAGCACAAAGCAAACAAAAATATCATTTTGATATTCGTAAACATGTTAAAGCAACAGAATTTAATTCTGGTTCGTATGTTCTTATCAAGAAACCTTTTCTTGTCAAGAAAGGAGAATCTACTTTCTCTTCTCCTTACAAAATATCTAAGGTTGGACTTAGTTCTTGTCTACTTCAGGATGGGAAGTGGTGGAACAAGAACAGACTTGTTCCTATCTCTGACGAGCAAGCTGCAATTTTTAACAAAACTGCCATTACTCATAATTTGGATGATTATATTTTGTTTGAAGGTTCTAGTTCTTCTTCAAATGTTGTATCGTCCAATTTGGATAATGATGTGGTCTCCCTTTCAGATTCTGAAAATGTTGTTGATGATCCTGTTTCAGTTTCTGTTTTACCTCCCATGTTATCTTCAAAAAGAATTTGTAAGTTACCCATTCGTTTTAAAGATTTTGTTCTATCTTGATTTTAGGATTGTATTGTATTATGTATTATGTTTATTTATATGATTTGTTTAAAAAAAATGTGTGTCATTTTCAGTTTCTCCAATAAGGGGAAGATGTGTAACATTCTCTTGTATCTCTTCTTTCTTCTATCTCTTCTTTCTTCTATTTCTATTCTACTTCTTCAGTTCTTCTATTCTAGAACTCTGTATTCATTCTACTCTACTGAGACGTGCTGTTCTGCTGTGGGTCCGTTATTTGATATGCTTTCAAGACTTAAATAAAAGTCTCAACTTAAATTGAAGACATCCTGCCTCCTGCCTATCATTCCTCGGTACAGGTACCCCAATATAGGCTCAGGTAACATTGTAACCTTTCACCTATACTCTCCACTACATTACAGTTCTTGGAGACTGACCTTTTACCTAGATACGAGAATGCACACTGAACTTAGGATTTTCCATGGTAAAAGCCTCATACATTATGCATGAGGACTCTAGGAAACTCAGCAGGACTACCATCTCCTGTATAATAACTATGTGTAAAGTTCATTCCCAACGTCATCCTAAGTCCTACAAGTGGTACAGCAAGGTAGAACCCCCAGGGAGACCTTTGGGTATATAAACATCACATCTTGCTGAGACAAAGCGAGGAGATCAGGACTTCCCTGCCGACACACTGACGCGAGACGCTGAAGTTCCTGCATACAGATACTCCATCTCGCAGTGGTCTTAAATCCCTTGTGTGGTGTCCAACTCGAGACCAAGACGGAGTCTAACAGTCTCTCACTTCAGGTAATGGGGTTCACTTCGTCTTAGAGGGATTCTTGGCTTAACACCTACATACATACTAGGTACACCTAGGTACATCTAGTTAGCATTGCATTGTAGGAGTACGCATTTTATTGTCATGTATTTTATATACTTGCCTGTATTCATGGTTGTAGCAAAATGGTAGAAATCTACCATCCTTTTACTTTCTTAGTGCTTCTAACCATTTATATCTGATACTGTCTAATGGTTGTTTCAGCACACCTATTTTACACTGGAATGACGCTGGTTCAATAAGTACTTATTGCAAAACGTCCCCACCGTTTATTCTGTGTATCTCTATGAGACAAATTGAGCACAAGTGACTAAGCGAAAAGTAGTACACTGCTTCCATGGTCCTGAGAGATCAGGGTTGTCATGATTGATAGTTGCCAAGAAATATTCTCTCCTTGGTAAGAGGAGTTTCTAGTGGCACTATGAGCTAGCTGGTATACAGGCTAACATCCCGGTAGGGGTGATTAGAATCAGTATGGCACCAATCCTACCCGGGCCATGTCTCGGGTCTAGTGATCTTGGGAACAACAAGTACTTACTTGCACCAACTTTGGTGAACCACTTGCGAACTTTGTTTCAACTCTTCAAACTTCACGCACTTCACATACCAGAGTGCTTAGGGGCGATCCGGAGGAGAGGCTAGCGGTGTGCGATCCATCATAGAATCCTACAGTGTATGTTTTCTAAACGCGCAGATCCTCATAGGTTTTACAGGAACTACACAACATGGCGCTGCTAATGCTGGTTGGGTACCTATTTAATAGTCAACTCAGAGTAGTTTAGTTGTGCTATTCTCAGAGGCCCCATCTCATATTTTCCCAGAGATGGCTGGAGTGGGAGGGTACAAAATTTGCCGCAGCGGAGTAGGCAAAATTCTATATATGGGCTTTTGGTTAATCAAGCTTGAAGGACACATTATTCCTATTTGTGCATAACACCTTATCTTGGTTCCCTTGAAAAACTCTTCTTACTAAAAACAACACCTGAGCAACAGGATAACACTGTGCGCAACCTAAATCTCTCAACCAAAGAAGAAGATGCAGATGTAATACAAATGACAGAAAATGTTAGAAATGCCATCACCCTAAAAGTAGCTTCAAATGGTTTAACAGCTAGAGGTGGGCCAGTAACCGTCGTGATTGAGACACAAATCATATAGAACAGAGGTATTCTATTCATGGGTTAGATTCCCACAAGCAAATTCACTAACAAAAACATTTCATTACTACACAGAAGTTGACACACTGAACGAATATTGTCCGAACGAGGACATTGAAGTTCCACTCACTTACCAGGAGCATATAAACTGGCTTAAAGGGGCCCTCTCCCATACAAGAAATATAGTAAGACTCGGTCCGCTCTGGAGAGACTGAGCAACATGGCCAGTACTAGTGGCCTTCACACCACATCCCGACATTGAAACAACGCCACTAGGAGAATTACGTACACTTCACTACCAAGACATGCCACACACATCAGGGCATGTCATACCTTTTACATACAATGCACCCTGCCCAGAGGAGTGCCTTGGGCCTACCCTAGGGGAGAGTAATATGTAGAAAAGGGAAGGTTTAGGGACTGGCAAGTGGGTGCACTTGCCAAGTTGACATGGCAGTCCCAGACTACACACAGCCTCTGCAATGGCAGGCCTGAGCCACACTTTACAAGCTGCTTCTGTGGGTGGCACCACCAGTGTGCATGCCCACCCACAGCATTTGATTTACAGGCCCTGGGCACACATGGTGCACTGTACTAGGGTCTGACAAGTAAATCAAATAAGCCAATCATGGAGTCACTAATCCATTACAACAATTTACAATAGGGAGCACTTGCACTTTGGAACTGAAAAGCAGTGGCAAAGTGCCCAAAGCATCTAGACCAGCAAAGCATAGCAAAAACATTGGAAGAAACAGCGAACAATGGAAGGGAGACCCACGCCAATGGTGCCAGGTCTAACACATGTTCCCTCCAGCTGAAATGTGGGGAGAACTATTCACCCTCCTGGGAGTTCTCTTCACTAAGGCGGAAAAATTGGCGTGTTCTGTACCAGGGCGGTGTTCCACCATGAAGTCCATCTCCTCTAGGGAAATGGACCACCTCAACAGCTTTGGATTCTCACCCCTCCTCTGCATAAACCATCTGAGGGGCCTGTGGTCTGTCTGAACGCAAAAGCGAGTCCCAAACAAGTATGGTCTCAGCTTCTTCAGTCCCCAGACCACAAAAAATGCATCATGCTCAATTGTACTCCACCTCTGTTCCCGTGGAAGTAACCTCCTACTGATGAAGGATACAGGATGGTCTAAGCCTTCCTCATTTATCTGTGAACGTACAGCCCCTACACCAGAAGCATCTGTCTGCACAATGAATTCTTTAGAGAAGTTGGGCGCCTGATGCACGGGCGCCGTGCATATGGCAGTCTTCAGGGCATCAAAAGCTTTCTGACAGGTGTCAGTCCAGTTCACTTTCATGGGCTGCTTCCTGGAAGTCCGCTCTGTCAAGGGTGCAATGATGCTACCATACCCCTTGACAAAACACCTGTAGTACCCTCTGAGTCCTAAAAAGGCTCTCACCTCTGTCTGGGTCTTGGGGGGGTTCCCAAGCCAGGATGGTATCAATCTTGGGCTGTAGGGGCGACACTTGGCTGCTCCCAACCTGTTGTCCCAGGTACACCATGGATCCCTGCCGATCTGGCACTTACTTGCCTTGATTGTGAGGCCTGTCCACAGCACCATCAACACTTCCCATAGGCAGCGCAGATGTTCTTCCCAACTGGCGCTGAACACTGCTATGTCATCCAGGTAGGCGGCACTGAAATCTTCCAGTCCGGCCAACACCTGGTTGACCAACCTCTGAAAGGTGGTAGGGGCATTCTTCATCCCAAAGGGCATAACCCAGAATTGGTAGTGCCCATCTGTTGTGGAGAATACTGACCTCTCCTTTGCCCCTCCTATCTGCCAGTACCCAGACGTTAAATCAAACGTGCTGAGGTACCGTGCAGCCCCCAACCGATCAATGAGCTCATCAGCTCTGGGGATGGGGTGTGCGTCAGTCCTGGTGACTGAATTGAGCCCTCGGTAATCCACACAGAGTTCTGGCATGGCACTCGGTGTAGCCGCCTTTGGGACCAAGACCACTGGGCTGGCCCAAGGACTGTTTGAGGACTCAATCACCCCTAATGCAAACATCTTGGAGACCTCCTCCTTGATGCAAGCTCTCACCCTGTCAGTCACACTGTAAGTTTTGTGCTTTATAGGAGGACTGTCCTCAGTGTCCAAATCATGGACGCACCACTCAGTGACACTGGGAGTCTGGGAGAACAGATCAGGAAACTGTCCCAACAGTTGGCGACAGTCACCTTGCTGCTCAGAGGTCAGGGCGGAAGAGAGGTTTACACCGTCCACTGGCCCATCTTGCTCTGTTGCAGACAGGTCAGGAAGAGGCTCAGTATCCTCCTCCATTCCATCATCTATTGCTAGGAGCATCCCCACTTCCGACCTCTCCAAGTGGGGCTACAGGCGGTTTACATGCAGGACGTGCAAAGGGTTTCCAGGAGACCACAAGTCCGCCAAGTAGGTGACATTACTCTTGCGCTCCACCACCTCAAATGGTCCAGTCCACTTTTCCTGGAGTGCACAAGGCTCCACGGGGGCCATGACCCATACTTTCTGTCCATACTTTCTGTCCAGGCTGAAACTTGATCAGAGTGGCATTCTGATCGTACCACTATTTCATCTCCTCTTGGCTGACTTCCGGATTCGCCTGAGCGAGATGTCTGAAATGCCTAGTTTGGTTTCTCTCAACCAGCCCATTACCTTGGGGGTGGTAAGGACTGGTTAACTTGTAGGTTACACCGCTCTCCTGACACAGGGACTTCATATACTTGGATATGAAGTTGGTATCACGGTCTGACTCTCTGGGAAACCCCACACAGGAGAAAATCCCCATCAATGCACGTCCCACCATGGGGGGCCGTTACAGTCCGGAAATGGATGGCTTCCAGGTACCGGGTGGCATGGTCCACCACAACCAGGATGAACCTGTTGCCCATGGCTATCTTGGGATCCAGAGGCCCCACAATATCAATGCCAACCCTTTCAAAGGGGGTGCTGACCACAGGGAATGGTTGGAGAGGACCCTTGTGCTTCCTTCCACTCTGACCACTTGCCTGGCAAGTCTGACAGGTCCTGCAATGAGTATTTGAACTCTTGCGCATTTGGGGCCAATAGAAGTGGTTTCAAAGGTCTTGTCTTGCCCCAAATGTCCTGCTAAAGGTACATCATGAGCCAGATCCAGTAGGAAGGCTCTGGAGCGCTGGGGTACCACCAGCACACAGGCTGACCCAGGCTCAGCAACCATAGGCTCACTATACAGGAGACCATTCTCCCAGTAGATCCAATGTGAACCAGACTGATCACCTGCGGCCTGGTCTGTGGCCTGTTGCCGCAAACCCACAAAAGAAGAGCACTTCTTCTGCTCCTCACAGAACTCTTTCCTGGAGCGTCCTCCTTCCTGCTGCCAATGGGTCGGCTCAGGCAGGTCCCCCAGTTCCGCTACTTGCTCCCCTGTAGGTTCCAGGGCATCCCCCTCAAGGTCTGCCTCCTCCTGGACCGTGGGAACTTTGGGGGGCGGTTTCCCGTGCACCCTGCCTCTTCTCTTTAAGGCAGGTACCTGGGCCACTCTTTCAGGCTCCAGGTCCTCTTGAATACCCTTAATGGCTGCCATTGACCGAGTGGTCACACACGCCTACTCTGGCAGAACCAACATCTCTAAATGAGACCTTCTCTCCACCTCAGCCCAAGGGGAGCTTTCCAAATTATTGCCTAGCAGACAGTCAACCAGCATGGCTGGCCGCAAAGCTATTTGGAAGGTACCCGAGACCCTCCCCCCCCCACTCAAAGGGAACCTGGGCCACCTTGCAGTGGCTCTCTGAGTTGTCAGCGGCAACTGCAGGGTAAATGCACTGGGGATCACCTGCTCTTCAGACACCAGCCGACAACTGACAGCTGTCACACTGACTCCGGTGTCTCTCAGAGCTTCCACCCTTTGGCTATTGATGGTCACCGACTGCCTGTATTTCTTAGTTTTATCAAGCAGCTTTGTCCTGGGGCCCACCTCACAGTCTCATAAAGAGACTAGGGACATCTCTGCAGGACCCCACCCATCTTGGGCACCCATCTCCTCCCCCAGGGCTACCTTAGCCATCGGCCGGGGCGGTGCACTAATGGGTGCTGCCTTTCCTCTCATGGGACACTTACGATCCCAGTAACAGTGGCCCACCTGACCACAATTATACAATGTCCTGGGCCCCTTTTGAAAAGGCTTATCTGCTGGGGCTCCTGACTTCTTCTCAGGGGGAGGCTGGGAACCCGTCCCTTGGTTCCCTTGGGGATTACTGTGGGGCCCTTTCTGGAACTCCCACTGTTTACCCTTGTCCCCCCCACTCTTCTGCTGGGGACTCTGCCTTCCTTTGGCGAAGTCTCCCACATGACCCTTGTGGACCCGGGTACTAACCCAGCGGTCCGCCTCCTCAGCAAGCTTCCTAGGGATAGTCAGCTTGCTATCAATCAGGTGCTGGCGTAGCTCTGGAAAACAATTACTGGACAAGTGCTCCCATGCAATCAAATCATAGAGCGCTTCAAAATCCTTCACTTTGATACCCTTCAACCAGCCATCCAATGCTCTGCAAAAATACACATATTCTACCCAAGTACTTAACTCCAGTTTCTTACAATTTCTAAACCTTTGTCTATACAGCTCTGGGGTCAACCCATACCTGGTCATTAAGGCTTCCTTCATGTAGACATAGGAATTGTGGTCCTCAGAGGGCAAGTCTGACAAGGTGTCCCACCCATCACTGAGAAACTGCCCCCACAACCCCGCTCCCCAATCCTTCTCAGGGACCCGGTGGGAGGTCACAGCTACTTCATAGGCCTTAAACCATTGCCTAATATCTTCATGCCTGTGGAACTCCTTAATTACATCTTTGGGGATGAATACTCTTGCTTCTACAGGCACGGATGGTGTGCTGCCACCGAAGGGAGTGATTTCTAAACTCTTGGCTTTCAACTCCAACTCCCTCAACATTCTCCCATGCTCTAAATTCATTCTCTTTTCTTCCAAGGCTAACTTCTTGCTTTCTAATTTCATCTGACCACCCAGTTTGAATTTGGCTAGCTCCATCCTGTGCATTCTATCTTTTTCCCTGTCTTCCAGCTCGTCTGGGGACAGGCCCTTTGAAGAAACACTGCTGCCTGCCCTGGATGGTGCTTTCTCCCCAGTCAGGCCCAATGGCCCTTCTAGCAGCCTATCTGTATTCTCTGCCTCATCCCTAGGCTCTTCAGTATGCTCAGGAGCATTTCTAGATTCCAACCAGGCCCTCAGTGCCTTTTGGAACTCTTCCTTCTTAATGATGCCGTTCACAGGGATTTTAAATCTTTTACAGAAGGTTTTAAGCTGTGGCACAGTGTAGGTATCCACCCTATCTTCTTCAAATTGCAGATCCATAGATGTGTTGGATACTGCTTTGCTCATGGTAACAAGGATTGGCAGTATTTGGTCGCGTTATGGTCTGCACTCACTAGTAGTGTACACCAATCACTGTACATGAGTCACAAATGCAAATCCAAATCCTCACCGCTGACCACCAATGTTAGAAATGGGGGTCTCTAGTTGGCAATGGCTTGCACCTTTGTCCAAATAGGGACTCTTGCTTCTAGTCAGAGAAAGGAGGATACACTCCTTAAATAATCTCTGCTCACCCCCTTGGTAGCTTGGCACGAGCAGACAGGCTTATCTCAGGGGCAGTGTGTAAAGCATTTGTGAACACATACAGTAATACAGTGAAACACTACAAATGGACACCACACCAGTTTGGAAAAGTAAGCAATCTTTAATAAACGTAACACAAGACCAAACGACAAAAATCCACAATAAAATATCAAGAATATGACTTTAAAATGGTAGAAATAGCTTAGTTCAATGTAGATGGTAAATGCAACATTTTACTCTCAAAGTACCTTGGGTGCGTAACGCAAAACAAACAAAAGGATTGCATGGAAGGTGATGCGTCTGTTCCTTACTGCAGCGCAGGGGAGTTGATGTGTCGGTTCCTTACCGGAGAGGAGGTAATGCGTTGGTTTCTTACAGCATTCCGGTTACGATGCAACAAGATGGCGCCTATGATGTGATGCGACGATCCAGCGTGATGCAACAAAATGGCGTCTTTGATGCGATGTGACAATGTAGATGTGATACGTGCATGCCCGCCAGCCGTGCGGTGAAATCGATGGTTTCTTGAGCCGCGACTGACCCTGCAACATGCTTCTCCGGTGATACGATGGCAACCTCTGCGGCGACGCGACACGCTTCTTTGATGATGTACCCGCGAACAGCTGTAGTGGCGACACGCTTCCTCGGCAATGCGATAGCAACTGCTGCGGCGGCGACACGCTTCTTCTTCGTTGCGTTCCACTTCCAGCGACACGCAGTCTGTAGAGGGCCCAAAACAACAGCAGGCACCTCTCTGCAGGTAGATTTCCCAGCAAGGAAATTCAGGGGGAAGCTGGTGGTGAAGTCTTTGTGTTCCTGATACTTAAGAACAGGAGGCAAGCTCAACTTCAAGCCCTTGGTGATCTTCCTCAAGATAGTAAAAGTACACACAAAGTTCCTTTTCTCCTTTCCCTGGCAATAAGTAACCATTGCAGGCCAACACCAAACAGCATACGGGCAGTCTCCTCCTTCAGCTTCCTTGGGTTTTCTCCTTGGCAAAGGGTTTGTCTTGATTCCCAGAAGTGATCTAAAGTTCTGGGGTCCGGGCCTCAATATTTATACTGCAACATCCTTTGTTCTCTGAAGGCAGAGAATGTCTCTTCACAGCAAAAACCAGTTCTGTCCTCCCTGGTGCAGCTTCCTGGCAGGAGGTGGAGAAAGCATTGTTAAAAGCAGACCTGGCCCAGATAGCTGAAAGGAAGTCTCCTCCCCGTACTCTCCATTCTATGAAGGCTCAGGCAAGTGAAAGGAAATCTCCCTCACCTCTCTATTCAATGCAGGTTCTATTCAGTCCAGCCCTGGCCCATCAGACTGCTGGAGCCAACGCCCTCTCCACCCCCCCTTCACTCACAAACCAGACATGGAATACACAAACCTAGCAGAGGCATACTGGATGGTTAGGCAAGAAAATACCTACTTTCTAAAAGTAGTATTTTCAAACACAGAATTAAAAAATCACCCACACTAAAAGATATATTTTAACATTCTGAGTTCAGGCATATTAAACTTGTTTTTCTAGCTTGTTCCCTGTGTCAGTTAGGATTACAAGATGTTATAATCAAACTGCCCATTCTGGCCTATGGGAACAGGAAGCCTTGCAATAGTGAAAAACGAAATTGGCTGTGATTCACTACCAGGACATGACACACACATCAGGGCATGTCCTACCTATTACATACAATGCACCCTGCCCACAGGAGTACCTTGGGCTTACCTTAGGGGTGACTAATATGTAGAAAAGGGAAGGTTTAGGGACTGGCAAGTGGGCACCTGCTAAGTCGACATGGCAGTCCCAGACTGCACACAGGCTCTGCAATGGCAGGCCTAAGCCACACTTTACAAGCTGCTTCTTTGGGTGGCACAACCAGTGTTGCAAGCCCACCAGCAGCATTTGATTTACAGGCCCTGTGCACACATGGTGCACTGTATTAGGGTCTGACAAGTAAATCAAATAAGCCAATTATGGAGTCACTAATTCATTACAACAATTTACAATAGGGAGCACAGTGGCAAAGTGTCCAAAGCATCTAGAGCAGCAAAAACATAGCAAAAACTATGGAGACAACAGCGAAAAATGGAAGGGAGACCCACACCAATGGGGTCAGGTCTATTACCGGTCTTAAGATCAGGCATGCTCAGAATTCTGAGGACTTAACTACTGAACCGGGAATGGGCTCTGACGATGCTAGACAGTGCAGTAGAAGTAACAATAGCTCGCCAGAACCTGATGGAATTTCTAGTGACAGCAAAGCTGAGTGTTCGTATCACGATAGAAACGCCTGATACTAGGGTAAGTGTCCCACATAGGTTACATCAAATAACACTCCAAATGGATGGGGACAAGACCAGAAAAATTAAAGGTCTCTTTTGGGAGAACTTGAATTTTGGCTATGACATTCTTTTAGCTGAAAGAGATTGGCGGCCTGCCATCGTTATGGATTTCCCAAAGGGAGACAGGGTCATTTTTCCAGCCATTTCAGACCTCGTTCCTAACCACTTAAAACACACACATATGCGCAAAGGTGGGCGGTGGCCCTTGCACTATATCGCAACCATTTTGGGTGGTATAAAGATTCAACCAACCATCTGATACCGTTAAAATCTACTCCGACTCCACATAAAACAGGAAGCGGAAAAACAGGTCAGGGAGATCTTAGATCAACATGATTGAAACCTGCACCTCTTCAATGAATAATCCTTTGTTTTCCGTAATGAAACCTGACAACTCATATAGTCTAGTTTTAGACTATAGACATCTAAACTCATGCACATAAACATTTGCAGTACAAAACGCACACAGTGCCGCATTGATGAATAACATTGTGCTGAAAAAATACAAAACAACACCAGCACTAGATATCTCAAATGGATTTTTCTGCCAAAATATAGCACCTGAGAGCAGATATTTGATATCATTCTCAGCGCTGGGGTCCCAGCATCAATTTTGTTGACTCCCCAGGGGGATAAAACCGCCCGGGACTGTTCCCAGGTAGGGTAACTGAGTTACTTCAGAATCTGAATGAGGAGGCATTGTCCTATATGGATGATATTTATCTGAAGGATGATGATCTAGAGGAACACTTGACCAAGGTGAGCATCATAATTTTGAGATTCGCCTCGGAGGGCTACAAATTCAACTTTAAAAAATCAAAAATAGCCTACCTAAATGTCCTATTTTTAGGATATGAGCTCTTGAGTGAAGGAAAAAGCTTGGCAGTTAGCTTTTTGGAAAAGTGTGATGCTCCAACCTCCAAAATCATTGAAAAATTTACAATTCATACTGGCATTCTTGAATTTTGGTAGAACATACATTTTGGATTACGCAGAAAGGGTTTAACCTTTCTACGACCGCATAAGACCTGAATTTTCAGTTAGGCAATGGACACAGGAACTCACAAATATCCTTTGTTCCCTACAAGCTGACATGATAGCGTCTAAACACTTAAATATATGCGTAAATGATGCAACCTGGTGATCCATATAGTTGCGGGTCAGTCTGAATACACCTATCTAACATACAATGAAGGCGTAACAGTTCCCATAGCATACAAATCACAATTCTGTACAAACACAGAGATGCGTTTTGCATCCACAGAAAAAATTCTGACAGCAGTACAAACTGCTGTAGTGGGAGAAAGAGCACTGGCTGAGGGGAAACGAATAATTGTGGTGACTTCAGTACCAGCCTTCGAGGCTGCTACAAAGGCAAGCGTTCCGAATGCTAAAACCTTACATCCTAGATCAGAGTTCTTCAATCTGTGGGGCGCGCCCCCCTGTGGGGGCGGGACACCGTCTCAGGGGGGGCGCGCACTCCACCTTAAAATCTCACCTTTGTCCTCAATTCTACTTCACCAGCAGGCAGAGGGGCACTGTCCTAGAGTCAAATTTCAGGAGGATGAATCTTCAAGCAAACGGCAGAGTGGAGCGGCAGGGGCCTTAAGAAGGGGTGAAAACCATCAAAGCCTCGTGAACAAGTGAATGGTCTTTTAAAAGACCTGTGAGGTGCTCGGTGGGGCTGTGTGCGCGCCTGGGAAGGTGTCTCAGCCCGGGCTGACACACACAACAGGAGGGGGGGGGAAGCTGAAGCCCTTTGAGTCCTATAAATGTTTATGTTAATGTCGAAGTTTTCGTGTACTGGCAGTTGGCTCGATATGATTTACTATCTATCGCAAAGGGTTCATCCCTGCTGGAAAGTCGGAACGTTTATGTGTACGAGTCATGCTGTATATTCGCAAACTGTATTTTATGAGGTTTGATGATACCTGTAAGTTACTTTTCTCACAGAGATTGTTGTTTTTTAACTTGTGGAACTTGTACTTTTGTATAAATAACATGGGTTTAAAACCACCCGACAGTGGGGCTGAATTCCTTGTTTTCGAGACGTTTTCAGACAATAAAAATGCCAAGATAATTCTAGTGAATAATATTTTTTTGTGGCAGAGATCAGCATTTAGTTTAGTGGCAGTTTTCTTGCTAAGAAAGTAGCGCAGAGGGTTCATACTGATTTCTGAAGTGGGCCATATTAAACAGAAAAAAAAGGATGGCAGGTTGCAACAATGTCCAAAAACCCTTAGCACCTGTGATTTATGTACATAGAAACTGGGCACTGAACACACATTTCAACCCAAATTAAAAAGAGGAGAATGTTTACATTCTGTAGATGTCACTTCCAAGATCATAAATTCAACTTGCTTGCACATTTTTTATCCCCATTCGTATGAGTGTTTCCAAGCTAGAAATGCATGTGAAGGGTATTGATTACATGTTCACACACATACGACACTTTAGCTCTTTACTTGGACTTAATTCCTCAGTTTTACTTGTGAGAAAGTGTCTCTCAGTATCACGAATTTCGTAGTAGAATGTGACAAGTACACTGAAACCATGAAAATGTCTCATATAAGCAATCTCAAAACTTGGCATCTATACTTCACTCTTCTGAGGCTTGCCCAGTGCCCAGCGGTCTGCGGTGGGCTGACTGTTGAGTCCCAAAATCAGCGGACTGTTGCCCTTACATTTCTGGTGCTTTGCACCATTTTAAGATGTTCTTACAGTTTCTCGTTGCTTAAATGGGTGTAATTTCTGATATTTATATGTTTCCCTTCTCCTCTTTGCTTGATTTTGCACGCGAGAAGGTGTCACTCATATTTGTTGAAATGTCACTCATAATTACACTGAAATTATGAAAATGTCACACACAGCAATCTGAAACCTTGGCAGCTATGAGTCCAATGGGCGTAGTGCGCCTGCCAGCAGGTAAGAGAGCTTTTGTAACATTGCAGGTCCATTTGGTGCTGCCCAGTTTACGGGGCGGGGTGAGGGGGCTGGCTTGACGAAGGGTTGGAGGGGATGGAGGGAAATCGATGGGGCACGAAGTGCCCATGCTGTTGCAATTTCACCTGAGCTATCCAGCTTAATTCATACAGCTGAAATGCTTTAGCAGGGGCAGTGAGTGAATTCATGGAGAAGGAGCAGACACTCATTGTTTTGAACATTATTTGCCGGATATGGCCCGGGATATGCAGGTGGCGGTCGATTATGTAGTGTACCGGATTCCAGAAATTTCTGTCAGGTGGTGGGGGGGCCCGACATTTAAAAAACATCAGCTGGGGGGCTCAACCTTCAAAAGTTTGATGGCCTCTGTCCTAGATGAATGCAGTGGGCTGATTCTCTCACTGCATGCCGTTGAATACAGATATGACCCAAGTCTAAAATCACAAGCATTTATGCAATTTGAACAAGAATTTCCTCTCCCGAATAAAATAATGCCTTTAGATCAGTATGAATACATAATATACACTGACGGATATGCTCAGCCGGCCATTGGACGTAATGAGCAATACAGGGCTGGAAGTGCGATTGTAAAAGGTCATATGCAGGACGGAAAGTTCCATCCAAGCTGTACAAAAACACAGTCTCTAGGAGACTGCACAGCACAGCTGGCAGAATTAAAAGCTCTATTGCTGACACTGATAAACATGGATGGAGAATTCCCCACACTAATTGTGTGTGATTCCTTTTACTGTGTCCAGTCATACAATGAATATCTTCACCATTTGGGACAAAATGGGTTTAAAGCCTCAAAAGGTGGCACAATTAAGCATAAAATGCTATGGGAACAGGTAGTTGAGTTGAAAAACAAACTACCAAGAGCTCATGAGATACACACACTGAGTGATCAACGTGATGGCGTTCACGCTGAAGGGAATTCATTGGCTGATGAAGGCGTAAAGGGGGCAGTCCGAACTGCGTCCGTAGCTGCAATCACACGTTCAAAAACTAGAATAGACGGACAGATAATGGTAGCTGTCATTGCTTCATGCAAAGACAATAAGGCATTGCCGAAAGGTTTTCCACTCAAGTACAAATGTTCCATTTGCTCAGATTCCCGGAGTGGGGGATAGAGTAATACCAAACATGGATTGCAGATTGGGTGAATATTAGCTGCACACAAGGGCCTGGGTTCTACACACTCAGGAGTTAGGGCGACAGTTTCTTTACTGAAACAATGTGATTGGTGGCCAGGGTTATAAAAGCAGACCAACGTTTATGTCTTAAAATGCGACATCTGTCAAAAGATGAAGGGCTCCACCAAAACACGTCCAGCACAGACATCGTTGCTACTATTAGACAGACAACTCACGTGTGTCTGTTTGGACCACTGTGGTACCTTACAATCTGATGGGACTTACAAATATATCATGGTTGCATTGGATTCCTGCTCAAGATTTCTATGGGTATGGCCTCAGCGCCCGGCTGACGCTCAAACTGTTATCAAAGATTTGAAGTCTTTATAGGTACATACGCAGTTGATACAATACATTCTAACCATGGCCCCGCATGTAGCTCTAGAGCTTATAAGGAAGTCATGGGAAATTTGGGTGTTGCACTGCGGAACTCCTCTCCACACCATCCCAAGGGTAATTCGGTAGTGGAAAGGGAAAACAGGTACTCAAAGCAATCATTAACAGCTAGAGTTTTGGGCGCGGGTGACAGTTGGGTCAATCACTTATATGGGGTACAGCGGGCATTGAATAACATGCCAAGAAATTCTCTTGGGGGGTGTCACGCCTTATGAGGCCCTATTTTGGGCGAGACTGTGGGTCCCTGATCTCGATTGGGAAGGCACAGTGGCGGATGAAAAACCTTTTGACATCAATAAACATTTGGCTGTTTTACAGGATCTGAATAAATCCAGGGCACTACAGATTAAGTAACTACAAAAAGGCAACTAGGACTAAGGGCGCTCAGCTGTGAGTATGGCAAAGTTGTAATTTAAACGTAATTTTATAAAGATTGCTACGAGACTGGGAGGAGGGTTGCCAGACTTCCTCAAGTAATCTCGGAAAACACCAAGATATATTACAAAATTCAAAATCCTGTCGAGCAATCTAATTTCTATTGCTATATTTGTCAGCAACAGCAATGCAATAATATGAACCTAATCACATTAACTAAAAAAATTTTTTTTCATATGAATAAGCAATTTCTCAACTGATCAATAGTCAATCACTGGGATCAAAAATAGTAACATAGGCAATTTAAGTCCAAAGTTCTTTGCTGTTTGACGAGTTCTTTATTCACTCGGGTTTTCCAAAGTTCCACGTATTTCAAAAGATCAATTCAAAATTCAGATTTCACAACTTCATTATACATCAGCACCAGCCAACACGTGTTTCGTTGGGCAATTATCAATGCCAATCAACTTCATCAGGGCTGCAAGCCAAAGTAATACAATATAATCAGATTTAAATATTATATCACTCCTTAAATTTCACTTAGGAATATTTAAATTAAATTCAAAACCAAAGGGTATATGAAGTCACCACCTAGGTGAAAACGTACACAGCACCCTCATTAAAGTGACATATTTTGTACACTAACAGTGGATCCCAGTGTAGAAAAGTTGAATACAGAAAAACATTCTGTCATAGAGCCAAAATCATATGTATCACAAAGTCGTATTACCTTGAAAAAAGATCAATATCCTTCTAATATATAGGAATTTCCGCACTTATTTGGCCTTGAAAGCAACAATTCCTGGAATGATATAGGGAGGTTCTAAGCAATATCACCACTAAAATATACTATGTATACAATACGATCAAAACACCGTAACCTCGTTCTATGTATAACTGTTACCACCATGCAAAGCAAGAAAGAAATTTAAAAGGGAGACCTTTCCCTAAATATTAACGTAATAATAATAAGTAGTAAATTGTACCTTTCTCCGTTTTTACTCACTCCAATATTTATGCTTTAGAAGTTTATTTGCGTTTTAGTCAGTCTGGTAATCTACTATTGGGGAAGGTTCATAGATGATTGTTTGTTATTCTGGAGAGGTACTACTGATGAATTAGAGATGTTTCTGAAGTTTCTTAACACTAATGATCTTAACATGTCATTTACGACACATTATGATAAAGTGAAGTTAACTTTTCTTGATATAGAATTGTTTGTGGAAGGTAAGAAACTCAACAGTCGTATGTTTCGAAAAGAAACTAGTTGCAATTCTCTTTTACGAGCGGACAGCTGCCACCCGAAGAGCCAGATCAACTCCATTCCATATGGAGAAATGATTAGAGCGAGACGAAATTGCTCCAAAGATTCAGATTTTGATGACAATATTAAGGACATGAAGATGAGGTTCAAGAACAGAGGTTACCCGAACAGTGTTATCAATAAGGCTGTTAATAGGGTACATAAATTGGAACGATCAGAGACTCTTAAATTTAAAACTAAGAGAGATAATGCTACAGGAAATAAGACCATTAGAATGATTACGAACTTTGGTGTAGGTAGTAATAAGATCTTTGGCATTATGAAAAAATACTGGCACATGCTTTATGCTGATAAAGACCTTAAACCTTTCCTCAAAGACAACCCAAGTATTACCTTTCGAAAGGGAATGTCGATTGCTAATATTGTTAGCCCGAGTTACCCTAAGCCTAGTGTCCACCGGGAATACAGTGAATGGTTACGTGCCCGCCCTAAAGGCTTTCACTACTGTGGTAACTGTAGTTCATGTTGGTGGGCGCAGAAAAAAGTCTTGACATTTGAATATAATGACACAGGCATCCATTACATAGATACCTTTATTAATTGTGACTCTAATTTTGTGATTTATGTCATTGCTTGTACGTGCGGAAAAATTTATGTTGGAAGCACTGTGAGGAGGCTTAAAGACAGGATGGTTGAACATTATCGGGCACTTAAAAATGGAGATACCAGATATCCGATAGCGTCGCATTCTATACAGAATTGTAATGACAAAAAGAATCATAGATTTTCTTTTCATGGTATTGAACAGGTAGTTCTAGATAAACGTGGAGGAGATAGAACACTGAAGCTGAGACGAAGAGAGGCACGCTGGATTATGGTTCTTCGGGCTGTAGAGGAAGGACTTAATATTGATACTGAACTGCAATATTTCCTGGGAGAATAATTATATTGATTGTACAACAGATGTTCAGTTTATATATAATTGTTCTGGCTCTTTTGTATATATGAAAAAATCAGAAAAAATCTGTATACATATTATTGTGTTAAAACTTGTTATTGTATGATGCCTTCCTGGGGACCTCAAATGCTGACGCCACGATCCCATTTTTTTGTCAATGTGTGAACTTTATTAATGTACAGTTGAGAATGACGTGGGAGGCTCATGGTACTATCACCACATAACCTCATAAGTGAACTCTTTAGGTGTTTTTTACATTGATCCATTATGTAGTTATTTTTTATTCCAAAATAGCAGTGGTCAATCATTAAATAGTTTATATCGATATAACCTTATACTGATATTAATAAGGTATTATATCGCCCATTAATGAATAATATACATTTTCTGGCTAATGTGGTTAGGAATAGAGTTAATACTCAGAATTACGAATTTCTTACATATCTCTCCCACATAATCATTGACTAATCTAAGATGGCGGCGAAAAACCGGCATACCGCGATCGATTTTTTGACACCTGATATCAGTGTTAAAATTGTAAATAAGATAGTAGTGTCTAAATATACATAGGGATAATAATGGTGTTAGAATAATTATAAGAGGATGTTCGTTTTGTAGAATTAAAACAGAACTCGGATGGCCGGAAACATGTTCTAAGATGGCGGCCGTTTATCTGTACTCGTGGTAGTAACTACTTTATAAAGATGGCGGCTATTGAACACGCCGATAGCTGATATGCGAGGATCCATCGGATAGAATACTGGAGAGAGATATGGGTAAGAACTGCCACAGAACCGCTGCTCTTAAATAATATCGATTCATTGCTTAAGTATGGCTGCTCTTAATACTGGAAGACCCCGTAACTAGTGGCTCTTCTTCCGCAGACCCTGTGCACTGATACCGTGTTCACCTCCATCTGCGTAACAAGAATGCGGGATACTGATCGAGAGGAACTTTAGGTAAGGGAAAGTCTGGCCATACAATACTAAGATGTGTACTATTAAATAGATAAATTAAATCATGTATTGTCGCTATGAATAATATAGATTCGTGGCTCAAGTATTGTTACTCTCAATGCTGGAAGACCCCGTAACTAGTGGTTCTTCTTCTGCAGATTTTGTGCACTGATATCGTGGATACCTCCGCAGCGTATTAAGAATGCGGGACATTGAACAAGAGGAATATTAGGTAAGGGACAGTGTGGGTAACTATTACTAAGACGCGTATTAACAAATAGATCATCAAAATTAAGTATATCTTGATTTCTCTTACCAGACTGACTAAAACGCAAATAAACTTCTAAAGCATAAATATTGGAGTGAGTGAAAACGGAGAAAGGTACAATTTACTACTTATTATTATTACGTTAATATTTAGGGAAAGGTCTCCCTTTTAAATTTCTTTCTTGCTTTGCATGGTGGTAACAGTTATACATAGAACGAGGTTACGGTGTTTTGATCGTATTGTATACATAGTATATTTTAGTGGTGATATTGCTTAGAACCTCCCTATATCATTCCAGGAATTGTTGCTTTCAAGGCCAAATAAGTGCGGAAATTCCTATATATTAGAAGGATATTGATCTTTTTTCAAGGTAATACGACTTTGTGATACATATGATTTTGGCTCTATGACAGAATGTTTTTCTGTATTCAACTTTTCTACACTGGGATCCACTGTTAGTGTACAAAATATGTCACTTTAATGAGGGTGCTGTGTACGTTTTCACCTAGGTGGTGACTTCATATACCCTTTGGTTTTGAATTTAATTTAAATATTCCTAAGTGAAATTTAAGGAGTGATATAATATTTAAATCTGATTATATTGTATTACTTTGGCTTGCAGCCCTGATGAAGTTGATTGGCATTGATAATTGCCCAACGAAACACGTGTTGGCTGGTGCTGATGTATAATGAAGTTGTGAAATCTGAATTTTGAATTGATCTTTTGAAATACGTGGAACTTTGGAAAACCCGAGTGAATAAAGAACTCGTCAAACAGCAAAGAACTTTGGACTTAAATTGCCTATGTTACTATTTTTGATCCCAGTGATTGACTATTGATCAGTTGAGAAATTGCTTATTCATATGAAAAAAATTTTTTTTAGTTAATGTGATTAGGTTCATATTATTGCATTGCTGTTGCTGACAAATATAGCAATAGAAATTAGATTGCTCGACAGGATTTTGAATTTTGCACTACAGATTAATGTTTAAGTATAGCTGAGCGCCACTGGGGAGGTCAAATCAGTCACAGCAAGACCTGTCTGGATTCCTAAAGTCGGGGATCTGTCAGGGAAAAGATAGTGGACAAAAAAGAACTTGGGCCATCATGCCTGTACCTATCCTAGCCGTCGAAGGAATAAGAACTGTACTTCTGCCGCATCTTGCCGGAAAAAAGGAAAACAGATTAGTCTCCATTGATCTGATCGAACCACACTATGTGGCCGATACTGAATAGTAGGCCTAGTGGGCTCCTGAGTAGCCTACGCCCTCCTCTCGCTACTATACAAGAAGTTCAGACAGAAAGGCTAACCACGTTTGAAGTGTCTCCTATACGGAATAATGGACTATGCAACAATGCTATGGAACTCGTTCCCCTTGAACAAGGAATACAAAATTAAAATGAAAGACAAATGTCAATTCGACCTAACACTGATGGCTACAAAAACATGCCTCAACAAGAGCCGTCTACAAGTTCAACAAAACCTGTGGAACTACCTAAAATAGATCAAACTGCATCTGGCTATTTCATCGACTTCGATACCTTTTCCTTGGATCCAAGTGAACCTAACAAACGCCAGCCACAATAGCTGGTCAACAACAAATCAAAGACTTCCTCATTTTTCTAAAAAAAAACGTACCTAGTGTCACATTGGCTAGAACTTTGGATAATCACCGGGATACTTTTCTTACTTTTCTGGATAGGCTTAGTAACTGTCTTCTGCTTACTTATTAATGGGACTTAGCTTCACCAAAACTCTGCAGAGACTTGTCATCTGTGAACATTACAGCAGTTCCCATACCTGATGATATATCATGGGACAAGATTGATTATGATATATTTGGTTCGACCGAACGTTTGAAAAATACCTCACTTATTTAAAATTTCCTTAAATGATATAATGTGTTAAGAATTGAAAAAGGACTAAACACCAACAGGGCTACAGAAATTGAAATAGGACTACTTCTGGCTCAGGCCAGTTAATTGACAGAGACACAGGACTATCTTGCTGGCTTTGATGTCCATTCCTAATGAGGTGGCCATCTTGGACTGACTCCCTCACAGTGGACCAGCTCCTGTACATTGCTAGTTTACGCCCATTGGTCTCCCTATCTACTTATACAGGTCAGAATCTCAATTTCAACTTTAATTAATTCATCTTCATTTTTCTCTATCTCATTCTTTACTGGTCCTGCCTCACCCCCAAACTTTCATTCGCCTGCCATGGTGAATTTACCACGTTACTTGAACCAACCCCTACTTCTCTCTCCCCCTTCTTTCCCTCTGCCCAAACCCACGCCACCACCACCGATGCTCCATCGCCCTCCTTCGCACGCCCCCATCTTTCCAAGCCCATTACCCCCTCACAGCACTAACCCCCTTTACGCCCCACATACACACATATCACCTCATAACGCCCTATCCCATACTAACAGTGCCTGCCCCACTATGGAGCTCACAGGCACACATACCTACACCATCAATACCCCCCAACCTCTCAAAAAAAGCATTCAAATCCTTTAAACACAACATGATAAAACTACACCCTGAAACACCCATCTCTGATCCCTACTTCTCAACAAACAAAGGGCATATAACCACTGACATCATCTGCTATACTAAATGAAGAGCACAACGGAGGAAAGCATTCTTAGCTATATTTTTGATCTCCTCCACTAGGAAAACCGCACATGGTCTCTTAATCTCTATCTCCCCCTCCCAAATTTTCAAAGCAGCAGCAACCATCTACATCTATAATAACAGAACCATTCTAATGCAATCAACATACTGCAGGTTAAACCTGTTCGATAACATCTTCCCCATTATCAGAGAACAATTTATAAAACCCCAAACCTCCCTCAGGCAACTCCCACCACCAGCACACAGCCTATCATACTGCCAAATTCTACCTCCAGCCACGCTCCACTATTATCCTGACCAATATTTACACCCGAGCTCTATGCTACCCCCTCCCCGCTCGACTCACCCTTAAGACACACCTCATTCCTACTGCACCAGCATTTACATCCATCACAGACTCACACCCCACCACACTGATATCACAACCATTAGCTACAATTGAGCTCCCCTCCCCGCTCGACTCCTCCATAAGACACTCCCCCCTTACTACTGCACCAGCATTTACACCCCTCACAGACTCAGCATCCTCCCCTGGAACTAACATATCTCCCGCCATTGTCAACACTCCCCCCTGCAAAACCATTGCTCCCACGACCACATCCCCACCGCACACCTCTACGTCTCCTACATCGACTCCCTACTCCAGTCCACCACCCCCCGATCTGGAGAGGGAACCAGATAGGATGCCGTACAACAATCTAGAATACATGCTTCCTTCTTACCACCAACAGGACGACAGCACAACAACAACAACCTTAATACATTCACCAGGCTTTACCGCCTGCAAAACCATCACATCCACGACCACATCCCCACCGCACACCCCAACGCCTCCTACATCCACTCCCCATTCCAGTCCACCCCTTCCTGATCTGGAGAGGGAGCCAGATAGGACGCCCCACAACAACCTAGAAGATGTGTCTCCCTCTTACCACCCACGGTACTTAAGCACACCTCCCACACCCATAATACATCCACCAACCTTGCTCCCACCCTCACCAGACCCTAGACTTGACGAGATCATACTCTTGTTACGGCAAATCAAAGAAGAACTACAAGCTTTATCTGAGGTTCTTCTGAGCCAACCCTGGAACACTAGATTGTCAAGAAAGACCAAATCAAACTTTCACTTGACCCACTCAGCAGTCACCTCGAAATATTCGACCCTCAGTTGGAAATCAGTTCCTTTTCACAATAAATCAACCCGTCCAATCCCCAGGACTAATCTGCTATCGGAGAAAGATTTACTCTCTCTACTCCTATGAGCCCTCACACCGGAATCACAACACTATGCCTCCAGATAACCCGTCCAAAATGGCTCTAATCCCAACTATTCCCCCCAACACTCACAGGCCCACTAAACACAACCCTAGAGGTATCATCGAAAACAACCTTAGACAAGTTCCCCTCATTCAGGAACCCAATACATCCCACATCACGCCCCCGTCTTAAATGTATACTACTAAATTGTAGATTGGCCTCAAGACATGCAGCCGATATAGCTGACCTCATTCTCACACAAGAACAGGATTTGCTCATTTTAACCGAAACTTGGTTAAAGGAATCCTCTAAACCCATCGTTGACATACATGTTTCCCAAACTATGACATCATCAGACTGGATAGAATTGTTAAGACCGGGGGTAGTATCACTTGCGTACATCACAATAATATCTCAGTAAACGAATCCCAATCTCCTGTATTCCCTTCTTGTGAATACGTATGCCGCGACATCACTAGCAATGGCAAACCAGTATGCTTTCTACACACCCTCTATCATCCACAAGGTGATAACCTCACCTTTACCGAACATTTCATGGACATAGTCTCTACTAATGCTGGACATCAAAATACCCAAATATTTCTCAGAGACCTCAATCTCAACTGGAATGACCCCAATGAAGCAGTGATCAATAGCCTCAAAAACTTCTCTCTGACCTCAACCTCACCAAAATTTGCAACAGCTCTACACATGATAAAGGATCAATCTTTGATTTAGTAATCTCTAAAGTTGATTCCATCCAGCTAGATACGATCCATCCACGTGATTAGTCTGATCATCATATTATCACCTTCTACATCAATAAAACAGTGAAACTTAATTCGGCTCAACCCACAAGACCTAAAGTATGGAAGAGGGATCTGAAAAACATTGATCCTAACATAATCACAACTTCCAGCTCCAACTTACTTCTTCCCCCTGAAGGGATATTCAACGTTCATGATCTCACCAACAACTACTTCAATTCCAAGAACATGATAATAAATGAGGTAACCTCCCTTCAACTAAAGAGAGTCTCCACAAAACCTTGGTACGATGGAAGACTCAACGAGGACAGACGATCCCTAAGAATAACTGAACGCAGATAGCGATCAGCTCCATCCGCCAATCCCCTCAAGATACTAAGAAAGAAGAGAAACGCATACTACAGAAAGATCAAGCGCACTAAAGCAGACTTCTTCAGCCACCAATTAGACCAGGCCAAAAATCGTCCGCAAAACCTTTTTGAGCTATTCAACACTCAATCTAAGGATACACCTCACCGCCTCCAAGATAACTTAGGCCCACGACCCAACTGTGAAGAATGTGCTCCTTTCTTCACTAGGAAGACCGATAGCATAAAGAAGGACCTTCACAACGATCTAATCACACACACTGTCTCACATACGAACCCCTCACAATCCCTTCTAAATGCCCCACATCGAAACTCATCAAAGTTCGACCTACAAAATAATGCATCTTGGTCATCCTTCAATACCTACAATGAAGAATCTATTCTCAAAATGCTTATTGCCCTGAACCCTGCCAATCATTCACTGACCCTCTCCCAGCAAACTTAATAAAATACTTCACCCCGCTGCTGTAGCCTCTATGGACCAAGATCATAAATAACTCTTTACTCCAAGGATGCATCCCTGACACCCTCAAAGCTGGGCAAGTGTCCCCCATTCTAAAGAAACCTACGGCTGACCCTGCGGACTTAAACAATTACCGCCCTATATCCAACTTCCCTACCCTGGCCAAACTCTTAGAAAAATGTGTACACCTCCAGCTGGTAAGACATATATACCATTTCAACCTACTCAACAAATACCAATCGGGTTTCCATGCAGGTCACAGCACTGAATCATCCATGACCCATATAAATGATGATGCTCTACAAATCTTAGATCAAAACGGAGCCTGCTTACTCATCCTGCTAGACCTTTCCTCTACCATTGAAACCGTAAAACACGATAACCTGATAGACCTTCTGCAGCACAGAATGGGATTATCTGGATCAATTCTAAACTGGTTTAGTTTGTTCCTCCAAAACAGATCGCAACGATTCAAGGTCAAACACTCTCTGTCCAAACCCGTCCCAGTCACTTTAGGAGTCCCACAAAGATCTTCTCTATCTCTGACACTGTTCAATCTATTCATGAAACCAATCACTGAAATTCTCTACTCGTCTAACGTTCAATATCACATGTACGGTGACGACACACAACTATAACTTAAGATCCATACCCTAGAAGACATCCAATCGCTCAACACAACTCTCAGACCTGGCTGGTAGAAAACCATCCAAAACTGAATGCCCTCAAAACCAAATTCCTCCTAATCGCTCCTCCCGCCCAAGTACCCATAATGCAAGACTGGATCAAACACCTTGCTGCACTCAACTGCCAACCTCTCATTGTTGACTCCGCGAAATCGCTGGGAATAACACAGGACAGAAAACCTCAAAATGCAGAAACACATCAGCAACGCAACAAAAGGAGCAAACTTTTAGATAAATACTTTGAGAAAACTGAAACCTTTCAGGCATGAAAACGACTTCAAGCTGGCAGTACAAGCTTTGGTCATACCAAGAGTGGAATACAGGAGTGTCTCTGTCTGCGGCCTGCCCAGAGCTGCAACGGCCCCTCTAAGAGCCTCAATCAATGCCGCAGCGAGACTTATCACTGGCTCCAAAAGAAGCTCCCACATATCCCCTGACCTAACATCAGTTAATTGGCTACCTTTTGAAGCCAGAATTCATCTGAAAATAGCATGTATGACACATAAAGCCATTCATCACAATGCACCCAGCTATCTGGCACAAAAACTGTGCTAAAAACCTTTTACTGAAACCGCAAAGATTCAACAAGAAGAAAACATACAACCAAACCTTTTCTGGGATGGCGCCCAGAATTTGGAATGCTCTGCCCCCAGAAACTAGACTTAATCCCTCTACTGCATCTTTAAAAAAATAAGTGAAATCGCTTCTCATGGCTAAATTTACTAGAGCATGGACTACTGTTATTATGCGACCCAACGTATATTCTACATGGAACTATATAGTGTTTACTGTCCACACAGGTATCCTAGATATTGTATCTATGTTATGCTTGATGTACATTGTTATGCACCGTAAACCTATGTATCTATGATAGGGTGTTTACACTATCATTGACTAGCATTGAACTTTATATTATTTACCTTGTACCTATGTATCTAAGACACTTACCTTGTAAAGCGCTCTGATACCTGCAAGGGTCTTGTTCGCGCTATATATTTAAAACTTTCTAAATAAATAAATAAATTACCTCCGGTACATTTTCTGATGATTGGGTTTTTGATCTTTAAACAATATGTTGTCTGATTTAGAACAATCTGCTGCTTTTTCTAGTAATGAACAGAAGTGCTATTTAGAGCATATCTCATTCCTCAGCAGATGATATTTCTAAATGAAACCGTGCAACAGACTTCCTGTCTTGGAATAGCCAAGAATAAGTATTTGAAAAAATAGAGAGCAAGAACAAGATAGAGGGAAAAATAAAGAAAAAGGCAAGGAGAAAGAAAAAGAGAATGAGAAGGACAGAGGCAACAGAAGGGGCCCGGAAAAAGAGAAAGATAAAGATAAAGATAATGATAAGGACAAAGGTAAAACCATGAGTTGCAGAGAGCAACAGGGAGACTATGAAAAATCTAAGAAGGACAAGAAGAGTGACAGAGATGCAGCTAAAGGTAATGGCACAGAACTAGATAAAAGGAAAGAAAAAGTCAAAGAGAGACATAAGGAGAAGGAGAAGGAGAAAGACTCTGAAGACACCGAAGAGATGGAACTAATGGTTAAAAAAGCTAAACGGCTGCAAACCATCAAAGATTTGAAAGCAAACGCAAAAACAACCTCGACGTGGCAATCAACTACATCACAGCCTAGTATATTAAACATCTTTAGCCCACTATCCAAAGTGGGGGTAAATAAAGGGTCAAGTCACGAGGTAGCAGTCCAGGTCTCAACGAAACAGAGCGGGGCAAGTGAAACACCTACTCCGGGGATTAACGGACATGTAATTCCGAAACCCCCTCTCGACAAATTGCCTTTGTTGGAAACTGATTCACATTCAGATGAATCTGACGTAGATATATATGAAACTGGAATCTCGATTTCTAGCGAGGCGAGTGATGTCAACAAAGGCCAAGATCAAGATGTATCAACCCAGGAAATATCAGGTTGCTCTGGTATAAGGAAAGCGAGCGATCCTGGGCAACGGAGCACACCAAGGAAAAAACTGGAGAAAAGAAAAATAAGGAATAAAAGACTAAACAAATCTACCTATGAAGAAACCACCGATCAAGGAAGTAACCTAGAATCTACCAATCCTCGAAAAAACTTAAAACCTAAAAAAATCAAAGGAAACAATAGTGTTTCAAGAAAGTGGGGAGGATTCAACAGGGGATATCTCTCAATATGATGAGGCAGGAGAAGCGGATGAGCCGTCTTTGAAAGAAATATTAAGCTCAATAAGGAAACTTCATAAAGATGTTAAAACGGACACCCAAAAGCATCATCTAGCTATCCAAAAGCTGCAATGGACTGTAAATATGGTGGGCAGTACCTGTCTAGCAATATCTGAAAGGATGGTGTCAGTTGAAACACGAACTGACCATCTAGAGAATGATGTTACTTATCTGCAAAGACAAGAAAAAAAGCAAGAAGGAATCATACAGGACCTATTGATAAAGGCCAAGGAACAGGAGAATAGTTCGAGGCGAAATAACCTGCGATTCCTAGGGCTCCCAGAAGGCGTTGAAGACAATGACCCAAGGGGGTATGTAATTAGACTTCTTAAATCATCCATCCCTGAACTGCAAACCTGGGAACTAGAGAGAGAAGTTCAACGAGCCCATCGCTTCCCCCTCACTCAGTCTAAGAAAACACAGAACCAATCTAAATTTCCAAGGGCAATGTTGGTGTTTTTTGGAATTTTTTTACTTCGGGACTCTATATATGATCTAGCCTGTCCTACAAGTAAGAGAGAATATAATGGCACCACATTTTTTGTTAGACCAGATTTTGCCAACGCAACTGTTGAAAGGAGGTGGAGGTTGAGGCAACTATTCACTCCTCTTGAGCAGATTGGTGCTAAAGTATATCTACAAAACCCTGGTCGACTGAAAATAATATTTAGGGGGTCAACCCGCAGCTTCACGAGCGAAGTACAGGCTGAAAATTATCTCAAAGAAATTACAGAGATTGCAAAAAGTAATACCGGGAAATGATTAAGAACTAATTCTTTCCTTATGATGTGGATCGGACAATAAGTATCATATTAAGAATATTTCTTTTGTGAAAAATATGGGGAGATTAATACCAATTGCTACTCAAATACGAAGTAACACATGATTATATTAACAATAGGAGTACAAACCCTTGTTCTCAAAAACTTTCTCCCAGTCTAAGTATAGTATTCACGCGGGGTTGGGGGGGAGGAGGGCACTGAGGCATACTGGTCAATGGGCGCCCACACCTGGATCCGGTCGGACCCAGGATGCCTCAAGGGGAGGTAAGGGGGAGGGGGGGTTTTCGTGGGAGAGAATGGGGGAAAAATTCATCATCAGAAAAGGAAAGGAATCAGAAATGGGGGAAAAAAAGAAAAATTATGCGCATAGTCACAATTAATGTATGTGGTTTAAACGATGCAAGAAAAAGAAGAGATGTGAATGAATATTTTAAAACATTGCAAGCTGACTTAATCTGTGTTCAGGAAACGCATATTGAGATTTCTCAGAAATTTATGTTGGAACAATTGGGGTATAAAGTATTGACTTGTACAACTCAGAGTACTAGAACACGTGGGGTAGCAATATTAGCACGGGGAAATAGGATCACACTAAAAAAACAGCAGGCAGATACATACGGCAGATGGGTCTTAGCTGAGTGTCAAATGCAAAACTTTAATTTTACTTTATGCTCTATTTATGCATCAACAGCTGATGACCCGGAGACCTTTAATCATATAAATTCTCAATTACCTAACTGGCCTCTCCCCATCATACTGTGTGGTGATTTAAACATAAATGGCCTTAATGGGTTGTGGACAAATGATCCCAGCAAGTTTTTTGGCAAAAAGAAGAAAAGCCATAGAGAGCTGATACAGCTTATGCAGGACAATGGGCTGATCGATATTTGGGAACAAATAAATGGAGGGGGAGGCCGTACATACTATTCTGCCCTCAATAAAACTTTAGCTCGTCTAGACTATTTTTTGATTTCTCCCTCGCTGATACCGATGGTGAAGGTTAAAAAAATGCCTAGATTGATGTCAGACCACAACCCGCTTTCCATGGAGATCTCTTTATCAAATTTACAGAAAATGGCAACCAGCTGGACATTTGAGAGAGCTTTGTTACAGGATATAAACTACGTTACTCATATGGAAAGCTGGTTAAGGGAATTCCTGGAAAATAACAGGGGTACAGCGTCACCAGCAATAGTGTGGGGCGCTCTGAAGGCAGGTATTAGGGGTGAAACCATAAGTTATTCTCTTAGTTGGAGCAAGCTGGAAAAATAAGCTATTGAGAAGAAGATACATCTAGTAGCAATGCTAGAGGAAGAGCTGGTAAGAATTATAAGAGGAAAAGTGGATGTGACAATAGTTACGCAAAAACTAGCTCTGGCTAAAGCGGCAGTGGGTGAAGTATATGCCTCAAAGGCGGCTGGAAAATACCTAGCCAGGAGGGAAGAGCAACATGAGTATAGTGAACAAGTAGGACGAATATTAGCGATTAGAACCCGACAGGCAGCTACTCAGGGGCAGATAACAGAAATGGTCACGGAGGCAGGGGGAATAGTAAAAACACCAAAGGAAATTTGTTCAGTATTTCAGAACTTTTATAAGAAACTATATAGCCAGGAAAGTGGGGATCCAGATGCAGAGGAGATTGAGGAATATTTAGAGGCTGCCTCCATATATAAGCTCTCAGAGGAGGATAAGAATACCTTGGAGATCAATTTTACCCCAGAAGAAGTACAAAGAGCTTTTAAGGATCTCCCTTCAGGGAAAGCAGTGGGACCTGATCTAATACCACTAGGATTTTATAAGAAATTATTTTCAATTTTAGAAATAGACATTAATAGACTTATGGTTTCAATACAAAATGGAGCTACTCCACCGGGGTCATGGGGAGAAGCGTCAATGGCGGTTTTTCTTAAAAAGAATAAAAGCTCTACTGATCCTGGGTCATACAGACCAATTAGCTTGATGAACAGCGATACCAAGGCCTACTCTAAAATCTTGGCAACTAGGCTGAGTTTGGTAATTGGGAAGGTAGTTTCTCCTTGGCAGCACGGGTTTATACCGGGGAGGGGTACTGCCGACCACATTAGAAGGGTATTTGCGCTGTTGGATGGTACGACTGCCTCACTTTTCTGTGGGCAACAATGAATAAATACAATTTTGGGAAAATATGTACAGGAAGCACATAGGGCCCGATGTAGGTAAAATAGATTTACCGATTTTTAATTACCGAATCATACCGATTCGGTAATTAAAAATCGGTAAATCTAAGTGTGGAGATGTAGGAACATCCAGATGTTCCTTTTACCGAATCGGTAAATATCTGTATTTACCGATTCGGTAAATACCGACCGGTAATGCCCCATTGATTCCTATGGGCTTTGAAGCCCATAGGAATGAATGGGGCATTACCGGTCGGTATTTACCGAATCGGTAAATACAGATTTTGACAAGGGTGCAGGGGGTGTCACTTTGACACCCTCTAGCACCCCCAAAAAAGATTCGGGGGCCATGTGGCAGGCATACCTGCCCTAAGGGCAGGTCTGCCTGTCATATGGCACAGGTGTGCATGCACACATGTGCATGCACACCTGAATCGGTATTTTACCATCAAATATATTTGATGGTAAAATACCGAATCTATAAGGGTTGTGGGACTCAGAAGAGTCCCACCTACATATCAAAAATACCGAATACCGATTCGGTATTTTACAGAATCGGTAAATTTACTGATCGGTAAATTTACCGATTCTGTAAAATACTGGGCCCTACATACCAAATCAGATTTACCGGTCGGTAACGGCCGAAAATACCGATTTTTGGCCGTTACCGACCAACCTACATCTAGCCCTAAAAGCCCTATATAAAAGTCCGAGTATCAGGCTAAGAGTGGCGGGGGAGCAAAGCGAGGTAATAAAAATTGATCGTGGAACCAGGCAAGGATGCCCTTGCTCCCCACTGCTCTTCGCCTGTTATATAGACTCATTTATAAGACATATAGAAAAAATAAAGACATCTGCCCAATTGTGTTGAATGGATATGAGACCAACATTTTGGGATATGCAGATGATTTAGCAATTACATCATCAGCACCAACTACAGCGCTAGGGGAAATTGAGCAGGAGGCTAAAAGGTATGGACTTCTGTCAGGGTACAAATTGAACCAAGAGAAAACACAAATAGTCGTAAATCAATTTGCTGTGATTAATGACGAGAGAGTCACAGAGTCTGCGGTCTATTTGGGTGTCACTATAACGTCTGATTTATCTAAGGTTGTGGAGAAAAATTTGACCCCAGTAATTAAAAAGGCTAAACTAGATCTAGATAGGATGGACAATTTACATTTAACAATTATAGGTCGCTGCAATGTTATAAAGATGTTGTTTTTGCCCAAGATTTTATAATTTTTTCCGCACAATTCCTTTAATATTCACTAACTATAGGTTTAAGTAAATTGAGGGGATTTGTAATCGATTCATATGGGCTAAGGGCAGAACTCGAAGGGCCTGATATTTTGCTTCAGTTCTTCAGTATTGTAGAGGACTCCTATGTGGGAATACGAAAGATATCTGGAGGGGCAGCACTGGTATTCTGGATATATATGATCTGCTGGTCCTGGACTCTAACAAGGGACTTCTCACATTTAAGGAGCTAAACTACTATAAAAGAACGAAGTTTAAGGTGTTGGGCGCGGCCATTTCAGTTTGGTCAACCATCCGGAAGAAAATTAAACTAGGGAGAATGAATTTTTATACCCCTTTGTATATGAATGAGCTGCTCCCAGAGGTGTTCCATGATCAAGTGATAAGGCGGGGGGGACAATCTTGGGGTTGGGACAATTGGAGATATTATGGACCAGTCAGGTTTAATATCATTTGAAAGGGCGCAACAGCTATATAAATTGGATCGTAGAGATTTTTTCAAATATTTACAGATCAGATCAGTTTAGCAGAAAAAACAAGCAGGTAATTGTAAGTTTATTAGGGTGGATTTGATGGAACTTGTTCGAGATGAAGAGGGATGTTCAATTTCTCAACTTTATGGTGCATTATGTCAGTATAATGAGGATGATAAAGATATTTGATAAATGGAGAACTAAATTAAGTCTTGTTGGGAATGAGAGCGAAAAATCACTTATGTTTGGAAATACTATCTTAAAGGTTGCAAACCTGCAGGCACAACACTATAAGACCATGTACGAATTATACTATACACCGCATAGAATAGCCTGTTGGGGGGGGTACGAATGGGAGTTCTTGTCCAAGATGTCAAAGTTCACAGGCAGACACGATACACATGTTTGCATCTTGTCCTAATCTAGATCCCTTTAAACAAGCTATGGAAAAATTCTTTAAGGATGAATTGGGGATCTTTATTAAGTTATCTAATGAGATCATGGTTCTTGGGGTGTAAAAGGAGGGGCAGGATGTACCCCATCAAGAATTCATTTTTATTGCAATGACGTTGAGCCGGCTATGTATTGCAATGGTATGGAAAGACCCTAATCCTCCATCATTTCAACAATGGCTCTCAAAATTATTAGCTATTTATACTCTGGAGAAAGCTCTGTACGAAAAAAAAGGTGCGAGGGCAAGGCAGCTTGGTAAACGGGTTTGGGCCCCAATTGAAAAATGGAAATTAAAGCTAGATGATTAACTCAACAGGGGGGGAGGGACATGCTCATTTAGATGGGATTATAGTTGGATGTGCTGATATTGTTTGATCCCCACTTTTATGCTTTTCTTCTTCAGATCTCTCAACTTTTCTTTTTTGAACATTTTCATTTTTTTTTTTTGCATCTCGTTGTTTGTTTTAAGATACTAAGTCTTAATTGAAGAATATTTGTTGTATTAGATATATATATCGAATTGATTAATTGTTTAAACAGTTTTTTTCTCTGATGATGAACAATAAAAATTTTTTTTTTAAAAGAATAAGTATTTGAACACTCTTCGGATTCCAACGCCATCACATACCGGGGTAAATTTTACATCACAAGAAAGGGCTACAATAAACAACATTTTACAATACTACAGATCAGACCCCAATTGGAAGGATGGTTGGTTTGGCCCACAGACACAACAGATATCAGGGAAGATTCAGGGGTACCACAGAAGGGTTTAGTATCCACAGGCCAGACCCATGCTATGTACAAAGAGAACATCCAGGGGTGGTGACATCTTATAGTGTTGGGAAGTCATGCCTCAATTGGCTAAAAACCTCAATCCTACCACAGGTGAAACAACACTTATCCTTACTTACAGAGATGTGGACCTACTGGATCTTTTGCCAGGTCCCAGAAAGCCACGTCAAAAATGTTCCTATTATGCTGTCTATAGCGAAATTTGGAAAATCTCCCAACAAGAAGCAGCGGAGAGACTACGAGAAATTGATGGTATCAATTTAGAAAAGACGTTAGCCATAGTTGACAATGGCATGACTACGTTAACTTCCAGGATATATTCACTGGGCAACATTGTATCTTCTGCTATTGATGTACTAGAACAACATTTGTCTACAGCACGGGCAATCGCAATTACGTTCTATTGTGTTATTGAGCTGGACGCTGCAATCACTGTGCGCAGTTTATGTGCCTTGGCGTTTTATCAACAGTACGTCACTGTTTTCGGCATACTATGTAATGGGAAAACAGTTGAAAATGGCACAGAGGGGAGCAAAATATATAATGCTGCCTATTGAAAAACTGGACAGATTCCCTTTTACTGTGGCAGAATCACCATCAACAATGGTTGATCCATGGCCATCTAACATTACCGGTCACAACTTTCCAGTTTCAGTACTGCCTAGAACAACAACAGGCAGGTAGATATGAAGAAATAGGTAGGGAATTCATCATGTAATCTTGGGAATTACCATACAGATTTCGATACAGGAGTTGGGATCCAGAAGTATTTCTAAGAGGTACAAACTGTGAGAACACTTTAAGTGGCTCTCTCATATGCCAGGATACTATGCTGCACTAACTTGAGGGGTACCCCGGCAGCCGTGATTTACCCCAGTATTTAGGCTACTTTCAAATGGGAGTTACTTGATGCTGAACGATCAAGGTTGTTGGGGGTGCTTCCGAGCATCTCCTCTATTGTCACAGTGAGCTCCAAGGTTACTCACTGTATGCAAATATTGTTTCCACCGACACCTACAGTCAGTCAGGCACCGCTATGGCCTTCGTTGAAGGTTTCCTTTATACAGTTTGATGCTCTGAGCAGAATGAAAGCCATGCTTCTACAGAAAACAGAGCACTTAACCTCCTCCCGGGAGACTTTTGATCTACAAATAGCAGTTCCTCAGCAGAGATACAGGCACTCATACGTACGAATTGCCCCTTCCATTTCAAAGAAATGGTAAATCGTATCTTTAATATGTCTGATACGACAGGTATAGTCCACCTATTTAAGACCATAGGTTCTGGGCTGTTAAGCACCTTTCAGACGGTCCTCGGAGTTATACCAAACTTAATACACTACGTATTCAGAAGCATTTTTGGAGGACTTCCGCTGATCTGTTCCTAATAGCAGGTATCCTGATTGTAGTTTTTCTAATACGCAATGGACGTCCCAGTCACCACGGAGATGGAAAAGGCACTCCTGGAGAGTAAATACTGTGATCGCATGGTATAACATCTGGGCACACCTCGCCTGCAGGAACTAAAGGCCTCTTGGTTCCTGTCATTGGGACCAGTCTGGATGGACTACATCCTATCTGTTCCACGATGCCTGTTCTGCGGAGAAAAATGCATGTTAGATCTCTGTCTGACACTTCCATTAGTTGCACAACCAGACGTTCATGCTTTACTGGACACGATAAAGGCCCATGTTCTGCAGTGTCTCCAGCGTATTCCCATGTTGATGGCGGCATTCTTAGAGCCACCACAAGAAGTTTCTGCTCCTGTTGGAATGGATACCGGCTCCTCCACTAACACCTAGGCCTTGGATGGAGCACAGGCTTCCCCAGTATCGGCTGCATGCAGGACAGAAGATCGTCTGTGCTCAATTGACATAATCTGCAAGGTGTTACAGGGATCGCTGTCTGCGAAGGCAGGCAACAACAATGTTACATCTACCAGCCAGGACACATAAACATTTGGTTCGTTGTGTGCTAGGAAAAATTTGGCCTTTTTTAAACAAACTCAAATTGGAACTCCAAAACAATTGACACTTTTTATGTAGGACCTGTATGGCTTTGCGATGCTTGTAGTGGTTCGAACCATATATACGGACACATTAGAGGTAATGCTTGAGTGACAATTCCTCTCTTTTAGAACTTTTTCGAGTTTTTAACATTTTTTTTTAGCAAAACTATTGTTTTTATGGTAGTTGTTTGCGTACCAGTGCCTAGACAGCCTTGTAGTACGTTAGAATTTAATTATGTTGTCCAGTTGGATGAGGAGTGGGTGTTATATCCCATATAGGTACCCCAATATAGGTCGGACTACATCCCAACCATTCACCTACGTTAGTCCCTACATTACATACATAACGGGCTGCTAGAACTGACCCTTTACCTAGTTACGGTACTGTTTACAGAAGGTGGGGTTTTCCCTGAACAATAGCCTTATACATTATGCATGAGTATTCTTGGATTCTTGGCAACTCAGCAGGACTACCATCTCCTGCATAGTGACTATGTACAAGGTTCATTCCCGACGTCATCCTAAGTCGGACAATGGCACAGCAAAGTATAATCCCTGGAGATACATTTGGTTATATAAACATCACATCTTGCTGAGATAGTTAGATGAGATCAGGAGTTCCCTGCCGACACACTGATGCAAGACGCTGAGGTTTGTGCATACAGATACTCCAGCTCGCAGTGGTCTAACATCCCTTGCGGGGTGTCTAACTCGAGACCAAGATGGGGTCCCACAGTCTCTCACTTCAGGTAATGGGGTTGACTTAATCCTAAAGGGATTCTTGGCTTAAAACCTACATACATGCTAGGTACACTTAGGTATATCTAGTTAGGGTAGCATCATAAGGGTACGCATTTTATTGTCATGTATTTTATATACTTGCCTGTATTCATGGTTATAGCAAAATGGTAGAAATCTTCCATCCTTTTACTTTCTTAATGCTTATAATCATTTATATCTAATTCTGTCTAGTGGTTGTTTCAGCACACCTATTTTACACTAGAATAACGACTGTTCAATAAATGCTTATTGAAAAATGTCCATACCGTTTATTCTGTGCATCTCTCTGAGACTAAGTGAGCACGAGTGACTGAGCGAAAAGTAGTACACTGTTTCCACGGCCCTGAGGGATCAGGGTTGTCATGTTTGAATAGTTGCCAAGAACTATTACCTCCCCGGTAAGAGGGGTTTCTAGTGGCACTGTGAACTAGCTGGTACACAGGGCAACATACCCGGTGGGGGAGTATAGAATTAGTCTGACACCAATCCTACAGTGTATGTCATCTAAATGCGCAGATCTTATATAGGTTTATAAGAACTACATGACAATATTTATGTATATTCATATATATGCATGTGATCAAGGCCACAGTGTTGTCCGAAACGCTTCATAATGGACTTTTCACCTAACTGAAAATAAAACTCTTCACTGGGCACAAGCTATTGAAGTTGTCCGTACCTCTGTGTGTGCGCGAATGCACGTTGGAGGGGTAATTGGATATATATCAGCTCTTTCCCACCACACCCGCCCTCGTTACCTGGCCGCTGCATCGCAGAATGTGACTTCACATGGGGATCCTTGCCACTTGGATGGAGTTTCCCAGGCCCCGTCTAGGAGCGGACATGTGTGGTTGAGGCGTCATGGGGACACGGGAGGAAAGCCTTGTTTTAAAATGCCCGGATTGCAGCAGACCAACACAGCGCTTCTGCATTTACCTGATTTACACGGAGCACACCGTTGCCGGACGCTACATCTTCATTTCATGCGATGGCAGTGCATGATGGGACACGTGGTTCTCTACACGAACTACTGGTCTGCAGGTGACGTGGACCGACCAATCAGGAGGACTACTAGAAAAGAAGCGACTGGAGGTACTTGTTTTGGACTGCTTGCGGTTAGGGGGCGAGAGACAGCATTTGATAAAGGCAATCTGCCGAAACGCGTCATGACTGAGCTCGCAAAAATAAAGCCTCCCTCCCACAGTACCCCTTTGTGTCTCTCCGTTCTTTTCACAGTCGAGAGGAACCTTCCTGCACATATTCAGCGCGTTTGTCTTGGGCACGCATTGGCAGAGACCCGCCTCATCAAGGAGGATCGAGCACTTCCAGACAGCTTCGGCAATTTTCACAAAATTCACGGTGGTGAATCAGCTCTTTCCCACCACACCCGCCCTCGTTACCTGGCCGCTGCATCGCAGAATGTGACTTCACATGGGGATCCTTGCCACTTGGATGGAGTTTCCCAGGCCCCGTCTAGGAGCGGACATGTGTGGTTGAGGCGTCATGGGGACACGGGAGGAAAGCCTTGTTTTAAAATGCCCGGATTGCAGCAGACCAACACAGCGCTTCTGCATTTACCTGATTTACACGGAGCACACCGTTGCCGGACGCTACATCTTCATTTCATGCGATGGCAGTGCATGATGGGACACGTGGTTCTCTACACGAACTACTGGTCTGCAGGTGACGTGGAGCGACCAATCAGGAGGACTACTAGAAAAGAAGCGACTGGAGGTACTTGTTTTGGACTGCTTGCGGTTAGGGGGTGAGAGACAGCATTTGATAAAGGCAATCTGCCGAAAAGCGTCATGACTGAGCTCGAAAAATAAAGCCTCCCTCCCACAGTACCCCTTTGTGTCTCTCCGTTCTTTTCACAGTCGAGAGGAACCTTCCTGCACATATTCAGCGCGTTTGTCTTGGGCGCGCATTGGCAGAGACCCGCCTCATCAAGGAGGATCGAGCACTTCCAGACAGCTTTGGCAATTTTCACAAAATTCACGGTGGTGAATCAGCTCTTTCCCACCACACCCGCCCTCGTGACCTGGCCGCTGCATCGCAGAATGTGACTTCACATGGGGATCCTTGCCACTTGGATGGAGTTTCCCAGGCCCCGTCTAGGAGCGGACATGTGTGGTTGAGGCGTCATGGGGACACGGGAGGAAAGCCTTGTTTTAAAATGCCCGGATTGCTGCAGACCAACACAGCGCTTCTGCATTTACCTGATTTACACAGAGCACACCGTTGCCGGACGCTACATCTTCATTTCATGCGATGGCAGTGCATGATGGGACACGTGGTTCTCTACACAAACTACTGGTCTGCAGGTGACGTGGACCGACCAATCAGGAGGACTACTAGAAAAGAAGTGACTGGAGGTACTTGTTTTGGACTGCTTGCGGTTAGGGGGTGAGAGACAGCATTTGATAAAGGCAATCTGCCGAAACGCGTCATGACTGAGCTCGCAAAAATAAAGCCTCCCTCCCACAGTACCCCTTTGTGTCTCTCCGTTCTTTTCACAGTCGAGAGGAACCTTCCTGCACATATTCAGCGCGTTTGTCTTGGGCGCGCATTGGCAGAGACCCGCCTCATCAAGGAGGATCGAGCACTTCCAGACAGCTTCGGAAATTTTCACAAAATTCACGGTGGTGAATCAGCTCTTTCCCGCCACACCCGTCCTCGTTACCTGGCCGCTGCATCGCAGAATGTGACTTCACATGGGGATCCTTGCCACTTGGATGGAGTTTCCCAGGCCCCGTCTAGGAGCGGACATGTGTGGTTGAGGCGTCATGGGGACACGGGAGGAAAGCCTTGTTTTAAAATGCCCGGATTGCAACAGACCAACACAGCGCTTCTGCATTTACCTGATTTACACGGAGCACACCGTTGCCGGACGCTACATCTTCCTTCATGCGATGGCAGTGCATGATGGGACACGTGGTTCTCTACACGAACTACTGGTCTGCAGGTGACGTGGACCGACCAATCAGGAGGACTACTAGAAAAGAAGCGACTGGAGATACTTGTTTTGGACTGCTTGCGGTTAGGGGGTGAGAGACAGCATTTGATAAAGGCAATCTGGCGAAACGCGTCATGACTGAGCTCGCAAAAATAAAGCCTCCCTCCCACAGTACCCCTTTGTGTCTCTCCGTTCTTTTCACAGTCGAGAGGAACCTTCCTGCACATATTCAGCGCGTTTGTCTTGGGCGCGCATTGGCAGAGACCCGCCTCATCAAGGAGGATCAAGCACTTCCAGACAGCTTCGGCAATTTTCACAAAATTCACGGTGGTGAATCAGCTCTTTCCCACCACACCCGCCCTCGTGACCTGGCCGCTGCATCGCAGAATGTGACTTCACATGGGGATCCTTGCCACTTGGATGGAGTTTCCAGGCCCCGTCTAGGAGCGGACATGTGTGGTTGAGGCGTCATGGGGACACGGGAGGAAAGCCTTGTTTTAATATGCCCGGATTGCAGCAGACCAACACAGCGCTTCTGCATTTACCTGATTTACACGGAGCACACCGTTGCCGGACGCTACATCTTCATTTCATGCGATGGCAGTGCATGATGGGACACGTGGTTCTCTACACGAACTACTGGTCTGCAGGTGACGTGGACCGACCAATCAGGAGGACTACTAGAAAAGAAGCGACTGGAGGTACTTGTTTTGGACTGCTTGCGGTTAGGGGTTGAGAGACAGCATTTGATAAAGGCAATCTGCCGAAACGCGTCATGACTGAGCTCGCAAAAATAAAGCCTCCCTCCCACAGTACCCCTTTGTGTCTCTCCGTTCTTTTCACAGTCGAGAGGAACCTTCCTGCACATATTCAGCGCGTTTGTCTTGGGCGCGCATTGGCAGAGACCCGCCTCATCAAGGAGGATCGAGCACTTCCAGACAGCTTCGGCAATTTTCACAAAATTCACGGTGGTGATCAGCTCTTTCCCACCACACCCGCCCTCGTTACCTGGCCGCTGCATCGCAGAATGTGACTTCACATGGGGATCCTTGCCACTTGGATGGAGTTTCCCAGGCCCCGTCTAGGAGCGGACATGTGTGGTTGAGGCGTCATGGGGACACGGGAGGAAAGCCTTGTTTTAAAATGCCCGGATTGCAGCAGACCAACACAGCGCTTCTGCATTTACCTGATTTACACGGAGCACACCGTTGCCGGACGCTACATCTTCATTTCATGCGATGGCAGTGCATGATGGGACACGTGGTTCTCTACACGAACTACTGGTCTGCAGGTGACGTGGAGCGACCAATCAGGAGGACTACTAGAAAAGAAGCGACTGGAGGTACTTGTTTTGGACTGCTTGCGGTTAGGGGGTGAGAGACAGCATTTGATAAAGGCAATCTGCCGAAAAGCGTCATGACTGAGCTCGAAAAATAAAGCCTCCCTCCCACAGTACCCCTTTGTGTCTCTCCGTTCTTTTCACAGTCGAGAGGAACCTTCCTGCACATATTCAGCGCGTTTGTCTTGGGCGCGCATTGGCAGAGACCCGCCTCATCAAGGAGGATCGAGCACTTCCAGACAGCTTCGGAAATTTTCACAAAATTCACGGTGGTGAATCAGCTCTTTCCCGCCACACCCGTCCTCGTTACCTGGCCGCTGCATCGCAGAATGTGACTTCACATGGGGATCCTTGCCACTTGGATGGAGTTTCCCAGGCCCCGTCTAGGAGCGGACATGTGTGGTTGAGGCGTCATGGGGACACGGGAGGAAAGCCTTGTTTTAAAATGCCCGGATTGCAACAGACCAACACAGCGCTTCTGCATTTACCTGATTTACACGGAGCACACCGTTGCCGGACGCTACATCTTCCTTCATGCGATGGCAGTGCATGATGGGACACGTGGTTCTCTACACGAACTACTGGTCTGCAGGTGACGTGGACCGACCAATCAGGAGGACTACTAGAAAAGAAGCGACTGGAGATACTTGTTTTGGACTGCTTGCGGTTAGGGGGTGAGAGACAGCATTTGATAAAGGCAATCTGGCGAAACGCGTCATGACTGAGCTCGCAAAAATAAAGCCTCCCTCCCACAGTACCCCTTTGTGTCTCTCCGTTCTTTTCACAGTCGAGAGGAACCTTCCTGCACATATTCAGCGCGTTTGTCTTGGGCGCGCATTGGCAGAGACCCGCCTCATCAAGGAGGATCGAGCACTTCCAGACAGCTTCGGCAATTTTCACAAAATTCACGGTGGTGAATCAGCTCTTTCCCACCACACCCGCCCTCGTGACCTGGCCGCTGCATCGCAGAATGTGACTTCACATGGGGATCCTTGCCACTTGGATGGAGTTTCCAGGCCCCGTCTAGGAGCGGACATGTGTGGTTGAGGCGTCATGGGGACACGGGAGGAAAGCCTTGTTTTAATATGCCCGGATTGCAGCAGACCAACACAGCGCTTCTGCATTTACCTGATTTACACGGAGCACACCGTTGCCGGACGCTACATCTTCATTTCATGCGATGGCAGTGCATGATGGGACACGTGGTTCTCTACACGAACTACTGGTCTGCAGGTGACGTGGACCGACCAATCAGGAGGACTACTAGAAAAGAAGCGACTGGAGGTACTTGTTTTGGACTGCTTGCGGTTAGGGGTTGAGAGACAGCATTTGATAAAGGCAATCTGCCGAAACGCGTCATGACTGAGCTCGCAAAAATAAAGCCTCCCTCCCACAGTACCCCTTTGTGTCTCTCCGTTCTTTTCACAGTCGAGAGGAACCTTCCTGCACATATTCAGCGCGTTTGTCTTGGGCACGCATTGGCAGAGACCCGCCTCATCAAGGAGGATCGAGCACTTCCAGACAGCTTCGGCAATTTTCACAAAATTCACGGTGGTGAATCAGCTCTTTCCCACCACACCCGCCCTCGTTACCTGGCCGCTGCATCGCAGAATGTGACTTCACATGGGGATCCTTGCCACTTGGATGGAGTTTCCCAGGCCCCGTCTAGGAGCGGACATGTGTGGTTGAGGCGTCATGGGGACACGGGAGGAAAGCCTTGTTTTAAAATGCCCGGATTGCAGCAGACCAACACAGCGCTTCTGCATTTACCTGATTTACACGGAGCACACCGTTGCCGGACGCTACATCTTCATTTCATGCGATGGCAGTGCATGATGGGACACGTGGTTCTCTACACGAACTACTGGTCTGCAGGTGACGTGGAGCGACCAATCAGGAGGACTACTAGAAAAGAAGCGACTGGAGGTACTTGTTTTGGACTGCTTGCGGTTAGGGGGTGAGAGACAGCATTTGATAAAGGCAATCTGCCGAAAAGCGTCATGACTGAGCTCGAAAAATAAAGCCTCCCTCCCACAGTACCCCTTTGTGTCTCTCCGTTCTTTTCACAGTCGAGAGGAACCTTCCTGCACATATTCAGCGCGTTTGTCTTGGGCGCGCATTGGCAGAGACCCGCCTCATCAAGGAGGATCGAGCACTTCCAGACAGCTTCGGCAATTTTCACAAAATTCACGGTGGTGAATCAGCTCTTTCCCACCACACCCGCCCTCGTGACCTGGCCGCTGCATCGCAGAATGTGACTTCACATGGGGATCCTTGCCACTTGGATGGAGTTTCCAGGCCCCGTCTAGGAGCGGACATGTGTGGTTGAGGCGTCATGGGGACACGGGAGGAAAGCCTTGTTTTAATATGCCCGGATTGCAGCAGACCAACACAGCGCTTCTGCATTTACCTGATTTACACGGAGCACACCGTTGCCGGACGCTACATCTTCATTTCATGCGATGGCAGTGCATGATGGGACACGTGGTTCTCTACACGAACTACTGGTCTGCAGGTGACGTGGACCGACCAATCAGGAGGACTACTAGAAAAGAAGCGACTGGAGGTACTTGTTTTGGACTGCTTGCGGTTAGGGGTTGAGAGACAGCATTTGATAAAGGCAATCTGCCGAAACGCGTCATGACTGAGCTCGCAAAAATAAAGCCTCCCTCCCACAGTACCCCTTTGTGTCTCTCCGTTCTTTTCACAGTCGAGAGGAACCTTCCTGCACATATTCAGCGCGTTTGTCTTGGGCGCGCATTGGCAGAGACCCGCCTCATCAAGGAGGATCGAGCACTTCCAGACAGCTTCGGCAATTTTCACAAAATTCACGGTGGTGATCAGCTCTTTCCCACCACACCCGCCCTCGTTACCTGGCCGCTGCATCGCAGAATGTGACTTCACATTGGGATCCTTGCCACTTGGATGGAGTTTCCCAGGCCCCGTCTAGGAGCGGACATGTGTGGTTGAGGCGTCATGGGGACACGGGAGGAAAGCCTTGTTTTAAAATGCCCGGATTGCAGCAGACCAACACAGCACTTCTGCATTTACCTGATTTACACGGAGCATACCGTTGCCGGACGCTACATCTTCATTTCATGCGATGGCAGTGCATGATGGGACACGTGGTTCTCTACACGAACTACTGGTCTGCAGGTGACGTGGACCGACCAATCAGGAGGACTACTAGAAAAGAAGCGACTGGAGGTACTTGTTTTGGACTGCTTGCGGTTAGGGGTTGAGAGACAGCATTTGATAAAGGCAATCTGCCGAAACGCGTCATGACTGAGCTCGCAAAAATAAAGCCTCCCTCCCACAGTACCCCTTTGTGTCTCTCCGTTCTTTTCACAGTCGAGAGGAACCTTCCTGCACATATTCAGCGCGTTTGTCTTGGGCGCGCATTGGCAGAGACCCGCCTCATCAAGGAGGATCGAGCACTTCCAGACAGCTTCGGCAATTTTCACAAAATTCACGGTGGTGATCAGCTCTTTCCCACCACACCCGCCCTCGTTACCTGGCCGCTGCATCGCAGAATGTGACTTCACATTGGGATCCTTGCCACTTGGATGGAGTTTCCCAGGCCCCGTCTAGGAGCGGACATGTGTGGTTGAGGCGTCATGGGGACACGGGAGGAAAGCCTTGTTTTAAAATGCCCGGATTGCAGCAGACCAACACAGCACTTCTGCATTTACCTGATTTACACGGAGCACACCGTTGCCGGACGCTACATCTTCATTTCATGCGATGGCAGTGCATGATGGGACACGTGGTTCTCTACACGAACTACTGGTCTGCAGGTGACGTGGAGCGACCAATCAGGAGGACTACTAGAAAAGAAGCAACTGGAGGTACTTGTTTTGGACTGCTTGCGGTTAGGGGGTGAGAGACAGCATTTGATAAAGGCAATCTGCCGAAACGCGTCATGACTGAGCTCGCAAAAATAAAGCCTCCCTCCCACAGTACCCCTTTGTGTCTCTCCGTTCTTTTCACAGTCGAGAGGAACCTTCCTGCACATATTCAGCGCGTTTGTCTTGGGCGCGCATTGGCAGAGACCCACCTCATCAAGGAGGATCGAGCACTTCCAGACAGCTTCGGCAATTTTCATAAAATTCACGGTGGTGAATCAGCTCTTTCCCACCACACCCGCCCTCGTTACCTGGCCGCTGCATCGCAGAATGTGACTTCACATGGGGATCCTTGCCACTAGGATGGAGTTTCCCAGGCCCCGTCTAGGAGCGGACATGTGTGGTTGAGGCGTCATGGGGACACGGGAGGAAAGCCTTGTTTTAAAATGCCCGGATTGCAGCAGACCAACACAGCGCTTCTGCATTTACCCGATTTACACGGAGCACACCGTTGCCGGACGCTACATCTTCATTTCATGCGATGGCAGTGCATGATGGGACACGTGGTTCTCTACACGAACTACTGGTCTGCAGGTGACGTGGAGCGACCAATCAGGAGGACTACTAGAAAAGAAGCGAGTGGAGGTACTTGTTTTGGACTGCTTGTGGTTAGGGGGTGAGAGACAGCATTTGATAAAGGCAATCTGCCGAAACGCGTCATGACTGAGCTCGCAAAAATAAAGCCTCCCTCCCACAGTACCCCTTTGTGTCTCTCCGTTCTTTTCACAGTCGAGAGGAACCTTCCTGCACATATATATATATATATATACATGTTTGAGCAAATATATATATTCGTTCACAAATGCAAGAAAATGCGCAAGTGCACTCCTTCCAGAATAATAACGCCAGCCAGGATTCAGTCGAAAAAGTATTTATTCCATCAGCATATGGGCCAAAGAAAGAATACCCTACGCGTTTCAGCGGAACACCGCCTTGCTCACGGCTAACTAAATTGTGAAATGTATCGTGCATATAAACAATAAACATGTGACGTGACATAATGAAAATAGAAAGTGGACTACGGTTCCCAGATCTTGTCGGCCATCTTATAGTGGTTTACAGTTCAAAACATCATTACATCTCTAAAACACAGTGTGCCAAAACAGCGAAACTTAAATTATTAAGAAAATCAAATCGCTGTATATGTTAACACATATAAACAGTGCATAAGAGTCTCCACCCATATTCTATGCATATCAATATACCGCTAAGAAACTCCACGGACTAAGAGAGACGATATGGAAACCACAATTTCATATACTCTCAATGATACTGAGACATAGGCTTTGTTACACGAATCCACAATATATGAAAACAATATTCAAAATATAAATTTCAATTCCTCCAGTGAAGTGAACATGATGATGTTGAAACATTTGTATAATTAATGTAAAGAAATGGAAGACCACCCTCTACCAGGGCTTATTAGCCGAAAATAATAAGATAATAATAACAAAATCCCAAGTGGGTCAATCCAATAATAGCTAATCATCTCAACTCTAGGCATAAAACTGCTGTGTAGACAATAGGTCTTCCATATATATTAACATAAACATACGTAATTTAATTTTATCAATAGATAGCCTGCAGCTATTACTATATAATGGCCCCAGCGGGCAAACAATCCATCTTCTTTCTTGCTTAGTATAATCTATTCAGACCATGAGATCACCTGTACAAAAAAAACACAACCGGAGGAGCAATTAGAATAACCACAAAAATATTCTGAAGGCCAAGAGTAAACTAGGAACGATTAAATAGTGTACATTAATGTGAATTAAAAACAATTAAAATGGTACTGAGATATAGCACAGCAGACCCCTCGTAGACCATTGTATATATACTAGTAAAACTGCTGAGGTCAAGAATCAGACACAAAGCACGAAACCACCATCCAGTACTTTCTAGGGCATATACGTGTTCCCCACTGACAGCAATCAAAACCCAGGATGTAAATCTAGTGACCTAAGTGCCAGGACAGTTCTTCTTCAGAATTCAGTCCCCCTGGGATTTTGGTGTCCAGATCCAGAATATACCTGGACTCAAGCTGTTGCAATTTTCGGATTCTATCTCCTCCCCTATGCATACTGGGGACCCTATCAATAAATTGTGATTACTTTTGTGCACTTCTTCGAAGTGTCTCGCTACTGGAGATCGTTTGTCTTTGTTTTGAATGGCCCTCATGTGTTCCAATATACGCTTTTTGGCTTGAAACATGGTACTGCCTACGTATTTTTTGGCACAAGGGCGCATTAACACATAGACACAGTTATCAGATAAACAGGTAAGATGTTTCCCTATACTTCTCACTGTGTCGCTCACAGGATAATGGACATTCTTCACATTGGAGCTGAATTTGTAAGCTTTGCAAGACATGCAAGTAAAAAATCCTTGCACGCCCATGGAGCTCCCCTTGATACTAGAAATGTCATTGTTGCACAGCTTGTGTCAAAGTGAGTCCGCCTTTTTATAGGTGATATTGGGGGCAAAGCCTATTAAATCCTCTAATGTGGGTTCAGTTCTTAACACATTCCAGTGTTTGTTAAGGCATTTTCGCATTTGCCAAGAGTTGGAATGATAAGTGGTGCCAAATCTAATAGTTTGATCACTCTCCGTGGTTGTTTTTTCTGTGTCAGTAACTCATCATGAGTAAATTTGCTTGCTTTGAGGAATGCCTCTTTTACTACCTGCGGACTATACCCTCTCTCCAAAAACCGTTCAGTCATGCAGGTGCCCTCTAGATTGAAATCACTATCTGTGCTACAGTTCCTCCGAGCCCGGAGGAACTCCCCAAAGGGTATACTGCGGATAAGTGTCTTAGGATGTTCACTGTCTGCATGAAACAGAGTGTTACCAGCAGTGGCCTTCCGGTAGAGTTTAGAGACAAGCTTATGATCAACAACTTTTATGTGAAGATACAAAAATTCAATGCTGTCAGTGCTCATTTTACCTTCAAAAGTTAAATTCAACTCATTCTTATTCAAAATAGAGCTAAATTCATTGGCTTGTTCATGTGTCCCTCCCCAGAGGATGAGCAAATCATCAATGTACGGCAGCCATAATTTAACATGGCTGCGATACAAATCCTGCGATCTGGACACCTGCTGCTCCCAGTTCCCCATGAAAAGATTGGTAAAACTGGGAGCAAAACAGGTGCCCATCGCAGTACCCTGCTTCTGCCTATAAATGGTTTCATTAAACACAAAAAAGTTGTTCTCCAGACAGAACTGCATCATCTGTAACACCACCTGTGCTACCGGACGGTAGCAGGAGACGCTAGGTGCAAAACAGGTGGCAGGCGTTGCGGGCGGTGTGCCATTGTCGCTTTCCCCCCCCTCCCGAGACCCATGGGGTGTGGATCTTGTGCATTACAAACAGTACAGGGACCTCAAATTGAAGGTTTCCCATCACTTTTGTTTGGTTTTTGCACTTTATTTTACACACTTGTTTTTAACTTTCACGTCCTCTGGTAAGGGTGGGCCTTAGCGCACCCATACCGCCGAGGTACACCACCTGACGGTCCTGATGAAGGCCCAGTAAATGACACATAGACGGGCAGAAACATGTTGACCCCACTTTAAGTGGAAACAACCGAGTCATTAACTGGTAAGTTTCCCACACATATTTTACTTATGTCAAACTGACCATTGAATAAAAAAAATGTTCTGTATGGTACAGTTTCTGACATTTTTAATTCACATTTCTTTTTGACACTTTTGCCACAAAGAACCTGCTCCGCAGTAATCTGGCGTTGTAGCACACCAGGGAGGCATTCGGCTTCTCCTGGTGGGCCCGATGATGAAGCATGTCACCACCCAGGGTGGTGAGTGAGGGCTTCCTAAAAAAAAAAACTGCTGATTTCCACTGTGACTTCTTCAGGGAGATTTATTCTCTGTGTCTAGTGCTTACACACTTCTCTCACGACACTCTTTTGTTGTTTTACAAGATTTAACAGGGGGACCAAGAGTGCCCTTTTCCCTCTCTCTCAATTTGTTATTACTATAATCACTCGTATTCAGTATGACAACATTGCCCCCTTTGTTCGATTAGCGGAAAACAATGTTAGTATCAGATTGTAGAGATTTCACCACCAAACGTTGTTCTTTTGTTAAGTTGTCACGTGGCCATCTATTATTTTTAGCCAAACTCTTCAACTCATTGATAACCAGGGTCTCAAATGTATCAATGCCATAGGGGGGGTAAGGTAGGGTTAAATACAGATTTAGGCTTAAAGTTATTAGAGCAACTGAAGTCCATTTTATATATATTCACTGAAGAAACCAAAAGATACAGGGACGTTATAGTTATGCTCAAGTTTCACTCATACAAAACCAGTGAAATTCAGCAGTTATAGTTAATTGAGCTAACTATAACTCGCACACCCGCAATGCACTGTTTATGACATGGGCAGTGATATCACTGATGACATCACTAATGACATCACAAATGACATCACTAATGTAAATGTAGTAGTAGCACTTGTATAGCGCACAAATCACCCATGAGGGTATCTCTGCGCTTGTACGCATACCGCTGTGGAACCCTTCCTGGCTTCTCCCTGTGAAGTGCCCACTCCTGGGCACCCCTAAGGTGAAGCCAGGCATCCTGGCATTGGTGGGGCCGTTGTGGAGATTAAGCAAGCTATTGCCCAGAGTTGCAGAGTGGGACCCATGATTAGAATAGGCACAGAGGCAAGAATTATCAGGTCTGAGGAAATTGAGCCCAAGACCCGCCGAGGCGAGAATTGAACCCTGGTCCCGGGCTAGACCTCTGCATCAGGGTCTGCCGCTCTAACCATTGAGCCACACTTCTCCATGGCCCATAATTGTGACATCACAGATGACATCATCCATTGACTGTGAGTGTTTTTAAAAAGTTTATGAGTGTTAAATATATATACCAAAGTGTATTGGTGAATCAGTGGGTGTATGAGTGCCTGATTCAGTGGGTGCCTGACTAACTATATAAGGGAGTGATTAGGTGTCTCAGTGAATGTATAGGTGAGTGACTGGTTATGTGAATGGCTGTATCTGTCTGTCAGTTAATGTCTATGTTGCTGAATGGGGGTGTGCGTGGGTATGTTAGTTTCTGTATGGGTGAGTGATTGGTTGTCTGAATAGCTCTATGGGTGTCTGAGTGTCTGTGTGGGTGGATGAAGGGGTTTGTGACTGCCTGTATGGATGAGTGAGTATGTCAGCCAGTGACTGTATGGGTTAGTGAGTCTGTGTGTGAGGGGCTGATTAGATGAGTGAGTCTGTGCAGCTGTATCGCTGAGTGAGTGCATGTATCAGTGGTATATGGGTGAGGAACTGGATATGTGAAAGGCAGTATAGGTGAGTGATGTGCTGTGTCAGTGAGTGAGTGAGTGAGTGTGAGAGTGCCTCTATGGGTGAGTGTGTGCTTGTGTCAGTGACTGTATAGGTGAGTGAGTACGTGCTGGTATCTTTAGGAGTAAGTAAATGGGTGAGTGTGTGTAACTGTATGGGTGAGTATGTGGCTGTGTGATTGACTGTATGGGTGAGCGACAAGGTGTCTGAGTAGCTTTATTGGTGACTAACTCTGTGAGTGAGTGTCTGTATGGGTGTATGAGTGGATATGTCAGTGGCTGTATTAGTGAGTGAGTGGGTGTATGAGTGGCTGTATGGTTGAGTGAGTTGATGTGTGTGTTGATCTATGAATTAGTGAGTGATTGTGTAAGTACTAGTATGGGTGTGTGAATGGGGTTGAGAAGGGTAGTGTGGAAGTTGGAGTGGGTGTATGAAAGGTTATATGGGTTGTGAGTGAGTGCGTCAGAGATTCTGTTGATGATGTTATCAATTATGTCAATTGAGCTGTCATCAGTGATGTCATCAGTGATGTCACTGACCATGTCAAGAGTGATGCAATATGTGGGTTCATAAGCAGTGCATTGTGGGGGGCGAGTTGCTGAATTTAACTGGTTTTGTATGAGTGAAACCTGAGCCTAACTATAATGTCCCTGTAACCTTTAATTTTTTCGGTAAATTTCTTAGGTTTTATGTAATTCCATTTCTTAACCATACCATCCCTGTAACGTTTGAGTTTTTTCTGTGAATTTCTACGTTTTTTTTAATGCTAATTCCTAACAATAACGTACTGGTAACCTTTGTTTTTTTTCTGTGAATTGCTATGTTTTTTTAGGTTGCAGAGTGGTTGAAAAAGTGGGTTGGGAATCTGACCAGCTCACCGGGCTCCCACTGTGCAGGACTTACAGGAGGTACCAGGAGGGCTTCTTGGCCCCCAAGGTCGCTCAGGAATAAGGTGGGTTTTATCCCCCAAACAGTTGTACACCACAAGCCGCGTTTGCAGAGTAGTGGAGAAAGGGGGCATAGTCTCCGAAGACCTCGTTGCAATAAAGCTGTGTGGGACTTACTGGAGATAACAGGAGGGATAGTTGACTCCTTTCAGGACATCCTCATGTCAACCAGTAAGTGTTGGCAGCCATTTTGGGATTTGGCTTCAGCCGAGTCACCCCAAAAAACTAAAAGGGGGCAGTGTATAAATATCCTAACCCCCTAGCTTTGGTCCTGGAGTCCCACAGTGCTTCCTGTAGGGTAAAAAAACACAGTGAAAGTGGCAAATATCACAGTGACTTTGAAAGAAAACACGTGGGGTCTCCCACGCTTATTATAATTGTGGCCCCCAGATGGCCATGTCCCAGGGGCATGAAGTGTTTTATTTTTTAAAATGGAGCGGGCGCATAGGGCCCCTCTCCAAGGGCTTATTTATGCCCCAGGGACCATCACCTCCACGGTGCTAATGTTAATTTTAGTCATAGATGTTCATTTCAGGGAATTTAAACCAGATTGCTCCATGTTACTAACGATGGAATGCTGTAGTCCCGGGCTTTTATTTCACAAGAAAATGCATTGTGGGCGTTTAGTCTGACTTTTCATGAATGACCACAATTGGGCTAGACTACTAGATTGCAAGTGCTTGAAAAAGGAAAGCTCAGGACTGGACCATTGTGTCTTTTGTGCCATCTCCCCATGAACCCACCCACCGGGAATCTTATAATGGAAATTATAGTTTTTGTTGAGGGGAAGTGACATGGTGAGGAGAACTTAAATGCAAACATGAAAACATTACAAAGTGCATAATGTTTTTATTCTGCAGCCCCCGTCTACCTTGATTGCACCATCGCCCTAAAAACCCAGGATCTCTTCTATAGTTGCCTCTCTACAAACCCCTGTAACTCTTCACAGACACATTTTGCTACATCCTCTGCACCTGTTCACTGCCCATCTCTCCACAGCCCCCGCATCCCTCGCTGTCCTTTTTCTCAACAGCATCACGACAAGCCCCCATAATTTCTCCACAGCCCCTGCATTTTATCAGTCACCCCTCTCTACACCATCTGCATTTCTTACTCTTCCATCTGTCTACAGCCACAGCTTCTATTCATTGTCCCATCTATCAAGATTCTTACCATCTCTTCATTGCATTATCTGTGTACAGACCCTACATCTCTTCACTCTTACAACTGTCTACAGCTCACATATATTCAGATTAGTGAAGAGAAATACAGGGAGAAACCTGTGGAAACAGGAGACATGGGGCCTTATTTAGACTTTGGCAGATAGTGGACTCTACAACAAAGGTGGTGTAGTACCCTGTCCACCACCCTCCAGGTTTGTCTTCTCTGTTTAGAGTTGGGCAAACCATAATATAACGGAGCCATGTTATGGCCCTTTAGGCATCAGACTATCTATCAAATCACATCAGTCCATCCACATCAGTCCATCCACCATATTAAGGGGCACATTATGATGGAGGTTTTTCCGCATCCTCTGGGCCGGCGGAAGCCACCGCCGGCCCGGCGGATGCGGAAAATCCTCTGCGGACCCTCCAAAGACCCACCGTCACATTAGGATGGCTGGTGGGTCCTGGTTTCAGTCCGCCGCTTTTCCGCCGCGGTTGGCTTACAACCGCGGCGGAAAAGCTCTAACATGGCTGGCGGTGTCTATCAGACACCGCGCCAGCCATATTAGGATGGTGTAGAATGTATGCTTTTCCGCGGCGGCTTTTCCGCCGTGGAAAAGCATACGGACCTTCACTTCGGGGGCCCGTTGCGGGCCCCCTGGGTGAAGGGGGGTGGGGGGTGCACATGAGGGGTACCTATGGTACCCCCCTGCAATTGCGTGAACAAAGGTCTTCGACGGCGACTCCTGCTCTACGAGCAGACCTCTAAACTGCGGTGTACCCCAAGGTTCCTCCCTGAGCCCTACGCTGTTTAATGTGTACATGAGGCCACTGGCTGGGGTCGTCCAACAATACAGTATTAAGATCATTTTGTATGCGGACGACACCCAGCTGGTGGTCTCCCTGACACAGAAAAACAGCGGGCTCCCCCAATCGAACCTGGCAGCCTGTTTGGAGGATGTTAGAAGATGGATGACAACGTCATCCTTAAAACTCAACGGCGACAAGAGCGAGATAATGATCCTCGGCCCCCCTACTCTTGCCGCCTACGACCAGCTATGGCCCGCAGGTTTAGGCCCACCCCCAACCCCGAAGGAGGACATCAAAAGCTGAGGAGTGTGGCTAGACAAAACGCTTACCTTCAACACTCAGGCAACTAAAACAGCAGCAACCTGCTTCGGGATCATCCGAATGCTGAGAAAGATCCTGCTGTTTTTGCCCTTTGAAGCTAAGCAGGTTGTGATTCAGGGCCTCATCCAGTCCAGGCTCGACTTCAACAACGCCCTCTACCTGGGAGCCCCTGAGTATGTGCTGGAGAAACTTCAGCACACGCAGAACTGTGCAGCTCGTACCCTTCTCCAGATCCCTCGCAGGGAATCAGTTAAGGCAGGGATCAGGTCACTCCACTGGCTTCCCGTCAGAGACAGAATAAAGTTCAAGACCCTGTGCACAGCGCACCAAGCCTTCCATAGAGCCAGCCCTGAGATCAACCACTCACTTCTCTCTCCTTACTGTCCTGGTAAATCTCTTCGATCCACAAACGCATTCCTCGCCATAGTTCCCAGAGTCAAAAGGTCCAGAGCGGGAGGCAGGTCCTTCACACTCAACGCTGCCAGACTATGGAACTCTCTTCCCTTTTCATTAAGGTCCAATCCTACCCTTTCGTCCTTCCGCAAACAGCTGAAAACATTCCTCTTTAGAAATTAGCTCACCCCCTGGTTTTCTTTTCCTTTTTCCCCTCAGAGTCTTCATTTCCTCTATCCAGCGCTTGGACGCCCTCTGGCAGCAGCCGCGCTCTACAAAACCCCTTTCATTCATTCATTCATTCATTCAAAGCAGCAGGCACCGAGCGGTGCCTGCCGCTTTGTGCACGCAAATGCGGTGCATGCATTTTTAACATTGCGGCAGGTGCAGCTTGAAGCTGCACCCGCCGTAATGTTAAAGATAGAGGATGTGACCGCCACCCTGGCGGTCACATCCTAATTGCACTGGAGGGCCCACGCGGCCCCTGCGGACGGTCCCTCCTTCTCTAGGGTGGCGGACGGACACAAGTCCGTCCGCCATCCTAATGAGCCCCTTAGGGTGAACCTTCTGTAAACTTTTTTTTGTTTGTTCGAGACCCCCAAGGAAAGCCTCATAGTTCAAAAGAGGAAAACACTGAAATCACTACCATACTCTAGGAGAAAACTCCCACTGTGTCAGACACTTGTGTTTTGTTTGTTTGATTGCATTGCACTGGACGTGGCACTCACACAGCAAAGCTAGAGTGCATTCAACAGAGCTGCCTGGTGGCGGCTGCACTGATGGCGCAGCGAACTCTGCCAGACAGATGGGGATCTCTAAATGTGGTGAGCTGTAGTCTGCCAGGACAGCAGAACACATCCCTCCACTGCCCTAGCAAAACTCTGTACAGCCTGCCAGGGCTAAAAAAAGACCCATGCATCCAAGTAATTATGGGCACTGTTTCCAGTCCTAGAATTTTGCGCAACAGCCAAATGCATTCTGGGGTTGTAGTCTTGTTCTGTCTCTACTTAACTAATTAGACTATCACACCAAAACAATTGATATGTAGGTGAAAAGTTCAAGACCCAATTATATGTTCTTGGGCAATTACTTTTCGAACATATTCCTCTGCTCACTTTTTGCCATGATTGTAAGTATTTACATTCAATGATTAAATGCTGCTAGTAACAGTGTGGTTAAAAAAATGGATGGGACAGTACATGGGAGAGGGGAGTGTGCTCAATATCATGGTATGTCCATCAAAATGCAATATGGGGGTAAATATATGGCCTTTGAAGCAAACAGCTGAGTGTTGTTGTTTCTAGTCTTCCACTTTAGGATGCTGAAGAAGTTGTGGATGCTGTTCTAGTTCTAGTCGGATGGCGTCTTCCTGAGGCTACATCTCAGTCCACAAACATAGTGGAGTGACTTTGGCTATAAAGGACGATGTCCCTCAAAGTCCAGGTGAAGTCCTGCCAAAAAAAACGTTGCCAATGGTCTACTGGTCAATGGTCACAGCGAAACCGGTGGTTCCCTTTAACTGCAGCTCCTGTTGGTCTTAGGTGACCAACCTGCACTTTGAGGTTTTGTATTTATTAACTGTTCAATTAATTAAAGTCATTACAGTAAAAACAATCAGCATATAAAGCTAAAACCATGATCTAAAAACATCTTACGTAAAATTGTGCGCCCCGCCCGTGTGCCAACATGATCGTCCCTCCCCGGGAGTTATAGTCTGTGCCGTGTGGCCTTACGCGTGTTCATGAAGTCCGCTTTGGGCCTCTCTTGGTAAACAGCAGTACGGGATGATGGACGTTGCCTCTTTCATTCCTTTTGGTCCTCGCTGTGGTTAGCGTTGTCATTGAACTGGCGGGCTAGGGATGTTTAGGGCCACTGAGCTTTCTTCCACTAAATTTGTGGTACTGTTCACCAGAGTTTTGTTGCTTTTGTTAGCAGCTTTTATGCAATCCTGATTTGATGGATGAATGTTGCCAATCTTGCTAGTGTCATTGTGTCGGTGGTGGATAGGCACAAAGCTGACGCTTCACTGCCGGTCTCTATTTTGTTCATAATACAGATTGGATGCAGGAATCGCCAGCGGTCGTTGTTAAGGTGCGGGCAGCAGCAAAGGAAATGCAGCCAGTATTCTTTCGTTTAGGGGCATAGTCTGCAGTTTGTAGATTCCCCCTTGCGAGCCCATGCGGGGTTGAAGTCAGCAATTTCTACTGTAGCTAGCCTCATGTAGACTATTTTGTTTCGGGCCAATGGAGTGAGAGCCTCACTTAGGTAATGTTGTGTTTTGCCTGCTTTGTAGGAGTTGTAGGAAGGTGGATACCTGACTATGGTTACCCCAGATTTTTTGCCTTGTGTTTAGCTGGTTTTCGACTTAGTTGGCCTGGGATCCTGCTAATCAGGACCCCAGGCTATCTGCTCTCTCTATAAAATGGACTCCATGTACCTTAGGCACATACCTAATTGGATATTGGGCCTCTCTTGTGAGTCACTGTACAGTGTACTATAGGTACACAGGGCATAGGTGCACCCAAGGCCTCCCAGGGGCTGCAGCATATGTTTTGCCACCCCTGGCTGGCCATCCAAACTGACACAACTGGCTGATCCCTCAGCTGGGGCAAGTTTGTGTAATCACCCCTTGCTTAGATATAGTATTCCTATGTCTAACCCTATATCTGGACACATACACACCTATAAGTCACTCCTATGGCAGGCCTTAACAATCCTGAAGGCAGAGTGCTTGGTTTTATGTGAGATGGTGCTCTAGCATGAGCTGAGCCTGTCTGCAGCTTTTGGAACCATGTCCTGGGACTTAGAACCCACTCGTTTCTTGGCGCCAACCACCGCCGAAGGGAGACGACAGCCACGCCCACCTCTTGTTGGCCACGCCCCCCGCCGCAGACATAAATAGAGCGCGCTGCACGCAAACGCTGCTCCATTGCTGCTACTCCTGAGGCAAAATAGCCGGGAGGTGTTAGGATTCCGTTTTTTAACTTGCTCTGTGTACCACATTGATTTTTAAATACCTGCCTGTTTGCACAATCCCTCAGCTGAATACTAGCTGCTGGGACTTAGAACCCACTCGTTTCTTGGCGCCAACCACCGCCGAAGGGAGATGACAGCCACGCCCACCTCTTGTTGGCCACGCCCCCCGCCGCAGACATAAATAGAGCACGCTGCACGCAAACGCTGCTCCATTGCTGCTACTCCTGAGGCAAAATAGCCGGGAGGTGTTTGGATTCCGTTTTTTAACTTGCTCTGTGTACCACATTGATTTTTAAATACCTGCCTGTTTGCACAATCCCTCAGCTGAATACTAGCTGCTGGGACTTAGAACCCACTCGTTTCTTGGCGCCAACCACCGCCGAAGGGAGACGACAGCCACGCCCACCTCTTGTTGGCCACGCCCCCCGCCGCAGACATAAATAGAGCGCGCTGCACGCAAACGCTGCTCCATTGCTGCTACTCCTGAGGCAAAATAGCCGGGAGGTGTTTGGATTCCGTTCTTTAACTTGCTCTGTGTACCACATTGATTTTTAAATACCTGCCTGTTTGCACAATCCCTCAGCTGAATACTAGCTGCTGGGACTTAGAACCCACTCGTTTCTTGGCGCCAACCACCGCCGAAGGGAGACGACAGCCACGCCCACCTCTTGTTGGTCACGCCCCCTCCTACGCTACCCATCACGACTATAAACTATGTGTCAATATCGGAAGCGCAGCGGACGAGCGCAGCGGGCACGCCGTTTGCGCGCCGAAGGCGCGCTTAAGGCGAGCTCGTCTGCGCTCGTCCGCGCCGAGGACGCGCTTAGCGCCACAAACCCTGCCCGGCATAGCCCTCCATCTTGCGGCTACACACGGGCTGCCTTGATCGACCTCCGAGGGTATGCTCTTGAAGGTAAGCTCACCTTCGAAGAGACTGCCTTCCCACTAGCTGACTTTACACACAAGGACCTAATTGTAGGAGGCCTCTTGAATGTAAGATCTCTACCAAAACACGCCACCGAAATCAATCTCCTTATCGAGTCACACCATCTTGATGTACTCTTTTTAACTGAGACCTGGACACATGCAAACTGTGAGACTGACCTCGCAGCCGCTTGTCCGTTAAACTTTAACATTCTCCATCTTCCTAGACCCAAAGGCCGCGGTGGCGGAGTCGGTGTCATCTTCAAAGCCTCGTGGCAAACGAGCACCTTAGATATAGACCCGACACCCGGTATCGAGCTCTTTGGTTTGTCTATAAACTGCCACCAAGGAGATACCTTTACGGTAATCATCTGTTATCGCCCACCCGGGGCTTTCTCCCTTTTGCAACAGCAAGCCCTTCTTACGACTATCTCCAATATGGCAACGTCTCATAGTAAACTAGTACTTCTAGGAGACTTCAATCTTTGGCCAAACGGCAGCCTAGACACAGGTCTAGACAACCTTCGGCTGTCCTGCGACAGTGTGGGCCTCCAACAAATGATAAAGGACCCCACTCACTCTGCAGGCAACCGACTCGACCTTATCTTCTCGAGCCCTGGTCTCACCCAAGTAGGTGATATCCTGCCTATGAGTTGGACTGACCACTCGCTCATTAAACTTTACATCAATAATGCCACAATAAGTAAAGCCAAAGCCCTCCCGTCCCCGCAATTTTTGTACCGAAACTGGAAAGCGTTAGAAAAACTCAGCACCTCCTCCAGAATTTTCGAGGTGGAGGACAGTTTCGTCAGTACCAATTTGGTGGAAGATAACTACAGATCTCTCAGCTCGAGAATCACCTCCCTTGCGGATTCTGCTGCCCCTCTCAAACTCTGTAAACCAAAAGGTAGAGCTTCGGCTCCCTGGTATAACGACTCCTTGAAAACCCTCAAGTCAGCCTGCAAACAAGCTGAAAGAAAGTGGAGACACGGATACTGCAACAATAACAAAATCCTCTGGAAGAAGGCACTCCGTGATTACAAGTCCGCTATTACAGAGGGTAAAGCGAACTACTACTGCTCCACCATTACCAATGCGGCCAACAGTCCAAAAAGCATATTTCAGATTCTGGACAATATCTTACACCCGGACTGTGTCAAAAACCCTATCCCTCCTTCTCAGTCTCTGTGTGATAGTCTCGCTCAGTTTTTTACTGACAAAATTGAGACTATCATTAATAATCTGACTTCATCCCCGTCATCCATTCTCCCCACCCTCCCCGAAATCTACCCCACTATTCCCGAATCTCTGAGGGAGGTCTGTCCCCCCACGAATAAACTACTGGTTTTCCCGTGCATCTCTCTAACAGAATTTGAAACAATTGCACAAGGTATCACTTCTGGTTCCCCTCTTGACCCTCTGCCGCCGAAAATATGGAAATCTTGTGGGTGCGAATTGTTTCACACTCTCCAGATGATCTGTAACCAATCCCTGAGCTGTGGCGTTGTTCCCCGCTCCTGGAAACAAGCGCTTATAACCCCGCTGCTAAAGAAACCCACGTCAAACCCAGATTGTCTGTCTAATTTTCGCCCCATATCACTCCTGCCTTTTCCGGTGAAGGTGCTCGAACGCTGGGTCAGTAAATGCCTCTCAAACCATCTCGAGCAGCACCATTTTCTGGACGAATTCCAATTCGGGTTTCGCCCAGCCCATGGCACTGAAACCGCGGTGCTCATGGCCATGGAGGAGCTTCGAATGCGTGCAGATAGGGGCCAAGCTGTGGCCCTGATTCTACTTGACTTATCTGCCGCATTCGATACTGTCAATCACAGGATCCTGCTCGAGCGGTTGAGAGAGGCAGGGATCGACGGCACGGCCCTGATCTGGTTCCACTCCTACCTCAGTGACAGAAAACAGGTTGTTTCCCTCCCCCCCTTCCAATCGGTCTTCTCCCCGGTCCCCCATGGTGTCCCCCAGGGCTCTTCTATCAGTCCGATTCTTTTTAATGTTTACTTAAAACCTTTGGTCACGTTAATTAAGTCACATAACATGACCACAGTAAACTACGCGGACGACACCCAGCTCCTTCTCTCGTGGGAAGGCGAAGATTCCATCTCCTTGCTAGCCTTCCATGACTGTTTACGAGACACGGCAAGCTGGTTGCACCGGAACTCACTTCAGTTCAACTCCACGAAAACCGAGGTGATGTACTGCCCTGCGAGTCGCATACCCCGCCCTCTGCCCGTTGAGTTTTGGCCCCCGGAGAACTCCAACAACCCTCCACCAGTCACCACAGTTCGTAACCTGGGCGTCATGTTAAACCATCAATTGAGCATGGAAACACAGGTTTCAAGAACAGTCGCTACTTGCTCTGGCCTTATGCGCTCACTGCGCAAAGTTTTGCCTTTACTTCCATCCTCCGCTAGAGCACTAGTAGTCAGGTGTACTATTCTTAGTCGCCTTCACTACTGCAATGCCCTCCTGCTCGAATCTCCTGCGACACTACTGGACAGACTCCAACGAGTCCAGTCGGCAGCAGCCAAACTGGCTCTCGGATGGACTAGGAGATCCTCGGCCACGGCCGCATTGGCCGAGTTGCATTGGTTGCCCCTGAGGCAACGCATTGCCTTCAAGGCCCTCTGCTTGGTCTTCAAGGCATTACATGGAATAGGACCCAGACCTCTTCAACGTCTGTTTACCTGGTATACCCCCACCAGAACACTTAGGTCCACAACTGCCTGCCTTGTGCGAGTGCCCAGATACAAGAAGGCCAGGATGGGAGGTAGAGCGTTTAGAGTAGCTGCAGCCAAGCTATGGAACAGCCTACCTGCCGACATTCGCCATATCCCTACTCTCCTCTCTTTCAGGAAACATATTAAAACTTGGCTCTTCCCTTTACCCCTATAAGAGAATCGGCCAGCCTTAGTCCACCCTCGTCAATAAACCACAGGAGTAGCTACCAGCGCCAGGATACCTGCCAGGTGACAGTTGCGCTTTATAAATATTTTAAATAAAATAAATTTTAAATAAAATAAAATTATAGCTGTTCTAGGATAATGCCATACCATATACTCTTAAGTGCATTATGAACCTCGCGGTTAAAAACTATCTTTGGTTTGGCTTTATCAAAACGTGTCCTGTAAGGTGTAATACGCTTTGGAATACTACTCCCTCGCCAATTCTGGCGACGGGGGTAGCATTCCACCCTTCTAGAGGGAGAAGACATGTTACTTCCATTAATCCCGATTAAAGTTAACCAGAGCCTAAGCATCACAAAATGGATGCTGCTGCCACTGACACAATTCTGACCTCCTGCTGCTGGGAGTCCTTCCAGCGACGGAGGCTTGGACAATAGGTTTCCTGTCACAGGGAGGTGCTAGCACCACCCCAGACAGGCTATAGTGTATTGGGGCAGGGAGGGCTGAATGAAAGGAGACACTGCCGGGGGCACACAAGGTGTCCCATGCATAGGTCAGTTCAAACCGGTGCTGGGGCACTCCAGCCCCAGCTCTGGCGCGAAACTAGACAAAGGGAAAGGGGTGTAACCACCCCCTTCCTGGGTCCCACCCATAGGAGGGACCTAGCAGGTAATCCAGCCCCTAGATTTGGTATATAGGTAGGAGCTGAGTCCCAAGAGATTAGATAATTCTGACTGAAACACTGATACAAAACTCTGGACCCTTCGACATCCTACTCGACGTAGAAGACTGAAGAATCTCCCTTGTGGTCAAGGAGTGACCACCCTGTGCAAGCAGGCACCATCCAGCGCTCAACGGTTTGCTTCGTCGTTGCTCCCGCCGGAGCTCGAACACAGAGCCTAACAAGAACCCGACTTTGAGACATCCAACAGCCCGATCCACAGCCACAGCAAAGCGGAGACCTGTGGAGGCGACGAGAGACGTGGGACCGGCCCTCTTGGAAAGCCAGCAAATTGCTTTCCGTGCAACTTCTGAGGTCCCCATGAAGTTGTGCATTAGGGATTGAGAAGCCCCAGCCCCGAGCACCAACTGCACTGAAGATCACCTCTCCACACTCACCGAGTGCTGCGTGGGGCCCTTTTGCATTTTCCTGCTCGACGTGTCTGTCCGGTCACTTGCCCATTGGCTAGTGGCCTCTGTGACAACGAAACCCAAACTCTACACTGCTGGTCTGGTTGCTTCAGACTGGCCCTTGCTCCCCTGAAAAGGAGCAGCCCATCAGACCTTGCTGGTGTGATCCAGAAGCCATCTTCAATTCCTGCATGGGTTGCATTTGCCAAGGCCTGTTGACTCCGAATCAAGAACCGACACCACCGACAGCAAGAGCCTTTGTGGGAGAGTTTGTGCCCAGCTCCTGGTTGTCGTCGACACCTCCTGGTCCACGTGGCAGCAGAGACAAGCTTCGCGACATCACCTGATTGCTCCCGGACATCGCCTGGTTCCTTCCTGGTTCCATCCTGGTCACTGGCTAGTGACCCAGACTCTGTCCCCTCTGCTTTCAGGTACTCTTCATCCTCGATCCACCCTTGGATCCAACGGGACTCTTCTCTCCTGGTCGCCTGCAGCATCTTTTCTCCAAGGCTCCATAGAACTCCACGACGAAACCTGACACACTTTGACAATTATGCACCCGCTTCCTGTGGGTGAGGTAACGCGAGTACTGCGGTGCTCCTGTAGAGGTTTACACTCTTAGTGTCCTAGTTTCAAGTGGTTAGTTTCTAGTCCAGTCGGAAGACTCCTAAAACCTTATCTTTCTAACTTTACGCACCCATTGACTTCTATGTGTGCATGCGCGTGCATTTAGACACTGCACCCGCATCCCGTGGGCCTCCTGCTCCCTAACTACTGTTAGTCCAGTGTAGCCCCAGCGATTCCCAAGGCCCTAGGCCTTACCATTGTTCGTGACGTGGTTCTTATACCACTATTTTAGTATTTGGTTTTACGGGCCACCAGGGCCTATCCATATTTGTGCAACTTTTGTGTGCTATATTAAGTTACTTGTTATGCGCTTGTGCTTCTGTGCTCATAAAGAGTTCAGAGGGTTGTTTTAGAAATAAATACATATATATTTTGAATATATAACCTGTGTGGTGTCCTTTCATTTGGTATTAAAAGGTTTGCATATGGTAAAACAGCTGGCTTCACATGCCCTCTTGAGTTTAGCCTAAGACTGCTTTTGTCCATGCTACCACTAGGATAGCTGGTCTATAAGGTTGACTTTACAACCATCACCATAAGGGATGTGTGAACTGGTGCAAGGTGCTCACTAGAATAGTGAACATCATATACCAGGCCAACTTCTCACATTGGTGTGCAGCGGTTGGGATTTGAGCTTGCTGTTGTGTTACCAATTGTAATATTTGATATCATTTGAAAGATCACATTAGGTACCATAGGTACATATAACAAGACTTAGATTACTTAAGTTCTACTGAACTTAGTTGTTGTAGACCAAAGGGCCTAGCACACCCTGACTACAACTCCTAGGGAGGTTTAGTAGGAAAACACTTAGTGTAGGTAGGTGCACACACCACACCTCACAAGATCATGCCTGGCACAGGTGAACCATCTGGATCTCTACCTGTGGTGAGTGACCCTCCCAGGGCACCCTCCAGATATGAAATCCTCAGCTTTCGAGAATTGAGACACTTGTGTACCTCAAGAAAGTTGAAACAGGGTTCTAACCCTACCCTTCAACACCTGATGGAACTCCTAGATGAGAATGATAGACTCAAGGCCTCTGGCACAGAGCCTACAGGGAGGACAGGTGAGGGCATACCCTCCACAGAAGATGAGGCCCCTGATCCTACTGTCATAGATGATGATGAGGAAGAGGAGGAGAAAGAAGATTCTGAGGAAGAGGTAGACAGCCAGGCCCAAGTTAGGAGACTTAGCCAGGCTAACCTAAGCCTACATGGGGCTGGAGAAGGGCTAGCCCTTCCCAGACCCCACAGTGGACTTAACCAGAGGTATAGGAGGGACAGATCTAACTCCGGTGAATCTCTCCACTCCAATGGCTCTAGAGGTTCTCAGAGGGGAATGACTTCCTCTCAAAGGAGAGAACATGAGGCTAGGATGAGGGAGGTCCAACTCAGAATAGAGTAGGAAGAACTTGCCCTAGCCCAAGCAAAACTTGCTTTGGCAAGGGAGCAAAAGTTAAGTGGATTAGATTCCACTGGTGGCAGCAATATCCCTAAGGATAAAGCCAGGTTCTATGACAATAGACACCTGAGTAAGATTGTGCCCCCCTACAAAGATGGGGATGACATCCACAAATGGATAACTGCTTTGGAGAGGGCTTGCAAAGTACAGCAGGTACCCCAATGTCAGTGGACAGCAATCTTGTGGCTCTCCTTTTCAGACAAAGGTAGAGATAAGCTCCTCACAGTTAGTTATGAGGATGCTAACAATTACAACTGACCTGAAGAGTGCTCTGATTGATTGGTTTGGCTTAACCACTGAACAGTACAGGTTTATGTTCAGGGATACCCAGAAGACAGAGACTCAGGACTGGCCTGATTGTGTAGATTGTGCTACTAATGCTCTGGAGGGCTGGTTATTGGGCAGCAAAGTACAGGACTTTACAGGATTGTATGATTTGATTATGAGGGAGCAGATCCTTAGTAATTGTCAAAACCAGCTTCTACACCAGCACCTGGTAGACTCAGATCTGACCTCTCCACAAGAATTGGGTAAGAGGGCAGACAAATGGGTCAGAACCAGGATTAGGCCTACAAATCAGGGTGGTGACCAGAAGAAAGATTCTACCAAGCCTCAAGAGAAAGGTGGGGATAAATCAAAAGACAAGTCCTCCACAGGGCCCCAAACCTCCAATGGTGGGGGTGGGTCCCAAAACACTTCCTCTAACCAAAAACCTTATTGCCATGTCTGTAAACAGCCTGGCCACTGGAAGACTGACAGCAGTTGCCCAAGGGCCAACAATAAGGAAAACATTCCCCCAAGTAATACTCCCAGACCTCCTGTTACTGTAAGCAGTAATCCCCCAGGTGGTGGGAATGCCCCCAAGAATTTGGCTGGGTTTACTTTGGGAACTCAGATGGACTCTGGCCTAACCAGGTCCCCTACCACAGCTACTCTTGTCTGTGAAGATGGCATGGGGTTTGCCAACTTCACTGCTTGTCCCAACGCTTTGGGCAAGTACAGACAGGAGCCCCTCATCAATGGTCAGAAAGTTGAGGCATATAGAGACACAGGAGCTAGCATCACTATGGTGATTGAGAGTCTAGTCCCCTCAAGGCAACTTTTACCTGGAGCCACATACCAGGTGACCAACATTGATGGAGTACAGAAAGATCATCCCATGGCAGTAGTTAATCTCAGCTGGGGAGGTGTCACTGGCCCCAAGAAAGTGGCAGTGTCTACAAACTTGCCTGTAGATTGTCTACTGGGAAATGATCTGGAAATCTCAGCCTGGGCTGAGGTAGAACAAGAAACCCATTCTAAAATGGTAAATCTCCATGGAAAGGTTAGTGGGGCTGTGATGGCCACAGCCCCAGCTCAGGATATCCTCCCTGAAAAGGTTGGTAGGGCTGTGCTAGTCTCAGCCCAATCTCAAGCAGACTCCTTCCCTAGACAGATTGACAAGGCTGTGATGGTAACAGCCCAAACCCAAACTGAGTCCCTTCCTGAAAAGGTTGGTGGGGCTGTGATGGCCACAGCCCAAACTCAGACAGATTTAAGTGTTGCGAAGCCTGAAACTATGGATCACTCCACTCAGACAGAAGGCATTGGGGAGGAAGGAAAGTCTCCCTCCCACCAGACATTAGGTGAAAGTCAGCCTCCTCAGGGAACTGACCCTACCCCTTGTGAAGAAACTGCCCCAGAGGTAGCCAGGCCTGGCCTGACAGAGCCCCTGATGTCAGTGGACCCTTCCAAGGTGGGACCCAGTCTGGAGCAGGTATCCTGCCCCTCTCTACCCTGCCTCAGTCAGCCCAGGGCTGTGGAGGACAGGGAGGTCAGTGGACCCCAAAGGGCCCCTGTCCACAAAAACACCCCCATCAGCTGATTAGGGGCACCAAAGCTAGCAGCCCTAGCAAGGTGAAAATTACAGAAACTCCTGAGGGCTCTCCCTTGCTCCTAGTTAGGAACTTCCCCCAGATGGACACTGTTGGGCACAGCCAAACATGGGACTCAAAGGCCCCAAACCTGACCTGTCCCTCCAGTAAGCCAACAAAAGGGACCCAGCCTCCAGCTGTAGGCAGCCAGAGGTTGACCCTGAGAGCACAGTGCAACTCAGTCATGGAAAGAAAGGCACACATGGTGGATAGTGATTGGAGGAATCTGAGCCCTATATTAGTGGAGCCCCACTTCAGTACTCCATCTCAACACCAGCCTTTTACTTTGCCAAAACACACCACAGGTAGAGATTCCCTATGGCGGAGACCCGCTGATACCCCTAGGGTAAGGGATTGCTTAGTGGACCATGAGACAGGGGGTAACCATGCTAGTGCAGGTACTTCCTTATATGGCCACTTAGGCAATGTAGGCTTACCTGGTCAAGGATAGCCTTATCTCCTTTTGTTTGGGGGAGGGGGGGGGGGGGGGTTGTGTAGGAAGGTGGATACCTGACTATGGTTACCCCAGATTTTTTACCTTGTGTTTAGCTGGTTTTCGACTTAGTTGGCCTGGGATCCTGCTAATCAGGACCCCAGGCTATCTGCTCTCTCTATAAAATGGACTCCATGTACCTTAGGCACATACCTAATTGGATATTGGGCCACTTTTGTGAGTCCCTGTACAGTGTAACATAGGTACCCAGGGCATAAGTGCACCCAAGGCCTACCAGGGGCTGCAGCATATCTTTTGCCACCCCTGGCCGGCCATCCAAACTGACACAACTGGCTGATCACTCAGCTGGGGCAAGGTCGTGTAATCACCCCTTGCTTAGATATAGTATTCCTATGTCTCACCCTATATCTGGACACATACACACCTATAAGTCACTCCTATGGCAGGCCTTAACAATCCTGAAGGCAGAGTGCTTGTTTTTATGTGAGATGGTGCTCTAGCATGAGCTGAGCCTGTCTGCAGCTTTCGGAACCATGTCCTTATAGCTGTTCTAGGATAATGCCATACCATATACTCTTAAGTGCATTATGAACCTCGCGGTTAAAAACTATCTTTGGTTTGGCTTTATCAAAACGTGTCGTGTAAGGTGTAATACGCTTTGGAATACTACTCCCTCGCCAATTCTGGCGACGGGGGTAGCATTCCACCCTTCTAGAGGGAGAAGACATGTTACTTCCATTAATCCCGATTAAAGTTAACCAGAGCCTCAGCATCACAAAATGGATGCTGCTGCCACTGACACAATTCTGACCTCCTGCTGCTGGGAGTCCTTCCAGCGACGGAGGCTTGGACAATAGGTTTCCTGTCACAGGGAGGTGCTAGCACCACCCCAGACAGGCTATAGTGTATTGGGGCAGGGAGGGCTGAATGAAAGGAGACACTGCCGGGGGCACACAAGGTGTCCCATGCATAGGTCAGTTCAAACCGGTGCTGGGGCACTCCAGCCCCAGCTCTGGCGCGAAACTAGACAAAGGGAAAGGGGTGTAACCACCCCCTTCCTGGGTCCCACCCATAGGAGGGACCTAGCAGGTAATCCAGCCCCTAGATTTGGTATATAGGTAGGAGCTGAGTCCCAAGAGATTAGATAATCCTGACTGAAACTCTGATACAAAACTCCGGACCCTTCGACATCCTACTCGACGTAGAAGACTGAAGAATCTCCCTTGTGGTCAAGGAGTGACCACCCTGTGCAAGCAGGCACCATCCAGCGCTCAACGGTTTGCTTTGTCGTTGCTCCCGCCGGAGCTCGAACACAGAGCCTAACAAGAACCCGACTTCGAGACATCCAACAGCCCGATCCACAGCCATAGCAAAGCTGAGACCTGTGGAGGCGACGAGAGACGTGGGACCGGCCCTCTTGGAAAGCCAGCAAATTGCTTTCCGTGCAACTTCTGAGGTCCCCATGAAGTTGTGCATTAGGGATTGAGAAGCCCCAGCCCCGAGCACCAACTGCACTGAAGATCACCTCTCCACACTCACCGAGTGCTGCGTGGGGCCCTTTTGCATTTTCCTGCTCGACGTGTCTGTCCGGTCACTTGCCCATTGGCTAGTGGCCTCTGTGACAACGAAACCCAAACTCTACACTGCTGGTCTGGTTGCTTCAGACTGGCCCTTGCTCCCCTGAAAAGGAGCAGCCCATCAGACCTTGCTGGTGTGATCCAGAAGCCATCTTCAATTCCTGCATGGGTTGCATTTGCCAATGCCTGTTGACTCCGAATCAAGAACCGACACCACCGACAGCAAGAGCCTTTGTGGGAGAGTTTGTGCCCAGCTCCTGGTTGTCGTCGACACCTCCTGGTCCACGTGGCAGCAGAGACAAGCTTCGCGACATCACCTGATTGCTCCCGGACATCGCCTGGTTCCTTCCTGGTTCCATCCTGGTCACTGGCTAGTGACCCAGACTCTGTCCCCTCTGCTTTCAGGTACTCTTCATCCTCGATCCACCCTTGGATCCAACGGGACTCTTCTCTCCTGGTCGCCTGCAGCATCTTTTCTCCAAGGCTCCATAGAACTCCACGACGAAACCTGACACACTTTGACAATTATGCACCCGCTTCCTGTGGGTGAGGTAACGCGAGTACTGCGGTGCTCCTGTAGAGGTTTACACTCCTATTGTCCTAGTTTCAAGTGGTTAGTTTCTAGTCCAGTCGGAAGACTCCTAAAACCTTATCTTTCTAACTTTACGCACCCATTGACTTCTATGTGTGCATGCGCGTGCATTTAGACACTGCACCCGCATCCCGTGGGCCTCCTGCTCCCTAACTACTGTTAGTCCAGTGTAGCCCCAGCGATTCCCAAGGCCCTAAGCCTTACCATTGTTCGTGACGTGGTTCTTATACCACTATTTTAGTATTTGGTTTTACGGGCCACCAGGGCCTATCCATATTTGTGCAACTTTTGTGTGCTATATTAAGTTACTTGTTATGCGCTTGTGCTTCTGTGCTCATAAAGAGTTCAGAGGGTTGTTTTAGAAATAAATACATATATATTTTGAATATATAACCTGTGTGGTGTCCTTTCATTTGGTATTAAAAGGTTTGCATATGGTAAAACAGCTGGCTTCACATGCCCTCTTGAGTTTAGCCTAAGACTGCTTTTGTCCATGCTACCACTAGGATAGCTGGTCTATAAGGTTGACTTTACAACCATCACCATAAGGGATGTGTGAACTGGTGCAAGGTGCTCACTAGAATAGTGAACATCATATACCAGGCCAACGTCTCACAGGAGTTATTCAGAGGATCTAGGTGGGTGCTTGAGTGGAGAGTTTTAATGTCCAGATCAAAGGAGGTTTTGCGCACTTGCTGGTTTTGTAGTTATTTTCCAAGCGTTCAGAGGGATGTCTTGCCGTGGAATGCTGTCTTCCTTGATCTTCAGTGTTTTAAGCGATTTTCCTAGGCTCATGTGCCAGGCTGTGCCTGATCCCTCAAAGATTATTTACAGGTGGTGTTTCAGGTGGTGGGCTGGGGCCCTCAGTGTCCTTAAATATGATTTTTTGATCTCCCCATGGCATGTTAAGCCTGGCATTTCTAAGCCTAGCGACAATCTTAGCCTAGCATTCCTGGCTTAGCTTGGAATATGGAGCACAGCTTTATATTCCTTTACTTGGGCTGAGTTAAGGGTGGCATTCAGTAACCCGGGGAAGGCCAGGTGGCCTAGCTAATCGCGGGTAATAGTTTCGCTTTCAGGACCGTCCGTATTGGCCCAGCTGTTGGGCTGATCAGATGATGGCTTAATTATTTTAATAGGTGTGTGACCTTGCTGGCCTTGGAGCTCAGTTGTTTTAGGTGGGCCTTCTCCTTGGCCCGCTCCGTCAGCCAAACCCCTGGATAATTGTATGCATCCAGGGTGTTGATTTGTAGATTGCCCATTAGCCATTGTGTGTTCTTCTTCCGATAGTATGTCCCAAAAATGACCACCTTGGTCTTTCCTTGATTAATTGTCAAGTTGTTGGTGTTGTTAAAATGGTTTAGTGCATTTAGGGCTCATTGTAGGCCCACCCGTGTATGATTCAGTATAGCTGTGTTGTCTGCGTATTGTAGCACAGGAAACCTCACATTCCAAGTCTGGGAACTACTAGACTAGCTCCTTCTAGGGCCTCCCCAGGTCTGCTGTGTATCGATTAAACAGGATGGGGGCCAGCACACATCCTTGCTTCAACCTATTCTCTGTGTGTATTTTAGGGGACACTGTGCGGCCGCTAGTTTTAACCTGCACCAGTTATCTTCGTAGAGTGATCTGATAGCCTTCAACAGGTTAGGCGGAATGCCCCAGTTTTCTAACTTCCACCATAGTCGATTGCAGACCATTTTATCGAAGGCCTAGTTATAATCAACAGCAGAAAAGTGGTGGATGAATCTTCAGCGTTGCCTGGGCTGATAAATAAGTCAGTGCCAGTACATTATCCAAAGTTGATGATTGTGACCTAAAGCCGGTCTCGTAGAAGGGTATTATGCTTTTCTCTTCGGCCCACTTCTCCAAATCCTTCAATAATAGACGAGCGTATGCTTTAGCTTCCAAGTCAAGCAGGGCTATAAGCCTGTAGTTTGATGTCTTGAGTTGATCCCCTTTTTTTGAAAATCGGTACCAATATTGGGCCCTTCCAAGAATCGGGGGTTGTAGCTGTCAAGAAGGTGTGGTTGTAGAGCGGAGTTAGAATTGTTACCCAGAAATCGAATGCTCATTTGACGACCGGAGCAGGGATCCTGTTGGGCCCTAGCGCCCCGTCGTTCTTCATATTTTTAATTGTTTTAATTACTATTTGCTGGTTTGTTCATACAGCTCGCGTACAGCACAGGCAACTCATCAACTTCCGTTGGTGAGTTGCCTGTGCTGAGAGTCATGTCGCCTGGCTTTGCACTGGCTAGTCCAGCTCGTCCTTCTCCGCGGCTGGTCCCCTCTGTACTGGCCATTTTAGTGGGTGTAATTACATATAGCTGCTTCACATAAAGCATCCAGTCTTTTTCGGCTACGCTATTTTCTCTCGGGCCCCTCGACTGCTCAGCTGGTTTGTGTCTTCATAGTCCTGCAAGATTATTTTGCTTCAGCAGGGAGAAAACTCTGAGCCACTCCCTATCGATGTTAGCTTTTTTATGTTCCCATATTTTTTTCCTTAGGGCTACCCTCAATTAAGCCACGGACGGGCCCTCTGATTGTTCACCCCCTCTTTTCTTTGCTGCGAGCGCCTTACGCAGGAGCCATTTGCTGTCTCGTATGCTTTTGTTTGACCAGATGCTTTCAGATCTTGTTTGTCCTTTGGCCCTGGTGCAATGGGACAGGGGGTTCCCGAACATTGCTAGTAATTCCTCAGCAATGTTCTCCCAACCTTTTATGGGGGAACATGTAGGGGACAGCCGTCCTTCATTTTTTTCTTCCAGCCATGTTTGGAGAGTGTTCTCTATCCTGTCGACCATTTTACCCTCCTCAGGACGGTGTGTCTTTCATCCCCTAGTGATTCACCAATAAATTGTAAACTTTTGGCTGACGGGACTTCCAGCTGGAACCCCGCTCTTGTGGTGGCCTATGATCACTATCCGTCTGATCTTCAACTACAAAATCTTTTAATCTGGCCGCCATCCCTTCGCTGGCCATAATGTAGTCGATCCTGGCGGAATCCCGGAAAGTGAGTAAGCGCTCCCATGTTTTTGAAAGGGCTTTTTTCCATGTGTGGGTTGAGGTCAGTTTATGATTGGTGAGAAGGTCTCGGAGGGGTGCTGCCCTTTCTTGTCCCTGAATGGAGGAGTCCGCTTTGTCGAGGTCCTTCAGATTGAAGTCCCCGGCTAGAATGACCTGGTGTGATAGATGCTTAAATAATAGGTCGTCTATTTTCTGTCTCAGTATCCCCAATTGATTTTTCAAGGTGATCTGCATGGGATTAATATAACAGTTTATTATCAACAGGCGCATTGGTTGTGAGTTCTGGACCAGTCCTCCGATCTGTAGGGCTTGCAGCCCTGGTAGGTTCAGGTTGATGTCTGTGGCTTCGAGGGCACATTTGTGTTTCATAAAAACTGATAATCCACCCGCCAATCTGCCAAAGCGGTTCCTTTTTATAGCTGGGACAAAGTGCTCATGGAACCCAGCCAGTGGGGTACTAGACAGCGCCCATGTTTCTTTGAAGCAGAGTATGTCCCCGGTTTCCAGGAACTGATTCAGGTTTTCATTTCCGTAGATTTTGTCAATCCCTGCTAAATTCCAAGAAATTATGGTGAATTGCTGAATTCCAAGAAATTATGGTGAATTACAGCACTTTGATGACTCTCCTGGATACAGCAGACTTGTGTGCAACGTTTGATTTTTGGGGCTCACTTTTCTGGGGTACCCTTCGGCGGTCAGCTGTAATAAAGTGATTATGGCTACCAACTCACCAAGGCAGATTCTTCCGCTTTTGTAGCTCAGGAGATAGCCAACTGACTCTTGGAGTTCTCCTCTTCTGTCTGAGGCTCTGGGACATTTCCTCGAGCCTGGCCCTCTCTTTGCTAGGCCAGGAGCAGGAGCAGGTGCAGTCCACTCTTTGGTGCAGCTTCTCTTTGCAATGCCAATGAAATAGCAGGGCAGTCCTTTTTGGTCCTTTTTCCAGTACAGATGTGATGTGAGGTCTGGGTTCCATGGGTGCCACTTTATGCCAACAACTTGCCCTCAGAGGATTTGGAGACTTCTAGCCAATGGGGTACCAGGTCCCCTCCTGTCTGATGATGACTTCCTGCAATTAGTGGCATCTAGCTGTGCCGGGGTGCAATTTTCTGCCCATTCCCTAGTTGGCAGAACCCTTCTGTTGGTGTGTGGAGCTTGTTAGACCACCCTAGAGATGTGGCTATCTGGGAGCAGCCCACTCATGGGAAAACTTGCTTGCCAACTGTCTTTCCCTCTCTGTCCCCAACGCCAAGCTCTCTACCAGAGCACTCGTGTATGTCCACCTTTTGTCCTTGAAAGGCGGCTTCCCCTTTTAAGCTTGCCTTTTGGGCTCAGACACTGGGTGGCTTCCAGCTAGAAAGAGATAACACCTCTTCCAATGGCAAGCCTCTATTGCGTCCTTTCCATTCACACCTATCCCCAGGAGGACAGAAGGCTGTCTCGTGGTAGGCGACTGTAAATGGCCACTGGAGAACCTAGGCAACAGAGTGGCAGCTTCATAAAGTTGCCTTATACTCTAAGATTACATTTGTCTTGGGCATCAAGTTGGGTTTAATGTAATGATTCTTTTGATACCTTTAAGTACCAACTTTAGTAGTCAGACCTTAACACAGTTGAGTTGTCAGCATATAAACCTATACCTGCCAAGGAAACAACTAGCCTTTCTACAGTAAAAACGACCATTTTGGGGTTTTACCGTTAAGACATATAAAAAAGATGTCCTAGATTTTAATATAGTGCACCCTGCCTATGGGCTCGACAGGCCTACCTTAGGGGTGACTTACATATATTAAAAGGGAAGGTCTGGACTTTCTCAGTAGTTTAAATGACGTCAAATTATCAGTTTAAAAATGCTCTACTAGTCTGCGGTGGTAGGCTGGGAGACAGGCTTTACTTTGTCACACTCATGGTGGCACAATAAATGCTGCAGCCCATGAATGATACATCAACTTACAGACCCTGAGTATGCCAATTGGTTATAAGATAATTAGACATACACTTTTAAGGGTCAGAGCACTGGCACTGAGGTCTGGTTAACAGGCCTCAGTGCATCTCAGAGTTGAAAAACCAGCAGCATCAGTCCAAACGTTTGGGGGATGATCATGCAAAATTAGACATTTCATTACAGTAAGCACTTTGAAACAACCTTATTGGACGAAATAAGGCAGCAGGCTTTTCCATCTATGCACCAAATAACTGAAACGTCATCCCTGTATCCATTAGTACTGTCCCAACACTGCTCCACTTAAATAATGAATAGAGGAATCACCTCTTTAAAGAACACTATATCACAATGTCAGGGGTGGTGCGTCTATTGGGGCTTTGGGGCGTTGGGGCGTAGCCCCCATCCGCAGCTCTCTCAGCGTCTTTGAACTTAAGTAAACTGAATCAGTTTACTTAAGTTCAAAGATGCCGAGGGAGAACTGACAATCATGTCAGTCAGCATGACGTCGGACCGCCCACCCATTTCAGAGGCTGAAGGGGGTGGACGGTCCTGCGTCATGTTGACTGACATGGTTGTCAGACCAGGTGCAACAGGCAGCAGCGCAAGTGCGCATGAGTGGGAAAGGTGAGCGAATTTTAGGCCCATGCCCAGTCATGCGCACTTGTGTTTGCACTGACTTGGCAATGCCCATTAGGAGCTCCTCGGTCTTCTAATGGGCAGGCAGCGGGCGAAGAGTAACCGTGCCCTAAGCCAACCCTGGCGCTGCTGCAGCGCCAGGATTGGCTGAGAGGGGTTGCCAGTCCACTCCAGTGCCGTTCGTGAAGGCGCCAAGAGGAGCAGAGGTGGCGCGGACCGGCTGTGAGGTAAGTTTTCTGTTTTATATTTAGTTCCCCGGCGCCCACCCCTGTGCGACTCTCCCTCCACCCCATCCATCCCCTCCACCCACTCCAACCCCTCCACCCCCACCACCCTCACCACCCTCTCCTCCCCCCTCCCCAGTGAGCCGCGACTGTAATTGTGCTTCCTATAACCTGTGCGGCTCTCAACTGGGACAGCCTCCGTTTGAGAGGTAGTGAAGGTTAAAGGGTTACTCCACAGTTAGCCAAAAGGTAGGAGAAACATTGCAAGCAAGCTTTTTTAAGACACCTCTGATAGAGATAAGCCAATTACATGTGGGTGTTTGTTTTGATGGTAAATCAGTGCATCACACACCCATTTCATGTTGGCTCCTGTCTGATCAGCGCGGAGCCGGAGTTAATTTAATAATCCAAGCTGTAGGGGGGCTGACACCATGCCCCCCAAAGGGCCCCTGCATGAGTTTAAGCGAGGGGTGACTGGATTACAAAAACACACATAGACACAGGGCTCCTAAAGAGAGGAAGCCAGGGGGGGGGAGGGGGTAAATAAAGCAAAGTAAATATTCTGAGCCGATGACCGACCTCCCTTTACAGTCACTCAGCTGTTTACTGGCATTGAGATCTGTCCTCGTCATCGCTCTGTACTCAGGGTGCAGGCTTTATAGCAGTGAGGTATACTTCACATACCCAGAGGTGGTGCCGGTGGACTAACCACAACAACCCTCTGCTCGCCTTTCGTGCACTTTTACAACGGGTTGGGCTCCTTTTGGTCTCTGTGCCCGAATTTGATCAGCGTGTCTACAAACCCGTGCCCGGCTCGCACGTGATACCTTTATACTACATGTCAGTCAGTAATCTTTCACAGGAAGTGTGATTAACCGACATTTTCTTGGTTATATTCATCAAGTTTCATTACAAGTCTCTACAATTTGGAACTGTGCCCCCTCGTCAATTTATATTCCAAAATGGCGGTCTTTGTTTGTGTAGGATTTTTACCAGGAACACCTGTGAGCAGATTTAATCAGAGTTTGCCTTGGTTCATGTTCTAAGATCAGGCTGTAATCATACAGGTCACGATCATGCACCGAGGGGCTTTTCGTCCTGCAGACATAAGGGCACTGTGGGAGCTTTGTAGGGGATAAGGTTTCCCAATTCTTGGAGGCTTTTGCTACCCTGCCAACTGCTCCACGCAGATAGTAATGGGGCTTTGCGGGGGGTGGCCGACCGGAGGGAGGCTCGCCCCCCCGGGGATTTTGGGGCTCCGGGAGGAAGGGGAGGGGAAGCCTATAGGAGGACACAGGAAGGGACTGGGTAGTTTGGGCTTGTCGGCGGTTTTGGGCTTCTTTTGGGCTGGGAGGGGATAAAAACGGCCATTTTGGGTCACTGGGCACCATTTTGAAGGGACAGTGACCCAGCAGCCGGGGAGGTGAAGGGGTTTTTTGTGCGTAGGACCAGTTAGGGTGTTAGAGGGCTTTTGGGCGTCGCGGAGTAGAGATAGTGTCTGAGACTTACTTGTTGTGCTTTGCTGGTCGGGGTCTGCGCGAGGCGGACTGTGGTGCGGAGAAGCGACGGGCCGACGCGAAGGGCTGAGGACATGATGGCGGACGCTCTGGCGGATCCGAGGGTGCAGGAAGCGCTGCGACTGCTGGGGGAGGCTGGCAGGACCGATCTTCTCCGCAGCGACGTGCGGGTAAGGCCACTGCGGCGCGCTGCTGATGGCGCCGCGGCGGCTGTGGCTGCTTGTGACCCGCCGAGGTCGCGTGCACGCAAGGGGGAGGGGGCGGGAGCAGCTAAGAGGGCGGCGCGCGGTGGCGGCCCACAGGCGGCTGGGGCGCCGAAGCGGAGGCGAGGCCCAGGGAAGAAGCGTGCTGCAGGACGGAAGGTTCCCTTGGCATTTGTAGGCGAGGAGGAGGGGCGGGGGGGGGGCCCGGAATGATGGGGGGGCGGGGGAGAATGGCCCTGGAGGATCGGGCATGGTCTTGGAGAGAGGTGCGAGGCTACCCGGGGACGCGAGTGTGGGGGTGGGGGAAGGACACGAGGGGCGGGGGGCAGGGGCAGGCGGAGGACGCGGGGGGGGGTGGCCTGGAGGGGGAGGGGGTTGAGGGGAGAGAGGGGCCTTTTGTTGGAGCGGGTGGGGGGCCTGGGGGGGAGGGGCAAGGAGGACTAGAGGGGGCAGGGGGGGAATCCCCATTGCTGATTGAGGACACGGAGGGGGAGGAGGAGGAGGGGGTGGGGGGCGGGAGCGGACAGGAGGGAGAGGAGTCTGAGGATGAGCATGTCATTCCGCCCAGCAGTAGGGGTTCCCCGCGGGGTGGGGGGTGGGGGGTGCAGGGGGGAGGGGGTGCGATAGGGGGCAGACGGGAGCAGGCGGGGGGGTGGGGGATGCGACGGGGGGTGGGGGCGGACGGAGGAGGGGGGAGGTCTTTGGGGGGCCACAGCGGGGGAGGGGGCGGTTGGGAGGGTGCGGGGGGGAATGGCGGGGGGGAGATGCGTGGTTGGGGTGGGTGGGGGGGTACGGGTGGGGGCGCGTGGGGCGGTTCGGGTGGGGCGGGGAGCTGGGGGTGGGGGGAGAGCGGGTGGGGGAGTCGTCCGGCGTGGCGGGGAGGACATTCTGCGGCTGGGGGGAGAGGCGGTTGGGGAGGTAGTGGAGACAGTTTTGCCCCGGCTTGCTGGACTTCCCCGTTTTTCTCTTGGCAGGAGCAGTGGGGGAGGGGCTCGGGTGAGCAGCATGCGGCTCCACCCCGCCGAGTGGATGGGCCGGCTCTGCCTAGTACGGGCGGTCGCGCTCCAACGAGGGACCTGGGGTGGTCCGAAAGAAGATGGACGGAAAGTAGCTCTCCAGCGCCCCCCTCCCGATGGGTCGATCCGGCCGCCGGGGGACGGGGATGGAGCAACGAGGCAGCGGTTTCTTCTGCTTACCAACATGAGGGTAGACGGAGAGTGAGTGTGGACCTAGGGGCCTTGATGACGGAGTGTAGGGCCAGAGCAGGGTTGAGCAGGGTATCTACTAGTAGGATTGTGGTAGAAGGGGCAGGGAGTGCGGAGCTGGAGTCGGAGGAAGAAGGGGAGTTGCGGGAGGCCGGGGAGGTTTGTAATGTTGTTGCCAGTGTTTTGCAGGAATGCCCCCGGCAAGTGGTGCCGCGAGTGACGGCCCCCCCTGAGGATCTGGTTAGGCGGCGGGATCCGGTGAGGACGCCAGCCTTGACGCCAGGTAAGACCAGTACGGGGTCGGGGAGTGGCTTGGGCACGCCTCAAGGAGGCAAGGCGGGAGGAAGTGGCGTTGGAGGACACCACGTGTCGGTTGGGACGGATGCGGAGGGTGGGGATACAGTGAGACTGGTGAAGGGTAGGTATGTGATGGATGCCGGTGTGTGTACTGAGGCGGGTTGCGTGTTGGCGGGGAGTGCGGGGTCGAGCGGGTCCTCTAGTGAGTTAGTGGCGGCGAGTGTCGGAGCGAAAGGGAACGGCGAGGGTCCGGTTGCGAGCGCGGCGGTGGGGACCGCTGGGACGGACGTGGGGTCAGGTGGGGCGGCTGCGTCGAGTGCCGGGGCGAAAGAGAGCTGCGACGTTCCGGTTAAAAAACTGCCGTACATGGGAGTGGCGAAGCCGTTGGGGGCGCATTTGTCATTGGCGACCAGGGAGAAAATATGGAAGGGGGAGTATGTCGAGATCTTTAGGTTGCTTCACCGGGAGTTGATGGCCAAGGAGGGGTCGAAGGAAGAGGAACAGGAATTGGCGCGGCGGCCGAGGGTGCCGGTTACTATTGAGAACTGGTCAGCGGCGTTCTTAATCTATGCGAGCGTCTACTGCGAGAAGTATCCTGACAGGGCAGTCGCGCTGTTCAAGTACATGGACGTAGTGCGGAGGGCGCAAGTGACTTACGGTGGCAATGCGTGGTCGCATTACGACGAGGAGTTTAGGGCGCGTATGGCGTCAGACCCGGAGGCTAAGTGGGGGGAGTTGGATGCGGACCTTTATCAGCAGACAATGAGTGGGGCGAAATTTGGCCGCACTATTTACACGGCCAGTGGTTTGCCACTGGCTTCCACACCCTTTTCGGCTCGCCCCACCCGTGGGGGGGTGGGTCCGGGGGGAGCCGGGAGCTTCCAGAGCGGGGGGGCCTGCTGGGATTTTAGCAGGGGTTCCTGTCTCCGGCAGACGTGCAAATTTAGGCACGAGTGCTCCTCTTGTGGAAAACGACATCCAGAATCGCGTTGCTGGGGGCTTTGGGGAGGCCCCTCACAGGGTCAATTCCCGGCTCCAGGGCCCGGCAGGGGGAGAGGGGGGGAAGGGGGGGTGCGAGTACCTTGGGAAAAGGCTCGTACTCCGGTTAGGCTGGACCGGTTGGAACCCCTCTTGGAGGTTTATCCGCGGGCGGATGATGCGTCGGTGCTGCGTCGGGGTTTCAGGGAGGGTTTCCGGTTGGGGTACGAGGGTCCGCGGATTGCTCGTTGGGCGGAGAACCTGAAGTCTGTGAACGCACACAAGGGCATAGTCCGGGAGAAGCTTTTCAAAGAAGTGAGGGAGGGGAGGATGGTGGGACCTTTTGAGGTGGCACCTTTGGAGGATCTGATCATTTCACCCATTGGCGTGGTCCCGAAGAAAGAGCAGGGTCAATTTCGCTTGATTCAACATCTCTCGTGGCCGGAGGGCGCGTCGGTGAACGATTTTATATCGGCAGACTTGGCGTCGGTGTCCTACTCGTCCGTGGACGTTGCGAGAAAATTGGTGACGACGGCGGGACGAGGGGCGCTCATGGCAAAATCCGATATAAAATCGGCATTCAGGTTGCTGCCGGTTCACCCAGAGGATCATCAGTTGCTGGGAATACAGCTGGACGGGTTGATTTTTGTCGACAGAGCGCTTCCGATGGGGTGCTCCGTGTCCTGTGCCTTGTTCGAGCGATTCAGTTCTTTCTTGCAGTGGGCTTTTTCCTGGCGCACAGGCTCTGAGGCGATTACGCATTATCTGGACGACTTCTTCCTGGTGGGTAGCCCCGGTTCAACGGACTGCCAGCAACAGCTGAGTAGTTTTATGGACCTAATGAAGTACCTGGGGGTGCCTTTGGCGCCAGAGAAGACACAAGGGCCCAGCACGGTGCTGTCGTTCCTCGGGATAGAGCTCGACTCAGCGGCCATGGAAGCACGCCTGCCGGAGGACAAGAGGGCGGCGATGGTGGTTCTGGTGAGGGACATGTTGGCAAAAAGGAAGGTGTTGGTGCGAGAGGTACAGGTGTTGCTGGGGCACTTGAATTTCGCGTGCCGAGTGGTGCGGGCGGGGCGGACTTTTTGTCGACGGTTGGGATTGGCTTTGTCTGGGTTGTCAATGCCTCATCACCACGTACGGTTGCCGGCGGGCGCGAGAGAAGATCTGTGCATGTGGTTGGCTTTCTTGGAGAGGTTCAACGGGGTTCCCATGGCGCCGCCGGAGGAGTGGGAGTGGGACGTGACAATGTCATCGGATGCGGCGGGAGTCGGCGGTTTTGGACTCTACTGGGCGGGCTGGTGGTGCGCGGAGCAGTGGCCGGAGCAGTGGCAAGCGGGGGGGAGAAGCATTGCTTTCTTGGAGTTGTTCCCGCTGGTGGTGGCTGTGACTGTGTGGACGCGTGAGTTGGCGCACAGGCGCGTGTTGTTCAAGGTGGACAATATGTCGGTGGTGCAGGTGGTGAACCGGCAGTCTGCGCGGGAAACTCAGGTGCTGAAGCTGATGCGCGTGTTTGTGTTGAGGTGCCTGGAAAACAATATCTTGTTTCGAGCGCAACATGTGCCGGGAGTGGACAATGACATTGCGGATGCTTTGTCTCGTCAACAGTGGCAGAGATTCCATGGGCTAGCCACGGAGGCGGAGGCGGTCAAGACGGAGGTGCCGGAGGAAATGTGGTTAGTGGGAGAGCGCGGGTCGTTCGATTGGTGAGGTCGTCCGTGGCGGTGTCCACATGGAAGAGTTACGAACAGGCCTGGCTGGAGTTTCTGCGTTTTGGAGCGGTAAGGCAGCGGGACAAGTGGCGACGGGAGGAACAGGTGGTGCAATTCATGTTGGAGTTGATGGACAGAGGTCTGGCGAGAGTGACCATTGCGGGTAAGCTGGCGGGTGTGGTGTTTATGGGCAAGCTTTGGTGGGGCTATGCTCCCTCGGCGGGGGAATTGGGAGGGCGTCTCCTGGAGGGTTGGGAGAGAGAGAAGGGGGCCAGGGTGCGGCAGAGACGGCCCATTACGGAGGCAATGTTGGAGGGGTTGTTGAGTCGGTTGCCGGTGGTGTGTAGAGATCAGGAGGAGGCGGTGCGGTTCTCTGCTTTGATGTCATGGTTGTATTTCGGGGCCTTTCGGGTGTCAGAGTTGGTGGGTTTGAAAGGGCAGGCGGGATTGCTGTGGGGGGACGTGGAGTTTCGGGGAAGGGAGGTCGCTGTGCGGCTCCGACGTTCCAAGACCGACCAGCGGGAGAGGGGCACGTGGGTGGTACTGGGTCCGGGGGACAAGGTGGCGGTGTGTCCGGTGGAGTGGGGGAGGCGGTTGGCGGCCGGTGGAGCGCAGGCGGGTGCGGAGGTTTTTGACAGGGGAGAGGCGGGACGTGTGACGGCCGCGCAGTTGTCATGGGTCCTGCGGCACGCCCTGCGGTCTATGGGTGAGGATCCAAAAGACTTCGGGACGCATTCTTTCCGCATAGGGGCGGCGACGGAGGCGGCGCGCCGGGGTTGGGGGAAGGAGGACATAAAGCGGTTGGGGCGCTGGAAATCGGATTGTTTTAAGACGTACGTCAGGTTGCGAGGGGTAGTGGTGGAATGAGAGGGTGTGTGGACTTGTTGCTTACATGTGTCTCTTTTCAGGTGCAGTGGCGGGGCCTACGGCGGCGGCAGTGTCCATTTATGTGGTGGGACATTCTTTTGTTAAAAGAGCGGAAAAGGCCGAATGGGAAAAATGCAAGAGCCTTAACCTGGAATTAGATGAACAGTTGTTTCAATGCCATTGGAGAGGCAAGGGGGGAATGCGTTGGCACGAGTTGGTGCCGGTTTTAAATAATGTTGTTCGGGGAGGGGTGTGCCCGGATGTTTTAGTGGTTCATCTGGGTGAGAACGACCTGGTGCAATGTAAGGGTTTGGCCCTGGTGAAGCAAATGCGGAGGGATCTATTGGAGATTAAGAGGCAGTGGGCAGGGTGTCACATTATCTGGTCTGAGTTCATTCCGAGGAGATGCTGGAGGGGGGCAGTGAGGCCGGGGGCGATTGACAGAACCAGGAGGAAGATCAACAGGGAAATGAGGGCCTTTTGTGAGAAGGAAGGGGTGGGCAGGATGGAACACCCGGAGCTGAGGTATGGAGCTATATATTTTTTCTTGGAGGATGGTGTCCATTTGTCCAGATACGGGATGGAACTTTATGTGGTGCAGTTGAAGGAGGCGTTGGACAGGGCGATAGGGGTAAAACGGTATCCGAAGGTACAGAGGTCCTAGGGGGGGGGTCGAAAGCGGTAAAGGCTTTCGAGTGGCGCTTTTCCCTAGTATAATGGGGGGGGGTAGGATAGGAGGAAAGAGCTTTAATGGTTGGAAGGGAAGGAGTGTACAGAGGGCAGAGAGTAAAACATTGAGCCAGGCGTTTGTGTAAATGATAAGGAGTTTTATGAGGTTGTTGGGGAACTGTTTTGGGGTGGGGGTGGGGGGATTGACAGATATGTGCATATTTAGTTAGGCCTAGTTTTGTGCGGCAAAGGCCAAGGTTGGGGTATGTTCAGGATGCACCTGTTTCCAATAAAAGCGGCCTTTAACACACTATATACCTGTGTCCGGTCGGTTCTTCCCCTCCCCGTCTCCCGATGGGCCCCAAAGGGGCTTTGCGGGCGGTGGCCGACCGGAGGGAGGCTCGCCCCCCCGGGGATTTTGGGGCTCCGGGAGGAAGGGGAGGGGAAGCCTATAGGAGGACACAGGAAGGGACTGGGTAGTTTGGGCTTGTCGGCGGTTTTGGGCTTCTTTTGGGCTGGGAGGGGATAAAAACGGCCATTTTGGGTCACTGGGCACCATTTTGATGGGACAGTGACCCAGCAGCCGGGGAGGTGAAGGGGTTTTTTGTCCCACCCTCCCTCCCTGTTTTACGCTAGCTAGGGTTGGGGGGGATAGAGTAAGGGTTTTTGTTGGTTTCAGGTGCCTACTGTGGTAGGGTTGCCGAGTGTGTCGCTAGGAGCAGGTGCGGGGGGTTTTCTTTGGGTTGGCGCTTTTCCCTAGTATAATGGGGGGGGTAGGATAGGAGGAAGGAGCTTTAATGGTTGGAAGGGAAGGAGTGTACAGAGGGCAGAGAGTAAAACATTGAGCCAGGCGTTTGTGTAAATGATAAGGAGTTTTATGAGGTTGTTGGGGAACTGTTTAGGGGTGGGGGTGGGGGATTGACAGATATGTGCATATTTAGTTAGGCCTAGTTTTGTGCGGCAAAGGCCAAGGTTGGGGTATGTTCAGGATGCACCTGTTTCCAATAAAAGCGGCCTTTAACACACTATATACCTGTGTCCGGTCGGTTCTTCCCCTCCCCGTCTCCCGATGGGCCCCAAACACCCTCACGCCTCTTTGGAAAAAAAATCGGCATCACGTTGAGCACAATCCCATATTTGTTTCAGAATACACATTTGGTGGAAGGAAGCAATCCAGCCCCATGGCCCTTTCCTCAATTCATGCAGTGACTGTTCTGAGCTTGTTTGAGCAGAGACTGCCAATTGGAGAGAATTATGTACTGATTCTATGACCTCGTAATGGTTTTCACCTGGGAAATTGTCTAATATATTTAACCCGGAGTGGGGTGACTGGGACGGCAGCGTCACATTTACTTTCTTCACCCAAACACAAGTTGGTCACATGTAACGCCTGTGAGCAAATGGAAGACATGTCTTGGCTAGGTGATGACTGTGGAGTTTGTGTGTTTTGCTCATGTGAATAATACGTTGGTCTCAGGGAGGTGTGCTTTTGCCATGTGAAGAGTATTTGGGACTCTGGGAGGTGTGCATTGACTCAGTGCAGTGTTTCTAAGTCCAAGGACTGTGTGTTTCGGCTTTCTCTGAGGAAACTATTTTAATTATTCGCCACTGAAAAATGCACTTCTATTTCGACATAGTTCTGTGTTCGCTTTGCTTTGGGATTTTTTCGTTCTCTTTAGATATGCAATTTGGTAAGCAGCACATTTGAGTTCAATCACACATATTTTATTAATTTAATCCGTAATATAGGTGCTGCTTTATAGCCACTGCATGGGTATTTTTCTAAAATAATTCTGACAAAATGTATGGGTCGTAAATTTGCCCAATTGTGCTATAAATTTAAGGTGTTTGTATTTGTAATCGGTTTTATTGTAGCCTTTAACAACAAAAAATAAAATCCCCCCCCCCCACCCCAATGATGTGAAGGTAAACACCATGCAAACAGGGGCAGTCAATTAGCGTTCTGCTCTGAGTTAATGCTAACACGTGCATATGCAGTTTGTATCCAGTTAAAACTACACATTCTTTCTAATGGTCCAATTTATTTTCCCTTTGTGCCAGTAAAATAAACTGCAGCACATTAGACAGCTAAGGAAAGAGATGTCAGAATGAAGCACTGTTAAGAACGTGATACCATTTTTTATCTGAAATAGCATATATTTAGCATTCATCATGCACGCCGGTTTGGCTTTACAGTAGGCAACGCTTTAAAAGACTTTGATCTGCAGTGGGCATGACGGGGAGCACCTGCGACGCATGCCAGCGAGAGTTTAGCAGCGAGAGACCTCAGCACGTTCCCGCCATTATTAATAATTTTCTGCTGTCAATGAAAACAGAGGACTTTGAATTATGCAGCGTGTGCTGTCAATCAGCAGTTCTTTTTTATATCAAGAAGGTGATTTCAAAGCCGTTTTTCCTCTTGGCAATTTTTATTTAAATGTATGTCCTATATAGGACTCTTCTTGGAATGTCACACCATAGGGTCTGTAATGAAATCTCGCGGCAGCTGATAACACGCATCTTCGGATTTTAAAGAAATAGTTCAAAGCAGAGACTTTCAGGAGTCCCCTCTCTATCAACCACCATTTCCACATCGTATTACACGAGCCCTTAACATCATCCGTTGGCAGGTCTGTTCTCAGCATCATTCTAATCGAGTAAATTGCCTTACATTTCGGTCCACTTTCTAGAAACACCAGCACATTCAAAAACGTTCACAGAGGGGGAGGAGCTACGCCAGCTGCCAAGATGGCCGCATAAGCTCCCGGCTCCGCCGACCTCCGCCAGCAGCACGTATATCCTGTTCTTAATCCTGCATTCGCACCAGACTCCCGGGTTCATGAAGTATTGCTGCTTCTAAAGGTGTAATCCCGTGGTTTTTATCTCATCGGACTCCGAAGATACGCCGTGTTTCCATTCTCGGCCTAACATCGTGTGGAAGCCGGGGCCTCGATTTCTAGACTATCCGGGTTGGAGTTGATCAACAATGGCCGCTGGACCTGGACGGAGTCCGGTCCCCCCAAGTGTCTCGTAACCTGTTGGTTTTCAGATGGTGGCATTGTGACCGGTCTACACCGTGAACACAAAAGCGGATCGCGCCGGCTGCCGTGTCTGGGGGTCCGACGCCCGGAGACCCTGCTGACCTCCCGGGGTTGATGGGCCGGGGCCCTCGCTATCGGCGACGGTGTCGATCTTACAAGACGGGGAGCGCCCACTGTGATCACTGGATTTGCGTGGCCTGTTGCCCCGGAGAAGCCGGCCTCCGGGGTACGAATCCAGCTCTGCCTCTTCGCGAGAGGAGATGGGGCGGACGGAAGGTACGCCATCGCTACAGGCCGTCATGGCCGCCATTGAGGCGCTCCATTCACAGTTCACAGTCGTATTCCGGACACTGAGCGTGCAAGTTGACGGTATCCTGGGACCGGTCTCTGACTCTCCATTAAGCTCTCACCCACCTGCGATACCAGCGATGCAATGTACATCTGAGTTCGAGGTCCCCGGACATAACCTGGATTTACTGTGCTTTTCCGATTCTCAATTCACAGTCGGCGAACCCGTGTTTGTCGCTAGCGTTCCCTGCTCGATCCTGCTGCCGCTTCATTCAGCTATGGACAATCTTCTGTGCTGTTACAAATCCCTCAGTGACTGTTGGACAGACGTGACCTCTCTGGACACTTTCCTTCGCTCGTTTTGTGGAACTCGTGACTTTCTCTCCATTTGCCGATCCTGCAACACCGAAGTGAACTTTGACGATCGTCCTGCATTTTCGATTGAGATGGTGGTTCGACTGGAAAAGACTTTTATGAAGTACCGTACTGGCCAGGGATGATCTTGAGGGCTTGGGTTCGGTGAAATAGCTTGACTTAATGTCGGGATTGTACCTATAACGTGAAGGGAGTTGGGTGGTGCCTTGCTATACCCCCCTGATTGGTTTGTAAATTTGCTTTATGTCGGTTTGATTCTATCTCGGGGTGATGGCTTCTGGCGGGGGGGGGTACGGGAGACCGGGGGTGTATTTGCTTTTTACGATTCTTCTCCTCCTCCATCTTTTCCCTTCCCTGGGGTTAGTTTAGAGGGCGACAGGCACGCTGCTAGTGGGGTTAGGTCGTAGCCATCCGCAGGGGTGCAGGGTGGGGGGTTGAGGGGGGGTTTCTTATTTTTCCTTTATTTTGTTCTATGACCTTTCTGTTTCCCTTTTCCCTTCTTCACAAGAAATGTGGCACGTTCTCCTGATCATTTCATCCTCATATCTGGGTGTCTAGGGTTGAAGTCTCATATTCAGTATTCTGGACGGACAGGATCCGATTATGTTTGCCCAAGGCTATCTGTACCGTGTTGCTTTATCTCAGCTCCAATTTGTATCGATGTTTTTCAGATGCCTATAACTGTTGTGTATCCTCAGACTGTTCTTCCTGTTCAATGTTATGATATGTTCCGCCAAATGATGCCTGATATCTGTATTTCTATTCTTGTGTTATAATTAATAAAAATATATATATAAAAAAAAAACGTTCACAGAACATGCCGTAGGATGTTAAAGCCGCGCAAGGACAGCAGAGACGTTCCGGTGCAGGCATGGTCTAACTCTAGTTGCAATTGATATGTGCATAGAAGCAGACTTTGTGTAGATCTGTGGGATGTGGCGCAAGCAGCTAATGGTGCAGGCAGCTGCGGTGTAGCATGCAGTGGGTGCCGGCACAGGCAGTAATGATGCAAAGTTTGCCGCACAGCCATGCGGTGGGTGCAGGCAGATTTGAAACAAGCTGTTATGGTTCAGAAAGTCATGGATGGGGGCAGATATTCTAAGTGCTCATATTGCCCTATTATCCTACCTCCTTCCTCAAATTTGCTTGAAAATGCACCATTTATCCACTCTTTTTTTCAAAAATTTCTCGAAGGGGTGCCCCCTCGAACCCTCCGTAGGTTGCTCGCGCTCGCTGCGCTCGCTCGCCATGGTGCAGTAGGGCAATTATTTTACGCCCACCACTGTCAAATGTCACCAGCCGCCCATGCAAAATGCATAAACTATCCATAAACCATCTTCCTCTCTTATCACTGATTTTATACTTGTCTTTGACCATGTACGGTGCTTCAGTGCCTTTTGACGAGGATTGTGGCAAGGAAATACCATATAACAATATTCAAATAAACACTAAAGACACATTTTTAGTACAGAACCACAGCATAGTTCTCATTCGCACATTCAGGGCTGTTTAACAGCAGGTGGCTGTATTTGCAGCTCTATTAGGGAAGGAGCACCTGAAGCTGCTGTAGTATTGTAGTAGCAGAATATTCATGTCAAAGCATTCTGTATTCCTTTTAGTTTGTGTCTATTGTAAAGTGCAGCCTAGCTTAGTGCTCATCCTTGTTGTACTGAGTTGTTTACATATAACTATATTCTAAATCAGTTGCTTGAAAGCTTCTTAGCTGTGTGGATGCTCCCAAAAAACTAAACTTTAACATTGTGGAGAGATTTAACTACCACAGCTGGATTGTCCAGCTGTCTGTACTGCATGTTCTCCCTCCTCCAACTAGGCACCTCTTTTAAGGTGCTTAAAAGACTGAAAGAGTGAGAAATGACATACCGCAGTGCTGCTATGCAAACTGCAGAACAGTAGCCACAGTTGTGGAACAAACCTTTATAAAATGCAGAAAGGTTAGCCATCGTTATAGCAAGTGCTTTAAATTGGCAGGGATGTTCGGTACTGAGCACTCGCTCTTCTTAAATTAAAGAGAGATAGTACCTGCACTTCTCAGCAATGCGGCAAAATATTTGTTAAGTCAGGGCCTAACAGGGAGGCAGGCCTTGGACTGGCCTTATAGCGATGACCAAAGAACCCCACGAGACACTTAGGGCCTGGTTACGATGTTGGGCGGAAAGCCTCCGACTGACAGTCGGATTCTCCTAGACCGTGTTAAAACCCATCTGCCCGACACGGGCGGAAACATTTCCAACTAACCAATTACGATGCTGGCAGTCAAAAGGGGAACCATTCTGTCATTCCGCATTGGTTCTTACTGGCATTCTGAGAATCTGAGTCGGTCTGAGACAATTCATACAACGCAATGGACAGTGTTTCGGACCTACCGATTACTCTGTCAGATTCCGACAGACTTTCTGACTTGGTCTGTCCTACACGAAAAGGCTGTTAGAAACTGACTTCGGGGGCCCCTATCAGGCCCTCTTCATCCTAATTCTTCCAGTTTAGGGTCGAGGGGGTACCTAAAGGGGCCCCCTGTAAACCCATGCACAGTGTGGCACGCACCATGGGGTGCCCGCCACAGGGTGCAAGGTTTTCCGCAGACACCCATTTTCACAATAGGAGCCTGTGTTGTCGGTCGGAACACAGGCTCCCCTTGAAGCCAATGGGAGTCCTTCAGAGCAGTGTTTGAAGTCATCATATTCATTTGGGAGGAACCGTCGACCGCGATTCGGTTGGAACCGATTCCGACGGGGAGTCGGGTAGTTTAGTTTCAGACCAACATCGTAATCAGGCTCTCAGTGTATGACTGTGATGTGCTCTGCCTCGCTTGTAATTTAAAGCGAATCACTTCAACAGCTCTGATTATTGTATACAGTAGCTGGGAATATTACAAAGTTACTAATGGTCGCCTTTAAAAATGATGGAAACCAATCTGTATACGTCACATTTTTTATCACTTTCTGTGTTATGGTTCCATTTCACACTGGGGACACAACGGCACCATTGTTTTTTCCTTTTTCTGTATATATCAGTCTGAATCTTGAAATTTTTTATAAAAGAATTAATGCAAATACAAGCAAAAGTCTACGAGATCTTCTTTCTTTCTGACATCACCATAACCCACTCTTGATTGCGATTGACACACTATTATCATAATGGATTAGCTTAACTTTCCCCTGGAACCATTGTTTCTGTTACTTCTGCCTCGAGCAGAAGCACCTTTATTTAAGCCCTAATGCCAAGCCTAGTGCTCGGGATGCATGCTTGACACATTGTAAGGTAGCGGCCGGGTGGCTTACTACCAGGGCTCGAGTCGGGGTACCACGCGGGTAAACGGCGTCCCCCCACTTATTTTACCGGTAGCTCGATAACTAAAAACTGCAAGTGAGTGCAAGCCAACTTTCGTGACGTCACTTCCTGTCGTGACGTCAGCGTCCCCCCACTTCTTTTTTAGGTCTCCGGAGTTTCTTCATTTTCAGGCTCCACAAGCCGAAATCTCAACTCTGGGCCTCCTCCCAACCCAATCGCGCTATGCCTTATCAACAGTACTTTGGGCCGCACCAGGGGTGTGCTACGGACTAACAGGCAGCGTACTTTCTATGCGCTCCCACTCACCACGCTGGTGGGACCTTAGCCTGCTTCACTATCGGCACCATCCTTTTACCTACCCACGTGGGCACTTCATGTACGGGGGAGGCCTCTTGCCTCTTTCAGGAGGGTGAGCAGAGGCTGCAGGACCTTAACTTGCGGGCACCAGCAGTCACGCTTCACCCCCGCCGCACTCTCCTTTCTTTAACCTTCCTAGCCACAACGCATCGGTGTCAGGCCTTTGTGCGGGCTATCTTGCGATCCCTTCTTTACCATTTGTAGGCTTCACCAGGGGGCGCGTGATTCCCTCACGCCGAGCTTTCACTCCGGCAGTGCTTCCCCCACACTCAACCAGGCATTCTACTGTGGTTTTGCCCAAGCGGGCTTTTTAGGTACATGTGTGTCACGCTTCATGCTGTGTGAGTTTCTTTTGTCTGATGCTGCACTCCACTCCCTCAACTTTCAAACACCATCTCGACTTCGCTCAGTTGGACCCATGGGCTCACCTTATGCGCGGCGGATATACAGGCACATTGTCTACTCCTTTCCGACCTTTGTGGGTCTCGCCAGATGGAACCTAGAGCCAGCTCTCCCTTCCTTGCTTCAGGGGACACCACTTGTTAGTCTTTATCATGACGCAGAGACTCAAACCGTACAGCGCAAGCTTTACGGTCGTCTAATCTTTTAGCATGCTACGCTCCGGCCAGACTTCGGTGCCACAGCACGTTGAGAGCTCAGACCAGTCTTCTGCCCCCTCACCCAGTGAGGTTAGACCGTTCCCCTACTTCTTGGTTTTAAAAAAGCGTACTGGGACTGCAGGAATAGCCCTACTTTAAAATGCAACTTTTTTAGGTCTCGCGACCTATCAATGCGCGCAAGCGCATTGAGGGAGCGAGAATTCAAGTGCTCAAAAAACTCGTGAAACCGAGGGTTTCGTTCGTGCGGTTTTCTTTAAGTTCACGTGAATCACGTGAGCAAACAAGCACGCGCATCAGCCTCCCTCCCTCCTAATTGCATTTTTTCACCGCCGCACAGCACATCAAAGGGCTTCTCCCAGCGTGTGCTGTGCGGCTTCTCCTCCCCTAATTATTCATGGTTGGCCGGCCGTACTTTCAGTTTCCCGGCCGCTCTTGTTTTATCTCTCCCCCACTGCCTGGATCCATCATGGAGTTTACAGCGCTTTATTCAACATAATTATTCATTAGGTTGCCAGCAAAGATTCATTGTCCCAACGTGTTTCAACTCGGCTATTGATTCTTTTTCACTGGAAAATACAAACCGAAAATGACATGTTTTTTTTAAAGCACTTAATTCCTGGAGCCTGAGTGTCATTTCATCTTCGCATGCGCAGAGAATTGTAATCGACAGTTTGTTTTAGTGCAGTGTATGAAATTCTTCCTTGCACACATTGCAAAATGTAATTTGTAATTTTTTAAAACAGCCAATTCAGTGCGCACAATAAAATGTTCTATTCGCCAAAATGCAGGCAACCCATAGTTCGATATTAACATTGCATCTTTTTCACCTGGAATCCTTGAGTCTGAGGGCATTTCAGCTCACTCCCTTACTCGTGTTCATTGGCATTATTCCTGGGCAATCCCTTCTTTTCCAGCGAAATGAACGAGTGAGTCGGGCCTCTTCTAGCAATAAATCCATCCAGAAGTTGTTCCGTGAAAAGGGCCACGTACTCTGTCAGGGCGGCTTCAGTGCGGCAGGCACGGTGCTTCCAGGCTTAAATCGAACATCTATCTTATCCCTTAAAGAACAAGCATTGGCATAGCCAATAGGTCTCGCTTTTCACTTATAAGGTCCCAAAGGCGAGACCTATTGGCTATGCCAATGCTTGTTTTTCTGCCTGTGTGGTGCAACGTGCACATGGAGGAAGGCCTCTGTAGTGCGTCCGACTTCCTCCCATTCCCCTCTGCGTCTAGGGGCATGTAGAGTGACACTGCAAGGGCCATCAGTCTTAGGATAGCGCGAAAACAGCTATCTCGATGGCCCTGCTGCTGCCGTGAGCCTGTGAGTCACACCTCATTTTGTAAGGACTCTGCCTGCCAGCCCCCACTGTGACCAATACAATGGTCACACCAGGATACGTTGGTGTCACGCAGACTGACGGACGCCACCTGGGAAAGAAGAAAGGGCTTCACTGAGGACTTTGTAACTTGCTGTAAATCAGCCAGCCAGAACTGAAAAGCTGACCCAGCCCCACCAGCCTCTCCTGAAAATTATTCTCGTGCCTGCGGTCTTTTTTTTTTTTTTTAAGGATTACAGTGGTAGTACGCATGTTATTGTGCGCGTGCTACTGGAGCACTTAGCACACATAAACAGTTGGAAAAACAAAGTAGCCAGCTCCTGTCCTGTATAACAGAGGGTATAAACCCCGGCGTGTTTATACACAGGGGTTTCTAAAAACGTATTGTGTGGCTTATATTTCTGTTTCTAATAAAAGGACCCCCCACCCCAAAGTTTTGGCGTAATGGTCAGAGCTGCCAAATTTGGTTACTAAAGAAGCACATTTGAGTCTTAGCGTGGTCTTCACATCCTGTGTTTCTGGCCAAATTATTAATTTAGGCCCTCTTCCCCTCTCCTTCCATCCCTTTTGCCATGTGTTTTAAATACTAGGTCACGCAGTTTCCCAAGCGCATAATCAAGTGCACCAATACTTTAATATGTTGTTTTAAATGCTACAACATACTTTTAGCGTTACGCATATTTTTTTCTTCAGTTGTGCAATTTAGTGCCATAAAAGGTGTTTCCCAAATATAGTTTGTTCATTTTGAAATAGCTCGCCTTGTTTTTTAATATCGCATAATTGTGTTATTTTAAAACATGTACATATTAATATTAACATTGTCTGTATCGCAGGGAGGACACAGGTATTCCGGAAAACTGTTAAGCTGTGCATCAGGTTGATTTTTGCCATAAATAATAATTGCTCGAGCCCGGAGCAGTTAGTAGAGAAAAACAGTTGGAGAACTAAAACAGCCAGCTTCTGTCCTGTATGGCAGGGGGCATAAACCCAGGCGTGCTTGTACACAGGGTCTTTCTACAAACCTGTTGTGTGGCTGATATTTCGATTTTTATAAAAGAACCCTCCACCCCCAGGTTGTGGCGTAATAACTGCAGCTGCCAAATTTGGAGCTTGAGAAGCAGGTTTCAGTTTTAGCGTGTGCTTAATATCCTGCATTTCTGGGCAAATCACATAAACCTCCATACCTACTAAAAATTAAATAAATGAAGTTTCTGGGCAAATTAGTTAATCCTCTGTGCCTACCAAAAATTAAATGGAAATGTTCTTGTTGGTGCCTATGTAAAACACTTCCAGTTTATCAATACAAAACTGCAAAAAAATTTAAACTTACACCAAAAATACTGAACTGCTGCACAGTTAAGGTTTTTTAGGTCTCGCGACCTATCAATGCGCGCAAGCGCATTGAGCGGAGCGAGAATTCAAGTGCTCAAAAAGCTCGTCAAACCAAGGGCTTTTTGCTGCGGTTTTCTTTGAGTTCACGTGAATCACGTGACCAAACAAGCACTCGCATCAGCCTCCCTCCCTCCCTCCTAATTGCATTTTTTCACGGCCGCACAGCACATCAAAGGGCTTCGCCCAGCGTGCTCTCTGCGGCTTCTCCTCCCCTAATTAATCATGGCTGCCCGGCCGTACTTTCAGTTTCCCGGCCGCTCTTGTTTAATCTCTCTCCCACTGTATCTGATTACCTTGCGCTGTGCCTCCGCTGCAACACACAATATCGAACTGCGTCAATGTGACAGTGGTCTTTATATCAAAAATGTACTTTTAGAGATGGGATGTCTTGCGCTCGCCTCAACTAATCGCTTTCACAAGTTTGCTTTTTTCCGCTATTAAAAAACAATCCTCCTGCTACACTTAAACATGGTGTCTCTTTCACTTTACAGCATATCACTCTAGTTCCTCTTTCTTTCAGCGACGCTCCACATTCATTTTCTGTTGCACTTGCGCATTGACACCAAATCCACAGACTGTCTTTTACAAACCTCATGGGGGTGTCAAGTGCTCCTCTCAACCTTCCTTCATGGATTTGTTTTCCTGACTGCTTTCACAGGATCTTGAAGTTCACGCTGCGACTTTGTCATTGAGCCGGCAAGTCGTTGCCAAAATTATGTTGTAATATGAAGCTCTGGAACTAATAAGCTTGTAATTAAAAGGCTTTATTAAGCTTCATGGTCAGGCGTGACTTCTCCCCACGCCAGCTCAGGGCAAACTGCAGACGAGTAGAACGTCAGGCTCATTTCAGTAACCACTGGAACAAACAAGCATTGGCATAGCCGATAGGTCTCGCCTTTGGGACCTTATAAGTGTTTAGCCATGCAACAGTTGATTTTGTTGCACCAAGGTTATTCGGCTGCATAACTAAATACTTATAAGGTCTCAAAAGCGAGACCTATTGGCTATGCCAATGCTTGTTTTTCTATTCTCAGACTAAGGACGAAAATGGAAAGGCAGATACGGACCTGTGTCGGCTCACCAAACTGCCCAAAAAATAAAAGTTACACCAAAAATAGTTAACTGCTGCACAGTAAAAAAAAAATTCTATTGTCAGACCAAGGACAAAATATACAGCATAATAACCACCTGTCTCGGCTCCTGCTTTTAACAACTGCTGATGGTGAGCATCAGCAAGACACAGCCCATTTAAAACCCTGCGTGATGTGATGTTTTTAAGGTGTGTTTTACCTAATGCGCCACAATACAGTCTGCATCACAGGGGAGGCAGGAGTATTCCGGCAGACTGTCATCCTGTGCATCAGGGGGGATTTTTGGCATAAATAATAATTTCGAATTTAGCAGCCCTGCTTAATAACTGGCTGTACTTCAAGAATATGCCCAAAACGTCAAAAAAACGATCAAATAAGAGTATAACAGTATCGGCTTCAGGCCATTTTATTTGTAAAACATTTGTGTGAGATACTTCCTACAGGATACAGACAGGCCTTGCGACAAGTTTGAGCTATTGGCATTGTAAATGACGATACCTTTTATTTATGTTTTGGTTTTTGAAACATAAATAAAACGCATTGTTATTTGCAATGTCAATAGCTCAAACTCGCGTAAGTACGAGACCTATTGCTTTGCAAATGCAATAGATCTCGCATTTGCGAGAGATTAAGCTATTGGCATTGTAAATGACAATGCCATTTATTGATCTGTTTTCAAAGCCAACACATAAATAAAAGGTTTGTCATTTACATTGCCAATAGCTCTAACTTTTACAAATGCGAGACCTATTGCATTGTAAATGCTTGATCTATCTTGCACTCACTCTTCAACATTCTGTATCACATTCTCACTCTCACTCAGTCTCACTTTTTCCTACTCTGATTACCTCATTCTAATTTACAGTTTCACTTACTCTATGTGACTCATTCTCACTCACTTACTCTCACTTTCATCCACATACACTCTTTCACTCATGCTCAGTTACATTCAGGCATTCAATCATTCACACCCACATTTACATACTCATACTCATTCTTCTTTGCAGGACACTTGAATACATATGTGCTATACTATGTTTGAGCAGCTAGCTGGCTGACATGAATATGAAGGAGCCCTTGTGGGTTTCCGTGAGTCAGATCAGATTCTCTTGAAGAGTTCCTTTGTCTTCTGAGCCCTGCTTAACACATATGTACAGGAGGAGCCCTATATTCATGTCCTCAATGTTTGAGACAAAAAATACTCATTGATTTCTGAACAATGAGAGTAAAAGCGTTAAAGGTAACATGTGGTTCCTGCTTATATTTTGCATGCTTTACATAATCCTGCATTCCCTATGAGTTTTTGCTTTTTCCAGAATGTTGTTACTTTTTTTCAGGCAGTGCATAATTTGAAATGAGTCACATCCAGGCCTTTATAAATGGGCAGAATTGGGTTGTAGCTGAAGACAATGCGAGTTTCACTCAGTGGGGCAGAAGGGTATTCGGTAGGGATAGGATGTGGCACTATGGCCAGAGCTACCGAATTTGGAACTGTGGAACCTGGTTCGGCCTTCATGCCTAAACCATCAGACCACTCCTGAGTGAGCACATTCCCATGATATACCTTAGAAGGCACCACTAGACCTTAGACGCCCTGGTCTCTTAGCACCAGCAGGTGAACCCTACCGGTGGCCAGTGTTGGTTAACCTTAAAGCCCTGTCCACCACAATCCATACTGAAGTTCACCTCCAGTCTTGCGGGCAGGCCTACAAAGCAGCACACCCTAGAGCAGCAGTGACTTTGTCACTGAGGTCACAGGAACCTTGAGGCCAGTCCACCTCACCCATTGGTGCCTCCATTGACCTTGTTCCAGTAGTACTAATGCAACTCACCAGGGATTTGCAATGCAGGATTTGCATGCGCACCAGACAAAGGAGCATGCTTTTGAGAGAGCGCCATGTTATTTTGAAATTTGTAGGGGTGCATTATAATCACCCACATATTTAGAGGACTTTTTCACTAATGTAGTTTAGAATTGTAACGTTTGGGCTGGGGATCAGTGCAATAGGCAATGGAGTGTTTATTAATCATAGATAAAATAGTGCCTTAACCATAATAGAAGTTTGCATAACGTAGAAAATGTAGTCACAGGTGAAATGTTGCATTAATTGTAATTTGCCTTAGTAGAAAATACATATGCTTATTAATTAGTGAATTAACCTAGGTTTTTAATATGAAAAGATGCATTGCTTGCATTGAAAATAGAGTTAACGTTTAGAACGATGAAATGTAATGTCATGCTGTGTTGGAAATGCATTCAGTGTATAAGGGCCTAAGATGTGCTGAAGCCAGTAGAGGCCTAATTGTATTTTTCCTTGGTTAGCTTTAGTCGAAGAAAATGTTTTCTTATTCTTGGGAAAGGCTGTCCTCAGCAAATGTTGAATTGTAACTTTGAATGTTGCAAGGGTTCTTCTCACGAACATCAGCCTGCAGGTGCAAGGCCACGGGCCTCGTTAGGTAGAAGGAACCATTGTTTAGGAATTAGATTGGTACGTGCGAGTGCAGAAAGGTTGCCAAGGAATTTGGGAGTGCAACATTTAGCGGAGAAGGTGCATGGGACCCGAGGACACTCCAACGGATGCTTGATGGAGAGGAGCCAAACTCAAAAAATCAGGAAACCCACACCTGCCAGAGGGGCGTGCCTGAAGGCGTGTCAACTGTTTTTGGGGTTTTGTATTAAGGCAGCACCGGAGGGTGGAGATTCAGATTTAAGTGGGTTATAGCGGAGAGCAGACTAGAGACAGAGTACGGGCTTTGGGGACAGCAGGATGTAGGTAGGTTGTGAACTCAAGGCAGAGTAGGGTGTAGGAAGGAGCATCTTAGAACGAGTTCAGTAGTTAGAGACTACTTATGGAAAAGTGAATGTACTTCTTAGGAAGTCTTCACTGCTGACAACTTTATTCTTACCTGGGTACAATTCTAAGTAGGGATGTCACTTTAGAGTCAGTGTAGGGACAGCCTAACCAAAATGTATGTTCCTTTTGTAAATGCAGGTTCGGACTCAGTATCCTGGCGTTGAAGCACACCCGGGGCACATTCGGTGCCACTGTGGTGGGCCCGATTATGAAGCATGCCACCGACTAGGTCGGTGGGTGAGGGCTTTATGAGGAAAACAATGCCTTTTCCCCACTCTATGTTGCTCCTCGACGTACCTATCAGAGTCTCCTATATCCTACTAAACTAGCTAGTCCTTATTGATATATGTGCATAGAAATGTACCCTTCTCTGACTGTGGAGGAACTTCCATTAGATCTGAGAGATTCCATCTCACAAGAGGTGTGGGACCTTACAGGAGAAGACATAGGTTTGATCAAGGGAGTTGAGCCAGTCAAGATTCAGATCTAGCAGAATGTCGCATTCCCAAGGACCCCTCAGTACAATTTGATGTCAGAAACGATTGCAGGGATAAACCCTGTTATTGAGTCTATGATTAAACAGGGAATTTTGAAGGAGGTCATGGGCAGTCCCTGTAATTCACCAATTATGGGATTGCAGAAACCGAGCGGAAAGTTTAGGATTGTACAGGATTTGCGCCGGTTGAACAACTTAGTTGTTCCCTGTTGTCCAGTGGTACCGAATCCAGCTGTAATATTATTTCAGATCCCGTGCCAAGCTGAGTGGTTCACCGTCATTGACCTTTGTCAGGCGTTCTTTTCGATTCCTCTGCACGAAGAGAGCCAGTTTCTTTTTGCTTTTAAGCTGGAAAATCGTGTTTTAACGTGGTGTCATATCCCTCAGGGGGGCACTGAGAGTCCATAATCAGATCCTGAAAAAGAACCTTGAGAGCCTAGTGCTGCTGCAGAACTCCGTTCTCACTCAGTACATAGATGACCTCCTTGTTGCGTCAGAGACAGAAGATGCATGCAGAATTGATCTACTGCTTTACTGAACCATTTGGCTGAGAATGGACACAAGGTGTCGTCAAATAAGTTGCAGTATTGTCTGAACGAGGTGCAGTATCTCAGTCACCGAATTGAGAAGGGCAGAAGGAATGTATCACCTGACAGGATAGAGGCAATCATGAACATGATGGTGCCTTCGACCCAGAGAGAGGTCAGGATGTTCCTAGGGATGGTCGGCTACTGTCGCCAGTGGATTGCCAACTTCTCACTGAAGGCGAAGCCTTTGCAGAGACTGACGCACAAGGTTGTGACTGATCCGGTACCATGGGACAACGACTGTAGGAAGGTGTTCCTTGAGTTGCGAGAGGACCTTTGTTGTGCTCCGGCCCTGGGAATGCCTGATTGCAATAAGTCTTTTTCGCTGTTTTGCTGCGAACTAGGGGGTTGTGCATTAGCTGTCCTAGTTCAGGATCATGGAGTTGTCCGTACACCAGTTGCCTATTTCTCAGCTACTTTAGATCCAGTAGCATCAGCGTTGCCCGGATGTCTCAAATCTGTTGCTGCAACGGGTGTCAGCATTGAAAGATGTGAGAGCATTGTGATGGGTCATTCATTGACTGTTTATGTACCACACTCAGTTGAATTGTTATTGACCAGGACCAAGACTCAGCACTTGACGAACAATAGGCTCACACGCTACGAGTAGGTCATAACCCCTCATCCTCTTCCCCCCCCATTCTCAGCCCCCACTATCCTACCTGCACCCCCACCATCTCCAGCCTACACTCATCTTTCAACTCACCTGCGCCGCCTCCCACCAGCGCCATCACCTATACCACCAACCTCCCCCCTATCTCATCCACACCCCTCACCCACAAACTCTCTCACCCATTGTATGCCACCCCTCCTACTATGGCCGCAGAGCCCTGCACTGACGCTAGCACATCCCTTCCCCTCCGCTCCAGTCCCCACTCCAGTGCCCCACCCAACCATTCGCCCACGGCTCTCATTCCCAATACCATCCCCAATCCAACCCTGGACATGATTATATCCACCCTCCTACAAGTCAAAGAAGATCTCCACACCATCAAAGAACTTCTTTTCACACACCCCAGAAACCCCCTACCCACCACTTCCTCGCCCAACAAGTCCCCCACCCTTCCCACAGACCCTTTCATTCATTACCCCCCGCGATGGCCTTCTATCCCCGCTCGCAATAACACCTGCCGCCCCCGTCGCGCCCTCAACCCCCTCTCTGACCGCGACTTATATACTCTCCTCCGCTCATATGGCCCAGGTCCCATAAAACACACAACCACCACACACCTCCCCATACCCACGATCCTCACAAATCCCCTTAGGCCCCCCACTCTGAGCAACAGAAGTTCCGTCCCCAATGATCTCAGAAAAGTCCCCCTCTCTCTAGAACACTCGACCACCCCTCTCACCCCCAGACTCAAATGTATCCTTCTCAACTGCAGATTGGCCCCGAGACACTCCTCCGGCATCGCGGATCTCATCTTATCAATGGACCTTGACCTAGCCATTCTGACTGAAACGTGGCTAACTGTAGCCTCTACACCTATAATGGACATACTAGTCCCCCCAACTATCACATCATTAGACTGGACAGGACCGGCAAGACGGGCGGGGGAATCGCATGCATTTTTAGGAGCAACCTCGCTGTTACTAAAGTCACCTCCCCCTCCCTCACCTCCTGTGAACTCATCTGCCTCGATATTACCAGCGAGGGCAAACCTGTATGCTCCTTGCATGTCATCTACCACCCACCCGGGGACAACCTCACCTTCTCCCAACAACTCATGGACACGATAACATCCAACGCCGGTCGACGGATCACTCAAATCTACCTGGGTGACTTCAACCTCCACTGGAACGACCAGAAAGACGCTGTGGTGAATAGTCTCAAAACTTTCCTTGAGGCGCTTGACCTCACCCAAATCTGCAACAGTCCGACGCACGACAAAGGCTCGATCCTCGACCTTATCATCGCCAAAGAGGACAGTACCCAACTGGGGGAAATCCAACCCTGTGACTGGTCAGACCACCACATTATCACATTCTTCATCAACGAAAAGGTCAAACCTAACCCGGCTCAACCCACCAAAACCAAGATCTGGAAAAGGGACATGAAGAATCTTAACCCCAACTCCTTGCCTTCCCACACCCGCAGTCTCCTCCTTCCCCCTGCAGGCGCCTCTGATGTTCAAGCTCTGACCGACCTCTACCTCGACTCTATGACCTCAATAATCAACGAAGCCGCCCCCCTGCAACTGAAGAGAGTCTCCACCAAGAACTCGAACCCATGGTATGATGGTAGACTCAATGAAGACAGGCGCGCTATGCGAATGGCAGAGCGCACCTGGAGATCTGACCCCTCAGCACTGCACCTTAAAACGCTTAAGAATAAGAGAAATGCCTACTTTAGGAAAATCAAGCGCTCAAAAGCAGACTTCTTTAGCCACCAGCTGGACCAAGCAAAAAACAGACCAAGAAAACTGTTCGAACTAGTCAAAACCCAAACCAAGATACAACCTCTACAATCAAACAGCACAACAAGTGATACTCCACGCTGTGAAGACTTTTCTGCTTTCTTTAAGCTAAAGACCGACAATATAAGAAGTGATCTCCTCAATGATGTAAGCCGATACTCCAGCCCCATCAGCATAACTAACACTCAACCTAAAAACAACGCGTCATGGGCATCCTTCGATACCTACTCTGAAGAAACAATTCACAAACTGCTCGGCACCTTGAAGCCCTCTAATCACCTCACAGACCCCCTACCTGCTAATGCTGTAAAAGACTTCACCCCCTGCTCCTCCCACTCTGGACTAAAATCATTAACAGTTCCCTTCAACAAGGACTCATCCCAGACTCCTTCAAGGTGGGGCAAGTCACGCCTATACTCAAGAAACCTACAGCTGACCCGGCCGACCTAAACAATTACCGCCCTATCACCAATATCCCCACCTTGGCCAAACTGCTAGAAAAATGCGTACAACTCCAACTGACAAAACACATTGATCAGTTTGACCTCCTCAACCCTCATCAATCAGGCTTCCGAGCAAAACACAGCACGGAAACGGCTATGACGCACATAATTTATGACGCTCTCCAAATCCTTGATCGCAATGATTCCTGCCTCCTCATCCTTCTTGATCTCTCCTCAGCATTTGATACGGTCAAACATGAGAATCTACTGGAGTTGTTAAACACCAGAATGGGTTTATCCGGGACTGTCCTCAAATGGTTCACTTCCTTCCTACATAACCGGTCTCAGAAGTTCAAGATCAACAACGTACTGTCCTCATCTGTGCCTGTAACTCTGGGCGTCACACAAGGATCGTCCCTATCCCCCACATTGTTCAACCTCGTCATGGAACCACTCACCACCTTGCTTCAAGCATCGAATGTACACTTCCATATGTACGCCGATGACACTCAACTTTACCTCAAGCTACAATCCCCGGAAGACATCAAACTTCTGAACTCCACACTAAGAAACACCCAATCATGGTTGGCTGATAATCACCTCAAACTAAATGCTCTGAAAACTGAGTTCCTTCTGATCTCACCTCCTGCGAAAATCGCCATCACCCAAACCTGGCTCAATCACCTAACCGCACTCAATGTCCAGCCCACCATCGTGGACTCCGCGAAATCCTTAGGCATCACACTTGACTCCAATCTCAACATGCAGCAGCACATTAGCAAAGCAACTAAAGGAGCCAATTTCCAAATTAACACTCTGAGGAAACTTAAACCCTTCCTCCCAGCTAAGGACTTCCGAACTGCTGTACAAGCCCTAGTCATCCCTCGCATAGACTACGGAATTGTGGCTCTCAGAGGGCTCCCCCTATCAACAACCGCACCCCTAAGAGCCTCCTTGAACGCTGCCGCGAGACTCATCACTGGCTCAAGAAAACATTCGCATATATCCCCTGACTTAAAATCCCTGAACTGGTTGCCTTTTGAAGCCAGAATACAGCTGAAAATTGCCTGTATGACGCACTTGGCTGTACACCACAAGTCACCCAACTACCTCACTCAAAAGCTGACTATATCAGGAGGTTCGAGATCCAATAGAAGCACAAAAAATCTCCTCCTGAAACCTCGAAGATTCCGGAAGGAAAAAACATACAAACGCTCCTTCTCAGGAATGGCACCCAGGATCTGGAATGCACTCCCTCCTGAAACCAGGCTTATCTCCTCCACTGCATTTTTTAAGAAAGAGGTAAAAGCCATCCTTATGGCTAAGTTCACCTGAACTCTATTGTTATTGGATCAAAGACATTGCACGGCTTCTGCATTATTGGTTCCCTGATTGTTTATTTGTATTATATTTTCACTTGATTGTTATCCTACTTTGCTACTCACTTACTACCGACTATTTTATTGTTTTCAAGAGTTTGTTTAATCACCCCCTTGTTCTCCCTACCCTTGTTTCTGTAAAGCGCTCTGTTATCTGCAAGGATCTTGTTCGCGCTATATAAAACTTTGAATAATAATAATAATAATACTTGCTGCGGAGAATGTGACCCTTAAGAGGTGCTCTCTTTTGAATCCTGCTACCTTTTTTTTTTTGTAACTTTTTATTATTTGAAACATAAAGAAACAAAACATCAAACAAACAAGCAAGGCAGTACAGTGACAATACATCCATTAGGTATGGACGGGAGATACATGATAGCAGGAGAGAAGAGTCTTTGAATACAGATGAGGGGAGGGAGGCAGAATTGCATGTGAACAGCACAATATTCCACAGCTAGAAGGAATGTGGCCAGGGCGACTGGGAAGGACTCGGGATAGCGGTGAGCGGTGGCATACAAATATCTCCACGGTATGAGTTTCAAGGGTTCCATATCTTCCCCCATTTCTTGGGCCTGCCTCTGGCGATATACACTGTTTTCTCTCGAAACATGCACCAGTCCAGACTCTCTTCCCAAGCAGTCACTGTAGGCGGCCTTGGAGATCCCCACAACTGAGCAATATCCCTCTTCGCAACCATATTGGCCAGAGTCACCCACCGAAGCTGCGACACGCCATAGTCATTCGGACCCCATACATTCAATAAACATTGTCGGGCTTCCGGCATCATCACAACACCCGTAACGTCCTCCATAATCTCATGTATACGTTTCCAGAATCGCACCACCTCAGGACATTCCCATATGATATGGAGATAGGTGCCGAGGAGACCACACCCACGCCGACACATGCCATCCATAGAGAAACCCATATGAATCAGACGGGGACCCGTGACATAGATTCTATGGAGGATCTTGAGTTGGACCAGACGGAGGCGGGCCGGAATCGCCACCTCCTTGGGAGAGGAGATCGCGGACTGCCAGTCCTCGTCATCCAGTTCAATACCATCAGCAATCCAGGCCTCACGGAGGCGATCGAGCAGACTCGATCGGTCATTAATCATTTTCTTGTAGAACAGTGAGATAGTACTATCCGGCACATAACCATCTAGTATACGATCTTCGAGTGGGGAGGAATCCGGAATAGCACTACCCACTGGCAACACAGAGTTCAGAGCATGACGTACCTGGATATAACAAAATCTTTCCCTGTAACTCAGCTTATACTCTATTTGCAGTTCCGAGAAGGCCTTAACCTTTCCCTTAACCCAGAGATCACGCACTTTACCAATACCGATCATGTCCCACTTATCAAATCCCTTCGTCCTCCATAGGCCACCCAGCTTCGCAGAGGCATAGAGCGGTGTCGCACCCGTTAATTTATCACTCCAGCCCATAGCCGCCGTTGCGCTATGCCATACCCGCACAGCTATAGCGGTAGGTCCCGTGAGTTGCGAACGGGAGGATCCCGAATAAAGTGCCCTATAGTAATCACCACCCGGGAGCAGCTACTTGTCCATTTCAAATGCTGGATTCAACGCCGGACCATACATCCCGTGGTTGATAGCAGCAAGGTGGGAAGCCCAATAATATCTACGAATATCCGGGAGCGCTATACCGCCATCATACCAGGGGAGTGTCAATTTCGGAAGAGCTATGCGTGAACGTCCGTCCCATATTAGTTGCCTCTGCAACGATTCTACTTCCCGAAAATATTTCGACGGGACTACATCAAAACTATTCGGGAGGGCATATAGGAACCGCGGTAAGGACATCATCTTAAAAAGGGCCGCACGCCCTAGGGGAGACAACGGTAATTTACGCCAACGCGCTACATCGGAGCGTAACCGTTGGAGCGGGGGGAGCAAATTACGTTCATAGCGAACCGCCGGATTCATCGAGATAAACACACCCAAGTATTTAAAGCCAGACTGCGACAACTGGATGGGACAGCCCCGTGGCAAACGAAGGACATCACCCGCACGTACATAAATATAGGATTTCGACCAATTAATGATAAGGCCCGAGTTCTTCCCGAAGGAGTTAAGTACGTCAAACAATACATTAAGCGATTTCTGGGGAGATGTATGGTACAATAAAATATCATCCGCGTATAAGGGAATGCGATCCTCAAATTCCGGCGTCCAGCGTATACCCTTCATCGAAGGTTCCCACCGTAGCCAAGCGGCAAGAGGCTCCAACGCCAAAGCAAAGAGGAGCGGGGACAACGGACAACCCTGTCGCGTGCCCCTCCCAAGAGTAAAAGGCACGGAGACGCGACCATTAACCACCACCTGGGCTAGTGGTGTTTCATACAGGAATTTGACCCAACTAATAAAGCCCGCGCCGAATCCAAACTTGGCGAGTACCGCTCAGAGATAAGACCACTCGATTGTATCAAAGGCCATCGTGGCGTCCAAGGACGCCAAGATGGCCGGTTCACGCAGACGTCGCAAATTTAATGCCGTGTTACGATGCGGGATAAAACCCGATTGATCCGGATGAATCAGGTCGCTAATAACCGTAATCAGACGATTAGCAAGCAATTTGGCGAGGATCTTGGGCTCCGCATTTAAGAGCGAAATGGGTCTATAAGACGAGCAGCGATCTCGTGGTTTACCCTCCTTATGGATCACCACAATGGTCGCAAGACGCTGATCTCTAGGGAGGGAGCCATTGTCTCGCGCAGCCAAAAACATATCACGGAGATAGGGAGCTAAAGTATCAGGGCGTAACTTATACAGTTCCACAGGAAGGCCATTGGGGCCCAGAGCCTTGCCGGAGCGAAGGGAGCGTAGCGCGAGAGCCACCTCATCCACCGAGGGCGTGGCATCCAAGCAATCACGGTCCGATTCCGACAAACGTGGGAGTGCTATGTCCCGAAGCAACAAGTGCGAATCCTCCTCGGGCCTGTCGGACACCGAGGTATAGACCTCCCGAAAATAATCAGCAAAGCATTCAACTATTTCAACAGGATCAGTTACACTCACACCACCGCATGTCTCAATCACCGGAACCACTCGATTCGCTCTCTCCCTTCTGTCCAGCAGGCAATCAATTTTCCTGCTTTATCACCCACATCATAGAGTCGTCCCAGCTGTTCCCTACTCATCGTCTTTGCCGCATCAGTAACCAAAGTTTTATATTCTAATTGTTTAAGGCAGAGGACATGTAGTGCCTCACAAGACACCTCCCACTCCAATGCCGTTGGTCTGTGATTTCAGTCTCGAGCTGAACAATTGCCGCATTCTTACATTTCTTGGCACACCCCACCAAAGACAATGCCTGTCCCCTGATCACAGTCTTAAAAGCTTCCCACAACGAGACAGGCGAGGATACAGAACCAGCATTCTCAGTAAAATACAGATCAAATGATTTAATCAAACTCTAAACTGCAGCCCCCCTCCCTGAACGTCCCTCCTCCGCGCCTCCAGCCGCCTCCCGCCAAGACTGACTCTCATACCCACACTGGGTCCAAGCCCCCCACAGGCTCCCAGCCTCTCCTCTCTAATCCCAGGACTGAGGCTCGAATCGACAGTCCTAGAAGGACGGCTCCCTCCCTTTCGCCACAGGAAGTGACCTCCCTCATCACCTCCTATGAAACCCCGCCTAGGCAGCCTGCTCTAACAATGCCCCCTGACCACCCTCCCTTCTCCTCAATTCAAGTCATTACTGGAGTGGGAAGGGACCCGCCCCGTCGTAAAGCTGCCAGACCTCCACCCTATCTCTCCTCCTTACCCAGAGCTACATCGGTCAATCATATCTCACAGGATGACTCCCAAATAAACTGTATGCTCATCAATTGCAGATCCGCCGTCAAACATGCAACAGAAATAGCCGAAACCATCCTCTCACAGGACCTGGACGTAGCCTTCATCACTGAGACATGGCTGAACACTCTATCCAGCCCCATCCTGGACACGCTGGTGCCGCCCGGGTTCTCAATTATACACAAAGACAGGCCCATTCACAAAGGCGGCGGAATAGCTATTATCCATAAAAGCGACCTCTCCATCACTGAATTGTGGAAAATTAGTGCGTTTTGGTGAACATTATCTGCGCCATCTTGCCTCTTCCCTGATGCCACACTTTTGTCGTGCGCGCCCGCCATTTTAAGATGCCCCGATCAGAACAAACCCTTTTGCATGCCGCTGGCCCCTGACATAGCCCTTTGCCTTCGCTAAGCCCGCACGCTGACCACCCCCTGCTTGCACCTGCCTTGAGTCATAAACCCCTCTCCGGCGCTGCTCTGCCCCAGGCCCTCATCCTGTTCCCAGCGCGACGCCTCCCTGCTTTCCTTTCATGATCTCCGGCCCTTAGATGCAAACCCCTTTTTCCCCGTGTGCCCGTTTTGTCCTCCCCGTTCCCAAGCCGACACCCAGCTCTGCCGATACCATCCTTGCCCCTCCCCGTACAATAGAAAGCTTCCCCCATCAAAGAATCCCCGGGTTGATCAAAGCCCCCACCCCATGAGATCCGATCAAACTCCCCACATTCCGTGACTCGGCGGATTATCCAGCTGCGCGATGCTCATCACCTGTTGTGACTAGGGTGGGGACTTCAAACTGTAAATGTGTGTGGGAACGGGCCCAAAGGGGAGTTCCGAGAATGTCTTTTCCATACATCAAAGCTTTAAACATGTATGTGTAATCTGCAATAAAGTCATAAATGTGGGTATAAGAGGCCAGGCCTCAGAAATACAGTTAGAGCACCTCAGAACGATACCTTCTGTCCGTTTCGTTGTGTTCTCCTCCGGAGAGAATAAAAAACCTTGTTTCCTGCTTTCCAGTCTCCAGCGCCTGCCTCTTCATTGATTTAAATAACTAGAGGGTCACAGAGGCAATACCGCCGGGCAAATATCGATTGTCCCCGACCCGATTGAACTTTTTTACAATTGGCGTCCCAAGCGTGGGGCCCATCAGCGACTCGTGGATCCAGTGGGAGAGGTCCCGACGACAGAGTGAACGACTGCAACGATCGGGAGAGCTCTTGCCCAATAGACCCTCGTCTGGCAGCCGATCATCCGAACTTCACTAGTTCCGAACAGACCTCTCTCGAGTGATCTACGGTCCTGACTGGGAACCATCAGGAGTGCCGTGAGAAATAAGAGAAAAAGAGGACGATCGGGCGCTGGATTCGGAAGACAAGAAACTGTCCACATGGTCCGGGTAAGGTCGTGTTGCCACGACAAGTTGCAAAAAAAATTTTGTTTTGATTGCTTGATTGTTCAAAATACTAGTATTGCTCTGATTATTTTTATTTGGAGATTCACTGTCTGCAAACGGAGAAACAACAGGCTCTCTCTCCCTTTGCAAGCAGTGGAGGATAGGTAGGGTAGCAGCCGTGCTTGTTCTTTTTCTCCCCCACTCAATAATTGCTTGAAACTGAACTGTTGTTCACAAAACTATTGTTTCCTGGAGATTCCCTGTCTGCAAGCAGGGAAGAGACCACCCTTTTTGCAGATAGTGAAAAGGGTAGGTAACGCAGATCTTTGCGGACCTACTCATTCTCCCCATTGTTATTTATTGGTCGTTTGGTTTTATATATTTTTTTTTGATCCATGAGGTATTCACTACCTGCAAACAACGTAGAATAGAAATATTCTGTCTAGTCTTTGCACCTAGTGATAAGATAGGCAGTGCTGACTTTTTAGTCCCTCGTTACGAGCCGTCATGTCTGTCTTCTCCCCACTGATAAATAGCCTGTTTAGCCCGGACCGGGTGTTAGAGGTGGACCATATAGCTCCACTAGAAGGCACCCCTAATAAGGACATGTTCATAAACTATGGGTTAGTCACCATAGCTTATAATAAACTATGGCACAGGTATACCGAAGATAGCCAAGACAAACAGTGGCCACTGGCAGGATCCTTTGACCTTGATAAAATAGAAACGTTAGAAATAGCCTTTCGAAATAATAAGACGACGCCAATTATGCTCGACAGTCTCGGTATGTGGCGCAGAGAGGCTACGAAACGACAGAGAAAAGACGAGGATAAACCAAGTAGGGAAATATACCGACAGGACAACCCCAGGACACCGCTACCCACAACTTATCCCCCGACACTATGCAAAGGACGACCAGACTTAGGGTCAGACCAATGCGCTTTTTGTAGGTATGTCGGACACTGGAAAGCCCAATGCCCGACTCTACTGAGCGTGAGTAAAGGCAAAGGGCCGACAAGAACGACAGACCGACAGTACGAGAAAAGGCGCGAGACAGAGAAGAACCCGACTTACATAGACAGACCAGACAGAACCACCGCGTTTGATTATGCCCGATGGCACAGATTTCGCCAGGAAAATCTCAGCGGCATGATCAAGTTCTCCTAGGTCGGGCAATGTCAAGACGGGAACCCAGCCTCGTTTAAAATTCACAGACGGAAAGAGATAATTATGACCAATAACTGTTTTTATATTTGTCTTGGGTCTTTGTATGTCGTACTTGTACTGTCCCCCGTCTGAGTTTGTGTGTATGTAATGTACAAATCTGCGTCATCCCTCTACACGTGTTTCCGTGTTACTCGACCTCTGTTAGCAGAAACCTAGCATCAAAGCAACCTGGAAAGAAAGAAATGGTAAAACAAAATCCGTAGACCATTAATAAACTTGAACTTTTAATTTAACACAACAAACAAGGAATAATAACGATAAACTGTAGAAAATGAAAGTCAAACAGAACATTCGCCCCCCCCCCATTCTGGAACCTTCCAAAGTAGGGCAGGGTTACGGCTACGCCCAACCAACGGCAACCCATATAAGGCGAGCCCCGCCGCCAACTCTTGGTCAGGAAATCTTAACGTATGGGGGAGCCGGAGGAGAGGCAGGAGCCCGCAGCCTGGGCATTTGCAGGTAGTCCCGCCACATGTCTCCTTGGCCGGCCGCAACGGGCCTGGAAAGACTAAGGTAGTCCCGCCACATGTCCAAGAGGAGAACAAGGCACCTCTTCCTTTTCTCTTCCGTCACAGCCGCAGCAGTCCTGGACGGCGGGATGTCCTGCACGTACCTCCACAACAATTTGTCCAAGTTGGGCTGGGAGGGAGAGGCGACGCGGACGAGCCTCTCCCACCTCCACCGGTAGGAGGTTTCCCAGCCCCCAGCCCGACGCCGAACATCCCCAGTCAGGCGATGGTGCCCATACTTCCACAGCACCGAACACACCATGGTGGTACCCCAGTACTTGCGCAGCACCGAACGTACAATGGTGGCACCCCAGTATTTGCGCAGCACCGAACGTACAATGGTGGCGCTTGGGGAACACCGGATGTGGAGAGGCCTTCATGCGGGGCGATGAAAAGGAGCGGCATGGAGTGCACCGGGAGAAGGAGACGATGTGAACGAGTCTCCCTCGCCCCCCCAGGTGGGGGCATCACAGCTGCACCCCAGCTGAACGTCCCGCTCTCACAAAACAGGGACCTCTTCCTTTCACTCCGAAGGGTCTCTTCCATTCTTGCAAACTCGACGAGAGTGGCCCCTGTAGGGCCTCAAAATGGCGTCTGGATCCGCTGGAAGGCGGGCCCCGGCCACTAGAGTAACTTTGGCCAGCCATACAACTCGAACATTAGTCCCATGGAGCACGAGCCCCCATCTCCGACAGCATCTCCGCAGCCTTGAAGATCATACAAAGGTCCCCGGCGGAACCTTCGGCCTTTGCAGGTTTCCGGTAAGGGACGGCTGCCTTGATCGCCAACGAAACAAACATGACATTGCCACACCTTCTGTTAGCGTGAATTCTAGAACTGCCGAAAAGGACTCTGGTCCAAACTGCCAGTAATGGAAACATTTCCCCCTGATGCTGCTTCCGGACTGTGCCGGCCCCGCCCAAAATGGCGCTGGTATCAATCGGAACTTACGAACACCTCGTGGTGTTCCTTCGCACTAATATAAACTTGATGTTCTGAGATTTTATATGATCCTTTGAACACTTGGCTAGAAAAGACGAAGAGAACTCACTCGACGAATAGTGTGAAAAGATCCCCGTTACAAATGTTGATTACGAATGTACAATGTATTATATTTTTATAACTGATGTAAACCTCATTTACGACGCACACGTACGGTATGCATATAGGAAATCTGATTACAACTGTTATGATTATGCTTCTAAATTATGAAAATATATGCCCCCGAACCCCCAGCCAATTAATAGACGTTTTAGTCTCTTACAAATGAATGAGTAAAACTTTCCGATGTTTTTATTGTTGCAAACGACACCCCCCACTGTACGCACTTTAGCCATTGCCACGACCGACCAAATACGACCACACCCTCCTAATCCATATGCTGAAATGAATTTGCAAAATAAAGTCTTTGAAACTATGGACGGGTATTGCATGCTTTATTTTAAAACAATATGGGATGGGTAGGAAAGTTCTTTTTCTGTGCACCCTACTCTGCTCTCTCTTTAAGGTTAAAGGAAGATGGTTGCCCAGCCCTGGAGGACGGATCGGATCGACAACACGACACTCCGTCTTAAAAGTACGCGACTGACTCATGAACTCTCGCGTAGAGGAAGACCGTGACTTCCAAGGATGGGTAAAACGAATGGTGTAAATGAGGGAATGTAAAAGGAGGGTGAAATGAAATAATGTAAATATTGTAAAGTACAACGTTCCAAAGTAGCAGGGACCCAAGAACCGAAGAACTTTAGAACGCCACGGCGTTGAAAGAGGTTTAAGGATCCCGATAGTGAGATATATCCTTTGACTAGATACCTCGCACTAGGCACCTCTGGTTTCCTTTTTATGTTTCCCCGCACACGCCCTACATGAACACACTACCCCCCCCTCGACTCCGAAAACTATATCCCCGGGGACCCTGCCCCAAGGAGGAAAGACGAGTAAGAGGTAAGTAAAGGACTTATGAATCCATGTATTTGAATGCGCGCGAATGCTGTCTCCCCCACCCCCCCCCTTTTTTCCTCCCTCTGCAGGTTACATCAGAGATTACAGCCAAGGTGTGGCGAAGATCTGAGACCTTGCCATGTCTGAATACACGAAACGGACTAGCGCCGCAGGGTGGTGTCTAAGCACGCCTGCAAACTACTCACGTATCGAACAAACCCGAAAAATTAGCACAACCTGATAAAAAGTGATCACCCTTAAACCAGACCGGACGAATGAACCCATGTCACGTATGATGCGAAACTGTGAGGGAATGTGTGTGTGTGTGACTGAGGCGTTGACCCAACTGGTCAAAGGACCGAGAATGCGAGAAAGTGCGACAAAATGGTACCTCCTTTTTTTCTTCTTTCCTTTTCTCAAAGCACGTCCCCTCTACCCTGTCTAATGCTCAAACTGCATGATTACAAGATTCTAACGCGGACTCGTGAATACCCTTTACTGTGTAATGCACTAAATAGCCTTTCTTGAACGCACTGCCGCCCTCTCTGTTGCACGTGTACTATTTAGCCTGCCGTTGCACTCTCTCTCTCTCTCTCTCTCTCTCTCTCTCTCTCTCTCTCTCTCCCTCTCTCTCTCTCTCTCTCTCTCTCTCTCTCTCTCTCTCTCTCTCTCTCTCTCTCACTCTCTCTCTCTCTCTCTCTCTCTCTATTTTTGCATTACCACTCTTCCGAGTGGTTAGCCCCGAAATTGGCAGATTGCCACCCCTAGCACACCACCTAATTGGCTTCAAATACCGTCAGTATTTGCACAAACGCTTGTCTTTAATACAATCACCCTGAGGCCGCGTCATTACCTCTCCTTTTCCGCTAGAAGTCAATGAACCCAGGTTGGGCCGTAAGGGAAAGGACAGGTAAGACGACAGAGGTTCCCTAATCTGGCCCGAAATAAGGGAACTACATGTCAACGGCTCCTATAGTATAAAACAAGGACCTCAGAATACGCGACCCTCCCCTCCCGAATCGTCGCAATACCCAAACCAGAAAAACGATCACCCCCGTTACCTCCCCTGTCTATGTCCCTGGTTGTTTCCCATAAAACCCCTGTCCTTCCTAGTTAAGTAACCGGGCTGTAAAAGGTTACGTAGGACCCAGAATGATGTTTTACAAGGTTAACAGACTAGACCAAGGTAAAGAAATCATCAAAATGAACCCCGCAGTAGTTGAAAAACAGGATGCACCGATAGAAAGGAAATGTTTAGCCATGTTCGTCTCTCAGCAAAATACCTGTGTAGTACCATGTTGACGACTCACTGTACCCTTTTGTAAATGTGAAACTCTAGAGAACGGCATATCTTTGCCAGATTTGTCTCCCGAAGGTGGGTTACCATCAGATGAACTGTCATGCCTGTAATAAATGACTATGAAGGAAAGTCATAGTAAATCCAACAGGTCCGCCACCGGTCATTCATATGCCAGTTGTGAACATTAAATCTAACGGACATTTTCATTCTTTGCCTGGAGCTGGGAGAGAAATAGACTTTTTTGATTATCTTCATCTGCAAATTTTCTAAAGACTGTCTTTTCAAACTTGTTTAAGGGTACTGCTGTTGGAGGAGAGAAGGACCGGATGTGGGAGCACGAGGCCCGACTGCAGACTAAGGGACACCTGCGACATTAGCCAAGGCGAGACCACGACTGAAAGGAGCTGCAGGACGAGGCACTGTTTTCGACAGCATGAAAAGAAAGGGTCGACCTGATGCCCCTGCTCGACGTCCAGTGCCTTTCGACAAGTCCCCGCTCTCTGAATTCCGTCGCACGCCCGCCCATTTGAAGTCTCTCGTTCCCCTAGTTTGTTCCCAATTTGGCCTTGCTCCATCCCCCTTTTTCCTCTGACCTACCCTATGGACTGTTTTGAACGCTCTTCTTCCATCGGAACTTTCTGACAATCACCTCAAAGGACACAGGGCGAAAAGGACCTTTCCGACCAGAAACGCGAGGAAAGGGTCGTGCCCTGCAACGCAGAACTTAGAACAGAGCTGGACTTGTAGCTCCACCGCCGGTGCTCAACAGCGCCAACGAAAGACCACAAAGAACAATGAGAACTCATAAAACTTCGAACATTCGACATCCTCAACCACCGTTTTGCTACGCCTCATTTCTCTCCCAGCCGCCATTGTATTGATCCTGCTCCAATCCGAATCTGAAACATGTATTAACCTGCCAGTTCACGTTATGATATGTACTTGCTGCTCGCCGTTTTTGTATTTCATTCCTATGACTTTCCTGCTTTATCAAATAGGTGCACCTCCTAAAAAAAAAAAAACTAGAAACCTCAAAATGTATTGTTTACAACTCTTTTCCATCTAGGGTTCCTACCGTTTTCTTTCTCATGCTCACCACAGTAGAACCGAATAGAAAATGAACCAGCAAGATGTCTTGAATATGTTAAAGGGAGGACTGTGGAAAATTAGTGCGTTTTGGTGAACATTATCTGCGCCATCTTGCCTCTTCCCTGATGCCACACTTTTGTCGTGCGCGCCCGCCATTTTAAGATGCCCCGATCAGAACAAACCCTTTTGCATGCCGCTGGCCCCTGACATAGCCCTTTGCCTTCGCTAAGCCCGCACGCTGACCACCCCCTGCTTGCACCTGCCTTGAGTCATAAACCCCTCTCCGGCGCTGCTCTGCCCCAGGCCCTCATCCTGTTCCCAGCGCGACGCCTCCCTGCTTTCCTTTCATGATCTCCGGCCCTTAGATGCAAACCCCTTTTTCCCCGTGTGCCCGTTTTGTCCTCCCCGTTCCCAAGCCGACACCCAGCTCTGCCGATACCATCCTTGCCCCTCCCCGTACAATAGAAAGCTTCCCCCATCAAAGAATCCCCGGGTTGATCAAAGCCCCCACCCCATGAGATCCGATCAAACTCCCCACATTCCGTGAATCGGCGGATTATCCAGCTGCGCGATGCTCATCACCTGTTGTGACTAGGGTGGGGACTTCAAACTGTAAATGTGTGTGGGAACGGGCCCAAAGGGGAGTTCCGAGAATGTCTTTTCCATACATCAAAGCTTTAAACATGTATGTGTAATCTGCAATAAAGTCATAAATGTGGGTATAAGAGGCCAGGCCTCAGAAATACAGTTAGAGCACCTCAGAACGATACCTTCTGTCCGTTTCGTTGTGTTCTCCTCCGGAGAGAATAAAAAACCTTGTTTCCTGCTTTCCAGTCTCCAGCGCCTGCCTCTTCATTGATTTAAATAACTAGAGGGTCACAGAGGCAATACCGCCGGGCAAATATCGATTGTCCCCGACCCGATTGAACTTTTTTACAGAATCTCCTGCCGTCATTTACAACTCCTTTGAATCCCTCGCGGTCAACATCAATTCGCCTCAACACCCTTCACTCCAATGCCTTCTCCTCTACCATCCCCCGGGCAATACCTCCGAATTTGGCGCTCAGCTGACGGATCTGATCACGCAAACAGCTCTCAACAGTGATTTCAGTATAATTCTGGGCGACCTCAACCTAAGATGGAATGTATCAAAAAACCCGCTCATTCAATCCCTCAACACCCTTATTCATGACCTTGACATGACCCAGCACTGCACAGAGGAAACCCACCACAGAGGAGCAACCCTGGATGCTATCATCGCAGATAAAAAGACAATTTCAATTGACCACATCATCCCAGTAGACTGGTCAGACCATCACGCCATCCTCTTTCATATCAATTACCCGGCGCTCTCCGTCCCTCCCACGCAAACATCCCCCAAATGGATCAGAAACTTATCGAGAGTACCTCTTGACAAGCTTGAAAAGGGCCTCAGCTCACTCCTCCCGACCACGACAGAACCCCTTTCAACCACAGAACTCACCTCGCTCTACCATTCCAACTTGGAGCTCGTCTTAGACCAGCTGGCACCAAGGAAACTAAAAAAACAAAGAAACATCCCCTCCAGATCCTGGTTCTCCACCGACATTAACGATGAAAGAAGACCCCTAAGATACTTGGAAACATCCTGGAGGTCCAACCCCTCCTCACGCAACCGGGACCAGCTCAAGGCAGCCCGCAAAAGCTACTACAACCATATCAAGAACAAAAAGTCGTCCTTCTTCTGCGCGGCCCTTGATAATGCCAAAAACCGCCCCAAAGAACTTTTCAACATCATCAAGAACCAAACCTCCATTCCGGTAACAAGAGACATGGTAGCGTCCAAATCCCAATGTGACGACTTTGCCAGCTTCTTCAACGAAAAAATCGCGAAAATTGACCGATCTCTCGGCACGTTGCCCTCAGACCACCCCGCTACAACTTCCCATTTAAGACCAACAATCACATCCACTCGCTGGTCCTCCTTCCAACCTATCCAGGTTGAATTGATAAGTAATCTCATAGCCTCCGCCAAACCCTCAACCCTCAACCCACTCCCTTGATCAGCTTCCCCCGAGAGTGACCAAAGACTTGAAGCTCACTCTAGCCCCTATCTGGGCCAAGATCATCAACAGCTCTCTGAGCGAGGGCTCCATCCCGGACTGCCTTAAAATAGGTCAAGTCACGCCTCTACTAAAAAAACCGGGCCTTGACATGCAGGATATGAATAACTTCAGACCAGTCTCGAACCTTCTGCAGTGTTGAGCCAAGTGGGGTCCACAGCCTTCCACTATCTAAAATCTTGGAAAGATGTGTGCTGTCGCAACTTTCCCAGCACTTAGAGAACACAAAGCTTCTAGACCCACATCAATCAGGGTTCAGAAAAGGCTGCAGTACTGAAACCGCAATACTTAACGTCCTAGACGATCTTCACATGTCGCTCGACTCCAACCATTGCAGCCTTCTCATCCTCTTAGACCTATCGGCTGCATTTGACACAGTCGATCATGCCCTACTAATCAAGGTCCTAAAGGAGAGAGCAGGCCTCGAAAAGACTGTCCTAAAATGGTTCTCCTCCTTTCTTAACAACCGCACACAAAGAATAAAAATTAAAACTTGCGAATCAGACATTCTTCCCATCAGCAGAGGAGTTCCTCAAGGGTCTGTACTCTCTCCTCAACTCTTCAACATTTACATGGAGCCCCTCACCTTAATTCTAAGGAAAGCTAACATCCCCTTCCACCTTTATGCGGACGACACGCAACTCTATCTGGAAACCACATCGATCTCGGACATCCACAGACTGAACCACACACTTACCGAAGTTCAGCTCTGGCTCTCTTCCAACCACCTCAAACTCAATGAGGAAAAAACTGAAGTGCTCCTCATCTCTAACAAAGAAGAAAATCCCCAAATTCTTGATTGGCTCAAAGCCTTAAACGCCCTAAATGTGCCGCTTGTTCCATCGAACTCCATAAAATCCCTAGGGATCACTCTTGACCCCAAACTGGATATGAAAGAACATATCTCAAAAACTGCCAAAAGTGCCTTCCTGAACCTGAAATTGCCCTACAAACTAAAACCATCCCTCCCCACAAAAGACCTGAAACAGGCCACGCAGGCTCTGGTCCTCTCCAGAATTGACTACGGCATTGCCACTCTGACTGGAACAGCCAAATCTCACCTGCGTCCTCTGACCTCTACCCTAAATGCAGCTGCAAGAATGATCACGGGAACAAAGAAATATGAACACATCACCCCAGCTCTGAAGGATCTGAAATGGCTCCCTATTGACCAACGAGCTAGCTTCCACACAGCTTGCCTCACACATAAAGCCCTGCATACGGGCAAACCGGAATACCTGGCCAACAAGCTCAAAAGGGCCGGGCAGTCTAGAAACCTCAGAAGCTCCAACACGCTCCTACTCATTCCTCTGAAATCCCAGAAACTCTCAACATCTAGCAAATCCTTCGCGGGCAATGCTCCCAAGATATGGAACTCCATCCCCCCACACATCAGAATGACCGCATCCTTCCCGAAATTCAAGAAGCTACTCAAAGTCCTCTTCCTTGAGCGCTCCGGAGCCAACTAGAACTAAACCCAGACTTTATAGTTTCATGTTCTCGCTCACCCCAGAGCTGATTGACTTGCCTACGACTCTCCGCCCTGTTTCACGCCTGGCTGCTATTGTATAGACTGTACTGTTCATTGACCTGCTTTTTGTCCGCATTATCGGTCTAACCCATGTATATTTGCTGTGAAGCGCTCTGATACCCTCGGGTCCAGCCAGCGCTATACAAAACTTTAATAAAAAAAATAAAAAAAATAAAAATCAATTAAGTGCGAGTCTTAGGGTTGAGGAGATACCAGGGGTTAATCGGAGCCACCCTGCCTTCGGCCCCGATGCTAAGATTAAAATGAAGCCAAATAGGGGAATGGTCCGATATACCCCGGGCCAAGTGTCTAATCTCTCCAATCGAGGGGGACAGTGCCGCCGGTATCAGGATATAATCTAATCTAAAAAGACTACCATGAGCTCCCGAGTGGAAAGTAAACTGTGTTTGCTCTGGATGCATTAGTCTCCAACAGTCTATGAGGCCCAATGTTTCCAGGAAGTCACCCAACCAGGATTGGGCAGCAGGAAGATCTCGGGGGGGATAGCGGTCCATCCTGCCAGAAATGACGGAGTTACAGTCACCACCCAGTATCAAAACACCCTCCGGGAGACCCAGAACCATCCGCCCCAGGTCCGTAAATGTCGTGGATTGTAAGCCCGGGGGAACATAAACTGACACCAACGAGATTGGTTTTCCCTCCCACCGCCCGACAAGTGCAACATATCGACCCCTGGCATCAAGGATAACGTCATCAACCTCGAGGGGGAGGGAAACCCTGAGCAGAATACCCACTCCTCTAGAACTAGATGTAAATCCAGAATGGGCAGCAAGACGATAACCCCGTCTATTAAGAGCGTGACAAGTGTTTCCTATCAAGTGTGTCTCTTGTAGCAAAACGACATCAGGCGGGAGGCCTCTACCCCCCATCCAGATCCACAATGAACTCCCATCGCAAAACGAGCATCACACCAATGTAAAAGATAATGAAAGTACCTTGCCTTGAAGAAGAAAAAACAAACAATCCCAGAACATGTCCCTCCCTCCCCCCAAGGTTCCCAACACAACTCCCCCCCACCTTGCACCCCTGCACCGACTCGAAAGCCACCCCAATTTGCAGTGTGCCTGTCGCCCTAGCAATTCAAACAAAGAACTAATCTACACAAAGAAAACCCCAGAGGAGGAAAGGGTCCCGCCATCCCCGCTACCTCCGAAGATACGAATGGAATGATCAAAAAGTCAGTGAGCTTCGGCTGGTCACGTAGAATAGTGTTCCGGACACAGGCACCATGATCATTCTTGGTCCATCAGTCCCTCTTCAGCAGCACCAGCGTGTTCCTGGCCGGCACGGCGAGTCGGCAAAGTGTCCAACCAATCACTCGCTTCCTCAGGCCTGACAAAGAAAAATGTTCGATTGTCATATTCAACACGCAGTCGGGCCGGGAATAACATAGCATATTTTAGTTCCATGTCTCTTAGTCGCCGTTTCACACCTTGAAATCCCGTACGTTGTTTCTTGACCGATTGAGAAAAGTCCGGATAAAAGTTCACAGCGGCGTTCTCGAACTGCGTAGGGCCGCTTGTCCGTGCCGCCTGCAAAATGGCGTCGCGATCTCTAAAGTTGAAGATCCGTGCAATATTCGGACGGGGGGGAAGACCTGGCTTCGCCTGTCCCCCTGGCACTCTGTGCGCACGTTCGATGGCAAAGAATTTGCTCAGGCCCTTTGGTGCAAGATGATTAAGAATGAGGTCCTCCACTCGAAGATCAGTGGCGAGTGAACTAGAATCTTCCGGGACCCCAATAATACGCACGTTATTGTGCTGTGCACGGCCTTCAAAATCTTCCAAGCAACGTGCAAAAAAGTCATTAGCAGATCTAAGATTGCACACTTCTGTCTGCAAGTCGGACACATCCGTGGTAAGGCTGGATGTCTTTAGGTCCAGTGACTTCACTTTCTCATTCGTCTTGGCCAGATCAGTCCGAATGAGGTTGACATCAATAGCCACTGTGTCCAACTTCAGAGCCAAGGCTTCATACTGTTGGCCGATAGAAGACTGAATACCAGCAATGGCGCCCATCACGTCTTGTAGTGTTAAGTCCGCCAACACAGCAGGATCATCGACAACCTCCTCCCGGGTCTTAGGTGCGCCACCAGGGGATCCTTTAGAAAGTTTATTGCAATCCATGACATTCGTCTGGGTTGAACCTCCACGGACAGTGGTTTTGACCTTCCGTTTCTCACCCTCAGGCTTGCCCGTCATGGCGAGTCGGGTGCCCCGGAGGGAGGCTTGGGATCTGGTCCAAATGGCTCCTTAAAATTCACACACGAGAATACAGGAGGCAGTGTTGAGCCAAGTGGGGTCCACAGCCAAACAGTCGCCCGCTAGAAACTCAATGAGCTGGCTTGTCCGATCAACAGACACACCGCATATATGAGGCAGTGCACCGGAGAAACGAAACCGAAAGTGAAGTGAGGCTGTGGTCCGATCCCCTCAAGCCGTTGTTGTTAAATCATGACCTGGGCACTGCTACAACTCAAGATCCAGGCTGTTCCATGGAGAAGGCCGCAGATGTCAAGACGGCAAAACCCGGGGACCCTGTGTCCGATTTTGACCCAAAAACCTGCTAGTACATCAGCCGGGTTGTGTCTTCAATGACCTTCCATCAAATCAGGATATTGTCCAGGATAAATGCAGGAGGCAGCGAGGGTCCTCGGGAGCCCTGTGCTCACGCGGCCATCTCGGATGCGCGCGAAGCTCCTCCTCGAATCCTGCTACCTTGATACCGTTGCCACATTTGATGAAGATTGTGAGGATCACGACTGTCTCGATGTGACTGAACTTTGCACCAAACCAAGACCTGACATTGTTGATGAGCCATTGACTGACCCCGATTAAATTTTCTTTGTCAATGGTTCTTGCATAAGAGACAGTGTTGGTCAGTTGAGAGCAGCATTTGCTGTACGCACTATCACTGGAGTGGTTGAAGCTGCATGCCTGGAAGGAGTACACTCCGCTCAGGTGGCTGAAATCATTGCTTTGACTCGTGCCTGCTTGGCAGCAGGAAAAATTCGGATCACCGTCTATACTGACAGCCAATATGGATTTGGTGTGGTTCATGATTTGGGACAGTTATAGTCCCAGAGGGGTTATATGACATCTTCTGGATCCCCTATCAGGAACGGGGAATTTGTCAGATTGCTTTTGGAAGCTTTGCAATGTCCTAGTGAAATTGCAGTTGTGAAGTGCACAGCTCATGGTAAAGGGACAGATTTCGTGTCACCTGGAAACCGCTATGCGGATGAAGTTGCACGATTCTGTGCTGAGCAAGGTTATAACTTACTGAGCAAGAAATAGGTGGGCTACAGGAAAGAACAGAGTTGAACATGATGCTTGAATTGGCCGATACTTTGGATGATCTTAAGAATGTGGAGGAACAGGTGTCGGACCATGAGAAGAATGTGTGGATCAATTCAGGCTGTGTGAAAGGAGATGTAGACATTTGTGTCTCGAGTGATGGGAGAGCGGTTTGCCGGATGAGCTGTTGAACCTGATGGCAAGACTGATTAATGGCGCAATTCATTTGGGAAGAGATGCGATGATGCGAGTGTTCAGACAGACATGGTTCAATCCAAAGTTCCGTGCAGTGGCGGAAGCTGTGTGTCGGAGATGTGTCACGTGTCAGCAGATAAATGTTGGGAAAAGAACTGCAGTCACCATGAGTCACATTGGGAGGTCCAGAGGGCCTTTCAACTGAATGCAACTGGATTTTATCGAGATGCCCAGATGCAATCACTTGAGATACATTTTGGTGGTGGTGTGTGTGTTCTCACGGTGGGTGGAGGCATACCCGACACGCAGGTGCGACACACTTACAGTAGCTAAGCTATTGCTGAGGGAACTAGTGCCTAGGTTCGGGGTTCCAACCTCCTTGGAATCGGACAGAGGGACTTACTTCCATAGTGAGATCATGAGGATGCTTTGCACGGCACTGAACATTGATCAAAGACTCCATTGTAGTTATCGTCCAGAGGCTTCAGGGATAGTGGAGCAGATCAACGGAACTTTGAAAGCTCGAATGGCAAAGGTGTGTTCGTCCACATCCTTAAAATGGCCGGATGCTTTGCCTTTGGTGCTGATGAGCATGCGCAGTACCCAAGACAGGAGAACAGGTCTCTCGCCTCATGAAGTGCTGATGGGGAGGGCAATGAGGTTACCTTCGGTACCGTCGACAGCCTTGCTGAGTATCACAGAGTATCTGATCCTTGACTATTGCAAAGGACTTGCTGATGTCATCCGTTTTGTGTCTCATCAGGTGCAGGCTGCTGTGGTCCTGGCTTCCAGTGATCTCTGCCATGACCTGAGTCCGGGGGACTGGGTGTTGGTTTCGAAGCACGTGAGGAAAAGCTGTCTGGATGTTCGTTGGAAGGGACCCTACCAGATCATTCTTGTCACGAATACTGCTGTGAAGTGTGGAGGGCTGCCAAATTGGGTGCATGCTTCACACACTCGTCGAGTTCCAGCACCCTTGGAAGAAACAGCTCCTCTCCGAATGAAAATCCAGCTGAGGTGGCAGGGCCACAGGGGAGGACAAGCCAAGCTGTCAGGGTGTCTGACGAAGTTGGTTGCTCACCAGTTCAGGCTGAGGAGGGTCACGACAGGAGCGACACTGAAACTGCCTCAGAAAAAGGAAGTGACTGTGAGGGTGACCCAGAGCCAAACGTAGCTGAGGAGAGTTACGAGCAGAGAGAGCAAGAGAAGAGTAGGAGAACCAGCGGAGCAGAGGAACAGTGGCCGGAGAGACAGAGGCGACTGAATCTGAGGATGGTTCCCAAAAGGGACCTTGCTCCCGTGTCTGAGGAGTCAGAGTCAGACGAAGGAGAAGCAGAGCAAGTTCGAGGAGGTCCGAGGAGATCGAGGTGAACGAGGGTGCCTTGCCGAGGTACGCGACTCCTGAGTGGACCTATCTTGTGACTGATGCCATGCGTACTGAGATCGGGGAGAGTGAGGGCAGTGACGGTGATCAGTAACAGTCCTAACATCAAGTTGGACGTGTTGTTGTTGGTACCAGGACTTGAGATCGAAGGGGTACTGACCATCACTGTTCCGGATCCTCCGATTTTAAGCAGAATTCGTCATTTGATTTTGAGTAGGTTGCTTTTTCCTACATTTGGCCCTGAAATTTCAGCTCAAGAATCCATTGTTATTCAACTTGAACTTTTGGAATATGTGCTAGAAGCGGTTGGAACAAGACTTATCATTGATGACTGAGACGGTTGTAAATATTTGATGTAAATAACCTAGGTCCGAGTGGAATAAGAAGAAATTTAGGAACTTCCCATAGAGGATGGAGAAGGGTAGGGTTGTCTGTTGTTGCTGTAAATAAGGAACGGAAATCAAAAGGGGACTTTCAGCTTTTGAGGTGTGGTTCGAGTGCTTCGAGCAGCTGAAGAGGAAAGGAGACTCTTGTGTGCTGTTGCTGAACGACGAACTGAAAATAGTCCTGAGACCATGGAGGCTGGAAACCCGAATCGTAGAGCTAGGTGCATTGTAGGCACACTTGTAGGAGGAGTACTACTCTTCATTGTTTTAGTAGTTGTAGTCTCATACTTGGCACCACATGAGCAGGCAGTAGAGGTCGAGGGTACACCTACACCTACTACTCCTAGCAAAGAAGAGGTAAAGGTAGGATGTGACAGAGCTTTGCTGCTAGAAGAAAGTCGAAGATTACATGTAGATCTGTCCAAAGGTAATTTCAAGCTTAATGCGTATGCAAAATTGTTGTACGAGAACATTGATGCGATGGATGCGAAGGATTGCTATGTGTGTATGCAATTGCCTACTTCTGTAGATGAGGGTATTAGATACCATCATCTCCCATTGACTTATGGAATTTCATGTACTTTGCTGCTTAGCATATTTTATAGTCGTAATCATTTTGAATATTTTTTTTCAAATTATAATGCGATGCTTCCTGAAGTACTGGCATATAAGCATTTGAATAAGTATGATTATTATAAGTCAGAGGACAGGCTTGGAACGTATTTCATTCCGACCCAGGAGTTGGATACAGCTTATGTGCACCGTCATAATCTGACGTGCCTGTTGTCAGATACAGAGAAGAAGTTCATTGATCAAGTGGAAGATAGATACCGAAAACAAAAACAGTTGCGAGATTCAGGACAAGGTAGAGTGGACTGGACTGATGAAGAGAAGTTGCACAAGTCGAAGGGAAGTTATGGTCCGATAGCTTTAGATGAGGTACAGAAGGGGAAGTTGTGCATTCACAGACCACAGACATATTATGAGAATGTCAATGTAGGTCACACCAAGTGTGAGTATACATTCAATCTAGAGTACTATGCAAAGGACTTTTTGCAAGGTGTGGGGCAAGTGATTCCAACAGTGTATTTTGTCTGTGGGAGGAATGCTTATGTGCGATTGCCTGAGAAGTGTTATGGGACATGCTATTTAGCGATCCTATTCCCTAACATTTACCATACGGAAGATTTTGAGCTAATAGAAGGAGGACAACACGTGAGAGTGAAGCGGGGTGAAAGTGCAGGAGCCATATTTGGAGATGTTTTTGGAGCAATGATACCCATGGTGGGAGTGATTCTGAAAGACGTGAAGGTTCGAAGGCTGGCGACTGTTGTAGACGAATTATCCATGAATACAGCTAAGTCCTTAGTGGTGGTTGAGGGTGAGATGTTGTCGATAAGGACTATGGTTTTACAAAATCGTCTTGAATTAGACGTCCTTCTAGCGAAAGAGGGAGGAGTCTGTAAACTTTTGAAGGTCCAAGAATGTTGTACTTATATACCAGATAATAGCAAGGATCGGGAGAAATATATAAGCAACATTACTGCAATTCATTATGAGATTGAAGACTTGGCTGAGGAAACTGTGTGGGATAAAATTGGCCAAGGATTTGGCAAGGTTGGAAGTTGGTTTGCGAACCTTGGCAAGGGAATTCTTGGTTACATCCTGAAGCCGATTATCATCGTGGTATGTTGTGTGATTGGATTGTGGGGTCTGGTACGAGCATACCAGTGGTACAAGTCAAGTAGACTTGAGAGGTCACTGAGAATGCAGGAGAGACGAAAGGAGAGACTGCAGGACAGTCAGTATCAAAGTTTGAAAAACATGTAGATGCTCAAGAGATCTAGAATGGCAACAAGTTCTCTCTGAATAGGTTCTTAATCTTAAGGATGATGTAGTGTGTGATGACACAGGTCATCAAAGGGGGGAACTGAGAGAGCGCCATGTTATATCGAAATTTGTAGGGGTGCATTATAATCACTCGTAGTCAGCACCTATATATTTAGAGGACTTTTCACTAATGTAGTTTAGAATTGTAATGTTTGGGCCGGGGATCAGTGCAATAGGTGATGGAGGGTTTATTAATCATAGAAAAAATAGTGCCTTAACAATAATAGAAGTTTGCATAACGTAGAAAATTTAGTCACAGGTGAAATGTCGCATTAATTGTAATTTGCCTTAGTAGAAAATACATATGCTTATTAATGAGTGAATTAACCTAGGTTTTTAATATGAAAAGATGCATTGCTTGCATTGAAAATAGAGTTAACGTTTAGAACGATGAAATGTAATGTCATGCTGTGTTGGAAATGCATTCAATGTATAAGGGCCTAAGATGTGCTGAAGCCAGTAGAGGCCTAATTGTATTTTTCCTTGGTTAGCTTTAGTCGAAGAAAATGTTTTCTTTTTCTTGGGAAAGGCTGTCCTCAGCAAATTTTGAATTGTAACTTTGAATGTTGCAAGGGTTCTTCTCACGTACATCAGCCTGCAGGTGCAAACCCACGGGCCTCGTTAGGTAGAAGGAACCATTGTTTAGGAGTTAGGTTGGTAGGCGCGAGTGCAGAAAGGTTGCCAAGGAATTTGGGAGTGCAACATTTAGCGGAGAAGGTGCCTAGGACCCAAGGACACTCCAACGGACGCTTGATGGAGAGGAGCCATACTGGAAAAATCCGAACACCCACAATTGCCAGAGGGGCGTGCCTGAAGGCGTGTCGACTGTTTTTGGGGTTTTGTATTAGGAACAGCACCGGAAGGTGGAGATTCAGATTCAAGTGGGTTCTAGCAGAGAGCAGACTGGAGACAGAGTACGGGCTTTGGGGAAAGCAGGATGTAGGTAGATTGTGAACTCAAGGCAGAGTAGGGTGTAGGAAGGAGCATCTTAGAACGAGCTCGGTAGTTAGAGACTACTTATGGAAAAGTGAATGTACTTCTTAGGAAGTCTTCTCTGCTGACACCTTTATTCTTACCTCGGTACAATTCTAAGTAGGGATGTCACCTTAGAGTCAGTGTAGGGACAGCCTAACCAAAATGTATTTCCTTTTGTAAATGCAGTCTCGGACTCAAGTTGGGATTGTAATTCTTTGCCTAATGATCCTTGAATTGATTTTGCTTTTCATCTTGAGTTGTCTGAGACTCCTGCGTAGGATCATGTATGTATTAGTTCCGGTTTATTTCCTTTTTTTTTTTTTTGATTTCTGTAATTTTTTATTGTAGAAAAAATTTATATTTACATGGAGCATTACATATACATGGGTGGGGGAAGAAAAGAAGAAAAAGAAAGAAAAAAGAAGAAAAAGAAAAACGCCCGGGGGGAGGGGGGTTGGGCTGCTTCGTTTCCAGCTTTCAGTCTTATTGGAGTAAGTACGATTTCCAGTCGTTCGAGCGCGGCTTTGTCGTTTGGTCCTCCGTCCCCCGTGTTGCATTGATTGTCATTCTTGGTCCCACACCCCTGCCGCATGCGGGAGAGATAGAGAGAGAAGAGAGAAAAGGAGCACTGCGGGTTCCTGGTGTGTGCACTATCAGGAGGTCAGGGGTACTCGGCAGCTGCTGGTTTGGTGTCTGGCTGTGCTACCTATGGGGGTTTGTGCGACGATAGGTAATTGTCTAGGGACTCCCACATACTTGACTGCCTGTGTGTTTTGGGTGAGTGTTTCGCTGTGATGGTGTCCGCCCCTCGTAAGAAAGTGACCCAGTTGAGCCATGCTTTAGGCGTGGCTTTCCCTGTGTCTTTCCAATTGTACAGAACTGTTTTGACTGCTGCTGTCAGCAGAAGATCGATGAGGTCGCGGTCTTCTTTGGTTGTTATTGAGGGGGATGTGAAACCCAGTGCCAGGCTGTGGAAGTCTAGTTGCATAGTGTCCCCTGTGATCTCATTTATTAGTGTTCCAATTGTGTTCCAGAAAACTCTAACCTTGGAGCAGTGGAAGAGTAGGTGTGCGAGGTCTCCCTTTTCTTTGTTGCAATTCCAGCAGGAATCACTGTCACGGATTCCCATGGATGACAGGCGGGCGGGGGTCCAGTATGCCTTATGTATGAGCCAGAATTTAGTCTGGTTTAAAGTTGCCGTAACCTTTTTCCTGGATGTGGACCTCCATAGCTCAGCCCTCTCCTCCTCACTCAGCACTCTACCCACTAGTGTGCCCCAGTAGGTGTTGACTTTATCGTTAAGTTTGGTGGATTTTGGGCATAGGGCCTTGTAGAGGTGTGCGACTTGGTGTCCTAGTTTGTTAAGGTTAATAGCATATTGTATGAGTGATGGTGTTAGTCCGTTCAGGTTTGCCTTCCTTATTGGTACCTTAATCTTCAGGAAGTTGTACAATTCTATGCTCTCTAGGTCGTGTTCTTCCTTGAGTGTGTCGAAGGTTACGTTTGTGCCTTGTTTCTGTAGGTTGCTGGCCGTTGTGATGCCGTGCTTGTACCATGAGTGCATGTTCAGAGTCTTATCCCTGTATTTTATTGTAGGGTTATACCATATGAATTCAAACTGGGTTTTCTTTATGCTTGTCCCCATTAGTTTGTCAATACTTAGGAGTGCTGTCTTTGTGCTTCTTAGGATGGGGTTTTCTTTGATTGCTGGGTGTCGGGTTGCAGTAAGTAGGGCGATAGGGTTCATTCCTTTCAGTAGTCCTCGCTCAAGTGTTAGCCACGCCGGGGTATATTCTGGGCTCGGGGTGAGCCAGTATAGTCCCTGTCTGGCTATGCACGCTTTTTGGAATGTTCTGAAGTTCGTTATATTTAGGCCGCCTAGGTCTTTCATCAGCCTGAGTTTTTTTAGGCTTATTCTGGGCTTTTTCCCCCTCCACAGAAAAGTATTCAGCATTTTGTCTAGTCTTTTGTGGAAGTCTTCTGTATTTATCAATGGCAGCATGTTCAGCATGTAATTCACCATTGGTGTGAGCATCATTTTAATCGTTTCCACTCTCCCCACCACGTGGTGAATTTGGGAGACCAGCCCTCCACTCTTTCCTTTATTTTGTGTAGTGTGGCTTGTTCATTGTGTTCTAGTGTAGATCTAAGGTCTCTCTCGAAGAGGAGGCCCAGGTATCTGATGGGTTTCTGTTGCCATGTCAGGCTGGACGAGCCTAGAACCGTCTTAGTGGTGTGGACGTTCAGAGGTTTGCACTCGGATTTGTCCCTGTTTAATTTGTATCCCGAGACCTGGGCATATTGTTCTATCGTTTCCATCAGTGCCTTGATTGATTTCTCTGGGTCTTCGGTGATTATCGGCACGTCGTCTGCATATGCCGCTAGCTTGAAAGTTTCTCCCTCTACTGGTATCCCCGCTATGTCTGTATTAGCTCTGATCATGTTTAGGAGTGGTTCTATCGCTAGCAGTGTAGTGTAGTTCCTATCTTCCCAATAGGCTCTGCGCATTGGAATAATACCTACAGCAGTAAAGGCCTAGGCCAGACGTTAACTAGGTCTACTACTGTCGATACTAGACTTAAAGTTTTGGGTTTGCCAGCGTAGCTCAGAGTTCGCTAGAAACTTTCTCGAATGTTCAAGGAGGAATTAACTTCCCTGATTAGACAAGAAGGGATTTAGTTTCTGACAACCATAGAACATGACAACTTTGCTCTCCCCTAATCAAGAGTCAATCTCGAGAGTCGTGTGAACAAAAGGCAAATTATTTTACTCAGTCAGTACGTGCATTCTTAGTCTCATCAGAATGTAGAGAAAAGGAAGAGACGGGCGTGTTCAATAAAAAGGTGTTATTTATTGATCAGTCTCTTTTCTCGTACAAGAGAAATGGATCGATATTATTGCAATACTTATAGCTAAGTAAAGTGCATACATTAAAAGCAATAGTATAAAATAATACTGTAAAAACATTGATATGGTTTCTAAGCCATATGATGTTTAAAATGAATAAAATATATTTTACATACACATATACATTTGACTAAACGTACTCAACTGGTGTTTCTAGATACGCCTACCCCGTGTACCTGACCTAAGTCTAATACGTGGGCGGGAATAGAAAGTTACAGTTTAAGTTAAGTTTGTTTTTGCCAAGTGAATAACTATAGAATTCTCTGTGAGGGGTTATTCAGTTCTGTACCTGGAATTTAGGATGAATGAGGAATGGTATCTCTCTCTCTGGTCTCGATATTCCAGGCTGCCTGCGAGGGCTGCCCAGAAACGCCGGTGCTGGATTCTCGGCAGGAGAAAGCAGCGCGTCTCTCAGCGCGTCAGGAAGGCGGGGCTGCTGCCAGCGGGGTCTGCTCTGCTCTTGGCTTCGGCAAGTATGGCTGCTCCGTCTCGTCACCACGCGTGTGTTTGCATAGGGCAAGATCGGTAATATTTATACCTTTAAGGTGCCGAGATTGACGTAAGGATGGACATAGATACGTCAATAAAGATGTCATACGACTTGCTCGTTAGCACATTCTTTTACTAAAGTTCTCTGTGAAATCAAAACAATGGCCGCAGGGTTTTGCCCAGGTTGTCATAGGTTTGATTTGTTATGAGAACTCCGTATGCCTTATCAGGGACTGGAGGAATATCGCTTGTCTAATTAGATCGCAAGCGTTATGACCTAATCAGATAACACGTTCCTGTGCCGTAGTGTGACTGCGTCAGATAACGGTATCTGCATCATGGGGGTTTTCTGCCTCATGGGCTGACTGCTAGTTAACTTGTTGGTTTGTTTAACTAGAATAGGGTCAGGAATAGGGGGATCGATTCAGAACCGATAGGAATACATGACACCCACTCCACGCTAACTATGGACATATTTACTAATCTAGGCATAGTATAACATAGTACAACATACTATAGAGTAGTGTGTATACCTTACCACCCCAAAATACATAAATGCATTTTGAAATTTTCAAATATACTGAAAAAAATTGCAGACATATATATATGGTATGCACTCAAGCTGTAGAAAAATGCCAAAGTAATCGCATTTGTATACATTATTGCTTATTTGGTATATGAGAATTACACATGAAATGGTTTCTGACAGAAAAAAGTTTCGAGACCATTCCATCACAGAATAAAATATCTTTATGAACATGCCAGCGGGCAGCTAATGTCTATAAGCTATCTAATATTTAGAAACCTTAGTTCTCTAAGAATAGTTCTTACTTTAAGCAGAAGATAGTGTCCCGGAAAATATGCAAAAATATTTGGGGCTGCTGAAAAAACTGCTGTCCGTGAACTGGAGCGAAAATGTTCATGTGACTTTATTTTTAAAGTTGAAGGCCGAATTCAGGGAACGCCGTGTGCGAGTTTGCTCAAAAGTCTCTATTTCTGTTCGGGTGAGAACATCATATCATTTAGGCTTTCGAAAAAACTGTCAACAGCTTCCTGGGAAAGTTCCACTAACTCGGAAATAGGTGTAATCATGCATTCATGCGCATGATTGTCTCCATTGACATTCTGATTTGCATTACTGACAGAAGGTCGTACCTGTTCGATGCTGCTTTCATCTTGAACTTCACTACCCATCAATCGTAGTGGTGAAGCTTCCACGAATGCCGTCATCAGGATTGGTAGCCTTTGAGGGCAGCACAAAGCATGAACCTTAATCGGGCTCAACAATGTTTCTGCATCCATCGGCGCATCCGATTGTAGCGTCAGACAGGTGTCTAACGCATTCTTCTCCGCATAGCAGACACCTCAATACAGGTAAAACACATCTTTGCCACATTGGTCGAAATGATAGAAACCAAGTCATGTTCAGGTCTCTAAGCCGGGAGAGTCCCAGGATTTTTGATATCCGGTCCCGGTATCCAATGGCTAGGATTGTTTCTTCCCTTGTCGCAAGAGTTTTGTCTGTGACATGGGTTGCCATAACGAAAAATAAGGACTAAGAATAGGATTCCTGCAATTAGTCCCAGGATCAGGGGAAGTCCGCCAAAAATCGAATGGACGAAATCTGGAAAAATACCCAGTATGGCTTTGAATGGTGTTAATGCCATCGAAAATACTGTCTTAAATACCTTTGAGACCCCATTGGTATCAGAAATATTTAAGATTTCACTTAGGATTTCCGCGAAATGTACGGGGGAATTAGTTGATAATAATGTATGTATCTCTGCAGTCGTCCTTGCGACTTGTAGATCATACGTTTCTTTTGATGACGACAGCCTGGTAGGCGTCTGAAGAAGGACTGTTTTCATTCTGCTTAAAGTATCTATTCGAATAGAAGTAATTTTCAAATCGGGCCATGCCCTTGCCTCCCTGTCTGGGAAGGAGCTGGGGAACAATGAGCGTCCACAGCACTTGACCTTCGCAGTCATAGTAACTAGATAAGGAGTCCTGGGCATAAGACTACAACATCTGCGGTCTACAATAAGAATGTAACTCCCATTATAGAGTCTTTGAAAGAATGGTTCTATTTCAGTTGCAGGTGCGCCTTGCTGGTGACATGAAAGGTTGTATGAATTCCCTTCACAGGCTCCATGCAAACTAATTCCGTTACACAGAAGCGTGCCGCTTAGTGACATCGCACAATTGTTGCCACTAAGAAACACTTTCTGGCCTTTATTACTGACACATGCATGTGAATAGGGCAGGTTCCATGTTGTTTTAAGGTACCCCTTTCCCAATTTCTCGTACATGCCAGCCTGTATATATTTTTGGCAGTATTGAAACCTGAAGGTTGAGATTGGAATATTTATGATTCCGTGTATTATCCATTCACTGACAGGTCGTTCTGACATTGTCATTGGTAATCTTTCTAGTTTTTCAATGCTCAAGATTGTATAATCAGCACCCTTTTGTGCCATACCGATTTGTCTATCAGTAAGGTTAAAGATTTGGAATAGTGACCTTGTGTTGATTAAACGCCAAGGCACATAGCCTGAACGCAGATTTTGTAACGTCCAGCCAAGCTGTACAATAGAACGCAATTGTGACTGACCATGCTGTAATAACAGTAAGTCTTGCGATAATATATCGATTGCTGAAGACACAATGCTGTCCAATGAAAAAATTCTGGAGGACAGAGTCATTAACCCATTGTCCACTACAGAAAGTGATTTTTCCAAATTAATACGGTCAATTTCCAGTATTCTTTCTGCTGTTTCAATTTGATTAACCTTCCAGGCCTCATTGTATGCTGCATATACAGAGGCTGCTATGAAACGCTTTTGACGCTGTTTGCGTGGTCCCAAAGTGAAGTCACGCAAGTCAGCACCATCAGTAAGTAAAGTTAGGTGTTGCTTAATTTCAGCCAGTGTGGAAGTTTGTAGCCATTGAAGGCATAATTTGCCCACACTGTAGGTGGTTATTATCCCTGGGTGATGTCTTTGAGGATATCTAGGGTCTGGCCTGTTCATTTTGAAACCCTGTGTTTTGTTCAGGAATCTGTTTTGACAGTTATTAGTATCTGTGGGCCAGATCAACCACTGTTTCCAATCAGGATGTGTTCTGTTTTGGTTTAATAAATGGTTTACGTCTATCTCTTCATCTGTATCAGAGTTATTGCTAAACATTGTTGGCTTTGGAATAGATGGTTTAATTAAATCTTTGATTTTGGCTAGGCCAAGACAGGTGGTTTGTTGAACAGTGTCATTTAAAAATATCATTTGTTCTGGGATCATGCAGGCTCTAAACAAAGCTTCTATACCCTGTACTTGCCAATCTTTTGTACCCCAAACACTTTTCAATTCAACATTTTTGTCCCAATAATCAAATCCAAAAGTATTCATTTGTGCAAAAAATGAGTCTGAATATAACAATTTTGTGTTGGTTATCATGGTCTTGGTTCCTGTCTTGTTCGACAATTTAAAATAAAATGTTTCAGCATTACTTGTGTTAAAACCTGAAAAATATGAATATTTGTCGTAAACGGTTCTTGAGCTCCCTTTTGGGGGTGTTGCACAATGTTCCCATTGATTATAATTTAAAACATTTCTAGGTTGTGCAGATCTATGTAAAAAGTGGTTACCATAGTGGTTATAGCAATACATACTATCATAATTTGTAGAACCCTGCAAATAATCATGTTTGGTAAATTTAGCAGACATTACTAAGTCAGACATCATATTATTAATGCTTTCGAAGTCCCAATCATCAGCAAATGAGTTTGGTTTTGCAAAGTCACTCAAGGAGATCTTAATTTGGTGTGGATATTTCAGGATCTCGACCGGACCATAAATTTCATAGTCAGTGTTGTCCCAGGCTACCCCACCAGGTATCGGATTGGCTGTGAAGTTGGCTGAAGAAAGTTCTCTTTTCTCGACGTGTGAAGATGTGTGTGGTTTGAGGATCAAGTTGATGTTCTGACTTGCTGTGTCCATTTTAGCATATTTTCCCTCAATGAAGCGTCCCAAAGTAAGTACCATGATGAGCCAAAGTATGAGGATAAATGCACCAAAACCCACCCAAAATTCAATCCATGGGGAAACCAGATATGTTTCTTGCAGTTGTTTCAAAAGTTCCTTAGCTTTGTCTTTAAAGGTTTTTGATGATGGCTGTGTCTTTGATTCACTGAAGCCTTCAGAGGAATCATCGAAGTTTATGAAGTAGCCGGATGCAGTTCTGTCAATTGTTCCAATTGCTTCAGGATTTTTGTTTCTTGCATTTTCACTTGGTACTTCATTATAGATTGGTGTGTCTCTGCTAAATGTTTTTATTTGGGTTTTCAGAGGTCTGAGTTCTATTGCATTGTTGCATAGTCCTTGTTGTTCTTCTGTAGGCGTTTCGAATGTGATGAGCCTCTTTGTTAGGACCTCTGTACTGGTAGCAAACCTTGGTGTTCTGCTACTTATTGGGAGTCCACTTGGCCTACTGTTTGTTATCGGCCACATGTTGTGGTTTTACCAGGTCGATTGATACAACTCGGTTCTCCTTTTTACCAGCAAGTGGCGGTAGTACAACTGATCTTGTCCCGTTGACAGACAAGACAGGAACTGCTTTTCTGTAAGAAGGCCCAAATTCCTTCTTTACCGCGATCTTTTCCCTGACTAGATCCCCGACTTTTGGAATCCAGACAGGTCTTGCTGGGACAGGTGGTGGTTCTTCAGTGGTTGTTGGCTGTTGTTTCAACTTTATGTTGCTCAGGTCTTTTCTTGTTTTGTTTAAGTCCTGCAAAATAGCCAAACGGTCTTTGATATCAAAGGTTTTTTCTTTCACCACTGAAGTCTGACTATCAATGTCAGAGATCATCATCCTAGTTCCAAATAATAATTTGTACGCACTGAATCCCTTCAGAGAATTTCTTGGCAAGTTATTGAGACTACGTTGGACACTTATTAGATGTTTGACCCACCCAGCTCCCGAACCTAATATCCTTTCTGCTATAGATTGCTTTATGCCTTGGTTTTTTCTTTACACCATCCCGTACCCTCAGGAAGGAAGTGAGAAGATTCCCGCTGGACTGTGCTCATTCGGCCATGTTTCCCCCCAGGCTGGTGGGCCTGAGTGAAAACAATGGTCGAACGTAGCATGCTCTTAGCGTATATGCCATTTAGACTCGCAAATCTTGTATAACAGTCCGGACGTCAGCCGAGTGCTGGTGATCTACATTATAAGTGGAACTAGCCTGTATATGTTAATCGCAAGCCCTGCTTTTTACTGGTGATATTATCTGCCGTAATACGACGAGGTATCAAACTGTTTCTCTCCCCACTGCGATCTCTATTGCAGTTTGGGCAGCGTTTTACAAACATGGTGTGACGCAGGCTCATGCCTGGCCACCAGTACCGTGATTGTAATTCTTCCAGAGAATCTTTTAATTTAAGGTGTCTGAGACCCTCGCCCATGTGTGCGTCTGCGATTAACAAGTTTCTCCTGTCCATGTTTGGAATCACTCTATCCCCCACTCCAGGGATTCGAGCAAAAGGGACGGAGTTTGCATCGATTATGTATGTATAATTGAGTGGATAGTTGATCGGTAACGCTGAGCAGTCGCCTTTTGATGACGTTTTCCCCGCCAGCACTGTTTCACCGTCAATGTATTTTAATGTACGCTTTTTTCGAACTACGGGAGTCGATTTAGTGGCTGCCGCTGCGGCTGTTTCAGCCAATGAATTCCCTACAACGTGAACGCCATCACGCTGATGACTCAGTGAGTGTGTCACGTGAGTCTTTGGTAGTTCTTTTTGTAAAAGAGCTATTTGTTCCCAGAGCAGTTTCTGCTTTATTGGTGCATCTGTGTAATCTTTGTAACCGTTTTGAATCCATGTCTGCAAATCCTTGTTGTATGATTTGACGCAGTAATATGAATCTGACACTATAAGTGTCGGGAATTCGCGATCCGCATTATCTAGCGCCATTTTCAATGCTATTATTTCAGTTTGTTGTTCTGAATTATTTTCTACTGAGTGTGTCTTTGTTAATAGAGGTTTTAGTTTACCTCCGCGCCACACTTCTTTTGTAATCTCACATGTGGGGTTGTATGCTTGTTCTCCCCAAACGGAGGGTTGAGCATGTCCATCTGTATAGATTACACAGGCGTAATGTCGTAAGGGCAGAATGTCGGTTGGCAGAGGATATGTTTTTTCATATTCTAAATTTTCCATTTCTTCTAGTTCTGGATCAAAGTAGTAGTATACTTTGTCCGTTGTGATTGAATTCACCCATTGTATCCATTCCGGATTCAATGTTGTTGTTGGTAAATTACACGGTGTTGTTAATGCCTCAAAGGCTGATTCAGCTGTTCTGACTGTGATATGTCTACCGTCAGCTTGATCTTTTTCTCTAGCTATTGCGGCTTGAACTGCATGAATAATTTTTTCTTTGTTGCTGAATTTCTGTTCAGCTTCTGTGTACAAGTGTGATTTGAATGCAATTGGTACCTTTTCTCCCTCATTAGAGGTTAGGTATGTGAATCCGCATCTCCCTGGGATGACTCGAATCACAAGATTGCGTGTGTTATCACGTGTTTCTAATTTTGTTTTAATTAGCATGTCTGTTTGTAAGGATCTCAAAATTTCTGTGTGTATTTGAGTCCAACTGGATCTTTTAAAGTCTGGTTTAATTAGATCATAAAGGGGTTTGACCCTTTCTGCGTAATTTGCAATGTATGTTCTTCCGAAATTTAGGAAGCCTAGAATCGACTGTAAGTTTTTTAGTGTTCTAGGTGCTTGGAGTACGGCACATTTCTCTAGGAAATTGTCAGCCAGGCTTTTGCCTTCACTTGATAACTCATATCCTAAGAATAGGACCGTCAGATGGGCAATTCTGGACTTTTTAAAGTTGAATTTGTAACCCTCTGCTGTGAACCCAAGTATTATGGTGTTCACTCTTTTCAAGTGAGTCTCCAAGTCATCATCTGTTAAGTAAATGTCATCGACATAAGATAATGCTTCATCTTCATATAATTGTAGTAATTCTGTTACTCTCGCTGAGAATACCCCCGGGCTATTCTTGTACCCCTGGGCTAACCGACAGAATTGTTTTTGAGTGCCATTTACTGAGAATGCAGTTAAATATCTGCTCTCTGGTGCTATGTTTTGACAAAAGAATCCATTGGAGATGTCCAAGGTTGTTTTGTATTTTTTGCGCACTATGTTATTCATTAGTGCAGCACTGAGTGAGTTTTGCACTGCAAAAGTTTTGCAACATGTGTTAAGGTGTCGGTAATCCAAAACTAGACGATATGAATTGTCTGGTTTGGAGACCGGAAACAAAGGATTGTTCATTTGTGAGGTGCAAGTTTCAATCACCCCCTGGTATTCTAGCTGATCTAGTATTTCATTTACCTGTTTTTTAGCTTCTTGCTTAATTGGGTACTGCCTTTGTGCAGTAGGTTGTGATTTTAACTGGATTTTGTGAGGAGGAGAATCCTCATCCCATCCTACATGATTTTTATATAAAGCAGGTGCTAGAGCCACTGCCCACTTTCTAGCAAGTGTGTACTTTTTATGAATTGGAATTTGATTTGAGAAGGCAGGCATAATTACTTCTTCGGCAAGCAAAAGAGTGTTGTACAGAGTTCCCCAGGGTGAGCCAGTGTTGTAGCTCAGTCGATTGTCTCTCTCAGTTAGGGTGGCGGGACAAGTGCATGGTGTAGACCCTTTTCAGAATTTTAGGATACCTCACACAAGTCACCGACAGGCCAACACCTGCTGTCCCAATCGGTGTCCGTCCAGCGTCATCATTGGTATCCTGCTCCTACGGCAGGCTGGCGGTGCAATGCCCGTCGGGCAGCCCGAAGGGCCGCACTTTGATGGAGATCTTTTATTCCGAGCCAGCGGGTGTATGTGTGTGAGGGACCTAGGGAGTGCAATAGTGAGCAAGGGGGTGTGTGTGTGTAGAATTAAAAGAAGTCAGTCGAGTCCATTAAGAATAACTTTAATGATCAGGCTCGCTGCTTTGTTAAAATTAAGGGGTATTAAGGAGTGATAGACAATGAGACCAATCCTTATTCAACCCTTCATGTGAAAACGGTCGACATGTTTCTTGCCGTAAGGGCAATTCATCAGGACCTTAGTGCTCATATAATTGCTGGGTGTCTACTAGATTGCGAAGACCCCCATATACGACCTGAGTGGTGTCGTACTGGAATGGTTCCAGGCGGGAAACCTACTGGAAACTGAAAATTTGAATAAACAGACATACATGGTGTTAGGGTATGCTAGTAACAGTTTACATCAGCAGGTGCCTGTGTATCAAGGTGACTTGACCGTGCATATCCCGTGAGTACAAACGCTATGCCATAGCAAATTGCATGGTACTGTGAGAGAGAGGTGATTAATAAAACCAGTGCGCACAGTCGAACACGCTCTATATGTGAGCAGTCATGCTGTAAGTTTTTAAAGCATGCATCTCAGTGCAAAGGGCGTGGCTAACGACTATGCGACTTGCCGAGTCCTGTGTGAACCCAATATGCCGGGCCATTAGTGATGTAGCGCCCCAACCCAGTCAGTTGGTAAGGGCGGCCCGTTTATTCATTACTAAGTTATGAATATACAGATATGCAGACTGAATAGTTCAGTCAAACATTCCAAAAGATAAAAAAAGGGAAAGAAACCGCAAATATAAACACAATTCACATATATACAAATTCAGGACGCTCATATCCAGTCTGACACTCCGTCATGTGCTCAAGATCGGTATTTGCGTGGTGATCGCGGTCACAGGTACACAGACAAAAACGCCCAAAACAAGGACAGTGCCCTGATTAGCGTGTGCGCGTGAGCGCGAACAATGCCAACAATGATGACAATGCGCTTACCCGCTAATGTGGATCCGGGTGCCTCACAAGCTGTCCATGTGGGGCCAACAGCGGGTGAGAGGTTCCTATGGGGAAAGTAAGGCAACCCGCGGGGTTAACGGAAAAAGTAAAAAGTAAAAAGTAAACACCATCACGCAGCGTCCCTCGTGAAGGGGATCCGCTGGCGGATGGCTCGCCGGGCGTCTAGCATAGAGCGCGCGGTCTATGAAAGTGGCTCCACACCTTACCTCAAGCGTCGCTGAAGGCGGGCATCTCAGCACCTACCCCTCCCACGGTCGCAAGTAGCAAGGACAGCCGGCTAGGATGCCCGGGAGTCTACAGTGTAGTTAAAGGGAAATTGACATCGGGCGCGCACCAAGCGGGGGGCGTGTCCCTCTGGTTGCTCTGCCCCGGAATGCAAGAGTGGAAAGTGAGAAGGGGTTAGCTCGAGGCAGCAGCTAGAACGCCCTTCAATGCGGGGGCCATCTTGGAACGTACAGTAGAAGCTGATTTGTTATCTCAGTACTCATTAAGGAATGGACACTGAAGTCCAAAATCATGCCTATCTGGCGAGGGCAGTCCAGGGCACCCCCTCGTTCAATCCCCGTTCCTCGCACTGTAATCGGTGTACCCATCTTTGTTCAAGTCGGAAGAGGGCTTGTTGATTGAAGTTAGGTACACACTCTAGTACTGCCCACCTGATGTTTTCTGGGCGATGATGATTAATTTTGCAGTGTTCATACAGTCTAGTGTGCGATTTTTGGCACCGAATGTTGCTGTTGTGCTCAATTATACGTTGTTTGATCGGACGCATGGTCATCCCAATGTATACCAGATCACAAGGGCAGATCAACACATAGATGCACTTGGAACTATTGCAGTTGGTATGCTTGTTCATTGTCCATGTGAAGTCGCCCGGGAGTACAATGGTCTTGCCTTGGATGGTTTGGGGGCAGACAACGCAGGACCCACAGCGATAGTGTCCAGTTACTGGGGGAAGGTCCCAAAGAGTGCTGGCAGTCTGGGTGTTGGTCTTCTTAGGACGGGTGTGGATCAGCGTGTCCTTCAAATTAGCCGTCCTCTTAAAAGCAAAGCGAGGACGTGGAAGTTCCAACCCCACAGAATTGAGAAGGTCCCAATGTGAGGTGATCGTTTTTTTGATGAACGAGGAGTGTTTCGTGAAAGAAGTCACACAAACAATCGTGTCCTCTTGTTCCTTGGGGTGTATTTCGAGCAGGGCCTCCCTGTTATTGTTAAGGGCTCTCTTAGTGGAGGTTTTCAAGAGATGAGTGGGATAGCCCCGGGCCTGAAGCTTGGTCTGCAGGGATCGGGCTTGCTGTTTGTAATCAGTAGTTGAGCTACAGTTCCTCCGGAGGCGGAGAAATTGGCCGAAAGGTAAATTGTCCCTGAGGGATCTAGTGTGGTGGCTGGTGTAAGATAATAAACTGTTCCTATCAGTATCCTTTTTGTACAGAGTGGTACTGATGGTGGTAGGTTCCAGTGATATAGAGAGGTCCAGAAATGGTATGGATTGATTGGAGATCGTGCCCGTGAATTTTAAAAAGGGGTTCTGTTGGTTTATCCACGAGCAAAAGGCCTCACAAGTCGAGCGGTCACCCTTCCAGAACACCAGGATGTCGTCGATATACCGGCGCCAACACGTGAGGTTTTCACGATACGGGTTCTGTTCAGGGGGGTAGATGCACTTCTCTTCAAACAATGCCATATAAATGCATGCCAGGCTCGGCGCAAAGGTCGAACCCATCGATGTTCCACGGATCTGATGGTATAGGTTCGACCCGTATTTGAAGAAGTTCTCAGTTAGTGCAATGTGTGCCAGCTCCATGATGAAGGAGATTGGGGTGGGAGACTGCCACTCTTCTCTTCGGAGTAGGGACTCCACTGCTTCCAGCGTGGCCTGTTGTGGAATATTTGTATATAATGCTTCCACATCGAGGGTAAGGAGGAAGTCGATGTCTTCCCTGCCATCCATATCGTCAATGAGGCGTAACACATCTCTGGTGTCTTGAAGATAAGACGGGATCGATTTGACCAGAGGCTGAAGAAAAGCATCACAGAACTGGGAAAGGGGTTCTAAAAGAGAACCGATGCCCGACACAATTGGTCTCCCTGGGACCGGACTGGTACCCTTGTGTATTTTTGGTAGTGTATAAAAATACGGTGTTATCGGGTCCGTTGTAACCAGGAATTCTGCCTCATTCTTGCTGATCCATTCGTTGGTCTCTGCTTCAATAACCAGAGACATCACAGTAGTAGTTAGTCGATTGGTGGGATCCTCAGTTAGTAGTCTATAGTGTGTGGTATTGGCTAGTTGGCGTCTACACTCCCGATCATAGTCGTCATGATTCTGTATGACCGTCGCTCCCCCTTTGTCCGCCTGCTTAATAACAATTGAGGGGTCCCTACCGAGGGCGTTAGCTGCCTGTCTCTCAGCATTGGACAAATTGTTGAAGGGTTTGGTTGTAGGGATCTTCTGCATGGTTTTCAAAACAGCTCTTTCAAAAGTTAGGACCTCTGGAGGTACCATCCCGTCAGACGGGGTAAAGGTCGAAGGTTTCCTCAGGCCTGTATCGTCGCTGGGGAGTATTTGTCGGTTATCAAAAAACGCTCGAAGGCGTATCTTCCTGAAAAACTGTTTGAGCTCGATCATCTCCTGAAAGGAGTCAGGGATTGGGGTAGGGACAAAACCCAGGCCTTTTTCCAGAACACTCGTCTCTGGGCTCGAGAGAATTCTGTTTGATAGATTCACGATTAGACTCGTCTCCCTCTGGTTGTCGCGCTCCTGGTCTCCACTCCGGTCGGCTCCGGCGTCTGGTCCTGCCACTGTACTCCTTTGTTCCCTCCTCGCTTTCGCCCTCTTCCTCTGCCCCAACCTCTGCCTTGAAAAGGAGGCTGATTAGGAGGGTAGAATTGCGGGGGGGCTTGTGGATAAAAGGGGTATTGCCATGGTGGTGGTAGATGGGGTGGGCCATGGAACATTGGACCAAGGTCCTAATCAGCCTCCTTTTCAAGGCAGAGGTTGGGGCAGAGGAAGAGGGCGAAAGCGAGGAGGGAACAAAGGAGTACAGTGGCAGGACCAGACGCCGGAGCCGACCGGAGTGGAGACCAGGAGCGCGACAACCAGAGGGAGACGAGTCTAATCGTGAATCTATCAAACAGAATTCTCTCGAGCCCAGAGACGAGTGTTCTGGAAAAAGGCCTGGGTTTTGTCCCTACCCCAATCCCTGACTCCTTTCAGGAGAGGATCGAGCTCAAACAGTTTTTCAGGAAGATACGCCTTCGAGCGTTTTTTGATAACCGACAAATACTCCCCAGCGACGATACAGGCCTGAGGAAACCTTCGACCTTTACCCCGTCTGACGGGATGGTACCTCCAGAGGTCCTAACTTTTGAAAGAGCTGTTTTGAAAACCATGCAGAAGATCCCTACAACCAAACCCTTCAACAATTTGTCCAATGCTGAGAGACAGGCAGCTAACGCCCTCGGTAGGGACCCCTCAATTGTTATTAAGCAGGCGGACAAAGGGGGAGCGACGGTCATACAGAATCATGACGACTATGATCGGGAGTGTAGACGCCAACTAGCCAATACCACACACTATAGACTACTAACTGAGGATCCCACCAATCGACTAACTACTACTGTGATGTCTCTGGTTATTGAAGCAGAGACCAACGAATGGATCAGCAAGAATGAGGCAGAATTCCTGGTTACAACGGACCCGATAACACCGTATTTTTATACACTACCAAAAATACACAAGGGTACCAGTCCGGTCCCAGGGAGACCAATTGTGTCGGGCATCGGTTCTCTTTTAGAACCCCTTTCCCAGTTCTGTGATGCTTTTCTTCAGCCTCTGGTCAAATCGATCCCGTCTTATCTTCAAGACACCAGAGATGTGTTACGCCTCATTGACGATATGGATGGCAGGGAAGACATCGACTTCCTCCTTACCCTCGATGTGGAAGCATTATATACAAATATTCCACAACAGGCCACGCTGGAAGCAGTGGAGTCCCTACTCCGAAGAGAAGAGTGGCAGTCTCCCACCCCAATCTCCTTCATCATGGAGCTGGCACACATTGCACTAACTGAGAACTTCTTCAAATACGGGTCGAACCTATACCATCAGATCCGTGGAACATCGATGGGTTCGACCTTTGCGCCGAGCCTGGCATGCATTTATATGGCATTGTTTGAAGAGAAGTGCATCTACCCCCCTGAACAGAACCCGTATCGTGAAAACCTCACGTGTTGGCGCCGGTATATCGACGACATCCTGGTGTTCTGGAAGGGTGACCGCTCGACTTATGAGGCCTTTTGCTCGTGGATAAACCAACAGAACCCCTTTTTAAAATTCACGGGCACGATCTCCAATCAATCCATACCATTTCTGGACCTCTCTATATCACTGGAACCTACCACCATCAGTACCACTCTGTACAAAAAGGATACTGATAGGAACAGTTTATTATCTTACACCAGCCACCACACTAGATCCCTCAGGGACAATTTACCTTTCGGCCAATTTCTCCGCCTCCGGAGGAACTGTAGCTCAACTACTGATTACAAACAGCAAGCCCGATCCCTGCAGACCAAGCTTCAGGCCCGGGGCTATCCCACTCATCTCTTGAAAACCTCCACTAAGAGAGCCCTTAACAATAACAGGGAGGCCCTGCTCGAAATACACCCCAAGGAACAAGAGGACACGATTGTTTGTGTGACTTCTTTCACGAAACACTCCTCGTTCATCAAAAAAACGATCACCTCACATTGGGACCTTCTCAATTCTGTGGGGTTGGAACTTCCACGTCCTCGCTTTGCTTTTAAGAGGACGGCTAATTTGAAGGACACGCTGATCCACACCCGTCCTAAGAAGACCAACACCCAGACTGCCAGCACTCTTTGGGACCTTCCCCCAGTAACTGGACACTATCGCTGTGGGTCCTGCGTTGTCTGCCCCCAAACCATCCAAGGCAAGACCATTGTACTCCCGGGCGACTTCACATGGACAATGAACAAGCATACCAACTGCAATAGTTCCAAGTGCATCTATGTGTTGATCTGCCCTTGTGATCTGGTATACATTGGGATGACCATGCGTCCGATCAAACAACGTATAATTGAGCACAACAGCAACATTTGGTGCCAAAAATCGCACACTAGACTGTATGAACACTGCAAAATTAATCATCATCGCCCAGAAAACATCAGGTGGGCAGTACTAGAGTGTGTACCTAACTTCAATCAACAAGCCCTCTTCCGACTTGAACAAAGATGGGTACACCGATTACAGTGCGAGGAACGGGGATTGAACGAGGGGGTGCCCTGGACTGCCCTCGCCAGATAGGCATGATTTTGGACTTCAGTGTCCATTCCTTAATGAGTACTGAGATAACAAATCAGCTTCTACTGTACGTTCCAAGATGGCCCCCGCATTGAAGGGCGTTCTAGCTGCTGCCTCGAGCTAACCCCTTCTCACTTTCCACTCTTGCATTCCGGGGCAGAGCAACCAGAGGGACACGCCCCCCGCTTGGTGCGCGCCCGATGTCAATTTCCCTTTAACTACACTGTAGACTCCCGGGCATCCTAGCCGGCTGTCCTTGCTACTTGCGACCGTGGGAGGGGTAGGTGCTGAGATGCCCGCCTTCAGCGACGCTTGAGGTAAGGTGTGGAGCCACTTTCATAGACCGCGCGCTCTATGCTAGACGCCCGGCGAGCCATCCGCCAGCGGATCCCCTTCACGAGGGACGCTGCGTGATGGTGTTTACTTTTTACTTTTTACTTTTTCCGTTAACCCCGCGGGTTGCCTTACTTTCCCCATAGGAACCTCTCACCCGCTGTTGGCCCCACATGGACAGCTTGTGAGGCACCCGGATCCACATTAGCGGGTAAGCGCATTGTCATAATTGTTGGCATTGTTCGCGCTCACGCGCACACGCTAATCAGGGCACTGTCCTTGTTTTGGGCGTTTTTGTCTGTGTACCTGTGACCGCGATCACCACGCAAATACCGATCTTGAGCACATGACGGAGTGTCAGACTGGATATGAGCGTCCTGAATTTGTATATATGTGAATTGTGTTTATATTTGCGGTTTCTTTCCCTTTTTTTATCTTTTGGAATGTTTGACTGAACTATTCAGTCTGCATATCTGTATATTCATAACTTAGTAATGAATAAACGGGCCGCCCTTACCAACTGACTGGGTTGGGGCGCTACATCACTAATGGCCCGGCATATTGGGTTCACACAGGACTCGGCAAGTCGCATAGTCGTTAGCCACGCCCTTTGCACTGAGATGCATGCTTTAAAAACTTACAGCATGACTGCTCACATATAGAGCGTGTTCGACTGTGCGCACTGGTTTTATTAATCACCTCTCTCTCACAGTACCATGCAATTTGCTATGGCATAGCGTTTGTACTCACGGGATATGCACGGTCAAGTCACCTTGATACACAGGCACCTGCTGATGTAAACTGTTACTAGCATACCCTAACACCATGTATGTCTGTTTATTCAAATTTTCAGTTTCCAGTAGGTTTCCCGCCTGGAACCATTCCAGTACGACACCACTCAGGTCGTATATGGGGGTCTTCGCAATCTAGTAGACACCCAGCAATTATATGAGCACTAAGGTCCTGATGAATTGCCCTTACGGCAAGAAACATGTCGACCGTTTTCACATGAAGGGTTGAATAAGGATTGGTCTCATTGTCTATCACTCCTTAATACCCCTTAATTTTAACAAAGCAGCGAGCCTGATCATTAAAGTTATTCTTAATGGACTCGACTGACTTCTTTTAATTCTACACACACACACCCCCTTGCTCACTATTGCACTCCCTAGGTCCCTCACACACATACACCCGCTGGCTCGGAATAAAAGATCTCCATCAAAGTGCGGCCCTTCGGGCTGCCCGACGGGCATTGCACCGCCAGCCTGCCGTAGGAGCAGGATACCAATGATGACGCTGGACGGACACCGATTGGGACAGCAGGTGTTGGCCTGTCGGTGACTTGTGTGAGGTATCCTAAAATTCTGAAAAGGGTCTACACCATGCACTTGTCCCGCCACCCTAACTGAGAGAGACAATCGACTGAGCTACAACACTGGCTCACCCTGGGGAACTCTGTACAACACTCTTTTGCTTGCCGTTGCGTTGGACGAGTACATTGGACCCCATTAAATAATCGTCCTTTTTTTATTCCCCCTGTTTGATATCCATAATTACTTCTTCGCCATGAGGGCACTCCCTGACAAACTCTGGTGGCCAGTCTTTTTCAGCTAGAAGGATATCATAGCCCTTGGAGAGATTATCCCAAAATAGTCCCCTTATTTTCCTAGTCTTATCTCCCTCTATACGTAATGTTATCTCGTATATCTTGTGGGGTTTGCTAACCCTGGTGTCTGCAGTTTCCACTTGAAGATATTCATTCGTGTCCACTGTCTCCAGATGATTCATAAGGACTTTGCGAGCTATGCTCACTTCTGCTGCGCTGTCTAGCATTGTCTGAGCCCATTCTCCGTTTTTCAGTTGTGTCCTCAGTATTCTCGGCATTGTTAACTACCTTGATACTGGCTACCTTCTTTTTTGGAAATTGTAATTTCTTTTTTAGCTGAGCAGGTTCCTTGTCTTTGGACTTGGCGTGCTCTTCTTCTGATCGTCCTCTTCTTTCCGATTTCTGCGAGGAATTCTGAAAAGATTGAGAGGGACGTGTATCAATGTCTTGATATCTATCAGGTTTTTTAATATTATCCCTATTTCTAAGGTTATATCTTTTCCCAGAGGGGTCACTCTGGGGTGACCTGTGTCTCTGGTTCGGAGATTTCTCCCTTCGCCTAGGAGACCTTCCTCTGGACTGGAATTTCTTTTCTTTAGGATTGGATTGTTTGTTTCCATCCCAGTTCTTTTTTGGTGAATTATTATTAAAAAATATTTTTTCTGGACTTTCAGTCAGTTGCGGTTTTACTGGTATTCCACCTAAACTATCTCTACCTAGTTCCTCATAGGATTTTTCTATGATTCTGGCAATTTCAGCTGGTTGGTCTGCTATATCTGTCTCTTTTAACCTCTGGCGGATCGCCACGTTTGCTGCTTCTCCCTTTATGTTGGCTAATAATATAGCCGAGACCTGCTTGAAGTCTTTTAGTAATTTCATACCAAGAGTTAAAGCGGGTTCAGGACCATATTCATCTTGAATTTGTTTTAGCACATCTGGTATTACCGAAATGGATGGAACACCGTGCGTTTTTGTGTAGATGGAAGCAAAGACTGTACCCCAAGTGTCACAGTCCTCAATGTGTGGTGCGATTCCCATTGGGAGACAGTCAGAATCCTGTGTTTTTCTAATGGGGTGGTGTCAGGAAACACCGCCTCTATTTGGGTGATTTTCTGTGCCAACCAGAATGGTATTTGTTCCCGTTTAGCCGGTACTTTACCTAGGCAAGACTGGATGTTCTGTGGTGTAATTTTATTTGTGTTCCCCTGGTGAGGGGTCAGCTGTGGAAGTTTAATCGCTGGCTGAATTGTTGAAGTCCGCATCACATACTGGACTAATTGTCTATGAATTTTTAGTAATTGTTTTAGCTGTATTAACAGCTCTCCTGTAGACATCCCTTCGATGTCTGGGTGTGGTGTGTATCCGGCTAAGACCGGCCACGTTGCTCCTGGTCTACCTAAAGGACCGAGCCTGGTGATGTGATTGTTATGTTTTAGGGCGCCATCAAATAAGAGCAAATGCTCTTGGAATTTGAGTGGTACTTCCACCTCCTCGAAAGGAGTGTACTCATTAGGAGGTTCCTCTATTTTGTAATAGTGGAAGTACTTTGTTACAGCATTAGCTGCTGGAAAATGTATCCATGAATAATATACCTCTGTCTGCCGATATTCGTGTGCCTCAATTACGAATATGACTGTGCCACCTCTAGGTGTCAGTCCATTTTCTATAAGTTTTAGGGTTATAGATCTCCTTTTGATGACCGGGATGAGTATTATCTCCGGGTCAGCGTCTTGTAGTGCAGTATCAGCTGTTGCGATTTCAGCTGCTAATCTAACTGCCTCTCTTTCTTCTTCATTGTGTGACATTTTACTGTCCTGAAGGTTATTTTGTTTGTTTGCAGATCAGGTTTCTTATGGAAACAAAGATTAGATGCACAATATTTTGGAACTGTTTATCCTTCAACGTTGACTTAACCAAGAACCATACATAGGAGTTCCCCCCTGCGAGGTTTTGGAGGATATAACCTTTCACCCACTCCAGACGTCTTTGGAGAATTTGGGAAAAGGGGTCTGAGTGAGAAAGCACGACTGAGTTACTCTAAATGTCTTACGTTAGTTTTATCGCCCTTTCCAAACGCGTTGGGCGCCATGTAGTGTAGTTCCTATCTTCCCAATAGGCTCTGCGCATTGGAATAATACCTACAGCAGTAAAGGCCTAGGCCAGACGTTAACTAGGTCTACTACTGTCGATACTAGACTTAAAGTTTTGGGTTTGCCAGCGTAGCTCAGAGTTCGCTAGAAACTTTCTCGAATGTTCAAGGAGGAATTAACTTCCCTGATTAGACAAGAAGGGATTTAGTTTCTGACAACCATAGAACATGACAACTTTGCTCTCCCCTAATCAAGAGTCAATCTCGAGAGTCGTGTGAACAAAAGGCAAATTATTTTACTCAGTCAGTACGTGCATTCTTAGTCTCATCAGAATGTAGAGAAAAGGAAGAGACGGGCGTGTTCAATAAAAAGGTGTTATTTATTGATCAGTCTCTTTTCTCGTACAAGAGAAATGGATCGATATTATTGCAATACTTATAGCTAAGTAAAGTGCATACATTAAAAGCAATAGTATAAAATAATACTGTAAAAACATTGATATGGTTTCTAAGCCATATGATGTTTAAAATGAATAAAATATATTTTACATACACATATACATTTGACTAAACGTACTCAACTGGTGTTTCTAGATACGCCTACCCCGTGTACCTGACCTAAGTCTAATACGTGGGCGGGAATAGAAAGTTACAGTTTAAGTTAAGTTTGTTTTTGCCAAGTGAATAACTATAGAATTCTCTGTGAGGGGTTATTCAGTTCTGTACCTGGAATTTAGGATGAATGAGGAATGGTATCTCTCTCTCTGGTCTCGATATTCCAGGCTGCCTGCGAGGGCTGCCCAGAAACGCCGGTGCTGGATTCTCGGCAGGAGAAAGCAGCGCGTCTCTCAGCGCGTCAGGAAGGCGGGGCTGCTGCCAGCGGGGTCTGCTCTGCTCTTGGCTTCGGCAAGTATGGCTGCTCCGTCTCGTCACCACGCGTGTGTTTGCATAGGGCAAGATCGGTAATATTTATACCTTTAAGGTGCCGAGATTGACGTAAGGATGGACATAGATACGTCAATAAAGATGTCATACGACTTGCTCGTTAGCACATTCTTTTACTAAAGTTCTCTGTGAAATCAAAACAATGGCCGCAGGGTTTTGCCCAGGTTGTCATAGGTTTGATTTGTTATGAGAACTCCGTATGCCTTATCAGGGACTGGAGGAATATCGCTTGTCTAATTAGATCGCAAGCGTTATGACCTAATCAGATAACACGTTCCTGTGCCGTAGTGTGACTGCGTCAGATAACGGTATCTGCATCATGGGGGTTTTCTGCCTCATGGGCTGACTGCTAGTTAACTTGTTGGTTTGTTTAACTAGAATAGGGTCAGGAATAGGGGGATCGATTCAGAACCGATAGGAATACATGACAGCAGGAACAGGCTGGCGAGAGTGGGCACCCTTGTCTGGTCCCCCGGCCGAGATGGAGTAGTTCTGATGTCCCTCCGTTTACTACAACTCGTACTTTGGGGTCGTTGTAGAGGGCCAATACCATCTTCCTATAGTTGGGTCCAAACCCGAATTTCAGCATGCACTGGTTCAGGAAGGGCCAGGACACTCTGTCAAACCCTTTCTCAGCGTCTAGAGCTATCATGACCGCTGCGTTGCTGTTCTTGGAGGAGTGATTTATTATGTGGCATAGCAGCCTTGTGTTGTCGTGGAACATTCGGTTCCTAAGGTATCCTACTTGTGAACAGTGTATGAGCTTGGGTAGGTGTGCGTTGAGTCTGGTTGCTAGTATTTTGGCATAGATTTTACAGTCTACGTTAATAAGTGAGATTGGTCTGAAGTTCTTTGCCTCGTTTGTGTCCTTACCTTCCTTTGGTATTACTATTATGTTGGCTTCCGCCATGGACGGTGTCATGCGTCCATTCTGGACGCACTTCGTGAAGACCTCCTTCATTGTGGGCCTGAGAATGTGTAGGTACTGCTTGTAGAAGCCGGCCGTGAAGCCGTCTGGCCCTGGTGCCTTGTTATCTTTGAGACTCGCTGTGGCTCTCCCTATTTCGTCCTCTGTTATGTTTAGGTCAAGGATGTCTCGTTCCTTGTCCGATAGCGTTGGTGTGGATATGCGTGCTAGGAGTTCTTTGCCCCCATCATCTCGTAGGGTTTCATCCCTTGTGTGGAGTTTCTCATAGAAGTCTCTGAAGACCTCCAGGATCTCCTTGTTTGCAGTCTGGGATTTATTATTTCTGTCTTTGATGGCCTCTATCGAATGCTGTTTCTGTTTCTCCTTGAGGTAGGACGCTAGATTTTTCCCTGCTTTGTTTGCTGTGCACAGGTTGATAGCTTTGTATTTATTTATTCAAGTGCCTGCTCTTTCACTCAGGATTTTGTTGAGTTCGTATTTGCGTTTAGTTAGGCTTGTGAGGGTATTCCTATCTTCAAGGTTAGCTATGTGACCGTTTCCTAGGTTTTTAATTTCTTTTTCCAGTTCGGCAATCTTTTTGTTTCTGTCTTTGTTTAGCCTTCCTTTGATGGTCATAACTGTCCCCCTGATGGTGGCTTTTAAGGCATCCCATAGCAGGTCCCTGTCTATCTCGGGGGTGTCGTTAATCGCCAGGTACTCTTTTATCGCTGTTTCAATCTCTGCCCTGGTTGAGGTGTCCGTAAGCAGATTGTCGTCAAAGCGCCATCTGCGAGTTGGCTTCTCATTGTGTTTCCCTGATAGGGTTAGGCTTATGTGCGAGTGATCTGAGATGCTCCGGGGGCCGATTTCCGTGTGGTCTATGAGATGGGTGTGTGTGTCTGATATGAGGATGTGGTCTATTCTGCTGTAGGAGTTGTGTGGGTTCGAGTAGAAAGTGTATTCTCTGGCGTCCGGGTTTTGGAGGCGCCACGGATCCTTGAGGCTGAGTTGGGAGCAGAGGTTTTTCAGGATGCTGCCCTTGTGTGACGCTTGGTTCTGTCTGTGCGGGTGCTTGTCAATGGCTGGGTCTAGGACCTGGTTCATGTCTCCTGCGACCACAAGGAGCTCGCCTAGTGGTAGAGTGTGTAGTTGTGCTCCTACCTTGTCCCAGAAGGCCCTATCATCAGTATTAGGGCCGTAGATATTGGCCACATGTATAGTTTCTCCGGCTCTCTTTAGGCTGGTCACTAGAATTCTGCCCTCGGTGTCTGCCTGTGTGTTCACCAGTGTTAGCTTTGACTTCTTGCTTGTGAAAGTCACTACCCCGTTCTTTTTGTTCTGTGCTGCTGACCCCCATACTTCGCCTATCCAGCTAGCCTCGAGGCGCTCTATGTCATCGGCTTCTAGTCTTGTCTCTTGCAGTACATAGATGTCACTTTTAAGTTTCCTCAGGTGTTCTAGTACTTTCCTTCTTTTCACCGGGCTATTGAGACCCTTGACGTTTTGAGACCCTTGACGTTTAGGGATACTATCTTGATATCAGTTGAGAGGTGTTGGACCCCTGAGGTGTGAGCCGGGGGATTTCAGTTTTAACTGTGTGCATTTTATTAATTTGCCTTAAAAAACTTCGTTTTCATTTATTTTAATTCTACCTGACCAGGGATTTCCTCTGTACTCGTCCCCGCTCCCAGCGCAGCAGAGTCAGCGCTGACGCTGGGCAAGGCTGGGCTTTAGGAGGCCATATTGGGGAAAATCTGGGTTGGCGCTCGAGTTGTCGGTCGCCTCCCGCCCGCCCCCAGGCATAAAAGCTGAATGAAGGCGCGAGCGCGCTGATTACTAGCGCGTGTTGGACCCCTGAGGCGTGAGCCGGGGGATTTCAGTTTTAACTGTGTGCATTTTATTACTTTGCCTTAAAAAACTTCGTTTTCATTTATTTTAATTCTACCTGACCAGGGATTTCCTCTGTACTCGTCCCTGCTCCCAGCGCAGCAGAGTCAGCGCTGACGCTCGGCGAGGCTGGGCTTTAGGAGGCCATATTGGGGGAAATCTGGGTTGGCGCTCGAGTTGTCGGTCGCCTCCCGCCCGCCCCCAGGCATAAAAGCTGAATGAAGGCGCGAGCGCGCTGATTACTAGCGCGTGTTGGACCCCTGAGGCGTGAGCCGGGGGATTTCAGTTTTAACTGTGTGCATTTTATTACTTTGCCTTAAAAAACTTCGTTTTCATTTATTTTAATTCTACCTGACCAGGGATTTCCTCTGTACTCGTCCCTGTTCCCAGCGCAGCAGAGTCAGCGCTGACGCTCGGCGAGGCTGGGCTTTAGGAGGCCATATTGGGGGAAATCTGGGTTGGCGCTCGAGTTGTCGGTCGCCTCCCGCCCGCCCCCAGGCATAAAAGCTGAATGAAGGCGCGAGCGCGCTGATTACTAGCGAGTGTTGGACCCCTGAGGCGTGAGCCGGGGGATTTCAGTTTTAACTGTGTGCATTTTATTACTTTGCCTTAAAAAACTTCGTTTTCATTTATTTTAATTCTACCTGACCAGGGATTTCCTCTGTACTCGTCCCCGCTCGGTGAGGCTGGGCTTTAGGAGGCCATATTGGGGGAAATCTGGTTGGCGCTCGAGTTGTCGGTCGCCTCCCGCCCGCCTCTAACCTGTATAAAGGGATGTTGTCATCCCGTCCGCGCAGCGGGCGGGCGCAGCGGGCGTGCCGGCGGCGGTAAAGGCGCGCCAAAGGCAAGCCCGTCTGCGCCCGTCCGCGACCGGCCCATTTTAACGGCCCCTACACAGGATACACCCCTAATGAGCTATTCAGCTTGAGACCCTCGCCAAAAGGAAAATGTCACCATCTGTATCACCCTTTAAATCTGCCCTCCTACTGTCAACACTGCCATATCTTCCCTAGAGGCACTATGACCACCGAACATCAACAGTTTTTTAAGATGTTTCTACTAAATTGTAGATCCCTGCCCAAGCATCAAATAGAAGTATCTCTATTGCTTGAAGAACATAATCCGGATGCAGTCTTTTTTACGGAGACATGGTTGACCTCGTCTTCCGCGCCTGACCTTGTTCAAGCACTACCACAGGGCTATCAAGTAGCTAGGACAGACCGCACATTGAGGAAGGGAGGAGGCTTAGCTATAGTATTCAAAGATAGTTACACATGCCGATGCATCTCCACCTCTATTCTGGACTGTGAAAGCACCACATTTACTCTGGAACTGTCACCAAATCTACATTTTTCCGGGGTATTGGTCTACCGCCCGCCTGGCTCGGTTAGACAGTTTTTAGATTCTGTGCCCACAGCAGTGGCAGATTTGGCTACCACCTCAGCTAACTTCACGCTGTTGGGTGATTTAAATATGCATTTCGGAGACATTGACGATCACGCTGCCCAAGAATTAATCGCCGGCCTATCTGCGCTGCAGCTGACTCAACTGGTCCCCTCACCCACACATGTGAAAGGACATTTGCTGGACCCTGTGTTTAGCAACTGCCCGGATCTAGTGATAGAGCCCCCTATTGTACTCCCGTGGACAGACCATCGACTTGTCCCGTTAACTTGGTACATCCATAAATTGCCTGTTCTTCCTACAGGATTACGGGAAGCTCGAAATTGGCCCAAATTGTCAATTGATGAGTGGGCTCACGAACTTCAAGCCACAATACCTTCTATTACTATGGATCCGACAGTAGCCAATAACACGTTCAATGACTGGATAGTCCAGTCATTGGACACCATTCTCCCAGTGAAGACAACACGGGCCAAAAGATCTAGGATCTCAGCCCCTTGGTATACCTCATAGCTTAGGGAGATCAAAAGGAAATGTAAAAGGCTGGAGAGGAAATGACGTTTGGACTATTCGGACTTAGATAAAGCTGTATATAGAAACTCCATTAGGGAATACAAGCTGGAGATTAAGAAAGTTCAAACTCGACACTACACAAAAAAGATCACTGATGCTAGGTCCAATTCCAAGGAAATTTATAGAATAGTAAAAAGTCTTCTCTCCCAGCCCCCCATAAACAGTGACAATTTACAAATCCGCGGTAATAAGTTGACAGATTACTTTTTCAATAAAATAGATCTTATATACTCTGCCTTTCCAATTACCCAACCTCATACTCCAGTAGTTTTTTCTGGACATGCCAAAAAGGGCGTGACAGATAATATGTCACCAGTGCTGGATAACTTTCCATTGTTGCACTCGGACCTATTAGCCACCTTGATGACCCAGGTAAAATCGGGCTCTCCCAGCGACCCTGCCCCTCCGAGTTTCCTAAGGACCGTCAGTCAAACCATTCTTCCGGTTGTATTGAAGGTACTCAATGCCTCTATTTCCACCAATACAGTTCCATCTAGGTGGAAAGAGGCTAGGGTAAAGGCACTTGCTAAGAAGCCTAATCTGAACATCAACAACTTCAGCAATTATCGTCCAATCTCTCTGCTTCCTTGGGCTAGCAAGTTACTGGAAAAATATATTAACAGCCTCCTGACCAACTTCCTGGAGAACAATAGCCTCCTAGATCCCTCGCAGACCGGCTTCCGTCCCAAGCATGGGACGGAGTCGGCTCTGTTGGCGGTCCTGGAGGAAACAAGGGGCATCTTAGATCGGGGAGGATCGGTGGCTGTCATCCTCCTCGATCTGAGTGCCGCTTTTGACACTGTAAACCATACCATCTTATTGCAGCGCCTCCGGGACATTGGAATTCAAGGAGGAGTGTTGGAATGGATCCGTTCATTCCTAACTAACAGAAATTTCCAGGTCTTCGAGGGAACCACCACCTCTACTAGCAGGCCCTTGGAATGTGGTGTTCCGCAGGGTTCCTCGCTCAGCCCGACGCTGTTTAATGTCTATATGAGGCCGCTGGCTGGGATCGTCCGCCCATATGGTACTAAGATCGTGACCTATGCGGACGATACACAGCTGGTGGTCTCAGTGGCGCGGGCTGAGAACCCTGTGGGCACAGTGGATCTGGGGGGCTGCTTGAGTGAGGTCAGGAGCTGGATGACCCTGTCTTGTCTCAAACTTAATGGGGACAAGACAGAGGTCATGCTGTTGGGCCACTCAGCCCCAACTGCAATCGACCAGATCTGGATCATCAGAATGTTGAGGAAGATTCTTCCTTTGCTACCGTTTGAGGCAAGACAAATTGTGGTTCAAGGACTAATCCTTTCCAGGTTGGATTTCGGAAACGCGCTCTATCTTGGGGCCCCAGATTTCACATTAAAGAAGCTGCAGGTGATTCAAAACTGTGCTGCTAGGACCCTGCTTCAAATTCCCCGTAGGACTTCTGTGAAGCCTGGACTAGCAAGACTGCACTGGCTCCCGGTGAAGGACAGGATCAGTTTCAAATCTCTCTGTGTCGCCCATCAGTCTTTTTGGGAAACTGGTCCAGTGATCAGTCGCCCCCTAATTACCCCCTACCTTCCTTGCAGACAGCTATGGTCAACCAATGCTCTACGTGCTGTTGTGCCTAAGGTAAAAAAGTCTAGATCAGGAGGTCGCTCTTTTTCCCTGAATGCGGCTAGGCTTTGGAACAGTCTACCTTTTCATCTAAGGTCCAATTCAGACCTTACATCTTTCAGGAAACAGTTGAAGACCTTTCTGTTTAATAAATAGTTGTTTTTGTTCTGCTCACTATTTTAGCTGACAACACACGGTTAGCACTCAGCGCTTGGACGCCTCCGGGCAGCTATGTGCGCTTTACAAAACTCATTTTCATTTCATTTCATTTCAGGTTGGTATGGTTGTTTTGTGTCATTTATGGTGAAGTACATTTGGCGATCTGTATGGTCTCGAAATCTGTGGTTCCCTGTGGCTGTCTCTCCCTAATCCTTGGCTTGCTTGTGGGTTGTTGTGCTTATACCTGTGCTTGCTGCTCCTAGTTGAAAGTGAGGAAAATTGAAAGATAGAGTAGTAGAGATAGAAAAGAAGAGTAACCCCATGTATGTGCTCCCCGACCCCCCCTACCTCCCCTGCCCTCCCTGTACCCACCTCCCCTCCATCCCCCCTCCCCCCCTTACTTGCTGAGTGGGAGTGCGACGACAAAGTCCCTTTGCTCCGCATCATCCCCGAGGTAGAGTTTGTGCGTTGTCCATGGTAGAGTGCTGAATAAAAATCGTGAGAAAAGTACAGTCATTCTTGTTTGCTTGGTTATTCCCGATCTTGTATGGTCTTTCTCAATATTGAGGTAGATTCGTACGGGCATGTAAACGTGGCATTTGGCGGGCCGCTGTTCTCTTAGTGACAAAAGGCAAAAATTCAGCTGTCCTGCTCGCTTGGTGTTTCTCGTCCGTGTAGGCGATTGTCACTTGGGAGAGATTGTTTGCCTGAGGTAGGCGTGTTGTCCTGTTGCTCCGGGTGTTCCTGACTCTGATTGTGCGGCCTCGTCTGGTGAGGCGCATCTTTTGGCTGCCCCTGGGGGTTTTGTATCCATCTCTTCTGTCGATGGCCCTTGCATGTAGCGTCTCAGGTCTTCCGGGTTCTCAAATATCATTGTTCTCAGTTTGTCTGTGATCTTGAAGCGAGCCGGGCCGACAAAGCTGAAACTGATGCCTCTTTTGCGCAGGGCCTCTCTGAGGGCTAGGAAGCCTTTTCTGGTCTCGACCGTTGGTTTTGAGTAGTCTTGGGTCAGCACGATCTTGCTGCCTGCCCATGTGAGGTTCTGATTCTTCCTGGCAAATGCGAAAATGGCATCGGTGTGGGTTGTTCGCAGCGGGTTGCATATTATTGGTCTGGGCCCCTTTCCCGTCGCTGGTTTCCCTGCCGGCACTCTGTAAGCTTTTTGTACTTCGAACCGCCTGTCAAAATTGATGCCTGTGAGCTTGGGGATTGTGTCTTCAAGCATGGTTGCGCATGAGCCCACTTTATCCTCCGCTCCTTCCGGCACCCCTAGGATCCTCACGTTGACTCTTCTGGCCCTGTCGTCCTGCTCCGCTAGCTGTCTTTGTATGGCTTTCGTGGCTTTTTGACATTCTGCTATTACTTTGGAGTTCTCTGCAGTTGCATCCTCCACGGAGCTTATGCTGCCTTCTGCTGCTTCCATTCGAATATTGATGCTATGCAGGTCGGCCCTAATTGCCGCCAGTTCTAGTTGCATGTTGTCTATCTTTAGTTTTGTTTCCTTAGCCACTGCATTCCCTTCATTGATCTTCCTGAGGATAGTCTCTAGGGTCGCCGTTTCGCTTTTTGTTTTCAGCAGGGAGTCAGGGGTGCCTTTTTTAACCTTTTTTGGTTCTCCTGCTGTTATGCCTTCGTTGTTTGCCATTGTTCTGATGCCTCTTCTCGACAGAATGCTGCCCAGGCGCCCCTCTTTTTGAGCAGCAGTTAGGTTGCTTGTCGGGATTGCCTTTGGGGGCGGGGCCGTTGCGTGGGTTCTGTACCTACTTGGTTCTCTAATGTGTCTTGTTCGTGTCTTGGCTTTTGGTCCTGCCAGCGTGTGCTTTGTCTCGTTCGCAGCCTGGACCGGCTGCTTTTAATGAGTGGCTGGTTTTTAGGGAGGTGTCGATTGAGGCTCTGTCTTGCTTGGTTCTAGGCTCTTGGCTCTTTTGGCTTGTTGCAGGTGATATCAGTTAAGGCTCTGGTTCATTCGGCCCTTTGCTCTTCTGGCTTGGTCTGCGGGCGGGCTAGGTCGAGACACAAGCGCAAGCGCGTGCTCATGCCCTGGTGTCCCCCTCCGGAGTTCGTGCTCGCTTCCTCGCCTTGGCCGTTAGGCGCGCTTCCACATGCACCCCCACGTCCCCCTGGTGGCGAGTATGGCTCCCGTCCTTGCTTGCCCCCCTTCGTTAGGCTCTCTAGGGCTTGTGTTGCCTCTCCGGTCGGCCCTCTCTCGGCGTGTCCGTGTAGTGGTCGCCCTCCGTTGTTCCGCTTCCACCTCTCACACTTTTGCGTTCAAACTTGTTGTGTGAGCGCTGGGTTGCCGAGAGTGAAAACAGTGCGGAGAGTTACCCTCAGCGCTTCCCTTTCCGCTTGGGCGTTTCCCGTTTCCGTCACTTGTTGTTGACCTGCTACGCGGCTTCCGGTGATGGCGGCGCCCATGCGTGAGGTTAGTTTCGCTTTCACCGGTTCCCTTTGGCAGGGGCGGTGGGTGACATTTCAAAGTGGTGGGGCGCAAAATGATTTGCAAACAGCACCATAGTGAGCGAGCGCAGCGAGCGAGCCCGAACCCCGATAGTGGGGTTCGGGGGGATTACCCCCCCCCCCCCAAGAAAATTTTGAAAAAAAAGAAGAAAAATCGTGCATTTTCAAGCAAATTTGAGAAAGCAGGAAGGTTAATAAAGCAATTGTGAAAGTGCAGTTATTACATTAATAGATGGCATAACACAGGTAGCTGCTTATTCAGTATAACCACAGAGCTTCATTCATTCCGTCCTATTACGCTCAGGTGCTGAAAAAAAGACTATAAGACTTTCATGAAAATCTCAGCTCTAAGAGTAGAAGAAGTTGCACAGCAGTTGGGAAACAGCCTTCACAAAGTATTAGGAAAATGAGAGGCAATTACTTGAAAGCAAACTGAAAGCAATGCATCAAGTAGTAACTTAAAGCAATGCATCCAGCAAAACAGTGCATGCAGTCAACCATACAAAAGTAAACTAAAGCAAGTGTGAACCTGTGAACCTTCACTTTGAAAGCAGGGTGCTAGTCAACAGGCTAGTCACATACATTTAAACTGAAGAAGAGTACACCTCAGCATGCAGGCACCAACATAAAAGCAACAAGCAAGTAAAGCAGTTTAATGAAAGAAAAATGAAAGCAATACATCCAGCAAACTAGACAGTGACTCAAAAAGTAAACTGAAGCAAGTGCACACTGCACACTGAAAGGAATGCGCAGTCATAAGTCAGACATTCACATAAAAGCAACTTACCAAGACACCCAATCAATTACATGGGAAAAACTTGAGCCAATGCACCCAGAAAACCAGACCAGCACACCAAAGCATCCCACCCCTGATTGGATGGCAGCTGTGCTCTTAGGGTCACCCCTCAGTTTTTTGGCAGGGTTGAGCACCCCCCAGTTTTATGCCCTCTGCGTCTGAAGGGGAGACCGGAAAAAGGGGTCATAATGGGACATCTGGCACAGCCACTTTGTAATCGAGGTCACCCACCCAGCTCAAGACTGAGTTACAGGCTGGTCTTAAATCTTTAAACAACCACAAGGGTCTCCAGCTAGTTGGTTCTTGAGCCAAAAGAGTCCTCAGCTCACTGGGAGTCTTTACATCGCGCCTGAGATGACATGACAATGTCCCTTAATCCGGAGCAACTGTGGGGACTGGTCTGGATCTGGATCTGACTTGGTACGAGCAGGATACAAAAAGTAACGGGTAGGTGGTAACCCACTTCAAGTGAAGGAGCTGTAAGGAACCTAAGCGCACTGGTGTTGATAACACTAACAGGGCAGCTCTGGCTTTCTCAAGGTGGGTGTCAGCTGTGTGATGAAACCAGCATGTGAAGCAGTTACCTCAAACAAACTAAAACCAATGCACTCATCAAGACAAGGAGTTACATGAAATCAAATAGAAAACCACCATCAAGCCAGGTAGTCACGTAAAGGCAAATTGAAGTGACTGCACAGTGTGGGAAGTGCACTTCACCAGCCAGCCTATTACACTAAAGGAAAATAAAAGCAATTCTCCCAGTAAACAAGACAACATAAATTGAAAATGTTTCCCCGCAGGACCAACAGTCACAAAAAGTAAAGAAACAGAACGAAGTCAGAGGCACTCCAGGAATCCAGGTAGTCACACAAAATCATAACTGATTGCGCAAACTGTGTACTGAAAACTATTGCAAATAAGAAAATTATATCAGAACAAACTAGTCACAGGGAAACAAACGCATGCACCCATCAAGCCGTGCATCACAAGTCAGCAAGCGGAATCGAATTAAACCAGCAATACTTGGTGTCACTCAAAAGCAAGTATAACGTGCACTTCAGCAAGCAGGTCAGCCACATTAACAGGAAACTTTCGAGGATACACCCCAAAAAGTCATAGAATCAGTTGCAAAAAAAAACAAATGCACTCCAGCAACATAGGAAGTCGAGTGAACACCACTGTACATAACAGCACTGTACATAACGCACACATTACACAGAGACTAGCAATCATAGGTGTGTAAAACAGTGTAGAGGACATGTTATACAAGACAAACGACAACAAGGGGTGTATTCACATGGCATCCATATTAATAGGCAGTATATTTAAAGAGTACTTGGTCTGGAGAAGCACAAACTCTGAATTTAAAATGTAACACAATGGATTGATGCTCTCTTTAATAACAAGAACTGATTTGTACCCAAGTGAACCCTTTTCCCAACATTGGAATAATGACAGTCTGCGGGAAAAATCCATACACACTAATCTATACCTTGAAGTCTGCACGCAGTTCTTTGATGATGACAGTTAATAGTTCACTGTAAACTACAACTAACAAAAGGAAGTCTCTGACAAAAGCAGTAACCCACTGACCTGTTTACATTACATTCACTGTTATATGCATGGTACATGTTCTTCGCAGCAAGCATATTAACCCTCTGCTCTGCACTACCTTACCATGAATTAAAACTTCGACGAGTCAAAACGTCTATTAGACAAAACTCCGATCTCACCTGGAAGAACATTAATCACCGGAGTTTTTTTTTACATTTTAATTGCTGTCTGGACATTGCTAGAGCGCGGCAGCAGGTGCATTTACGCACAATGTAAACAAGCAAACACCAAACAGGCGCCCCCGTTCTAAATCAGCACCCGGTGCGGTGGTACCGGTCACACCACCCTAGAGCCGGCCCTGTGCATTATATAACGCAACATTATAGGGCCCCTTCTCTATCATCACCATCAATTCCCGCGTTGCCTAGGTCTGAGGCTCACTTCTCCCTCCATTAAATGTCTACCGCCGTCTCCTCTCTCCAGCCCTGCCTTTGAGGCTCCCCTCTACTTCACTGAAGCCCATGCCTCTCAATATGAAATATGCCTCTCCGCTCATGTCTAACCCTCCTCTGCCGTTGCTCTTTTCCAGACCTCGCTCCACTCTTTGTGAATACGGCATCATATTGTTATATCTGAGCCCCCCCTCCCTAATTCCTTTGAGACATGCCATACCCCCACCCACATACATTCATTATCTCGCCCCTCGCGCCCTTATTCTTAACCCCTTTCCACGACTCCCCTTTCTGAAGCTAACCGCTCACTCTATCCCTTACCCCCCTCTCCGAATTCCACCTTTTCACCCTACTCGATCTGTGACCATCTGCCCCTTCCCACCAATCGCCTCTACGTCCTTCCCCACTCTGTATCTTGGGCTGACATGTCCCTTCGTTAAAGTAGCCGTCTCCTTTCCCTCCCCCATCTCCTGATTTCTTAGGATCTGCATGTACCCTACTAACTACCGAGCTCCCGTTATGAAGTCCACTACTTCATCTGTCTTCGTGGCTGACTGCTTCGTCTGCGATCTCCCACATTGCCCTGTCCCTTTTCTCCACACACCCCAAAATGCCCAGCTCCTTTTTCTTTTCTCGTTTTCCTCTTCGTACATTTATTTAGGTTTTATTATGGCGAGGTCTCGATTTTCCTTCCTATTGCTCTAGTCTACTGGCTGCCTTCCTCAACTCTTTGTGAAGCCAAGCCCTCCATGTCACCCCTTCTTACTTTCAGGGTTACCTCTGCCTTTTTCCCCTAAAGCATAATGAACGCATGCTCTCCCTATAACCATAACTGATGCCCGTCTTCCTTTGCCATTGACACAAGGCCTCCTTTCCATGGACCACTCTATCCATCTCATCACTAAAACCACTGCCCTCTCCCTGTGGCTGAGAACCCCATAAATCGCTGCAAGAAGAAGCAAGTCCACAGTCATTCATTGGCCACCGCTCTCTGGTCCTCTCTCTCCCAGCCCTGATGTCTTCATCATGATGTGCATTTAACTCAAAGAGGACATGTTCCTCTGCCCCCAGCCCCCGATTTCTGAGCTCACAATTGCAATGCTTGTAATTACCCACAATATTGTGAAATGCAGACAAAGTACATTGATAGAGAATTCTAAATGAAATATTGCACAGATGCTATGTAGCTGCACGTTTACGTTCTTTAGTTCCGGATTTCCACATTTTCAGATCAAATTCAAGGAGAAATAAAAGGCTTATGTCTTTTTCTGACACAGTCAAGAGTAATTTCTACTTTGTGTATAATTTGCATGCCATTTCTTCCGTAGATTTGGCAGTATTCACCCCCCTGTTAAGTATCCCTCCAGCCCCTTCCTCACCATGTGTGACTCTGGCATATGATGGCGAGTTGGGGTTGTATTTCCAAGGCGTTATTTTTTTTTTAGTTGGGCGCAGGGTTCCAGATGCAGTCAGCTCGGTACCAAAAATACTCAGATATTCACATAAGTGTTGTTCATTTCATCCAGCATTTCATCCAGCAGGAAGCTGGCCCACACCGAGAGTCAGCAAACAAAGAATGCAGTGGCTGCTTATAGCTGAGATCCCCTTGATTCCCCTTTAATATGTGAGTAGCACACCTAATCCTGGTTTTAATTTGTAGTCTGGTGTTTGCAGTTGTACATTTCCAGTAGAAATGAAGCAGTGCACAAATCAAACTCCCGAGCAAAAAACATTGTTGGGTACACCTATGAACCCTCACACAAAGTCCATCTGTGAGAGAAACTATATCATCCCCAAATCACACAAACATATTAACCTGTTGCTTGACTTTGAAGTAGTAAACTGAACTCTCTCACAAAGCAGTTACGTAATGTAGCGCTGTGAAGTGGGCAGAAGGAAGCGTGTCAGCGCTATAACGATTATTGTCAATATAATGCTTAATCAATAACAGGGCATTTTTGCTAATGCTTTGTGGTCGAAGACAAGACGACTTACTCACAGTACGTGACCAGCAGGTACTTGTATTCTTTCAAGGCCCTTCCGAAGTTCTCGCGGGGTTGATGCTATACATTAAGGTATACCCAGAAAGAGTACCACATGTTGGCTGCGGTGCTGTCTTTCCATGGCATCAGTACCAGCAGGGGCTTGTGCTGAGGCATAGCCCCTGATTTCAAGCAGGTCGGAAAAATGTGAAGTAGTTAACCCACCCAGTAACTACTATTACTGCAGATGAATTACTTTCCAGATCCGCCAAATACCACCTATTCCAAGATTTTCACTTAGAATTGAGTCCAAACATACGGAACCAGTATTTAACCCGGAACCAGTACTTAACCCACTGAATTGTTCAAGTGTCACCTTTTTTCCCAGGTCTGTTCAGCTGATACATTCAGCAGGCCCGGCCTTCCAAAATCCGTCCCCATAACTCACACACAACACAGAATTCCGATCCCTTTGCAGACTCCTGTTTGCAAGGGATTCAGAATGTAACCCTCAGCTCCTACTCAAAGCCATGCACAATACATTGGACAGGAGTGATTGAAATGTGCCGTAACGGCCAGAGCTGCCAACTTTGATACTTGGGAACCAGGTTCAGGTCACTTAATTTCCCCATGTCCAAAAAAAAGGAATGAATGTGTCCTTGTGTAACGTAACTGGTGTGCATGTAAAGCGCTCCAATACCTTCATGTCGAGTTCATGCTATATAAAACTGCTCAAAAAATGAAATAAAGGTTAATAGCCCTGAGATAGCTTCGGTGGTGCTTATATGAGTGTCATGGTGCCCTTGAGGATTCCTTTGTGTTTGTGCTATATATAAACCCAGGTCTCCCGTAGAAGTATTGCCTAGCCGCGTTATTTCATTCTGTCCATTTGTACTTCACTTTTCTCAACAGACGATGTAAGATTAATAATGTTACCTCTGAAACCCACTGCAATAATGGAGCAAATCAGATGCTCCAGGGTTATATTCAGGGGGCGTAGTTTCCATTGGTGCAGTAGCACCAGGGGCACAGGCCTGAGGGGGGCGGGGGGGACAGGGACACTAAAGCCTGCTTAGTGCCTATTTTATCATTCAAACAGCAGCTAGGGTGCCCATTTCCTTCCTTGTACTAGGGCACACGACACACTGGCTACGCTATAGTGTTAGCAGGGATTTTTCACAGAGACTAAGGGCATACATGTAGGAGTGAAAACAGATGAGTTTTTGGATGTTTGTGAGGAGTGTGTTAAAAGAGTTATAAGCAGAGGTGACATCCCCAGAGAAGGATTGTTTCTGTTGGTGGGAGGTTTTGTTGCTCTGAGCTTCCAATTGTACAGAATTACGAATTCTTAATTTCCTGAGGCATTCCAGTGATTTCATTCTGTCTATTCGCACATAACTTTGCTCCTTAGAAGCTGCGGGATTCATCATGTTACTTCTAAACCCTACTGCAATATTGGAGCACCTCAAATGCTCCGGAGCTATAGTCAGGGGGGGTTTGGTGCAGGCCTCGGTTAGAGGAATGCTGTAATGCGACAGCCGTCCACTGGTGGCTGTTCCATTCACCCTTCTCTCAACTTGACATTGAAGTAGTAAACTGAACTCTCTCACAAAGCAGTTACGTAATGTAGCGCCGTGAAGTGGGCAGAAGGATGCGTGTCAGCGCTGTAACGATTATTGTCACTACAATGCTTAATCAATAACAGGGCATTTTTGCTAACGCTGTGTGGTCGAAGACAAGACGACTTACTCACAGTACGTGACCATCAGGTACTTGTATTCTTTCAAGGCCCTTCCGAAGTTCTCGCTGGTGAGCACCAGGACATTCTCCTCCTCTTTAAATTTGGGCGCTTTAACTTTCTTAGCCTTTGATGTGTTTGGCCCAATCTCAGCTCCGGCCAGAAAAAGAGAAAAACCGGCAGAAAAGAGGAAGAAAAGCAGCGACGCCCTCATGGTGGTTTGCAGAGAGTTCCCGGGGCTGATGCCGCACACACGAGAAGGAAGGAAAGAACGTTGTTTTCTCATGCTGCGTGGTGACTGGACCAGCCAATCCTGGCGCTGCTAGGGGGGCACATTTGCTGCTCGCCCTGTCGCCCTTTGAAATCCCGGGCTGTGGCAGGCGAACAAGTACCCCTGGGTCACGCTGGGGAACTTACAGTGCGCATGCTTGAGATAGTTGCCAACTATCCCAAGCATGCGCAGCGCACAGTGCACTGTAAGTTCCCCCCTGGACCCAGGGGTACTGCGCACTACGGTGAGTGTCACTCAAGCTGCAGGCCACCCCCCCTGCACAATTCCCGGCGGTGGGCTGAGGCTGATTCTGATTGTTGCATGATGAATGTATTTAGGATTGCGGCCAGCGGCCGCGATGCGGGTCCATTGTGGCTGGTGGGGCTACGCCCCTACGCCCCAATGGACGCACCGCGGCTGCCCTTTGGTCCGATGGTGTCCTTAAACGGTGAGAGAAACCAGCCCGTTTGGAGCACTCAGGCTGCTCAACGACCCCCTCTGCGAGCCTTCCGGTGGGTCCTCTGCTCTTCCACCTGCCTCGATGCACCTCCGTTCTCCGTCACACCTCTCTGCCTCTCCCTCTCCCGCTATCGTGCTCAGCAGACTGATGTGCTTGAGAGTCCGCCGGGGGCGGTGGGCGCAGGCGCTTGGCTCACCTCCTCTCCTCCTCTCTGACTCGCTCGGTTCGGTGCCCGTAGTGAGTTTTCTCTTTCCTACCCTCTGGGCGCCATTTTGTCCCCCGCTCAGTTACTGGGTCCCCGGAGCTTCGTGGTCTGATATCTCGGTTTTGCACTGTTCCTGTCATGCGATTCTCCACTCCGCTTGTAGCCTCGCTCTTCCCGTGCATAAATCCTGTTCTTTTAATCAGAACAAACTTGATTGGCGGGTAGTTATGGCCGTAGTTGGCCTCAAGAGTGCGGAGCGAGTGGACTCAGACGACCATCCACATTGCCGTCCAAGCCACGCCCCGTTCCGGTTTATTTCCTGAACCTCTTGCTGAGATGTTTGTACATCCAATTATTTTTGGCTATGTAATAAATCCTTAAAAATTCCACTTCGGGGGGCGTGGCTAGCAGCCGAAGATGGCGGCAGCATAAAGGAAAGGCTCCGTGGTTGAGGCGGCCTCTCCTAAGATCCGACCTACCATCCGCTACATTTTTTCATCCCTGCAGGAGAGAACCTGAGCCCAGGACCGGGCGGTGCTGGAGGGTGTAAGCGGCGTGAATATCCGACGCCTGAAAGCCGACTTCCGACGGAGCTGCGGAGCGGCCTCCACAGCACGAACACACCAGGGACTGCCCTAGTAATCCGGCCCGACAGGAAGTGCAGCTGCCCCGGGAGACCCACGCCGGAAGTTCCCGCAGACTTCCCGTCCAGCTGGAGAGCGCCGGGACTCGGGGTGAGTGCCGGCGGAACCGGACCCGGCTCACGAACGGGAGTGCGGAGGTAGAGACTGGCTAACGCTTCCTCGCTCCTCAGCGACCAGATAGTGCACGGCAGGCCGCTGATGAGAATGGTGATACTGCGGTGAGCCGCCATTTTGTGGGGAGCGGAGGATAATACCACCGGGGCCCGGCCTGCTTACAGACCTCAGACACCGCACCCAGACTCAACAGTGGTGGTTACTGAAAGCACTGCATTACTGGCAGTGTATAAACAGGGCGAAAGAAGAACACACTTACCCTACTTGCCTGGAGACGGATTCGGCAGACTGAGGCCACCACTCGCACTACGCTGTGGCCCCCCCCGGCGGCACTGAAACCACGGGGCACGTGGCACTCGGGGCAACAGGGAGCTCTCTCATGGATTGACTGGGGGTGAATCAACTCCACGAAGCAGCGGGCGGCTGCCCATAAAGCAACTAGGGACGCGGAGAAGAGGGGCCTCACACAGTAAGGCTGCGTCCAGCAGGTGGGCCCAATCGATCATATCCGGGACACTCCCTGATCGATGCAAACGATGGGGGAAGCCTAAAACCCATACACTGAGCTGGGTCACAGACACTCTATCCTTGGTCTGGAACTGACTGGTGGCAGCTCTTATAGGCACAAGGAACGGGACACATCCAACATTCCTCCTTCCGCAGTCCCTGTTAGGCATAACGGGGCAACTACTCGGTCCTCTCGTCGCAGGCGATCCGGGATAGGTGCAACGCCTCCTGCCCGGCCACTGACACAGGCTGCAACGTCGGCAAACAAAATCAACCGCAAAAGGGGTAGACGCGGTCCTCCGTCGTGGGAGTGCCCGGAGACCGCGGGAAACGCCAACATGGCGGGGAAGGGCCTGAAGAGTGGCACTACACAGACTCAAATAGACCGATATGCCTGCGACAGGCCCGCTGTGTCCCCGACGACCGGAAAGGAGATAGCTGGTAAATCCGTGGACGTACCGGGGAGCAAAAAGGCGACACTGGATGATGTGATGCAGGCCCTGGCGCATCTACAAACGACGGTGGGAACGATTTCGACCGACATTACATTGATCAGAGCCGATTTCCACAAAATGACGGAAAAGGTCAACGCCATGGAAGTGGTAACAAAATCACTAGTGAAGGATGTGTCTGAACTTCAATTGGCGGTGGAGAAGCTGGCAACAGACAATAAGATACTACGTGAGAAGCTCGACGATCAGGAAGGACGCTCCAGGCGGAATAACATCCGCATAATTGGTGTACCGGAGTCGGAAGGTGTGAGAGCCATGGACTTATACGTGGAGAACCTGATCACAAATGAACTGCGGCCAAAGGGACTGTCCACGTTCTTTTCGGTGGAGAGGGCGCACCGCGTACCGGGAGGCCAGCCGAAGCCGGGAGCGGCCCCACGGCCCATTGTAGCCCGACTGTTCAACTTCAGGGACAGAGATGTCACTCTGCAAGCTGCCCGGACATCCCCTCCTGTTAAAATCCAAAACTCCACGGTGGCATTCTTCCCTGACTATACGGCGGAGGTGGCACGCAGGCGACAAACGTTTTTCGAAGTGAAGAAAGAACTCAGAGCGAGAGAGATCCCGTATTCCATGCTCTTCCCGGCCAGGTTGCGAGTAGTTGCTGAAAATAAAACTTGGTTCTTTGATAACCCGGAGTCTGCGCGGGACTGGCTGGACGGCTGGAGAACAAACGCCCACCCTCGACGACCCCGCCGGCAGCAGAAGGATCGTACAGCCGGACATCATCCGGAATCCCAAGCATCGGGAGGAAGGGGATTTGACGAGGGTTCACCCTTGAGAGACGAAGCGGGCGGAGAAGACAACGAAGAGCAATGACTTCCAGGTTTAAATTCTATTGAACTTGCTGGGCTGCACACCTGAGGCTCGCCACTGGACACTGGGCGAGGGGCCTCCGGGGAGAAGACTGAGGGGCTGCTGACCTCGGAGACTCCTTCACCCCGGCACGCAAGTACTCTGGTTGGGGTTTGGGAAATGCACTCTGCTAAGTTGGGGAGGCGGGCAGATTCGAGTCCGAGCAGCAGGGGAGCAGGGAGGGGGGCAGTTATGGGTGAAGGGATGTTTCTTAATGGAGATTGCTTGGTTCTAAAAGTTAATGGTTTGACTCAACACAACACAACGCAACACGACATGAGCACTGCACAGCGAGGCAGGACACGGTACAGTACACGCGATGATACCTTTCTTATCGCTCCGTATGTCTCTCCTCTGGTCGGGCGCACTGGCCCACATATGAGACGGTGGGCCCACCCCCGGGAGAGTCTCCAAAGAGGGGAACGGCGTGGCTCGAATCCGAAGATCCTGAGTTGGCCCAGCCACACACCACTGCCATGGCCGGGCAGGAGCAAATCACCCCGATGGCCCCGCTGCTAATAATGTCATGGAACGTCAGAGGGCTGGGCGATAAGATTAAACGAGGCCTGGTTTTTCAGGGAATTAAGAGAGTGGGTCCCGCTCTGGTCCTTTTACAGGAAACACATCTGATGGGCACCACTACACGGGCTTTGGATAGAAGAGGCTACCACATGGTTGCGCATGCGGAGTTCACCTCAGGGTCGCGTGGCACAGGCATACTAATGCGAAAATCTTCCCACTACATCGTCGAATCCACCAAGATAGATGATCAAGGCTGCTTCGCAGTGGTTTGTGGCCAATGGGAGGGCAGGCCATTATCCGTGGTCTCGGTGTACATCCCACCAGCACTACATGCCGTGGCACTGCCAGACCTCGGCAAGGTACTCCTAGAACTCCCGGAAGGTGATTTAATCATTGGGGGAGATTTTAACGCAGTACTACACAACACTCGTGACAGATTTCCCGGGCGCCCACATGTAGATGGCCCTAACAAACTCAACGGGTTCCTGGAGGCACAGGGTTTGGTGGATATATGGCGCACACTGCACCCGGAGCAACTACAATACACCTACTACTCAGCAACACATAATAGTCTGTCCAGAATTGATTACTTCCTCACATTAGGGAACAGTCGCCTCACCGTAGATGACACGCAAATAAAGCCACGGGGTATCTCAGATCATTCGCCGATTACCCTAACACTGTCCAGCCGTGAAATAACCCGTAGACGGATTTACCCGATCTATCCGGGTTATCTCAAAGTTCCGTCCATTCGTAAGGCCCTGCAGAAAGCTACCCAACACTATTTTGAGGAAAATCAAGCTTCAGTGGGATCGCCCTCAGTACTTTGGGAAGCGTATAAAGCTGTGTTCAGGGGACAAGCTATAGCAGCGATCACACATTACAAGAAAACACAGGGGAAGGAAGCGTCTGAGCTGGAACTAAAACTCGACAAAGCCAGCACCGCCCATATGGCAGACCCGTCAAGTGCTAACTTACACTCCCTACAGATAAGTCAACGCCTTCTTGCTGATCATATGAAACGCCTGACAATGGCGGACATTGCGGCCACCAAACACAGGGTGTATGATATTGGGGACAAAGCCAGTAAGCTCCTGGCTTGGCTAGATAGGAAGCAGGGAGGCAACAGGAACATACTACAAATCACGGACACACTCGGGAGGGTACACACACGACCGGAGGACATAGTGAATGCACTGGCCGATCACTTCAGTGTGGTGTACACACCGGCAGTGGCGGTGACGGAGGAAGAGGCCCGAGCCGCCCTGGGTCATGTGGCACTGCCAACGTTGACGGAGGAGGCGATACGGGAACTTGATTCCGACATAACGACTGACGAAATTCAATTGGCTATTAATGCAATCCATCCGGGCAAGGCTCTGGGCCCAAACGGGGTGCCCATTGAATGGTTCAAAACAATGTCTGACTCTCTGAGTACACCCCTTTTACAGATGTATGTGGATAGTAGAGAGAACGGCACGTTGCCTCCGGACCAACAGATGGCGACTATAGTGGCCATTCCGAAACTGGGCAAACCGCCTAATGAGTGCACGTCCTATAGACCTATCTCGTTGTTGAACCCTGAAGCCAAAATTCTGGCGAAACTATTGGCGAACAGACTCATGCCCTACTTGGATCAGTTGGTCCACCCAGACCAGTCTGGCTTTATGCCGCATAGAAGTACGGCCTTGAACCTTCGTAGAATACAGGGAGTCCTGGCGAGAACCCCACTGTTGACGGAACCGGCAGCGATACTGTCGTTGGATGCCAAAATGGCATTCGACATGGTGGAGTGGAGCTACCTCTTCGCGGTCCTCAACTCCATGGGGTTCGGGCCTAAATTTATCGCGTGGATCCGACTACTATACAAAGATCCAGTAGCACGAGTGGTGGCAAATGGACACGTATCACGGGACATACAATTGGCGCGGGGAACCAGGCAGGGATGCCCACTCTCGCCCATCCTTTTCGCATTGGTTTTAGAACCTCTTGCGATCACTATTCGAAATACACCACTACTGAAGGGGATTAGGTGGGATCTTAGCTGGGAGGACTGAGTGTCATTGTACGCTGATGATATGTTGATCTATCTCACGGACCTGGAAAGCAGCATTCCAAACCTCCTATCCATCTGCACCTCACATGGGCGGGTGTCAGGATACACTATTAATTGGTCGAAATCGACAATTTATTAACTCAAGGGTCCACTCCCGACCCTACCGGACTCGTGCACACTGGAAGTGGCTACCACGTCCTTTAAATACCTGGGAATATATGTCACCCGAGATGCGGCAGAATTCTCTAATCGTAATCTACAACCCCCCCTCCTTAGGTTGCGTAGTGATGTACAACACTGGCAAAGACTTCCACTGACGCTGTTAGGCAGAGCAGCATTGTTCAAAATGATGGCACTGCCGCGTTTTCTGTATGTGCTCGAAAATGCACCGACATTAATACCTCCCAGTTACTTTCAGAAGGTGACTGCACTGATATCAGGTCTACTGTGGGGGAATCGGCCGGCGAGAATTGCTCATGCAAAACTCAACAGGAGCTGGTACGACGGTGGTATTGCATTACCCAATATGCAGTTGTACTACTGGGCGACACAGCTCAAGATTCTCAATAAATGGATCCACGCCCCACAGGACGACCCGGCGTTTAAGGCGGACCGGGCCCAACTGGGTACTAACAGCATGTTGGCACCCCTGTACCACAAGGGTATTGCTATGAAGCTGATAGGACCCACCAAACACACAGTGCAGTTATGGTATAAGGCGCAATCGAAACTACATTGGGATGGCATCATCACGAAACTCACCCCGCTGTGGGACACTAAGGCTTTAGGTCATTTGAGGCGTACTAAGGGCTTCACGCAGTGGGACACCATTGGGATATCGACTGTGGGTGACATGTGGTCCAGGGAGAGAGTGGTCCCATTCACCTCACTTCAACAACAGTATGAATTAGGAAACACAGAACAGTTCAGATACATACAAATCAGACATGCCCTTCTGGCAGCGATCCCACCGGGCACCACACCTCCGGAGTCCTCCCCGATGGAAGACCGTCTGCTTACGGACTATATGCGGGAGGGTGCGACTTCCCTAACGTACCGTAAACTGCTCAATAATCTACCAGAGCCACTGGGAAAGCTACAAGATAAATGGGTGGAAGATCTTGGGGATTTTGATGAACCTGAATGGAACGCAGCTATTGCATCCCCACGTGAAGCTGACATATCAGCTAAGTTCCGCCTGGTACCTTGCAATGTGGTACATGCACAATGCAAAGCTCCAAGTCTTATATTAAAAGCCACGTAAAGACACTTTTGCATGTCTTTGAACGGCTTCATAGATATGGAGTAGTGCAATGCAGCACAAACTGCTGCATTGCCTTACTGTGTGCAAGGGAGGTGTTGTGGTAGGTGCTGCAAAATCGGGCCCCAGTAACAAAACCAGCAGAACTGTGCAGCATAATGACTCACTCTTAAAAATGCATAAATCACAGCAGAGTTCCTTGTAAACCCAGTAGTTTTCCTGCAACAATTAAAGTCTCCCACACAACTCCCTGGGTTTTTGACGTGTTCACAGATTTGCAAGGACTTGTAATCTGTCAAAATCTTGTGCTGCCCCATGGGAGGCATAACTAGGAGAAATATCTTTATTTCTACTTGTTTTTTCCTCTTTCAAAGTGTGCTTTATTCTGCAGCACACACAGAAAGAGGATGAAGCCTCTTAAGATTGTTTTTGTACATGAAGGTGCCCCTTCCTGCATAAAAACAATCCTGCATGCAAAGGAGGCACCCTTGCACCATGGGGCAAGTGTGCCTGCGTTGACGCTAGGCTTTCAAAATGGCACCAGCGCAGGGGAAAAAGACAGGAATGCACCATATTGGATAAATACCGTTCATTCTTGCCCTTTCCCTGTGATACAGGGCAGTGCAGCAAAGTAACTTGATGTGCTGCCCTGCGCCACCATTCCCGTAAATATGTCCCTAAGCTCACAAACTTCATTGTCTCTCTGCTTCATACACAATCACTTTTAGCATGTGCTGCCTGCTTTGGGGCCACTGCAATTATGCAGCAATAGAGGACATTATGTTGCAGAGTCGACTAAATTATGCAGCAATAAAGACTGCAGTGTTATGTAGTATATTTTCTGATACTTTAGTATTTGGACATTTTTACAGATACTAACAGTCTCCAGAAAGCTTTCGCCTCATCAATCCCAATGTAACATGCAAATGCAGCACTGAGAAAGGTGATCAGTCAACCTTGGCACACGGTCTTCCACTTCACAACAACACAATTCACGTTGTTTAGTAACTTTTGCTCCGTTAAACTACTTGTATATTAAACCTCAAATAAACATGTTTATCAATTGTTTGAATTAAATAGCGTTATAAGCTGTAACTGATCAGTGAAATGCCAAACGTACTAAAAAGTGTTGTTTTGCTATTTCTAGCCACACCTCCGACTCCGCCCACTAATCCAATCCTCTGCTTATTCCCGCCCCTGAGTCTCTGCCCACAGTTCCCTTAATTTTTTCCCCCACTTCGACCACTACCTACAACATATATAAACAAGCATTGGCATAGCCAATAGGTTTTGTTTTTGGGACCTTATAAGTATTTAGTTATGCAGCACAATATCCTTGGTTCAACAACATTAACTGTTGCATGGTTAAACACTTATAAGGCCCCAAAGACGAGACCTATTTGCTATGCCAATGCTTGTTTAGGATTTGTGCCCTGCTTACTACATCATTCATTGCGAAAATATCGGCATTTCTCAGGAGCAAGCCGGTACTCTGGTGATGACCTGCACTTCTATATTTTTATTTAAAGCAAGCACCGCTAATGGCATGCCCTGGTTGGGGAAGCATGGAGATTCAGTGAGGCACAAGTTTCTCGACCCACCCCAGACAAACCACTAAAGGTGAGTGCAGTTGTATTTCGTAAACTAGTCACAACAAGAAGTTGGTTTACCTCATTCCTCTCGGACAGATCCCAAATGATCAAGATTGCGAACAGTCTCTCGTCTCCACTGGTGGTTTGTCAAGGCGTCCTCAAGGTTCTATCCTTGCTCCCACTCTGTTTACTATCTATCTGGAACCACTAGGGAACCTCCTAAGCAAATCTGGAATCCTCTACCAGCGCCAGGACACCTCCGGGTAACAGAGCGCTTTAAAAATGTGAAAAATAAATAAATAAATACCATCTTTATGCGGAGGACACCCCCATCTACTTCAAGGTGTCTTCCTCGCATGATCTCTCACTACTCACTCTACTCTCAACTCTATTCACAACTGGATGTTAGTTCACCAACTCATTCTCAATCCCTCCAAAACGGAATTCCTCCTCATATCTAGCTCTCTCTCCCCGCCTCCTGTTCAATCCTGGATGGATCAGTTGAATTTACTCATCAGTAAACCCGTCATTGTTGACTGCGCAAAATCCCTAGGTGTCATACTTGACAAAAGACTCAACCTAATCTCACACATCAACTCCATTGCCAAGAGCGCACGTTATCAGCTGCACCTTTTATGGGGGATTCGTCGGTTCTTCCCGGAGAATGACCTATAAACCTTGGTCCAATCGCTAGTTCTCTCTCGACTAGATTATTGTAATTGTCTTCTGATTGGCCTTCCCAAATCTCACCTCTCCCTCCTCAAATCCGTCCTCCATTCAGCAGCTCGCTTCATTTCAGGGTCCAAACGAAGTGACCACATCACTCCTATCCTGTCTTCTCTCCGATGGCTTCCCATTGAGGCTAGAGCTATGTACACCCACAAAGCTTTGCACTCTTCCTCCCCTCGCTATCTGGCGAATAAACTGAAATTGTCTGGAGGCTCAAGGCCTTCTGGGAATGCGGAAAAGTTCCTGCTTGAGGCCCCCTCCTTCAAAAGGGAAAAATTGATTGCTCAATCGTTCTCAGGTAATGCGGTGAGAATCTGGAACTCGCTTCCGCCTTTGCTCCGTGCCATCACCTCCATCCAGATCTTCAAAGCGGACCTCAAATCTCTTCTATTCCAAAGACACTTTCAGTACTAATTCCTTCCTTATCAGACTCCGCCAGGAAGTTCTTTAGTCATTGTAAATTTGTCATATATATTTATATTTTTGTTTGTACATTCTGTGCTTTCTGTGTTTAATATTGTGTTCCTTTTGCCTGCGTTGTTTTGTTTCTATGGCCTGCTATTTAGTCCGCGCTTTATAAAAATGAATTAAATAAAATAAAATATGATGCATTTCCCTTTCCCTATCCGAGTCTTGGCCGCTAGATGTCGCTGCTGCATGTATCAGCGCTTTCCTTGCATTAGCCGCTCTAGCCGCGCAGACTCGCTGGTTCCGCTTCTTTAGCCTCTGACCTTTCGTAGCTTCTTTCTCTTTCCGATCCGCCATTGTGGTGACCGGGTGGAAGATCTTCACCATGGTAAGTGAATCCGGCTTCATCCGCTTGCATACTGGAGGAAGGGACGTCGCAGCCTGGTGGGAACACCCGTTGGAGCCTGCCGTAGACTTCGTGTTCTTTATTTTAAAGCCCAGGGCGGGCAGATCTCGGTTTGTGGTTGTTAGGAGTCCCCGCGGGGTTTTGTTGCTGCAGGCTCCAGCGCAGTTCCGGGTCCCAGTTTATGGCGACTCCCGTTGTGTAATTGCAGCGGCTTGTACTTTAGTCGGTGCTTCTGGTTCTCATCTGCGGGTGTAGTCGAGGTTGCATTCCAAGTTTCCCGGGTCGTTTATGAAATGTTTTCGTTCGTTGCAGACGGGATTACTCGTAGGAGCGGTGCTGATTTGATTTTTGTATGCGTGCAGTGTTTCATTAACCACCATATATATATTTTCTCAGTCTTCCCACAAGACGTTCAAGATCAAGCGGTTCCTCGCGAAGAAACAGAAGCAGAACAGACCTATCCCACAGTGGATCCGCATGAAAACCGGCAACAAGATCAGGTATGTTTCTGCTCGTGGCCGGCTGTCACTTGACAAGGAAAGTTTAATGCACCGTCAATCAGTTTGCTTTAGTGAGAATCGTGAAAACCTCTCTTTTCTTATTCTCTGAGTTAATGTCCCGTTATAAAACATCACTACGATTTTGTTAATGAATGAACTGACCTCCTAATTGGCACCTTTTTTAAATGAACTGTTAAAATAACTAAACATTAGCTTTTCTGTTACTACTTAACTGTGGTTATTTCAGCCCAATCGTTGCTGAGACTCAAAAAATGAGAAGACCTGGCTTCAAGTTTTTAGAAACCATTAGCTATAACGTTACAGAAGACCCTTAAATGCATCGTATGTATTTTAGCACAAAAGCAGGTTGCAATTACAGCGCTACATCTTGTGGTAGCGTTGCCATTAATCCTGCTGAGAGTAAAGCTGTTAAAACAGTTATCTGATTTCATTTGTACATAGATGAAATCATTCGTTTTTAACATCTACAGAAATTCTTGACGCCATCTTAACTTGTATATTTAAATGGTTTGAGTAAAGCGAGGCGGTAGATGCACAGATTATATTTTGCTGAAGATTACATTTGTCACTGTGACTGATTTGGTTGTCAGCTGGGTTGAACGGTGACTTGACGCTTAAGTATGTCGTTGATCGATCGGGTTTTTTGAGTTTGAACTTAAAGTAGTGGATGCTGGACTGACGAGATGAGATGTACTTGTGGACCTACACATAAAGATGGAAACCCAGGTTATGCAAACGTGACACTGTTTAGGTTTGGTCTAACTGTGTGGTGTATTTGTTTTCAAGTCTTTCAAATTTACTTGGAGCCTTTGGTTCTAGCTAGATGAGTCAAATTGCAATCTTTTTGTTTGCATGACCCCGCTCTCCATTAAGTGCTTCCATTGGAATATACGTGGGATTATTTTACCTGTGAAAAGTGTATTGAGTCTTCACACTGTCACTTTAATTCCTGTATGGCTTTTTTTAGAGATCATTCCATTTAGTACTTTTTCCCAGCTCTAGGAAACAGAGTAGAGCATGCTTTTAAGGTACAATCTGAACAGTTTAGGAATTGAATTCCATTGGGACAGCATCTTGTGCAATTTTTCAATATGTCCCCTGAGGGTGCTTTCCCATTGCACAGGAAATCTGCCTTTTCCCAAAAAGGACAGTCTCAATACTTTGGAGTTAGGAATGAATGAAAATGTTTTATTGTTCAGTTACTAAAAACTCACAATTAAAACATTATACAATTCTTCTTACATTTCATATATTATTAAAACCACATAATTAAAAGAAACTTCATCAATGTATAAATAAAACCATCCTCATTGTCCACAGTTAAGCACTTTCTTCTCCACTATTTCTATAAACTTCAGAATTCTACCCGTAAATTGCAAGCTTTCATCTTGTAAACTGGCTATGACTGCTTGTCTGCATGTTCGTATAATTTGACTATTAAAGTCCGACCTTAGCAGCCTCCTACGTTCCTCTGTAGTGCGGGGCAGCTACAGATATGACAAATGACATCCCTCTTGTAATAACAGAGGCGACACACCCTCTCACTACTCATCAATTTCCATGTAGGGGCATTTCCAAGAAATTGGCTATTTCCAAATCGGAGATTCATCAGCTTCAGCTTAGCCCTTTGGCTATTTGAGTCTCCTAAATATCTTTGGGGTTTTAGCATACCATACGAAGCAATAACTGTCCATGCATGGGATCTCTTTGCCAGTACTGCTTTATCCCATAAAGACGACAATCTTTTGCTGCACCCATTTATTACTTTGTTAAAAGCCACCTGTGAAAGAGGTAAGGCCCATAGTTCCGCATTGAATGTATCTATCGCCAGTTTGAAATATTCATGTGTCTGCTTACGTTATCGCATATTGCCTCCCAAACCACTGTCATAAGCGAGGAATTATTATCCCTTCTAATTTTGTGGCAGAATTTTAAATAAGCTAAGCTATTTAGGTTCTGTCTAAGTCCGAACTCAAGTCGCATTTGTGCCGGTGAAGAATGTCACGGAAGATTAAACCGGTGTCGATAGGTCCCTGTCACTAGCTTATCTATGGTGTTGTCAGCACAACCTCTTAAGGTCTCTACTCCATATGCAAGAGTTGGCACATGTTTAACTGACATTTGTAATAGTTGGTTAATGGGAAGCCCTTTTAAGTTGTTCTGAAGTATGGAAAATGCAGCAATTAATGAGTTGTTTCTTCTCTAGTGCAACGCACTGGTTTTGCCCCTAGTATCTATTATAACACCCAGATATCTATATTCTGTGACCGATTATAATACAGTACCTTCCATTCTAAATTTTGGTCTTACAGCCAACCCTCTAGTCCCCAGCATTGTTTGTCTTTTTTTAAATTAATCTTTAGGCCATGAGTAGAGGCGTACTGTGCACTTTAATTAATCTTGGCAGTCCCACCTCGGTATAGCTTATTAAAACAATATCGTCGGCATAAAGTAAATGTGCCACATTAAAACCTGGAGCAGTTGAAGAGTGAGAATTAATTTCACTAAGCCTTGATGAAATCCCAGCTAGATACAAGTTAAATAAGGTTGGGGCCAAAACACACCCCTGCTTCAGCCCGTCCCTTATCACTTTTTTTTTTTTTTTACATAACTGTGCCTTGGCCAACCTAACTCTCGTCCAAGTATTAGTATATAGCAATTTTATCGCTCAACAAACTCGGTGAGATTCCCATTTTCGTTAATTTGTTCCAAAGACTATTTCTCTGCACTGTCAAAAGCTGAACTAAAATCAATAAAACATAAGTGAAGGTTCATCTTACGGCTTCTGGCCATTTCCATTATAAGAACTTGCATTTGAATATCAATAATCGCCCCCATGCCTTTAATAAACCCGTTTGATTTTTTTTGGGGAGTAAATTACTGGCAGCAACCCAAGCCGTGAGTTCTGTTAGCAGACACTTAGCAAAAAAACTTTGCTTCGCAATAAAGCAATAAGTCTATAGTTAGCAGGATCCAAGACTTGACCACCTTTGTAAATCGGAGTATGGCATTCGAGAGGCAAGTACTTTGAAATGTCCTTAATCAGTGGTTACCATGTCATATTGACAAAGTAGTGCATCAAAGATCACACAGTTAAGCTTCATGTTGCATCAGCCTAGCAAAACAATTACTTGATTGACACATCTCTATATCCTATTATACAAATGTATATCCTATTATACAAATGGGATTCTGTAACCACACCCATTAATCTCTAATTGTCAGTTTTTAAGAATCTATAACCCGATGTCATATCGACAGCCAAGCATGCGGTAACCCGACCTAAAATCCCAACTGTTTATCTAATAACACTGTAGAATAGGTGGATATATATTTGGAACTTTTGATCAAACTGAAGTCCGCGTTTCATGTTAGCTCCTAGTATAGCGTTGAAACCTTGCTCTGAGAACGTTTGGGTATGAGGTATGGAAGAATTGTCTAGCGGGCATTGAAATGGCTGCTAATTACACCAGGCAGGCATGGTGTAGAGTTTTGTACAAATAAAGTATCAGCAAATCTTTATAGAATGTGCGTACATGTAAGTACATAATCGTAAGCATAGTTGCATCAATTATTTAAAATATGATGCCAGAAGATGACTTTGCACCAAAATTGCCTCCTCATTTGATTGGGATTAATAATGCATGTTTCTTGAGCTTTCCTGTAGCCTTACGTAGCACAACAGTTAGAATCACTTTGCTACATTTGACATCTTATGTGATATATCTGGACACAGACCGTTTTACTGTTACCACCTACTTTAGGGACAAATGACTTGTGGTCCTCTCTAAACACAGCAATTAATGTCTGTTACATGCCGTTACAAATGTTTCACGTTTAGCTTCTGTCAGTCCTAAAGGCAGACTATACGTTTTCACTGTTAAATTCTACTTGCGTTCGTTTTCAGCCATAATGCCTTTCTTTGGAACCTTGTGTTGTTACTCTGGATTGTATCTTTCTGCATCGGATAGAAATGTTTATGAATTAATCTGGTCAACATGGACAAATGTGTTTATTTGTGCAAGCGGATCTACATACAGCCATGTTGAAAATGGTACTATGATCATGTATTTATTTATCGTAGGTACAACTCCAAGAGAAGACACTGGAGGAGGACCAAGCTGGGATTGTAAAAAGGCGGGTCTTATGGATGGCAAATTGTTTCCTGTTCATCTGCCTGCAGTCAAAGACCAAGTGTAATTCTGGTGGCAGGTTCCCAATGCCTGTTCACATGTTTGCTCTTGAGGACTTGAAAAACATGTTTGACTACAACAACTGGCATAAATATCTGCATTGTTGCAGATTTAAAAAGTCCTGGTGATAAAATAAACTAAAACAGGTTACCCTCTTGTCTCGAAGTCCTTTAGCCGAATTTAGCTATTGCTTTTGGACTTCATTGTGTTTTACAGAAGTCTGAAAGTTCGGTCTTATCTTTTCACTGCATTTAATTCTGCTTTTCAGCAACTCATTGTTTTTTAATTATCATTTTAAATTGCCATAGCTTTTTTTAATAGGTTTAAGTTTGCCTTGTTGTTTTTAGGTTCCGCATGCACAGTGCTGGCGTTGCAAGTGAAATCAATTGTACTTGTCTTATAAGAGGTCTCTTATCCGTAACAGACCGAATTACTGTGTTCATTCGCTGTTATATGGAACTTTTTTTGTTTACTTCTGGCTGCACCCTTTGAAGAACCTGTTGCATCGCGACGCCACAGAGGAGTATTAATTTGATCTCGCTACATTTTATGTGAGCTTAAGTTCTTGAACTCCTAATTTAACTGTTTTGAGCAGTTATATTAGTGTGCCTGCGCGAGCCAATGTGAAGATCTCGCGTCCCTTTCTCAAATTGGAAGAACTGGACGACACTGCCATATACTGGTTATTTTTTTTTTTAAAGTTGATCTTACATAAATTTTCTCTTCAGATTTTACGTTTCTCGGGTATTGAATAGAGCACTGGTAGTCCAGTCTGATATTTTTTTTTTTAGGGTCGCCTGCACAAACTGCTTATTATAAACCACATATGCGAAACCAAATGCATTTACCGATGCGTGTTATGTTTACCATTTCATGGGTTCTATGTTTAATAGTATTGCTACTATGGGCATGTGTAACTTTTTTTTTTCGAGCGCACTCAATCTTTCTTTGAGGACCATAATGAGGGTGCTCTTAAAGCGTCCAGACCCTCTCCCACATCAGGACAGCTTTTTATTTAATTTTGTGGGTGTGGGGGCTGGCAGTTATTAAATGGCATGCTTTACTGCCAAAGTCATAACTGATCACTGCTAGTAAAGCAGCGGGCTGAGCCGCAAAATTCCTGGTAGGATTTCTGTTAAGAATTTTTTTGTGTTATTTTGTCCTATTCGCTTGTAAAACTAGAGTATGTCTGTCTGAAACGCCTGAATGCTGTTAATTTGCCTACATCGCTTACCAGTTATGGAAAAATCTGTCAGCAGTTGTCACTCCTCACTAAATGTGTCAAAACATATTCAGCATTCCAGCAAAATTTGTATTGGGCATGATTGTTTGCTCAGCGGTGAGAAATTGTCCAAACATTTCCAATACTTAGGAGGGATAGTCTTTGTACGGCGTGGGGGCTGCTTTCATAAAAAGCACTTGGCTATGTCCATGACTGAGCACTAAACTTCAGAAAGAAGTTAAGCAGGCAAGCGTTTACTTATATATCGACTGAAGTAAAGGAAAAGCGCGTAAGGTGTCCTGCACCACTTGCCTCAAACTTCGACAATGAAGAAACCTCCTCAATTTTTAATGTGTATTTCTTGAGCACGTGGAAGTGCCATCTTGAAGATTGACAGCAACAAGTGCCATTAATTAAAAGCGTTAACTTTCAACGTGATTTTGGAAATATTCATGATCGCTGCAATGTTGTCTCTTCATCTTGGCGTTGGTGAACCAAGAGGGCAAGGCATATGTCCCGTGCATCCTTTGTGTGTCCTAGGCTGTGATACATCGAATAATGTAGTCTCTGTGCTTTTCAGGGTGCTATTGTATGATAGTGAAGAAAGGGTGCATGGTGAAATTGAACAGTTGCGTAGGATCACACAAATAGGTCACCTATGGAAGCAGCGTTTTACTAAAGTCTTCCACCCCAAATGTTAGTTTCCTCATTGGGCATTAAAATGTAATGTTTTTCCTATATTTGCTGATGCATGTGGTGGCCATGGGTGGCAGACGGAACTCACATGAAGGCTCATTTTGGGCTTGAGGATCACCCCAAAAAAACTCACTTTGAGCCAAGTATCTGACTTGAGCTTGGCTCGAGTCTTCAGTGGCTAGTCCAACTTCTAATCACAGAAGTACAATTAAGGGGATCTAAGCATATGAAGGTACCGATTTGACCATAGTGAAACAATTTGGTGAAGCAGGAGTACTAACGCCATAGGGCCAGCCTCATTGTTTCAAGGTCCAGACTTTTCTCACAGCACAAAAATCAAGTGAGTGGATTACAAGACTGAATGTTCTCTCACCTTGGGTAAAATTGAAGGATTGCTTGGTTAGTCTTTCTTATCCCATTTTCTGCACCAAAAAATTGATTGCTCAAGAACACGCAATCTTCCACACCACCACCTGGTATCCTTGCCTCCTTCGGTGACACTACAAACCATGCTTCTTGACCATTAGAACCATTTTTATGAGTGCCCATGGCTTATACTTGCATTGACTAGTGTTTGCATCACCAAAGCATGGCATTCTGAAGATTGAGTGACTACCATCAAACACTACTGTGCTATACCTTTTTGTTTAAGCTTATTTTGATGGTAAAAAGCGTGGAGGGCCTTCCATGTTGGCAAAGTATGCAGTGTAATGCTTGTTTAGTCAAACTAAGTACAGATCACACAAGCAAGACTGGAATGTCTTTCTTATGGACCTTTCCCTGCCATCCAACCTTGAAGCTATTGATCTTTCTACCCATTTAACCAGTCCATCTAAATATAAAATATATTCAATTTGCATGGACGATTTTTAGTGTTTGCTTTGATCTCCAGCTAGAATAGATAAACATGTATTTTAATCGCTAAACTTTCATGTCTGGCTGCTCATGGTGGTCTCACTCTAGATATTGTGTTGATTAATGCGAAAGTCTTCCATCACTACACTTTGGTCTGATTATGCCGTCCCTTTTAATGGCATGTCAACATCTTGCATTGAAGGTGTCCTGCTGATGTATGGGTCAGAACTATGATTAAATGGATTAGGGTTGGGCCTCCTGCCTCGCTTTCCCACGGCTCCTGTCAAGTGAACATGGCATTTGCAAGTCACTGTTTAATTCTTAGTTTACGCTTTTCTTTAGAACCTGATATCTTATTGTAGTCCTATAACTATTAAGTATGATCTTTGACCTTGCACATTATCAAAATATTCGATGTGATAGTCAGATCTTGTAATCCCTGGGACAATGGTATCTAAATTTATAAAAAATGCTTAAATAATGCCTTTTTCCTAAGTCAACTCGGCAACTTTGTACAGGCATTTTTCTTACTCAAATGGTCGTAGTTCTGTAGCTAAATTCCTTCTAAAGTGAATGCTTGAGCTCTGTGATTTGAAAAAAAAGGGCAGTGGTGTTCAACCTAATTAGGATTGTTCTTGGGAACTGCAGGCGAATGTTCACCAGTATACTGGGTGCGAGGGATATATATATATATCTATCCTACTGGCGGTCGCCAGTAGGTAGTTATAGTTAGGACCTAGTTTCCATAGGAAATCCGCAACATTCTATTTGGAATAACTTTGGCGTCGATTGACGGAATTGGCTGAATGTCTCCAAGAAAATGGCCAGCTCCGCTCCTTCCCTGAAAGTTTGGGGGGGGATTCGTGAAGCGGGGGCCGAGATAAAAGGGGGGTCCCAAAACGTGTTTTCCCCATGTTAATTTCCATAGGGCAGTTGAGAGGGGGACCCCACATCAATCTAAGGCAGGTAGACGGGGGAAATATATATATGAAAAATAAATTTTGATATAAAATGAATAAATCTGTATTTGTGGTGTAACTTGCCTGGGTTTAGGTGTTACCACATTAATATATTGGACCTCTCCTAGGCCATTGTGTCTAAATTTATAGGGCAGGTACCCTTTCCGTATTTGATGTCCATAGGGCGGTTGGACTCACTTTTAGCCCGAACGGCTGAATGGATTTCCACCAAACTTGGCAAAATTGTAGGGACTGGTAGGCCGATGTGCCTTTGCTATGTCTCAAGATATGTGCTCCAGTGGATTTTGAGTAATTTAGGTTAAAAAAATATATATATCTATAAGCGCCCCCGGTACGCGAGCGGAAAGCGGATTGGCTCTCTGGTGTCTGTCAACATTCTAAACAGTCCGGAGCGGCTGCCATCTTGTCTCGGTAGGATCAAGACACAAGAGGTGGCAAAAACAAAGGGGGAAATGACCACAAGGGGGCAGGGTAGACCCCCCGACCCCCTAGGTTTGATGTGGGGCCATCAAAGGGCCCTGCGGGGCAAATATTTTTTGGGGGATTTACGCGGGGGGGGGGGGGGCACCGGGGAGCGTACCATGGAGAAAAAAGAATGACAAGAGTTTTTAAAAAATGTAGCATTTTTTATAAATTGGAGGTAGTTCTAAACTTTATTTTTGTTTTAGATTTTTTTATTGTTTTTTGAACATTTTTTACTTTTTTTGGCTTTTATGAACAATTATATTTTTTTTGTAGTTTTTATGGAGACACAAAAAACAGGGAATTGTAAATGGCTCAACTGGAGCAAAAAAAATCAGAAAAAAATTAAGGTTTCTTTCTGCAGTTGTGGTTGTCTCCAGCACGGTTGATGAGTTTGATGCTTTGCTCACCATACGAAATTGTAGTCCCACAAAATATACAAACTATTTTGTAATCTCCAAACTGGCGTTGGATGTTTGGGACCATCTCCCTTGTCTCTGGACCCGATGGAGTGGGTTGTTTGCTTTTGGAGGTGCTCGGAGAAGATTGGGGAGGGTTTCTGGTCAGTTCTCTGACCTCTGCCGCAGCATAGTTGTTAGGGTGCCTGCGTTGCATGTGGCGAAGCATTGTGTGGTTCCCAAATGAATATTTTTTTTGCAGGGTTCCCCCTGGAAAGTACAGTGCCACAGATCAGACATGTCACTTTTGGCGCATTCACTTTCTTTTGGTCCCTTGGGATTTTAAAAAACTCCCACACAAAGTGCTCCTTAGGTTTATATGGGGGGTTATCTTCAGGCAGGAAGTGCCTGTGCTCCTCCTCTTCACCACCACCATTGTGGTGGTGGTGGTGGTGGTGCAGATGCTGCTGCTACTGTAGCCATTTCTCAATGAATAGAAACAGGTCTTCCTCACTCAAAGAACAAAGTGAGAATGAGGAAAAAAGGTGGAGGCTTTCATCATTTGGAAAACAAAACTGTTCTGAACCAATGATAAGTGTTATTTTCAGGTCACATGACCTGACGCGCTTACGCTACGCACCCGGGGGTGTTTACGTAGCGCGATCATATGCGCTCGGGCGCTTCCGGATGCGCTTATGCTGTGCGTTATAAGACGCGGCTACGCGATACGTCACGATGTTTTCGTTCACGGCAATAGCGCTAACGGGACGCTCACCGGGGCACGCCGCAAGACTGCGCTGGGAGCGCTCCAGGGCAAAAAATAAACATGAACAATATACATAAATCCTATGTTGTATATTTATGTAATACTTTTTTTTTATTACAAAAAATATAATATTTCATAGCTATAGAATGTTTGCTTTTAAAAAAAACCTATCAAATTCACTGAAAAAAACCATATGTTTGACACCAGTTATAGTTAGCTGGAAATTTTACTGACATAAAACCATTGAAATTCCCACGTTATAGTTAGTTGGACTCACTATAACTCGCGCCCGCAATGCACTGCTGATGATGTCACATATTACATCATTCATGACATGGTTAGTGACATCACTGATGACATCATCCATGTGATAATACAATACACCTCCTCACACTCTAATCTAACCCATGATACACCTAGTGTTAAATACAAACCACCATTCCTGAAACCATTGACACAGTAAAACCACTTGCCACATACGCACTCACTGATTTCTAGGTCTACACACATCCACTCATTCACCCATACAATCTTTCATACATAGTCACTCATCAATACAAGACCAACATATGCACTCATACACCTATACAGAGACTCACACACTGCCACTGATCCATGGAGTTACGTATACACCTAGTCAGTCATGTAAAGAATCAATCACACTCGATTTCCAGAACTATACAGTTAAACACACAACTTTGCTTATTTAAACATAGACTAACACATACTTACTGTCTTTTACAATCACTGATACAAGTACATATTGATAGATACAGTCACTTATGCAATCACAGGCTGTTATATATGGTCATTTATATATGACAACTCTCACATGCAGCAGCTTACACAACAACAAACATAATGATGTACACATTCAGACAGTTTAGTCACTAACCCATGCATTCACTAAGACACATTTAATCACTCAGTCAGTCACGCACCTACTAAATCCTTCATCCAGACACTCATACATACACTTCAATATGTAAAACATTTCAACTTTACAGAAACACACAGACACTGGATGAGGTCATCAGTGATGTCATCAGTGATGTCATTTGAGATGTCATCAGTGATGTCACTAACATGTCATGAATGATGTAATATGTGACATCATCAGCAGTGCATTGCGGACGCGCGAGTTATAGTGAGTCCAACTAACTATAACGTGGGAATTTCAATGGTTTTATGTCAGTAAAATTTCCAGCTAACTATAACTGGTGTCAAACCTATGGGTTTTTCAGTGAATTTAATAGGTTTTTTAAATGCTAATTAACTAGAACTGGTGTGAAACCTATGGTTTTTTCAGTGAATATATATATATAAGAATCAAACTCCACCAAATTGAATGCAAAAAGCAAACAAGCACACAGTTGTTTAGAACACCTATAAATATTATCACCAAAGACAGTAGTCCAATGAATGAACAATGTCTGCACACACGTGAATTGTGCAAATAAAACAGAATAGCAATTAGTTTGCTTAGAAATAAAATCATTTGCAACTCTGCAACATCTAATACATTTTTGGCAAAAAGGCCCAGCCCAATGCATTTCGGCATCTGATGCATCCCTTCTTCAGGGGCCATTGAAAATACGATAAACAAATAGATAATATTACAACAATGTTTTTCATGAACAGTTATTACTGTTATACGTTCAGAGAAGGCCCAGACCTGTATATGCTTACACACGGCAAGAAAACGGAAATTACGTTAAAAGTGACACATGCACTTAAACGAGAATAATCAACGTAGTTAGGCCGTGATGGATAAAATTCAGTGAAAAGACCAAGTGCTTCCAAGGTGGAATGATCAAAGAAAAATCAAAAAAATAGATTATTAAAATGACACACGAATCATACCATGAACCAACCCGGTGATTTTGATGTAGTGTGACCGAGCTCATTAGAGGGACGAACAGTCATGCGAGATACCACCATGCAAGAATCAGCATTGTGAATGTTGAAGAATGATTTACTGTTTGCTGTGGTAGCCAAATGCCTCTATCTACTACTGTTAAATGGAAATGATGCTGCATCTAAAAAAGCAATAGCATGTTCTGTCCTCCCAGTTCTATCTCGAAACGTACTGGTCATAAACACAACTATGGTTACTTCGATGATAGATCCAGCTGAAAAAAGTTCCTCCGTTAATCTTTACTTGACAATCTGCAATATTCCAATAACCAAACTGAGTACGGTCCTGTGTATCCAAACCGAAAAGTGGCCGGTGTGATAAATCCTTCCAAGTGGGACCTGGGATCCACAGGGAAGGAGGACCACGCATACGGTGTTCAGATCCCATTTGGCAGGATTTATCATCTGCTTCTCTTTGGTTTGGCTCCAGTGCAATACACGGGACTGCCACAAATCGAAAGCTTTGCAAGAAAGCTACGGTCTGAGGGATTTAAATGGACATATACTAACTTTGGTAGAATCCGCACATCCAGATATTATAGAACGCCTACATTGGCCGTTCCGAGAGGGTATGTTCCAGTTGTCATTTTTTAATTGCCCTGATGAAGTTCCCAATATGGGAATGAAACGCGTTGGCTGGAGTTTCTCAGTTTGCTGAATTTTACAAATTTGAAATGAAGAAATTGATTTTACACATCATAAACTCTCGATCTTGTGTTAGCTGTCAAGCTGCCCCGTGTTTGTCAATGCCCTCTGCCGCCTCAGACCTGGTTAACAAAGCCCGGCAGTCAAGCACACGTTCAACGTTTCTGATAGAAATTTTCTGTTACCTGCTAAATAAATCTTTTCTAGAACTGCACCCCCACCAACAGACAGGCAGAGGGGCAGCAGTGATGCACATGAACAGTCTCCAACGCAGCTAAGAGATCTCAGATGTTGATAGTCACTCCGCCCGCCCCCACCCAACGAATCCTGGGGTGACATGCACACTCAGATGATGTACACCGTGCCCTAGAAAAGCTGATTTTCATAGCATTTCTAAAACACTCTGGCTCCTTTCTCACGTTCAATTGCTGGGAAGGCAACTCTTGCCTTGATGCGTTTTGTTACGTGTTTCTCATGAGAATTCCCAGGTGTTTAAAAATAGAAAAAAACTCACCTGAATGCGACTGCTTTACATGCTCCTCCCACACAATTTAAAGGTAACAAATACCATTCTTCTAATTTTTCTGGTCTTGACACGATCGACTTGCATTCCATTCCCCACCATAAAGCGCAGGCCCAAAAACTGAGATAGTGTTTTTGTCCCCCCAACCCCCAAAACTACCATCTGAACCTTTTTTTGCGGGGGAAATTTAATCTTTTATTTCATTATGCCTGCAAGAATTGACTGGTAGTAACTATCCTGTAAGAGCACAAGAGGAAAGCATCACCTTTTTTAAACTAAATGTAACCCAAGTTTATTGGCATACTTTTAAATACAGTCAAACATGTCAATAAAACCTAAAGCAAGTGTATTGCAATACTACGCACACTACTGCCTTGAGGAAAAGCTTAACTGAGTTGGTGATGGTAGCAAGTTAGTGATCATGCAATAGGCTTTATCTGTCTTATGAAAAGTTCAGACAAAAGCTATAGGCAGGATCGATTTATTATTAAATGCATATGTGAAAGATAATAGGGCAAATGTACAGGGAGAACGGAGACCTTAGCGGTCAGTAAGGTGTGACGGCGACTAGGGCACAGCTCCAAGTGCTCCTACATGAGGCACTACGCTTCCTGCTACGGCGTCTTTTATTGTCAATGTATGCACGGTACATGACGCGCTGCGCGAGCTATCTGCGCACCGACCGTCTGCGTTGCTATCGTTGAACTGCCGAGTGTGTGTCCTGAGGAATGCAGACAGCACCACTGCGCATGGCCCCATTGATGATCCAAAAGTACCTACTGCCACGTGTTTATGAGAGTGTGCATACGTGTCCCGCAATACTGAGCGACTCCAGATACCGACGTATCCTGTATGCGGGAGGTCTGGTGAACGGTGGGCATCATAACTCGCCCTGAAACCCTCTGGTGCACTATACAGACGAATACCAGCTATTCAAAAGAGACCTGCAGAAGCGGCTTTGGTGATACTGGAGGTGGGGAACTATTCACGACTCACACCGGGGCTTCTTCAACACACTGCAGTGGGGCACAGTTGCGGACTGCTCTCTCTGGACTTGCTTGAGGGTGCTGCAGTCTACGGAGCGTGCCCACACGATGCAACGAGTGGCCTGCTGCACCGAAATTGCGTGATCCTACTAGCCTTACAAAATGATGCCAAACCAGAGGTCTGACTACTTCTAGGCCCCTCAAGATGGACGTTTTGCATTTCGAATAACCGCGCCTCTTTTAACTTGAATTTTAAACTGCTCCGTTCCTTAACACCTTGGCTGCTAAGGCTTTTCCCGTCCTGGGCTGAAAATCCTAAAACCCTATTCTTCATGACCAGGTCAACTCGTCATAAGCACAGCTCCAGTGTACTGCATGACGAGCTGACCTTGTCATGAGCACCAAACAGGTTAACCTGGAGCTCCACCTTGTGGCCTGTTTTTAAACCATGCTTCCACCTTGAAATTCTGTGCTGACTGATGACCCGATATTTTTGATCCTGAACCTAGCGATCCTCTCCTTTAGCTTTGCGTTGATTGATTGTTTGCTCTGCTAGGGTTATTTCAACATTGCTTTATTATAACTCCCTCCAAGCGTAGCTGTGCTGTAATTGTTTGCTTCGCTGGACAGTGTCAATCACCCCCCCCCCTTTTCTTCTGCTACTATTGCCTAGTCGCCTTTGCCTTTGCTATCCCGACTACCCTGTTTCCTACTTGCGTATATTATTTACCTTGACCTTTTGTTGTTTACCATCTAGTACCTCTGTTTATTTCACCTTGAGATCCCTGGTCCATGCTTCATATATTGATTTGGAATTTTATTCTCTCTTTTTGCTTAGGTCTATGTTTTTTACTTTGTTCACAAACAATTATGTAAAGCAGTATTGCTGATTGTCTACGGCAGGCCCTACAAAATTGTTTGACAAAATCTAACGCACGTCCGATAACCTTTGCCTTCTACCTCCCAACTACTGTCTCTCCCACTACCTCCTAACTCCGTCTGACTACCGCTTCCTTTGTACCTACCTACATGACTCATATTCTCCTGTCTCTGGCCCCTTTCTCTCATCATCTTGTGACTACATTCCCTCTCTTTTTTCTTCTCCTCTGCTGAATCCTCCTATTACCCTTTCCCAACACCGCGTCCTTCTACTCCTCCCTTTCCACGTCGCTCCCTCCACAGCTTCAACTCACTGCCCTCCCTTGACTTCTCGCGTGACTATCTGATTTACCTCTTTCTTTGCCCAATACGCCTCCTCCCAATTTCCCTTCCCCCACCCAGGACCTTTCTCTATCTAAACATGGTCCCAACAATGCAGCCCCCAGGAAGGAGATACGTGCCTCTGTTTAAACCTTATGCACCTCGTGCAACCTTCCCTCCTCTCCGCTCCTACTCTTTCCAGCTTCTGTCCTCTGTCCTCAGCCCTCACATGCCCTTGCCCTTTGTTCCCCACCCTGTTTTTATGTGAACCTTAGACAGACTTCCTTTCGTGTCTATGGTTCTCTTCCCTTATCCTCACTCCCTCCCGTCCCCTACCCCCCACTACTTTCTCTCGCCTTTCACTCCTCCCCTAATTGTATTGCTGATTGTCTTATTTATTGTTTACTTGTTCATTCTCTTCTAGTATATTGTTGAACCACATTGTTGCACTTCCTGTCATCTCTCCTATTGTCTCCTACCGCACCCTCCCTCTATTTATGTCTCTCCCTCTCTCAATGTTTCGAGACTGAACTATTTTGTCTGATGCCCGATGGAGCTACTTGGTTTAGCTATAGGGGAGATGGGCCTTGGACTCCCTCCTTGGTCGTCACCTACCCAGTCGGTCTTTAGGCAGACTTCTTTTCGTCTCTCCTTATTGTCTCTTCCCTAGGCCCTATCCTCTCTCCCCTTGCCTGCTACTCTGCCTACCCCTGTCCTTTGTGCCCTTTGACTAAGCACTCCTTCTCCCCTTGTTGGGGGAAAGATCCAATATTTATACTCTGGAATCTCCGCGAACCCGCTGAGTGAGTCCACTGCGCCAAGGGAGCCACTCACACTTGAGGTATGGTATGGCACCCCTTGCCAAAGCACTCCCTCTCCCCTTTTTGGGGAAGGATCCAGTATGTAGACCTTGGAGTCTCCGAGACCTCTCTGAGAGAGTCCACTGCGTAAAGGGAGCCTCTCGCAATAGAGTTAGGAAAGGGATATCACTTCCCCTGGGATCACAGCTTACTGGACTTTAGACGTTGCCTTGGCTCGTCTACCGGTTTGTGTCCCCGTCACCCTTCCCCTCTTCTCCCCATGCTGTGACTCTCACCCTCCCCTCCCTTCCTCTTTCCCACCTTCATTATCTGTCTATTTCCCCTACTCCAACCCCCCCTGAATCTCTCACCTTGCCTTCTTTTCCCCTTACGTATTTGTGCTTATTGTTTATCTCAACCTTACAAGTAACTATGTTGCCATGCTCTAAGAACTATGTAACCTTTGTAACGATGTAACCTGTAACTATGATCTGATGCTCATGTAAAGCGCTCTGATACCTCCGGGTCTAGCCAGCGCTATATAAAACTTTTAAAATTAAATGAATAAATAAAATAAGAGTAGATTATTTTTTCACTGTGTAAAAACCTTCAGACAAAGGAGAGCTAGAAAACATGAAATAGTCCCCATCCTCTTTGAACCATATCCTAAGTAGCAATTGGGGGCGAGCAAGCTCAACAGTTATTTAGGGTAGTTGCTGTCCCAAAAGAAATTTTGGAATTTCCTTTTCATCTATCCCTTCAGACCTTTTTCTTTCAGTCACTATTTGTCTTTATTCCATCTTTATTCCTCCATCCTTCTGCTTTTTTTTTTTTGTTCCCTCTGGCATACATCCTTTTTTCTCACCTTAAAACAATTGTATCTTGTTTATCCTTCTCGCTATCCCTTATTAATATATTCCTGATCTTTCTGTTCTTGTTCCCTCCACATCGCCATCACACTATCCGCTTGCAGAGTTATTTACTCCTGATTAGAGACCTACAGTCTCCTATTAAAGTTAAATGAGGTAAAACCAAAAATGTTAATGTTTTATTTTAATCATAACTACCAAGAGGCAATCCTCACCCTTCTGAAGTTCATGACACGCCTAGCTGCAGACATGTATTTTGGTTCATGAAATCTTGCATTAGTCAAGTCAATTTTTATTGTATAAAATTATAAAAAATTATTACAAAATGCATTTAGACTATCATAGAATATAAAACGCGTGTTAAAATATTAGCTAATAGAAACTGTTCGCCAGATGAAAAATAAATATCATATATTTCAATTTGGTGGTATGATTCCATGTTCAGCTTGCTGTAAGAGTGATTGGGCTTTCATCATATATTTGACCCCCCCTACAGGCCAACGTAGGACATGATCCATCTAGCCATCGAATTACAGCTTGCCTACATGTTCGAATGTTCAATTTGTAAAAATGTTCTTTAAAAGCCGTCTCCTCAAATCCTTTAGCGCCGGGCAAACACATGGTAAGTGAGTTAATGTTTCATTTTGATATCCACATAAACGACAATGGGGGTCAGTGTGACAATTTTTCCAGGATGGTAACAAATCCTTTGAAAACTGTAGGCCTAGTCGATGTTTTATATATCTTTGTTTTAGGGCACTATTAAAGTGGCTTTCCAGATAGGTCTGTGGTTTTATCCTGGAATATGAATTTATCACAGTCCACCGTGTCGTCGTTTTGCGATATTTATTTTATCTTCCAGATAGGATTCCCATTTGACCGCGTTGTTTGCAATTTTGTCAAAAGTATGTATCTGGCCTCGTGTCCCAGGTTTCTTTAATTCCTATACAGTTCAGGGATTGGGACAGGTAGTCTCCCCAACTGTTTGGGACGTGCAGTTTCTGCTGGGTGTCGATTTCTTTCCAGCACAGGTTGTCCATTGAGCCCTCTTCTGACATGCGTATTTTATGACAGTTTCACAAAGGTTCCCATACTGCGAAACTTCTGATTCAGAAGGCCAAATTCTAGACGAACCTGCGCCAGTGCCGACGATTTTGGGAGGTTTAGAACTGCCTTGTATACTTTTGTTTGAATGCTGTTTAATAGCCCTGCTTCTTTGCCACACCAGGTGGCCAGTGCGTATGACAAGGAGGGTAGGGTTTGTGCTTTTATCACTTTCAGCAGGTGTGTATAATTTGGACAACTTCGTTTTTTTGTAATTGCCGGTATGCGTAGATCAGGGACTGTGCTTTAGCTTTTAGATCGATTTTATGTTCTTTATTCGTCTGTCCTCGCCCCAATTTCAAACCTAAGTACTTATATGATGTTTCCTCCTTTATTGGGGAACTATTTGCATACCATTTGAATGTTGGCTTTTTTGGATCCACAATGCGGACAACTTTGGTTTTGTCTTTATTCAATTCCAAACATTCGTGTTCCAAATAAGTTGTCAAATTGTTGATCGATCTTTGCAGGCCTATTGGCGTTTGACTCAGAACGACAATGTCATCTGCATACTGCAGGAATGGGATAGGAATTTTTGACAGGGTGGATGGCATTCCCCGACCTCCATGTGACTGACAATGTCTGCCATGTAAAGGTTGAATAAACTTGGGGCCAGTACACAGCCTTGTTTTAAGCCCTGTTGTGTTCTAATTTCGGCCGTTACGCTGCTACCGTCTCCCAATTTTACTCGAGCCCAGGTGTTACTATACAAGCCTATAATAGCCTCCAATAGCTTCTTCGGGATACCCCATTGTTGGAACTGGGGTCACCAGTCCCCTAGGGTAGCATGGCACGGGCGGGTAGGCATCCGAAAGCACATGTGTTAAGCGATCATGCAGCACACACTCACACTGAGACAGAAACCTGGGCACGCAATAAATGACTCCACTCCAATGCTTGTATAAAAACAGGTAATGTGTATTAAGATAATCAGATAGAGCAGGATCAGGGAAATCATAAATTCATTTAAAATACATGTGTCTCAAGACTTGCAATCAATAACGGTTGAATAGGTATTAAATAATCAATAGATATTAAACATTTGGATCAATAAATATTAGTTAGATAAATAGTAAATATTCAATAAATATCAGATATCAGTTAAATACATTTTCAGAAAATCATAGGCCTATCCTCCGCCTTGCTTCTTGATAGCACCTGCAAAAATGTATTAAGGAGACAACCCAATAACATGGCATTTGCTCCTACAGGTATTTCACCCATGTCTTACCAACCATAAATAGGTGAATAAAGAACTGTCGGTTTCAGTAAATATAGCACTGTATAGGAGAAAACATGTCATTAGAATAAACATCCCCTAGTGCAAGTATATCCATCTCCTTGCGCAGGAATAAACAGGGCATTAAGTGTGGAGCAAACATTTCCTAAGTATAACCATCCCTTGTGCAGGTTTAACTAGTTCCTTAATTAGGAACAACCATTTTAGGAATTACCCCTAGTAGGAGTAGATATTACGCAGTTCAACAATAGACGTAACCTGTTCATTGTAAATATGCCCATTTCAGAAACCCTGGATAGGCATTGCGTTAGCCATTCCTTCAGCCGGATTAACACCTTTAGTGAAGTAGGGGTAAACATTTCAACATGAATATCTATCTCCTTAAAAGCTTCCCATCAGTACATTTCAGTAATCCTGTCTGGAAAGAGATAGCGTTTCTTTCCACAGCAACAACCTTTCCTAGCTGGAAGGAATAAATAGTGCCTTATATAGGAGTAAAATATTTCTTCAACGTTAAACCTTTCCTTTCTCAGGAATAAACATTTCAGCTACATTTCATTACCTAGAGCATTACTCAAAGCATCTTTAAATGAACCTTTCTTTAGGCATTCAACACAGCATTTTAAAATGAGCCTTTCAATAGACGTTCACTAAAGCAGGTAACCAACATATCCCTTATGCCAGGATCAACATTACATTCCAACTGGTTACTTTAATAATTCCCCTTCCCCTAGTCAGGGGTTAACTTTCTGTCATTGGAGATCCCAAGGTGTCTTTTGGGGCTCTGTCTAGTTCTAGGCCTTATATGGGGCCAATGGGGCCCAGTGACATCTTCCCCCAGGGAGGGGCGAACACGGGGCCTTACCCGGCCTTCCGCCCTCCTCCCCTGGGGGATTACCTTTTATCTTCGGCCCTTTCAAGGCCCTTGCGGAGATTTCCGATGTCAGGGAGGGTCCTCGCTCTTCTCAGGGCCCTCCGAGGTGCCTCCAGTACTGCAGGGAGGGCGACCACAGGGCACAGCCAGGCTTAGCGGGGCCGCACTGTCAGACGGCCTGGCCCGAGGTTGCAGCCTAACAGGGAGGGACTCCTTTGCTCCTCGGAGCCCTCCGCAGTATCGTGTCCGGTCCCCAGGCTTTCAAGCACGTCTGGGGCCTGGAAACCACTCGTCAGGAAGGCGCATTAGAGGCAGGACCCGGGGAACCAGTCACAGTGTGGCGGGGGCGGAATCTCTTCCGGCGCCCCCCCCACCCCCCCGTCACGTGACGCGAGTTAAGAGGCTTCAAGGCTTGTCAGGCCCAGCGCGGCCTGACTGGAACTCCGGCGGCTCTCTCCTCACACCGGGGGCCGCCGCAACAGGATACAAAACAGGGCAGGAGGCTCCCAGGCAATCGGAGCGGCCTCCCCAAGACTACGGGGGCCGCTGCAGCCACTGCACGCGATCGGGTCCGCTCCATGGCGCCTCAGGGCAATAGCGGCAATTCCGACAGCAGCGCTGGCCACACAGCGCCACAGGGTCACACCAGCCTACAGATCCCCAACAGGACAGAGGGTTACAGCGCTCCTAAAGCAATAAGGTAAGCGCTCTGAGGAGAGGTATCATGGCGCTTCACAGGCCAGTTGACAGGGCATGCTCGTCAGCACTTCACAGCGCTCCAATGTGGGCCCAGCAGGGGAGCAATTACTAGCGCTTTTCACACACAGTTCTCAGCGCTGATAAGGGGCAGGTTATAGCGCTTTTTCAGGCAACAGTCTCAACTTCCCAGCGCTTTACAGGGGGGGCAACTTCCACAGCCCTGCAGGCAATTCACAGCGCTCCCACAGGACACAGCAATTCTTCACCAGTCAAGCGCTTGGAGGGCAATGTAGCGCTTAGGCAGTTTCTAGGTTGGCGCTTCAACAGTAGTTGCTTTAAAATAGAGGCAGCTCACAGGACAAGCCACACAGCAGCTGCAGGTTAACGCAGGAACCCCAGGTGGCGTCAGGGGGGCACAGGGAGCGACACAGCGCCAATACCTGGGTAGTTCCTCAAAAAGTCCTGTGGTTGCTTAGTTTCTTCTTGGCGTGATGTTTCTTGCGCCCTTAGTTTAGTTGCTTGGTTACTTGTTCCTTGATTTAGTTGCTTGGTTTCTTGTTCCTTGAAGGGGAAATAAATTGGTGGCTAGTGTTCCAAGTTCTTCTCAGCCAATCCCTTCAAGTGGTCCCTGGGGGTTCCCTTCCGCGGGGCTAGGTCAGTGGGGGGGGGACAGGATACCTCAACACTTGTAAAGCAGCACACTAGGCCCTGTCATTCCAGCATCATAAGACCCTGCCCTGACCCCCACTGCCTATCCTCCTGCGTAGGTACTTCCCCAGGTCTTCCTTCAGTCCCACTCCTCAGGAAAGTTTCCCTCCCTTTCCTTATATACTGCCAGTTGACAGTTGGTAGTGGCAGTTGTTGTCACCTCACCTCTCCCAGAAGGTTCCAGAGGCTTCCAGGAGGTTCCGCCATTCTACCTGTGGACAGGCTGGCAGGCTAAGATGGATACATTGCCTGAGGGTTCCAGCCAGCCCCTGGCTACTAGAATGCGCCCATTAAACCACGCTGCAGCAGCAGGGGTCTTTGGCAGCCATATTAGGGGTATAAGGCACCTGCATTTTAACACTAGTTTTAAACTATACATGGCATTCTCCACCACCCAAGGCCTATACAGTGTTGTTACCATGAGGGCATTCTGATTTACAAGGGAAATAAAAGGCGAAATTTTTTTGGGGAAAGGGCCAAGTCTCACACCCATGATTTCAGTTTTTCCCATAGACGGGTTCTGTTCACTCTGTCAAAGGCTGCTCGCAGGTCTATAAAGCAAGCGTACAGTCTCGTCTTCCTTTTTTCAGCTTTTTCCTTCAGGAGAGCCAGGGTTATCAAGTTTGTTAGTGTGCCGGTCCTTGGCCGGAAACCAGTTTGGAACATTGGTATTATGTTCGTGTCTTCCATCCAGTCCTGAAGAAGTGTTAGTAGGCATGACCCGTATAATTTTGCCTCAACATCCATTAGCGAAATCAGCCTGTAGTTCCCCGGCTCATTGTGATCACCTTGTTTGAAAATGGGGTGAATTATACTCCCATTCCAGGATCTTGGCAGTTTATTCTGATTGTAAATTGAATTGAAGAATGGTGTTAAATATTCTGCCCAGAATTCAGGTGAATATTTGAAGATAGAGTTTGGAAGCCCGTTAGGACCCGCTGCACCCTCTTTTTTCAGGTGATTTATTATAGCTTTAAGCTGGTCTATTGTTACTAGGGTGTTAGGCACGGCGTTCACTAGTTTTTCTGATTTACTAACCAGTATGTTTACAAGTTTGTTCTCATTTCCACTACCCAAAGTTTGCTTCAGATTTTCTTCTGGTGGATTATCTCCTTTTCCTAAGATAGTTTCCGCATGTTCGGAGTTTCTAGTGTATAATTTACACTCTGGTTTACAGGGCCAGCTTTGACCATCCTTCCTGTCAATAAACATGTTTTCAACATGCTGAGTCCACTTACTTTCTCCAATGCCTGCCTCCTGTCTTTGGGTATTGCCCCTTGTCAGTTTGTTGATAATACCCCAAAATGTTCTGGCGTTACTGTGTTTCCCGGCAATTAGTAAGTTTGTACACATTTCCTCTTGGTACGATGTTTTTGTGCTACTTAACATGTTCTTATATCTTTTCTGCATGACTTTCAATATTGATTTGTTTGATTTTATTCCACTTTTTATCAATAATACCTGCTTGAGGACTTCTCGTGTGATTTTTCTTTTTTCTTCCCTCAGGGTGATTGTATACCAAGGCTTTTTCCCAGTATTGAATCTTCTCGAATTTTGATTTGTGATTGGGGGATTTCTTGTTACTGCTTCACATAGATGTTCCCATGTTTTTACCGGATTTTCTTTTTCTTCCGATGTTAGACTTAGCAGTTCATTTTTGAATTTGTCCATTGTTGGTTTTATATCCTTAACTCCCCATTTCAGTTTACGTAGATTGAATTTTTCGGTATACTGGATGATGGTGTTTTGTTTTTCCGTCTTGCTGACCAACATTTTTATTTTAGTAATTAGAGGAAAATGATCACTTTCCACACGTTGCACCACTGAAAATGCGCTCACCATCGATATCAGGCTATTGCTCATTATTGTGAAGTCTATTGTTGACTTTCGATTACCGCTTACAAAAGTTATAGGTATGCCACTGTCCCCACTGTCTTTCTTGTTTAGGATAAAAAGGCCCAGTTCTTCGAGAGCTTGAGTTATTTTGGCATCTTTTCTTAGATTGCTATTGAAATCCCCCGAGATGATCATGGAGTGTGACTTGTGAGTGCTTTGCAAGGCCCTGATCACTAATAGATTGCAAGTACCTGAACCAGAGACCAACTTCTCCGTAAGTTTTATTACTTGTATCCAGTTTACCACAGTGTCTATGTGGTATTGCCGTGTCATGCCTGGAATCGGGAACTCTGCTGGGTTCCAGATTCCAGGGAAGACAGTTTAGACCCAGGCTCGTTGTATCAACCTTGTCTCTGATCTATGAATAAATATCCTTTCTTTAAATCTACTTATTCTTCAAGCGACATTATTTCACTGGCGACGTTTGGGGAAAGAACAATCCGAGCCTGGAGTCCCTACCTGCAACGTTGGAGAGGGCGCTGCATATGGAGGATCACGAGTTGTCTTCTGTTTTCGTGCTGTAAGAAGGTGCTGAACCACGGACAGGAGCGGAGGAGTATTGGTGAAACTCCCGAAGATGAGAGCCCATCCGTGAGTAAAATAGAGAATTTCAGCCGGTTTCGGCGCTTCTGAGGCCATCGGCGCGAGAGGGTGTCAGCGCATCTTCAGCGCGAGTGCTTGTCAGCGGGAGCGCTGGTGCGCATGCGCGTGACGTTTTAGCGCGTCATCACGCATTTCGACGCGCGGCGGCCATCTTTTGGGCTAACTTCAATTGAATATCACAGCGGATGCGTGATATCACAAGAACAAGTATACATAACTGTCCAGCATTACGAGATAAACCTTAAAGGACCTTTCCCTGTAAAGGACCGTGAAATACTCAAAAGGGAAATCTAAGCAATTTTACAAGACAATAACAGAGGAAAACATGAAGTAAAAAAAAAAAAAAAGATTTTTTTTTATTTTCTTTGCAAGAAAAATTCATCTGTTGTTAACTTAATATTATATTTATTCAATGGAAGGTTTCTCTGCTCCTCCACCTTTTCTACCAAATCCCGGTGAACCTATCTTAGAATGGAAAAGGTGGAAAGAAGGTTTTTGTGCATACATTGAGGCTATTGGTGGTGAAGACTACACCGATAAAAGAAAACTGGCAATCTTAAAACACTGTTTGGGCGCTGAAGGAAGACATGTCCTAAGTCATTTACCAGTTGACGCACGCAATGTAACATCTTCTGAACAAGTGATAGATGTTTTTGAAGAAGCGATTACACAGTTGGACAAACAATATATTAAGAAAGTTAACGTGGTGGTGTCGCGGCATAAGTTCTTAAGTAGGGGTCAATTACCAGGTGAATCAATTGACTCGTTTATAAATGGCTTAAGAATTTTAGCGTCTAAGTGCAATTATTCAACCTTTCATGATCAAATGTTGCGAGATCAAATGGTCCATAAAGTTGCGAATATCAAACTTCAAGGGAAACTTTTGGACACAGAGGATTTAACTTTGGACAAAGCATTAGACATTGCGCATCGTTTTGAAAGCATGAATCTGGGTGTAAAAGAACTTACAGAAAAAAAATCTGCTGAAGTGAATGTTGTTAAAAAATCCAACCTTGAAGAGAAGAGTTCGTATAGAAACAAGAATCAACCATTCCAAGAGAGGAGAGAATATGCATGTTTCAAGTGTGGGAATCCTGACCACCTGGCGAATGACAGAAAATGTCATGCTATTGGACAATTTTGCAGATATTGCAGATTAAAAGGTCATTTTAGTAAAATGTGTAAAAATAAGAACAAGTTTAAAGGTAAAAGTTTTGTACAAAGAAAAGGTTCTAATGAGGAGGTTAACGAGATAGATGATGATAATTTAGAAGAAGAATTTCTTTTTGCTGTGTATGAGATTAATGAATGTGATAAAGACTCTCCATACTGTACTGTGGATATTGGAGGAAAGAACATCAATGTTATGGCAGACTCTGGTGCAAAACGCACTCTCATTGGTGAAGAATGGATAAAAGAATTTCCGGGTTTAAAATTATCCCCTCCTGATGTAAAATTGCTTGGGTATGGGAAAAAGCCCATTGACATCCTTGGTTTCTTTACAACATCACTAAGTTTTAAAGGAAAAACCATTAATTCCAAGGTTTACGTGGCAAGGGATGGTTCATGTTTATTGGGGTGGCCTCAACAAAGGGACTTAATGATAATTGGATCCCAACCATCCTGATCAAGTACTTGGGTATTCAGACCTAGTCATGAATGTGGAATCTGATCTTGGCCATGAGTGTGAAAAAAAATTTCCCTCTGTGTTTTCCACTTCTGCTTTAGGTCTCTTGAAGAATTTTGAGCATAAAATAATACTTAGAGATGACGCAGTACCAAAGGTTCATAAAGTAAGGAACGTGCCTTTACATTTAAGAGACTCAGTGAAGGCTGAACTCAAGAGATTGTGTGAATTAGATGTCATCGAGGAAATAGAATCTTCAGTTTGGTTGTCCCCGGTCGTTGTTGCTCACAAGCCCAACGGCAAAGTAAGACTTTGTGTAGATTTGAGAGATTTGAACGAGAATGTATGGGTGGATAGGCATCCTTTGCCTAATATAAATGAAATGTTTACAAAATTGAAAGGGGCATCCGTTTTTTCTACTCTGGATTTGTCCAACGCTTACCATCAAATTGCTTTACACAAGGACAGTAGGCATTTAACATCTTTCATCACGTCAGAAGGTGCTTTCAGGTACAAGAGAATGCCCTTTGGCCTAATATCGGCATCTTCTGTCTTTCAAAGAGTGATGCACAATCTTTTTAAAGATTTTAAAAACGTCTTCTACTTTCAAGACGACATTTTGATTTTTGCATCTAATTCATCTGAGCATTCTGAAATACTGTATGAGGTACTACTATGTGTGTTACAAGATAGTGGTCTAACTCTTACAAAAGAAAAGTGTAAATTTGGGGTATCTTCTGTTGACTACTTGGGAAATACTATTAATAAAGATGGCATTTCCCCAAAATTAAATTTGATCAAGGCCATTGAATCGGCTCCAGACCCTGTAAATAAAGATCAGCTCAGGTCTTTCTTGGGGCTTGCCGAATATTATTCAAAATTTATTCCCCTGTTTTCTGATAAAACTGTAAATATGAGAAATTTGATGAAGAAAAATGTTCATTTCCTTTGGGATGAAAATTGTAAAAAAGAATTCATTTCATTGAAACAAAGTATAGCTTCTGCACCTGCTTTGGCAACATTTAACACTGCTCATGGTTCTGTCATCATTACGGATGCCAGCAATGTAGGAATTGGTGCAGTGTTAATGCAACGCCAAAAGGGGCAAATGGTAACAATTGGGTTTGCTTCAAGGCCTTTGAGGGATGCAGAGTGTAAATACTCCACATTAGAAAAAGAAGCTCTTGCTTGCTGGTGGGGTATAGAATATTTCCGCAAGTATGTGTACGGTACTGTTTTTAAACTCTGGTCTGACCATCGTCCTCTAGTGGATTTATTTACAACCAAAGGTTGTGGGAAAGCGACTTCAAGAATTGCCAGATGGCAATACAAGCTTCAGGACTTTCATTTTAAAGTTGAATATATTCCTGGTGTTAGAAATGTGTTAGCTGACTGCTTATCTAGATTACCTGTGCCTGATGACAATGTAGTTGAGGTGGACAATGATGATGACAATGTAGTGTCAATTTGTGAAATTTCTAAAGGTTGTATCCGTGAGGACACATGGAAATTGGCATGTGCTGGTGACCCTATTTTCAATGAGATTTGTGGATTTGTGAAAACTCAATGGCCACGCAAGGACTTGTTGACTGATAGTGTTCAACCTTTCTTTCATGTTGCCCAAGAGTTATCTGTAGTTGAGGGGATTTTGTTCAGAGGTTTCCAATTGGTAGTGCCTGTTGAGTTGCAGTCCAAGATTTTAGAGATGGCTCATGAGGGTCACCCTGGAATGACATCCATGAAAAGGAGAATTAGAAGTGAGTTTTGGTGGCCAGGGATGGATAAGTGTATAGAAAGGTATGTCAGGGACTGTATGGATTGTTGTTTAAGTGACAAGTCTCAGGAGCATGTTGTGTATGAACGTCTCCCTGTTTCTAGACCTTCACGGGTTTGGGAGAGTGTATCTTTAGACATTGCAGGTCCTATGTCATTCAACAAGAGTATGATGTATGCCATTATCTTGGTTGACCAATTGTCCCAATGGCCAGAGGTAAAGATGGTCTCTAGCATTACGTCAGGGGCTGTGATCAAGTTTTTAAATGAAGTATTTGAAAGAGAAAGTTTCCCAGAATCTATTACAACGGACAATGGTGTACAGTTTGTCTCTCTAGAGATGAAGGAGTTTTTAGCGTGTCACGGTATTAGACACAAACGTGTTTCAGTCTATTATCCCAATAGTAATGGCATTGTAGAGAGATGGATCAGGGTGTTTAAAGAGGGTCTCCAATTAGCTTTACGCAATGGTAGTGATTGTAAGCAAACCATAAGTGAGATTCTGTGGTGCTATAGAAATACACCTAGAAGCATGGGTGATCTCTCTCCTTTTGAAAAGATGAGGGGGAAGGAGGTGTGTCTCCAACATGAGCCAACCTTGGATGAGGTTACTTGACTCGGAAAAGGTTATAGATAGTGATTGTTATTCAAATGGTAGTAATTCTTCTCTGTTTAGTGTCAAAAATTGGGTTCGAGTCAAAAAGGGCAGACTAGTCAGGTCAGGAGAGTCACGATATTCAGATCCTTTGATGGTCAAACGTGTTGGTCGACAAGTTCTAGAACTTTCTGATGGTAATGTGTGGAATATGTCCAAGGTAGTGAAAATCCCCATGTGGTTGTGGCCTAAGGATGCAGTTCCACAGTCTAGTAATCCATCCAACTCGAAGTCCTCCAACAGTGCTAGCAATTGGAGGAAGTTCTCTGGTTCAACGTCACTTCACAATGTTCCTGAAAGCAGGATCGCCTGTTGTCCTGCCTCTAATTCTGTTCAACGAACACAGAGGAAATGTCTCACTCCAGTGCGGTTTAAAGATTATCATCTTTATAGATAATCTAATTTATTTCATCGACAATGGTTTTTCTCATTATTGATGTTTTTGTTTTCTTTATCTGAATCAAAATGTACTTTGTTTATCAATTTCTGTTTTTCCATGTTCTGTTTAAATTGTTTCCTTATTTCTCTTTACGAAGGGGAATGTGTGGTATTGCCGTGTCATGCCTGGAATCGGGAACTCTGCTGGGTTCCAGATTCCAGGGAAGACAGTATAGACCCAGGCTCGTTGTATCAACCTTGTCTCTGATCTATGAATAAATATCCTTTCTTTAAATCTACTTATTCTTGAAGCGACATTATTTCAGTCTACTTCTTCCGAATGCCATCTGTATTGTTGGGCGATATACGTTGATAAGCCTCGTCTAGGGTGACCAAATTTAGAAAGTTTTTCGGCGAGGACGTGAAACTCGATAAAACCCGGGATGGAGATTTGGCGCAGGTTCCAGGTTTCTTGTAGCAGTATTAAGTCATGTTGATCCAAGAAGTTTGCGGTTTCGTGGTCATGCCACATACTATTAAAACCATGAATGTTCCAGGAGCAGAGGCTGATCGTGTGTGGGTTTGCAGCAATAGATTCCTTTTGATTACCAGTTATTATCCATGGATGTAATGTTATATCTTCTTTTAAATGACTGGACATGTTAGGAACATTTATTGCTCAAAGCCGATGCCACCCAGGACCAATCAGTAATCTGTTCCTGAGCGCCTCCTTCTTTCGCCACTGCATTTTCGTGTCTCCTTATATTTTGTGTTATGTTTTTTTGCGGAGTTACTGAACAAGCTCCTTTTAGACATGATTTTTGGGTGTTCCCCTCTTCCATTTTCTTTTTACCTATGGTTAAGGTTTTTAAAAGTGGAAATGGATATTTTTTCCGTTCGTCCCGCCTCCGTGCTATGCCCCAGGCTTCAAATGACAGGCTCATTGCAAGTATTCTATCAACTATGTCTTTGGATGACCAGGTGGTTAAGGACTCTTCTACCTCTGAAATATTTTTTGTACGCTTAAATTCTACAGACAAAAGATCTTGGGATTCTATGTCGTCCAGTTCTGGGATTTCTCTTAATAGCCGCATTATATTACCTCTATTCAGGAAGTCTTGACGCCCTGTTTGGTATTCCGGTATAAATGCCAGTTTATTGTTTGTTTCTGCTTGAATTTGCATTACTTTCCTAGTGAACGGTTTTGGTGTAAATGGTGGAAGATTTGCCTCTTAATCATTTTTTAGGTTTCGTCCTGGCGTTGCAACTGCATAGCAGTTGCTCCGCCCAGGCGAAATCTAATGTTATCTCTATAGTGGGGACTTGAAACCGCCCCTTCTTCCATTGGCTAGCTCCATAAATGGAGGCTAGCCATTGGAAGAGATTGGCTGTCTATCACGTTTTTCCGTGAAAACGCGATTTGGGGGCGTTTCTGGGCCTTTTTTAAGCCCCGCCCCTTGCTGCCGTGTGTCCCGGGCCGCGCTGTGATTGGCTGCAGGCCCGGGACACCCCCGTGACGTCATTTCCCGGGCCGCGCTGCGATTAGCTGCCGGCCCGGGACACCCCCGTGACGTCAGCCAATCACAGCACGGCACCTGACTTTTTTTTAGTACTTGTGCCCTGTATACAAATGTGACAATGCGGTATAAAACACGAACTATTAGTTGGGCAAGGATTAGCCAACCATCTACTGATCCAGAATGCTACCCACTCATGAATGGCGGAGGTGTGGTCATGTGGTTAAATCTGTTCGCTGAAGGATCTGGAAGCTCTGCATTCTGATATTGGCTTCCGCACTTCAGGGAATCGCGTGATTCTGGGCAGATCACTATCTCCCAGCGCTTAATGTGAAGCTCGTGCTTTAGCTGGTGCAAGCTACAGTGGCCTCCTGACGAGGGCCCGGCTTTTTTTTTCCGTTTTACAAAGGTAAGTAAGTACTGCTGTCTCCCTGTGCCTCAGTTCAGTTATGTGAGCAGTTAAGAATCGGTTCAGTGCGAGTAATACATTCTTTATAAAACCGCAGGGGTTTAAGACATGTTTATAGCCAGAGGTTTGTTTTAGAAAGTTGTACTATGAACCATGCATCTCCCTCACCACAGTTTAATTTATTCTGTTATCATTTCTGGTTTGAAAAACCAAACACCAGGAAACGTACACAGTCGTGTGATGGTACTCCATGGTCTGTTCGAAAGGGCGCCCAGACAGGGATAGCGCTACGATGCCATGGCGAAGATGGGGAGCGCTATACAAATGCCAGCCGCAGCATTACCTCGTATTAGCTAAGTAGCAATGGGATACTGTCCACTTCCGTATGACGTTGTTCAAGTTGATGTGGAAAACCTATTCTGTCTCTCTGCAATGTTCTTCAGAAACTTTGTACAAAGCATCCCTCTCCCCCAAAGGAACTTTGCCCCTATCCCGACTTTAGAAGTGTTCAAAAGCAACCAGTAATAAGGGTTACCAGACGAAGCTCACATAATTTGTCAAAGGCAGCCAATATATACATTCAGGGCTTTTTATATCAACCAACAACCAACCATCAGCAGTGTGGCTTTTTACATTCAGGAATGCTTCTTCTATCACTAGCAACTAGGAACAACAAAAAAATATACAGAGCCGAAAAAAACCACTAACGCGTAGAAGCCAGAAACAAGACGGGGCACTTACCTTGGACTGCCTGTGGGCTGTATGGGACATCACCGAGGAGCAGCTATTTAAAATAGGGAGAAAAGGGAAATTGCAAATCGTTGCGTAAGTGGAAAGGATACCAGAGGCCACATCCTTCAGTGGCCCACTTTCGTTCAGCTCTCGGGGTGTGATGTCACGACACCGCCCTATCGTTAAACGGTCCTTGCGGGCTCCTTGGGCCGGAAAGACGAGTGACAACACGGACCATGTGGAAAGATTACAGTGGCGGCCGGCTGCCCACACCCAGAGGCACTGAGATAATTACAACACTGGTTCATCACAGGACCTCTTCCCTTACAACAGCGAGGAGAAGCGGCCTATAGTGAAGCGTATAAGTAGACAGGAGTTCCTGCTGGCCGGTCCTGGTGGATTAGGTGAGGCTCTCTAAGCATGTTGAATTTCAGTTCATTAATTGCTGTAAGCACTAGTTTTTGTTAGGTCTCGCATTTGCGAAAGATTAAGCTATTGACATTGTAAATGACAATGCCATTATTTATCTGTTTTAAAAACCAACACAAAAATAAACAATTTGTCATTTGCAATGCCAATAGCTCTAACTTTGTCAAAGGCGAAACCGTTGCATTGTAAATGCTTGTTTAGAAATACGTTGGAATGCCTGAAAAACTTCCAAGATGGTCAATATGTTGGTTCTGATGGTGGTGACCATGCTGGAACTTTAAAACCATGCCAATTTTATGTACAGTACTGTTGCAAGATGGTCATCTGCTACTTCGTTTAATTGTATTTTTTGGAAGCATATTCCCACCCACCGTGTTTAGGTGCTACACTGTTTACTTTTATCCTTTTTTATTCTCTTGCATATGTTTTGTTTCTCGTTGTTGGTTATTGTGGTTGTGAATGCTCGAATGAGGCAGTGGGTGAGTGGATGCATGTGCAAGGATGTGTCTCAGTGCAAGTATGACACGGAGTGTCTAAACACATCCAGAAACAGCCTGGCGCAAGTCCCACACCCTACCCAAAAACCTAAATGTTAAACTTGAATGGCTAACCTATCGCAAAGCTGTATTTCACACACAAACACTTTTTACTGTCTCCCAATACACATCGATGGCCAGACTCCATCTCCTACGCCTTTGATAACTTTAAGGAAATTAAGTCCAAAAAAGGAGCAGCCATAGCACTCCCCAACTCCTCATCTGCAAGCCCTCTACACATTGGGTACTGATACACACAAACAAGTTCTCCAATACCAGACCTTAAGCCCCCCCCCCCCCCCCCTACGGAGATGATTCCCCTTAAGAAGAAGAGGAAAAAAAGGCAACTTGATCAAGTGGACTCCAGAATCTGGCACTGCGTTTCAAGCCTATATATTGCTAGAGAAAATGGTCACAGTCTAACATCAGTATCTTGAACACAAACCTATCTGGCTTCTGCTTCAAACATAAAGCCAAGATTGGTGAATGTCTGGATGACCTAAACCAACTAGTGGACCAATGGTCACTCTACTAGCTGATTCTTTATGACCACTTTTGTTGTGGTGGATTATGTTGCGAGACCATCTCTAATCTGTAGCAAATGTTATACCAAACAATGAGTGAGTCAAATGTTGAACACAGCCAAAAAAGCAAGATTTTCTACCTTTCCATACCCCCAACCTCCCAAACATCTCTGTCACATGCAGAGGTCCTTTGGTCCTCTGATTTATTTGAAATATCTGCATTGAATGTAACCACATTAAATGTATCCTGGATCCTTGCAGCACACACTGCCTTTACTTGCATGCAAATCTACATGCATGTCATGGGAAATGCAGACCAGTCCAAAAAGGTTGGGTCAAAATTAAGTCACTAGCCCTAGGGCATTTCTCCATCCCACCTTTTAAAACATGATCTCAATGAGTAATTTTTAAAGCTGTTCTGAGTCTCAGCTTGCAAACGTGAGAGAGTAACCTGTCCACCATCACTTATTTATATAAAAATAAAATCCCCTTTTAACCAATCTAGATTAGCAGGCATCTTGGTAAATTGTTCCCATAACACTGTAGACTAACTTACCTACATACAGAAAGATTATGGAACGTCAAAAATGGGCTGTTACACCTCAGCTCTGAAATTTGCTCCAGTTCCCGATGCATGTTGGAATTAATTAAAAAAAGTAAGCTTGCCATAAATGTCCGGCAGACCCGTTGCCTTCAAAACCATTCCAACATCTACTCATTCGCAGAAACATAAGCACGTTGAGTTTTCAGTCCTGCATCTTTAGACAACCCCAGCCCTTCTGCTTTATTGACATTCGTGGACTTCAAAGGAAGACTAAAATATGGCGTGGATTTTGGCAAAATGTAAAATTTGATGGCTTCATTCTATTTTGCATCTGTACTAGGATGAAATGCCAAAGACATGTTTGTCACATTGCAAGCATTTGAATTTGGTGCCATCTGATGGAACTAAGCAACAACAATTTGGGACAACTTCCTGCCCCTAACCATTGGCACAGCTTTTTTAATTGCATTTGCAAACATTTTTCACCATATTTATGACTTCAGCGTTTTTTTCAACGCATTACTGGATTCATAATCCACTTTTTTGCTTGAAATAATTCTGATCCGCATGCAAGGAACCGCCATTTCCCAAGTTTCTAATGCTCCTGCTGGGCCACCCGAACCTCTCTTCAAGAACAGGACTAGGGCCAGATTCATCAGTACCAGTTCATTAACATCCAATGCATTTCATTAACATCCAATGCATTTCATTAACATCCAATGCATTTCGGGCCTCTAGAGCCCTTCGTCAGGGAGAACTGAAAATGAAAATTGAACATGCTTTAATATTCCAGCCGCCAATACATGCAAGCAAACCTAATGTTTAAAAATGCACCACTCTTCCTGGTCTCGACAACTCATTAAAAAATAATAAATTCATTCTTTTCTCACTGAACAAAACCTCCTCCTAGTGTCTCAGCCGAACTCTAGCTCTTCACTTGAGCGATAACAAATATAACTTCCGGACACTCAGTGACTAATAGCCATACTTTAACCCCCACTGCTTGAAGCTTCCATTTCATCCTCCCTTCTTACCCCATCTTTTAAACAAAACAATCTCGTCATTACTTTTCCACATCATGGTTCCCAACCCTTCTCACCAACCCAGAACCTGTTCCCTTCCACCCCCACCTTCCAATACAGTCTTCCTATTCCTTTTCATCTGAAACAGCGTCTCCCACTTTCTCCTAAAACTTTCACGTCTCTTCTCGTACCTGCTAACAAACAATTGACCTCCACACTCCATCGACCTCCTGTATTTAAACTGCACATTAACCCCTTCTCTCAAGCAGACCTCCCCCTAATCTTCACATAGTTCACACCTGTGACACTTAAACTCCAGAGCTTCTCTGAAACACTACACCTCCCATAATGCAGTCACATTAACAGATGTTAATTCATTGAACATTTACATGACCGTTTTTCAAATGCAAACCATATGCTGCAATACACATATCACTGTTTAAAATTATGTAATATGGTGGAATTTAATTGAAATTTCTGGTTTTCAGTTAAAACTGATTAAACCAATAAAATACCACAGATGGGAATATTTGTTTTTTTATATTAACTGAAAACACATTATTATGTAGGACTTTTATCACTTTGGTTTATTCTAGTGTCATAGCAGTACAAGTACAGCCACTACCTCTTAGCACTTCTTTGTGATTGAGGCTCTCACTGTGAAACACTGGCCATGGGAAGCCACTTAAAATGCATTTGTGACAAGTGGCAAGGTCGCGGAACCCCCAGGACCTACATTCAGTCTAATTTCACATCACAAGGTTTTGTCTCAGTGTCCACTGCATGTTGCTGAGTAGTGACCAGCAGGTTTACAGATGAACTCAGAGTAAGGTCTGAGTCGAAGGTAAGTGGCATCACCATGGTGACCTACTTCACTGAGATTCGGATAGAGCTTTGCCTTTTGAAAGCTCAGGTATCAAGATGGTGGCAACAAAGGTCACTATCATAAACAAAAGGAATCCACAAAGTGGAAGGTAGTTGCTACCACAATGGTGGGGAGCAACCAGGGTTGTTAAAATACCCCTCACACACCAACAGGCCCCTTGGTGTCATGCTTCATCATCGGGGTCTTCGCAAACCTCTACGGGATGCGGCGTGCTACGACTTCACGACTACGCAGGAGCACTTTTAAGGTGAACTATGTGTTTGGTGTGTGTGGGTAAACAATGTGAGTGGTGAGGTGAAGGTGAAAAAATAAAAAATACCTGGCACGTGAGTACTGAAAAATTTTATTAAGTCTCCGGCTGGTATTATTAAAAGAGTGCTGGGATGGTTGTGGTCTACTAATTAGGGTAACCCAACCATGTCAGTGCGTCGACATGTTTCGGAGTTTGAAGAACTCCTTCTTCAGGACGAGGATGTGCACTACTTATCCCCACCTTACTCACATGTGTGTAGATTTAAAAGTGTGCTCTACAAAAAATGGATATGGTGAAAATGTACCTATCTATGTTTAAAGTAAGGTCCGTTGCGCCCAATTGGCGATTCGAGACACCTGTAAACAGAAAAGTCAAGTAAAAACAGGATAATACATGTTTTCTAATCTTTTGCTGTGTAAATGCACAGGGGGGTAACAAGGAACAAAAGTGAAGGTCCAGGAACCCTGAAAAATGAAAAAAGAAAAAAGAAAAAACGAATAACACATGAACTGGGACACACATTCAAGCATAGTATCTGGTGGGACCACTAAGGGTATAGTTCCTGATACAGATGTATTGCTTACTTATGGAAAGAGGTTACATGGCCTCATGAGCCACAGCGTGTTGGGGGGTCCGTTCTACCAGATGAGGCAACCTGTGAGGTATTCAAGGAAATGGATCAACATGATGTAAACCCTCGTTTTTGATTAAAGTATTACACACCACATCCACACATTCAGACACACTCACGGTTACTCTCAGGGCTTCCTGACTTCCTCCCTCTTCACGCGGCTCCGACGAGTGAATTTTGAGTTAAAGAGAGGGTTTTTTATAGTCTGGAAGGATTCAATTAGTCGCTAATTGAAGGCGGAACCGGCCCATAAATGTATATTGCTTTTAGGCTCTTTGTCGCTTCTGCGCGCATCGGGGATTGTATTCCCGTGTGACCGCGCATGCGCGGTAGAGCAGTGGGGGCCGGCCGCGCATGCGCGGTCTGATGGTAGTGTATCATCGCAATGGGGTAGTGTAGCTCGCCGACGCGCATGCGCAAAAGAAAGACGTGTCTGTCTTAGTATTCAGGGGATTTATTATTTTTACCCAGGTGAATATCCTGACCAACATTCTCTATTGGTCAAGCCATAGCTGAAACTTTATTGTTACCAATTCCCCCAAGGACTTCTATAATTACAATGCCTGTTTTTATAGCTGCAAACATGATTTCTGTACTGACAGGAGTCTTTTCCAATAACCTCTCGTAAAGGGATCAGTTTCTGCCCTCATCCTAGCTTTTTCAGTCGATTTAACCTGTAGCCATCGCCACAATTAATCGCTGGAACATCCCCTGAATACTAAGACAGACACGTCTTTCTTTTGCGCATGCGCGTCGGCGAGCTACACTACCCCATTGCGATGATACACTACCATCAGACCGCGCATGCGCGGCCGGCCCCCACTGCTCTACCGCGCATGCGCGGTCACACGGGAATACAATCCCCGATGCGCGCAGAAGCGACAAAGAGCCTAAAAGCAATATACATTTATGGGCCGGTTCCGCCTTCAATTAGCGACTAATTGAATCCTTCCAGACTATAAAAAACCCTCTCTTTAACTCAAAATTCACTCGTCGGAGCCGCGTGAAGAGGGAGGAAGTCAGGAAGCCCTGAGAGTAACCGTGAGTGTGTCTGAATGTGTGGATGTGGTGTGTAATACTTTAATCAAAAACGAGGGTTTACATCATGTTGATCCATTTCCTTGAATACCTCACAGGTTGCCTCATCTGGTAGAACGGACCCCCCAACACGCTGTGGCTCATGAGGCCATGTAACCTCTTTCCATAAGTAAGCAATACATCTGTATCAGGAACTATACCCTTAGTGGTCCCACCAGATACTATGCTTGAATGTGTGTCCCAGTTCATGTGTTATTCGTTTTTTCTTTTTTCTTTTTTCATTTTTCAGGGTTCCTGGACCTTCACTTTTGTTCCTTGTTACCCCCCTGTGCATTTACACAGCAAAAGATTAGAAAACATGTATTATCCTGTTTTTACTTGACTTTTCTGTTTACAGGTGTCTCGAATCGCCAATTGGGCGCAACGGACCTTACTTTAAACATAGATAGGTACATTTTCACCATATCCATTTTTTGTAGAGCACACTTTTAAATCTACACACATGTGAGTAAGGTGGGGATAAGTAGTGCACATCCTCGTCCTGAAGAAGGAGTTCTTCAAACTCCGAAACATGTCGACGCACTGACATGGTTGGGTTACCCTAATTAGTAGACCACAACCATCCCAGCACTCTTTTAATAATACCAGCCGGAGACTTAATAAAATTTTTCAGTACTCACGTGCCAGGTATTTTTTATTTTTTCACCTTCACCTCACCACTCACATTGTTTACCCACACACACCAAACACATAGTTCACCTTAAAAGTGCTCCTGCGTAGTCGTGAAGTCGTAGCACGCCGCATCCCGTAGAGGTTTGCGAAGACCCCGATGATGAAGCATGACACCAAGGGGCCTGTTGGTGTGTGAGGGGTATTTTAACAACCCTGGTTGCTCCCCACCATTGTGGTAGCAACTACCTTCCACTTTGTGGATTCCTTTTGTTTTTGATACTTGCTAGGGGAGACAGAATCCACTACTTCCTCTCCCTCTCCCTCTTATGTTAAGGATTATTTATGACAGCGTACAGCTGTGGGAGCCCCTCCCTTAACGAATAACACACCATTTTGACGACACACTTTACATCCAACATTATTTTTACCATCCACCACAACCATCATGGAGGATGAACACGGGCTAACTTTCACTGAGGATGAGATCGATAGACTTTTGGCGCAGGATAATCCTTTCGAGGGTCTAAGCACCGACAACCCTGCCCCCACAGTAGGAGATTGGGATGAACTAACGAATGTGCGGAAGGTACAGATAAGAGCTGCCCTACATGGTCTACTCATGAGGGAGTACTTAAGGAACAAACTAGCCCCTCAGGGCCTACTAGTGAAAAATGAACCTTTCATATTCCAAGACGATTTGGCCTTCAAAAAAGCATGGTCCTTAATCTCCTGGCACTGCACTAGAGACTGGCTGGTACTGATAGTTCAGACGGCGAGTAAAAAATCCCAAGAATTAAAGATTGAGATACAGAGACTGGAAGTCCAGCTGAAAGGTTATATCCAACCGGCTGATTTAAAGAAAGGTTTGGAAGAACTTAACAAACAAATGTCTGATTTCGAAGCCACTTTAAAACAGAGTAAATTTAACAAATTTAAAAAGGATAAAGACCGCTTTACAGCGGAATGGGCTTACCCCTACACCAAAGCAGATTATGTGGCAAGTGGCAACACCAGTGATGCTGATAGCGTCAATTCAGATGGGAGTTCTTCCAGTAACAACTCTGGGGGATTTAGGAACAAAAGACAACAAAGGGGCGGATATCGGCAACAGAGAAACCAGTATCCACGCCAAAGAGGATGGCGAGGTTTCCAAGGACCACCCATGTTCAACCCATTTCAGGGCCCTTTCCAATTTCCACAATATCAGTATGGCCCACCACCAATGGGCCCAATGTACCCACAATGGGGGGAAGACCAACCAATCGTTCAACAACAAAATCCACAACCTTTTTTATCGTGGGGCCCAGGATCCAACAGGGGCCGGAACAAGCGAGGAAACAATGTCACCTGGCAACCAGTGACAGAATCAGACCCCAGAATGCACACCAGGAGCATGACAGCGGGTCAAGCCTCAACCAGCAAGAGAGGAACTTAGTCATAAACATATCCCCGTGGCCACTAACTGAAATACAAGAAAAAGTATTGAACAAAGGCTTAGGCTACGTACCCACGAACAAGCCTGACATTTTCCTTTTACATAAGGAGGTCCAGGATTTTATTAGGACCATCAAACTAAAGGCTTTCTTTCACAATCAAGCACCCAGAGTCGAAACATCCGACACGGGTTTAAAACCAAAATCTTCCTTTACCCCACAGGATAACCAACTTCCAGTTGAAGTCTTAGCTTTTGAAAAAGCTGTAATGACAGAGCTAGGCAAAGTGGACACGGACTCTAGGGTTTTTCAGAACATGAGCAGAGCAGAGAACGAAGCTGTGAGAGAATTATCACAAAACAAACTGATCATTATAAAACCCGCGGACAAGGGCGGGGCCGTTGTGATTCAGACAACAACGGCGTACGATCAAGAATGCAGGAGACTCCTCGAAGACAGAAGGAACTATCAGGTTCTGGAAGAGGACCCCACAGAGTCCATACGAATCAGAGTGGGCGCAATGACTGAAGAAGCTCTAAGCCATGATTGGCTTACGAAAAAAGAGGCCCTTTTTCTGACACAAAAAAACCCACGAATACCGTATTTTTATACGATACCCAAAGTTCATAAAAATCTTGAAAACCCCCCTGGTCGCCCCATCGTGTCTGGTATCTCATCAATATTAGAACCCCTCTCCAAGTTCGCAGATGCCTTCTTGAGACCATTGATACAGGCCACTGATACGTATCTCAAGGATACCAAAGCCATACTCCAATTACTGAAAGACCATCCTTTTGACCCTTCCTCTCAAATCTTACTGAGCCTCGATGTGGAGAGCTTGTACACCAGCCTCCCACACGATGAAACCCTCAACATCATTGAGGAAGTTCTATACAGCAAACAATGGCTTTACCACACCCCAAGAGGCGTAGTAATGGAGTGCATCTCGATGGCCCTCACCAAAAACTTTTTTGAGTATGAAGGCACCCTCTATTTACAACGCCATGGGACCAGCATGGGGAGCACCTTTGCTCCTAGTTTGGCTGGTCTCTACGTACATCATCTAGAGACCACCAAAATCCTTCACCAAGACAACCCGTTCAGGAGTAAAATCCTATCCTGGAAACGTTATATTGATGACGTGTTGGTTGTGTGGGAAGGTAATAACCAATCGGTCATGGATTTCATGCAATGGATCAATACCCAAAATGAGTTTTTGAAGTTCACTCATCAAATGTCCAATGAGTCTATGGTTTTCCTAGACCTGAATATTTATCATGAAGCTGGCCTCCTAAAGACAGAGACGCACTTCAAACCAACGGCAAGGAACTGCCTCCTTAGGTTCGACAGCTTTCATCCGCGTCACCTAAGAGAGAACCTACCATATGGGCAGTTTCTTCGCCTACGGCGAAACTGCAGCGATGTGGGGAAGTACAAAATCCAGGCTCTGGACCTGAGTAAAAAACTGCAACAGAGAAAATACCCAGACAAGATCATTACCAAGGCAATGAAAAGAGCCAGGAACAATAACCGTGAAGCTCTGCTGGATGACAACCCACCAAAAGAGGAATCAGGCAGACCAGTCTGTATCACGACCTACAATCCTGTGTCGAACCAGGTATCCAAACTAATAAACAAACATTGGCGCATCCTGACCAGTGTGAGTCTAGATTTGGAAAAACCCATCTTTGCCCATAGAAGGGGAAGAAACCTGAAGGACATTCTGGTCCACACTAGACCGCAAACTAATGCAGTACAGCAAACAAGGCTGAAAGGACTACATGGGCACTACCCGTGTGGGAATTGTAATAACTGCCATTTGACCACGAAAAGTCTGACTCTGGAATTCAGGAATGGCGAAAAATGGGAGCAACGTGCTGTCACGAATTGCAACAGCCGCAATGTGGTGTATCTCATCACGTGCCCATGTGGCAAGGAGTATGTGGGAATGACCACACGTGCAGTGAAAACGAGAATTAACGAACACAAGAGCAATGTAAGGTGCAAAAAACACACAACGAAAATGGCATCTCATTTTCTTGAAGCACAGCACTGTGTGAATGACATACATTGGACTGTTATTGAGCAGTTACCATCAGAAAGAGGCTTATTTGAGAAAGAACAGAGATGGGTGTTTCGTCTGGGCTCAGACGTGACGGGGTTGAACGACTCCATTCCATGGAGTCAATTACGCTAAGAAACCCACTAGACTTGCCAAGTACGCCTACTAACAGCCACCCGCTTCAGTAACCTATCAAACACGGTATCTACCTGCATGAGCCTAGTTACCCTAAACTCATTACTTAGGTGACCGTGCTGTATAAACTAGATCTACTAGGAATAACTGCACCTACAACTCAATGGGTGGTTATGATCATAACTCATGTAACTATGTATCATGTTTTGGCCTGTTTTCCCCATATATTTATTTATTTTCATATTTATTTATTATTTTTACCCAGGTGAATATCCTGACCAACATTCTCTATTGGTCAAGCCATAGCTGGAACTTTATTGTTACCAATTCCCCCAAGGACTTCTATAATTACAATGCCTGTTTTTATAGCTGCAAACATGATTTCTGTACTGACAGGAGTCTTTTCCAATAACCTCTCGTAAAGGGATCAGTTTCTGCCCTCATCCTAGCTTTTTCAGTCGATTTAACCTGTAGCCATCGCCACAATTAATCGCTGGAACATCCCCTGAATACTAAGACAGACACGTCTTTCTTTTGCGCATGCGCGTCGGCGAGCTACACTACCCCATTGCGATGATACACTACCATCAGACCGCGCATGCGCGGCCGGCCCCCACTGCTCTACCGCGCATGCGCGGTCACACGGGAATACAATCCCCGATGCGCGCAGAAGCGACAAAGAGCCTAAAAGCAATATACATTTATGGGCCGGTTCCGCCTTCAATTAGCGACTAATTGAATCCTTCCAGACTATAAAAAACCCTCTCTTTAACTCAAAATTCACTCGTCGGAGCCGCGTGAAGAGGGAGGAAGTCAGGAAGCCCTGAGAGTAACCGTGAGTGTGTCTGAATGTGTGGATGTGGTGTGTAATACTTTAATCAAAAACGAGGGTTTACATCATGTTGATCCATTTCCTTGAATACCTCACAGGTTGCCTCATCTGGTAGAACGGACCCCCCAACACGCTGTGGCTCATGAGGCCATGTAACCTCTTTCCATAAGTAAGCAATACATCTGTATCAGGAACTATACCCTTAGTGGTCCCACCAGATACTATGCTTGAATGTGTGTCCCAGTTCATGTGTTATTCGTTTTTTCTTTTTTCTTTTTTCATTTTTCAGGGTTCCTGGACCTTCACTTTTGTTCCTTGTTACCCCCCTGTGCATTTACACAGCAAAAGATTAGAAAACATGTATTATCCTGTTTTTACTTGACTTTTCTGTTTACAGGTGTCTCGAATCGCCAATTGGGCGCAACGGACCTTACTTTAAACATAGATAGGTACATTTTCACCATATCCATTTTTTGTAGAGCACACTTTTAAATCTACACACATGTGAGTAAGGTGGGGATAAGTAGTGCACATCCTCGTCCTGAAGAAGGAGTTCTTCAAACTCCGAAACATGTCGACGCACTGACATGGTTGGGTTACCCTAATTAGTAGACCACAACCATCCCAGCACTCTTTTAATAATACCAGCCGGAGACTTAATAAAATTTTTCAGTACTCACGTGCCAGGTATTTTTTATTTTTTCACCTTCACCTCACCACTCACATTGTTTACCCACACACACCAAACACATAGTTCACCTTAAAAGTGCTCCTGCGTAGTCGTGAAGTCGTAGCACGCCGCATCCCGTAGAGGTTTGCGAAGACCCCGATGATGAAGCATGACACCAAGGGGCCTGTTGGTGTGTGAGGGGTATTTTAACAACCCTGGTTGCTCCCCACCATTGTGGTAGCAACTACCTTCCACTTTGTGGATTCCTTTTGTTTATGATACTTGCTAGGGGAGACAGAATCCACTACTTCCTCTCCCTCTCCCTCTTATGTTAAGGATTAACAAAGGTCACTATGCATACTGATGCCTTCCGTTTGCAGGCCCACATGGGTTGTATCTTATGCTTAGGTTAAAACTGATCTGCCTACATTGCATACATTTAACTCAGAAACTTTGCAGGTTACAGTATGAACTCGGCACACTACAGCTTAGAAGCATGAACAAGACCAGACTACTATTTCGGTTAAACAGCTGCACAACCTGTTTCCTATCTGCGCCTTGACATATATTGCATTGATGATAGAGACCCAGCATTACCAAGATCAACATCTGTACCCCCAGCTTCTATGTGAAAATGAAACTATCTATGGTGCAGAATCCAGGCTTGACACTTGGCATCATCACATGTTCAAACAACTGTGACTAAGTTTAATTGAACTTTCAAACAGGCCCTGCATTGTTTTCAAATAAACAGAGGCCCACACGCTTGGTAGAAATTAATTATTAGCGGCCTATGCGCTGGCTATTAAACACACCACAACACTGTAAAACAATTTATTGATGGCGTGAACTGCACGGGAAGTTAATTCAAGGCGTGCTGCACTTCCTGAAGGTTTTTTTTTTACTGCGTCCGTTCTGCTTCAGAAAGCAGCGCTGTGTGCTGTCGCCCAGTAGCGAAGCCAGTGTGTCATGGGCCCCAGAGCAAGGGAGGTAATTGGTCCTTCTTGCTGCTGTTTGAACTCAGAAATACAGCAATGATCAGGGCTCAATAGACCCTCAGGCATCTGGGACTTGGTGCCACTGCACCTATTGCACCAATGGAAGCTACATCATTGGGCTGTGTCTAGCTCTCTTTCACAACCCCACCTCACTCCACTTTAGCAATAGTAAACACTGACACAGGCCCAGACTGGCGCTCAGGAAAAAAAATATTGCGATGATCCAACTAATAGGTAAAAGAAGCTGATGCAGGGCAGGCTGCCCCCCCCTTCCCTGCTGGTGCCTGGTGCTTTGCAGCGGCTGCACCAATGGTAGCTACGCCCCTACTGTCTCCAAAGGCTCTGTAGTTAACAGCATGCTAATTAATTCCACAGTAGGCTTCTCCCTTATGACAAAGTGGAGCAGATAAAGGCCAAAGTCAGACAGTAATAATGATACAGCCCAGCCCCTTACATGTAATTTGAGACCGAGCAGGGCAGTGTGACACTGACTTACAGTAACGGAGCACAAAGCTTGCCAAAATACATATATCGCATGGTCAATGTAGAAAATCTTCCTTTAGCTGTTTATTGCAGCAATAACATCTTAATGAGATGGACACATATTTATTTATTTATTTATTTTTAGCTTTCTAAAGCGCGTAGCTACCCTGGGGCGTCCCAGCGCTGACATATAACCTAGTAATCCAGGAGGGGAGGGGGGAGATAAGCATTATGGGAAGAGCCAGGTTTTTAGTTGCCTGCGGAAGGTGAGCAGGTTGTGTTCTCTTCGAATGGAAAGCGGGAGAGAATTCCACAACTTAGGGGCGTTGTAGGAAAACAATCTTCCACCCGAACGGGCTCTGTTTATTCTTGGAATACAGGCAAGGGAGAGGGAATCAGACCTGAGTTGTCTGTTAGGGTGGTAGGGATTGATGAGGGATTTCAGGATTGGCGGGCCTTTGCCTTGCATTAACTTATGTGTGATGCATAAGGACTTGAAATTGACCCTTTCCTTGATCGGGAGCCAGTGAAGACTTCTAAGAGCCGGTTTGGCCGAACATCTGGACTTGGTTCCTGTAAGGAGTCTGGCGGCTGCATTTTGGGCGTATTGCAGATTTTTTATGACTGAAACAGGATCTCCTAAATACAGTGCATTTCTGTAATCCAGTCTGGAGATCACCAGACCCTGGATAAGCATTTTCTTAGATTGGAAGGGGAGTAGATGAATAATCTTTCGTGCTTGTTGGATGAGACCGAAGCAGATGCCAGAGGTTTTCCTGGCTTGGGTTTTAAAATTGAGTTCCTGGTCCAGCCAGATCCCCAGGCTCTTGACTTCTGCTTTCGGGGTAGGGGGTAGGCCCATGCATAAAGGCCAAGAGAGGGAGGTAGGGAGTTTTCGTGGGTTGCCTAGTAGGAGAATCTCGGATTTCTCACCATTTAATTTGAGGCGAGATTCACACATCCAGCGATGGATGTCATTTAGGCAGTCCGCCAAGTTGTCCAGACTTTTACTTGAGTGGTTTAGAGATACCACCAATTGGGTGTCATCGGCATACATGACTGTTTTTATACCAAATGGGGAGATGACGTCCTCTAAGAGGGACATGTAGACATTAAAAAGTGTGGGGCTCAGGGAGGAGCCCCACACTGTAGGGGGAAAGCCTTGGACAGCACAGGTCCATCGGACACCTGAAAGGTTCTACCTTCCAGGAAGGATTTGATCCAGGACAGGGCGGTACCAGACACTCCTGCCGAGCTCAGCCGGTGGAGAAGAATGGAGTGATCCACCGTGTCGAAGGCGGCACTTAAGTCGAGGAGGATCACTGCCACTGATCCTCCTGCGTCTAAGATGGTTCGTGCCTCTTCGACCACAGCAAGAAGTGCGGTATCGGTGCCCCGTCCAGGTCTAAATCCTGTCTGGGATTGGCGCAGGAGATTGTTGGTCTCTAAGAAAAGAGATAGTTGGGAATTAACAATTCGTTCGGCGATCTTTCCCATGGCCGGGAGGAGAGAGATGGGTCTAAAGCTGGATAAGTCTTTAGGGTCCAGGTGAGGCTTTATCAGTAGAGCCCTGACTGTCACTTTCTTCCAGTTATCTGGAACAATGCCTGATGCCAGAGAGTTGTTAATCAGTTGGGTAAAAGGTGGTGAGATAATGTCGGCGACTAGTTTTAGTTTGCTCAGTGGAGCAGGATCTGATGGGGCCCCACTTTTCACGGATTGGAGGGTAGACAAAAACAGATCGGTAGTGACCACGGAGAAAGCTTGGAGGCGTGGAGTTTCAGCATCCGGGGAAGAAGCGCTGGGGGGGGAGGGAGGCGGTGGGGGGTGGGAGGGATTTCAGGATATTACTGATTCTTGTAGTAAAAAATTCCGCTATTTGGTTGCTTCTAGTACCAGAAAGGTCTGGTGCAGAAACTGGGTCAGGGGTTTTTGTGAGGAGGCGCACAATGCGATAGGTTTCTTTAGAGGAATTTGAGGATGTCTGTATTGCTTTCTCGAAAAAGTTTATCTGTGCATTTTTTATACAGCATTTGTAATGTTTTATAGCTGATCTGTATGCGTTTTTACTTTCAGTTGCCCAGTCCCGCCTCCAAAGGCGCTCAAGTTTTTGCACTGTTTCCTAAGCAGTTGTAGGTCATGGGTAAACCATGGAGATTTAGGACTTCTCCTCTTACTGGGCAGGGGTTTGACAGGAAGGATAGTATCCAGGGATTGATCTATCCAGTCACGTAGTTGCGCGTCTGCCTGGGATAGATCGGGGTCCAAGGCTGGCAGGGTCGGAACAAGTATTTGGGCCCACGCGGCTGTGTGCAGTTTCTGCCAGGGACGAGATGGAGCGTGCACTGGGGGAATCTCAGGTATTTCTGCCGATAATTTGATGTTGAAGGGTATAAGGTGATGATCTGACCAAGGGATGGGGGTAGGGGTATTCACTACTAGCCTTGGAAGGTTGGTGAATATGGGGTCTAACAAGTGACCCAAAGTATGGGTTGCATGGCTGTTTTTTAAGATGAGACTCAGCGAGGCAAGATCGTTTTTGAGGTCGACGGCTATTTTGTTGTTTAGATCGTCGAAGTGAAGGTTTAGGTCTCCCAGAACCGTAAAGTTGGGCGTTAGGCAGGCCAGGGAGGTGATAGATTCCACTAGGGAATCATAGAAAAGTCGTTGATGTCCTGGGGGGCGATAGATTAGGATTCCTGAAAGGGTAGTGTCAGGTGGTAAGTGAATGGAAAAGTGGACGTTTTCACATTCCAGGATTGGGCTGTCCTTGAAAGTACAGGACAGGCGGTCACGGTAGATGATAGCTATCCCTCCTCCAATGCCCGAGGGTCTGTCCAGATGTTTTATAAGGTAGCCTGGGGGGAGTGCTTGGATGAAATATGGGTCCGAGTTGGCGTTAAGCCACGTTTCCGTGAGGAAGAGAACCTCAAGCTCTAAGGACTGTAGAAGCATGTTGATTTCCACTTGGTGTTTTGGGAGGGATCTACAGTTCAATAAGGCCATACTAATCCGGCGTGGTTCCGGAGAGAGACGTGGGGGGAGTTTGTAGGGGCAGTGTGCACAGCGGGACTGTCCTTCTTTTAATGGTGTAGTACTCTGACAGGGGGCCGTTGTACCTCTTAAGTTGAGGAGAGTTTCCCGGGTGTACCTCCGAGGGGGTGAAGGAAGGGCAGGGGTTCGAGGCTCTAGGCTCGGTCTGGCGCAGACGGGCTTGCCTTAGGCGCGCCTTCGGCGCGCAAACGGCACTCCCGCTGCGCTCGTCCGCTGCGCTTCCTGTGGATGCACATATTATATGCCGGAGGGAGGGGGAGGGGGCGTGGCCTAAAAGGGGCGTGGCCTCACTCGTGGCCGGTAATGGCGTCAGGGGAGTGTTGTGGGGGGCTGCGCGGCAGCGCTGAAATCGGCTGTGCTTTAGCCTGTCCCAGAGAGCGAGTGTTTTACATCTCCATGTATGTACATCCTAGACATTGGGTGAGATTGGAATGCTGGAAAGAGTTTGGGTGCTGGGAAATTGGAGAGAAATGATGAAATATTATTTGAAAGGGTACAAAGGGTGGGTAGGCATAAGATCGAATGAAGAATTAACAATAGGAACAAATAAGAGAAGGAAATAGAAATAAAAGCAAAATGATTTATAAGGACCGAAATCCTGCTATTTGTTTTATGGAGGAAAAAGGAGGAAGCATTGTTTAAAACTTTAGTTTTTTTACAATTTTTGGAAACCACTGAAAAAACGCTCCACCAGAATCTACAACAAAATGATAACTGAAAACAGAACGCTTAAATATCATCATTTGAGCACCAATTCGCTATGTAAACTGGACTGCTGTTATTAATTAACTAGTCTTCAGCTCAGACTGCCTCATAAGACCACCTTTTGTTGAATGTATAGACTCATGCATGTGTTATAAACAAAATAAACGTGAACAAGCCTTGAAAGAAAAGGCTGACTGCTGCTGTCACCTATTGGGATATAAACATATGTCTAGTAGGTGCCGCAACTCTTTTTACTTATGCACACATTTCAGGGTATCCCATTGCATCGGTAGCACAGGTAAAAGGCCGCACACATAGATTGGCCTTGGGTGCAAGTGTCTGCATTTAAAAAAAAAATGTTTTTAGCATAAATCACCCTAAGAATGGACCCAGTGACCTGCAGATATCCCTCATCTAGCACTTTTGTGAGGGTGCTAATAATGTACTCTGCCTCCTGTGGAACAATGTGTCCTACAAGTTGGTGGCGCACACCTAAAATCTGTGAACTCCATTCCAAGTTATGCATAGATCCTGTAATATGATCTTATCCACTTGCATTGAGTATTCTTTTGCACAGTGGTACCGATTTGGTGCTGTTTACCACCAAAAGCAGAACAGAAGTCTGCGTGGTGAGATCCCTATTCCTGCTCAGCAAAACAAAACAGCACCTATGTGTGCACAGTGCTTTGGAATGTGCTATTGGAAGAGTCAATGACCTGCTCAAAATAGAGGTCTTCTGACTTCATAGAAAATAAAGCAGAGGTCTTCAATCCGTTGGAAGCAACCCCCAAGAGGGCCGCTGAGTCCTGGGAAGTAGGGGACTGCATTCCCAGGCCACATTTCTGCCTGGAATTTAAAACGTTTGCCCTTCCTTTTTGAAAAAGACAACCGTCCTGAGACTGGTAATTCTGATCGTTAAAATGCTTTAGCTGAAGTTTCATTAACTGAGTCTCTTGTGTTGTGAAATAAAGCCGGGCAGACAGCTAAACAATCTTTCGTGCCAGGGTGCCTGCTAGCCTGAATGAAATGCAAATTTGGGCAATGAGTTAATCTGCAAATGTAAAGGATGCTTGGGAGCGGTTCTGGCTTTAATTGCTCGATTCACTCTAAACATTGTGATGGCAAAGATTTTTTTTTTATGGCAGTGCAAAGAGTTAACAACCGAGCTGTGAAGTATGTGCTTTCAATCGTAATTGTATTTACACGGGGCTTAGTACCCCTGAGGAGGTGTTGATGAGACTGTTATGTTAAAAACATTAATTGCATTACTTATTGTCTGGTATTACTAAAATCATCATTTTGATAAAATGTATTCGTAAAATTATTTGCACATTTTATAGCAGTCTATCTTGTACTGTGTAATGCAAGTATAAAATAATGACTTACACATTCACAGTGCTTTCTGTCTCAGGCTGTGACCTCATAGCACTAAAAATACACAAGTCACTATTGTTCACTGCACCAACCAAATTTAATTCTGTGGCTCTCTGGGTACACACAGATCTCTGCAGTGCATTAACTAATAGAGGTTTTATAATGTTCTATAGTGCATTTCCCACTGAGTAACAACTTTTTAAAATTTATTTTTAATTTTAACTATCCATTATTTTATATGTAGGAACCTGAATGTGAAAAACTTAAAAACGAACAAAATATTTTGGGGCCTATTTATGAGAGGCTTGCGCTGCCGGAGTGTCACTTATTTTGAAACTCCGGTGGCAAAAGCGTCTCAGTCATTTCTATGAGGGGACACAAAGTCCGCCTGCGTGGCTTTCCATGACCTCATAGATATGGAATAAGACAAAGCAGCGCAAGTCGCTGCGTTGCTTTACTTTGCATCAAGGAGGCATTCCATTGGTATTGCAGTGGATTTTGCCATGCAACACCAATGAATTTTGACGCTGCCCCAGATTTACAAACCCGCGTAAACCTGGGGCAGAGCCTAGACCTTACTCACCCCCTCAGCAGGCGTAACAAGGAGAAATGTTTTCATTTCTCGTTGTTTTTTCCTCTTTCGTGTTTGTTGCATTGAGTAGCACATGTAGAAAGAGGAAAATGCCTCTTGGGATTGGTATTGTGCAGGAAGGTGCCCCTTCCTGCACAAAAACAATCCTGCCTATGTTGGTTACTAGGCTGCGATTTGTGCGCCAATGCAGGGGGAATAAATATGGTGCATTCCTGCCCTTTCACAATTGGTTTAGGGCAGTGCACCAAGAAGACTTGCGTCGCTGCCCTACGCCAATTCAATATAAATGAAGCCCTTTTTTTTTTTTAGCCACACATTTGACCAGGCCTCCATGCTCCCTGACCTTTGGTTTGCTAAACACTGTAAAATATAATTTCCCCACTGTAAAAATTGGGGGCGTTTATGGTCGTCGATAGCTGTCGATGATGAAGAGTATAAGGTTCTATACATTTTAGTCAGGAGGGGTCTTTGCACCAAACTTTTTTTGATAAGGGAGTCTCTGCATCGAAAAGTTTGAAGACCACTGAAATAGAGCCAGTGACAGTGGTGCTGAATACCTTCAAGGAACACCACAGGAGATTAAGAAGGGGCATGGAGCTGGACTGCCCTTTGGCAGCCCTAACTACAGCATGACTGGGGGCGCGGCTGCGAAATGGCCGCTCTCTAGGCGAGCTCCGCCGGCCAAGCTTAAAATCCTTCACTAATCCTCATTGAACCTTCACCCCGAGCAGCGCAGGATGCACAGAAAGCCACCGGCGGTCCGAGTGAATCGAACGAGCGGCTCTTTGTTGCACCCGGCGGAACACTGGGCGAGATATCGCAGAAGTTGCAAGTGCGGGCTGACGGTGCTGTGGGCCGCCGGAGGCGGAGTTCGGAGCTGGGACTCTGAGCGGAAATCGAGCCGGGGGCTTCGCCGGCCGCGTCGGAAGAGGTCGGAGGTGATTGAAACTGCAGGGCGAAAGTCTGCGGGGTTTGGGTGGCTGCCCCACGCCCGGGAGAATCGTGCAGGAAATTTGAACGACGCGAGGTGGTGAGGATCTGCGGCCGTCATCGGCCTGCCTGCCGTGCGGAGTGGTGAGCATACCAGCTAAGTGCGGCGAGCGATGCCCAGAGGCGCTGACGACCTGAGGCACTGATTTTCCAAGAGCCGGGGACGTGATATCCTGTTTGAAGGAAGACGCTCTCCCTCCCGGGGGTCTGACGGTAACCGGAGGTGTAGTGCCAATTGACTGTGTGCCCTGCAGTGTGCCGGCTGTGGCGTGAACACCGCGCTTGGGGGCCCAATTGAACTGAAGTTCTGCTTGTATGCTGGAGGCTGCGCAGCGTATATATCAGAGACACATGACGAGCTGAGCGGACGCCTGTGGCAGGATGGACCCAATGCCCTAAATATACCGGCTGTACATGAATATTGCCCGCAGTGTAGTGCACCTGGGAGGCACCATTTTAGGGCTTGCTGTGTGGGATGCCGCCATTTTGACTGCTCGGGGGCCTACAGAGCCTGGCGCCACTGATCTGGCGCATTGTTGCTGTAGAGGTTATTGTCGGCTGCCTCTCGCCCAGAGACATACTGCTGGCACTCCCCATGGCGTGCAGGGACGGAGGCCCTTCCCCGCAGCGCAGGACGAACAGAAAGCCACCGGCGGTCCGAGTGAATCGGACGAGCGGCTCTTTGTTGCACCCGGCGGAACACTGGGCGAGATATCGCAGAAGTTGCAAGTGCGGGCTGACGGTGCTGTGGGCCGCCGGAGGCGGAGTTCGGAGCTGGGACTCTGAGCGGAAATCGAGCCGGGGGCTTCGCCGGCCGTGTCGGAAGAGGATGGAGGTGATTGAAACTGCAGGGCGAGAGTCTGCGGGGTCTGGGTGGCTGCCCCACGCCCGGGAGAATCGTGCAGGAAATTTGAACGAGGCGCCATTTTGACTGCTCGGGGGCCTACAGAGCCTGGCGCCACTGATCTGGCGCATTGTTGCTGTAGAGGTTGTTGTCGGCTGCCTCTCGCCCAGAGACATACTGCTGGCACTCCCCATGGCGTGCAGGGACGGAGGCCTTTCCCCGGAGGACAATATTGAGGCCCAGGTGAGGATGCACCGATAACCGTGCAGGAGGTGATTACACATTGCCAGGAGTCTGCTGCCCCCTACCATTGGTCCCGGGCACACCGAGTCTGCTGAGAGAAAGACTGACTGTAGGACTGCGGTATACCAGACGCGGTTATACCGTGAAGTCGCTCACGGAGGGTCGCACCAGCTACGCAGGTCCTACGTGCTAAGTGGCATATCGTCTGGCACTGCAGGTGAGCGGATATCGACATTTTCCAGGCCGCATTTTCACAAACCCACACGCTGTGGGTTGCTACGCATATAGCGTCCGGCTGCGGCACGGCCCTCCTTTCTGGCTTTTGGAGTGGGGGCCCTGGGATAGTTGATACACCTCAATACGTACGGTCGACCATAGGGCTGCTGGGTGGCTATACAAATTGACATATACTGACAGGCATCAATCGTGAACACTTTCCAAGAGCGCTAACATATGGGTGGCACACCAGTGTAGCCAGAGTGAGAGCAGGCCACTGTACTCCCGCCAATACTGCGATTTCACATGCGACTGTAACCGGCCCCCTACCACGGCGCCGCCTGGAGGAGTGGACGACAAGGAGACAGGGACGCATCGCCTAGGTCCTCTGGAAAATTGCAACTACAGAACGACGGTGGGTGCTGGCACTGTGAGAGGAGAGGCATCCTAAGAACGCACAATGGGTAGAAATGATGCCAAACAATCTAAACCCTTTTCCAACCGCTAAGGGCGGAAGGCCACCTGAACAGGACCGCGGGGCATCCAGTGAGGGTGAGTACTCGGAATCCAGGGTGGCGACTTAAAGTCCATCATGTTGGAAATGAGATCAAGCCTGAAGAGCATTGATGCCAAATTGGACACCCTGACCTCGCAACTCGACTTGGTAAAAACGCAAGTCACAACGCACGAAACTCGACTGGACTGCCTGGAAAACAGACAAACTGAGTTTCACGAATTCAGACAGGAGACGAAGGAGCAGCTGCTACAAATGGACAAACTACTAACGGTAATACGGGTGAAGAATGACGACCTTGAAGCGCGCTCCAGGAGGAACAACATCCGCCTGTTAGGGATTCCAGAGACTACAGCCATGCCAAAGATGGAAACCTTTGTGTCAGATCTCCTTCACGAACTGTTCGACCCCAACCTGTCACCGACATTTGCTGTGGAACGAGCGCACAGAGCTCTGGGTCCCAGGCCACCAGTTGGAGAAATGCCAAGGCTCATCCTAGCGAAAATCCTCAACTATCAGGACCGGTCACCCACAAAGGTAACAACATTTCGTTCTACCCTGACTTCACCCCGATGGTCCAGGCTGCGCGTCGTGAATTCCTTCCGGCAAAACGACTGCTCCTGCAAGCGAAAATTCCCTACTCCTTACTCTACCCGGCTAAACTTAAAGTGTCGCATGACGGGACGTCCCATTTCTTTGTGGATGCGAAGTCAGCTCTAAAATTCGCTAAACATGTCTGTGGACCCGCTGCCAAGCGCAAAGTAGCCGAGGAAGACCCTCTGTTAAGCCGGCTGAGCGACAATGACTGAACACTGCTATGGAACACATGAGATTTTGCTGCCTTACACAAATGGTTTAACATGTCATGATGTCCTCGACTATGTTGCTGCGAATGTACCATTCATGCTTAGAGGGTCTGTCTGTTCATTGTGGATATCCAAAATGTGCATTGTTTGAATTGTACTTTGTTGATATGTTTACATGCATTCTATGTCTGTATGCCATTGCCTTAGGATACCCTGTGACGCTGCTGGGGGAGGTATGTCACTTGTAGGCTTGGCCACCCTGTGCAAACGGGGGAGTATGCCACTGCAAACTCGCCCCCACGGGAAATTTCCCACATTTTCCAAGTTCTCACGCTTTGCGTGCTTTGGGGGGGATTCAGACACGACCTGATTGGGGGGTTGATGTGGGTGCGGGGAGGGAGGGGCAAGTTGGGGAGTTGGTGGAATGTCAGTACGAGGCTTATGTAGTTCACTGCATCATGCGCTGTGTCACTATTGAGTATAGGGTTGAGGCGGTAGGGTTCTGTTTGGCCATTGCACATGGGGGTGACTAAAATCCTGACATGGAACATACGTGGTCTTAAAGATGGTAGGAAGGCGAGATTGATGCACACTTATCTAAAGCGACATGGTATAGATGTGTGCTTTATCCAGGAAAGGCATCTTAACTCACTACCTTCTGTTAAACTCAAACATGCCAGATGGGGAGCCACATATTCCGCCATTTTTTCGAACTATTCCCAGGTAGTAGCAATATTGATTCGTAGGGGATTGGATTGGAGAGAACGCGCCACTTATACAGACCCAGAGGGTAGATATGTTGTTGTGAATGGAGTGCTATGTGGTAAGATGGTAACGATAGCGGCTGTATACGGTCCAAACGTAGATGATCCTGACTTTTTTCGACAGGTGTGGGCTCGAAACGCAGGGATGGATTGTGCCACCATAATTTGGGGGGGGGGATTTCAATGTGGTACTGGATGATTCCAAGGACCGCAGGGGTTCCTCCAGACCGCTTCACCCACGTGCTAACCAAGCCCTACGTGACATCATGGCAGAGGGGGCACTAACAGACATTTGGAGAGTGAGACACCCCAATGCACGGGAGGGTACTTGTATCTCCAGTCACCATGCTGCATGGTCCAGATTGGATTTCTGGCTAATCACCTGTCGCCAATCACCAATCGCTTGGACGGCGCGTGTTGAGGGTATGGCCCCTTCCCTATCAGATCATGCCCCCTGCTTGCTAGAATTGAGCGTCCCTGACACCCCTACCCGCGCCTTTAGCTGGCGCTTACCACCGAATGCGCTCCTAGATGAAGCCTTTAAGGAAGAAATAAGACAAGATATTGCGGATTACTTTGACACTAACGCAGGCTCGGTTTCCACTGTCTCAGTATTATGGGACGCCTTCAAAGTAGTCATCAGAGGTCAATGCATAGCGAGGCAAGCTGGGGTCCTGAAGGCTATCAGGGGTACCATTGACAGGATTGAAGGCCAGCTAAGAGACCAGGAGACCCAGTTTTGTGCTAACCCAACGCCGGAAACGGCGGAGGACTTAAAGGCGAAGCTACTAGACTACACAGAGGAGGCGCAACGTGAACTCAAATTTCTAGGCAAACACGCGAAGGCTAGTCGCTACGGCGAGGGAGATAGACCAAGTCGCACCCTGGCACGCATGCTCAGCACTACTGCCACGTCTGACTTCATACACACAATAAATACTGCCAGTGGGAACGCTGTGGTGGGTCAATCTGCTATTCTGAATGAATGTAAGAATTTTTACGCTGACTTGTACACAGCTAAACACACTACCACCCCGGAACATTTTGAGGCCTTCTTAGACTCCATCGCACTGGTCTGGTTCGGAGATGGGCATCGTAAATACATGGACTTACCGGTGACAGTAGACGACATAAAAAAGTGATTAGGGGCCTACCGATGAACAAGGCACCAGGCCCTGATGGGCTCACCACAGCATTTTATAAAGCGTATGTGGAAGAACTGGCACCCAGATTACACAAGGTTTTCGCGGAATCCTTAGAATTGGAGATATTTCCTGCCTCGAGGTGGGAGGCCCTGATTATCACATTTCTGAAGCCCGACAAAGACAGTCAATTCTTAGACCCCTACAGGCCCCTTTCCCTCATCAATGTTGATGTCAAAATATTCGCGAAACTCATAGCTGACCGCCTGCAACCGCTTCTTCCGATGGTGGCCCTACCAGACCAGTCGGGTTTCATACCAGGGCGCTTCACATCCCACAACTTAAGAACCGTATTTTCAGTACTTCATTATCTCCATCCCACTGTTCATGCGGCTGCGGTGTTCCTGGATGCCACAAAAGCATTCAACTCCCTTGAATGGCCGTATTTATTTGGTATATTACAGCGCATGGGGTTCAGCACGCTCTTTCTAAATCATATTCGCCTCCTCTACACCAAACCTACGGCGCGAGTGCGAGTTAGCTGTATGATATCAGACGCATTCGAGATTTCCCGAGGTACCCGACAGGGATGTTCCCTATCCCCTTTGTTATTCGCTATCGCCATGGAAACCCTTGCGGCCCGCATAAGGCAACACCACACTGGCAGGGGCATAGGCTTTAGCTTGCGTAGTTTGTTGATTTCCTTATTTCTATTTTTTTTCTATTTTAAATTATTTATTAAGCGCACGTTCGCCAGCGGCTTCATGGCGCTACAACCAACAAATAGCAGGGCAGGAAGGCAGCCTACTCTAAAGGATATGAAAAGCTGGGGAGCTAATCAAAGGCCTTAGTGAATAGGTGGGCTTTAAGTTGTTTCCTGAATTGCAGGTAGAGGGTCGAGGCTCTAAGCTCTGGGGGCAGGGAGTTCCAAAAGAGTGGGGCAAGGGTCGCAAATTTCGATCCTCCCCATTTCTTCCTCCGAAACCGCGGGACTGAGAGAAGGGATTTGGTAGATGAGCGTAGCTCTCTGGTAGGGACATAGGGAGTGATCTCAGAAGAGATGAAGGCCGGAGCCGTGCCCAGTCGAGCTTGAAAGGTGATGGAGGCGAGCTTGAACTGGACACGCTCACGGACTGGAAGCCAGTGCAAAGATTTCAGGAGAGGGGTGACATGGTGAAATTTTGGCAGTTTGAACACAAGGCGCGCCGCCTGGTTTTGAATCTGCTGCAACCGCCTTAAACTATATGCAGGTATACTTGCATATAGGGCGTTGCCGTAATCCAGGCGGGAGATGACCATTGCCAAAGTGATCAATTTCAGAGCCTCAAAAGAAAAAAAACGGGACACCTTGCATATAGTGCGCAGTGAAAGGAAAGAAGAGGACACCACAGAACTAACCTGGGAGTGAAGGGTGAGTTGGGAATTAAGTTTAATGCCTAAAGTTTTGACTGAGGTACAGGGGAGAGGAGGGAGACCTAAGGAAGGGGGCCAGAACAGGGAAGACCAGGGACTGGATGAACCACCTGTCAACACCAGCTCAGTCTTGTCTGGGTTGAGTTTAAGATGATTGTGGTTCATCCAGTCACAGATATAAATCATAATAGATTGAAAATTAGAAACAGATGAAGGAGAAGAAGATAGATTGAAAACAAGTTGGAGGTCGTCCGCATAGTTATATACGGAGACCTCCATTTGTTGCAGAGAAAAAATAAGAGGGGCAATGTAAAGGTTGGGGGACCCCGCACTGAACTTTCCGGAAGTCCGCAGAAAAATCACCCAGGTGAACCGCCTGGGTGCGGCCCCTCAGGAAGGAGGACAACCATACCAGGGCGGTGCCCCCGATCCCCGCCGCCCCGACACGGAGAGTAAGATGGTGTGGTCAACCGTGTCAAAGGCGGCTGAGAGATCGAGGAGGACCAAGGCCTGGGTCTGGTTGGTGTCCATTCCCTCCCTGAGGTTGTCCAGGACCGAAAGTACTACGGACTCCGTAGAGTGTGCGGGGCGAAAACCGGCCTGACGGGGGGTTAGGACCCCATGAGTCTCCACAAAAGAGCTCAGAGTGCGGGTGACGTGGCGCTCGAGCACTTTTGCCAGGAATGGCAAAAGGGAGATGGGGCGATAGTTAGCGGGGACTGAGGGATCCGCGCCTGGTTTCTTAAGGATAGGGACAATGACTGCAGTTTTCAATGGGACAGGTACAACGCCCTGGGAAAGAGAGCTATTCAGGAGATGCAGGGCAGGATCGGGGCAAGAAGAAAAAATATGACGGAGAATATGGGAAGGGCAGGGATCTAAAGGGGAGCCAGATTTGACTAACGGGATTAATGAGGTCAGGGATTCCTTGGACAAAAGAGGAAAGGTATCAAGATGTCCTCCAGGAGGGGGGCACAGAGGGTCCACAAAGGTAGGAGAGGGGGGAGGGATATTGGCTTTAATAATAGCGATTTTCTGGATAAAAAAGTTATTGAGGGAGTGACAGAGTTCTGGGGAGGGGGTGGGCTTGAGAGTGGTTCTGTCGGAGAATGCCAGGTTGTGCACAATCGAGAAGATTTCCTTCGATTGGTTCTCCGCAGCGAGGATTTTGGAGGAGAAATAGGCTGTTTTCGCCGCCAGAATGGCCAGTTTGTATTGGCTCAAGGTGTTGATAAACTCCAGTCGGAGTAAGGGGCAGTAGTTTCTCCTCCAGGCACGCTCCGCTCTGCGTACCGCTAATTTGATGGCCTTGAGGTCATCGTTGAACCACCGGTTAGCGTCCTTCTCCCACTTTGAAGTGACCCGTTTCAGGGGAGCGATAGAATCGCAACCTGAGATGAGCCACTGATCGATAGAAGTAACCTGGGAGAGGGTGGGTAATCCGTGTAGAGGAGGGTAAGATGCAGAGAGGAGAGTAGATAAGTTGTCAGGATCTACTCGCCCCCAAGCTCGAACCCAGACATTTTTAGGACGAGAGGGCTTGATTGGGGGGTGGGTAGGGAGAGCAAATGAGATTAGGTGATGGTCTGACCAGGAACAGGGTGCAATGGAGACAGATTGTACAGGACAGTTCAAGGACCAAATCTGGTCTAGGACATGTCCTTTTATGTGAGTGGGGGAGTGAATATGGGGTATGAAATTAAGGGAATGGAGGGTTATACGCGGATGATGTGACCCTCTATGTCTTAAATCCGGCTGAAAATCTGAACCCGCTACTACGGGAATTTGTAAAGTTTGGTGGCCTATCCGGAGTGTCCATAAACTTGACCAAATCGGTGCTGTTCCCCCTCACTGACAGTACACCGGAGGTGCAATCGGAGTTCCCACTGAGATGGGAAGCAGACAAAGTAAAATATTTGGGAGTATGGATTAGCAGAAGCCTCCAAAGCATTTGGTCCTTGAATTTTGGTCGGGCGATTGATTGGCTTGAGGGTAAGGAGGCGATCTGGTCAAAATTACCGCTCTCTGTCGCTGGAAAGGTGGCACTGGCGAAGATGATTATCCTGCCAAAGTTTTTGTATTTATTCACAAACATACCGATTCCGCTTACAAAACATTTTTTCACTTGTTTGCGCTCCCACCTTCTGTCCTTGGTATGTGCTGGTACACAGGCCAGGGTCTCGTGGGCCTTGTTGACCTTGTCGCTTAGGCAGGCAGGGCTAGGTGCTCCCGACATGCATTTATATGCCTTATGCGCGCAAGCCCAATTCTTGCATTTCTGGGCCTACCCGACGCCGTCGAGCTGGACTCGGTAGCCCCATTGCCCCGGAGCGTGGCGGAATACCATAGGACTCCTAGACCCACTACGGATGTTGATTCGGCGGGCACACTGCGTTGGGTGTGGAGAGAACTGCAACCACGAGCGGGCCTCCCATTACTATATGCTCCAGCCATTCCGCTAAAGCAAAACCCGATGATACCCTGCTTGGCGGAAAGTGGGGGTGAGTTATCCCTGGCTAACACACCATTACGCACTTTTGCAGATTTGTATCCTGATGGGAGATTTAGGGATCAACGACCTGGAGACGCGACCTCGCCCATGGTGTTCCGAGACATGTTTACATATCACAAGTTGAAGTCCTCATGCCGAGCACTCTGGGGTGATTTCCCGGAGGAACCCCACACATTGCTAGCACTCCAGGATGTACTGACTCGGGCCTCGCCCAAGAAATTGGTGACTCGCATATACACACACATGCAGGACCAGGCTCTGATCATCAAGCCCACATCTATGCACCTTTGGAATAGTGAACTTGACCCGCAACTGAGTGAGATGCAGTGGTCCTTCTGCTGTAAACAACTATTGGAACTTTCCCCGAATTATAAAATAAGACTCATACATTTCAAATTCGTACACAGATACTATTGCACCCCCGTAAGCTTAAAACGCATGGGTCTGAGGTAAGATGAAAATTGCTGGCGATGTGGATGGGAGGATGCTACGTTCCTTCATGTGGCCTGGAGTTGCCCTTCGCTAAAGGATTATTGGACTGAAGTCTTTGGGGCTATAAATCAAATAATTGACAGATCAGATGAACCGACACCACACGTCGGGCTTCTGGGGTTGATTACTGACACTGAACCAAAACGGCGCAAACTACACGCACTACTCCTGTTATGTGCTAGGCGACAGGTGGCTCTCCGATGGGGTCGCAAAATCCTACCCACATTTGCAGCCTGGCTATCTGATGTTACATACGGACATACACAGCTGGGTACCTACTGGGAACTGATGCCTACGGCATCTATGCCCCGGGATATTTGGGAGCCATTCCTACACTGGGCAGGGCCAGTGTGACCTCCCCGCCTTCTACACCACAGTTCCCTGAGTTGGTCGGCTCAACACGCGGGATTCAGATTCAGGGGATTCGGGGGGTGGGGGGCAGTTATGACTGCATGACACTTGGGAGTGATCCATGGGCTATCCGCGTGTTTTGGTGCCAGTTCCTGCCATACTGACCAGTAATGTATTGTTACTTTCCTTGCAATGTCTCTCTATATATATGCTTCTTGTGATATGCCATTCCGTTCCTACCCTGTGCTATTATTGCTTATTTGTACTTGAATATTATATATAATGCTGACTGCATGCCTCTAATTGAAATGTTTTATTGTAGTGCTGACACCTACCTATGTTTTTCTTGTTTTTCTGTTCTCTTGATTAGCATAACTGCCTCATATTTTCTGGACTCCTACGTCACTTGCAAAGTATATGTACGTTCTCTGTATGCTATTGATTAGTGATGTATGCATTGCCCTGCAGTGCAAAATCAATAAACAAAGTAAAAAAAAAACTACAGCATGACTGCCTTCATTAGCTTGCTGCCTCTGACTCTTGGTGTGTAACTGGGCAGCCTTGAGTGACGCTTGCAGTTCAGATCAAGGAGGAAGAGGTAGACCTATGTGAAGCATTCTAGGTTGTTACTTATGTTGCTAGGAGCATTAGAATGTCAGTACAAGAGAAAGATCAGTTGAAGTATAACTATCTTTGTGCATGGACTGTTCCTGTGGATGGGATCCTTACTCTTATGACTAAACTACAGTGTTTGGAAATATCTACCTGCGCAGAGTTGATTCTTACATTTGGCGACAGACGATGATGAGATACACTTGGAAGTTTCAATAAGAGTTTTATTAAGAGGATCTGAACACTGAGCAATGTTTACATCCTGCGGCAGCTTTGAAGATTTTCTGATGCAATCTCTTAAAGATTTTTTTTATCTGCTGTTGGATTCATCTGCTCTTTGGATTGAAGACCATTAAGGTACTGTGTGTAACTTTTCAACAACTCTGCGTTTATTATTCTTTATTACTTTCAGAACCTTCTTGGTTTAAAAGTATGTAATTACCTCTTATGGTGAATAATCTCATACAGCGCTTTTTGTTATTTCCTTTCTGATTGATGGGACACTTTTATTTAATTTAATAGTGGCACCAGTACTTCAGAAAGAAAAGTTGTTTTTTAAACGAGACTCTGTTTACCTTTGAATGGGTCGTTGATCACAATCCGCTTCGGTGATTCCTCGCGCCCCGACATTCTTGGATGCTCTTCTCAGCGTCAATTGAGGTCGACTAGAGTGTGACGAATTCACGTTCAACATAGAGCATCACTCGGCAGTGGCAGCCAAATTGGATTTCCCTGTGGTTTTTTAAATACACACCAGTTGTTCTATTACGTAAAGACGTTGCACGCTTTGGCCGCCATATTGGATTTCTTCATTTTTCATCGGCGAGCTTCATCGGACTACACCCATAAACGGCGTGTCACCTCTATGATACGCGCACAATTTTAAAGCATCAATATTCCAACAGTGACATGCACACTTTTACTGCGTGTCATTTCTGTGACACACACACAATTTTAAAGGGTCAATATTTCAACAGTGACGCGCGCACTTTTACTGTGTCATTTCTGTGACATGCACACAGTTTAAAAGCATATGTTCCAACAGTGATACGCACACTCTTTCTGCGTGTCATTTCTGCACATACTTTTACTGCGTGTCATTTCTGTGACACGCACACAGTTTGGAAGTGTTTATTATAACAGTGATACACGCACTTTTTCTGGAAGATTTATAATTCTACTGTGAAACGCACACTGAGGATTTTGTTCTTCAACAGCGTGTAATTACTGGGATGTACACAACTTTAATCTTACTCAAACAGTAATGCATACTCTTAACCGTCAGTGACGTACAGACTTGTTCTTCAACTCCTTATCCAGTGTTTTGTGACATACTCTCAGTAAGTAAACTGCAGTAATTACCATATTGTTTTTCATCTACATTAACGTGAGAAACATTGTCTTACAGATTTATACTGCTGAAAATGTTTATTATCTGGAACAGTGTCACAGAGTAGTATTTTGAATGCTGTTAAAATGTTGCTATATACAATAATCATTATTTACATTTACTGTTTTATGCTGTCTTAGCATGTAAAAGTTTTACAATCGTTATATCTTACTTTGTACCTTATTGGTCAGATTTAATACAATCATTTGGTCTACGGTAACAACATTTTCAAAATCTACTCAAAATGTACCTGCTCCTCCATTTTTTCTCTCTAGCCCTGGAGACCCACCGATAAGTGGCAAAATGGCGTAAAGTCTTTGAAAGATATGCAAGGGTTTGCGGCTCTTCTTTGAGCGCTAAGAGGAAAACAGCCTTGTTATTGCATTGTCTAGGATCAGAGGTTCAGGAAGTATTCGATCATCTCCCTGAAATTCAAGAACCTCATCTTAACGAGTTTGAAATCTGTATAGCTAAATTGGACAAACATTATTTACCAAAAGTAAGTACCATCCTCGAGATATACCATTTTGGTTGTAGATCTCAACTTGAAGATGAATCCATAGAAAACTACATTACTGCTTTAAGGAAACTTGCGTCTTCATGTAAATTTGGCTCTACTGTAGGTGAGAGAATTAGAGACCAATTCATGCTTGGTGGTAATATCGAACGTGTTAGGGAAGAGTTGTGACAAAAAGATGAACCAGCGCTAGAGTAGGTTTTAGTCATTGCTAAAAGGATTGAACATTCTCTTAAGTGTGTTGAGGTCATTAAAAAAAATTGTGATCAGAAAGAAAAACATTCTGTTTAATTAGTCAAGCAATTTCAAAAGGTAACTAAACAACTTGATCAAAAGAAGTTAGATTCAGGGAAAAACAAGAAATTGAGCTCTTTTCAACCCTAATGCTTTCGCTGTGGCAAGTTGGGGCATTTAGCTAATGATAGGTCATGTCCAGGGTGGAAGGCCATTTGCTCTAATTGTAAAAAGAAAGGTCATGTTACTACTGCATGCAAAGTCAAATCTCATAAAGTAAAGGTGAATGAAATTTATGATGATGGTGAAAGTCTTGGTGATGCTGATCAAAATCTCGACTGCGGTCAAATTCTCTTACAAGTCATTAATAATGAGAGTAGTAAAAATGGTCCTATTGATGAAGTTTTAGTGCAAGGGGAAGGTACTTCTCTTTTGTTTGACTCTGGTGCTAAAATCACCATTGTTTCAAAGGAGTTCTACTTAAAGAAATTAAAGCATACTATAGAGATCTGTCATCCTGACACAGCACCACATGCTTATGGTGGTGAACCAATTAAACGTTTAGGTTATTTTTGTGGTCCCATACAGTACAAAGACAGAATAATTCATGCTAAGATTTATATTTCTCAGAAAGGAGACAGCATACTTTGATGGTATCTGGTTCCATCAGAGAAATGTAGGAGTGATTTTGGATCCAAATGCTACGCCACCCATTAGGTCAAAAGAAAATTTTAGAACGCATTTGATCTATTCTGTGGAGGATGACTCATCTGGAGACTTTTTGCAGATGGTGAAATCGAAGTTTCCTCAAGTCTTTTGTAAAACTGTGCGTTGTTTAAAGGATTATGTTCATCATATTCGGTTATGTCTTGGTGCTAGACCTGTGTGTACGCAGTATTCCTGTTGCTGTGCGAGAACAAGTATCTGCTGAATTGGAGTGTTTGAAAGCAGAAGGCATAATTGAGGAAGTTGAGGCAACTCCTTGGCTCGCCCCAGTGGTCACTGCCAAGAAAGCTGATGGGTCTTTGCGTCTCTGTGTGGACTTGAGAGAATTGAATAAGCATGTTGTGGTAGATCGCTATCCTCTGCCCAAGATTGCAGATGTTTTGATGCTTCTTTAGGGTGCTGAAATTTTTAGTACCATAGATCTAAAATCTGCTTATCATCAGATTATGTTGAGTGAAGATTCAAAAGACCTTACAGTATTTGTGACTCCATTTGGTTTTGTTAGGCTGCCATTTGATCTTGTGTCAGCTGCCTCTGTGTTTTAGAGGGCTCTAAGAAAGAGTTTTGAAGAATCTCAGTGGGGTAAGGGTATATCAAGATGACATATTGATAGATGGGCGTGACAATAAAGAACATGATGAACGGGTTATGCAAGTTCAAGGCAAACTCAGGCAAATCAATCTCACGGTTAAGATTGAGAAGTGTAAGTTTAGGAGGAAATTAATTGACTATTTGGGGTGCACCATCTCTGCAGGTGGTGTCATGCCCAAGGCAGATTTGGTTAATACCATTCGTAAATTACACTCACCTGTAAACAAAGAGGAATTAATGAGTTTTTTACGGATGGCGGAATATTACAATAAGTTTGTGCAAGTAATGAGATTCAGAAGAAAGTTGAAGTTTATAGGGTTTCTCTTCATGCTACAACTAAAAAAACCTTTTGAATTATTTAGAGGAAGACGTTCTAACACACTTGTGACACCAACATGGGTGAATGACTTTCTCAGGGTGTGAGTGGTGATAAGCACAGTTGGAAAATTTCAGAATCACAAAAAATAATGGCTCGCAAGGAACTTTACGACCAGAGAAAAAACGTGAAAGAGACTATTGTAAAGGTGGTAGATTGGGTGTTAGTTAAAAATCCTGGCAAAAGTGCTAATTCTTCTACTTTTCTAAAACTATTGCAACTAATCAAAGTTTTTAAAAATGCAGTCAAACTTGCTGATCACCGCATATGGAACTTGAATTGGTTGGTTGTTGTGAGAGATGATCTTGTACCTTTTCATCCCCTATATGAAAATCCTAATAAGGGTTTGTGCAAAAGTTCTATTAGTAATGGAAGTTCTAATGGATGCTCAAAGAATTCAAATATGTCTGAAAAATTGATCCTCACAGCTTCTGAAACCACAAAAGGTATGGTTAGAGCTTCAGGTGTAATGCGTAAGTCTTCAAGAGTCTCTGTCACACCCAAATATTTGAAAGATTTTGTACAGTAATTTATTGTGTTGTTTTAACTTAGTTTCTTTTACCTTATGTGTTATATAGAAGGGAGATTTGTAACATTAGAAGTAATGGGAAAGACTTTCTATCACACAAAAAAACATGTGCAAGTCTTCAAGAGTCTCTACCGCACCCAAACATTTGAAAAATTTGTACTGTAATTCATTGTGTTGTTTTAACTTTGTTTCACTTGCTTTTATGTGTTGTATAGAAGGGAGATGTGTAGCATTCTAGGTTGTTACGTCTGCTGCTAGGAGCATTAGAATGTCAGTACAAGGGAAAGATCAGTTGAAGTATAACTATCTTTGTGCATGGACTGTTCCTGTGGATGGGATCCTTACTCTTATGAATAAACTACAGTGTTTGGAAATATCTACCTACGCAGAGTTGATTCTTACACCTTGTTGTCTAGGAGAAGGGGCTGCCACCGACGGGTCTTTCTATGCTGATTTAGATTGTCCTGCATGGCACAGTGCTGCAGGAAATCCTTTGGTGACCCAGTTGGTCTTGTGAAAGCCTCCTCACACTAAACTTTATTTTGTATTTGATATCCAACATTAATATCCCGATACTTGAGCGCTCATTGGGACTTCAAGACTGAACTGAGACATTACATTCTGAGGAGGCTATCAGTTAGAGGAGTCTACTTTGTACATGACCTGTACACAATATTGTATGACAAGCTCATCTAGAATGATCTGCACTGTCCTGTCTAAGGGAAAATTCTTTCACCAGTGTGTAAGCTCATCTAAAATAATCTTCACTATCCTGTATAAGGAGCAGTTCTTTCACCAGTGTGTAAGACAAACAGAACAGACCTATGCAGGCATACACAATTCTGCATAAACATCTGGACAGAAATGTCCCCTGATGCGCACACCTAGTTCAACAGTAGATGAATAATATGAGGCCGAGGAACCTGCTTCATATGATCTTCTAGAAGCCATTAAGGTCTCCTGGGTCATGCCAGATCAAAATATAAAGACTATGTAAATGAATCTGAATTTGATTAGGGTTAACCTCTGAAAGGATTCACTGACAACTGAGGCTATAGAGAAACTTGCTGCAACTATCATGACCAAAATGGCAGATACGCGCTCCACAGTCCTCAAACTTTAGGAAGCCAAATGAATGCTGGAGGCTCGAGTAGAGGATGTGAAAGGGAGATCCCAAAGCAGCAACCTAACAATTGTGAGCTTCCCCAAAAGGTCAAAGGGCCCATCGACAATACAGTTCTTTAAAAAGTGGATTTCAGACGCCCTGCAACCCATGGGTCTATCAAATGAACTGGAGCACTGGGTTCCTGCTGCTATAACAGCTCAACTCTTTAGTTTCTGCGACAGGAATGTGATTTTTCAGTATACATGCAGTGCTAGTGCATCCCAGAACAAAAGGCTTAATGATTGGTGTGTTTCCTTGACTACATAATCTATGGAGCAACTGAGAAAATCATTTGAGGCAGTAAAACATAACATCCATGAATATACTGCTGTTCCCATTGAAACCAAGAATAATCAAATTTAGTAAATCTAATTTTTTGTTTGCCTCACCAGAAATTGACTGAGACTAACTCATGAATGTGAGAAGAGTCCATTGTTGAGAGTCCCAGAAGGAGACTGTGTACTGTGTGGGACCCTTGACGGACAGGACTTGTGATCTACATATATATATATATATCCCTCAAAGTTGTTGGTAACCATTTTTTTAATTAATTGTGAATGTGTCCCAAAAGCTAGATATTCCAATAATATGGACATGAGATTTCAATTGGACCAATCACCACCTAAGATGGGTCCTCTGCATAAATGTAACCTAAAAACCGTGATTGCTGACTCACCAACTGGGCTTGCTTGATGTATGGGAAGAAAATCACCCTTGTGATCTCAATGACTCCTTTTTCTCCCAGACCCAATGGTTCCCATAGAAGGCTAGACTATATATTGGGAAGTTCTATCCTGTTTGATAAGCATTTGTATGCACAACATTTGACTTGATTTCTGTTAGTCCGCTCATCTATCTGTCTATCCTACACTTGACTTGGTCACTGACTCCCGTTTTCCAACCTGGAAGTAGAGAGCTTAAAGTTTGCCAGATAAGCATTAAAGTCTGATATTGGTGTGGTGCTCTATGATTATTTTGAAGTGTATTGTGTTTCAGGCTCAACGGGTGCTACCAGTAGAATGCAGAGTAAGGGGTCGTGAGGAGAAGTGAAAGGTGCTTGTTGTAGGATTATCTTTGGGGTGAGTCAGCATTTGAAATACAACACTGAGAAGTTCAAATAGGCAATTGCTGGCCAAAAGAGCGGGGTTGCATGGAAGGCAGAGTTGCATGGAGTGCCTGTGGATCTGAAGCGCAAAAAAAGTTGTGTTTTGAGCATTCCCGGATAAATATCATCTGCATCTTACAGGGAAAATTTACATAGGCAAGGGGATAGGTCAGGAAATTTGGTGACTTGATTCTTATAGCAGGAAGCACAGAGCCTTCTATTTTACAATGGTAGACATAGAAGGTGTGGTGTAGTGCACTCAGCTAATGATTAATTGAGTTTTTAAATGTTTCATGCAGTCCCTTTATACACCAGATGCTATGCCTGATACTAAGTTAATTCTTATTTGGATAGGATCTCATTACCGAGGCTCACAATAGAACAAATTATGGAACTAGATGGATCCCTAGATAGGGAGCAATTGATGGCACACTCGGGCCTAAGCAAACAAGTAAACACCTTATATCGATAGATTTCCAGTGAAGTTGTATGGCAGCTATTCAGAATTGCCCTTGGATAGACTGGTAGAACTATGGGAGGAATATTTTTTGTGCAAGGCCAGCTTACTGACTGAATGAAAAGAGCTACAATAGTGGTTCCCAAACCCGGGAAAAGACCCAACAGCCTTTAAAGCATATATATCCCTATTGATGAATGCCAATACAAAAATTATGATTTGATCCATAGCAAAAAAGGGTACTGCTAGTAGTCCTGTAACTGGTCAATCGTGACAGCTGGGGTTTATAAATTGCCCATTAAACTATGAGTCTGCTGTGGCTAGCCCCAATGACAGACATCCTAGATATGGATAAGGCATAATATGTAGTAGCTTCATTGTACATTGAAAAAGCTGGTGACACTATATGGTAAGAGTTTCTGTTCCTGTTATTTAGGTCATCTTCTTTTGAGTCTGATCAGACTTCATTATTCAAAACCCACAAGCCAGAGTGACAACCGGATTTCGTAGAATCAGACACTGGACTGGTGTACTCTGTAGGGACGCTCATTATCCCCACTCTTCCTTGCGTTGATTATGTAACCAATGGCTAAAAAGTTGAGAATTAATTTGGTTGGTTGGTTGGGCAAAATATGAGACATGACACACACCGTGCCTTGTATGCATATGGTACGTTGGTGTATTTAAGACACCCTGAGAACGCTGTGGCACATGTTTTAGAAACAATTAACACAGAGAATAGTATGGGTTGCATACAAACTGGTCTAATTCATGTATGCTCCAGATGTGGCCATTTGTGTGCCGAAATAAACCACCCAAAATCAGGACTACAATGGCGATCTAGAGGTATGAGATGTATTGGAATCATAATGGCACTCAATCGGGTTGAATATATAAACCTGAACATACACAAGGCACTGCCCTTTTGGTCAAAATTACCATTTTCAATCATGAGGAGGGTTGCACTGATTGGGCTGTTGCCTCCTTCACCATGTGTAGCTATGGGTTTTCCAGGGAGTCTTTGGCTTGTTACCAAAACAAACATTTCTAGAATAGAAGAGTATCATGACCACTTGATTTAGGCAGGAGTTCATCCAGAGATTGCTTGACTTTTTTTTGGGGGGGGGGGGCAGTATTTTGTATTAGCATTTCAACATAACCACCAACATGGACAGTAGACAGTTAGGGGCATATTTACATTAACTGGCGCATCCCTGAAAATCAGCAGGGATGCGCCAGTTATTGTGCGCCACAGCTCCGCCATCATGGATGCGCCGCATTTACAATGCGGCGCACCATGGTGCAAAAACGGCACAGATGCGTGATGCATCTGTGCCGTAAAAGTAATGCATTGCTGGAGCTGCGTCGCAAGCTCGACGCAGCTCCAGCAATGCTCTGGGGGCCCTATCTAGTTAATGCTGCGTCAATCCTTATGCCTGCTTCAGGCAGGCGCAGGGTTTTGACGCAGCATGGGCCTAAAAGTGACTGAGTGAAAGCTTGTAGATTTCACTCAGCCACTTTTAGGAGGCGTTCCTGCACCGGAATGGCCCCCCCTGCACAGGAACGCCTACATGTGGCGCAGGGTATTACAACGTGACGCATCTCCCAGATGCGTCACCTTGTAAGTACCCCCGCACCATGGAGAGCAGGATTTGCGACACCGCTGCGTCACAAAAGTGACGCAACGGCAGCGTAAATGAGGCGCAAGGGGCTTGTAAATCTGCCCCTTAGTATTGTAGAATCATAAAGTTGTAGAGGGTACAGTAGAAGTCTAGCCCATAGTCAGCCATCCCACCCATTCCCTCCCTACCAAGCTTCCAAATACTAAGCGGGAATCACTGGTGAGCCAGCAGGACAGCCCAGATCGGCAGTTAACCCTGCGAGAACTATAGCCTGGGGCTCCCCAATATTGGGGTTAGTCCTATTTTCTACAGGTCGGAGTTTCATCCCCCGGCGACCTCCCCTCGATCATCCACTGCTCATGAAACTTGTGTCTCTAAATGATTTCCATCTGTTGAATCATAGCACTCCAGGCCAACACATCATCCCCTACTATTACATCTCTTCGGGACCTCTGCAAATGTGCCCCCTGTGCGCCAGCACATTCTATCATGTCCCTCCTCCAATCTGCCAGAGTGAAGGCTCTAGTGCTCAGCCAACCAATAGCAAATTGTTTGGCTACCACCAGATCCAACATCGCGTAGCGTCTGCTCAGTTTCTTTTTAGGGTCATTAGGAAGGAGGCCCATTATGCATTGCTTAATCATGTGTGGGACCGCCCAGCCTGATGAGTGCTCAATAAGTTCCAAAACTGAGCTCCAGTATTCACCAACAACCAGGGCCGGACTGGGAATGAAAACTGGCCCTGGCAAAGTGCTTGCCCCCCTGCCCCCCCCCGGGGGGCGAGGGGGTGTTGGGGGTGCGACCGAGCTCTTTGCCGCGGCCGGTTTTCGGCCGATTTTGTTACAGGGCCGATTTTGCAGCTAGGCTGTAACAAAAACGGCCCCCCCGGGGCCCAAAACCGGCCCCCAGGCGTGCGCACACCGGGGGTTTGCATGGTGCCCGCAACGGCCAGTCCGGCCCTGCCCACAACCGAACAGCACCAGACCATATGTACAAAATCTGCTACTGGTGCCCAACATCCCCCACAGTTCTGTGACCTGTCAGGATATATCGCATGGAGCTGTTTTGGAGAGAGGTATGTCACATATATCATGAAGTAATGTGTAAGCTTGAATCTCGTGCACAATGCCACAGTATGTAACCCTGCATGTATTTTTGGCCAATCTTCAGGGGAAAGTGGTTCCTCACACACCTTCTGCCAGGAGTCTTCAAGTGGGAGAGGGGCACACCATAAATAAAAAAATAAAATAAATAAGTCCATTCATAGAGCACGGTATCAATGAGTTATGAGCTTACGTCTCCCAGTCATTTTAAAGCATAGTCAATAATGTCTGTGTAGAGGCAGGAACCTCTGGGGATTCAGGCCACAACTGTTGTGCTATCGCTGCAATCCCAGCATAGTGAAGAAATTGTCCGAAGCCCTCATCGAATGTCTCTATTGCGTCTTGTAGATAGATTGCTTGACTTAAGTTGCTATATGAGCAAGGAATCTTGGAGCATATTATCAAGGACCGGTGTTAAAATTATCGATGTTTTATCGTCAGGAAACTGCCGATAAAACGGCGATAATGGGCCCATGTTCTGATGTTAACATGGGCTTCTATGGGAATTAACAAGGGCGTATGAACAAGCCCATTATCGCCGTTTTATCGGCAGTTTCCTGCCGATAAAACGGCGATCATTTTTGCAAGTTTTTGCTCCGAATAACTGACAAGTACATCAAAAGATAGGTACGATAGGTTTTCTGGGCAGCCGCCAGAATCTAAGTATCGGGAATTTGGTCAGCCACAGATCGTCTTCCCTCTACTAAGTGTTATGTGAAACCAAATGGATGTTCTCTGAGTCTAGCCATCTGCCATTACAAAGATCCCATCTGTCTCAGCATGCATTGCAGGTTCTAGTTGATCACAGTAGTGCATCTGATAAACTCATCTGACTTTTGTACACCCTGTATGACGTATTTTGTATAATTCTGCACCCTCATTTAACAGACGGTAAGAGGGAGCACCTTCTGTAAAACTGTGCCTTGCAGGAAACTGGAAGCAATGCAAAAAGTACAAGTACTAAGAAACTAGGCATACACCGGCGAACAACAACTCCCATTGACAATTTATGGACTTACAGCAACCAGGAGTGGCAACTAGGAGCAACTAGGAGCAACCAAGATCAGATGCACATGTATGCACACCTGACATCCTGAGTAGCGGTCCGGTGCACCATAAAAACAAGGCTCTGGGGTTTGTGGTTGGTGCACCAGCAGTGCTGGGCCTTATATTATGCTCCGTAGACCTAATTTGACCAACAAACACAGGATTTTCAAAAGGCCTACAGTTTTTTTTAACTAACTGGAAACTCTCACACAAAGTGTTTATAATGAGGCATAAACATATGTCCAATATTAGATCGGGAAGAAGTGAGACGGCCCGAGATCGCAAGAGAAAAATTCCCTTCCCTTAACAAATTAGCTCATTGATACCATAAAACAGACCCCTGTGCAGAGGCCGGTAGCTCAGGCTGTAGCTCAGGCCTCTCAAGACAGAAGAAAGGATCCAGCGACCAAGACCTTGTACCTCCAACATGATAGGAACATGGAAAACTGAGCTAAATATATTATTAACAACAAGGATAAGGAGTTGGAGCCTGAGACAGACCCCGTCAGGGGCAACAAGCTAGACTTACCGCCCAATCTAATGATAGAGACAGTGGCTCAAGTGCATCACAGTAATGCAGAGCTTGGGAGACAACCTGACATTTCTACGATATAAATGCCCTCTATTTCAATTCATGACAGTGTCCTGGAACTGAAGGTAATCCAGGGGTGGAGAAAAATGGACTGCTCCGCCAGCTTTAAAATAGATGATGCAGATGTTAGGCTGCTGGATGAAACTGATGCCACACATGGAAAATTTAGAAATATGCCCATACCATTGGTCACTGCCTGAAATTCCACCACTTCGGCAGATCATTCAAAATTAATACCAATCAACTCAGCCCTTCTTGCAGCAACCAAGGCACTGACCTGGCAGTCACACAAACTCGAAATGCAGATGGACCTAATGCAATCACTGGCAAATAGTATATAAAATCTGAACACAAACGACTGTTCACTCAAAAACAAATTAATCAACGCAATTGACCAAATGGCCATAAGTCATTGTGCTTGTACCCCCATCGTGGACAAACTCTGAACCTCTCCCGATATGTTAACGCTCTTGGTGGATAATTTATAGGAAATTGCAGGCAGCAAAGGAGACGGGGTTGAACCCAATCAAGGTACACCCCCAGAGTCCGCTTTGGCACTTGCCTTTAAAACCCACTGTATCCATGAATACTATTATAAATACAAACTCGGTACATGGGAATAACTATTTCAAGAGACTTGACAAAGTAGATCTGGCCTTAACAGACCCTCTACAGCTAGCTGCTTGGAATCTACAGTGGATGCAACTGTGGGTACTCACACCATAATAGCAAAGGCCCCGCAAGAACCTAATGAACCAACTTGAATTCTAAGGACAGAAAAAACCTTAAAAAACCCGCGAAAAGTAAGGCAATGCAGGAGTACCGGATAAAGCCCGACAATGCTGAGGTAATTACAGGAGCTACAGGGAATCCAATCTAACTAATGTTCAAAGAGGCGAAAACAAAGCAGGAATCACTAATGTAGAAAACAACATCAAGTGGTGGCACCGACAGTCATACCACCAGTAGAATATTTAGACTTAGACTTGGCATACATTCAAAATAATTCAAAAAAGTTAAATATCTTACCAATCACACCAAACACAGGTATATCAAAGCAGGCAGAGTTATTTAACATTGCAACATGCTGAAGACCAGAAATTTAAGGATAGGATGGCAGAAAAAAAGATCAACCAGGAAACAACACTGACTCTTGCTTAAGGACGCAGCAGGAAACGACTGTCCCAACCACATTTAAAGAATGGAGCCACCCTACTGCAAAAGCGAGTTCTACCTCAACAACTCCTTATACCGCCAACAATCCAGTGCCATTGGCTTCCAGACTCCTATGCGAAAAAAGCAGACAAGCCAGTGTAGAAACTACACTTTGTACAATGAAGGCTAGCAGTGTTAACTCCTCAGAGGGTCTAATATTGCAATCTATACTAATAGTCCGACACGATAAATCCGAAACTTATGCTGGCAATGGCAGGACCTGTAACGGGGCAGAGACTAATCCCCTGGAAACAATATTTATTCCACCCTACATCTCAGGAAGAAGGTAAGATATATTAAGTAGAGCTAATATACTACGATTATTACAGCACGTTCCAACATTAAAGCAAATAAAATCAGAGGTCGTAGCCAGAATATGCTTTGCTACTTGTAGAAACATGTCTGGAAATGAACCTACAATAGAGTACATGTCCACAAGGGCCATGGCAAACGCAAATGTGGGGAATTGATTTCAAGCCTGTGGAATCGGAGAGTCACGCACCCCTCTGAATTTGTAAACCCATGCGGAGCCTTAGATAAATAACCAAAGGGAAAGAGCATCTTAAAAGGTACAAAACAATAAAACCTCACTTGTCCTCACAAGGGCCCCTGAATTGTGCATCCACCGTAACGCAAGTCACTTTACTAAATGTGTAATGACAAAATTAGACGAAGAGCCACCAGAGTCTGATTAGAGCTGGTTCGCGCCTCCATTATCAACAAAGAGGCGGCGTATACCTAACACCGATTTCCACACCAATAACAATCAAATTAACTTTAATATTGTGGAGTGTCGCGGGACTAAATAAATTATCCAACATAAAAATTTGTCACATTTTGTTAAGACAGGGGACGTTATTTGCAGCCAAGAAACTTGGAGCCAGAGCTCATTGACACTAGATGGATTCCAGGAACTATTCCAACCATCAGAGAAAAATAATCTTACACAAAACGCCATCCGTCGGTTTAGCAACTTAACAAATCAACAGCCTTAAACTCTAAGGTAGAGATAGTAGAACAAACTGCAACATTCCAAGCGCTAACTATGGGAAGAGTCCATCTAGCACAATCACTCAAGTCAATACTCACATTGAATGTCTACCTGAAACTATCTAAAGGACCCACAGAGGAAATAATAAACACCTTCAGTAAGTCATTGGAGGATATGTCATTTAGATTTCCAAAACATGAGATCTTACTCCTCGGTGACTTTACCTTGTAAAATCTGTCGCAAAAGGCCCTGTACATTACTGGCCGACTGGAAAGAAATTACAAACTATATCATATCCTACAGGTGCACAATCCTTCCGCCCTTCAGGAATAGCATACTGGGAGCTATCCAAGTTCAATTACTCATAATGAGGGGGGTCTACCATTGTAGTGTAGTTCCTATATTCCCAATAGGCTCTGCGCATTGGAATAATATAAACAGCAGTGTAGACGTAGGACTGAGGTCATCTAGGTCTCTACTGACTATATTAGACTTAAGGTTTGCCAGCTAGCTCAGAGGTCACTAGAAAGTTTCTCGAATAAATGAGGAGTTTAACCTCCCTGGATAGACAAGAAGGGATTAGCTTCTGACAACCATAAAACATGACAACTTTGCTCCCTCAGAATAAGAGTGTATCTCTAGAGTCGTGTGAAAACAATAGACAGCTATTTCACTCAGTCAAGTGTGCATACTTAGTTTCACCAGAGTGCAGAGAAAAGAGAGACGGGCGTTTGCAATAAAAGGTGTAATTTATTGAGCAGTCTTCTTTCTCATGCAAGAGAAATGAATTGCCACAATTGCAATACTCATAGTAAAGTAAAGTGTGTACATTAAAAGGAGGATTATAAAATAATACTGTAAAAGCATTGATATGGTTTCTTAGCCATATGATACTTTAAAATAGATAAAATATATACATACATATGTACATTAACTAACGTACTCAACTGGTGCTTCTAAATACGCCTACCCCGGTGTACCTGACCTAAGCCTAATACGTGGGAAGGAGTAAGTAAGTAGCAGTTTAAGTTAAGTTGGTTTTGCCAAGAATCTGACTCAAGAATTCTCTGTAAGCGTTTAGTCAGCTCCGTACCTGGGTAATAGAAAGCAGGAGGTCTGGTATCTCTCTTTCAGGACTCGATATCCCAGTAACCCCCGAAGGTATCTGGAAACACTGGAGCTGGATTTCTCGGCAGGAGAAAAGACAGCTTCTCTCTCAGTCAAAGGGGAGGGGCAGCGTCCGTGGGCTCTCGCATCAGCTGGGCTCTCGGGCAAGTAGATAGCTGCTCTGCTCCAAAACCACCACCGTGTGTTTGCTTAAGGCAACGTTGCTATATTTATACCTGAAAGGTGCCGGGTTTGACGTAAGGTTGGACATAAGACGTCAATAAAGATGTCACTAAGAACTGGCCGTTCTTACAGTGCTTCACAGGAGTTCTAGGACGAAATCAAAACAAAAGCAATGGGGATTTCCCAGGTTGCTGGAGGTTTGGTTTGTTTAGAGAACTCGTGGTGCTTTCTAGGAGTCCTGGGAAGTAGCCTTGCTTAATGTGACTGCATGGGCTACGACTAACTATGGATATGATTCCTATGCCTTTATAGGGATATTATTTATTATAACCGTACAAGGGCATAAAATAGAAATATCGATTTAGGTTCCTAGATAAAAACACAATACCCACTCCACGATCTAATGTCCATCATTACGGCGTTCGATACTGTCAGCCATGCCCTGCTCCTGGAAAGACTGGATAACTTCGGGGTTAAAGGCGTGGCCTTTAATTGACTGAAATCCTTTCTTTTGGGAAGGACACAGAGGATACAACTGGGGGATTTGATATCAGATGTGGGGACTTTAGAGTGTGGGGTGCCTCAGGGCTCCGCATTGTCCCCACTACTGTTCAATCTTTATCTTCAACCTCTGATTGCCTCTCTGGCCAGTATGGGCTGCAGAGTTTTTAATTACGCTGATGATACTCAGCGTGTACTGAGTATCGATAACACTGAGGCCACGCAGTCCCAAGCGCAGAATATCTTGAGGTACACGGTCGGGTGGATGACTGGAAATCTGCTGAAGATCAATTCGGATAAGACCGAGGTATTGGTAATTCCATCTACCACCTCACCTTGGAGCGATCTTTACTGGCCACAGGAGTTAGGTCCAACTCCGAAGCCGAGCGTAAACGTAAAGAGCTTGGGGATTAAGCTGGATTGTGATCTGTCAATGGGCAGCCAAATCTCCTCTGTTGTTGGGAGCTGCACGAATATCATCAGGCAGTTACGTAAGCTAGCCCCCGTTCTTTCTCAGTCCATGTTGCGAACAATTGTAGCGGCGACCATTATCTCAAGATTAGACTACGGGAATGCCCTTTATTTAGGCCTCCCTAAAACTCTGACTAATAGATTGCAGGTTGTGATGAACAACGCGGCGCAACTGATTTTTAGACTCCCCACAAGGACCAAGGCCTCTCCCTTATTACAGAGCTTACATTGGCTCCCCATAAAAGAGAGGGTAGAGTTTAAGAGTCTATGCACGGCCCATAAGGCAATGTATGGCCATGCACCTGCCTATATCAGAGACCGCCTGGAAGTGTATAGCCCAAAAAGAACACTCAGATCTTCTGATTCTCAGTTGCTGATCTGCCCTCGGTACAAACTTGTAACCAAGGGAGGGAGAGCCTTCTCTGTGTTGGTCCCTCAGCTATGGAATAAGCTGCCTGAGGGGCTACGCAGAGAGGTGAATCTCCTGCGGTTTAGAAAGTCCTTAAAGACATTGCTGTTTGGAAAGGTCCTGGGTGCAATGTAGGCTGGCTGCTGCACTACCTCTTTGTGTTGTATGTAGTTATTGTATGAATTTCATCGATTTCCGAGCGTCTAGAGACCTGCAGGTGATTTGGCGCGATATAAATCCAACATAACAATAACAATAACAATAACTAAAAACTAAGCAATAGTAAACATTTAAAGGTGCATGTGTATTCCAACTCACCCCAAAATACATTTTTTTTTTGCATTTGAAAAGGTGTATGCGAAATACACGAAAAATGATTATAGGTACTGTACGCTATTCAAGCAGTGTAATCATTCAGTTAAAAGGATGCATATATATATCGGCTGAATGATTTGCGAAATTTACACATGAAATGGCTCTTAATACAGAAAAGAAGGTCAAGACCATTCCATCACATATAAATGCAGTTGTCGTAAATGTGCTAGAGGCTGAGGTAATATATTGTCTCTAGAGTTCCTAAAAATAGAAGCTATGTTCTTTAAGAATAGTTCTACTTTAAGCAGAGTACAAGTGCCAAAAAAAGGGTAAATATTTTGGAATTGGAGAAAAAAAAAAAGTTTGCTTTCAGGGAAAAAATAGTTCCAAATATTTTCAGTAGCTTTTGTTTATCAAAGCTGAAGGCCGAATTCAGAGTTCAGGGAACGCTGTGTGCTCATTGCTTAAAAGTTATTCTTTTTGTTCAGGGGAGAACATCATTTCAGACAGATTCTCAAAAAATTGGTCTAACGCTTCGGGTGAAAGTTCGACCAAGTTTGAAAATGCCGCAACAGTGCAGTCTTGAGCATGATTGCTATCGTCGATGTCAGGATCAGCAATGCTCACAGAAGGTCGTACCTGGGTGATGTTGCTCTCATCTCGTACTTCACTACCACCTAATCGTAGTGGTGAAGTTTCAACGAATGCCGTCATCAGAATGGGTAGTCGCTGGGGACAACACGATGCATGAGCCGTTACAGGACCTAGCAAAGTATCTGTATCCACTGGTACTGCTGATGGTAGTGTAAGACAGACGTCCAACACGCATTCCTCTCCGCATAGCATACATCGAAGCACAGGTAAGATGCAATTCTGCCAGATAGGTCTGAATGAAAGAAACCAGGTCATATTCAGATCTCTTAGCTGGGCTAGTCCAAGGACTTTAGTTATGCGGTCCCGATAGCGTATAGCTAGGATCGTTTCTTCCATCGTTGCTGGAGTCTTGTCTGCGACTTGGCTTGCCATATCGGAGTAGAAGGATCAAAAATAGAATTCCTGCTACGAGACCCAATAGAAGTGGTAGGCCGCCAAAGACAGAATGGACAAAATTAGGAAAAATGCCCAGAACTGTTTCGAAGGGTGTTAACAGTCCCGAAAAAATTGTCTTAAATATATGTGGGATACCACTGGCATCTGACATATTTAGGATTTGGCGTAGCATTTCTGCGAAATGCACGGGGCAATTTGTTGATAAAAGGGTATGTATTTCTGCCGTCGTCCTTGCAACTTGCAGATCATACGTTTCTTTTGATGACGTTAAGGGCACAGTTGTCTGTAAAAGAACAGACTTCATTCTGCTTAAAGTATCAATTCGAATAGAAGAGATATTCAAAGAAGGCCAAATTGTTGCCTCCGTATCTGGAGTGCTGTTTGGATACAATACTTGCATACAGCAAGTGACCATGGAACTGACGCTTACGAGATAGGCTTTCCCTGGCACCAAGCCACAACAGCTGTGGTCTACTATTAGAATATAGCTCCCGTTAGAAAGCTGTCTAAAGAATGGCTCTATTTGTGTTGCAGGTGTGCCGTGCTGGTGACATGAAAGGTTATATGAAGTCCCCTCACAGGCCCCATGTAAGTTAATACCTTGGCACAGAAGTATACCGCTTAGTGATCATTTACAATTCTTACCACTAAGAAATACATTCTGTTTCTTTTCACTATAACATGTGTGTGTGTAAGGCAATTTCCATGATGACTTAATGTACCCTTTACCCAACCTTTCATACTGGCCCGCTGGTATATACTCTTGGCAGTATTTAAATTGGAAAATTGTTATCGGAATTGTGATTATTCCGTGTATTATCCATTCAATGACAGGTCTTTCTGACATTGTCAATGGTAATCTCTCAAGTTTTTCAATGCTCAGAATCGTATAGTCTGCTCCTTTTTGTGCCAAACTGATTTGTTTATCAGTAAGGTTAAAGATAGAAACTAATGACGTTACGTTGATTAAACGCCATGGCACGTAGCCTGAACGCAGATTTTGCAATGTCCAGCCAAACTGTTCAATAGAACGTAATTGGGACTGACCATGTTGTAACATTAGTAAGTCTTGCTCTATTATATCAATAGCAGATGATACAATACTGTCCAGTGAATATATTCTGGAGGACAGAGTCATTAACCCATTGTCCACAACAGAAAGTGATTTTTCCAAATTAATACGATCAATTTCTCGTATTTTTTCTGCTGTCTCAATTTGCATTACTTTCAAAGCTTCGTTGTACACAGCGTATCTACCGGCCGCTATGAAACGTTTCTGACGCTGTTTGCGTGGTCCCATTATGAAATCACGCAAGTCAGCACCGTCTTTAAGTAAAGTCAAGTGTTGCTTAATTTCAGCCAGTGTGGATTTCTGTAGCCAGGATGTGTTCTGTTTTGGTTAAAAATGCGGGATACGTCTATCTCAACATCTGTAGTGCTATTACTGCCAGGTGTTGCTTTGGAATAGACGGTTTGTTTAAGTCTTTAATTTTGGCTAGGCCAAGACAGGTTGTCTGTTGAATGGTGTCATTCAAGAATATAATTTGTGAGGAGCTACGCTAGCAACCAAGATGGCCGCATAAGCTCCCGGCTCCGTCGACCTCCGCCGAAGGCTCATACATCCTGGCTTTTATCCTGACTTCCCGCCGCACTCCCGTGCAGCTGAAGTGCGCCTGACTCTAAAGGTGCAATCTCGGAATTTCTGGCTGCTCAAATGTGGGAGATACACCGTGTGCCATTCTCGGCCTAACCCGGAGTTGAAGCCGGGGCCTCGAGTTCTAACCCAGCCGGGTTGAAGTTGAACAACATCGGCCGCGGGACTTGGGTGGCTCCGGTCTCCCGAAGTGGCATTTTTTCCTTTCCGTTTTGGATGGTGTTCGGTGGCAGCTTTATCCTGCAACTACGGCGGCTCGCCTTAAACACTGTTTTGGTCGTGGACCCGCCTCCCGAAGACCCCGTTGAGCTCCCGGGGTCGATGGGCTTGGCTCCTCGCTGGCGGCGACGGTGCTGAGATTGTGCTTTTGAAGAGCTAACAGTTGTCATCTGTATTGCCTTTGCCTGGGGCCCAGGAGCAGTCGACCTCCGGGGTTCGGATACCCGCCCTGTCGCTCACTGAGGGGCGATGGAGCGGGCTGAAAGTACACCGTGGCTACGCACAGTAATGGCCGCCATTTGGGAGCTCCACGACCGCGTCACCGCCACCGTCCAGAAGTTGGGGGGACCGGTTGATCATCATTGCCGGAGACCGGACTCCGACCGTTTGTTGGTTGTGAGCCTAGATGCCTCACCCGCGGAGCAAGTTCCGATTGCTATCGAGGACCCTGTGTAGGAATCGGACTTGGAAATATTTCGCGACCCTAAGATGGCGGCGAGCGAGCTTGAAAGTATTGGCTGTGTGGTTTGCCCCGTGTCGATATCGCCCGAGTTGGATGTGACTGTTTCTGTACTTCAGAGTGACTTCTCCAGTGAATGTCGGATTAATGCCTCGCCTCTTTTCTTTCTGAAGGATCAAAATCGCTTTGCTGACTTATCGCTGGTGGGCAGTGAACTAGATTTGACATTTCGACTTTGTGAATGTCTATCCTGGTTTTACTCCTTTCGTGTTGACTTCTACACTATTCTCTTTCTGGATATTCTTGCTGTGATGGCGGTTCGACTGGCCAGGGCCCGCATGAAGAATCGTAGCGGCCCGGTTATAATGGATGGGGTCTGTGTAATGGATCGTGTGGGCCAGGGCTGAATTTGACTTGAATTCGGTGCAATGACTTTCATTTGGCTCTGCTGGGTTGTGTCCGTGGGTGCGAGGGCCAGAGGGGATCCTGACTGTCTGGGTTTGGTGTTACTTCCGTTCTCGAAAAGGGATTTGCTGCCTCTGTAGCGCCAGGGGTTGGGCGGGATGGTCCTTTTCTCCTGTCTGTGGCTCCCCTATCGATTTGTTTATTGTTCTGTTTTGATCTGCCTAATACTACGGTAGTGGATGTCTGCTTTTGGCGGGGGGGAAGGGAGTCCGGGAGCCCGTATCGTTTTGTACTATATCTCCTCCTCCAGCTTTTCCCTTCCTTGGGTGTAGTTTAGGGGGCGACAGGCACGCTGCTAGTGGGGTTAGGTCGTAGCCATCTGCAGGGGTGCAGGGTGGGGGGTTGCGGGGGTGTTTTTTATTTTTCCTTTATTTTGTTCTATGACCTTTCTATTTCCCTTTTCCCTCTTCACAAGAGATGTGGCGTATTCTCCTGATCTCCTTTTTGTTCTTCATGTCTGGGTGTTGACTGTCTAATTTGCATATCCTTTATTACTGGTGGGCGGGTACTGTGGGGGTTTGCTTATGGTCATCTGTATTGTATTGTTTTGCCTCAGCTCTACGCTGGTATTGATATCTCGCTGATGATTTGACCGTAGTGTATTTCCTCATCTGCCTGCCCATCCGCGGTTGTAATATATTTTGTCAACTGACACCCGATATGTACATTTTACTCTTGTGTAAAATTAATAAAAATATATATAAAAAAAAAAAGAATATAATTTGTTCTGGGATCATGCAGGCTCTAAATAATGATTCTAAACCTTGGACCTGCCAATCTTTGGTACCCCAGATGGGTTTTGTTTCAATGTTGTTTTTCCAAAACTCAAAACCAAATGTAGTCATTTTTTCATAAAATGTTTCCGAATAGATTAATTTAGTGTTTGTCAGCATTGTTTTCACCCCTGTCTTATTTAACAGTTTGAAATAGGATGTTTCTGCATCACTTGTGTTAAAACCTGAGAAGTATGGGAATTTTTCGTAAAATGTTTTCGAACTACCTTTTGGTGGAGTTGCACAATGTTCCCATTGATTATAATTAAAAACATTTCTAAGTTGAGCAGATTTATGCAAATAGTGATGTGCAAAGTGGTTGTAGCAGTACATTTCCTCATAATTTGATGAACCCTGTAAATAATCATGTTCTGTAAATTTTGCTGACATAACTAAATCTGACATCATATCATTTATACTTTCAAAGTCCCAATCATCAGAGAATGTACTCGGTTTTACAAAGTCACTTAATGAAACCTTGAACTGGTGTGGATATTTCAAGAGCTCAACCGGGCCATAGATTTCATAATCCGTTTTGTCACAAGCTACCCCACCGGGTATTGGATTGGCTGTGACATTCACTGATGATAGTTCTCTTTTCTCGATGTGAGATGACTTGTGTGGCTTTAGGACCAAGTTGATGTTCTGACTTGTTGTGTCCATTGTACTGTATTTTCCCTCAATGAATTTTCCCAAACAAAGAACCATGATGAGCCAAAGCAGGAGGAAAAGTACACCTAACACAATCCAAATTTCAATCCATGGAGAAATCAGATAGGTTTCTTTGAGTTGATGAAAGAGTTCAGTTGCTTTGTCTTTAAAATATTTTTTTGCTGGCGTTTCGTCAGGTTCGCTTGGATCTTCAGAAAAGTTATCGAAATTGATGAAGTAGCCAGATGCAGTTCTGTCAATTGTTGGAATTACTTCCGGATTTTCTTTTGTTTTTGGATCTTTCTTGGAGACATTAGTATAGTCTGAGGCTACATCGTTGTAGACTGGTGTTTCTTGACGAACTGTTGCAATTTGGGTTTCAAGAGGCACAAGTTCCATGGCATTGTTGCATAGTCCTTTTTTATTCATTAATCAAATGTGATTAGTCTCTCAGTTTGAACCTCTTGTATTGTAGCAAATTTTGGCACTCTGCTATTTCTTGGGAGTCCACTGGGCCTACTACTTATTATTGGCCACGTGATTGTGGTTTTACCAGGTCGATGGATACAACTCGGTTCTCCTTTTTACCAGCAAGGTGCGGTAGTACAACTGATCTTGTTCCGCTGACAGCTAAGACAGGTACTGTTTTTCTGTAAGAAGGCCCAAATTCCTTCTTCACCGCGATCTTCTCTCTGACCAGATCCCCAATCTTAGGAATCCAGACAGGCCTTGCTGGGACAGGTGGTTTATCTTCAGTGGCTGTTGGCTGCTGTTTTAACTTTACGTTGGCCAGGCCTTTTCTTGTTTCATTTAAGTCCTATAAAATAGCCAAACGATCTTTGATATCAAAGCATTTTTCTTCTACCACTGAAGTCTGACTATCTAAGTCCTGAATATGCATTCTAGTACCGAACAATAGCTCGTACGGACTGAAACCTTTTAGAGAATTTCTTGGCAGATTATTAAGACTACGTTGGACACTTGTTAAATGTTGGACCCACCCATCACCCGAACCTAATACCCTCGCCGTTATAGATTGCTTTATGTCCTGGTTTTTCCTTTCCACAATCCCATTTCCCTGAGGATGGAAGGGACAAGAGTACCGCAATGCAATGCCCATGCTGGCCATGGCCTCCTTATAAGCTCGAGAGCTAAAAGCAGGACCCTGGTCAGAATGTAGCATGCCAATTGCGTATATGCCGATATGGACTCGCAAATCTTTGTATAACAGTTCTGGCGTCAGCCGAGCGCTGGTGTCTACATTTTAAGTGAATCTAGTATTAAACATAAATGGGACGCATTTTTCCTGTTGGATTTTGCATATTGATAGCCTTATACTATCTAAACGAAGAGCCATGGCAATACTCCGGCCGGTTCGCCACTGCGATCTCTGTTGCAGTTTGGACAGCTTATTGCAAATTTGTGATGTTGCAGGCTCATTCCCGGCCACCAGTATTCTGATTGTAATTCTTTCAGAGATTCCTTGATCTCTTGGTGCCTTAGACCCAATCCCATGTGTGCGTCTGCTATTAAAAAGACTCTCCTGTTCGTGTTTGGAATTACTCTATCCCCCACTCCAGGGATTCAAGCAAAAGGAACGGAGTTTGCATCAATTATGTATGTATAATTGAGTGGATAGTTCAAGGGTAGTGCTGCACAGTCGCCTTTTGAAGACGTTTTTACCGCCAGCATGGTTTCCCCATCTATGTATTTTTCAGAACGCTTTTTTGTGGCTACGGAAGCCGGATTAGTTGCTTCCGCTGTGGCTGTGTCAGCTAATGAATTCCCTGCAACGTGAACGCCATCACGCTGATGACTCAGTGTATGTATCACGTGAGTCTTTTGTAGTTCCTTCTGTAAAATAAATACTTGTTCCCAAAGCCTTTTATGCTTTATTGTGGCATCTGTGTCATCTTTGTAATCGTTTTGAACCCAGTTCTGTATGTCATTATTGTAAGACTTGACACAGTAATGCGAATCGCACACGATTAGTGTGGGGAATTCACGATCGGCAATATCAAGCGCCATCTTAAGTGCAAGTAGTTCAGCTCGCTGAGCTGTACAATCTTTTACAGATTGAGTTATAGTGACAAGTGCTCTCAATTTTCCTTCGTGCCACCGGCATTTAACAACCTCGCACGCAGCACTGTAAGCTTGTTTACCCCCAACTGCGGGTTGTGCTAATCCGTCTGTATATATTATACAGCCGTAATGATCTAGAGGCAGAATTTCGATTGGCAGAGGATACTCTTCTTCATATTTTAGATTTTTTAATTTTTTCATTTCCGGGTCAAAATAGTATTTCACTTTTTCTGCAGCAAGAGAATTTTCCCATTGTATCCATTTTGGATCTAATGCCACGGTAGTCAAATTGCGTGGGCTTGTTAATGCCTCAAAGGCTGATTCTGCTGTTAGAACAGTTATCTGTCTGCCTTGGGCTTGGGCTCTTTCTTTTGCTACAGCAGTTTGAACCGCATTTACAATGTTTTCCGTAAGAGTGAATGTTTTTTCAGCTTGTGTGTATAAATGTGGTTTGTAAGCTATTGGTACCGTTTCTCCCTCATTAGAGGTCAGGTACGTGAATCCGCATCTTCCTGGGATAACTCGGATTACAAGGTTGCGTATGTTTTCGCGAGTTTGCAATTTTGTTTTAGCTAACATGTCTGTTTGCAATGATCTCAAAATTTCTGTGTGTTTTTGAGTGTAATTGATTGGTTTGAAATCAGGTTTTATTAGTTCATAGAGAGGTTTAACCCTCTCCGCATAATTTAGAATGTAAGTTCTTCCGAAATTCAGGAAACCTAGTATTGATTGTAAGTTCTTCAGCGTTTAGGTGCTTGGAGTACAGCGCACTTCTCTAAGAAATTGTCTGCTAGGCTTTTGCCTTCACTTGATAATTCATATCCTAAAAATAGGACCGTTAGATGGGCAATTCGTGACTTTTTAAAGTTGAATTTGTAACCCTCAGCTGTGAACCCAAGTATTATGGTGTTCACTCTTTTCAAGTGAGTCTCCAGGTCATCATCTGTGAGATAGATGTCATCGACATAAGATAATGCTTCATCATCATATATTTGTAGTAACTCTGTTACTCTTGCTGAGAATAATCCTGGGCTATTCTTGAATCCCTGTGGGAGTCGACAGAAATTTTCTGTGACCCCATTATTGAGAAAGCGGTCAAATACCTGCTTTCAGGTGCAATGTTTTGACAAAAGAATCCATTAGAGATGTCTAATGTCGTTTTGTATTTTTTGCGCACGATGTTATTCATTAGTGCTGCACTGTGTGAGTTTTGTACTGCAAATGTCTTGCAACATGAGTTAAGGTGTCTGTAGTCCAAAACTAGACGATATGAATCGTCTGGCTTGGAGACAGGAAACAAAGGATTGTTCATTTGTGAGGTGCATGTTTCAATCACCCCCTGATATTCAAGTTGATCTAAGATCTCCCTGACTTGTTTTTTAGCTTCTTGCTTAATTGGGTACTGACTTTGTGCAGTGGGTTGACATTTTAACTGGATTTTGTGAGGAGGAGAGTCCTCATCCCATCCTTCATGATTTTTATATAATGCAGGAGCTTGGGCCACTGCCCATTTTCTTGCGTATGTATATTTTCTATGAATTGGAATATGATTTGAGAAGGCAGGCATAATCATTTCTTCGCCATGAGGGCACTCCCTGACAAACTCTGGTGGCCAGTCTTTCTCAGCTAAAAGGATGTCATAGCCTTTGGAAAGGTTATCCCAAAATAGACCCCTTACTTTCCTAGTCTTATCTCCCTCTATACGTAATGTTATTTCGTATATTTTATGAGGTCTGCTAACTCTGGTATCTGCAGTTTCCACCTGAATGTATTCATTCGTGTCCACTGTCTCCAGATGATTCATCAGGATCTTGCGAGCTATTGTCACTTCTGCTGCGCTGTCTAGCATTGTCTGGGCTCACTCTCCGTTTCTCAGCTGTGTCCTCAGTATCCTCGGCATGTTTAATTATTTTAATACTGGCTACCTTCTTTCTTGGAAATTGTAATTTTTTACTTTGAGCAGGTTCCTTGTCTTTGGATTTGACGTACTCTTCCCTGTGTTCTGACCGTCCTCTTCTTTCCGATTTCTGCGAGGAAGTCTGAAAAGATCGAGAGGGACGTGTATCAATATCTTGATATCTATCAGGTTTCTTCAAATTATCCCTATTTCTAAGGTTGTATCTTTTCTCAGAGGGCTCCCTCTGGGGAGACTTGTTTCCTTGGTCAGGAGACCTTTCTCTCTGCCGAGGAGACCTTCCTCTGGACTGGAATCTTTTTTCTTTGGGAGTGGATTGCTTATTTCCATCCCAACTCTTTTTTGGAGTGTTTAGATTATTTGTAATAAATATCTTTTCAGGATTTTCAGTTAGTTGGGGTTTTACTGGTTTCCCACCCAAACTATCTCTTCCTAGTTCTTCATAGGATTTTTCTATGATTCTGGCAAGTTCAAATGGTTGTTCTGCTATATCTGTTTCTTTCAAATTCTGGCGGATCGCCACAGATGCTGCTTCTCCTTTTATGTTGGCTAATAATATAGCCAAGACCTGCTTGAAGTCTTTCAGTAATTTCATACCCAGAGTTGAAGCAGGTTCTGGACCGTATTCATTTTGAATCTGTCTTAGTACATCTGGTATTACCGCCATGGACGGAACACCATGTGTTTTCGTGTAGATTGAAGCAAAGACTGTGCCCCAAGTGTCACAGTCCTCCACATGTGGTGCGATCCCCATTGGAAGACAGATAGCCAGAATTCTGTGTTTTTCAGTAGCGGTAGTATCCGGAAATACTGCCTCTATTTGAGTGATTTTTTGTGCTAACCAGAATGGAATTTGTTCCCATTTTGCGGGTACTTTACCCAGACATGATTGTATGTTCTGTGGTGTAATCTTGTTTGTGTTCCCCTGATGAGGGGTCAGCTGTGGAATGTTAATAGCTGGTTGGACTGTTATAATCCGCATTACATATTGGACCAATTGTCTATGTATTTTAATGAGTATTTTTAGCTGAGCTAAAAGTTACCGGTCTGACATTTTTTCTATGTCTGGATGTGGTGTGTAGCTGGCTCAAACCGGCCATGTCGCTCCGGATCTACCTAGTGGACCGAGCCTGGTGATGTGATTATTATGTTTTAGGGCGCCTTTAAACCAGAGCAGGTGATCTTGGTAATTTAATGGGATTTCAACCTCCTTGAAAGCAGTGTATTCATCCGGAGGTTCCTCTATTTTGTAATAGTGGAAGTTGTGTGTCACAGCATTTGCTGCTGGAAACTGTATCCATGAATAGAATACCTCTGTCTGCCGATATTCATGGGCCTCTACCACGAATATGACTGTACCACCTCGTGATGTCAGTCCATTTTCTATAAGTTTAAGAGTTATAGTTTTTCTAATGTTGACCGGGATGAGTATAGCATTCGGGTCATTCTGTAGGAGACTTGTGTCATCCGCTAGGAGTTGAGCTGCTATTCTAGCTGCCTCCCTTTCGTCTTCACTTTCCCCCATTTTACTGACAGAAAGCTTTTTGTTGCAGATCAAGTTTCAAGGAAACAAAGATTAGGTGCACAATATTTTGGAACACTGTATCCTTTAACGTTGACTAAACCAAAAACTATACATAGGAATTTCTTCCTACTATGTTCCGGCGGATTTTAACCTCTTACCCACTCCAGACGGCTTTTGGAGTATTTACGGGAAAAAGGGTCTGTGTGAAAAAGCACGACTGAGTTACTCTAACGTCTTGCGTTAGATTTATCGCCTTACCAAACGTTGGGCGCCATGTAGTGTAATTCCTATATTCTCAATAGGCTCTGCGCATTGGAATAATATAAACAGCAGTGTAGACGTAGGACTGAGGTCATCTAGGTCTCTACTGACTATATTAGACTTAAGGTTTGCCAGCTAGCTCAGAGGTCACTAGAAACTTTCTCGAATAAACGAGGAGGAGTTTAACCTCCCTGGATAGACAAGAAGGGATTAGCTGCTGACAACCATAAAACATGACAACTTTGCTCCCTCAGAATAAGAGTGTATCTCTAGAGTCGTGTGAAAACAATAGACAGCTATTTCACTCAGTCAAGTGTGCATACTTAGTTTCACCAGAGTGCAGAGAAAAGAGAGACGGGCGTTTTCAATAAAAGGTGTAATTTATTGAGCAGTCTTCTTTCTCATGCAAGAGAAATGAATTGCCACAATTGCAATACTCATAGTAAAGTAAAGTGCGTACAGTAAAAGGAGGATTATAAAATAATACTGTAAAAGCATTGATATGGTTTCTTAGCCATATGATACTTTAAAATAGATCAAATATATACATACATATATACATTGACTAACGTACTCAACTGGTGCTTCTAAATACGCCTACCCCGGTGTACCTGACCTAAGCCTAATACGTGGGAAGGAGTAAGTAAGTAGCAGTTTAAGTTAAGTTGGTTTTGCCAAGAATCTGACTCAAGAATTCTCTGTAAGGGTTTAGTCAGCTCCGTACCTGGGTAATAGAAAGCAGGAGGTCTGGTATCTCTCTTTCAGGACTCGATATCCCAGTAACCCGCGAAGGTATCTGGAAACACCGGAGCTGGATTTCTCGGCAGGAGAAAAGACAGCGTCTCTCTCAGTGCGTCAAAGGGGAGGGGCAGCGTCCGTGGGCTCTCGCATCAGCTGGGCTCTCGGGCAAGTAGATAGCTGCTCTGCTCCAAAACTACCACCGTGTGTTTGCTTAAGGCAACGTTGGTATATTTATACCTGAAAGGTGCCGGGTTTGACGTAAGGTTGGACATAAGACGTCAATAAAGATGTCACTAAGAACTGGCCGTTCTTACAGTGCTTCACAAGAGTTCTAGGACGAAATCAAAACAAAAGCAATGGGGATTTCCCAGGTTGCTGGAGGTTTGTTTTGTTTAGAGAACTCGTTGTGCTTTCTAGGAGTCCGGGGAAGTAGCCTTGCTTAATGTGACTGCATGGGCTATGGCTAAATATGGATATGATTCCTATGCCTTTATAGAGATATTATTTATTATAACCGTACAAGGGCATAAAATAGAAATATCGATTTAAGTTCCTAGATAAAAACACAATACCATGAAATAAATTTTTGCATTAAGCCTTCTCAGTACGTATTGCAGTTAACTGGCAATCCTGCAGTGAAGGGAAAGTGGTCACTTTCCTTTAGTAGCACACTTTCACATTATATACAAAGTTGGTATTAGTCTACCAACAATCAGCACCTCTAATGGTGAAGGCAATTTTAAAGTGAGGTAGAGAATAAAATGGTGTAAATAAACAAAAGAGTGGTTTAAACTAAAGCTAATTGACTGAACACAATTTTTGGGATGTATGACAGTACGACGCGATCATTTTGATCGCGGTACTTTACATCGCGGTTTTTACAACGCAAGTCGTTAAAATGACTTGCTTTGGAGGGCGCCGGATTGAGGATTAATATGATTTTCTATTCCAACTCCAGCCCATGTAACAGTAGGGAAGGTGTTGGAATAGAAAATCACACTATTCCTTAACCAAGAGCGCCATCCAGCGCAAGTCGTTGTAATGACTTTTGTTGTAATGGCTGCGTAGTAAAGGTCGTGCAGTGTAAACACCGCGTTGTAAACAATGTTTCCCCAATTTTTAACCCAGCTATGCTCCAAGACGTCTAGGGTTCTTACAAGAAGATGGTCAGAAATAATTTTTATCATTCACAAGACATTAATGGTCAAAGGTTGAAACCGTGCGATCATACACAATCCCTTTTCTGGTAATACAGAAAAAAAACCTTGGTGCAATTAAGAGCTCAGACGAATCAAAGCAGACCTAAGGAACGCAGTAGGTCTTACAGGCAATACAAAATAAATTAAAACACAAAATCCATCCGAATCTAAAGAAGGAGGTTATACAGGAAGAGTCTCTGGGAGGCAATGAAAAGATACTATGAAGGAGAATGGCAATATCTGCACACATTAACGGGGAGAAGATATCAGTCATTAAGTAAAACACACAAGATGATGGACGGAATGTTGCACATTGCCAAAACATTCACCCCCAGTCACAGATCTGAGTTTAATCCATCATTAGTTTGCTCACCACGCCACCCCAGTTCAGACATGGCCATATGCAAATCAGTCTTGACCCTGTGCCTTATGGGAACAGTCCAGCCCGAACTGCCAAGCCATGTCTTCCCTGGACCAGATTCAAGCATCCTAGGACCGATTTCTGGCTTTCAGCCATAATCAGCCAGGATAGCTTGACTCCAGTGGCGTAGTTAGCACGGGACCTATGTCTGGGCATACCTTTCCCACATAGGCCGAACAGCAAAACACACTAGATGATGGACGGAATGTTGCACATTGGCAAAAAATTCACCCCCAGTCACAGATCTGGTTTTAATCCATTTTTATTTTGCTCACCACGCCACCCCAGTTCAGACATGGCCATATGCAAATCAGTCTTTTTTTTTTTTTTTTTTTTTTTGTTAACATTTTTTTTATTGAGCAATCATATAAAATACAAGGATGGGCCCACAACCACACGGGCTGGCCGCTAAGTCACATAGCAGTACACATGAATGAAACAATCATTTCCGAGGCCAGGCCAAATCATAGAATGAAATTGCTCCAGACAGAGAACCGGATACAACAATTTTCTATATAAAACATAAAATGAACGAACACAAAAACAAGGCGAGTGCAATAATCAAGTCAGCCCAAAAAGCAGCGGGGAAGGTCACTAAACAGGAGAACAGACGTAAATCAATGAGATTCGGGAAGGCCGTGAGGGGGGGGGAGCAGGGAGGACAGGAAGATCCTAGAACAGAGTGAAAGATTACGGGAATGTCGGCCTAAGGAGACAGGGTAACATCGGAGGTGGCAACCAAGGGAGGGGTACAAATTTCTCCACGGTATGCATTCCATTGACCCCAAATTTTCGTCCACGCCCCTGGCCTGCCCCTAGCCACGTAGACTGTCTTCTCTCGGAACATGGACCAGTCCATGTTGTCCTCCCACACCGAAACGTCAGGAGGTCGGGATGCGCCCCAGAGTTGCGCAATGTCGCGCTTCGCGACCATGTAACCCAGGGTCGCCCATCTAGTCTGGGCCACAGAATAATCGGAGGGTTCCCACACATTCAGCAGGCATCGTCGGGCCTCAGGTCGCAAGGCAACACCCGTCACTACAGTCATTATCGCAAGCACATCCACCCAATAGGCCGCCACCACAGTACACTCCCAAAGTATGTGCAAAAAAGTAGCGCTCATCCCACAGCCACGCTTACACAAACCATCTGGGGAAAAACCCATCACGACTAGACGCGGACCGGTCACATACACCCGGTGGAGGATCTTAAGTTGCACCAAACGAAGACGGGCGGGAATGGCAACCTCCTTTGGGGAGGAGAGTGCCGACCGCCAGTCCTCGTCATCCAGTTCCAATCCATCACCGACCCACATCTCCCGGAGTCGGACCAACAAATCCGCACGATTATGAATCAGTTTCTTGTAGATAAGCGAGATAGTGCTGTCGGGCAAGTGTCCATCTAGTATACGATCTTCAAGGGGGGAAGACTCGGGTAGGGTCACATCAGGAGTCAAAACCGAGGCCAAGGCATGCCGGACTTGCAGATACCGGAAAAACTCTCTATCACTCAAGTCGAATTCCGCCTTAAGGGCCTGGAATGACTTCACGCGACCATTCACACAAACGTCACCCACCTTACATATCCCAATCACATCCCAGCGTTCAAAACCCTTAGTAGACCAGAGACATCCCAAACGTTCAGAAGCATAAAGCGGAATCGCCAGCGTCAGTCGATTCTCCCACCCCAAACTCACATTCGCAGCACGCCACACTTTGACCGCAGCCCTGGACGGGCCCACAAGATGGCTCCCGGCTGATCTAGAGTATAGCGCTCTATTAAAGTCCCCACCCGGCAACTGGAGCCTATCCATCTCAAAAGCCGGATCGCGACCCGGCAAGTACATCGCGTGATTAATGGCCGATAGCTGGGCAGCCCAGTAGTATCTCTTGATGTCGGGGAGCGCCATGCCCCCGTCATACCAAGGGATAGTAAGTTTCGCAAGGGCTATACGTGGGCGCCCGTCCCAAATCAATTGTCTTTGCAGACTCTCGATTTCTCTAAAATAAGTAGCGGGAATGTCGTCGAAGGAGTTCTGAAGGGCGTAGAGGAACCGCGGCAAGGACATCATTTTAAATAGAGCCGCCCGACCCAGAGGAGACAGGGGTAGCTTACGCCAACGGGCCACATCCAGTCGTAATCGAAGAAGCGGGGGGAGGAGATTACGCTCAAACCGGAGGGAGGGATCCAGGGTAATAAAAATCCCTAGATACTTGAAGCCAGACTGGACCACCTGGATAGGGAACCTGTCCGGCAAAGGGGGCAAAACACCCGAGAGAACATACACGCAGGACTTAGCCCAATTAATGATAAGGCCCGAATTAGCACCGAACGAAGTAAGAACATCGAATAAGACGTTCAAGGATTTACGCGGGGATGTAAGATATAGAAGAATGTCGTCCGCGTAAAGAGAGACACGGTCTTCAAAGTCCGGTGACCAACGGATCCCTTTGAGTGAAGGCTCCCATCGAAGCCACGCAGCCAACGGTTCCAGGGCCAGCGCGAAAAGCAATGGAGATAAGGGACAACCCTGACGGGTCCCTCTACCAAGGCCGAAGGGGACAGAAACTCTACCGTTCACCACAACTTGCGCTAAGGGTTCAACATACAACAACTTCACCCATCCGATAAATTCAGGTCCAAAACCAAATTTTTCGAGAGCTGCCCAAAGGTAGGGCCACTCGACCGTGTCAAAAGCCATCGAGGCATCCAACGAGGCCAAAATGGCCGGCTCCGTCAGACGCCCCGCCCTCGCAACAGCACCGTGGAGACGACGTAGGTTAAGAGCCGTGTTGCGATGCGGGATAAATCCGGACTGATCCGGATGAACCAAGTCGCTAATGACCGTCAGTAGTCGAGTCGCAAGGAGCTTAGCCAGGACCTTAGGCTCAACATTTAACAGGGAAATGGGCCTATAAGACGAGCAAAGGTCTCGCGGTTTCCCGTCCTTGGGAATTACCACTATCGTAGCAAGACGCTGGTCATACGGGAGAATACCCCGTTCCCGGGACTCCAAAAACATAGCACGAAGATGGGGCGCTACCTTGTCAGGGCGTAGCTTGTACAACTCAATTGGCAACCCGTTCGGGCCCAAGGCCTTGCCCGAACGGAGCGAACGAATGGCAGTCGCTATTTCATCCGTAGTAAAAGGGGACTCTAACGAGGCACGGTCCAAATCGGAAACACTGGGCAAAGCTATATCGCGCAACAAAAGGCGAGAGTCAGCCACATCCCGTCCAGACACAGGGGTATAAACCACACGAAAATATTCTGCAAAACATTCCACTATTCCAACCGGGTCCGTCACTTCGACACCATTCGACGACTGAATCACAGGCACCACACGATTCGCTCTCTCTTTCTTATCCAACCACGCCAGCAATTTACCCGCTTTGTCCCCCACATCATACAGACGACCCTGTTGTTCATGAAACATCAGTCTAGCCGCATCCGTGACCAAGGATTTATAAGCAAATTGTTTCAGACCCAGGGCGTGGAGTTTATCAGAGGTGACTTCAGACTCTAAGTCGGCCTCCCTCTTCGCAATCTCTGTCTCAAGGTCCACAACCTCCCGATTCCTAGCCTTCTTGGATTTAGCAATAAGGGAAAGGGCCTGCCCACGTAGCACTGTTTTAAAAGCCTCCCACAGGGACACAGCCGAGGAAACCGACCCCTCGTTGTCCAAAAAATAGGCATCTAAAGACTTAGTCAAAAGGTTCCGGGTCTCAGGGGAGGCAATATACCAGGGGTTAATAGGAGCCACTCGGCCCGCCGCCTCAACCCCAAACTCAAAACAAAGCCAGAGCGGAGAATGATCGGAGATGCCCCGGGGGAGGTGTTTGATCTCACGCACCGCCGGCGTCTGCGCCGCGGGCATCAGGAAATAATCCAGTCTAGACAGACTCCCATGGGCCCCCGAATGGAAGGTGTATTGGAGCTGGGCAGGATGCATGAGCCTCCAGCAATCCACCAGACCAAATGTGTCCAAAAACCCACCTAGCCATTGTTGGGCCGAAGGAGTATCTCTAGGGGGGTAGCGATCCTGCAGACCGGATATAACAGAATTAAAATCGCCTGCAAGAAAAAGAGTACTGTCAGGAAGGTTCAGCAACACACGGCCCAAATCGGAAAAGGTGGAAGTCTGTAGGCCGGGGGGCACATAAACAGTAAACAAGGAGAGGGTACGACCCTCATAGCGACCCACGAGGACAGCATAACGCCCCCGATCATCAAGGATCACATCATCAATGGATAGGGGGAGGGAAGCCCGAACAAGGATACCCACCCCCCTGGAACCAGTGGTAAACCCCGAATGTGCAGCAAGGCGATATCCCCACCTATTCATCGCATGACAAGAATTGCCCACCAAATGAGTTTCCTGCAAAAAAACAATATCTGGAGATAAACGGCGTAAACATTTTAACACCACGCTCCGCTTAATGCGGTCTCCCAGACCATTAACATTCCACGAAACCAGCCTCAACCCGCTACCCTCCATCCCACACAGTAACGCCGAAACCCCCCCGCAATGAGCATGACATAAAAAATATCAGAAACAAGATGGATTCGCCTTGAAAACATAACACTAAAACCTCAAACAACCCAATCACCCACCCCCAACAATGAAGAAAACACCCCCCACCCTGCACCCCTGCAAAATGCTAAATAGCCACCCCAACATGCAGTGTGCCTGTCGCCCAAGAACCCCTATTCTACAAAAAGAACCCCGGAGGAGGAAAGGCTCTGGCCCACCCGCCACCCCGAGTAGGACAGATAATGAGGAGAACACACAAACAGTAGAGGCACTGAGGCATTAAATCCCCAACGAGTTTACTCTATTCGAGGGCCCAGGTGTAGGCGGATTGTTCAGCTCTCCACGCCACCCTCAGCACCACCCGGATGGGCAGCGGACTCAGTCCCAGGAGGTCGGTCAGGCAGAGAGTCCATCCAGTCATTTACAGAATCAGGCCGATCAAAGAAGTAGGTTCGGTCGCTGTACTCGACGCGCAGTCTGGTCGGAAAAAGCATGGCGTAGCGAAGCCCCCTGTCTCGGAGACGTTTCTTGACATCACGGAAGCCCATACGCTGTCTCTGGACCTGTTGAGAAAAGTCCGGATAGAAGTTCACCGTGGTGTTCTCAAAGGCCACCGGGCCCTTCACACGCGATGCTTGCAGGATAGCGTCCCGATCCCTATAATGGAAGAGTTTCGCAACAATAGGCCTCGGCGGGGCACCCGGCTTACCCTTGCCCCCCGGAACACGATGGGCACGCTCCACTGCGAAAAACTTAGTCAAACCAGATGGAGAGAGGTGGTTCTGGATCAAGTCCTCAACAAGGAGATCAACAGAGTGAGGTTCTGGATTCTCCGGAACTCCGACCACGCGCACGTTACAGCGACGGGCCCTGTTCTCAAAGTCCTCCAGGCGCCGGGTCACGAAGTCGTTCACCTTACGAAGGTTGCCGATCTCCGTCTGTATCTCCGAAACGTCCTCCATGAGAGTGGACGACTTGAGATCCAATGATTTCACCTTCTCGTTGGTTTTCGACAGGTCAGCGCGAATCAAGTTCACGTCAATGGCCACGGTGTCAATTTTGTGGGCCAAAGCTTCATATTGTTGGCCTATTGTCTCCTTCATGGCAGAAATGGCGCCCATGACGTCCTGTAAGGATGGCTCCGTTGACGCATCCACAGTGTGATCACTGGTACTCGATCCGGGCAGGGCGGCTCCGGGAGACCCTTTGGAATGGGTGTAGCGGTCCATAACGTTGGACTGGACCGGGCCCCCACGCAGGGGCGTCTTGGTCTTCCGAGTCTCTCGGTCCCCTCTCCCAGCCATAATAGAACTGCGTCACCAGGAGATCAACCAGGCTCGATGGAATGGCCACCGGAAAGCAGGGCCTCGGGACCAAAGAACCGCAGCCAGGAACCACTATTAGGAGGGCCAACAGATAGGAGAAGAAACCAGCCAAAGCCCCGACAGCCGTTCCGTGCCCCGACTTCAGCCCAGGCCAGGCTCCTCTGCCAGATGTATCAGTCTGAGGCAGAAACGAAACCGAAACCTAAGAGGGGGGCCCACAAGTCGAATCCCCCTGCCGTTGTTGTTCAACTGCAAGACGGCCACTGAGACTCACCCAGTCCCGGGCGGACTTCGGGGGCGGAGCCCGAAAGTTCGAATCGATGTAACTCCGGCACCCCGGGTCCAAATCAAATGCCAAAAAGTCCAGGGCAATCAGCCCAGTATCCTCTACACAAATCCTCGTAAAAAGTCAGGATTAATTCAGGATATCATGCCGGGAGTGGCGGGGGTCCGGGGAGCGCTGTGCTCACGCGGCCATCTCGGATGCCCGCCAAGCTCCTCCTCTGCAAATCAGTCTTGACCCTGTGCCTCATGGGAACAGTCCAGCCCGAACTGCCAAGCCATGTCTTCCCTGGACCGGAATCAAGCATCGTAGGACCGGTTTCTGGCTTCCAGCTGTCATCAGCCAGGATAGCTTAACTCCAGTGGCGTAGTGAGCGCGGGACCCACGTCTGGGCATACCCTTCCCACATAGGGCGAACAGCAAAACACACTAGATGATGGACGGAATGTTGCATAATTGGCAAAACATTCACCCCCCAGTCACAGATCTGGGTTTAATCCATTTTTATTTTGCTCACCACGCCACCCCAGTTCAGACATGGCCATATGCAAATCAGTCTTGACCCTATGCCTCATGGGAACAGTCCAGCCCGAACTGCCAAGCCATGTCTTCCCTGGACCGGAATCAAGCATCCTGGGACCGGTTTCTGGCTTCCAGCTGTCATCAGCCAGGATAGCTTGACTCCAGTGGCGTAGTGAGCGCGGGACCCACGTCTGGACATACCCTTCCCACATAGGGCAAACAGCAAATCACACAAGATGATGGGCGGTATGTTGCACATTGGCAAAACATTCAACCCCAGTCACAGATCTGGGTTTAATCCATCGTTATTTTGCTCACCACGCCACCCCCGTTCAGACATGGCTATATGCAAATCAGTCTTGACCCTGTGCCTCATGGGAAAAGTCCAGCCCAAACTGCTAACTGTTTTAGCATTAAGTAAACAGCCTCCAAGAAATTGTGTACAAAAAAAGTAACTATATATTTCAGGAAATACGGGTGAAGCACATAAAAGACCAATATAAAACAGTTGTAATGACCCCTGCAGGTATAAGACTCCTTCAGGTATAATGTGCTGCACTTTGATTCAAGTAGAGGAGCATGTTAATTTAAAAACCCGTAAAAAAAAAAAAAGGCTCTTCCATCAATTTGGGAAAACAGCGTTTAGTATCCTATGGCTAACACTGATGTATAGCCCATTAGAATGTTTGGACTGCATACTGGTTGTCCTTAGTGATGGAATGTTAGGGCTTGAAGTGAGCCTGGATCTGATGATGATGACAGATCATCTACTGAGGCTGGAGTGTTGTTGTTAATTGTGCTTAATAAAGCCTCCTGCTCTACAATCTACCTGCTGCCTCCTACATCTTTTCATTGGCGACGACTTGGAAGAAGAACGAACCCATGCCTGAACTCCAACACTCCAACTCAAATCGTTTCTGAAGCCAAGGTCGCCTCTATCTTATAAATAACTGCCTTCCTCCTGCTGCTTTTATTTATTTAAAGGAAAAGACTTCAACCAAGACAGCGTGAACTGAAGAAGTGAAGTGAACCGAGTGAAGAAGTGAACCTAGGACAGTAACCCATTAAGTAAGAAGATCCGATGGTTGGTCAGGGATTTGGGACTTCTTCTACACTCTTATTTGCTGCTAGCGCTTCATTTATTTATTTTCTTTTTCAATATTTTAGGGCCGTCATTATCTTTTCTTCACGGCGCAAGAGCCATGTGCACGATCCTTTCACGTTATCTACCTCGTGAGTCCACCTGGATGCAACTCTGGGGCATATTATCAAGAACGGAGTTAAAATTATTGCCGGTTTAGTGGCAGAAAACTGCTGCTAAAGCGGCGATAATGGGCTTGATAATATGCCCTGGAGAATTCCAATAGAAGCCCGTGTTCACACCAGAACATGGGCTCCTATGGGAATTCTCAAGGGCATATTATCAAGCCCATTACTGCCGCTTTAGCTGCAGTTTACTGCCGCTAAACCGGTGATAATTTCTAACACCGTTCTTGATAATATGCCCCTCTGTTTTATTGTCAGCGCAAGGTCTTGCGCGAGGAGCTCCCATTGCTTTAGGCTCGACACGTCATTTCTTCACGATGTGAAGCCACATCATACGCGGAAGCCTTCTGTGATGCAACACAGCTTCCCAGCGTGAAGCTCCGCCATCAAATCTCAGTGTTGCTCGGCTCCCTAGCAACCGCAGAGCGACATGAAAACGTTGATGCGCACAGCTTACTGCCTTTCTTGTTAAGAGCACGGCCCTCCAGCGTGAACCTCCACCGCAGGAAGTACATCAAATGTCAGCGTTGCACTGCTTCCTAGCAACCGCTGAGTGAGGTGTAAACTCTGATGCGCCCAGCTTGCTGCCTTTCTATTAAGCGCTCAGCTCCTTATTTTTCACTTGTATCCAAAGTTTACTAATCTAACGCTGCAATTTTTAATGCTTCAATTTTTGTTTACACGCTCTGTATTGCTCTTTACTGACATGCACAGCTTGCCATTTTATATTTTTATTATTTGCGTGCAGCTCCTTTTGACATCGCTGTCACACACAGTTTTCCTGATGAAATTTCATTGTCTTACCCAATATTTCCTGTCTTCGTCTGACACACACAGCGTATCATTTTAAAATTTACGTTATTTGCGTGCAGCCTCAATTGACTTCGCTGACACTGACATGCACAGTATTTCTTCTCTTTGCTGACACCCACAGCTTTCCAGTTCATATTTATGAATAATTTCTGATACTTATGAACAACTCGTTCTGTGGAGTATTTCTTTATCCACCTATCACACACAATCTTTCGAATCCTGCTCAATCTGCATGTAACAGTTCTTATTTTCTACTTCCTTTTGTATACATCCTCAATTCTTTTGATACCCTCGACTTCAACAAGGTGCAAAACGTTCCACCTCCTCCTTACTGCCTTATGAATCCTGGGCAGCCACATATTCCTTGATAAAAAAAATGTCATAAATTATGCAAGGGTATGTGGGACATCTTTAAGTGCAGAGCGCAGAACAGCCTTACTGCTTCATTGTCTTGGTTTAGAATGGCAAATAGTTTTCCAACACCTTCCTGACTTGTCGCCTGAAACAAGCAATGATTTAAATGAGTATGAAATTGGCATTAAAAAACTAGACCTACACTTTCTGCCCAAAATTTCCAGAGGTTTGGAACGATATCATTTTGGGAAACGTATGCAGAGATCAGGAGAATCTGTTGAAGAATATGTTTCTGCCTTAAGACAACTTGCCTCTTCATGTTCTTTTGGTGTCACCTTTGAAGAAAGACTTCTTGAACAATTTATGTTAGGTTGTTGTCCAAAGAAAGCTAGGGAAAGTTTCTGGCAAAAAGATGACCCGTCTCTTTCAGAAGTTGTTACTCTCGCCAAGAGCTTTGAACACAGCAAAGCTCGTGTTGAGATAATATAAAAAAATAGCACAACACAAAAAGATGAAACAGCTCAAAAAGAAGAAACTGCTTAAATTGTTTTTGTACGCAGGAAGAATGTTAATACTTACACTCCACGTCCTTCTCAAAAAGATTATGGGAATACTCCACGTTTACAGCAAAATGACTTTTGTAATGCTTCTCAATCCAACCCAGGAACAATTCATAGATGTGGTTATGTTGGGCATTATGCCAATTTTAAAGGTTGTGTGGGTTGGAAACCCATGTGTAAGAAATGTGGGAAAAAAGATCATATTTCAAACTGTTGTCGTAGTTCCAATCCATTCCAAACTAAAAAGAAAATTCAAGAAGTCTCTTGTGAATTTGTTGATGATTCATCTGAAGATAAAAATCATTATGCAAATCCAAGATGGCACTGGAGGTCCCTGGGAAACAGTTGAAATTGATGGGGCACCTGTCGCCATGTTATTTGATTCTGGTGCTAACATAACCTTAATTCCTAGGGTTTTCTTTGAGAAAAATCTAGCACACAAAATAAAGTTGTTAAAACCCTGATATTTCTCCCAAAGGATATGGTGGACACCGCATTTAACTTGTGGGGTATTTTAATGGGTCAATTCATTTCAAAGATAGGTTTACTGCAGGAAAAATTTATGTTTCTGTCCCTCAGTCAAATTAAAGCAATTCTTCCATGCGAAAAGTGGGGGTTCCAAATATCCTAATATTGAAGATGATTTTCCTGATGTGTTTGATAACTAGTATGCAGTCCAAATATTCTAATGGGCTAACACTGATTTACAATATACATCAGTGTTAGCCATAGGATACTTCATAGCGCTCCAGACCCCAACAGTCTGCCAACCTCTCTGTTTAAATCTGATAGTGACTTTTGTTCCAAGAATTTAACACCATTATTCCATGCAGCTTACATGTATGCAGATGTCCCGATTCGTGGCGTGAGTATATATTGCAACCCATACACAAAAAAAGGGAAATAAAAGACCTGGCCAACTATCGTTTGATAGCATTATTGAATGTTGAGGCCTAAGTCTATGCAAGAATTCTATTGGAAGAACTTGAAGACTGGGCAGAAAAAGCCAACTTAATACCATACTATCAAACAGGGCTTAGGCAAAGTGATTTTACTAAAGATAAAGTGATCACACTCTCATATCTTGCCCACAGACTGAACAGGTCCTGCAATTCCCCAATATGTGTGAGCTTCGTGGAATACTCTGCTGCATTTGACGGAGTGAACAAATCCAATGGAAAAAAATAGATGACTGTGTTATCCCCAATCCCTTGCTAAAAGCAATAATCTCCCTCTATTTGGACACTTGGGTCCAGGTCAAACTTGGCCAAGGGAATAGGGTAGCTTAAAACGTTTATAAAAACAAAGGCATTAAACAAGGTTGTGGATTGGTCTCACATTTGTTTAATCTCTATTGCAGACTTGGGAACTGGAATTGCAAAGGCTAAATCAATTCCCCCAACTACTTGTATGTATAAAATCCAAATACTACAATATGCAGATGATCTTGTTATTCTGGATCAAACAACAAGAGGGACACTGCGATCACTGGACCATCTGGAAAAATTAAATCAGAGCAAAACGTTGATGGTAAACGCAAACAAAACAAAAATAATTGTCATTTGGAAACTCAAAGAGAAAATAAAGAAAGTCTGAAAATTGAGCCCAGCAACAATAGCATGCTGTAAAACATACAACTATCTTGGCGTTTGGTTAGCTGACTTTGGTAATAAGCATGCACACCTAAGATCTATGGAAAATAAAGCACAAAGCTTAACTTTCGCTGTCTGCAAACTAAATGTAAAACTGTAATCTCCATCGGCAGAGGACATAATAAGAGTAATCAAGACCCAACTAATTCCAACTAGCTCATACAGTCAACAAGGTTTTCCATCCAAAACGGATTGTATGGTGGGAGACTACAAACAGTCACCTGCAAAAGGATTTTTCAGGTACCCCGTTACATCAGACGTGCTCAGATATGTATGGAATTTGGATTAGCAAAACAAGATCTCGTATGCAAATCCCAATTCCTCAAGTATTATTGCCAGACATTCCACGCCAAAGCAGGGCCACTGAAGGCAGTACTGCAGGACATTTTAAATGGCCAAGTCAATGTCTGGATCAGAAACTTCAATTCAGTATGTGTTGATCGAGCTTTTGATTCGGAGACATTAAACGCCAGTAACATATCATACCCATCACTTAAGCAATTATTGAAAAAAATGGCCGTGCCAAAATCCAGAGAAGCTGATAAACATACCCTGCTGCAACAGGAACATTTTAAACCTATTCTTACCTGTTATGCAACTAAGTGTCTACAACATTATTTGAAAGAACCACTAAGCAGGGAATGCAGGAGAAACATTTTGGTTGTAATGTTCCTGGCTCTCCCAATTAGGCACCTTTACCTGCAGTGGGTGCACGGATCAACAACCGGTTCAAAATGGAGATTTTGCAATTATAATAATGAATCTTTCACTTACTCACTTCTCTATTGCTCTAAATTTGGGAACGATCACCATACCCTTTTGAAATCTCTATTTTTATTAACTTGGAGACGAACTTGCAAGGTGGCCATATCAATTTGTCTTATGTCTTCAGATATTACAGTCTTGGCCCATTATGGGAATTTTTTTTAAACAATTTCGAGTTCACCTAAGAAAAGGAGCTAAATGTACTGTCTTAAATTATACTAGAATAACTGATCGATTCAAGGAGGCTACGGTCTTAATGTGGAACACTTGTCTTTACTTTATGTCCTGGGGCTTACACAGGTCCTTTCTGTGAGCCTCGTTTAGCATATGAAATGTGTTCTCCACTTGGTTTTATGATGCCGGTCTGGATTTTTTTTTTCCAAGACCTTTATTGTGCCTTTCAAACCATACACAGCTTCTGGCCTACAATCCCAGGGGCCGGCCGCATCACTTTCACCTGCGTTCAGTACTATCTGGATTGACGGTCTGGATTTTTAACTGAAATATTCTATTTTACTTTATATTATTTTGGTATCTGTCTTGTTGTATGGCTGATTATTTTAATTAATCAAACAATAAAGCACTTGTCTAGCCATCTGCCATTTCACACATGTCATAGGAATGCATTGTGTGCCCCGATGGGCAGGTTACCCTGGCAGTGCCAATGAAGACTCATTTAAAGCTTCTAACATAGACAGAACTCTAGAAGGTCAGATACATTTGCTCAAATGTGCCCCTCTGTCTCCAAGGACACAGAGGCGTTGCAGGATTGGTATTCTGACCTAGCAGATGATTTAGAACTGGTACCACTAGATTTAGATTATTTAATTAAAAGCATTGTGGTATGATTCCTGCCTAGTTCTCTGAATGTCAAACTTAACAAAATCAATGAAGTGTGGGTTAACATCAGGAGTAACTATGACTCTCTTAACCTCTTCTCAGTAGTATTGGCCTTTACCTCCAAGTGGTCCCGCCGGTAGTTATCTCCATATGACAAGTTTTGTATAGGAGGAGTCAAATAGAGATAGGCGTAAGAAGGTTGCTATCATGGTTTTGTCTCTGGTAGAGGGAAACAGCAAAGCTAACAAACAAGATTCCACATGGGGTATTTCCTGGAACAAACAAAAACAATTAAGATGGAGAAATGAGGTGCCATCTTTGCCACAAACCATTAACTTCCAATTTTGTGAACTTTCTACCCAGCCCCAACAGCACAATTGATTATGACAAAATGAATCACATCACCATATTTACCCTCCATACAAATTAAAAATAAGGAAATCACTGATCACAGGGGCAGTTTAAAATGTATATCTTAATCACTTAAAGATGTGACAAACGCATCCAAACTTTACAAATTCCCAGACGTCTATGATGTTGCTGACAAACCAAATCTTCAAAGTACTAAAAAAGTATGTCTCCAATAATCACAAAGGATTCAACTTAAAAACATACTGCTCGAAATGTGACACAGAAGCTCCACAAAATTCCATTTTACACTCCGCTATACCAAATGTAAAGGTAGAAAAATAAAAGGAGAGCTACAATTCCTATGTAGCTTCTGTGACTTGAGATTTACAACAAAAATGTAAGTCTCTCAATATGCAAGAGTACACCCAACAGCACAAGACAGTAGATTTTCAGCTCTTGCAATCAGCAAACCATCAAAAATATTGTCAGAAGATGAAGCATTGCTGCTACTGTTATGTTATGCATATTTCTAGGGTGAGCTGTCACCCTGCTGGGTATCCAGGCGCTGAGCAGGTGTGAGACTAGACTCACCTGGAGATGCTGGGGGCTTTTCGAAGAGCTTAGTCTTCAGCTTCTTTTGGAATTCAAGAATTAAAGAGGAGGCACAGATGTGTAGGGGCAAGTTGTTCCAGGCTTCAGGGGGGATATAGGAGAAGGCTTGGGCACCTCATCTGGTCCTACATATGCATTGGATGAGTGTAAGAAGTAGTGTAAGAAGTAGTCTGACCAAGCAATGTCTGGATGGTTTGTGGAGATTCGGCTTTTGCGATAATCCGGGCTGGTGATTAGCAGTGCTTTGAAGACTTGTGAGTGAGGAGTTTGAACTGTGCTCGTTTTTGTTTTGGGAGCCAGTGGAGCTCCTTGAGGTGCGGTGCTGGAGGTTAAGTGTGATTCTTACAGCGGAGTTCTGGATGGTTTGTAGTCATCTGGTGAGCTGTTTGGTGATCCCAGTGTAGAGCGTGTTCCCGTAGACTAACTTGCTTGTGATGAGGGCGTGAGTGATTGTTTTGTATGTGCTGGTCGAGAGCCATTTGAAGTTTTTCCTAACTTTCTTCAGGGTGAGGAAGCAGGAAATTGTCAGAGTATTTACTTGGGCCATCATGTTTAACTTTCTGTTCATGATGATGCAGTGGTTCTTGGCGTGGGATGTTCAGGTTGGGGTGGGGGTCGTAGATCAGGTGGACTCCAGGTGGAGTCCAATGGCGATGGGTTCTTCCCGAAGAGCATGTCTTGTTATTGTTGAGATTGAACAAGTTGGTTTTCATCCAGTCTGCAACTTCAGTCATGCAGGCAGTAAACTTGTTCTGGGTGATAGAACTTGAAAAGGTATATGAGAACAAAAGAAATATCATTGTACTAATGTTCCCACGTTTTGATCACAAGAACATCAAACATATTGCAGCAAAAAGATGATAACTGAGAGAAAATATCAAAAAAGACGAAATCAAGTATCTATTAACAATAAAAGCAATTTCAATGATGAAACTAAATACCATATGAAACATTAAAAGTAAAGGAATGGATATCGTATTGTACGATGCTGTCAAGTGTGTGTCTTTATCCCCAGTAAAATTGTATATAAAGTTGTAAAACAAAAGTGAGGCATGGAGACTAGATAAATAGAAAAAGAGCACCTAAAATCACAAACTTTGGTGATATAGAACAGAAGTGCAGAAATACTCCAAAAATCTAAAACATCAAGAAGCAGGTATGGACTTCATGATATGTAAATCACCGAAAATGCCAGTGACCTTTAGACTCATTAACCATAATCAAACTGAAACACACTAAGAGGTAACAAGCCTAGCAACACTGTTCACGGTTGCAATTAATATGCTCCAGACACAAAACAATGTTCAGAAGAAAAATACAAGGATCATAAAAAAAGCTATGCAACATCACAAATTCAAAAGGCAGCTTCAAAGAATGCACGAAAATGTTCAATGAAGACAAAAAAAGTTGCCAGAATAGTCACTGATGGGGCAGAGGATGCCACGTCAGATTGCTGCAGATGACTTTTATGAGTATTATAAAGAAATAATTGAAAAAGAAAACAGAAAAAAATCAAAATTCACCCCAGTTGCCTAGAGGAATGGTATTATGAAAATCTGTGAAACAAATTCACTGTTATTGACATAAAACAGGCATTTGAAGAAGTCATCATAAAATAAGCAGTTGGTCCAGGCAATATTGATTTAAATGATCTGTTCAATGTACATTAAAAAGAACCTGGATTGCCGACCAGGCTTATCAACTTAAATGGAAATGAGAAGAGTGCAAGAGAGTATCAAAAAGAACAGATCAATATTAATTTCAAAGAACATGCCTGTAAACGAATTCAACAAAGTAAGCACTTGCAAACCAGTTACAATACGCACAGCATTTATAAAGCTGCTAAGAAAACAAAAATCTTGAAAAAAAAGAATCACGTGCTTCGCAAACTTGAGTAAAAGACAGAAAAGCCTCATGAAGATAATGGGGTGTCTTGGGAACCTAATGCAAACTGTCAGAAAATGGGCCTGAAAGAAGACACTCTTTCAGTGATATCATAGGCATATCAAAGCATTTGCCTCTATCAGTCATTACCACTCATGCGGAGACTTGAAAGGCAAATAATCCTGTCATGTATTCGAGATCTAATAAAAGACCACCATATAGACTTATTTACTTATGTCAAGGAAAACAGCAGTGAATCAACACCGGAAATAACAATGAACTTTGGGGTTAAACAAGGTGACTCACTATCCCAACTATTGTATATTATTGCCACAGTTCCTCTAATATGGGATGTCCAAAAGAACAGTAAGAGCTTTACGTTTGGCTCAGGTGGGCTTATAGAACAAATCACTGCTCTAGCCTTTGCTGATGACGTAGCAGTACTCGGTGACACATGGGATGGCATGAAGATCATTGAAAATTCAGCAGGGCAACTGGCTTAGTATTAAATGTTAAGAAGGCTCTTGGGCTCTTTATAAGCCATAACAAAGATAAATAGTTTGTCAACAACTGCAAACCAATACAATTTGACAAGCAAACAGCAAACATCTGCACACAGGTGACAGGAAATAGTGCCTCGGGTTGAACTTTAATCCTCACATGGGATGTATGGTACTAGCTAAATGGGCTATAAACTTGACAATCTGCAACTCAAACCCACACAAAATGATGAAACACCCTATCAATACAAAACAGAAATGGTAAGCACAGAATCAAACCAAACAATAGAAAAATATGTAAAGTTCTAGCTGCAGCTACCTGCCTGTGCATGTGAAGGACTGTTGCACTTGAAAGGATAACATTCTGGTCTGGCAATATCAAAGCTGTGTACACCAACAACTCATGTCAACATACCCACTGCAAGTGACTATGGCCAGAACATGCATGCAAAGGATACACCGCATGTCCTAAGGAATACCTCTCTATTCCCCATTGTTGCCCTTGATCGGATTACCCAGAAACAAGGGATACTATACGACACAAATGTTGTAGGTATGGACAGACCACTCACTTCTTGAGATCGAATCCTTATTCAAGGATGGACAGTTACGTCCGTCCGATCGATTAGCGGAGGACAGCGGCTTCCCCTCAAGCAAATCCTTCTCCATAGACAAATCATTTCCAGTTGCGTCTGCTCTGGGACCTGACCAAAGGGGAACCCGCAACACACCCGGTACTACATATCATTCTCCATATGGGTGCAGGCCACCATCTGGTTACCTGGCTTTACAACGCCAAACGAGAATTCACGGCCAAACTGCTAGACTCATTACGACAGGCTTGGGAAGAGGAGCTAGGGCGACCACTACACGATAAAGAATGGGAACACGCAGTAGAGTACCCCAAGAAAGTATCACGAAATGTACGCTTTAAAAACATACAATTTTAGATCCTACACCGTGCATACTTCACACCTGCGCGTCTCCACCGCTTCTACCCATACACCCAGTTTTCATGCCCCCGATGTCAGGCTCCAAACCCAGCATTCCAACATATGTTTTGGAGCTGCCCCACCTGGAGTTCAATACATGAGTCACGGGATTAACAGATGTGAATACATGGGAGGCCAGCGCACTAGGAGTGTTTCGGCTTCGAAAATACCACAAAGTTCAGACACGCTTTGCAACACTGGCTATGTTGATGGCAAAACGGCGGCCCCCCACTGGCAGCCTGGGTGGGAGTGGTTAATTAATGGGGAGCCGCAGAAGAGGATATGATCAGAAATGTAGAGATGAGGGGGCTATGTAAGTGCCACATATCCACACACTGGGCCTTGCTCCTACACCAATTCAGACAGCACACAGCTGACCACCCACGGCACCCCTGACCCCGACGACACCAGTGAATACAAACTCACCTACCAGGCTTCACACGAACCCCCAGCTATCATTAGACCCCCGAAAGCCCACTCAGACATTGGAAATCCCCGATATTCTCGCAGAGACCGCCGCATCTTCCCACGCACCTAATTTCATACCATCAACGGCATAACAGCCCTCACACAAAATGCATCCACCTGGACACAACCCAACCCCTTCTACCTGACTTCAGTTCGACCCATAGTTAATAGTTAAGAAATCACGCCTATAAGCTCACACTCCACATATGACATGTGTTGTCTCTCCCTTCTTGCTGTCAACATACCCATTTTGGAAAGGAATTTATGAAATACACCTTAATGTAGACAATATTCTTATGCGATTTATGTAAGCTGAAAAATACCAATAAGAAGTTTATTTATTATCTTTTTTAATCAAAGCTTTGCACACCAATAGTAAACAAGAGAGACTCTAGACTGGTATATTGCTCAGTCTTTCATACCTGTAGGAGCTGTAGTAAATGATAATATAATCCACATTATCAAAACACACAGCTTAAAGCTGGGGAACAGCAGGTTCCTGGACTACTCTTTGCAATTATTAGTATCATATGACTGGAGCAAAGATGACTTTGAAAAATTAAACAATTTCCTGTGAGGACACATAGACAGCATAAATCACCTAGAAAACAACCCAGGTCAAATATTTGGATTGCCAAGCACATGAAATGAAAGGAAAATCAATACACTGCTGCACCTGAGTTGAGAGCAAATCATAAATACAAGAGAGAGAATGTTCAGAAGGAGCGGCTGATCATTAGCTACCTGTAGACATTCCAAAGATGTCTGTGATGTTGTCATGTTTGATGTTTTTAATGTTGTGAGAGAATTACACATATATCTGGAGCACGTTCAAAAATAAAGGAAAAATGAATAAAAAGGCCTAAAGCTTCTTATTGGCAGTGCAAAACAATGTGGGTGGCTAACAGAACCTCAAGGTGAATTAAGAGAACCAGTTGCATATTTTACTAAAGGTGGTCCTGCTGTACTGATGGGTGTGTCAAATCGATCTGAAAAGTCTGAGAATTCCCCATAACAGGCATCTGTAAGCAAAGTTAATCACTTTTGTGAACTAACACAGTAATGTAATCTCTCACTTATTATTCCACTGTCAAATTTCATGGTGCCTTCATAGGTTGTTGGGGAATGTGGTCACACTGTGATGATGTCGCCCTTACTGATTTCGGCCTCCAAATATTGTTTCCATTAAAAAAAGAATGAATGCCTCACTACAATCATGACCTCTTTAAAAATGTGCTATGTTTGCAGAGACAATTAACCCATTAGCAAAATTCAAAATACGTGCACTGAATAATGTATTTAGAAAATGTAACAAAGTCCTGATGGGTGAATATTAGACTATATCAAGGAAAGTGTTAATTTTAGAATTTGTTAGAAATGTATAAAGTGTAGTGTTGAAACGTCGTGTATGAACATTAGGGAAGAGTAGATAATGTTTTAAACACCTTCTTTCTCAGTGAAAACATGAGACACTCACTGCATGCTAGAATAGGCTGTAGAACATGGGTACTCACTAACTTTTTCTCGGGGGCCAAATTCACAGTGTGGTTTGTGGCCAAGTACCGCACCAGTGGGGGCAGGATCAGTGAGAGGGGGCGGGTCTAGAGCAAAAAAAACTGGGACTATGAGGTTGAACACAGGCCCCTGCAGCGAATACATTCGTCCACTGATCCACCAGACCCGGCATACACACATCTCTCTCTATCCCTCTCTCCCTCCCTCTGTCTCCCTCCCTCTGTCTCCCTCCCTCTGACTCCCTCCCTCTCTGTCTCCCTCCCTGTCTCCCTCCCTCTGTCACCCTCTCTCTCCCTCTCTCTCCCTCTGTCTGTCTCCCTCCTCCCTCTGTCTCCCTCTGCCTGTCTCCCTCCTCTTTCTGTTTCCCTGCGTCCGTTTCACTCTATCTCCCTGTGTCCGTCTCCCTCTGTCTGTCTCCCTACCTCTGTCTCCCTCCTCCCTCTGACTCCCTCCTCCCTCTGACTCCCTCCTCCCTCTGTCTTCCTCCTCCTCTGTCTTTCTCCCTCTGTCTGTCTCCCTCCCTCTCCCTCTCTCTCTCTGTCTCCCTCTCTCTGTTTCCCTATCTTCGTATTCCTCTCTCTCTCTCTCTCTGTCTCCCTCACCGTCTGTCTCTCTATCTCCCTCTCTGTCTGTCTCTCTGTCTGTCCCTGTCTATACCTGTCTCTACCTCTATCTGTAACTGTCTCTATCTCTGTCTGTCTCTGCCTCTATCTGTCTTTGCCTCTATCTGTCTCTGCCTCTATCTGTCTCTGTCTCTATCTCTGTCTGTCTCTGCCTCTATCTGTCTCTGCCTCTATCTGTCTCTATCTCTGTCTCCCTCCTCCCTCTGTCTGTCTCCCTCCCCTCCCTCTCTCTCTCCATCTCTCTCTGTCTGTCTCTCTGTCTGTTTCTCTGTCTGTCTCTCCATCTCCCTTCTCTCCATCTCCCTCTCCGTCTGTCTCTGTCTGTCTGTGTCTGTCTCTATCTTTGTCTGTCTCTGCCTCTATCTCTCTCTGCCTTCATCTGTCTCTGTCTCTATCTGTCTTTGCCTCAATCTGTCCCTGCCTCTATCTCTGTTTCTGCCTTTATCTGCCTCTGTTTATGCCTCTGTTTCTGCCTCTAACTGTCTCTCTGTCTCTGCCTGTCTCTCCCTCTCTCTGTCTGTCTGTCCCTGTCTATCTGTCTCTGTCTCCATCTCTGTCTCCATCTCGGTCTGTCTCTGTCTGTCTCTGCCTCTGTCTGTCTCTGTCTGTCTCTGCCTCTATCGATCTCTGCCTCTATCAATCTCTGTCTGACTCTGCCTCTACCTGTCTCTGCCTCTATCTGTCTCTGCCTCTATCTATTTCTGCCTCTATCTGTCTATCTCTCTCTATCTGTCTTTCTCTGTCTGTCTCTATCTCTGTCTCTGCCTCCACCTGTCTCTGCCTGTCTCTGCCTCTATCTGTCGCTCCCTGCCTCTCCCTGCCTCTATCTGTCTCACCCTGTCTCTATCTATCTCACCCTGTCTCTATCTCTGTCTCTATCTCTACCTCTGTCTCTGTCTCTGTCTTGGTCTCTGTCTCTCTCTCTGTCTCGGCCTCTATCTGTCTCTCTGTCTGTCTCTCTGTCTGTTTCTCTGTCTGTCTCTCCATCTCCCTCTCCGCCTGTCTCTCCATCTCCCTCTCCGTCTGTCTCTCTCTCTGTCTGTCTGTTTGTCCCTGTCTCTGCCTCTATATGTCCCTGTCTCTATATGTCTCTGTCTGTCTGTCTCTGTCCCTATCTCTGTCTATCTCTGCCTCAATCTGTCTCTGTCTGTCTCTGCCTCTAGCTGTCTCTTCCTCAATATGTCTTTGTATCTATCTGTCTCTGCCTCTATCTTTCCCTGCCCCTATCTCTGTCTCGCTGTCCCTGTCTGTCTCTCCCTGTCTCTGTCTGTCCCTGCATATCTGTCTCTGTCTGCCATCTCTGTCTGTCTCTGCTTCTGCCGGTCTCTGTCTGTCTCTGCCTCTACCTGTCTCTGCCTCTATCTGTCTCTGCCTTTATCTGTCTCTGCATCTATCTGTTTCTGCCTCTATCTGTCTCTCTCTCTATCTGTCTCTCTCTCTATCTGTCTCTGTCTGTCTCTATCTCTGTCTCTGCCTCTATCTGTCTCTGCCTCTGCCTCTACCTGTCTCTACCTTTCTCTATCTGCTCTCTGCCTCTATCTGTCGCTCCCTGCCTCTATTTGTCTCTCCCTGTCTCTATCTGTCTCACTCTGTCTCTATCTCTGTCTCTGTCTCGGTCTCAATCTTGGTCTCTGTCTCTATCTCTGTCTCTATCTGTCTCTGCCTCTATCTGTCTCTGCCTCTATCTGTCTCCCTCTGTCTCTGTCTCTATCTGTCCCTGTCTCTATCTGTCCCTGTCTCTATCTGTCTCTGTCTCTGTCTGTCACCGTCTCTGTCTGTCCCTGTCTGTCCCTGTCTGCCCCGTCTCTATCTCTGTCTGTCCCTGTCTCTATCTCTGTCTGTTTCTGTCTTTATCTGTCTCTGTGTCTCTATCTGTCTCTCTTTCTCTATCTGTCTCTCTGCCTCTATCTCTATCTGTCTCTGTGTCTCTATCTGTCTTTGTCCAAACAGAAAGCTTCCCAAAACGCCCTTAACCCATTAAGTGCTGCGCACGTTCAGCGGACGTCACGTGCACTACCTCGGTAGTGCTGCGCACGTCCGCTGAAAGTCGCGGCCCCGCCCGCGCAATAGAACGTTCCGCACCAGCGCGGAACGTTCAGCGCAGCGGAGGGGTTAAAAGTCAATTGGGAAAGTGCTTCCAGCTGACTTTTAAAGGGCCTTTTGGGAAGCTTTCTGAAGGTGCCCTGACGTCACAGAGGCCGGCAGTAATCACATAAGATGGCCGCAGGAGCATACGTAGTGAATACCTATTTAATACGTATTCACTACGTATGCTCCTGCGGCCATCTTCTGTGTTTACTGCTGGCCGTGGAAACTGCAAGCAAGGTCCGCAGGCCACCAGTGACGGCGCGTTGGGCCGCTGGAGGCCCGCAGGCCGTATTATGAGTACCAGTGCTGTAGAAAGTTACTTTAAGATTTCAAAATTCCAAGTCATTGATGTTTATTAATGCATTAGTACATATTTAGAGTCTATATCAAAAAATACTATTTTAGTTCACATTATTAAATGCTAATCAAATCTTACACTGCACAGGACAATCAAAATTAGAAAATCCAGAAGTGCAGTAAGAACTATTAATTGCTAGGGGAAGTACTGGAGAATATTCTTTTTTTTCTCCCATATGTGATTATGTTCTGTGACGTCAACTTGAGCTGTAGTTGCACTCCAGACCAATCACTGTGTTGTTGGAATAATTTGACATTGAAGGGAAGCAATATTAACCCAGAATTAGCCACCACATTGTGGTACAAATAAGGCCAGATTTCCTTTCAACTAGTTAGTGACACACATGAATGGATGAATGAGATTCCTACTGTCCATACCTACTATCTAGCAAAATCACAGCCAAGGAAGGGACAGAGTGTGATGCATTCAAAGAAGCCCCAGTGAGAGGACTAGGAAGACCACATGTATGCCAGGGGTGGGACCCAAGGCCACTACCAGACCAGGGAGGTTTCTTGTGCTCCTCTTAGCCGACCACCTCCAAGACGCCCCGGTGAGAGGTCCATGAAGTCTGTGCACGCACCTGGAGCCTGCTTTCTTGGGCTCGAGCTCCAGTCACTGGACAAAGTCACCTACCCTACCTAATGCAGAGACTAGTCTCACTAGTCCAAATTTGACATCTGCCTGTTAAAGCTTGTCATCTTTGAAATTTGGGTAAAACATCACCAGAGACGTTTCATTGTCAAGGTAAATCAGGCCAAGGGACAAGTATGGGTGTGCCAACTCTGAGTCCTCCCCCTAAAATACATGTTCTTTTTGTAGGTAAAACCTCACCAGCCAAGCAGAGATAAATATTTTGCGCATACCTAGTGATGACATAGGCTAGGTTTAATGATTTATGCTTTTAGAAAGTTTCATTTTGCTGGTTTTCCTGGAACAATAAAAAAGAGCAGGAGCCATGTGGATTGCAGAGGTCTGTGGGACCCCAAGAAACTAGACAGGTGCAAGGAAGTCCCATATTTTATTGAAATACAATAAAGTTTATTCTCTGGAGGATCTGCATTGTCATCGGCACCTCACACATTGCTCATTCGAAGCAGTTTGTGTCTGGTCTGCATTTAAAACTCTTCGTCATTTGAACCGGATGCAATAAAGAGGAACTATCTTATGATTTGGCCCAACTGCTCCATTCTCAAGACGAGGAAGTGGCCAGTGTTAGCTGCACCATGTGCTTAACCAAGTTCTATTTTTTATTACGGTGACTGTGTTCTGTTTCCTGTAGAAAATGTGATTGCAAGTGATAAACATTTGAAGCTATTTTAATTTTGTATACCAGTGACTCAGCGTAAGCAAACTGCAGCTAGCAAAATCCAAAGGATCTTCCTGATGGTGGACCCCCTTCTCCAATTTCCAATTTTTGGTGCATGCGGGCAGCCCAAGAAACTTTACATAATGTGTCCCAAAGATTGCATACTATAAATTAATTTTATAAAGTCCATTGGGTAAAACAACATAGGTTCCTTCCCGCATTCGTTCCATTAGTACTGCCTCTACGCCAACAATGTGACAAAGTGTGGATAGAGATCTTTCATGCAGTACCAAAATATAACAATAGGACACCTGCAATAACTGTATGGAACCCTTAACTAATTTCCTTCTTAGAGTTGATTTGAGACATCACTCCTCTCCTATCATATGAAAATATCATCACCACTCTACTGTAATAAGTTATTACACTTGAGTGTTACATCATAATGCCTGGGCTAGAGCTGGCAATGTAAAAAGCAGGTCACTAGGCAGAAATACAACTGCTACTTAAGTATATGTAATAAAATATAAGTTTTCCGCTGCCTTGTTGCTTAACGTTTTTTATTCTCGTACACAACGTTAATTTATGAAAAAGACTCATTTACAGTAGTATGTTCAGTTATTCTATTGGTGGAGTGCACTAGAAAAAAGCAGAAATCCTGTAGGAAGTGTGAAGGCAAATAAATAGTCCAGAAACCAAAGTAGGCATTCCCTATCAGGAAACAGACATTAATTCACAGACTGCGTGGTTACACATCAGATCCAGACCAGTAATGACCCCAACAGCCAGCCTTCACCATATATACAAATCGTACCCGACTTGAATACAAACATCGCCTAACACAAGCAAGAGGCGCATTGTACAACAGCAAGCATCTTCTGAAATAGGCACGAGCGTTACACCTGGTGTCACGCTCGTATCTATCTCCTACATACCATTAAGATACAAAAGTAAAGACTATACGCCCGACGTAACATGGCATGTCATGATCGCACATGCAACACACCTTCCCCCTTTAAATATAAATATATATTTTGACAACTGGACATAATCCTGGTACTTCATGGGTTGGCCCCATGACCTTGCACATCTAGGGGCATCTTTGACTATGTTACCACCATTGGAAGCATTAGCATTGTTAGCTGCCATGTCCTCACCACATGCAAGAAAACGTTGCTCCCATGCTTATCAGAACACATCATCCCACCTCTGAGCAATGATACCATGTTCATGTTCCAGACACCACCTCTTTCTATTCGCACTGCATAAACCTCAACCATCCACTCTACCTTTCTTAATGCAGACCAGGTCACCAACCTTCACAGCCTCCTTGCTCACAATAATACTCCTTCTCCTTAAACCCTGTCTCCTTTTAGACTTGTACTCCTCAACCCTACGTTGAATCCCTTTAAAATCCACTTCAGCAATTTCACCTACCATATTCTGTTTATTCTTCTGCCACCAAGGTACCAGCCTAGTACCCAATTTACGTCCCCACAATAATTCAAAAGGACTCACTGAAGTCATAGAAATAGGAGAAGTCCAATATGATAATAACATAGATTGCAACCCATTTCTCCAATTCAATCCTCCCTTCACAGATAGCTGAATAGCATCTTTGACCAGACGGTTAAATCTTTCCACTGGACCATTTGTCTCTGGGTGGAACACAGCAATTCTCTTATGTGTCACTCCAAACTTCTCCAAATAGCTTTCCATATATTTACTGACAAAGTTGTCCGTAACCTCTTCCTCTTCTATACAAAATAACTTCATCCAAAAACTCAACCACAATCTCTGAAGTAACTTCCTTTACCATTTTCCCCTCCGATTGTTTAGAGTAGTAATCAACCAACACAACCCCAAAAGCCTCCTGCCTAGGCAAAATGACAAATAGGCCAATAATATCCAATCCCAATTTCCTCTATTGGTACCTCAGGAAAATCAACAGGCTGCGGACCAGTAGACTTAGCCTTAGCTGATTCATCATTGGAAGCACATTCTGCACTCACCCTTACCTGTTGTTCAACAAAAACATCTATCCCTGGCCACCAGAAACTTTCCCTGACACGCCTTTTAGTGCTTGAAATACCCATGTGACCTTCATGGGCCAAATCCACAAATATTTTCTTCCAATTAAAGGGAGATACATACTTGTATCCTCGCACACGATAACATTTTCCACAGCAAGTTCCTCCCGCACCTTGAAATATCCCATCAATTCTCCTGACAGCTTCCGTTCCTCTGGCCAATCATGCAAAATACACTGTATCACCTTGTTAAGATCAACGTCATTCACCATATCCTCATTAAACTAAAGTTCTTGAATAATACGTTGCTTCACACCAACCAAATTAATATCCTGTCACGTAAATGCTACCTTGCAGTCTTCCCTATCTGACCCATGAAAGAGCGAAGATTGTCTTTATCAGCAAGAAAAGGGGCTAAGCTTATTGCGCTGCACAGATCTTTTATCAGTTAAACCCCAGAGTCAATGATGGTGTAGCCTAGGTAATCTATCGGATCAACCAGAAATCTGCACTTATCTTTACGGAGTATGAGATCTGACTTGGACAGTCTATCTAAGACAAGCCTGAGTGTGTAGTTGTGTTCTTCAACAGATTGACCGTAAATTAGTATCTCATCTTGGAAGTATAAGGTGTTGTCAACCCCACTAAAAATGTCAGAAACCATGCGTTGAAAAACACTGGCGGCTGAGTTTCACCTTAAGGGCAAACAAGTGAATTGGAATGTACCCTGTGGAGTAATGAAGGCAGTGAGATGCTTGGAATCTTTATGTAGTTTGATCTGGTGGTATGCGCTCCTGAGATCGAGCTTAGAGAAGACATTGGCACCCTTGAGACTGGTGACCAGCTAATGTTTGGGAGAGGAAAGGTATCTGCAACAACACACTGGTTTAAGGAGCGCAAGTCCACACAGAATCTCAACTTTCCATCCACCTTCTTCGGAATTACAACAGAGGAAATCCGAGGGGAAGCTTCTACGGGCTCTATCACCCCTGTGTCCAGCATCTCTTTGATGAGATTTTTAATCTCGTCTTTGACTACAATGGGTAGCTGCCTGACTTTTTGTTGGACAGGAATGGATTTTTTTTTAAGTAATATGCGATGAGCATATCCTTTAAGTAGACCAAGTTCTTCTCTGAAGGCTGCGTGTGCCTCTTCGAGAATGTTGTCCAAACTCCTGTCTTCAATGATCATGACTTGCATGGGAGCTCTCGGATTGCCAATGATACGTAAGTCGTATTGGTGTACCCACCCCAAAATGGCTGGGCCATGGTCAGAAATGTATATCTTTCCCTGAATGTTTCTATGAGAAAAAGAAATGTGAGCCTTAAAATACCCTATGATGTCAATAGGCTCCCCCTGATAACCACATCTCACCAGGTAAGCAAAAGGGTCTGAGGGAATTTTATGGACCTTTATAAGTCCCCTACCATATATAACAAAAACAAAGAATCCGCGGGTCTCTAACCAATATATATAAAGAGACAAATGTCACCTCCTCATCCCAGTCACAGGCAGCAATAGCTTTACTGACAGATCTGCAAGCACTATGAATGCACATGCAGTGAGGGAGCACATATGTATTTGGAGGCAGTGTGAGCGCGGTTATATTCAGAGACTGTTTGGATGGCTACACATGGACTGCGGGTGCAAACATATATTCGCAGACAGGATGATTGAATTCACACACACTCAGAAGCGGTGTGGGTGAATAGATATGTTCATATACTATGTGAGTATAAACATATATATATACAGGCAGTGTTGGTGCACAGGTATGCATCTATTCATAGGCATTTTGAATATGCAGATATATTTACGAGCAGTGTGGGTGCACAGCCATACATTTATACACTGATGATATGTTTACACGAGGAATGGGTACACCCATACATTAGAGCCAATGTGGGTGCCCAGCCATGTAGTCATGAGTAGTATGGATGCACAGATGTGTTCACACGCAGGTTGGATAGACACATATCTTCACAGGTGGTGTGGGTACACAAGTGATATAGATACACCTCTATATTGACAAGCAAAATGATGTACAGGAATATTTAGAGACAGTGAAGTACACAGGTGGTATAGATACATATCTATAGACACAAGCAGGATGATGCACAGGTATATTCACAGACAGTATTGTACACAGGTGGGCTAGATACATATCTATAGTCACAAGCAGAATGATGAACAGGTATATTCACAGGTGGTGTGGGTACACAAGTGGCATAGACACACCTCTACAGTGTCAAGCAGAATGATGCACAGGTACATTCACTGATAGCAAGATTACTAAAACTCACAGGCACTGTGGGTGCACAGATACAGTTACTGACAGTCGGGACACCTATGTAATGCGGGTGCACAGATATAACATATTCTGAGGCAGCTTTGGGACACAAGTACAACTACAGAGAGTAACTGTGCACAGATATATTCACAGTTAGTATAAGTTGTTTACTCATTGTAAAGGAAAATCAGTATTTAGTGCATGGACATTCTGATCATCATTGGCACTCGGAAACTATCCAGTTTTACAGGAAAACCATTGAATATATAATATTAGGTTTACGGGGTATTCAATGTATTTATTGTTGTATTCTTGTAAAAAGCATCACCTATCACAATTCTTACCATGTCCACTTAAACTGATTATATGCTCATGTATCATGAAACTGTCGTACACAGATTAACTGCTTTCTTCATTCAATGAATGCAAATACATAAATATACAGGGAGTATGTGAGCACAAGATATACTCCCATGCACTGTTTGGGGACAGCTATATTTCCCTGCAGTGTGGCAGTGTGGATACACTATACCTGTTACGGGCACAAATATATTCACGCCCAGTGGCTACACATACATTCACAGCACTTATTTATTCAGGTTGAGCATGTATATGCATAAAATGAATAAGTGCACAGATACCTTCGCATGCAGTGCACATGAATGTATAATTACAGTCAGTATGGGGGCACTGATGTATAGGTATACATTATACACTTATTCATAAGCTGTACAGGTGCACAGACATATTCCCATACAGTGGGAATACACATGGATTCACAGAGAGTAAGTGCGTAGCTACCAGCCGTGGTCGGTAGGGGGTGTACCTGCAGGGCGGTGACGTGGGGAGGGGGAGGGGCAGGGTGGGAGGTAGTAATGTATGGATTACGAAGCTTTACAGGTAAGTAAACATTTAAATAAATAAAACGAATTTCGTTGCATGCACTGCATCCCCAAATGCGATGCAGTGCGCGCAACAAAATTCGTTCTATTTATTTACATGTTTACTTACCTGTAAAGCTCTGTAATCCATACATTACTACCTCCCACCCTGCCCCTCCCCCTCCCCACGTCACCGCCCTGCAGGTACACCCACTACCGACCGCGGCTGGTAGCTACATATTCATAAACCGTATATCTACACATATTCATAAGGTATAATGGTGTACAAATATATTTAAGTGCACTGTAGATATGTGTATAATCAGTAGGTGCACTGACATACTCCCATGCAGTGTGGATACCCATATATTTGCAAACTGTATGTGTGCGTAGACATATTCACATTCATAAGTGGGTATACATGTTTTCATAGGCAGTATGGGGGCATATATATTCACATGCAGTAAGTATACAGATATATGCATAAACTGAACAAACACACACACACACACACACATACACTCCCATAGGTATGGTACTAGACATTAGTAACCAGAAATATTGTTCCCTAAATATTATTTACAAAATGTCACTCCCTTGGAGTTATAGTTTTGTTTACAAAATGTACCCCAATTGGAGTTAAAAATAGAAAATCTACATCCAGAAAAAACAATGTTTTTGTATATGATATTCATGACATGATATTTCTGTCAAACTATATTTTTGGTGACAATATTCTGGCATACAATCCACATATATTCACAACCAGAATGAGGGCACAGGTTCGAGAGTAGTGTGCATATTCATGTTATATTTATAAGCTGTAGGTGTGTTCAGATATAGCCACGTGTATTGTGGATACACAGATAGACATCGCTAATATAGGTGCACAGCTTTATTCTTAGGTAGTAAAGGCCCTAGCTTATTCACAGGTAGCAGAGTTTCATCAATCAATCAATCAATCAAGACATTTATAGAGCGCACTACTCACCCGTAGGGTCTCAAGGCGCTAGGAGGGGGGCGGGGGCGTTACTGCTCGAACAGCCAGGTCTTGAGCTTCTTCCTGAAGGAGAGGTGGTCTTGGGTCAGGCGCAGGTCGGGAGGGAGGGAGTTCCAGGTCTTGGCGGCCAGGTAGGAGAAGGACCTTCCTCCTGTTGTCGCTCTTCGGATGCGGGGGACGGCGGCGAGGGCGTGGCTGGTTGATCTGAGGTTGCGCTTGGGGGCGTAGAAGTTGAGATCATGGATGTATTCATAGTAGTATCACAGCAGTGATCTATCCGTAGGTGGTATTGGTGGAATGATATATTTAAATGCAGCAGGATACACCGGGCCCATTTCACAAAGCCAAACATCTACCTTTACGTGCAAATCCAGGCAAGATTTATATTCACAAAAGGTGAATTTGTTTGTGTAAAGGGATCTGCGCATGTGTAAAATTACGTTGGAGTTGTGTAATATTACTTCTGAGTAACTTCTACTTACAGGGCGAGGAGTGGATGTTTCATCGCCTAGAAAGTTTGGCGACACCAACCAACTCAGGAGTCGTGAGTATTCATGTATGTGTCGTTGACCTAATCTCTCCTTTGGAACAGTCTGAGATTTACTCCCCTCAAGGATCGGATTATAGGTCTTTGCCGATTGAGAATGAGCTATGGACGACCCCAAATTGATGGGAGTGTAGGGTAAGGGTTTCTCATTGGAAAAACATATTTTCTCCATGTAGGAAAAAAAGTTAAAAAGAAGGCAATTCCACAAATGTAAGGGCATTTTTGAGAGTGAAATGTTACCCAATTTAGAACTACGAAATTAGAGATTTATTTATTTATTGAGAGTTTTATAAAGCGCGAACATGACCCAAGAGTATCAGAGAGTTGTACAGAATAAGATGAACATACAGAGTGTGCGGTAACAGAAAATGTACAGGTAATTTGCAGTTTAAGCACGTTGGCTACAATCTTAACAGGTAGGTTACAGTTTTCACAATTTCACACTCCTTACATAGCAGGCACTAAAATGAATGTTACACAGCATTGTGAATACAATCTACTACCCAGTAGATTATATAAATGGCAGGCAACAGGCACCCAGTGGGATGGCATACAAGGCTAACACAATCCGTCATGGACAGAGCTTCAGTGTTCATGTTAACAAAAGGGCTTTCATCGGTCGAAGCAGTGCCCACTCAGCGCCCCAAACCTATCACCTCAAATATTTCCTCTCACCTCTGACTCTGTTGTCTGGGCCAGAGCTCACCACCCGTACAAAGTTATGCCACACTGGATTTCCAGTATCCAGCCCTCTTCTTCAAGGCCTAGGGCTGTACTTACTTACTGCTCTGGCAGCAACTCAGTCAGGTGGGGCGGGGAAGTCCCCCGCCCATCATAGTCCCCACCGGTCCTTGGCAGGACCGCAAACGGCTCTTCTTTCAAGATGCTGCAGTACATTGATGCCAGGGTACCCGAGTGGGCGGGGAGTGTACAGGCTAATGGAATACCCTCAGGTCGCCCCTCACCACAGGGCAAAAGGGTGCCATGGGATTTCCAACAGTTCATATTTTCGAGGACCACAGTCGATGGGAGCATTGCCAGAAAGTGATTTAGTGGTGTCTTTACCTAACCTAAACTTTTTCGGTGGACGATAAAGGATTTTCGGCATCAGCTGAAGCATGGCAAAAGATTGTCCCTCTGGGGCTGTACTCCACAATCCCCTTTTTATAGAATTGTGACTATTGTATAGCGTTGGCAGAGCTCTCAGTGGGGCAGGTCCTACCAGTTCTCAGCAATGGCAGTAGTGCCAACACTGACATTGAAATGGGGCCCTCCCGGGATGTATATCTTCATGTCCTTAACTATACGAGGAAATACGCAGGTCTCTGTACTGACCATTAGTCAAAAACCTTAAGATAATCCATGTCGGTCCTGCAGTTACTGATTACATTTCAAACGTTTCACTTAATGTTGCATGGTGTGTGTCCCTAATTCCTAAGACTGCTTCCTTTCCCCATATGTTGTGTTTCTGTAGTTCTGTTTTTCAAGCTACACCTGAGTCTTGTCTAATAAATAGTTATAAATGAATCGCCTCTAGGCCTCTGGGTGAGTTCAGGGTGTGGTTGGGTGTTCATGAAGGGGCATGATTGGCAGCTGTGGAGCTGAGATGGAAGGCAGTGTGAGTTTTTCACTGTTTCTGTCACCATGAGCGTCTGCGTTATTTTGAGATGGGGGGGCATCATTTTAACATCACCCATTCTCCGACCCTTTTTGACAATGTCAAAGGGCAGGGGAATAGTCATTCAAGGGCAAGTGAAAAATCCAGAGGGGGCAAGCGCCCCTCCCCCTCCTCCATATTGTATTGTATTGTAATTACATTTATATAGCGCTTGCTACCCCTGACGAGGAGTCGAAGCGCTTTTTCGGCGAGCAGCACGCTATTCCGGGACCCAAAGAGGATTAGTGTTGAATTAGTATAGTGAAACATGCAAGTACATTTTAAGTGGTGGATAGGTTTGTCAGTTATCTGGATTTGGAATGATAGCAGAAGGATAGAGGAGGACAAAGGATTGTATTTATATAGAGCTTGTTGATGCACGCTATTCAGGAAGATTTCAAAATATTAGTTGTGAATTAATATGGTGAAATATGAAGTAATTTCAGTGGTGGATATTAGTCAGTCACTTGGAGTGAGAAGGACAGCGGAGGGATAAAAGGGGAAGAAAGATTTGCATTCATATAGCACTTGTTACCCCTGATGGGTGTTGAAGCGCTTTTCTGGCAGGTAGCACGCCACTCCGGAACCCATAAAGGATTACTGTTGAAAATGAGTATAGTAAAAAATATGAAGTAATTTGAGTAGTGGATATGTTATTCAGTTATTTGGGTAGTATATTAGTATAATTTAATATGGAATTTGAGAAGTAAACATGTTAGTCTGTTAATTTTGATTGAAAAGGATAGTGGTGGGATAAAAGAGTAAAGGTTTTTTTTTTCGTTTTTATTTAGGTCTTAGCAGTAGGAGGAGGCTTTTGGATGAGTAAAAAGGAGTTTTGGAGGGGAGGAGTCAGAGGGAAGAGTTTAGAATGGTTTGTTTTAGGGGATCGGTATAGTAAAAAGAGGTGTCAGATGATGCAAGGAGGGGTAGAGTAGGAGAGAATCTAGAAAGGGTTATTTTGGCAATTATAGAAGTGGTATGGGGTTTGGGATAAATGAGAGAGTGGATGTAGAGGATATATTGATAGATGTATAGGATGAGAGATAGGGTAGAGCATTGGAAGGAGAGGTAGAAGAAGTTTGCGATGAGTCAGAAGGTTGGGCTAGAAGATATATTGAGCGAAGTATAGGCTGAGAAATAGTGTAGTGCATTGGAAATGATTAGAAGAGAGTGATAAATATATAGATCCATAATTACATTGAAAGACACCCCCATCGCCTTGCCGAGACTGGGCGGCTGGAGCTTGGGGACGGAGGATTGATCGGTGAGTCGGTGCGGAGGGTCGGAGCCGGCTGGAGCCTGCGGAGCTGCTGAGGGTTTCACACACGCCTGAGCGGCCGCAGCTGGAGTCTGCCCCGCCTCGCCGGGCTGCTGCGTTTCTCCACAGGACCCGGGACGGAGGTCCGGAGCCCACCTGACTTCGGGTGCTGCACACGGCTTAAGGAGGAAGGGGTCAGAGGCGTGGATGAGGGGCTGCAACGGCTGCAATGGGAGCAAGCACCGTGAGCCACCCTGTGTGCGCAGGGCTACGGTGAGACACAGCATGTGCGGGGGGCTGGAGTCCGTGCATCCTCGGGGATCGACCGCTCACTGTGCGATGCAAAGGAGGGCAGGGGACTGATCGCGAAGCTGCCACGACGCCTGGCAGAGCGGATCGGCGGGACCCCCGTGCTCCCCGGCGGTCGTGGAGGCAGAAGAGGTGTGGGACTTGGCGGACCGGCGGAGCGCGGGCGAGCGAGGGCTTCCCCGCCTGGCTGATCGCTGTGGGCTGAGTCCAGCGCATCCTGCCCTGCCGGGTGTGCTGTGTGCCTGGCTGTTCGTCCTCCGCCTGCAGCCACCGTCGAGACACTGGAGGAAGCTGGCGCCTTGCTATCGGGGGGGCTCGCCGTTCTCGCGCTCATGTTTTTGATGCGCTGCACAATTTTAATACACAAGAGCAGAGGCGGCCCCCTTCGGCCCGGAGGTGAGCCTGTCGATCTGGGCGCCACTGCCACCGTGATTTGCAAACGCTGGCAAAGATCGTCTTTGCACCTGAGGCTGGGACTGCAGAGCACATGCTGAAGTGAAGGCTGGAAAAAGTATTTACTTTGCCCCACTCGTTTTGCTGGATAAGGTACTTAATTTGCCCCACTCGTTTTTGAACCTCCTTTGTTCAAAATGGCCGGGGCCATAAACTGAGCACTTAATCCCCTCCTATACCGCCTGAACCCACGAGGCCCCTCAGCAGCTCCACTTAAGATAACAAAACTGAGATAAGACTCCCCATGGCATGCAAGACCCTGAGCCAGCCGGAATAGAATCTGAAACTGCTCTTCCCTGCTCTGAAAACAGCAACAACTAAAAGAGGACTAATGATTCTATCCCCCTTACTTGGCGGCCATTTTTAGACTACTCTTTCTATCTCTGGCGGCCATCATGGACTAGTCCTTCTGACTACTGTTTACTATCGGTACCACAGACTTTACATAGCTCTGTATTTAAATCGTTGTGTGCTAAGTGTCTGCCTTGTACTGCAGTATTATATTACTATTGGTATTTTACACTTTATGTATCCTACACCCATTTTCACTTCTCCTCACCGACAGTGCACTGATTGCTGCCTCATATTTTACCGGTTGCTCACTAGTGTCATATTTGTTTATTGCAGTCATTTGTTTGCACCTATATTGGTTCTAGTAACTCATTAGTATTTTATCCCTATTTGTACACTATATATGTTGTAAGCTGCACCCATCTCACTTTTATCCCTATTATTCACTGATTGCTACCTCATTTATTTGGTTCAGTCTTGTAAGCTGCTCCCATCTCACTTTATCACTCTGATGCACTGATTACTACCTCATTTATTTCGTTTAGTCTTGTAAGCTGCACCCATTCACTTTCTATTCCTGGATTACACCGATGCTACCTCTCACAGTCTGATGTGTCAATTTGGCTCCATTTAACTGATTGCTAACTCTCATATATTGTACATTTTGTAAGCTGCACCTGCGCACTGTTTGTTCCTGGATTGCACCGACTGCTACCTCTTATATTTTCTGCCTACTCTTGGCCACTCACTAGTGTCACTCCTGTGCTTTGTAACCAACGGTTGATAGTCGTTCTTTGCATATGTGTATTATTATCGTTCTTCCTCCCACACCCACTGTTACAGCCATCCTAACATGGATCTCATCGGCAAGCACACATATAGAATCAACTACCCTTCCACTCTCACCAAAAAAGCCGCTAAACGCTTTAAACACAACTTCATGAGGTCGCATTCTGAAACGCCCTTTGCCGACACCTACTTCCCACCGGGCAATGGAGCCCTGAACATTGATATCATCTTCCACACCTCACGCAGAGCTCAATGGAGAAAAGCGTTCCTAACCCTACTCACCGTCTCCACCACCAGGAAAACCGCTCATGGCCTAACTCTCTCTATCACACCTTCCCAACTCTTCCCTGGCAGAACCACCATTACTATCTACAATAACGGGATTGTCCTAATTCAATCCACAGACAAGAACCTGGAACTACTAGACAACCTGTTCCCCAAGTTCAAAGAGCACCTCTCCAAGCTGCGGACCTCCACCCATAACTCCTCCAGCACTATCACTCCTGACGTCGCAGCCCCCACCCACAGCCCTTCTAACATAGCTCAGCAGAGGATCCACACGCACTTCACCTCTACCCCCAGCACCCTAGTCAATAGCCCTCCTGCTGTTACCACCCCACGCTCCCCAAGCGCAGCCACAAATATCTCCCCCTCATACACTAGCCGCCCCTCTAACACTATCCCCTTGATCCCCACTCATATCACTCCCTTTCCTCTCTCCCCTGACATAACAACTCCCACCCACAACCCCTCTTACCGAGACCCGCACCAGAACGACACACATAACGACAAATCCCACCCTTTGTTCCCCCTACTCTCAGTCCCCACGTGAGAACACTCCCCCCATACATCCTCGATACCCCCACATCCTCGATACCCCCAGGCACCCTTCCCCCCACCTTACACCCCCCACGAACGCCTCTGAACACACCACCGTCCGGAGCTTACCTCCCCCCCCCCTTCCCCCCTCCGCGACAGATCCTTCTCCCTCCCCTGCTCCACCCTCCCAACTAGACCCACAGAACATACCACCTCCCTTACCGTAGCATCCCCCCCTCTCTCCCCTCCAATTCTCAGCCCCCACTACCTTCCTGCCACCCCCGGTGTCTTCAGCCTTCACTCACTCTTCAACTCATCGACACAGTCTCCGTCCGACGTCTCTACCTATGCCTCCCACCTTCCCCCTACCTCACCCACACCCCTCGCCCACAAATTCTCCCACACATCGAATGCCATCCCACCCAATATCACCGTAGAACCCTCCAATAACGCTAGCATATCCCCCCCCTCGGTACCCTGCTCGCTTTCCAGCTCACTACTCAACCACTCGCCAACGGCTCTCATCACCAACCCCATCCCCAATACACCTCTGGACTTGACGTTATCCACCCTCCAACAAGTCAAAGAGGATCTCCTACAAGTCAAAAAAGATCTCCACGCAATCAAAGAACTTCTCTTCTCACAGCCCAGTCAACCTCCCAGCATTCCACTACCCTACAAACGACGCACCCTCCCCACATACCCTCGCCTTCAACGACCCCCGCGCTGGCCGACTATCCCCGCTCGCAATAACTCCCACCGCCCCCGTCGTGTCCTCAACTCCCTGTCGGACCGCGACTTATGCTCCCTCCTTCGCTCTTATGGCCCAGGTCCGGTAAAACACATAGCCATCACACACATCCCCATACCCACAATTCTCACAAATCCCCTGAGGCTCCCAACCCTTAGCAACAGAGGTTCCGTCCCTAACAACCTCAGAAAAGTCCCCCTCTCTCTAGAAGGCTCGACCACCCTTCTCACTCCCAAACTCAAATGCATCCTACTCAATTGCAGATCGGCCCAGAGACACTCCTCCGACACCGCTGACCTCGTCTCAACAATGGATCTGGACCTAGCCATTCTGACTGAAACTTGGCTTACTGAAGCCTCTACACCGATAATGGACATACTAGTCCCCCCCAATTATCACATCATTAGACTGGACAGGCCTCCTGGCAAGACGGGCGGGGGAATTGCATGCATTTTTAGGAGCAATCTCTCCGTTACTAAAGCCACCTCCCCCTCCCTTGCTTCCTGTGAACTCCTCTGCCTCGATATCACCAGCGAGGGCAAACAAGTTTGTGCTTTACATCTCATCTATCACCCGCCTGGTGACAACCTCACATTCACTCAACAATTCATGGACACGATCACATCCAATGCCGGTCGGCAGACCACCCAAGTCTACCTGGGTGACTTTAATCTCCACTGGAACGATCCGAAAGTCGCAGTGGTGAATAGTCTCAAAACTTTCCTTAATGCGCTTGACCTCACCCAAATATGCGATAGACCAACACACGACAAAGGCTCGATACTCGATCTCATCATCGCCGAAGAGGACTCTACCCAACTGGAGTCGATCCAACCCTGTGACTGGTCAGACCACCACATTATCACCTTCTTTATCAACGAAAAAGTTAAACTTAACCCGGCTCAACCTACCAAATCCAAGACCTGGAAAAGGGACATGAATACCAATACCCTGCCTCCCCACATCGGCAGTCTCCTCCTTCTCCCTTCAGGTGCCTCGGATGTTCTATCACTGACCAATCACTACCTTGACTCTATGAATTCAATAGTCAACAAAGTCGCCCCATTGCAACTGAAGGGAGTCTCCACCAAGATCTCTAACCCTTGGTATGACGGCAGACTCAATGATGACAGGCGTGCTATGAGAATGGCAGAGCGCACCTGGAGATCTGACCCCTCATCACTGCATCTCAAAACGCTTAAGAACAAGAGAAATGCCTACTTTAGGAAAATAAAGCGCGCAAAGTCTGACTTCTTTAGCCGCCAGCTGAACCAAGCTAAAAACAGGCCAAAAAAGCTGTTCGAACTAATCAAAACTCAAACAAAGTCACAGCCCTTACAATCAAACAGCACAACAAGCGACACCCCACACTGTGAAACCTTCTCTGCTTTCTTTAAGCTAAAGACCGACAACATAAGAAATGACCTCATCATGGATGTAAGCCGATTCCCGAGCCACACCAGAATGTCTAACACTCAACCTAAAAATCATGCATCATGGTTGTCCTTCGACACCTACTCGGAAGAAGCAATACACAAACTGCTCTGCACCTTGAAGCCCTCTAATCACCTCATAGACCCCCTACCTGCTAATGCTGTAAAAGACTTTATCCCCCTGCTGCTCCCACTTTGGACCAAAATCATCAACAGCTCCCTTCAACAAGGTCTCATCCCAGACTCCCTCAAGGTAGGACAAGTCACGCCTATTCTCAAGAAACCTACAGCTGACCCGTCTGACCTGAACAATTACCGCCCTATCACCAATATCCCCACTCTGGCCAAACTGCTGGAAAAATGTGTCCAACTCCAACTAACAAAACACATTGATCAATTTGACCTCCTCAATCCTCATCAATCAGGCTTCCGAGCGAAACATAGCACGGAAACAGCTATGACACACATAATTGATGACGCCCTCCAAATCCTTGATCGCAATGAGTCCTGCCTCCTCATCCTTCTTGACCTCTCTTCAGCATTTGACACAGTCAAACATGAGAACTTACTGGAGCTGCTAAGCACTAGAATGGGTCTATCGGGAACTGTTCTCAAATGGTTTACCTCCTTCCTTCATAACCGATCTCAGAAGTTCAAGATCGAAAATGTGCTATCTACACCTGTGCCAGCAGATCTAGGTGTTCCGCAAGGATCTTCCCTCTCCCCCACACTGTTCAACCTCGTCATGGAACCGCTCGCCGCCTTGCTCCAAGCATCCAATGTTCAATTCCATATGTACGCCGATGACACACAACTTTACCTAAAGCTACGATCCCCGGAAGATATCAAACTTCTGAATTCCACACTTAGTAACACTCAATCTTGGTTGGCCGATAATCACCTCAAACTAAATGCTCTGAAAACTGAGTTCCTACTCATTTCACCTCCGGCGAAAATTACCACCACCCAAACCTGGCTCAATAACCTAACAGCACTCCATGTCCAACCGACCATCGTGGATTCTGCGAAATCCTTAGGCATCACACTCGACGCCAAGCTCAACATGCAACAGCACGTTAGCAAAGCCACAAAAGGAGCTAATTTCCAAATCAACACACTGAGGAAACTTAAACCCTTCCTCCCAGCCAAAGACTTCCAAACTGCTGTACAAGCTTTAATCATCCCTCGCATAGATTATGGAATTGTGGCCCTCAGCGGACTCCCGCTATCCACAACAGCACCCCTAAGAGCCTCCCTGAACGCTGCCGCGAGACTTATTACTGGCTCAAGAAAACATTCGCATATATCCCCAGACTTAAAATCTCTAAAATGGCTGCCTCTTGAAGCCAGAATACAGCTAAAAATTGCCGTTGTGACACACTCGGCCGTGCACCACAAGGCACCCAACTACCTCGCTCAAAAGCTGTCTATATCAGGAGGTTCGAGATCCAATAGAAGTACAAAAAATCTACTCCTGAAACCTCGTGGATTCCGGAAAGAAAAAACATACAAGCGCTCCTTCTCAGGAATGGCACCCAGGATCTGGAATGCGCTCCCTCCTGAAACCAGGCTTATCTCCTCCACTGCACTCTTCAAGAAAGAGGTGAAAACCATCCTTCTGGCCAAGATCTCCTGAACTTTTTAGATGTTGGATCAGAGACTCTGCATCGCTTTGTATTATTGATCACCTGATTGTTTCTTGGCACTATATTCTTACCTGATTGTGACACCACTATGCTACTCTCCTACTGCCGACCAATATATGATACACTTTAGTTTGCTGAATCACCGTCCCAATGCCCCCACCCCGTGTTCTCTCTATCCTAAGAAATTGGTATAAGCCATCCCTACATCCAATGGTTTCCTGAACTCTATTGTAGCGGGATCAATGACTTGCGCCGTCTTATATTATTTGTTACCTGATTGTATATCTGTATGTTTTCTGTACATTATTTTTATCTTATTATGTTAGTGACTATTATACTGATCCCATTATGTCTGTTCAGTTCTATTGCCCCTACCCCTGTCTCTGTGAAGCGCTCTGATATCTGTAAAGATCTTGTTCGCGCTATATAAAACTTTGAATAAATAAATAAATAAAGTATATAGGTACATAAAGGAGGTAAGTATATGTAGATTAAAGATATTGATAGAGGCACCGGATGAGAAATAGGGTAGTGCATTTGATATGCTTTTTCAGGAGAAAAGTAACAGACACACAGATCTAAGTACATGGAAGGTACATAGATTCACAATGGAAGTATGTACATGTAGACCAAAGATGATTTTTATTTATTTATTATTATTTATTTATTTATTTTTTCTCTCAACAACATAATTATTTTACATGTTTATACAAAGTAATACACAAAGATAGGTACATATCTGTAGTGAAAACAAATGCTTGTATACAGAGGGATATGCTGTAAATTTCTGTTTGCGTATGGTGCTTATGTGGGGAAGAGCCAAATCTTGAGTAGTTTTCTGAAGATAAGGTGGTTGTCGGTGGACCTTTTGTTGGGGGGTAAAGAGTTCCATAGTTTGGCTGCTTGAACAGAGAAGGATATGTCACCTATGTTTTTTTTCTTGTATGGTGGGATTTTGAGACGTGATGCTCCTTTAGAGCGGAGGTTCCTTTGTTGAATGTGTTTGGTGATTTTATTCCTGAAGAAGAGTGGTCCCATACCATGTATTGCTTTGTGGGTGATACAAAGCAGCTTGAACGTGGATCTTCTGGCAACTGGTAACCAATGCAGGGCTTTCAAGGCAAGGGAGATGTGGTCTCTCGGTTTGATATGCAAGAGTAGTCTGGCAGCTGAGTTCTGAATCCGTTGTAGTCTTTTCATGGTCGTTAAAGGTGATCCGTGGTAGAGGCTGTTGGCGTAATCGAGTTTGGATGGAACAAGGGAGATGGTTACTTTGACCTTGTGTGGAAATCCCTAATGAGGGAAAATTCGTCGCAGCGTTTTTATAGTAGCAAAGCTTGATCTTGCTAGTTTATCCACTTGGGCATTCATCGACAGCTTGGAGTCCATGGTCAGTCCGAGGTTTCTTACTTCCTTCGATACTTTAGGCAGTGATCCCAGTTCATCAGGCCATGCGGCAAGCGGGTTGTAATGTTTCCAATCGCCACACGTGAGTATTTCAGTTTTTGAAGCATTCAATTTGAGATGGCTCCAGGTCATCCACTGATCCACGGCTGTGAGACAGCTGAAAATTGGTGATTTTCCAATGTCTTTGGGGTATTCCAGTTGAAGGAGTATTTGCATGTCATCTACATAGTTATAGCACGTGAGGTGAAATTTATTGATCAGTACTGGTAATGACTTCATCTAGATGTTGAAAAGCATGGGCGAGATGATAGAACCTTGAGGGTCCCCTGCTTTTGTGGAGTTCGGTTTGGACGAGAAAGGTGGGGTATGGATGACATTAGTTCTGTTTCGAAGGTAGGACACGATCCAGTCTAGAGCAGTTCCCTCTATTCCGGCTTCATAGAGTCTTTGTTTCAGAGTGTCATGGTCAACCGTGTCAAAGGCAGCTGAGAGGTCCAAGAGGAGTAGTGCAGCAACCCCGTTGTGGTCAACTGTATTCTTTAGGCCATCCCAGATGGCAAGGAGGGCAGATTCAGTGCCTCTTCCCGGACGGAATCCTGTTTGAAAGTCTGAAAGTATGTCATTCTCTTCAATGAATTGTGACATTTGGGCGAACGCTGCTCTTTCTATCAGTTTGCCCAGGAACGGTCCATTTGTAATGGGTCTGTAGTTATCAGGGATCAGCGGGTCCAAGTTTGCTTTCTTCAGTAAAGGGCGTATGTATGACTTTTTGAGTTCTTCTGGAAATATTCCAGTAGTTAAGGAATCGTTGATGATTCTTCTTACTGGAGTGGCAGCGGAGGTTGTTAAAAGAATTGTCTTGAAAGTTTGTTGCGGACAGGGGTCAGAAGGGCTGCCGGCAGGCCTGCTTGCTTTGACCAGGTCCATAAGTTCATCGTGTGAGATGTGTTGGAAGGAATCGAGAGGCTTGATTAGAGCATTCTTGGATTGTTGTTTTTTACAAGGGTTAGTGCTGGTGCTTTTGTTTCTGTTTTAAGTACGATTCTAACGTGTCTGCTATGTCCGTGTAATGATTTGCCAGTTTGTCTGTGAAATCTTGAGTAACAGGATGAGTTCTTTCTAGGCAATTTTGTTTGCGAAATTCATTGAGTATTTTATAGAATTCTTTATTTGCACATTTAGCGTTTTGAATTCTGTCTGAATAGTACCTTTTTTTTTAGCTTTTTTGATAGCCAACTTGTATAATCTGTTAATTTTCTGTAGGTGAAGTTTGTCTTGTTTGGCGTTTGTTTTGAGCCAGGTACATTTCAGCTTTCTAATTTGTTGTTTTATGTCTTTTATTTCTAGGTTTCTCCAAAGCGCTTTTTTTCTCTTGTTCTGTTGTGTGGTTTTGAGTGGTATCAGGATGTCAAAAGCTTCCTGTAGTCTCTCATATAGATTTTGAACAGAATTGATGGTTTCCAGATTTGGACTGGATGTTAGTTGTGTTTCCAAGTGTTCCAAATCGAGTTTGTTCCACGGCGGATAGGTGGATGGATGTAAGGTAGTTTTAGGTGAATCGCTTAGCTTTGTTTTATGTTGGAAGGCAAGCAAGTGGTGGTCTGACCATGTGACTGGAGTTATAGTTTGAAAGGTAACTAGTTCAGTATTAGCAAAAATTACATCTAGGATATGTCCAGCGGTGTGTGTTGGATTGTGGACAATCTGATGCAGGTTCAATGCGTCCAGCCCTTTGATTATTGTTTTTGGATGGGTCATATTGGGTTTATCAAACCAAATGTTAAGGTCACCCAGAACGCATAGGTTGGAGTGTATTGTTATCAGGTTTGAAACTGTGTCTAGAAGTGTATCTGGGAATGTTGCCTTGCTAGGTGGAGGTCTGTAAAGGAGCAGGAAGTTACAGGAGGAAGACGGTGTAGGACTGCATCTTGTTAGAAGAACCTCACAATTCTTTATGGAGATGTTGTCAATTTTAGTGATATGTATTGTTTGCCTGAATACAACAGCTAGACCACCTCCTTTTTTGGCTATACGATTTTGCGTGATTATTTAATAGCCTAGAGGAATGGCTTCATGTAGGACTGGAGCCATATCTTCTCCCAACCATGATTCGGTTATGAATAGTCTGTCTGGTTTTGCATCGGTGAGAAGGTCGTAGATGTGATGCTTGTTTTTAGAGAGGGATCGAGCATTTATTAGTAGACATTTTAGTGAGCGGCCTTTGGTGATAGTGGGACTTTCTTTTGTAGAAGAGTGATAAGTATTGTGTGGGTTTGTAGCAGGTGTGTTTTTAGTGCTGGTATAAGCTGTATTAGGATAGCAGTTGTGTAGCTGTTCTGTATCGTGTTCCTCATCCAGCATGCTAAAAAGGCATTTTGATGGGTCTGCGTGTGTATGTGTTGGAGATGGTGTTTGAGAGTGAGTTGGAGTGCTGTGTTGCTTTTGTGGTGTAACGTTGTGAAGTAGACATGGGGAAGCAAAGTTGTGAGGGGTGGCATGTTGCTTATATTTTTTGCGTGTGTTTAAGGCGGAAGGTGTATGAGTCAGGGGAGGTGGTGCAGCATGTGGAACATGTAGTAATGCTCTAAATTGTCCAATGGATGAGAGGCGGTTAGGAGAGAGGTGCTGTATTGCTGTATCTGTGTTAGGTGTGGTGGAAGAGTGAAAGCTTGGCATTGGAGTTTGTTCCTTCGTGTGGTTTGAAAGGTGGGTATATGTTTGTATTTTGTGATGGTAAGTATTATGAGGTGTTGCACTTTGAAGATCTTGTTGTGCTGGTGTGTGTGATATGTTTTGCTTTTGAGGAGTAGTGAAAAAGGGTGCTGATGTATATGTTTCATGCAATGGATTTGGTTGTGTAGTATTGTTTGTGAGAGGAGGTTGTGATGTAGAGGGGGTGGTGATGTGTTTATGAGTAGAGTGTATGTTGTGTGTAGGAGGGAATGAAGTAGAGGTGAGAGTGTTTATCTTGCACTGGTTTGTTGCAAGAGTTACAAAGTGTGGTGGTGTGCAGTGTGTGTGTTGTGTGTTAGTGTTATTATGGTAGAAGGGAGAGGAGGGTGTTTGTTGGACACCTGATGGAAGGATGATTATGTTTGTTAGTGATAAAAGGTGGTCTGTTAGGTGTAATTACAGCAGGGAGAGTGTGTCTTAATGGGATGTAGTTATATATGGTGTTGATTGGCGTTGTGTTAGTGATGAGTGTATTGGTTAGTGGTATAGGATAGAGTTGTGATCTGTTTGTAGGTGATGGTGGATATGTGTGGTAGTTGGGAAAGTAGGGTGTGTAGATGTGGTTTGGTTAGATTTGTAGTGCATGCTGGTACATTAATCTGTGCATAGTGTTGTGTGTGGTGAACATTTGGTGTGAGTGTGTTGCTCTGTTTTTGGATGTGGATGGTGTGGGCTGGGTATTGCTAAATGAGAAAAAGGGCAACATTTCTGACCCTAGTCTCGAACAGGCTCAAACAGGCAACTGTCCTTTTACTCTCCACCCTTAACAGGCTCAAACAGGCAACTGCCCTTGTCCTCTCTGCCCTAAGCCTCGACGCCTGGGCTGAGACGCCCTAACCCTGGCCTTTTATAGCCCTAGTAATCAGGTGACCCCTTCAGCCAATGGGAACCCTAGCCCTAACACTATCTAATCACAACACTGGCCCTGAAATCTAGAACCAATAGGAGGCCAGGACTTTACAGCCAATCTTAGTCCTAGTCCAAGCACCGAATCAGTTCAAAAACCTTGATCTCTACGTCCAATAAAGGCCCTAGCCCAACCAGTATTCCTAAAATAAGTCCATGCAACCAATGGCACAGGTAGCCCTAGTCCCTACTTCCAATAGAAGGCCTAACCCTACTCTAAGTCCCACACCTAGTCCAGCAACCAATCACACCAGAAGCCCTAATCGCTACATCCAATTAAAGATCTAACCCTAGCCCTGGTCCCACCCTACTCCCAACAACCAATAACATAGGAAGCCCTAGTCCCTACTTCCAATTGAAATCATAACCCTAGCCCTAGTCCCAACCCTACAGTGGTTGAATCACAGACCCAGAAACCAATCAGTACCCTCAAATACCCAACCAATGAGGACATTAACCCTAATCCAATAGAAAAACCAGACACAACCACCAATCAGTGTAGACATGTACCAACCACTAGCAGGCCATATAAGGTCCCGGCGACCTCAGACAAGCTTTGCTGGCCAGGGAGTTGAAAGCTGCTTCTTCTGTTCAGAATCTCCTAGGAGACAGACAAGCTCAATCCACACTTTGGACTTCAGCAGGTAAGGGCCTCACTAACTTGAAATCTAACAATACTGTTTGAATAAAACTTTACTCCCTCTACTGGCCAAAAAACAAAGTGCACAGGCCCTAGTAAACACACTTTAAACAGCTCACAGAAGCGCCCTCCGATGTAGAAAATCCCTGTTGCTGGGGTGGGGGGGGGAGGCAGGGGGGCTGGTTTCACTGGCTTGTGAACACAAAATGGTGGCTGGGAGTGCACTGTTTTAACATACAGGTCTTAGCACGGAGCAAAGGAGACATTTGGAGGGAAAACAGAATTGTCACCAAGGAATGAGAGGGACAAACTACAGAGGTTGGACAGCAAATCCCACAATTCAACACGTTAAATGGAAGCAATCATGGGCAGGGAAAACCACAAGTTTCCACGTCTGTGCTTGTGAAAGAGAGATGGAGGTGGTTCAGAACGAGATAATGGGATAAAGAAGCAAGATTGCAGAGGAAAGTGGCGTGAAAATATGGGAGTCACAAAGACATTCCTAAGTACACTCTTGCTTCCACAAAACTTTGTAATGTTTAATTCACAAGCTCGGATTTCCAGGTATTTTAAAAAGCTCCATATTTTCCAGAAATGAAACATTTTCAGTTCTGATTAGTCATCACAGCAATATCATTAGACTTACTTATTTATTTGATATCGAATGAAAATCAGTTATAACAAGTATCAGCAAAGTCAACATGCCTAGCTTTGTATAGAGCTATACGTTTGTTGTTCTGTGACGGGTTTCAATGCACACACACATGGAGACAACCAAACACTGGCCAGATGGCATGGTGTGGCAAGCACTGGATTCTAGTTCATGTGCTTTAGGCAACACCCTTCATTATGTAGGCCACACCTGTGGTAAACATTCCAAAAAGACTATACATGCATGTATGTATGACCAATGAAAGTTCTGTGTAGATTCGGTGAGGAAACGTACTGAGTAAGACCACAAAACGGTAATTTCCCATTTAGTCTTCACTGGAATTGTGTAGTAAGCCAATATTAAACACCAAACTTGGTATAGAAACTTTGGAACCATTTAAAAATAATTTTGCTTAGTGTAAATCCATAAGGTTGTCTCAGAAATAACAGAAAAAATGTATTTATGCATGTATGTATGTGGTATTTCTATAGCATGCACCTAGCCAAAGATAGCGTAGCACTGTACATGGTCAAAGACAAACATTAAGTAAATGAGTATTAAGAGAGGAAGCTGGGTTAGCGATGGTTAACGCATGGTGGTATAGTGTTGTTTTAAAGTGGTGAGTCTTAAACTTTTTCCTAAATTGGAGCAGTGTTGGGGGGGCGGTCCTAATGAATATGGATATGTTGTTCCAGATCCTGGGTGCATAGCTGGAAAAGGCTTACCATGTTTTTTTTTTATTTTTTACACTTATTAGTCTGCAGTCTGATGGAGTCCTGGCGGTGGGTGTGCTGAGGACCACCAGAGATAATGAGTTTGTCTACAAGGTAAGCTGGGGTGCTTGTCTTTATAGCTTCATAAATGACGTTGCTGGTTCTGAAGATGCTGTGGGCTGGCAAGAGGAGTCATTGGAGTTCTATCAGTATGGGGGTGATGTGATCAGATTTGTTCAGGCCCTGGATGAGATGTGCTGATGCACGTAGGATGCTCCTAAGGAGAGACAGTGTGGAGTCTGAGAGGCCATGGAGCAGGGCATTACCACCATCCAGATGCCGGAATATGAGGGCTCAACAGCAGTTCCAATGTCACTTTCTGATTAAATGGTTTTACTTTCTTTAGAAGAGAGAGCTGGAGTCAGGTCATCTTGGATGTTTTTTGGGAATGTGTTCCTTGAAGGTAAAGTTGGTGTCCAGGGTGACATTTAGTGTTCGAAACCATCAAGATTTATGTAATTGAGCCAGGTTTGTATTGTATCTTGTTTGTTGTTCTTGGCAAATAACAGGAATTCAGTATTGGTTGGGAATAGCTTCAGATAGACACTGGATATCAAAGAAGTAGCCAGAAAATTAAAATCCCCCACTTTGAACCCTAACGCTGATGGCACCAAGCAAGTGATGCATGTGAACCCGAACCGCCCCAGAAGAGTTCCCTTGTCTCTTCCATTCAACAATCGATCTATTAATCCTTTCACCCATCCATTCACAAGCTGATATCCACCATTTCACCTTTACATTTTCTTGTCCACTCATTCTTTCATCCACCAGTCAATCTTTCACCAGTCCATCCATCCGCTGACCATTCCATCCATCCGCTGACCATTCCATCCATCTATCCGTACAGACATCTATTATCTATGCTTGCATCCATCTATAATCCATTTATAATCAATCCATCTACATATCCATCATTTGACATTCAGACATCGATGAAGCCTTTCATACATCAATTGATCCTTTGCCCATCGATTTATTCATCCATCACCCATCTTCTCCGATTTCCATTTCTTTTGTCTTCCGTCGTCTCATATTTCCTTTTATTATGCCATCCATCCTTCCTCTCGACATATGAATTGCTTTGCCATCATTTTACCTACTCATCAGCTCAGATTTCAGTTTTCTCTGTCATTCTTTCATCCACCTTCTCAAGTTTCCATTTACTCTGCGATCCATCCATCCATTCATCCTCTCACATCCCCATTTACTCTGCCATCCTTTCAATCTAGCCACTCATCCCTCCATCCTCACAGTTTCCTTTACTTAGTTATCCTTTCACCCATTCATCCATCCTCCTGTATTTCAATTTAATCTGCCATTCATACCTCTTAGGTTTCCATTTACTCTACCATTTTTTCATCCACTCATTCTCTCAGATTTCCATGTACTCTGCCACCTTTGATTCCATTTAATCAACCTTCCTTTCATCCACCCATCATCTCATCCACTCGTACACCCATCCTCCCACCCACTGATCCAACCCTCCTTTCACTCTTCTATACTTTCATCCACCCATCCATCCATCCTTTCACCCACTCGCCCATCCAACATTTCACCCACCAACCTTTTCACCCACCCATGCATCCTTTTAACCACTCACCCTTTCATCCACATTTTATGTTAAAATATTTGTACAGCGCACGGACACCAAGCGGTTTCATGGCGCTAGGAGCGGAAGGGCAGTAATGGGAGGCATTATTACTCCTAGGCTTGCCGAAACAGATGAGTTTTCAGGAGTTTCCTTAATAGAGTGTAGCAGGATGTTGATCTGAGTTCGTTCGGAAGTGAGTTCCATGACCTGGGGGCCAGAAATGAGAATCTGAGGCCACCATGTTTTTTCCGCTTGAAAGCTGGGATGGTAAGCAGGTTATGGTGTGAGGAGCGAAGAACGCGGGAGGGGGCATACCGATGGATCCTGGAGGTGATAAAGAAAGGGCCCTGATCAGATAGTGCCTTGAAGATGGTACAGCCAAGTTTGAAGATGCAACGTTTAGCCACTGGAAGCCAATGAAGGTTCCTCAACAAAGGAGAAACATGTAGGTGTTTGGGCTGGCGAAAGATAAGCCTGGCTGCTTGATTCTGTACCACCTGCAGGCGGTGAAGCTGGTAAGCTGGGATGCCAACATAGAGAGCATTGGCATAATCAATACGAGAGGTGACCAGGGCCATGATGACAAGAGTGAGGGCCTCAGTAGTCAGGAACCTGCAGATTTTCCGGATTCTGCGCAGATGGAAGAAGCATGAAGAGGTAAATGCACTGATCTGGGGTTTCATTGATAGGTCTTTGCAGATAATGACACCAAGACTCTTCACGGAGTCTGCAGGATGGGGGGGAGTGCCCAGAGCGGGTGGCCAAAAGCAAGAGTTCCAGGGGTTTGCAGGCCCCCCGGTTAAGACTAGCTTTGTTTTGTCTGGATTGAGTTTCAACTGGCTATGACACATCCATTCACATATCAATCCTTTTACTCACCCATCCTTCCATTCTTTCATCCAGTGATCCTTTCACCTATTCATCCTTCCATCCACCCATTGTTTCACCAACTTATCCATCTTCCTTTCACCATCTCATCCACCCATCCTCTTACCACTCATCCATCATTCCAGCCTTTCACCCACTCATCCATCCTTTCAATTACTCATTCGCAGCTCGTACATCCACCTCTCCCTTTTCTATCAGCCTATATATCTTTATTCCTTTAGCGATAATTATAAGCTTGTATTTGCCAAGTTGCAGATAAAAGAGGCCCATAAAGAACCCTGCCTCTACTGTATCTGGTAAAGCGAGAGGTTCACAACGCCCCTGCTGGACATCCAAGTCTGAATGATGTGTAAGCACTGTTTGTGCCATTGGATGTCTGAAGCGGAGGAGACTTTCAATTAGAGTTATGTATCACTGGCTTATTGGTGAATCTTGATGCTGTTATCTGAGAGTAGAGCACCAAGTGACTCCATGTAAAGTTTTATAGATGCAAAGTTGGAGTATGGAACCCTGCAGGACTCCACAGGCGATGGGGATATTTTATGACTTAGAGGTGCCCATATGAACCAGCTGGTGTGGGTTGGAAAGGTAGAAGGAGAACCAGTGAAGGGCATTGCTGGACTATTCCATTCAAGACTCCAGGGGTGCATATGAGGGTGTGGTGGTTGATAGTGTTAAAGGCAGAGGAGAGGTTCATAAATATCAAGAGGCCGGGGTCATCTTAATCAGTGGTTAAGAAGACATTGTCTACGATGTGTTAAGTAGCGGTCTCCATGCTGCAACATGATTTAAAGACAGACTGGTAGACAGGCAGGATTTGGTTAGAATTTTTGTGATCTGGGACTTAAAAATAGACTATATTTTCAATGATCTAGTTGATGAATACTAGGTGAGCGGTGGGACGGTTGTTGGCGAGGTCATCACCACTCTTTTAGGAAACAGCTAAAAACCTTCCTATTTCCCTAAAGCACTCTCTCTTCTCTCATCAGGACAAGTAGGTCAGCCTTTAGCACTGGGAGGCCTCCGGGTAGCCATTCACTCTATAAATGGTCTTTTCATTCATTCATTCATTCATCAGGGTCTAGTGTAGGTTTCTTTAGGAGTCGGAGTATCTGCCTTGTTTTGAGAGATTCTGGGAAGATACTTTGAGTGAAAGAGGCACTGACAATGGTAAGTATGGGTAAGAGAGCATCCCCATGGAGATATTTGATGAACAACATTGGTAAGGCATCACCTTCATAAGAAGTGACTTTGAGGTAGAAGAATATGTCAGTGAGATCTGGGTGAGATAGGGCTTTGTAGGCTGACCGTTGAGGGATTCTACAGGAAGGCGAGGATGTAAGAGATTTAAAAGCTTAGTGTCACTGATGTGATGTCCTATCCTCTGTATTTTGTCACTGAAGGAGAGGTTGATGCCACAGCACTTTTCTGTGGAGTGAGCAATAGGTGGGATTTGAACGGGGTTCATGCAGGGCTTGATTGTCTTGAACAGTGTTCTGCTTCTGTTGGTGCTGCATTGATGGTGTTGGTATAGTAGTTTGCTCTGGCTGATCTGATGAGCTGTCTGCATGTTGGACAGAAGGACTTTAGTAACAGGGAGTTCCCAGGAGTCCTGCTTTTCTTCCATTTTCATTCCTGCCTGCGGGTGGAGCATTTATTGTCAGCAAGGTCTTTAGAGTACCAAGGTACTGAAGGCTTTGACTACACTTGCATGTTGTAATTTGTTTTAAATAGTTAACATTCCTTAGAAAGGTGCTGGCGTCAAATGTGCATTGATAGGGTGAACTGAAGAAGTCTTTGAGTAAATGTCCCAAAAAATTTGATATACTGTGAGTTTGTGAACTAATTTACAAACCTTGAATTTGAGTCAACCAAATGGTCAGCTGACAGGAGCTGAACACTACTGCTCTGGCAGCCATTTTGGAGTTTACGAAATGTGGTGAAAACAATGTTTTTGGCCATGTTGGGGAAGTGAGGATAATTTTTTAGTTGCATGGTTCTCAAACTAGCTACCATACTGTGATTTACAAACCACTGTGTATAATATTGGCTTTGTTTCACAACCGGGGTGCCCAAAAAAACAACCCCAGGGGGTCAGTGAACCTCACAAAAAGTGTCACAGATGGGTGAATGGGTGCTGGTACAGGACCACAAGGCTTGTTCTGCTCCCAGTATCTGCAGGGCAAAGCCAAAACTCATGTCCTGTGGGAACTCAGGTATGGGTACTGAATACAGTTACCGCAGGCCTGGGTAGAGGGCATAGATAAAGTCGATATATTGAGCTCCAGGCTTTCTGGACATCTCCAGAGGTCACGCCTAGTGGGTATAACAGGCTTTCATGTGGTACAAAGGACTGAACAGGCTGAAATATGGGACCAAGGTACGGGCTTAAGATCAAGACCTGTGTGTAGTGTCCACAGGACACTGAAACAGGCAGGACCCTGCAGGTACAGACACAGAGCAACATGAGAGCATTGAGAACACATTGGCTGAGTACAGCGCATGGCTAAATGTCCAATGCTCCATCCATTGCTTGTAGGTCATGACAACAGGCCATTCCATGATGGCGCTCCAAATGCAAATACTGGGTACTGGGTGCAGGGCATTACTCGGTGTCTCAGGTCCTGGCTCCCGATGCATAATACCAACATTTGGCATCCTGAAGTAAAATTATTCAGAAATACCAGAGGGAAAACTATTCAGAAATACCTGCAATCAAATTTTTCTCAGGAATGCCCTTGTCAGGACAGGGTGTGAAACAGCTGGTAGAACTCAAAATGCATAAAACGCATCCTGAAAAGAAAAGATGTAATTGTTATAATGACCACAGCAGAACTACCTTTGTGAAATACAATGTAACCTTCAAACCTCTAAGAATAAAAATAAGAAAGCACATTGCTCATTTCGTGAACAGAAATCCACCCTCAGCATCCGACAAAAAAGTTCTTAAGACCCCATGCAATCATTTGTGAGGAGCCCCATCAAGCACACTTTGAAATACTTCCATGAGAATATGGTCAAGATCTGAAGAGACACACAAGGGAAATCCATCTGTCTACAGGGTATGTAACAGCCCTCTGATAGATCACAGAGAACTACGAAAGATGCACCTGTATCTCTTTTGGTTGGGTACCAATTCCATCCGATCAAACTGGCAGCTGCTATCCAAGCAATAATTATGTGATCTGGTCAGTATAAGTAGATACTTCAGTCGCCAGCCGATCAGTCCCAGCAGCAGTTTTCAAGTACGCGGCTTTAACAAAAGTCATTGCTAAAAAAAGATGGCGCAAGCCCAATAACCCAGGAACCAGTTTACATTTTTTTGTGTTCAAAAACGTAACTTTCTTTCATAAGAGTATTATTAGCAGATATTCATATAGGAAGTTGAAAAAACAATTGCGAACTTATTAAAACCTTAGAGAGCTCTCATTTTTTAAGCTTAACATTTTTAATTCAGGGAAGTGTTACTTGTTTGCTGTGTGCAACATTCTCTACAGCTAACTTACAAAACATATTTCACTCATTGAAATGAAATGTAATGGCTACAATACGTTGCATCTGTAAACTTTAATCACAAACGTACCTATGGAAAAATATATATATCTCAATATTCGATTGTCTCTTCCGCCTCTCATGACACCTGCTCTGTATAGTGCACCTCCCAGCCTGAAGCACAGACATTTAACAGTCTCTGAATTGCTAATGTCTTTACTTGGCACAAGGAAACACATTGCACAAAGAAAAGGAATACATTTATGAAATGTAGACAAGAGTGTGAGTTATGACACTGCAGGGAGGTTTTGAGGTTAAACTGATTTATGTCCATTTTTGCATATTCAAATAAACTAAAATAGTCCGCATTAACTTCCTAGTACTCCGCATTGTCACACTCCTCTTGGTAAAAGAAGGCTATTAGATCTTTTCATCCAATTAGGTCAAATAATAGAGAGACTCATACTCTTGACAAGGACGTCAATGCTGGTGCGTGGAGGAGTGAGAAGCTACTCCATTCACTGTGCTTCCTTGATAAAATGTGGATTTATATTGTGGCCTCTGGTGGACGAGCTTTGGTGTCACAGGCGAGGGCCACAGAAGCATCAAGGTCAAGGTGAGGCAAACATGAAGCTGCACTCAGTGCTTAATTTGTAATAGAATGAGCCCCGGTGCCCAAAGCTGTGCTCAGAACAGCAGGTGCTATTAAATGCTGGCATACCAAGGCTAATAGTCGCATCTTTTTTTAGGTCTCGCCTAGACGAAAGCAAAGCAAAGCTTTGCTGTCTAGGGCGAGACAACTTATGTTGTTACTTCTGGGGGATTGTGGACAGCAAAGTGCCACGCGCTTTTTCTTGCCGAGATTTAACCTCGGGAGCGCACACGTCGCCGTGCCTCATATTCCCATTCGCAAACAAAGCCTCACTCACGCATGCGCACATACACAGCCATACACACACTGCATACACACACGCACCCCCCCTTAAACAGACACACGCGCACACAGACAGACAGACGCACGCACAGACACACTCAATCAGACACACACGCGTACACCCCACCCCCACTCACCCCTCCTCTCCCTCAACACACTCACCGGTTCTGGCGGTGCTCGGCGGCGGTTCTGCCTCTCGGGCGGCGGTAGCGCTTTGCGGGGCTCTCTCACCACATGAGAGCCCCGCCTTCCCCATGCGCCCGGCCGCTCTTCACCCGGTCCCCCATCTCGGGACCGGGACTCAATCAGGAGCCTTCGTGGCTCCTCGGGCAGCTCTCGCTCTCTCGCCGCGATGGGGCGGGACTTCCGGTTGGGGCCGCGATGGGATTGGCCGGCTGCCCAACCGCTTCCGGGTCATCGCAGGCAGCGCGGCGGCCCGGCGGGGACTTGAAATTACACGCATTTAACTCGTTTTAACAGTGACTGATTGACCGTGATAGACAATTACATATGGATTACAATGTACTGTAAGTATTGGTTTTGAATCTCAGCTCAAGAGATTATGCGGCGACATTTCACCGAGAGGCATTGAACGCGTGGCTCTGAGACCGGCGAAAAGGAAAATGGGCGTTTCTTTCACAAATTTGTGCTTGAAAAAATGATACACTTTACAAATTGAGCAGGGAAAACAAGGCCCAAGTATTTTTCACGCCAAAGTGGCATTTTTCTTTCAAGTCATTCCAATGTGCTGGTGAACATTTTGTGACGGAAGATTTTGAAAGACTCTTGGGATTTTCTACAAAGGTGGGCTTTTTTTTTCACTCATTTCACACCATCCATTTGTCATGCCCTCTTTTTGAATCCGCCACCACCTCCTCTGCCACAGGTATGCTACGTTTAGAAGTATTTGTCTAGCACTCTTATAGCAAGGTTTCTTGGCTCTAAAATACTTATAATTTGATTCCCTGAAGCTTCTGAATTATAATGAAAACAAACAGGTTTTCATTTGTGATTTACATGTAAAATAGATGATTCGATGCGCATTGATAGTGGTAATGAATTTATCATTTTTACAGGGGCACCCAAAAGGTGCAATAGGTCTCGCATTTGCAAGAGTTTAAGCTATTGGCATTGTAAATGACAATGCCTTTTATTTATGTTTTAAAAACCAACACGTAAATAAAAGGCATTGCCATTTACAATGCCAATAGCTCAAACTCTCACAACTGCGAGACCTATTGCATTGAAAATGCTTGTCTATATTTGGACTCTTCCCGGATGCTGATTCTTACACCAGGGAAGGTCCCTTATCAAAGGGAATTTTACACATTATACGTTCACTTTACTCTGCGCCCCATGGATGTCTTTACCTGGCATCGCATTGACGCAGGCTTCTTGAGTACATGCTCTACCATATTATAAATGTCTACATTCTTACCTGATCAGTACAACGGTTATACAGATGTAGGTCTCTAAACATACTTCAGTAGCCGTGAAGAAGTCTTGGATAAAGACAAAACATGGGTTGGCTGTGCTCGGATTAAACCACATATTATTAAGGCAGTGCTTGTACTGAACAACACATTGTCAACATCTATATTTTCATTATGTAGAACACATTGGACATTGCTATGATTGTATCTGTACTTCAAAATTTGATATGCTATTTCTATTTCTATACTCGTGCTATAACCTTCTATGCCTAATAAAATAGTGTTTCCAATTGAAATCTTGACTACAGAAAGTTACGCATTCGTAATTAATTTTTTTGTGCTCCAGATTTGACAATGTCTATGACTGCCCTTCCTTGCATCAGGAGTGCTGTCTGTGGCAGCACATAAGTCCATTTACTGCCCACAGCTCGTGGAGGGTTTCAGTGCTGGTTGTATTGTATTGCCTGACCCCATGTTGGCCCCCATGAGATCAATCTGACTCAACTTGCCTGACTGTAACATGGCAGCCTATCCTCATTCCATTTCCTATCCTGCCACCCTCGTATTCTACACCCACCCATCTCTGGACTCAATGACCTTCAGTCACTTACTGATCTTCACACTAAGCCGGCTGAACACGAATCCCGTGGCCGATTCCCGGTGGAGCTGCTCTGACAGCTATAGGGGAGAGTGGCTCTGGCACACCGCTATGGCCGTCACCTACCCAGCTGAACTTGGGACATATGTCTCGTCAGTTTCTCTGCTGCTGTCTCCTTCCTGTGGTTTTCCAACTCTGCTTGGTCTTTTTTTGGGTCTTTATTTTTTTGTTCGCTATTAACTCCTCTCTTGTCCTGTCTCCTGAATCTGTGAACCTACCTCTGACCGTGAAGACCTAGTTTTTTGACCAATGCCTGGAGGAGCTACTTGATAGCTAAAGAGGAGATGGACTGTGGACTACCCCTTCAGCCGTCACCTACCCATCCGGTCTTTGGACAGAACTTACTTTGTCTCTCCGTTGTATTCTCCCTCCTACCCCTTTACACCACCCCCTTTCTCCTTTATGCTCCATTTATCCCTCCTCTTTGCTCTTTAATTGTTTTCTCGATGAGACCTAGCTATTTGGCTGATGTCAAGTGGAGCTACCCGATAACTAAAGAGGAAATGGGCTGTGGACTTCCCCTCGGCTGTCACCTACCCAGCCGGACTTTGGGCAGACTCTCCTTCGTCTCTCCATCCTATCTACGTCCAACCCCTTTACCCCACCCCTTTACCCCTCTAAGCTCCATTTATTTTGTCTTCTACTCTCTTGAAATGTTTTTCTAGTAACTGATGTAACGTGTAATTTATGTAATTTTGTAATTTCTGCGGAACCTTATGTAAAGCGCTGATACCTCCGGGTCTAGCCAGCGCTATATAAAACTCTCAAAATACATAAATAAGTATTGCTCCACCGCTGCTAATTGTACTAGTTCTGGTAGTCTTAAACCCACTTCATGACTCTGTAATCCACTACCATATATTTATTGCATCTTTATCTAACTCTTAAAGATTCCTGCCCTTCCCTTTGTGACTTTTTTTACGGCTTTCTCTTTCTCCTTCTTTCCCCTTTGTGTGTTTTCCCTCTGTTGCTCTCAGTAAATCTCTGATAAGGAAAAATAAGTGTCAGGCCCCAAAAATGAGTGCCGGTAGGCCCACCAGCAACCACTGCGCCAAATTAAGTACTGGAGGTGTTTATGCACGGGGTGAAGTGAAGAGATAAGAGGGTGACAGAGTCAGGTGAAAAATTTGATAAACCAACTGCAAGTTAAATATGAAGATTTGGAGGGGAAGTTCAATAGAAGTAACTTAAGAACTGCAAGATGCTTAAAGGCACCACCCTGGGAAATAAGTATGTCACTCACCCTGGTGACTCTAGTAAACATTGGGGCATATTAGCTAGAACCTCGTTAAAATTATCGCCATTTTAGCGGCAGGAAACTGCAGCTAAAACAGCGATAATGGGCTTGCTAATATGCGTTATAGAATTCCAATAGAAGCCCCGGTTAGATGTCCTGCACATCTGACCTTGGCTTCTATTGGAATTCTATAACACATATTAGCAAGCCCATTATCGTTGTTTTAGCTGCAGTTTCCTGCAGCTAAAACGGCGATAATTTTAACGAGGTTCTTGCTAATATGCCCGATAGTCCTTCAACACCACCACCTTCTGACTTGTCTTTTCCAGTACAGGAACGAGGTGGAGTCTTTTGTCAAAGCATCTGGGAAGTTTGAGTCCACACACAGCCCCACCCATGACTGTCCTCGCAAGCTCATCCTCACACCAGACTGGTGCTAATAGCTGAAACAAGATACTACTACTCTAGACAACCCTGAGGCATATGATCTTACAAAGAAGACCTGTGGACTTCTTCCACTGAGCCCTGAGCAAGGTCCAGATAGGATGTGCCAATAGGAGTGAACTGTGCCGGCTACAATAATTTTTATATGGGTTATGGTGGAATTGTCTCTGTTGATCAATTAAGGAGTTCGATATCATTGCACCAGTGTACTTTATCATTAATGGAACTAAAATACTGAATAGATATGACAACCATGATTTCAGGCAAAGGCTGCTTATCGATTTTTCGGAATCAACATTTTCAGTTACCCTTTTGGTTTCTTCGCCCCAGTCACCCAACTGAATGCACAAGGCCACACAGTGGGGAGGTGGTTGGACCATAGAAGGTAATTCTAGAAGGACAGTGTGGTACTATGAGTTTGATAGACATTTTGGTAATTTAATTTTATTCCTACAACTCAATTCCTGCTCCTCTCTTCTTATACATTGAACGATTTCTTAGCAGAAGGGCTGCCTGTATCTCCAACAATGAGGTCAGCTAAAGATATTCTTGAACATTAACTTACCTAGTACCATTTCTGGTGCTTATCCCCAAGCATGGGGCTTCCTAAAAAGCATGGGGTGCACCCCATGACACTGTATGATCACATGTACTTGTGATCTACACTATATTGGCATGACCACCAGGAAGGTCAATACACGGATGGTGGAACACCGTAGTAATTTCAGGTGTAAACACTCCAATACAAAAATGACCACACATTTTCTGGAGAAGGGACATACCCCTAATGACATGCGGTGGGTAGTTTTGGAAATACAACAGCCACACACAGACATGGAGAAAAAACTGCTAGAGAAAGAACAACGTTGGGTTTTTAAACTCCGTTCTCATATTGTGGGTTTGAACGATGACATCCCTTGGGGACAATTCACATAATAAGAATACGGAACTTGGTGATTAAAAACAGTAATTCGCATTGACTTATCCCAAAAAAAACAACATACAGTAAATAGTACTTAGAGCTAATTGTTGGAGTTGTTTAAATTGCCCTGACGGATAATTCCCATGAATCCCGACCTTTTTATACTTTTTTTTTTTTTTTAAATATTGTGGCAAATCGCTTGATAATAACAATGAATCATAGAAGTATGCCCAAAATTAACTGAATACAATAATGGTCATCCCAATAAAGAAATATCTGTTCTCCAAAATTGCTAAAGTGTACTGAATAAACCTAAGATGGCCGCCAACATTGATCGCGTTTACTCGACGCGCTCTAGCCCTCGATAGAGCGCTACGTGCAATGCGGAAGTAACCGGGCAAGCTGAGTTCTTAAAACTAACCCGGTCTCCCCGGTCCAACAACATTCAGACCGAGGAGGCGCGAGTAGGTGCTAAAGAGGGAGGTATCCTGTTAGCAAGTAAGTGTAATGAAACAAGTGTTTGGCAAATGAAGTGCCGTCTGTTACCGCTCTGCGGGCTGATCGACAAGCGCACAACCTTGCAGGTCATAAGAAACAAGACAAACAGATGAATTATCCGCCCTGTTTCCATCTCTCTCTTTTTAGATTGCTGGGATACTGAACCCCTTCGAGTCCATGGGGCGCAATTAGGTCCCACTACATGTATGTAAATATGTATGAGTGTGAGAGCAAGGTGAGTGTTTGGTTTTCTCACAGCAAGGTGTCTATCACGTTTTTATGCATGAAAACTACCACGTTTTATGCATGAAAACAATCAAGTTTTTTATACATGAAAACGTCCTGTTGAGGACCACGGGAAATGGAATTATTTTTTTCCTCGTGCAATCCAATATGTGTTTATGTGTGTTCATGTTGGGGATAACACCCCTTGACTTTTCAAGTTGTTCTTTGTCTTACAGGAACCTCGTGATTCAATTGAATACGTAGGTACTACATGCATGCACTAATGTCGATTGCAGCATTTTATTAAAAAGCTCATTGCCGCGTTTAAGGAGTGGCGAACACAGGGCTGGTCCCTGTGTAGTCCCGAAGAAGTGCTTGGGGGATGCACGAAACATGTTGACAGGAGTTGATAGGTACACCTTGACACATTGCGTTTAGGGGTCCTAGTATTTCCATCCCATATTTTAATGTTACCACCTGGAAGCAGGAATAAAGTTTATTGAAACCTCACTAGGCAGGTATTTTTAAACCAATCACTTAGACCACTCCACTATCACACCCGCACCACACATAGTCAAACTATAAGTGCTCCTACGTAGTTCGCCAGTCGCAGCACGCCCCAGTCCGTAGAGGACTGGGATGGCCCCTATGATGAAGCATGTCACCATGGGGCAACCCTGGTGAGTGAGGGGACACCAAGAAAAAGAGCAATTCTCTTTTTCCATCTACTATACCTACCAGTCCAACCCCAATGAGTGTTGTGAATGGAATTATAGTGATCGGCTAGGCTTTTTGATTTCTGTTCTCAGGAATCTTCTGTTGACTACAGTATTTGGAGGGTGAGCCTATGCCCTTTCCTCCCTCTACCTCCCTTCCCTTTTGTACTACTGCCTTGCACAGCACATGAATAGGATTGTGCCTGAAAACCCACCAGCTGCCATGCTCCGCACAACATATACATGGATCTATCGCTTTGAGTTACGTTTCAAGATGCGTAAAACACACCAGGTGAACGGTGAACTAAGATGTCCCTTTGGTCACAAGCGGGCAGAATTTCTGCATTTGAGCTAAAACTGGAGCTTGACTCTGTATGTCAAAGCCTGGGATGGTGCTGCATGAATCGACCTCAGTGCTATAAGTGGCCATATGAGATACAACTAACAAAATGTGATATATAGGGAACATTTAACCAGTAGAGTGGGAAGATGTCTTATAGTTGCAGACGTGTCACTTAAGGCTCTGTCCTGCACTGATTGTGGACCTCATCCGTCTCCAGTGTAAAGAGGACCGCCCAGTCATATGTTCAACTATAGTGCTGCAGATTGTGTTAGAAGAGACGAGTTAAGCCATTCTTGTCTGCAGTGGTAATCATCAGGTCACGTTCTTAGAGGTAGTGTCAGCAGGCTGTCATGTCAAGCTCAGATGATGCAATGCTGCCTAAAGACATTCAATCCGTCTTTGAACCCTAAGTCCTCTTTGGAACTGATGGGCAACTTCTTTTCATCTGATCGGATTAAATGCCTCCATATTTCAACTTGGGCCCACGTGCAGCTTGGTAATCATGAGCAGCAGTCAGCTTGAATAAGGTATGAGGCAATGGTCTAAAGCAGGGCAGAGTGCAAGGCCCCCAGCTTTTCTCTTACCTGCAGGATCTTCCTGGTGCCCCCTGACATCTTGGTGTCTTACGCTGGTACACTGGAAGTATGCCATTTTGTTGCCATGGCATTTTCCACTTAATTATTAATTTACTAAACGTGTTGTATATTCCACCATCTGCTGCACAATTTGCACATTTTAACCAAAAAAAATGTCTTTAGTTGAAACAGATCAAAAGTTAACTTTAAGTTGATATTAAAAGCACATGAGACTCCCCACAGTTAAAGGCTGTACGTTGAAAGCATTCTTTTTTTGGCGTGTTACTCATGGAATTGCAGTATCTGAATTATTTATGATAGGGGCAGAGGCTGGTACCACCTTCCCCTCACCCAGGGCATTAAAAGGTAATTTAAAGAGAACCATAATGGGTGTGATCTGTGCCATGGCACACCCATCCTTGTGGTGAGCCCAAGGTCTGTAGTTCATACTCTGGGTCAACACGGTAAAGAGAGTGGGTCAGGATCAGTCAACGGGTCTAGTTTTGCTGAATGAATCAGTGGGAGGCACGCATGAAGGGAAACTCTCTCCGGTCCCGATTACTTCCGGATCAACCAATGTGAGTGCAGCTGTCCACGTTCAAATCAACCAATGAGATTGCAGCCCTCCATGTTCAAATCAACCAATAGGAGAGCAGCCAGTGGCTCTGTCTGCGCGAGGTCTGGCAGTGTATGAGAGAGGTCTAATGTGGCAATGGCACCACTGCCTGTGTTGTGGGAGCAACAACATTCTTGAAATAAAAACATGTGCGTGTCGCTCACAGTTCGCAATGCTGCTACAGCAACACTTTCTTTACAGGACAAGTGTACAACTGTTTGGCCACTGCACGGTCAATTGAATCCTAAATGCAAGCATTACAAATCTCAGAGCAATGACATTTTTTCATGCTGATTCCTACTCAAAATATGCACCAGTTGTCTCTTTGTACTTCTTCATAAGCTTTGTCTCTCTTTTTTTTACTACAGACTTGTGTCTTCCTTGGAACCTCTACCTCTAATTCTCTCTGCCCACCTCATCTACTCTGTACGGGATTTCCTACCAATGTTAAGGATATATCACTAACATTTTAACTAGAACTTCTCCATTGTACACAACAGTCTAGAGGTCTGTAATGTAGTATGGACCTTGTGACCGCATTCGAGAGAAATATTGGAAAGAGTGTGCATGCTACTGTCAGACAGGTCTATCTGATAATTAGTTGAAGCATATTCAAGTGGTAGCCCTCCCTCTACCTTTGAGCTGGACGTTTTACAAATTATATTATTTTTTCAGTTAGGAAACGCAACTCTTTGACATGTGTTTCTGCAATATGAGACTTCTGCAAAACTGTTGTAGCACAAATAGATTTATTCTTCCATTACAAAAAATCAAATACGTGTTTTCCCCCTGAGAGGCCGCAAGAAATATACAGTATGTTAGAATTACTAACCCCGGATGGACCGCTGGTTCAGGAAACATGAGGGTTTAGCTGAGGAGTCAAGATAGGCTTTCTAAATTGTTCACTTCCTCCAGAAACTTGAGCATTTCCCATTAAAACTCAACTCTAAACCAGGCCCCGGATCACTTGTTAGCACCAAAAGGGTCACTAAAATGACGGTATTCAGAAAAGACAAGTAAAAGTGCTATAGACACTTCATATGGACATCTAACAAAATAGATGCGTGCTAACCCAGACCGCTGTTCCCTACTGAGGAGCAGGGATGCCTGCACTCCATTTACTCCATCCTTATTAAGTGCAGGTACCCCGAGTCGACAGGACAGGCCCATTTAGAGTAATGAGAAGAATCAAATAATGGAAGCAAACTCAATGCTGGCAGAGTGAGTGTTGGTGGGTTTAGTGATGGTCAACCTTTCAGTGCTCGCCCCTCAAAAAGGCTTCCTAATGCCCCAGAAAGTGCCGTCGAGTGCAGAGGGAGTGCATTTTTGACCAATGTACTTAATCATTTTGGTTAATACACAATTTCATCTACATATTAATAGAAATAAAGAGCTCAAGAGGGAATTATTGTTCTACAAGTCACAAAGTTGCATCAAACCATACTATTCTGTGTGGGTAGATCTTGTGGCCAAACATCAACAGTGCCCAATATTGTCATTGTGGTCATATACGCTGGTGAGGACCCACAACTATCGATAATTGCGTGATGCCCAACAGAGAGCATTGGCTTGAACTAGTCTTGTGAGCAGGAGCAATGCCTGGTGCATGAACTCCTATGGGACTGACGTCTATGCCAGATCTACTGCACATTGTGTGCTGCACAGTACTATCTAGATAGGGTGCACCAGTGTTGGGCAATTTAGTACTATCATTTCCACCATCCGTTAGGCCCCAAACTGACCCCTACTAAATATTACCTTTGTATTGGTAAATTTCTATGAACACATTTTTGCATCTGCATGTTGGTTCAAAGCATGCTGCAAAATTACACCACCAGTGATGCATAACTGCTCGACAAAGGTGCATTTTTTTTTATTACAGCCCCATTTCGTGTGTTATTTATCACGCTGTAGTCTAAAGAGGGAATTTATACGAGCTGCAAACTACAAGGGGTGGACAGTGGACTCATTAAATTATCGTTGCTCATTTATCAATATGAAAAACAGCACATTTATTTATAAGACCTTGCTTCCTTTTCTTTTATGATCACAGCAGTGGAAGCCCCTTCTCATTCCCTTGTGAATGCCTCATGAACAACAAGAGATTGTCAAAATAAGCAATAGGAAATCCTTCTTCTAAAGAGGTGTAAAAAGTAAAATGCTCAGTCTGTGGGGGGAAAACCCGCTCTACAGTGGCGACGAATGTGCAAAAATGTGCACAAGCTCCCCACTCAATACAAGTATGACTCAATTGAGTTTTTCTTTCTTTTTCGTTGGCACACATATTGTTTAGTTTGAATGCAGGGTCTGATTTCACCTGTAAATACACGGGAAAAGACACACTTCCATGAACCTTCCACTCATCCACATGGATGGTACAGCAGGACAGTGCACCCTATGTCAACTTTCTTAATTAATACCTCAAACTGTGCTTTTCCTCCAGTGACCAATTCATTGATATGCCCTATACTTCAAATGACCATTACTTCTTCCTGGCCGTAACTACAACTGACCAATACTTCGACTTGCCCATTAACTCACTTAATCATGCTTTGATCTGCCCGTTACGTCAACAGAACATCACTTCGACCTTCACATTACTTCCACTGATCATTACCATGGCAAGGTCATTACTTCAACTGCTCGTTGCATCGACTTGCCCATTACTTCAACAGATTATTACTTCAACATGACCATTAACTGGCAGATCAAGAACTTTGCAATGTCCAGCTTAAAAGATTCAATCAGAGTTTGAGAGCGCTGGGACTCATTTTGCAAACATGTGATGTGTGGAGAAGGATAATGGCCCATGCTTAAGCCACATGCATGTAGCATGGCTGTGTGCAGAAGTCAATTTCTGAGTATAATAGCAGTTTGTCATGGTACATAATTCTCAACTGAGATATCCCGAAAAGTGCTGTCCAGTGTGCTTCATTGGTTCGAAAGGAGGACAAATGGTCATGGCCAGGCCTTAGAACAGTTCACCAATCTGAAGAAAGATAGAGCCGGACACGCCTGAAGAGGTTCATGAACGGAGAGATGGTGGCAGGCAGCCCACTTTTCTCTGGCCGGCCTGCGTCCACCTCATCCATACGTGGTGCTCTCTTCGAGGCTCGCTTGGAAGAGCGGCTGTTGTTGTTCTTGTTGAGGAAGGCCAAGTTGGCCACCTCTTCTTCCTCCTGGGCCCCGGAGAGCTCCTTGATTTGGGGTGAGGCGTTGGTTCGCAGGTACTGCCAGGCCTTGCGTCCGTTGTGGTCTCTGAGGTGCACGTCTGCGCCAAAAGCCCCCACCAGCACCTTTATGAGCATCTCGTGGCCCTGCATGGCCGCAATGTGCAAGGGCGTGAGGCCGCCGCTGGCCCGGGCGTTGATGTCCACCGGTAGGCCTTGCGCTTCGGAAAACTGCATCAGCTGGATCAAGTCTTCGTGCTTGCCGTGTTTGGCCAACCAGTGGATGGCCGAGAAGCCTGTCACGAAGTCCCTCACGTAGAGGAGGCTGGGGTCAGAGGTGAGCGGTCCATAGATGCTGTCATACTGCCCCTCTGCTGCCGTCAGCATCCATTCATGCTCCAATGGGTCCAGGGCCAACGGGGCGTAGGCAGAAAAATCTTCAGAGCCCAAAGACCAAGGATGTTGTGAGTAGGAGTCCTCCGGGGCGGCTGCCCCCTCAGGGCATGGAGGGGCGCCCTGATTCTGCGCCTGCCACGTTGGTCGTCTGTCTGGGCCCCCACACTGGTCCCCAGGTCCTGCCTCGCCTGTCCCGGGGGCGCCGAGCTCCTTCCTGTCTGTGGGGACCGCGATGCTGTTCCTCTGCGAGGGTATACTCCACATGCCCCCCAGGGGCAAGGCCCCCGCGCCGCCCTGAGAAGCCTCCTTCAGAAGGCGCAGGCGCCTGCTGCTCATGCTGCCGCCGGGAGAGGGCATCCTACCGCCGGGGGCCACCTGCGGCCCCGGATCCCCCGTCCAGGAAGGTGGCAGGCTCTCCCGGTGCCACCGCGCCGAGGGCCTGTGCGCCTCCGTGAGGCTCCTGAGCTGAGACCTCCGCGCCCGGCTGGACTCTGGGGACGGCTGCGGCGACCACCGGGCCTGGCGAGCGTCCGCAGGCGGCCCGCGGGCCTGAGACTTACGCTCCCAGCTGGCCTTTGCGGCGGGGCCCGGCTCCGCTGCTTCCACGGGTCCTCCTGCGGGCTCTGCCCGCCGCGCAGCCTCCTCCGCGGCCATAGCACTCTCCAACCGGGGTCAGGGTGAAGGGCAACCAGGCTCGGCACTGATCCCCGGGCGCGGAGAGGCATGCCCTGCTCCGGCCTCCTCCAGCCTGCAGAGGGAACATTCAAAGAGGAACAAACAAAGTTTAGTTTCCGTGGAACTCTTTCACAATCCACATTCACACTGGTCACACTGTGTACACTCAGTAACAGCACGTTTGCATTCACCACATGTTTACTTTTAGCACTAGAGGTGGATGAGCCACTGAAATCTCGAGCCTGAAGCTTGGCTCTGGCTCGGCTCGAGTTCCTTTTGGAACCTCGAGCCCATGAAGAGCATGTGGTTTCTGCCGGTCTCCCTCCATGTAACCTGATGTGGTGGTTAAGGGCAGAGCTGTCAACCCTGGAACTGGGGAACTAGGTTCGAGCCTTAGTGTCGGCTAAACATGCTTTGATTCTGTTGGAATCACTTAGCTAACCTATAAATAATGAATGGTAACTTAACTTATGCTCCAATATCTTTGGGTCGAGTTCGACCTATATAAAAGAGATAAAAAACAAAGCCTTACCATAAGGAAAGACAAATAAATACCCAGCTACAGGCTAATTTGTACAAAGTGAAACCAAAAATCTTGGATACATCGTAGTGTCCCTGCTTAAATTGTGTGATCTAAGGCAGATATTTTATTTCACCAAAACTCTTTTTTTTATTATCCCGTATGAAAGCACTTTTAAATATACAAGTTCAGAATGCCAGCTGTACAAAACCTAGTGTGTTTGATTTAATGGACTATAATGTTACTGTATAATAATCTCAGCCTTGTACTAGGTTTATATGACAACTGTTTTGCCTTATTAGTACACTAATATTCATGTTTAAAAACGATCATTTTTAATGCTTACTGCTCAGTGCAGTGCTATAATGCAGTGGTTCCCAAACTGTGGTCCTTGGACCCCAGGGGTCCATGACATATTCCTAGGGGTTCTACAGGCAGCAGTTTTAAAAGCACTACAAAGTTTCTCGTATAATCAGCAGTTTTCGGGCAACAATAAAGTGTCAAGAGAACTCCAGTGATTAATGTACCTGCTGGAAAGAAATCAGAGTTTTGTACAGTGGAACCTGCGACTCATCTAAGGTAGTGCAGAGGGTTATTCTGCCTTCTGCAAAGAACGTGCACTACTCATTTCAAAAACAGTATTTTATGGGCATAGCTCAGTGGGTTACTGCTTTTTTCACAGCGATTCTGTTGTTACTGTGCAGTTCATAAGTTGCAATTGTAATCTAGCACAGTGAGCTATGAACTGCCATCAAAGAGCTGCTTGCAAACTGTATTACACAAGTTAGTAAATTATGTTTTTCTTCCCTAGTCTTTCATTATCCTGATGCTGCTAAATAAAAGTACGTTTGGGTAGAAATACATTCTTATTATTGAAGTCAATGCCAACCATTGTGTTATGTTCTGAAACCTGAGTTTGTGTTTCTCCAGTCCAAGCACTCTTAAAAAATGCCTACCAGTATGGATGACGTGAATCCTTCACCTTGCAGTCCCCTCTGCCTTACGTAAAATGTTCTATATACTGATTTACACACATATGATTCATTGTCTCTGTATGTGTGTGATGTAAAGTGCTCTGACACCCTACACTGGTATGAGAGGTGCTATAAAACTAATGAAATACATGTGAGAGAGGGGCTATGGAGAGATAAGAGGCACTGTTAGAGGTTTATAATGAGGGAATCATTGAAGAGCCCCAACAAATGTTGTTGTATCCTGGTGCACAGTCAGGTATTCAATCACTATGCTTTAAAAACAATTCAATTTCTAATGACAAATGTGTTGTAGAATGCACTATTTTCCCCTCATTTTCTTGGGGGGAGCGACCACCAAAGCCCCCTTTGTAGCGGTCAGGTTCACTTGCTGCACTTGGTGTGCACCATACAGGGACTGGTCTGACAACATTTGCCAGGGCTGCTTTGGGTTTCCAGTACGGCCCTGGCAGGAGCAGGAGCCTCATACCATGAAATAAAAGCAAACATTGAAAAGTTAGTGCAGAGATGCAGCACCAACCTTCCTATTAGAATGTTTACATTTTTGTAAATGTGTTCATTTCAATATAAAATAATAAAATCTTTGGTAATTCGAATATTTGTTTGGTGTGCACTTGTTTGTGTATTTTTTGTGAATGACTGTTTTGGTGTTTGAAATGTAAATGGTATAAATTGCTTGGGGGTCCCCGGCTTCCAGTAGTAACTCAATGGGGCTCCTCTGAAGTCAAAAGTTTGGGAACCACTGCTATAATGTGATGTATTAATGTCAAGGCTTAGACATGTTAAGTAAACTTTTTTGAATTTTGAATAAACTTTATCATAATTTATGTGATGTTTGTTGTATGATTTATATAGCAAACATTTTCAGGGCTCGACTCGTACATGGGCACTCAAATCTGAGCCTGACCCTTGGCTTGGCTCTGCTCACCCCATTAATTAGTTGGCTCGCCCCCCTCTAGTGTTATGGCCAGAGCTGCAGACTATGGAACTCGGGAACCAGGTTCAAGTCTAGGCGTGTGCTCAACATCATGTGATTTGCAGAATGCACTAAGAGGTCAAAACAAAGCCTTAACATAAGGAAAGACAAATAAATACCCATTTACTGGCTGATTTGTACAGACTGAAACCAGAAAACATGGATAAATCACAGCTTCCCTGCTTAAATTGTTTGATCTTAGGCCAATATTTTATTTCACCAAAACTTTTTTGCCTTTATTATCATGTATGGAAAGACTTTCGAATACGTTTTTTAGACTACCAGTTGTACAAAAATATCACTTTTAATAACTACTTCTCAGGGCAGTGCTATAATGTGCCGCAATATTGTCACAGATTTCCCATGTTAGAGAAAAACACTTTTTTAAACGTTGAACAGCCATTATCGTTTTGTATGTGGCTTGTTGTACGATTTGCATAACACATATTTTCATGGCTTGCGCCCAGGGGGAACAGCCTTTACAACGCGGCCATTACCACGCGCTGCCATTACTACGCTGCTTTTACAACGCAAGTCGTTTCAACAACTTGCGCTGGAGGGCGCTGTTGGACAAGGAATAGTTAAATTTTCTATTCCAACACCTTCCCTACTGTAACGTGGGCTGGAGCTGGAATAGAAAATTAAACTATTCCACTATCCAGCGCTTATAGCGCAAGTCGTTGTAACGACTTGCGTTGTAAAAACAGCGTTGTAATGGCACGCGTGGTAATAGCCCACGTTGTGCTGACATACAACCGTGCCCAGTCTCTAAGATTTGAGCTTTGTTCTGGCTTGGCTTTCCCTGTTTATTTTTTGGCTTGTCCACCTCTGCTCAATACCCATTTAAAGCCACAGGTGCGTTTACACATGTATATTCACCCATCTATGTACACTCGGTAACAGTACGCCAAGCACTTCCTGACAGACACGTATATGCACATGCATGTAGTAAACATTTTACATAGCCTCAATGCACGTTTACTGCCACATTGCATGTTTACATTCACCATATCAGTACTCTTGGTAACAGCATGTCAATCATTCACTGACATGCACAAGGTTTATTCCAACACACAGTAACTAGACACATGCAATGTTAGTCACAATCAGCAGTGGGTAGTGCAGGTAAGCGCGGTGGGGTGGATGTCGACAGACAACCGAATAGGACTTATTTATTTAATTAATTTACCCTATTCCATTGTCTGTCGACATCCCCCACGTTCTCCTCCATCACGCTTACCTGCACCAGCCGCTGCTGGTCACGATAAACATTGTAACCAGTGCAAATGAACGTTTACTGCCACAGTGCACGTTTACATTCACCATATCTATACACTCGGTGATAGCGCTCCACACATTCACCCCAGTACAAAGATCTGGGCCTAAATCCATTGTTTTTTTTGCTCACCATGCCATTCCAGTTTGGACCCAGCCATATGCAAATCAGTCTTGACCCTGCACAGGCAGTTCGGGCTGGACTGTTCCCATGAGGCACAGGGGCAAGACTGATTTGCATATGGCCAGGTCTAAACTGGCGTAGCATGGTGAGCAAAATAATGATAGATTTAACCCAGATCTCTTGACTGGGGGTTGAATGTTTTGATTTGTTCTGCATTCCATCCATCACTTGTGTTTCTTTTGATACATTCACCAACAGGCCCAAAATGTGCATCAACAAACAGTAACTAAAGGAATGTGCTGAAACTCACATTAAACATTTAAAACTGTACAAATAAATTTCTACAGGGAAAATGCATTTATACATAATCACATACACCTCCAGGACACACATTCAATCTCTGACACATATACACCTACATACAGTAACTTAATGAATGTGATGACAGTCACAATTTATCAAATACAAAATGATACGCTAACAGCATGTCAAGCATTTAATGGCACCTACACACAAGCAAACATTTCAGCCTGTCCAGATACACGTTTACAGCAACACTAGATATTTGCAGTCACACAATGGATGTGTACAGTCGCACTATCTGTATAACCGCATCGCTGCGGCGGCACTTTCCGCTGTGCGCTGCAATTTTGAAATTACCGCGTTACATGACGAGCTCAGCTCGTCATGAGCGTACGGCAGGTAACGCTCATGACGAGCTGAGCTCGTCATCAGCGTGGAAGGTGTTAATTGGTAACAACACACAATACACACAGTAACTGAACAAATGTACTAATAGTAATTTAAACCCTTATAGTCTCGAAGCATGAATAGTTTTAGACACATAATACACACACTCCCACCAGCAGCCTGTAGCGCAGCCACTAACAGGCTTCATTTGCAGACATGCATACAAGCAATGTACTGATTGCCGCAACGCACATTTTGAAGAGTCCCAACACACATTAGAGTCCCAGTACACTTGTACGGGAAACATCTTTTACAACGCAACTTTTACCACGCAGTGCTATTACAACGCAGGATTTACAACAAAAACCATTACAACGCATTGCGCTGGGGGGCGCTCTAGGATAGGGAATAGATTTAATTTACTATCCAACACCTTCCCTAGTGTCCACGGGGACTGGAGTTGGAATAGTAAATTAAACTATTCACTATCCAGCACCCCTAAGCGCTATGCGTTGTAAAGGTTTGCGTTGTAATACTTGCGTTGTAAAAGCATGCGTTGTAAAAGTATGCGTTGTTATGTCATACATCCCACTTGTACACCCAGTAAAAGCACGCTAAGCATTTACCTACAAGCAGAAAATATACAAATATACACACAGTAAGTTTAACACATTATGCACTAATGGACACAGCAAGCTCTTACAGTCAACATACACATGAAATACATCCGCAATGCATGCTCATAGCCACAATACACATCTACAGCCCCAAAACAGGTGGCAAATAATCACATTTCCAGTCACAATGCACATCTATAAAGACCCAGTACCATTTAGAGCAGTGTTTCCCAAACTGTGGTTCGTGACCCACTGGGAGTTCCTAAAGTGAATTATGTGAACAATGTAGGATGTTTTTTTTTTTCAATACACAACAAAATGTAAATACCTGTAAAGGAACTGTATACATCCAGCGGATAGCTAAGCAGAAATGAAGCATTTGTTTGTAGTTCTGAAGTGTGGTGGTTACAGAGATTTTTACAGGACCAAAACAAACCAAGACACTTACTTGGTGATGCATAAATAATTAAATATTCACAGAAACCCGATTTCCATACATTATCATTTGTGTGCTATATCGTTTTATCAGTAAAACGATATTTCTATGCAAATGTAGTGACTGTGTACTGGAAGTATGCTCTCTGAAAATGACAATGCAGTACCACATGATGCTTTAATTACATTCAAAAATCGCCCGCCTGATGTCCATAAAAGGTAGGTGGGTTGCAAAAGTTTGTTGTTTTATAAAGTGAGTTGTGGTTCTAAAAAGTTTGGGAAACACTGATTGAGAACTCTTTAATTGCAACCAGAATACATTTAAAAACCAGTGCGTCACATTTTCAGACTGTCACAATGTATCTTTAAACCCGCATTAAGAGGCACCGTCCAAAAAACATTCACAATCAGTATTACCATTTTACAGTAAAAAACAAAACAACATATAAAACACTGACACATTTACAGCCACAACATGTAGCCACTTCACACATGCATTACCACAGCACACTTTCTCAAACACTAGAATTGAACAGACAGACACAATACCTGTATACAACTTAAATATGCGCAACATATTATTCAAACACTACAGTTGTACGGACAGTCACAATACACATGCACAGACACGATACCTGTACACAACTAAAATAAGCACCAAACGCCCTCACAATAGAGGTACAGTCGCCACAAGCGCTTACAAATGGGACACAGAAGTCATTTGCAAGAGGCACACACCTGCCAACCTTGAGAGGCCCTTCACCTGGCAGGGCAGGCACCCTGGAGGAGCAGGAACTGTCGCCCTGCTGGACAGGGCCACGCCAGCACACCGCCCAGTGGAGAAACGCACTTTTCGCGCTGACGCCGCGTTGCTGACAACAGAGCGCCCGCAGACGGTGTGTTTGCCCACTGTGTGTTGGCAGACTGGTCCCTCTCGCGGCAGCTGCCCGTCCTGCCTGTGCACACAGAGGTGCAGCCGGTCCCTCGCTGCGCCACCCGCCCCCCGTGAGTCCCGGGCGCTGGCACCGGCCCCGCCCACTCCCCTTTGCCCTAACGTCTTTCCTCCACTTTCCGCCTAACAGGTTGCAGAAAGAATGCGCTGCGGGCAGGGAGACTGCCGGGCTCGCGGTGAATAATTCAGCAGGTGTGTGGAGAGCGTCACCGGGACCTTTGTCCTCGAGCCCTGCGGAATGGGCTCGCGCTGCGCCGGGACGTGACTGGCCTCCCTCCCCGTGGCAGCGGCACGCGTAGAGCCTGCCAGCGAGGCTGCTGAGGGCACCCCAGTGCCAGGGCAGCCTGGGCAGCCTGGGGGCACCGAGGCGTACCTGAGGGCGGGGGGGGGGGGGGGGGGGGGGGGGCGTGTGGCCCATGACATTCCGTCGGTCTTTGCTCCCGCATGGAAAATGTCGTGATATTATAGTAGTATGTTGCAACTTTTATTTTCCGACTTGGACGCACAAATACATTCAAGTTCAGTTGTATTGAAGGTCACTTAAAACCATATAATAACAGGGCGTGGCTTGCGCGCCGCTGTGATATGGCGGGTCGCGCTTGAGCTCCGGGGAGAGTTGGTCCCGTCGAGCGCTTATCTCCGTCTCTTCTTGCCCTCCTGACCGGGAAAACCACACAACAAAAGCGGAACGTGTGCGGACCTCCATGACGCTGTTTTTCCGCGGTTTGTAATCTCGGAACTATGACTTTGGCTTCATTCCTCACAGGCGCCCGCATTCCTGAGGAGCGGCCGCCATTTTACCGCGTCTGATGTTCCGGGCGTCTGATGTTCTGGACAGCTGGCTTCTGAGGCGCCGCCGCGGATACAAGTTAGCAGTCTTCAGTGTCTGAATGAGGGTTTCTTCACACGCTGTCTATTATGGTAACATTCAGGCTTTTTCTTTTTTCTAATGTTACTCTATTGCTGCTTGGCTGGGTTTGAAGCTGCTCACAGTTTTTTTTTTTTTATTATTTTATTATTTATTTATTTTTTTCTTCATTGGCTCAGTGAGAAGTTTCTATTGCTTCCTTGAAGGGGTCTCACGCCTATCTCTGCTCATACCTGATCCGCTAGATTTGCGTAGCGTGTTTTGAGCGTGAACTGCCTCTTTTTTTGTTTTTTTCTCCACTGTACCTGAATATTTTGAGTGTCTTTGGTGCTATTCTCTACTCCAGGGGTCTTTTGATAGCCTTCTGCTACCACTCTGTCAATATGAATCGATCCATGAACACCAAAGACTCTAAGGACCAGGGCGCATCTTTGAAAAGACTTAAGTCAGTCTCTCCGTCTCCTGAATCTCCACAGGCGGACAATTCTTCCACATTGGACACCATTTTGGCGCGCCTCAATGAGGTTCACGATATTGCGCAGTCCACTAAAACTAACACTGACTTACTTCAAGTGGAAGTGTCTGCTATCAGGAATGAGTTTAAAGCCCTTTCTCTACGTGTATCAACGGCTGAAACACGGATCAGCTCTGCAGAGGATGGTATCCACAAGCAATCTAGGTCCCTCTCTCAAATGGAGCGCTCTATGGCGGCGCTGCGCAGAGACCTCACGGAGCAGGAGGACCGTAACAGGAGATCTAATCTGCGTATTTTTGGTATGCCGGAAGACTCAGAGAAAACATCCTCCTCCATGATTGAGTTCTTATCTAAGTGGATTCCGGATACGCTTCAATTATCTTTCCTCAGAGATTTTGAGATTGAAAGAGCACACCGTGTTCCAACGTTCCGTTCTAAAGCAGCTACCCAGCCAAGAGCAATTATTTTTAAGCCTTTACGGCATCAACACACTGAGATGATTTTGTCTCATATGCGCAAGATTAAGCAACTCATTTGGGAGGGCCATCGCATATCTATTTCCCAAGACTTTGCTAGAGACACGGTCATACGACGGAAAGGTTTCTTGAATCTTCGAAAACGTCTCACTGACTTGGGTATCCCTTTTTCCTTTTCTGGTCCGTCCAAGTTTCGCATTACATATAAAGGGCGTTCCAGAATCTTCGACGAACCGGCGGACTTGGCAACGTTCTTGGATAACCAGGAGGAAATAGAGATGGAAATTCAAAGATCAACTTCACAGGCTCATGGTGCCTCAGGGACCTGATTTGTTGTTTTCTCTACTTCTGGTTGTATCTTTTTTTCTGGATGGTTACCTCCTCTTTTTTCTCCAGCCATGTTTCCATGTTAATCTAATCCTCTGCTATTGTTCGTCCTATTTCTTTTCTCCTTTCCATACTATTCTGTAAGTGCTCCTTCTTTCTCGTATCCTGCCTTTCCGTCTTTTTCTTTTTCTCTTCTTTTTCTTTCGAAAAAACTTTTTTTAGATCCTTTAAATTTTTTCTTCTTTTTCTTTTACCCGTCTTCTCTGCTCTCGTTAGTTTTTTGTACCTCTTTTTCTGTTCCCTTTTTATTGCTCCTATCTATTTTTCTTACGGCGTGTCTCACTTATATTGTTGCTGTTACCATTTACAGACTACCTGCATTTTTATAGATATTGGTGGCAGATTTATTGTCTATCAATTAAGTATTGTTGCTTCTTTCACTAGCTTTTTGTATTACATTTGCATTATTCTATGGTTCATTGTAGTATGGTTGTGTAGATTTCTCCTTCTTCTTTCTGCTCTTCTGCATCTTCCCTCTCTGTCTCTTCCTCGTTTCTATATACTGCTTTCATGCACCTTTTTCTCTTTCTTATGTCATTCCACTATATAGTATAGTTACAATTCGGTGTTTTTGTATTATTCATATGCGGATTCAATACATGTCTGTTCTTGTATTCACAAAATGATATATGTTTTTTCAAAATGTTTCGTACATAATTACGCTTTGCTTACATTTTATATTATTGTTATTTACTTCACGAACTTGCTCTCGTTGTGGTATTGTTAATCTACTTTGAGTGGTTTTAGTCTTCTAATAGCAATTTAGTACTTCGTTATCAAATGTATTTATATGAGTATGGTTTTTCTATTGCTTTTTAGCTCACTGACAGTTGTCTTTTAATATTGGGCTATTCGTCTTTACCAACTTTTGCTCCTAGTACGGGTCCCCTACTCGCCTTTTCCACGTTCCCCCTTGCATGATATGGGTCTCTTTTAGACCTCCCCCTCTGCCTCGTTTCTTTCTCTTTTCTAGTCTTTCTTCTCCTCTTCTAGCTTTTCTTTTTTCCTGGTTCTCCCACATGGATGCTCCCGTACCGTCTATTTTGCTTAGGGGTTGGTCTTCTATATTTTTGAGCTCCGCCCCTTCTTTGTTATCAATGTTGTCTTCGTTTGTATCCCCTTCCGTTATATGCCAGGTTTAAATGTATTATCCCTTAATGTTAAGGGTTTGAATCACCCGGTGAAACGATCTAAAATCTTAGATTATTGTAAATCTCTCTCGGCGGACTTGGTTCTATTTCAGGAATCTAAGATCGCTAGTAGAGAAGCGTTATTTTTAAAGAAAGAGTGGGTGTCGGATGTGTCTTGTTCGGATGCTCTTGGTAAACGCAATGGTGTGGTTACATTAGTTTCGAGGAATTCAGGTTTATCGATTCTCTCCTCTGAGCATGATTCTGAGGGTCGCTGGCTCTTATCTAAATTATCGGATGGACAACATGATTTGTTTGTTATGAATATCTATGCTCCGAATGTTGATAACCCTGCTTTTTGGAAATCCATCTCTAAAAAATTGCATGACACCCCACATGCTGGAAATCTTATTGTTGGTGGTGATTTTAACTTACCTATGGATCCTTTATTGGACAGGAATTCTGCATTTCAGTTTCGTCCACCTAAAGCACACAAACAGATGCTTAACATGTGTTCCATTGCTCAATTGCATGATATTTGGCGTCTCCATAATCCCACTGCTAGTGACTTTTCTTTCTTTTCCTCCCCTCATTCCTCATTCTCTCGTATTGATTATCTCCTAGTTCACTCTTCTCTTGTCTCAGCTTCTTCTTCCCCACTCATACATCCCATTGTTATCTCGGACCATGCTGCGGTCACTTTTACGCTTTCGTCCTTTGCTCCGAAACCACGCGGTCGTTCTTGGAGACTTAATACGGAAGTGTTACATGACTCTGCCCAAGTGGAAGATTTTTCAACGGATATAAACAATTTTTTCCGTGAGAATGAGGATTCTGTATCTTCTCCGATAGTTTTATGGGACTCTTTTAAATGTACTTTCCGGGGCCAAGTTATTGCATGCATGTCCAAACGCAATTTAGCGATTAAAAAAGAACTTACTGATTTATCGTCTGAGATTAAAACTCTGGAGGCTTCCTTTAGACATACTAAAGACCCGACTATCCTGCAACAAATTAAGCTTCTAAAATACAAATATAATACAATTGTCACTAAAAGAGCTCATATTGGTTTCCAAGCACAAAAGTCCAAAAAATTACTCTTAAAGAATCGGGCTGGTAAACTTTTGGCTGCTACATTAAAATTCCAAGATTCCTCCTATAAATCCTCTCAGATCTCTTCTATTACAGATCATACTGGCTCTAAAAAATTTCAAACTGAGGACATTCTTGAAGTTTTTCGTGATTTCTATAATAAATTGTATACCCCCTCTAACCAAGCTTCTTTTGACAAATGCCAAGATTTTCTAAAATCGATTCCGATTCAATCAGTATCAGAAGAAGATCGCTCCACTCTGAATGAACCTATCTCACCTGAGGAAATAGTTTCTGCTATCAAGGCCACCCGATCGGGGAAAGCACCTGGCCCAGATGGATACCCGATATTATTTTATAAAACCTTTCTCCCGTTGCTTGTGCCTAAGTTGCAGGCTGTCTTTGACGCGTTTGTTCGTAATGGTTCTGTTTCGGGTACGGCTGCTGAAGCCACCATAGTAGTGCTTCCAAAGGAGGGGAAGGATCATTCGGACCCTAAGAATTTCCGCCCTATTTCGCTTCTCAATATGGAAGCGAAGATCTTTGCTAAAATTCTGGCTAAACGTCTAGAATCTTTCATTCCCAATCTAGTCCATCCCTCCCAAACTGGTTTTGTTAAAGGTAGGCTGGCAAGAGACAATATTCGCACTTTTTGCCATATTATTGGGGCGGCTAAGCGATCCCAACTACCTGCCGCGGCCTTGGCCCTCGATGCGGAGAAGGCCTTCGATAAGGTCTCTTGGCCTTTTCTTCGAGCTGTCTTACATGCACATAACCTTGGGGACTCTTTTATTAACATGGTAATGTCTTTATACTCCCAACCTAAAGCTAATATTCGAGTTAATGGTTCTACATCCTCTTTTTTTAATCTTTGCCAGGGCACGAGACAGGGATGTCCCTTATCCCCTCTTTTGTTTTTGTTATCTATTGATCCTCTCCTTCGGTTGATTGATTTACATCCTGATATCAAAGGGTTTTCTTTTGGCCCTCATTGTCTTAAAACTGCAGCCTACGCTGACGATGTTCTCATTTTCTCGGATGACATCGCGTTAGCCATTCCTGCTATCTCTGACACCATTTCTTTGTTTTCTAAGGTCTCGGGATATACCCTAAATAAAGATAAGACAGAACTGTTCCCCTTAAATGCCTACTGCTTTCCTGCTCATATGGGTTCGGCTGGCTTTAAATGGCAAGCTACCCATCTCAAATATCTAGGCATTTATTTTTGTTCTACGCTCCATACCACGGTTACTTATAATGAATCTCAAACTCTTGCTAAAGTTCGTCGTCTTCTGGACACATGGTCTCCAAAGCATATTTCTTGGTGGGGTCGCCTACAAACCCTTAAAATGATGATAACTCCGATTATCAATTTTGTCTCTTCCATGATTCCGATTAAATTATCTGACTCTTTTTTTCGGGAAATTGATGGTATCACCTCCAAATTCTTATGGAGCGGCAAACGTGCTCGGTTAGCATATAAATATTTACGTAGACCTTGTGATATGGGGGGTTGTAATTTCCCGGACTGGGAAAAATACCAGACTGCTTTTTTGGCCTCCCAAGGTGCCCTATGGTTTTCTCCACCAACCCGTCATATTCCTCTATGGCTACTCATAGAACAGGATTTAGCTGCTCCTCTACCACTTGCCTCTTTTTGTACTACTTCCACTTTACATATTCTGTTCTCCCGATCTATCATTATTGATACAATTGTCGCACTTAAGAAAGTGGATAGAAAGATGGCATTTCCTCTGCACAAAACTAGATGGTCTTCCATTTGGCACAACCCCAAAATTAAACTCAATATCACTCCCACACTTATGTCGTACTGGGCGACGAAAGGTATCTCTCTTGTACAACATCTGTATGATGATTCTGGTGAGCCCTTACCTTTCTCTACTTTAGCGCTCAAACATTCTCTAACAAATCTAGACTTTTACACTTTTCTTAAAATCAAGGTTGCGATCTCGAAAACTCGTCTTCACCCCTCCTCTTCCACCGTTTCGCTGTTCTCTGTTTGGCTCAAAGCGGGTCATGTTGCTTCCCACATATATAGGTTTCTATCCTCTACTTTGCTTCCTGATCAGACGGTTGCACAACAAAAATGGTTGCGTCATTTTGATCATAATATTACGGATCATATTTCCACCGAAGCTTGGCAATCCATTGGCAAATTAGCGTTACGTAATAAAATAGCTCCCTCCTTAATACAGTCCAAGTTTTTCTCGATCAATCTACTCCACTGGACTCCGGTACGTCTTCATTCCCTCAACCTTAAAGAGGATGACCTCTGTTGGAGTTGTGGCGTTGAGGCGGGTGATTTTCCACATATGTTCTTTAACTGTTCCTTACTTAAACCTTTCTGGGTCCTTATTCAGCAACATTTGTCTCTTATCTTTGACATTGAGCTCCAGCTCTCTTTTCCTTTAGTTCTATTAGGCCCCTGGGCGGCTCCTACGCCTCTTCCCCTTGAGCCATTACAATTACAACTCTTAGACCTTCTTCTATCTGTAGCGGTCAAAGTTATCCTTATGGAATGGAAATCTTTCTCGTCTGTCTCATATCATACTTGGTGGGCATGGGTTTCCTTTTTACGCAGTGCTCACACCTCAGTAGATCTAGCACACCTGTCGCCTTCCATCTCTAAGGGGGTTTGGGCAACTCTGGATGATTATATGGAACTCTCTGCGAAAGGTGTAGTCCCTCAATTTCCTGTTGTTATGTCTACCTAATTTTTGTCTGGTAGTTGCGGTACTGGGTTCTTCCTGTGGGATTCCTTCCTTCTTTCTTTCTTTCTTCCTCTTTCCTGTCCTCTCATCCCGTTCTTTCTTTCTGTTGCTTTTTTCCTTTCTCTCCTTCCTTCTTCCTATGGTTCTTTTTCTCTTCCCTTCCCCATATCCCCATATTAGGGATTGATACGTTCTAAGTTCTGAACAATGTACTCCCTTATTGGCTCATTTCATTACCTTCATATTGTTTGCCTGTTTTCCACTTTTACTTACATTGAGCTTAGTTATTGATCAAATGATGCCCATGGTTTCGCGTTCCTCTCATATTGGAATGTATCGCCTCTTTGTATTCTGTTTGCTATTATTTGAATCACTATTTCTCTTAATAAAATCTTCTTGAAATCAAAAAAAAAAAAAAAAAACATATAATAACAAAAGTACGCAATAACACGAATTAAAACAACAGTTGAAAGGGAAGACGTCTAATGAACGCAGCAGCCTTTTACGTACAATTGAAAATACATTTTAATTCGAGTTACCCTGCATAGTTGGAGCCGGGTTTAGAAGCACAGATGGCAAAGAGGCGAAGATACATACAAGGCATAGAACAAGATGCACACAGCTTTTTGTGGTCACAAACACTCCTATTTGGAGTTTGCAACCGCAAGAATGCTTTTGGCAATGCACTAAAATCATTTTAAGAGTCAGTAACTTTTTTCCGAGTAATAATAGGTTTAGAAATGAGTAAGGAATCATTATTTGGAGGGGAGTGTTTTCGGCGTACCTCCCAAATATCGATTCAAATTTCCTATCCATATATGTCAATGGTTTACAAACAAAATAGAGGTCGTAAACCATTTGAAAGTCCCCAGCCCTCAAGATAAGGTGGTGACACATTCGTAAAAGGGAAAAGAGATTCTTGAAAGCTTGCAATAGGTCCTAGTGTGGGCTCTAAATGCTAGGGTAGCGGCGGCTCCTCTGCGATGGCGGAGGAGCGTCGCCCCACTGCCTGGCTCAGAGCCAGCAAATGAAAAATATAACAATGTTCTAGCATCGCTTTGTTTTTCATTTGCCGGCTCTGAGCCAGCGCTGTAGGGAAGGGTGAGGTTCTGTAAATTACGAAATTGTTCGTGCTCAGCCTCCATTTTGTAACCGCCGCCATCTTGTGTTGCCCTCACTCAGGCAGCGCGGCGAACGCGATGTTTTTGTCGCTTCTGCATTTACGTCTCAGGTGGCTTCTTTGCCTATGTTTACTAACAAGTGTCAGGGTTTGGCCGAGTCCACTAATTCCTGTCTGAGCTGATTAAGCCCCGTCCGGACTATTTGTTGGTTCACACCATTCTTTCCTTTAAGTTATCTTATCTGTTGTCCTTCGCTACATGTACCATGCATTCTCCTGTTTCACGATTGTCCTTCTACGACATACAGCTGTGTTTTCTCTACTCGTAAATCGAATTGTGTGGATTCACTTGTAATTTACTTAAGGGGTCGAGTGACAAATAGAACCGGGAAACTTGAGTTGTTTAGGCTTAAATGCATTGTCTTTAACGTTTGTTTATGTCTCATACTCTTGTGTGATTGCATTTTGCATTGTATTGTACCGTATATAAACCTGTGCGCCACGGAGTTAAGTGGCAGTCTCTTTTGAACCTCGTTTCACTAACGACTTCTAAGACCACTGTACCAGCTGCAAGTAATAAATATCATTGACTAGGCCAGACGAAGAGTCAGAGTCTCTGTTTCTGACAAGGCAGGTGAACCCAAGGGGATTTCAGGCGTACCCTGCGCCGCCGAGCCTTAAGGCTGCGGTTCTCCAACTGGCGCCCAACGCGGGGCGACTTCAGCGGTAGCAGTTGAGCCCGAGGGTCGTGACGAGCCCCGCAAGAAAATTCCGGAGGAAGCGCACCACGTGATCGACCCCTGTATGTCGGAAGTGGACCGAAGGTCTTTGACAGCGCGGCTACTCCTCTCCGACGGCTGCTGATGACTGCCGCCCTGACTGTCGCCCTGCCTTGGACCCTTCTGATGATGTTTGGTAGGGCGAGACGATAGTCGGACCTTCGCTGGTGTAGGACGATCCTTAGTTAAGTATTTTGGTGGGTCGCTCCCACGAAACTTTGTTTTGCTTTGGTTTCTTGGGTTTCTTTTTATTCAATTATTGAAATACCTGAAGCCAAGGGGTAAGTACGTTTGTACTGTTTCGTTGATTTTCACCCCTTGTTGTTTGTAAGCAGTCTAGAGAAGTAACGATGCCTGGACTGAGTAAGTTTAAGAGGCTTTGTTGTTTAGGTTGTACAAGGGATTCCCAGTTAGAGAACTCATGTCCGATTCCCCCAGCTGGAACTCCCACTTATGAGCTCTATTCGAAACATGGTATTGGTCCCATTACGAGACATGGGTCCGATATACGAAAAATAGTGGAGTTTTGAGATGGCCCCAAAATGGTAGTTTTGATCCCGCCATACTAGATAATTTGGAAACAATTCTGTTTAGAAGAAAAGCCCGGCCGGCAATGTTGGACTCTTTTCGTCTTTGGCGTAAGGAAGCCAAACAGAAAGAAATTAAACAAGCTAAAAAGGATAAGAAAGCGATGAGTATGTCCATTATAGAGGCTGCTCAGCATTTTAAAAATAATGAAGTAGATAACGCGAATGAGATACTAGAGAGACAACATCGCATGGCAAAAGATAGATGCTATCCGATGCTGCCTACTTCCTCTTCAGATAAAAGTAAGGAATTGGAGGAAGATTCCCTAATGTCTTGTTTGTTAAATTCACCTCCGCCCTATGCCCAAACTCCTAATGCACCTCTGTTACCTCCTCCTGTTGCTCAACCAATGGTTGCTTAGTTGCCGATTGTTCAGCAACTGGCTCAGCCTATTAATGCTCCCTTGCCTGCCTCTGCTCCGTTTTTGCAGCCTGTGATTCAGCCACCACCTCCTCTTCAATACCCCGCTTCTGTTCCTCAGTCAGCTATGTTTCAGTCCCCATTGCCTTCTACGCCTCCTGTTCTCTCAAGGGATTCCCCTACCTCACATAGAAGACTAGCGGACGCCGTTTAGAATTTCCTTTCTCCTCTTCTTGGGACTTTTAACTTGTCTCCAGCTTTCGCTAGACGACAATCTCGTTGTCAACTTCCTCTCATGGATGAGAGAGTAGTTTTGGGTTCCCTGGCTCGTAAATGGATTGAGAAAGGATTAGAATACAGTACAGGGGACATTATGAGTTCTTTTCATCAATGAGCAGAGCCCACACAAAGATATGTTTTTAATGTCATGTGTCAGACTCTTATCAGAGGTTGGGAAGATATGGAGTTGGATACCGTTCCTTCGAAGCTGCTGAAATTACAAGCTGATTTTGATAAAGGTTTTAATGTAGGACCACGAGTTGAAGAGGCGGTGAATGAACTCATTGGGTTCCGAAACATGTTTCTGTCCCTGTCCTTTTCCGAGACTGATCCTGCCAAACACAAGGGCATCAAGAATTATCCGATGAGCGAAGTCCCTCCAGTATGGAGAGAAGCGGTGATTGGTCCACCTGCTATCCCTGCTCATTTCCAGCGTATATGGGTTCATGAACCCTGGAAAAGGTCTGAAGTATTGGCGCTTAAACAGACTCTTCCGGATCCTCATAAAAATCCAGCTGGATATTACAAGGAATTGTCTCAAACAGTTGAGGCCTATATTATGAATTTGGCCGATATTGATATGTTATTTGGCAACGTTGTTCAACAAGCACTATGGGCACGGATTCGCAGGGAGAATCATGCTGGTGAATTAGGTGGTGATTGGGCCGTTATTAGAGCCGCTGACGCAAATCAAGTAGGTGGTGCAAAACCTGATGATCTGATTACGGCCCTACCAGGCAGAATAATTGAATTAATGAAAACTATGATGCCTGCGGTGCTAGTTAATTGGGATAAGCTCGCTGCATGTAAGCAAAAGAAAGACGAAAGCGTCTCGGATTTCTTCACTCGTTTTGAAGAGATGTTTATTGATCATAGTGGTCAGGATTTAAGTGTAGAGGGTGGTCAGCGATTGCTTGTGGATAAGTATGTATACAATTTGCTTCCTGAATTGTCAAATAAACTAAAAAGTTCTGAAAGTGCATGGGCTGTCTCTTCCTCTGCTAAAATACTGGCTACTGCTCAGTATTATGAGAATAGAGATAAGGAGGAGAAGGAGAAACAAGAGAAGAAAAATAAAGATTTGAAGACTAAGGTTCTTTTACAGCAAGCTTATCCTCCACGTGCTGCACAACCTCAGTTTTCTCAACCTCCACAGTTTCAGAAAGTGTTCCAGAAACCTGAGTATTTTTCACCACGTCTTTCGTTGGGCCCTAATCAATGCGCGTATTGTAGGGAAGAGGGACATTTCAAGAATAATTGTCCGATTCTATTACAGCGTAATAATGGGATCCCTGCTCCAAGGGGTTGTGGTACTTTCCAGACAGGATCTAGAGGTAGAGGACGAGGTGTGTCCTCTCAGGGACAGCGTTCTCTTCCTTCATCTACAGCGAATTGCTTTGATCAACAGAAAGTTCAGTACACGCAGTATTATAATGATGATTATTGTGAAGAAGGGGCTGACGATTTTCAGATCGAATAGGACAGCCATGGACGAAGTGAGGGAGTTGTGTCGATTCCAGTAGATCAAAATGGGCCATATGTCACTATCAATACTATGGGTGTTTCAGAACCGTTTCTTTTGGATACTGGTGCGATGAGAAGTTCTATTATGCATTCTAAACTCCCTGGGGCACCTTTGTCTGGCTTAATAAATACTTCTGTAGGATTTTCTGGCGCCCCAGTTCGCAATCCGGTCTCTTGTCCCTTGCCCGTTTCGATTGGTCCCTATGATTTGAATGCTCCACTTATTCTGACGACTGGTTGTGGTGAGAACTTGCTGGGTTTGGATTTGTTGAAAAGACTACATGCAACATTGTATTGTTCCCCTTCTGGTGTGCATCTTACGTTGGGGAAGAAACTGACGTCTTCCATGTATTTGTCCCGAGATCAGTTCCCACCTGAGTTGCTTTCTCTTCCTGAAAGCCTTTGGGCTACAGGACCGAATGATGTGGGTTGTCTTGCGATTCCCCCCTATGTTGTCACAATCAAGGAGAATGTGAGGATGCCACGCATTCCCCAATACCGTATATCTCCTGATGCAGAGAGAGCACTTTTGGTTATTATTGATGATTTTATTCAGAAGGGTGTGGTTGAAGAAACGAGAGGGAATGTTTGTAACAGCCCTGTTCTTCCGATCCTTAAGAGGACTGATCCTTCACAGCCTCCTGTTTACCGATTTGTTATTGACCTTAGAGAGGTCAATAAAATAGTTGTGCCACAGTTTCCTGTTGTTCCGGATATTACAGCTTTGTTGACAATGATTCCTGCTTCGGCAGTTTGGTTTTCAGTCATAGACTTTAAGAATGCTTTCTTCAGCATTCCTATTGCTGTAGAAAGTAGGGACATCTTTGGTTTCTCTTTAGGTGGCCGAAGTTTTAGATTTAAAAGAGCACCTCAAGGCTATTGTGAAAGTTCCTCCATCTACAGCCAGGCTCTTAAGTCACAACTTGATGCTTTCTCTTTGCCTCCAGGTGCTACGCTTATTCAGTATGTGGATGATTTACTGGTGGCTGCTGATACGGAAGATGTGTGTAAGAATGTGACCATTGCGTTGTTGCACCATTTGTCTACTTTACATCATAAGGTGTCTCCCTCTAAGTTGCAATATGCCCGCCAAGAGGTTACCTATTTAGGTCATCTCTTGTCGAAGGAGGGAAGGCGATTGACCCCGGAACGTATTCATACTATTTCACAGATGTCTGTACCTACCACGCAGAGAGACGTGCGTGCCTTTTTGGGTATCACTTCCTACTGTAGACAATGGATTCCAAATTTTTCACTTTTGGCTAAACCGCTGTTGGCACTAACATTGAAAGATACGCCACATCCGCTCCCTTGGACGGATGAATGTCAGAAAAGCTTTGTTGACTTACGTACTGCCCTGTGTTCTGTTCCAGTGCTGGGTACCCCAGATTATAGCAAGTCTTTTACACTGTACGTCCACGAGAGAGAGGGTTGCGCATTGTCAGTTCTGACACAGCAATTTGGAGGTAAGCAGAGGCCATGTGCCTATTTCTCTGCTACACTAGACCCGGTAGCTAAAGCTTTGCCCAGTTGTCTCAGAGCTACGGCAGCTGCGGCGATTTCCATTAGACAGTCTGCTGGATTAGTGTTGGATAACACACTCATTGTTATGGTTCCACATGCAGTGGATACCCTGCTGAATAGGACAAAAACACAGCACCTTACCAGTGCTCGTTTGTCTGGATATGAGCTGACACTTCTAGCGAGTCATGTATATATCAAAAGGTGTAACACGTTAAATCCAGCTACATTGTTGCCCCTCCCAGATGAGAAAGACGTTCAGGAAAAACATGATTGTTTCCTTCGAACGGAAGAAGAAACGAAGGGTAGGATTGATTTAAAGGACACTCCGCTCAAGGACCCAGATGGGATCCTATGGGTGGACGGTTCTTGTTTCAAGCTTCCAAATGGGGAGACTACTTCTGCTTATGCTGTCACCACCTTATGCACAGTTGTTGAGACAGCACGTATTGAACATAATTCAGCCCAAGCAGCTGAATTGATAGCCTTAACCAGAGCGTGTGTATTGTCAAAGGGAAAGAGAGTGAATGTGTACACATATAGTCAGGACGCTTTTGGCGTTGCACATAGTTTTGGTAAGCTGTGGAAGGAAAGAGGATTCTTTATCTCTCACGGGACAAAGATCCAGCATGGTCAGTTAGTGACTGATCTTCTTGAGTCACTTACCTTACCTGCACAAATAGCGATTATAAAGTGCAGCGCGCATAAGAAAGTCACTGATGATGTGGGTCGTGGAAATGCATTTGCAGACGAGGTAGCAAGAACTACAGCTAGAGACACCGCTAGTCGAATGTATGTAGCAGGCCCCGCAAATTGGGTGAGGGACATTGGAATGTGTGAAGACACGATTGAGAGCGTGAGAACGGTTCAGGGAGAGGCTACTGAGAATGAATTGAGAACGTGGAAAGAAAGTACGGGAATGTTAGATTCGATGGGTTGTTGGACAGAATTGTCGGAACATCAGCGATGGTTATTACCGGACGCTTATGTGTTGCCGGTTGTAACTATGGCTCATGGTCCAGTGCGAAAGGCATTTGTAAACTTTTGGCTCCTGTGTGGCAGAATGAAGGAATTCCGAAGTGTGCAGAGAATGTGGTTAAGCATTGTATTGTTTGTCTAATGCATAACCCAGGAAAGGGTACCCCAACTCCGGCAGGTCATTTTTCTCCCCCGTCATATCCTTTTGAGGTGTTCCAGATCAATTACATTCATATGGATCGATGCAACAATCTTAAGTATGTTCTGGTGGTGGTATGTGCCTTTTCCCGTTGGATAGGGGCCTACCCCTTAAAAGATAACACTGCTCTGTCAACTGCTAAAGTGTTGCTTAAAGAGTCTTTCCCTAGGTTTGGTTTGCCGCGCATTGTCTGGAGTGACAATGGAAGTGAATATGTGGGTCAAATTATGCAGAAAGTGTGTTCTGGTCTTGGTATTAGACAGAAATTCCATGCGGCAAACCACCCACAGTCAGCAGGTTTGGTTGAGTGTTACAATGGTACACTCAAGCTTAAACTAGCAAAGATTCAAGCCAGTACAGGTCTTGCTTGGCCAGATGCTTTGCCCTTAGCTCTTTTGTCAACCAGAACTACTGTGCACTCTCGTATGGGACTTAGCCCATATGAAGTGGTATTCGGACGCCCAGCTAATATTTGGGGTGTCCCTCGTCCTAAGAAATACTCAGACATACCATATCCTCTGTTAATTGATTATCTGCATGACTTGACTACTAAATTGAGCATTATTCGTCAACAGGTACAAAGTGCTTTGCCAGAGGCCTCCACAGACCCAGGTCACACCATTTTGCCCGGTGACTGGGTCTGCATCAAGAATTTTCAACGGACCAAGAATCTGGAGCCTCGTTGGTCTACGCCTACGCAAGTTTTGCTCGCCACCCGCACAGCTGTGAAAGTGGTCGGCAAGCGAAATTGGGTTCATGGTGTGCACTGTAAAAAGGTGCCACTACCATTACCCTTTGACCAGTGGATTCGCAGTGGTGTAAGGGAATCGGATACTGCAGCAGTTCCTTGTTTTGTGCCTTTCAGTGACGCTCAAATTTATGGAACTGAGTCTGAAAAAGCAGATGACGATATTCTTCAAGCCGCTGTGCCTGCGCATCTTCGAATAGACACTACGAATCCAAAAACCCTATTCAAGGACCAGACGGTGCCGAGCAAAACGCGCTACAACTTGAGGCCGAGAGCTGGCCAGAGGAACTGAACACTTTTCGAATACCTTTTTTTCTTATTGCTCAGAGACTTTTTTTTGTATAATATTTAGTATTAGATGTGCCATCTGTCTCCGTCGCAGGGTCACGGTACGAGACTCAGACTGTAACCTGGTTTTTGTCCTTTTAGTAAAGTGGCTAGTGCCTCAGGATATACAGAAGTACATAGCTGAGTGATTAAGGAAGATTGCCGTGAGCGACATTTTTTTTAGATAAAGATGGATGGTACAACAACCATAGGTAGGGAAAATAGGAAACAGGAAATGAGATTGAAATATTGCAAATCATTGCGTAGTCGATTTGGCGTAACTTTGTGTATTTTTATGTTTTTGTGTATTTTGTTGGCCTGCATAGGTTGGATTGTACATATTTTGCACCCGAAAAATGTTGCTAACTCTACAACTTCTTTGCCCTCTCATCTATCTGTCTTTTCACATAAAATGCATACTCTCCCCCCTCATGAACGGATACGGAGAACTCAATATATGAATAATACATTTATTCAGTTGTTACATCAACACCAATTGGCTGTTAATATGACTGATTGTTGGGTGTGCGGTCTTATGCCACACAACACGCAAAAGGGAATGCCATATTTGCTTCTTCCCTTTTCATTTGAAGGTTCAGCTTGGGCTTACCTGACTATGTTTTCGGCCGCATACCATGACAGACTTAGAAACCCCGTAAAGACTTCTGGGAATGGATTGGATTTTAGCCATAGTTCTTTAATTAAAGGAATAGTGGTGATGGCTAAGATTATAGAGAAGGGCAAGATTCCGTTAGATGAGAAGAGAGCTTATGACGGATGGAATGTTACCCACTATGTCTCTAGCCTTGGTGACAAAACTAGAAAGGGTGAGTCTTCCCCTGTGTAGACTGTACCCCATCAAGGTAATCTTTGCCTCCAAGTCAACAGTAAGAAAGCTGACAGCAAGCAGAGTTGTTTACATAGCTATATTTTCTCGTCCCCTGATTTTCCTCCGTTAGTTCCGTCTCAAGGAACATATTTTGTGTGTGAAGACAGAGCTTATACATGGCTCCCTTCCCACTTTTCTGGAACTTGCTATATAGCTTTCCTTCTTCCCCCTACATATACGGCTTCGTCAGACCACCACAAAGTTAGAAATAGCAGAGGTATATTTGATGCCAAGGACACGGCAGAACAAGAGGGAGGAGATTTCCTTACGGGATTCCTTCCCTTCTGGGGCCCGATGGTCAACAGCAGACATATCAGGCAATTGGTTCGTGTGGTTGAGACCACTATTAATGTTACTGCAGGAGCGATAGGTAACATTACAGCAGAGCTTCAGGCTGACCGTCTTATGACGTTGCAAAATAGAATTGCGCTAGACGTAATCTTAGCAGACCGAGGAGGCGTCTGTAGATTGATCGGGTCTAGCTGCTGCATTTATATTCCAGACGATGCTCCGGCAATATACCAAGCCATTTCCAAATTGCATACCATCTCCGAGTCAATTCATCAAGACGAAGGGGATTGGTCCTTCATGGGATGGTTTTGGGGAATATTGTCAACTTGGGGATGGAAGATTCTAACGTTCCTTGGAGCAATTTTGGCCATCATATTGTCTTGTTGTCTGTGTGTTCAATGTGGTCCCGCACTGTGTGGCCTTTTGGCTACTTCATGCGTTCCACATCCAGTAACTCAGAGGACAGAGAATATTAGGATGATGGTGCAGCAGCAGCTCGAGGATTTTATGAACATCAATGTTGATTCCGACTCAGATTAGCATGAGTTGGTTTGTCTTTGCCTGAGTAATGGCAAAAGGAGGGTTTGAGGTTCTCTAAATTACGACATCGTTCGTGCTCAGCCTCCATTTTGTAACCGCCGCCATCTTGTGTTGCCCTCACTCAGGCAGCGCGGCGAACGCGATGTTTTTGCCGCTTCTGCATTTACGTGTCAGGTGGCTTCTTTGCCTATGTTTACTAACAAGTGTCAGGGTTTGGCCGAGTCCACTAATTCCTGTCTGAGCTGATTAAGCCCCGTCCGGACTATTTGTTGGTTCACACCATTCTTTCCTTTAAGTTATCTTATCTGTTGTCCTTCGCTACATGTACCATGCATTCTCCTGTTTCACGATTGTCCTTCTACGACACACAGCTGTGTTTTCTCTACTCGTAAATCGAATTGTGTGGATTCACTTGTAATTTACTTAAGGGGTCGAGTGACAAATAGAACCGGGAAACTTGAGTTGTTTAGGCTTAAATGCATTGTCTTTAATGTTTGTTTATGTCTCATACTCTTGTGTGATTGCATTTTGCATTGTATTGTACCGTATTTAAACCTGTGCGCCACGGAGTTAAGTGGCAGTCTCTTTTGAACCTCGTTTCACTAACGACTTCTAAGACCACTGTACTAGCTGCAGCTAATAAATATCATCGACTACGCCAGACGAAGAGTCCGAGTCTCTGTTTCTGACAAGGCAGGTGAACCCAAGGGGATTTCAGGCGTACCCTGCGCCGCCGAGCCTTAAGGCTGCGGTTCTCCAACGGCGGGGTCGAGGCATTGGATGGGGGAGGAGGAGGGCTATGTGCGCTCTCTAAGTGCGCAAATGTGTTTGGCCGGCCGTCTCAGGCTGGCCAAAACACACACGCTCACTTAGGTTTCTCCAGCCCGGCTGCATTGAACAGCCGGGCTGAAAAAAAACCACAGACTTCCTGGTCTGAGTGGAGCGTCTTTCCAGCTCACTCAGGCCAATCCCCGTGCTGCTCTGCAGCACGGGGATTGGATGGGAGTCTGTCCCAGGGGCTGTTGGGATCAGAACGAGAAGGGGAGGCTCAACGCGAGAGGTGGTTGGCGGCTTCAGGTAAATAAAAAAAATTGATATTACTAATCCCCCGCATGACCCCCACTCCCTCCGAGCCCTCACCAACCTTTGTTTGTGGTGGCCGCCACTGTCCTAAGGCCTGATTAGAATTTGGTGGATGAGTACTCCATCATAAATGTGACGGATATCCCGTCCGCCTTATTACGAGTGCATTAGGATATTTGCCACTTACCATAAAGAGGACTTGATAGCCTTCATGTTTGTGAGGCTGTCAAACTTTAATTCAGGCCCTTAGTGGTTTTTCTATTCAGATATATTTACATGTGATTGTGTGAGCTGTCTGCAGTTGGCAAAAGTATAGTATGGGCTGTCTCTTTCCATGAATTTGCATTTATTTCAGGAAGCTCTGAATAAGGCCAGTTGCAACCCAGTGGCGGTTGGTGACACAAAAATAAGGTGAGGTGCTATCACTACTTACATTAAAACACACACATACATTAAAAAACTACATTAAAACACAAAAACACATTCAAATATACATCCATGGAAAAAAAAGTTACTTTCCTTATCCTGCAGCACGTCCTCAATGCTCTCCAGTCCAGAGCTCCAGACTCCTCCGAGCGCGAGGTGACGTCACACAGCCAACTACCTTATCCAGCCCTGCCAAGTACCATGCATCAGGCGTTAGACTAACACAAATTAGTACGGTGGTACGCATTACTGAGCCAAAATGCCTAAGTTACACATTTATAGTGCCTCGTTACACCACACTGACGCTGCGTGGCACAAGCCGAAACAGTAGGAGGAGCCACGATCAGTAAGGCAAGCAGTGCAAGCCTGGTTCGCTGGGTTATTGTTTCTTTACTGACATTTTTAACAATGTCATTGTCATTTTGTGTCTTTGGCTTGTTGTACCTAATTTTTTTCCAGGATTTGTGGTTCTGGTGGGAAATGTTGACAGACACTTGTGCTTGTTCTGGAAATCAGGTACGCAGCACATGTTGAATGCGTCGTCCAGTCTGCGAGCATTTCCTTTCAGTTTACAGTACTTTGTAGTGTCACACTGCTGTCACTTGCGTGACTAGCACCATGCAGCATTTTTTTTATTTTACCACCTTTGCTGCCCGGCTGCCCCAAAAAAGAAATTGCTGCTGCTGGGGCAGGCCACCCTAAAACAGATTGCAGGGGTCCCTGTAAGAAGCAAAACATGCTGTGTGCCCGAACAAGAAACTCCTGAGGGAGACTGCCTGTGGCTCTCCATATGCTCTGACACGTATTTAAATTGCAGCTGTAGACCTTTACCTTCCTCCCCGGCTGAAGCAGCAAGACACATTGCAGCTCAAGACTGTAAACAAAGCGAGCTGGTGAAGCTCTCAGCTTGGAGACATACTGCCAGGCACTGGTGGAATGCAGATGTCAGTGGAGCCACCTTAGGGTTGATTCCTTTTCAAGACAAAAATTACTGGCCACTACCTAAACAGGACTGGAAACAAAATTGAAGTTATTAATTTGTAACGTGCCATTTCTGTATATGTTTACTTTAAGTGTTAGTCATGAATCAACCCTAGATTACGTTTAAAAGCGTTTCTATTAATATTTGTTCTTTGTACAGATACAATGTAAAAATACCAGCTTTTAGTGATTTTACTTATTTTTGTACCGTTCGCAACATCAAAATATCTACCCTGTGTTCATTTGATTTCAGCAGCATATGCTTAACTGTATAAGGCGCAATAAAGTGCAATGGCATGGGTTTATGAGACATTTTAGGAAGGTTTCTTTACTTTTACATCTTCTGGGCACACACATCAAATTGGTATCTTAACTTTTCATTTAAGGGGTTTTGAAGCAGTTTCAAGATATTTTAGGTCTTATTGATCAAAAGGGCGCCATTTCAAATATTGATCTCTTCCCATGTATTGCATTTGCCGGTTTCCTTCACGAGAAAATGGCACACTAAGGGGTCGATTCCGATCCCGTAAGGAAGGCCTTCCCTGAGCCGTCTGGAGCTGAGCCTCCGACCCACTCGTACTGGAAGCCATGTCTTCCAAACGACGAAGTACCCTGCTCAAAATCCCTTACTTACCGAACGATTCGGTCACTTCATATCCGTCTCCATTTTCCCAACGAGAAGCCTCCGCAAATGCTGAATGGAGTTGTATGGAGGCATATTCCCAGCCCGATTACGGCCGACCATGTACGATGCGTACTTCCCATGCGCTGAATCAGTCGCCACTACCTAAACGTCAGAGCATCCAGAAGAGCAGTATTTCGGCTCCGAAGCGTGCCACAACAGGATCCCTGAGAATGAGACGGTGCAGCCATGTATCCTATCGCTCACGTCATACCCATACTTTTCGCCTATGGCCAATACCTCAACCCCAACCATCGCGGTCGTCCCAGACGGTAAGTCAGACACCTACCACACACAAAAACGCCAGTACCCCGCAAAACAAAACATTACACACAGCTTGTGAGAAAGCACAGTCACCATTGTGGTGGGGGGAATACTTGCAGCATTGTCTACCCTATAGGGGGTGGATGGCTAACACTTCCAGCACTCCAATGCCTATAGGGGGGTGGATGGCTAACACTCCCAGGAATCTAATGCCTATAGGGGGTGGATGTCTAGCATCCCCAGCAATCTAATGCCTATAGGGGGGATGATGGCTAACACTCCCAGCATTGTCTACCATATGGGGGGGGGGGTGGCTAACACTCCCATCACTCCAATGCCTATGGGGGGGGGGGTGGATGGCTAACACTCCCAGCAATGCAATGCCTATAGGGGGGTGGATGGCTAGCACTAGCAACAATCTAATGCCCATGGGGGGGTGGATGGCTAAGACTCCCAGCATTGTCTACCCTATGGGGGGGGGGTGGATGGCTAACACTCCAAGTACACCAGTGTCTACAGGGGTGTGGATGGCTAACACTCCCAGGAATCTAATGCTTACAGGGGGATGATGGCTAACACTCCCAGCATTGTCTACCCTATAGGAGAGTGGATGGCTAACACTCCCATCAATCCAATGCCTATAGGGGGGTGGATGGCTATCACTCCCAGCAATCTAATGCCTATAGGGGGTGGATCGCTAACACTCCCAGCAATATAATGCCTCCAGGGGGATGATGGCTAACACTCCCAGCATTGTCTACCCTATAGGGGGGGAATGGCTAACACTCCCATCACTCCAATGCCTATAGGGGGGTGGGTGGCTAACACTCCCAGCAATCTAATGCCTATAGGGGGGTGGATGGTAACACTAGCAGCAATCTATTGCCCATAGGGGGGTGGATGGTACACACTTCCAGCATTGTCTACCCTATAGTGGTGTGGATGGCTAACACTCCCAGCACTCCAACGCCTATTGGGGTGGATGGCTAACACTAGCAGCATTGTCTACCCTATAGGGGAATGGATGGCTAACACTCCCAGCACTGCAATGCCTATAGGCTGGTGGATGGCTAACACTCCAAGCAATCTAATGCCTTTAGGGGGGATGATGGCTAACACTCCCAGCATTGTCTACCCTATACGGGGTGGATGGCTAACACTCCCATCACTCCAATGCCTATAGGGGGGTGGATGGCTAACACTCCCAGCAATCTAATGCCTATAGGGGGTGGATGGCTAACACTAGCAGCAATCTAATGCCCATATGGGGTGGATGGTTTACATCCACAGCATTGTCTACCCTATAGTGGTGTGGATGGCTAACACTCCCAGCACTCCAATGCCTATAGGGTGGATGGCTCACACTAGCAGCATTGTCTACCCTATAGGGGGATGAATGGCTAACACTCCCGGCACTGCAATGCCTATTGGGGGATGACGGCTAAAACTCCCAGCATTCTCTACGCTATAGGGGGTTGAATGGCTAACACTCCCAGCATTGTCTACTCTATAGTGGTGTGCATGGCTAACACTCCCAGCACTCCAATGCCTATAGGGGGTGGATGGCTAACACTAGCAGCAGTGTCTACCCTATAGGGGGATGGATAACTAACACTGCCAGCAATCTAATGCCTTTAGGGGGGATGATGGCTAACACTCCCAGCAATTTAATGCCTTTAGGGGGGGATGATGGCTAACACTCCCAGCATTGTCTACCCTATAGGGGGTTGGATGGCTAACACTCCCAGCATTGTCTACTCTATAGTGGTATGGATGGCTAACACACACAGCACTCCAATGCCTATAGGGGGTGGATGGCTAACACTAGCAGAAGTGTCTACCCTATAGGGGGATGGATGGCTAACACTCCCAGCACTGCAATGCCTATAGGGGGTGGATGGCTAACACTAGCAGCATTGTTTACCCTATAGGGGGTGGATGGCTAACACTACCAGCAATGTCTGCCTTATAGGGGATGGCTGGCTAACACTCTCAGCACTCCAATGCCTATAGAGGGGTGGATGGCTAACACTACCAGCAATATCTACCCTATAGGGGGTGGATGGCTAACACTTCTAGCACTCCAATGCCTATAGAGTGGTGGATGGCTAACACTACCAGCAATGTCTACCCTATGGGGGGTGGATGGCTAACACTCCTAGCACTCCAATGCCTATAGAGGGGTGGATGGCTAACACTACCAGCAATGTCTACCCTATAGGGGGTGGATGGCTAACACGCCCAGCACTCCAATGCCTATGAGGGGTGGATGGCTAACACTCCCAGCACTCCAATGCCTTTAGAGGGGTGGATGGCTAACACTACCAGCAATGTCTACCCTATAGGGTAGAGGTCTTCAAACTTTTTTGCTCTGAGCCCCCCCTAAGCAAAATGTTTGAGGTTGGGGCCCCCCTCCAAAACTTTATGGCAATGATTGGGGGAGCAGGAGGGAGATGGTTGCATGCAAGTGCCCGGTCTTATGAGTTGATTTCCGGAGTACTTTTCCTATAGCTTTTAAACTGCACTAAATATAAGACTTATAAAACAGCAAATGCATCAAACAAAAACATGCATTACCCCAAACATACATATGCCCATAATTGGGGTGGTGTGAGCCTCTAACAATCTTGGACCCCAATGCACCTACACCTGTTGCGCTAATGATAACTGTAGTGCTGAGTAGCAGGCTACTCCTCTGCATCTTTTACCTCTTTCCCACCATGACAGACCATCACCTCAGTCCTAATGCTAGGAAGGAAAAAGGCTCTCATGCCCCTTCTTTAAAGGTAGACAGTCATAATTGTGATGCAGTGGGCCCCTCAAATCCCTGGGCCCCAGCCCTGCTGCATCTGCTTCCTTAATGATAATCAGCAGTGGCCACTTACAATGCTGGCAGCAGCGCCAGCTTCACTAAAGAATGAACCTTTGAAAAAACAATTAAAAAGCACTTATATTGTCCCCTTCTTTGGGGTATCTCTCAGAAAAGGCTGCATCTGGCCATTTGTAAACATAAAAATTAGTCCCCATACAGTGCTCCCTATTCTGGACCTTCTCTTTGACAATATCTATCAATCTCGCTCCTTTCATCTGTCTCTTAAACCATTACTGTGAGGCCTCGGGGATTGAGAGGATTAGGGCTCTGTATCTGAATGTAATCCTGCTGGCCTTCTACCTGCCACCTCATGGACTCAGCTTTCACAAAAAACTGCCCCTGAATGGTTAATCCTGACTTTGAGGTGCCTCTGCCTGAAAGCGAAGGGTGTGGAGGTAGTGCAGAAAGTTAAAAAAGAAACCAGCCGTTAATTGATTGAGTTGCTTAAAGCCAGGGCCACTGGAATGATGAGTTTCTGCAGCAGCAGCGTTTACCACATAATTGAGTTTACCACATTTGCTACATAATCCACAATCTGCAGATTCCAACAAAAGAAACTTGATTCTAGCTCACACAATTTACTTAAAACGTGGCAAAGTGTTGCAGAGCATTGGAAGGCCCTTTGCAAAGATTGACTGGAAATCTTGTAGTTGCTTACTGCTGTAGTTAGGTGTTTTATAGATGTGACACATAATCCACCATCTGCCACATCATCTGCGGATATTACCAAAAACAAAAAAATGGTTCTAGGTCAAACGGTTCCAAAGTTAGTAAAAATGCTATGACACATGGTGCTGGGCGGTGGAAGGCACTTTGCAAAGCTGCCCTGGTCTTCTTTCTGTTGCTTATAGTTATATTTCGGTATTAAACTGGTCCTAATGAGGTGCAATCAATGCCCAGACAGTGTTACCAAGTTTTAAAATGAAAAAATAATGAAGCAATGTTATTAAAAAAACGTGCTGTATAATCTGCCTATTCTGGCCGCAACATTTACTCAACTCTGTCTCATAATTTGTCCCTCTTCTGCCGCATAATTCCAGTGGCCTTGCTTATACCCTGGACCTCAATCTAAGCATTCTAGGTTTGTGTGAGGTACAGGCGCTCGCCAAGTCTAGAACTAGGCCCAGTAGCTCTCAGGCACCTATGACATGCCTACCGAATGTTAAAACTACCCACTCTTTGATGTGCGCATTTTAAATGTTAACGTTTTTGAAACAAAAAATTATGAACTCTTCATCCCATAATATAATATGACAGCCGTGAATCGAGCAAGTGAAAGCAGCAATCCCTTCTTGTGCTCGAAACCAAGACACTCGCCCTCGTGAAACACAACCAAAAGCATAAAAAAACAAATGAGGGAAAACGCAAAGTACAAAAGTTGCATTTAGTACTGCCCAGTTAAAACACACATTCAAACAACCTCTCAAACAAATATAGTTTTCACTAGGACAAACACACCACAAACTGATTTCACATTAAGAATTAGTGCAGGCTTTACTTATTGAAACATAGAGAAAATACATGTTTCAGGCAAAATAAGTCTGACCATTCATAATTACACAAATTGCAAACACCACAAAATTGGTTCCTCTATTTTTGTTGAGGGTCTTTCATTGACCATAGCTTTTTTGATAATATGTCTATAACTCATTATATATCAATATAACTTACTTAAAATTATGTACGGGGTCCATAAACAAGCTCATGCTGTTTCAGACCCGCTTCTTCATTTCACTCTCGTGCAAAAACCTTCATGTAACATGGACTTATCAATGCCTCGTCATCTATGCAGCATTAGGTGAGCAGAAAGATGAGCAACGGTGAAGGTAGATTTGACGTGTTTCTGCACCAGTGAAATGTTCTGTGTCCCAGCCCCTGTTGTGTTTCATTTGTGTTGTGCTTAATACAACGCTATTCCAATTTGGGATATTTATGCGCGCCTTAGAGGAGTTCTACTACATCTGTTTAATAAAACATTTGCATTATTTCAAGGGAGTTTCAAAGTCTGTTCAGGAACGGTCTTTAAAGGCTAATTGTGAACAGCAAGCTCTGAAACGCCCAGCTTTCCTGGCGACACCTTCCTTTGCAGCATAAATCATTGCCCCCTCCCCCCCAACCAAGTATTTTTATATTTAAATAAACCGTAATTGAAATTAGTGGCATGAATAATAGATGAAATCTAAACGTGAAGAAAGAATGCGCATTTGCAATGCAACAGGTCTCGCATTTATGCGAGTTTGAGCTATTGATGTTGTAATTGGCAATGCCTTTTATTTATGTTTTGGTTTACAAAACATAAATAAAAGACATAGCTATTTACAATGCCAGTAGATTAAATTCCGGCAAATGCAAGACCTATTGTTCCAAATGCTTGTCAGTAATCTCTTTGACTTTGCCTGCCACACTCAGTGACCCCTGCCCCTAGGGCACTCAAATCACGCTCGAAATAAATTAAGACAGCCTGGAACTGCAGCAAGTAAACAAAGCTCGCACTTCCAGGCCATCTTCATTTACATACACTTGGAGAGGCATCTGTGCCCCCCTGGGAACCCATCCACGCCCCCCCCCAGGGGGGCGCGCCCCACAGTTTAAAGAACTCTGCTATAGGGGATGGATGGCTAACACTCCTAGCACTCCAATGCCTATAGAGGGGTGGATGGCTAACACTACAAGCAATGTCTACCTTATAGGGGGTGGATGGCTAACACTCCCAGCACTCCAATGCCTATAGGGGGTGGATGGCTAACACTCCCAGCACTCCAATGCCTATAGGGGGTGGATGACTATCACTAGCAGCAATCTAATACCCATAGGGGGGTGGCTGGATAACACTCCAAGCAATCTAATGCCTATAGGGGGTGGATGGATAGCACTAGCAGCAATCTAAGCCTATAGGGGGTGGATTGCTAACACTGCCAGTAATATCTGCCCTACAGGGGGGCGTCTGGCTAACACTCTCAGCACTCCAATGCCTATAGGGGGGTGGATGGGTAACAGTAGCAGCAATCTAATACCCATAGGGCGGTGGATGGCTAACACTCCCAGCACTTTAATACCTATAGGGGAGTGTATGGTTAACACTAGCAGCATTGTCTACCCTATAGAGGGTTGGATGTCTAACACTACAAATAATGTCTACTCTATAGGGGGTGGATAGCTAACACTAGCAGCATTGTCTACCCTATAGGGGGTTGAATGGCTAACACTCCCAGCATTGTCTACTCTATAGGGGGTGGTTGGCAAACACTCTCAGCACTCCAATGCCTGTAGGAGGGTCGATGGGTAACAGTAGCAGCAATCTACTGCCCATAGGGTGGTGGATGGCTAACACTCCCAGCACTCCAATGCCTATAGGGGGGTGGATGGCTAACACTAGCAGCATTGTCTACCCTATAGGGGGATGGATGGCTAACACTCACAGCATTGTCTATCCTATAGGGGGTGGTTGACTAATACTCCCAGCACTCCAATGCCTATAGGGGGGTGGATGGCTACCACTAGCAGCAATCTAATGCCTAGAGGAGGATGGATGGCTAAGACTAGCAGCAATCTAATGCCCTTAGTGGGGTGGATGGCTAACACTAGCTGCAATGTCTACCCTATAGGGGGGAGAATGGCTAACACTCCCAGCACTCCAGTGCCTATAGGGGGGTAGATGGCGTACACTAGCAGCAATCTAATGCCCATAGGCAGTGGTGGCTAACACTCCCAGCAATGTGGAGACAGTATGGGGTTTTGGGGGCCAACCCCCCCCCCCCAGCAATGTTGATACAAAATGGGATTTGGGGGGCTTACACCCCAGCAATGTGATGACCATATGGTGTTTGGGGCTAACCTCCCCAGCAATGAGGATACAAAATGGGGTTTGGGGTGCTACCCCCCAGCAATGTGGAGATAAAATGGGGTTTGGGGGGGCTAACTCCCCCCCCCCCAGCTATGTAGAGGCAAAACTGGGAGTTGTGGGTGTCAAATACCCCCAGCATGGCATAATCATGAGGGCTGTGGGGGCAAACCCCACCCGCAAATTAGAGATTATTTGTGTGTTGGGGGCCAAATACCCACAGCAACGTACAGGCAAGCATTGTTTGGGGGGTTACATACACACAGCTATGTGTAGCCCAATCTGGTGTTTGGGGCTTAACACTCCCAGCAATGTGTAATTGGACAATGTATCTTTTTACCCTCAAAAAAGCATCAATACACACATTTGGAGTAAAAGCTCCTGTAAAAACAAAATATTCTAAGCCAATTCTCACTTTCAATGAAAGGCAGCCCCACACTGTGGCATTAACGTTGACTGGCATACTTAAAGAATGGCCAGAGTGGAGATGTTGGAGGCCCAGGACCATGAGAAAAAAACAACTAAGACCACCATCCACTCAATGCACCTCAAATACAGGTGAAATACATGGGTGTTGATGCACAAAGCCATCAGGCCAGCCACACACATCAGATCAATTTCAACATGTGTGTGTGTGTGGAAGGTGTGTCAGCCTGGCCTGACACACACGACGATGGTGTTGAACTACACGAAGCCATATTGTATTGTATTGTATTGTAATTGCATTTATATAACGCTTACTACCCCTGACGAGGCGTCAAAGCGCTTTTTCGGCAGGTAGCACGCTACTCCGGGACCCACAGAGGATTAGTGTTGAATTAGTATAGTGAAACATGCAAGTACATTTTAAGTGGTGGATGGGTTAGTCAGTTATTTGGATTTGGAATGATAGCAGAAGGATAGAGTAGGACAAAGGTTTGTATTTATTTATCGCTCACTTGTTGACGCATGCTAATCAGGGAGCCTATAAAGGATTAGTGGTGAATTAATATGGTGAAATATGAGGTAATTTCAGTAGTGGATATTAGTCTGTTACTTGGAGTGAGAAGGATAGCGCATGGATAAAAGGGGAAGAAAGATTTGCATTCATATAGCACTTGTTACCCCTGATGGGTGTTGAAGCGCTTTTCTGGCGAGTAGCACGCCACTCCGGAACCCATAAAGGATTAGTGTTGAAAATTAGTATAGTATAAATATGAAGTAATTTGAGTAGTAGATATGTTATTCAGTTATTTGGGCAGTATATTAGTATAGTTGAATATGGAATATGGAATTTGAGAAGTGAAACATGTTAGTCTGGTTATTTTGATTGAAAAATGATAGTGGAGGGATAAAAGAGTGAAGGATTTTTTTTTTTTTTTTTTGTTAAGTCTTAGCAGTAGGAAGAGGCTTTTGGATGAGCAAAAAGGAGTTTTGGAGGGAAGGAGTCAGAGGGGAGAGTTTAGAAATGTTTGTTTTAGGGGATCGGTGTAGTAAAAGAGGTGTCAGATGATGCAAGGAGGGGTAGAGCAGGAGAGAGTCTAGAAAAGGTGCTTTTGGCGATCATAGTAGTGGTATGGGGTTTGGGATAAATGAGAGAGTGGATGTAGAGGATATATTGATAGATCTATAGGATGAGAGATAGGGTAGTGCATTAGAAGGAGTAGTAGAAAGAAGTTTGAGATGAGTCAGAAGGTTGGGCTAGAAGATATATTGAGCGAAGTATAGGCTGAGAAATAGCCTAGTGCATTGGAAATGCTAAATTAGAAGAAAGTGATGAATATATAGATCCATAAGTACATTGAAAGTATATAGATACATAAAAGAAGTAAGTATATTTAGATTAAATATATTGATAGAGGCACAGGATGGGAAATAGGGTAGTGCATTGGATATGCTTTTTCAGGAGAAAAGTAACAGACACACAGATCCAAGTACATGGAAGGTACATAGATGTACAATGGAAGTATGTACATGTAGACCAAAAATGATTTTTATTGATTGATGAATATTATTATTATTATTATTATTATTTTTTTTATTCTCTTAACAACATAATTGTTTTACATGTTTTATAAAGTAATACACAAAGATAGGTACATATGTGTGTTGAGTCCAATCAGGAAGTGACATGGATAGGCCATTGGATTGGCAATGTGGGCAATCAGGCATTTGTCGATGAGCGGGTGCACCAGGGTCACCTACAGCCCAAGCTGTGGGTGGCCTCCAACAACCCCAACAAGAGACTGACTCACTGCCCAAGTCCCCATCAGGCCACAGCACTGTGGCACCAGTATCCAGTCCACTGTATTTGCACTAACTTCAACTATCAACAGGCCCTGTCCTCCACACACCTTTGCAACCAGCCCAAACAGCACACCTGTGACTATGCTGTCCCTGAGAATGAATGGAAATGCACTAGCAAGATAGCTGACACAGGGGCCTGCAGTTTGATTTGCAGACAGCTCTCATCAGGGCTTGGTGCTCACCACACCAATCCCCAGTGTCAGCCATCTTGCCGGTACTTTTCCACTCACTGTGAGGAGAGCATACTTCCAGGATGGGTTGTTGGGCTATGTGGTAGGAGTATTGTTATCTGTGACTACAACTCCCATGAGGCCTGTGCCCACACCCACCTTTTCAGCCATCCCAACCTTCCTTCCGGTGACTCAGCTTCCCTGTGAGTGAGTGAAACTGTGCTGGCAAGATGGCTGACAGAGGTGACTGTTGTTTGGAGCACAAAGCCTTGCTTTGAGTTTTTGGGAAGTTGGTATATGTTATGAAATAGTTACATTTACTCTGACATTTCAGGTATTTTGTTTGTCAAGCTCGCATACACATCACATGCTCATTTGCTCCATATTGTTATTGATTTGCTAACATTGATTTATATCACTGTATCCTTGACAGTGATATGTGTGGATGTGTGGATTAGTGGACAGGCTCTGGCGCTCCTGGTATTCCAAAGAAGCCTTCCGGCGGAAGAATGGCACACACCTGGACCACCGCCAGTCCACTGACTTAAGGCATGTTCTCTTGCAATCAGCTTCTTGACCCTCCTTCGCACATCATAGTACCTGTTCCTGATATCATCCATTGTGCGCAGGCAAAGTGCTTGAGCGTTCACCCTGTCAACTATTCTCTCCCACATCCTATTTCTCTGGGACGGGGTTCTGTTGGACGTGGTTCCCAAATAACTGTGGCTCTAGTCTGAGTATTTATTTCATTTACAAGTACTTCCAACTACTTATCTGTGAAACGTGGCTGCTTAGGGGGCATGATGAGGCTGAAGGGGAAGGTGTGGGCGAGTGTGAAGGTGTGGGTGAGTATGAGTGTTTATGGGTAAAGGAGTGTGTGTTTGAGGGTTTCCTTTCTCCCAAAAAATTGTGTGGCAGTTGTTTTGTGGTTGATGTGTGTGTGTGTGGCAGGGAGCAGTGGCTCAGTGGCTCTTTCGGTGTCTTCTGGTCAGTTATGTTGTTGCAAAGGATCATGGTCATCTGTGTTGCCCCTTAAATAGGTGGATTCGTGGGTGTGGCTAGTGATTTTGTTTTTTTTAAATGTGTAACATGACCAATGCTTGTTTTCCTAAGGTATGACATTTCCCCAGTCGGTCGACTCGTTTGGAAAGCATTCCGGATCAGTAGAATTGCACAGGCTTGATACTAAAATGAACATATTTTCTTACAAGTGCATATTTTACCATCTGACTGTGTATATATAATTGAAACCTGTCAGGCGTTGAGGCACGAGTGCACATTAACTGGTTAAATAAATGCAGAAATATACACATTTTTGCTTTAATTTTTCACAAACCCAAAAAATAAATATGGATAAATACAGACGGAAATGACAAAAATATAAATTCCATAAAACCGGGAGCCCTAATCATTATGAAGCCCCCCTATGGGCCGCTCGGGTGGGTATGCCTCGTTTCCACAGAAAGCGTAAAGTATACTGGCCTTTATTGGTTCTGGCTGTAATCCACTTAAACGCTGTCCCTCCTAGTAATTGAGCTACCATTTGACATTTAGAAAGCATTTAAAACCTGACTCCTACCTAAAAGATTACCCTAGCTCCCAGCTTACCACAGTGTGCGGTAGCACCAAGAAATTACATTGGGTATATATACTTGTGTGAGCCATAGCCCCATCTACCTACACCTGCTGCCAAGATGGTAGAAGCCTTCTAGGGCTGCCTGGCAACATTTTACTCTCGCAGGGAAAGGAGTACCCTCTTCCACATCATTGGGTTTTGGCCTGTAGTACCAACCAGACAGGCCAACTTGGGGTGACTACTGGCAAAACCAACCAGCCACCTGTGCCTGGATAGGGGTACCCATCAATGGCCCACGTTTTTGATTTCCACTCGTGATATCTAGTGCCACAAACAGACGAATGCTGCTGCAAGTAAAACATGTTATTCTAACGTTCAACTGGAGGTCGCTGGTTGCTTTGGTTGTTTTTCTGCCCTGCATGAACACAGAGGCTGTGCGGATGCTACAGCATCCAGCTTAGAGAGTACACATGTCCTCATCGTTTTAAGGCTAGGTAGTAGGCATACTTGAACTTTTGTGTAGCAAACATAGTATTTTTGAATGCATGGGTGTCTGTGTGTGTGCGTGTGTTTCTGTGTGTGTGTCCGTGTGTGCACGTGTGTGCGTGTTTGTGTGTGTGTGAACTGATGGGGTCTAGGTGGGTGCTTCCTGTTGAGAGCCCTTCCGCTTCTCCAGAGCGAGTTCCCAGGATATTAAGGTTCGCTGCGTGCCTGTTGGTACCTTGTACACTGTCACCCCGCTACCCTTCCCCCACTGGCCCTGTCTCTTTCCTATTTATTTTTTAATGCGTTTTGAACATAGCATCGCTCTTAGGTTTCTTGGTGCTGTGGGAGTACATGGTGGTAAGGCGGTGGACTGCAAAGACATTCATTCTTAGACCATTAGGCTCTTTAGGCCTCTTCTAATCTCCAGGTGCCTGGTTGTGGCTCGAGGTAGCCGGCAGCTTGAGGCAACGTTAGCAGCCTCGAAAGAGAACAGGTTTTTCGAGCGGTGAGAATAAGGAGATGCTTAGCTCCCAGAAGCAGGGCGACCAGCTAGGAAGATAAACAACTTTTGTTCTCAAAAAGTACGGGTCCTCTCCATATCAAGATTTGCGAGCCCAGCACAAAGTCTTGCAGGTCACGCGCTGCTGCACTGGGCGAGGCTCTCGGGTTGGGCTGATTTGATCACTTTCAGCAGAATCCAGGTGGGAGACCTTTAAATATACTTAAGGATTATTCGACCTGTGCACAGCTGATATAAGTTCAAGTTTGAAAAAAGTTGATGGTTTAAGTAGGTGCTCCTGAGGTGTCGTCTTCTACCCACAAAGACGAGTATGTAACACGTTAGTAGTGAGATCAATTGAAAATCGATGGCATCCCTTAGGGCACACTGGTGTTGGGGGTGATTATCCTCCGTATTTTAAGAAAACTGTTCACTTGAATAGGTATTGTGAAGAGTTTTTTATTAGCTTCAATTCAATGTTGTCAACGTGTTAATTCACATCAGTTGATAAAGTTTTTTTCATTTTGAATATTCTATGTTCTCCTGCTCCAATGCATTTCGGGTTAATACCCTTCGTCTGGGAGCATCTACTAAAAACAACATGTACAGCCAGTGTAAATTCTGTTACATATGCGTACCTAAAATAACATAAATACATCATTTGTCAGGGGTGTATATACATGAAAAGGTGTACACAGTGAACAGGGTAGTTCTGTGAATAACTAGGTTTGGAGTGTTCTGGTGAATCAAATAAAGTGTGGTATAGTGAATATCAAAGAAAGTTGGTGAGGTCTTGTAGAGGATTGGTGAAGATCAGTGATCGCTACCAGTCTGGTTAATAACCCCCGCAGTGCCCCACTCCCACTTGTACAATACCTTCTCTCATATAGTATTCCTTCTCATGCCAAGAAAACCAACGTACACGCTCATCTTGTGGTGGTCATTTATTGGCCGCAGTTTATTAGGAATACAAGGAAACATATATATATATACTTTGCATATTTTTGCCTGTTAAGTCCTGGCAAACTTCCTTGTTATTGTCTCTTGGCCCTTCTGGGTCGTTTCCTTTGTTAGGTTGGATTTTTTGCGCTCCCTTTGCGCGGGAGGGAGTAGTTTCTGTCCCGGAGTTAGGCCACCTCGCTACCAAGTCCGATTCTTGTTGTGCCCTGCCTTCCGGCAGGGGCTGGGCTGCGAGTGCCGTCCCCGTTTGCTACTCCCCCCAATCTTTGGTAGGCCAACTTCCCAGCCGTGAGGCATCCCAGAGTGAGTGGTCCTACACACCTATCCTTAGGCCCAACTCACCCAGCCGTGAGGCATCTGAAGGTGAGTGGACCTATTCTGGCACACCGCCCTCCGGTGTGCCTCCCTACCAACCGTTATCAGCGTAGTTCTTCGCCGCTCGTTCCTCAGCCCTGCGACATTGCTGTTCCTTAGGTGTGGGTGGGTGGGTCAACAATTTGGGCTCCGATGCCGGTGCTGCTCCCCCGCTCCGATAAGATAGGAGCTTGCCTTGGGGGAGCAGTGCTTATATGCCCCCCCCCTTTGTCTTCCAGGCCAGGTCGGCCCCTGCCTATTGGGGGGGGCTCACCTCGGTCCCTATTGGCCAGCTCTTCTCCCGCGGCCGCTGTGTGAGGGGGGCGGGCGTCTCCTTTGTCCTGCTTCTTTTTGGCGCCCAAAAACTGGCCCCTACCAGTTGTGTCTGGGGGCACGGCGCTGGTTATGGCGCCGGCTCTCGAGCCCCCTTTGGGGGCAGCCTCTGCGATAACCCCCGCAGTGCCCCACTCCCACTTGTACAATACCTTCTCTCATATAGTATTCCTTCTCATGCCAAGAAAACCAACGTACACGCTCATCTTGTGGTGGTCATTTATTGGCCGCAGTTTATTAGGAATACAAGGAAACATATATATATATACTTTGCATATTTTTGCCTGTTAAGTCCTGGCAAACTTCCTTGTTATTGTCTCTTGGCCCTTCTGGGTCGTTTCCTTTGTTAGGTTGGATTTTTTGCGCTCCCTTTGCGCGGGAGGGAGTAGTTTCTGTCCCGGAGTTAGGCCACCTCGCTACCAAGTCCGATTCTTGTTGTGCCCTGCCTTCCGGCAGGGGCTGGGCTGCGAGTGCCGTCCCCGTTTGCTACTCCCCCCAATCTTTGGTAGGCCAACTTCCCAGCCGTGAGGCATCCCAGAGTGAGTGGTCCTACACACCTATCCTTAGGCCCAACTCACCCAGCCGTGAGGCATCTGAAGGTGAGTGGACCTATTCTGGCACACCGCCCTCCGGTGTGCCTCCCTACCAACCGTTATCAGCGTAGTTCTTCGCCACGCCGTCTGGGAGGCTTCCGTCTCCCCGCGGCTCCCCCCAACTACGTCCTGATCTTCCAACTTTGCGTCCTACCAGGACCATTGCTCCCTTCCGGTTGGACCGGTTTAAGCATCCATTCTCTGCTGTGGTCTCCTCCCGTTTCGTTCCCCCAGCGCCCTCCCCTGGCTGTTTTTTTTTTTTTTTTGAAAACTTGCTCCTCTGATCCTCGTCGTCTTACCCGGGGTCAGCCTGGCGGTAAGTACCCGAGTTCCATTGCATTGCCTTCATATGTCATGTTAGCCCCCCATTCACTACTTTCATTAGGTGGGCCGTAGAGTTCTTGGATTGGTGGGGGCAAGTGTTCCGCTGCCACTGTTGCTGTAGAACTCGACAGTGTGGGTGCTGGGGGGCTTCACTGACTTCCTTCAAGACTAAGCTTGCCATTAACCTGCTCACTGGGGGCAAGGCATTTGAACCTGAAGGTTTCTGAGCAGGATCCTGTACGTATAATAGCGCACCTAATTCCATCCTCCTGTCTCTAGTAAAGTCCGCCCCAATCTTTCGGACCATTGTCCTTGATGGGCCGAGATCCCTTTGAGGCCAAGGCCTCTCACCTCCACTAAATGTAGATCAAGTTTAGCTGTATTTACCATGCGGTGCTTGGTACACTTCCATTGCTTCCTTCTATTGTGATAACGTTAGAAACCGGTTTGAGGATTGCATCACCAAGAGAGCGATATCCCTCTGGAATTCAAATATCACCCAGTCCGGGGGGGACGCGCTGCCTGGCGGTGTAAGCCACCCCACCAGCGTCCTGGTGGTGGGGTCCCCCTCCAGCTAACGCGGGGACAACTTAATCTGGGGAACAGGATCCGGACGTGGATTGCACCTTGATGTCTCGTGCCCTCCCCCTTATATACGGGTGTCTCAACAGATTATAGGCATGATTTGAGCCTGTCGGCGTCCCGGGCCCTCTGCTGAAATGAGAAGCCGGCATAGGTGTTCGGGTAACCTTGACATTGACCTTTCGCTGTAGTACGTTTCGCTGAAACAACTACGTGCCCTGCTAGCTGTATATTGAAGGCTGCTTCGGTAAGTACAGGCAGTCTTTGGCCGCCTTGTTTCTTGGGCCGTGATACCTAATTGTAATACATCAGTGGGCAGATGAGTCGTCTCCATGAAGAGGTCGTCATCGACTGCAACCACTATTTCTTACACAACAAGCCTCTAGCGCTGGGGTAAGTTGTAATTCCTCCTGCATAAGGAATTATTCTGGAGTTGTACATTCCTGTATTACCTATCTCACTCTTCTCATTACTAGCCTCCCTCGAGGTATTGGCGCGCCTTACATGAGTACCGTAGTCTACCTCAAACCCGCGGGCGATTATTCGCCCGGCTTCCCCCAGAAGCGGACGCAACTCCGAGGCTCGGCCCCTGGGCCTCCGTACCCCCCGGCTGCAGTCTCGCCTACGGAACGCCCCAACCTGCCTTTTTTATCATGGTGGAGTGCCTACGCTCCCGGAGGCAAAGTGGGGGGGGGGCGCTCCTTTCTGCCCGCTGCTGCCCTGGATCTTCCAATTGTCCCCGCTGTCTGCTTCTGACCTCAGGACCTGCGCTGGGTGTCCCTGCATCAATTAGCCTGTGGCGTGTGAGCGAATCTCTGTCAGAGCCTGCTATTTTTGGCCTGACATCCGCGTATTATCACAGCCCAGGTAGTATGCTCCGTGAGCCCAATGTCTCGGGCGGGGCCACCTAACACGTTTCACCCAGGCGCCTGTGCACGCTCATGAACTTATGTGCGACTCTGAGACTTATCTGGAACCGTGCACGGGGGAAATCTTGGTTGGACCTGCCAAGTCCCGACAGGGGATTGTGCCTGTTGCACACAAAATTCCCCTTGTTGTTTAGGCATGTCTTTAATCCCTTTGCAGTTTTAAAACCAACTCACACCAGTATGCGTTGCGCGGCTTCATGAAGACAGTGTTGCTCACGAGCCGTCAAAGGTAATGTGCGTGCCTTGGCGGTAGACCGGTTCCCTCGCCCGTAGCGCTTCTCATGGGACAGGAGGTATTGGAGAGTGTGAGCCCTTAATCCGATCGCCCTATTCCCAGTGCAATCTTAAATAGCGCAGGCCGTCAAAGGTAATGTGCGTGCCTTGGCGGTAGACCGGTTCCCTCGCCCGTAGCACTTCTCATGGGACAGGAGGTATTGGAGAGTGTGAGCCCTTAATCCAATCGCCCTAATCCCAGTGCAATCTTAAATAGCGCAGGCCTGCCACTTCGCCGATTTTTCCCAGCGCTCGCATGCCCGGGTGTAAATATACAGCGCTAGCTCCTATTGGCTTGGCACAGAGGCTCCGTAGTTTACATAGAACCCCCTTTAGTAGACTGTTTGAATTCCGGCAGAGAGTGCAGCCATGGTCTTTCCGACAATCCGGGACTAACTGACTTAACTTATAATGGTATGCTGCGCGCTCTGCCTGGTTCAAGCCCTTTGCAGCAATAATATTAACAATCTGTACCCTGTTCATGTAGAGTTGTGGGGGTCAGACTACTCTGGGCCCTGTATGACGAATCACCGCTGCTAGAGGCAGAGATAGGGCTCTCAACGCTCCTAACTAGTTTTCAAAATGACGAGCAGCGAAAGCCAAGCCAATTTTCTCCAATCTTTTTTTTTTTTTTTTTTTTTTTTTTTTAATATACGTGGTCGGGCCTAAACCTCCGACCCCAACCTTGGAAGCTCTTTCCACTTAACACATATGGTAACGCAGCATGGTCTATTTAAATAGGTGCTTGGGTGACGGATATTATAAGGCTAACATTCCTATCCTGATTAAAGACAAGTTGCGCTGGTCCTGCCAGGATTTGCCAGTCAATGGATTATTAAACCAAGCTCCAGCTTTCCAAACCCTATTTCTGCCATGCCGGGCATTATGAATGGCAGATACCAAGAAACAAATGTACCGGGGAAGTTGTCTCAAATGACGTCCTCAACGAGCACAATGCAAACCCCGACTGTCCTTCTGAACGCATCTTGTTTTGCCTGTTGCCTTTAATTCGCCGAAAGTGAGCATAGCATGTGCATCTGCACGATGGCCTGGGTCATTTTACCGTCCGGGCCACTTCCAATGATTTATTGGAGTACTGAGTGCGCACAGGCACACAGGCATAACGCATAACGAGGCCATCTCATGCTCTGAACCCGCTTAGACCACGCCCCACCCTGTGTCCCAGGGTAATGACCGTCCGGGCGGAGGATATGAATGCCTCCCTGCTCGGGTCAAATCAACCTTCACTTCCCCGCACCACTTTGTGTCGTGCAAAAGGGGGGGGCCCCAGCAGCACAATGATGTCCTGAGATAGAGACTATTTGCAACTAATATGGTTGTTGCACACGAACCTACGACCTAGTACAGCTATCCATCCATTCCGAAATCAGGTTATAAACCAGCCATTCTGACGTCACTCATCCTGTAATCGTTTAGTTCTACAATGGAATTTCTGAAAGGCTCTAGCTTTTCCGCTGCGCAGGTCATCCCTTGATTGTAGAGCGCAGCCGAGCCAACAAAACAAAGGGGTTGGACTTTTTTTTTTTTTTTTTTTTTCATATTGCACTGTAGCAGTGTGGGGGTGCTGTGCCAGGCCTGTTTCTTGACAACAAAAGGGGTACCCTTGAGGGGATGATAGCGCGAGTTTCTAGTCTACATTTTTAGGAATTATAGCACCGGGAGGTATACTTTAACATAGTCTTCCGTCCATAATCATTATTTGATTTTCTACATTTATTAAACGGTGTCTCCTAGCTGAGGTCCCCTGTTGACAAGAGTGTCCGATCTAACTGGGGTTAACCCGAGGCTCCACACCTGGCCTACCCGCCAGAGTCAGCGGCAACAGCGTGAGGTGACATGAGCAACTCGGGACACTGGCCACGATCGCGTTCTCATTCCCCTTTGCCTTCGCGCCACTAGGTGTCACTGCTGCCACCCCGCACTTTAAAACCCAGCACATAGCACCGTTGCCGCCCGGCCCTCCTGCGAGGGCGCCGCCAGAAGTGCCGCAAAATCGACATCTAGCATACCAAGGATGTGAGGTATCGGGCGCTTTCTATCCTTTCTTTGTTCTATGCTCTAGGGACTTTGTACATTTTATTCAGCTGGCCCTGTCTCTTTTCTGGTACCTTGAAGGGGCATTACACAATATTCACGCAGCTGTTTCTTACCTCCTTTTGATGGCTGCGGGGGCACTGCCGCCCGCCCCGGCCTTTGTCTTCTCGGGGGCACCACCGCCTGCACCGACCGCCGCCTGGTTCCGGCCTGGCTGTTGTCCCTTAATTGCTCCAGCTGCTTGCGCCCAGGCCTGCCGGCGCCCAGATCGCGTTCTCGTGGGCACCGCCGTTCTGGCTTGAAGTGCATTAGGGTTGCCGTTCTGGCACCCTGCTCTGCCTCGATCGCCCTGTCCAACCGCTGGTCGTCGATCCTCGGCCTCCTTGATCCCTGTTCCCGCGAGGTGTCCCCCTGGATCTCGTCGCCCCTCCTTATTTCGTCTTGTTGCTTGCTGCGGTGGCCGGGCCTTCCTCTGTCTTGTGAGGGGGGAGGGGGTACCTACACTTCTGTCTCTCGCTCGATCTGTTCCACGAGAGTCCCTTTCTCCTTGGTGGCTGCATGGCGAGGTGGGGTACTTCGTCCGATCCTGCTGGGCCGTGGCGGACTCCATTGTCGTCACTCCTCCATCTCCCTGATGTGCCCGGCGCTGCGGCGTGGGCACCCGCCTTCCTCCTGCTCCTTGCTCTAGTTGGTGGCCCTGAGCGGGGAGTTCCGGGTCGTCTCTCTGTCTCTTGCTGGTGGAACGGGGTGGGCCCCCAAACGTCCCTGGCAACCCCTTATTCTTGTTAGGCAGCAGCGACCAGTTCCTCGGTCGTGAAGGGCTTTTTCCTCCGAGAAATGGAACCCTCGATCAACAATTTGGGCTCCGATGCCGGTGCTGCTCCCCCGCTCCGATAAGATAGGAGCTTGCCTTGGGGGAGCAGTGCTTATATGCCCCCCCCCTTTGTCTTCCAGGCCAGGTCGGCCCCTGCCTATTGGGGGGGGCTCACCTCTCACCTCGGTCCCTATTGGCCAGCTCTTCTCCCGCGGCCGCTGTGTGAGGGGGGCGGGCGTCTCCTTTGTCCTGCTTCTTTTTGGCGCCCAAAAACTGGCCCCTACCAGTTGTGTCTGGGGGCACGGCGCTGGTTATGGCGCCGGCTCTCGAGCCCCCTTTGGGGGCAGCCTCTGCGAGAAACAATGGATTGTCAAAGTAACAAAGGCTTAGAAGTAGTCGGTAGTTAATATGCCCACTAGGTTAAAGTTATAGCGAGTCGCCAAAACGGCTTACTAGAGTTCATGCGGTAGTGTGAAATGTTACTGCTGGATCTTAAAGATTAATTACTTCGCGAGAAGTCTCCTAGCGATATGCGTAGTAAAGCTGCTCTGCCGTGTGTAACGGAGTTTGTGTTGGTCGGCGTTTAAATATACTCTAGAACCCCCAAAATATGACATTGGTAACCTAATATCGACAATACAAACACATTGTCAATACATGTGTGCAGAAATATAAATGTATAAGTCTTTTTCAGACATATAAATGAAATAAGCAGTGGCAGTGCCAATAAGTCTGAGGTTAATGTATGAATGCATGCAAATACAAGCATGCACAAATACTGTTTCCATGCATGTATACTTTCTACTTCAGCATTCCAGTGGTTTTCTTATTGTTTCTCCCAGTTTAATTTACAACATTATAACTAAAGAGGGTGAAGTATTCTAATAGCGGTGGAGCCATTCTGTTTTGGGCTACATTTATCAGCAGCCCAGGCCTATCAGGTACGTAACTACCAGAGGTGCAGCCGGTGCAGCGCACCGGGGCCCTGAGTTGGGAGGGGGCTTAACTATAGCAGCCCCTTGAGCCCTGAAAAGGCACCTGTATTGTTGCTGGAATGAGTGCTGAGAGGGGTGCTGTAGCATCTCAAAATACCCATGTGGTTCTTCAGAAGGTGAATAAGCATTTTAGATGCCTTTAAATTTTGTTTTTATCTTGGCACATTTACTGTGCATTCAAAGACTGATGTCTAATGTCAGACTAGTCTTCTGACAATTTGCTGCATATCATTACTTTTCTTACCCTTACTGAAAAGTATGAGGATTTTGTAAAGTGAACTATATGACAATCTTTCTGATGAAAAACGAAAAGTGGTAGGATGTCGTTTTTTCCTAACCCACACCAAAAAGTAAATGCCTATGAATATACTGTACAAACATTTAAGTGTTATGCAAGCAAAGATTTTAATAGCATCAAAACACATCAAGACACTTGGTGAAGTGAAAATGGTAACTATTTGCTGAAACCCAATTTTCACACATTATTGTTGTGCGCTGTTATCAGTAAAAATTATATGTGCAACTTTAATTGTCATGGAAAATGTGCTGTCTGGAAAAAACAGTGGGCTACCACATCATGCTTTAGTAATATATTTGTGACAAAGTGCTCCTCTATGTAACACCAGCCATATGCCACACCCTTATGGGCTAATGGCTTTGTCTTGTTACTGACACTGTGGAAAATTAGTACGGTTTGGTAAACATTATCTGCGCCATCTTGCCTTTTCCCCTGATGCCACACTTTTTGTCGTGCGCACCCGCCATTTTAGGTGCCTCGATCAGAACCACCCTCTGCACGCCACTAACCCCCAGCACAGCTCTCAACCTCGCAGGCATCCCCGTCGCACGCTGACAACCCCCCCGCTCTCACATGCCTTGGGTCGTAAACCCCTCTTCAGCGCAGCTCGGCCTCGGAATCCCATCCTGTTCCCAGCGCGACACCTCCCTTCATTCCTTTCATGGTCCCAGGTCCTTTGATACAAACCCCCCTTTTTTCCTGTGTGCCCGTTTGTCTTCCTCGTTCCCAGGCCGCCACCTGGCCCTGCGGATACTGTTTATTGCCCCCCCCCCGTACAGTAGGAAGCTTCCCCCATTAAAGGACCCTCAAATTGATCAAAGCCCCCACCCTATGAGATCCGATCAACCCCACACATTCCGTGAATCGGCGGAATGTCCAGCTGCGCGATAATCATCACCTGTTGTGACCGGGGTGGGGACTTCAACTGTAAATGTGTGTGGGAATGGGCCTGAAGGGGAGATTCCGAGGATGTCCTTTCATACTTCAAAGCATTGCAAGAATGTGTTACCTGCAATAAAGATCATAAACCTGTGTATAAGAGGCCAGGCCTCAGAGATGCGGTTAGAGCACCTCGTGACGATACTTGCTGTCTGAACTGATGTGTTCTCCTCCGGAGAAAATAAATCCTTGTTTCCTGCCTTCCAGTCTCCAGCGCCTGCCTCTTCATTGATTAATATTTTGTGGGTTCAAGTGGCGACACCGCCGGGCAATACTTAAGGATCTTTGTTTATTGGTTGCCCCTGACCCTTTTTTTTACAATTGGCGTCCCAAACGTGGGGCCCATCAGCGACACGTGGATCCAGTGGGAGAGGTCCTGACGACAGAGTGAACGACTGCAACGATCGGGAGAGCTCCTGCCCAATAGACCCTCGTCTGGCAGCCGATCATCCGAACTTCACTAGTTCCGAACAGACCTCTCTCGAGTGATCTACGGTCCTGACTGGGAACCATCAGGAGTGCCGCGAGGAATACGAGGAAAAGAGGACGATCGGGCGCTGGATTCGGAAGACGAGAAACTGTCCATACGGTCCGGGTAAGGTCGTGTAAACACGACGAATTGCGAAATGATTGTTTGATTGTTTGGAAAATACTAGTATTGCTCTTTGTTGATTTGTTTGGAGATTCGCTGTCTGCAAACGGAGAAACGACAGGCTCTCTCCCTTTGCAAGCAGTGAAGGATAGGTAACGCAGCCGTCATGCCTATCTTTCTCCCCCACTGATTGATTGTTTGAACCCGAACTACGGTTCGTGGATTGTTCTCGGGAGATTTCCCTCTCCCACACTGATTAATTGTTTTGACCCCGAACTACTGTTCGCGGATTGTTTTCTGGAGATTCTCTGTCTGCAAACAGGAAAGAACAGGTTCCTCTTTGCAGATAGTGAAAGGGTAGAGGACGCAGACCTTTGCGGGCCTACTTATTCTCCCCACTGATTGTTTGACTGACCGAACATTGACTGTTCGATATTGGTTCATGAGGTATTCACTGCCTGCAAACAACGTAGAATAGAAATATTCTGTCTAGTCTTTGCACACAGTGATAAGGTAGGTAGTGCTGACTTTTGGTCCCATTGTGATCCGTCATGCCTATCTTCTCCTCCCTGATTGGTAATTGGTTCAACCCGGACCGTTTATTAGAGGTGGACCATCTAGCTCCGCTGGAAGGCACCCCTAATAAAGACATGTTCACAAAGTATGGATTAGTTACCATAGCCTATAGTAAGCTGTGGCACAAGTATACCAAAGAAAATCAAGAGAAACAGTGGCCACTGATAGGATCCTTCGATCTTGATAAAATAGAAACGTTAGAAATAGCCCTTTGTAGTAGTAAGACAACACCTATTATGCTCGACAGTCTCGGTATGTGGCGCAAAGAAGCAATGCAACGAAAGAAAAGAGACGAAGTCAGAGTAGGTAAAGAAACGCGACAGACAACCTTCCAAGCATCTGGTAGGCAAAAGGAAGGGATAGCGGCAACACGGTTCCAAGGAGTAAACGCAGGAAGGGAACGGTGTAAAGGGATATACCGACAGGACAACCCCAAGACACAACGACCCGAAAGTAATCCCCCGACACTACGCGCAGGACGACCAGACTTAGGGCAAAACCAATGTGCTTTTTGTAAATATTCCGGGCACTGGAAAGCCCAATGCCCGACTCTACTGAACAAGGGTAAGAGCAGAGGGCCGACAGAAATAACAGGCCGGCAGAAAGGGAAAAGGCGTGAGACAAAGATGAATCAGACTGACACGGACAGGCCGGATAGAACCACCACGTTTGATTACGCCCGATGGCACAGATTTCGCCAGACCGATTTCAGCGACATGTTTGAATCCTCATAGATCGAACAACGCTAAGACGGGAAACCCAGTCTAGCTCTAAGTTACCCGGTGACGAACCCCGTACTACCGCTACTGTTCCCGAACACAAAAGCCACCCTTTCGGATAACATACAGAAACAATACACAGAGTAGTCTCGGACAGATTAGTATACATTCCATTAATGAACTCAAACTCCGAGTGCAATGGGACTGATTACTCTCTGTTGCCCCCCCACTCTGTAAAAAAAAAAAGGCAATTACAGGCCTGCATAGACAACCCCCCCATTACCCAGACATGCCTGTCCAAACAAAATACCTACCCCCACTCCGGAAGTTCCCGAAATGCAGCAGGTCACCGGTCACGCCCATCCGGAAGGTGAAACACACAGCACGTGTGGGGCGGGGCCAACTGACAGCCATCGATCGAAAAGATCGCCAGTGGGATGTCCAGGAGGCACCACGGGCCCGGCTTGTAATGGCCTTCCCATCCTCTTCTTCCTGGGGCGGCGTCCCCCGGGCCACGAGTAGGGAGGGGGCGGATGCAGATGACCCCCTCTCTCGTATCTCCTGGTCCGGCCATCACAAATACCTCCGCTGAAGAATTGGTGCAGGGTGGGCTGGGACGGAGAGGCGGCGCGAACGAGCCTCTCCCACCTCCCCAGGTAGGAGGTTTCCCAGCCCCGGCCCGGCGCCGAAATCCTCCAGCCGGGCGGCGACCATACTTCCGCAGCACAGGATATAGAATGGCGGCGACCATACTTCCGCAGCACAGGACATAGAATGGCCAGCAACCATACTTGCGCAGCACAAGACATACGATGGCCCTCAAGTGTACTTGTGGAGCACGGGATGTGGGGTGGCCATCATGTATACCCATGAAAAGGGGCGGCGTGGGGTGCACTGGGAGAGGGAGGCGGCGCGAACGAGTCTCCCTCGCCTCCCCAGGTGGAGGCGCCACAGTTGTACCCTAGCGCCCCGAGCCGAATGTCCTGCTCCTACGGCATGGTGTTCCATTTTTTCGCCCCAAGAAGTCTCTTCCACTCTTGCAGACACGACGAAGGGCGGCTGCTGCGGGGTCTCAAAATGGCGTCTGGGCCCCCTGGAAGGCGGGTCTAGGCCGCTAGAGTAACTTTGACCAGCAATGTAACTCGGACGCTTGCCCACCGGGGCACGAGCCCCCACCTCCGACAGCATCCCCACAGCCTTGAAGATTCTGCAAAAGTCCCAGGAGCCCTCGGCCCCTGTAGGCTTCCGGTGAGGAACAACTGCCTTGATCGCTAACGAAATAACCACGACATAGCCACCCCTCCTGTTAGCACAAGTCTTTTTGAACTGCCGAAAGGGACTCTGGTCCAACCGCCGGTTGTGGGAAACATTTTGTCCCTGATGCTACTTCCGGACTAACCCGGCCTCGCCCAAAATGGCGCCGGTGTCAGTAGGAACTTACAAACACCTCGTGGTGTTTTTAGCTAATAAGACTTGATGTTCTGAGATATGTATATGATCCTTTGTACACTTGACGAAAAAGAGGGAGGGTTCACTTGACGAACATGTAAAAAGGATCCCGTTAAAATGTTGGTTTCAATGTACGATTTATTATGATATTATTGTAACTGATACATAACATCGCTTATGACACACGCCCACGGTATGCATCTAGGAAATTTGATTGCAACTAGTCCGACTGTGCTTCCAATTATGAAATGAATGCCCCTTGATCCCTCAACTATTGATAGACGTTTTTAAGTTTCCTGCAAATGACTAAATAAACCCTTTTAAAAATGTTTTTAATGCCGAAAAATAGCCCCCCTACTGTACGCGCTTCAGCCATCGCCGTGTCCGGCCAAATACGATTGCACTCTCATATCTACATGCTGAACGATTGTGCAAATAAAGGTTTTCCAAACTATGAACAGGTATTGCATGCTTTTGTAAAATGTGGGATCAGCGGGAGAGTTTTTCTGTGCGCTCTGCTTTGTTCTCTTTTTAAGGTTATTAGAAGATGGTTGCTCAGCCCCGGATTGAGGATCGAATCTAAGGCACGATACTCTGCCTCCAAATATGCGACTGGCTCAGGAACTAACGCATGGAGAAGGACCTCGACTTCTGAGGATGGGTAAAGTGAAGCGGTGTAAATGATAGAATGTTATAAAGGTATGGTACTCAAAGGTACTAGGGAACAGGGTTGGCCGAAGAGCTGATATGCCTTAGGACATCACAGCGTTGGAAAAGATTTAAGGACCCCGATAGCTAGATACATCTACAAACTAGATACCTCGCACTAAGCGCCTCTGATTTTTAACGTTTCCCTACACACGGCCTATAATGCCACACTCGGACCGTCTCCTTCGTGAACAACCTATCGCTCGCCATCCTTGCCACACTGCCCGCCCCCCTGACTTCAGAAACCAAGACCCCAGGGATTATATCCCGAGGAGATAAGACGAGTATGTGGTAAGTAAAGGACTTTCGTGCCCGTGTGTTTGATATGCTCGAATGTTGTCCCCCCTCCCTTCCCCTCTTTTCCTCCCTCTACAGGTTCACGACTGAGGTATGGTGAAGATCTGAAGCCTCGCCATGTCTGGTACATGAAGCGGATTAGCGCTGCAAGGTGGCACCTAAGGACACCCACAAACTACTCTTGTAACGAAAGAGCCAATAAGTTGTATGATATGATGAAACACAATCACCCCTAATCCGTGTTGCGTGAATGAGCACATGTCACGTATGTCTGAAACTATGAGAAAATGTTTTTTTATGCGACTAAAGATTTGACTTAACTAGTCGAAGGACCGAGAGTGCGAGAAGTGCGACACAATGATGCCTTTTACTCAATGCATGTCCCTTTGTACCCGGCCTAATGCTCGTCCGTCCCAAACTGCATGCTTTCGAAATTCTAACACAGACCCATAATGTCTCAATGTTGTGTAATGCGCTGAATAGCCTATCTTAATACACGGCCACTCCCCATGTCGCACGTGTACTATTTAGCCTATTGTTGCACATCTCTCTCTCTCTCTCTCTCTCTCTCTCTCTCTCTCTCTCTCTCTCTCTCTCTCTCCCTCTCTCTCTCTCCTCCACACTCTCACTCTTCCTAACGACTGGCACCTAATTGGCAAACCACCACCCCTGGTGCACCACCCAATTGGCTCCAAATACCGCAAGTATTTGCACAAATTTGTCTTAAATAAAATCACCTTGATGCCATGTTACTACCTCTCCTTTCTGCTAAATATTGATGAAACCTAGAATTGGCCAAAAAGGAAAGGACAGGTAAGACGACTGAGGTTCCCTAATCTGACCCGTAATAAGGGAACTACATGTCAGTGGCTTCTATGATAAAAAAAAAAAAATGCCTCAGGTAACGCGACCTTCCCCGTCCCGAATTGTCTCAATACTCAAACAGTAAAAGTGATCGAAGCATCCCCGTCTTCCCAGAATGCCCCCAGTTTTGTATCAGCTGCCCCGGACGAGAGTTTAAAAATATATCCCTCACCCCCGGTTGTAAGAGATGGGTCGACTTACAACTGACACAGGCCAGCCGTTGTTTCTAGAAATGATTTGCTGATGAGCAAGCTACAGAGTTTAGAATTCGAGAAATGTCACTGAACGCTTACCAACTGAACTGTGGCCTTCTGCTAGATAACGCCCTCATGACACAAAGCAAGACGATAGTCCCTCACCCCAGTTTACTATGTTCCTAGTTGTTTTCCATAAGACCCCGGTCACCCCAAGGATGAGTTGAATAGCTATCGCAAGCCCCCCGGTTTTTAATGAAGTAGTCAGGTTGTAAGAGACTATGTAGAAATTAGAATGATGTTTGCGAAGTTAAGATTAGACCGAAATGAAGAAATTGTTGCAGTAAACCCTGTTGAAAGTTAAATGTTTAGCTGAAAGATAGGATGCATTGATATAATGGAAAATTGTTTAGCCTATGTTCATTCCTCAGAAAGATACCTATCAGACCATGGTGGTAGCACGTTGCACTTTTTCGTAAAAATACAAAGCCCTGAAGAACGGTATAGCTTCGTAAGGCTCGTACTAGGAAAGTGGGTCTCTGCCAGAAGAACTGACGTGACTGTAATAAACAAATGCAATGAATAGGTATCAGATCTCGTACCACGACAATGAATGTAATACCAACAAACACCAAATAAATAGTTACGAAGGAAAGTTATAGGAAATCCAGCAAACCCATCATCAATTATTTATATGTTGGTTGTAAACCCCAATGTAACGGATGTTTCTCAGTTGCTTGGAGTTGGGAGAGAAATAGACTTATGTGATTACCTTCCTCTGCCAATTCTCTAAAGACTGTCTTTTCAAACTCATTTAAGGGTACCACTGTCGGAGGAGAGAGAGACCGGATGTGGGAGCACGCGGCCTGACTGCAGATCGTGGAACATCTGCGACATTGGCCAAGGCGAGACCGCAACAGTAAGGAGTCGCAGGACGAGGCACTGTTTCCGAAAGGGCTGACCTGATGCCCCTGCTCGATGATCAACATGTGCCGGAAAGTCCCCGCCCTCTGAACTCGGTCATGGGCCCGCCTACCTGAAATTTTCCGTCCCCCTGGTCTGTTCCCGATCTGGCCCTGCTCCATCCCCTTTTCCTCCGACCTACCCTAAGGACTACTCACACACCCCCTTCTTCCACCTGAACTCTTTGACAATCGACTCGAAAAAGAAAAACTGCGGTCAGATAGAATAGAGTTTTGTTGCAAACTAAAATGAAACTTGGGTGCCCTGTCTAAGGTACCCATGAAAGAATAGTTAGGACACAGGGCGAAAAAGGACCTTTTTGACCAGGAAAGCGAGGAAAAGGTCATGCCCTGCAACGCAGGACCTAGAATAGAGCTGGACACATAGCTCCACCGCCGGTGCTCAACAGTGCCAACAGAAGACGACAAAGAATGCTGAGAACTCACTAATGATGGTCCACGACAATAAGACTTCCCCTTCGAACAGTGACACCCCTGATTATCGTTTTTACTACGTCTCATTTCTCTCCCAGCCACCATTGTATTGATTATGCTCCAACCGAATACGAAATGAACTTACATATGTAATAACCCATCAGTTCATATTCCGAATGACTATAAGCATCTATGAAATGTACCCAACGCTCTCACCACAGATCGTTTTTGTCCGATATTGCATTACTATGACTTTCCTGCAACGAGCTTAACGATGGGCCCGCCTCCTAGGATGAAAGATTTTAAATGTAATGTTTACAGCTCCTTCACCTGGGTTCCTACTTCTTTACTCATGATCGCCACAGTAGACATGGATAGGAAATAGGCCAGCAAGATGTCTTGGGAATGTTAAAGGGAGGACTGTGGAAAATTAGTACGGTTTGGTAAACATTATCTGCGCCATCTTGCCTTTTCCCCTGATGCCACACTTTTTGTCGTGCGCACCCGCCATTTTAGGTGCCTCGATCAGAACCACCCTCTGCACGCCACTAACCCCCAGCACAGCTCTCAACCTCGCAGGCATCCCCGTCGCACGCTGACAACCCCCCCGCTCTCACATGCCTTGGGTCGTAAACCCCTCTTCAGCGCAGCTCGGCCTCGGAATCCCATCCTGTTCCCAGCGCGACACCTCCCTTCATTCCTTTCATGGTCCCAGGTCCTTTGATACAAACCCCCCTTTTTTCCTGTGTGCTCGTTTGTCTTCCTCGTTCCCAGGCCGCCACCTGGCCCTGCGGATACTGTTTATTGCCCCCCCCCGTACAGTAGGAAGCTTCCCCCATTAAAGGACCCTCGAATTGATCAAAGCCCCCACCCTATGAGATCCGATCAACCCCACACATTCCGTGAATCGGCGGAATGTCCAGCTGCGCGATAATCATCACCTGTTGTGACCGGGGTGGGGACTTCAACTGTAAATGTGTGTGGGAATGGGCCTGAAGGGGAGATTCCGAGGATGTCCTTTCATACTTCAAAGCATTGCAAGAATGTGTTACCTGCAATAAAGATCATAAACCTGTGTATAAGAGGCCAGGCCTCAGAGATGCGGTTAGAGCACCTCGTGACGATACTTGCTGTCTGAACTGATGTGTTCTCCTCCGGAGAAAATAAATCCTTGTTTCCTGCCTTCCAGTCTCCAGCGCCTGCCTCTTCATTGATTAATATTTTGTGGGTTCAAGTGGCGACACCGCCGGGCAATGCTTAAGGATCTTTATTTATTGGTTGCCCTGACCCTTTTTTTACAACACTTGTTCTTTGAGTGATGATTGGCTTTTTACGAATCCCTATGCGTTCAGTGATGTAAAACTGATGACAGCACCCCCAGTCTGAAAATTGTTCCAAAGCACTAGGAGCTCTGTTAGCGCTATCCACTTCTCTTAGCTACAGGAGTCAGACTCCAAGCAGAAGAATCCACTGAAGCACCTGTGGGGGAAGCGTGGGAGCCTCATTGCAGGGGCATTGAATGACCAAGCAATGCACATGCTCACTTTTGTACATGGAGAGTGCGCTATTCGGCCCTGGCTGCCTGTTGCTAGCAGAGGTCAAAGAAGATGTTATGCCCATGCCGCTGCATAGCTTCTGAAGTTAAGCCAGCTAAACTTTACTTTACAATTTTTCTTATTGCGTCACATGCCCTCCTCATTTGGGGGTCTATTAGGATGGCGGTCTGAAAATCACTCCGGCAGCCATGGTAGAGGGAAAACACCAGCCGCTAGGACTGCGGGAAAACCGCTGGTCCAATTAGTATGCTCCGCAGTCGAAATCCGACCGCGGCGACAGTTAAAATCGCGGCGGATGCTGCTGCCAGCAGCACCGCCATGATGTCCAAGAAAGCATATCCTGCATGTCCCTTCACTGTGTGGCAGGCACTGCACAGTGCCTGCCACCTAGGACAGGGACATGTAGGGGGCTACCATGGGTACCCCTCTAGTGCCCCCACACCCCCCCAACACAATGGACCCCCGGAGACATTCTCCGCATGCCATTCCATGGAGGTCCCACCGCAGCGAAAAGACTGGCTACCGCCAGCATCATAATTGGGCTGGCCATGCTTGGCCCTGATCCGCCACAATTGTAGCAGTCCAGCTCCACCCGCCAGGCAAGCGGGTGGACTGCAACCAGCGGAAAAGTGGCTGGCGGAAAATCTCAACGCTGCTGTCACGACCGCAATGCTAATCGGACCAGCGGTTTTCTGGGTTTCGATCGCGGGCTGATGTCCGCTGGCCCAGCGGCGGCCATCCACCCGCCATCCTTATAGACCCCTATGTTGGCATATTTTTTTCTTTTTTTTTCTTTTTAAAGGTAATTATTTACTTTATTTTAGCAAATGCTTGTACTACAAAAAAAACCTCAGTTTTTAAAAGGTAAGCAGGACTTTGTTTGATTCCAAGACTCCTCCCTACAAAAAATCCATAAAGATCAGATTCACATAGTCTACTGTGCTTGTCCAAGCGTGGCTGATGAGGAATTAGATGACCTCAGTGGACATTCTGGCGTCAGTGTAGCTTATCTCAACAGTTTTGAATTGCACTAGTGGACAGATACACCAGATACCCATCCTGTGCCTCCTATGCCACCATCTGCCCCACTTCAATGCACAGACATAAGGTTCTAAGTTATTAGATTCTAACTGGATCCTGTCACATATGCCACATTTAAAACATAGCCATCAAAATGGATTAAACACAGGGAGAAACACGACCTTTAACATCTAGAGGGTACTGCAGATGCTTGACTGATCTGATCTGGAGATAAGTGCCCAAATACAATTGCTTACCTTTGACATTAAGAAAGCTTTTGATTCTATGTACTGGGGTTTTTTCTATGCAGTGTTGGATAACATGAGCTTGGGAGCTGGTTTCAAGGGCTGAATCCAGTAATATACACGAAACGGAAAGCCTGGGTCAGAACGGAATAGGTCATGTCTAGGGAGTACACAGTGGAAAGTGGCATCATACAAGGATGCCCCCTCTCCCTTACGTTTTGAATAGGAGGGGAACCATTGGCAGATGCAGTCAAGAGTGGGAACAAGTACAGGTGAATCGCCCGGGGGAGAAGGCACATTACAAAGCGCTTAATGGGGTAGACACTATGGGGCATATGTACAAGCAGAGTAACCAAAAATGGAGAGCAAGGGTTTGAAGGGGCGAGTCCTTACCCCTGAGGTATAATCAAATAAACAACGAGGACTAGCTCACTGGGTTGAAGAGATGGGATCTGGTTAGTATCCCATGTCACCTGTAAATGTAGCTATGTCAGCTAGGCACAAACAGTCTTTGTTTAAAAACCCCTCACACACCAACCTGGTTGGTGTCATGCTTCATCATCGGGGTCCAACCAGGCAGCAGAGTGCCGCCTGGTTGTGCTTCAACGCCTGGCTACAGCGGAGCAGGTGTCGTGCAATAGTGTGAAGTGGGTGAAGGTGAATGTTAAAATACACCTCTGGGGATCCTTGCCTGATTATTTATTGGTGGCGGCCCAGGGTGTGGATAAAAAACTATGTGTTGCAACTAGTAGTAAAAAATTTATGATTACTCAGTTGTCTTTAGTACAAGCCCCTATCGCCACCACAACGTCACCTATAGTGACGTTGTGGTGGCGATAGGGGCTGAGCACTTAACGTGGCTTAACACTGCCTTGTACAGAAAGCCCCCTTTCACGCTATGGTTAGAAGTGGGTGTTGCGGTTGGCATTCGATCGCAACGCCCATTGATTTTGACACTGCCCCCTTTGTACAAGGGTGGCGTACATAGGAGGCAGCACCAAAATGAAGACCAGGTAAAAACTGGTCTTAAGATGGCGAAACGAGGGGAGGAGCCAAGATGGCGACCGGAGCAGACGTGTAGGCTCCCGGCTCCACCAGCCATTGAGCCCCGCACCGACATCCTGCTTTCTATCCTGGTGGATTTTGGCGGCGGAACGTTTGGAATGTTGTGCTGACTCTTTCCGTGTTTCCCCGAGATCTCAGCCTGCCCGGTGGCCGGAGATAATTGCGGGGTTGTCCGCAGCCCTGGACCCTCGCCTACACTGCCGCTCATCAACGGACCTCGGAGGCTTAGTGGCGGCCGGGCTGCCCGCGTAGCGCCGAGGACTTGGAAGGGGTGCCGTTCTCACGGGACGCGGTCCTGACTACACTGTCTGCCACGATCTATCGCAAGCTGAGCCTAAAACGTGCTTGCTGGGATGAGACGCTCCGAAGGTGCGGAGTCTCTGTTTGGAGCTGGATGTGCGCGGCATGGGTAACTCGGCCATCCCTGTTCGACGTGGACTGCCTGTTTCTTTGTCCCAGCGTTCAGCCTGATGCGAGGCGGCTCTAAGTGACGGGCGCTCGATTGAATTCGATCCTGGTGGCATTGGAGACCTGGATTGGCGCTTGTTTGTGCCGCACCTGCCCCGGCTAATACACAGGATTGTCGGCGACATGGCTTTGTCTGAAGACTCGTGGCATGGGGGAGATCGCCCATCCCTGCCCGTGGACTGTGACACCCTGCCTGCGCTGTGGACCAGCTCGCATGCACCTTCTTGGGGTACTGAGACGGGGGGGCTGCAGCCATCGCCGTCATGTGGCTCCATTCTGGCCGCCCTGTGTGAATTCCGATGGGCGATGCGCAATGGTTTCCACGTATTGGGTGAGAAAATTGACAAAATGGTGTCCGATCTGGGACGGAAGCGCAATGTCGGTTCCCAGCACGGCCTGGACTCGCCTTTGCCGCTCTCTGGGGATACAGTGTTTCTTCATGCCTACATTGATGATGTGCCTGTTACTGACTCTACCGGCGCCCGCGGCCGGCCGTCTGCCAGACCCGCCTGTGCTACTTTGTTTCCCCCTCCTCCGGGGTCTGACTCATTGTTGCCTTCAAAATCGCTATTGACTCGGGAACCGGCACCGCAGCCTCTGGCCCCCTCGATGGCTCTTTCCTTGTGGCCTCCGATCTTTCCCCTGCGGAACCTGTGTTCTCCGGATGCCCCGGTGGAACTTTGCATGGACAAAGGACTTTATGGTAATTGTCGACGGCCATTTTGCGCTCCTGAGCCATCTCCTTCTTCTCTGCGGCCATATTGTCTCTTTGTGTCCGAGGGGATGGGCTTCCCTAGGGGAGTGTATTCAGGGTTGCATCCACGATTGGGACAGGGCTGGGCTGCTTTTCTTTACTATCGACTACCTGGCTGGCGGGGACGGGATTGGGACTGTTTTGTACATGTTTCGAGCGCACACTGCGTGATGACTTTCTCCACCTGTATTAGCGTTGCTATTTGCTACTGTACTGGTGTGTTCAGGGTGGAAGGTTTTGTGGACTGCGATCTGACTACCCCAGCTCTGCTACAATGTCTTTCGCCCTAAGGCAGCCTACAGCCTCGCCCTCAGCATTCATGGAGCCGCTGCTACAACAACTGGTTATCCTGGCTGACTGCGCCTATTCCGTGACGACATCGATAAATTGTACTTTGCAACGCACTGCCGCTTTGAATACGCAGCTCCTTTTGCTTGATGGCGCTGTTTGGGACTGGCGACGTCCATCTTGTCTCGGGACATCTCCTTTTTGTCGAGTGCGGCCATTTTGTCTCTTTGTTTTAGTTGGGGCGGGCCCTCTGGGGGAGCCATGTTCTGGGACACGTTTGCGGACTGGCCAGGGCTAGGGGGCGTTTTTCTCTACGGACATGTGCTTGATTGGCGGGTGGGGACTCGAGCTGGGGCGCTTCTTCATTGTGTGTTGCTGTTCTGTGAGATGACTTTCCCCAATCTCTCCTGTGCTTAATGCTGTACTGTTGTGTTCAGGGTGGAAGATTTACTTGTGGCTGGGGTGACCGGGAGCATATAGACTTGGCCCTCTTCTCAGTGATGGCCATGCCTGGAGGGGTTTTGTCGTTCGGGCCAGGGCTGTGGGTGTTTTCCCCGTTTGTTTTGCTAGCTCGGCTGGCGGGGACCCGGACTGCACCGCATTTTGCTATGTTGATTGCGTTGAATGTGCTGATTTTCCCCACTTCAGATTGTAATTGCTATGTCATGTTCTTTACTCTTGCTGATGGGGGGGCGGGTTTTGTGCTGGCCTGGGGATCTTGGTGTGATTGATTCTGCCACTCTTTTGGATCTATGTCTTCCGCATCTACTGTTCTGCACGGCGTAGCGGTTATATATGGCTGGGGAGTCCGGGAGCTCTGATATTGGGTGGGCTCCTCCCCACCTTTCTTTTTCTGGGAGTAGTGGATTGGTTTATTCTTTTCTTACTCCCTATATTTCAAGTGTGAGGGGTTTTTCTTTCCTTTTTCTTTCCATTTTTCTTTTTCCTTCCTTTTTTCTTGGTCTGTATTTCGGGTTCTTTAATGGGCGACAGACACTCTGCCGGGGGGGGGGGGGGTAGGCCGTAGCCTCCGCATTGGTGTAGGGTGGGGGGAGGGATTTATTTTTCGTTTAGTTTCTATGGGCCTTATTTTTTCTATGTTTCTGCGCTTTCTTAACCTGTTTCTGTTCTGGGTCCGCGATAGGGGTTAGTGGGGGGGGGGGGTGGCGCTGTAGGTAGTGCGTAAATGCTGGCTGATTATCTTGTTGTTTTACTTTGTACCGCCATATTGCTCGAGGTCTTAACTTCCGTTGTTGTTTCCAGTGATGATGCCGCCTGCCCATGTCGTGATACTAATGTATGGACTCAGTTCTCCTTATCTCTTATTCTTTACTGATTTATATTTAGATCGGGAACAAAATTTAAAAATTAACCTTATACGCTCCTTTTCCTCGGTGACATGATTCTATTCAGTGTAACGTCTATTCATTGTTGCTATGTCATCCGCTGCCGCTGAGGAACTGCATTGCTTGCACTTGTGCTTCAAAGTATCGTGGCCGTCCTGACGGTTGTGGGCCCGTATTTGTTCTTTTCTTCATGCACAATAAAGGTTTTTTAAAAAAAAAAAGATGGCGAAACGAGGAGAAATGCATTATTTCTCCTCGTTTTTGCTTTTTCCATGTGTGCTGCCTTGTGCAGCACACATGGAAAAAGCAAAATGCCATTGTTCGTTTACGTGTAGGAAGGTGTCTCTTCCTGTACATAAAGAAGCATTTTTTTAAAATGCCATTTTGTCCGTTTCATGTGTGCTGCATGAAGCAGCATGCATAAAAGTGACAGATTGGCATTTCTAGGCTTGTTTATGTGCAGGAAGGGACACCTTCCTATACATAAACAATCCTTCCCTGCACACAGACACTCATCGCAGGGGAAAACGTAAGGCTCCACCATATTCTTGTAAATATGGTGCAGCCTTGCATTTCAGAAGTAGAGGAGAGAGGCGTTAAGCCAGGAAGGCTAACTCCTCTCTCCTCCACTTCCTTGTACTTATCCCGCTATGTTGTGCAGTGGAAGCACCATGTGAACTTGTTGTGGTGTCTGGACTAAAAGTGAATTGGAGCAAGGCTAGGGTGTTTCCAGCCTGGATGGGGTGGATAGACATAGGACCTACAGCCCTTGGCAGGAGGGTTGGCATGGGAACGTCGTACCATAAAGTGTCCAGGAGTCCAAATCTGCCTTATTGAATAAGATCTGTTAGAGGGGAAACATTAGGCCAGCCATTGGGGTAATGAGGAGTACTGTGGCTTTCTGGAAGATGCTTCAGCTTTTAGTGGCGGGGAAGAATAGCCCTAGTAAAATTGTGCCCCTACTACACTAGCTATATTATTTTTCTACACTCCCTATCTAGATACAGAAGGCAATGTTCAGAGAAATGCACTCTATAATAGTAGATGTGAAATGGGGAGTGGAGTGATGAAGACTTGTAAAGTTGCAGCTGCTCGTGCAAGTAGGGGGAATGGCAGCTTTTGAGTTCTATTACTCTCCCTTGCAGTTGCGGTGGGCCGCAAGGTGGGTGAATGAGAATCTGCTAGAAAGGGAAATAGAAGGACTGACAACCTGAGCCTCGCGGAGATACTAGAAATAATACTAAAACCCCAGAGGGGAACTAGAGAGGAGGATAGATTGACACATGTCTCCCCCCCACTGCTGGAAGAGAGTGCTCTTGAGAATCAATATCAATGCCTAACACCGTGGAGCTCTCCCTTGAGAGCTTGCTTAGGAAACAACACCGATAGATGCAACAAGGTGTAGGGACCATGGGTGGCCTCTTTGAGGGGGGCCCTGAAAGAGTTTGAAGACCTATAAGGGGAATAGGACATCCCAGGGAGACAGTTTTTATAATTTGGACCCCTCAGGATGACAATCTGAAAAGTATGGAAGATGGAGAATAAGTAACCACCTGAGAACAAGGGGCTGCAGATAGTGTGCACTATTCAGAGAGATATCATAAGGGAAGAACGGAGGAGAGTACCGAAAGTCACTCTATGGATACTATGTCCATATGCCTGAACATAAACACAATACACTGTGGGAGGCAAGTAATAAGCAATAAGGCACTAGGCGGTCGGTGCTTCTGGCCCAGTAGAGACTAGAACAGCAGGCAACATCCACCACCACGTGTGCTCCACTCTATGCAAGTTATGAATCAGGGTTATTTGTGTATTCAGGAAAGGGGGTGTTAAGACAGGAGTGGGAGGGAATAGTTATCGCAATGCAAAGTTGGGAATCACATAGCTTGGGAGGCGGGGAGGCGGGGGTAAAATGTTACTGTTAAAGTTGAGAAAAAATGAAACATATGGCATGACACAACATGACAATGTCACATTAAATATGGAACAGAGATTGCAAGAGTAGCACAGAGAGGTACGTACAATCTAGAGACACCACATATAAGGTTTATTACATGGAACGTACGTGGTCGTAATGTTTACAGGAAACTCAGGAAAATAGTGGCATACTTAAAAAGCAATAAAGTAGATATAGCCATACTACAGGAAACCCACTTAACGCCTGATTCAATGATATTGACAAGACAGCGGATGCAGGAATTTTACTACACAGCAGGATTCACATCACATGCGCGAGGGGTCCTCATATGAACAGATAGTAAAACAGGGATACATTTGACAAATATACAGATCGACAAGGAGAGAAGAAATGTTATAGCCACATGCCGAGAAGAGGATTTAGAGGTGGAGGTGGTAGGGTTATATGGTCCCAATAACAATGACCTGCACTTTTACTATAACCTCAGTAATCAATTACTACAAAGAGGTAACCTGCCACAAGTTTGGAGTGGAGATTTTAATTGTATATTGTACCCTAGCTTATATCGGTCACAGGCCGTCCACGCCGCCCATCGCCCACTGCTAAGCACTACAAGACATAGCAAGTTGTAGATATATGGTGTCACCGGAATCAGAACGGGGGGTTACACACATAACTCGTCTGTATATGATACGCATACACATATAGATTACTGGCTCATATAAAAAAAAGCCACATAACTAGGGTGGCAAAGTGCAAGCCACGCACACACACCTACTGAGATCACTCCCTAGTTATCTTAGATTTTTCGTTGCGACCGTATCGGATAGAACCATTCTCCGGGAGATTTCCCCTTTACTCTCTGTTAGACCCTGTCTTTAAGGCAGAGATGGCACAGACAATAGAAGAATACTTTAATATTAATATTGGCACAGTGGATAACTTCAGCACAGGTATTCAGTTAAAATATTGTGTTGGAAATGTCGACTTACACTAATATCGAGTTTTAAATATCATGACACAGAAATATCGACAGCAAGAATATAGTGGTGAAGACTATCGACTATAAGGTAAGAAATATCGATTTTAAAAATATATAAGTTATTATTATAATTTGTAAAAAGATAGTTGTTTAAAATATCGATTTTTTTTTTTAATTAATGTTATGTATTTTAGTATATATTTAAAATGTGTTATTTTTTTGTATAAGTATTTTTTATGTTTTTTAATATATGTGTTACATTTTTAGTAGTTGTTAATTTTATTTTAATAAAATTTTGTGTTTTTTAGTTCCCTAGCGGGTTGTGGGTTTATTGGGGAATAAGGTGGGATAAATTAATGAATAATTTTTATTTATTAATATTTATTTAATTTACATTTTATAATGTTATTTTTTTTTATAACAGGTACATTTTAGGTGTGGGTTGGAGAGTTTATAGGGATAAAGGGTGGCAAGCAATTTATTTTTTAACTAATAATTAGTTGTTAATTAATATTAATTAATTGACATTTTAATTATGTTAATTGTGTAATTAATTTTAGGTGTGGGTTGTGGGGTATATAGGGGTAAAGGGTGGGACAGTAATTTATTTAAAAAAAAATAATAATTAGTTGATAATTAATATTACATATTTAATTAGGGTAATTGTTTAATTTTTGTGGGGGTTTTGGGTTTATAGAGGTGAAGGGTGGGGAGTAAATTAATTTTACTTACTTTATAATTAGTTGTAAAATACTATGTTATTTAATTGAATATTTATTTGGCTGTGTAATTAATTTTTTTTACAGTTTAATTTTAGGTGTGGGTGGAGGGATTATAGGTGTAAAGCCTGAGAAGTTGAGTACATTTTATTTGTTTACATTTTTTAAATTAATAAAATTTGTTTAATTGAAAATTAATTATGTCAATTATTTACAGAAATCTTTTTTATTTTCAATGTGGTTTGTAAGTTGTGTGGCATTATAGGGTAGGAAGTAAATAGACTAAAGTTATGTAAATATTTGTAGGTATTTGTGATATGTATTTAACATTATATTATGTTTTTCTTTTCCTATTTCTAATATTAAATACCTTTTTATTTTTAACATATTTATATATTTTTTATTGACTTTAAAAATATATATTTTTATTTTGTTGATGATATTTTGTTTCTTTTTAATTTTGAACTGACTGGAGTGAGAATAGAACCCCTCCGCAATCCAACACTTTCACCTATTGATGCACTGACTGGAGTGGGATTAGTAAATGTTATCCCTCCACTATCCAACACTTTCCCAACTGTTGTACTCAGTGGAGTGGGAATAGTAAGTTTTATCCCTCCGCTATCCAACACTTTACCTACTGTTGCCCTCACTGCATTGGGAATAGTAATTTTTATCCCTCCGCTATAAACACATATCCCTTCTGTTGCACTCATAGGAGTGGGAATAGTAATTTTTACCCCTCCGCTATCCAACACTTTCTCTACTGTTGCACTGACTGGAGTGGGAATAGTATTTTTTTCCCCTCTGCTGTCCAACACTTTCCCTACTGTTGCACTCACTGGAGTGGGAAATTTAAGCTTAAAGATTTTTCAATAGTTTAATGTTTTAATTTATATAAGAATATTTTCTTGAATAGATTTTATGTTATTGGTATGTGTATATGTATATGTATATATATATATATATATCTATATATATATATATATCTCTATATATCTATATATATATATATATATAGATATATAGAGATATATATATATATATATATATATATAAATTCGAAACAGGAACCCATTTGAAAGGAGGCCACACGAGTATTATTCAGCTCCACTTATTTATTGGTATCTTGCATGCAGCCTTCAGTCCACAATATGCACTTCAAGAATGGAACGCCAGACGCGTTTCGAGAATGCGGGTTCTCTTCTTCAGTGGCGTTTGAACAGGTAAGACAGCACGATGCTTGACGCCAGTTCATTTCAACAAGTTCCTGCCCCACTGGGCGTGGCCTCTATCCAGGCCTTCTGGGATCTGTAGTGCTGGCAAGCGTATTCCCCCTGTGGGTGTGCTGTTCTTTCTAAAATTTCAACAAGTGTTTCCCAAGTGGGTCGAAGTTACATTCTGGCAGAAGCCTACTTCGCTTTCCAGATGCCAATGAGAGCGTCACTGACACTCCCCTGCAGAGCGCCAGATCTCTCGTTCCTGCTGTTGAAACTCATCCGTTATCAGCACGGACCCGCTGCAGCGGTGGGCTTCCCTTCACGACCGAGCCAGCCGTCATAAATACATTCGAAACAGGAACCCATTTGAAAGGAGGCCACACGAGTATTATTCAGCTCCACTTATTTATTGGTATCTTGCATGCAGCCTTCAGTCCACAATGTGCACTTCAAGAATGGAACGCCAGACGCGTTTCAAGAATGCGGGTTCTCTTCTTCAGTGGCGTTTGAACAGGTAAGACAGCACGATGCTTGATGCCAGTTCATTTCAACAAGTTCCTGCCCCACTGGGCGTGGCCTCTATCCAGGCCTTCTGGGATCTGTAGTGCTGGCAAGCGTATTCCCCCTGTGGGTGTGCTGTTCTTTCTAAAATTTCAACAAGTGTTTTCCAAGTGGGTCGAAGTTACATTCTGGCAGAAGCCTACTTCGCTTTCCAGATGCCAATGAGAGCGTCACTGACACTCCCCTGCAGAGCGCCAGATCTCTCGTTCCTGCTGCTGAAACTCATCCGTTATCAGCACGGACCCGCTGCAGCGTGGGCTTCCCTTCACGACCGAGCCAGCCGTCATAAATAAATTCGAAACAGGAACCCATTTGAAAGGAGGCCACACGAGTATTATTGAGCTCCACTTATTTATTGGTATCTTGCATGCAGCCTTCAGTCCACAATGTGCACTTCAAGAATGGAACGCCAGACGCGTTTCGAGAATGTGGGTTCTCTTCTTCAGTGGCGTTTGAACAGGTAAGACAGCACGATGCTTGACGCCAGTTCATTTCAACAAGTTCCTGCCCCACTGGGCGTGGCCTCTATCCAGGCCTTCTGGGATCTGTAGTGCTGGCAAGCGTATTCCCCCTGTGGGTGTGCTGTTCTTTTTAAAATTTCAACAAGTGTTTCCCAAGTGGGTCGAAGTTACATTCTGGCAAAAGCCTACTTTGCTTTCCAGATGCCAATGAGAGCGTCACTGACACTCCCCTGCAGAGCGCCAGATCTCTCGTTCCTGCTGCTGAAACTCATCCGTTATCAGCACGGACCCGCTGCAGCGGTGGGCTTCCCTTCACGACCGAGCCAGCCGTCATAAATAAATTCGAAACAGGAACCCATTTGAAAGGAGGCCACACAAGTATTATTCAGCTCCACTTATTTATTGGTATCTTGCATGCAGCCTTCAGTCCACAATGTGCACTTCAAGAATGGAACGCCAGACGCGTTTCGAGAATGCGTGTTCTCTTCTTCAGTGGCGTTTGAACAGGTAAGACACCACGATGCTTGACGCCAGTTCATTTCAACAAGTTCCTGCCCCACTGGCCGTGGCCTCTATCCAGGCCTTCTGGGATCTGTAGTGCTGGCAAGCGTATTCCCCCTGTGGGTGTGCTGTTCTTTCTAAAATTTCAACAAGTGTTTCCCAAGTGGGTCGAAGTTACATTCTGGCAGAAGCCTACTTCGCTTTCCAGATGCCAATGAGAGCGTCACTGACACTCCCCTGCAGAGCGCCAGATCTCTCGTTCCTGCTGCTGAAACTCATCCGTTATCAGCGCGGACCCGCTGCAGCGGTGGGCTTCCCTTCACGACCGAGCCAGCCGTCATAAATAAATTTGAAACAGGAACCCATTTGAAAGGAGGCCACACGAGTATTATTCAGCTCCACTTATTTATTGGTATCTTGCATGCAGCCTTCAGTCCACAATGTGCACTTCAAGAATGGAATGCCAGACGCGTTTCGAGAATGCGGGTTCTCTTCTTCAGTGGCGTTTGAACAGGTAAGACAGCACGATGCTTGACGCCAGTTCATTTCAAAAAGTTCCTGCCCCACTGGGCGTGGCCTCTATCCAGGCCTTCTGGGATCTATAGTGCTGGCAAGCGTATTCCCCCTGTGGGTGTGCTGTTCTTTCTAAAATTTCAACAAGTGTTTCCCAAGTGGGTCGAAGTTACATTCTGGCAGAAGCCTACTTCGCTTTCCAGATGCCAATGAGAGCGTCACTGACACTCCCCTGCAGAGCGCCAGATCTCTCGTTCCTGCTGCTCAAACTCATCCGTTATCAGCACGGACCCGCTGCAGCGGTGGGCTTCCCTTCACGACAGAGCCAGCCGTCATAAATAAATTCGAAACAGGAACCCATTTGAAAGGAGGCCACACGAGTATTATTCAGCTCCACTTATTTATTGGTATCTTGCATAATACGGCCCCTTTAATTCCTATGCCTGGGCTGATCAGCTGATGGGGTCACGTGGTTCAGGCGTCCTGAAAAAGGAAGATGCCGAGGGAGACCGTCTTTCGTTAGGACCTGCCTGTGAGGAGCAGACGCTGGTGACGACCTTTGAAGTGCTGCTGTGGAACAACGCGTCGCAGGCGAAGCCGGAACCAGCTGTTGCCGAGGAGTCTTCACTGCGGGACGAGAGAGCGGACGAGCGAAGAGCAGGGCAGCCAGACCATAGCTGGCAACACGCTGAAGCCTGCCACGGCACAGGAGAAGGGTCGTGGCTCAACAAGGTACGGGGGCGTCTCGGACTGTCACCGGGAGGGACCCGGGTTACAGGGAAGGCTGGGGGTGGTACGGGTGAGAAAGCCTAAAAAGCCTGTTATTTTCCGTAAGAGCGCCACACATTGGTGACCGTGGTGACTTCCCTCCACTTCCCCTGCATCCCGCGACATAGGAAGGAAGGAGAAACCCCTTCCTGATATTTCTTTTGTTTTTCTTCTCTTTTTGGCCCGGCGCAACACCCTGTGGAGCACCAACGAGTCCAGAACCGGGAGGGGTTACCATAACACACGAAGCTGTTCCTCCCCCGAACTGTGGAAAGGAAGCGGACTACAGCTCCCATAATCCCTGGGAACAAAAGACTACGTATAGACTGTAGAGGACTCTGTGAGACAATTCTGTTTACGTATTCTGTTAGGAGTCCCAATAAACAGCACTCCGTTTAAAGAACACCCTATCTCGTCCTGGTCTACTTCTCGCCCACGTTACACGTTACACCTGGTGTCAGAAGTGGGATCTCGGTTCGCCTGACAATGGAAAACTTAATTCAGCAGCTAATCCGTGGGCAAGAAAAGCTGGAATGGGCAGTAGAAAAGCAGATGACCTCTGCCCAAGCAGACCGGGAACTTATGAGAGACAGTCTGGCTAACCATGCAGACCAAATGCAGAAAGTAGCAGACGACAGGCAGGAGTTAACAACACAACTCCAAATAAGGGCAGGAACCGGGCCAAATGTATCTCTCCAGAAGTATGCGACAGGAGAAGACCCAGATGCCTTCCTTCTTAACTTCGAAAGGGCGGCAAGGGCATCTGGGTGGCCTGAAGCTAAGTGGCCTTTCTTCTTAGAACCCCTTCTTACTGGAGAAGCACAAGCCGCCTACCAAGTGGCTAACCCTAATGGCAATACTTCATATACAGAAATAAAAGACTTGGATCATATGGGCATGGATGCGGAGGCGTATAGGGTGCGGTTCAGGAAAGAACGCGGCACCGCATCAGATAATCCCAAAACTCTATATTTTAAGTTAAAAGCAGCAGCGGACAAATGGCTAAGACCCCGTTCCCAAACAAAGGATGAAATCATGGATATGATTTATTTAGAGCAGTTTTTTTTTTTTTTTGCAGAGTTTTATATAGCGCGATCTAGACCCGAACTGAATCAGGTATCAGAGCGCTTTACATAGCACCAGTTACGTTACATGAGGACAGACACACATTCATTTTAGGCACGGGGAGATTAAGTGATTTGCCCAGAATCACAGGAGGTTTTGGCGTCGTTACCGAGACTCGAACCCAGTTCCCCAGGTCCGAGGTCGAGCGCCCTGGCCGTTAGGCCAACCCCTCTCCCCCAGTTCTTAGAGGCCCTGCCATACCCCATTCAAAGATGGTTGAAACAACACAAACACCTGAGTCCTTAACAGGCTGTAGAAATTTATAGGGCACAACCTAGGGCCTTACCTTGGGACTCTGACAAATCCACAAAACCAATGGGTGGTCCGGTAAAGCCTGAAAAGAAACCACTAAAAGCCCCGCTAGACATAGTAAAGCCAAGAACACCCCGTTTAGAACCACCTCCCCTACGCAATCCACAGTGCTTTGAATGCGGAGAGTGGGGTCATATTTTATAGGGCACAACCTAGGGCCTTACCTTGGGACTCTGACAAATCCACAAAACCAATGGGTGGTCCGGTAAAGCCTGAAAAGAAACCACTAAAAGCCCCGCTAGACATAGTAAAGCCAAGAACACCCCGTTTAGAACCACCTCCCCTACGCAATCCACAGTGCTTTGAATGCGGAGAGTGGGGTCATATAGCACGTAACTGTCCCAGGAAGAAACCACCCGAGAAGCCGATGGACATTGGATGTATACCCCGTTCCATCCTATATTCCGCGGAACTTGGACCCAGTTTCAACGTAAGTGTCCAAGTCAAGGGTGTGCAAGTGAGGGCATTGCTAGACTCGGGGTGCAAACAGTCAGTCATTCTCCAGTCCATTGTATTACCGGTCCCATAGAAGGTGGAAGACTCTGTACCAATTAGGTGTGTCCACGGGGATGTGAAGGTTTATCCCGTCATCCAAGTCCTTGTCACTCTTCCCCAAGGTCAGACTATATATATCAGGCTCGGGGTTGTTCCTAGTCTGCCTGAGCAAATGACAATAGGGCAAGACAATCCCTCATTTCTTAACATGCTAAGAAACAAGCTGCAGAACATCCCTTCCACATCCAGAGCACGGCCTACTCTTCTAACCCAAGCTCCCCGGGTCACTGACCGAAGCTTCAGGTACGCTCAGAAAAACGACCCAACCTTACAATCAGCATGGGCTCAAGTTCAACAAACACCCAATAGCTACCCTTCTTTTCAAACAAAAAATGAATTGTTATATCGCATAGGGAAACAAGGGGATGATCCCCAGTTGTTGGTGCCTCAAGCTTTTCGGGAACAGGTTCTTTTTTTTGCTCATTCGCATCTGCTCGCAGGGCACAGAGGGGCCCAAAAGACGATGCAGATGTTGTTGCAACATTTTTATTGGCCTGGCATATTTTCACAAGTCACTCGGTTCTGCCAAGAATGCGAGGTTTGCCAAAAAAAGAATCCATACATGCCACAAGCAGTCCCGTTTCAACCATTACCGATTGTGGGTAATCCATTTGAAAGAATCGGTATGGAACTCATTGGTCCGTTACCACGTACTAAGAAGGGCCACCTTTACGCTTTGGTTGTGGTTGACTATGCCACGAGATATCCAGAAGCCTTTCCTCTACGCACTCCCACAACCCGAAACATTTCTGAGAAACTCCTGGAGCTCTTTTCACGGGTCGGTGTCCCTCGGGAAATACTGACCGATCAGGGCACTCCCTTTGTCTCTAAGTTGATGGGACAAATCTGTAAGTCTTTGGACATTTCCCACATCAAAACATCAGTATATCATCCTCAGACGGATGGACTTTGTGAGCGTTACAACGCCACTTTGAAATTGACATTGAAGAAACTCCTAACTGTCGAGGGCAAAGAATGGGATCAGCTACTTCCTCTAGCCTTGTATGTAATCCGGAGCCAGGTGCAAGCCATTCTAGGGTGCTCCCCATTTCAACTCCTCTATGGGAGGGAACCCAGGAAGAAGATACTAAAAACTTTCTTGAGTATACCCAGAACCTCCATTCCCGACTCCACAAACTAAGGGAGTTCGCTGATTCCAATCTAGAGAAAGCTCAGAGACAACAACAAACCCTATATGACAAGGATAAGAAGTGGCGCCACCTCAATGTAGGAGATTGGGTGCTGGTCCTTTTATGTTTATGTTTGTGCGATTTGTAGAGCGCTCAAATACCCGAAGGTGTCTCGGCGCTGTTGATTGGGCAATAGACGAACAGAGGGCAGTTAGCATGTGAATAACCATGTTTTCAGTTGTTTTCCAAAAGTGATGAGGGAAGAACTGGTTTTGATGCTGAGGGGGAGAGCATTCCACAGTTTGGCAGTAGAAATGCTGTCATACCTGTCACCCCAATTGGCCCTTCTTGTTCGTGGTACATTGAGAAGGTGAGCAGAGTTTGAGCGAAGAGTTCTGGGTGTAGCATATGGTCTGAAGGCCTGTTTAAGAAACTGTGGGCCAGAGTTGTTAATGGCCTTATAGGCAATGCACAACGCCTTAAACTTGATACGGCTTTTAATTGGAAGCCAGTGCAGTTGGCGGATATAAGGGGCGATGGAGCAGAATCTAGGAATGCCCAGTAGGAGTCTGGCTGAGGCATTTTGCACCAATTGGAGCCGATTCAGGACCTTCTCTTGCGCATTGAGGAGGAGAGCATTACAATAATCAATGCGTGAGAAGATAAGGGTGGAAATTAAGGTTTTTCCTGCAGAGGGTGGAAGATAAGGGAGTAACTTTTTAATTTTCCTCAATGTAAAGAATGAGGTAGATACCACTGAGTTAACGTGGTGGTTAAAAAGTAGTCTGTCATCAAAGATGACTCCCAAATTTCTGACCTTGGTCACGGGTTGAGCTGGTGGACCCATCTCATTGGGCCACCATTGAGGGGACCAGCTGGGTTGAAGTTTTCCAAATGTCATGATCTCCGTTTTTGACGAGTTTAACTTAAGGCAGTTGGAGGACATCCATACACTAATGGCCCGCATACCCTCTTGAAAATTGGCTGCCACTTTGATACCGTCATGATGAACTGACAGGACCAACTGGGTGTCATCAGCATAAGTTGTAAGATTGATGCCGTGTTCTTTGATCACCCTCGCTAAGTCCGTAACATATATATTGAATAAGGTCGGACTTAGCGAGGAGCCCTGTGGCACTCCACATCGGAGGGAAAAGAGGGGGGAGGTAATTGAACCCAATTTCACTGCCTGAGTACGAATTATAAGGAAGGAGGTGAGGAGATCTTTGGCCTTGTGTCTGATGCCAACGGCTGAGACACGGTCGATCAAAATAGTATGATCGACCGTGTTAAATGCTGCAGACAGGTCGAGCAGTATCAAGACTGCAACTCCTCCATTATCCAAGGTCATTCTGATATCATCGCCCGCCTTTATGAGGGCCGTCTCAGTTCCGTGCACCTGTCTAAAACCGAACCAGGAATCGTCTAGCAGGTGGTTAGTATGAATAAATTCAGACAACGGTCTATTCATTATGCTCTCAAAGATCTTAGCAGGGAAAGGTAGGCACGAAATGGGTCTATAGCTGGATGTTAAAGAAGGGTCTAGGGTGTTTTTTTTTAAAAGGGGCCTGATAATGGCATTTTTCCATACTGCAGGATAAATACCAGCATGGAACATGGAATTGCAGATATTGGCTATGGCCGGTGTGATCACCTCAGGAATAGTATTGAGGATGGCCGGTGGGCATGGGTCCATAGGTGAGCCGGATTTAATGGTGGATATCAGATGAGCGATAAGTTCAGGAGGGGCGTGGTGAAATTCTGAGAAGGTAGGAATATCAGATGTTTTGTGATCAAGAGAGGGGTCGATGTCAGGGCCCGATTGCGGAGAAAAATTAGAGAAGATGGATATGACTTTATCCGAAAAGAATGCTGCCAAAGAATTACAGAATGATTGGGAGGTGTCAGGAGGGGGATTAGGTGGGTTAGACAGGTGGTCAACTACCTGAAAGAGTTTTTTGGCAGAGCTATTTGCCATATTAATTTGGCTGGTGTAATATCTGCTCTTTTCGGCGGATATAAGTTGTTTATATCTGGTCTGAGCATTCTTGTAGGCTTGCTTATCTTGGAGGTTGTAATGTTTCCGCCAATGTCTTTCCAGGTTTCTGCAAAATTGTCTTTGCAGCCGGAGGGATTCGGTGAACCAAGGGGCAGACGGCGTCCTTCTGTTACGTAATGTCGATTTAAGGGGAACCAAGGAATTGAAAGTAGTGTCTAGGAGATCTAGATAGTTGTTAGATGCTATTTCAGGATTTGATACAGTGATATTGAGGGAATTACTCAGTGTATTTTTAAGGCGAGCGAAGTCGATGTTCTTCCAATCTCTAGTGACTGATTGTGTAGTGGAAGTAGTGTGCTTAGGGTGAGCTGTCCTGGGTTTGATGTTAAAGAAGACCACAGAGTGGTCTGTCCAGGTGAGAGGAATAGTACTGACTATTGTAACATCTGGATTATTTGTGAATATCCCATCCAGTGTGTGGCCTGCTGTGTGCGTAGGGGAAGTGACAAGTTGGCATAGTCCAACTGCTGAGAGATCGTTTATAAGCAGAGTTGTGTCACTGTCCGTCGCTGATTCTAGGTGAAAATTAAAGTCCCCAAGTATGGTGTAGTGGGGGGTTCCCGCAATGGTCTCTATAAAATGATTAATGTTGGCAAGAAATTTGGTACGGGGACCTGGGGGACGGTAAAGCAAGATACCGGTCAGGGATTGGTTCTGAGTAAGGATGACTGAAAAGGAGACTTATTCACAGCCTATGTGATGAAGGGCTACTATTTTGACACGAAGATGGGTTCTATGAATGATGGCAATACCACCTCCTTTTTTTTTACTCTGTCTAATCGGCACACGCAGAAGCCTTCCGGTAAGGCTGCCCTAAAATCAGGACCTGATGCTTCGTCTCCCCACGTCTCAGTGACGAAAAGTAGGTCGAGGGTGTGATTGACGATTAATTCAAGTATATCAATTTTATGTTTGGGAAGAGAACGAACATTAATAAGCGCGGCTTTAAATGGTTTGGGCTGGGCAAGTGAAGGGGTAATTTACCGTCCAACCTAGGGAAACCCCGGTCAGGGTGGCAAGGCCCTTATAAAGTCACAGAGAAAGTGGGTTTAACATCGTACAAGATACAGATCAAACCTAAAAAGACCCAACTGTATCATATAAATCTGTTAAAAAAATGGCTAGGGCCCCCCCCCTCAAAACGTACAACACATAGGCAACTCGCCCCAGAGTGAAATCACCCTGAAGGAGTTGGTTGTCAATCCTGATTTGACTGAAGAACAAGGCAGAACCCTTCAGGATACCCTGAACCCCTTTTCCCATCTTTTGTCCAACCTACCAGGAAAAACACTGTTAGCTGAGCATGCCATAGACACACAGGTTGGAAAAATAGTAAAACAGAAACCATACCGCATTCCAGCTGCCAGGAGACAAGCCATCGAGGAAGAGGTTAAGAACATGCTAGACCTAGGGGTCATAAAACCATCCAAAAGCGACTGGTCCTCTCCTATCGTGCTCGTGCCAAAGCCGGATGGCTCAGTTCGCTTTTGCATTGACATCCGCGTGGTCAACTCTATTTCAAAGTGTGACTCATATCCCATCCCTAGAGTCGATGAGTTAATAGAGAAACTGGGGGAGGCTCAATACATTGCAACCCTTGACCTCACAAAAGGCTATTGGCAGGTACCCCTCAAACCAGAAGATCAGGAAAAGACTGCCTTTGTTACACCAACGGGCCTGTATGAGTTTACTGTCTTACCCTTTGGATTGCACGGGGCGCCTGCCACGTTCCAACGCCTTATGAACAAGGTATTACAACAGCATCAGGAGTACTCCTCCGCATACCTTGATGACATCGTCATGTTCAACCCTGACTGGGAAACCCATTTACAGCATTGTACCCAGGTTCTTATGTCCCTTCAAGCGGCAGGATTACACATCAATGAAAAAAAGTCCAGAGCAGGCTTCAGGAAGGTGAAATATCTTGGGTTCCTTTTGGGAAGCGGTGTTATCGAACCTCAGTCTGAGAAGGTGAAGGTAATAGTAGAGGCCCTTTTTCCATCAACCAAGAAAGAGGTTAGGGCTTTCCTGGGGCTCCTGGGATATTACAGAAGGTTCATTCCACAATATTCCGAACTGGCTGCTCCCCTGACCGACCTACTACAGAAAAACATTAAAACCAAAGACCTCCAACACCCCAGCATGAGCGCCACAACAGCATTTGTGAATCTGAAAAAGGCCATAACTTCTGCCCCCATTTTGAGGTCTCCTAATTTCTCGAAACCCTTCCTGTTACACACAGACGCTTCTGAACATGGGTTAGGAGCGGTATTGTCCCAATTGTCATCTGTTGGCATTGAACACCCCATCCTTTTCATTAGCAGAAAACTCTTTCCTCGGGAGCAGAAATATCCTATCATAGAGAAGGAGTGCTTGGCCATTAAGTGGGCAATTGAGAAGTTACGATACTATCTGGAGGGGGCCCATTTCCTTCTTTATCCAGATCATGCTCCCTTACAGTGGATGAGCCGCAACAAGGGCAACAATCCACGAATATTGAGATGGTTCCTGTCCCTCCAGCCCTTTTCCTTTGAGGTGGTCCATCGGAAGGGAACTGACAACGGAAACGCTGACTTTCTTTCCCGCCTTCCTTTGTTCCCCGAACATGAACAAACTGGGGTAGGGGTTTGTGAGGACACGGACTCTATGGACGCCCACTCGGGCACTTTTCCCCTCACTGTTCTCCCATTCTATGTTCACAGAACGTCCCCAGAGAATACGGCCCCTTTAATTCCTATGCCTGGGCTGGTCAGCTGATGGGGTCACGTGGTTCAGGCGTTCTGAAAAAGGAAGACGCTGAGGGAGACCGTCGTTCGTTAGGACCTGCCTGTGAGGAGCAGACGCTGGTGACGACCTTTGAAGTGCTGCCGTGGAACAACGCGTCGCAGGAGAAGCCGGAACCAGCTGTTGCCGAGGAGTCTTCACTGCGGGACGAGAGAGCGGACGAGCGAAGAGAAGGGCAGCCAGACCCTAGCTGGCAACACGCTGAAGCCCGCCACGGCACAGGAGAAGGGTCGTGGCTCAACAAGGTACGGGGGCGTCTCGGACTGTCACCGGGAGGGACCCGGGTTACGGGGAAGGCTGGGGGCGGTACGGGTGAGAAAGGCTAAAAAGCCTGTTATTTTCCGTAAGAGCGCTACACATTGGTGACGGTGGTGACTTCCCTCCACATCCCCTGCATCCCTCGACATAGGAAGGAAGGAGAAACCCCTTCCTGATATTACTTTTGTTTTTCTTCTCTTTTTGGCCCGGCGCAACACCCTGTGGAGCACCAACGAGTCCAGAACCGGGAGGGGTTACCATAACACACGAAGCTGTTCCTCCCCCGAACTGTGGAAAGGAAGCGGACTACAGCTCCCATAATCCCTGGGAACAAAAGACTACGTGTAGACTGTAGAAGACTCTGTGAGACAATTCTGTTTACGTATTCTGTTAGGAGTCCCAATAAACAGCACTCTGTTTAAAGAACACCCTATCTCGTCCTGGTCTACTTCTCACCCACGTTACATATATATATATATATATATATATATATATATATATATTATATATATATATATTTTCACTGAAAAAACCATAGGTTATAGACCATATATAGTTAGGAATTAGCATTTACAAAACCTTGAAAATTCACTGAAAAAACCATAGGTTATAGACCATATATAGTTAGGAATTAGCATTTACAAAACCTTGAAAATTCACTGAAAAAACCATAGGTTATAGACCATATATCGTTAGGAATTAGCATTTCAAAAACCTTATTTTACTCACACAAAACCATTGAAATTCCATATATAGTTAGTTGCACTAACTATATATCGCGCACCCGCAATCCACTGCTGATGATGTCACATATTACATCATTCATGACATGGTCAGTGACATCACTGATGACATCACTGATGACATCTCAAATGACATCACTGATGACATCACTGATGACATCACTGATGACAACATCCAGTGACTGTATGTTTCTGTAAAGTTAAAATGTGTCTTACATATTGAAGAATGAGTGGAAGTATAAGTGTCTGGACAAAGGATTTAGTAGGTGCATGACTGAATGTATGAGTGAGTGATTAAATGTGTCTCACTGAGTGCATGGGTTAGTGACTAAACTGTCTTAATTTGTGCATCATTATGTCTGTTGTTCTGTAAACTGCTGCATGTGTTGATCAGTAGCTATATAATTAACTATATGGGTTACTGATTGATTGTCCAAGTATTTGTATGGGAGACTGAGTGTGTGTGTGGCTGGCTGGGAGGTGTGTGACTCTGTGCAGATCAATGTGCACTTGTATCAATGATTGTATAAGAAGGTAAGTATGTGTTAGTATATGTTTGAAAATGTAAGGTGCTCTATGTTTAACTGTATAGACAAGAAAATGGAAGTGTCATTGATTCTTTACAGGACTGACTAGGTGTGTGAGTAACTCCATGGATGAGTGGCAGACTGTGAGTGTCTGTATAGGTGTATGAGTGCATATGATAGTGTTGTAAAGATGAGTGATTGTATGTATGAATGATTGTATGGGTGAATGAGTGAATGTGTGTGTAGACATAGGAATCAGTGAGTGCGTATGTAGTAACTAGTATTGGTGTGTCAATGGTTTCAAAAATTATACTCTGTATTTAACACTGGGTGAAACAGAGGTTATATTAAAATGTGAGGAGATGCATTGTATTGTCACATGAATGATATCATCAGTGATGTGGTCATTGATGTCAAATGAGATGTCATCAGTGATGTCATCAGTGATGTCATTTGAGATGTCATCAGTGATGTCATCAGTGATGTCACTGACCATGTCATGAATGATGTAATATGTGACATCATGAGCAGTGGATTGCGGGTGCGCGATATATAGTTAGTGCAACTAACTATATATGGAATTTCAATGGTTTTGTGTGAGTAAAATAAGGTTTTTTAAATGCTAATTCCTAACGATATATGGTCTATAACCTATGGTTTTTTCAGTGAATTTTCAAGGTTTTGTAAATGCTAATTCCTAACTATATATGGTCTATAACCTATGGTTTTTTCAGTGAATTTTCAAGGTTTTGTAAATGCTAATTCCTAACTATATATGGTCTATAACCTATGGTTTTTTCAGTGAATTTCAATGGTTTTTAATAGCAAATATCATAAGCTGTCGAATGTCAAGTACGTGGTAAGTAAAAACATTTTCGTGTTTATGCACACTGATCTGCTTTGAATGCTGCCCCCCCCCCTCATTTCTATTAGGAGTACTCTCTCTTTGCAGATAGTGAAAGGTAGTTAACGCAGGCCTTTCCCCCCGTTGTAATACGTCGTGCCTGCTTCTCTCTCCATTTGATTGATTGTTATCCAAGCATTTACTGTTTTAGAATTGGTTCTCTTTGGTTCATTCTCTATTTACAAACAAACACAGAGTCGCAATACTCTGTTTAGTCTTTGCAGATAACGAAAAATCGTGTAAAAAAACTAAAGGAATCGAGCAAAATCAGTAGGCCACTAATGGGATCTCTTTTTGACCTCGCTAAAATAGAAACATTAGGAACAACCCCTCATGACAAATACGAAACTAGTGAGATGAACTGAACTCCACACCATGATGGCTGCAATACAGCTCGGCTCCGCCACCCACCCCGCCCAAAATAACGATAAAGAGCGGCTGCCATGATTGCTCGCGGAATGGCCACGACGGAGCTACGAAATGGTGGTGCTCTCATGCTAACCCCAGCTTCAGTCTGAAACATCCAGAAACACTGTAGACTACCAATTCGATCAGTTCCGGTAGCGCCCCAACGTAACCCGGTAGAGAAGAACTAGCCCTCCCCTCTTTAACTGATGGTTCTGTTGCCTGTCCCTTCTGTTGTCATTTAACAGAACTATTTAGCCTGCTGAAAGGGGTTGTGTTCCGACCGCTGGTTGGTGGAGACATTTTGACTATATTCTGGACCTGCGTTGTCGCGTAATGCGTCATATGACGCGCCGCGTTAGCGCATCCGGAAGTCATCCGGGGTGCGACGCGCAGCGCGTAACGTAAGCATAACAGGTCATGTGACTTGTTAATAAAACTTTTCATTGGTTCATTTTACTTTTCTTATTCTAATGATGAAAGGCTTGGTCATATGACCTAAAAATTACGCTTTTTATTACTTCCGAACATTATTTTTTCTTAAATATATGTTATAATGTTCCAGGCTAATGTACTTTCCCGGAAAATTTACAACTGTCCTGCAAGTAAAATATATTCTTTTTTCGAGAAAAAGGGCGTTTCTTCGTCCCATGATGGAGCCGTTGAGCAAAAGAGGGTCGACCTGCTGTCTTAGTCGCCGATACGCCTGAATATGAGATTCTTATCGATCACTTTATGTTGCAGGAGTAGAAAACACAACAGCCCTTGACCATTTATCTTTACTGCGTTCCTGCGTATTATACCTTTTACCCTTTATGTAATTGGTCTGCTTTATTTCACTTGCCTTTTACTGATTCTAAAACAGTGACTATTATTAAAAACTTTACCAATGTATATACTACTACCATGTTTTCTTTTAAAAACCTTTATTGTGAAAATTTCATTATACAAATACGAGCCTATAACCACGTGGGCCGGCCACGGAGCAAACTGTAATCGTATATGATGAGTAGACATTTACACTGTAGAGGAACGTAACGGGCGGGCCATTAGGTTGCAAGAACTAAGGAAGGTGTCTAACAGTTGCGGAATCGGTGGACGTACATTTTATAATTAAAATACGACAGGGCCAGTTACAATAAAATTATCTAGATATACATTTGCGGGCAAGTACCATGGGTGACGTTAATTCGAACTTTCAATAGTACAGTAATCAATAACACATCAGAACTTAATATCAATAGAGATGTCGAAATATTCAATCTATTCTCGTCCCCGCCCGCCATGTGCTTCAAAACTGCATACGTATCTCGTGATATCAAGGTTGTGCAACGAGTACACAACAAGGAGTTACGAGTCCCATTTATTCCGGCGCCATTTTGGGCGAGGACGGGCAGGTCCAGGATATAGTCAAAATGTCTCTACCAACCATCGACTATGATGATGTTCATATGCTGTATTTATTAGAGTAACACTCATCTGTCCACATGAAATTAATTTGCCACAATCTAAACATGTCATTTTAATCTTTCCAAAGTTCTTCTAAATATTTGGGACCGTTTCCCTTGCCTCTGATGCTGTCAGTGCCACTTCTTTGATGAATGTACTGGCAGGTCGGGGGTTCTCCTCCAAATCTCTCTTTTATGCAGCACTATAATTAATTGGTGCCACCTCTCCATATGACGATGCATGGTATAGTTACCATAACTATATTTTTTTTCGGTTCCTCTGGAGAGTACATCGTGGCAGATGAAGCGTGTAACGTACCGGGCATTTACCTTTTTTTGCATGTAGAGGAAAGGAAAAAAAATTCGAGCGTCCGAGTTCTAAGGTGTCCCAGGGCCATTTTAGTGGACCAGGGCCAAATCCAAAGAACAGGCCGCCATTTTGAGAGTCCTGTTGCAGCCGCCTGTCGCTGTAGCATCAAGAGCGGCCGAAACTCAGCTAAATGGCAACTGAAACGGTAAAGGGGCGCCCCACTACAGCAGACGAGCCTCCACCTAGGAAGGCCCGTTCACGCCGCCTCCCCCCCCCCCCCCTTCGGGCACCCCACGCCGTTATTCGGAGCAGTATTGTAGGATGGTCACACCAGTGCGGCAACTTGCTAGACATCACCTCGGTGGTAACCGAATCTCAGCGCCTTGTGGTGTCTTCTATTCAGAAAATATTGTTGCGCTGCCTTTGGCCCCATTGGCACATCGGTCCGCTACTGACGCCACCTCACAGGCCAACGGGGCACCCCACGCCTACTTTCAGCATTGTAGGATGGCCACACCAGTACGGCAACTTGCTAGACACCACCTCGGTGTCATCCGGATCTTGGCATCTCAGCGCCTTGTGGTGTCTTCTAGTCAGAAAATATTGTTGCGCTGCCTTTGGCCCCATTCGCACATCGGTCCGCTACTTACGCCATCTCACAGGCTAATGGGGCGCCCCACGCCGACTTTCAGCATTGTAGGATGGCCACACCAGTACAGCAACTTGCTAGATACCACCTCGGTGCCATCCGGATCTTGGCATCTCAGCGCCTAGTGGTGTCTTCTATTCAGAAAATATTGTTGCGCTGCCTTTGGCCCCATTTGCACATCGGTCCGCTACTGACACCATCTCACAGGCCAACGGGGCGCCCCACGCCGACTTTTACCATTGTAGGATGGCCACACCAGTGCGGCAACTTGCTAGACACCACCTCGGTGCCATCCGGATCTTGGCATCTCAGCGCCTTGTGGTGTCTTCTATTCAGAAAATATTGTTGCGCTGCCTTTGGCCCCATTCGCACATCGGTCCGCTACTGACGCCATCTCACAGGCCAACGGGGCGCCCCACGCAGACTTTCAACATTGTAGGATGGCCACACCAGTGCGGCAACTTACTAGACACCACCTCGGTGCCATCCGGATCTTGGCGCGTTGTGCTGCCTTCGGCCTATTCGCACATCGGTCCGCTACTGACGCGAACTCACAGGCCAACGGGGCGCCCCACGCCGACTTTCAGCATTGTAGGATGGCCACACCAGTGCTGCAACTTGCTGGACAGCACCTCGGTGCCATCCGGATCTTGGCGCGTTGTGTTGCCTTCGGCCTATTCGCACATCGGTCCGCTACTGACGCCGCCTCACGTGCCAATGTATTTTCTCCGCATTTTATCCCCTATGCCGCATAACAGGTCATGTGACTTGTTTACAAAACTTTTCATTGGTTCATTTTACTTTTGGTTTCCTAATGATGGAAGGCTTGATCATATGACCTAAAAATAACACTTTTCATTGGATGAAAACTTTTTTTTTTTCCCAAACGATGAAAGCCCCACCTTGTTTCTGGATGTTTCAGACTGAAGCTGGCGTCAGCATGAAAGCACCACCATCTCGTGGCTCCGTCGTGGTCATTCCGCGAGCAATCATGGCAGCCGCTCCCCACCAGAAGCCTGCAGGAGTCGGGGGCCCCCAAAACTTTTGTTGAATCCTCAAGGCGGAGGGGACGCTTTCGAGAATGGGGTCCAAGACCTAGCAGACAAGCGTCCGATTTCCAAGATGTCCCAGGGCCATTTCAGTGGACCAGGCCCAAAAAGGAAAGAGCCTGCCGCCATTTTGAGAGTCCTGTGACAGCCGCCTATCGCTGCACCGCAAGAGTGGGCGCAACTCAGCTGAATTGCGGCTTTTGACACAGTGGACCAAAAGCGGACGGAATGGCAACTGAAACGGTAAAGGGGCGCCCCACTACAGCAGACGAGACTCCACCTGGAGAGGCCCGTTCACGCCGCCTCCCCCCCCCCCCCCCGGGGCGCCCCACGCCGTTATTCGGAGGGCGGCAACTTACTGGACATCACCTTGGTGCCATCGTTCTGCTGCCTTGGAACTATTCGCACAACAGACCGCTACTGATGACCCACCCCCCGCGACGCCCCACGCCGGATACCGAAATCAGTGCGGCACCCAGACAACATCACCTGGGTGCCGTCCAGAAATCTGGACGTTGTGCTGCGTTGGGACTATTCGCACAACCGACCGCTACTTCCTTCTTTTTCCCTAAAAATGTTTAAATGTTTTTACTGTTTTTGTTTTGTTGTATATATTTATAAGTTATTAAAGTTTTATAATCCTACTACTTTGTTGGAGTGCTATATATTTTTAATGTGACACATAATTGTAAAAACTTTGATGTACAAAGAGTCATCCCTGGAATCTTCCGCTTCAGGCTCGGTCCCCTCCCCAATCACAATACAGGATGGTTTTCAGATAGTAGGAACGCGTGTGCTGTGACGGATCTCATCGAGTGTGGGCCTTGATCTACTATAACTCCTTTGAAGAGGGGTGATTCTTTACAGCTGGGGCCATAAACTACATCTGCAGGGCTAGCTGATTGCCTAGGACCGGCCTGGACAATCGGACACAGAGGAAAAGGAGTGTCAGAGGGTGCGGTAGTGAATAGGGCGAAAGGGAGGTGTCGGGCGGGCACAGGGTGTGATTCTCAGGGAAGAGCAGCGCAGATGGGGGGAGGTTTATTACCCATGCATAAGACATAGAGCGGGGGTGACCAGTGCCTGAGGGAGATGCTTGCGAGGGTGGGGAGCCATGCTAAGGATCGACAGCGTGCAGAGAGTGGGTCTGGTCAAGGCATCTAAAATGACTGCCGTGCACGACAAAAGTGTGGCATTTGAAAAAAGGCAAGATGGCGCAGACAATGTTTTTCCACACTTCCTGATTTCCTTCGAATCGAACGTTAACAGACGTTGGGGCATATTACCAAAGTTAAGCGATATTTATCCCTAACGATGCTTAGCAACGAATTTTTTACCGCTAAGCATCGTCAGAAATTATCGCAGATAAACCTTGCTATTATCAACGTTTATCGCAAATGCGATAAAAAACGACCGCAATGCATTAATATCGCTGAAAAGTCAGCGATATTCATGCATTACCGAGCTAATGCTCTTAGCCATGTTATCCACCTCCCATTGGATAACATGGCTAAGAACTGCTCAGGGCAGGTGTTACTTTTTGGAGATATTCGCGCTTAGCGCGAATATCTCCAAAAGTTGGTAATAGGAGATAGCGATGTTAGCGACTCTTTCCAGTCGCTAATATCTTGGCATGCCCACTTTGCATGTCATTAGTGATAAATATCACTGACATGCAAAGTGGAGCCCAAGATGGTCGCTATCTCCTACTAGCGGTCGCTAACTGGTGTTAGCAACAGCTAGGTAATACAGAGATAATTTTATCTCCGCGGAGCGCTGTTACAGATATATATCTTTTTTTGAACGTTAATTTCTCAAAATCCACTGAAGCACATATATTGAGACCTAGCAAAGGCACATCGGGCTACCAGTCCCTACAATTTTGCCAAGTTTCGTGCAAATCCATTCAGCCGTTCGATTATTATTATATTTTTTTTTTTGCCCCGCGGGGCCCTTTTAAAACCTCCACATCAAACCTAAGAGGTCAAGGAGGATCTACTATGCCCCCTTATGGTCATTTGCCCCTTCGCTTTGGCCTCCTCTTGTCTCTCGATCCTACCGAGAGACAAGATGGCGGCCGCTACGGACTGTTTGCAATGTTTACAGACGCCGGAGAACCAATCAGCTTCGCAAAGCTCCGTAACGCGAAAAGTACGCGAAGCGGAGCGCTGTTACAGATATATATCTTTTTTTGAATGTTAATTTCTCAAAATCCACTGGAGCACATATATTGAGACCTAGCAAAGGCACATCGGGCTACCAGTCCCTAATATTTTGCCAAGTTTCGTGCAAATCCATTCAGCCGTTCGATTATTATTATTATTTTTTTTTTTTGCCCCGCGGGGCCCTTTTAAAACCTCCACATCAAACCTAGGGGGTCAGGGAGGATCTACTATGCCCCCTTATGGTCATTTGCCCCTTCGCTTTGCCCTCCTCTTGTCTCTCGATCCTACCGAGAGACAAGATGGCGGCCGCTACGGACTGTTTGGAATGTTTACAGATGCCGGAGAACCAATCAGCTTCGCTTCACAAAGCTCCGTAACGCGAAAAGTACGCGAACTGGAGCGCTGCCCGGTCCGCTGTTACAGATATATATCTTTTTTTGAACGTTAATTTCTCAAAATCCACTGGAGCACATATATTGAGACCTAGCAAAGGCACATCGGGCTACCAGTCCCTACAATTTTGCCAAGTTTCGTGCAAATCCATTCAGCCGTTCGGGCTAAAAGTGAGGCCAACCGCCCTATGGAAAACTCAATGTTAAAAACACGTTTTGGGACCCCCCTTTTTTCTCGGCCCCCCCTTGATGAACCCCCCCCAAATTTTCAGGGGCTGCTCAGAAACAAAATGTTCCATTTTCCTGAAAATTTCAGCCAATTCCGTCCACAAACGCCAAAGTTATTAGACATAGAATTTTCAAAAATCCCATAGAGAAAAAATCCTAACTATATATACCTACTGGCGACCGCCAGTAGGTAATATATATTACCTACTGGCGGTCGCCAGTAGGTATATATAGTTAGGATTTTTTCTCTATGGGATTTTCCTAACTATATATACCTACTGGCGACCGCCAGTAGGTAATATATATTACCTACTGGCGGTCGCCAGTAGGTATATATAGTTAGGATTTTTTCTCTATGGGATTTTTGAAAATTCTATGTCTAATAACTTTGGCGTTTGTGGACGGAATTGGCTGAAATTTTCAGGAAAATGGAACATTTTGTTTCTGAGCAGCCCCTGAAAATTTTGGGGGGGTTCGTCAAGGGGGGGCCGAGAAAAAAGGGGGGTCCCAAAACGCATTTTTCCCATGTTAATTTCCATAGGGCGGTTGGCCTCACTTTTAGCCCGAACGGCTGAATCGATTTGCACGAAACTTGGCAAAATTGTAGGGACTGGTAGCCCGATGTGCCTTTTGTAGGTCTCAATATATGTGCTCCAGTGGATTTTGAGAAATTAACGTTTAAAAAAAGATATATATCTGTAACAGCGGACTGGGCAGCGGCCCAGGATGCGTACTTTTCGCGCAACGGAGCTTTGTGAAGCGAAGCTGATTGGTTCTCCGGCGTCTGTCAACATTCCAAACAGTCCGTAGCGGCCGCCATCTTGTCTCTCGGTAGGATCGAGAGACAAGAGGAGGTCAAAACAAAGGGGGAAATAACTATAAGGGGGCATAGTAGATCCTCGCTGACCCCCTAGGTTTGATGTGGAGGTTTTAAAAGGGCCCCGCGGGGCAAAAAAAAAAAATAATAATAATAATCGAACGGCTGAATGGATTTGCACGAAACTTGGCAAAATATTAGGGACTGGTAGCCCGATGTGCCTTTGCTAGGTCTCAATATATGTGCTCCAGTGGATTTTAAGAAATTAACGTTCAAAAAAAGATATATATCTGTAACAGCGCTCCGCTTCGCGTAACGGAGGTTTGCGAAGCTGATTGGTCATTCTGTCACTGGGCTATAGTTGGGCTACATCTGGCTGATATTTGGGCTACATTTGTTTTTTTGTGTGTCTGGCGGCCATCTTTGGGCTACATTGGGCTACATTTGGGCTCCAACATATATATAGGCCAATGTAGCCCAATATATATTTTTCAAAGTTAATTTTCGTAAAAACCACTGGAGCATATATCTTGAGACATAGCAAAGGCACATCGGGCTACCAGTCCCTACAATTTTGCCAAGTTTCGTGGAAATCCATTCAGCCGTTCGAGCTAAAAGTGAGTCCAACCGCCCTATGGAAATGGAGGAAATGAATGGGTAATTTGTAATTAGCAAATAGCTCATCGCAAACTAGGAATGGTAAAGAATCACTATTTATTCCTTAAAGTTCGCTATTTAGGAAATGCAAAAAACTTTGATGATACATATGGCGGTTCATCTCTAACAAGATAAGAAGCATAGGGATACATTTATGATGACTGGCGCATCACCAGGGATGTGTTAGTCATTCTGTGCCGCTGTTCCGTCACCTATGGTGTGCTGCATTTACAATGCGGCGCATCATGGGGCAAAAACAGCACAGATGCGTGATGTATCTGTGCCGTAAAGGTGGCGCATTGCTGGAGTTGTATCGCAAGTGTGATGAAGCTCCAGCAAGGGTCGGGGGTGCCCCTGTCGCAGGGTTTCTGTTCTCACACAGAACTGTGGACAGAGGATTGGAACCTCGGCGAATTAGGGTGTCCCAAAACTCACGTTAGTAATCAAAAACTCCTTAGCAAGCTAGGTACAGTGTCACATTGGATATAACAAACTCTCAATGTTTAGACAATCCAGAATATGAACTTATAGTACCTCAGGATACGTGGAACTCATGAACAGTCGGTCGTTATATATTTCTTAGAAACCAGAACATGGAGTTAAGAAGAACACATGTGTATTTGAAATGTTTATTTACTAATGCCGTCTTCACAGGCGTAGTATCTTAGATAATACAAGTACACATATTATCAGTAGCAAAATTACCAGCATAGTTACTAGTACATAAAAAGCGAATGGTGATAGTATGTTAACATGCTGTAAATGAATAAGAGTTAGCAACACTTATAAGCAGCCGCGGGCCGTGGAGGGAGTTACGGTGGGGCAGGGAGGCGGGGAGGGGGAGGGGCAAGGTAGAGAGGGCTCCACCCTGCTTCTCCCCCTCCCCGCCTCCCTGCCTCACCGTAACTCCCTCCACGGCCCGCGGCTGCTTATATCTCACCCTCCCTAATACACATATTATATTATTTGCTAAGAAGGTCTCTTTGTGTTGGTTTAGGGCGTGCCCATACTTTAGTGTCTTAGATTTGAAGGAATCACATCAGCATACACCAGCTCTCTCTTCATGTGAGCCGCATCAACTGTTGTGTATGTGTGTTCGGCAAAGCAATATAAAACCCGCCTCATGCCCAGAATTGGCAGAAGTTGCACTTATGTTATGAGTATGAAGTCGTGGAGATCAGACCTCATAACAATTCTGTATCGTGTTGTTCTTGAAACTTTAGCACTCGCTGTACAGATATAGTTTAACAAGCAAAGCAGATAGTAGAGCAATAACATATTATTCTCATGTAAACCACGATGAACTACTAGGTGGAAAGCTAAAGCAACAACTAAGTGTCGTGTGCAGAAGTTGCAAAAAAGGAAAAATGGCGTTTAAACCGGTAATGAGCCCATGCTAACTTAACACGGTGTAAAGATATCCAGGACCTAGATGACACCTCCCCATGATCCGGAAACGAACTGAATAAGATAATAGAAGTGCCATCTCATGAGAGCAGATTGCAAGTTTATATGTGGACGGTCCGCAAGGTAAAGCATTAAAAACTAGGAAAATTTAATGCTAAAGAAAAATAAAACAGCCAAGTACTTTATCGAGTCTTAAGCCAATAGGCAAGGTAAATAATAAAAACTTGACAAATAAGTCAATGAATTGTCAATGAAATGCTAGTACTCAGCATATCAAACATGAAAAAGGTCTATGACATAACTGTGTATGCAAAATAAGCTGCAACAGCCTCCAATAGGAAGTCACCGTCTTCATCCGAAAACAGTTCAGCCATCCAATTTAAAAGCGGAAAAGAACATACGTGCTCTCCCAGCACCGGATCCTCTATCACCATCAGAGGACAGCTCGGTGGGTTTTCAAGAAAGCTCTGTTCCAAGAAAGACTGTGCTGCCGCCAGTAAATTCCAGGGACCAAGTAGTCCATGCATCAATGCCACAGCCATAATCCTTTCGCCAGGACAAACCAACTCGTGAGTAATGATAGGAGTCATCAGCTGATTAAAGTCGACGTCAGGAGAAACCGGTCCGCAGAGACACAAATCAATGGCCCAATCGAAATCACAGGTCAGGCAGTGAAATACAGGCTGGACACAGGTGAAGTAGGAGAATCGAAAAGATAATCCATATGCCGTGCTTAATATCGCCAACGGCATTGTGCCATAATATTCTAGCATGCGATTGCGGAACAGTGTCAGCAGCTGCAGGGTGGGAGGTTGCATAGGAGGGACATCCATATTTAAAAATGTAAAAAAGCACAAGAGCGTCCGCTGGTAATGCAAGTAAAAATGCCAATCCACGAACCAGAGTGGAGAAAATAGAATGAAAGGAAGCAGGGATGAGTCCAAAGATTTTCTCAAATGAAGTCACGAGACCACTGGTAACAACTTTAAAAAAGTGCGCCAGGGACTTTGCGGAGGATGCGTTAAAGATAGTCGGAACCATCTTGCTGAATTTGAAAGGCAAATCTGAATTGAAAAGTGTGTGCACCTCTGTACGGGTGTTCGCTATGTGAAGCACGAAAGTTTCACGGGCCGAACTCAAGGCCACCTCTCTCTGAGACAAAAGAGCTCTTATTCTTGCCATGCCGTTGAAATCTGTCCCAAGGTTGGTATTTGTGGCCAGATTGAAAACTCCCTATGTTCATGTGTGGGAGGAAATAGAACATTTCTGCAGCAAATAACCCGTTCACTTACTGTTACGATAAAAGGAATACTTTTAATTAACTCAGAACAATCTTCATTATTGAGCATCAAATAACTACCATTTTCCAACAACTTGAACGTGGGGATGATAGCAGGAACTGGCGTGCCTTGCAACACGCAAGCCATATTTGGTCGGTGTTTGTTGCATGAACCGTGTAACTGTATGTGCCTACACATTAGTGAATGATCTGGCGTCTCAGTGCATTCCTCTCCATTCAGATAAACTTCTTGATCATCTTTGAAACATCTGTATGTGTATGGAAGCGACCAGACCTCATGAAGAAAAGCACTACCTAAAGGTTCATAACGACCTATTGGTATATATTTCATACAATTTGAAAACTTATATAAAGCAAAAGGCAGCGTTATTAAACCGTGGATAAGGCACGTTGCCAAAAAACCCGCAATCCTCTGCTGATGATGTCACTGAGCATGTCATGAATGATGTAATATGTGACATCATCAGCAGTGGATTACGGGTAATAGTATCTCTAGTTTACTCCCCTATAGCTGTCTTTCTTTTAACATAAGTGTCTGTTTCCTTCCCTTATACTTACTGTTTTTGGTTCGCTTCCGGTTCGCGTACCGGGGAGCGAACTGGGAAGCGAACTAAGAGAAATAGAGGTTGGCACAGTTCCAAATATTGTACCAATTTTTTAATAACGGGGAGGTAGTTCTGAAAAGAACTTTTTTTTTTTTTTTTCAGAACATTTTTTTACTTTTTTTGAATTTTTCTGAACAGTTTTATATTTTTTGGGGTTTTTCTTGGAGGGGGCAATGAAAACGATTCATTGTAAAGGGCTCAACAGGAGCAACAAAACAAAAAAAAGAAGTATTTATTATTTTGGGCGTTTCGTACAAACTTGCATATGATAGTCAATAGCTCTGTTGATCAGAGTGATGCTTTTTTCTCCGTAGGAAATGAATCCATCGCAAAATACGCAGATGTGTTTTACATCACCAAATCTCATTTGTATATTTGGCACCATCTCCCTGCCCTCTGGTCCCGTTACTTCCGGTACAACAGATCTTCTGGCCATAATAGGGAGATTATCTAGGTCGTTCCGAAACTGTGCAGCACTGTAGTTGTTAGGATGCCACCTAGTCATATGGCGATGCATTGTGTAGTTTACGAAACTGTATTTTTTGTCGGTCCCTCTGGACAGTCTATCTTGACATATAAGGCAAGTTACGTATCTTGCATTTACTTTTTTCTGACCTTTGGGAATTTTAAAAAATTGCCAAATGAAGTTTTCTTTCCGGTGAGACGTCCTGGGCTGCTCAGGCAAAAACTGCCTCTCTTCGTGCTCGTCCTCCTGTTCCTCTTCTTCCTCTCCTTGTTGAATTATAACTTGAGCAGGTGGTCCACTCTTCCTTGGATGTGGTGGAGGTGGTGGGGAAGCACCAGCTGAAGCTACTAAAGAAGCCATTGCTCAGTGATCACAAAGGGTCTTTCTCTCACAATGATGAAAGTCAGAGTGAGGAAAGAAGGAGGGATTTTCATCATTTGGGAAAAACAAGAGTTCTCAACCAATCAAAAGTGTTCATTTTAGATTATATGACCTAGTCTTACATCATTAGGAAACCAAAAGTGAAATGAACCAATGAAAAGTGTTATTACCAAGTCACATGACTTGCTGTGTTTACGTTAAGCGCTTTGCAGGGCCTCCCGGTTTGCTTCCAGAAACCTGCGCTTTGCGACTCGCTTCGCGTACCAGTTCGCTAACGTTGTACGTCATATGACGTATCACGCGACAACGTGAAACGTCATGCGGACGGGAGGCGTCACGATGTTGTTTTCTAACGCGGCACTTGCGGTAAAGAAACGTTTACCGGCTCGCGGTCTATTTCGCGGCATCAAGGTCAGCTAACGGGAAGCTTCCCGATTCGCGAAGCGGGAACGAAGAAAAAAAAATATTAAAAAAAAAAATTATTCATAAACATATAAAATATATTTTGGGATTTAAAGAAGAATACATTTTTACAGCTACAGATATTAGCTGTTAAAAAACCAATGAAATTCACAGAAAAAACCATAGGTTATAGACCATATATAGTTAGGAATTAGCATTTACAAAACCTTGAAAATTCACTGAAAAAACCATAGGTTATAGACCATATATAGTTAGGAATTAGCATTTAGAAAACCTTATTTTACTCACACAAAACCATTGAAATTCCATATATAGTTAGTTGCACTAACTATATATCGCGCACCCGCAATCCACTGCTGATGATGTCACATATTACATCATTCATGACATGGTCAGTGACATCACTGATGACATCTCAAATGACATCACTGATGACATCTCAAATGACATCACTGATGACATCATGACACACCAATACCAGTTACTACATAAGCACTCACTGATTCCTACGTCTACACACACATTCACTCATTCACCCATACAATCACTCATACATACAGTCACTTATTATTACAATACTATCATATGCACTCATACACCTATGCAGACAGTCACACACTGCCACTCATCCATGGAGTTACTCACACACCAAGCCAGTCCTGTAAAGAATCAATCACACTTCCATTTCTTCATCTATACAGTTAAACACAGAACACCATACTTCAGTGACATCACTGATGACATCACTAATGACATCTGAAATGACATCACTGATGACATCTCAAATGACATCACTGATGACATCATGACACACCAATACCAGTTACTACATACACACTCACTGATTCGTACGTCTACACACACATTCACTCATTCACCCATACAATTACTCATACATACAGTCACTTATTATTAGAACACTATCATATGCACTCATACACCTAGTCAGTCCTGTGAAGAATCAATCACACTTCGATTTCCTCATCTATAGTTAAACACAGAACACCATACTTTTCACACATATACTAACACATACTTACTCTCTTATACAATCACTGATACAAGTACACATTGATATGCACAGAGTCACACACCTCCCAGCCAGCCACACACACACTCAGTCTTCCATACATCCAGTCATTCTTCAATATGTAAAACGTATTTAAACTTTACAAAAACACACAGACACTAGATGATGTCATCAGTGATGTCATTTGAGATGTCATCAGTGATGTCATCAGTGATGTCACTGACCATGTCATGAATGATGTAATATGTGACATCATCAGCAGTGGATTGCGGGTGCGCGATATATAGTTAGTGCAACTAACTATATATGGAATTTCAATGGTTTTGTGTGAGTAAAATAAGGTTTTCTAAATGCTAATTCCTAACTATATATGGTCTATAACCTATGGTTTTTTCAGTGAATTTTCAAGGTTTTGTAAATGCTAATTCCTAACTATATATGGTCTATAACCTATGGTTTTTTCTGTGAATATATATATATATATATATATATATATATATATATATATATATATATATTTTCACTGAAAAAACCATGGGTTATAGACCATATATAGTTAGGAATTAGCATTTACAAAACCTTGAAAATTCACTGAAAAAACCATAGGTTATAGACCATATATCGTTAGGAATTAGCATTTAAAAAACCTTATTTTACTCACACAAAACCATTGAAATTCCATATATAGTTAGTTGCACTAACTATATATCGCGCACCCGCAATCCACTGCTGATGATGTCACATATTACATCATTCATGACATGGTCAGTGACATCACTGATGACATCACTGATGACATCTCAAATGACATCACTGATGACATCACTGATGACATCACTGATGACAACATCCAGTGACTGTATGTTTCTGTAAAGTTAAAATGTGTCTTACATATTGAAGAATGAGTGGAAGTATAAGTGTCTGGACAAAGGATTTAGTAGGTGCATGACTGAATGTATGAGTGAGTGATTAAATGTGTCTCACTGAGTGCATGGGTTAGTGACTAAACTGTCTTAATTTGTGCATCATTATGTCTGTTGTTCTGTAAACTGCTGCATGTGTTGATCAGTAGCTATATAATTAACTATATGGGTTACTGATTGATTGTCCAAGTATTTGTATGGGAGACTGAGTGTGTGTGTGGCTGGCTGGGAGGTGTGTGACTCTGTGCAGATCAATGTGCACTTGTATCAATGATTGTATAAGAAGGTAAGTATGTGTTAGTATATGTTTGAAAATGTAAGGTGCTCTATGTTTAACTGTATAGACAAGAAAATGGAAGTGTCATTGATTCTTTACAGAACTGACTAGGTGTGTGAGTAACTCCATGGATGAGTGGCAGACTGTGAGTGTCTGTATAGGTGTATGAGTGCATATGATAGTGTTGTAAAGATGAGTGATTGTATGTATGAATGATTGTATGGGTGAATGAGTGAATGTGTGTGTAGACATAGGAATCAGTGAGTGCGTATGTAGTAACTAGTATTGGTGTGTCAATGGTTTCAAAAATTATACTCTGTATTTAACACTGGGTGAAACAGAGGTTATATTAAAATTTGAGGAGATGCATTGTATTGTCACATGAATGATATGGATGTATGACGTTATAACGCATACTATTACTCCGCAGACCATTACAACGCGACTTTTACTCCGCATACCGTTACAACGCATAGCGCCTTGGGGCGCTGGATAGTGGTAAGTATAATTTACTATTCTAACTCCAGTCCCCGTGGACCCTAGGGAAGGTGTTGGATAGTAAATTATACTTATTCCCTATCCTAGAGCGCCCCCCAGCGCAATGCGTTGTAATGGTATGCGGAGTAATGGTCGCGTTGTAATGGTAGTGCGGAGTAAAAGATCCGTTGTAACGGGTGTATACCGAATGATATCATCAGTGATGTGGTCATTGATGTCAAATGAGATGTCATCAGTGATGTCATCAGTGATGTCATTTGAGATGTCATCAGTGATGTCATCAGTGATGTCACTGACCATGTCATGAATGATGTAATATGTGACATCATGAGCAGTGGATTGCGGGTGCGCGATATATAGTTAGTGCAACTAACTATATATGGAATTTCAATGGTTTTGTGTGAGTAAAATAAGGTTTTTTAAATGCTAATTCCTAACGATATATGGTCTATAACCTATGGTTTTTTCAGTGAATTTTCAAGGTTTTGTAAATGCTAATTCCTAACTATATATGGTCTATAACCTATGGTTTTTTCAGTGAATTTTCAAGGTTTTGTAAATGCTAATTCCTAACTATATATGGTCTATAACCTATGTTTTTTTCAGTGAAATTCAATGGTTTTTTAATAGCAAATATCATAAGCTGTCGAATGTCAAGTACGTGGTAAGTAAAAACATTTTCGTGTTTATGCACACTGATCTGCTTTGAATGCTGCCCCCCCCCCTCATTTCTATTAGGAGTACTCTCTCTTTGCAGATAGTGAAAGGTAGTTAACGCAGGCCTTTGCCCCCGTTGTAATACGTCGTGCCTGCTTCTCTCTCCATTTGATTGATTGTTATCCAAGCATTTACTGTTTTAGAATTGGTTCTCTTTGGTTCATTCTCTATTTACAAACAAACACAGAGTCGCAATACTCTGTTTAGTCTTTGCAGATAACGAAAAATCGTGTAAAAAAACAAAAGGAATCGAGCAAAATCAGTAGGCCACTAATGGGATCTCTTTTTGACCTCGCTAAAATAGAAACATTAGGAACAACCCCTCATGACAAATACGAAACTAGTGAGATGAACTGAACTCCACACCATGATGGCTGCAATACAGCTCGGCTCCGCCACCCACCCCGCCCAAAATAACGATAAAGAGCGGCTGCCATGATTGCTTGTGGAATGGCCACGACGGAGCTACGAAATGGTGGTGCTCTCATGCTAACCCCAGCTTCAGTCTGAAACATCCAGAAACACTGTAGACTACCAATTCGATCAGTTCCGGTAGCGCCCCAACGTAACCCGGTAGAGAAGAACTAGCCCTCCCCTCTTTAACTGATGGTTCTTGTTGCCTGTCCCTTCTGTTGTCATTTAACAGAACTATTTAGCCTGCTGAAAGGGGTTGTGTTCCGACCGCTGGTTGGTGGAGACATTTTGACTATATTCTGGACCTGCGTTGTCGCGTAATGCGCCATATGACGCGCCGCGTTAGCGCATCCGGAAGTCATCCGGGGCGCGACGCGCAGCGCGTAACGTAAGCATAACAGGTCATGTGACTTGTTAATAAAACTTTTCATTGGTTCATTTTACTTTTCTTATTCTAATGATGAAAGGCTTGGTCATATGACCTAAAAATTACGCTTTTTATTACTTCCGAACATTATTTTTTCTTAAATATATGTTATAATGTTCCAGGCTAATGTACTTTCCCGGAAAATTTACAACTGTCCTGCAAGTAAAATATATTCTTTTTTCGAGAAAAAGGGCGTTTCTTCGTCCCATGACGGAGCCGTTGAGCAAAAGAGGGTCGACTTGCTGTCTTAGTCGCCGATACGCCTGAATATGAGATTCTTATCGATCACTTTATGTTGCTGGAGTAGAAAACACAACAGCCCTTGACCATTTATCTTTACTGCGTTCCTGCGTATTATACCTTTTACCCTTTATGTAATTGGTCTGCTTTATTTCACTTGCCTTTTACTGATTCTAAAACAGTGACTATTATTAAAAACTTTACCAATGTATATACTACTACCATGTTTTCTTTTAAAAACCTTTATTGTGAAAATTTCATTATACAAATACGAGCCTATAACCACGTGGGCCGGCCACGGAGCAAACTGTAATCGTATATGATGAGTAGACATTTACACTGTAGAGGAACGTAACGGGCGGGCCATTAGGTTGCAAGAACTAAGGTGTCTAACAGTTGCGGAATCGGTGGACGTACATTTTATAATTAAAATACGACAGGGCCAGTTACAATAAAATTATCTAGATATACATTTGCGGGCAAGTACCATGGGTGACGTTAATTCGAACTTTCAATAGTACAGTAATCAATAACACATCAGAACTTAATATCAATAGAGATGTTGAAATATTCAATCTATTCTCGTCCCCGCCCGCCATGTGCTTCAAAACTGCATACGTATCTCGTGATATCAAGGTTGTGCAACGAGTACACAACAAGGAGTTACGAGTCCCATTTATTCCGGCGCCATTTTGGGCGAGGACGGGCAGGTCCAGGATATAGTCAAAATGTCTCTACCAACCATCGACTATGATGATGTTCATATGCTGTATTTATTAGAGTAACACTCATCTGTCCACATGAAATTAATTTGCCACAATCTAAACATGTCATTTTAATCTTTCCAAAGTTCTTCTAAATATTTGGGACCGTTTCCCTTGCCTCTGATGCTGTCAGTGCCACTTCTTTGATGAATGTACTGGCAGGTCGGGGGTTCTCCTCCAAATCTCTCTTTTATGCAGCACTATAATTAATTGGTGCCACCTCTCCATATGACGATGCATGGTATAGTTACCATAACTATATATTTTTTCGGTTCCTCTGGAGAGTACATCGTGGCAGATGAAGCGTGTAACGTACCGGGCATTTACCTTTTTTTGCATGTAGAGGAAAGGAAAAAAAATTCGAGCGTCCGAGTTCTAAGGTGTCCCAGGGCCATTTTAGTGGACCAGGCCCAAATCCAAAGAACAGGCCGCCATTTTGAGAGTCCTGTTGCAGCCGCCTGTCGCTGTAGCATCAAGAGCGGCCGAAACTCAGCTAAATGGCAACTGAAACGGTAAAGGGGCGCCCCACTACAGCAGACGAGCCTCCACCTAGGAAGGCCCGTTCACGCCGCCTCCCCCCCCCCTTCGGGCACCCCACGCCGTTATTCGGAGCAGTATTGTAGGATGGTCACACCAGTGCGGCAACTTGCTAGACATCACCTCGGTGGTAACCGAATCTCAGCGCCTTGTGGTGTCTTCTATTCAGAAAATATTGTTGCGCTGCCTTTGGCCCCATTGGCACATCGGTCCGCTACTGACGCCACCTCACAGGCCAACGGGGCACCCCACGCCTACTTTCAGCATTGTAGGATGGCCACACCAGTACGGCAACTTGCTAGACACCACCTCGGTGCCATCCGGATCTTGGCATCTCAGCGCCTTGTGGTGTCTTCTAGTCAGAAAATATTGTTGCGCTGCCTTTGGCCCCATTCGCACATCGGTCCGCTACTTACGCCATCTCACAGGCTAATGGGGCGCCCCACGCCGACTTTCAGCATTGTAGGATGGCCACACCAGTACAGCAACTTGCTAGACACCACCTCGGTGCCATCCGGATCTTGGCATCTCAGCGCCTAGTGGTGTCTTCTATTCAGAAAATATTGTTGCGCTGCCTTTGGCCCCATTCGCACATCGGTCCGCTACTGACACCATCTCACAGGCCAACGGGGCGCCCCACGCCGACTTTTACCATTGTAGGATGGCCACACCAGTGCGGCAACTTGCTAGACACCATCTCGGTGCCATCCAGATCTTGGCATCTCAGCGCCTTGTGGTGTCTTCTATTCAGAAAATATTGTTGCGCTGCCTTTGGCCCCATTCGCACATCGGTCCGCTACTGACGCCATCTCACAGGCCAACGGGGCGCCCCACGCAGACTTTCAACATTGTAGGATGGCCACACCAGTGCGGCAACTTACTAGACACCACCTCGGTGCCATCCGGATCTTGGCGCGTTGTGCTGCCTTCGGCCTATTCGCACATCGGTCCGCTACTGACGCGAACTCACAGGCCAACGGGGCGCCCCACGCCGACTTTCAGCATTGTAGGATGGCCACACCAGTGCTGCAACTTGCTGGACACCACCTCGGTGCCATCCGGATCTTGGCGCGTTGTGTTGCCTTCGGCCTATTCGCACATCGGTCCGCTACTGACGCCGCCTCACGTGCCAACGTATTTTCTCCGCATTTTATCCCCTATGCCGCATAACAGGTCATGTGACTTGTTTATAAAACTTTTCATTGGTTCATTTTACTTTTGGTTTCCTAATGATGGAAGGCTTGATCATATGACCTAAAAATAACACTTTTCATTGGATGAAAACTTTTTTTTTTCCCAAACGATGAAAGCCCCACCTTGTTTCTGGATGTTTCAGACTGAAGCTGGCGTCAGCATGAAAGCACCACCATCTCGTGGCTCCGTCGTGGTCATTCCGCGAGCAATCATGGCAGCCGCTCCCCACCAGAAGCCTGCAGGAGTCGGGGGCCCCCAAAACTTTTGTTGAATCCTCAAGGCGGAGGGGACGCTTTCGAGAATGGGGTCCAAGACCTAGCAGACAAGCGTCCGATTTCCAAGATGTCCCAGGGCCATTTCAGTGGACCAGGCCCAAAAAGGAAAGAGCCTGCCGCCATTTTGAGAGTCCTGTGACAGCCGCCTATCGCTGCACCGCAAGAGTGGGCGCAACTCAGCTGAATTGCGGCTTTTGACACAGTGGACCAAAAGCGGACGGAATGGCAACTGAAACGGTAAAGGGGCGCCCCACTACAGCAGACGAGACTCCACCTGGAGAGGCCCGTTCACGCCGCCTCCCCCCCCCCCCCCGGGGCGCCCCACGCCGTTATTCGGAGGGCGGCAACTTACTGGACATCACCTTGGTGCCATCGTTCTGCTGCCTTGGAACTATTCGCACAACAGACCGCTACTGATGACCCACCCCCCGCGACGCCCCACGCCGGATACCGAAATCAGTGCGGCACCCAGACAACATCACCTGGGTGCCGTCCAGAAATCTGGACGTTGTGCTGCGTTGGGACTATTCGCACAACCGACCGCTACTTCCTTCTTTTTCCCTAAAAATGTTTAAATGTTTTTACTGTTTTTGTTTTGTTGTATATATTTATGTTATTAAAGTTTTATAATCCTACTACTTTGTTGGAGTGCTATATATTTTTAATGTGACACATAATTGTAAAAACTTTGATGTACAAAGAGTCATCCCTGGAATCTTCCGCTTCAGGCTCGGTCCCCTCCCCAATCACAATACAGGATGGTTTTCAGATAGTAGGAACGCGTGTGCTGTGACGGATCTCATTGAGTGTGGGCCTTGATCTACTATAACTCCTTTGAAGAGGGGTGATTCTGTACAGCTGGGGCCATAAACTACATCTGCAGGGCTAGCTGATAGCCTAGGACCGGCCTGGACAATCGGACACAGAGGAAAAGGAGTGTCAGAGGGTGCGGTAGTGAATAGGGCGAAAGGGAGGTGTCGGGCGGGCACAGGGTGTGATTCTCAGGGAAGAGCAGCGCAGATGGGGGGAGGTTTATTACCCATGCATAAGACAGAGAGCGGGGGTGACCAGTGCCTGAGGGAGATGCTTGCGAGGGTGGGGAGCCATGCTAAGGATCGACAGCGTGCAGAGAGTGGGTCTGGTCAAGGCATCTAAAATGACTGCCGTGCACGACAAAAGTGTGGCATTTGAAAAAAGGCAAGATGGCGCAGACAATGTTTTTCAACACTTCCTGATTTCCTTCGAATAGAACGTTAACAGACGTTGGGGCATATTACCAAAGTTAAGCGATATTTATCCCTAACGATGCTTAGCAACGAATTTTTTACCGCTAAGCATCGTCAGAAATTATCGCAGATAAACCTTGCTATTATCAACGTTTATCGCAAATGCGATAAAAAACGACCGCAATGCATTAATATCGCTGAAAAGTCAGCGATATTCATGCATTACCGAGCTAATGCTCTTAGCCATGTTATCCACCTCCCATTGGATAACATGGCTAAGAACTGCTCAGGGCAGGTGTTACTTTTTGGAGATATTCGCGCTTAGCGCGAATATCTCCAAAAGTTGGTAATAGGAGATAGTGATGTTAGCGACTGTTTCCAGTCGCTAACATCTTGGCATGCCCACTTTGCATGTCATTAGTGATAAATATCACTGACATGCAAAGTGGAGCCCAAGATGGTCGCTATCTCCTACTAGCGGTCGCTAACTGGTGTTAGCAACAGCTAGGTAATACAGAGATAATTTTATCTCCGCGAAGGGGAGCGCTGTTACAGATATATATCTTTTTTTTAACGTTAATTTCTCAAAATCCACTGAAGCACATATATTGAGACCTAGCAAAGGCACATCGGGCTACCAGTCCCTACAATTTTGCCAAGTTTCGTGCAAATCCATTCAGCCGTTCGATTATTATTATTTTTTTTTTTTGCCCCGCGGGGCCCTTTTAAAACCTCCACATCAAACCTAAGAGGTCAAGGAGGATCTACTATGCCCCCTTATGGTCATTTGCCCCTTCGCTTTGGCCTCCTCTTGTCTCTCGATCCTACCGAGAGACAAGATGGCGGCCGCTACGGACTGTTTGCAATGTTTACAGACGCCGGAGAACCAATCAGCTTCGCAAAGCTCCGTAACGCGAAAAGTACGCGAAGCGGAGCGCTGTTACAGATATATATCTTTTTTTAACGTTAATTTCTCAAAATCCACTGGAGCACATATATTGAGACCTAGCAAAGGCACATCGGGCTACCAGTCCCTAATATTTTGCCAAGTTTCGTGCAAATCCATTCAGCCGTTCGATTATTATTATTTTATTTTTTTTTTGCCCCGCGGGGCCCTTTTAAAACCTCCACATCAAACCTAGGGGGTCAGGGAGGATCTACTATGCCCCCTTATGGTCATTTGCCCCTTCGCTTTGCCCTCCTCTTGTCTCTCGATCCTACCGAGAGACAAGATGGCGGCCGCTACGGACTGTTTGGAATGTTTACAGATGCCGGAGAACCAATCAGCTTCGCTTCACAAAGCTCCGTAATGCGAAAAGTACGCGAACTGGAGCGCTGCCCGGTCTGCTGTTACAGATATATATCTTTTTTTGAACGTTAATTTCTCAAAATCCACTGGAGCACATATATTGAGACCTAGCAAAGGCACATCGGGCTACCAGTCCCTACAATTTTGCCAAGTTTCGTGCAAATCCATTCAGCCGTTCGGGCTAAAAGTGAGGCCAACCGCCCATTGGAAAACTCAATGTTAAAAACACGTTTTGGGACCCCCCTTTTTTCTCGGCCCCCCCTTGACGAACCCCCCCCAAATTTTCAGGGGCTGCTCAGAAACAAAATGTTCCATTTTCCTGAAAATTTCAGCCAATTCCGTCCACAAACGCCAAAGTTATTAGACATAGAATTTTCAAAAATCCCATAGAGAAAAAATCCTAACTATATATACCTACTGGCGACCGCCAGTAGGTAATATATATATATATATATATATTTATTTAAACTTTTATTTAATTTTAAAATTATAAAATAAATTAAAATGATTAGTGTAATAATTGTAAAGTAAATATATATATATATTTAAATTATCATATATATGTGTGTTTAACTTTTTTAATTAAGTTTATTTGTTATATTTGTTAAAATGTATATTAAATCTAATTTATTTTTTTCAAATTAATTTTATTCTTTAATATATTTAATAAATATTACTTTATTTTGTACATATAAAAAACAATATTATGTACAAGTATATTTATGACATCGATCTTATATTTTTGTACTTACCATTATAAATATAGGATGTCAATATTTTTGACATCTATATTTATGACTCGATATTGTGTGTATGGAGATATTTTTGTTGTCAATATTCTGTCAGTGAACCTTCAGCACTGTGTGGGTAGCCTTTAAGGTGTACATCAGGAGGATCACGCTTACCAAGCATGCAGGGTTCCTGAAGTCCATCAGGAATAGGTTAATACACCTAGAGAAAGACATAGCAGAGTTAGAAACACGACATAAGAGAACAGGAAACACAAATATATTAGGGGACAATAAGACCAAACTATCTGAATATCATGATACTGCCAATGATGAGATTAGGCACATGGGGAAATATGCCACAGCGGAGAGATATGGGGAAGGGAAACACCCTAGTGGTTCGTTAGCAACACTCCTATGTCCGAATAGAGAATACGCAGCAATTGCAAGCATACTAGATGAAGAGGGCAACGTACTCTCAGACACAGGACAGATAGCAGACAGGTTTAAACAATATTATGCTCATTTATACAGCACACATATCACTCACGATGAGGCCACTACCACGGACTATTTAAAACACATAAAGATGCAATGGCTTGTCACGGAACACACAGAATACTCAATAGCCCCATTGAAACCGTCCGAAATAAAAGTGTCATTGGCAGGAATAAAGGTATTGGAAAGCGCCGGTAATCAACGGCTTAACAGTGGCCTTCTATAAGGCATTTCAGGATATTCTCATCCCACATCTAGTCAGGTTATACGAAGAAATGGCAGAGACAGGAATTATACCCCCATCGATGCATGAAGCATTAATATTCATGCTACTAAAACCCGTGCAAAAACCCAGAGAACTGCCCATGATATTGGCTTTTTTCACTGCTGAGGGCCCAATTCCAAACTGGGTCGGAAGGCTCTCTGACCGAGCCAGAACCAGTGTGCTTTCTGACCGAGCCGGACTCCTGCAGTCCAACAGAGCGAGTATGATGCGGCCGCATGCTGCCGGACTCAGTTCGGTCGGACTCTTATAGAAGTCAATGGGAACCGGTAGTACGACGCGTACATGGGCTTCCATTGACTGAAAGGGCACATCTCGCACAAAGGCGCCCCTTGCAGTGGGTACATGTCAGTGCCATCCATACCGTACATGCTTGTGTTGGGGAGACCCTTGGGTCTGCCCTGTGTCCGAGTCGTAAGGCTGCGGGTGACTGGTGATCCAACACGGACCCCCAAAGGCAACGTCCCGGACGTTTTGTGAGCCGGAAACTTCGCCTCGAACCGGCTGTCTGATGCATGCATTGTACTGGCTTGCTCGTAAATCACTTCCATTGCACGCACAGTTTGCTTACGGACAAGACGTATTGAGTGGTTCGGACCCGGAAACGATTTGGTCGGTGAATTTCGCATTGCTCGCATCGTACTTGCTCGCTCGTACAGCTGTAAGAGTCAGGCGGAAAACACTCGTACAGCTCGTACTTTTTCCAGCCGGATCGCATTCGGTGCCCTTCCAAGTGAGATCAGAATCGGGCCCCGTATGTTGAAACTAAAATATATGCGAAAGTCTTGCCCAACAGGCTTGCACCATTATTACCTGGAGTGGTCAGCGCAGAACAAGCAGGAATTGTTCTAGGCTGAGCATTAGCGTATAATTTATGGACACTGTTTGGCACTGTACAATATATTGATCCAGAGGTGAAGGCAACAGCTGTATTTTTAGATGCCGAAAAGGCATTCAACCCAGTGGAGTGGAGCTTCCTAAAGGCCGTTTTGCGTAGAATCTGGGGAGGTGAAATATGCCTCAAACTTATAGAGGTTATGTTTAACAAGCCAAATGCAAGGATAAGAGTGGGGAACACAACCATAACCCCTATTGGAATCACAAGAGGCACTAGGCAGGGATGCCTCTTTCACCCTTACTGTACGGCACAGTAGCTGAACCTTTGACTTGCGCCTTAAGGGAATACCACAGCAATAGAGGAATACGGTTCCCTGGCCATAGACTAATAATCTCACCATACGCTGATGATACATTATTATACATTTGAAATCCAGAAAGGAATCTCTCCCCAGTATTGAGAAAGGTAGTCCGCTTTGGGGGCCTCTCTGGACTCCAGATTAATTGGGATTTGTCCATTATCTTCCCTCTCTATCCCAGTACGGCACAGATAACATCAGCATTCCCTCTTCGCTGGTCAGAAGAACCGGTCAGATACCTTGGCATACAAATACATACAGACCCAGTGCAGGTACTTAGGGAAAATTACGGTAAAGCGATCCAGAAATTGGAGGAAGATATTGAAAGATGGATCAAACTACCTTTATCCATGATGGGTCGTATAGCGATCATGAAGATGGTGGTACTCCCCAGATTTCTGTGTCTGTTCCAAAAGATCCCGATAACTCTGTCACACGCATTTTTCGACAATTTAAAGTCTATACTGCTGCGATTAATCTGAGTCGGGTAAACAACCCAGGGTACAGTGGAAGATACTGGCATTACCCTATGGCATGGGACGCCCCTGATCTGGAGTTATACTTCAGAGCAACACAAGGGCTCCGGCGCTCTACTGGCTAGATGACAAGCACACACTACAGCATATACATATCGAAAGAGACTCAGCCACCTCACACACGCTTCCTAGAACACTATTCCGCTACCCTACAAGGAGTCATGGAATCCTAGACTCACTGAAATCGACAACACACGCCTGGAAACTAATACTAGAATATTACTCTGGCTCCCTGCTATACTCCCCCCATATAGAGGTAGAATGGAGCACTTGGTTGTGAATAAGTCAGGAAAGAGAGGTAGTGAAGGCATTGCAAATGCTGGGAACCACCAAAATGGGGGACCTCTTTAAAAATGGAGTGTTGAAGGAATGGGAATACTTTCAAGAGGTCACAGAGGCAATAAAACCTATAACACAGTACCAATACTTTAGAGTGAGGCATGCTTTAAGGGAAATACTAGGAGAAGATAGGCAAGAGCCACCAGACATCACTGCGCTAACAGCCCTAATACAGTCAGACTCGCCCTCAAGGCTAATAATGAAAATATATGCATCAGTGCAAGAAGCGCGCAGACCAACTATCACAAAAGCGCAATTAGAATGGCATAGAGATTTGGATAGAGCAATAGATGATACATGTTGGCAACACTGCTGCTTTCTATCACTAAATGGCAGGCATAGGCTAATGAATTTTAAAAACATAAACAGAATATACTACACCCAGGAGAGACTTTTTAGATACGGGCTTAGAGACACAAAGGAATGAGCATAATGTCATGGAAAGACGGCAAATTTTATGCATGTGGCAAAGCGCTGCCCAAAGATGGCTAGATTCTGGGGAAAGGTTTTCTGCAAACTGAATTCCATTGTCGGCACCACACTCAAGATGGATCCAATGCTTCCACTACTAGGGTACAACAGGGTAGTCAACACTGGCAATAGAAAACTGGTGCCAATCGGGCTGTTACTAGCCAAATGACCGAGTGGCGATAAGGTGGGCCAAAGGACCAGCTCTCACAATAAAGGAATAGCAGTCAGACATGGTGTATTGCAACACGCAATCAGACGTATATAACAAATTATTATCCCCCGCTAGTCGCTCCACTAAAAATGACTGGTCCCCATTTCAGGGTTACTTGGTGTGAAAGGAGATGGGGAAAGCTGAAGGCGAGCAAGAAATAGACAGGCAACAAGAACGTGATAGCACCCCAGAGATGACACAGACTAGGCGGGACGAGATGACAGGAGAATGAAGAGGCATACAGAAACTACCAGAGGGGATAAAAACAATAGGATCAGGTGTGCTAGAGGGTAGGAGCACATTCAGAAAATGGCAGAAAAAAGAGTGGTATGTACATGTATTTATCTGCTAAGTAATCCAACAATCCTGAAGAAAATGGTTATATTTGAGATGATGTATTTTTATATGCGATGACAAGATAACTGCCTAACCAATATCATGTTGTAACATGGCATTCTACTTGCTCAATGTTTTTCGTAAAATATAATAATTTTAAAAAAAAGTTTATAAGTTGCACCATAACAGCTTAAGCATACCGGTTGCACTTAAAAATGCAAGTATATCTGTGCACCTTAACAACTCAAGCAGGGTCGGACCGGGACAAAAATAGGCCCAGAGCACCAAAAAAAAGTGGCCCTCATTAGCAAATCAGATAGATAAAAAGGTGGCCAACATTTGCAAATCAGGCCATTTTTGAACTTGTAAAGACACACCGGACCTTTCTGGAGCCGATTCGTACAGCTCTATGGACTCGGATTCCGAACAAGTGAGTACGAGGACAGTTTCGGACAGCCTTTCCGATTCGGGTTGCCCAGAATGAAACGGCTGCTGGAATCAGTCTTTGGGGGCCTGTAGCAGGCCCCCCTTCACCTGGGGCCGTCCAAATCAGTCCCTCGGGGCGTACCCATGGATCCCATCTTCCCAACCATGCACAGTGTGGCAGGCCCCTTTGGGTGCTCGCCACAGGGTGCAAGGTTTTCCCCAACCACCCCTTTCTTCAATGGGAGCCTGTGTTCTCGTTCGGAACACAGGCTCCCATTAAAGTCAATGGGAGTCAGTTGCACCTTAAACTCAAGTTTATCTGTGCACTTTAACAACGTAAGTATACCATTGCACTGAACAACTCAAGTATATCTGTGTCCCTTACAACTCAAGTCTACCTGTTGCACTTTAACAACTCAAGTCTATTGGTTGCATCTTAACAACTCAAGTATGTCGTTTGCACCTTAACAGCTCGAGTATATCTGTGCATCTTAGTAACTTAACTATATTGCTGCACTGAACAACTCAAGTATATCTCTGCATCTTAACAACTCAAGTCTATCGGTTGCACCCTAACAACTCAAGTACATGTGTGCACCTTCACAACAAAAGTCTATCGGTTGCACCTTAACAACTCAGGTATATCTGTGCACCTTGAAAATTCAAGTCTATTGGTTGCACTTTCACAACATAAGTATATGTGTGGACCTTCACAACTCAAGTCTATTGGTTTGCACCTTAACAACTCAAATATATTTGTGCACCTTCCCAACTCAAGTCTATTGGTTGCACTTTAACAACTTAAGTATACCGTTTGCAAGCCTGAATTTCACCAATGAAAACAAGCGCTTTTCATTTAGTTCCACTTATGTTTCCAGTAAATTCACTTTTTGTTCCTTCCGCCCCTATAACAGCACACTGCTATCTCGCCTCAGGCTAGCCATTGTTAGTGACATTTCACGAAAGGTAAAGAAATTCTTGCCCCAGTGCCAACTACTCTTTCTTTGCAAACCTGTAACATTTCCTTATACACAGTTGTTAGATTTGGGGGTCTCTAGTTGGCACAGGTAGGTACTTGTGACAAATAGGGACCCTTGCCTCTAGTCAGGATAAGGGGATTACACTCCTAAAATAACCCCTGCTCACCCCCTTGGTAGCTTGGCACGAGCAGACAGGCTTGTCCCAGAGGCAGTGTGTTAAGCATTTGTGACCACATACAGTAACCCAGTGACAACACTACAAATGGACACCACACAGGTTTTGTATAAAAAATAAGTATACTTTATATAGAGTTACCAAAAGACCATAAACGACAAATATACACAATACTGTTACTTTAAGATGGTAGATTTTAGCTTAGTTCCGTTCAGTTCTCAGATGCGACACTTTGCGTCAATGTACCTTAGGTTGTGTTGCGCTTCCACGACAAGAAATGTCACACCGAGGGAAATGCGGCAAAGTACAGGTGCAAAGAAATAAAGACGTGAAGATCTTCCTGATGCGGCACGCTTCTCTGGGGATGCGAGAAGTTCTCGATTCGATGCGTGGACTGCAGCAGCGACACTCTGACGATGCGACGGCAGCAGCTCCAGCAGCGACGCTCTTCTCCCACGATGCGTGAAGCTTCCACTCAATGCGACAACTACAGCGGCGACATCCACGATGTGACGGCAGCAGCTCCGATGGCGGCGCGCTTCTCAGGGGATGTGAGGTGCTCTTCTTTGATGCGGTGCAGTGCGACAGTACCAGCGGCGACACCCTCTTTCGGAGTTGCGACGGCAGGCACAGCGACGGTGACACGCTTCCTCTCGTTGAGTCGCGCTTCCAGCTCCTTCCGACACGCAGTTCCTCAGAAGGCCCAAAACAGCAGCAGGCACTTCCAAAATAACTCTGGGGAGCTGGGGGTGGAAGTCTGATGTCCCTGAGACTTCAGCAGGAGGCACGCTCTTTTCCAAGCCCTTGGAGATCCTTCACAAGTTGAAAGCAAAGTACACAAAGTTCCTTTCTCCTTCCTTTGGCAGTAAGGCAACCACTGCAGGCCAATCCCCCAAGCAGCACTTCAGCTTGGGAATAGTCTCTCCTCAGTTTCTTCAGGTTCCTCTCCTCAGTAAAGGTTTCTTCTTGTAGTCCAAAAGTGATCTAATTTCATGGGATCAGGGTCCCAATATTTATACCCCAAAATCCTGTGTTCTCTGAGGGGAGAGGGGCCTTTGCCCAGTCCAAACCAGTTCTGAGGCACTCTGTTTACCAGACTTCTCCTTTACTTTCGCAGGGCAGGCACATCAGATGCCCCACAGGAGGTGGAGCCAGCATTGTGGAAGGCAGGTATAGTCCTGGAGCACTTTGTTTACAGGACTCCTTCGCTTCTTTCAGTGCGCAGGGCAGAGACATCAGCCGCTCCCCAGAAGGTGGAGCCAGCATTGTGGAAGGCAGGCACAGCCCGATTCAAGGTTCAGGTACAGCTCCTCCCTCCCAATTAGATGCAGATCTCTCTATTCACCACTGGGCTGACTCATCCTGTCTCTTGGAATCCCCCAGCCCTGCCACCCACAAAACCAGACAAAGGAATACACAACCTAGCAGGGGAAGGCTTGAAAGGTTAGACAAGCAAATACCTACATTCTAAAAGTGGTATTTGCAAACACAGAATGTTAATACCAACTTCACTAAAAGATGTATTTTATCATTCTGAGTTCAGGCATACTAAACTCGAATTTCTACCATGTTCTCTGAGATAGTTAGGATTATAAACATGTAATAATCTAACAGCCCATTCTGGCCTATGGAGAACAGGTAGCCTTGCAATAGTGAAAAACGAAAATGGCTGTAATTCACTATTAGGACATGCCACACACCCAGGGCTTGTCCTCCCTTATACTTACAATGCACCCTGCCCTTGGGCCTACCATAGGGGTGACTGATATGAAGAAAAGGGAAGGTTTAGGGGCTGACAAGTGGGTGCATTTGCCCAGTCAGCATGACAGTACCAGACTGCACGCAGGCTCTGCAATGGCAGACCTTAGACACATTTTACAAGGCTGCTTCTGTTGGTGGCACAACCAGTGCTGCAAGCCCACCAGCAGCATTTTGATTTACACGCCCTGGGCACACTCAGTGCACTAGACTGGGGTCTGGCAAGTAAACCAAATAGCCAAACATGGAACCACTGATTAATACATCAATTTACAATAGGGAGCACTTGCACTGTGGTACTGGACAGCAGTGGCACAGTGCCCAAAGCATCTAATACCAGCAAAAACACATGAGGCAACAGCAAAATTGGAAGGGAGACCCACACCAATGGTGCCAGGTCTAACAACAGTGTACTCTAACATTTGTTAGGGCCTCTATTGGTCATCTACTGTGGTGGATAAAAGCTGCTTTTGGATCAGTGGGCGTCAGCTTTAGACAGTTAAATATCATAGTTGTGCCGGGTTAATAAAAACATATTATTAGTCCATTCCTAACCCAATAGACTTTATTAGAATCTAATTGTCCAGAGTAAGAAAGAACATTCTTTTTTTAAACATGGTTGTGAGATACCATAGAGATATACCTGTAGAAAGAGTTTCTCCACCCTCTTCCTGTGCCGGTCTGATTAGGACACATGGTTACCGAAAGAAAGTAGAAACAAAATTATGGCAGACTTCAACTAGAGGGAAACAGGTTTAGGAATGGGTGAAACGAGGTGGAAATCACATCGCAGATAGCAATGAGCAGGTAAGTCCAGCCACAGTGGGCGTATGCACATAGTGCTCATTGCTATCTGCAATGTCATTTCCTGCCACCAGCTTTCCTGTTGCCAAGCCAATGAACAAGCCAGAAACACGTATGGTGTAGTTTGGCTCACTGTGAAGCTGTCACAGTAATGCTGAATGCTCTGCTGGTGCTGCAATGAAAAGGATATAAAGCACACCTCTTTCTCTCTCTCTCTCTCTCTCTCTCTCTCTCTCTCCCTCTCTCTCTCTCTCTCTCTCCCTCTCTCCCTCTCTCTCTCTCTCTCTCCCTCCCTCTAGGCAAACCCCACGCTCTGGGTAACAATGCTGAGTGGAAGTTGTCCTTACTACCTGCAGATGTTCTTCCAAATTTTCCCCACCTGGCTGCCTCTCTCCACTGGAAACACAAGGTGATGATGGACGGAGTGCTGAAACTTTTCAGACATTCACCCATGGTCACAGAGCTGGGTTCAATCCATCATCTTTCTTTTAGCTCACTTCGCCACCCCAGTTTAGACACAGCTATATGCAAATCAGTCTTGACCCTGTGCCTCATGGAAACAGTCCAGCCCAAACTGCCAAGCCATATCTTTCCTGGACCAAAAACAAGCATCTTAGGACCGGTTTCTGGCTAATAGCCCTTATCAGCCAGGCTAGCTTGAATCCAGTGGCAAAGTGAACAAGGGACCCACGTCTGGGCATACCCTGCCAACTCTGGGCAAACAAAGCAAACACAAGGTGATGATGGACGGAGCGCTGAAACTTTTCATACTCTCACCCCCAGTAACAGATCTGGGTTGAATCCATCATCGTTCTTTAGCTCACTTCGCCATTCCAGTTCAGACACAGCTATATGCAAATCAGTCTTGACCCTGTGCCTCATGGGAACAGCCCAGCCTGAACTGCCAAGCCATGTCTTCCCTGGACTGGAAACAAGCATCCTGAGACCAGTTTTGGGCTAGCAGCCCTCATCATCCAGGCTGGCTTGAATCCAGTGGCAAAGTGAGCAAGGGACCCACGTCTGGGCATACCCTGCCACGATGGTGGATTTAACCCAGATCTGTGATGGGGGTATGTTTCTGAAAAGTTTCAGTGTTGCATTCATCATCTCCTTGTGTTTGCTTTGTTCACCCTAAGTTGGCAGGGTATGCCCAGATGTGGGTCCCTTACTAATCGCTGTGTTCACTCTCTGCATGTTCCTGGGATGTTGACTGAACGTTATGTGCAAGGTCGAACAACAATGCCCCTTGTTATTTTGTTCTAGCCAGACCTTATCCCTTAGACAAAACATACCGATGCAGCTGTTGTTTGGACAGCATACTTGGGTTTTTAGTGGGGTACACAAATAGGTAATACACACATGGAGAGGGACCTTTCCAGGAAGAAGAGCGAGACAGGGCTTATGATGTACATCAACCATTTATAGGCTAAGGTATGGGGTCTGCAGACAAAGCCCAGAGATCTTCTATTATATAATAACACTTCCTCTTAGCAACAGGAAGGAGGTTAGGCACTATAGTCTTTTCTCCATTGTCTTTTTATGATGGCATCTCCCTTCATGATTTATGGACTAGCTGCTATGCTGACTATATTTGTATTATGCATTTTCCTACTTATAGTAGCACATATACTGCATATTAGGGCACGTTAGTTAAAATAAATATTTTAAACTATTCCGTGTCTCTGTCAGATCATATTGTGGACAAATATAGGAGTTCGAGCGAAAGGGTGTGTCTTGTTACCACGACTCCTGGTGTGTCTAATCATTGGTTTCTCTATAAGTAAGTAGGAGAGCAAGTGAGACACTATAGCTAGTCGGTCCTGGGTTCGTGGGTACTGAGGTGGTAGGAAGACCCAGTCCCTATACACTAAGGTCCCATAAACCTGCGCATAGTTCTGTATTTGTGCAGAATCCCTGCAACAATAGTTTGCTCTATGGGTCTAGAAGACTGCTACAGGGAGCACTGAGGGCCTCCCGGAGGAGCTTTCAAGAGCATGGATTCATACCTCCCACATGATTCCAACATGTTTGATACCAAACATGACAGGGTTCATTACAGCCAGTTTAGATATAGCCATCACATAATGACACATGGCCACTGTATGTATCTTAATGGCACTCTCACACTTAGAACTGAGCACCCTGCCTTCAGGATTGGAGGGCCTGCCTTAGGGGTGACTTATAGGTTTCAAGTGCAGTGACCTCAGATATAAGGAAAGTTATATCTGCCGTAAGTGGTGTTAGCACCAGCTTACACAGGGTGCAATGGCAGGCCTGTAGTCACAATTTGAGTTGTGTCTCATGGGTGGCATAGTACATGCTGCATCCCATGGGAGACCCCTGGAGTATCTATCTCCTGGGTACCTTAATACCATATACTAGGCGATTATCAGGGTACACCAGTAGCCAATCTGGAGTGTACCTAAGAACTTACAGTGTCCAATTTAGGGAAGAAGCACAGAGATTGGGATCCCGATTAGCAGAATCACAGTCAGACTAGTCAGTAACATATAATGACACCAGCAAAAAGTGGGGGGACCATGAAAGCAGATCCTGCTTTCCTACACCAAAACTCAGCTAATGACTCTGTAAAGACTGCTTAAGGTAGCAGAAGGTGCTTTGTCTGATTGGGATCCTGTAGAAATTCGTTTGGGATTGCCTTCTTCAAAAGGTCAGTATAGGGATATGACTCATAGGAGAAAGGGGGAATACTCTAGTACTTCATGAATCCAAAAAAGGTACAGATATCTTCCTTCCTTTGTTTTGGTTTTTGGTGTCTTTTGCAGGGTGTTCTATTTGCTCAGTTTTGTAGGATGATTACCTCTCCTAAGATGTACCTAAGATCATTGACTTGCTTAACTGCAAAGGTAAACTTTGCAGAGTGTCTCAAAGCTCTACTCCTCTTTACATGCCCGGAACAGCTTCAAAATATATTAAATGTTCTTTCTATGATACAGTTTTATCAAAATAACCTGATGAGTATTGTTGATGGAGCCTCTGCATCTGATGGATCAACTGCTAGAAGGCTGCAGAGGTCACAAACACTCCACATGCAGCACCTTACACTAGAGGAGCCCCCTTGCAGCATTTTAGACCTATCTGAGGGTCATAAGCCATATCAAAAATATGTCATCAATGTATCTTAAAAATAAAGATAAATTATTGATCCAAATTACCTGATATAAAATGTAATATTGCTGAATCTTGATCATGAAGGTGTTAAAATAGCTCAAGGCAGCACAAATTTACCATGCTAGTCCCAGTCAGTTGTTGATTAAAATCGTTGCCCCTTTTAAAATAGATGTGGTATAAGGCGAATTGCGTCAACTCCAACAAATATACTTTTAGGTCACCATCATAATCCATCCATATAAAGCCCATTCAAAGGCCTGTAAAGCCAGAATGTGGGGAATAGACATATATAGGGACATCACATCAACTGTACACAACAGCTGACCCTGAAGATTTTCTTCTGTTAATTTTTCCAAATGTTCAAAAAGTCAGTGGTGACTTGTATGTATGTGGAACCTCTTTGCATAACTTTTGTAGAAAATTATCTATACATGTTCCAGTATTCTCATGAATAGACCCCTGTGTAGATATAATCGGCCTGAATGGTGGTCTCAATGGATGTTTATGTATTATAGGTAACATGTATATGGTACGAACAGTGTGATTATCTGGATGCAGGTATCTCTTTCAATGCCAGTGGCTTGAGTGAATATGATTTTTAATACCTTAAGAAATTCATTAGTGGGGTCAGTATCCAACTTTTTATAGGTTTCCAAGTCTTCCACATGTTTTTGCACATTTCGATGGTAAAAGTCATAAGTCCATCAGAACCAATGATCTCCTTTATCCTCTTTCTGGCAAATATTGTCATCAGATGCTAGTTGTTTCAGAATATTCAATCTTTATTCATCATATTTTTATGGATTTTCCAGGAATCGAGTTGTAGATCTCTAAGTTAATGATATCAATGGTCTCAAAGGAGTCAATCGATTTCTGACTTATCTGTGGTATGTAGTTGCTTTTGAACTGAATTTGCACATAGATTCAATACATACATTGTGTTCCACAACATTAGAAAAAAGTGTTGCAACTGCAGTGTTCTCATAAATTTAAACATTTTTATTTCCAATTCCAATTAATTGGTTTGGTAGATAAGCACAAAAGAAGTTTCCTTTTGCAATACTATGAGTTCAAACGGTGTGAGTATTCATTTGGAAATGTTGATAATCAAACTTTTGTTTAGCTTCTGGTCACCACCACTCTCTCTGGTTGTGTGCGTGCTGCATCTAGTTGGTTGTTTCTAGCAGGCTTGTCAATAGAAAAAAGGTCCTGGTGTCTCAGGTAAAGGTTGTGCAGATGCCTTAGTCTGGCTCAAATTTGTCTGAATTTGTTGATGATCTCAATTTATCTGGACAATCACCCTATGTCCTGTACTTTGAACAGGTTCCTCATCCGATGTGGATAAATCACTGTTTGTTCTCTATGTTGTCTGTCTCATTTGTCTTTTGCCTGACTTCACCCAGTTTATAATCAATTGTGTCCCTCTTGAATTTGCTGATTTTCCTTTCATTGATTTAATGGGCGTAATTATCCAATTGTGTGTTAATGTCATTAAGTATACTGTGCTATTCATCCTTCTGCATTACTTGTTCATCTGCCATTTTAGTTCCACTATAGCTTTATTAAGTTCTTCTATAATTTTAGATAACTCCTTTATGATAAGCAGTATGAAGTTTTGAGAGCATTTACTCTATATTGCATTCCATTTTTCTACAAAGCGTTGATTATTCCTACACAGAGTTGGTTTTAGCGATATGTGTAATCACCTAAGAATACGTCTGTGCGCATCACATATTTAAATGGCTGAATATTGTTTGATCCCTTAGTGCGAGTAAGTTCCTTTGTGTCTTGTATCAAAGAATATATCTGTTGTGCTTTTTCATGACTGTACCACAAGGTATCTGCCCGTTAAGTGGTTAAATTTGCAACAACATGCTACTTGAGGAGGTGTTGCAGGTGTTGGGTGGATAAAGCACTCACAAATAGAAGAAAACTTGCACACTCATCAAAGTACTCCAATTTGTAAATAGTTAATACAAATTCCACTAGTTAGTATGCTCACGGGTATCACCCTCTGCTCATGGGTGAGGCAAAGTCAAACACCATATGCACATATAGAAAACTACAAACGTAACCCTTAAGCACTACTTCAGGTACTGCGAGGATTCTCCACTTCCTTTATCAATATTATCATAGTATCATTTCATCCATCTTAATAACCAAAAAGGTCTGAATTTCACTATTCATTAATTTTACTAGTATTTCGATTCAAACACTATGACAAACTTCCAGGTGTGTAACCACTTAATTTCTTAAATCCCATCATTAACAGGTGGCTTCACAATCCCGTGTTCCCCGATCCCCAATGCATTTCAGGGCTGGCACATAACAAAGTAAATAATCAAAATCCAAGCTTAGGGGGTCATTAGTATGGCGGGCGTACTTTGTCCGCCCACCATACCCCCGGGAATTGGGACCGCCCGCAATTAGGATGAGCCCACTACACTGGCGGGTGCATCGTGCATTTGCAACATTGCGGCGGGCGGTGCTGAAAGCACAGCCGCCGCAATGCCACAAAGGCAAGTTGTGCCTTTCAATCCACAACGTGACAGAAATGCAGGGGGGTACCATAGGTACCCCCCATGTGCACCCCCCCAGAGTCCCTGGGGGCCCGTAACGGGCCCCTGCAAGCAAACTCTGCATGCCTCTCCGTGCCGGCAATGCCGCCACAGAAAGACATGTTTCTGCCCCCATTGTAATATGGCTGGCGGTGTCTAACAGACACAGCCACCATATTCAACCCTTTTCTGCCCAGTCGACTTGTCAATCGGGCGGAAATGTGGCTGACGGTCATTCCATCCGCCGCGGACCCCCCAGCCATCGTAATATGGTCTTTGCTGCATGGATGACGGGTGGATCGCCCTCGCCGGGCTAGCTGTGACTACCGCTGTCCCGGCGGGGGCGATCCGCCCGCCATCCTAATGGGGCCCTTAGTGTTCAAAGCATTATTTCTAATCATCAATTTAAATCAATCTAACACAAATCAATATGTACTTATATAATATACTTTTTTTCAGCCAATTGCCCATAAAAGTTGCAAATAAAAACAATCATAAAACAAATTTCCCTATCATTGTGAACGGACATCACATTAGTTTGGCAAACATTTGACAAGCGAAATGCTAACAGCAGGATCTCTGACATCATATAGTAGTGTGTCAATAGGCAAGGGACAATCAAGGTCAAAAACCGATCATATGTACTTAAATCAAGTGCTATACTACAACCTGTAGACTTAACAAGACACTGGATAGAAGCTTTCACTTTTGTCGCTATGTATCAGCTGATTTAGCCCCCCCCAACCCCACACACCTTTGTTCTCTAGCTACATTAAGTTCTGCCAGATGCTTTTTAGCACAGTCATTCTAAATTCATAATTTTTTTAGCAGATGCTTCAAAATATAATAACATATGTAAAGGACACTGACAAGGAATTTTATAAATTGGTCACTGTGTATGAAATAAACTGAAGGCCAGCGCCACAGTTGAGGATTCTTATTATAAGAGGCACTGATTAACACTGTAAAGAGATCCGGGTCATATGTTGTGGCAATTGTGTTCCTTCAACACAAGTTATTGTAATAGTAACAACACAACTGCATTCACTTCTCGGGTGTTCTTTCGTACCTGGTTGTCTTCTTGCTCCCAATAGTGGGCCAAACATCACAAATTAAATACATATTCATACCACTAGCCACCCTGGAGGGAATACAAATACTTCCAAATGCATTGAACCTGGAAACAAATGTTGTGCCAAATAAAACTAATAAATACTACTTGAATCCCTTGAGCTTTTATTTCTATCCAGATGTTCACTGGAGCAAAGTACCAGAGTTTCCTTGATGTGCATGGCTTTGCTTGTCTGCTCAAGGTACATGTACCTCTACCTCCAGTGAGTGCACACCTACAATGAAGCACACAGAGACATTGTCTTCAAGACTAATAGCATAACATGTAGTGGGGCATGAGAGTAGAACTTCTAAGCTGTACTTACTCGCCCACCACTCAAAACAAGCATTAGAAAAGCTACTAGTTCTGGCCTTTGCAAGCTATTGTGATTTTCTTTTTTGTTCAAGCCTATATCACACAAAAGAAATAACAGAAAACATGGTGCCAACCTAAATGAGGCATGAATATGCTAGCAGTAATTTACAATTTATTTAAATCAACCATTGCTTATAATTTTAATAGACCACTATGGGTGCTTCTCTTTAGGCAGGGGTACTTAGAACAGATATAGAAACTCTTTAGTTATGATACCATCACAGGAAAATATAATTGCTATTGGCTGAAAGAAAAGGTACTTTTAGCTTTGAATTACTATAACATAAAACAAAGTTTAAACACAAGGAGTACTAAAATAATGAAAAATGGAACACGAAAAGCATTGGCAAAGAAAGGTATTGGCCATTAGCCCTGGCACTGACGCATTTCTTTTTGGGCGGAAGTGCACACATGAGCAGGCAAAATGATGTCACTCAGTACAAGAGTGTCAATGGCTAAACTGCGCTGAGGGTCTCAAGGCGCTGTGAGGGGGGCGAGCTGGGTCTGTGGTTCAGTCGAAGAGCCAGGTCTTGAGGTTCTTCCTGAATTGCCGCAGAAATGGTGATTTTCAGAGGCAGGGAGTTCCAAGTCTTCTCAGCGAGGTAGGAGAAGAATCTTCCTCCAGCCGTGGTCTTGCAGATCCGTGGGATGGTGACCAGGGCCAGTTTGTCGGAGCAGAGATGTCTGGTGGGAGTGTAAAAGGAGAGGTGGTGGTTGTGCTATGCAGGTCCTGCGTAGTGGAGGGCTGCGTAGACGTGCTTGAGAAGCTTGAAGGTGATTCTCTTGTTAACAGGTAGCCAGTGAAGGTCTCTCAGGTGGTCGGTGATGTGGTTGCAGCATGGGATGTTCAGGATGAATCTGGCAGAGGCATTCTGGATGGTCTGCAGTTTCTTTTGGCGTTTCTGGGTGCTGGCTACGTAGAGTGCAATGCTGTAGTCGGTTCTGCTGCTGATTAGCGCATGGGTGACCATTTTACTGGACTCGGTGGGATCCACTTGAAGATCTTATGAAGGAGGCGGAGCGTGTGGCAGCAGGCAGATGTGACGGCATTGATTTGGTGGTTAATTGAGAGTGAGGAGTCCAGGATGATGCGAGGTTGTGTGCGTGGTATGTGGGTGTGGGGAGATTCCAAGCACTGCGGGCCACCAAGAGTCATTCCAGGCAGAAGGGGAGGAGCACAGGATGAGGACTTCAGTCTTGTCAGAGTTAAGCTTGAGGCACCTGTCCTTCACCTTCATTCAGGTGGTGACTGCCTTCATCCCATCGTAGAAGTTGCTCTTGGTGGCTGTGGGTTCGTCTGTGAGGGAGAGAATCAGCTGGGTGTCATCAGCGTAGGAGACGATGTTGAGTCCATGGCTTCTGATGATGGCTGCAAGCGGGCCATGTGAATGTTGAAGAGGGGGCTGCTCAGGGAGGATCCCACCAGCACCCTGCAGCTGATTTCTGTGGGTTCTAATTTGAATGGTGGAAGCCTGACTCTCTGCATTCAGCCGGAGAGTAAGGAGTGGATCCATTTGAGGGTTTGTCACTGATGCTGGCATTGTGGAGTCTTGCGCAGAGGGTGTGGTAGGAGATGTGTCAAAATCGTCCGAGAGGTCCAGGAGGATGAGGGCTGCAGTCTTGCCTCAATCGAGGAGAGTTTGGATGTCATCTGTAGTTGTGAGGAGAGCGGTCTCAGTGCTGTGGTTACTTCTGATACCCGATTGGGAGTAGTCCAGGATGCTGTTCGTTTCAGCGTACTCAGAGAGTTGGGCGTTGATGGCTTTCTCAATGATATGGGAAGAGGAGCAGAAAGATGGGTCTGTAGTTCTTGAGGTCCATCGGGTCGGCAGAAGGTTTCTTCAGCAGGTGGTTGACCTCTGCATGCTTCCAGTTTTCCTGGAAAGTTGCAGACTTGATGGAGCAGTTGATGGTGCGGCAGAGTTTGGGAGCGATGGAGGTGCTGGCTGTGTTGAAGATGTGATGAGGGCAGGGATCTGAGGGGACTCCTGAGTGGATGCTCTTCATGATCCTGAGTGTGTCGTCAGAAGTGAGGGTAGTTCAGTTGGTCAAGGTCTTCTTGGAGTTGGATCCATTGGGTGTGGTGGTTGTGGGTGGTGTGGGTGGGTCTTGGGTTAGAAGCTGTTCTAGATCTCCTTGAACTTGCGGTGGAAGAAGGTGATGAGGTTGTCACAGAGGTCTTAGGATCGGGGGATGTCTGCCTTCTCTGTGCTGAGTTTGGTGAATTCTTTCGCTAAGGTAAAGAATTCTTTGACGTTGTGCACTGGTGTTGATAAGCTCATCGGTGGCTGCCTTCTTTGTTGTTCTAATGAGGTGGTGGTGTGCGGTGATGGTGGATTTGAAGGCTGCATGGTCTGCTGTGATCTTGGCGCTCCTCCATCTTTTCTCGAGCTGTCTACAAGTGTGTCTGGACTCTTGGAGGGCAGAGGAGAACCAACTGGCCTTCTTGGAGGGTTGTTTGCTTGAGGGTTTTTTGATGGGGTCCAGTGTGTTGGCGCAGTCGGAGATCCAGAGGTGGAGGTTGAGTGCTGCGGTCTTGGCGTCCGTGGTGGGGTCTTGCTAAGGGAAGTGGTGAGCTGGTCTTCGATGACCTTGTTCCAACTTCTGGGAGGGTCATTGTAGGGGTGGTGGTGTACGGTAGGTTTGGGGAAGAAGAAGTGGACGCAGTGGTGGTCAGAGGTGTGGCTGATGGAGATGTTGCTTGCAGAGAAGATGGGGTCAAGTGTGTGCCCAGCTGAATGGGTTGGCATTTTGACCAGTAGTTTTAGTCCGATGATGGTGAGGTTCTACAGTAGGTATGAGGTGTTGGGGTCTTTGAGGTTGTCCAGGTGGAAATTGAGGTTGCAGAGGAGGATGTAGTCCTTTGAGGTGAGAGTGTGGTGAGCGAGGAAGTTGGCTATGGCGTCGCTGAAGGGGGGCAGGTCTGGGAGGTCTGTAGATGAGGGTGCCATGGAGAATGGTGTTCGGGTTGGTCTGGATCTGAAAGTGGAGGTGCTCCATGTTGGGTGAGTGGTTGTCAGAGCTGGTTGTGAGGCAGGGGGTGTCTTAATGTAGTATGGCGATGCCTCCTTCCAGTTGGTTGATGCGGTTCTTGTGGATGATTCTGTATCCATCTGGGATGGCAGTTGCGAAGTCTAGGGCTGAGCTGGAGTTCATCCAGGTTCCTGTGAAGAATGTGACGTCGGGGAGGTGGAGTCGAGCAGGTCCCAGATCTCCATGGCATGTCTTGAGTAGGATACATCTGAGGTGGTCAGGTCCGGTTCTTGAGGGTAGTGAGTCAGCGGGTCTGGTGTGCGGAGGCCGGCGAAGGTGCAGTTTCAGGTGAAGCAGGTGAACTGACCTTGGGTGTTCTTAGGTGATGTGAAGTGGCAGGTGGAGTGGTGTCCATAGTTGAGGGTGCGGAGGTTGTTGGCATTGTAACGGTGGATGGCCCAAAAACCAGGGTCTGGGCGCAGATGAGCTTGCCTTTGGCATGCCAGCGGCACCCACCTGCGCTCAGCCACGCAGTGGCCACCAAGTAGCATGAGGGTGAGGGCTGGACAACTAGGAGGCGGGAAAAGCGTAAGCAGGAAAGCGGCCTTGGAGAGGGGCGGGCTGCAGGGGACGAGCAGTGGTGGGGACATGGCTAGGAAAAGACGCAAAAGTGAAAAAGTGAAAGAAGGTGACAGAAAAGCAGAAAACTGCAGAGTGAAAGAAAGTGACAAAAGCAGTAAAGATGAAAGGAGGAAAAAAAGAGATCAGAGGAGAAAAGGCAGAAGGCAGAGAGACAGAGGGCAGAGCAAAGAGGCTCCCCACTGGACCACCAGGGATGAGGCGCAGGCGCGCCCTGCGGGTGGAGGAGGGCCTTGAACTTGGGACCTTGTAGGGGTCAGGGGGCAACAGCTACCAGGCAGAGCTGTGCTGCGAGGGAGGCCACCTACTGACAAGGTCAGTATCAGTTTTGTCCCTGCTCCCCATGGGAACAGTCCTGCCCAAACTGCCAAGCTTCCTGGACCGGTTTCGGAGTATCACGCACCATCAGCCAGGTTAGCTTGAATCCAATGGCATATTGAGCAGAAGACCCTCAGGCTATTCACTTTTTAGGTTAGACAGGCCATTAAAGAGAGGTGGCCACCTAGCTCTAATACATCGCAGAAATTTGACTGCTAATTCCAACGCTGCCCCTACCAATGAGGCAGTTTTGTTTAGCTTAGGCAGCCATAATCAATTTATTAAAGGCATACTGTAATATCGCCCACTTGGCACTAAAAGTAATTTATTTTAAAATGTTCAATTACTAGCTGAGTATAACCTTCAATCTGATAACTTCTCTATTTTATGGGAACTTTAATTTTCATCTGGAAGCTAAAGATGATAAAGAAACAGAAGCCCTTCTGGAAATTCTCTTGGGCTCAATCAGCTCATAAAAGAGACCACACAATTAGCAGTCCATACTTTAGATGGTCTTTTACCAGTAACCCTTATATTAAAGTTATAAAGGTATTACCACTTATCTGGTCAGACCATCATGCCATCATTTTTTCCATTAATAGTTCAAATATACAACAATTCAAGATGCTTGAGCCTACTGTATCCAGAGCATGGAATATATTGAACTCTGATACTTTACCCCACATTTTGGCTCATAATCAACCCATACTCCCTTTCGATGCAGAGTTAGTATCTAATTATTATTCAAACTGGCTTAATGACACCTTCCGCAATCTAGCTCCTCCTAAGCCTTCATACCCCAACAGGAAAGGAACCTTCAGCTCCATGGTTTACTGAAGCCCTTAGGCTGGTGGAAAAGAAAGCCTGTAGAAGGAAAGAAAGGAGCGGGCGGGAGCATTACGATACCCAAGAAAAAATCTCATATAATCTAGCATTAACCAAGTATAAAAATCTTCTCATCAAAGAGAAAAGTAATTACTATACACAGCTGATCGAAAAGGCCTCCAGCTCCACCAAGGAACTCTATCAGGCAGTCACCAAACTTACCTCCGTTGTTCTCAACAATAAAACAACTCCAACAGCCAACAGTTTTGCGATACCTTAGCTTTCACCTTTAAAGAGAAGGTTAATCAAAATGTTAATACATTTGATAATTCCAGCCACACAGCACCTAAGGAGCCGACATCCCAGTTAAAGCAAGACTATCACCCCTTCTCTGAATTCACTCACACTTCCCCTGGTCAAGTGGTTGCTCTTCTTAAGGGAGCTAAATCTGGGCCTCTGCCCCCGAGATACTCAAACTAGCACCAGAGATAATCGCTACTAAACTCTCTGATATCTTTAACACAGTGTTCTCCACAGGTGTGCTTCCGTGGGGATGGAAACAAGCTTCCATCCTCCCTCTTATAAAAAACCCTAATCTCAGCCCAACTGACCCCAATAACTACTGCCCTATATCACGTCTTCCTCTTCCCTCTAAAATAGTTGAAAAAATCATGAACTTAGAACTGTCTAAATTTATCCAGACAATCACATCTTAGACCTGATTCAGTTGGGGCTAAGAACAGGACACAGTATAGAAATTTCCCTGGTCAAAGCAATGGAAGAGATAAGGCCCTCATTAGAGAGAGGGGGATCTGCGGTCCTCATTCTCCTTGACCTATCGGCCACGTTTGATACGGTGGATCATAAGACTCTGATCCACCGTTTAGTGGAACTAGGGATCAAAGATAAGGCCCATTCCTTGCTTACCTCCTTTCTTTCTGATAGGACACAAACTCTGTCTTTAGGCAAATTCAATTCAACACATTTCACTCTGTCATGCAGGCTCCCACACGGATCCTCGCTGAGCCCAACTCTTTATAATGTCTATGTGTCTAAACTTGCCCCTCTCATTAAAAGTTTTAATTTGGATCTCATCTCCTATGCTGATGAAACCCAATTGGTAATCACAGACTTCAACAGTGACCGTCCTGACCTGGTCAGAACCGGTCGCTCCACTCGCAGCTCGTCCCTCCCTGCCTGGTATCGATCGTGGTATCCCCTGCATCCTGTTGCTGCCTGGTATCGTTGTATCGCCGTGCATTGCTTTGATTAGTGCCAGCCATTTGTGCCATTGATATCGCTGCATCTCCTGCATTGCTTTGATTAGTGCCAGCCATTTGCGCCACTGTTTGTTTCTGTGCCCGCGACCTCCTTTATGCCTGTGTCTTCCCTTATTGAGCCTGATCTCGCCCAGCATTGTTTAGCCATTTTTGTTGTGCCCTTAGCCCATCCCTGCCGCTGCTCCCCCGCGGCCCCACCCCCGCTCCCTCCAGCTTCGACCGAACCTCCCCACTCGCCACCCCGCTCCCGCCTCCCACGTCGGGTCCGGTTCCGAGGAATTTTGAAAGTTCAAAAGCGGGTTGCGAGCGCTGAGGGCGATGTGCCAGGCGCGCTCCAATCCTCCTCCCGAGACCCATGGTGCTAGTAGCGCCCTCTTTTAAAGTGCTGAAATACCCCTGAATTTGGGGCTTTTTTCTTTAGAATGAGCATCACGCTCTTCTATTTTTAAGCACTTTTTTCACCTTTTCTTTTTTTCACTTTCATGTCCCCAGGTTAGGGTGGACTATTAGAGTGTCCATACCGCCGGGGTATAGTCCTGAAGAATGCCTTGGTGAATTTATACCACTAGTATGGCAGAAACATGTTGACTGATTAATTAACTGTGTGGTATTTAGCTGAATTTAACCAAATCCTAACAACCTTGGCACGTAAATTCAGACACATATACCACTTACCTGTGTCTTAGGGATCACTCATTAAAAACTCTTTTTGATACCCTCCGAGGCACTTTTAATTATATTTCACTCACATCACGCCCTCCCCACACGACCAGCTCCGCAGTATTTCTGGCGTCGCAGCACACCGAATAGGCACTCGGCCTCTTTGGTGGGGCCCGATGATGAAGCATGACACTGACCAGGTCGGTGTGTGAGGGCCTTCCTACTCAAATTGAGTGTGTGTGTTACCCTTCCTTCATTCGCTCCAAATTTGTGGCAGTCCTGTGACTGACCAGACCTCTCTTTTTTTGTTGAAGTACATTTAACCGGGGATTAAGAGAGTGTCCTCGATTCTCCCTACCTCTCCCTTTGTTGATACACACCTTGCTTTAATTAGTGCCAGCCATTTGCGCCACTGTTTGTTTCTGTGCCCGCGACCTCCTTTGTGCCTGTGTCTTCCCTTATTGAGCCTGATCTCGCCCAGCATTGTTTAGCCATTTTTGTTGTGCCCTTAGCCCGTCCCTGCCGCTGCTCCCCCGCGGCCCCTCCCCCGCTCCCTCCAGCTTCGACTGAACCTCCCCACTCCCCACCCCGCTCCCGCCTCCCAGCTGCTCCTCCCTCGCTCCGCCCCCCTCCACTCTCCACTTATGGCAGAGACACATACGCGCAGCGGACGCGCCCCATGCGCGCCGAAGGCGCGCCAAAGGTAAGCCCGTCTACGCCCGTCTGCGCCTGGACCGCGCCTAGGGCCAGACCCCCTGGCCCCCACAAATGCCATCCCTGCCGTCGAACCTACGACGCCTCAACCCTCACTGCACTTAACACCGGCCACCTCCAAGACTGCCACCAAGCCGCCCCAGGACGTACCCATGGACCCTTCACCTGCCAATCCTGCAAGTTCTCCTGCATCAAGACCCTCACTACACCCACAAACGCCAAACAGAGTTCCGACAATAACCACCTGAAGTGCATCCTGCTCAACACCCGCTCGGTCCACAGACACGCCATTGAACTATGGAACTTACTCGACACCACATCGCCGGACGTCGTCTTTCTTACGGAAACCTGAATGAACGCCTCTTCAGCGCCCGACATCGCCATAGCCATCCCGGACGGTTACAAGATCATCCGAAGAGACCGCATCAACCAAACAGGAGGAGGCATCGCCATCGTCCACAAGAACACCATTCGCATCTCAACCAGCTCCGAAGACACCCTAATAGCCACCGAACACCTCCACTTCCAGATACACAGCGATCCCAAGACCACACTCAGAGGCACCCTCATTTACAGACCCCCAGGACCCCGCACACAATTCAGCGAAGACATCGCTGACTTTATCAGCCCACACACCCTCCCCTCCGACGACTACATTCTCCTAGGGGACCTCAACTTCCACCTAGAGAATAACAACGACAACAACACCACCACCCTGCTGGACAACCTCGCCAATCTCGGACTCAAACAACTGGTGAGTACCCCCACCCACTACGCCGGACACACGCTCTACCCAATCTTCTCCTCCAGCAAGCACATCTCCTTCAATCACGCCACGGAACTCCACTGGACAGACCACAGCTGCGTCCACTTCAGCTTCAGAAAGACCACGACCCACCACCACCCGCAACAAGTTCCCCGCAGAAACTGGAACAAAGTTACCACCGACCAGCTCACCACATCTCTGAACCAAAACCCTCCCGCCATATCAACGGACCCAAATCAAGCAGCCATCAATCTCGCACAGTGGATCACCCACTGCGCTGACGAATTAGCACCCTTGAAAAACCATCACAACAAACCAGGGAACAAAAAAGCCTCCTGGTTCAACGACGACCTCAAGAACTCCAAAAAGAACTGCCGCGCCCTCCAGAAAGCCTGGCGAAGAAACCCAACCACAGACAACATGACCGCCCTCAAGGACGCCACCCGCAAACACCACCAGCTGATCCGCTCCACCAAGAAATCAGCATTCAAGGATCGACTAGACAACAACGCCCACAACAGCAAGGAACTCTTTAGCATTGTCAAAGAGCTCACCAATCCCAGCGCCGGCACCAATGACATCACTCCCTCTCAAGAGCTCTGCGATTCTCTAGCCTCGTTCTTCCACAGCAAGATCGCGGACATACATAACAGCTTCGGCGACCAGTCCACTCCCCTCACCACCGAACTGAAGCCCCCCTCCACCACCCTTCGCGCCCTGACCCCGATTAGCACCGAAGACACCATCCGCTTGATGAACTCCATCCACTCCGGATCACCAACCGACCCATGCCCCCACCACATCTTCAACAAGGCCGACTCCATCATCGCACCCAAACTCCGGGACATCATCAACTGCTCCCTCAACACAGCTACCTTGCGGGAAAGCTGGAAACACGCCGAACTCAGTGCCCTCCTGAAGAAACCTACTGCAGACCCCACCGAACTTAAAAACTACCGCCCCATCTCGCTCCTCCCATTCCCCGCCAAAGTCATAGAGAAGACCGTCAACAGTCAGCTCGCCGCCTTCCTCGAGTCTAACGGCTCCCTCGATCCCTCACAGTCTGGCTTCCGAGCCAACCACAGCACCGAGACCGCCCTCATCGCAGCCACAGACGACATCTGGACACTACTCGACAACGGGGAAACAGCTGCCCTCATTCTCCTGGACCTCTCCGCAGCGTTTGACACGGTCTGCCACCGCACCCTTGTACAACGCCTCAGCAACGTCGGGTTACAAGAAAAAGCATTGGATTGGATCATCTCGTTCCTCGCCGGAAGAACCCAAAGAGTCCGCCTCCCCCCTTTCAGATCAGAGGCCACCGAAGTCATCTGCGGCGTACCACAAGGATCATCGCTCAGCCCCACCCTCTTCAACGTCTACATGAGTCCCCTCGCATCCATCGCACGCCAGCACAACCTCAACATCATCTCATACGCTGACGACACACAGCTGATCCTCTCCCTCACCATAGACCCACACACCGCAAAAACGAACCTACAAGAAGGAATGAAAGACGTAGCCAAGTGGATGAAGAACAGCCGCCTAAAACTGAATTCAGACAAGACGGAAGTCCTCATCCTAGGATCATCCACCTCGGCATGGGACGACTCACTGGCCCTAGGATGTGCACCCAAACCAACAGACCATGCTCGCAACCTGGGATTCATTATAGACTCCTCCCTCTCGATGACCAGACAAGTCAACGCCGTCTCATTGTCATGTTTTAACATCCTACGCATGCTCCGAAAAATCTTCAGATGGATCCCAACCAAAACAAGGAAGACGGTCACCCAAGCACTTGTCACAAGCCGACTGGACTACGGAAACACCCTCTACGCCAGAACCACAGCCAAATTGCAGAAAAGACTTCAATGCATTCAGAACGCCTCCGCTCGACTCATCCTAGTCATACCCCGCCACAATCACATATCCGGCCACCTGAGAGACCTTCACTGGCTCCCCATCAACAAGAGAATCACGTTCCGTCTCCTCACTCACGCACACAAGGCCCTCCACGACATAGGACCCAGATACCTCAACACTCGCCTGACCTTTTACACCCCCACCCGCCAACTACGATTGTCCAACCAAGGCCTCGCCGCGATTCCACGCATCCGAAGAACCACCATGGGAGGAAGATCTTTCTCCTACTTAGCGGCCAAAACCTGGAACTCCCTCCCCACCCACCTACGTCTTACACAGAACCACCTCTCCTTCAGAAAACAACTCAAAACTTGGCTGTTTGATAAGTAGCGAACCCCTCTCCCTCAAGCGCCATGAGACCCTCTGGGTGAGTAGTGCGCTATACAAATACTTGACTTGACTTGACTTGACTTGACCCGACTGGACCTCTACAATGTCAAGAATGTATCAGAGCTGTTAGCCTCTGGTTAAGCAGTCACCGTTTAAAGCTCAACTTGGGTAAAACAGAGGTGATATGGTTTGGGAACCTCTCTGCTCCCTGGTGCCCAACCTGGTGGCCAGAACTGATTGGCGCACCCCTCCCAATTTCTGTCTCCAAAGCCAAAAATCTGAGAGTTATTATTGATGACAAACTCAATCTGCGAGCTCAAGTTTCATCAGTGGTGTCTTCATCTTATCATACATGATCAGAAAGATTATTCTCTATATTCAGGACAAAGCCAGGAAAAACTTGATCACTGCTTTAGTCCTTCTAAAGTTAGACTACTGAAATGGCCTCTATGTGAATCTGCAAGAAACGCATGCCAGCAGACTTCAGCTTGTTCAGAACGCTGCAGCCAGAATGATCCTGCAACTCCCGAAATTTTACTCAATCTCCCCAGGTCTTCGAAAGTTGCACTTGCTCCCTGGTCGCAGCAGGGTAAAATTCAAAGGCCTTTGCCTGGCACACATAGGTCTCTCAGTGTTAGACTGCTGCACCGTGGCGTACAGTGTTCAAGCCAAACAACTGCGCAAGCATGCGTTATAGCATCCAACAACGTGATTTCAAGAAAACCATCGTAGTCCATAGTAATCCGTGTATTATCCAGAATTTTTCAATGTAAATCTTTAAGGTCACAATGGAGGCAATGAGATGCCAAACATCAAATGGAGAATAAATGCCCATCCAGGCCTTTTATTGCAGCACGTTAGAATCCACTTTTGTCCTAGGTAACCATTCCATTATTCTCCCAATGCATTTCGGGCACTGTGCCCTTCGTTAGGGGAAACTGTAATATAGGAACGAACCATCGGCGTTCTTGAATAATTTCATATTAATTGACCATATATTAATGTGACTGTCCCAAGAAACCTTAAACTCCAAGATGTGAATGGGCAAAGACCCAACTGCAAATGCACCAATTAGACACTAACGTCTGTGCCCTGTTAAAACTGAAAGTTAACCAAAACTAGGAAAGATGTTTTTTAAAAATAAAATGGTCACAGATTTACATCTGTCAGGGGTGTTTCGTCATGAAAGATAATCACACGGTCACAATATAATAGCTGAGATGGAGCTTTTACTGGAAGGGGAACAGGATGCCTTAAAGTAAGCTGGCCATTTTGTGAGTACTCAAAGCGAGCTTGTCATCTTTCATTTATCTCAAAAGTAACGTCATTTCAGAGATTACTCAACCGAGCAAAGGAATGTTTTATTATCAGTAAAGGGAGTAAATGAACAACAGTATACTTTTATTCTCACCTATTTGCTTACTCAAAAACACATCAGGTGTTAGGAGGCACATGGCACAGACCTCTTTACTGCTAATGTGTGTAAGTGTTTATACAATGTGAATGCTCCTAATGGGTCACAGATGTGTAGAGGTATTCAGCATGTTATGAATGTTTGTGTACCTGACTAACACTATGTGCAGGTGACAGTTGATGACGTGCATACAAGTTTTTTTAAATAGTTTTTAATAGTATAATAACTGTATGTAGCAAATACTAAGTACTGTAAGTACCCTTGAGTGTTTTAAGGGAATCGTCTCAGCATAATAATTTCTATATACGACAGACGACTGTGTACACCAGGTACTTACCCATGCACACGGGCTCAATAAGCCACTAAAGTTAATCTAGCTATAACATTTTTAACTATCAGATTAATAGGGGTGTGGGTAGTATGACCTTGAGCACCTCCAGGCCATGGGTGTTTACAGTGAGTAGTCTCTCTTTGGAGAGGTATTGCTTAGAGTCAACACTGTTCTTAATAGTTACTGTTTAATAATCAGCAGTATATTCTTCATGAGAGTTAGGCTGTGTGGAAACAGGGTGGTGATGGGTAAACTCTCTGCACAGAATACACACTGGTATAGTACCCACTTTTCTACTCATGCCCGCTTGATTTCTCACAAGAGGAGCACTAAGTGTGAAGGGTTTGATACAGGCTTAAGGCTGTCCATAGTAGGGCATTGCGTGTCTGTGGAACGTTTTTCTCTGAACAGCTCTATACAGATTGAACACAGTGTTCAGTAGGGGTACCCATCTACTTGTAGATGGTTGTTAACATGAGCTTGGCTACCCATGAAGTGTATTGTATAGCCTCAATGTTGCACATAGCAGAAGCTTGCTTCACGTTAGGGGGTTGAATGTGTAATGGCATTAATGATGCTTTATATTACTCTGGGCTATTTTGGTACTTACTTTCCTACCTCTAATGCCCTACTCCTATAAAGAGTAATGCATACAAGCTTGGATTATGTCATCAGTGATGTCATGAATTATGTCACTTGAGATGTAATGATTGATGCCATAAATTATGTCACAGAGCATATCATGAGTGATGTAATATATGAGGTCATAATCAGTACATGGCAGGGTCGCAAGTTATAGTTAGCTTTGCTATGCACAGCCCCCCCATTACCCCACCCCCATAGGGCCAAAAACATGTATATTAGGGATAGGGGTTCCACTACCCCTAGGGCCGTACACTTATTATAGGGGAGGGTGCATGTGCCCCCTCTCCCGAGCCTTAGGAAACCCCCGGGTGCCCCATGTCCTCAAAACAAATATATTTATATTAGGGGAGGGGCCTCCTCATCAGGCACAAGTGGGCCTCGGAAACCCCATCTCTGGGGCCAAAAACACTTCTTTTAGGGTAGGAGGTGCATGGAACCCCCTCCCCAAGCCCAAATGGGGACCTCCCCTCCTTCGGACCAAAGTATAATTAATAGGGGAGGGGGCGTGTGGCCCCCATCCACGAGCCTTAAGAGGCTTAAAGGGCCTCATCCCCTGGGGCCGAACATATTTACATTAAGGGAAGAAAGAGTGTGGCCCCCCTTCACCAAGCGCAAATGGGCTATAGGGACCGCATCTCCAGAGGCCATACATTAATTATAGGGGAAGGGGTGCATGGTGCACCACCCCGAGCTATAGGAGGCCACCAGGAGCCCATCCACTGGAGCTAAACATATTTATGCTAGGGGAGGGGATGCGTGGCCCCCCTCCTACAAGCCTTATGAGGGACGGAGAACCTCATCCCTTGGGGCTAAAGGCTGTTATTGAGAGGAGAGGAGCACAAGCCCCTCTCACTGAGCCCAAATTAGCCCCAAAGACCCAAAGACCTCAAAGACCCCACCCTCCAGGGCCAACCACTAATAGTAAAGGAGGTGGGCACATGTAGTGTAGTTCCTATATTCCCAATAGGCTCTGCGCATTGGAATAACATAAACGGCAGTTTAGACGTAGGACTGAGGTCATCTAGGTCTCTACTGAATATGTTAGACTTAATTAGGTATGCCAGCTAGCTCAGAGGTCACTAGAAACTTTCTCGAATGAACAGGAAGGAGTTACCTTTCCTGATTAGACAAGAAGGGATTAGTTTCTGACAACTGCATAAACACGACAACTTTGCTCCCCCCAGAATAAGGAGTATATCTCCAGAGTCGTGTGAAAACAATAGATAGCTATTTCACTCAATCAATTGTGCATACTTAGTTTCACCAGGAGTGCAGAGAAATAGAGAGACGGGCGTTTTCAATAAAAGTTGTTATTTGTTGAGCAGTCCTCTTTCTCATGCAAGAGAAGTGAATTGCCACAATTGCAATACTTGTCATGAAGTAAAGTGCGTACAGTAAAAGGAGTATTATAAAATAATACTGTAAAAGCATTTATATGGTTTCTGAGCCATATGATACTTTAAAACGGATAAAATATATACATACATAAAATCATTGACTAAACGTACTCAACTGGTGCTTCTAAGATACGCCTACCCCGGTGTACCTGACCTAAGCCTAATATGTGGGAAGGAGTAAGTAAGTTGCAGTTTAAGTTAAGTTAGTTTTTTGCCAAGAATCTGAATCAAGAATTCTCTTAAGGTTTTAATCAGCTCCGTACCTTGGTTTTAGAATGAAGGAGGTCTTGTATCTCTCTCCCAGGACTCGATCTCCCAGCAACCCGCAAGGGTGACTGGAAACACCGGAGCTGGATTTCTCGGCAAGAGAAAAGACAGCGTCTCTCTCATTGCGTCAAGTGGGAGGGTCGGCTTCCTTCGGCACTCGCATCAGCTGGGCGTCTGGCAAGTAGATAGCCGCTCTGCTCCAAACCACCGTGTGTTTGCTTAAGGCAACGTTGGTATATTTATACCTGGAAGGTGCCAGGTTTGACGTAAGGTTGGACATAAGACGTCACTAAGAACTTACAGTTCTTTCTGGACTCCAGGAGTTCTTGTGCAAATCAAAACAAAAGCAGGGGGAATTCCCGGGCTGCTGGAGGCTTGGTTTGTTTAAAGAACGCGTTGTACTTTCTAGGAGTCTATGGAAGTAGCCTTGCCGTATTTGGACTGCATTGGCTATGACTAAATATGGACATGATTCTTATGCCTTTATAAGGATATGTGTTGTTATAACCACATAAGAGCATGAATCGGGAATATTTAATTAGGGTCCTAGATACATTCACAACACCCACTCCACGTATAATGTCCATCATTACTAAATACTAAGCAATACTAAACATATAACGATGCATGTGTGTTTTCCAACCCACCCCAAAATACATAAATTGCATTTGAAATGGTGTATGGTATATACACGAAAAATAAGTATTTATACTGTACGTTTTTCAAGCAGTGGTATCATTCAGATAATGCATATATAAATATTGGTTGAATGAATTGCGAAAATTACATTTATGAAATGGCTCTTAATACAGAAAAGAAGGTCGAGACCATTTCATCACATATTTATACAATACTGTAAATGTGCTAGAGGCTAAATCAAAATATTGTCTCTAGTGTCTCTAAGAATAGAAGTTCTGTTCTCTAAGAATAGTTCTACTTTAAGCAGAGTACCATGTGCCAAAAAAAGGTAAATATTTTGGAAGTGGAAAAAATAATTTCGCTTTCAGGGGAAAAAATAGTTCCAATTGTTTTCAGTAGTTTTGTTTATCAGAATTGAAGGCCGAATTCAGAGTTCAGGGAACGCTGTGTGCTCGTTGTTTTAAAAGTTATTCTCGTTGTTAGGAGAGAACATCATATCAGACAGGCTTGCGAAAAATTGGTCTACAACAGTAGGTGAAAGTTGGACCAAGTTCGAAAAAGCTGCAATAGTGCATATGTGAGAATCATTGCCATCATCGATGTCGGGATCAGCAATGCTCACAGAAGGTTGTACCTGTGTGGTGCTGCTTTCATCTCATACTTCACCGCCACCTAATCGTAATGGTGAAGTCTCAACGAATGCCGTCATCAGAATAGGTAGCCGCTGGGGACAACACGTTGCATGAGCCGTAACCGAACTAAGCAAAGTATCGATATCCATAGGTACTGCTGATGCTAGTGTAAGACAGACGTCCAACACGCATTCTTCTTCGCATAGCAGACATCGAAGCACAGGTAAGATGCAATCTTGCCAGATTGGTCTGAATGAAAGAAACCAAGTTGTATTCAGATCTCTTAGCCGGGCTAATCCGAGGACTCTAGTGATTCGGTCTCGGTAGCGTATTGCTAGGATCGTTTCTTCCATCGTAGCTGGAGTTTTGTCTGTGGCTTGGCTTGCCATATCGGAGCAGAAGGATCAAAAATAAAATTCCTGCTACGAGTCCCAAAAGAAGAGGCAGGCCGCCGAATAACGAATGCACAAAATTCGGGAAAATGCCCAGAACTGTTTCAAAGGGTGCTAACAGTCCAGAAAAAATTGTATTAAATACATGTGCGATGCCACTGGTATCAGACATGTTTAAGATTTGAAAAACACAGAAAGAGACGACCAGGTCAAAGGTGGTGTCCTGTCCTGAATAGTGTGTGGCAATCACATGGGCACATGTGTGAAAGAGAGTAAAGAGTCTTACTGGGCCATAAAAGTCCCATCAGACCACCCTTCTGGCGGCATATCATCATATGGGGATTAGTAGTCGCTCCAGACATCGCCTAAACCATCTCGTGGCGGTGCATAAGTGGAGAGCAGCAATTATGGCCACAGTAGTGTTAAAAAATTAAACAATTTATAGAAAAAAGTGCAGTGCTGTTGAAAAAGTGCTAACTAAAATCGGCTACCTAGCTTGAGGAAGTTGCTATCAGTAATCAGTCTAGGTGTCAAGATTAAAAACACGCCTAGTAGTGGATGAGTAAGACTACATATTGGCGCTGTGCAAGTGGTCGACTAGTTTCAGCTAACAGGAGTATTGCTCCAGCCTTCATCAGGACCTTGAAAAAATTTATATGTTAAGCTACTGCAACACAGTAACGGGGGTGTATACACATGTAAGAAGAAATAAGTTGTAACAATAACATGTAATATACTCAAGAAAATCATGTCTCCCCCTTACAAACTGGAACCCCAGTGTCCACTGATCACAGGAAAAGATCTTCTTCCTGTCAAAAACAAAGAATAAAAAATACACTGTATTCATTTGCACACATGAATCCATATAACACCACACACACCACCAAGACAGGGAACACCTGCAAGAACAATTTGCGTTCTGCCCAACATTTAAGCATATTAGCTTAATCACTAAGAGGCATTTCCTCATAGTGATACTCACCCAACTTTGTGTGGGTGAAGACCTCACCTCGCCCGGCAACTGCTCGGGAAATAGAGGCCCCGCTCTGGTGTGTAAAAGAAAAAGACACAATTAGCGCACACATCTACTGTGTCCAGCCGAATCACTATACACACGCTAACCCAATAGAAGTGTGACAGACTCCTATCTAACCCGCCAAAGAGCTCCCTCCGTCACTCTACCACCATCGGTTTGTGATAGAATAATGCCCGCAATTCTGGACAAATCTTGAATAAAATTCACTCAAACCCAAAAATGATCTTAACTGGTCTTTGCTATTGGGTTGAGCACAATCACGAATACCTTGCAACAGGTCACGTTTAGGAGAAATACCTTTATGGGAGATGATATGACCAAGATACTCAACCTCATCAAGAAGAAATTTACATTTCTGTTTTTTAACAGTCATGCCATGATCATTTAGAATACCTATGACTTGATCTAATTTTATGAGATGTTCTTCAATAGTGTTAGTAGCTATCAAAATGTCATCCTGGTAGGCTAAAACATCACGAACTCCATCAAACAACTGAAACATTAATTTCTGAAAAACCGATGCTGCCGAGGCAAGACCGAAAGGTAACCTCAAATATCTGTAGAGACCAAAGGGAGTGTTGAAAGCAGTCAAATCCCTAGACTCTACACATAACTCAATATGATGATATGCTGCTCTCACGTCTATGGTCGAAAAAACTTTTGTACCTCTCAATTAAGCCAGCATATCTTGAATACGTGGTAGGGGAAAACAATCCACCTGTATGTTCTTATTTAAAGCTCTAAGGTCTACACATAGCCTAAGCTCATCACAGTTCTTTTTAAGTGCGACTACAATTGACGAAACCCACAAAGAAGAATTCATGTGTTCAATGACTCCATCCTTACTCAGCTGAAGAAGATGAACTTTCAATTTCTCCATAATACTTAAAGGAACATGTCTGACCTTATGAATCACTGGAACAGCGTCAGGTTTCAAAATGATTTTGTGTTCGAAGCCCTTGACTGAACCAAGACTATCAGAAAACACAGCTTTGTATTTTCCCATGATACTCTCCAAGGACAATTCGTCAGTAACCAGAGCATTAAATGTGGTAGAACGATCTAAAGAGATGGGATTATTAGTGCCAGGTCTTAAAACTAAAGGAAATTTTCCTTGATCCTTCCATCCCAGAACATTATAGCCTTTCTTAGCCACATAAACTTTCGCTTGAACAGAACGATCTTCAAAAGTCAGAGTATCAGTGAAATAGCCAATTAAGTCAATAACCTTTCCATTAAATGCAACAGTACGAATGTCAGGAGGCAAAAGTGAAATTTCTTTCCAGTGTTCTAAGAGAAGAAAATCAGCAATGATAGTAATAGGAGATGCTGAGTCTACAGTAACTTTAACAAGGACTTCACCAATTTTTAAATCACACTCAGGATAATCAGAAGAAGAATCCTCATGACTATCTATCATATCAACAGACAATAAAAATGTTCTTACAATTTGTTCACCACTTACATCAGACACTTCTTCAGAATTAGTAACTTCAAGATACATCGTTTTAGATTTAAATTTACACACTGCAGCAAAGTGCCCAATTTTTTTACAATTAGAGCATTGTTTCTTTAAGGCCGGACAGGAAGTCGAATTAGCCAGATGTGACTTAGAGCCACATCTAAAACAAACAGGAGGTTTATCAGTTTTCTTCCACTCAAGTTTAGGAGGCTTATCATGTTGATTACTATTTTGAGACAGAATTTTGTTTACTAAATCAACATGTTTAGGTTTATTATTGCTCAATTCCTTAGAAGCAAATGCAGATCTTTCAATTCCCCTAGCCAATTCCAAAGTTTCTAGTAGAGAAGGATTACGACAACATAAGATCCTCTCTTGCACTTTGTTACTAAAACAATTTACAACAATTTGATCTCTAAGATATTGATCAATAGGGCCCTCGAATTCGCAAGTTGCTGCTAGAACCCTTAATTCAGATAAAAAGATATAAATCTTTTCATATTCTCTTTGTTTACGAGTATAAAAGTTGTGTCTTTCAACAATTATGCTCGGTTCATCTTTAAAATACTTCTCTAGACGTGCAATAGCTTCGGTATACTCATTCCAATCGTCTGAAGGAGGTCTAACTATAGGAGGTTGATGATCAAAAATTCTTTGACCCTCAGCACCCAAAGCACTATATAGCATTGCATTTTTCCTGACAGGAGAGAATTTCACAGCGTCAATAGCAACTATATAACTATTAAAAGCCTTAAACCGTTGAGTCCATTTAATTTTTGGAGTACCTGGTTCAGGGAGGAAAGGAGGTGGAAAGACTGCAGTTTGTTGAGCCATTATGATACACTAAAATAAATAATGGAATAAAATTAGTGTTTACAGTTGTAATAATGTAGTTGAAAAGTTACTAATGGCTGTGTGCATCAGCGTAAATGATACACGTAGTTCCAACGTTGTTCTTAGCTGAGTGGACGAGTCTAGATGAAGAACGTAATTTAAATTTCAGCTGTGTGTATCAGCGTAGTTGAGAATATATTTTAAAGGTTACTATTAGCTGTGTGTATCAGCGTAAATGATACACGTTGTTTAAGAACAATTTCAATTGTGTACCAGCGTAGATGAAGAATGTATTTTTTAAAAGTTAATATCAGCTGTGCGTATCAGCGTAAATGATACACGTAGTTTAAAAGAATTTCAGCTGTGTGTATCAGCGTTGATAAAGAACGTATTTTAGAGGTTAATGCCAGCTGTGTGTATCAGCGTAGATGATACACATCATTTGAGTAAAATGATAGAGCTGTGCGTATCAGCGAAGAAAACGGGTTAAAGTTATTGAATAAATAAAAGTAAATACCTCATGGCTGTGTGTATCAGCGAATCTTTTCCAACGAAAGCGATACACAAATTGTTTAGCGTTGCTTGGTAACTCAAAATGGCCGCTGTGTGACGTGAGAATGAACGTCAAATCGTGATGATGGACTCTGTCACTTCAGCCGCTGCCGGAAGATCGAGGAAACACAGGAAGACGTCAATGGAGCGCAAGGAATGGCGATCTTTGAGAAATGAAGATTCCGAGTAAGTTAATAACTGCCAGTTGATGAATTTGAATGCCGCAATCATGAAACTAACTTAAAATGAGAAAAATTTGAAATAATAGGTTTATGAAAAAATCGGGAGTGAGGATGAAACGCTCACAACAACATAGAGGTTGAAAAACAAAGGCAGGCACAGTTATTAAGAAGGCAGTTATTACGAAAGGCAGAAGGAGTTATTTCCAAAGCAAGCAGATTTGCAAGTTAATAAAAAATCTATGAGCCTGCATCGAAGTGTGTTATTAAACGTGAAAACACATGCAGCGAAGCTCCCAATAGACTTTGTATATTTAAAATTGAAAAATATTTAAATATTAAATTTATCTTAGTGGAGGAAGAAGATGATAATTCCTTGTAGGTAGTAAGCAGGATTTCAAGTCTTTAAGGTAGATCATAAGAATGAGTTGAAGTATTCAAAAACCAAGAAATTCAGGAAAACAGTGAATGAACACTGAAGTCTGACAAGATCCTTCCAAAGTTGAATCTGGGCGTAGGTTCGGGAAGGTGCTGACTTGACCACCTCGTCGCCAAATTATGTTGTATACAGGAGAAGGAAGTAAATTTAAGGATTTAAGTTTATTATAGGAATAACAAGTTCAGCACCAGATCAGTCAGAGTGCTCTTCCAAGAAGCTTCAGTCTTCAACTGAAGATCAGAGGCCTAACATTCTAATGCAACCTAGCAACACAGGCACTAGGATACAGCAGTATAATAGAGAACATGCAATGAGAAGAATAACAGAGAAAACATAGGAAAACATTGGATATAACACTAATACATAGGAATCTCTTCCTACTAAGTTCCGGCAGATATTAACCTTTCACCCACTCCAGACGTCTAATGGAGTTTTTACGGGAAAAGGGGTCTGTGTGAAAAAGCACGACTGAGTTACTCTAGCATCTTGCGTTAGATTATCGCCTTACCCAACGTTGGGCACCATGTAGTGTAGTTCCTATATTCCCAATAGGCTCTGCGCATTGGAATAACATAAACGGCAGTTTAGACGTATGACTGAGGTCATCTAGGTCTCTTTCTTAATATGGTAGACTTAATTAGGTATGCCAGCTAGCTCAGAGGTCACTAGAAACTTTCTCGAATGAACAGGAAGGAGTTAACTTTCCTGATTAGACAAGATGGGATTCGTTTCTGACAACCGCATAAACATGACAACTTTGCTCCCCCCAGAATAAGGAGTATATCTCCAGAGTCGTGTGAAAACAATAGATAGCTATTTCACTCAGTCAATCGTGCATACTTAGTTTCACCAGGAGTGCAGAGAAATAGAGAGACGGGCGTTTTCAATAAAAGTTGTTATTTATTGAGCAGTCCTCTTTCTCATGCAAGAGAAGTGAATTGCCACAATTGGAATACTTGTCATGAAGTAAAGTGCGTACAGTAAAAGGAGTATTATAAAATAATCCTGTAAAAGCATTTATATGGTTTCTGAGCCATATGATACTTTAAAGCGGATAAAATATGTACATACATAAAATCATTGACTAAACGTACTCAACTGGGGCTTCTAAGATACGCCTACCCCGGTGTACCTGACCTAAGCCTAATACGTATAAGTAAGTTGCAGTTTAAGTTAAGTTAGTTTTTTGCCAATAATCTGAATCAAGAATTCTCTTAAGGTTTTAATCAGCTCCGTACCTTGGTTTTAGAATGAAGGAGGTCTTGTATCTCTTTCTCAGGACTCGATCTCCCAGCAACCCGCAAGGGTGACTGGAAACACCGGAGCTGGATTTCTCGGCAAGAGAAAAGACAGCGTCTCTCTCAGTGCGTCAAGTGGGAGGGTCGGCTTCCATCGGCACTCGCATCAGCTGGGCGTCGGGCAAGTAGATAGCCGCTCTGCTCCAAACCACCGTGTGTTTGCTTAAGGCAACGTTTGTATATTTATACCTGGAAGGTGCCGGGTTTGACGTAAGGTTGGACATAAGACGTCACTAAGAACTTACAGTTCTTTCTGGACTCCAGGAGTTCTTGTGCAAATTAAAACAAAAGCAGGGGGAATTCCCGGGCTGCTGGAGGCCTGGTTTGTTTAAAGAACGCGTTGTACTTTCTAGGAGTCTATGTGAGTAGCCTTGCCGTATTTGGACTGCATTGGCTATGACTAAATATGGACATGATCCTTATGCCTTTATAAGGATATGTTTTGTTTATTCCCACATAAGGGCATGAATCGGGAATATTTAATTAGGGTCCTAGATACATTCACAACACGCCCCAAGACTAAAGAGGCCCCGGGGACCCCACCCCCAGGGCCAAGCACTGATTATAGAGGAGGCAGTGCCACGCCTCCTCTTCCCCGAGCCTTATTGGGCCGTGAGGACCCCATCCACTTGGGCCAAATGTAGGGAAAAAAGGGGAGTGGTGATGCGCAACCTTCCTCTCTAAGCTTTATTATATCCCCAGGGACCCAATTGCCCGGGGCCAAATTCTAATATTAAGGGCAGGGGGGCAACATGGTCCCTATACCCGAGCCTTAATAGGCCCTGGAGACCCCAATCCCCTGGTGTTGAATTCTATTATTAAGGGGGGAGCATGCAGACCCTCTCCCAGAGCCTTAATAGACCCCGAGGACTCCATCCCCCAGGGCATGTGCAATAAAAAAGGAGAGGGGGCCACGCACCCCCCTCCCTCAGCCTCATTAGACCTGGGGGAACCCATCTTCCTGGGTCAAATGTCATAAAAAGGGGGAGGTGGCCACACAGCCCCCTTCCCAAGCCTTTTAGGCCCAAATGTTGGTTTTAAAAAATGTCGGGCCGCCATTTTCTTTTTCTTCCCGAAGCAAAAACTGTTGAGTCATTTTTTACCTTAGCCCCAGGGGGCAGGGTATCCCTACCCTGCCCCCTTTTGTTATTTTTATTTCCAAATTTTGGGACAGGGGAATAAGTCCCAGGTCCTGTAATGGCTGCCAGCAACATTTTTCTCATGTTGCTAGCAGCTAATCATTGGTCTTGCTCCCACAGGAGTTTGACTTTCGAGGGAGCGAATTGGCCCAAGGGAAAAAATTGGGGAGAGAGTGTGGCCTAGCAGCTAGGGCGGTCGACTTCGCAGCTGGGGAACCGGGTTCGAGTCTCGGCAGAGGCGCTCAACATTCTGTGATTCTGGGCAAATCACTTAATCACCCTGTGCCTAACAAAAATGAATGTGTCCATCTGTAACTTAACTGGTGCTTATGGAAAGCGCTCTGATACTTCTGGGTCTAGTTTGCGCTATATAAAACTCCACAAAAAAAAAAGCTCCTTGGGCCAATCAGAATGCTTTACTTTTTGAAATTGGGTTTGAGGGACTCTTGTGATATACAAATATTTTTCCACCTTAACTTCTCAAAAACTACTGAACGGATTTACATAAAATCACAGAAAGCACACTTTCTGAGTAAACATCCTCCTGCAAAATTTCATGTAATTGCGTTCAGCAATTTTTGTGGAAGTGCTACCTATGAAAGTCAATGGAAAATGCATGGGTATTTTACATTTTGGGATTCGCCTTTTTTTTCATCTCCTGCTTGACGGATCACCCTGAACCTTTCGATGCACAAAGTAGGCAAGAAAGAGAAACTTTTTGGAATGTTTTGTGGAGCTTCGTCAAACGGCACCAAAGTTCTTAGCAAAACAAACAAGCATTGGCATAGCCAATAGGTCTCGCTTTTGGGACCTTATAAGTATTTAGTTATGCAGCACAATATCCTTGGTGCAACAACATCAACTGTTGCATGGCTAAACACCTATAAGGTCCCAAAGCTGAGACCTATTGGCTATGCCAATGCTTGTTTGGTTTGAATTCTGGGACTTATAGTCTTGTGTATTCCATTATAAAACAGGATTTTAAGTTCCAGTAAACATTAACCGCTTTTATCAGAGCTCGGAGCTCAACAATTGGTTAGCAAAAAAATTTGCCAAGACACAGATGAAACAAAAAAGAGTCCAAGGTCAGGGATGCTGGGAGACCATTTTAGAGCAATTGAAAGGACAAACATGGCGGGTTGTCTTGAAGCATACTGCTTTATTTGAGTGCGTTGCTATAAAATGCTCTGGCGTGAGTCCATTTTAAATAAAACTGATGAACTGAGAAACCGGTCTCAGACGCGAAAAATGCCCTTGCTGAGAAATATTTTACCGTCCAATGAAATGTATGTTTGGAAGCTAAATAAAAAACAAACAAAATCGTGGAAAACCATGCTTGCAGGCAACCTAAACTCCGTTTGTGTAGGTCCTGTTATTTATTTGGCTGCTTGTATTGCTCTCTGAAGCAGTAAACAACAAGTGGGTGAAACAACTGCCATCACATATTCAAAACCTGGTAGAGTGAGCTCCCCCTTTCATACTTCTGATGTCAGTGGAATGAGTTAAGCTGGGTGCTGCTTTAACTAATGCCTGTTCTGTGTAGCTCTTAGAAGCTGGGTACCTTTGGCATCACATTCCAAAGAAATACTGCGTTATTTTTAAGAAAATCGTTTGGAGTGGTGCACCTTGTAAGCTTCACTTGCTGAATTTCATTCTGTTTCAGGAGACCACGCGAACACTTTCACACACGTTTGTCAAGCGAGGAGGATACGTGAGGGAAGCCATGCTGTTGTTATTAATAAATTGCCACACCGGTTCCGCTACTATTAAAGTGGTAGGGGGGGTAGCACGCATCACCGCGAGCGGGGGGGGTCAGGAGGAGCCACCTTACCCTCATCTCTTCAGCTCCCTTTTATGCACCACTTGTCAATGCATATACCTGCAGAGCCTGCCACATAACCCAGTTTCCCTTGCACACAGGCCCACCTTTCTTGTTCCTCGACTTGCTGTTTACCCTTGAGCGTCCTAGCCGCGCATTCTCTCTGCTCTGGTGTCTCAGGTAGAGGAGGGGGTGGCGTTTAAAAGGAGCTGAGGTATTGAGGCATATGAGGTGGAGGGAGGGGCGCATGCAAGATTTGCGTGTGGAATCATGCCTGTGTGAGCTGTGAGGCGTTGGATGCTTCCTCTGCAAGGTGGGAGCATAGGGCATTAAAAGTGAACACGCACGCGACAAGTAACAAGCACAGTGGAGGGCGAGGGGGCAGGATTACAAACGTCACGGAAGAGGGGGGCAATAGGAGAGTGGCAACAGAGAACAGGGAATGCGTGGGAGGAAGGGGGGAAGGGGAGCAACACAGTGGGTGGAGGGAAGGGAAGCAAGCGAACAGGGAGAGAGTAACATGGAGCAAGCTGGCGGCTGCGCGCGTGCACACGACCGCAATCGCTAGGCCAGCAGAAGCCTAGGGTAGCACTTTTAAAAGCACACTACAAAATGACTCTCAGAGCAGCGCATGCGCTGACTCAGTGAGACCTAAAAAGAACCCCGCTAGTGATAAAAAGCATTTTATTTTTTTATTTTTCCGTGGACACGCAAGTGGATCCCCAAATCCAAAGCAAACTAAAATATAAAAAAGCGCGGGCTACTGTGCTTGCTTTGCAATAACCCCCCGGTGTGCCATGTCCCAGGGGCATTAAGTTAATGAAGGAAAGGGGCTCATTGGGCCTCCAACTAGGCTTTTATTGAGCCCTGGGACCGCCAACTCCCCAGGGCACAACATTAATTATTTAAAATATACAATGCGGGGAAGGCCAAGGCCTCCCCTGCAGCCCTAGGAACTGCCAGCTTCCTGGGGCAGATTGAATACGCGGGGGAGTGTTATGGCTCCCCTGCTACCCTGGGGACACTGTATAAAAATGTGGGGGGACCCCAGGGACCGCCACTTCCCCGGGGCACACACATGAAAAAAATATTTTGAAAACAATGCGGGTAGGCCTTAGGCCTTCCATGTAGCCCCGGGGACCACCACCTCCCTGGGGCAATTTAGAACAAAGGAGGGGGACCACGCGGATGCCCTCCAGGAGCCCCAGATGGCCCTGGGGACCACCACCCCCCAGGCCCGGCTCCAGCTATGTCCTGGGGTGCCCACACCCAGGACATTGCAGTTTGCTGTGTCTTGGCGGGGCCATAGCAAACCCTCTGCTTTCAACAAGCGAGACCAGAACATGCTCTTGCTTGTTGAAAGCAGAGCAGGTCTGTTTTCTTGCCCACTGTGAAGCGAGCAGGGAAACAGACATTCCGTTTTGATCCAGAGAGCTGCATATCAGCAGCTCCCTTGTATCCCAAAGCACTGCTGGCTCCCACAGGAGGTGTGGAGCCGACAGGGACTGTGGGGGCCCTGCGCAGCTCTCATCTCAATCTTAAAAAGGTCAGGCCCTGGGGGGTGGGGTCCCGAGGCCCACAATAAGGCCGGGGAAGGGAGCCACACAGCCCCCCCCCCCATTTGCAAAAAAAAAAGGAAATGGCAAGGCCCCAGGGGATGGGGTCCCGGGCCGAAAATGCCCCGGGGAAGGGGGGCCACGCAGCCCCTTGCCCTTAAAAGAATTTTTTTGTAAAAACTGCTAGCAAGTCGCAGGAGGCCACGCCCCCTGCACCACCACTTTGCAAATACTCCTCCTGGCGCAGTGGTGGTTGGGGGGGCGAAGTCCCCTTAGATGCTTAGGGTCCTTGGGCTCCAGGAACCCCTTCTGTTACCTCCAATAAGTCCCAGACAGCGGGATTGCTGAGAGGACTTGGAGGTCACGCCCCTTCCTTCACCACACTCAATTTTTTTTAAAAACTCTCACAGTCATCGGATTATGTCATCAGTGATGTTATTTGAGATGTCATCAGCGATGTCATCACGGATCTCACTGACCATGTCATTAGTGATGTGATATGTGAGGTCATAAGCAGTGTACTGTGGGGGCACGAGTTATAGTTAGCTCACTAACTATAACGGCTCAATTTCTCTAGCTTTGTGTGAGTGACACCTGAGCCTAACTATAACGTCTCTGTAACCTTTGTTTTTTTCAGTATATATAGATAGATAGACAGACAGACAGACAGACAGACAGACAGACAGACAGACAGACAGATAGATAGATAACCATAGCTAAGCATATATATATATATATATATATATATATATATATATATATATATATATATATATATATATACATACATACATATATATATATATATATATATATATATATATATATATATATATATATATAATTTTCCGACACAGCAGTGTCAGTGCTCTCCAAAGTGCCGTCAGTGCCAGAAACAGCGTGACGCCTGCACACTTGTAAATCCCAACACTCTCCACTCCTTAACTGAAGATATCGGCACTTGCAGCTTGTGAGTTCATAAATCCATTTGTAATTAGGCATAATGGCATAACACATCGATGCGTTTTGTTTCTTCATAAGTATACATATATATCTCCAATACCAGAGAGAGCCTGCACTCCAAGCCAGAGGGTAATCCATCCGTTTTATTGCATTGGGCGGCACAGAAATCCAGGTCCATACAACAAGCGACACAGAAAGTCCATTTCCAAATGGCTGGTAACTTTAGTAAAAGACTAATTTCTGCAAACTATAGCCTTTCTCAATTTGTTAAATCATCATTATGAATGCCATAGCGCATGCTCAATATCTACCTCCCTTCATTGGACATGAAAGAAATACTTTTACATTTTCCCCGTTTTCACAATCATACATATATTTTGGCCATTTCATTTAGCAGCGTGCTTATAGTCCATACTTTATACTTTCTATCTGACTGAATAGACTATTTTCAAATAACAGTGCGCAATGCTCATAAACTGAAATGTCAATGTTCCATTAGTATCAAGGAGAATGAATGTTGCATTAGCTGAAATCAGTATGAAAACACAAGCCAGCGGCTGTAATTGTTGTACTGTGTCTCTAATTGCATACACAGTAAACATATTACTGCCTGATCTGCCAATGAACTGTATGTCCCCAGTCTCGCACCACAAGGCCAGTGCCACAGTACCCTCCTCCTGACATCGGAAATCTGCAAGCAGAAAACACAGCTTCCCGCAGCAGCCAAAGTCCCTGCCTTCTGCACCTCACGAGAAGCTGTGCTTTCTGCTATATAGGTATATACCAGTAGGTAGTTATAGTTAGAACCTAGGTTCTTTAAGAAAAACATTTTTTGTTTTGCTAATAACTATGGCGCCATTTGACGAATCTTTACAAAATTTTCAAAATGTGTGTACTCGTCACTTCAGCTGCTGTCTGGAAAGTTTCGAGGAGATTCGGCAAGAGGGTGGCGAGAAAAAGGGGGGTCCCAAAATGTGTTTTTCCCAACCAATTTCTCATAGGAATTTTAGACACTACTACATCCCAAACCACTGAACAGAAATACACGAAATTTGGCAGAAAGGTAGATCTTGGTCCAGAAAGAGTGCTTTTTTTTTTTTTTTTTTTTTTTTTTTTTTATTTATCAGAAAACAGCACATTACAATGCATACAGAGCCGTTCGCCTACATCCCATCACGGGCCGGCGATAGGCCCGACCGTCATATCGATGAGGTAGGAGTATGTCAGGCGGAAACCACAAAAAATGAGTACCAACAGAGGAACAGTCCAGTGTACCAGCCAGTCGGCTGCGGCTCCAGAATGGTGACATCATCAACAATGTAACGTGCACTGTGCAAAGTTTAACATATCTATAGATTTTACTTTTTTCCCCCCAACTCGTCCCCCCAACCCCAACTTCCAACCCCCTGCAACTGGTCCCTAGTCTGTGTGTTCCCAGAAAGTTACTCGTGGTCTAATGGAGCGACACGGCGTGTGGTGCTTAGCATGTCCTACCGAATGCGCGGGGGTGCTAGGCTGGGAGAGGTAGAAAGCCTACAGGGCTTGGTGACGCTGGCTATGGAAGGGTGCCGCCGCTGGAGTCAAGGCGGATCATAGGTCGCTGCGCCCCTCTGTCCCTCGCCCTCCCTCGATGCTGTGTCATCCTCGTCTACCCTGGAAGTAAGATAGGTCCGATAAAGTTCCCAGAAGTTCTTGGGGCGACTTCGGGGAGGGAGTAGTTCGCTATACACCTCCGCTTGCGTGTTACAGTACAGCATGTCGCTGGCCCAGCGCTTCAGAGTCGGGAGCGGGCCTCGCATCCAGCAAGACGCGACAACCCGTTTGGCTAGCAGCATGCCCATGCTGACCATTTTACGCACCGGCGCCGGGACATTCCTCGCATATCCCAGGAGGGCAAGAGCGGGTTCTATGTCCAGATCCAGGTCCACAATTCTGCTCAGTTCTGCAAATATTTCGGTCCAGAATCTCCGAACTCCCGGGCACAGCCAGGCAACGTGTATAAAGTCCGCCACCGGGGCTCGACACCTCTCGCAACGTGGCGAGTCGCGGAGGCGATATCGGTGCAGCCGTTCCGGCGTGTAGTACACCCGTTGTAGAAATTTAAAGTGGACCAGGCGGTGTCTCCCGTTCAGCGAAATTCGCCTGGAGGCCGCGCAGCAATACGTCCACATTCCGTCATCTATGTGTATATCTAAATCGGTCTGCCAGGCCAGTCGCGCCCTTGTGTACCGCTGTGCCGTGTGTGCATGTCCCATGCTATAGAGTTTAGAAATAAGCTTCCTCGGGGATTCAGCGTGTATTACGTATTCTAGTTCCGGGATTTCAGGGGGTTCCTCCAGGTCAGGGCCTAAGAGGTCCAGGAAAGCGCTGCGGACCCTGTGATATTGGAAGCGGTGTAGCATGGAGGGGGGATCGCGCCCCCGCGTAAGCTGTTCCCACGTCTTCACCGTACCATTGTCGAATAGGTCACCCAGCGTGCGTACACCCAGCTCACCGAGAGCTCTGTGTACACCCGGTTCCGTCAGTGTAGGAAGCCAAAGCGCCCAATGTGACAGCATACTAGGGGCGTACAACAATACCTTATCTTGCCTCTGCACTATGGTATGCCAAGCGTGGTTAGTAGAGCGGATGGAGTCCAGTACTCCTACTCTACGGTCGCCAGGGCTGCAGATAGTCGCCGGCAGCGGAGTAGGTGCAGCGAATAGTCGTTCCAGGATAACATGCGGTATGTCCGGGTTGCCATGTATCCAGGTATGGAGATGGGAGGCTTGCGCGATTCTATAATAACGTTCAAAGTCCGGGGCTGCCAACCCCCCCTGCTCGTATGGGAGTTGAAGTACCGTCCAGCGGACTCTAGGCTGTTTTCCGGCCCAGGCAAGTCTGACCAGGAGTTTGTTTAAGGTTGTAAAGAAAGCTTTAGAGAGGACGATCGGGAGGTTATTAAAGAGGAACAAAAATCTCGGGAGGACTACCATTTTCATCAAGGCAATGCGGCCCATCAACGAAAGTGGGAGCTTGATCCAGAGTTCAACATCATCTGCTAGTTTGCTATAGGCAACCCCGTAGTTCTCCCTCAACACGACATCAGGGTCCGTGTGTATCCGTATGCCCAGATATCTGACCGGGTCTGCGGACCACTGTAGAGGATATTCCATCTCGAAGGGTTCAGTTACAGGGGTCAGGGGGAATGCCACAGACTTTGGCCAGTTGACTTTCAGCCCCGAGAGGGCCCCAAACCGTACCACCTCCCTCAAGACCGATGAGAGGTTGTTCACTGGATCTCTAATGTACAACAGCGTGTCGTCCGCGTATGTGGAAATGCCGATTTTGTAGGTTGGGTAGCTGATTGCCTCGTAGGAGTGGTATTCCATCATCGCGCAGGCCAGCGGCTCTGCTACCAGTGCGTACAGTAGAGGCGAGAGGGGGCAGCCCTGTCTCGTGCCCCTACCTATAGTGAAGGCCTCAGAGACTACATCGCCCAGGCGAACTCTCGCGGTCGGCCGGTGATAGAGCGCGCCCAGCAGCTGGAGGAAAAGGTCTCCCAGCCCCAGCTTTCTGAGGACTTTACGCATAAAAGGCCATTCCACGGAGTCAAACGCCTTCTCCATATCCAAGAAGACTGCAATGGCCTTGGTGTCATGTTTGGTGTGCTGCAGGGCTCCCATAACCGTTCTGATATTGTACGTAAGGTTCCGGGCAGGGATAAAGCCTGCCTGCTCTGGGGCCACCAGTGCAGGGGCGACAAGCGCCAGTCTGGTGGCCAGAACCTTAGCGTAGATCTTCGCGTCTACGTTGATAAGAGACAAGGGGCGGTACGATCCCGGAAGATCGTGTGGCTTGCCTGGTTTTAAGATCGTCACAATTAGTGCTTCCCTCATAGACGGGGGCATGGCGCCATATTCGCAGATTTCGTCGAAGAGGGTGGAAAGATAGGGCAACAGTTTGTCTTTGTACGCCTTATAAAAGGTCACAGTTAGGCCGTCAATTCCAGGCGCGCTTTCCGACCTCATGCTATCCAGGGCGTCCGCTATCTCCTCCCGAAGTATGGGAGTCGCCAGGAACTCCCTCTGCCAGTTCTCTAAAAACGGCATTTTGATGTAATCTAGGTAATTGTCAATTTGCCCCTCTACTCCCGAGATTTTACTAGAGTACAGCTCCTGGTAGAATCCCTTGAATTCCGCCAGGATATCCTCCTCGGCCGTTAACGTCGCCCCGTCCGCTGACTGTAATTCCGAGATTGCCTGTCGCCGCCTGGCACCCTTCATAATTCTGGCTAGCAGTGCACCCGGCCGGTCTCCCTCACCGTACGTGCGGGCCGTCGCGTATTTTCCCAGATGCCTAACCTCCCTGTCTGCCTCCTCGTGGAACTCTGTCAGGAGCTCCCGCAGTATCTCATCTCCAGCCGGAGACGGGTCCGCCAGCTGTAGGCGCTCACATTCCGCAATCCGTCCCTCGAGATATGACAGTCTATTCCTGATGGCTTTTAGGACACTGGAGTGTTTGGCCATGACCACTCCTCTAACGTAGACCTTGAATGTTTCCCACACCGTCCCGAAGCTGTCCACTGTGCCTATATTATTAGAGAAAAACGTGTCAATGTCCTCCCCCAGTTCTGCGCGAAATGACTCATCCAGCAGGGAGTACGGCGGAAAGCGCCAGGTGAAGGGGGGTATTCTCGGTTGTGGAGTGTTCAGGACTAACAGTATGGGGGAGTGGTCTGATAGTGTCCGCGGGAGTACCCTACAGTCTCTCACCTTCTGCAGCAGGGGAAGTGCCGACAGCCAGTAGTCGATCCTGGTATGGATGTTGTGATACGCAGAGTAGTGTGTGAAACCCCCCCCGCGCGCTGTGCCTCTCTCTCCAGACGTCTACCAGCCCCAGTCTCACCATTTCCGCCTGCATTCTCTGCGCAGCCGCTGCCGGGCGCCTGAGGGGTCCCCCCGACCTATCCAGTTCTGGGTTAAAAGTAAAGTTAAAATCCCCCCCCCAAATCATGCTATCTGTGGGCCAGTCGACACAGTGCCCCGCTACTGCTGTATAAAAGTCAGGGGTGTCGTAGTTCGGGCCATACACATTCATGACCAGGAGATTATGTCCCTTACCCGTGCATTTGCTCAGCACGAAACGACCCTCCGGGTCCGCTTTCAGCAGTGTGAGGGATAGCTTGGATTTAGGGTTTACCCACGTAAGGACACCCCTGGCGTGAGACGTGAAGCCAGCATATGTGGAGTGACCCTGGAGGCCTCTATGTGTGTGCATTCTACTAGTATTGGGCAGGTGTGTCTCCTGCAGCAAGGCCAGGTCTATGTGATGTCTTTGGAGATAGTGCAGCACCTTACGGAGTTTCCGGTAATCGTTCAACCCCCGAACGTTCCATGTCAGTGCTGTAAGGGTTTCAGTGTTATTCAGCGACCCGCCGGGTGGTGTGTCAGCCATAGGGAAGGTAGCAACATCTGATGATTACCAACAGTGCCTGTCGCGCCCTCCGGCGCGTGCCACCACCACCAGTCCTCTCCAAAATACGTAACTGTGCGGAACACATTGTGGACCCCCCCCCAAACTCCCCTAAACTCAGAAAAAGATTCCCAACCCACCTCCCACAGCCCACCGACCCCAACCTGGTGCGACTGAGTTCCCCACATCCCCCCCCCCACCCTTCAGCAAACCCATTCAATAACACCCCAAACAAGCTCTGTCCGAGCTGTGACAGCTAGAAGCGCCAGGGCAGAGGTAGCCTACTCAATCCTCTCGTTGTGCACCGTCCCTTCCGGACCACCTCACTATGAATGTAAGCTGCTTCCGCGGCAGCGCCCTGTGGAAGTAGTCCAGCAAGAAAATATCAAACATTAGGGTCCGGCCCATTGCCCGGGCCCCCGCCCCCCGCCCTCCAAGCCACATCTGACCTGTCTCGTGTCCAGCCCCAGGGTGGGGGATCCCGCCCAGGGCAGCAACGTGTCGCAAAATTGTGGGCCCAGGGGCACCAGTCCAGAACATTCGGATCTCACCCACTCGACGACGTCCAGTAGATCAAACAGTCCCGCAATAAGGGCCAAGCGGGAGTCCGTCTCGTGTCCAGGCGGAGAGGCGCCCTGGGTGCCCCCATGGGAGCAGGTCGCCGTCGTGCCCCCGTGCATGCTCTCCTTCTCAGTCCTGTTCCTCCAGGTCCCCGGCGCCAGATTGGTCCGGTGCGCGCGTCTCCGAGTTTCCTCTGTTCTCCCTTATCCATACCTTCAAGGATTTTTGCAGTTCTTTGGGGTCCGTGAAAAAGTGCGAGCGGCCCTGTCTGTTAATGCGCAGCCGCGCCGGGTATAACATAGCGTAGTCCAATCCAAGGTCCCGCAACTGTTGTTTGTACGGGAGAAAGCGCCGTCGTTCCTCCTGCACTTTAGCGGTGAAATCAGGGTATAAGGATATGTTCATTCCCTCGTACTGGAGGGAGCCCTTCTCACGGGCCACTCGGAGCGCTGCGTCCCTGTCCCTGTAGTTCAACAATTTCGCTATCAGCGGCCTAGGGTTTGCACCCGGTGGAGGTCTTGGTCCGAGGGTACGATGGGCGCGCTCCACAATAAACATCGGGGAAAATGTGTCGTCTCCCAAAAGCGACTTCAGCAGATTTTCAACAAAGAGTTCCATCTTACCCGTTGGGGTCGATTCGGCCACTCCCGTTATGCGTATGTTGGAGCGCCTGGAGCGCGCCTCCAAGTCCTCCGACTTCTCCTGGATCACCTGGAGCAGGCGGCCAAATTGCTTTCGGTCAGTGTCCCACTCCGTCTGCGCCTCTTCAGCCTCCGTCAATCTGCGCTCGGCCATATCAAGTCTCTCTGCGTGCTTATCCACTCTCTCCGTCATGCGGTCCATTCGATACGCCAGCGCGTCGATCTTGTTGCCTATGGCCGACATGCCTTCCTGTAGGCCCTTCTCCATAGTCGTGAGCATTCCTTTTATTTCCGCGCAGAGTGAGGAGCCCGGGTCATTGGTAGCCCCTTTAGTCTGGGGGGACGGGGGGTCCGGTTCCTTCTGTCTGCGTTGGTCGAACGTCAGTTTCGACTGGGTCCTGTCCCCCTTTACCATCTTCGCTGCCCTCCGGCGATCTGGGGGCCTCGTGGCCTCGATGGGTGCCAGGCGCTAGCGGTCTGTGGCCCTCCCCCGCCGAGTGCCAGCCGCTAGAGTGGGTGCAAGGGTCTACTATAGTGACCAGTTGGACGAGCCAGGCTCCGCTCGAGGCGCCGGTAGGGTTAGTCTTCCGCCGGGCAACCGCTCCCTTGACTCAGCGGCACTGATCAGGTCCCCTGATAAGCGCAGGGCATGCGGAGGGGGGGCTCTCGACTCGCTCCAAGTCGTTCTGCGGGCCCCAATGCTGAGGGGGCTCAATTGTTGAAGGGCCTTGGGTGTCCGAGTCTCACCGGGATTTGACTGTCGCAGTGAGGTGCGCCACCTCCCCCACCGCTGGGCCGGTGTACCTCCGGTCTTCGTGTCTCCAGGAGCCCCCACCAGGTGTCCGTCTGGGGTCCCCCACGTGGCCGTGTGACGTTGGGGAATCAGTGGATCTGGCGTCGTTGGGACCCGGAAGAGGCCGGGTCGTCAGGTCCGTGTTGCCGCACGTCGGGTCACGCAGCCCGGTCTCGGCGCCCAGGGGAGGTCGGGGATCCAGGCCTGGTCCCGCGCCACCTCGTAAGCGAGGAAAAGTGGTGTTTCCGAGCGCGGTCCGCTCTCAAACTCCGGTCGGAGGCGCAGCAGGGGCTGGGTCGGCAATTTCTGCCGTTTTTTGGCTGGATTTCGTTGCCGGGTGAGGATAATTGCCGAATATTCAATGGCGCCGCCGCGGAGCTCTGCTCTTACGCGTCCACCATTGACGCCGGCTAGCTCCGCCCCCCTGCTTTTTGTAATTTGGTGTAAGTCTGTTCAGTTGTTTTGGAATTATTAAAGAAAAAATATGTATATATATCTAGAGACGCGGACTGCTGATCAATGCGCCAACAGCAATGATGTGTGTGGCTGGTCCTAACCTGAAAGAAAAGTTGCAGCCGCCATTTTGTTAATCGGAACACGGTTCCTGGGGGGGGGAATAAAGTGTAAATAGGATATAAGGGGTCAGGATAGCGGTATCCTGACCGCATGGGACTGATGGAAGGGCCCTTATGGGCAGAAAATAGTCCAAAAACGTTTTTTTGGGTGCACATGGGGATCCACGGACCCACCGTAGTTCTCATTGTAGGCCCCCATGTGAATCCACGACAGATCCATGGATGCAGATCCCATTTTTTAAACAATACACCCAGTCACAGACCCACTCATATACTCACACACACACTTACACACCCACACAACCACTCAAACAGCCACTCATACATCCATCCAGCCACTCACACAGCCACCCACTCAGAGACCCAGGGAACCACTCACACACCCACAAAGGCACTCACACACCCACACAGGCACTCATACACCCACACAGGCACTCACACACCCACTAAGAGACCCACAAAACCACCCACACACCCACTAACAAACCCACAAAGCTAGTCACACACGCACTCAAACACCCACTCATACACCCACTTACACACCCACAAAAATATTCACATCCACTCACACACCCATACAGCCAGTCACACATGCACTGACACAGCCAACTACACATCAACACAATCACTCACACACCCAGATTACAGGGATATTATAGTTAGGAAATAGAATTAAAAAAATAGAAATTAACTGAAAAAACAAAGGTTACAGGGTTGTATTTAGGAGATAGGATAAAAAAACGTTATAGTCAGGTTAAAATGTTACACACACAAAACCATAGAAATTTAGCAGTTATAGTTGTAGTTATCCCAAGTAACTATAACTCGTGCCCTAAGGTAACTATAACTCGCACTAACTATAACTAGCCACTCACCATGCACTGCTAATTACCCCACATATTACATTACTCATGACATCTTCTATGACATCAGTGACAATATCACTGCAACATTTGCAGTGAAATTATTGATGAGGAAACTGTGCATGGCGGGGGTACGAGTTATAGTTACCTTAGGGCCCGACTTATTGCTACTTGAGCTAACTAGAACTATAAATGGTGAATTTATATGGTTTTCTGTGTGTAAACTCTGAACCTAACTATAACGTTCCTATAACCTTTACTTTTTAGTGAATATGCAAATACATATATATATTTTAAGAGGAGCGAAGCATGGCTGCATGTTGTCCCACGGAATAGTAAACATCTGCCTGAGGGACATTTGAGGGGCCATAATCAATAGCAAATTCTTCCTAATCTGCTGAGTAGGGATGACCACCTCGCCCAATCCTTAGGTTTTCAAGCAGTCACATTTTACAGCAGCTGGAATGAAACACTCTGAGGATGCAGATATACATAAATACACCACCAGTGTGTAGCCAATAACTATGCGGCGTGAGAGGCACAATAACTATATTTAGGCAATATTATAACTAAGGCCACCTCCATGGCCACACACATATATACCACCTCTGATGAGCCCATAAAACGCAGGTACCACGTGCAGGTCTGTCCTAAAAGGGCCTTGAGACCCAAGGTTAGTAGTTTGAGACCTCACATCTTCCAGCATTGGGGTAAATAAAAATGATTTATAAAGGGAGACTGGCTATAAAAGGCTTCTGGTCTGTGCTGAGTAATGGAAATGAGCTCTTTGCCAGGACACTAAGATGCAAAAAAAAAATCTTCTGATTTGAAGAGTGAGGCTTCAGGTGTGATTTTGGAACATAAATAAAAATAAACACTCATTTTGTAGCGGGTACATCGGTTTATAAGAGCCCAGGCGCCTGGAAGGTCATGCCACTGAGTTGCTATTTCAAGCAGCCATTATTCAGTCAGGACTGGGCTCCTGCAGCGTGTACCCATTAATATTTCACCAAGCAGGAAGCGAAGGACGGGAAACAGAGCGAAGAACGGACAGCCGTGACCTGCAGCTTCTACGCGCCCTGCCAGGCTGCAGTGACTTTGTCAGGCAGAGTAAAATTACTTTTTTCAAACTAATTTCCTACATTATATGGATGGTATCCTGTGATTCTGGGCAAATCACTTATTCTGCCCATGGCTGAAAAATGAACGTGTCGCTCTGTAATGCAACTGGTGCTCATGTAAAGCGCTCTGATACCTTCGGGTCGAGTTCGTGCTATATAACACTGCACAATGAAAGCGTTGAACGAAGAGTAGAATGCACCAAGTGCTTCGCCTGGAAGACTCTAGAGACACTCTCGTGCGCCATCTAGTGGCTATATAACGACACGCTTTACTGTTTATTGTATCGTAGCGTTATTATTAGTATTGTAATAGCATTTATATAGCGCGTCTTGAGTATATAGAGTTTGTTATTAATCACATTTGGAGATAGGGTCATTCTTTTGATTTTAGTGTAGAAACGCACAGGTTTCTCATTCACGCTCGTGCAGTAAGTGTCATCCATAGATGGAGGTTGTGTATGTGTACAGACAGACATTCTATCCTTGCTGTGAAGTGCCATTACTGCCAAACGTAAGCTATAGCGGCCGCCGCAGTGGCGGCTCTTCAGCTATGGCGAAGGAGCATCGCCCACTGCTTTTAAGGAGTGCGATGTCGAAACATAAAATGATAATTACTTTGAGTTATCATTTTATGCTTGTGCTGCTTTGCGGGTGGGTGGGCGGGGCTGCTCTACTCTCAGAGCAGGACAGGGGAGGAGTGGCTTGCCCACTCCTAGGTGCACATAATTGTTTGGCCAGCTCTCTCGGGCCGCCCAAAACAGTCATGCGCACTTTCCCTGTACTCCATGCAGGCTGCATTACAGCCTGCGTGGAGAAAATACCCAGGCTCCCCTTCCCTGGCTGTGCGTCGATCCAGGACGCTCAGACCAATCACAACGCTGCATTGCAGCGTTGTGATCGGTCAGGGGAGCTTGGGTGCTTACCAATCACAAGCAGCATTGTGATTGGTCAGTGGGGCCTGGCTGTGCGTCCTGTTCCTCGAGTATGACGAGGAGAGCAGGAGTATAGATGCCGAACCCTGCAGCACGGTAATTTTTTGGGTGGGGGCGATTTATTTCTATATTGCGCACCCACCTGTTTGCCCCCGCGACCCTATCCCCCACACCTGCCTCACCACCCACGAGCCATGCTGGCCGCCACTGATAGCAGCCTCATTCAGAGGGCTGGTCCCTTCCCTTGCAGATATTGCCACCCTGCCGATAATGTCAGTACCACCCCTCTAAAGTTATATCATATGTGCTGAGATGAGCGACCGTGGCAGTCCAAATGGGTATCCAGGAAAATAAAACATCCCCCAGTGCGAACCATGTCCCAGGTAGCTCTGGGCCAGCAGGTGCGGCAGGCGAACCCGGCAGGACTTCCGAAGATTGCTTCACCTGAGGGAATTGTAACATTCTTTCCGTCCTTCGTTTCCTCTATCCTTCTTTTAGTCTGTTGACCTTTCTTTCCCCATCCATCATACTGTCTTTTTCCATTCCATCTTGCTTCATGTCTTCTTTCCATCCTTGCTGTACTTTCTTTCATAATCTATCTTCCTTTTCCATCCATCCATACTTGATCCTTCTTTCTCTCTGTCTTTTTTACCCAACATTCCCTATCGCCATCCTTTTTTGTCTTTTTTTGTTTCTTTCTATTTATCCATCCACCCATCTTACCATCCTTCTTACCATCCATCACTATATTTTCTCTCCATTCACCCTTTTCTCCACCCATCAAGCATCCTTCTCTCCTTCCATCCTTGTCTGCATTCATCCATCCATCCTCTCACCACCCTTGTCATCTCTCCTTCTCTCTCAACCCCATTTCCCCCACCGCAAGAAAACGTATTTGTGACATTCTTGGAGACCTAAGAGAAAGGAGCCATAAACAACAACTTAATTGTTTCAAGTTACACTGAACTGTCTAGCGACAACCACTCCCGCTCAAGCTGCTAAAGTGGGGGGGGGGGGCAAACAATGCCCCTGAGTGTATCCTACTTATAGTATAGTAATCCTTGTGAGATGTGCTGGTGCCATGCCATTAAAAGCATAGCAACCAAGATGAGAAGGGCCAACAAAAGCTAATGCAGACAGTTGTGCCAGAGCCACCCTACTGAAGCAATTGGAGACTTTCAGAGAAGTGCTAGTACTGTTCCATTATAGCCGTACAGCCCGCCGTAGCGGGCTATACGTGCCATTAAAGGAATTCCTAAGGGCCTTTAACAAGGGAGCAGACCTTTAATGCCCATATAGCCCAGCTACGGAAGGCTATTAGAGCATTCCGCCACTAGAGGGCGGAATGTTCTAACAAAGAAAACAAAGGCCTCTGTGAGCCTGAGGGAATTTAAATCCCCTCCAGCTCCATGAGGCCTTTGCTCATAGCAGCAGCTGTGAACGACAACATTGAAATGCTGATGCTTCGGGCCTCTTACTAGCTATTAGAAGCCTGGAGCACTCCATTGTCTTCAATGGAGCTCCGAACATTCCAATGTACCAATATAGCCTTAGAGGCCACAATAGCCAGCTCTACCACTCATTAAAGGCCCGCTCCAGCGTTAAATCGCTGAGTCGAAGGACTCTAAGGCTATTAGAACATTCCGCCCATAGAGGGCAGAATGTTTTACTTTGTAAAACAAAGTCCTCAAGGAGCCCAAGAGGATTGAAATCCCTTCGGGTTCCGTGAGACCATTTGTTCACAGCAACAGCTATCATCAGAAGCCCGGAGCACTCCATTGTTTTTAATGGAGCTCCCAACATGCCAAGTTCTAATAAACCTGTAGCCACTGATAGAGCGCGCAGGTCACCCGACTATAATTTTACCATATACGCATCGGGCCCATGTATTTCAGTTCACCATATTTATTTATCGGGTAACCTGACACTCTACTACCAGTAACCCTGCTCCTTCCTATTTTATTTCCAGTGTACCTGACTTACCAATCCACTGTTACGGGTACCTATGACCACAATGGATCAGGGAGCTAGCTGTAAAAGAAAGGCAGACACCAAAATACACTTCTCATTTACTATGTTGCACTCGTATAGTAACCACAGACTCAAGAAGTTTTAAAAACCTTTATCTAAATTTCATCAAGTTCTGAAAGCATTAGGTTCACAGCAATTAAACTGTCAATAACTAAAATTATAAAGAGCACATATCCATATTGGAAGTGAATAAGACCAACCATTCATGAGTCTAAAGGGAAGCTAAGAACAGGGAACATACTAATAAGAAATTTCAGAGCTTGGACTCAGTATGATGTCTAAAGGACGAGGAAAATAAGGAGCATACTAGAATTTCACAGTGAAATATTTCCCCATGAAGCGGAACTATAGGTAAAGTAAGAATGTACCATACTAATAAAACGGTGCAATTACTTGAATCGACTAAAGGATGGGTAAAGAAAAGGAACATCTATATATTGTATGAGTAGTACTTAGAACAGTGCTTATAGGATGGGGAAAAATTGGAACATGCTAGTATAACAACTACAATGTAGACCTTTAACATTTGTCAGCAAAGGGAAGGTAAGGAAAAGGAATAAAGGCAAGTATGAATTTATTCAAAGCAAGGAAATGGAGAATGCAAAAATGGGTTCCCTCACAGTTATATTTACCTAGAACGGTGTGAAGACCAACCCTGGCCACGGGTCAGTCAAGGACAGGAGAAACCCCAAGGAAGGACAGTCGCCAGTAGGCCAGCAGGTGCAGAATGGACACCCCAGGACAGGACAGGAAAACCAGATTAGGATCAGGACAGGACCACCAAGGTAAGACCAGCACCCGCAGTTCGGAAGCAACGCCTGCGCTCCACCCTTTCTGCAGCTATCAGTCAGAACCCCGATTGGGTTATCGAATTCCCCAGCAAAGTGCTCCGCCAGCACTTACGGTTTCAGAACAAACCTGTTTACCACAATGAACCGCTACCAGTAGGAATGTTACTAGTGCAAGTGAAGTGTTATTTTGTGAGTGCTGGCATCTCACAAAAAGTGAAGGACTGGTCTCACACACCACCGGGTGTCATGCTTCATCATTGACCAGTCCTCGCCCTCTAAAAACTTGGTTTAATAGAGGGCGGGCATACACCTGACGACAGGGATGCACTTCTAAACTAAGTGGGGGCCCAAAGAAAAATGTGCGGTGAATTAAAAAGCCATTATGGGTGTCTACTTAATTTTAATAGTGTCGACATCCATATGGTAGCTTAAAATAAAGTGATCGGTTCAGAACAAACCTCCCTGGGTCTATGGAAATCACGGACAGAGTGCTCCGCAGCTCTCTGTATCAGTCACCTATTGAGTGCGTTGGGTCAGTGACAGGTCAGCTATTCGGACAAGTCGGACAAATTCTCTAGCTAAACCTAGGCTAGTTATACTGTTTTCGGGTCAGTGTACCACCCCCCAAATGTTGCAAGTGTAAGAATCCCCACTTTCGATTGGTCCTCAAGTAGGATAGGTTAACACACCAATCAGGACAAACATTTACAAGACCAAATTTGCATCTTTTGGGACCGCCTATTGAATTTGGGGTTCTCATGACATATTCCACAGAATACAATAGAATCAATACAAATGTTTCAGTTGCAGGACAGTTCAGCTTCATTCTGCTGGGTCGTAGGTCACCTTCCCATGAGCATCTTGACTGTGGCTGCCAGCTGGCTGAGTTCCACTGGTACAAGGTTTTTCTTCCCTCTGCCAGGATGACATGCGCAGTAGGGACTTCTAAGATGGGGTTTGGACTCCCTCCCATGGCCATGGGTTACGATACATGAAAAGTAAGCGAAAACAAATTAAAACACAGAAATAAATGAATACACTGTATACCAGGAATCCCTATATGACTCCCCTTACTTTATACTAACTTATAGCATTAATATTAGTGCAAACGAACAGAAAGGCAGAATGCGATAGTGCAAGCTTCGGCATGTGAGAACACAAAGTGGCCATCTTAATGCTACTGCGCAAGCGCAAAGATTCCCACCAGAACTGCGGGTACGTCACGTCACGTGATTGTGACCAACACATGCGCAGAAGAAAACCCCGCCAAGCAGCGGCCATTTTAATGGCAAGCGTATTAAGGTTAATAAACACATAGGCAAGCGTCACTGGGACACCCCGTGTAATGTAAAATGTGCAATATTAGTAACACAAACAGGTTGAATTAGTTCGTTAGGGTTATTCGAGGTTCATGAATACAAGCAAGCCGCTTTACGTGCGAATTCTTGCTCCATCAATCCCCTCTTTGATGATATTTTATATCATCACAAATCAATAGAACCAGATGCCAACTTTAAATTTTTCCCAATTCAATCTCTTCCAACATTCGATTCAGTTTCTCTTTTGTTTCTTTATTAGGGTGAGAATTTTTCACCCTTTTATAAATCTGATTATTTAATTCCTCTAATTCAAGTTCATCCACATTCCTCTTCACTCCTCTCTTGTTCACAGTGTACTTCTTTTGGTGCTTTCGACATTTACAACAAATGAATATGATGAATATTACTAAACCTATTCCCGCAATTGGCATCAGTACTTTAAACAGTAAACCTCTACCTAAATTAGCAAACCAATGACCTACAGCGGAGAGACCATCAGTAAGTCTCTTCCAGGCACTGTCAACCTCCAGTGGTTTGAGTTCTTTCGCCAAATTAATAATGTTCCTCACATACCTTTGGATTCCCACGCTTTTATCAGGTATGTAAGTGCAACAATGTTGCGCTTTCAACATTCTGCAGACTCCGCCCTCTTTTGCTAATAGGGTGTCAAGAGCAAGTCTGTTCTGTAAAACCATCGATCTGACCGCAACCATTTCGGTATTGACCATCAAGAAACCTCCAGCAGTGTCGGTAGATAACTGATCTACTACTGTTGACAATTAGCAAATTTTGTGTGTGTTCAGAACCACTCCCACTGCAGGTATTATTTTTTTTTGAAAATCTGTTTATTAGCATAGTATTTCGAGCAGCAACATGCATACAATTCCATACATATACAAGCATATCAACAATCTTGGTGGTACATGTGTGCTTTGCTCAGATCATAGAAAAAAACATAGTGTAATCGATTTTTCATTTTCATTTTGCCTCAAACGAACAGTCCCAACTATACCCGATCCCTCCCTCCACCCACATGAAATCCCACCCGACACTCTCTTAACAGGTACATCATGTAAAGATCGACAAGTGGGCGACGCCCAATGCATGAACACATTAGAATTTGTACACACAGATAAGGTGTGGTAGCGTGTACGATGGGTCAGGGTCTCTCGTACCCCAACATAGTGCACCGTGGGTTGTATCCGTGCATGGAAGAGTGAAGTAGGGCTCAGCCATATCTCAAGTGTCTACTCACTCGCGTCCTCTTCATCGTCGGCATTGTCAGCCTCAAATGCCCCCACCATGGCGAACCAATCCAAGGAGATCGGAGTCCTCCTGTGCCCCCTACGTTCTTCCCTCTGTAGGGCCTCACCCTCCGCCTTACCCCAGCGTATAACTTCCGCCCTCCACAGGTCGGGGTCAGGTGGTTTAGACGATTTCCATCTGATCGTGATAGCGCGCTTCGCCAGTAACAGAGCCAAATCTGAGAAGCGCGTCGCCACGGACCTGGTGTGTGTTGATGGCCCCAGCCCCAGTATTGTATGTTCTAGTGTAGGGGACCTGGATGGAGCATCAGCCTGCTCAAGGGAGGTATGTACAGTGGACCAGAAATACCCTAGTTTAGGGCATTGCCATAACATATGTACCAGGTTTGCATCATCTGTGTCACATCTGGGGCAGTTGCTCTTGGATGCAGGGAACATCACATGGAGGCGGTGTGGCGTCAGGTAAGCTCTGTGCAGTAGCATTAGTTGGATGAATTTGTATTTGGGGTTCCTAGCTACTTTTTTGGGGAACTGAAGTATGCGCCTCCACTCAATGTCCCGCAACGGCCTCCCTATGTCTGTTTCCCACGCAGTCTTCAGTGGTATTAGTGTAAGTGCCCTTCCCGCCTTTATGCTAGCCGTGAGCCACCTGGTCAGATGGCCACCCGTTCCCATGAGGTAGAGCATTGCGACGAGAGGGTTCGTACCAGGTTCCTGCCCGTCCGGCGACCATTTGCGCGTAAGATAATGGCGGAGACCGGCGTGTAGAAGAAAGGAGCCGTCGGGGATGCCCTGCTTGGTCCGGAAGTCCTCAAACGATAACAGGTGTCCCTCTGCATAGAGGTCTCCCACATGTGTGGCACCTGCGTCATGCCAGGGCCCCAGTAGGGTCGTCGTAAGTGTGCCCAGGCCCAGAGGTATTCCCAACAGAGGTACTGTGGGGGCATAAGGTGTCCCGGGGGACGTGTATTTTATTGCTTTCCGCCAGTACGTAACCGCCAGTTTGAGAAGCGGCGGGGCATTTCTAGGTAGATCCGAGCCAGGTAGTAGCAAGGTGTGCACTTTCCCCTTAGCGTGATCATCCTTCGAAACATCAATCTCATGAAGATTACGGCCCGCCACCCAGTAAGCGAGCCATTGTAGCTGACATGCATAATTATACGCCCTGAAGTCTGGCAAGCTCATACCGCCGGAATCAGAGGGAAGCTGTAACTTGGCCAGACCTATGCGCCGACGGCCATGACCCCACACAAGTTCGGTGAGGAAAGAGTCGAGGGTCCGAAACGTCACCGCCGGGATCTGGAATGGCAGATTGGTGAAGTAATAGATGAGGCGGGGTAGCATCACCATCTTGGATATAGCCACCCTGCCGGGTATTGAGAGCGGCAATGTCAGCCAGAACTGAATTTGCGACTTCAACGTCCTGATAGCCCTCCCTAAATTGCCATCTATCATCATGCCCGCCTCTCTATAAATTTGTATCCCAAGATATCGGAAGGTGGTGTCCGCCATCTGGAAGGTATGGGGGGCAAAAGGTAGGGGGGCCGAACCGTCCACTGCTGTAAAGGTGAACCCATAGGACTTAGATTCGCTGATGGTGAGGCCAGAGATTTCTCTAAATTCCTAAAAAACCCGGGAAACCGGACTCAAGTCGCCTCTCAGGTTCCTAAGATATAATATAAGGTCATCCGCATATGCAGATACTATGTGATCCGTACCATGCCGTCGTATACCATAGTGGGGGGCCATCAACCGAAGTCTACAAAGCAACGGTTCTAGGGCAAGGACGAAGAGGAGAGGAGAGAGCGGGCATCCCTGTCTGGTGCCTCTCGCTATAGCTATGGGGCCTGAAATTTGATGGGAGGTGCGTACTCTGGCCGTGGGGATGGTATACAGCAATCTGACCCAAGCAAGAAATTCTGGCGGTATTCCGAAGCTTGCCAGGGTGGAGAACATATAGTCCCACCTCAATGAGTCGAACGCTTGTTTTAAATCCAGAGATATGCAGCCCTCGGAGTCCGTGTTCACATTCTCTCCGAGCATGAGCTGGGCCAGGCGCCTAAGGTTCATGGCCGTATTGCGGCCCGTTACAAAACCACACTGATCCGGGTGGACCAGCTGAGGCACATACTGAACGAGCCGGGACGCTAGTACCTTGCTCAATATTTTAGAGTCAGTATTGAGAAGGGACAGGGGTCTGTAATCGGCCAGCTGTAGACCATCCTTGGCTGGTTTCAGGAGGGATGTGATCAACGCCTGCATGGATGATTGCGGTAGTGAGGATGTACGCAGGGCCTCCGAATAAACAGTGTGTAATCGGGGCGCCAGGACTTCAATAAATGTCGCGTAAAATTCAGCCGGGAGGCCATCCGTGCCGGGGGTCTTACCCCTCGGAAGGGCACGTATCGCCTGCCTAATTTCCGCCACTGAAACAGCACGTTTCAAGTCGTCTTGCTGGGTGGCAGTAAGTTGTGGTAGGGCCAAACCTTCCATGAAGGCCTCAAGGGCGGGTGCCGACATGGGCTGCGGGGGATCGTACAGTGAGGTGTAATACTCCTTGAATGCCGTATTAATCCCTATTTGGGTGGTAGCCGGGCGGCCAGATTGGTCCAGGACCCTCAAAATGGGTTGGCTGACCGGGGAGTCCCGCAATAGGCGGGCCAACAGGGGGCCGGCCCGGTCTGCCTGTGAGTGTTGCCTATTCGTGTATTCCCTGTAGTCTATGAGCCGCAGGTCTTCCAATAGCTCCGCGTGTCTAATATGTGCTTCTTGCAGTGGTGTAAAGGGAACATTGGTGCCCGCTGCCTCATTCTCCAGGGACGCAAGTGAGCCCTCCACCTTTTTCAGTTGGCCAATCACCTCACTTCTCCTCCCCACTCTAGTGGCCATGGCAGCCCCCCTAAGACAGACTTTGAAAGTGTCCCATTCTATCTGTCGGGAGCTGGCTGTGTGTGCATTTGTGGAGAAAAAGGTGTCAATAGTATCGGATAGGGAGGACCGGAAGACCGAATCCTCGAGGAGATCAGGAGACAGTCGCCAAGTCGGGATGGGAGCCAGTTGTCTACCCCACTGCCATATAACCTCCACGGGGTTGTGGTCCGATAGGGTTTTTCCCATGTGTTGGGTCTGTACAATTAATGTCATAAGGGAGCGGGAGCAAAAAACATGGTCTATTCTAGTATGAAGCTGATGGGGGGGGGAGTAAAAGGTGTATTCCCTGTCCATAGGGTGTACGCTTCGCCACACATCCGCTAAATCCCAGCCCTCAGCCCAACTCGCAAGCGCGTCTGCCTGTTTCCTGCTCTCGGTAGCCTGTAATGGGGGATGTGACCTATCTAGCCCAACATCAAGAACAGCATTGAAATCGCCCCCGATGAACCAGCGAAGATCAGCCCAACCTGCAATCACCTCATTTACAGTTTGCAAGAATTCCGACTGGTTTATGTTAGGTGAGTACACACATCCAATGACAACCGCCTCCCCATCCAATAGTCCCCGTACAAACACATAGCGACCCTCCCGATCAATCCGTTGCTCCAACATCTGGAATGGAAGTGAGCCACGTAGCCAAATCGCCGCCCCCCTTGAGAATGCAGAATATGAGGTGGAAAAAAGTTGCCCTCTCCATTTCTTTCGCAGCTTCACCGCTTCAGCAGCGTTCAAATGTGTCTCTTGTAAACAAGCAATCTGCGTCCCCCTGCGGTTGAGCTGTGCTAGGATCCGGTGTCGCTTGTGCACTGATCCCATGCCCCGCACATTCCAGGTGCACAATTGGTAATTGTTAAGAGGCCCCATTACCCTTCGTGTGGTGCAGCAATGCGAATCTCTTGGGTGACCCCACATGTCCTGTTGTACTTAAAAATGAGAGTGTCTCGCAAACATTTAACCCCTGAACAAAAGGGTCCCTGAGCCAACGTACCCAGGAGCCAAACCATGATGCCCAACGTGGGCACAAGTCAGTCAAGTTCGTGTGCATACCGGGGGTGGTAGGCCTCCGTCGTACGTTACTGAACGGACTGCGTTAGTTTGAAAGCCCACAAGATTATGGGCCCCCACACATGCAACCCACCATACGTGAAGGAGGGGGGAATAGTCATACGTTACCACCCGGAGAGGATCAATCGCTTCGTGGCTCAGAACTCCGCTGCCATCTGGGCTGTGATCTTTGGGTAGAGCTGTAAGCTGTCAACTGAGCCAGATACCTCAGTGCGGGTGTCGGTGGTGTCGGTGAGTCTGTCTCCGGGTGCTCCCGCGTCGTGGGCGGCCAGCGCTGCCTCAGTGAGACGTCGTTGCGGCGAAGTCGAAGAGTGGGCCACGGCTGTGTGCCCAAGGGGATGCACCACCGTCGATGTTCCATGGGAGGAATGGTGGTCGGGACTGCGAGTGGTGTTCCGTCGTCCCGGCGAGCTTCTGCGGGTGTCCCCTCGGCGGCCTGTGAGTGGGTCCTGCGACGTCGGCGGGGACAGGGTGACCTCCATCCATTCCGCTGCCTCCTCTGGCGAGTCGAAGAAGTGGGACCTGTTGTTATGCAGGATTTTGAGCCGAGCAGGGAACAAAAGGGCATATTTCATGTTCCTGTCCCGTAAATTGCGTTTCACCCCGAGGAAGTTGGACCTGGCCCGCTGCACAGTGGGAGTGAAATCAGGGTAGACCGATATATTCGTATCCTCGAAGCGTATCGGTGCTTCCTCCCTGGCCGCTCGGAGGACTGTGTCACGGTCCCTGAAGTGGAGGAGACGAGCGATCAGGGGGCGAGGAGGCGCCCCCGGCTGCGGGGGCTTCGATGGCACTCTGTGAGCCCGTTCCACACTGTAGAGGGCGGTGAGGTCTCTCTGGCCCACCAGCTTCCGCAGCCAATCTTCCACGAATCGCGTGGGGTCCCTTCCCTCGCTTCTCTCCGGAATGCCCAGGATGCGGACGTTGTTGCGGCGGGCACGTCCTTCTGCATCGTCCACCCTATCCCAGAGTCTCTTCAGCTGTTTCTCCACGTTTTCCAATTTTGTGGAATGTTCCGTCTGCTGCAGGAGTAGGTCGTCGAGCGCTATTTTGTGCTCTGCCACCCTGTCCGCCAACTTGTTGTGATCAGCCTTCAGTAGAGACAGCCCAGTCGCCATGGTATCCATGCGCGTTTCTAGCGCTTCTCGCGTCGCGCGTATTTCATTCAGGATCAGATCCAGCTTGGCGTCCTGTGATCCCTTACCAGTCGGCGGAATGACTTCCATGTTGGAGGAGGCCAGTGGGTCGTCAGAGCCCGTTGATTGCGCGTCCATCTGTGCGCCCTGGGCCCGGGGTTTGTCCCTGTGCTTGCCCATGGATCTCGTGAGCAGGGTGGCGCTGTAGTGTGTGCAGCAGTCCGCTGCAGTCCTGTCAGGTGTCTAGTAGTGGTTATGGAGGGACCACCACGTGTTGGACTGAGGTGGAAGTAGCAAAGACCTCAGGGCTGGTAGTCGCAGTACTGATTAACAACTCGGTGTCACAACGCCGGGGATGGGCAGGTGCGCCTCGGTAGTCCCTCAAACAGTTATTGCCCCAGTGCCACCGAGCCAGTGGTGTGGGAGAAATGGTGGGGTCCAGTGCACTGTAGAGCTAGCCCCATCCGCTGGCAGCGTGGTAAGAGTCAGGGCTGTAGCGCTCTGTAAAGGCGTCAAAGCGCTGTGCGTACTTCTCCACTTTTGACCTCTGTACCTGAGGACTGCGTGGTGGCCGTGCGCGCCACTCTGAGCCGGACGCCCAGGGTCTCCGGCCGGTGGTTCAGGGGCAGGCAAGGCAAGAGCGCTATGTTCCAGGGGGGACTCGCCGTAGACAAGATGGCGCAGGACCTCAATGTTGTCAGGCCGGCCTGGTAATGAATGTCGGAAAGCCCGCTATGGACGGAGCTGGACTCGTGGTGGCGGCAGTATATCACACGGGTTGTCCGCCCTTCAGTTTTCGGCCCCGTGGTGGAACGCCGGGGTCCCGTTATCTCTGCGGGCGGGGGGAGGACAGCCCAGGAGTTTTCCCGCGTCCCGCAGGTCACCGCAGCAGGCAGTCAGGCCACTGCGAAGCAGCCGGGCCAGAGGGAAGTAGGGTCCCAGGACCACGCAGGGGACCACCCCACTCACCGCAGCCCCGGCCAGGAACAATGCAGGAGTCCAAGCCCGGGTTCCGACTGGACCGCGAAGAGGGCAGGGGGTAGGCCGGCCAGGCCAGTCACGCGAGGCCGGGGCTTCACGGCGCTCCACAGGCCGCAACAGGCTCCGTCGTTAGAACTCGCTTGAGGAGCGGACTGCCAGGTGGAGAGCCGCACCGCTCCACGCCGCACGCCCCCGGAGACAATCCAGGTAGGGATCAGGTGGGCTGCAGGTAGGGAAATGCAGGATAATTAGCTAGTATTACAGGGCTAAGGACGGAGCTGGGGAACTACACGTCCACCATCGACGGCTCCAGGCCACGCCCCCCCCACTGCAGGTATTATTGCGCTAAAAATATCTCCTACAATCTCACCAGCAGTTTCTCTTTTATTGCGTTTTATTTCTTTATTTTTTATTTTTTATTTTTTATTTTTCTCTTTTATTCTTTTATTTAGTTTCTTCAGTGCTTCCAGTGATTTTCTCCACATGGTATATCTTTGGGAAGACAATACCAAAATAGCAACTCCCGTACCAATGGTCGGGCAATTTGAAATAAGCCTTGTTCCCACAAATAAAATAAATTCCAGGAAACACAGGCTCTGTCCCATCTTTGAAACCCCAACCTCCAATTACCTTGTAATTATGTTCACACTCACTGGAACCAATGAAAACATTGTTATAATAACTAGTCTTTTCTCTTTTAAGACAAAGTTTCCCTTTCTTTTCGAAATCCAGAAGCATCGCAGCATTAGCTCCACCATTTTGGGTGCTCCCTATACTTTCTGCCCATTTAGGAACTTTATGGTTCCTGTCTTTGGCTTTCTTTTGGAAACTCTCTCTTCTCTTCTCTACCATGTCCAGAAATTCTTTTTCCTTTTCATGTAAAGAACAGGTCAGGTTATTTTTGTGTGCATCATCTATATTAATTTTTCCTACTGTTAGAAAATAATCACTCATGTATTTAGCTACATCTCTAGTCGTATGTACAGGGTTTAGGTTTCTTCGAACAGGAAGTTCAGAAAACGTTACGTCAGAGTTTGAATAATAATACTGTAAAGGTCCTCTTTTGTAAAATAATCTAGTTAGTATACTACAGGAAATTCCATATGTTAAGGGCAGGTGATGATAAGACACGCCTTCAGCCACAGAAGTAGGTAGCTTCATGCAGACATAACAGTCGTCTATTTCCATAGTTTCTACATAATGCAATAACAGGTTTGCGAAAACATTTAAATGTGTCTTGTTCTTTATTTTTGTTAAAGTGTAATCCCTCCTCGTCTGGTGCTTCTTGTAATCCCCCCCTACTTCTCGGGATCGAGGGTATTGGTAATAAAAACCTACGGCAACACTTGTACTGCTATGTTCTTGTTTAATAAGCACAAGTACACATAGAATAGGGAAAACAATAGTAAGAGCGATTCTATACTCGCACTGCAAGGTCTCTCATACGTTACCCATCAGCCGTTAGCTCCTAGTTCATTAGGGCCGTGATCCAACCGTCCTCTGTATGGACACCGGTCCCGGTGTCCGGCCAACAGAGGACACTGTGCAGAGAAACGGCCGAAAATGCCGTTCGAAAACGACTGATGGGGAATCACGCTGAGGCGTCTTCTTTAATATGCAACTCGCCTCGGGAACACCTAGCCTGGCGCTCCACCGAGGGGTCAGAATCAATGTCAACAACGACCCAAAACAGAGACGCAGCAACCACCTCCTTTGGTGGGCGTCTCTGTTCCTGTCCGTCCCGGGAGCGTAAAAACCAACGCTCGACTAGGACTCAAATGCTGAAGAGTGAAACGAGACTCCGCTCGCTTCCCGGAAACAAAACCGTAGTTCCGAACTGCGGTACTTACTCCCGACGCCGAACTGCTCTCAGCTCCTTGTTCCCGTGTACCAAGGGAAAGCGGGACACAACGGACAGCCGGCCAGGAATCAAAATATTCGACAGTGTCCCTTCGGCCAATGCGCTTTAAGTACGCATTTCCGGGTGCGTGATGATCGCGCTTAGCATGCCGGTTCTTGTGGTTCCTGAGCCTTCCGTGACGTGATCTGTCTTCTTTGCGGCTGTTGTGTTCAGTGTTTCGAACGCGCCCCGGAGATCCTGACACTTCTAAATTTAACTGTCTCCGTTTCAGGCTAAGTGGTTTGTCCAAAGTGTCTACTCTTCGTGGTGTAATTCTTGTGTGCGTTTCTACTGTGTCATCAGGTAAGTTATTGTTTGGGTACAAACTCGGGTTTTTACTCATCATAGAAGGAAGGGTTACTGTTAGTCCTATCCAAAGGATCAGTACTATGGCTACACTACATAAACATACTTGGCAGCATGTTTTACAACAACTTCGTCTCGGTCTCCCATTCTCAGAAGAATCAGACATTTTTGGCTCAAAAGAAGTTACAACCCCTCTTTGTAAATCTACACAGCTTGCTTACTCGTTTAACTTTTCAGGTGGGGTTTACTTCCTCACTGGTCTGTTCAGTTATTACTTCTTCATCACTTTCACTTTTGTCACTGATTTCCAAGTTCTCAAACTCTTCCAACACAAAGTAAGTCCACTCCGGACTCGCGTACTTGTTATTCAGCTTCTTGATGCGAGCACTTCTTCTCTTTATCTTTGTGTGGACTGGGTCAGTTTGACTCGAAACCTCATTTATTTGTTCAGGCTCCTCGTTTATTGTTTTTAGACGCAATCTCAGCCTTTTCACAAATCGAGGTATCGAATCACCTTTTTTCAGTCTTTTAACTGGTACTGTCTCTTTGCCTTCGTCTAACACCCTCTTGTTTTCGTTCAATTGTGGCACACCTCAATCAAGTTCGGTTTCAGTATCATTCCCTAACTGACTAGGTCCAGGTCTTTCGACTGTTTCTTCTGCCTGGTCCCTAAACTGGCCTTGTTCAGGTGTATACTGAGTTGGGCTTTGATCTGTTTCGATCTCTTCTTCCTGAACACAATTGTCTAGTCCTATCTGTTCCTGCTCACGCTCTTCGAACTCTTGATTTTCTTCTGCGTGAACTTCCGCCCTAATTTCTATCTGTCCCTCTTCTGGTGCAGGTGTTCTGGGTGGAGTGTCGATTACCTGCTCTTCCCCTATCTGGTCCTCCTCAGAATCAGATCTGACATGTATTTCGATAATCTGAGTAGCTTCTTCTTCACCTGTCTCGTCCTCACTATCCCACTGTCTGTCTAATTGGGCTTGACTTCTGGTTCGGATAGGGTCGATTGTCAGGTCAATGAGCGAAACCCAATCTTCTTGGCTGGAGCTCGGTTGTTCCTCTTCAGCTATTTCAGGACCGATATCTTGGGATCCTTCAGCTGGGCAACCTTCAGCTTCAGTTAGGTCTGGTTCAGTCACTCTCTTTGTGTGGCTGGCATGGATCCAGCGAGGTACTCCTGCGCACTTTACAGCTGTGGTGGTAAGCAGGATCACCTGTCGTGGCTTTCCCCACCTGGGTTCAAGGCAGCTTTTCCGAGTGTGCTTCTTTATTGCGACCCAATCTCCAGGATTCAGGTTATGTGTTGGAGTTGTTGGCCTGGCGACGTCTTCTCCCCCAACCTGGCGAGAGATAGAACGCACTTGGTCAGCCAGCTCTTTACAATATTCCAGCACCAAATCATCAGATATGCTTATTATTTTGTATCCTGGCACCCATGCTTGCCGCATTGCTCTTCCCATCAGGATTTCATGTGGACTCGAGCCCGTGTTCCTGTCTGGAATACTTCTGAGTCCCATCAGTACAAGAGGCAGAGCATCTGGCCATTCCAGTTGAGTGTATTCACACATTTTTCCCAATCTTGACTTGATTGTGCCATTTATCTGTTCTACCACTCCAGAAGCCTCTGGACGATATGCACAGTGCAGATGTTGCGTGATTTTGAATGCTTCACAGATCTGTTTTATTATTTCATTCTGAAAATGACTTCCTCTGTCAGATTCAATTAAGACTGGGAAACCGTAACGTGGTATAAGCTCTCTAAGTAATAACTTTGCTACTGTGATGCTGTCATTTCTACGTTCAGGGAAAGCTTCCACCCATTTTGAAAACAGGCAGACAATGACAAGTAGGTATTTCATTCCTCGACAAGGGGGCAACTGAATGAAGTCAAGTTGTAGTCTAATGAAGGGGCCCTCTGCCTTTCCAATTTTCCCTGGCAACACTATGGTCTTTTTTTCTGGGTTAAATTGCTGGCAGGTCAAACACCTCAGGCAGAGTGCCTCTGCTACTCTTCTGAATTTCAAATTGAACCATGTTCGGCGGAACATGCGAATCATCGCATCTCTGCCCACATGTGTATGTCCATGTATTAGTCTAGCCATAGGAGCAAGCATACAATCTGGCAACACAGGCAACCCATCAAGGTAAACAATGACACCATCTTCATCTCTCCTGCGGCACCCAAAGTTTCTCCATCTTTGTTTTTCTTGAGGCTCTGCTGCTTCCTGTAAGTCTCTCACTTCCTCCCATGTATTCACTCCTTCTAGCATCAAAAGTTGGCAGCTGCTTCCACTTCCCCCAACCCTTATATTGATTGAGATTTTGTACTTTGCACAATGTTGAGCCAACTGGTCAGCATATCGGTTACCTGCTGTCACATTGTCATCGCCAGATTTGTGAGCAGCACACTTGACCACAGCCAATTCTTTTGGTAACTGGATTGATTCCAGTAAATCCTGAACATATTTTCCATTACGGATAGGGGTGCCTGAAGAAGTCAGGAACTCCCTCTGTAGCCACAATTGGCCAAAGTCATGCACAACCCCATAACCATACTGGCTATCAGTATATATGGTTATTCTCAAATTTCTCCCAAATTTACAGGCTTTTGTCAATGCAATCAATTTGGCTATTTGTGCAGACTTGACTCCATGCAAATAAGATGCTTCCACTGGATGATCTAGAGTGCACACTGAGTAGGCAGCACTTAGGCCACCATCCTCGTGTCTCATGCATGAGCCGTCTACAAACAGCTCATAATCTTCCTTGTACACAGGGTTTTCTCTAATGTCTGGGCGTGGTTTTGTACTGAATTCAGTTAAGTCAATGCAATCATGTGCAAATTCTTCCCTTACTTCGTCTGCGAATGAGCTTGGTAGTAAGGTGGCAGGATTCAGAATGTTACATCTTTCGATGGTTACATTTCCTGCACCTACAAGGATCCTCTCATACTTTGTCAGACGACTAGGTGTGAGATACTGGGTTTTCGTCCTTGTCAGTAAAATCACAACAGAATGTGGAACATATACAGTTACAGGATGTCCCATCACAATGGACTCACTCTGTTCAAGACTCATGCAAGTTGCAGCTACAGCTTTCAAACACCCAGGTAATCCAGCTGCTACTGGGTCCAATGTGGAAGAGAAGTATGCCACTGGACGTCGAGTCAAACCATGAATTTGGGTCAGGACTGAAAGTACACAATTGTTTCGTGTGTCACAGAACAGTGCAAAATCTTTGGAATAATCAGGCATTCCTAATGCAGGAGCAGTACAGAGACAGTATCAGTATCGTAATTTGATAAAAGCTGACATGCTTTCGTCATCCCACTCCACTGGGTCCTTCTCACCTTTCTTTGTCATTTTTATCAATGGTCTTGCAAGGACTGCAAATCCCACAATCCATTGCCTGCAGTAACCTACAACTCCAAGGAACATTCTGATTTCTTTTTGGGTATTTGGTAACTCCATGTTTCGAATTATCCTAATTCTTTCTGAGGTGACTTTTCTGATACCTCTCTCTATCTGGTGCCCCAGATATTTCACTGATGTGGTGCAGAATTGCAACTTTTCTGGTGATACTTTATGCCCTCCTTCACCTAAATGGTTCAGCAAGGCAATGGTGTCAGTCACACAGTCCTTTCGACTTTTAGACGCCACCAAGAGGCCATCTATGTACTGCACTAGAACTGATTTTCCGGGCAAAATTAGGGTCTCGAGGCATTTTTTCAGAATCTGATTAAAGATTGAGGGGCTTTCTGTATACCCCTGAGGAACGCGATTCCAGACGAACACGTGACTGTCGAAATCAAATGAGAAAAGAAATTTGCTGTCTGGATGCAATGGGATTGAAAAGAATGCATGACATAAGTCAATGACGGTAAACCATCCAGCATTCCATGGAATTTGGTATAGAATCACTGCAGGGTTTGGCACAACAGGACAGCAGGGAACCACGATTTTGTTAACCCTTCGCAGGTCCTGTACTACCCTGTACTTACCACTAGGTTTCTTGATTCCAATTATGGGTGAGTTGCATGGACTGCTCATTACTTCCTGTATGATTTTTGCTTCTAACAATCTTTTTATTTCAATGGCAACCCCTGCTTTTACTTCTGCACTCATTTTGTACTGTTTAATGTTTGGGTATACTGCATTTTCTTTTATGGCTATTTTAATTGGGTGAACATTTTCCATTAATCCTACATCTTTTCCAGTAAAATCCCATACTTCTGGCTTCACAGTTTCTTGGAGCTCTTCAGGCAAGTCCTGTATTGTCAGTCTTTTGATTTTAGAGTCTGGTCTTGCTAACATTAATTTGTAAATTCCATCTTCGTCTGGGGTTTGGATTTCGACGCCATTTGGTGTGCAAAAGATAGTACAATTAATTTTGCACAGCAAATCTCGTCCCAATAAGTTCACAGGACTGGAGTCACAAACAACAAATCGATGCATTTCTTTAAAATTTCCAATTTTAATTTCCATAGGTTTTGTAACTGGGGTACTAATGAGCTGATTTGAAACGCCCACTACTTGGATCGCTTCTCCCAAGAGGGGTAGGTTTGGAACATCTGCTGTTCTCACAGTAGAACGGGTAGCACCAGTGTCCAACAGAAAGGAGACGTCATTTCCCTCAACCTTTCCTTCAATGTATGGCCCTGACTGGTCCACCGGCAAGGAGGCGCCAAGCACGCACTCCTCGTCCTCCCCCCTCAGGCACCGTCAGTAGGTGTCCTCACAGAGAAATGTGTCATTTAACAGGAATTGTGAAACGGCTGCATTTCTATCCTCCCTTCCTTCCCACTCTTCAGTAACCTCACCCTGCTGTGCTTTGTTCTTATAATTCTGTCTAGGAGCACGAGGCAACTGATTCTGTTTTACCTGTTGCTGGGTCTTTCGTGGTTTCTCATTCTGCGTCTGTGGATTTAAATCATTAATTTGAATATTACCATTCTGTGCATGTGGACACTCGTCTCTCCAATGACCTACCTGGCCGCATCCGTGACAGGGGAACTTCTTTTTGGCTTCCTCTCGGCTCATCTTAACTCTGGGCTTCCCCCCACCCCCGGAGCTTTGACCCTGATTACTGGACATTTTCTTTAACTGCTGTTCTTGTTGTTCTGCTAATTTCACCTGTGCCCACATAACTTTTTCCTTTAATTCTTTTCGTTTATCTGCCAATTCATCTTCACAATATTTTGCATACTTTAAAACCTCATCAATCGGTTTAGACTGCCAACAGATTTTATTGTCTTTGATCCACTGGGAAATTTCAGGTCTTAACCCTAATACAAACCTGTAAATGAAGTGAGTCATGTCCTTCATCTCGATGTTGTCTAGACCACTGTATGTTTTGAACACCTGTAACAATCGCTCATAATAGGAATGCACAGTCTCATCCCTATTCTGGGTGGTTCTGTCTATTCGGGTCCAATCAGTTTCCTTTGCAGGTACCTTTCCCTTCAGATACAACATCACCTGATTGTACTTTTTCATTACTTCAGCTGAGGGTGCCCCTGTATTTGGGTCTCTCGGGTACTCCTCACTAGGCCAATCAACTGCAATTTTGCATTCTGTCCACAAATCTACAGGCACCACAATGTCGAAAAACCCATCTAAATCTTTCTAGAGACATTTCTGGACCTTCACAAATCTCTCAACCTGTCTATATCAATCTACCGGTTTCTCTCGCAGTTTCGGGAAGTCATTAGTAAAGGACACAATATCCTGTCGTGACCATGGAATGTGTACATACTTTCCACCTGGCACTTCTCGCATAGGATACAATGTTTCTGCCTTGTCAGCTTCTTTTAAGACATACTCGGAAGCCATTTGTTTTGATCTAATCTCCTCCTTTTTCTTTGCCCACCTGGCTTTCCATTTTTCTAATTCTCCCCATTTCTGCAACAGGTTTAACAATTCCCTGACCTGTACCTTTTTCCCTGACACATTCATGTTTTCTAAATCTTTGTCCGAGAATTCTGCTCTGTAGGGTTTTTGCAACACTTTAGATTTCCCAATATCTATTCCCATACTAGCCGCGGTGTCCATTAATTTCTCATGGAACACTCTGGTGTTACGGGTGATGATTTTACAAATAAACAGCAACTCCTCCTCAGAAAAGGTATTCAGTCTGTCTACCCCCACATTTCCAGCCATCAGTTCTTCCAATTCTATTCTTAATTTATAAATATCCAATGGTTTCGACGGGGGATTTTGTTTCTCTAATTCTCGACTCCATCTTTCAATCTCTTCAGGAGTCACTACCGTAACATTTCTAGTACCTGATGTTGATTCCATTTGAATTTCTCTTGAGGTGAAAGGAGCATTCCTTTTCTGTGACCCTCCTCCCAGCTCCCTGACTGGTAAATCCATCAAGGAAATCACAGATTCACATTCACTTGCCTGATCATCCACAATCAAGGGTTCTTTTCTCGGCTGCACTACAGTTGGGGTAATAATCGGTGTCTTTGGGCTCCCCTGTTTATCCCCGTACAAAGGAACCACTGGTCCAATCGCTACTGGGATGGTCAGGGCTTCAGGACTTGTGTTTAGTTGGGAGATTTTCTGAATTAATTTGGTTCTTTGTTTGGCTAGAGCCTCTCGCTCTCTCTCTTGCAATACCCTTTCCATGGAGTTCTCATGCAATATTTGCGGAGTCAAAGTCGGGGCATAACTCGGGGCAGTAGGATGTGTCATACTCGGTCCTTCACCGTAATTAGGTTTCAGGAACGTATTTCCTGTGCTTAAGGGTCTTGTCTCATCCTCATAAGGAGGCCTTGGACAGAAGTCTCTCTCACCTGAGTATCTTGACTCTTCACTATAAGGGGGTCTCAGACAGGTATCTCTGGCACCTTTGGGTCTTGAACCCTCATTATAAGGAGTTCAAGTTCAAGTTCAAGTTAGGAATTTGTATAGCGCACTACTCACCCAGAGGGTCTCAAGGCGCTTGGGGGAGGGGGTGTATTATTTATCAAATAGCCAGGTTTTAAGTTCTTTCCTGAAGGAAATGTGGTTTTGGGTAAGGCGGAGGTGAGTGGGGAGAGAATTCCAGGTTTTGGCCGCCAAGTAGGAGAAGGATCTTCCTCCCATGGTGGATCTGTGGATGCGCGGAACTGCGGCGAGGGCTTGATTGGAGGATCTTAGTTGGCGGGTCGGTGTGTAGAAGGACAGTCGTGTGTTGAGGCATTCGGGTCCTAGTTTGTAGAGGGCCTTGTGTGCGTGAGTGAGGAGACGGAACGTTATTCTCTTGTTGATAGGAAGCCAGTGGAGGTCTTTCAGGTGACTGGTAATGTGAGCTTGGTGCGGGATGTCCAATATGAGTCTGGCTGATGCGTTTTGGATGCGTTGGAGTTTTTTCTGTAATTTGGATGTGGTTCCGGCGTAGAGGGAGTTTCCATAGTCCAGTCGGCTAGTGACCAGGGCGTGGGTGACAGTCTTTCTTGTTTCGGTGGGGATCCAACGAAAGATTTTTTTTAGCATACGAAGTACGTTAAAGCAAGAGGATGAGACGGCGTTGACTTGTCTGGTCATTGAGAGGGAGGAGTCTAGGATGAAGCCTAGGTTACGTGCGTGGTCTGTGGGTATGGGTGCCGTGCCCAGGGCTGATGGCCACCATGAGTCGTCCCAGGCAGAGGGGGATGATCCTAGGATGAGGACTTCCGTTTTGTCTGAGTTAAGTTTTAGGCGGCTGTTTTTCATCCATTCGGCTACTTCTTTCATGCCTTCATGAAGATTTGTTTTGGCGGTGTTGGGGTCTTTGGTAAGGGAGACGATCAGCTGGGTGTCGTCAGCGTAAGAGATGATGTTAAGGTTGTGTTGTCGCGCGATGGTTGCGAGGGGACTCATGTAAACGTTGAAGAGGGTAGGACTGAGTGATGATCCTTGTGGTACTCCGCAGATGACTTCGGTGGCCTCTGATTTGAATGGGGGGAGTTGGACTCTTTGCGTTCTCCCGGCGAGGAACGAGATGATCCAGTCCAGGGCATTTCCTTGTATGCCGATGTTGCTGAGGCGTTGTATGAGGGTGCTATGACAGACTGTGTCGAAGGCGGCGGAGAGGTCAAGTAGGATGAGGGCAACTGTTTCTCCGTTGTCCAGTAGTGTTCGGATGTCGTCTGTAGCTGCAATAAGGGCGGTTTCGGTGCTGTGTTTGGCCCGAAAGCCGGACTGTGAAGAGTCGAGGGAGTTGTTGGATTCGAGGAAGGCGGCGAGCTGTCTATTGACGGCTTTCTCAATGACTTTGGCGGGGAATGGGAGGAGGGAGATGGGGCGGTAGTTCTTAAGTTCAGAGGGGTCCGCTGTGGGTTTCTTCAAGAGGGCGTTGAGTTCGGCGTGTTTCCAGCTTTCAGGGAAAGTAGCGGAGTTGAAGGAGCAGTTGATGACATCACGGAGATGAGGTGCGATGATGGAGTCTGCTTTGTTGAAGATGTGGTGGGGACAGGGGTCGGTTGGCGAACCTGAGTGGATGGAGTTCATTAGGCGGATGGTGTCTTCAGTGGTGATTGGGTTCCAGGCGTTGAGGATGTTAGACGGCGGTTTAGGTTCGGAGGTGGGTGGAGTGGACTGTTCTTTGGAAATGTTCTCAAAGCTGTTATGTATGTCGGCGATTTTGTTGGTAAATTCTTTGACGATGTTGAATAGTTCCTTGCTGTTTTGGGCGTTGTTGTCGAGTCGATCCTTGAATGCTGACTTCTTGGTGGATCGGATCAGTTGGTGGTGTTTGCGGGTGGCTGTTTTGAAGGTGGTCAGGTTGTCAGTGGTTGTTTTTTTTTTCCATGTTTTCTCAAGAGTACGGCATAGTAACTTGGATTTTTTAAGGTCCTCGTTGAACCAAGGGGCCTTTTTGCTGCCCTGTTTGGTTTGGTAGTTTTTCAAGGGTGCTAGTTCGTCAGCGCTGTGAGTGATCCATTGTTTGAGTTTGGTGGCCGCTTGGTTTGGGTCCGATGAGAGGGCAGGAGGGTTTTGTTTGAGCGATGTGAGGAGTTGGTCGGTGGTGATTTTGTTCCAGTTTCTTCGTGGAATAGGTTGTGGGGGGTTGTGGGTCGGGGTAGTTTTGTAGTTGAAGTGAACGCATCTGTGGTCCGTCCAATGAAGAGCTGTGGTGTGGTCGAAGGAGATGTGCTTGCTGGAGGTGAAGATTGGGTCGAGCGTATGTCCGGCTATATGGGTGGGGGTGTCAACAAGTTGTTTGAGCCCAAGATTGGCCAGGTTGTCCAGAAGGGTGGTGGTGTTGCTGTCGTTTTTCTTTTCCAGGTGGAAGTTGAGGTCTCCCAGTAGAATGTATTCCTCTGAGGCGAGGGTATGTGGGCTGATGAAGTCAGTGATGTCTTCGTTGAATTGTTTACGGGTTCCTGGTGGTCTGTAGATGAGGGTGCCTCTAAGTGTGGTCCTGGGGTCGGTGTGGATCTGAAAGTGGAGGTGTTCGGCGGTTGTAAGGTTATCGTCGAGGTTGGTCGTGATTTTGATGGTGTTCTTATGGACGATGGTGATGCCTCCTCCTGTTTGGTTGGTGCGGTCTTTTCGGATGATCTTGTAAGCGTCCGGGATGGCTATGGCGATGTCGGGCGCTGAAGAGGCGTTCATCCAAGTTTCTGTGAGGAAGGCGATGTCCGGTGAGGCAGTGTCGAGTAGGTCCCAGAGTTCAGTGGCGTGTCTGTGGATCGAGCGGGTGTTTAACAGGATGCACTTCAGGTGGTTAGGGTCTGAGCTGTGTTTGGAGTTAGTGGATTTGGTGGGGGTTTTGATGCAGGCGAACTTGCAGGAGTGGCAGGCGAAGGGACCGTGGGTACGTCCTGGGACCGCTTCGTAGCATTGTGATGTGCGTCCGGTGTTAAGGGCTAGGAGGGTGGCGGCGTCATACGTTATGCGGGATGAGTGCGATTTGCGGGGGACAGGGGGTCTGGCGCTGGGCGCGGTCCAGGCGCGGACAGGCGCAGACGGGCTTACCTTTGGCGCACATGGGGCGTGACCGCTGCGCGTGAACGCTGCGCGTAAATGCATCTGTCATGTATGGATGGTGGAGGGGGCGGGGGCGAGGGAGGAGCAGCTGGGAGGCGGGTGCGTGGTGGATATCCGGCCAGGGGGGGACAACAACAACAAAAAAATGGCTGCGAGCCAAAAACCGAAACAGGATAGGGTATGGACACAGTGGGCGCGCTGCAAATGCCAGTGGCACCGGCACGATCAGGGACAAACGATTTAAACAGGACCAATGCACAGATAACAACAGTGTAAGAGCGCTCTATGGCAATTTAGCGCTACGATTCAACTCGCAATGGCAGATCTGAAAGTATTAGCAGATAATGACCTAAACCGGCAATCTAGCGCTGCGATACAATTTTTAACATAAGTCAGGCTGTAGCGAGTCTTGTGGAGTAGTGCTACGATACCAGTCTGTAGGTAGTGTAGGGAGCAGCGTGGGAGCGTCCGCTTCTGATGGGAATCAGGGCGGTCACAGTGTACACTAGGGAGAGCGGCGCTTACAGGTCAGTGGGAGGGAGGAGCAGCTGGGAGGCGGGTGTGTGGTGGATATCCGGCCAGGGGGGGACAACAACAACAAGAAAATGGCTGCGAGCCAAAAACCGAAACAGGATAGGGTATGGACACAGTGGGCACGCTGCAAATGCCAGTGGCACCGGCACGATCAGGGACAAACGATTTAAACAGGCAGCAATGCACAGATAACAACAGTGTAAGAGCGCTCTATGGCAATTTAGCGCTACGATTCAACTCACAATGGCAGATCTGAAAGTATTAGCAGATAATGACCTAAACCGGCAATCTAGCGCTGCGATACAATTTTTAACATAAGTCAGGCTGTAGCGAGTCTTGTGGAGTAGCGCTACGATACCAGTCTGTAGGTAGTGTAGGGAGCAGCGTGGGAGCGTCCTCTTCTGATGGGAATCAGGGCTGTCACAGTGAACACTAGGGAGAGCGGCGCTTACAGGTCAGTGGAAGGGAGGAGCAGCTGGGAGGCGGGTGCGTGGTGGATATCCGGCCAGGGGGGGACAACAACAACAAGAAAATGGCTGCGAGCCAAAAACCGAAACAGGATAAGGTATGGACACAGTGGGCGCGCTGCAAATGCCAGTGGCACCGGCACGATCAGGGACAAACGATTTAAACAGGCAGCAATGCACAGATAACAACAGTGTAAGAGCACTCTATGGCAATTTAGCGCTACGATTCAACTCGCAATGGCAGATCTGAAAGTATTAGCAGATACTGACCTAAACCGGAAATCTAGCGCTGCGATACAATTTTTAACATAAGTCAGGCTGTAGCGAGTCTTGTGGAGTAGCGCTACGATACCAGTCTGTAGATAGTGTAGGGAGCAGCGTGGGAGCGTCCGCTTCTGATGGGAATCAGGGCGGATTCCCATCAGGAGGTGGGTCCTTCATTAATAGTTCCTCCAAATAATCATCATCTGAATCCCCACTGGTCACTAAATGTCTTGTTTTCTCTGTCCTTTTCTCTCCCAGGGGCACTTCTAGGGTTATTACAGGGTATAGTCCTTCCACTATCATGTTCTGTCTACATTGTTTCATTTTTTTATCTCGGGTTTCTTGTTTCAATTTCGGATACCATTTGGTTAACCCCTTGTCCAGTCTAGGTTTGTCTCGCTCAAAAGCCTCTATCTCCCACTCTTCTAAGGCTTCATATTGCGTTAATCTAGGTCTGGGATGTAAATCATTCATTCGGGTTCTCAAGTTAAACAGAATCCGGCTATTAAATGTACCATCTAACGGAAATGCCAAAACTCCGTCATTTTTAGTGTATTCCACCCAACTTTCCAACCACACACAAGAATGGTACCCTTTATCAAACATCATAAATGATGCGGGAGTGTTAGGTGGTGGAATGAGAACTCCTTCTCTAGTTTTGATAGGCTTGTCTTTCTTGAAATAATTCCGTACTTTATTTACAAGAGTCAGTTTTCTCTTATTTCCGTATATAATGCTGTTGTTATGACCTTTCCACTGATCTTTCTCAAACCCTAAATGTCTTGGATCAGGTCTAGTCTCTGGCCTATACGTATGCCACATATAATTTTCTGCGTTTCACTTTTGTTTACAAAATCACCTCCAATACCAAGGTGTCTTTTATTTTCGTGCAACCAATCAAATGCGCGAATTCAAATAACCTCAACCAATGGGTGCGCGGCGTTTCTCGTAACAAGTTCTCACGCTTCTGTGCTCACCCCTCCTTCACAATTCCACCTAAGCTACACGCCCGCTGTCTCGACCAATACCAGCGCGGCACTGAGTGACGTCAGCGCAGCTCCGCGACTGACTCCCTCCTTCACAAGGTAAGGAAAATGCAATTTCTACCTTTTAAAGTGCAAGTGCTCTGTTAAATTCACAACGTAAACACATTCGCCACTGTACTCGAGTGTCTAGAAAGAAAAGATTTGTTTCACTGTAAGTAAACCTCTTCTATTTACTTTTCAATTACTGCGAGTAGATCCCTTCTGCCTACTCTTCACACAAGCATTAGTGAACCTGCTACTCCTTCGACTCATCCACTACGGTATATATACTAAGCCAAAAGTTTCACTAGTGAACTCCTTTGCTACCAATCAAGCTTAGACGAACCTGCTACTCCTTCCGTGTGACCCTTACTAGGTTATATCACAATAGAAGTTTTTCCAGCGAACTCTTTGCTACCATTTATTCAAACATTCATTCAGAAAACCCTAATCAGTGCTTCCAGTTCTGCCTAACCTGCACCAATTTTCCTCAAGCCAATGACCTCACTACGGCGTGGATTCTCCTCACCACCCGCTATTCAATTCCCCGGGGATTCCAGACAAACATATAACAATTTACTAACGAGTTTTATTAGTACATATATCAATATATCAGCAAGAAAAACAATTTAAAACATTTCATAATTCTCAAAGCAATAGCACATTTGTAAATTTCGTTCGAACGTTTAGCAGCAATATTTTCATAATTAGCAGCAAATAACCTATTTACTTATCTTAACTAGTCCTACCTAACTTTAACTAGTCCCTAACCATTTCCTCTGCTACCAGAAAATTACTGATAGAGCGCTCAGGTCACCCGACTATAATTTTACCATATACGCATCGGGCCCATGTATTTCAGTTCACCATATTTATTAATCGGGTAACCTGACACTCTACTACCAGTAACCCTGCTCCTTCCTATTTTATTTCCAGTGTACCCGACTTACCAATCCACTGTTTACGGGTACCTATGACCACAATGGATCAGGGAGCTAGCTGTAAAAGAAAGACAGACACCAAAATACACTTCTCATTTACTATGTTGCACTCGTATAGTAACCACAGACTCGAAAAGTTTTAAAAACCTTTATCTAAATTTCATCAAGTTCTGAAAGCATTAGGTTCACAGCAATTAAACTGTCCATAACTAAAATTATAAAGAGCACATATCCATATAGGAAGTGAATAAGACCAACCATTTATGAGTCTAAAGGGAAGGTAAGAACAGGGAACATACTAATAAGAAATTTCAGAGCTTGGACTCAGTATAGGTAAAGTAAGAATGTACCATACTAATAAAACGGTGCAATTACTTGAATCGACTAAAGGATGGGTAAAGAAAAGGAACATCTATATATTGTATGAGTAGTACTTAGAACAGTGCTTATAGGATGGGGAAAAATTGGAACATGCTAGTATAACAACTACAATGTAGGCCTTTAACATTTGTCAGCAAAGGGAAGGTAAGGAAAAGGAATAAAGGCAAGTATGAATTTATTCAAAGCAAGGAAATGGAGAATGCAAAAATGGGTTCCCTCACAGTTATATTTACCTAGAACGGTGTGAAGACCAACCCTGGCCACGGGTCAGTCAAGGACAGGAGAAACCCCAAGGAAGGACAGTCGCCAGTAGGCCAGCAGGTGCAGAATGGACACCCCAGGACAGGACAGGAAAACCAGATTAGGATCAGGACAGGACCACCAAGGTAAGACCAGCACCCGCAGTTCGGAAGCAACGCCTGCGCTCCACCCTTTCTGCAGCTATCAGTCAGAACCCCGATTGGGTTATCGAATTCCCCAGCAAAGTGCTCCGCCAGCACTTACGGTTTCAGAACAAAGCTCCCTGGGTCTATGGAAATCACGGACAGAGTGCTCCGCAGCTCTCTGTATCAGTCACCTATTGAGTGCGTTGGGTCAGTGACAGGTCAGCTATTCGGACAAGTCGGACAAATTCTCTAGCTAAACCTAGGCTAGTTATACTGTTTTCGGGTCAGTGTACCACCCCCCAAATGTTGCAAGTGTAAGAATCCCCACTTTCGATTGGTCCTCAAGTAGGATAGGTTAACACACCAATCAGGACAAACATTTACAAGACCAAATTTACATCTTTTGGGACCGCCTATTGAATTTGGGGTTCTCATGACATATTCCACAGAATACAATAGAATCAATACAAATGTTTCAGTTGCAGGACAGTTCAGCTTCATTCTGCTGGGTCGTAGGTCACCTTCCCATGAGCATCTTGACTGTGGCTGCCAGCTGGCTGAGTTCCACTGGTACAAGGTTTTTCTTCCCTCTGCCAGGATGACATGCGCAGTAGGGACTTCTAGTATCTTGTAAGAAGACTTCAGGTCGTGCAAAACTCAGCTGCTCGGGCCATTTATGGTCTACCTAGACGAGCTAGTGCTTCCAATCTGCTGAAGGAATTGCATTGGCTTCCTATAGCCAAAAGGGTGCTGTTTAAAAGCCTGACGCTTACCTATAAGGCCCTCCATGATTTGGGCCCTAGGTATATTAGAAAGCGCCTTGCTTTGTACCAACCGAGCAGAGCTCTTCGCTCCGCCTCCTTGTCTACAATGCGCGTTCCATCCATCAAACGAGCCAGACAAGGGGGGCGTTCGTTTCATTACCTGGCCCCACGTGCTTGGAATGAACTTCCAATTGCTCTTAGACAGGCCCCTAGTCTGTTGTCTTTTAGAAAGGCATTAAAAACATGGCTTTTTATTTAGGAATCGTGTTGTCTTTTATTTTCAGTTATGTTTCCTTTCCATTAAAGGTCCTCTTCGCCAAAGCGCCGGGACACTCCATTGTGAGTAGCCGTTGCGCTATAGAAGAGCCAATTAACATAACATAACATAACATAACAAGATGGGGTTTGGACTCCCTCCCATGGCCATGGGTTACGATACATGAAAAGTAAGCGAAAACAAATTAAAACACAGAAATAAATGAATACACTGTATACCAGGAATCCCTATATGACTCCCCTTACTTTATACTAACTTATAGCATTAATATTAGTGCAAACGAACAGAAAGGCAGAATGCGATAGTGCAAGCTTCGGCATGTGAGAGCACAAAGTGGCCATCTTAATGCTACTGCGCAAGCGCAAAGAATCCCACCAGAACTGCGAGTACGTCACGTCACGTGATTGTGACCAACGCATGCGCAGAAGAAAACCCCGCCAAGCAGCGGCCATTTTAATGGCAAGCTTATTAACGTTAATAAACACATAGGCAAGCGTCACTGGGACACCCCGTGTAATGTAAAATGTGCAATATTAGTAACACAAACAGGTTGAATTAGTTCGTTAGGGTTATTCGAGGTTCATGAATACAAGCAAGCCGCTTTACGTGCGAATTCTTGCTCCATCACCACCATCAGTGCTTCTGAATTCTCCAGGGAGTTCAATCTGGAAATGTGATTGTGGTTAGTCTGGTCAGGGCCAGAGTGGCTAACTGGCATTTCGTTATAAATACTTAATGCAAAAACAAATGGTTATAAAATATGCTTCAAAACCATTTCTTTTTGCTTAGTTTATTTAAAAGTGCTGCAAGTAGAAAATTTGATAGCAGGTCACCAGCAACAAAACCAGCCCCCACATCAAAATGCCCAATACCCAGTCCAGCCCTGTCGCTGTACCTATCTGCGACAATGCCCTGATCACCTTCAATTCAGAAGGCTTCTCAAAACTGTATTATTCTAATTTGCCCCCCTTATTGGCCTTTTGTAGCACGTCCATAGCGCAGAGATACCCCTTTGGGGGTGATTCCGGCGCTCTACAAAAATAAAAAAATAAAATAAAAATATAACTGTAGTCTTTTCAGAGTCTGGACAACAGCCAAAAACCCACCCTTAATCACAGACCATTTTAGGTACTGCTCCAGACAGCTGTTTGGGAGCCCTCATGATACCAATATTTTAAAAAGTACAGGTGAAACGTAGTACACAGAGAGTGGGTTTTGGGTCATTCCACTTCAGCTAATGGTTTTCTAAGGTTTTTCATGGTAAAGCAGTGCATGGATGGGCTGTCCTTAAAGGCCATGAGATTTTGAGGTTGGTTTTCCCTTTGGGGATGGTGTTGAAGGAGTCCTTCCTCTGGATAGACAGCAGAAGCAATATGATGTATAGCTTGTAATTCAGAGTCACCATGTGTACTTCAAAATTCAAATGTTCATGAGATGACAAACACCAGCAAAATACACTGAGCAATCCTGCCCTGGAGACTCATCCCCCCACAGCCACCTTAATCCACCCGCAAGAACGTGTATCTCTTTTTAAGGACCAAGGCCTAGTTGGGCAAGGCTCTAGCATTATACCCCTATGACAGGCCCACTCCTTACATATCTTGTGATGTTTCTGGAGGCAACCTCTCGCTATGTAGATCGAGTGCTCCAAACCCTTGCAATAATCCATGCAGTTGGCCCATTTACTAACAGATAAGGCCTCCGGATCCTTCCACGCCTTTGCTATGTCTCGGTTGACAATCACCAGGCTGAGCTAGAGCAACACCCTCTGGTACCTTTCCCCCTAATGCCTTCTGTACTATGTAAGATACTTAATTTTGGGTCTTTAGGTATTTTCATGCCCATTATTGTCTCCAAGATACAAAGTCCCCCTCTCCAAATGGGCAAAAGGACAGGGTGTAATGGTATCCAGGCAGGTTCCGCTGGAGCGTCAGGAATCCGAAGACAATTCCACAGCCTTCCCCTACGGCCTTCCGACTCTATCAAACACTAGAGTATCGAGAGGCTCGCCAGGGGAAAACATGGAGACAAAACAAGGAAAGGTTGGGAAGAAACAAAGGAAGACTTGACTGTAATCTTCTGCGTGATTGGACAACCCGCTGTGAGGAATTCAGGAGGACGTCGGGCTGAAAGAAATATATGTTATCTAACAAAAGCTTCTACTATACATAAGCCTTTATGTTTCTCTATATCAATATGACATACCACCAATGTTTTGTCTGATGTTCAGGACAGGTGTACAGGATGTGTAGAAATTCGTCTTGAGCTAAAACTAGAGTGATGGAACAAGATTGAGTGATAACTCCCTTCCAACAATGAACATATACTGTAAGTTCCTAAGCAAAACACTCTCACTTGTTTTGATGCACAAGACTGTCCAACGTATGTGGTACTCAACAGTACACTTGACAAGCATTCAATGCCAACACCAGCACAGGGCAATGGAAATGTACAGAACAAAACACATGTATGAGAACCAATAATCATCAAATGCCTTGAATAAACAAATAGGCAGCGCACAGCGCTGTTACCGTGATTCTTTGACGAGTATGTGATATCTTGCACCTCAATTTGAATCCACGCAAGTATCCCCAAGTACAGAAGATAGCTGGCCCAGATGATGGATGATGAAGGGCTAGCTGTAATGCAGTCAAGTAAGGAATGGAAGGGACAAATAAAGTGGACTTGCCTAATGGCAGAGGACAAGCCCAGCCTACAGGCGTACGCTGTGCAAAAATAACCTAAATAGAGGGAAATCCCCAGGCCACCCGGCCGGACGGCGGAGACCAAGCCCGGCCGTCGGGCGGAGTAGCAGCGAGGAGGCAAACGAAGGCAAGAAGCACTTGCTCGACCAGACAGCGGAGACTAAGCCCGGCCGTCAGGTGAAGCAGCAAACAAATAGGTAAATGAGGGCAGGGATGCGTAGCCCGACCGGACGGCGGAGACCAAGCCCGGCCGTCAGGCGAAGCAGCAAACAAATAGGTAAATGAGGGCAGGGATGCGTAGCCCGGCCGGACGGCGGAGACCAAGCCCGGCCGTCGGGCAGAGCAACAAACGGGAGTGGGAGCAGAGCAACAGTGCCCGGCCGGACGACGGAGACTAAGCCCGGCCGTCGGGCGGAGCATAGAAAGGGGAGACGAGTTAGCGAGCTCCAACAGAGTGGCAAGTGGGAGCCTAGTAAACACGTCCAGAACACGAAGGACAGAACACTTCCTTCTGAGCACACCAAGCGGAAGAGGACAAAAACCGGAAGTCAGGCACAAGGAACAGGACGGAACTGGAACACGGAGCTAGACGCAAGAACTTAAAGCGTCGCTCCCAGGGCTCATTTCTGATTTATAGTGGCTTGGTCTTAAAGGGACAGTACATGTACTTCTCGGGGCATGACACAGGGCAGGGTCAGAACATGTTCATTAAATCACCATTGGGGTCATCACACCATGGACAACTTCCCATCATAATCCCATTTTGCACAGGCTTGCCCTAGTGAAATATGTGTGATGTAGCAATTTTAGTTGAATTAATCTGAACTTGGAGGCTATCACCGCATCCCTGGGGGCGTCCTCCACCTCGATACGGTCCTCACCCTCTAGTGAACCCTGATCTCGCTCCCACAAGTTCCTCCCGATCACCAGCGGGTCAGGCTGATAATGAAGTAGCATTTGATAAATGGCAGAGCGTTTGTGTATTTTGATATTAATGAGTTGGGTCTTAGCTTCCAAGGGGGAAAATTCAGTAATGCTTTTGACGGACTGTAAATAGGGTACTAGCGCATGTCGGAGCTGGAGATAAAGGAAAACTGCAGTTGATATTCCGCTTGTAAGTCATGAAAGGACTTCATGGACCCATGGTGGAGCACATCACCTAACAATGAAATGTATATTTTGTCACAGGCAGAAATACCTCAGAGGGCCATTACCTGCGGGAGCCTATAACCCTCCACAACAGAGTCTTCAAGGTGCGCCTACCCATCCAGCCCATGGATTTCACAGCTTTCCCTCATATTGTCAGCTCCACTCTTGTGGCAGTTGGTAGAGAGGTCACACTATCCCCTCCATAGAGCAAGTGTGGGTGGTTGCTTCGACCCATGGTCCACTCTTCAGTTGCATAAGCCGGATCGTCAAAACCCTCTAACCATCAATTGTTCAGTATAGGAAAGTGTGCAGCCCTATTATAATAGAAGAGTATGTCGGTGTTGGCTATCCCACCATCAAAGGCTGGATGACAACATTTGTCGAGGGAGATCTGGGGGACTCCCCCACCCGAATCAGGGCATTAACTTTGGCAACGAAGGTCCAGCTCACTGGGAATGGGTCATTTTGGAGCAGAGAGAGAAGTTGTGGCAGGGAGATCATCTTAAGGATGACCAAGCGACCCAAAAAGGACAGCGGGAGAGTGGACCAAAACTTTTCAATTGTGGTGAGACTATTGAGTTGGGATTGAAGGTTGGAGCTATATGCCCAAAGCATGTCATTAGCAATGAAAACTCCCAGATAGCTAAAGCCCAGTGGGAGCACCCATAACTCAGGCACCCAAGGCATGGTCGGGGGGCACAGGACGATGGGCTATATGGAAGATTTTGGGCAGAGTAGAACCCTAAGATCTCGAGGATCTGAAGAGCCCCAGGTCCCATCTCCTGAGGGTTATTTTAGAACATCAGGACAACGTTGGCATGAAAGGAGATCCTATCGCTCACCTCCAAAGAACACTTGAAACCATAGAACAGGGCATCCACGCGCACTCATGTTGACAGCGGCTCAATAGCCGAGGCAAAGAGCAAAGGTAAAAGGGGACATTTCTGGCGAGTGCCCCTTCCAATCTGACACAACTCCTCCGACTCGGACCCACGCCGTAAAATTAGAAGTTATACAGAGCTAAAGAATTTAGGTCCAAAGCGAACCAGGAAAGCAAACAGATAGTCCCGGTCTACTGAGTCAAACGCCGTTCTAAAATCTACTGTGAGCATGGCCTGATGACCGGGCAAACACCGACTTAGCTCTATGGCGTTATGAACTCGGCTTCTAATGTGCCAAGTGGCCCACCCAGGCATGATAATCCGGACTGGTCTGCGTGGACAGGTTGGCGGGCACTCTCGTATGTCTAGTAGTGAGCAACTTAGCCCATATTTTGACCTCTGAATTTAGTAAGTAGTTCGAACAGCTCCCACTAACAAAAAGCTAGACCTATTACCTTTATCACTGCATATTTAAGAAAAGCGAGACATATTGGCTTTCCCAGTGCTTGTTGCCTTTAAGTAGGACTCTTCATGAATAGGTACATGAGGTTTTTCCAACTTCTGACTGAGAAAGGCCTCCACCTCAACATCTGAAACTTCAGTCTACATGGTCGAAGTCAGTACTGCAGCTTGACACATCTCTTCAGTGCTTTAGCATTCGAATTCGGGGTTGGCTTTGGTCTACTTCAATGGGCAGCAATTGTAAGCAGTCATCTTGCTTTTCAAAGGAGCCATCTTGTTTTGTTAAACATCCCACCTCGTGGTGGAGACACTAAAATCCAGATGTTTTGTTCACAAGCAATCTATTCCCTGTCAAACATTGTATGCAACCCCACGAGTGTTTCAATTGTTGTTTGAAATAAATGCACATTTGAAGCTACTATTTCGCATCTATTGATTTGATTAGTGAAGGTGCTGTGTTTTTACTTGAATACTGCCCAATTGATTCAAAAGCGTTCTCAGACTTTGAGCAATTTCTTCAAACTGTGACTCACAGCCCATTAGAAAAGTAGAAAAAGCAGTCTTTGGGTCTACAGGGCACAGCTGGAGCAGTAATACCAAGGTGACAGTAACATGAATGTGAAATATTAAGATTACAGCCTCATCAATACAGTATGGTCATCGATCTCTTAAAATGTGCAAAACACCCGAACCCACAAGCAAGAACTGTACGGTAAGGAAACTACTCGAACCTAGTCATTGTAATGTTCTACATTATGGTTGTCTTGATTTTTAACGTTGTTGGAAAGGCGATCCCAGGGGAGACAGAAGGTGTCTGACTGCCTGCCCCGAGACCCCACTCTCGCTATGGAATAGGCCGAGCGCCGTAGGGAGGCCTCCTTGGCGAGGCTCCTCTCCTACAATCGTAACAGCAGAGCAACCACACTACTTACAGAAGGACACCACACAAGAGGAAAGTTCACACGATTCTTTATATAAGTAATTAAAACAGGCTCTTGGCGAGCTGGGTAGGTAAGGATCGGGGATCCGTAAAGTCTTGGTTCAGAAAAGGGGGGGGGGGTAGCGTGATCGTCTTGGCACCAACGGGTGCGAGGATAGTTCTCCGTGGAGCAGGCCGCGACAGCGTCAGCAGGGCCTCGAAGGTGGTTCAGCTTGGGCAGGCCGCGACAGCGTCAGCAGGGCCTCGAAGGTGGTTCAGCTTGGGCAGGCCGCGACAGCGTCAGCAGGGCCTCGAAGGTGGTTCAGCTTGGGCAGGCCGCGGATAGCGTCAGCAGGGTCTCGGAGATGGTTCCGCTTGGGCAGGCCGCGACAGCGTCAGCAGGGCCTCGGAGATGGTTCCAGGTACAAGAGTTCGGATCAGGATCAGCCGCGACGAGGTAAGCAGGGCTTCGACTCCAAGATACAACTACCCCCCTGATCCAGGGCTGGCCCAGATATAGGACTGGAGTCCTTTGATGTCCGGACCCTCGCGCCTGGGGGTCAGAGGGGCCGGGATGAAGGTGTCCAGACACCCAGCAGGGGGGTGGAGCCAGCGCCCAGGGAGGCTGGAGGGCGATCGATACCAGGCGTCCGGGGACGGCTGGAGGGCCATCGAAACTTCCCGCCTCTCGGATCTGTCAAGTGGCCACTCGACCACCTGGGAGGATCTTGGTGCCCCGATGTCGGGGCTTCGCTGGGGCCGGGGCCAGGGTGGCTGCGGCCACGTGCTCGGGACGTGGTGGGCCCAAGATGGAGTCGGGCCAAAGATGGGGCCAGGCATGGTTGCCGGACCGGCGGTGTTGGCGAGCAGGGCCCGCTGGGGTGCCAGGAAGGGGGAGAGCCGTAGGTTGCCAGGGGGCGGCTCTCCTGGCGGGTTCGGGAATGTTCGTGTCAGGGGGGTCGACAGCAGGTCGACGGCGGCCCGATGTCGCCCGGGGCCCGCCATGCGGGAGGGGTAGGCCCACACCACGAGGCCGGGTCCAACAAACGTTCTCATCGTTTTCATCCCCTTTCCAGCACACTAATTACAAGTAGAATATAGTACAATTCTTTATTATGAAACACAAACAAATTGTTTGTAGTATACCTGGTATGTTCTACAATGGGGGATTTCTGTGCTTGTGAAGAGAAAACCCAAAAGGGTGTGCTCCCCATAAAAAAAGAGGAAAAATACTTTTCTGCTTTCAGGAAATGTACATATATGCATCTGTAAGAAACTGGGTTTCTGGTTGGCAGAGGTATGCACCCTGTTCCAGCAGAAACTACAATCCTAGTCAGGGTAAGTCACAAACATGCCCTAAATTAACCTGTGCTCACCCACCAGTAGCTTGACACAGAGCAGTCAGGCTTTACTTAAGAGGCAATGTATAAAGTATTTGTGCAATACTTCAAACATTTAAACAGTAAGAACACCACAAACTGAAGATACCATACCTGGTTAGAAACATAGAGCTTAATTTACTAAACACAACAAGACCAAAACGACAAAATTCCAATAAGTGGAACCTGAGTTATCAATTTTTAAAGAATAAACGGAAATGTAGTGCTTGAAAGCATAAAGCGCCAACCAGGGCTATCTGGTTGCTCTTAGACCGGGTCTAATCCAAAAGTTAAGGCCGGCCGCAATGGAGCACAGGTCGTATACAGGGATCAGCCCTTACCCACTGCAAAGTACGTTGGTTTCTTTGTCATCGAAGATCAGATGGGGAGTGCAGGCTACGCGATGATACATTATCCTCGATCCACTAAGGAAGATGATTTGTTGGTTCTGAGCCCTGTAATGGCGATGATGCATCAAGAATGGGGTCGATGGGCCGCGCAGTCCGCATTGTGTTGGAGTCGATCCTCACAACGGTGGCGATGCATCCACATCGGAGGAGATACACCGGTTCCGAGTCCTTGCATCAACAGCGATGCGTGGATTCTGCTGGGGCAGCACTTCAAACCCACTTCCAAGGGTGCAGAACTGGGTTGGCACCAATTGGCAGGACAGACTCACAGATGGCAGAGTTCAGGTGTTGCAGCAGGAGAGTTGGAAGTCTTTTATATCCCTGAGACTTCAATTAGGAGGCAAGCTCTTGGAGTCACTCTGGTTCTGGGTTCAAGAGAAGTGGGTCCAGTCCTTCTCACCCAGGCAAGGAGGGCAGCATGCAGCAGGACCACACAGCAAGAACACAGTTTTTCCAGAGCAGAAGTCCATTAGAGTCGAAGTCAAGATGGCGGCGGAGTGAGCAGGCGCACCAATCTCGCTCCAGGTCCTGAGGAATATCTGATGGCTAGCTGCTTCTTTTACCGCTTTGCTCCGGTGTTTTAAGTTTAAAAATTCAACTCCGAGAGTGGTGAATTAGAAAAAAAAAAGCGAAGATTATTTTCGAGATTGGGAGCTTCAAACCTGGGAGCAAGGATTGTTTCTCTCCCGTTTCGTCCTCCGTCTGTCGGCTGTCGGCTGTTGGCTGCCCCGGCCCCAGGCCCCGGCCTCACTGGACTTATTGGGTCTTGTGTTGCGGGTTTGCGTGCTGTGCACGGTGCGCACAGAGCACGCACCTTTTTCTTCTTTGCAGGGGAGGGCTGCATTCGGCAAACAAACGCTGTGGCTGGGCAATTTTCGGGACTTCGATTGCTCCGTGTACGCCAGCGATCAGGTCTCCCTTTGCTCTGCTTGTCTGTTGCCGATTGCTGATCACCGAGGGAGACGTCATCAGAGCACTGCCTGCTGGGAGCTATATTGGCAGGTTGCCACGCCAGCGGTAGGGAGCGTCTACAAATTACCTACAGCTACCTGTTACCTGCTCACACTGGGGGTTGTAAGGTGAGACACAGAAGGCAACAAAAGCTAACACAGTTAATACAAGCAAAAAAACACGCAAAAATACAAGCAAAAAAAAAAAAAAGGCAAAAGCTTACAAACTTACAAGCTTACAAACTGTCTGTCTATATGAGCATATTTCAGTTTATTCACTCCAGAAAATCGGGGGGGGAGAAATAAACACAAGGAGTGCCTTTGCATAAAAATACATAAAGATAAGCATAGACTGCGTGAAAGCTCAAGAAATTTCGAGTGGAGGACAAAGTTACATAAGATCTCGATAAGACTCTTTAAAGAAAATCAAGAATTGGACTATACTTCAGATTTGTATGACCCCATCGATCTTGAAGGAACTTGCACGTGGTATTAGAATTACAGACTCAAACACAGATTCAAACACGAATAGTACAAAAAATGTCTGAAACAACCACGAGTGAAGCACTCAGCAGAGGAGCGACCCGAGAGAATTTAGAGATGCTCTCAGAGGATGAAGTAACTGAGACGATCGAGGAAAATGAAGCGGCCAAAGCAGTTGCCAAAAGTACATCAGCAACTTGGGATCATGGAAGCAGTCTAAAACAAACGATGACCTGTCAAACAAAAACAATAGATCCACGAGAAGACCAGAAACTAGAGGAATGAAGACACAAGAGGCCAAAGGGGCTAGAAATGGAAATGGAAAAGGAGTTATGGATGATAATATGGATGGCAATGGCAATGGTAAAGCAAATCATAAAAACAACACGGAGAAAACTAAAAGTAAATTATAAAAATGTCACAAAAACTGCTGAGAAGGAGACTGAGAGGGGAAAACAGAAGAAACAAGATCAGTTAAACGAAGGTACCCCCGAAGAAAAGTCCGATGATCAAACTGATGAAAAGATGGAACTTCTGGTTAAAAAGGCTAAAAGATTACAAACTATTAAAAACTTGAAGGCCGCAGCTAAACTAACGGGATCATGTGATGAAACACAACCAAGGATCTCAACTATATTCGTACCAATCTCAAAGGAAGCCTTGAACGAAGGCAGTAAAAAGGATGACAGCAATAGTAACAACATTAGTAACGGGAAGCTACAGGATGCAATGAAGAATAAGCTTCCCGGTGAGGAAATAACTTTATATAGCGGAGGCACAGAAACGACTACAGATGCGGAACTGGATCTGCATTATATGCCCAGTACTGGACAAATCACAACCGGAGATAAAAAATCACAAATTGGGAGCGAAGAATCAACAGAGGGATCTAACTCTGAAATTTATGAAACCGGTCTATCGATCTCCAGTGAAATTGGGGACTCAAGCGCGATCAGCGAGGACGAAATCTCACCTACTGCTAATCTGGAAGTAATCGATTAGACAGATCAGAGAGACACAAAGAACAATAGCGGATCTGGTCGAGACTTGGTATTTAAAAAGAAAGCGGAAGGGAAAAAAATTCAAAACATAGAAAACTCCACAAACCCATGGATGATGAAACAACGGATCAGGGGAGTAACCAGGATCAGACAAAAAAAAAATCTAGACTCTTCCGGAAAAGCTTGACTCCTACATCTATAAGAGACACAGAATTTAAAAACTCGAACAGTGGGGCAGGTGAAAAATACGTTGAGTGAGGTCTTGAAGACCATAAAGGATCTTCACTTAGATGTTAAAACAGACAGCCAAAGGAATCACGAAGCTATCCAACAACTTCAAGGCGCTATCCAGAAGGTGGATAATACTTGCACCGAGATAGTGGATAGAATGGTATCGGTAGAGAGCCGCACAGAAAATCTGGAAGCAGATGTTATCAAACTTCAAAGTAGAGAAAAGGTCCAAGCCGGAGTTATCGAAGATCTAATGACAAAGGTGGAGGATCTTGAGAACCGGGGAGGAGAAATTACCTATGCTTTTTGGGAATTGCAGAAGGTGTAGAGGGAAGTGATCCGAAGGGATATATAATCAACCTCCTAAAATCTTCCATGCCTGAACTTCAAACATGGGAACTAGAACGTGAAGTCCAACGCGCTCATCGTTTTCCTCTAACACTCCCCAAACGATCTCCAAAAGAAAACCAATATCCAAGAGCTATGTGGGTCTGCTTTGGAAATTTTCTCTTCAGAGAAGCAATTTATGACCTGGCCCGACCGATGAGTAAAAAAGAATATCAAGGGAACAAGTTCTTTGTTCGCCCGGATTTTGCTCACGCAACGGTCGAACGTCGCTGGAGGTTGCGGCAACTCTTTGCCCCATTTGAAAAGATCGGAGCAACTGTTCATTTGCTAAACCCAGCACGTTTAAGAGTACTTTATAGAGGAACTTCAAGGAACTTCGTAAGTGAGATCCAAGCGGAGGTGTACTTGCACGAACTTTCTGAATTAAGAAAAGAGGAAGGGAAAAGCTAGCCATCTGAGATGTTATATATTTAAAGTTTCTTGACAAATCAGGCGATCGAGCGAGCGGTGATGTTCGGATCACTCGGCCGCCCACACCTAGGGATCTAGGTCCCAGGATGCCTCAAGAAGTGGTGGGGGGAGGGAAGGGTGAGAGGGTGGGGGGTGGGATGTTCTGCTACAGGGGGGAAAAAAGGGAAAAAATTCATCATCAGGAAAAGAAGAAACTATGGTACAGTGGTGGTGGGAGAGAATCACAGATACTGAAGGAAAAAGGCAGAATGCTTATTAAATGGAACAAGGATAAAAAAAAAAGAACTAGAGAAAAAATGGCTAAAGAAAAAAAGGAAAAACTAAAATTTCATGCGCATAGTCACAATTAATGTCTGTGTTTAAATGAGGCGAGAAAAAGAAGAGAGCTGAAAGAATATTTTAAAATACTGCAAGCAGACTTAATATGCTTGCAGGAAACGCATGTTGAATTCTCGCAGAAATATTTATTAGAGCAATTGGGTTATTCGGTTCTGGTATGCACTACTCAGGGCACGAGGACATGTGGGGTAGCAATATTGGCTCGAGGAAATAGTGATAAGCTGAAAAAACACCAGGCAGATAAACACGGCTGATGGGTTCTGGCTGAATTACAAGTATATAATTTGAATTGTACTTTATGTTCAATTTACGCACCTACTGTGGATGATCCTGATACTTTCAGCCAAATAAATGCACGGCTATCTAACTGGCCACTTTCGATCATAGTGTGCGGTGATTTAAATATAAATGGTCTTTCAGGGTTATGGAAGGATGATGTAGGTAGGTTTAAAGGGAGGAAAAAAAAAGTCATAGAGCACTGGTTAATCTTATGAGAGATAATGGCTTAATTGACACATGGGAGCAGATTATGGGAGGAGGAGGTAGTACATATTATTCGGCTCCACACAAAACAGTAGCAAGGCTTGATTATTTTTTGATCTCACCTGCACTGCTACCGATTGTTACAATCAAAAAATTACCAAGATTAATGTCGGACCACAACCCTTTAGCTTTAGAGATTGTTCTGGCAAATGCAATGTTAAATCTAACTTCTTGGTCATTTGAGAGAGCTTTATTATACGATGTTGATTATGTTGCCCTTATGGAAAATTGGTTAAAAGAATTTTTGGGACATAACAGGGGTACGGCACGACCTTCAGTGGTTTGGGATGCGATGTAGACCGGTATCAGAGGAGAAACTTTAAGCTACTCTCTCAAACGCAATAAAATGCAAAAAGTATTAACAGAGAAGAAGATTAACGTTGTGGTGGATTTGGAGGAAGATCTGATAAAGACTCTAGTAGTGAAAGGGGATGTCACAGAGGTGACTCAAAAATTAGCTATTGCTAAAGCAGCAGTTGGGGGAGTATATAGCTCAAGAGCAGCCGAGAAGTATTAGCAAGAAGAGAAGAGCAATATGAATATAATGAGCAAGTTGGACGCATCTTGGCGATAAGAACTAGACAGGCAGTTACTAAGGGACAGATAACTGAAATGATCACAGAAAGAGGAGTGGTAGTTAAAAACCTAAAGGAACTCTGCGCAGTGTTTCAGAATTTTTATAAGAAACTCTATAATCAAGAGGGAGAAGAGCCAAGAAAGAGTGAAATAGAAAGATATTTGGAAGAGGCTGCACTAGATAAAGTTACGGAGGAAGATAGAATCAGTCTGGAGACAAAATTTACTCGAAAAGAAATTCAACTGGCTTTCAATGGACTACCATCAGGGAAAGCTGTAGGACCTGACCTTATACCCTTAGAATTTTATAAGAAATTCTTTGCAATACTAGAGGGGGATATTGTTACACTTATGATCTCGATCCAGGAAGGAGCTGAACCTCCCGATTCCTGGAGTGAAGCGACAATGGTGGTTTTCTTAAAAAAGAATAACATTTCCACTGACCCCGGGTCATATAGGCCAATTAGCCTGATGAATAGCGATACAAAGGCCTACTCGAAAATATTAGCTAATAGATTGAGCTCGATAATTGGAAAGGTGGTCTCCCCCCGCCAACATGGGTTTATCCCAGGAAGGGGGACAGCCGATCACATTAGAAGAGTTATTACCTTGTTTGATGGAACGACAGCCTCACGAGACCCTATGTCTTTATATTATTAGACACAGAAAAAGCTTTCGATAGGGTCTCGTGGGGTTTTCTTTGGACAACAATGTATAAACTCAACTTTGGGCAAAAGTACATAGGGGGATTGAAAGCGCTGTATAAAAAGCCAGTCATAAAAGTAAGAGTAGCGGGGGAACATAGTAAAAATATTAACATCAAGCGAGGAACTGGACAGAGCTGCCCCTGTTCACCGTTGCTCTTTGCTTGTTACATTGACTCTTTCATAAGACACATAGAAAGAAATATGCTCATATGTCCTATCGTATTGAATGGCTACGAGACAAAAATCTTGGGTTATGCAGATGACCTAGCAGTCACATCACCTACCCCAGCAACAGCGCTAGTGGAAATAGAAAAAGAGGCAAAAAAATATGGGCTTTGGTCTGGGTACAATTTGAACCAGACTAAAACACAGATAGTCATTAACCAATTTGCCATAATAGATGATGTTAGAGTAATAGATTCGGCTGTCTACCTGGGTATAACTATAACATCCAATCTGTCTAAATTAGTGGAGGAAAATCTTACTCCGGTAATTAGAAAGGCTAAACAAGATCTAGATAGGTTGGATAATTTACATCTTACAATAATCGGACGCTGCAATGTAATTAAGATGATGTTTCTTCCCAAAATGTTATATTTCTTTCGAACTATTCCTTTAATATTTCATAATAACTGGTTTAAGGATATTGAAAGGGTCTGTAATCGATTTATATGGGCAAAAGGCAAAACTCGGAGGTCCATAAGAAAGATGGCACTATCTAAGGAAAAGGGAGGTTTAGCAGCTCCAGATTTTAAAGGATATTATCTAGCAGCATCTTTACAGTATGTTAGAGGACTTCTAGGGGGGAATACTAACGATAGATGGCGGGACGGACTTGGTATACCAGATACATATGATTTATTAGTTAGAGACTCCAATAAAGGATTACTTACATTTAAAGAATTTAACTACTATAAAAGAACAAAGTTTAAGGTATTTGCAGCAGCCAAATCGGTATGGTCTATGGTTCGGAAAAAAATCAAGCTGGGACGGATGAGTTTCTATACACCTTTATATAAAAATGAGCTACTCCCTGAAGTGTTTCATGATCAAGTCATGAAAAGATGGGATAGTGCTGGGGTTTGTATTATAGGAGACATTATAGCTGATACGGGTATAATTTCATTTGAAAGGGCTTGTCAAATATATAAGTTAGATCGTAGAGACTTTTTCAAATACCTGCAGATCAGATCAGTAATACAAAGGAAACTGCCATGGGGAGATAATTTTGAAAGAGAAGATTTGATGGAATATATTCGAAAAGAGAAGGGTTGCTCAATTTCACAATTATATGGGGCGCTGAGTGAATGTAAAGAAGAAGACAGGATTAAAAATTTTGCTAAATGGAGGACGAAGTTAAACTTAGTGGGAAACGAGGGGGAAAAATCGCTGCAGTTTGCTAATTCTATTCTTAAAGTTGCTAATTTACAAGCGCAATGCTACAAAACCTTCCATGAATTATATTATACGCCGCATAAAATAGCACAATGGGGGGGAATTAGTGGAATATTTTGTCCCAGATGTCAAAGTACACAAGCTGATACTATCCATATGTTTTCAGCATGTCCAAAATTAAATCCTTTTAAAAAGGCGATCGAAATATTTTTTAGGGACGAATTAAGGATATCGATTGACTTAACAAACGAGATTATGATTTTGGGTGTAGGGAGAGATGGGCAGGATATCCCCATCAAGTATTTTTATATATTGCAATGGCCATATCCCGACTTTGTATAGCAACCCTGTGGAAGGATCCTAATCCCCCGTCATTTAACCAATGGCTCATAAGAATGTTGTCAATGTATACATTGGAGAAATCATTGTATGAAAGAAAAGGTCGTAAAGCGATGCAACTAGGTAAACAGGTCTGGGCACCGGTAGAGCATTGGAAATTAAGAATAGAGGGGTAATCTATTTTACAATATTAGTTTATAACATTATAATAATTCTTACTTTTTGTTTCTTGTTTTTATGTACTTTAGCTCGTTTGTGTAAAGACTTACATGACCTGTGAAATTATTTTTTGTCTTGTTCACAATGATGCATATCTGCTAAAAGAAATGTATATTTGGAATGAAATAATTGATTGTAATCATGTGGAACTGTACTCTCTGATGATGATTAATAAAAAAAATTATAAAAGAAAAGTAGAAAAAGCAGTCTTTGGGTCTACAGGGCACAGCTGGAGCAGTAATACCAAGGTGACAGTAACATGAATGTGAAATATTAAGATTACAGCCTCATCAATACAGTATGGTCATCGATCTCTTAAAATGTGCAAAACACCCGAACCCACAAGCAAGAACTGTACGGTAAGGAAACTACTCAAACCTAGTCATTATAATGTTCTACATTATGGTTGTCTTGATTTTTAACGTATTCATCGTTTTCATCCCCTTTCCAGCATACTAATTGCAAGTAGAATATATTACAATTCTTTATTATGAAACACAAACAAATTGTTTGTAGTATACCTGGTATGTTCTACAATGGGGGATTTCTGTGCTTGTGAAGAGAAAACCCAAAAGGGTGTGCTCCCCATAAAAAAAGAGTAAAAATACTTTTCTGCTTTCAGGAAATGTACATATATGCATCTGTAAGAAACTGGGTTTGTGGTTGGCAGAGGTATGCACCCTGTTCCAGCAGAAACTACAATCCTAGTCAGGGTAAGTCACAAACACGCCCTAAATTAACCTGTGCTCACCCACCAGTAGCTTGACACAGAGCAGTCAGGCTTTACTTAAGAGGCAATGTATAATGTATTTGTGCAATACTTCAAACATTTAAACAGTAAGAACACCACAAACTGAAGATACCACACCTGGTTAGAAACATAGAGCTTAATTTACTAAACACAACAAGACCAAAACGACAAAATTCCAATAAGTGGAACCTGAGTTATCAGTTTTTAAAGAATAAACGGAAATGTAGTGCTTGAAAGCATAAAGCGCCAACCGGGGCTATCTGGTTGCTCTTAGACCGGGTCTAATCCAAAAGTTAAGGCCGGCCGCAATGGAGCACAGGTCGTATACAGGGATCAGCCTTTACCCACTGCAAAGTAGGTTGGTTTCTTTGTCATCGAAGATCAGATGGGGAGTGCAGGCTACGTGATGATACATTATCCTCGTTCCACTAAGGAAGATGATTTGTTGGTTCTGAGCCCTGTAATGGCGATGATGCATCAAGAATGGGGTCGATGGGCCGCACAGTCCGCATTGTGTTGGAGTCGATCCTCACAACGGTGGCGATGCATTCACATCGGAGGAGATACACCGGTTCCGAGTCCTTGCATCAACAGCGATGCGTGGATTCTGCTGGGGCAGCACTTCAAACCCACTTCCAAGGTTGCAGAACTGGGTTGGCACCACTTGGCAGGACAGACTCACAGATGGCAGAGTTCAGGTGTTGCAGCAGGAGAGTTGGAAGTCTTTTATATCCCTGAGACTTCAATCAGGAGGCAAGCTCTTGGAGTCACTCTGGTTCTGGGTTCAAGAGAAGTGGGTCCAGTCCTTCTCACCCAGGCAAGGAGGGCAGCATGCAGCAGGACCACACAGCAAGAACACAGTTTTTCTAGAGCAGAAGTCCATTAGAGTCGAAGTCCTCCAGCAGCACAGCAGTTCTTCTTCCTGTCAGAGTATCAACAGGTCCAGAAGTGTTCTGAAGTTGTAGGGTCAGAATTCCAATTCTTACACCCAGTGGTGCCTTTGAAGTGGGGAGAGACTACAGAGAAGGACTTTGAAGTGCACAGCGGTCCTCCCTTTTTGCCCTGGCTCCAGACTCACTACAAGGGATTAAGCAGTGGTTTGTGTGGGAGAAGGACACAGTCTATTCAGGTGTAAGTGTGAGGCTGCGTACTGCTCCTCCCTCCCATCCTGCCCAGGATGGCTCATCAGGATGTGGATGGTCCATCAAGTCACACCTAAGCTTCCTTTGTGTGTGGCTGTTTGGAGGAAAAGCACAAAGCCCAGCTGTCATCCACCCAGACGTGTATTGGAGACAGGCTGCAGGACCACAGGGCAAGAGCAGAAAAATGCCATCTTTCTAAAATTTCTGGGGAATACCTGACTACTGGTTTAGAGTGTTGTTATTTGATTTGAACAAACACTATAAGACCCAATGTTTTAATCCACTTGGATCTGATTATCCATTACATTTTTCTTTTTAAATTCAAGACACTTTTATGTAATTTCAAAAAAGTCTGAATATCAGGAAGACACGTGTTCATTTGAACATTAATAAACAAAATTGCATACAACATGTACACATACAATTATAATACTGTGACTAAACTTTGTGAAACATGTGCAACATACAACAATGCACCTATCTCTTCACCCACTAGTTTTTACTAGTGCTTTTAAACAATACCTTTTTGCAAAAAAATTGAATACAGATGTCATCATATTTGAATTTCACATGTTTAAATGATTTTGTTTTCAAACAAACAAGCTGTTTGTTTGAAAACATAATCATTTAAACATATGAAATAAAAACGTCTGAATATCAGGAAGACACTTATTCCTTTGAACATTAATAAACACAATTACATACAACATGTACACATACAATGATAATACTGTGACTAAACTTTGTGAAACATTTACAACATACAACCACGCACCTATCTCTTCACCCACTAGTTTTCACTAGCGCTTTTAAACATAACCTTTTTGCAAAAAAATTGAAGACAGATGTCATCATATTTGAATTTCACGTGTTTAAATGATTATGTTTTCAAACAAACAAGCTGTTTGTTTGAAAATGTAATCATTTAAACAAGTGAAATTGAAATATGATGACATCTGTCTTCAATTATTTTGCAAAAAGGTTATGTTTAAAAGCGCTAGTGAAACCTAGTGGGTGAATAGATAGGTGCATTGTTGTATGTTGTAAATGTTTCACAAAGTTTAGTCACAGTATTATCATTGTATGTGTACATGTTGTATGTCATTTTGTTTATTAATGTTCAAATGAACAAGTGTCTTCCTGGTATTCAGACATTTTTGAATTGACATTAAAGTGTCTTGAATTTAAAAAGAAAAATTAAATGGATAATCAGATTCAAGAGGATTAAAACATTGGGTCTTATGGTGTTTGTTCAAATCAAATAACAGCACTCTAAACCAGTAGTCAGGTATTCCCCAGAATTTGTATGTGACAAGGCCCTACCGTGCTACTGTCCCAGGGCCTATCCTCCTTTGACACAATCTTTCTAAAAGTGGCATTTTTTATAATTGTAATGATAAATTTGGCTTTGCCATTAAAAAGATTTATCATTATAATTCCAAGGGTGCTAAAGATGACAGATCTACCTCCTTTCAATTGGGAGTTACAGCTTATTAGATGTAACAAGGAATCCCTATGGGAGGCGTAGGCCTCATAGTAGTGAAAAACAAATTTGGCAGTAAACTCAAAAGTCCTTGGCCTACCTTTTATTTACACAGCACCCTGCCCTATAGGCTACTTAGGGCCTACCTTCGTGGTGACGTGTAATAAAAGGGGAGTTTAAGCCTTGGCAAGGGGTTTTAAATGACAAGTTGACCTGGCATTGTAACTGCACACACAGGCTCTACAGTGGCAGGCCAGAGACATGTTTACTTAATTGGGTGGCACAATCAGGGCTACAGGTCCACCAGCTTTTAATTCACAGGCCCTGGGCACAGGTACTGCACTGTACTATGGACTTATAGGTAAATTAAACATGGCACTTTTGAATTGGCCAGCAGTGGTAATGTTCACAGAGCCCTAAGGCAAAAAAAGAATATTGGAGGTGAACAGGCAAAAAGTTTGGAGGAAGACCACCTGAAAGCTGACAGGTCTAACAGCATCTATATTTTCGGCATTATATGAATTTCAACAAATCGATTAATAAACGTAGGCAAGCAAACATATGGTTACTCATCCTACATTTACTCATGCAAATTCCTAAGGTCATGCACACACATGACATTTAACATGCATATTTGCCCAAGTGGAAATGTGCCTAAGTAGATATTTTGCTTATGGAAATACCTGTGTGAGTAAGCTTGCCTACATCTTAAAATAGTGAATGATGATTCGCACGCATATGCGATGTACTGGAAGAATTTTGTAGGGAGGGAATCTGTGCAGTATGTGTGCGTGGAGTAAAATCCATGTAGTAGCTATTGGTTGCTATACATATATGCAACCCAATCACTATTATCTAGATGTAGCCCTAAAGACACATACATATAAAAAACGGACAAGCCATGGGCCTCCTTGTTGTTTGCTGTAGAGTGACACACTATTGAACTCTGCCAATGAAGTTAAAACCTTAAAGAGTGAGAGAAGCTTTACAGAGGAAGAGACAGATTTTACAGGTCATTCTATTGTGGAACATGTCGGTGAGCTAATCAATGTCCTCTCACGGCATCTGGCTATTTTGTGCTCTAGCAATGATCATTCATATTTTCTATAGTACATGAATACATATATAGGCTGAATTGATATAATTGCAGTTTAAACGAATTTCGTATGACAAGTAGAAATGTGTTTAATAATGTGTTCTTGTTATTCCACATTTCCATATAAAACACCATTTTAGACAAAATGGATGCAATCACTGTCATTCGCTCCTGCTTTCCCCCTGCACAGATTTTCTTCCCACAGGCTCCGCAGAACATAGTCAAGCTGACATGTAGTTGTTTATTCCACTGATTATATTGCTTTCGATTAACTTTTCCTTGTTCTCTATGGCTTGTAACATTACCAAGGTCCCTTCCACTGCCTTCCATTGTGATCACTAGTCTGTTTATTCTCTGAAAGTTCCATTGTTTTAATGTTTCATATTAGTCAGAACATCTCCAGATGAAATTAGAATACAGTGTGCTGAATACCATTTTTCTCTGGTTCTGATTTGCTAAAGAAACTATAATTAACTTTAGCTCACACCACAATGACCTTTCAATCCTCCTAATTTGGTATGCAAGAATTGTGTATAATACATCTTGATTTTTGGGATGAGCCAGAAGATTTTCTTATGCTACTATGGATGCTGCCCAACTTCCTTTTTGTTTTAACACCTCATTTGGGTCTTACAATAATTTCAGATTTTTAACATACTCTGAATACCTGTGCACATGAGAGCCTTAATGGACTAAAGGTTATCACTTATTTGAATTTTGTATTAAAACTCTAACTTTTATCGATCTAGAACTCAATTATTAAGTGAGCCCCATCAATTATTAGAATTCTTAACTCTGCTAATTGATGTTTAGGGGGTGCCTTGTTGCGCAATTCCACCTGTGGGAGAACTGGATGAGGTACATTTTTGAGGTGTTCACATTTTTGGGGTGTCTAAATTTTGGGGTATGGTTTTGCACCCACACCACTGCACCACAACTACATACAATCCACTGCATGTTGTTGTGTTGTATTGTAGCATTTCAATTGTCTTTTCTTTGGCTTTCTCTTCCTATGAGGTCGGTTCCTTTTAAGCACATAAAAGGGAGCATTAGAAAAGGCAAGATATGTTGTGGTACTATGTTGTGGTACATTTGTTCCCATACTTTTTGTTCCGATCTTCACCCCCCTTGCTATACATTTTTGTCCCTCATTTTTATCAGCAGTTTGGAGTCTTTCTTTGAAATTATCCTCTTTCATCTGTTATCTTTCTTTGCATCTCCTGCTATTGTCATTTTTCCTCAAGCAGTTTGGATCAACTCCCTTGTGGAACTTCTGACTCTGGAATTGCACCTTGCTCTGCTTTTTTGTCCTTCATGATGTCAGGGGGAGTTTGTTGCATTATTGATTTCACCAAAGCAGCAATCAAAAACTACATAAAGTGCCAAATTAGATTTTGTTTCCCCATTGTCAGTTTTTACTCTTAGCTGTGATCCATTAAAAGAGATATCTGTCACCTTTTCACATATAATATTCTGTGCAGAGTGGCACCATGGCTACTTGGAGGAGCTGCTCTTTCATCAACCAATCTCGAAGGGCTGTCGACAGACCTACTTCACAGATTGCAAAACCACCAGTTTAATAGGTTTTCTATGTCCTGCACAGGATCCATTGAATTACAACAATTGAGCCTGGAGAATTTGGCACTTAAAAAAGAGCTTAGTTACGTTCTACCCCTATCCCAGTACATTCCTGAGAACTTGAAAAACAACCTCACTATGTGAGTAGGGGACAGACCTTGATGGGGTGGGGCCTCCTGCATAGAAGTACCTACACGCACTTTTGAACCCCGCCCTGCTCCCAAGCCCCCTTCTTCAACAAAACAAATGCTTGCTGAGGCATGTGGCAATGTCCTGGGATGTTTTCACACCCCTTAATGGACCTCGACAGTGCAAAGCCTTGGAAAACGAGCTGAAATTCACTCTGCAGTGGTTTTCAGCTCGTTTTCCCTGCCACCCAGTAATATTAGCTCCTCACCGGGAGACCCAGGTGGCACCATCGCGTAAGTTGGCAGGTATGCCAGTAGTTCCTTGAAGTGCCCCTCACTTTTCTTGGGATACAATTAAGATTCGAGAATGTTTGGACACTCCTACAGTGCATTTGCTATTGTGCACAGTTTTTTAATCAGGATCACATAAAAGTGAGTTTTTTTATTAGTTGCATCTCTGATCATGCTTTGGCTATGTCAACTCCATAAATAACGTTTAATGTTAATTTGCAGTCTTATGATGTATTTTGTTGGATTTTAAGAAGGTGTTTGAACTGAATTGATTAAGAGTATTCCACTGAATAGGTCGTATGTGATTTTCAGAAAAGAACAATGAATTACCTAACTCATCCTCGAAAATTGGCTTCTGAAACTCCAGAGGCATAAAGATCTCAAATGTGTCTGTTTCATCATGGAATAAGAGAAGAGATAAAGCACAATCTAGTCCAATTTCAGCGTCCACCCTCTTTTTCTAAACTTATTGATTTTACACTTTTTTGGGCATTCATTACAAGAAAGACAAAGGGTCATATAGGAAGTTTTATGTGTTACTCTCTGAGAAAGAGAAATCCATTTCAAATGCTTTTGCAATTTGCACAGGTGTTGGGACAGAAATGTCCTCTGTGTAGCATACAGTCGTGGCTCCTACCCCAGTGCCCAACGGTGAGAATCTGACATCTTGGTTCTTGGATTATCGGATTAAGTACTCCACCCCAGTTTAGGAGTTTGAATGCTTGCCACCATCCGAAGGGCTGTCTTGGGCTTGATCACAGTTCTTATAAACTTGCTGTAAACAGAATACTTGATGGGTAGTACGATTATTGTGTAATGCTGTTTGGATTGTGCAGTGCTCCTGCTGTTTGTCAGCCCTTCATGGATTGGATATTCAATCAGTGGCGGCTCGCGGTGGTAACGCTGTGGGGCGGGGAGGCAGGGATGGGGCTGGGTGGGGGTATTGGAGTCCGACATACGACGGCAGATATTTATTTATGTTTACCTTTGCTGTCGTATGTCGGACTCCAGTACCCCTCCACTCAGCCCCGCCCCGCCTCCCCGCCCCACAGTACCCCTCCACTCAGCCCCGCCCAGCCTCCCCGCCCCAGAGCATTACCTCTGGAAGCCGCCACTGGATATTCCCTGGTATGATGAATCAGTTTGTCCTGTTGTACATGATGATATTCTAGTGCATTCCAATACCTTTATCATATCAAAGGCACGTGGGTTTGGCCCTATCTAAGCTTCAGCAATATCATTTATAACTGTACACCAGAGAAATGTGAGTTTCAAAAGACAGAGGTTTAGCACCTTGGATTTAGAATAAGTGACTCTGGTTTGTCAGTGAATCCTAAGAAGGTTGTTCCTGATTTGGTTCCCTCGTTTCAATGAAATGAGTTATATTTTAGCCAAGAAGTTATTTTTTATTCCCTATAAGGATCTGCAAGTTCAACAGCTGTAGGTTCTCTATGGGGGCGTTGCCCACTGCCCTCAGGCCCCATATTAAATGATTACATTTCCCAGCTGCTTCCATTGTTTATTAGCCACAGCAGTGCTTGGCATGGCCCAGGCAAAGATTTCCATTTTGTAAAGTCAGGTGAGGTGGGACGGAGTCGGATGTGGCTGGGTGGGGGGGCGGAGCTTGAACGGTGGTTGAATGTGACACAGCGCCGGACCTCCTTGGGGTGAAGTGCGCATGTCGGGTTGGACGGGTGCCTTGCTCTGACCAGCCTGATATGCGCACTGAAACCTTGCCCACCTGCAATGCTAGGAGCCTGGGGGATTACATCCACAGACCCCAAGTCTCCAAAGCTGGCAGCCCCTGACTGAGCCAATCCTCGCACTGCTCTCATGCTGTTTACAGCAAGCGAGTAGCATCTAGATTGGCTCAAGAGTCACGGGGTGGGACTGGAGGGAGAGCTGGTGAATCAGGGCCGGCTTTAGGGCAGTGCAACCGGTGCGGCCGCACTGGGCGCTGGCCTGTGGATGGGGCGCTGACCTCAGGTGGGGATACTGGGTTTGGCAATAATTTATGGTTTAAGAGATGAGGGGCATTTTTGCCCGTTGAACGTGAGAGAATCGGAGGAGGAGATATTATGCGGCTGCCCAAGGCCCACGCAGGAGGCCATCCTAAGTGGGCGGCCCCTTTAGTGCCATTTGGGCACCAACCCACCCCCTCTTAGGATGGGACTCGGGGAGGAGTACCCCTTTGCCTGTGGCGCGCAAGGCGCGTCATTTCCTGCGCAACATAGGTACTAGGGGGGAGGGTATATATGCCTCCCTCGGCCATCCTGGCATCCTGTTGCGCCATTCACGCCGTCTGTAAGATTAGTGCAACCATTTTGCCACATCATTGGTCGCCATGCATCTGATAATCATGATGATTACACTTTAGGACAACATGTATTATTTGCCAGGGATTACCCACCCCCAGGGTCAGTTACAAATTACCAACAGGGTTTCAGGAGTGCAGTAGCTTTAACTAGGTAACCTAGCGGAGGCGTGGCCAAGCACCGTGGCCGACAGGACGTGAGCTCCCTTAGCTCCCGGCCAGCCCAGCTTACTAATCCTGATTATTAGCAGATCCTGGTGTGCTTGGACCGAAAACGTTGTGGGTCCGAAGACTCGTTCGCCTGGGGCTCCTTCCGGTGTCGAGGGTTGAAGCGGCAGACGGCAGCAGACCGGGAGAGGTGGGCGGACCGAGCCTGTGGACCGCCGGCGCGGAAGCTATGCGAGGCGCCGGTGCTGCGGCCTACTCGCGGCCTGCCGCCGAGGCTCTCTGTGGCCGCGGCGTCGATCTATGGGGGAGTGGAGGTCGAGCCTGTGAACACCCGGACCCTGGAGATCGGCGGAGGTGCAGGGGATCTCCCTGGGGGGCAGGGACACTACAGAGTCCCCCGCATGGAGAAGCCACGGCGGGAGTGACGCCCAGCGACCCCAGCATCGGAGCCCTGGGGCTGGCCTGGTCGCGCTGATAGCTGCGGGGGTCCCTACTGCCATCGGACACCTCCCGCGGTCTTGGGGCTCCTGTGTTTCCTGGAGGAGTCGGCCGGTGATCTCGACCCAGCCGCCTGAGATGTGAGGGAGTGCCGTGTGGGACCGGAGTGCGACCATCTGCAGGCGGAGCCCACCGGAGCAGCGGCATGGCCCCAGAGGGGGAGTGAGGTGCGGCGGTGAGGGGAGTGATCCGGGTCCGGGGCTCCCATCGGCCCGATCCTTTTGTTGAGCCGGCTAGACTTGTGGGCCCTCCGTCATCGGGGATCCTCGGAGTTTGTCTAACCCGGCGGGGGGTGCTGGCTGTGCACGGACTGCCGGCCGGACCTGGAGAACTGGGCGTGTCCCTAGCCATTTCCACGTTGGGCCTGGTGAGAGGCGGCGGGGGAGGCATTGGCTGCCACCCGAGATCAGGAACCCAAGCATCCTTGAATTGGGACAGTGGGCCTGTCCTTATTGTCTGCGGGGCACCTCTGTGACTGGGGTGAGGAGGGGGTGGGCTGCCCCCTGGCCGAATCATTGCCTCAACTGGACAGCGGGAGGTCCGGGGTGCCCCTGGGCTGGGCCTGGACGAGTGCGGCGGTCCCAGAGGAATGGCATCGGGGCGGAGCCTCGCCCTGGGACGGACACTACGCAGCTGGTGTGGCAGTGAGTGGGGCTTGGCACTGTACGTGTCCCTGGCGGAGCACGGCCTGGGGGACTGCTGAGGACCCTCTGTAACCCCGGGCATAATCGAGGGGCACATTGTTGGCTCGGACGTCTGGGGGGGGTCCCCATGGACTCTGATAATGCGTAAGGACAGGATGGACCGAGCGTCACAGCCAAACACCATCACGCAGTACACCACGCAGTGGCTCCCTTCGCAGCGCATCACGCGTCAATCCGGTCAGGAAGAGGAGGGGCCCGTCCCCGGCGGTTCCGATGAGCCCTCCCGGGCAGAGCTACTGAAGGCAATACAGGGGTCCCACACTGCCTTGGAAAGACAGATCGAGACGGTATTCATAGATGTGAATCTCCTGAGGGCGGATCTCCGCAAGGTAACAGATAAAGTCACTGCGGCGGAGGGGAATATAGTCCAGCTACAGGAAGAGGTGGCGTCCCTCAAACAGACTGTATCGCTGCTCTCAGCCTCGACGGGGGAGCTGGAGCGAAGAGCGGAGGATGCCGAAGGGAGGGAGCACCGCAGCAACATCAGAGTTCTTGGCATTCCGGAACGCGCGGAGATGGGGAATGCAGAGCGCTTCCTGGAATGCTGGATCCGCTCCAAGCTTTGTCCTACCGGACTGTCCGATGTATTCGTGATCGAGCGTGCCCATAGAGCACTGGTCCCGCCGCCGAAGCCTGGCGCTCCGCCACGGGCCCTCATCACAAAAATCCTGACTATCGCGACATGGACTGTATCTTGAGGGCGGCGAGGAAAACGGCAGACCTCACTTCAAAAATTCCAGGGTGTCCGTGTACCCGGACTACACCCGCCAGGTCCAGGAACAACGTAAATCCTTCCTAGTGGTTAAGCAGAAGCTCCGAGAACTGAACCTACAATATATGCTACTATACCCCGCAAAACTCAAGGTCCTATCCCAGGGCAAAGATCACTTTTTCGATGGTCCTGAAGAGGTATGGGAGTGGCTCGAGATCAGGGGAGATGCACTCCCGCCTGGGGAACGAGGTAGATCCAGAAGTGCGTGGGGGACACGTCCTGCGAGGAAACGAAGATCCAGACGCAGGCGCTCGACTGGCGACACTGATCGTGAAGAGAGACGAAGAGTCACGGTGGGGGATGATGGTGCCCTCCGCTTGGAGCCCACAGAGTCCGGGGATCTTCCGGGAGCGCGTGCGGATCAGCCGCAGGAAGAGGTGCTGGTGCCCGACACCTATGGACGCACTCCCGCCTACTGTTGAAATGATCCCTAAGACACTGGGGGCATCATCGGCTACGGTTGAGACCTGGCCCTGAAGGACGTTCTGTGGTTCGTTGGCTGGACCCTTTGGGTCACATCCTATGGGGGGCAATGTGGGGCCATATTCGAGCACGATTGGCCTTGTAGGGCGGTGGGCCCTTGGGAGGGGCAGAGGCTCTGGCAGACGCATGTGTTCCACCCTTACGAGTCTGAGTCGCACATGATTGTTGACTTGGCTGGCAGTGCTGGGGGCTGAATGGGGGGGAGGGGTTTTCTTTCTTAATTGTTGGGGTGGTTGGTACATTTGGGTACATGGGGTCGCTGTTTACATCCTGGCACCAGCAGGGGAAGGGCATTTCAGCATGTTTGGTTGTTGCAGGAATTTTGCTCATGGGTGGGGGGTGGTTGGGGTTTTGGGAGGGGATGTTGGGGGGAATTGTTCCAGGCATCAGATGTATTACAGTTCGGGCACGGGGTAGGCGGGTCATAGGACAAAGAGAAGTAGCCCTGGGTGGGCCACGCAATCGGCCATGGGATATAAGTTTTTAAGTTGGAATGTGAGGGGGCTGGGAACATGCATCAAGAGGCATAGAGTCCTGTCCTTCCTCCATAGACACGGGGTTTCCATTGCGTGCCTGCAGGAGACCCACCTTGATGAAGAGGGTGCCCAAAAGCTGGGTAAGAAGTGGCGGGGCCAGATGTTTCACTCTTCTTTTTCTACTTACGCTAGGGGGGTCCTGATATGGGTGGCACCCGGAGTCCCATTTGCCATCCAGTACCTGGAGGCGGATATCAACGGCAGGGATGTATGACGTTACAACGCATACTTTTACATCGCATGCCTTTACAACGCGGTATTTACAACGAATACCATTACAACGCATAGTGCTTTTGGGTGTTGGATAGTGATTTATTTAATTTACTATTCCAACTCGAGTCCCCGTGGATAGTAGGGAAGGTGTTGGATAGTAAATTAAATATATTCCCTATCCTAGAGCGCCCACCAGCGCAATGCGTTGTAATGGTTTGCGTTGTAAAAGTTGCGTCGTAAAGGCACTGCGTGGTAAAAGTTGCGTTGTAAAGGTTGTACACCAACGGCAGGTACCTGCTCCTGCGGGCGAAGTTGGATGGGAGAGATCTTACAATATTAAATTCATATGCACCCAATGCAGACGAACCCGAGTTCTTTCAGACCCTGCAAGAGGTCCTTATTCCGGATCTGGAGACCCCCCTGCTTTGGTTAGGGGACTTTAATTGCGTCCTGGACCCTGTACTAGATAGGCTCCCGTCCCGCGCAGGCATGAAACCGCGTATGACAAAGTGGCTCCAGGAGGTAATGGCGAACTTAGGGGCTAGTGATGTGTGGCGCCAGCGACACCCGACCTAAAAACTGTACACATGCTTTTTCCCCACTCACAACACACACAGCAGATTGGATAGGGTTTTGGCCGCAAACATGGATGCATCTATCTCCTTAGTGATTACCCATCAGGCTCGTTTCTTGTCTGACCACTCCCCAGTGGCATGCGTATTGAATTGGGAGAGCCAGCCCTGCCGCCCTCGGACCTGGAGGATGCCGGGAGACCTTTTACAGGACCCGGTGGGGAGGGATCATGTGGAGACCGCCCTCACCAACTACTTAGATCTGAACTGGGAGGGGGGAGCCCTCACCTACTCTACCAAGTGGGACGCCCTGAAGGCAGTGATACGGGGCGAGTGTATGGGCCTCACCTATGGGGTCCGGAAGCAGCTTCTCCGCGATCTACAGGAGGCGGAGGATAATCTGCTGCGCCAGCAAACGTTGCCGGACCCTGATGACTTGCATCAGGAGACGGAACAGGCAGCCCGGGCCTCTGCGCATGACATCTTAGACCGGTGTTGTAAATTGCATTCTCTATGTTCTTCAGATTGTTATGTTTTCTATAACTCTTAACTCTCTATGGTTCTCAATCAGTTCTGGAATTACTGTATGTTCTGGACTCCAAGTTCTGCAGAGTCAGTTGGTTGACTGGTCAGCAGGCGTTGGGTCCTTTCTGCTGTGCTACTTAATAAACATTCATCTACACACCTAAATCTCTATGGTGTCTACATACAACATTTTGGCGACTTGAGCCTGCTGTCCTTGACGTCCAAGAAAGGTTTCAGGAAAAAATTCAAGCCTCAATCATCGCCAGCAAAAGGATTCAACTATTCGAACCCAGTGATGTCATAAATCCATAGCAATTGAAGAAATTGACATCGGAAACCGGAGAACATCGGAAGCCTTCATGAACTTGGTAATTTAAAATAATTATCTTGAATAGCTTCTGCTCCGATCTAGGAGTACCGTTGTCTCCTAGCAACGCGTCAGCGCGAGTGCACTCTACCGCGAGCACAAGAAAACTACGCAGCCACGCGACAACGTGAGTGTCAAGCCTCTCTTTCATTAGCGGCCATTTTGTTTAGAAGTTGTTTCTAAAGGAAATACTTCAATTGTCCGGAAACAATCTCCCTACATTCCAAGCCTCGTTTCTACTGAAATCAAGCCTCGTTTTCATATGGCGGCCATTTTAACCCTTAAATTACTCGAACTAAATGAAAATTTACCGTTTTTGACATTGTTCGGTGGACATTCAACACAACGCTCGTCAAGAAAGAAAATCAGAAAAATTTATCAGAGTTATAGAGAACTCAAAGAGGAAACAGTCAGAAGAAGTATCGGTTGTCTCAGACAAAGAAACAGAACATGATTCTCAAAGTTATTCTGATGATGCAGTTGCTATTGTCAAAAGCAAATTTAGAACATTTCCGAAAGAAGGCTCCAACTTCAAACAGATTTTGCAGTAGATGTGGCAGTAATTCACATTCTTCGGAAGCACGATTCTGTTTTGCAGCCAACAAAGAATGTCTCAAATGTGGGAAATTTGGACATTTCTCTAAGATGTGCAAAACAAAGAACAAACAAAAAATTGCTGTAGTGGAAGATTACCCCAGTGACAGGTCTTCCATTAGTGAAAGAATGTTAGTGATATGTGAGTCCGACATAATTGCTAACTTAGATGATCGAAGATTGAACAGACCCAAGGCTATGTTCATTATTGATGGACGAGAAGTCCAATTAATGGTTGATACAGGCTCACGACATACAATCATTCCTCAGTGTACATTTAAAGAACTTTGGTCTAGTATGCCACTACAGAAAAGTGACATTTCATCTAAAGGCTTTCAAGGGGAAGTAATAGACATTCTGGGATATTTTGAATCTAATATTATTTTCAAGCAGAGGTCTATAATTGGAAAAGTATATGTGTCCATTGATGGACCACCGATTTTAGGATGGTTTCATCAATACGATTTATATATCATCATAAATCCAAGGGCTCCTGACCAAGTTATGGTGTTAGAGGATGATTCAATAAACACTATTTTGAATGAATTTAACTCTGTCTTTAGGAGTGAGTTGGGTGAACTTAAAGGTTATTCACACATGATAAAATTGAAAGAAGGATGTATACCTGTTCAACACAAACTACGAAGAATTCCTTTAGCAATTAGGAATGATGTGAAACAATTAATAGAAGAAATGCTCCAAAATGGAGTTATAGAACCTGTTGAGGGGTCTGAATGGGTTTCACCAGTTGTAATTTCAAAGAAACCTGACAATAAGTTGCGTTTCTGTGTTGACCTTAGGTCTGTAAATAAGAATGTTGTTGCTGATACTTTTCCCCTCCCAAACATCAATGAATTAGTATCCACACTTGAGGGAGCGAAGTTTTTCTCAAAACTTGATCTGAAAAATGCTTACCATCAGGTTAAGTTGCATGATTCATGTAAACATATCACCTCATTCATAACCACGGAAGGAATCTTCCAGTTCACACGCTTACCATTTGGGTTAATATCAGCGGCAAGCGTGTTCCAACGCATGGTACATGAATTATTCAGAGGTTTAAAAAAGGTGGTCTATTTTCAGGACGATATACTAGTATTTGGCAGTTCTGTTCCTGAACACAATTTACTACTCAGACAAGTGTTGCATAGAATTAATGATGCTGGTCTCACCTTGCGCAGGGAAAAATGTTCTTTCCTTGTCCAAAAAATTGAATATCTCGGCCATGAAATATCTGAAGAAGGTATCAAGCCAAAAAGAGACCTGTTATTAGCAATAAAGTCAGCTCCTTCCCCAAGTGACAAAGACCAGCTGAGATCCTTTATGGGTCTTATAGAATATTATTCCAAGTTCGTGAGAAATTTCTCAGAGAAAACCATTAATTTAAGAATATTAAAAAAAAAGGTACAAAATTTATGTGGGGTCCTGAACAAGACTCAGCTTTCAGTCTAGTCAAGAATGAAATTTGTGAAGCGGGTGTTCTAGCTCCTTTTGACACTAAACTTCCTACAATTCTTATGGTTGATGCAAGTGCATATGGTCTGGGAGCGGTTTTGGTTCAGAAGCATGATCATGGAGAGCGTCCAGTTGCTTTTGCTTCCAAAACCTTATCTGTGGCAGAAAGAAATTATAGTGTCATAGAAAAGGAGGCTTTAGCTGCGGTTTGGGGCACTTATTATTTCCGCACATATCTTTGGGGAATCAATTTTATCATTAAAACTGATCACAAACCTTTACTTAGGATTCTTGCACCTGGAGGTGCTGTCAGAGGCTCTCCTAGGTTGGCAAGATTGGCAGCAAAATTACAAGACTTTCACTTTCAGGTTGAGCACATTCAGGGGTGGAGAAATCTCCAAGCTGATTGCTTTTCGAGATTACCACAGAAGTAATTGGAATCTGATGTTTCATTGGATTTACTGGATGAGAGTATTGCTTGGGTACAAGATCTTGTTTCTTTTGGAGTTGGTTCTTTCTCACACCAGGATTGGATTGATGCCATGAAAACTGATGAAGTTCTTAAAGATGTTATAAAACTACTTAAGGAAGGTTCTAGGAGGGAAAGTTGCCTACAAGTTTCTGTTCGTCCTTTTGTCAAAATTTTAGACGAACTGTCTACTTGTGGAGATGACATTCTCTTAAGAAATGACAAATTTGTTCCACCCAGCAGTCTTCGCAAAAAGTTGTTCGACATAGCTCATGAAGGACATCTTGGACAAACTCTGACTCAACAAAGACTCAGAAAAAACTTTTGGTGGCCTGCTATGGATGCGCAGGTTACTTTGTGGGTTGAGCAGTGTAACTTGTGTAAAGAGGGTGAAAAACGTCTAAAGGTAGCTACCAATAGTACTATGGACGGATTACTTGTCCAGATATACCGTGGCATACCATATGCTTAGATTTTATAGGACCTATGTCAGAGTTAAATGTCAATCAGAGATTTGCAATTGTTTGTGTTGATGTGTTTTCAAAGTGGATTGTGGTTAAATTTGTTAGAGACATCACTACTGAGACCACTATTCAATTTTTGAAGACAATATTTCTTTCTGAGGGTTATCCCAGTGTCATTATTACTGACAATGGGACCCAGCTAGTTTCTCAGAAAATGCAACAATTTCTGTCACATTCAGGGTTATCTCACCATCGAACTTCACTATACAATCCTCAAGGGAATGGTTTATGTGAAAGGATCAATAGATTAGTCAAAGGAACAATACAACTGGCTGTCTCCAGCGGACGTTGTGTATCTGATCTTGTTCAGGAGATGATTTGTGCCCATCGTGCAACTGTCCATGGGAATGCTACAAAATCTCCTTTTGAGATTTTGCGGGGGAGGTCTCCTGGCTCGAAGCTTATTCCTTCTTGGGTCAAGCAGATCTTAAACAATGGTGTTGCCTTTGATTCTAGACCGGTTTTGCCCTCCTCCTCTGTGAGTAGTAGTATTTTTGAAGGAGATTTAGTCAAAGTCAAACCTGGGAGATACTCCAAAGGACTAAGCAAATTTAGGGGACCTTTCTCTGTTAAGAAGGTTTTTCCTAATTATGTGCTTCTCGAAAATGGTGAGAAATGGAATCTAAGGAAAGTTGCCATTTATAAAAAGAAAAATGAGAAAACTAATGTTCAGCATGTTTCTGATATCTCGTATTCCACTCCTAGCGATTCTTCTTCCTCTGTTTTTTCAAATGAAGAAAGGGGTAGTGGTTACATGTTCATATCTCAAGAGTGTTCCCCTATGTCTCAAAATAGTTCTTCTTCCTCCTCTGCCAGGCGGTGTCATGGTGCTGGTGATGTTTTGGATACTTGTTCCTCATATACTACGCCTGACACCATCTCTACTTCTCACACTCCTCTTCCCCCATCTCTCTCCATTCCCAGACTACAAAGGTATCGTAAACCTCCTTCTTATTTAAGTGATTATTTGTGCTAGCATGTTTAAGCCTACATGTTTCAATTTTTATTGTTGTTTGCAAAGATAGGAGATGTGTTGTAAATTGCATTCTCTATGTTCTTCAGATTGTTATGTTTTCTATAACTCTTAACTCTCTATGGTTCTCAATCAGTTCTGGAATTACTGTATGTTCTGGACTCCAAGTTCTGCAGAGTCAGTTGGTTGACTGGTCAGCAGGCGTTGGGTCCTTTCTGCTGTGCTACTTAATAAACATTCATCTACACACCTAAATCTCTATGGTGTCTACATACAACAACCGGCTAGGCAAATATACCCTTGGCCAATTCAGGCAACGTCTCCACAGAGAAGGTGACAAGTCAGGCCGATTGTTGGCCTGGATCCTTAGCGTGAATTCACCCCGGAGAGGATTGTGGCCCTACGGGGACATACGGGAAGAGTGGTACACTCCGGGGTGGGCATTCTCCGAGTCCTTCAATCCCACCTGCAAGCAGTGTGCGCTGCGGACCCCTCGGTCACTGAGACCTCGTACCTCCCTTATTTGCAGGAATTGACCCTCCAGACCCTTTCGAGGGCTGCGCTGGAAGAATTGGATGAAGCATTGACGCTGAGTGAGGTGCGGGCAGCAATGGCCAGCCTCCCGAGGGCTAAATCCCCGGGGAGTGATGGCTTCCCCCCGGAATTTTATCAAGCATTTGGGGATACCCTTGCCCATCTCCTACTACAGGTGTATCTAGAGGCCTTCGAATGTGACGCCCTTCTGCCTAGTATGAACCAGGGCGAGATTTGTATGATCCTGAAGACGGGGGAGATAAGTGTGATCCGGCGGTGTACCGCCCCATCACCATGATAAACAAGGATTTTGACCAAACTCTTAGCGGCCCGGCTGGCGCCACACATGGCCTACCTGGTACACCCGGATCAATGTGGTTTTATCCCGGGGCGCAACAATGCCATGAACCTGCGGCGGTTGAATCACATCATACATGAAGTACGAGATAGGGAGGACCAGATGGTCATAGTGTTGATCGATCTAGCTAAAGCGTTCGACACCGTTGACTGGGGGTACCTGCTGGAGGTCTTCTGTGTGATGGGGATGGGCCCCAACTTCTGTCGTTGGGTCCGCATAAAGTATGGGGCCCCCCGTGCCAGGGTGAGATTGGGTGCTTCACGGTCGGAGGAATGGCGGTTGGGACGGGGGACGCGGCGGGGGTGTCCCCTCTCGCCGCTCCTCTTTGCACTTGCAATAGAGCCTTTGGCAGTTCGAGTCCGATCGGAAATGGCGCAGTGGGGTATCTTAGTAGGTGACACTTGTAACGTGGTGTCCTTATACGCGGATGATGCCCTTTTTTATCTAACGGCCAGCGGGAATCGCTGTCCGTACTGCTGCAGCAACTAGACCGATTCGGGGAGGCTTCGGGACTGAGGATCAACCGTGGTAAGTCCTTGATCTTCCCTCTGGCGTGTTACGGCGCTGGACCGCTAACGGACCTGCCGAGCCTTGGGCTACGTTGGAAACAGGAGGTGTTCCGGTATCTCCGAATTCAGGTGGCCCCAACAGATGCACAGTTGGTAGCCCGGAACGTCGATAGGATTCTTACGTCCCTACAACAGTCGGTAACCTTTTGGAACACCCTGCCGCTCTCCCTTATAGGACGGCTAGCCGTCGCGAAGATGGTGATGCTCCCCAGGACGCTATACGTCCTCCAGAACTCGTTGTGCCCTCTCCCCCCACGAGTATTCCGCACACTTAACACGCTGCTCACGTCTTTACTTTGGGCGGGACGACGTAGCAGGGTTGCTCTACACACCATGGTCGGAAGCTCGGAGGAAGGCGGTCTGGAGGCGCCGAGGTTTGATTTGTACTACTATGCGGCACAACTACTGCTGGCAGCACGGTGGTTCGCGGACGCGGATAGTTGGGAGATGCAACTTTTGGCCGGTAGAGCAAATGAGAGGACGTTACAGGTCGCATTAATGAGGTGACGGGGAGCAGATGCGGCCCTACCGTATGTGGTACGCCACACAGCCGGCATCTGGCAGTGGTTCGTGGAGAGGATACCTAGATGGGCCCCCTTTCATAGGGAGCTGCCGGTGTGGATCCTGGCCCCTATAGTCGCCATGGAAGAGCACATGTCCTTTAGGGACTGGCGGACGGGAGGCTGTGAGACCTTGGCTGACCTGTACCCCGGTGAGTACTTTGTGTCTTTTGAAGAGGCTGAGGAGGCCTTTGGACTGGGAGGGGGGCAATATCTACACTACCTGGGCCTCCAAGAGGTGGTGAAAGCAGCCTGGCCCCAATTCCCTGAGGCGCCCCCGATTTCCCATACTCTGAACATCATTCTCTCTTGTGGGAGAGGTCGGAGGTTGATTTCCTTGCTGTATTCAGCCATGCGACAGGATTCAGCTCCGCCGGACCTGCCCTCATGGGGGTCTGGGAGACAGATCTAGGAGTCGCCTTGGACCAGGGGCAGCGCAAGCGTATAGGGAGCCTCACACGTAAGGTATCATGCAATGCACGGTTCAAGCTCACACACTTTAACTTTATGCACCGCACCTATCTGACCACAGTTTCCCTGCAGCGTATTTCAGGGGATAGGGAGGACACCTGCCCATGATGTGGGGTGGAGGGGGCGGGGTTCTTACACCTGGCCTGGGACTGCGCATTAGTTAGGAGCTTCTGGACGGACGTGGTGATACGTATAACCGCCACTATCGGCCTTCGGATAGACCTGAACCCGCTCCACTGTCTGCTGGCGCTGGTCCCTAAGCCTAAGAAAAGGAACCTTTCTTATAAACTACTGCAGCTAATGTTGGTCCTGGCGCGACGTAGGGTGGCGATTACCTGGATGGGGCAGAGGTCTCCTGAGATCCCTGTATGGCTTAGAGATGTCCGGGAGTGGACCCTGGCAGAGGAGACCCATATGCAGCGTACGCGTAGGGACGAGAAGCTGCAAGACGACCTACTTGCCTGGTGGGTCATGTGTAATACAGGGCTGCCCCTTAGTGATTCGGAGGGGACTAGTGAGGAACTATTCACGCCGGAGGGGTCGGGGACTGAGGGGGAGGGGGAGGAGGAGAGGGACTGCTAGAATTGGATATTGTGCGGCTGCTTCCTCATGTTCATATTCATCTGCTGTTTATATTATGCTTCTCTCATTTCTCTTGGACTCAGCTTGACCTGTGAAACCTGTACCCTTTAGTGCCATAATGAGGTCATCGAACTGCAAGTCTTTTTTTTTAGCCATTTGCTTGGGGGAATGTTCTTATACATGTTGTAAAACCAAAAATAAAGTTAAAAAAAAAATTAGGTAACCAAGCACTTCATGTCTTCAGGAATAGGGTGGTCCAGTCATGAGTATTTAAGACCATAAGGCATTATGGGAATTGTAGTCGTATTAATTCAGTTGTTCAGCTTGAACTAACAGCCCCAAAAACAATCAATTATAAAATAAAAGTCCAGGACTGGAGCATTGCATCCTTAGTGGCATAGAGTTATCTGGTAAACTTAAGTGGCTGCTGGGGTTACTGACTGTCAACAATGCATTGGTATGTTTGTTGATGAAGAGATGTGTTTGGTGATATTAAGACAGGGCTCAGTATTCAAAGGTCACTCATTTGTTTAATGTTCTTTATTTTTCATGATGTAATTTGTGTTATAAGCCCCACAGTAATTTTCTATGATTTAGGTCTCATGTCTTGTGATGTGATTCCCTGTGATGTCATTACCGGACTAAAGGTCATGCAACATTTTCTGGTGAAATCATATACTTATGTGTGGTTTTGAAACTTGAAAAATCCTACTTTGTTTGGTCACAGAATGTTGTTAAGAATATTATCCGTCGGTCTGTGTTTCAAAAATGGGAGTTGGAGTTAATCCCAACACATACTCTGCTCTTTGCGCCTTTTGTACTTTGACAGATAGCTGAGGGAAGAAGTGTGTGGCTTCCATGACACGTGACACCATCATTGTTGTTATTCATTTATCTTAACCAGCTAACAACCATTTACAAAGCCAATCATACTGACAGGTATTAGGTGTATGTGAGTTGTTCTGTTATATATCTGGATGCAATTACATCTCAGAGAGAAAGCTAAATAGCGGTCGGGTGGCACACAATGGGAATCATCAATGCATTTTACATCTTCTATCTTGGAGAGCCCCCACTTTTTTCATCCAACTTAAGGACCTGTCTGCACATATTTCTATATGACTGGTTGCAGCCAGCAGCTGAAGGCGCTTCCCGAAGTCTGGTTAGAGGATTTTATTCCAAAGTTGATGCTGCATGCTGTGCAAGACACTGGGCAAGCGCACACTTTAAAGGGGTGAAGTTGTCACGCTGTACAATTTACACATTACAGTAACTGTTTACCATATCAATGCAGTAAGATATGGGGTAGTTTTCAATGTATTTAATATTTCAAGACTACACGTTCCCACTGCTTTATAAACCTTGCTTTATCACTAAATTCATTTGCTTCAACATGCACCATTTGCCAATATCTTTCTATTTTTTCTCGTAGGAGGACCCACCCTGGAACCCACATTTATCCATTAAACTTGCTTGTGTTGCCGTACATAAACGTCATATCCAACTTTTACACCTCACCACTTCCAAATGTCATCAGCCGCCATTGAAGTGGAAGTAATGAAGACATGTCACAACTCTGCTATTTTTAGTCTTAGGGCAGTTAAGACTCCTTGGGGTCTCAATTTAAAATATTTTTGGTGGCCCACGTTCATTCCAATGACCAAGATTATGTTCCTGGCTTTGCAATTGTTATCAACACAATTTTTTTTAATTCTTAGCCATTTGGATATTTGCAGCCCCTACCAGTGCACCCTGAACAATGGCATGTGATTTCCTCCGATTTTACAATTAATCTTCCACCTTCTGAAGGTGGCCCTTCCCAAATGTATATAATGTGTCTCCCTATGGAGCAAGTGAGTGCATACTCGCTTGGAACCCAAGTTTTCAAAAACCAAGCTGAACACAATGCTTTCATTTGAAGCTTTGCGGAAATATTAATTCTTGTTACTTTACACCCCATTTGCATGAAGCAGAAGCTTGTTTCAAGGTTACCCTGCAAAGCTTGCTGTTAGAGCTACTGATAATATTAAATACAAGAATAGAACATTCCTTTTATTTGACAGAACATTGGACAGAGGATGCCACAATGTTGCAAACACAAAACATTCCATCAATTTGAATGAAATAAAGTAAGGAAACTAGCATTTATTTTAAAACTTGAATTTCAGACCTCGTGCACTTATGCTAAGAGAACACACAACACCATACCAGCCAGTGCATAAACATAGACTAAGTGAAAAAAATGTGGCTTGTAACTATTTTAAGAGTGATATATGTGAAAAGCAAGTCATCTGTTATGTCTCATAGTGAATCTAGGACAGAGGTGTCAGCTTGGATGCGCGGTTGGAACCCCCTCCCAGTTCTGAGTAACATGAAACATTTAAATTGTTGTTTGTAAATACTTTGACTGTGATCTGAGACTCTCGTCTCCAAAGAGTCGATCATAATTGGAACTCTTGCAGAAGAAGGAAAGGAGGGACTGTTGTAGAGGTGGAGGAATGGAGAGGGAATAAATGGATGAATAGAGAAATTAATGGAAGAATGCAGAGATGGATAGAGAGGAGAATGGGGGAATGGACGGAGAGATGGATGGATGCAGAGGTTGGTAGAGTGAGGTGACGATGGACAGATGGATGGGGAGGATGGATGGAGAGAAGAATAAATGCAGTGGTTGGAAATGGAGATGAGGATGGACAGATGGATGAGAAGGATGGATAAAATTATGGATCAATGGAAAGATGGAAAAGAGAAGGATGAGTGTATGGCGGTAAAAGACAGTGATGGATGTGTGGTGGATGTTATATTATGTTATGTTATGTTATATCTGTCTTGTATAGCGCACGGCTACTCAAAGAGTGTCCCGGCGCTTTATTGCAAACCTGTACCACAACATAACGGAAAAGAAAGAGCAGAAAAATAAGAAATCCCTAAACTAGCAATCAAGGCTAATATCTAAAGAGTAAAAAGCCAGGTTTTTAGGCCCTTCCTAAACGCCAACAGATTGGAAGTACTGCGCAGTGTCACTGGTAGAGTATTCCAGAGCTGCGGAGCCAGCAGTCTGAAAGATCGACCTCCTATACGTGCCCTTTTTATGCGAGGGAACACGGCGAGGAACAAGGACTCCGACCTCAGGGACCTTGCAGGATGGTAAAAAGTTAGCCTTTTTTGGAGATATGAGGCATGTAGAGCTTTATGGGCCAAGGTCAAGGCCTTAAAAATTATTCGCTTCCGAATAGGCAGCCAGTGGAGTGACTGCAGGAGGCCCGAGGTTCTAGCTCGGCCGGGTAATCCGAAGATGGCCGTGCTGGCGAGTTCTGGACCACCTGCAGTCGTTGCAACAAATACTCCGGCAGGCCGAGATAAAGGATGTTCGAATAATCCATTCTCAAGCCGATTATAGCCTGAACCGTTATCCTCCTGTGATCCTCCGGAAGCATGGGGAGAAACTTGCGGAGCATCCGGAGGAGGCCGAAGCAGGTACCGGTGAGACCAAGAATCGGGGATCTCAGCGTCAGCCAATTATCGATCTTAATCCCCAAGTTCTTGGCTAGCTGGGAAGAGCCTGCAGGGGGAAACATGTTAGCAGGCCACCATTCCTGCCAATCTGGATCCGATCTGCAACCGAAGAAGAGTACCTCCGATTTATCCGAGTTGCACTTGAGGCTGTTAAGCTGGAACCAATTAAAAACAGCCCCAAGGCAATCCCGGATACTCTCTCCGTCAAAATCTGCTCCTTTCCCGCAGGAAAAGAGGAGCTGGGTATCATCGGCAAAGGAAACGATCTGGGCCCCGAAAGATTCCGCCAGTGCCGCCAGAGGGGTCATAAAGATGTTAAAAAGAGTCGGGCTCAGCACTGAGCCCTGTGGAACTCCGACACCCAGTGACGGCATCTCGGCGGAACTGGAGGAGGCCCAGACCGTTTGTCGACGGCCAGCCAAGAAAGATCGAAACCAGCTGAACACCGTCCCCCTCAGACCGATCTCATAGAGTCTGGCGAGGAGACCCTCGTGGGGGACGGTGTCAAAGGCCGCCGACAGATCGAGCATCACAAGCATCGCTTTGCCACCTGAGTCCAGCACCTCCTTAATTGACTCCGAAACTTCCAAGAGCGCTGTTTCAGTGCTCAAGTTGGTGCGGAAGCCGGATTGGGTTGAGTGTAGGAGATCATGGGATTCCAGATAATCGGAGAGCACCGTATGCACGTGCTTCTCCAGGATCTTAGCAAAGGCAGACAGAAGCGAAATGGGCCTGTAATTGGCCAGCACCTCCGGGTCCAGGCCGGGTTTTTTGAGCAGAGGGATGATCATCGCCTGCTTCCAGGCCTGAGGGACCACACCCTCACTCAAAGAGCGGTTCAGAATAGGATTCACGATGGGATTAATGACTTCGGCCATCTTAGCCAAAAATTTGGCAGGGCATACGTCAAGAGGAGATCCCGATTTAAGGCAGGCCATCAACTCCAAGGACGAGGAAACTGAGAGTGGCGGAAAGTCTGCCAGAGCCGGGTCTGCACTAGCTGTTAAGTCGAGGACACCCTCAGAATAGTGAGATACTTCAACCCCCTTCAAAGGAAAGGAGTCCTGAATCGTTTTTATCTTGGAGGTGAAGAAATTAGCAAGGGCACTCACCCACGCCTCAGTAGGGGGTACCTGAGTCGAAGGAGCACGAGGGGCCATAAATTCCCGCACGATGGCGAAAATCTCCTTGCACGAATTAGAGGCAGTCTCAATTCTCCTCGAAAAATAGCCTCTTTTTTCAGAGAGGATGTTGCGATGGTAGGCTTTAACAGAAGCTCTGTACGCAAGCTTTGCCGCAGGATCATATTGCGACCGCCAAGCTCTCTCTGCTACCTTGCACTGCCGCCGTAAGGCCGCCAGAGCTTCGGTAAACCAGGGGGCAGAAGCCCGTTTAGCTGTGTTACGAGAAGGCCTCACCGGGGCAAGATCATCCAGCCTATCCGTGAGCCATGATTGTAACAGTTCTAAATCCCTTTCTAAGTCCCCTGTCATTTGGCAAGGGTGAGCCAGTCATGCCTGTGCCAGTAATTCTGGAGTCACCCGATGGTATGCCCTCGACCCTTGGCAGGACTGCCGGGGAGGAGCGCAAGAAGGTTTTTTTGCCTCTGACACATAGTATTTGACCAACCTGTGATCCGACCAAAGTACCTGCAAAGGCACCAACATCTCTATGGGAGTGGTCAAAAAGACCAGATCCAGGGTATGGCCCTTTTCATGCGTCGGTCCAAGATGATATGGAAAGAGGCCTAGAGGAGCCGTAACATCCATCATTTTGATCGTGTCTACATCCGTTCCATCATCCATGTGGATATTGAAGTCGCCTGCCAATATGCAGTGCTCAGATCTCAGCACCAGTGTCGAAATTATCGACTGGAGCTCTTCAAAGAAGGTGCCTGTCGGTCCCGGGGGCCTATAGACTAGAAGTCCTTTAAAAGATTGGTGCGGCGATAATACAATAGAGAAGGCAAGGGATTCACATCCCATGATAACATCCATAGGAACAGTGGTGCAAGTGGCTCGTTTATTTACCACAAGTGCCACCCCCCCCCCTCGCCCTTTCAATCTATCTTGCCTAAAAATATTGTAATCAGGGGGAATGGCTGTGACAATATCGGGGTTAGAAAGCTCCCCTAGCCACGTCTCGGTCAACATCAAGCACAAAGGCTTTTCTGTTACCAGAAGATCATAGATATCCATAGCATGTCGGCTGAGTGATCTGGTATTTAATAACAGACACAGATGCTTCACGCTATCTACCTCCCTGTCTAATAGAGTAGCCCGAATTTTGCGTGGCAACCATCCACAGTCAGGACATCGACTCTTACCCTTGTAGCGGGCTGGAAATACCTTACGGCAAGAGCCCCCCACCTTTTGAAGAGACCGGAGCTCCTCCGCCGAGTATTGGAGCATAATGAGGAGAGAGGTTGAGGAGACCGCCAGCGATCTGTCCGGCCCGTCGCCCTAGTCGCCTCCGGGACGCTGACGGGCACAGACGGGCTGGACTCTGGCGTGACTCCGGCGTCACTGCGGCGAAAACGCTGCGCAAAAACGCTGCGCGTGAGAGGAAACACTTTATATGCAGGCCAGCGTGTCCTTGCGACAGCTGGTCTGCTAGCAGAACTGGCGCCGCCAGGCGTCCAGGAAACTACCCCCAATATGGCGCCCAAACTTCGAGGAGACCAGAGGAACCGGGGACCCACCAAGCGCGGTGAAATACCAATTATAGTGCAAGTGAGGGAGAAGCCTGCTGCCTAAAAACAAGGTAAAACAAACACAATTAAAATAAAATGAAAAAACAGGATAATTAAAAACGCTGCCGCGTTATTTCCTGCTATGCGCTGCGAAGCAGTCTTAAGTGCCAGGTAGCTGTCAGGTAGCTGTAGATGATACTAATGAAGGAGCCCGCCTATAATGCCCCCTTATATGCAGGCCAGCGTGTCCTTGCGACAGCTGGTCTGCTAGCAGAACTGGCGCCGGCAGGCGTCCAGGAAACTACCCCCAATATGGCGCCCAAACTTCGAGGAGACCGGAGGAACCGGGGACCCGCCAAGCGCGGTGAAATACCAATTATAGTGCAAGTGAGGGAGAAGCCTGCTGCCTAAAAACAAGGTAAAACAAACACAAGTAAAATAAAATGAAAAAACGGGATAATTAAAAACGCTGCCGCGTTATTTCCTGCTATGCGCTGCGAAGCAGTCTTAAGTGCCAGGTAGCTGTCAGGTAGCTGTAGATGATACTAATGGAGAGAAAGATGGATGTTTGGCAAGAAGGATGGCTGAATGGATGAAAGAAGGAAGAAAGAAGACAAAGGGATAAAGAGAAGGATGGATGACGGAAAAGAAAGGAGGAAGGAGAGAAGGAAGGATATATGAATGAAAAAAGACAAAGTATGGATAATGGAGAGGAGGGCGAGGGGATGGATGTAGAGAAGGGAGTATGGCTAAAAAAATGGAGGAAGACAAAAGTCAAACGAAGATGAGACAAGTATGGATGGATAAAAAGAAAGATGAATAGAGAAAATGATGGCTGAATGGAAAAAATGGAAAGAAGGATGGATGAATGAAGAAAACAAAGTACAGAAAACTTGGATCGAAGGTAGGAAAGCAAAATGGAAAAGGAAAAGCATGGAGAAAAGGAAGAGCAAAAGACTGAAAATGTCAAGAAAAGGTGTTTCTTGGTGGTGGCTGGTATATCTTTTACAAGTGTAGGAATGGCCTACTATCACCAGAAACAACACCAGATGCCAGGTTGTAACTGAGACTCTAGTGTAATGGTGATCAGAAAAATTCTGCTGGCAGGCCATGCAGCAAGATGAAGAGAAAAAAAAATTACAAACAGGAGCTGGAGAAGGCTGAGAAATCCATAGAGTCCACTGTTCAGGCGTCTACCAAAAACAATTGTGGCACATCCTGGACCTAAAACGGATCCTCCTTTTAAAGTCCTACGCAGGATATGTTAAATTTCAAAAGTAGTTTGAGCATCTTGAATTGGGAAGTATTCTAAACACACACATATACACACCCACAAACATATATATCAAGATAAGATGTTTGAATTTGCACAAACATTTAAGATCGAATTGAACCAGGGAATACTGTAAGATTACAAATTTGCCACTTGCAGCATTTCAGAGGCACTTGCATGCAGGAAAAGGAAATATCCAGAATTCCCAGCGCTGCTCAGTTCTAACCGACAAGCGCGGAGAAAAGAAGATGGCTCCTGCAGGGAGGCCATTCCGTACCCAACGCTAATTAAGGCCAGTGTGGCAGGTGGTGAAGCCTGAAGCCACGAATGGAGGCCAGAATGCCCGTGCCCGACCGTGACACAGCACAGGTACGGGAATATCACTGGACCTTTGCCTAATCTCCTCTACTGCCTCCTTCAAAAAGAAGCAAAATATTTTCGGCTAACTACGTTTTTAACCTAAGACAATATACTGGTGACTATGAAAATGTATACATATCAACCTCTTTTGATGACCGACCACCCTATTCTTGACCTAGACCAAGTCTTTTTCATCATATTCACTTCCTTATATATTTGGCACTCATGCATATATTTGTTTACCAATCCAATTGTTATGCTACTTCTTGTCATGTAAAGCGCTCTGATACCTATTATGGTCATGTTTGGGCCATACAAAATTTTATAAAGAAACTCAGGCTCCTCTTACGACCACCTGGGGTATGGCGATATTTAGAGTAAAATTGTTTGAGTAAACAAGGAGCACTTACCTTGGTCTGCTAGTTCACACAAACAGTTACAAGGGCTATAACCCTTCTAATCAATGAGGTATTGATGCTTCCCTTTAAAGTACTCGGAATCACAAATCTCCTGGACTTCATACTTGAGAACTTGGGAATTGGTCTCTTTTTAATTCAGAGTCATTTACGCATGTAATTGTGCTTTAAATGGGAATCACAAAGGGAGGATGAACCCTCCATGGACGGGGAAGCTTGAGTCATACAGTGACAGCATTGACGACTGTAGAAACTTCAATAGAGCCATAGTATCGTGGAGAAAATTGGACTAACAGATATTGCGGGGAAGATTGATACAATACAACCAAACTCTGACTCCTATCTTGTACATAGTTGCTGGTCGCCTATGCTGATTGCCCTCCAAATCTTGTCTACATTTATCAGTCAGTAAATTCTGGATTAATTTTTGTTGGTCTTTTTTAACCTTCCCAATGACGTTTTGACTGCAGTTACTGAATCTTCTTGTGGTAAAAAGGGTCCATACATAAGGTGAAAAGGATATTTATTGAAGAGATCTGAAACACGGTGTCCCCAGCTTGTCGAGTCAAGTACAGGTCGTCACATCTCAACATTCTATGCCAGCCTTCAGCAGATGGCACAGGGTGAACCAATGCGGGGGAGAGAGGAGGGGTGGAAAGGAAAACGGTGAAACCAAAGAGTGAAGTTACAACACATCATCCACCCTAGGGAGAACAAAGAGGTAGAAAGGAGGAGGAGAGAAACAGGAGAGGGGAGAGGAGGAGGGAGAGCACTGGGAGGATGAATGTATGGAACAATATATCAATGAACACAAAATCCCAGGAGGGGAAAGATAATACCATACAATATGAGGTCTTGCGCAGAAGATCACAACAGATAGAATCGATATAAAAATAACAGATGGAACAATTTTGAAGAATAATGTGGAACATAATGACAGTAACTATTAACTCATACTATACTGACTGTCGGTGCCAGAACGGGAAGGTTCTTTGTCTGAAGCTTTCTCTCCTCTGCCCGACTGCCTGCCCTCTGTCCATTACCTCAGAATTCCCATAACTTATTTTGTTGTCTCTAACTTTGACGGGAACTACCTGGTCCTGACTCCACATTTTCCCATCTTCCATAACTACTACGTTTCTCTTATCTTCCCTTATTTTAGCTGGGCCATAGAATTTGTCTCCACCTTTCCCAAGTTTTTCGGGCTTCCTGATGTACACAATCTCTCCTTCATTGAGGTTCTTTTCCTTGGCACCCCATTTCTTGTCATACCATTCCTTGTATTTACTTTGTTTGTTTTCAATCTTCCTTCTCAAATCCTCCTGATCAATCTCCACATAAACATTCTTGCCCATCCAATTAGGAGAAAGCTTTGAACCAACCTTTCTTCATCTCAAAAGCTCAAACGGTGAGCGCCCTGAAATAGAATTTGGAGTGGTGTGATATGCCCATAGCATTTCCATGATGGCATCCTCCACGTTATTTCCTGACTTGCTGGCCAGATATATGCATTCTTTCAACAGGCGGTTCGCTCTTTCCACTTTGCCATTTGCCTTGGGACAATATAATGGTGTACGAACATGGGTAATTGAACAGTCTCTTAGAAACTCTTTCATCTCCTCCGAGATCAGTTGAACGCCATTGTCCGTTACCATCGTTGTAGGAAAGCCTTCTCTCGAAAACACCTCTTTTAAGAAGTGAATCAATGATTTGGTATTGATATTGTGCACCACCTTGTGAGTTATCCAGTTAGAGTGATAATCAATCAATACCAACAGGTACCAGTCCTAGGGACCTCTACCATGAATCGGGCTTGTAATGTCAAAACCCAACTTTTGCCAGGGTGCCATAGGGACATCAACCGGGATCAAAGGAGTATGTTTGGTTACTTTGGATTTGTCGCTTAAGCTGCAGGCATAACAGTCGCGTACCATTTCCTCCATTTCACGATCCATTTCTGGGAACCAGTAGTCTGCACGTAACCTTGATTTGCATAAGCTTCTGCCCAAGTGACCTTCATGAGCCAACACGATAACTTGACTCCTCAACCCCTCTGGAGGCACAAGTTTTCCAGACTTCAAGATGAAATCCCCCTCCAACGATAGGTCATCCCTAACATTCCAGTATGGTTGAATTTCAATATCAAGCTCCTTACATTTGTTTGGCCATCCGGAAACAATCAATTTCGTCACACTCTTCAAGATTTCATCTTGTTCCATGTGTGTTTTCCAATTTTCTTCTGACACTGCTGCCAAACCCACTTCCAAAATAGTATCTTCCACCTTCTCCTCCTCAGCTTCGCCGCAGATGGGAGCCCTTGATAGGAAATCCGCCACTTTGTTTTGATTTCCTGGTATGTACACTGCTCTGAAATTAAAGCCTTGTAGACCCAAGACCCATTTTGCTATGCGCGGGGTCATGTCTTCCATATTTTTTTTTTGTAAACAAAGGCACCAAAGGCTTGTGATCTGTGTGCACTTCGAATTGCACACCCCACACATAGTATTTGAAATGTTTGATTGCCCAGTAGATGGCTAGGGCCTCCTTTTCCACAGTGGAATAGTTAACTTCAGGACCGGTAAGTGTTCGGGACGCAAAAGCTACCACTTTTATCTCCTTCTCCACTCTCTGAGCTAAAGTGGCACCTGTCCCTCTGTTGCTGGCATCTGTAGAAATTATAACGTCTCTTTCTGGATTAAATTTGCCAATGAAAGGTGCCTGTATGATCGCCTCTTTTATTTCTTTGAATGCTGTCTCTTGGTCTTTTCCCCAGTTGAAAATGCTATCTTTTTTTACCAACTCTCTCAAAGGATATGACATAGTGGCAAAATCCTTGATGAATTTCGCCATATACTCCGCCAATCCAAGAAATGACACCACATCTTCTCTGTTGCTGGGAGTGGGAGCATCTCTCACTGCATGAACTAGATCACACTTCGGTTTGATGCCCTCTTCTGCTCTTCTGAAATGGTGTGACCCAAATAGTCCACTGAGCTCACACCCAATTTACATTTGCTCACTCTGGTGGTGAAACCAACTTCTCTCAGTCTTTCCAAAACACCCTTGGTGTTTTCATTGTGCTCTTTTTCATTAGATCCATAAATCAGGATATCATCCTGAAAACACATCGTTTTTGTGCAGTCTTTGAGAATGTGCTGCGTAACTCGTTGGAAGGCTGCAGCTGCGGACGCCAAACCAAAAGGCATCCGCAGAAATTTAAAATTTCCGAACGGGGTTGTGAATGCCGTAAGGGATCGTGACTCCGGATGAAGCTTTATTTGATAATAGGCCGAGGACAAATCCAAGACACTGAAAAATTTCGCTCCTTGAATGGTGCTCAGCATTTCACCAATTCTCGGGAGAGGATATCTGTCCACTTGTATGTTGGCATTCAGGTCTCGTAAGTCCACACATAGCCTTATGTTCTTTCCTCCATCCTCGGTCGTGATGACGACCGGAGCCAACCATGCCGAGTTTTCGATCTCCTTTATAACCCCTTGGTTGACCAGCTTTTCCAACTCACTTTTCAATGTCTCCCTCATGCGAAGTGGAATAGATCGTGTTTTATGTACCACAGGTATGGCCCCTTCTTTGAGAGTAATTCTATGCATGTCGTTTTTTAACACACCAAGGTTTTCAGTAAACACCTCCTTAAACTCTGTTGTTAAGTTTTCAGCAATATTAGGGGGTTCTACTAAAAGTACTTGCTCTCTGTTGTTGGGATCTAGCTTAATCCCTAACTCTTTCTGATGTTTCCACCCCGGGAGGCTAGAACCCCTCGTGGTTACATAAACCTTACCCACTGTGTGCCTGTCCTTGAATGTAATCCTCATCCTTACCATACCCTCTAATGGAATGCGTTCCTTGTAGTACCCTACTGGACTAATATCAGCTTTCTCTAGTACCACATTGTTTTTTGAAAATTTCTCATCAAATAAGCTTTTGTCAATCAAAGTAAAAGGAGAACACGAATCTGCATATACTTCAAATTTCTCTCCATCAAGGGTAATTTCACACTTGGGGTAATCATTATTTTCATTTGCTACGTCATCCTCCACTTGAAATATACAGATTTTCTCACCCCCTTCTACAGTTTCAACATTTTCTATCACATGTACTTTCTGATTGATATTTTTACAAACTTTTGAAAAATGCCCTCTCCTGTTGCATTTCCTACATAAAACATCCGTGGCAGGGCACTTCCAATTGTTCGCCAAATGATTGGGACTACCACATTTGTAGCAAAATAAGCTTTGAATATTGCTGCGTTGATTGCTCTTCACTTTTTCCCCAACCTTACATACAGTCTCCCCCTCATGTGCAACCTTGCTTTCACTCTTTTAACTGCTGACACCCTCATGAATTTTCATTTCCTTCATGCACAACGCAGTGTGCTCCAATCCCTTTGCTATACTTAGTGCTTCCTCAAGATCAGGATTCCTAGTGAGTAGTTCTTCCTGGATCCTGGGATCATTAGTACACCTCACAATTTGATCTCTAATCATGGAATCTGTCAAAGTCCCAAAATCACAGGTGGCAGATAAACCCCTCAAGACTGCAACATAATTTGTGACTTTCTCATCTTTCTTTTGCACCCTTTTGTAAAATGTGTGCCTTTCTAGTACAACATTAAGTTTAACTTTAAAATGTTCCTCCAATTTCCTCAATGTATATTCATACACATTAGTCCCTTCAACCTCTTCCTGTTAATCATCTACCTGTCTGCCAGTTATGTCTTCAAAAACCTTCCTGCCATGAATACCTAAGTTGTGCAGGAAAATGTGTTGTTTCCTCACATTGTTGTAATTAGCACCCCCTATTGCTATGAGATAAGATCTAAAAATTCCTTCCCATCTCTTCCAAGGGATGTCAGGCTCTCCCAGATCATTTAAGAAAGGTGGGGGCGGGGGAGGAGCTTGGCGGGCATCCGTGATGGCCGCGTGAGCACAGCGCTCTCCGGACCCCCGCCACTCCCGGCATAATATCCTGAACATATCCTGATTTTTCCCGAGGATTTGTGTAGAGGACACTGGGCTGATCTTCCTGTGGTTTTTGAATTTTGATTTGGACCAGGGACACCGAAGATACGACGGCTCGAACTTTCGGGGTCCGCCCTGGAGGTGCGCCCGGGTCTGGGTGAGGCACAGTGGCCGTGTCTGAGTTGAACAACAACGGCAGGGGGATTCGACTGGTGGGTCCCCCTCTTAAGTTTCGGTTTCGATTCTGCCTCAGACTGTGCATCTGGCAAAGGAGTCTGGCCCTTGCTGGGTCCGGCGGCACGAGACTGCTGTTGTGCCTTTGGCTAGCTTATTGTCCTTCCAGGCTGGCTCACACCTAGAGGTACCCTCGCCGCTGCCTTTCGGCTACAACGCCCTGCTCTCCTGTGGCCGTTTTCACCAGGTCGAGTGAGTCCCCTGGCGGGCAGAGGGGACCGAGAGACACGGAAGACCAAAATGCCCCTTCGCGGGGGCCCGGTCCAGTCTAATGTCATGGACCGGTACACCCATTCGAAGGGGTCCCCTGGAGCCGCCTTGCCTGGCCCGAGTGCAGTTGGCCACACTGTGGAAGAGTCGACGGAGCCTTCCTTGCAGGACATCATGGGCGCCATTTCTGGCATGAAGGAAACATTAGGCCTACAGTATGAAGCTTTGGCCCACAAAATCGACACCGTGGCCATTGACGTGAACTTGATTCGGGCTGACCTGTCTAAAACCAACGAGAAGGTGAAGTCATTGGATCTCAAGTCATCTAGCCTTACGGCCGACGTCTCGGAGATACAGACGGAGATTGGCAACCTCCGAAGGGTGAACGATTTCATGACCCGGCGCTTGGAGGACTTTGAAAACAGAGCACGTCGTTGTAACGTGCGTGTGGTTGGCGTTCCGGAAAATCCGGACCCGCATTCTGTTGATCTCCTGGTCAAGGACCTGATACAGAACTACCTCTCTCCGTCTGGGTTGAGTAAATTCTTCGCAGTGGAACGTGCCCATCGTGTTCCGGGAGGCCAGGGCAAGCCTGGCGCCCCGCCGAGGCCTATTGTTGCGAAACTCTTTCACTATAGGGACCGGGACGCTATCCTGCAGGCATCGCGAGTGAAGGGCCCGGTGGCCTTTGAAAATGCCACGGTGAACTTCTACCCGGACTTTTCTCAATTGGTGCAGAAACAGCGTATGGGCTTCCGTGGAGTCAAGAAGCGTCTCCGGGACTTGGGACTGCGCTACGCTATGCTTTTTCCAACCAGGCTGCGAGTTGAATACAATGACCGGACCTTTTTCTTTGATCGGCCTGATTCCGTGAATGACTGGCTGGACTCTCTGCCGGACCGACCTCCTGGGACTGAGCCCGCCGAACACCTGGGTGGTGCCGAGGGTGGTGTAGAGAGCTGAACTTGTGGTCTATGCCTTGGTCACCGTGCCACGTCACTTCTTCTGTGATTCTATGTCTAAGTGCCTCTATTTTCTGTGTGTTCTCCTCTTTCTTTATTTTGTTCGGGGTGGCGGGTGGGACAGGGCCTTTCCTCCTCCGGGGTCTTTTTGTAGAATGGGGGTTTCTGGGCAACAGGCACACTGCATGTTGGGGTGGCTTTTTAGCTTCTTGCAGGGGTGCAGGGTGGGGGGTGTTTTCTTGGTCGTTGGGGGGTGGGTTGATGGGAAGTTTGATGTTTGTGTTTTGTTTTTTCAAGGCGATTCTATTTTGCTAATGGTATTTTTGATGTCATGCTCATTGGGGGAGGGGTCCGGCATCACTGTGTGGGATGGGGGGTAGCGGGTTGAGGTTTATTTCGTGGAATGTCAATGGTCTGGGGGATCGTATAAAGCGGGGTGTGGTGTTGCAATGTCTACGACGTTTGTCTCCTGATATTGTCTTTCTGCAGGAGACTCATCTAGTGGGCAATACTTGTCGTGCAATGAACAGGTGGGGCTATCGCCTCGTCGCGCATTCGGGGTTTACCACGGGTTCCAGGGGGGTGGGCATCCTTGTCCGGGCTTCCCTCCCCCTGGCGATTGATGATGTGATCCTTGATGATCGGGGGCGTTACGCCGTCCTCGTGGGGCGCTACGAGGGTCGGACCCTTTCCCTGTTTGCCGTTTATGTGCCCCCCGGTCTACAGACCTCTACCTTTTCCGATTTGGGCCGAGTGTTGTTGAGCCTCCCAGATAGTACTCTTTTCATGGCGGGTGACTTTAACTCTGTGCTCTCCGGTCTACATGATCGTCACCCCCCTAGGGACACTCCTTCGGCCCAACAATGGCTGGGTGGGTTTCTGGATACTTTTGGGTTGGTGGATTGTTGGAGACTCATGCACCCTACTCAGCTTCAATACACTTTCCATTCCGGGGCCCATGGGAGTCTGTCTAGACTGGATTATTTCCTGATGCCTGCGGCGCAGTCGTCGGCTGTTCGGGAGATTAGACACCTCCCCCGGGGCATCTCTGACCATTCTCCGCTTTGGCTTTGTTTTGGGATGGGGGTGGAGGCGGCGGGCCGGGTGGCTCCTATCAATCCATGGTATCTAACCTCCCCCGAGACCCGTGGTCTCTTGATTAAGTCGTTGGACAATTATTTTCTAGACAACGAGGGGTCCGTCTCCTCTGCGGTGTCCCTATGGGAGGCCTTTAAGACAGTGATCCGCGGGCAGGCCCTTTCCCTTATTGCTGAATCCAAAAAGGCGAGGAATCGGGGGGTGGTGGAACTCGAGAGGGAGATTGTTGGGATAGAGGCTGACTTGGAATTGACTGTTACTCCTGATAAACTTCACGCCCTGGGTCTGAAACAATTTGCTTATAGGTCTCTGGTTACGGACGCGGCTAAAATGATGTTTCGGGAACAACAGGGTCGTTTGTATGATGTGGGGGACAAAGCGGGTAAATTGCTGGCGTGGTTGGACAAGAAGGAGAGGGCGAATCGTGTGGTACCGGTGATTCAGACTTTGAATGGTGTGAGAGTGACTGACCCGGTTGAAATAGTGGAATGTTTTGCAGACTATTTTCGTGTGGTTTATTCCCCTGTGTCTGAACGGGATGTGGATGACTCTCGCCTCTTGTTGCGTGATATAGCTCTGCCCTGTGTTTCCGATTTAGACCGAGTCTCTTTGGAGTCTCCTTTCTCCACGGACGAGATAGCGACTGCCATTCGCTCACTCCGTTCGGGCAAGGCTTTGGGCCCGAATGTATTGCCAATTGAGTTGTACAAGCTACGTCCTGATAGGGTGGTGCCCTATCTTCGTACCATGTTTTTGGAGTCCCGGGAACGGGGTATTCTCCCTTATGATCAGCGGCTGGCTACGATCGTTGTTATTCCTAAGGAAGGTAAACCCCGGGACCTTTGTTCGTCTTATAGGCCCATTTCCCTGTTGAATGTTGAGCCCAAGGTTCTGGCTAAGCTCCTGGCTACCCGCCTCCTGACGGTTATTAGCGGTTTGATTCATCCGGACCAGTCCGGTTTTATCCCGCATCGTAACACGGCTCTTAATCTGCGTCGTCTCCATGGAGCCATTGCGAGGGCGGGGCTTCTGACGGAGCCGGCCATTTTGGCTTCGCTTGATGCCTCGATGGCCTTTGATACGATAGAGTGGCCCTATCTTTGGGCAGCTCTTGAGAAATTTGGTTTCGGGATGCAGTGCACAAAACGAAATTCGTTTTATTTATTCATAAGTTTACTTACCTGTAATCCTCCGTAATCCATAGATTACTACCCCCCAGCCTGCCCCTCCCCACGTCACTGCCCAGCAGCTACTCCCACCACCGACCGCTACTGTGTGCACGGCTTTGTAGGAGTGGGTTAGCATTTTTAACGGACACCTTTAGTGTACGGGGAGCCAGTGGAGTTTATTGAGGTGGGGGGTGATGAGGGCTCACCTAGGTTGGTCGACGATGAGCTGACTGCGGAGTTCTGGATGGTCTGCAGTCTGTTTAGTAACCGGATGGTGACTCCCTTGTAGAGAAAGTTGCCGTAGTCCAGGCGGCTGATGATCAGGGCCTGGGTGAAAGTGCATCGGGTGATTGGTGGGATCCACTTGAAGATTTTCTGGACCATGCTGAGCGTGAGGAAACATGCTGAGCAGACTGCGTTGATTTGGTCATTCATTGTTAGCCTGCTGTCAAGTATGATGGTTCCTGGCATGGTCTGCAGGTGTGGGGCCCAGGTTTGCTGACCACCAGGTGTCATTCCAGTGGTTGGCACTGTTCCCAAAAAATGAGTACCTCCATTTTGTAACTGTTGAGCTTGAGGCAGCTGGTCATACATGTGTGGAAGTAATTTTTGGTGTTAGCGGGGTTGGCGGATAGGAAGAGTATGAGCTAAGTGTTGTCAGAGCATGATATGATGTTCATACCGATAGCTCTGACTAGGGTGCCCCGAGGGGCCATGTATGCGTTGAATAGGGTGGGGCTCAGTGAGGATACATGGGGGAACACTGCAGATAATGTTCTTTGGGGCCTAGGTATAGGCTGGGAGGCACACACTCTGAGTTCTTCCAGTAAGGAAGGATGAGATCCAGTTTAGGGCGTTCCCTTGTATTTTCATCTGGTGGGGTCTTTTAGGAGGGTGTGGTGGGACACCATACCGAACACTGCAGAGAGGTTGAAGAAGATCAGGGCTGTGTTGTCCTTCTTGTCTAGGAGGGCTCTGATGTCATCGGTGGCACCTATTAAGGTGGTCTCTGTGTTGTGGTTTGAGCGGAACCCTGATTGGAAGGGGTCAAGGAGGTTGTTAATTTTCAGGTGGATGGTGAGTTGGTGATTGATGTTTTTTTCCAGTTCTTTAGCCGGGACCGGCACGAGTAAGATGGGTCAGTAGTTTTTAAGTTAATCTGGGTCTGCGGAGCGTTTCTTGAGGAGGGGTTTGATTTCTGTGTGTTTCTGTTCCATTGGGAAGGACACCAAGGTGATGGAGGTCTTGAAGATTGAGGTGAGCTCTTTGCTGATGGTGTTGTTGCCAAGGTTGAACGAGTGGTGGGGATAGGGAACTCTTGGGGCTCCTGAGTGAGTGGATCTCATGATGTGGTGGTGGGAGGGTCCCATGCTGTGATCCTTGGTAATCAGGTGGAGTTAGCGAGTTCCAGTAGGTTGTGGGTACTGGAGATAGGTGGTTGGGGGTCAAAGAGGTCGTAGACGGACCAGATTTTGTTGAAGAAAAAGTCTGCAAGGGTGTCGCAGAGCGACTGGGGGGGTGATGGTGTTTTCGGAAGCCTGAGGGTTGGAGAACTCTTTGACGATGCTGAAGAGTTCTTTGCTCTGGTTGGAGCTGCTTTAAGGCTGGCTGTCAGGGAGTGCTTTCTCGCTTTTTTAAGGTTTGTGTGGTACTGGTTTAGTGCCAGTTTAAAGGCGTTTGTATGTGTTTTTGGCAGTTTCAAGTCCTGGGTTGAATCAGTTGGTGTGCTTAGTGGGTCTGCCTCGTTTGGGCATTTTGAGAGGGGCACCCCTGTCAGCACAATCGAAGATCCCGGTGTTGATTTTTTTGACGGCCACCTCGAAGTGGGGGTGGTGTCCAGGTGGATGCACGGTGCTGTTGGTCAAGAGGACGTCTGTTACCTTGTTCCAGCTCCTGTGAGAGGAGCAGGTATGGTTTGTGAGGGAGACATGGGTGGTTGTGATGGAGAAGTGGACGATTGAGTCGTCCAACTAGGTTATTTCGGTCACGTGGCTGTGTCTAATCCTTTTGCTTGCTGTAAAAATGGGGTCCAATATGTGACCAGCAATCCGTGGAAGATGAAGTTTTTGAATTTGATGGACTGGAGGGCGAGGAAGTCGGGAATGGCTTTGTAGAATGCGGGCTGTGGGTCTGGTGGTCTGTATGCCAGGGTGCCCCTGATAGTGGTTTTGTTGTCTGTGTTGAGCTGGAAGTCTAGGTGGTCCATTATCGGGGTGGAGTTGTCTGTGGTTTCAGTGCAGGGACTCTGTGGTTGCAGTGCAGGGACTCTTTGTGGATGATGGCTATTACAACTTTGTGTTTGTTGCTGCTGTCCCGGTGTATGATCATGTATCCGTTTGGTGTGGCAGTAGCAATGTCCGGGGCTGAGGTGGGGTTGAGCCAGGTTTCGGTCAAGAAGACGATGTTGGGGAAGAGGGGAGCTGATGGTGTTCCAGATCTCAGAGGCGTGTTTGTGGAGTGAGCGGCAGTTGATCCTGAGTCTCCTTGGGACTGCAGTGCGCTGTTGCAGGTGAATTGGCAGAGGTGGCAGGAGAAGGGTCCTGCTATAGAGCGTGGAGATGTGCAGATGGAGTGAGTGCTGTTGGGTCCGGGGTTCAGGGCTGTGATCTCGGTGTTGATGTAGCTGTAGATCAGTGGAAGCCAGGGGTCCTGGCACTGGGCACAGTCGGGGCACAGTCTAGGCGCGATGGGCAGAGATGGGCTAGCCATTGGAGTTCCTCTGGCACACCGGTAGTGCACCTGCTGCCCGCAGGGGGACAGGGCACTGAGCGGCATGACGGAGGTCAGAAGCCGGATAGCGGTTGGTGGGAAAAAGGTGGCAAAGTTGTGAGAGAAAAGTGAAAGAGGCAAAAGTTACATTTTGGAAAAACAGGAGAAGTGTTAAGAAGGGGCCAAGAGCTAGGTTAAAAGGAGGAAAAAGTCAAGTTAAAAAGAAGGAAAATTGAGTTAAATAGGAAAATCGAGTTAAAAAGGAGGAAAAAGTCAAGTTGGGGAAAAACGAGCAAGGAGCAAGACTCAAGTTAAGGTGGCAAAAGTCAGTTGGGGAAAAGAAGAGAGGGAAGCAAAATCAAGTTAGAGGAGGCAAAAGATAGTTGGGGAAAGAACGAGCAGAAAGCAAAATCAGGTTAGAGGAGGAAAAAGTCAGTTGGGGATACAAACGAGCAGGGAGCAAGAATCAAGTTAGAGAGGCAAAAGTCAGTAGAGAAAAGAACGAGCAGGAAGCACAATCAGGTTAGAGGAGGCAAAAGTCAGTTGGGGAAAGAACGAGCAGGAATAAAGTTAAAGGAGGCAAAAGTCAGTTGGAGTAAAAAAACTAGCACGAAGCAAAAAGCAGGTTAAAGGAGGACAAAGTCCGTTGGGGAAAAAACAAGCAGGGTGCAAGAATCAAGTTAAAGAGGCAAAAGTCAGATGGGGAAAGAACGAGCAGGAAGCAAAATCAGGTTAGAGGAGGCAATAGTCAGTTGGGGAAAGATCAAGCTGAGAGCAAAAATGACGTTAAGGAGGCAAAAGTCACTTGGGGAAAGAATGAGCAGGAAGCAAAAATCAAGTTAAAGGAGGCAAAAGTCAGTTGGAGAAAGAACAAGCAAGAGTTGATGAAGCAAAATTTAGGGGACTTGTGGCGTGGTTCAGCGTCGAAAGGACTCGATCTGTAGCAGCGGGGGGAGCTGGCCCAGGGACCTGCTCCCATAGCTATTCCTCAATGTATCCCACATAGTCTACAGCATCCAATCAGATACTTTTCATGTTTGCCCAGCAATTTGCTTTCTCTCTGACGTTGCAATACTTGCTTGACATGAGATGGTTGTGCTGCTGGGTCTTTAAAAGAAACATGGATGTGATTTAAGTAGACATTGTCTGAAGTATCAGAACTGAAATAATATAATAATAACGTAATTTTATAGAGCGCGCAGCTGCCCCAGCAAAGGGGCGACCCGGCGCTAGAGGCAAAAAGCAGAACAAAGGCAGCGGCACAGTCTAGGCAGGAAACAAGAGGGTTTTGATGGCCTTACGGAAAGATAGCAGTCATAAAATGCTGGAAAACAGTATGGGCATTACAGGGCGAATTCAATCACCAGTTGCTCTAAGTGGCCAAGTGGTGTTCAGAATGCAGTCTTTCACTCATCACCTGACCGGGTCCAAATCAAGTATTAGGCTCCTCAAATTCAATTTGGTGAACACATTAGCTCCTTGGACAGCCTCCAGAATATCAGAAATGAGTAGCAAGGAATTACGGTCTTTGACAGTTACTAGATTGAAAAACCTGTAATCGTTGCAAGGGCGAAGTTCACAAATATCCTTTCAGGTACAAAAAATAAATATGCTCCAGTGTGGAAATGTACCCCCGTGAGGGCACACTGGTGCAGGGTCAACCTTTCGTCCACGGGTCCGAAGACTAACAAAAGAGAGATCGGCACTGGAGTGAAGTAAAACAAAACACGTTTATTACATGCTAATGAGCAGGACTGCGTCCAAACAACACCCTCAATTGTTGTGGGAGGAAGTACACCTAATGCAAAAACCATCGTCCTGTTTGTTAGAATGCAATCTCATGAGAAGGAGAACTGGAGGGAACAGGTTTAAGAACGGAAATAGCTATAGGCAAACAAGAACAAAGCCTGACCAGATGGTCAGGAGATGAGGAAGGGGAAGAAGGAATGCTTATGGTGGCAATAAGCTATCAATCAATAACCTCTGAGACCAGGTGCACCGTCAGCTGCAACCCCCCAGTACGTACACCAGTTTGACCATGTTAGAGAGGTCAGCTAAAGTTAGAGGACACAGGCTGGGTGAAAAGATGAACAGCAGAGAGTAAAATGAATACAACAGAAATTAAATGGATGCGACAGTCAAAATGGCTGCCGCTAATACTAATGTAAAATGTACACTTTTCCACAGATGACCCTTTTAGCGTAAGCTAAGACAGTTTTGTTCCTTCAAAGTGGCATTTCATACGTACTCAACGTCTATTTCCATAAATATATATATTTCTTGTTCCATTGCTAAACGGGCATTTCCATTTTGGACATTCACTTTAGACGGTATGCAGGCAGTACATGCAGAAGTACAGGGGGAACAGAGCATTGGGCCACAATGAATACACAAGCACCAAGGGAAGATATTAGCTATTAATATGAACAGGATTGATAGTACTTTTAAACCCCAAGCTGAAAATAAGTTTCAAAACCACCCAGTCCAAGTCCATGTTTCTGGGTCTTGATGTATTTCGGTGGCTATTTTGTGCAGTTTGGAGATGGCCGCAAAGACAGAAGTTGAATTGTCATGTATGAAGACACAGCAGCTGGATACGATGATGCGGCATGCTCCACCTCAATCAGCTAGAATAACATTGAAAACAAGTCTATTCTGTAAAGCAACCATCTGGATCAATGCTTGTTCTTCTGTCAAATTTCCTAAGGCCGCAGTTGTTTGATTGATCACTGCCTCCATTGTATGGGTGAGGTGACGGACCAGCTTACTGTTCTGTACTGGGCCAACGAAGAAGAATAATCTTTGATTAAAGTCTGTATATTGTTCCCATGTGGTCTCTGTCTGGTCGACTACAGAGACATCAATTGCACGTTTTTGCCTACTACCAGCGTGGTGATCGAACAATTGCAAATCTTGGTGGTATGTTGGGGGAGCTAGAAACACAGGTGGTAAGAGAAAGGCTATGTAACAGGTACCAGACCAGCCTGGAGGCAGGAAGTAGTATGCCTTAGCTCCACAAGCAAAATAAGTATGATGTGATGCAAGGAAGCTGCTTCGGCCTTTCGTAGACATCTGCAACACTGTAGTACAGTTACTGTGGCCCACTGGCGCATCGCCTGCACATAAAGGGGGCCAGTAGTCAGAGCAACAGAGATAACAGGTGGCCCATGTCCTATAGCCGACCTAGATACACATAGCTCGTTGCTGCACTTCTTCTACTGTATTCTTCCATTTCCAAGGCAGTCCCTTTTGCTTGTGGATCTCCATCTTCGCTGGGATAGCAGGCTTTTTAGGGCTCGGCCTACGTCACCACGAAGTGGGGCGGAGCTCCGAGCTCCTATTGTTAAAGAAAAAAAAAAAAAAAAGGTTTCTTTAGGGCTCGGACCAGAAACATTCCTTAGTGCGCGAGCTTTTTTTATGGCATCTGCATAGTGATTCGTCTTCGCTGTGCTGTATTTTTAGTAGCCTTGACGCGATAGGCTATATGTAATTTTCGTCCGCCATTGTTGGCATTTTCTGTGTGGTTACGCGCACGGCAGTCCATTAATTTTAATTAGGAGCTGTCAGGGTGCTCCTCCAAATGCAATCCAGATGGTGGGAGCGCGTTCACCATTCTGCATTGCATGTATAGGGTGCGCGTTCGTCTGCAGCGTTTTTGGGGCTGAGAAATGTGGACGTCTATTGTATAGAACTTTTATGTGATTTATCATTGCTCGGAAAAATGTGTGTTTGCAAGGAAGTGTTCCCGATTACAAGGACATGGTGTTCGCTTATTTCCTTTGAAGCGCTGTCTGATATGTATTTCTCTTTAATAGCAACACGTACTTTGGATACCACCACCAGTACTACCACTACCAGTACGACCACCACCAGTACTACCACTACCAGTACCACCACCAGTACCACCACTACCAGTACTACCACCACCACTACTACCACCACCAGTACTACCACTACCAGTACCATCACCTCCAGTACTACCACTACCAGTACCATCACCACCAGTACCACAAGTAACACCAGCACCAGTACTACCACTACCAGTACCACCACCACCAGTACTAACACCATCAGTACTACCAGTACTACCACCACCAGTACTACCACTACTACAGTCACCAGTACTACCACTACTACAGCCACCAGTACTACCACCACCACCAGTACTACCACCACCATCAGTAATACCAGTACCACCACCAACAGTACTACCACAACCAGTACTACCAGTACCACTACCACCAGTACCACCACCACCAGTACTACCACCACCAGTACCACCACCACCACCACCAGTACTAACACTACCAGTACCACCACCACCACCAGTACTACCAGTACTATAGCCACCATTACTACCACTACCCCCACCACCAGTACTACCAGTACCACGACCACCAGTACTACCACTACCAGTACTACCACTACCAGTACCACTAACACCACCTGTACTACCACCACCAGTACCACCACCACTAGTACTACCAGTACTACCACCATCAGTACTACCAATACTACCACCGCCAGTAATACCACTACCAGTACCACCACCACCAGTACTACCACTACCAGTACCACCACCACCACCAGTACTACCAGTACTACAGCCACCAGTACTACCACTACCACCACCACCAGTACTACCATTACCAGTACTACCACCACCACTACTACCACCACCAGTACTACCACCACCAGTACCACCACCTCCAGTACTACCACTACTACCACTACCAGTACCACCACCACCAGTACTAAAAGTAACACCACCACCAGTACTACCACTACCAGTACCACCACCACTACCACTACCAGTACCACCACCACCAGTACTAACACCATCAGTACTACCAGTACCACTAACACCACCTGTACTACCACCACCAGTACCACCACCACTAGTACTACCAGTACTACCACCATCAGTACTACCAGTACTACCACCGCCAGTAATACCACTACCAGTACCACCACCACCAGTACTACCACTACCAGTACCACCACCACAACCAGTACTACCACTACTACAGCCACCAGTACTACCACTACTACAGCCACCAGTACTACCACTACCACCACCACCAGTACTACCGCCACCATCAGTAATACCAGTACCACCACCAACAGTACTACCACAACCAGTACTACCAGTAACACTACCACCACCAGTACCACCACCACCAGTACTACCACCACCAGTACTACCAGTACCACCACCACCACCAGTACTAACACTACCAGTACCACCACCACCACCACCAGTACTACCAGTACTATAGCCACCATTACTACCACTACCCCCACCACCAGTACTACCAGTACCACGACCACCAGTACTACCACTACCAGTACCACTAACACCACCAGTACTACCACCACCAGTACCACCACCACTAGTACTACCAGTACTACCACCATCAGTACTACCAGTACTACCACCGCCAGTACTACCACTACCAGTACCACCACCACCAGTACTACCACTACCAGTACCACCACCACCACCAGTACTACCAGTACTACAGTCACCAGTACTACCACCACTACCACCACCACCAGTACTACCAGTACCACGACCACCAGTACTACCACTACCAGTACTACCACTACCAGTACCACTACCACCACCAGTACTACCACCACCAGTACCACCACTACCAGTACTACCAGTACTACCATCATCAGTACTACCAGTACTACCACTACCAGTAACACCACCACCAGTACTACCACTACCAGTACCACCACCAGTACCACCACCAGTACCACCACTACAAGTACTACCACCACCACTACCACCACCAGTACTACCACTACCAGTACCACCACCACCAGTACTACCACCACCAGTACTACCAGTACCACCACCAGCACCAGTACTAACACTACCAGTACCACCACCACCACCACCACCACCACCAGTACTACCAGTACCACTACCACCACCACCAGTACCACCACCACCAGTACTACCACCACCAGTACTACCAGTACCACCACCACCACCAGTACTAACACTAGCAGCACCACCACCACCACCAGTACTACCAGTACTATAGCCACCAGTACTACCACTACCACCACCACCAGTACTACCAGTACCACGACCACCAGTACTACCACTACCAGTACTACCACTACCAGTACCACTAACACCACCAGTACTACCACCACCAGTACCACCACCACTAGTACTACCAGTACTACCACCATCAGTACTACCAGTACTACCACCACCAGTACTACCACTACCAGTACCACCACCGCCAGTACTACCACTACAGTGCATAGTGCAGAGTGCATAGGGAGTGCATAGTGCAGAGTGCATAGGGAGTGCATAGTGCATAGGGAGTGCAGAGTGCATAGGGAGTGAAGAGTGCACAGTGCATAGGGAGTTAAGAGTGCACAGTGCATAGGGAGTGCAGAGTGCAGAGTGCATAGGGAGTGCAGAGTGCATAGGGAGTGCAGAGTGCATAGGGAGTGCAGAGTGCATAGGGAGTACAGAGTGCATAGGGAGTGCAGAGTGCATAGGGAGCGCAGAGTGCATAGGGAGCGCAGAGTGCATAGGGAGCGCGGAGTGCATAGGGAGAGCAGAGTGCAGAGTGCATAGGGAGCGCAGAGTGCAGAGTGCATAGGGAGTGCAGAGTGCATAGGGAGTGCAGAGTGCAGAGTGCATAGTGCATAGGGAGTGCAGAGTGCATAGGGAGTGCAGAGTGCATAGGAAGTGCAGAGTGCAGAGTGCATAGGGAGTGCAGAGTGCATAGGGAGTGCAGAGTGCATAGGGAATGCATAGGGAGTGCAGAGTGCATAGGGAGTGCAGAGTGCAGAGTGCATAGGGAGTGCAGAGTGCATAGGGAGTGCATAGGGATTGCGGAGTGCATAGGGAGTGCAGAGTGCATAGGGAGTGCAGAGTGCATAGGAAGTGCAGAGTGCAGAGTGCATAGGGAGTGCAGAGTTCATAGGGAGTGCATAGGGAGTGCAGAGTGCATAGGGAGTGCAGAGTGCATAGGGAGTGCAGAGTGCAGAGTGCATAGGGAGTGCAGAGTACATAGGGAGTGCAGAGTGCATAGGAAGTGCAGAGTGCATAGGGAGTGCAGAGTGCATAGGGAGTGCAGAGTGCATAGGGAGTGCAGAGTGCATAGGGAGTGCATAGGGAGTGCAGAGTGCATAGGGAGTGCAGAGTGCACAGTGCATAGGGAGTGCAGAGTGCATAGGGAGTGCAGAGTGCACAGTGCATAGGGAGTGCAGAGTGCAGAGTTTATAGGGAGTGCAGAGTGCACAGTGCATAGGGAGTGCATAGTGCACAGTGCATAGGGAGTGCACAGTGCACAGTGCATAGGGAGTGCATAGTGCATAGGGAGTGCAGAGTGCAGAGTGCATAGGGAGTGCAGAGTGCATAGGGAGTGCAGAGTGCATAGGGAGTGCATAGGGAGTGCAGAGTGCATAGGGAGTGCAGAGTGCATAGGGAGTGCAGAGTGCATAGGGAGTGCAGAGTGCAGAGTGCATAGGGAGTGCAGAGTGCATAGGGAGTGCAGAGTGCATAGGGAGTGCATAGGGAGTGCAGAGTGCATAGGGAGTGCAGAGTGCATAGGGAGTGCAGAGTGCATAGGGAGTGCAGAGTGCATAGGGAGTGCATAGTGCATAGGGAGTGCAGAGTGCATAGGGATTGCATAGTGCAGAGTGCATAGGGAGTGCAGAGTGCATAGGGAGTGCAGAGTGCAGAGTGCATAGGGAGTGCATAGTGCATAGGGAGTGCAGAGTGCATAGGGAGTGCAGAGTGCACAGTGCATAGGGAGTGCAGAGTGCACAGTGCATAGGGAGTGCAGAGTGCACAGTGCATAGGGAGTGCACAGTGCATAGGGAGTGCATAGGGAGTGCAGAGTGCATAGGGAGTGCAGAGTGCATAGGGAGTGCAGAGTGCATAGGGAGTGCAGAGTGCAGAGTGCATAGGGAGTGCAGAGTGCATAGGGAGTGCATAGTGCATAGGGAGTGCAGAGTGCATAGGGATTGCATAGTGCAGAGTGCCTAGGGAGTGCATAGTGCATAGGGAGTGAAGAGTGCACAGTGCATAGGGAGTGCAGAGTGCACAGTGCATAGGGAGTGCAGAGTGCATAGGGAGTGCATAGGGAGTGCAGAGTGCATAGGGAGTGCAGAGTGCAGAGTGTATAGGGAGTGCAGAGTGCATAGGGAGTGCAGAGTGCATAGGGAGTGCAGAGTGCATAGGGAGTGCAGAGTGCAGAGTGCATAGGGAGTGCAGAGTGCATAGGGAGTGCAGAGTGCATAGGGAGTGCATAGTGCAGAGTGCATAGGGAGTGCATAGTGCAGAGTGCATAGGGAGTGCAGAGTGCAAGGGAGTGCAGAGTGCATAGGGAGTGCATAGTGCATAGGGACTGCAGAGTGCATAGGGATTGCATAGTGCAGAGTGCATAGGGAGTGCAGAGTGCATAGGGATTGCATAGTGCAGAGTGCATAGGGAGTGCATAGTGCATAGGGAGTGCAGAGTGCATAGGGAGTGCAGAGTGCACAGTGCATAGGGAGTGCAGAGTGCACAGTGCATAGGGAGTGCAGAGTGCAGAGTGCATAGGGAGTGCAGAGTGCATAGGGAGTGCATAGGGAGTGCAGAGTGCATAGGGAGTGCAGAGTGCATAGGGAGTGCATAGGGAGTGCAGCGTGCATATGGAGTGCAGAGTGCATAGGGAGTGCAGAGTGCATAGGGAGTGCAGAGTGCATAGGGAGGGCAGAGTGCATAGGGAGTGCAGAGTGCAGAGTGCATAGGGAGTGCATAGGGAGTGCAGAGTGCATAGGGAGTGCATAGTGCATAGCGAGTGCAGAGTGCATAGGGATTGCATAGTGCAGAGTGCCTATGGAGTGCATAGTGCATAGGGAGTGAAGAGTGCACAGTGCATAGGGAGTGCAGAGTGCACAGTGCATAGGGAGTGCAGAGTGCATAGGGAGTGCAGAGTGGAGAGTGCATAGGGAGTGCAGAGTGCATAGGGAGTGCAGAGTGCAGAGTGCATAGGGAGTGCAGAGTGCATAGGGAGTGCAGAGTGCATAGGGAGTGCAGAGTGCATAGGGAGTGCAGAGTGCAGAGTGCATAGGGAGTGCAGAGTGCATAGGGAGTGCAGAGTGCATAGGGAGTGCATAGTGCAGAGTGCATAGGGAGTGCATAGTGCAGAGTGCATAGGGAGTGCAGAGTACATAGGGAGTGCAGAGTGCATAGGGAGTGCAGAGTGCAGAGTGCATAGGCAGTGCAGAGTGCATAGGGAGTGCAGAGTGCATAGGGAGCGCAGAGTGCAGAGTGTATAGGGAGTGCAGAGTGCAGAGTGCATAGGGAGTGCAGAGTGCATAGGGAGTGCAGAGTGCATAGGGAGCGCAGAGTGCAGAGTGCATAGGGAGCGCAGAGTGCAGAGTGCATAGGGAGTGCAGAGTGCATAGGGAGCGCAGAGTGCATAGGGAGTGCATAGGGTGCGCAGAGTGCATAGGGAGTGCATAGGGAGTGCAGAGTGCATAGGGAGTGCAGAGTGCATAGGGAGTTCAGAGTGCATAGGGAGTGCAGAGTGCATAGGGAGTGCAGAGTGCATAGGGAGTGCAGAGTGCATAGGGAGTGCAGAGTGCATAGGGAGTGCAAAGTGCAGAGTGCATAGGGAGTGCATAGTGCAGAGTGCATAGGGAGTGCATAGTGCATAGGGAGTGAAGAGTGCACAGTGCATAGGGAGTGAAGAGTGCACAGTGCATAGGGAGTGAAGAGTGCACAGTGCATAGGGAGTGAAGAGTGCACAGTGCATAGGGAGTGCAGAGTGCAGAGTGCATAGGGAGTGCAGAGTGCATAGGGAGCGCAGAGTGCAGAGTGCATAGGGAGCGCAGAGTGCAGAGTGCAGAGTGCATAGGGAGCGCAGAGTGCATAGGGAGCGCAAAGTGCATAGGGAGTGCAGAGTGCAGAGTGCATAGGGAGTGCAGAGTGCATAGGGAGTGCAGAGTGCATAGGGAGTGCAGAGTGCATAGGGAGTGCATAGGGAATGCAGAGTGCAGAGTGCATAGGGAGTGCAGAGTGCAGAGTGCATAGGGAGTGCAGAGTGCATAGGGAGTGCAGAGAACATAGGGAGTGCAGAGTGCATAGGGAGTGCAGAGTGCATAGGGAGTGCAGAGTGCATAGGGAGTGCAGAGTGCATAGGGAGTGCAGAGTGCATAGGGAGTGCAGAGTGCATAGGGAGTGCAAAGTGCAGAGTGCATAGGGAGTGCATAGTGCAGAGTGCATAGGGAGTGCATAGTGCATAGGGAGTGAAGAGTGCTGTTGGACAGGCCACATGAAGGGCTCGCTCCCTCCCCGCAGGACAGGGCCCGGGCCACCGTCAGCACCATTGCCCGGCCCAGCCGCCATCTTGGACACGGCACCACGCGGCCGCGCGGCCTCAGCCCGACCCCAACCCTGGGCCTGGCCAGGCCCCGACATCCCGGCACCACCCTCCACCCAGGAGGTGAACGGCCCACTTGGCAGGTCAATGGGAGTACGAAGTGTCGACGGCTCTCCCCCGCCAGGTGCCGAGCACCCCCAGCCTCCTTGGGCGCTGGCTCCACCCCCCTGCTGGGTGTCTGGACTCCCTCATCCCAGACCTCCCGACCTCCAAGAGCGAGGGTCCGGACATCAAAGGGCGCCAGACCTATAACTGAGGCAGCCCCAGGACAGGAAGGCAGTTGTATCCTGGAGTCGAGAGACACCGCGACGAACTCATCCTTGACGGACTGTTGGCGCTGCCACAGCCCTGCCTTGTGAACTATTGTCCTGCCTGCTGGCGCTGCCGCGGCCCTCTGCACCCTTCATCCTCGTGGGACCTGCTGGCGCTGCCGCGGCCCTCTGCAACCTGCATTCTCGTGGGACCTGCTGGCGCTGCCGCGGCCCGTTGTAACCTTCATCCTCGTGGGACCTGCTGGCGCTGCCGCGGCCCTCTGCAACCTTCATCCTCGTGGGACCTGCTGGCGCTGCCGCGGCCCGTTGTAACCTTCATCCTCGTGGGACCTGCTGGTGCTGCCGCGGCCCGTTGCAACCTGCATTCTCGTGGGACCTGCTGGCGCTGCCGCGGCCCGTGCCACCTACGACCTCTTCGGGACCTGCCGGCGCTGCCGCGGTCTGACCCATCCGAACACCGAGCTCGAGGATTGTGAGCTATCACCGTTACACACCCGTACCCGTGGGTACCAAGACTGCCCCGCTACCCCCTTCCCTTACTAGAGACTAGAATTGAGAGGATCATCGTGTCCTGATCGCCCTGTATCGTACCACTCTACTACCCGAAGTGCCTATAAAAGGTGTTACCCTAATCTTTGTGTGGTGTCCATCTGTGGGGGGGAAGTTACCTGTCTGTGCGATCACTGTGCTCGGCCGACCCTCCAGGTCCCCGTCTAACATTGGTGGCTAGCGGCGCGATCCGAACCAACGCGTACCGTACAGACAGTAACTCACCCTACGACTAAAACCACAATGACGACCAAAGAGAGCGGATCGGCGGAGAAGTTCCAGATGGAAAAGCTGGAAGAATACAACCACCGAGAGCTCAAACAATTTTGCATGGACTTAGGCATTGCTACCACCGGGCTAAGCACAAAAGAAGACTTCAAAAACGCCCTAGAGGCCTGGACAGAGACAAATACCGCAACCCCCCGGGACCCCGCAGCCCCGGAAGTCAACACCACCCGGACGGAAGAACGGAGAACAGGCCCCTCCCACGAAGAGATCCAAGAGCGGGAAAAAAATAGATTACACGAGTTAGACTTGGCACGACTCAGATTAGACGGAGAATTGAAACTGGCGGAACAAAAAATAAACTTAGAACACTTACGGCTCAGAGAAGAGCGAGAGGAAAAACAGAGACAGAGAGACCTCGAAGAAAAAAGACTGGCCTACGAGCACGAGTGCAAACTAGCGGAGATAGAAATACGCAAACTGAACAAAAACCTAGGGGTGCCCGAGCAACCGCACTCCCCGGGTCCTACCGAGCAGAAGGTCCACATCCCCAAGGATGTGGTCCGAGAATATCACCGGAACGACGACATACAGCAGTGGTTCAAAGCCTATGAGATTGCCATGACCGCCCACCGGGTCGCTCGAAGTGACTGGGGAGCCGGTCTATGGGGGAGATTCGTCAACGAGGGTCGTGATGCCCTGCTGCAGCTTCCGGACCATCAAATGACGTCCTATGACCATATGAAGGCCGCCCTCCTCAGTCGATATGGACTTACACCCGAAATGTACCGCCAGAGGTTCCGCAACTGCACCCGGATCCCAGGTACGACGTGGTTGGAATACGTGAACTATTTCAGCCGAGCCTTCGAGGGGTGGATCAAGGGTGACAACGTAACCACTTACGAACAACTCTTCAATCTCATTGTATGGGAGCACCTCTCCAACAACTGCTTTGTCGAGCTCAGGCAGCACCTCCTCGACAGTAAATTGACTGAACCCCGGCAGCTCGCCACCGAGGCTGACCGGTGGGAGAGCACCCGAGTGGCCCGGAGTGGGCCGAATGAGCAGAACAGAACCAACCAAGGTCACCATCGTCCCCGAGGAGGAGGAGGAGGCCCGGGCCGGGGCAGAGACGCCGCCCCGGCCGCACCCACTAACGCCACCCCGGCTCCAGCAGGCCGGGGAAACCCCCCGATGCGCCCGGGGTTCCGAGCTAACGTGACGTGTCATCGATGCCAGCGAGTCGGCCACTATGCCAGTGACCCGACCTGCCCGAAGAGCCAGGTCCCCGGGCCCCGCCAGATGGCGGCCGCCGCCCTGGGAGAAGAACAAATCTCCGAAGACACGGAGACCTATGAGTCGGAGCAGTTCGAGTGGGAACCCGCCGCCATGACCCTGGCATGCCTGGGAGGAAGAGACATGGTCCCGCGGACTCCCCTGCCCGCCAACACTCGGAAGTACAGCCAATGGGTGAGCATCAATGGGCGCAAGGCCGAGGCCCTGCGTGACACCGGGGCCAGTGTGACGGCCGTCCGCTGTCACCTGGTGACCCCAGAACAAATCCTACCAAACGTACTTTGCCCCGTCCGATCGGCAGACAACTCGGAGAGCCTGTGTCGGATGGCCTGCGTCCCCTTCGAATGGGGAGGAGTGTCCGGCATGCTGAAAGTAACTGTCCGTGACGATGCCCCCGTAGACTGCCTCCTGGGGAACGATCTCGAGAGCTCCCCGTGGGCCGCTGTGGAAAGAAGAGAGCATCTGGGGATGTTGGGTCTCCCGGACTGGGCATGCGTAACCACCCGGTCCATGGCCACCCGCACCATCCCTAGACCAGAAGAACCAGAATGGGCAGCGCCTCCGCCCTCGATCACTCCCGAAGAAGACTTCCTCCAGACCGACCACCCGGACCCCACCCCAGAGGGGTCCACACAGCCCCCCGAGCTTCCCGACCTGGCTCAGTGGCGTCAAGAAGGGGGGCCCACCCAGGAACAATTCCAGCAGGAGCAAAAGACCTGCCCCTCCCTCGAGGGATTGCGACAGCAAGCGCTCGCCCAGAGCCAAGGAGACACCACCGGGGCCCACTGGGTTTATTGGGACAATGATCTCTTGTACAGCGAACAGAAAATCGCAGAACTGGGGGCCGGGCGAGTGCTGGTGGTGCCCCTCCACTTCAGAAACTTCCTGTTGAACCTAGCCCACGATGTCCCCCTGGCCGGGCACCTGGGCCAAGACAAGACCTACCACCGCCTGGTGACTCACTTTTTTTGGCCCAAAATGAGGAACGACGTATCCAACCATTGCCGGTCCTGCCCGACCTGCCAGGCCAGTGGGAAGAGCGGCCGCAAACTCAAGGCACCCCTACAACCATTCCCCGTGGTGACCACCCCGTTCGGAAGGGTGGGAATAGACATTGTGGGGCCCCTGGACCCCCGAACAGCACAGGGACATCGCTTCATCCTGGTCCTGGTGGATCACGCTACCCGCTATCCTGAGGCGGTCCCCCTTCGTACGATAACAGCCCCAGTAGTGGGTCGAGCCTTGATGGGGATCTTCTCTCGAGTGGGCTTCCCCCGAGAAGTCGTCAGCGACAGGGGTACGAACTTTATCTCAAAATACATGAAGTCCCTCTGGCAACAGTGTGGGGTCACCTACCGATTCACGACCCCCTATCACCCTCAAGGGAACGGACTGGTTGAGCGGTTCAACCGCACACTCAAAGGGATGATTGGGGGGTTGGAAGAGCCCCTCCGTCGCCAGTGGGATGTGCTACTACCGTGCCTTCTCTTTGCCTACCGAGAAGTCCCCCAGAAGTCCCTCGGCTTCAGCCCTTTCGAACTCTTGTATGGACACCCGGTGCGAGGCCCGCTCAGCCTAGTCAAAGAAGGCTGGGAAATGCCCCCTCTAAAGAACTGTTGGACAGGCCACATGAAGGGCTCGCTCCCTCCCCGCAGGACAGGGCCCGGGCCACCGTCAGCACCATTGCCCGGCCCAGCCGCCATCTTGGACACGGCACCACGCGGCCGCGCGGCCTCAGCCCGACCCCAACCCTGGGCCTGGCCAGGCCCCGACATCCCGGCACCACCCTCCACCCAGGAGGTGAACGGCCCACTTGGCAGGTCAATGGGAGTACGAAGTGTCGATGGCTCTCCCCCGCCAGGTGCCGAGCACCCCCAGCCTCGGTCCCCGTCTAACAAGAACCCTCCAGATGTTTTCAAGTACCTCCTAACCCTCCGCAACCAGACCAGAAGGTTCAGAGAGATGGCAAAAGCAAACCTGGAGGCCAGTCAGGAGGACATGAAAAGGTGGTACGATAGAAATGCATCCTCCATCGAATTTGAACCCGGTCAACAAGTGTGGGTAATGTCTCCCACCGAACCATGCGCCCTGCAAGACAAATGGACGGGGCCCTTCAAAGTAATCGAGCGCAAGAGCCCTGCCACCTATCTCATCGATATGGAATCTTCCCGAAACCCTCTCCGGGTCCTCCACGCTAATAGACTGAAACCCCACTTTGTACGCTCCGAACTCAGCCTCCTGATGGCAACCGACAATGGAACCGAGGAGGACTCCGAACCACTCCCTGACCTCCTACGGTCACGGGAGAAGGACGGCTCCGTGGACGGGGTCCGACTCTCGGAGGCCCTCACCCTGGAACAGCGCCAAGGCTGCCGAGTCCTCCTGCTACAGTTCTCCACCCTGTTCTCCCTCACCCCAGGGGTCACCCCCTGGTGCTTACACGACGTGGACACGGGAGACAGTCCCCCTATCCGCCATCGGGCCTACCGCGTACCAGATCGGGTACGGGCCTGCATCCAAGAGGAGGTGGCCAAGATGCTCACCCTCGGGATCATCGAGCCCTCAGACAGCCCCTGGGCCAGCCCAGTGGTACTGGTCCCCAAAGCGGCCGCCCCCGGCGCCACGCCAGAGCTCCGGTTCTGCGTCGACTACCGGGGCTTGAATGCGGTCACCAGAACAGACGCACACCCCATCCCCCGAGCAGATGAACTAATCGACCGCCTGGGAGCTGCCCGCTACCTCAGCATCTTCGACCTGACAGCGGGCTACTGGCAGATCGGTCTCACACCCCGGGCCCAAGAACGATCTGCATTCTCTACCCCGGATGGCCACTATCACTTCAAGGTCATGCCATTCGGCATGAAGAATGCCCCAGCAACCTTTCAGCGGCTAGTAAACCAGGTCCTGGCAGGACTCGAAGGATTCAGCGCCGCCTACCTGGACGATATCGCTGTGTACAGCCACCACTGGTCCGACCACCTCCACCACCTCCGAGAGGTGCTACAGGCCCTCCAACGAGCTGGCCTCACGATCAAGGCCAGCAAATGCCAAATTGGCCAGGGGTCCGTGACCTATCTCGGGCACCAGGTGGGAAGCGGTCTGGTGGCCCCTCTGCAACTCAAGATCGCGGCCATCCAGTCGTGGCAGTCCCCCATCACCCAGACCGAGGTCCGCGCCTTCTTGGGACTCACGGGCTACTACCGACGGTTCGTGAGGGACTATGGCAGCATCGTAGGGCCCCTCACGGAACTCACCTCCAAAAACCAACCAAAGAAGGTCAACTGGACCCCAGACTGTCAAGCGGCCTTCGAGAAGCTGAAGGCCGCCATGTGCTCCGCCCCGGTGCTCCAGGCCCCCGACTACAGTCGGGAATTTATCGTCCAAACAGATGCCTCCGACCATGGCGTTGGGGCAGTCCTTTCCCAGCTGAACCCCGAAGGACTTGACCAGCCAGTGGCTTTCATCAGCAGACGGCTCCTGGCCCGAGAACGACGCTGGAGCACCATCGAGAGGGAGGCCTTCGCCGTGGTATGGGCCCTCAAAAAGCTCCGGCCTTATCTCTTCGGCACCCACTTCCGGGTCCAGACCGATCATCGACCCCTGCAATGGCTCATGCAGATGCGGGGGGAAAACCCGAAACTACTACGTTGGTCCATCTCCCTGCAGGGGATGGACTTCACTGTGGAACATCGACCCGGCCAAGACCACGCCAACGCGGATGGCCTGTCCCGCTTTTTCCGCCTCGACGAGGAAAGTCCCCAAGAAGATGGGTGACTCTCCCCGCCTTCAGCTGGGGGGGACGCATGTTGGACAGGCCACATGAAGGGCTCGCTCCCTCCCCGCAGGACAGGGCCCGGGCCACCGTCAGCACCATTGCCCGGCCCAGCCGCCATCTTGGACACGGCACCACGCGGCCGCGCGGCCTCAGCCCGACCCCAACCCTGGGCCTGGCCAGGCCCCGACATCCCGGCACCACCCTCCACCCAGGAGGTGAACGGCCCACTTGGCAGGTCAATGGGAGTACGAAGTGTCGACGGCTCTCCCCCGCCAGGTGCCGAGCACCCCCAGCCTCCTTGGGCGCTGGCTCCACCCCCCTGCTGGGTGTCTGGACTCCCTCATCCCAGACCTCCCGACCTCCAAGAGCGAGGGTCCGGACATCAAAGGGCGCCAGACCTATAACTGAGGCAGCCCCAGGACAGGAAGGCAGTTGTATCCTGGAGTCGAGAGACACCGCGACGAACTCATCCTTGACGGACTGTTGGCGCTGCCACAGCCCTGCCTTGTGAACTATTGTCCTGCCTGCTGGCGCTGCCGCGGCCCTCTGCACCCTTCATCCTCGTGGGACCTGCTGGCGCTGCCGCGGCCCTCTGCAACCTGCATTCTCGTGGGACCTGCTGGCGCTGCCGCGGCCCGTTGTAACCTTCATCCTCGTGGGACCTGCTGGCGCTGCCGCGGCCCTCTGCAACCTTCATCCTCGTGGGACCTGCTGGCGCTGCCGCGGCCCGTTGTAACCTTCATCCTCGTGGGACCTGCTGGCGCTGCCGCGGCCCGTTGCAACCTGCATTCTCGTGGGACCTGCTGGCGCTGCCGCGGCCCGTGCCACCTACGACCTCTTCGGGACCTGCCGGCGCTGCCGCGGTCTGACCCATCCGAACACCGAGCTCGAGGATTGTGAGCTATCACCGTTACACACCCGTACCCGTGGGTACCAAGACTGCCCCGCTACCCCCTTCCCTTACTAGAGACTAGAATTGAGAGGATCATCGTGTCCTGATCGCCCTGTATCGTACCACTCTACTACCCGAAGTGCCTATAAAAGGTGTTACCCTAATCTTTGTGTGGTGTCCATCTGTGGGGGGGAAGTTACCTGTCTGTGCGATCACTGTGCTCGGCCGACCCTCCAGGTCCCCGTCTAACAAGTGCACAGTGCATAGGGAGTGAAGAGTGCACAGTGCATAGGGAGTGAAGAGTGCACAGTGCATAGGGAGTGAAGAGTGCACAGTGCATAGGGAGTGCAGAGTGCAGAGTGCATAGGGAGTGCAGAGTGCATAGGGAGTGCAGAGTGCATAGGGAGTGCAGAGTGCAGAGTGAGTAGGGAGTGCTAGAGAGTGCACAGTGAGTAGGGAGTGCTAGAGAGTGCAGAGTGAGTAGGGAGTTCTAGGGAGTGGTAGAGAGTGCAGAGTGACTGCAGAGATTAAGCTAATGGCAATGTAAATGACTGCCATTTATTTATCTGTTTTCAAAACCAACACATAAATAAAAATGTTGTCATTTACAATGCCAATAACTCTAACTTTTCCAAAGGCGAAACTGTTGGACAGGCCGCATGTTCGGGCTGTCCCCCCTCCCAGCAATGGGACCGGGACCCTGGCTCTCCCTGCATCCCCAGCCAGAGTCCCCCACGACCACCCGAAGTACCCTGCAATCCCTCCACGACAAGACACCAGCTCCGGACCCAGCTGGCCCGGGTCACCATCCACACCACGACATCGGCCCGGCCGCCATCTTGGGGCACTGCAGCACGAGGCCGCGTGGCCTCAACTCGACCCTAACCCTGGGCCCGGCCGGCCCCGCCATCGAGGCACCAACCTCCCCCCAGGAGGCAGAGTGACCACTTGGCGAGTCAATGGGAGAAGGAATCGTCAACGGCTCTCCTCCGCCAGGTGTCGATCACCCCCGGCCGCCCTGGGCGCTGGCTCCACCCCCCTGCCGGGTGTCTGGACTCCCTCATCCCGGACCTCCCGGCCCCCAGGCGCGAGGGTCCGGACATCAAAGGGGTCCAGACCTATAACTGGGGCAGTGCCAGACCAGGAAGGGAGTTGTATCCTGGAGTCGAGAGACCCGAGAAGAACTCATCCGTCTTGGCCTGCTGGCGCTGCCGCGGCCCTCTGCCTCGTGAAACCATCGTCTTGGCCTGCTGGCGCTGCCGCGGCCCGACCCCCAGACTCTCCAGCTCGAGGATTGTGAGCTCGCCTATTACCACTACCTGTACCAAGCCGGTACCAAGACTGTCCCGCTACCCCCTTTCCCTACAGAGACTAGAAGTGAGAGGACCCCCGGGTCCGAGATACCCTGTATCGCTGCTATCCTTGCCTTACGAACCTTATATAAAGTATTGAACTCGACCTGGTGTGGTGCCTGTTTGTGGGGAGGGAGGTAACTTGTCTGTACGATCGCCGGAGACGGTCCCCCTCGGGGATCTCTCCCGCAGTATCCGGCCGACCCTCAGGGTCCCCGTCTAACATTGGTGGCCAGCGACGGGATCCGAACCTACGCATAATTGTACAGAAAGTCACCCGACCCACGGCACACGACCACCATGACAACAGAGAGCGGAACAACGGAGAAATTCCAGATGGAAAAATTGGGAGACTACAACCACCGAGAACTGAAGCAATATTGCATAGAACTGGGTCTCCCAACCACGGGTCTGAGTACGAAGGAAGACTTCAAACGAGCCCTAGAAGCCTGGGCGGAAACGGGTACGGCCGCACCCCGAACACAAACAACCGAGACGAGCCCCGCACCAACTGAAGAAAGAAGAGCGGGTCTCTCCCTGGAAGAGATCCGAGAAAGAGAAAAAACCAGACTCCACGAATTAGAACTAGCCCGACTTCGCTTGGATGGGGAACTCAAGCTGGCAGAACAAAAAATAACCCTGGAACACTTACGGCTCCGGGAAGAGCGAGAAGAAAAGCAAAGACAGAGAGAGCTAGAGGAAAAGAAACTAGCGTACGAACATGAGCGCAATCTCAAAGAACTGGAGATCCAGAAGCAGAATAGAGACCTCGGGCTCCCCAAACGACCGACCCCGTCTGCCTCGACCGAGCCCAAGGTTCACATCCCCAAAGATGTCATCCGGGAATACCACAAGAACGATGATATACAGCAGTGGTTTAAAGCCTATGAGGTGGCAATGACCTCCCACCGGATTCCCCGAAGCGATTGGGGAGCCGGATTATGGGGGAGATTTGTCAACGAAGGGCGGGACGCCCTGCTGCAACTCCCGGACCATCTGATGACCTCCTACGACCACATGAAGGCCGCCCTCCTCACTCGATACGGGCTCACACTTGAGATGTACCGCCAACGGTTCCGCGACTGCAAACGGATTCCGGGTACAACTTGGGTGGAGTACGTGAACTTTTTTAGCCGAGCCTTCGAGGGGTGGATCGAGGGCAACAAAGTGACCACCTACGAACAACTCTTTGACCTTATCGTATGGGAGCACCTATCGAACAACTGCTTCGTGGAGCTCCGGCAACACCTCTTGGACAGTAAGCTAACCGAACCTCGACAACTCGCCGTCGAAGCCGACCGGTGGGAAAGCACCCGAGTTGGCCGGAACGCGCCCAGCGAATCATCCAGACCGTACCTAGGGCCCCATCGCCCCCGAGGAGGAGGAGGAGGCCAGGGTCGGGGGAGAGACCCCGCCCCCTCGTCACCCCCCAGCAACCCCTCGACCCCGGTTGGCCGAGGAAGCCCTGCCGTCCGGGCCGGTTTCCGGGCCAACGTTACGTGCCACAGATGCCAGCGACCCGGCCACTACGCCAGTGATCCCAACTGCCCAAAGACTCCGAACACTACCCCCCGCCAGGTTGCAGCGGCCGCCCTAGGGGAAGAACTAAGCCCGGAAGACCAAGAAGAGTACGAGACCGATCCATCGGAATGGGCACCCGCCGCCATGGCACTGGTCTGCTTAGGGGAGAGAGACATGATTCCGCGGGCCCCCCTTCCCGCCAACACGCAGAAGTACAGTCAATGGGTCAACATTAATGGCCGCCGGGCGGAAGCCCTCCGCGACACCGGGGCCAGTGTAACGGCGGTCCGACGCCACCTCGTCACTCCAGACCAAATCCTGCCGAACATTCTTTGCCCTGTCCGCTCAGCAGACAATTCCGAAAGCCTATGCCACATGGCCTGCGTCCCCTTCGAGTGGGGAGGAGTAACGGGGATGTTAAAGGTAACTGTCCGCGATGATGCCCCCGTGGACTGCCTCCTAGGAAACGACCTTGAAAGCTCTCCCTGGGCAGCTGTCGAACGGAGGGAGCACCTGGGGATGCTCGGCCTCCCCGAATGGGTCTGCGTCACGACCCGGTCCATGACCGCCCGCGCGGTCCCCAGTCCAGAAGAGCCCGAGTGGCCAGAACCTCCTCCCGCACTCATCCCAGAGGAGGCCGCCCCAGACGCCAGTCCCTCGACCCAAACAGAAGAAGGAGCCGACCAGCTTCGGGACATCCCTGACCTGGCACAATGGCGGCAGGAGGGAGGCCCCACTCGGGAACAATTCCGGGCCGAACAGAAGACATGTCCCTCTCTCGAAGGACTCCGGCAGCAAGCCCTGGCCCAGAGCACCGGGGATACCTCGGGGGCCCACTGGATCTACTGGGACCAAGACCTGCTCTACAGCGAGCAGAAAGTGGCAGAACTAGGGGCCAGTCGGGTGCTGGTGGTGCCCCTTCGCTTCCGAGACTTCCTCCTGAACTTAGCCCACGATGTCCCCCTGGCCGGACACCTGGGGCAGGATAAAACATACGACCGCCTGGTGACCCATTTTTTTCTGGCCCCACATGCGAAAGGATGTCACCAACCACTGCAAGGCCTGCCCCACCTGCCAGGCCAGCGGAAAAAGTGGCCGAAAAATCAAAGCACCGCTACAACCCTTTCCTGTCGTCACCACCCCGTTTGAACGAGTGGGAATAGACATTGTGGGGCCCCTCGACCCTCGAACAGCCCAAGGACACCGGTTCATCCTGGTCCTCGTAGACCACGCCACTCGCTATCCCGAGGCCATCCCTCTTCGGACGGTGACGGCCCCCGTGGTGGGCCGGGCTCTGATGGGGATCTTCTCCCGGGTGGGGTTCCCCCGGGAGGTCGTCAGTGACAGGGGCACGAACTTTATCTCCAGATATATGAAGTCTCTCTGGCAACAATGCGGGGTCACCTACAAATTCACGACCCCCTATCACCCGCAAGGAAACGGACTGGTCGAGAGATTCAACCGCACCCTCAAGGGGATGATTATGGGCCTAGAAGAACCCCTTCGACGCCAGTGGGACGTGCTACTTCCATGCCTCCTGTTTGCCTATCGGGAGGTCCCGCAGAAGTCCCTCGGCTTCAGCCCATTTGAACTCCTGTACGGGCACCCCGTCCGGGGCCCCCTCAGCCTAGTCAAGGAAGGTTGGGAGCAGCCCCCCCAGAAAACTCCCCCGGACATCTACAGGTACCTCCTGGCTCTCCGCAACCAGACCCGGCGGTTCCGAGACGCCGCCAAAGCCAACCTCGAGGCCAGTCAGGAGGACATGAAGAGGTGGTACGATCAGCACGCGTCCTCCATTGAGTTCGAACCGGGACAACAGGTCTGGGTGATGTCCCCGGTTGAACCCTGTGCACTCCAAGACCGATGGTCCGGGCCCTTCAAGGTAATCGAACGCAAAGGGCCCGTCACCTATTTAATCGACATGGAGACGGCCCGGAACCCCCTACGGGTCCTCCATGCCAACAGGCTAAAACCCCATTTTGTGCGATCCGAACTCAGCCTCCTGATGGCTACCGATAATGGGACAGAAGAAGACTCCGAACCCCTTCCGGACTTACTGAGGGCCTTCGAGCAGGATGGCTCAGGGGAAGGGGTCCAGCTCTCCGAGGCCCTGTCCCCGGAGCAACGCCAGGACTGCCAAACGCTCCTGAGGCAGTTCGCCGCCCTGTTCTCCCTCACCCCCGGAGTCACCCCCTGGTGCCTCCACGATGTGGACACCGGGGACAGCCCTCCTATTCGACACCGGGCGTACCGCGTACCAGACCGGGTACGAGCCTGCATCCAGACCGAGGTGTCCAAGATGCTGACCCTAGGAGTGATCGAACCCTCAGACAGCCCCTGGGCGAGCCCAGTCGTCCTGGTTCCCAAGGCAGCTGCCCCGGGCGTTGCCCCTGAGCTCCGGTTCTGCGTGGACTATCGTGGGCTGAATGCAGTTACCCGGACCGACGCTCATCCCATCCCCCGGGCCGACGAGCTAATTGACCGGATGGGGGCCGCCCGCTACCTGAGCATCTTCGACCTAACAGCGGGCTACTGGCAGATCGGCCTCACCCCTCGGGCCCAAGAACGCTCCGCCTTCTCTACCCCAGACGGGCACTACCACTTTAAAGTCATGCCCTTCGGCATGAAAAACGCCCCGGCAACGTTCCAACGGCTGGTAAACCAGGTACTGGCGGGCCTGGAAGACTTCAGCGCCGCCTACCTGGACGACATTGCTGTGTACAGCCACCAGTGGACCGACCACCTCCGCCACCTGCGGGAGGTTCTACACGCCCTCCAGCAAGCCGGGCTCACCATCAAGGCCAGCAAGTGCCAGGTTGGCCAAGGGTCCGTGACCTACCTGGGACACCAAGTGGGAAGCGGGCTGGTGGCCCCTCTCCAACTCAAGATTGCTGCCATCCAGGCCTGGCAACCCCCTACGACCCAAACGGAGGTCCGGGCCTTCCTGGGGCTCACCGGATACTACCGGCGGTTCGTGAAGGACTATGGCAGCATCGTGGGGCCCCTCACAGAGCTCACCTCCAAGAAGGGCCCCAAAACCGTCAACTGGACCCCGGACTGCCAATCGGCCTTCGAGAAACTAAAGACCGCCATGGGCACGGCCCCCGTGCTCCAGGCTCCCGACTACAGCCGGGAATTCATTGTGCAGACGGACGCCTCCGATCATGGTGTGGGGGCCGTCCTCTCCCAACTCAACGCCGAAGGGGTCGACCATCCGGTGGTCTTCATCAGCAGACGCCTCTTGCCCCGAGAACAGCGCTGGAGCACCATTGAGAGAGAGGCCTTCGCCGTAGTCTGGGCACTCAAGAAGCTCCGGCCATACCTCTTCGGCACCCACTTCCGGGTGCAAACAGACCACCGACCCCTGCAATGGCTGATGCAAATGCGGGGGGAGAACCCGAAGCTGTTGCGCTGGTCCATCTCCCTGCAGGGGATGGACTTCACGGTGGAACATCGTCCAGGCCAGGACCACGCCAACGCCGACGGCCTGTCACGCTTTTTCCGCCTCAGCGAGGAGAGTCCCCAGGAAGATGGCTGACTCTCCCCGCCTTCAGCTGGGGGGGACGCATGTTGGACAGGCCGCATGTTCGGGCTGTCCCCCCTCCCAGCAATGGGACCGGGACCCTGGCTCTCCCTGCATCCCCAGCCAGAGTCCCCCACGACCACCCGAAGTACCCTACAATCCCTCCACGACAAGACACCAGCTCCGGACCCAGCTGGCCCGGGTCACCATTCACACCACGACATCGGCCCGGCCGCCATCTTGGGGCACTGCAGCACGAGGCCGCGTGGCCTCAACTCGACCCTAACCCTGGGCCCAGCCGGCCCCGCCATCGAGGCACCAACCTCCCCCCAGGAGGCAGAGTGACCACTTGGCGAGTCAATGGGAGAAGGAATCGTCAACGGCTCTCCTCCGCCAGGTGTCGATCACCCCCGGCCGCCCTGGGCGCTGGCTCCACCCCCCTGCCGGGTGTCTGGACTCCCTCATCCCGGACCTCCCGGCCCCCAGGCGCGAGGGTCCGGACATCAAAGGGGTCCAGACCTATAACTGGGGCAGTGCCAGACCAGGAAGGGAGTTGTATCCTGGAGTCGAGAGACCCGAGAAGAACTCATCCGTCTTGGCCTGCTGGCGCTGCCGCGGCCCTCTGCCTCGTGAAACCATCGTCTTGGCCTGCTGGCGCTGCCGCGGCCCGACCCCCAGACTCTCCAGCTCGAGGATTGTGAGCTCGCCTATTACCACTACCTGTACCAAGCCGGTACCAAGACTGTCCCGCTACCCCCTTTCCCTACAGAGACTAGAAGTAAGAGGACCCCCGGGTCCGAGATACCCTGTATCGCTGCTATCCTTGCCTTACGAACCTTATATAAAGTATTGAACTCGACCTGGTGTGGTGCCTGTTTGTGGGGAGGGAGGTAACTTGTCTGTACGATCGCCGGAGACAGTCCCCCTCGGGGATCTCTCCCGCAGTATCCGGCCGACCCTCAGGGTCCCCGTCTAACAGAAACCATTGCATTGTAAATGCTTTTTTTAAATGGGTCCTTGTGTTAGTGGGAAAACAAAGCTTCAAATCTGTTTTCCCCGTCTCCATGAAGCATGAGGCCAGGGAAGAGGGCAGGAATGTGACACTACTCTGACAAGACAAGATTAGAAGTAATTAACAGAAAACAGATGTCCTCTTCACTTTTATGAGGCCAAGAGTGTTTGAGAGTCTGTTTTTTCTACTTTCTGTAACTTCACATGTTTTTAAAAGTAAACATTTGTTGTCTTATGCCTTATATGAGTGTGTTGCTAGAACAATCTATAGACATAGTTAAGTCGAATACTGAAAACAGCATGTCACACCATATACGCACCACACAATCATACACGATACACACATAACACACACACACACCACACACACACCACTCTCTCACCACCACACACTCATCACCACTCACCCCCACAGACTCACCCCCACAGACTCACCCCCATAGACTCACCCCCACACACTCACCCCCCACACACTCACCCCCACACACTCACCACTACAAACAGAAACACACACACAAACACACACACAACAACATAACACCAGCCATCAGTGCACCCTTTCACCAGGGCCAAACACCACCAGCCATCAATGCACTTTTTCACCAAGCACAAACACCATCAGGCGTACAACACCAGGCAGCCGTCAGTGCATTCTTTTACAAGGCGCACTCACCAGCAACCGTCAGTACACTATTTCACCAAACACACACACCATCAGCCATCTGTGCACTGTTTTACTAAGCACACATCCAACAGCCGTCAGTGCACCCTTCCACTAGGCACACACACCTCCAAGCACCAGTGCACTCTTCCACCAAACACACACACCAACAGCCATCAGTGCACGCATCAATTGTTAACGCATCCACAATTAACTTTTGTACCAATCGCAGTATGATACACTTTACTTTTAAACATATTCATGTAAAGCACAGCATGACACCATTGGTAAAATTACAATACAACTCACATAATACCACTACACACCACATGCACACACTCCATCACACATGACGAAAACACATTGCCATTTACAATACCATTAGCTCAAACTCAAATAAATCCGAGCCCGATTGCATTTCTAATGCTTGTTTCAGTTTGCCGTAGAGGTCGCCCACATCCCATGTTTCTGCGAGGTTAAATTTGTAAGAAGCATGTAGAAGCTTAAACCAAGCTTGGCATGAACCATTGTGAGAAAATGGCAATGGGGACTACAGGATTCCTTTTATGTTCTGATGAGGAGGAATCGTGCCACAAACCCAACAGTTAGTAGCATTGCTTAGCTGGTGTGTCTGATGCAACATTTGAAGAAATAAATTGTTTCTCAAATTTTGCCGGAATCCCTGTTCATGTTGCGGAAAATCAAAATGATGGTGTTCTTTTGTAGTAGGCGATGTAACAGTAATGTTAGGCAAGGAAGCTCCAGGCATTGCTTCCTCCACTACCCACATTACAGTAGAGATGATGGCAGCAGTCAAAGTCAGACCAAGGATACAGATTGTACAGCCGTTACACATTGTCGCAGCAATCTCCTTCTTCTTAGGCAAACTCACTTTTATCAGCAAATGACAAGAAAGGTAGCGCCCTAAGAGTCCTGAGCGGACGTTGATTTCTTCACTGACCTTCAGATGAGTACCACTAGTAGGTGACCCCCTCTTTGTAGTCAGACTTAACCACTCAGGACAATGGCTTCACCTGTTTTGTTTTACACTGGAGTCTGAGTAGATACCTGGATGTACCGGGGATCGTGTGGTCCGGGAAGACTTCCTCGGTTGTTTCAGGTGACGCTGCTTGTCCTGTCTCTGTGACCAAGATATTGCAATGAACTTTCAGCGCAGTAGGATCCACCAAGGCGAACAGAATTTTCTTGCAGTGACTGGCTTGGGTATAATTCTTCCTGTTGGTCACTCGGACTGCAGTTCGGGTGGCGAGCAGGCTCTGCTCGGGGCCCTTCCAGCGAGGTTCCAGGCAATTAGTCCGCTGGAAGGCCTTCACCATTACAAAATCCCCCGGACGCACCTTGCGACCTGTCTTGGGAGCTTCTCAAACCTGCTGATGAATAGAAAGTAAGTTGTCAGTCAACTGAGACAGATAATCATTCTTCAATGTGTGAGGCACATCCTGTATAGGGCAAGGTTTAGGGATCCCCCAAATAATCATGGGTCTGCCAAACACGATCTCATATGGGGTAAGCCCAGAGCGTTTTTGAGGTATTGATCTGATGGAAAGCAGTGCCAAAGGCAATGCATCAGGCCATTTCAGAGAAGTGGAAGCCTGTATTTTTGCCAATTTCAATTTCAGTGTGGAGTTGTAGCATTCCACCAGGCCTGACAACTGTGAGTAAAAAGCAGAATCGAACTTCTTCTTGACCCCTAGCCCTTTCATGACATAATCTACAACCTGTCCAGTGAAATGGTGCCTGTTATTACTCCATAAAATTTGGCAAACACTGAATCGTCGTCGTAAGGGCTGTATTGTCTTTTGTTGATTCAGAAAAGGGGGTGGTGATGAACAGAGTGCCTGAATTAAGCAGACCACTCTTACCCAGTCCAAAGATCAGGGCTTGATCCATCACCCTTTTTTAGCTCACTGCACCATCCCAGCTCAGAACTTGGCTATATGCAAATTAGTCTGTTCCTGTCCCAGTGCATGATGGGAACAGGGCAAACCAAACTACCAAGCCAATTCTTATACTGGGAAGGAAACAAGCTTCCGGGGACCGGTTTCTGCCATTTCAGGCGTCGTCGGCCCGGCTTGCTTGAATCCTGATGGTGCAATGAGCAAGGGACTCACATCTGAGTATACCCTTCCACGCTTATGGTGGACAAAATGATTCAGAAAAGGGGGTGGTGATGAACAGAGTGCCTGAATTAAGCAGACCACTCTTACCCAGTCCAAAGATCAGGGCTTGATCCATCACCGTTTTTTAGCTCAGAACTTGGCTATATGCAAATTAGTCTGTTCCTGTCCCAGTGCATGATGGGAACAGGGCAAACCAAACTACCAAGCCAATTCTTATACTGGGAAGGAAACAAGCTTCCGGGGACCGGTTTCTGCCATTTCAGGCGTCGTCGGCCCGGCTTGGACTGGGTAAGAGTGGTCTGCCTAATTCAGACACTCTGTTCATCACCACCCCCTTTTCTGAATCATTTTGTCCACCATAAGCGTGGAAGGGTATACTCAGACATGAGTCCCTTGCTCACTGCTCCATCAGGATTCAAGCAAGCCGGGCCGACGACGCCTGGAATGGCAGAAACCGGTCCCCGGAAGCTTGTCTCCTTTCTGGTGAAGAATTGGCTTGGTAGTTTGGTCTGCCCTGTTCCCATGATGCACTGGGCCAGGGACAGACTAATTTGCATATAGCCAGGTTCTGAGCTGGGATGGGGCAGTGAGCTAAATAACGGTGATGGATCAAGCCCTGATCTTTGGACTGGGTAAGAGTGGTCTGCTTGGAGGAGGAGCTACGCTCGGAAACAAGATGGCCGCATAAGCTCCCGGCTCCGTCGACCGCCGCCAGAAGCTCATAAATCCTGCACTTTATCCTGAAATCCCGCCGGACCCCTGTGCTGGTGAATAGCATCTGATTTGAAAGGTGCAACCCCGACATCTCTGGCGGCCCGGACGGCGAAGTTATGCCGTGCGCCATTCTTGGCCTGCTTCCGCTCTGACGCCGGGGCCTCGAGTTTCAACTTGGCCGGGTTGGAGTCGAACAACAACGGCTGCGAAAAGTGGGTGGATCCGGTCTCTCGAAGTGGCTTTTTTGTTTCTCCCTATTGGATGATGCCCCGGTGATGGCTTTCCCTTGCAACTACAGCGGCCGGTAAATATTGTCGGCTTGCTCGAGGTTCCGCTTCCCGGAGACCCCGTTGGGCTCCCGGTGGTCCTCTGGGCTCGGTTCCTCGTTAGCGGCGACGGTGCACCCACTGTGCTGTGTGCGTGCTTAAATGTGGTTTTACATCGATTCTGCCCTGAACCCCGGAGAAGTTGACCTCCGGGGTTCGGTTACCCGCCCGGTTGCTCATTGAGGGGCGATGGGGCGGACTGAAACTACACCGTCGCTGCGCACTGTGCTGGCCACCATTTTGCAGCTCCACGTCGGTTCACCGCCGCCTTCCAAGGGATGGTCGTAACTGCAGACCGTATTTGCTCGAGACCGGATTCCGACCCTTTGCTGTTAGAAAGCCTAGATACTCCACCCGAGGATACTGTCTTTCTTGCCACCGAGGTCCCCGTGCAGACGATTGACCTGGACCCTCCCAGCAACCCTAAGATGGCGGCTATCGAGGCCGAGAAGACTGGATGTGAGTTACGCCCTACATTGAAGCCGCCCGAACTGGATGTTACTGCCATTATGGAACAATGTCTCTTCTGCAACGTTTGCCAATTTCGACCTTCGCCTCTTTCTGTACTCGATCGTCACCGCCTTGCTACTTTCTCTCAGGTGGACCATGGCCTTGCTCTGACTTTTGAACTTTGTGTACGTTTATCCTGCTTCTCCTCTCCTTGCATTGCCTTTAACGTTCTACGATTTTCTGGCACTCCTGTTATGATGGCGGTTCGAATTGAATTATTCAACGTGCATAATCATGGCGATCTCTGTGTGCAGGAGGGACTTTTCGTGACGGACCGCGAGGGTCTGGGCTGAGCTTGGCTACGCATCAATACACTGTCACTGTTTTTTGCTGGGTGGTATCTGTGGGAGCGGGACCGATTGTACATTTGATGGGCCTGGGTACTGTTTTTCTGGTGTGTTTTGACGGGATTTGCTCTTTCTTCTGAGCCGGGGTTGGATGGGATGTTCTTTTTGTTACGGCTCTCCTACGAACTATTTCTTGATTTGCCGCGATTTGCTGTCTTGCCGGTAGGGGGTGTCTGCTTTTGGCGGGGGGGCGGGAGTCTGGGAGCTCGTATCGTACTTTACTATTCTCCTCCTCCACCTTTTTCCCTATCCTTGGGGTGTAGTTTAGGGGGCGACAGACACACTGCGAGTGGGATTGGGTCGTAGCCATAAGCAGGGGTGTAGGGTGGTGGGTTGCGGGGGGGGGGTTTATTTATCCTTTGTTAATTTCTATGACCTTCCTAATTCCCCTTTTCCTCTCCGCAAGAGCTGTGGCTTATTCTCCTGTTCTTCTGCATATCTGGGTGTCACATGTGCCTATTGTATATCCTGTCATTTTGGTGGTGAATGATGTGGGGGATGCCGGCGGTCATTGACGTTTAACTGTACGCTCCAGCCTCGCTGGTATTTATTTTTCTCTTGCTCATGACTGTATGGTGTTTCATATCTTCGTTCCCACATACACGGCTGTGCTGTGTTTCGCTTGGTGGCGCCTGATATGTGTATTATTTCTCTTGCGTTATAATAATAAAAATATATATATAAAAAAAAAAGAGTGGTCTGCTTAATTCAGACACTCTGTTCATCACCACCCCCTTTTCTGAATCATTTTGTCCACCATAAGCGTGGAAAGGTATACTCAGACATGAGTCCCTTGCTCACTGCTCCATCAGGATTCAAGCAAGCCGGGCCGACGACGCCTGGAATGGCAGAAACCGGTCCCCGGAAGCTTGTCTCCTTTCTGGTGAAGAATTGGCTTGGTAGTTTGGTCTGCCCTGTTCCCATGATGTACTGGGCCAGGGACTAATTTGCATATAGCCAGGTTCTGAGCTGGGATGGGGCAGTGAGCTAAATAACGGTGATGGATCAAGCCCTGATCTTTGGACTGGGTAAGAGTGGTCTGCTTAATTCAGACACTCTGTTCATCACCACCCCCTTTTCTGAATCGTATTGTCTTTTGTAGCATATGCCACCACCCATTTACTGAAGGCACAAACTACTACTAAGACATATTTAAGATTGTTACAGCCCTCAAACTGAATGTAGTCCATTTGTAGGACCTCAAAAGGTGCGAATAGTGTCGCAAACCCTCCCGTTGAAGTCTGTGTTCCCTTTCCAGGATTATATTGAAGACAAACCAGGCAAGACTGGACTATCTTTTTATCGGTTCCAGCAATATCAGGATGATCCCAGACTTGCATAAGCTGTTTTGCTACTGAGGATGCACCAACATGTGCTGGACCATGTGCCATATGGATCAAAGGATATAGGTATGCAGTGGGCAACTTCCATTTAGCCATATCTTTGCTCCTCCAGCAGTTCTCATCATCCAATGCTCCCTCCTTAGACCATTGGTCTAGTTCCCCAAAGGAGGCAAATTGTTGCATATCCAACACTTCCTGTCTAGCATCATGCCAACGTTCAGCTTGTGATTTAACCACATACATAGACGTGGCGCTTTGCTGTGTTGTGGTCTCACGAGCTGTGTGATCCGCAAAAGCATTACCTGCACCTATTTCATCTGTCACCTTCTTGTGTGCACTACACTTAACAATAGCTATTTTCTTGGGATAAGTTAAGGCAGTAAGAAGATTGTGCACTAATTCTCCATGCACTATCTGCGTTCCATGTGAAATGAGGAAATTGCGTTCCTTCCACAAGCGGCCAAAATTATGCGCTACCACAAACGCGTGCTGACTGTCAGTGTAGACATTGACAAGCAAGTCTGTACTAATCTCACATGCTCTTGTTAGAGCAATCAGCTCAGCTGCTTGGGCCGATTTCTTTGGGATGCGAGCTCTCTCAACTACTGTCTGGAATGTTGTAATAGCATAGGCAGCAGATGTGGTGCCATCAGGTAATTTCAAACATGACCCATCAACCCATAACTCCCCATCTGGAATGGAGAAGGGAGTGTCTTGCAGGTCAACGCGACCCTTCGTCTGATCGTCAGTGAGAAATATGCTATCATGTGGCTCTTGTGACTGAGGCTGAGTAGCTGGAAAAGGTGATAGTGTGGCAGGATTTAGTGTCAAGCATCGTTTTAGCGTAATATGGGGGGCTAAAATTGTCAATTCATGTCCTGTCAGATGGGCACTAGTCAAATGCTGCGTCTTGGTTTAGTTTAGTGAGGCATCAACTGAATGGGTTACTACCACAAGCAGTTAGTGTGACAGAACTATTCCTTCACTCTGGCGTATAGATACAGCTGTTGCTGCCACCGCTCAGAAACATCCAGACAGCGCGCGAGCGACTGGGTCAAGGACAGCTGAAAAATATGCACACAGGCGTTGTTTGTCACTGTGTGTCTGTGTTAAGACAGAGAGGGCACAACCTTCCCTTTCATGAACATAGAGCGTGAAATATTTATTTTAATCTGGGGTACCTAATACTGGTGCAGAGCAAAGGGCTTGACGTAACTGTTGGAAGGTGCTCTGGCATTCAGTAGTACATGGGAGTGGCATTGGGGTGTCTTTGGTCAAAAGGGCTATCAAAGGTTTGATAATATGCGAAAAACAGGGGATCCACTGCCTACAAAAGGAAGTAAGGCTAATCAGTGCATGGACATCTTTTTGAGTACGGGGTACAGGAGTGTCTAGAATGGTTCGGATGCGATCTGGTGTTAGCGCACGTCCCTCCTTACACAGGAGGTGACCTAGATAGGTAACCTGCTGTCTACAATATTGCAATTTCTTTCTAGAGACTTTGTGATTATGTGATGCAAGAAACAATAGCAGTAACAATGTACCTTCTTCACATTGCTCAGGATTGTCAGCAGCTAATAGAATGTCATCAACATCCTGAATGAGGGCCACCCCTTTTGGTACGGGGAAGGAATCAAGTTGTCGCTTCAAAGCCTGACTGTAAATACTAGGACTCTCTGTATAGCCCTATGGAGCCCTACAGTAATGGAAGGATCTATTTTTTTGTGTAAATCCAAAAAGATAGCAGCTTTCAGAGTGAATAGGTATTGAAAAGAGCGTGTTTTTCAAGTCAATGACCGGAAATGTGGTGGCAGTGGGAGGAACCAGTTAGGAGGGTTGTTATGTCAGAAACAAATGGATATTGGGGCACCACAATTTGGTTGACCTCACACAAATCAATAATGAACCTGTAAATCTTAGTATCAGTGTCCTTTTTTCAAAATGGGAACAATAGGGCTATTGCAAGTATTATAGGGAACCTCTTCAGCTACACCTACTTTAATCAAGTCCTGGACAATACCTGTTAGTGCCTCTTCACTCTCTCAAGATATCCTGTATTGAGGCAAACGAGGCAATGAGGCACCTTCTCTCACTTGAATTCGTACAGGAGTAATAACCATTTGACCCACATTAGTATCTGATCTAGCCCACTGAGTGCAAGACAAGGACACCAGAGAGGTGTCCTCATTGATAAGGCAAGATCTATCAATGATTGGATAGTTGTCCTTATGGATAACACATACACCTTCCGGGGAACAGCGTATTGTAGCAAGAAAATATTTTAGCATATCGATACCTACAATGTTATCTGAAGTGTTAAGGGAGAACAAAAATGTGCACGCTGTAGTGAATTTATTTAGTCCGAATTAAAGTGGATTTGATAGTGCGCTAGGTGTAGGTGTAACATCGAACCCTGTCGATGTTATCATTGTGCCAGACAGGGGAGCCCTAGGAACCAGTCTTTTAGACAGGGCACTACAGGTAGCCCCTGCATCAACCAGAAATTGATCGGTAGATCCCAAGACATTGGCGTCAACATAGGGACCCATTTGATCTACTGGCATCTCAACCGGTCCCACACCCTGTCCTAGGCATCCCTATGCATAATCAGAATCTGTGGGTGTATCAGCAGAATAGTCAGTCATTTGGTACTGATGTCGTTTGTCAAAAGCATTTGGGTAATTCAGTCCCTGTTCAACTGCCTGTAACCGGGGGTGAGCACTTGCACCACCCCTGCTCCCTACGTTCCCTGGATGCCCTCTCATACTCCCCGTCCCCACTGATATTGCGGACCTTGCAAAACAGGGCACTCAGAATGCCAGTGCCCAGTCTCTTTACAATAGGCACACTGATCAGGAGACAAATTGGCCCGAAGGAGAGGGAACGCTCCTGGTGCATGCATTGCACGTGCGCCCCCTCCACCTCTCCTAACTGGTGGACCATACGCTTGAGCCATCATCACCTTTGTTTTCAATTCCTTAACCTTTTTATCCTCCCTTCCCTTCGCTTCTAGTTCCTGTCGCTCATAATTTTGTGCCATTGTCAAAAGGGAAACTGGGCAGGAAGTAGTCCAAGAACTTTCACTTGCTTTAAGGTGACTAGATATTTCTGTTAACATATTAGCAACAAATGTCAGACCCTCCAGGATTTCGCGATTTCGCGTTTTGCCGCAAAATCGGGAATTTTGTAAAATGCCGCGATTTTTACAAAAGTGCCTACGAAATCGGAAATTGATTGAGCACTGAAGGAGACACCATTGACGTAGGATTATTGCTAATTTCTCAACACTGAAATACAAGTCCATTGTAGCTCTGTAAAAGAACATATGCATCCATCTCTAAGCAAGCAGTTAGAAGGACTAGCAAGGCGTTAGAATATGACATAAGCAGAATTAATTTATAATAATCATCGTTGGTGATTCTAAATTGTCCAAACAGGCAATTAGACAGGCTGTCTCCCCCTAGAATGAGGCTAATGGTTCGTCACACTGATTGAGATGTTAGCTTTGTCTTGTGCTAAATACAGACCCGCGCTATGGCAAATGGAGCATGTGCGCAAAGTGCATGCAAGGATTAAATGGTCTTCCTGTCCCCTGTGGGCAGCTGGAGATGCACAGATGCTCCCGTCGATCTTTCTTTCAAGACAGACAACTCATTTCAGCTGATACGTCGCCAGAGGGCTCGCTCACTCATCCCTTGGCTGCGAACACTTTACCTCACTCACAACCCGTGTAAAACTCACTCCAGACATTACTTTGTAAGCTAGACAATGATCACACAAGCGTGAACATCAACTTGTACCAAAACTCATCTTCCTGCCACATGTTTAGTTAGAGTGAGAATTATGGGATACCTTCCTCACGGAGGAAGACTGATATATGCCTAGTAGAGGAATTAGATTGTTCTGAAGGTAACAGTTTACAGCAATTAGGACAGCATGCCATTTTACAATTTTTTTGTTTTGTTAGTTTTATATAGCGAAAACTCGACCAGGAGGTATCAGAGCACTTTACATGAGCACCAGTTTTGTGACAGATGGACACATTCATTTTTTGTTAGGCACAGGGAGATTAAGTGATTTGCCAAGAATCACAGGATGTTGGGAGTCCCTGCCGAGACTCGAATCTGGTTCCCCAGCTTCGAGGTCGACCACATTAGTCGTTAGGCCACATCCTCCCACACGTTGTGTAGATAGAAAAAAATGTGTCAAATGTTATTATAGTCATACTAAGCAGGGCGGTCCACATACCTACCAAGGTGCTGTAGGTCGTAACTGGCGTATCAGTGTATCCAGGAGATGACTACCTGCCATCTTTAGAGCTCTGTGCCTGCTTGGTGGAGATCTCTGTGCCGTCAGAGGAGTAACAGTGGCTCCTCGGAAAGCACTATACGTTTGCTGAGCCCCACCATGTTTCATTTGGCCCCTAAGCAAATTTTTGTGTTTTTCAAAAAGAAACACCCAAATTGGAAGTTTGTATTGGAAAAGCTAAAAACGAATTGCCCTGGCACTATGAGAGTTTCCTCTGATGGCGTGGGGGCTATTTAAATTTGTTTCCGTTCAGGAATGCTAGACTTTTCCTGGTGGTCCTGAAAAAACAAAATGGTATGTCAGGGTGGCTGCCCAAATAGGGCAAACAGTCTGTGGTCCATGAGGCTGCCAGTCTAAGGTTTCCATTGGCAGAACCAGCAGTTGCTCCGCAGTCAGACACATTGCTTTTCGCCTGACTCATTGCAGAGTGGGCAGACCCTCAGTCAGACCCTCCAGGATTTCGCATGTTTGCGTTTTGCCGCGAAATCGGCACTTTTGTAAAAATGCCGCGATTTTTACAAAAGTGCCAGCGAAATCAGCATCATCATGTCACGGGCCAGAGCTGCCGACTTATGAACTGGGGAACCAGGTTGGAATACCATTTCCCATGGGATGCTACCAGCCCATCTTTATGGGCTTCTCAGAATCTATACTAAAGCAAATGGAGGATTGCATTTCCAAGGGATAACAGCCTTCACCTATGGGCTGCTTCCTCTGTTCCATATCCCAGGTTGCCTATTACAAAGCGGAATACTCTGCTAAAACAGTTTCCATTGATTTAAGGCTGAGAATGGAAAATTATGAGTAAAATAAAGTGCAGCAAAAATGCCGCTAAATTTCCATATTTGTGCCGCTAAATTTCCATATTTGTGCCGCTAAATTTGCTAATCCATGCCGCTATATCCTGGGGGGTCTGTGTCGACAAACAAATGTTTGCCAATGTCATTGGCCAGGGAATGGCCACTAAAATCATGAAATGTCTCCTCAAACCTTGAAAAGAAATCAGAGACTTATTCATCTTTTTTCTGTTTACAAGACTCTATTGTAGTCCAATCTATTTTCTTAGGGGGTAGGAGAGTCTTCAATTTAGTCGCAATAGCTTTAGGAAGATCGAATATCTCCTGTTGGGATTTCTGAGCAGGTTACCTATCTGCATCTATTTCTTCTAATTTCACCTGTGTCACCAAATGCCTCAGCGTCATTGATTTTGCGTATCATCCTCCACATATCTGGGGGCAAAATAAGCCTAAAGAACATATCTATATCTGCTAATGTCATAGTCCAAGAACTTATGGCTCCTTCCACCTCCTCATAGAAGGCGGCAGGATTTTTCCGGGGTCAGGCAAGGCAGCCTTAAGGGCCATAACATCTATTCTACTCTAGGGAGTATAGATATAGACTCAATTATATATACAATATCCCTTTGCCTCATCGGAAGTCTTATCATCATTTGATACTGCACCCTTTGGGGGAACATACAGGGGTGCAGCTTCACGCATTGGTCTCATAGCAGACTTACTACTGCTGGGATCATCCGCATTCACCGGAATATCCGTCTTTTCTGTCTGGGATTTTGTTGTCTCAATACCTGCTTGCTGCTTTTTAGCTAATTCTTTTGCCTTTGGCATTTGCAATGTATCATTCCGTAATTTAACTGCCCGTCTAATTGTGTCAGATATGTTTTTGAAAGAGTAAGTCCCATCTCTTAACTGCCTATATTCTGTCTTCAAATTAAATTGGACCTGATTCATCAGAAATATGTTGCCAATTATATAATATCTCCCAACAGAACTTTTCTAAAAAATATAACAGTTTTGCGTCTTCCCAAGCCTGAACTGTAGTTGTGAGGATCGTCGCTGTAGTCTTCCGACGGGATTCCTCTCTAGCACTGCCCTTCTTTGTCCTTATAATCTGATGAAGAGATTTCCTCATCAGAAGCACCTCCCTCAGGGGCACTCGGATCAGGAGGTTTATACCGGGGTGGGGATCGCTCTATTGGATAGATAGGACGTCTAATAGGGTACTGGCCTTTTACCTGCAATCAACGTTCTATCTCTACCTTTTCTATCCCTTCCAGCATCTCCTTATCTCTTAACACCTTGCATGGTGATGATGAGCTCAGCTCGTCATGCAGCACGGTGGCCGTGTGCTGGTGATGAGCTGAGCTCGTTATGGCCTCCGTGGAATGCCCACGTTGGGATAATTACCCCGCTGTACTGGGCGTTCCATTGAGCGGGCGTGGCCATGACGAGCTCAGCTCGTCCTCAGCACACGGCCACCGTGCTGCATGACGAGCCGAGCTCGTCATCGGCACCGCAGCGCCGCATGCGGCCCCCCTCCCCCGCGTCACGGGGGAATTAGCCCCACGGAGATGGGGTTAATTCCACACATTTCTAATACATCGTTTTCCACTGTTCTTTCTGTGCTATAGCTTCCGCTTTCTTCGCTCTCTTTCGCACTTCCTTATCCCACATACGCAAAATATCAAACATATCCTGTTTAATCTTGCTTTTGAACAAACACTGTTCCACATACTGAATCTTCTTAAAATCAAAGGACCCATTCACTGGCCACTGTAAATCGGATTCATTCTTTGTGTATTTGTTCCACAATGAGCCATACATTATGGGACAAATACCATATTTTATATACATATCTCTATTTGTCGTCCCTTCTGGAGGAGCCGGCTGACTTTCTTCCAAAACACTTCTGGTACTGCAGCAGCACCACTTACAAAGTGTACTAATAACAGGCATGTTTTTACAAGTATATGTAAAATATTACTTATCCATACAAGTTAGAGAATAATCCCCACATTACCTGCCTTCAGTCTTTGCAAAGAATGAATACCAAAACCAAACCAAACAAACAAGAGTGCCGCATCAGCGACCTTACCAAACAGAAGTCTTCAACTCCCACCTGCCGATGTCTGGTCGACCTAATGGTCACTGCAAAATTCACCAAAGAAGCCCCAGTCAAGACCGGCCACCACCCGGAGGGTCAAGTCAAGAAAACCAGAAAGTTCACGTTGGCTGCAAAGACAAAAGTCTTCTCATGCAATGCGCGTCCTCAGTGATAATTTTGATCTTCTATCAAGACCACTCCTTCAGACGGCCGCGTCTCCGATGGGGCCCCACGTGCTGGGTGCCAATTGTGGAAATGTACCCCGTAAGGGCACACTGGTGCAGGGTCACCCTCTCATCCACGGGTCCGAAGACTAACAAAAGATAGATCGGCACTGGAGTGAAGTAAAACAAACCAAGTTTATTAAATGCTCATGAGCAGGACAGCGTCCAAACAACACCCTCAAGTGTTGTGGGAGGAAGTACAAAAACCATTATCCTTATATACTGTTTGTTAGAATGCAATCTCATGAGAAGGAAAACTGGAGGGAACAGGTTTAAGCACGGAAATAGCTATAAGCAAACAAGAACAAAGCCTGACCAGATGGTCAGGAGATGAGGAGGGGGAAGAAGGAATGTTTATGGCGGCAATAAACTATCAATCGATAAAAAGACCAGGTGCACCGGCAGCTGCAACCCTCCGGCACGTACACCAGTTTGAACATGTCAGAGAGGTCCGCTAAAGTTAGAGGACACAGGCTGGGTGAAAAGACGAACAGCATAGAGTAAAATGAACACAACAGAAATTAAATGGACGCGACAGTCAAAATGGCTGCCGCTTATGCTAACGTAAAATGTACACTTTTCCACACCAGCAGGGGACTTAGATGAAGTAATCAAGCCATTATCCAAGTTAGCATCAAGGTTCTCCTTTAGAGCTTGTCATTCCAAAGAAGACAAAGAAAAAATGCACCCATACACGTCCAACCAATTATACCCAATATAACAAGATAACGAGCAGAGGAAATCAAATCAAAGGTGAGTTGCTCATAATGAGGAATGATCTAGAGATGTGAGAATTGAGTTTCTTTAGTGCCAAGAAACAACTATAGTTCCATCCACAGATTCAACAGGAACTGAAGCTTCTTTCTTACAGATTGGAATCTGATTGTCTGAAGCCCATTGAATAGCCATACAGACATTGGAGGCTCCACAGTCTACAAGAACAGGTACCAAAAGGTGTTGAGGCTGGATTATTACCCCCCTTGCAGAAGGACGAGCCTGGAAGATTTCAGAGGTGAAAGCAAGGCTGCTGATTATTACCATTTCTACTCCCTACACCAGGGACAAGCTTCCTATTTTTCTGTCTCCTTAGGAAAACAAACTGGGAGTACAGGGCAAGAATTCAAAAGATGACCGTCTGGCCAAATATAAGAACAGCCATGGCTTACAGAAAGCTTAGGTGGTATCTTGAACACCGGTATGGCAGGCTGTTTTGACAAATAGATGGTTTATGATCTTACATTCATCTTTCCAGAAAGTGACATTCTGAATGGTGAATTGAAGAAGACCCTACAAGGATACTGGTCTAGCAACTCTAGCAAGTTCATCCTTCAATCTACCCTTTTAACCTTTTCAAAATAAAGTGAAGAGGGCAGAGTCAGGCTGTCCCTTGGCAAGTAAAACACGTACATTTACGGATTTCAGAACTGTTATAGTTTTATTCTACACTTCGCTCTTCCAAGTGTGTGCAATAAAATGTCAGTTCTGTTAGTTCATGTTGATGACTGTGTCTTTCTCCTCTTTGTTCCTCTAGGTCAGTCTAGGGCTCTGCCTGCCAGTAGCCTAAAAGAATAAAATACAAAGCACAGGTAAGTGGTAAGGTTCTTTGTAGGCTGCTTTTTCACTCTCTAACACCTATGGAACTTTTGTCTTTTCTGTTCTCTATCTTGACTGTTTCTTTTCTGTCTGAAGGATCTTTTCTTTTCCCTCTTAAATGGGGATGTCCTCCCGTTTTCCCCAAAACTAATACTATTGACGGAGAGTGAACCTAAAGGATCTCCCCTCTTAAGGTAAATCTTCTAAAAAAGAAAATACTCATACTGTAAATTTAAAAGGAAAAACATTCGCAATAGTAGTTAGCCAACTTTCAGGGCAGTGTTTCATGCGCTCAACTCTGTTTTTGCAGATGAAAACTGTAAGTGAGGTTACAGTACAGAGCCAGCTCCTTACTTCCCTCCTTTCCTCTACCAGAACTGTAGACACTCACACACATGTGGAAGCCCTGCTCCTCCAGCAACATAAGGGGGGGTGGTAATGGACGGAGCATCTGAACCAATCAAACACTCACACCCAGTCCAAAGATCTAGGTTTAATCCATCACCGTTCTTTAGCCCACTCTGCCACCCCAGTTCAGACATGGCTATATGCAAATCAGTCTGACCCTGTGCCTCATGGGAACAGTCCAGCCCGAACTGCCAAGCCATGCCTTCCCTGGACCGGAAACAAGCTTCAGAGGACCGGTTTCTGGCATTACAGCCGTCTTCAGCCCGGCTTGCTTGAATCCAGTGGCAAAGTGAGCAAGGGACTCACGTCTGAGCATACCCTGCCACACTTATGGTGGCCAAAAGCGGTACAAAAGGGGGTGGTAATGGACGGAGCATCTGAACCAATCAAACACTCACACCCAGTCCAAAGATCTGGGTTTAATCCATCACCGTTCTTTATCCCACTCTGCCATCCCAGTTCAGACATGGCTATATGCAAATCAGTCTGACCCTGTGCCTCATGGGAACAGTCCAGCCCGAACTGCCAAGCCATGCCTTCCATGAGGCCCAGGGTCAGACTGATTTGCATATGGCCATGTCTGAACTGGGGTGGCGGAGTGAGCTAAAGAACAGTGATGGATTAAACCCAGATCAGTTGACTGGGGGTGAATGTTTGTATTGTCAACTCTCCGTCCATCACCACCTTTGGTTTTTCTTTGTTCGCCCTACGTTGGCAGGGTATGCTCAGACGTGAGTCCCTTGCTCACTTTGCCACTGGAGTCAAGCAAGCCCGGCTGAAGACGGCTGTAATGCCAGAAACCGGTTCTGGGAAGCTTGATTCCGGTCCAGGGAAGACATGGCTTGGCAGTTCGGGCTGGACTGTTCCCATGAGGCACAGGGTCAGACTGATTTGCATATGGTCATGTCTGAACTGGGGTGGCGGAGTGAGCTAAAGAACAGTGATGGATTAAACCCAGATCAGTTGACTGGGGGTGAGTGTTTGTATTGTCAACGCTCCGTCCATCACCACCTTTGGTTTTTCTTTGTTCGCCCTCCAGGAACATGGCAGGCTGAAGCCCATTAACAGCAGGTCTTTCAATTTTCTGAGCAGGTCTCGTTCTCAACCTCTTTTTCTTGTTGCGACTCTAGGACCGTTGTACAGATTCTTGCTGGTTTTCCAGCTCACAACGTGGCTCTTCCGGCATCTTGTTTCGCTCTCGCTCTTTGCGTTCACGACTCTGTGTAGTTGTTTGGCAACCTCCTCCATTGTCTCCAGTCCTCTCCCACTTTCTCCTACTTTTCCTTCTCTCTCTGCCTCATGTACCTGTCCTTCTTATATCTCGGGGTCCTGCGCTGCGGCTGCCTGAAAAATGAAAAGTCCTTCTTTTCTTTTGTTTTAGGTACGGCATCCAGATTAGCCCAGCAGCGTATTGCTGATATGTCTTCCTCACACCCTTCCCTCCTCAACTTAATTCTCTTAGGTAGGCCTTTGTAGGCTAGAAATGTAAGCATGAAGATCCACAGAACTTTGGTGAGTTCCGAAATCTCCTATTGGGCAGAAAACATGCGGTCATGGCTATATTGTATCAGGGTTTTGATTATGCTAAATTTAGTCCTTGCCTTCCCTTCCAAATTTAGCACTGATGATCTTTTATTTGCCTGCTGAAAGTGGTTGAGGGGAGTAAACACTTCAAGATTATACTTACAATTTAGTCATGTTTAAAAGACCAAAGACCACAGACTCCGAATTCCAATTTATGGATTTTATTGTAAGGACAAAAATAATTGAATATAAACACATCTGAGAATCAGCGAATAAAGGTACATCAAAATCAATACCGAGCCGAACCTACGAATATAATTAATTCGGCACAGGAGGCATAATGTAATGAACTGCATAAGCAAAATGCAACACAGAATTGAGGCTGAACCATGAATATAATGCACCCATACAATTAAGAGTGCTGCAAGCGCTCTATTAGTCCCCCCTCTTATGACTAGTGTCATAACACCAACATTCTATTCTTTTATGGTTTTCTCCTTGTTGAAGAGATCGATCTAAACAGAAGTTGTAGCTTGCCATCTAAATCTTTCTAACCCCTTAAGGTGCAGATAATGACCGTCCTGCAGTAGTTCTAACTGCTTTTAAGGGTCTGAGAAAAGGGTTTTTAGTTAGGTTCAAGGAAAAAGGGCACACAGCTAAGTATTAGTGCAATAATATTTAACGATTCTTAGTAGACTGTGATGTTCAAAAAGGGTGAGGGGATGAGCCCTATAACCCCTCCATGTAGTGTCAGGACAGGCTAACACTGCCTACAGTAAATAACAGAAACCTATGCACACTCTAATTAATGAACAGTGATGTCAGTGTAGACACTTGAGACAATGGCGTTACATTTGCAAACAAATAATTGGTTTTCTTGGAATCAGTCGTTAGAAAAGATGTCTTTAATGTTCAGGAGAACCAGCCGACACGTGTTTCATCGCGTATGGGACAGTCTTTCCGTGACTACTCAGGGCTGGGGGGATACAAAGGGAGGTGATGGGGTACATGACAACATCATACAGTAGCCAAATAGTATGTGACATTTTTCCTAACATTGGACGACAGCCAAAGGAAACCACTGAACAAGTGATCAAAAAACGGCGATGTGAGAGTGGGTGACATCTTTTACATAGGTGACTGAAGGATCTCGGTGGTAAACTTTTGGATCGAAACAACCTATGTCATTCGTGATATGAGATAAAGAACGTTGTGGGGGAAAAAATGTGAGATCGCGATTGCAATCTGTGGAACACGCAGTGCGGGGGACACGCACGAACGATCGGAGAAACAACAACAAAAGGAGTGTCATATTATAAAAACATGCATGTGTTGAAGAACAATGACGGACTAGTTGAGTAGATCATACCTAAAGAAAATTGAAGTGTCGTAGGGAGAGTCTAGAAGACAAAAGTGAATGTGCACAATAAGAAACACAACGGTCCTCCGTTATGCTAGATGTCATTACAATACTAACAGGGAGGAAAAAGGGAATCTGAAAGAAGGGAAAGGATGCTCACCGCTCCGTCCGTCTGTCGATTACATTTCTGGGAACAAGAGGAGTCGTGTCCTCAACATGTTCTGGGACTCTGTGAGTATGTGAAGCATGGATCCAGTTTGGCAATCCTCCACACTTCGCCGCTGTACTTGTGACCAAAAGATATGGTCCTCACCAGTGAGCATCAAGACAGCTCTTCCTCAACTTAAGATCCTCCACCGTGTGTATGTCACTGGCCCGAGTCTGGTACGCATGGGTTACTCTTCTGATGATTTGTGTAAGCGTGGCTGCGGTATGACTGGTACCTTTCTCCACATTTTATGGGAACGCCCGAAGGTGGTCGAGTTTTGGTCCCGTGTGCATGTCGTAATGGAGAGGGTCACCGGGGTGGCGCTACTGCCCGAGGCCAGGCGCTGCCTCCTGAATGTCTGGGAGCCCAATGACTACAATACGGCACAGATCACCTGGGCGACCCTTGGTAATATGATCGCCAAAAGAGACATTGCACAGCTCTGGGGTTCCCGCAGGCCTCCGACCGTAACATTGTGGGCAGAGAATATGGACTGGTGCATGTTTCGTGAGAAGACTGTGTATCTGTCGCGTGGAAGGCCCAAGAAGTGGGGCAGAATCTGGTCACAATGGAACACATACCGTGGCAATATATGCACCCCCCACAAGATTTGTTTCCCGATGCTGCCTTGTCCCCCTGATTGACATTCCAAATATTAATTAAATTGTATTGCTACTGGTTTCCTCGCTGCCCCCCCCCCCCACGAAAAACTGTGACTGTGTTCTGTATGCTATAATGCTGAAGCGCCGAGTGCATGGACCCATGACTGTATTCCCGATCCATTTTTGCCTTGTGTAACCTGTTATTGTTATTGTTAATTTTCAATAAAAAAATTTCACAAAAAAAAAAAAGACAGCTCTTCCTCACGTACTTTCGGACAAGCACCCAATCACCAGGGTTAAGAACATGCAGCAGGTCTCTTGAGGTGGATGCAGTGGCAGCCTCGACCTGGTGGGACATAGAATTAACCACATCAGCCAGTCTCTTACAATAATCCATAACCAAATCATCTGTGATGTTTATCAATGCTGTAGCTGGCACTATAGGCAATCGCATAGCTCTTCCCATCAATATTTTGTGGGTAGAGAGCCCTGTACTCCTATCGGTGGTGCTACGCAGACTCATTAATACCAACGGCAATGCATCTGGCCATTTCAATTAAGTTGACGAACACACCTTTGACACCCTCATCTTGATTGTGCCGTTTATCTGTTCCACAAGGCCAGAAGCCTCAGGCCTGTAGCTACAATGCAGTCTCTGATCAATTTTCAAGGCCGTAAACAATAATTTCATGATTTCGTTATGGAAGAACCACGGTATCAGTTCCCTTAAGAGCAGTTGTGCCACTGTGAGACTGTTACATCGTCTAGTTGGTTATGCCTCAACCCAACGTGAAAAGATACACACCACCACCAAAACATCTCTGCCTATTGCATCTCGGCATCTCAATGAAGTCCAACTGTATCCTATTGAAAGGACCTCCTGATCTTCCAATGTGACTCATCGCAACCACAGTTCTTTTTCCCACATTCATTTGCTGACATGTAACACACCTGTGACAGACTGCTTCAGCATGCACACGGAATCGGGGGTTAAACCACGTTTGTCTAAACACTCACACTATGGCATCTCTTCCATGAATCTGCCTTGCCATTGGGCTCAATAAACAATTAGGTAACACTGCCCTTTCATAACCCATGACGCAGCTTCCTCCCTTGAGACCTCATCCTGCAGCCACTTCACCTTATCCCATGTATCAGCCACAGCTAACATCATGCTGAGCATGGTCTCTTCTGTGCTTTCTCCTACATATTCTCCATTGAAAACACAAATATGTATTGCACAACAACGAGCTACTTCGTCAGCATAGTTATTACCCTTGGTGACAAAGTCTTCTCCCTTCCCCTGGGCTGCACATTTGACTACAGCTATTTCTTTAGGTTTCTGTAAAGCTTCCAATAATTGACACACACATTCTCCATTACGGATAGGGGATCCTGAAAACGTTACAAATCCCCTCTGAGACCATAACTGTCCAAAATCGTGAACCACTCCAAGCCCATATTGGCTGTCCATATAGATAGTCACTCGAACTCCATCCGTGATGGTACAGGCACGTATCAGAGCAATAATTTCAACCACTTAAGCAGAATATACTCTGTTCAAACAGGCAGCTTCAACTACCCCCAAGATGGTATACATGCAAAAGTTGCTCTCAAACACTCTTCATTGTCTCTTAAGCATGAACCGTCAACAAAAAGATCAAATCAGATTCGGGTAAAGGTTCATCGACAATGTCAGGTCTGGGTTTGGTAGATAGTTCAGTAACATCCAGACAGTCATGCTCTTCACAATCTTCTCCTTCCACTTGTGGAAGAGGTCCCAATGTGACAGGATTTAAGGTAGTACGGCGTTTCAGAGTAACATTTTCAGAAGCCAGTATAACTTGCTCATACTTTGTAAGTCTGTTATTCATGAAATGTTGTGTCTTTGTTCTTGTCATTAACAGTTCTAATGAATGTGGCACATAAACAATAAGCGGGTGACCCATCACTATGCTTTCATATCTCTCAATGCTGACACCTGTTGCAGCAACGGATTTGAGACATCTGGGCAACGCAGAAGCTACAGGATCTAATGTAGCGGAAAAATAAGCCACTAGTCTACGGGCATCTCCATGTGTCTGTGCAAGAAACGCTAATGCACATCCTTCTTTCTCACAGCAGAAAACGCTTTATTGTAATCTGGCATTCCCAGAGCTGGAGCGCAACATAGGCTCTCTCTCAGCTCATGGAAGCGTCTCAAGAAGTCATCATCCCATGGTAACAGATCACTAATGTCCTTTCGAGTCAACCTCAAAAGTGGCTTGCTTGCAAGGAAAAATTTGGGCTCCACTGTCGACAATAGCCGACCATTACCAAAATAACGCTGACTTCTTTTTGTGTTTTCGGAGTTCCCATTTGCAGAATCGTCTCCCTGCGAGCTAGTGACACCCTTCGTTTTCCCTTTTAAACTCGGTGACCCAAACACTGCACTTCTGTTTAACAATGCTGAAGCTTGTTTGGGGCACCTTATGTCCATTCCCTGCCAAATAATTCAGCAAAGCCACTGTATCGATCCTGCAAGCATCCCCAGTCTCTGAAGCGACCAAAAAGTCGTTGATGTACTGTGCTAGGACTAAGCTCTGGGGCATCACCAGCCCTTCAAGATTCTTTTTCAAACACTGGCTAAAGATAGAGTGACTTTCTGTATACCCTTGCGGGATCCTACACCATGTTAACACACGGTCGTCCATCTGAAACGCAAAAATATATTGGCTATCTTCATGCAATTGAATGGGGAAAAACGCCTGACACAAATCGATGACTGTAAGCCATTCAGCCTCACATGGTATCTGAAATAATACAACAGCTGGATTCGGTACCACAGGACAACATGGGATCACGATTGCATTGACCCTGCACAAATCCTGCACTATTCTGTACTTGCCACTAGGCTTCTGTAGTCCCATTATAGGTGCGTTACAGGGACTCCCTCTTAGCTCCTTCAGAATGCCTTGTGCAATCATGGACCCGATTACAGGTCGTATCCAAGCCACAGTTTCTGGAGTCAATTTATACTGCGGGGTTTGTGGGAATTCAGCATTTGGTTTGACCTGTATCTTAACAGGTTCCACTTCTCAAATCAATCCTATCTCCTCACCCGTGAAATCCCACACCTTCGGAGAAACTGAATCTCTCAAGTCATATAGAAGGTCTTCTATTTTGAGAACCACAGACAGCTCTGCATATAAGCTCATATTGGCCACTTTAAAATCAGCATGTCATCATAGGTTTGCAATTCCACACCCCTCTGAGTGCAAGATATGGTACAATTTTGCTTGCACAAAAGATCAGCTCCAATAAACAGACTGGGCTGGAATCACACAACACGAATTGGTGTCTATCCTGAAAGGGTCCTATTCTCACAGGTAACTCATTTGTTAACGGATTAGTCATTTTCAAATTAGTAACTCCCACCACTTGAATCGATTTTCCTGACAGGGATACATTTGGGACCACTTCTGTCCTTACTGTGGAGCGTGCAGCTCCAGTGTCTAACAAAAAGTTAACAGGATGTCCATTCACCTCTGCATCTACAAACGGTCCACTTTGATCCACTTCCAGGGCAGCACCCAAAGTGCACTCTCCCTGCACCCCCCTCTGGCACTCCTGAGGACCTTGTATTTGGTCTAATCTGTCTTGTGTCTCATAGTAAGGCATCTCACGATATGTCTGATTACTCATGGGTATTCTTGGAGGCTGGGTATCTGCATTTGGGACTCACAACCTCCCCCATACATGGATCTGGGTCTTGTCACAGTATTCACACTTTCTGACATTTGTCCCTCTCCCTCATATTGCAATTGATTTGCTGGATTCAATGGATGCTCATGCTTCTAATGCCCGGTTTTGTGACAATAGTGGCCGGCTGTAACCTTTTTTAGGCTTGCTACCCACTCACTTTCCATACCTACATCCATACCCCTTTCTCCTCCCTGACCTGGTTGTGATATTGTCTGTTGGTTTATTACTCTATCGCTTCCTCTGCCTCGCCCCATCGATCCTCTAACCCCTTGCACCCATTCAAGCCTTTCGGCATTTCTCAACTGTACCAACATTAATTTTTCCTTTGTTTTCTTTTGTGCTGCCTCTATCTGTTCACTGCAGTATTTTGCATATCTTAAAATTTTGTCGACAGATTTATTCTGCCAAAATATCAAGTGGTGCTGCATCATCAAACTGATATCAGATCTCAATCCTAACACAAACTTCGAAACAAACTGTCCCATATCTTTTGGCTCAATGGTATCCAATCCATTATGTTGTTTAAATGCCACTAAAAGTCTCTCCTAATAGTCATGTACCGATTCTTTAGGATCTTGAGTAGTATGATCAATTTTAAGCCAATCGACAGTCTGCGGGACCACTTTAGACTGAAACCACGTAATTACTTGTTCATATTTCTTCACAAGTTCTTTTGAATCCGTGGAGGCACTTCATTTCAGCTAGCTTTCTCCTTGCTGACTTCGCCCACAACTCGCCGCACCCGCTCCGCGGGTGCCGCATCGCACAGGAGTGCGTGGGGCTCACTTGGCATCACAGCAAGGCGGTTGAGGCGTGAGGCTCGGCGGGGCTGCGAGCGTGCGGGGGACTCCATCTACCAGGAGCCCCTGCCAGACCGGGAAGCAGCATCCGGTCCGCTCTCCCTGCTGGCCCGCCCCCCGCCCATCGGAGTCCTGTAAAGGCGCCCTGCACCAGTTCTCATCGGGACACAAGTTCTTTTGAATCCGTGGAGGCACTTCATTTCAGCTAGCTTTCTCCTTGCTGACTTCGCCCACAACTCGCCGCACCCGCTCCGCGGGTGCCGCATTGCACAGGAGTGCGTGGGGCTCACTTGGCATCACAGCAAGGCGGTTGAGGCGTGAGGCTCGGCGGGGCTGCGAGCGTGCGGGGGACTCCATCTACCAGGAGCCCCTGCCAGACCGGGAAGCAGCATCCGGTCCGCTCTCCCTGCTGGCCCGCCCCCCGCCCATCGGAGTCCTGTAAAGGCGCCCTGCACCAGTTCTCATCGGGACACAAGTTCTTTTGAATCCGTGGAGGCACTTCATTTCAGCTAGCTTTCTCCTTGCTGACTTCGCCCACAACTCGCCGCACCCGCTCCGTGGGTGCCGCATCGCACAGGAGTGCGTGGGGCTCACTTGGCATCACAGCAAGGCGGTTGAGGCGTGAGGCTCGGCGGGGCTGCGAGCGTGCGGGGGACTCCATCTACCAGGAGCCCCTGCCAGACCGGGAAGCAGCATCCGGTCCGCTCTCCCTGCTGGCCCGCCCCCCGCCCATTACGCCACCCTATAACACACCACAAAACTCCCGCAGCGCGGGACGCAGCTCGGGCGAAGACCGGGCTAAGAGCGGGCCGTCTGAGGCCGTTAGAGGCAGGTAGAGACTGGACTGGGCCACCCCCCTTGGTCCCATCGCCCTCTCCTACGGACATCGCTTTGCTCATCACTATATTGTTGCCTAGTCATCATGTCAACCCGTGAGTTTAGAGGTAGAGCGGCCAAGTCTAAATTGAAAAATGGCACTCTAGACGATTTCATCACTAGGACCAACTCAGCGATTGATACTGAGATCGCCAAAATGTAGCACAGGGTCTCTATTGAATTAGATGCTGCGAGAAGACTGTCACAGGAGCTAACTGCAGCCAAAAGATCCTCCCTAGGGCCTATCGCCTTGGCCAAAACACCTGACCGCCCACCAGAACCAGGCCATACTGTAATCGTTACACTCACAGATATCCACCAGGCACATATGGCTAATACTTCTATACTGCAGGGGGGGTCTCCTTCAAAATCGTCTAAGTCACCACAATTTCAACTGGCTGAAATCCTTGGCCAGGAGAATGAGGCTGAGGATGGTCCATTTGTAATGACGCTTAATGGCAAACACGCACTACCAAAAAGCAGCAAACCTGTTACCCCACAAACTGGCCCATTGAACAAAAGGAAACGCACACATACTTCTACATATTAGAGAAAGAAGGCCAAAATAGCGAATGCACAGTTAGCAACTAAGCCACCCTCTCACCTATTCGCAGACCCCTTCTTAGCAAACAACAAACAATCTCTAGCAATAAGAACAGAAAATATCTCTCCACAACTGGTAGTCACACATGAATACGAAAAAGATAACTTCTTAAAAGAAAGTGACACTACTAGCGTACCACTTTGTACCATAAAAGGTAAGGATGTTGAGTTTCTAACAATTGTGTGGGAAACACTAAAAAAAATTGCTCTCCCCCCTTGAGGAGAGACTCTCACACATTGAAACCCAGCTCCTGGAAACCGAAAAAAGAATCCTGAATCTGGCTACCATTAGTATGCAGAGCAACAAGCCAACTTGCTCGCATGAAACCCACTCAATCACATTACTACCGGATCCTATAATTCCAGTGGCTGCCATTTTGGCAGCTACCTCGAATGCCACCCCCCCGTCATCAACTAAAGTGATTCCTCCCCCTCCTGTCGTTCCTTCCGCACCTCCTATCACTACCACTATCCCAAAAACTGCACCGATCCCTAAACCACGGCATACGGCCAACATACATGCTACAACTAATAGGCCACCAGCAACCGCCAATCACTTGGTGGTTGACAACTCTCCATTAACTCCAACTCCAGTTATGGCAGGTCAATCAATTCCACCTATGACGGACCAGTCTAACTCGAGGTATAATGGTAGTAATTTGAACCTTCCCTCAATTCAGAGAGCAAACACCTTCAACACTTGCCCTAGGGGCTATGTTGATCTTCCCCCAGAGGTAAGATCCTACGTAGTGGTGCTGACAGGAGTCACAGCACTGACATTCAATCAGCATGAGGATTTTGCCTCACTAAAGAACAAGGTGATTCACTGGCTCAGTGTAAATAGGCCAATACCTAATCACCTCAGGAGCAAAATCCTTATGGTGCGTAGGGTGCCATGGGTAGGCACCACGCACAAGTCCGTTAGTGGCGACTGCGTGATTGTCTCCTTTGAGGACCCTAATACCGCCCACGCAATACACTCCTGGAATTATAATAGCACAAACTCACCAATAACTGCTAGACCCCTTACCTATTTTTACCCACCCCATTCCTATCCGAACTTGGGAGGGAACTGGAGAAGGATTCCGGAGAGGAAGGGTGCCTGGGGAAGACCACTTAACCACTGGTTGGATCCACTCGGTGGCTGGAACGGGGTTCCGACCTTCAATAGATACGGGTGTCTTGAGGAAGTGGACTGACGCCCACATCTGACTTCTATTATAGCCTCAACACCCTCCCCAACTGGTTGCCCGATTCGCCCCATGGGCCCATTAGATTCAATCACACTAAATCTAAACCTGGGCCAATCGGCTTCGACTTTATTACATAATCAGTCGGTAGATTTCACACCTAATGAAGAAGTAGGGATAGACATACATGATGTCATAACACCAAAGTCAACTAAAATAATAACTTATAAATTACCCATGAGTGACCTGATGGTGGATAGTTCTTCAATCCCGGATTGTTTAAAACCAAAATCTCTGCCAATAGACGTGCCTTTTCCCACCCACTCAGATGAGCCAACTCTATATGAATGTTCCCTCCCACAAGTTACCATTGATAGATCAGAGGCACCAGGAGTAATTTCCATACTCTCCTGGAACCTAGCCGGACTTGATAACAAGGTGGACTCACCAGAATGGGGGGAATTCATCGAAGGGTACGACATATGCCTATTCCAAGAGACGTGGGCCAGGGAACAACATCCCCGGCCGGGCTTTGCCACCTTTGAGATTTTGGCTAAATGGGGAGGGAAGGGTCGTCCATCAGGGGGTCTCCTGATCTGGATTGGCTGCCATTTGGGCTGCAGGGCCACGCACTTGGAAACCAACTCATTGGATTTCCAGTGCCTATCCCTGGAATGGCCAGGCGGCGTAAGAGTAATACTGATCAATATGTACTCAAGACCGGTCGGGGTAGCAGCCACCTCGGGAACAGTTGAGGAACTAGCACTGTTCCTTGACTTGCTTACCCCCTGTTCTCCGTTAATTGTAGGTGGCGATTTTAATCACCAGTATGAGCCTCTTCCCGACCATCTGGCGGGCATATTAAGTGAAGAGGATGAACTATGGAATATCCCCACTTTGACCGATACACCGATCAAGGCCTGGTCCCCTCTTGCAACTCAAATAACATCTTTCACGCTCAGTCATTCGCTGAGGGCCTGCAATGGTCGAATAAAAGGGGACATTCCGCCAAAATATACCTTCAATAGATCTGGACACGAATCACGTATCGACTACATCTTGGTGTCGGTCAGGGACTGGGAGAAAGTGAAAGATTTTGGAGTAACTCCCAGATCCGATAGTGACCACAATGCCCTTACACTAAGATTCGAGTTACAGGGGTCATATACAACTAAGATAGATGAAAATCCTGCACACATGGCGAATCTTGAATTAACAAACAACAGGCGCAGAATCAAATGGGCTAAATTGCTGGAAAACCCGACCAACATTGGTAGACTGTATGCGCATGTTGTCCCTGCTCTGGAAAAGGCTGAGTGCTATACGCACCGATTAGTTAATAGTCACGAAACCCTTTCCCCAGTTAATTCTGAAGTAACTAATCTACCTCCTTGTAAGTTTCCAGGACAAACCGAGTTCGGGACCATCCATTCCGAGTTGTGCACCAATCTGGCAGAGGTGCTGAACCCGGTAGTTAGACCCAAAAAGCACAAACAGAAAAGAGCCACATGGTTCAGCACCTCCTGCAGGATAGCGAAAGCCGCACTCTTGGAGGCACTTAAAGCGCGACATACCCCAAGCGAAATCAGGGAGAAACGACTAGTTTACAAATCAGCCCTTCGTGCGGCCAAAGTGGACTGGGATGAGGGAAACTGGACCAAAATGTCAGCTGCCCTTGCATCACGAGATGCCCGGACCTTCTGGCAGATCGTGAAGCACGGCTCAGCTGAACCACTCGCAGCACTAGAGGCTAACATAGCACCCTTCGTCTGGGAGGAGCACTTTAAAAATCTTTATAAAACACATAGCAGTGACCACCAAATGATCATTCCCGAAGATGCACTCGATTCATCCACTGAAAGTGTAGTTAGTATGGAGGCATTCAGTGTGGAGGAGGTCACCACTGCAATCATGGCCTTGGCTGCTGGGATGGCGCCGGGCCTTGACAGGTTGCCAGGTGACCTCTACAAACACGAACCCAAGATCTGGGCCCCTTATCTTAGGGTGTTATTTAATTTAATTTTGAATGGCATGCCAATCCCTTCGACTTGGCCGGGGGCAGAGATAGTCCCCATCTTTAAGAGGGGGTCGCCTCTGCTACCGGCCAACTACAAGCCAATTAGCCTGATTGACGTGTCACAAAAACTTTTTTCCAAACTGCTGCTAAACCGCTTGAACGAGTGGATTAGAGATTGCAATATCTTGAGTCCCCTCCAAGCAGGTTTTAGGGAAAAGGTCTCAACAATAGACCAGGTCTTTCGGCTTGTCCTCATCTATTGGAAAACGGTGCAGTTGGAGGGTGGCAGCCTCTACACTGTATTCGTGGACCTGAGGGCGGCGTTTGACCTGGTTCCCCGGTCCAAGCTGTGGGAGGTGCTGGCTAATCTGGGGGTTCCTGAGGGGCTGCTGAAAATGATGATCCGCCTCCACAGCGTCAACTTCGCACAGGTGAGATGTGGCAGGATGGGTGCACTATCCAAGAGGTTCCCCGTTGGCAGGGGGGTGAGACAGGGCTGTGTGCTCGCACCGACCCTGTTTTGCCTCTATGTCAACGGGGTTATCTCCCACCTGGAGGGGATCTCCAACTCTGATGCTCCTAAGTTGGCAGCTGTGAAGGTGCCAGCAATCATGTTTGCCGACGACACCCTGCTGCTCTCAAAGTCCGCAACAGGCATCCAGCGTATTTTGGATGGCTTTGCGGGCTTTTGTGAGACCCATGGCTTGGAAATTAACACGCTTAAAACCAAATTTATGGTCTTGAATCCCCCACCGAAATTCCATTTTAGCACCAGAATCGCACAAAGCAGGCTCGAGAGGGTGAAAACCTTTGAATACTTGGGCATTGTGCTAAACGACAAACTATCCTGGCACACACACCTCGAGAAAGCCTGTCTTAAACTCACCCAACACTCGGGGGGCATCATGAGCCTTTTGGCAAATAACAAATCTTCGATTAGGCCTCTTGGTCCCCCAGTGCAGATTTACAAAACACAGGCTAATGGGGCTGCTATGTATGGGTCCGAAATATGGGGGCACACAGGAACATCAGACCTCCTGAAGGTGGAGAACAAATTCATCCGTAGGCTTGTAGGACTTCCTTCCAGCACGCCTCTAGTCCCCCTTAGGTTGGATCTGGGTTTGCGCCCGCTAAATGACGAACTGGCCTTTCGCCCGCTGGCCTATTGGCGCAGACTGTGGGCAACCCCAGAGCTAACCAGCTACAGACAGGGACTACAGGAGGTGCTTTCTATGCCGAAGGCGAGAGGAATCCATTGGCTTAAATTCATTAAACTGGAATTAGAGGGTCTGGGACTCTCTAAAATGTGGTCTGACCCTCTGGCAACGTGTCAACTTATTTCCAAAAAAGCATTAGCCCAGGCATATCGCGACAGTAAAATATTGTCGCTCACCAACGAACTAAAACCTGGGTCATTGACAGATTCCTTCATGTCTTTTAAGGCAACCTACAATTTTGAACCAACTTTGGATAAAGTTCAGCCTCCATTACTCAGGAAACTATATTTGCAGTGGAGACATGGGTCTCTCCCCATTCGATCATTCACAAGCAAATGGAGCAAGGATGCAATTAGTATTTGCCCAGCATGCAGATCTTGTGATGAATCTGAACTCCACATTTTCTTCTTTTGTCCTGCTTATCGAGAGACCCGCAAACAATGGATAGCTCCACTATGCAGAAACCTGGGATTTGCAAAGTGCGCGGCCGCTTTTAGAGTTCTGAAAACCAACCTGACTGACTATATCGTGTTTGCAGTGGCCAAATACTTGGGTGCTATCTGGATCATTAGGAGGAGATGCCTGAGGGATGGCAACTGACTCTAATGTTTTAAAGTATCTGTAGTGCATTCTCTGATTGTGTCTGTGTCCCATTCTTATATTTATACTGTACAAATTTTTACAAAATCACATTTTTAAAACGTATGTCTTATATATCTTTTATGGTAAACTTTTACCGAAATAAAGATCTTTTGAATTGAATTGAATTGCATATCGCAAAATTTTGTCGACAGATTTATTCTGCCAAAATATCAAGTGGTGCTGCATCATCAAACTGATATCAGATCTCAATCCTAACACAAACTTCGAAACAAACTGTCCCATATCTTTTGGCTCAATGGTATCCAATCCATTATGTTGTTTAAATGCCACTAAAAGTCTCTCCTAATAGTCATGTACCGATTCTTTAGGATCTTGAGTAGTATGATCAATTTTAAGCCAATCGACAGTCTGCGGGACCACTTTAGACTGAAACCACGTAATTACTTGTTCATATTTCTTCAGTACCTCAGCCGAAGGACCATTAGTCACCGCATCTCTAGCCGGTTCTGCAGCAGGCCAATCAACGGCAACCTTACATGCCGTCCATAGATCACCTGGAACCACTATATCAAACAAGGTATTCAAATCAATTCATAACACCTTCAAAATCTTAACAAACCTATCAATTTGTTTATACCAGTCGGCAGGTTTCTCCCTCAGCCGAGGAAAATCTTTAGTGAAAGCTGCTAAATCACCCTTGCTCCATGGCACATGTACATACCCCCCCATTCTGTACTTCTCTCAGAGGGAAATTTCCTGCTGCTCCCGTCCCTTCACCTGGATGTGGAGCATCTCCTATCACTTTCTTGTCACTTTTCTTTTTAGGTTGTAATCAAAAAGAGAGAGGAGAACTAGAGAGACTAGTCCGTTTCCCCAGTTTATATGTTAGCAATCAATGAGAACTAGCTCTGGTTTAAATTGTTTGTATGTCTGCGGGTGGAGGAAAACCATTAGGTTTTATGAAGGCCCTCACCCACCAACCAAGTTGGTGGCATGCTTCATCATCGGGCCCCACCCGAGGTACCGTGTGTACTTCAGGTGTGCTTCAACGCCAGAATTACTGCGGAGCGGGTTTTTTGGTTCGTGAGGGTGCTGTGAGTGTGCTTTGAGTGAGGTTTAAAATACTGTCCTGGGTGTCCCAAAGACTGTTTTAATGGTGGGCCCCAGGCAGTCAATAAAAACAAAGGCTTTCGGACGTGCACGGTAGGCTTATGGCCTCTGACGTCCTGTGCGGTCAATTAGTTTCAGCCAGGCCTTATCTTCTACTGGCTTTCGTCAGGACCTTATATTGCAGGGTGTTACAGGGGTTTGTATGAGTTTGTCAGTGCCCTGTGTGTAAAGCACACGCTACGGTGTTTATATGTGCAAGAGGTGTTTCCTCTCGAGTTGTACCTGTGGGGGGTAAAAAAGGGACAGACATAACATTTAAGTCAAGGCTCCTAGCTGGGTGCCTATTGGTGACCACGGACAAGGCGATAGTGTTGGCGTCAGTGGCGGGCAGTGAAAGTGTGGCCGGTCTCACAATATGTGTAATTATATGTGAAATTAGGCCTAAGTACCGTAACCGGAGTTGGCGTAAACAGTGGTGAAGGAATAACAATCATTAAAATGGAGTTGCTTACACCTGATTTTAGCGAACCACTCAGCATGGAGCTCAGCCGGGGGCCAGGACCATGTGCACTCTAAATTGGGGGAAGAAAAGGAAAAAGGCTGTTAGGGGAGGGGGGTAGTCTGGACCCAACAAGGTAACGGTAAAAGGATGCACACACAGACACGGCCTGGGGCAGCATGAATGGTGGCTGTACCGTTAACAAAGTCAAGTTCAGGTACTTACTGCGCGATGTCGTTGGACCCGCAATGAACCTGTTGTCCGGGCAGAGGCTCCGTGAGAAGTGAGCTTCAGTGTAGAGAGCGCTTAAATACTAGTAGAAAGCGCCAGGTGTTGCTTGTTAGCTGTGTCAGGTGTTCTGGCCTGGGCACGTGTAACGGGGTGTGTTCAGCTTCCTGTTGTCTCGAGGAGATGCCTGTAGTAGAGGAAATAGAAGGAAGACTCGCATGCAGGTGTATGTGGCTCTCTCTCTATTTATTTTCATGGTGCAGTTGAATGTCTAGATCGCTTACATGCGCGTGCAAATGTGCGGTCGTCTAGAAGAGTGCTAATCCATATAGCGGAGTCGCGCTCCATCTGTGCACTATAATGGAGGGGCGCCCTCTCTATTTGTGTATAATGCGGCAACTAGGCGGGGCTAAGGTGGTAACGTACGTTAATGTGCAGTGATGTTGCTGCATGTTGGCTCTGCCATGAGTGGAGTTGATGAACCCACTGTGTGGGGGGCTCATGAAAATGTGCAGGGGGATTACACATGGGGGGTTCACGTGCTCTTCAGGGAAGGGACATCGCGGGGTCATAATGGTCTTGTGTGGGTGTATATCCTGGCACAGTGTAGTGGGTCCAGGAGGGCCGTGGAGATTAAGTGCCCTGCCGGGTGGAGTAAGGTTCAGGGGGCATCAGTGGGCGGGATCTAGTGTCGTCCCACAGAGTGATGGTTATGAGCATTTTGAGAAGGAACTGTGAGTGAGTTGGTCACAACCTAGGTGTTAGAGCCAGTACGTCGCACTGAGGGCGTTTGGTGTTGGGACATGTAACAGGGCAGGGACATCCCAGGCCCTGCGAGGGCGCTGTTGGTGAGATGGCACTGGGAGAGTGGAAATGATGTGTCAGGTTTTGACAGAAGGGGGCAACACCTGGCACTTTCTACTGGTATTTAAGCGCTCTCTACACTGAAGCTGACTTCTCACGAAGCCTCTGCCCGGACAGCAGGTTCATTGCGGGCCCAGCGACATAAGTACCTGAACTCGACTTTGTTAACAGTACAGCCACCATTCATGCTGCCCCAGGCCGTGTCTGTGTGTGCACAGGACGTCGGAGGCCATAAGCCTACCGTGCACGTCCGAAAGCCTTTGTTTTTATTGACTGCCTGGGGCCCACCATTAAAAAAGTCTTTGGGACACCCAGGACAGTATTTTAACCCTCACTCCGAGCACACTCACAGCACCCTCACAAACCAAAAAACCCGCTCCGCAGTAATTCTGGCGTCGAAGCACACCTGAGGTACACTCGGTACCTCGGGTAGGGCCCGATGATGAAGCATGCCACCAACTAGGTTGGTGGGTGAGGGCCTTCATAAAACCTAATGGTTTTCCTCCACCCGCAGACATACAAACAATTTAAACCAGAGCTAGTTCTCATTCATTGCTAACAACTTTTCTTTTTAGACCATCTTACTTCCCATTTATCTAATTATCTCCATGGTCGCATTGCTATGATCAAATCTCTAATTCGTGCCTTAAATCCTGTTGTTCGCTTTTCCTCTAAATCTTGATCAGTATAATTCAATAAGCAACTTCCTGCATCAATTTCGTCTTGGTCAAATCCACCTCATACCTTTGTGCTAACTGTACCAGTGCTTCATGAGATTGCTTTGCCTTTTTAGTCACATCCTTAGCTACAAATAGCAACTCACTTGGGTCACATGTTTCAGTCCTGTCCAAGGGCAGATTCCCCTCTATCACTTCATCTATTTCAACTTTCAATCTTACCACATCTAACAATGGTCTCTTAATTGCCACTTGTATGGATCTTTAACCCCTCTCACTTCCTGTTTCTTCCCTGTCGCAACTTTGTGCTCTCAATTGGACCTGCACTCTCCTCCATTCTCAACACTGGACAACTTTCTCTCTCACAGCTTCGACGTCTCCAATGGATACCCTCACACAAACCTTGTGGTTGGAACAGTACTCTAGGGGATTCCTGACTCATATCCCGCTCTTCTCTCCGTAGCATTGACTCCCTCACTGGTGGAATCCACATTCTGATGTCCGACCTAGAATTTGCCAAGCTCCTGTTCGTCTTCGTTCTGACCCACTGTCCATCCTTGATGGATCAGCCATGGCTGGCAATGGAGTACTAGCTTCCACTGGCAGCTGAGCTATACCTGTTCCACTCATTGTGAGATTGCCGCCAGACATAGTTTCTTCCCCTTCTCTTGTCTGCTGTTGACTTTCACTTGCTCTCTCATTTGGGTTATAGATCGAAACCACAGGTCCAATTGTAACTGGTACCGTAAGAGAGTCCGGTAACTGCATGGCACATACCGTTCCATTGTGCTCCGGGTCTGAATATCCTGGCCCTCCAGACCCCCCTGGAATTCTTATTCCCACTGCCATTTTCCCTCCTAGTCCTGTTGTTTGCTACTCTGAACCCGCTTGACCTACTCCTGAAGCTTCCCCAGGTTGCTGCGTTCTCTACGACTTGGAGTCATAAGGTGGAGGACGTTCTGCTAACAGTCTCTCTAAAAAACTATCCTCTGTATCACTGTTCTACTCTGTCTTACTCTGTCCTTCACATCCTTTTTTTAGCAACCTGAATGGATATAAGCGCTCTCCTTCTATGATGTCTACTCTCCACCTCTTCAATTGTGCATCCCATCTAGCATCCTGATATGCCTTCATTGCCTTTTTCATTCTTCCCTGTGAAGCTTCTCTTCTCTTTGTCATTGGTGCTCTCATCCATGCATCTAATGCCTCAAATTGCGTTGGTGTAGGCAGAGGCTTCAGAGAAGACATCACTCCTCTCAACTGGTATAGCACCTCCATCCAAAATTACCAATAAAGAGGGAAAGCCTATTCTCCCTCTTTCTCTGTAATTTTGTGCCAATTTTGCAGCCACACTATAGTATGGAGTCCCATATTGGTTGCCATGTAATGTGCCGAGGTATCCTCTGGTGGAGCTTCTTCTCCCACCCGAGTTACCACCCCTGTGTCACCTCTACACAAGTCACGCAGCACTTTAAAATATCTCATTGTGAAAATCAATTATTTGTAATCCAGAATTCAATATTAAACTTCGGTCAAACTTCCACCAATCCCAGCGCTAGGTTACACCAACCAACCAATCCCAGCGAGGCTCGCCCTGATGTCAAAACTCCATATTTGCAGCGGCTCACCCTCCTTTACAATTTCACTTCATACACTCGCTCACACATTCATACACACTTAACTGTATAACTAAAAGTTATTAACCAAGTAACTGCTTCCTACTACAGCCACAATAACTTTCAGTCACATAGACAAGTAATTGTCCGTCCGCTAAAAGATCGACAGAACACTCCTACTAGAACATCCGCTGTGACCCTCGACCTGCATTGGTCACCCAATCATTGTAGTTTACCCCCGGTACGTGATGCTTTCCACCGCAAAGTTACTCCTTCATTCACACAAAATTCCCTATTATATGTGGATCGCTGATCACGCTTCACAAAACTCACAATTTTGATCAGACAATCACATATACAAAACTATCCCGGGATCTTGGACTTCTCTTGAGTCCGCTCACCAAACTTCCTGATCCGCAGGTGTCCAGACCAGTAAACCGATTAATAAACAATCACTTGACTTACATTCCCACTTCGTAACACATCACACAATTAATTCATCACCGCAATCTAGCACACCACACAGTTTCATACTCACGCTACCGCTGCACCATCAGCATCTTCCGACCTCCATCAATCTTTGTTTCTCGTCATCATCTATTTCAAGTCCAGAGCCCAATTTTCCTCCGCTTTTATTCTAAATCCCTCATTCTCCCCCCACTTTAGAGGCAACCATCCTCTGCTATCATTTGATTATGCTAAATTTAGTCCTCGCCTTCCCTTCCAAATGTAGCACTGGTGGTCTTTTATTTGCCTGCTGAAAGTGGTTGAGGGGAGTAAACACTTCAAGATTATACTTGCAATTTAGTCATGTTTAAAAGACCACAGATTCCGAATTCCAATTCATGGAATTTATTATAAGGCCAAAAATAATTGAATATAAACACATCTGAGAATCAGCGAATAAAGGTACATCAAAATCAATACAGAGCCGAACCTACGAATATAATTAATTCGGCACAGGAGGCATAATGTAATGAACTGCATAAGCAACATGCAACACAGAATTGAGGCTGAGTCTAAATCCTTTTTCATTAGGAAGGAAAGCATAAGTTATCTCTCTCTACACTACTCTCATTGAGGTTCCTGGACATTTCCCCTATATCATTTCCCAAAGGTGTCAGCATGTGCAGACTTCCTAAGAAATACTCATGTCAAATGGGTCAAAATAGCTTAAGGCTATGGAGCTCACTCTTAGGATTCTCCTTCTCCTCTAAAAATGTAGAAGTCTGATCTTCTGTCCCTGCGCATCATACTAAAAGACAATTTCAGCCCACCCCTAAATGTATCACATGACGAACTGTTTCACTTGCAATATACCCTAGTGGCTTTCCATTGATTATTTAATTAAGTTCTTCTTGTCTTCCAGTGGCTTGAGGTTCAGATAGGCCAGGCACGGAAGGCATCCTCCTTTCTTGCCCTTCAGACTCTTCAAAAAAATTCTGGTTATCTCCTTAAACTAAGAATAACGAGGTCGAATTCTTACACCTGCAGTGAGATGAGAACATACTGTTTAGCTCTCCAAAAAAGATTCATTTAATTAATTCTTGAATAACAACAACCAACAATGTTGGGCCTAAAATGCAGGCAACTTAAACAACACACAATTATATTTATATGAGTATAACGTCAGCCTGCACATTATGCATACAGGAATGTCTCTAGTACATGTAAATGCTGCTCAAGGGTGTACATTACATTTCTATGCTTAGGATGTTGAATACATGCATTTGATAAACATAATACACTGCAAATGATAAAAATACATGAGTGCATTTGAACCATGAATATAATGCACCCATACGATTTAGAGTGCTGTAAGCGCTCTATCAGTTTCAACAGATGAGAAGGAAGGAGGGCGAGAAAGTTAAGGAGGGTAATCAGCAAAACAGTAATGATTTACATTCCAAGGATGAGGATACTTTAATGCTGGAGGACAGAAATGTCTGTCTGCATGCCACTGCTAGCCTTTCACCACATTTTTATATGCATTGTCTGAAAAAGTTTAGGTACCTCTGGGGATATCTTCATATTATATGTGTGCAGCATTATCTCCCAAGTGGGTTTCAGTTATGAATAGGAAGTCAGAGATGAAAAATAGACAATCTGTTTTTGCCTAGAGCTCTGGTGTTGATTAGTATGGAAGACAAGTGATTTGTCGATCAGTAGCAATAGTATTTCTTTACTGGTTACATAATACTGATGGTTCCTCTTGCTAAGGGGTCAGTAGAAAGTTCTAGGATGGTGTTTAGACTTAATCTGGATCATCTAATGTCATTGATGGTGTTTCTAGTGATTCAATCCGGTTGGAATGGCAACAGAAAATGAGTTATTTATTTCATTTGCTTGATGTGCGGTGAGGATGAAATTATTATGTTGATAATTTTTTGCCGGAGAGTAGGTAGTGTTGTGATATTCATGTGCACGGGTAGCATTGTTGGTTCCTCTTGTCACGTTGCTAAGCAAGGATAGAAAGATGGTGTTGTGGAAGTCTCAACATCAGAGAAGACCAGAGGTCAGCTGTATTCTCTAGCGGATGATCTGGTGCTTGCTCTGGTGAATGTTTTATCTTGACACATAAACATTAGAATATATGATCTTTATGTATAATGAAATGAAATGAAATGAAAAAAGTATTTATACAGCGCGATTGCTGCCCGAAGGCGTCCAAGCGCTAAATGAAAGGTATATTTACTGCAACAAAAGAGGGAGGAGTGAACAGGGAGGGAGTGCTTACAGATGGACGGAAAACAAAAGAGTCTTTAATTGTTTTCGAAACGAAAGAAGATTGGGGTTGGATCTAAGCTTCAGAGGAAGGGAGTTCCAGTGTTTGGCAGCATTGAGGGAGAACATCCTGCCACCTGCTCTCGATCTCCTAATTCTGGGGACCACAGCTAAAAAGGACTGACTAGATCTAAGATTTCTAGAAGGATGATATTGAGTTATCAGTTGGTGGTTGATTGCTGGGCCCGAGCCCCAGAAAGACTGGTGGGCGATGCACATCGCCTTAAAAATGATTCTCTGTCGTACAGGCAGCCAATGTAATTTAATCAGCCCTGGTTTGGCAGATTGCCTGCGAGGCAGCTGGAGCAGGGTTCGGGCGCTGCAGTTCTGCACAATCTGCAGCTTACGTAAAGTGTAGTCCGGAGCACCGAGATACAGCGCGTTATTGCAGTCCAGGCGAGATTGGATAAGGCCCTGGACGGCTACCTGTTTGGCCTCCATCGGCAGGAGAGGGAGGACTCTCCTCAACATCCGAAGGAGGCCAAAACAGGTTGCGGAGAGTTTTGTTTCCTGGATGTTGAAGGAGAGAGCCCTATCCAGCCAGACACCCAAGCTCTTTATGGTGTCCTTTGGAGGAGGGGGGCTGCCTAGGCAGGGGGGCCAGAGAGAGTTGAAATGTACTGGGGAGGAGGATCCCAGGAGCATCAGCTCCGTCTTGTCTCCATTGAGTTTTAAGGAGGATGCTGTCATCCATCCCTTAACTGCTTCCAAACAACTCCGTAGCCTCGATGGAACAGATTGATCATCCTCCTGCGACAGAGAGACCACTAGCTGGGTGTCATCTGCATATGATATAATTTTAATGCCAAACGGACGGACAACCTCAGCTAGTGGTCTCATATAAATGTTAAAGAGCGCAGGGCTTAACGAGGAGCCCTGTGGAACTCCGCAGTTAAGAGGCCTACTAGTTGAGACAGCATCTCCCTCGAAGATCCGGAAAGACCGGGCGCTCAAGAATGATCGTAGCCACTGTAGTGCCCCACCTGTTATTCCTACATCGGCTAGACGGTCCAGCAAGGTGATGTGGCTGACCGTATCGAAGGCGGCGCTGAGGTCAAGGAGGATCACTGCCACTGATCCCCCCTGATCCAGCGTCCTTCGAGTTTCCTCTGTAACCGCTAGCAGGGCGGTTTCTGTTCCATGCTTAGGTAGGAAGCCAGTTTGGGTGGCATCCAACAGTTGGTTCTTCTCGAGAAAATCCGTCAAATGGATGTTGACGTGTTTCTCGAGAATTTTGCTCACCCATGGGAGCAGGGAGATGGGGCGATAGTTCCCGTGATCCTCGGGATCAAGGTTGGTTTTTTTTAACAAGGCCCGGACCTTGGCCTTCTTCCAGGCAGACGGAACTGAGCATGAAATAATAGAGGAGTTTAAAAGATTCAAAATGATGGGAAACACAACTTGTCGAGCCAGTAGTATTATTTCCGGTGGGGCTGGGTCGCTTGGTGATCCTGATTTAACTTGGAAAGCTAATTGTTCCAGGTGTTTGGGATCTAGCAACGGAAAGTGGTCTAAAAGCGCTAGCGAGTGAGAAGGTACCGGCTCCCAACTCCCCTGTCCCGTAGTGCTAGGATAAGCTGCTGTGACCGGGAAGGAAGAATAGATTGTATTTACCTTTTGATGAAAAAATTCCGCCAGGTCATTGCAGTAAGCTGTCGTTTTGGCTATGAGTGTAGGGAATTTTTGTGAGGCTTTTAACTATTTGAAAGATTTCCCTAGGTTTAGGTTTAGATTTAGCCTCCATAATCTTTCCTTAGAAATAGGCGGACTGGGAGGCTTTTACGTCGTTTTTATAAGAGTTAATTGCCTCTCTGTATTGGGTCTTAGTTTCCGACGCATAGTCCAGACGCCATTTTCTCTCTAATCTCCTACAGAGACGTTTTTTTTCTCTAAGAGCCTTTGAGAACCAGGGGGCGGTTTTTTGTGTACGTTTGGGCGTAATTTTGCGGATAGGAAGGGCAGCTTCAAGGGATGTCGATATCCAGGCCTCGTATTCTTGATTGGCTATACTCGGGTTGATATTGTTCGCTGGACAGGTCTGCATCAGATTGTGAAGCCAGAGGTCAACTGGTAATCTAGCCCAATTTCTTGAGCTCCTGATCATGGGGGACAGGGGTAATGATTTACGTGTCGTCCAGGTAAAAGGAATGAGGGAGTGATCTGTCCAGGGTAGGCAGATGGGTTGTCCGATCGTTAGCTCAGTGCAGTTAGTAAAAATTGGGTCTAAAAGATGGCCCTTGATATGCGTGGGAGCTTCAACCCGTTGTTCTAGTTGGAGGGCTGCTAAATCATCCAACAATTCCATAGCTGTGTGATCGCAGAGGGAGTCAAGGTGTAAATTGAGGTCACCTAGCAGTGTGAAATTGGCGCTAGTAGTGACATGTTCAGCTAGAATGGTAGGTAGTGACGTATGGAATTGCTTTACCGGGCCTGGGGGGCGGTAGGCGAGAACGCCAGAGAAACAGTGGTTCGGAGAGAAATCAATACTAAAGGCAAGGCTCTCGCAGTCTAAAATGCATTCAGGAGTAGTACGACAGTGAAACTGCTCTTTGCATATAATAGCTACGCCTCCTCCTCTCCCTTCCACCCGATCTAAGTGGGTAATTTGGAAACCTGGGGGCAGGGCTGCTACGATATCCGGCTCGGAATGTGGTGTCAACCAGGTTTCTGTCAGGAACAGAGCATCTGGCATAAGTTCCTCTAACATAAGAGCAATCTCTAATTTATGCTTAGGTAAGGACCTACAATTCAGTAGCATCATTGAGTAATCCTGTTTTGTCTCCCGTGGTTGACTAGCGTTGAAGGTGTGTCTACACCCCGGACAAGTTAGTGGCAGTTCATTGGGCATAAAGGTATGTGGACAGCCCTGCGTCCTTGAACTTCTCAGACGGTGAAGGGTGTCTGGCCCATATGTCAATGTATGAGGGGAAGAAGATACAGGGGGGGTGGCCCCTGGTCCCGCTCGGTCGCGGACGGGCGCAGATGGGCTTGCCTTTGGCGCGCCTTCGGCGCACCGCCGGCGCGCCCGCTGCGCCCGTCCGCTGCGCATCCGGTGATGACACATCCTAAAATAGAGAGTGAAGGAGGGGGGCGTGGCCTCCGTCAGTGGGCGTGTCCTCGAGGCTCAGGGCTTCCTCGGGAATGGCATGGGTCCCGCTGCAGCGTCAAAATCGGCTGTGCGGTGAGAGGAGAACGAGGGACTGACAGTTACCAGGAGGGTAAGAACATTATTAAAAGCACACAAAATACAGTGGCACAATTTTTAAAAGCAAGAAGATCGCGCCTCCTGGCTTTCCGCCTCAGGAGTTGTGCAAATAGCCTACAACGCGCGTGTGCAAGGGCGCGGTTTATGTGGAGAAGGGGGGGGCGTGGCCTCTGTCAGTGGGCGTGTCCTCGAGGCTCAGGGCTTCCTCGGGAATGGCGTGGGTCCCTCTGCACCCGCTGCAGCGTCAAAATCGGCTGTGCGGTGAGAGGAGAACGAGGGACTGACAGTTACCAGGAGGGTAAGAACGTTATTAAAAGCACACAAAATACAGTGACACAATTTTTAAAAGCAAGAAGATCGCGCCTCCCGGCTTTCCGCCTCAGGAGTTGTGCAAATAGCCTACAACCCGCGTGTGCAAGGGCGCGGTTTATGTGGAGAAGGGGGGGGCATGGCCTCCGTCAGTGGGCGTGTCCTCGAGGCTCAGGGCTTCCTCGGGAATGGCGTGGGTCCCTCTGCACCCGCTGCAGCGTCAAAATCGGCTGTGCGGTGAGAGGAGAACGAGGGACTGACAGTTACCAGGAGGGTAAGAACGTTATTAAAAGCACACAAAATACAGTGACACAATTTTTAAAAGCAAGAAGATCGCGCCTCCCGGCTTTCCGCCTCAGGAGTTGTGCAAATAGCCTACAACGCGCGTGTGCAAGGGCGCGGTTTATGTGGAAAGGGGGGGGGGGGGCGTGGCCTCCGTCAGTGGGCGTGTCCTCGAGGCTCAGGGCTTCCTCGGGAATGGCGTGGGTCCCTCTGCACCCGCTGCAGCGTCAAAATCGGCTGTGCGGTGAGAGGAGAACGAGGGACTGACAGTTACCAGGAGGGTAAGAACGTTATTAAAAGCACACAAAATACAGTGACACAATTTTTAAAAGCAAGAAGATCGCGCCTCCCGGCTCTCTGCCTCAGGAGTTGTGCAAATAGCCTACAACGCGCGTGTGCAAGGGCGCGGTTTATGTGGAGAAGGGGGGGGCGTGGCCTCCGTCAGTGGGCGTGTCCTCGAGGCTCAGGGCTTCCTCAGGAATGGCGTGGGTCCCTCTACACCCGCTGCAGTGTCAAAATCGGCTGTGCGGTGAGAGGAGAACGAGGGACTGACAGTTACCAGGAGGGTAAGAACGTTATTAAAAGCACACAAAAATACAGTGACACAATTTTTAAAAGCAAGAAGATCGCGCCTCCCGGCTTTCCGCCTCAGGAGTTGTGCAAATAGCCTACAACGCGCGTGTGCAAGGGCGCGGTTTATGTAGAGAAGGGGGGGCGTGGCCTCCGTCAGTGGGCGTGTCCTCGAGGCTCAGGGCTTCCTCGGGAATGGCGTGGGTCCCTCTGCACCCGCTGCAGCGTCAAAATCGGCTGTGCGGTGAGAGGAGAACGAGGGACTGACAGTTACCAGGAGGGTAAGAACGTTATTAAAAGCACACAAAATACAGTGACACAATTTTTAAAAGCAAGAAGATCGCGCCTCCCGGCTTTCTGCCTCAGGAAGTGTGCAAATAGCCTACAACGCGCGTGTGCAAGGGCGCGGTTTATGTAGAGAAGGGGGGCGTGGCCTCCGTCAGTGGGCGTGTCCTCGAGGCTCAGGGCTTCCTCGGGAATGGCGTGGGTCCCTCTGCACCCGCTGCAGCGTCAAAATCGGCTGTGCGGTGAGAGGAGAACGAGGGACTGACAGTTACTAGGAGGGTAAGAACGTTATTAAAAGCACACAAAAATACAGTGACACAATTTTTATAAGCAAGAAGATCGCGCCTCCCGGCTTTCCGCCTCAGGAGTTATGCAAATAGCCTACAACGCGCGTGTGCAAGGGCGCGGTTTATGTAGAGAAGGGGGGCGTGGCCTCCGTCAGTGGGCGTGTCCTCGAGGCTCAGGGCTTCCTCGGGAATGGCGTGGGTCCCTCTGCACCCGCTGCAGCGTCAAAATCGGCTGTGCGGTGAGAGGAGAACGAGGGACTGACAGTTACCAGGGGGGTAAGAACGTTATTAAAAGCACACAAAATACAGTGACACAATTTTTAAAAGCAAGAAGATCGCGCCTCCCGGCTTTCCGCCTCAGGAGTTGTGCAAATAGCCTACAACGCGCGTGTGCAAGGGCGCGGTTTATGTGGAGAAGGGGGGGGCATGGCCTCCGTCAGTGGGCGTGTCCTCGAGGCTCAGGGCTTCCTCGGGAATGGCGTGGGTCCCTCTGCACCCGCTGCAGCGTCAAAATCGGCTGTGCGGTGAGAGGAGAACGAGGGACTGACAGTTACCAGGAGGGTAAGAACGTTATTAAAAGCACACAAAATACAGTGACACAATTTTTAAAAGCAAGAAGATCGCGCCTCCCGGCTCTCTGCCTCAGGAGTTGTGCAAATAGCCTACAACGCGCGTGTGCAAGGGCGCGGTTTATGTGGAGAAGGGGGGGCGTGGCCTCCGTCAGTGGGCGTGTCCTCGAGGCTCAGGGCTTCCTCAGGAATGGCGTGGGTCCCTCTACACCCGCTGCAGTGTCAAAATCGGCTGTGCGGTGAGAGGAGAACGAGGGACTGACAGTTACCAGGAGGGTAAGAACGTTATTAAAAGCACACAAAAATACAGTGACACAATTTTTAAAAGCAAGAAGATCGCGCCTCCCGGCTTTCCGCCTCAGGAGTTGTGCAAATAGCCTACAACGCGCGTGTGCAAGGGCGCGGTTTATGTAGAGAAGGGGGGGCGTGGCCTCCGTCAGTGGGCGTGTCCTCGAGGCTCAGGGCTTCCTCGGGAATGGCGTGGGTCCCTCTGCACCCGCTGCAGCGTCAAAATCGGCTGTGCGGTGAGAGGAGAACGAGGGACTGACAGTTACCAGGAGGGTAAGAACGTTATTAAAAGCACACAAAATACAGTGACACAATTTTTAAAAGCAAGAAGATCGCGCCTCCCGGCTTTCCGCCTCAGGAAGTGTGCAAATAGCCTACAACGCGCGTGTGCAAGGGCGCGGTTTATGTAGAGAAGGGGGGGCGTGGCCTCCGTCAGTGGGCGTGTCCTCGAGGCTCAGGGCTTCCTCGGGAATGGCGTGGGTCCCTCTGCACCCGCTGCAGCGTCAAAATCGGCTGTGCGGTGAGAGGAGAACGAGGGACTGACAGTTACTAGGAGGGTAAGAACGTTATTAAAAGCACACAAAAATACAGTGACACAATTTTTATAAGCAAGAAGATCGCGCCTCCCGGCTTTCCGCCTCAGGAGTTTTGCAAATAGCCTACAACGCGCGTGTGCAAGGGCGCGGTTTATGTAGAGAAGGGGGGCGTGGCCTCCGTCAGTGGGCGTGTCCTCGAGGCTCAGGGCTTCCTCGGGAATGGCGTGGGTCCCTCTGCACCCGCTGCAGCGTCAAAATCGGCTGTGCGGTGAGAGGAGAACGAGGGACTGACAGTTACCAGGGGGGTAAGAACGTTATTAAAAGCACACAAAATACAGTGACACAATTTTTAAAAGCAAGAAGATCGCGCCTCCCGGCTTTCCGCCTCAGGAGTTGTGCAAATAGCCTACAACGCGCGTGTGCAAGGGCGCGGTTTATGTGGAGAAGGGGGGGCGTGGCCTCCGTCAGTGGGCGTGTCCTCGAGGCTCAGGGCTTCCTCGGGAATGGCATGGGTCCCTCTGCACCCGCTGCAGCGTCAAAATCGGCTGTGCGGTGAGAGGAGAACGAGGGACTGACAGTTACCAGGAGGGTAAGAACGTTATTAAAAGCACACAAAATACAGTGACACAATTTTTAAAAGCAAGAAGATCGCGCCTCCCGGCTTTCCGCCTCAGGAGTTGTGCAAATAGCCTACCTGTCACTGTGCAGTAATGTTGGAAAGGGTATTATTAGTAGGGGCAACTGTATATCTGCCCCTGGAAATAAGGCCACTAACACAGTCTAGGGCTCAGACTAGGTCTTAGAAAATTATTCCCATGCACAACCCTTGGTAGCTTGGCTGTGAGCAGGCAGGCTTAACTTCAAAGACAGTTATATAAAGCATTTAAAAACACCAATTCAGTAAATAATTAAGATACAACACACAATAAAAATCCAGCACCAACCAATGTATAAACATAGGAAATATGTTTATCTTTAAAATGACACCAAATCAAAAGGAATCCTATGTAGGGGACGAGAGATATGAATTTAAAAATATTTAGCCCTGTACAGCACATAGAAACCTATAGCGCCTATTGGGACATCTGGTCACGATAGACTGGGTCAAAGTCAAAGTTTCAGACCATCAGCGGTGGGGCTCTGCACGGCTACCCCTCGCGGTGGGTCTCGGTCAAAGTTTTTACCTTCTGACTTAGAAACTTTTATAGAGCTTTTCTTCCCGGGATTCCATGAAGATCTCAGCCAGTCCAGATTCAGTAAAGGTTCACCAGCTTGCCTTGCAACGAACTCCCGGTTAAACTTCTGGAAGTCAAATCTCCGGAGATTTCCAGCAGGACGAACCAGGGATCTAGGCTGGCTCGTGGTTTGCAGACATTCCAACTACCTTTGTACTTACCCATCGATCCTGGTTGGAAACACTCCTCCTCTGCACTGAGCAAGAAGTCTGCTCTGTTTTGATGTTTGCAATTGATGGAATTGGGTTATTTTGTCTTGCTATTCTTCCTAAGCGCGAAAGGTCTTTTTTATTGGACTATTCCCATCACCGCCTAGTGCTCAGAAGTAGATGTAAGGCCATGTGTTAACACTTCATAAAACTTCTTAAATAAATATTTAAATAAATAATAATCATCTCAGTTGCATTCAGAAAGGCTATTAAGACCTTTTTGTTCCCATCACCCTAGTCTTTTCTATCAATTCCTTTAGGCTGGCCCACATTGTTATCGTTTCCTCATGTGGTAGCGCCGGGACGCCACTTAGCTGGGGCAGCTGTGCGCTTTACAAAACGGATAACATAACATAACATAACATTTGTTTATGATCCTATTAGGCCTGTTGGGTCAACCATTTTCCTAGGACTAACATTTCGTACTGTGTGGTGGCCAGTCCTGCGGACACTGGTATTATTGTTATTGTGCAAACACAAAGAAACCAGGGGGTCTGAAAAAAGGGAACAAAGAGTCAGTCATATACTCTCAACTTATGAGGCTAAGAAGTCACCAATATACAACGCAAATAACCAATAAGTATTATACAGAATTAATAACCCAACACATCTGACCACCAGCAAAAGTAGGTGAGACCCAAGATCCAGAGATGGATTCCCATCAAAATCTTGTTAGCGATCTAATGTTCTCATCTGGTCATCCAAAGGTTGGGCTGAGATGTCTCTAGATCATTGAGACTGCTTACAGACCCACCAAATAGGACTGGGATCAAACCTACATGTTACCGGTAGACCATGCGTGGGATCACTAAATGGGACCAAGTGCAGTGCAAAGCATGAGTGTATAAACAAAAGTGATAATTAAAAGTAGAATAGAGAGGAGGGCGAAGATGGCGGACGTGGCTTGCTAGAGCTCCCGCCAGCCTGATATCCATCCGTATATTTATCCTGGCCTCCGGACCCCTGTAACACCCCACACCTGCGGCGGAGGTTGCGGCTGGTGAAGGGAGCCCTCCGGTGGAAGAATCAGGGTTCCAGGAGCTCTGGTGGTGGAAATAACGGCGGCGGTATCCAGGGGCCTACCTACATCGTGGGCAGCCGGGGCCTCGAGTTTGGCGATCCCCGGCCGGAAGCATCCAGTGTCGGCTGACTGATGGAGCAGCGGGACCCGCGATTCGGGACCTGGGCAGTCAGCGGAGCGGTGAAAGGAGGTGTACAAGAGCCCAGCGGAGGTGGAGAGTGTACCGGCGCCACCGGAGAGCAGTGAAAGGACGGCGGCCTACTTCGGGCTGCAGGAGCCGGGGACTCGAGTTTGGTGACCCTCCGCTGCCGAAGGTACAGCGCAAATACGGCAGGGGCGGGCAGCGGCAAGACTGCTGTTGGAGTGGGCCCCCCGAGGTTAGACTCTGCACACGATCTGGCCCGGAGGCTTGTGGACTGACCTGTTCTCCTGGAGCTGGAGTCCCCCCCCGGTGTTTGATCCCCCGAGTGCCGGTACCCTGGTGTGAGAGGGCGGCCCCGGGCGACGTGCAGTGGAGCTGGTGCCACATTTCACCGCCCTGGGGTGACGAATTGGGGTGTGGGGGACCCCCAATCGTCCGCCGCGAGTATTTGGCAGAGGACAGTCAAGGTTTGAACCACCTGGGAGCGGTGACCCTGAGCTCGGTGGATTTCCCCATAGCCCCCTTGAAAACCCCATGGAGGGCTGAAGTGGTAGGTGAGAGTGGTGCGGGGGAAGAAGACCGGCTTGTACTGCTTTAGTGGCGGCCATTGGTGAAGTGAGATCCATTACTGAGAGGTCTGTGAGGCGGGAGCCCCGGATACTGCCGGACCATGACCAGAGGAGGGGGTGGGCCTGCCAAGCAGGGACCCATCGACAAATTCACGGGCCCGAGTGGAGGCCCTGGAGCGTCTGGTGGTCAGGGGTCGGGTCCCGACAACGCAGCGCTTATGGCGGCCATTACCCAGTCCAGGGACATGCTGGATGCCAAGATTGGGGCAGTTGGGGCTGACGTGACCCTCTTGCGCCAAGACCTGCGCAACGCCGTTGCACGGATAACAGAGACGGAATCCCGGATTTCGGTGGTGGAGGACGATGTGGGGACCCTAAAAAAGAAAATGGCAGCGATGGAGAACATTCAACGGGGCTTGGCGCTCCGGGTGGAAAATGCGGAAGGGCGGGCGCGCAGAAATAACCTTCGTTTTGTGGGCTTTCCGGAGGGATGTGAGAAGGGGCACATGGAACAATTTTTGTCCCAGTGGCTGGAGAGTTGGCTCCCCCCGGATGTCCTGTCCCGTTGCTTCGTGATTGAACGCGCCCATAGAGCCCTGACGCAGAAACCGCCAGCGGGAGAGAGGCCTAGACCAGTGATCGCTAGGCTTCTGAACTTTCACGACAGGGACACGATATTGCGGGAAGCCAGGGCCAAAGACTCCCTCCTTTTTGAGAATCATAAGATCATGATCTTCCCAGATTATACCAGGCTTGTACAACAGCAGCGGCATTCCTTCATCGCCGCCAAGGCGAAACTCCGGGGCCTAAAGATCCAATACTCCCTGCTCTATCCAGCTTGCCTCCGGGTGGTCTTTCAATCCCGCACCCATTTCTTCGACACGCCGGAGGAGGTCTTCAAATGGACTGATGAAACTGTGAGCGTCAGGCCCCAACTCCCTAAGGCTAAATGGCGATAAGACAGAGGTTTTGGTTTTTGGGAAGGACCAAGATGCTTGGTCTAATGAGTGGTGGCCTCTGCCTCTTGGCATTTGCCCCACTCCATCCCAATCAGCCAGAAATCTCGGTGTGGTTTTTGACACCTCACTCTCCATGAAGCTCCAAGTAAATAGGACGGTGGCCACATGTTGGGGTGTGATTAGGATCTTGAATAGGATCCGTCACTATCTCTCGCCTCAGGCCCGCAAGCAGATTGCAGTGGCTCTTGTAGGATCAAGGCTTGATTACTGCAACTCTTTGTATGCGGAGACTAACAAAGGTCTTATTCATCAACTGCAAATAGTGCAGAACGCGGCAGCACGTTTTGTGCTGGCCCTTCCCTTAGCATCCTCTGCTACGACTGCCAGGAGAGACCTTCACTGGCTTCCTGTCCAGTATAGAGTCTTTTTTAAGATTCTATGTCTCACATACAGAGCGCTCAGAGCAGGTCCGGAGGATTCTCTTGGGTCTCTGCTTTCACATTATACCCCAACTAGATCTCTACGATCTGCCGGGCTGTCCCAACTGGTAGTGCCGCGTATACGGCTAGCCACATGGGGAGCAAGAGCCTTTTCTGTAGTGGCCCCTAAGCTTTGGAACTCTCTTCCAACTGAGGTTAAAGTACTTCCCTCAATTGATCTTTTTAAAAAAGCCCTGAAGACCTGGTACTTTACCAAAGCTTATCAGTGATGGACTGTTGGTTGATCTGCTAGCTGTGTCATTTGCTTTAGGCGCCTTGACGCCCATTGGGCTAAGTATGCGCATGATAAGATCTACATCATTCATTCATGCTCAACCTGGATTGAACCCGGGACGCTCGAGAGACTCATCGCAAGACAGGGGGGGCCAGACGGCCCGGGCCAAACGACACAGACGATCTCGATCTAGAAAACGCTCTGCTTCTAGGAGTGGTTCTCCCACGGCGGCACAAGGCGACTCCGATCAATCTGGCAAGGGCTGATGAGATACTGTGGGGCTGAGTGCACTGCTGTGGACGATGTGGGCTCCAAATGGAGAGGAGCTGTCTCCAAATACTTTGCTGTATCAAGGATTGCCTGCTGCACCTCTAGTTGTGGCTTGTCAGCCAATTTGGCATTGGGTGGGGGGTGAGGAGGGTGGGGTTCGGGGTGCTCCTGATAGGGGCTACTTGCCTCCTACGTTGGTGGGAGTTGTCAGGGGAAGGGGGGGTTCGTATGGTTTGTAGGGATAGTTGGGATCCATTGGTATGGATGGCCTTGGCCACTATGTTTTGGGCCCGAGGATACCCATGCCGCGACAGATACTTCAGAGTTCTATGAGGTATAGGGGTGGGGGGCGTGAGGAGAAGGGGGGGTGGGCCTGGGAAGGGCTGGTTGGGGTAGGGGTGGGGGAGGAGGTTGTTGTTGTTACGGGGCGTGAGGGCGGATGGGGGGCAATGCACGTGATTTCTAATGTTCTGCTGATGGTTGAGATGTGTGCTTGGGAGTGGCGCTGGAGGCCAGATGGGTCCATTTCGTTTGATAATGGCTGACACACCGCCGTCGGGGCTCCCTAGGGAGTCCATGCGAGTGATAACTTGGAATGTGAGGGGGATGCTCGATAAGATCAAGCGGGGCGCTATCTTGCGGTGGGGGAAGAGGGAGGCAGCGGATGTACTCTTGTTGCAAGAAACTCACATGATGGGGACGAAAGTGCTTAGCCTGCAGAGGTTTGGTTATCAGCAGGTGTATCATGCTGGATTCTCGAGGGGGTCCAGAGGGGTTGCCGTGTTAGTACATCGCAGGCTGGCATACGTCCATGAGAAACAGTGGTCTGACCCACAGGGTCGATACATCTTTATTAAGGGGATGGTGGGGACGGAACCGGTGGTCTTTGGTAGTGTCTATGCTCCTCCCCCGTTGTAATGGTCCGTATCTGAGAAGTTGTTTGCAGTGTGGGCGGATATCCCGGAGTCCTTGGCAGTGCTGGGGGTGACTGGAATGAAGTTATGGATGTATGTCTGGATCGTCGGAGATTGCAGGGGGGGTTGACAGCAGCTGCCCCTACCCGGTTGCATGCAATGGTGGATGGGATGGGCTGGGTAGATGTGTGGCGACATATGCATCCCAGGGCACGAGACTTTACGTATGTATCGGCAGTGCATGGTTCGTTTTCACGCCTGGATTATATCTTTATGCCCCATGCTTTCCTGGACAGGGTGTGGGAGGCTGAGATACTACCTAGAGGATTGTCGGATCACTCCCTGGTGGCCGTTAGGATGGGACTGCAGAGGGCACGTCAGCCGTTCCGCTGGAGAATGTCCTCATGGCACCTTCAACAGGCCGACTATATCCAACACCTGCAAGGTGCGATTGCGCATTATTGGCAGGAGAATCTGGTGGAGGGGATAGATGCAGTCGTGGTTTGGGAGGCCATGAAGCCCACCTTAAGAGGGGTGGATATTGCATGGTGTGCGGCGGCGCGCGGTAAGCGTAGGGAAGCGATCACTGAGGCAGCGGCGCAGGTGGGAAATCTGGAACAGCGGTGTCGGGAGGGTGGGGATGAGGTGGCGGTGAGGTTGCTCCTGCAGGCGCAACAATCATACGCTTCTGTGTTGCTGGACGAGGCTCGGCAGGCTTGGCTGGCCACGCGGAGCAGAATCTACCAATGGGGAGACAAATCCAGTACTATGCTCCATAGACTGTGCCAGCGTACTTTCCATCCGATTACACTTCCGGGCCTCACCGACAGAAACGGTGTGGTGATCACGGACCCATCGGAACTGGCGGCAAGCTTCGCCCTCTACTATGAGGAGCAATATGCTACACGGGACTGCCTCTCGGTTGATGCGATCGATAAATTCATTGGAGACCTGCCTCCGAAGAAGGTCTCCGACGAAACCAGGAAAGCGCTAGACCTCCCCCTCATGGCGGAGGAACTGGGAGACGCGCTGGGACAGCTTAATACAGGGAAGGCACCTGGACCTAGTGGCTTCCCATGCGAATTTTATAAAACTTTTCATCTCCAACTGGGGTCCCACTACCGAGCCGCGCTGGAGGCGGCACGATCACAGGGTAGACTGCCTGCTGATTGGCGACACGCCGAAGTGGTGGTTTTTCAGAAGCCTGGTAGGCCCCCTGACAGGCCAGATTCCTATCGCCCGATCTCCCTACTCAATATCGAGGCCAAGCTGCTGGCTAAGGCCCTGGCAAACCGACTGCTTCCGTATGTGTCTGACCTGGTCCACCCGGATCAGGCCGGCTTTATGCCACATAGGGCGACAAGGCATAATATCAGACGGGCACAGGCGGCGATAGATGCTATGGGGCCAGGGGAGAAGGTGCGGCCCTACTGCTCGCGGATATAGATAGAGCCTTTGATTCGGTCAGCTGGAATTACCTGTTGGCGCTCCTGCCGCCCTTAAACCTGGGCCCAGTGTTTATCTCCTACGTCAAACTGCTGTACACTGATATCACGGCGTCTGTGCGAGTCTCCGGGGCGGTCTCCGAGACGTTTCCGATCGGCCGCGGGACCCGACAGGGATGCCCGCTCTCTCCATATTTATTTGCATTAGCGATGGAGCCCCTGGCCTCTTGGGTACGTATAGACGCGCAGATGCGGGGCTTTGACTGGGGTGGAAACATCACCGACAGAATTGCATTATATGCAGATGATGTCCTCTTTTTTCTTACAGAACTGCGCAGATCGGGCCCCCGAGTCCTAGAGATCATGCACATCTTCGGTGAGGTCTCGGGCCTGTATCTGAACCCGCGTAAGTCCACTCTGTGGGTGTTGGGAGGTGGAGTAGTAGCAGACCCATGGGCAGCGACATTGCAGGTGGCGGCCGAGGGACTGAAATACCTGGGAGTGTTCCTCACTGAATCCGCTGACGTCGCGTGGGAACGTAACGTAGTACCGGTGTGGGAAAAAGTCCAGACGGATATCAAAACATGGTCTCGAATGCCCCTTACCATATTCGGCAGATCGGCAATCTTCAAGATGGTCGCGCTCCCGCGCCTCCTATACCAGATACAGAACCACCCTCGCCCCATCGCGCCCCAGTGGTTTCGCCAGGTTAACACTGTTCTAAGCCGCTTTCTCTGGGTTGAAGGGGCAGCTAGGGTGGCGTTGCGGATGTGCTTCCTGTCCACATACTGTGGCGGTATGGATACGTCGGATCTGTTGTCTTATTATCAGACCTCCCACTTGTTGGTACTCAACGAGTGGTGGTACGGGGACAGAGGAGACCCCGCCTACACCCTGGAGCGCTCATTGATGGGCGATAATACGCTGCACACGATTCTGTACTCTGCCAAATTGAGGCGCGGGCTGCCGCGTACCGCGCAGGTGGTATTTGTAGTGTGGCGGCATGCGTTGCGTCGCATGGGTTGGTGGGGCAGATTAACAGCAGAGACCCCACTATGGAAGAACGGGAGACTCCCCGAGCTAGCCTCACTGAAGGGGTTTGGTGGATGGGATGCGGTTGGGATCTCATCGCTAGGACACGTGCTGACCCGGGTCGCCCTCAAGTCCTTCCAGGAGCTCAGTACTGAGTTCCAAATGCCCAAGACCCAATTCTTTCGCTATTTGCAGCTTCGTCATGCCCTGGAGCCTAGTATCGTGGGTCTGGAGTCGTTGCCGGAATTCAGCCCCATAGAGGCGAAGGTCTTCATGGGCGACCTGGGTGATAAGAAAGTGTCCAACATATACCAAACACTAGTGACACACTGCTCTTCCTCCCTGCTTCCCCTTAAGGTGGCATGGGAGAGAGATGTTGGACCCTTAGATGAGGATAATTGGAGGGAGGCGCTGGAATCTCCGAGAGGGACGGCTATAGCAATACGACTCAGGCTTATCCAATTTAAATACTTACACAGGGCCTACTACACCCGGGAACGATTGTGGAAGGGGGGTCTGATCGTGTCACCGGAATGTCTGCGCTGTGGAGCTGAGAGAGGTACGCTGCTGCACACCGTGTGGTCGTGTGCAGGCCTAAATAGATTCTGGAGTGGTGTTTGGGGTTGCCTGTCAGAAGTGTTGGGGTGGGATCTGCCCCGCACCCCCCGATTAGGGCTCCTACATGTACTAGAAGGGATAGGGGGGAATATATACAAGCGCCACCTGCTTTTACTGGGATTGGTGGTCGCAAAGAGAGATCTAGCAAGGGCGTGGAAGGGAGTGAGAGCCCCCCCGCTGTGTGCATGGAAGGCGGGTCTGGACTACTTCATGGGGTTGGAGCGCCCAGTGTTCGAGGCCAGAGGATGCCCCCGCAAGCACTATAAAATCTGGAAACGTTGGGCGGAGTATAGGGGGTTGCTTCTGAACCCCCCGACAAACCAAGAAGATGATATGCAGGTGGAGGAGGACCCTGGAGCCTGAGGGGTTGCGCCCTATCAAGCGCACTAATGCCAAATACTGATAGCTTATTGTGATCACGTGCAAGGGGTTGGGGAGGGATAAGGGGTGGGTAGACGGGAAGTTGGGTGGTTGGGGTGAGGGGGTGGAGGTAGGGGCGGGGGGTATGTTTTATCCTCTTTCATTGATTAAGCTATGCACAAAACTGAACTGTGTTATGATATGTGGTGGTGATCTCCGGTTGTGGGGGGGCCACGTGCTTGCTTTGCCTAATCAACCAATAAAATTTGTTGTGAAAAAAAAAGTAGAATAGAGAGCGAACAGTAAGACAACTTTAATAGCTGTAAGCCTCTTTCTGATTAAAAACCAGCACAGCGCAAAAAAGCATTATAAACAAATAAATGCTTATGGGCCGACATGTTTCTGCCATACAGGGGACTGCCTCCTTAGGCTTTCTTCAGGGCCTCTGTTCTCAAAAATTCTTTTGCAACTGCTAGTGTAAACTACACAGAAAAAAACATATAAACTGTGAATAAAGTAACACCATAAAGGATATGAGTTCCTATTCCTCCATGTCATCTGGTTTATCAATCACCTACAAAGAGATGCAAAGTGGTATCAATACATTGGGTATACTTCTATATAAAAATGTGTAAAGGGCAACCAGGATACCTTACTCACCCATAATGACAGGGGATATTACCTCTCCTCGCCTGGACCAAGCTCAGGGTAAGGGAGGCCACGCTCTAAAAAGGTAAGAAAAATAGCGATGCTCACATTAGGGGGAAAGAAGAGAAAAAGAACAGCTCCTTTCTATCACTAATGAGTCCCTTGTAACTGTTTTAACTATAGAGCTAATTCTCACAAACAGTCCCCATCTAGGCTCACCCACAGGATCTCTGCCTAGAAAATCTAAAAGGGGGAAATAAGTTTCTCTCCCTTCAGTGTCTTACCATCAGGAATTAAAAAAGTATTTCACCGGTAGGAGTTAAATCATATGACCTACAGATTCATCTATCGCTTACCTCTCCGTCGTTGCCCCGGGCAGTTCCTGAGGTTGGGGGAGGCAACTAACGTGAGAGGAACGAGGTCTTTTATTGGATGTTACTGACAACTTTTTCCACCTCACAGAAAAGTGGGTTAACATTAGGTGCAAAACAAAGGCCAATCAATGCGTTTGTTATACGCATTGTCAGCCATTAGGTCTATTAATTGAATGCACATTAGTATATTCTCGGAAGCTTGTCTTTTCGGGTAAAGCTATAATTATACCTGGTATTAGTCGGATAGATCTTAAAGTCTGCACGCCGACAGGAATCATTTCGGCATGACGTGATCTCGCTGTTGGTCTAGGGCGTAGTATCGCGAGAACAAAATGAACAACAAAACGGCGATGGAGCTATGGGAATTGTAGTTCTCTCATCTTAGGGAGACAGGAGTTCGATCCCGCCGTATTTCACTTTGGGATTGAATTACAATAGATGTTAGCATATGTTCGTATCTATTATGTTAGTCTGGCCATTGCGTGTATACTGCACAGAAACGAAGTCTTGTATTAGTTGGATAATTTGAAGACCCGAGTCGGCAAATGGGTTCACTAAGTGTATCGCGAGAGCGTAAAGGACTACAAAATGGAGGGAGTTGTAGTTCTTTGTACTTGGAACCAAGAGTTCAATACCCCGTATTTTCATTGAAAAAGAGAATTTAAATAAATTGGAGGGAGGTATATATAACATCTGTGCCAGGTATATTAATCAGGCCATTGCGTTTGTTATTCTGAGAAATATATGGTATTAGTTTGTTTTGTATGGTCGATATATTTACCATGTGCCTACGTCTATGGTCTATTTGCAGTTTGTTATAAGGGCTGCAATAGTAAATAGTTTTTGGGCCACATAGCTCTCTCCCAAAGGATGAAAATACTGGGATGGTACACGAATCTTACCCTTTAAAACAGTCTCTATGGAGCAGACATAGAATTATTTGACACAAAAGAAATGAATCAAAGATCTGTCATACGTTCTGTTTAACAAGTATAATTATATGAACAATATAGTGGTCTGACATTATCTGTAGAGTATAGTATCTGAAACAGGGGTGCCAAAGTAATGTATGAATCGCCAGTAAGTATTACCGGTATAAGGTATAAATAATTATTGCTGGTTGAATATAAGTATTTAGAGAACCAGTAATATATATCAAAACATTAATTGGGGTACCCCTCTTGTAATCAAGTGTGTATTAAATAGGTCACAACATAGTCCAAGGAATTTCATCATTCAGGCCCCTGGAATCTGAGGACAGTCTAAAAATCCATTTTTGTTCTTGACAAACAGATATTTTGAAATGTCCCCGATGTGTGAAGGTATAAAAGGTTTTTTGAGGACTATCCATGTGAAATCAGTTTCGCTATGGTTGTGCTCAATGAAATGTTTCGTGAGTTTAGAAATGCTTTTTTTGCATCTAAAGGCACTCTTGTGTTCCAGCATCCTCGTCCTCACTTTTCTAGTGGCCATCCCCACGTATTGCTCTCGGCAAGGACAAGTGAGCAAATAGATCACTTGTGAGCTGTTACAGTTGGAGAAGTTTCTCAGAACCCATGGGCGATCTGTTCCTAACTCTATTTGGGTGACCTTAGATGCCTGTGGACAAACAGAGCAATTCCCGCATGGATGATGTCCGGTCACTGCCACTGAATCCCAGAGTGTCCCTATCGCTCTTTTGGGGGTGTCTCTTGGGCGAGTGAGTATCAACCGGTCTCTCAGATTACTAGACCTTTTAAATGCAAAAAGGGGTTGTTTAATCTTATCATTGCTGAAATTGAGAATTTTCCAATGATGTCTCACAATACGTTGAAACTGATTAGATTTAGTATTGAACGTGGTCACCAATGTTAGCCGGTCAAGTGATGGTTTTTCCGTTGGAGCCTCTAACAATGCCTCCCGATGGTTATTAGCCGCCCTTTTCCACGAGCGTTTGATCAGTTTTTTCGGATAATGTCTCGCCTGTAATTGACGGGAGAGCCCTTCGGCGTGTTTGTGAAAAGTTTCTGATGTTGAACAATTACGCCGCACTCGCAGAAATTGCCCATAAGGCAAATTGTCCCTTAGGGCTTTAGGGTGTTGACTCTCGTACAATAACAATGAATTTCTGGCCATTGATTTTCTATAGAGCTCTGTTTCTAGACCCGTTGTGGTTACAAAAACAGAAAGGTCTAGAAAGGAGATCCTTTCTTTACTCGCTTCAACTGTAAATCTCAGAAACTGATTGCGAGTGTTAAGCCACTGGTGAACGATACAATAGACTGCTCGTCACCTCGCCAGATGACGAGAATGTCGTCTATGTAGCGCTTCCACCAGTGGATATGTGACCGGAAGGGATTGTTGGTGGTAAGGACCTGTTCCTGTTCGAAGACATGGACGTACAGGTTCGCCAGACTGGGAGCGAAAATACTCCCCATGCTGGTCCCTGTGATCTGCAGGTATATGGTGTTCTCGTTTTTGAAGAAGTTCTCTTTCATGGCAATCCTGGCTAGAGCCATAATGAAAGAAACAGGTGTTATCGACTTCAAATCAGCTCCCTCCAGGATGGACATGATTGTCTCTAAGGTCTCATCCTGGGGGATGGAAGTATAAAGAGACTCCACATCTAGAGACACAAGATGGTCTGTCTCGGCATTAAAGTCAATTTATGGGATTACTCTTAGAATGTCCTTAGTGTCTTTCAGATAGGTAGGCATGGTTTGCACCAGAGGCCTAAGAAAGAAGTCTACAAATACAGAAAGGGGCTCTAGAAGGGACCCCTGACGTTATATTATTGGTCTTCCTGGTGGCGGTCTTTGGGTCTTGTGGACTTTTGGCCAAGTATAAAAGTAAGGCATAGTGGGACTGGTGGTTTGTAGAAATAGTGCCTCACGTGTCGTAATCCACCCTTCATTCAGGGCTTCTTCGACCAAGATCTTGATTTCACGTGTGAGCCTGTCAGTAGGATCCGTGCATAGCGGGACATATGAGTTGGTATCTCTCAGTTGGCGAAGGCATTCTGCTCTGTACGCTGATGTATCCTGCACTAATATCGATCCCCCTTTATCCGCTGGCTTGATTGTGATAAGGGGATCTTGTGCCAGGCTTGTTCTTCAAGTCTGGATAAGTTCTTAAAAGTATTAGTGTGTGTCTGCCAGAGTTTCTGCACATCATCCTCACAGCCCTCTCAAAGGTCGCTACTTGGGGCGGTACAGAATGTACCGGAGGTAGGAAAGATGATTTGGTCCTTAGCCCTGTGTTGTCATCTTGTCTTGCTTCATCTGTGTTCCCTTTATCTTTAAAGAAGTAGTGCAAGCGTAATTTCCGAAAGAAATGAGCTAGTTCTACCTGAAGTTTAAAAGGATCGCCCATGTCGGTAATGACGAACCCTAAGCCTTTGTTCAGAACCACCTCTTCAAGAGTGGAAAGGGTTTTGTTGCTGAGGTTAATTACTAGACTAGGTTCATCACATCCGGTCAAGGGCGAGGGGTCCCCCTCGTCTGACTCCGTGTCCCTGTGTGGGGTCCCGTTTGGTCCTCCCATTCTACCTGGTGCTGTGTGTTGTTTCTTCTTCTGCCTCTTGATCGACGTTGGCCAAACCCTAAAAAAGGGGGGCTGCTGAAGTTTTGATAACATGGAAACGGGCCCATAGGGGGCTGTAATGGGTACTGGAAAGCTCCAGGGGGCCCCCAAGGGATAGGTGGCCACCATGGTTGTTGATATTGCTGCCCTCTATAGTGTTGTGAACGTGTGGGGCGACCTTGTCCTCTGCCAGAGTAAGAGGATGGACCAGCCATATCAGGATCGCTCTCAGAATCAGTGCTAGAACCTGAGTAGTTTGAACCATATAACTTGCCATTTCTCTTGAACTCAGGAGCTTTATAAGAGTCACTAGTGTAGGTATTATTGTTATTGTGCCAGGCTTATGCTTTATTGTCTCCACCCTCTGAGATATAGCCTGTATTTTGTTTAGTACCATATGTTACCACAGTCTTGTGCCTATGTTTTAATCCATACCCATGTTCTATAAATACATATGATTTCACAGTATTACATTCTAATATTAAGACCAATATATAAAGCTTTTGAGCTCTAAACATGACTCTGGTGAGTACACATTCTATATCTGCTTGTATTAAAACCTGTGGAATGCATTTTTTCATATTTAAATGTATTTTAATATACAACTATTTTGTATTTAAGTGTTGCACATTGCACATTTAGCCAGTAAGTGGAGCCTTACTCTGCAGTCAACTTTACACTGTACCTTACTGTATCTTCCTCCTAAGGTCTTCTGACATTCTTTCCACAACAGAGGTGGGCAATTGATCCTTAGCGGCTATTTAGAGCTTGTGTTCTAGCTCAACTTGCAGCATTGAAAAAGTGTATGAAAATAAATAAACACATTTCCAGTACGCCGACGACACGCAATTAGTCGTCTCAATCAACCAGACCGATCAATCCATGGAGAACCTAGTTTCTTGCCTACACAATATTTCTATTTGGATGGGCAATTCTAGGCTCAAACTCAATGGAGATAAATCGGAAGTCATGCTCCTAGGTAACCCCAATAAACTTCCAAAAACTATTACCTGGCCAACCAGTATGGGCACCCCCCCCCCCACACCCAAACAAGAAATTAAAAGCCTGGGCGTCTGGCTTGACCAAGATCTCAGCTTCAGAGCCCAAGCAAGAAAGACAGCAGGAACCTGCTTTGGACTCATGCGAGCAGCCCGGAAGATCCTTCCACTGATCCCCCCTCAGTCCAGGAAAATCTTGATTCAGGGCCTCATTTTATCAAGACTGGACTACGGAAACGCCCTCTACTTAGGCGCTCCCGCAGCTGTGACAAAAAAACTCCAGCATGCCCAGAACGCCGCAGCAAGGTTACTGACGGGAATGAAACCCAGATGCTCAGCCAACCCCTCTCTCAAGACGCTTCACTGGCTCCCTATCCAAGAACGCATCTCTTTCAAAGCCTTGTGCATCGTCCATAAAATCTTACATGGAAAGGGCCCTCCAATCCTGAAACCTTTCATTAAGCCACACAAATCAGCCCGACACCTCAGGTCAGACGACCTGTTCCTGGCTAGCATACCCAGAATAAGGAAAGCTCGCACGGGCGGCCGACGCTTCTCTTATAATGCTCCCAAGCTTTGGAACAGCCTCCCCCTTAACATCCGCAAAGAAAATAATCTCCTCTCATTCCGCAGAATGCTGAAGACCTGGTTGTTTCCCCAATAAATCCACCCCTAGGAGTACTGTCTATCTTTACTTAGCGCTGGGACGCCCGAGGGTAGCTATGCGCTTTAGAAATCCCAAATCAAATCACTTAGCATTATGTGTTCCACTGGTTCAGACGGTGAAACGTCGGTCCTTTGACACTGAGAATCGCACTCAGAACTTTTTTGCAACTACATATACTTTTTTATAAAATATAAGTTAGACTTTGATGAGCTTTCCTGGGTGTCTCATTTCTTCCACAAAACCTGGTGCATTGTGTGCCGGGAAATGGCTTCATTCCGAGACGAAAAGGGACAAGCGCTGGACCAGACTTCACACAACAACCAAGGGAAGGTAGTGATTTCTCCAGGGGGTACTGGGTAAGGCTTGTACAGTCCTGCCCTGGACTCATTGATTTGGGGGGACAGTGTAAGCATGCTGAACTAAATTAAGTCTGACCTTCTGTATCATTTCTTGCTTTGCTCTTTGTAGGTGATATTTCTTGATGCATTAAATGTGCACCAAATTGACAGCATAATTGACTGGGTGGGTAGGTAGAAAGGACTGGAGTACACATCCTAAATGGTGTGTGTTTGATGGTATAGAATGAGTGGGCTATAGCGAATTGTGTGGATACGGGGAAGATAGGCAGGAGTGCCAGGACCCGAAGCGCAGGCCCTTGAAGGATGAACGTGTGTAAGAAAAAGTCTCTCTGATTCAGCTGCACTGTCCTCTCCAGGTGCACAACTAAAGACCAGACGAAGGCCAGGCGATGTTTGAGGTTGAGTGCCCAATACCCCCAGGCCCCACCAGATCAGTTAAAGAAATAACTGAGCGACTCCTTACTTTCTGTTTCCTTCCCATCCTCCTCCATGTGATGGGCTGTGGCACAAGGCCTGCAGACGCCTTCTTGTTTCAAATAGATAAATGAAGAAGATGTTATGGGGCAAAAAAATCAGAGAAATATCAACCCCCAGCAAAGGGGACTCAAGCATTAATATAAATTAAGTGTTGCATTTGGAGGTGCCAAGTGAAATAAGAGATCAATTTGTTGCAAATGGAGACTGGTATACACAGGACCCCAGGAACAATGGAGCACTGAATACAGTGAAGGACGCCCTTGTTGAATGCGGTTTTAGGTGTATGCTCAGTAAAGCAAACAATAGGAGATGATGGACGGAGTGCTGAAACTTTTCAGGCACTCACCCCCAGTCACAGACCTGGGTTGAATCCATCATCATTCTTTAGCTCACTTCGCCACCTCAGTTCAGACCCAGCTATATGTGAAATCAGTCTCGACCGTGTGCCTCATGGGAACATTTCAGCCTGAACTGTCAAGCCATGTCTTCCCTGGACCGGAAACAAGCATCCTGGGACCGGTTTCGGGGTAACACCCCTCATAAGCCAGGCTAGCTTGAATCCAGTAGCAAAGTGAGCAAGGGACCCACGTCTGGGCATACCCTGCCAACTTAGGACGAACAAAGCAAACACAAGAAGATGATGGACAGAGCGCTGAAACTTTTCGGACACTCACCCCCAGTCACAGATCTGGGTTGAATCCATCATCTTTTTTAACCCCGGAACTGGTCCCAGGATGCTTGTTTACAGTCCAGGGGAAACCTGGCTTGGCAGTTCGGGCTGGACTGTTCCCAAGAGGAACAGGAACAAGGGTCCTAAGGATAGTTCAACAGATTAAACAATGAAATTATAGACCGGAATCAGTACTATAAACAATTTTCTCCACCCAGCCGGGTGAGGAAGTTTTAATGTATGATCAAGGGGATATCAAATAACCTAGGGGAGGTTATATATACACATTTAGATAGGGCACAATCCTGTACCTAACCCAAAGTAAGAAAACATTTAGTGAGAGAAGTAAGCAAGTGAGGAAAAGAATTTTAGCAGGCGTATCCGCCTAAAGGCATTTTTTCAAATCCACCCCTCACCTGAAATTAAGGCACATATTCCTTTCCGTCCACCCTCAACCTTTCTACCTTCTGCAGGAATGATACCTCCAGAGGGTATTACATTTTAGAAACTGGTTTTAAAAGATCTTTCAACCTTTGAACAAAAAAGGAGTTTCATACCTTATAACATTACACTTAAAGAAAAGCTAGCTATTAGTTCCCTGAAAACCAATGAGTCTATAGTCATCAAAAGTGCAGACAAGGGTGGAGTGATTGTCATTCAAGATCTTGACTCCTACACTGCAGAAATTCAAAGGCAGCTGGATAATAAGGATCATTACCTTAGGCTAGTATCCAACCCCACCAAAGAGATTCAAGAGCTAATACTTAAAGTCACATCAGATGCAGTGGCAGAGGGATTCCTGACAAAGAAAGAATTCAACTATCTGAATGTAAAAAGCCCCAGGACCCCTGTAATATATACGCTTCCAAAAATTCATAAAAACATCGCCACTCCTCCTGGACGACCGATTGTGTCAGCATGCGGTTCGATTTTGGAACCATTAGGGGCATTTGTGGACTTCTTTATTAAAGAATTTGTCCCCCTACAGAATGCTATGTACGTGACTCCATGTCCATGATCAACTTGATCGAACACCATCCTTTCAATTCTACAACCGACACGTTATGTACCATGGAGTCATTATATACTAATATCCCGTAAACGGCAGCCCTCAGCGTCATACGAAAGACTCTTGACAAACGCCCTTGCCCGCATGCCATACCTACAATATTCATTTGTCAGTTACTGGAACTTTTCCTCACTCGAAACTTTTTTTCATTCCAAGGCCTCTTTTGCCAGCAAAAAAAGGGCACATCGATGGGCGCGATTTTTGCCCCAAATTTGGCCATATTATTCATGGACGAAATAGAAAGACAAGTTATTCTGTTACCATCTAACCCCTTCTTCACCGGCATCATCATGTGGCGTAGATACATTGATGACATCTTCATGCTATGGAGGTTTGACATCAATGATCTACGCCACTTCCTGCATTGGTTTACTAACAACTGTTTGGGTCTTAACTTCACCTCTTTGTCTGATAAGTCATCTATAGACTTTTTGGACTTGACCATTTTCCATCATGAGGGCGAACTTTTGACACGATTATTCAGGAAACCCACTGAAAGGAATACGTTACTAGAATACACAAGCAATCATTTTCAAAAAATTTGAGAGATTCGCTACCCTTCTCTCAGTTCCTCAGAATTAGGAGAAATTGCTCCTGTAGGGAGGATTATTTTAAAGAAAGCACCATCCTTGCCAATAAACTTAAAAACAGGGGCTACCCGAGGAGAATTGTTAAAAACTCCTTGAAAAGGGCATGGTATCGTCCTCGAGAAAGACTATTAGTCCCCAATCCAAAAAAGATATGGACAGAATAGCATGTGTAACTACTTTCTCTCCCCTGTCAAATAAACTGAGGAAAATGATATTGCATCATTGGCCTATGATCAATGCAGGTATTCAAGAGATCGACCGTCCTATGTTTGCTTTTAAAAAGAGCAAGAATCTAAAGGATCATTTGGTCCGCGCAACTCTACCCAGTCCTACCCAATCTTCTACTCTTGAAGCGGCTTGGGGCCTGGCCCCCATTGTAGGACATGTCAAATGTGGGGGGTGTACTGTCTGCAACCTGACCATTGAAGGTAAAACTTTGGTGTTTAATAACATTACGTTTAAATGTAACACTCTTACAAACTGCAATACGAATAATGTTATATACCTGATTCAATGCCCTTGCAGTAAAGTTTATGTTGGCCAAACGACACAGAAAATAAGAACACGCATCTGCCAACATAGAAGCCGCATCAGGTGTCGAACGCCGAATGCTCCACTGGTGGAACATTTCATGGATGCAAATCATTGCGAAGATGACATTCGGTGGACAGTTCTTAAGACACTGAAGCTGCCCCAAAGAGGAGGGAGCATGGCAAGTCTCCTAAACAAAAAGGAACTAAAATGCATAATAATGTTGGACTCGATCCGGAATGGACTAAACCGGACGGAGGATTGGACTTCCCTTCTCTGAGCCTATAATTTTCCTCCTTGGCTGACTGCCAGATACTCAGTTTTGTATACCACCCGGTCTGGTATGGTGGCCCCAAAATTGACATTTTTGCAAGGGGTACAGCATTCCGGACGCAATTTGTTCAAGCTTTTATTTTTTATTTCATCGTTTTTTTATAAAGTAATGCTGTGGAATGGTTGCTTGGTATAACTGTATATCATCAATAGTAGACCCATTTAATGTGTAATCTTGTGCACATAGTTATCATGTGTATAAATGTTTGATATAACTGTATCAACATAAGAACCATTTAATGTGTAATCCTGTGTACTTAGCTATCATGTGTATAAATGTATGGCAGAACAGGATAGTTATTCGTTCTGACGGGCATTGCACTATCACCATGGCCGGTAGGCATCCTCACGTCAGTCACTGGCTCACTTCGTAGAATCACGATCACATTATTATAATATGGCCACCACGGTACTTGACGGTAACCATGCGTGAGTCAACTATCAGGCCACTCTAATATGGCCGCCATAGCTGCATTGGGAACCGCCAGTCCCTCATCTCTTTCGATCCTCGCAAGCTATAGCAACCCGGAAGCTCGCCATCACCACAACACCCGCGGGATCCTGCCGCCCGAGCTGAGGAGAGAGACCAATGAGTCCCCTTCAGCGCTGTTTTCGCTACGTAAATCTCTACGGAAGGTAAGCGTTGGCCTGTGCATCTGAATGCCGTAACCGCATTGCCCTTAACGTGACCCCTACTGTTACTCATGGGGCTAACTACCTATATTTTTTGCCCTTGTCCCTAGCGCTAATACCGCGGTATCAAAGCGGTTTTAGTAACCCAGGAGCAGTTCACCCCTAATAGTGAACCAAACACGACCAGTGAGGAGGACTGCATCGTGGACCCCCGACCGGTCTAGACACGACCTTTTAATAAGGTAATCATGCCCATGCACGTGTGCTTTTGCTTGTTCACGCCAAAGCGTGACACTTGCCCGCCCGTAATTTACACGATAATTCCTTTTCAGGCACCCGAAAGACGCGGGCACCTTCAACACCAACAACGCCTGACCCCGACCACAAAAGGACTCGTTAGGTCAGTGGCGTCTGGGCACTTCGTATCGGCTTGCATTATAGTTGCATGACACTAAGGCTACATGTGTAACAGTTATGATAAACAACCTTTGCCATTTTAATAATCTAATACCGATTCACTCACTGTGTCAGGATCTGCCTTGCCGCGCCTGCCTAGACTGTAGAGACTACAACTTCCATGAGCCTTTGCTGCAGGAAGTATATGGTGGGAAGAGACAGGGGGGAAGTTGCGCGTAATTTTGAGTCCTTCGTTGATGTCTATTGGAGAAGTGCAGGCTGTTGTCAGCTTCGCGCTGCTGAATGCGAGAGAGATACCACGGCTGCAGAAATACCTGCTTAACCTTGAGGTATTGTTTGTCTTAGGAGAACCGCTGGGAGCCGTCGCTCGCGGATCCGTTCCTTTGCCTTGGCTTTGTTTTCTATGATGAGAAAAGGAAATGAAACGGCAAGTGTTTGACTGTTTTGGGGGCCGTGAGATTGTCCCGCGGAACTAAGCGGCTGGCTGCTGCTAGTTGCCGTATATGATTTGTAGATACTGAAGGTACTCTTGGGGAGAAGAGCAGCGGAGCGTTGTAGGGCTCTACACGTTACCGTGTGCATGTTTGAGAATACTAACCGGAACAGTGTGGTGGTCACAACTACCTGCTACCGGACACGTGGTTTGGTTGTATTGTTGGAGAAGCGGAGCGTAGTGGTGGTCGCAACCACACGCTGCCGTTTACTCTCATCTTATTTTTCTCACTAAAGGATTAGGGGTGACTACTTACTTTGTTAACTTCCGAGGTTGTGTCCTGCGAGTGGAACCAAACATACCTAATCTGAGTGACTATAGAGAGGAGTGTCTCTAACTCTTTTAAAGGTTATGCAAATATCGGGGAATGAACAGTAAATGTCCAAGTGAAGCAACTTACAGGACAACATAAGGGTCATAACAAAGTCCAGTTCCTCATCATAGGGTGTGTATATATATAGAGGTGGAGACAGAAAAGGTGTTGTGGGTAATGCAGTGGTTAATCAGTGTGTTTCTGCTTACAGGAAACTGGACTATCACTATCTCATTTTGGTTGGAGGAATAAGTACAGCCTTATAAGGTATTACAGTTTCTAGCGAGAATCATTGAGAGTAGCCTTGTTTATATTCCAATGTGTATAACGTTTTACGCTTTGTCATTCCAGATCCCTTGTCCCTGCTGACCCTTTCCCTTCCCCGGTCTTTCTAAATTATCCCTCGCCTGATGGTTCGAACCCCCTGTGTGTACATCCAGGGTGTTGGTAACATCGGGAGGTGGACCCCTTTGTTCATCATTTGAATCCTGCGAGGCGGGCCCTGACAAAATTACGCGCCCAAGTTAAAAGCCTCGCCCGGTTTAAATTGTTGAACAAACATGGCTACCCTTGAGGATGTGTTGCAGGCTCTTGTGCTAGTACAACAGGAATTGATAGCTTCTAGAGCAGAAACAACTGCGTTAAGAGATAGGGTAGACAGGTTGGCTGGTAACCCTTTTGATGCAGCTACAGTAAATCCACGCATACAGGTCACTGTACCTCCACCTATACCTCTGGCAAGCCCTGAAAGATATTCCGGGGATCCTTCGAAGACACAGGTATTTCTTACTCAAATCATGATGCACTTTTCGTGCAAACCTGCGTCTTTCCCCAATCATCATTCTAGAGTGGCGTTCGCCATCTCGTACATGATAGGAGATGCGGCGAACTGGGCGGTTCCGTTGGTGAGAAAGGACGATGCTATACTATCGGATTGGGGGGCCTTTAGAGCTGAGTTTGAGAGAGTATTCGATAGACGTGCTACCACGTTTAGCGCAGATAAGGAACTGCTTGAGTTGAGACAGGGGCGGAATGAGCTGGTTACTTATTTAACGACCTTCAATAGGTTAGTGGCAGAGTCCTCATGGCCTGAGGAAAAGCAAATGTCCATATACTATCAAGGTCTGAGAGAAGGACTTAAGGATGTAATCGCCCAAATAGATCCCCAACCCACTACCTGTGCAGGAATGGTCAGCCTTTCTTTAAGGTTGGATGGCCGGATGTCAGAGCGAAGTGGAGACAGGAGGAAGTGGGACAGAGGTTTATCTAGGCCAGAGTACTCGATAAGAAGAGGGCCACAGGGGGTTACCGAATCTCATGAACCTATGGAAATTGGAGCAGTGAGGGCTCCATTAACCAGAGAAGAAAGGGAAACCCGCAGAACACACGGCTTGTGTATGTACTGCGGGAAGAAAGGGCATTATGTAAGGGAATGCCCTATGAAGCCCAAAACCACAGGAAATTGGGTTAAGAAAAGGTTGGCAGTCTCCAACACTGAGACCAACAGTGCACAGTTGGGTGACGGAAATACACATGCCCCTTTGAAACTACCCTCATTGGTTTGTGAGGTATTGCAGGATTCAGTCTCACATATTGTTTTGTCCATGTGTTTGGAGAGCCAACAAGTGACGCATCAGGTGTTGGTAATGATCGATTCCGGTGCCACAGGCAATTTCATTGATAGTGGTCTGGTGTCCTTGTTGTCATTAAAACGCATCCCTAGAACACACCCCGAGGAAGTGTGGGCGGTGGATGGGAAACCGTTAAAGTCAGGGTTGATCACTGAACAGACAGAAGAAGTGTTGTTAACGGTTGAGGTGCCAGAAGGGGAGCATCAAGACAGTCTCATTTTGAATATAATAGAGGCTCCTCAGTATGAGGTCATCTTGGGCATGCCCTGGCTTTCTTATCATAACCCTGAGGTAGATTGGAAAGAGAAGACGTTACGTTTCCAGTCGGAAGCTTGTAAAACACACATGATACTGCGTGAGGTTACTCAAGCGGCTGGGTTGTCTACTCCATATCTGGTGGCTACGGCGGCAGAAAAAGAGGTGGTATTGCCCTCTGAGTACCATTCCTTTGAGGACGTATTTTGTGAACAACTAGCCAATGTAATACCCCCTCATAGATCCTATGATTGCTGTATAGATCTGGTGGAAGGAGCAATCCTACCCACGTGTCGGGTGTATGCTCTATCAATCCCCGAAACAAACCACTTGAAAGAATACTTGGACCATTATCAGGCAATAGGTTTCATCAGGCCTTCTAAGTCACCGCTGCCTCTCCTTTATTTTTCATTTCTAAAGGAAATGGGGATTTACGGGCGTGTGTGGATTACAGAATGTTAAATAAAAACACTATCCGTAACAGATATCCTCTCCCCCTCATTTCGGTCCTATTAGACCAAGTCAGAAGTGCTAGAGTGTACACCAAGCTTGACCTCCGAGGAGCTTACCACCTGGTGAGGATGAGAGAGGGGGATGAGTGGAAGACTGCGTTTAAAACATGCTACGGTCTGTATGAATACACAGTCATGCCCTTTGGGTTATGCAACGCCCCGGCAGCGTTCCAATATTTTCTAAATGATATATTGCGAGACTTTGTGGATACTAGTGTGGGAGTCTACATTGACGATATACTCATTTATTCCGAAAATGTTGTTATCCACCAAGAACATGTTAAACAGGTCTTACAGAGATTGAGAGTGAACAAATTGTTTTGTAAGATCAGTAAATGTGAGTTTGGTGTAGAAAAAGTAGAGTTTCTAGGGGTTATGCTTTGTCCTGAGGGGTTACAGATGGCTGAAAGAAAAGTGCAGGCTGTGCAAGACTGGCCTGTACCAAAGACAGTGAAAGAAGTCCAATGTTTTCTGGGCTTTGCGAACTACTATAGGAGATTCATTGATGGGTTTTCACGGATTGCTGCTCCTCTTTCTCGCCTTCTCAGAAAAGGGGTGGGGTTTTGTTGGTCGCATGAAGCTGATGTCGCTTTTTGTTGTCTGAAAAAGGCGTTTGTGTCAGCTCCCATATTGGCACATCCACAACCAAACTTACCATACATCGTGGAAGCTGATGCCTCAGATGAAGCAGTGGGGGCTATTTTGTCCCAAAGGGATTCACAGACAGGGCAACTGCATCCAGTGGCGTACCTGTCAAAAAAGTTGAGCAGTGCCGAAAAGAATTATTCTATAGCAGAAAAAGAGCTACTTGCTATAAAGAAGGCTTTCCAAGAATGGAGACAACACTTGTGGGGGGCCTCTCATCCTGTGACTGTGTATTCAGACCACCGCAATTTGCAATATATGAGAACAGCCAGACATCTGTCACAGAGACAAATGAGGTGGATGCTGTTTTTTGCGGAATATGACTTTATTATCACCTTCCGTCCTGGCATTGAGAACAGGAAAGCGGACACCTTGTCTCGCTTGGGGGACACGGTGACAGAGAAGGTAGACCTTCCAATGGATGCCATTGTAGAACCAAGTAAGGTGGTTTGTGCGCTTAATGCGAATTCGTTCCTTGAAACAATCAGAGGCCACAAGACCGAAGCAGGATGGAAGATCTGGTGTGACAGTGACGCCAGTCATTCTCTTAAACAGGGTCTGCCTTTTGTACAAAATAAACTGTTTCTGCCGTCTGCAGAAATCAGGAAAAAGGTTTTCAAATGGTGTCACTCTTCACCTTTGTCTGGTCATCAAGGAATTAGAAAAACAGTGTGCCTCGTGCAGAGACAATTCTGGTGGAACTCCTTGTCCAGAGATGTGTCTTTGTGGGTGGGGAAGTGTGAGGTGTGTGCCCGGGCAAAACACTTACAGTGCCAGAGTAAGGGTAAATTAATGCCCATGCCCACACCAAAGAAGCCATGGCGGAGCATCAGCTTGGACTTCATTACAGGATTGCCTTTAGATCAAGGACACACAGCTGTGCTTGTAGTGGTGGACAGCCTCACCAAAATGGGGCACTTTATCCCGTGTAGGAATCTTCCCACGGCGGGTCAGACAGCCCAGTTACTCTTGTCTAATGTCTTCCGTTACCATGGGATACCAGAAGTTATCGTATCTGACAGGGGCCCTCAGTTTATTGCCAGTTTTTGGAAAGCATGGTGTTTGGCGTTGCACATCAAGGCTTCTTTGTCAACCAGTTTCCATCCTCAAACTGATGGTCAAACGGAACGGCTCAATCAGACCTTGAAGAAATACCTGCGATGTTACGCTGCAGAGGCTCATGACTCTTGGATATCGATGTTATGGCTGGCGGAATTGGCATATAACAATGCTTGGCACAGTTCTCTAGGGGTGTCCCCCTTTTTTGCCAATTACGGGTATGATGCCCAGGTTTTGCCCATCACCATCCCTGGGGAAGTGGGTAGTCAGCCCACTGTACTGAGTCAGGTTCGCCATTTACATTCGATACAGAGAAAAGTGTCCAAGCACTTCGCATCCATCCTGTGTTTCACGTTAGCCTGTTGAAGCCTGCTCTTTCTGCCAGACAGAGAACGCCTCCTCCGGTGTTGTGTGATGGGGGTCTGGAGTATGTGGTTCGCTGCATTAAAGACTCTAAGCGTAGTAGGGGTGCGCTGTGGTATCTGGTGGCTTGGAAGGGGTACACAGCTGAAGATGATTCCTGGGAACCTTCCGGCAATGTCCATGCTCCTGCTGCTGTCCGATCTTTCCATCAACGATTCCCTGCTAAGCCCGGGCCTAGGAGGCGCTAGGGGGGAGGGCATACTGTCAGGATCTGCCTTGCCGCGCCTGCCTAGACTGTAGAGACTACAACTTCCATGAGCCTTTGCTGCAGGAAGTATATGGTGGGAAGAGACAGGGGGGAAGTTGCGCGTAATTTTGAGTCCTTCGTTGATGTCTATTGGAGAAGTGCAGGCTGTTGTCAGCGTCGCGCTGCTGAATGCGAGAGAGATCCCACGGCTGCAGAAATACCTGCTTAACCTTGAGGTATTGTTTGTCTTAGGAGAACCGCTGGGAGCCGTCGCTCGCGGATCCGTTCCTTTGCCTTGGCTTTGTTTTCTATGATGAGAAAAGGAAATGAAACGGCAAGTGTTTGACTGTTTTGGGGGCCGTGAGATTGTCCCGCGGAACTAAGCGGCTGGCTGCTGCTAGTTGCCGTATATGATTTGTAGATACTGAAGGTACTCTTGGGGAGAAGAGCAGCGGAGCGTTGTAGGGCTCTACACGTTACCGTGTGCATATTTGAGAATACTAACCGGAACAGTGTGGTGGTCACAACTACCTGCTACCGGACACGTGGTTTGGTTGTATTGTTGGAGAAGCGGAGCGTAGTGGTGGTCGCAACCACACGCTGCCGTTTACTCTCATCTTATTTTTCTCACTAAAGGATTAGGGGTGACTACTTACTTTGTTAACTTCCGAGGTTGTGTATTAATTCAGGACGTCCTGCGAGTGGAACCAAACATACCTAATCTGAGTGACTATAGAGAGGAGTGTCTCTAACTCTTTTAAAGGTTATGCAAATATCGGGGAATGAACAGTAAATGTCCAAGTGAAGCAACTTACAGGACAACATAAGGGTCATAACAAAGTCCAGTTCCTCATCATAGGGTGTGTATATATATAGAGGTGGAGACAGAAAAGGTGTTGTGGGTAATGCAGTGGTTAATCAGTGTGTTTCTGCTTACAGGAAACTGGACTATCACTATCTTATTTTGGTTGGAGGAATAAGTACAGCCTTATAAGGTATTACAGTTTCTAGCTAGAATCATTGAGAGTAGCCTTGTTTATATTCCAATGTGTGTAACGTTTTACGCTTTGTCATTCCAGATCCCTTGTCCCTGCTGACCCTTTCCCTTCCCCGGTCTTTCTAAATTATCCCTCGCCTGATGGTTCGATCCCCCTGTGTGCACATCCAGGGTGTTGGTAACATCGGGAGGTGGACCCCTTTGTTCATCATTTGAATCCTGCGAGGCGGGCCCTGACACACTGCGCCGTCTTTTACCTTCACTTGACGACTTGCCTCCTCAGATCGAGCTTACACATCCCTGGCGGCATTGCGGCCGATAAATTGCGTCCATGCATGCCGGTTAAACCATCAAGGGGCTCCGTAATATTTAGGCACCTGCCCACCCACTGCGCCGATTATTCTTCTTTTTCTAATCACCAGCCTTAATGAATTTCTGTTCACATGGCTTTTTTGTTGTGCCCATCCGGGAAATCCAGCCTGTTCATGTCAGCAAATCGGCACTTGCCTTTTTCTGCACCGTTTTGTACTTAGGAAATTGGTAGCAACTCGGTTCTTTATCTATCACAACTTCATTGTTTCCTCACACCGGCCCCGGCTGGCCAGGTCTCTCACGGCACAAAGTTGGCCACTGCGACCGTCGAAACTTGGCACCTGTCCACCCACACTGACGGTAAGGTTTGATACCACAAACCACGGCATAACCTCCAACTGCACTAAGCGTCGTTTTAAGAGGGGTCCCTCACTTGCATGGTTGCGCAGTGAACATGTCACATAGCCACAAACTATGCTCACTTGCTTATTTATTAGCTGCCAGATGGTTGTACTTATGGACCTCGCTACTGAAAATGCTTCAACAATTCTAGGCGGATGCCTTATGTTGTTCTCTTTATTTTCTCTCCCTTTACCTCAACAGGCGTCTGCAATTCAAACAGGCAATGATTAGTACAGTCCTGATGATGATCCCGGTTTATTAGGAGCCAGGGGATCGAAACGTCGACGATTAAACAGTTCTGCAGTTAATCTATCTGTATATTGCCCTGTAGATACTGTATGTCGAAACTTGCTGAGATTGTGTAACATTTTGCAAGTGACAATTGGCTCCAATGTTTTTTGCCTGCTAAAATTCTTTTCCTAACTTGCTTACTTCTCTCACTAAATGTTTTCTTACTTTGGGTTAGGTACAGGATTGTGCCCTATCTAAATGTGTATATATAACCTCCCCTAGGTTATTTGATATCCCCTTGATCATACATAAAAACTTCCTCACCCGGCTGGGTGGAGAAAATTGTTTATAGCACTGATTCCGGTCTATAATTTCATTGTTTAATCTATTGAACTATCCTTAGGACCCTTGTTCTTTATAATAATTGATCACCCATGGTCCAAAGGTACCCATCGGGCTCCCTTGTTTACTTAAAAAAAAACAAGAGGAACAGGGTCATGACTGATTTGCATATGGCTGGGACTGAACTTGGTGGCGAAGTGAGCTAAAGAACGATGGATTCAACCCAGATCTGTGACTGGGAGTGAGTGTCTGAAAAGTTTTGGTGCTCCTTCCATCATCTCCTTGTGTTTGGTATGCCCAGTAAAGACAGATTGGACTAAGATTTTGAATTGCCAGCAACATTTAGGAAAAAGTTGAAAACTCATCTCTTTAAAGAACACTACATTATAACTCATTAACTGTCCATGACATAGATACCACTCTTATCACAAGTTAACTTTATGCTTGTTTTTGACCCTGTATGGCGCTATACTACCTAAAAATAATATAAACATACACACGTATACATAAAAAATAAAGGTGGTGCAAGCCGTTCTCCCCTGAAAACGCCTGAGTTCTCTTCACATTCTCCGTGGACGCAGGCAGTATTTCCACTCAGTGAGTTCCACACCACATTCCTAATCCTGTTTCTAGAACTCTTAGTCCCATCACAGATAAGCAAGCTTTCCTCTTAAGCCTTGCCTCACCGGCTAACCTATTGGGTAATAAAATATGGTGTAAATTCAAATGTACTGTTTTATATAAACCTGAAAGAGTGTACCTCAATGTGCCACAGAGCAAGGAAGAAGAAGCCCTTGCTCTGATACACCAATTGTCAACCTATTGCCAATATCATTGGAAGGTCTAAAGAGCAGTCTGAATCGCTTGTTCAAGTACCTTTCACTTTATGGTTCACAGGCGCTAATGACATGAGGTGTATCTTATTGATTGAGCCAATAAAGATAAAAATAAATCCTACAAAAAAGTTGACTCGTTTTTCACAGTACCTTCTAAAGCCTGAAGCTGGAGCAGGAATCAAACCAATCAATGTAAATGTAATCAAGCAAGGAATTTTGGTTCCAATTGTTAGCAGATGTAATACTCCTATACTTCCTTTCAAAAAGGCAGGAAAGACAAATATCAATTTTTGCAGATTTGTCCAAGATTTGATTGACATTAATTAATAATGTAGGTATTCCTAGTTCCCCTGTGGTTTCAACTCTGCTACCAGTCTATCCTATATCTACACAAGCGCCCAACATTTCACCATGGTAGAATTGGGATCCGTCTTCGTTTCCATACCAGTCCAAGAAGACAGTCAGTTTCTCTACACATTCTCATTCTGTGGATCACAGTCGGTATGGCAGGGACTTTGTCAAGGGTTTACGGAGTCTCCTTCAACCTTGTCTTAAGCTTTAAAGAAACATTTGGAAACCTTGGTTCTTCCCTGAATTCTACTTTAGTTCAGTACGTTGATCACCTTCTGATTGCCTCTATTATATTTAAAGCAATGTAAGAAAGGCTCCCTCTACCTGCTCACTGAATTGGTTAAGAAAGGGAATATTACTTTAATATCGAAACTGCAATCTAGTCTTCCGCGTATGTTATTTAGGTCACATGGTCTCTGCAGGAAATGTCCACTTAGCGACTCAATGAATTGAAGTCATCCGTAAGTTACCAACTATGGTACCGTCTCCTTGATACGATCTTTCTTGGGCATGATTGGATATTGTAGGCAGTGGATTAATGGGTGTTCCACTATGATAAAACCTTTGCAAAACTATGTTAAAAAGAACAAACCAAACCTTTGCAACAATCTAAAGCACTTGTACGAATAAAATAACATCTGCCCTCTGCATCATTTTGTATGTCAGTGCCTCATTCTGAAGCTGGTATAGACTATCAAAAACTGCAGAATTAAATACATCAGCTTTCTACCATATCCTACTGTATCTTCCCCAAGAGGTCTTCTCACATTCTTCCCATGAAAAGGGCGAGGCCCCTGCTTTTAAACCAAATAAGGGCAGATGTCGACCACTGGCTGACTCCAACACTACACTGGGGAGCTATATATAAGCCTCTCCGGTCCTCCGCACCAGAGGAAGCCCTTTTTTCCATTTGACCTCGGGCTGCTAGGGAGGAAGTTCCCGAGCAGCCTGAGTGTTTTTTTACTGTAATGATGATCAGTGCGCTACCCTGGCATCGAGCCATAACACTGCCCCTAAAGGGGTAATAGAGTCTTACTACCCCCTTGGGGGAAAATAGGTTCGTCACAATTGGGGAGAATGCCCCAAATCTGCCTCCTGGGGGGGTAGAAAGTCCACCTAATACACAGGATGTTGCCATTGGGGGCAAAAGAAAGTGGTGCCGGTGTTGCACTCTGGCACTGACCACACCTCGACCCCAAAATGGGGTGAACCAGTCTTTTTGACCCCCCTGGGCAGATAGGAGGTTTGCCCCCAATTTGCCACTGGGGGCAGAAAGCCCACTGTATGGCAGGAATAATTTTTTTTTTAAATAATGAGGTGGGTGTTGCCCATACTAACCACAGGCCCCACCATAGCCCCTAAAGCCTCAAGTCTTTCTGCTCCCCCTGCGGACTGAAAAATCCCATCCCAATGGCAAGCAAGAGGACACTTGATTCTTTTGGGTGTTGTTTTTACATATGGACCAAGATAGTGTGGCTAACTCCTTACATCTTACCACTTACAATGGTGAATGGCTGCACTTTTTGGGCTTGGGTAGGCTGTCATCTGGGAAAATCTACCAGACCCATACAGTTCTAAAAACTAGACAACCGGGGGTGTCCAGGATTGTGTGCTTCGCCTGGTTCTCACAACATTTTCTCACCCAAAATGCCCTTCAAACCTCAAACTTTGATAACAAACGTACATGTTCCTCAAATTTCTGTGAGGAAAACTTCTGGAATCTGCTGGGAGCCACAAATTTCCTACCAGCATGAGTTCCCATATGTCCCGCAAGCAGAACGGTACCCAACTTGTATGGGTGGGCCCTTCTGAGAGCTACTGAGACCCTAAGACGAGGGGCGGATGCCGGACACACCATGGCGCTGGTGATGTTAGACCTCAGTGCGGCGTTTGACACTGTAGCTCATTCCATCTTGCTGCAGTGTCTAAACAGAGGTGGTGTCACAGGTTCCGCTCTGGGGTGGCTGAAATCCTTCCTTACGGGCCGAAGCTTTCAGGTTCAACGGGGCTCCTTTCGATCCACAGAGGTGGCGTTGGAACAGGGGGTGCCTCAGGGCTCTGCCCTGAGTCCAACTCTATTTAATTTATACATGGCCCCCCTGGCCGAAGTGGTGCAAGCGTATGGAGTGGAGTTAGTCTCCTACGCCGATGACACCCAACTGCTGATCTCCCTATCTCAAGCACCTTCAACTGCGGCATCCAACTTTAAGGCCTGCATGCAGGCTTTGACCTCATGGATGAACTCGCATTGTTTGAAGTTAAATGGCACCAAGACCGAGGTGCTGGTGGTTGGTGGAGTTAACCTCAGCTGGACAGCGGATTGGTGGCCACCATGCTTGGGTCCCACTCCCACTCCTTGTAAGGAGGCACAGAATCTGGGGATATGGGTTGATCCCACACTATCCTACGAGGGCCACATTCGTCGCCTAGTGGGAAAGTGCTTTGGAGTGCTAAAAACACTTAATCACACCTTAGATCTACTTCCTCTTGAAGCCAGACGCACCATGACCCAGCCACTTGTGACGTCCTGTATGGATTACGGGAATGTCCTGTTTTTAGGTGCTACAGAAAAAAGTCTGGGGCGCCTGCAAGTTCTTCAAAATGCGGCCGCTCGACTAGTCCTGAGACTCCCAAAAAGAGCAGCCTCTAAGCATGCTCTTGCGGCTCTACACTGGTTACCGGTCAAGAAGAGAGTCATGTATAAATCTCTCCTAATATGCCATCGGATATTATGGCACAAAGCTCCATCCTATCTCCAAGACTTGATACATAGGTATGAGCCAAGTAGAGCCTTACGCTCAGAAGGGACGGGCCAGCTGACGATTCCCCGTGTAAAAAGAGCCAAAATGGGAGGTCGATCTTTTGGAGTCGTAGCGGCTCTAAGCTGGAACAGACTCCCGATGTGCCTCAGACTAGAAAGATCGGAGGCCAAGTTCAGAAGTCTTCTTAAAACTCACCTGTACAACTTATAAAGCATAGGTGTGGGCGGGGGAGGTGTCAATGCTGCCTGCGGTTTCTCTCCACAGCGCGGGGACACGCCGGGATGGCGTAACCAGGCGCTCTATAAGCTACTTTATTATTATTATTATATTATTATAAAGAGACCATGACACAAAAGGTCATAAAGTGCTAAATTGATTGATAAGCAATAGGGGTAGTTGCGTTATTTGGGGCGGTGCTGTGACGCCACCCATGCAAACCTACAAACCACAAAAATATTTAAAAACTAGAAAATCTTGCATGGATTTCATGAGGTTTTCTTACCCACAATGCCCTGCAAACCTCAAACTTTGCTTAGAATTACATGTTTTCTTTAAATTTCTATGTTGGAAGCTTCTGAAATTGGCAGATATTTACAAAATTCCTACCACCCAGCCCACCCACCCCATTTAGAAAGCTGGCTCCTTATATAGTGGACCAAAAAGAGGTAAACTGAGTAAAGAGTACAGGCAAACCCCAAAGGAATTACAGAGGCACAAATTACACCTCAAATGCTCTATTTTGTGGTGGAGTGGGCGAGCAGTTAGGAATATCAGAGGGTAGTACCAAACATTTATTGCATACACAAGGCAGTATATAAGACACACACTCGAGAATGAAATCAGACACTAATTTATAAAGATAACACACATTTTTACATAAAATTAGACACCCTTAATCCTCAACCTCGAGTAAGTACTATCTAGATATTATTTTTTAGTTTTCAGAAAGGGACACAGTGCATTTTCTGGATCTGCAATGCTATCCTATGGGGAAACACATGTATTGCATTTGGGCACTTATCAGCGACTTATGGGACGGTTCTTCAGGACTTTAAGTTGAGTATGGGGCCAAGCTATACGGCCCCACCAAAAGACCACCGTGGGAGGCTTTGGGCGTCCGGGTGCAGAGGTGTGTCACGGCATCGGCTGTTCCCAAAGGGAGAATGGTCCAGTTACAAAGAGGCTGCAAGCAGTGATTGGGGTACCAGTTCGGGGGAACCCATAAAGGGGCTCGGGCCTGGAGATCCACAGGCACAAAGGGACATCTTTGATTCACTTCTCGCGTTGTGGGGTTCAGGTGCAGTTGTGTCTTTTGGTGTCAGATCCAGTGCTGGAGTGTAGTGTAGTTCCTATATCCCTGATAGGCTCTGCGCATTGGAATAATATAAACTATAGATTTGACATAGGACTGAGGTCAGTATGTCTCTATCGAGTACACTAAACTTAATTACTTGTGTGTGCCAGCTAACTCAGAGGTCACTAGAAACTTCTTGAATGAACAAGAAGGGATTCGTTTCTGACAACCGCATAAACATGACAACTTTATTTCCCTTAGAATCGGAACAATATCTTCAGAGTCGTGGAAACAATAGATTACAGTTTCACGCAGTCAATCGTGCATGCTTTATTTCTACAGAGTTGCATAGAAATAGAGAGATGGGCGTTTCAATAAAAGGGTTTATTGAACAGTCTTATTTCTCATGCAAGAGATATGAACTGCTACAACCGTAAGACAGAATGCGAAGTATAATACGTACAGCGATAGCAGTACTATAAAATAATACTGCAATAGCATGGTCTGTAGCTATGACATATATAAAAATACATACATAAATAACACAGGCTAAAATACTCAACTGGTGCTTCTAAAATAATCCTACCCCAGTGTACCTAACCTAAGTGTAGTACGAGGTAAGAAGTAGGTGCTGTTTTAGCTATAGTCTAGTTTTAGTTTTGCCCAGAATTGCCAAAAGTTTCTCTATGTTCTAATCAGCTCCATACCTTAGATTGAGAGAGGTTGGTATCTCTTTCCCGGGACTCGATCTCTAACACCCCGCAAGGGGAGCCAGAAACACTGGAGCTGGATTCTCGGCGAGGAGGATGACAGCGTCTGGTCAGTGTGTAAGTTGGGACTTGACTTCCTTCGGGACTTGCTGTGGCGAGTCGCGTCGTGCAAGTAAGTAGTCAAACCCCACCGTGCCTTGCCATAGCAAGTGAAGGTATATTTATACCTTGAAGGTGTTTAGGAATGCCAGTATTGACGTACAAGTCGGGCATAAGAATGTCATGAATGAACCCCCAAGGAATAGATGTTCATGCATAATAAATGAGTTCTTGGAGAAATCAATATCCAGGCAAGGGGAAGTCCTAAAGGCTTAAGAGTCTGGTTTTCCAAGAACTCGTTGTGACGAAGAGGAATGGATGTAGTTGACCATGCCTGTATTTGGTTAGCATGAGCAATGCCTAAATAAGGGCTGAATTTCTATGCCTAAATAAGGGCAATGTGAATTGTACCTATATAAGGGCATGACTCGGGAAATCTATATACAGTATCAAAATCGACACACAACAGGAATTTCTCGCGGTTGGAGGGGGCCTGCAGAAAGAGGCTTCAGGCGGCGACTGAAAGTCCAGTCTGGGCAACCCCAAACATGTGCATGGCTCTTGTGGGTCTGGGGACCCTATTAGCACCGTCACCTCCCTTGGACTCGGGTTCTGGAGCATGGGTGCATTGGTGCTTTAAGGCAGCGGGTGGCAGCGGTCACCGACTCACTCTTGGTCTTGGTTTCTGCTGCAGAGGGGCAAACAAGTAAACTGGGTCACTCACTATGTGGGTCTCACTGTCCCTTAAGTACCTCAATGTGCAGGTCGGTCTTCTTTGGTGTTGGCGTCCGGTCTGGGCACAACAAGCCTTAGCTGCTGCAAGGGGTTCAGTACCCTAGGGATTGGTACTGTGTGACTCCGGTTGGTTTTGGAATTCCCACACTTGGAGGGAGGACGGATCTGACCTGTGGGATCAATGCTACTACTTTCTGGGTGGCAGCTGCGTTGGTTGTCCCTGTAGGCGGTAGATAGGTGTACCGAGTTTTGCTTCCTTGGTGGCTGCGGTGTAGTAGCTCCTTTACTCCATTGGAGTTCTTGCAAGGCACTGGCAGCCTGCTGGGTTTCTTGACATCTGCACAACGGCAGGACGAACCAGTTGCTCCACGAAGATCAGGTGCAGCAGACAGGCCTGCTGGGTTGCTGCCAAGTCAGTTGTGCTCCTCGGTTCACGTTTGGCAGGGTTCTTCTTTGTCCACTTCTTCTTTTGGCCCATAAAAATCTCAAGTCTTCGTATTGGGGGTTCTCTAAATACTCAATTTAGGGGAGTGAGAGGTAGTAGACAATAGGCTACTTATCCTGGGGTTACCAAGCCCCCTATATGACCACTTCCTGTGGGAAGTAGGCATAACACTGTCCCAGAGTTCCGAAGTGTAGCAACACAAAGATGGCCACTTCTGAAAAGTCTTACCCACATCAGGTTAGGCCACCTTAGCCTGGAGGTGAGCATGCCTACCTGACTAGTTATTTTCCCACCTGCCCAAATGCCAAAGAGCTCTGGATAAAGGGGGTCAGCTTCCTCTCCTGTGAGGGAAGCCAAATTTGCATTTTAAAGGTGGTAACCTCTTTGATGCTTGATGGCCTAGGAAGGCTAATCAGCAGGTCATTCTGTGGGAGAGGGTGTGACACCCTCTTCTGGGACAGGCTTTGTTCCCGACCTGCTGAGAGCAAAAACCTTTCACCCTAGAAGGTCAGAAACTTGTCCCGGCATTCAGCTAGTATCCTCCTAATTCCTGCTGTCAGGGCTGGGACGCCCCTTTCTGGGGCAGCTGTCCACTTTATAAAACTCATAACATAACATAACATTGCAGGCTGGCAGAAACTAGTCCCTGGGTGCATGTATTAATAAATCTGATACTGAAATCGGTGTGGACTTATTAATACGAGATGTTTGATACCAAACGCCATATGTTTCAGTGAAGCCATTATGTAGCTGGGGAACTCATTTTCACCAGTGCCCAGTAATTCCTTAAGATGGTTCCCCTGCTCACTTGCAATATCTAGCAATAGAACTAGACATCATAGGGCATATCCGCTCATGCAGCTATGTCCTCACATAAAATGTAATGCACCCTGCCTTAGGGCTCAAAGGCCTGCTGTAGGGGTGATTTACGTATATTAGTTTTTAGGACTTTGGCATGACACACAGGGGTGTGTTTTCACTCGTGGTCTCATGCAGCCAGCACTGGCAGTCTGTGTGGAATTAATATGTGGGTCCCTTAGGTTGGCATAAGCTATACTGCAGCCTTTAGGGACCCTCTTTAGTATCAATGCCCTAGGTATCTGGGGTACCATTTACTAGGGACTTACAAGGATGCTAAAGTCCTTTGCCAGTTGTAGCACAATTACCTTGCTTTAGGGAATGAGCACTGGCACTGAGGTATGGTTAGCAGGCCTCAGTGCACTGTCAAAGTCGAAAATCAGCATCTAGTAACTAAAAAGGGGGCAAAAACTGGGGGGATCTGCAAAAAAAGCCAAGTTCCCCAGTGGTGGCTGGTATTTGAAGGCGGTGGGGAGGCAGTTTGCAGGGTGGCGGGAGGGAATAAATAAAAATAATTAATACAGGTCACAGGCCGGGGATGAATAAAAATTAAAAGAGTCACTTACCTGTCTGTTGATGCTGCCCGCCATCACCACCGCCTCCTCCTCCTCCTCAGGGTCCTTTTCTGCCCGCCTCCAGGCCAGGAAGCACCTGTCTCCGAGCCTCCTGATAGCCAATCACAATGCTGCAATGCAGCATTGTGATTGGTCTCAGCACCGAGGATCGGCACTCAGCCACAGAATGGGAGGCTGGGCATGTTCTCCGTGCAGGCTGTAATGAAGCCTCCATGGAGAATATGTAAAGTGTGCATGACGGTTTGACTGGCTCGAGACGGCTGGTCAAAGCATCCAGTGCACTTGGAGTGGGCAAACCACTCCTCCCGTGCACTGCACTGTGAGCAGAGCCGGCCCGCCCCTAGCTGAGCAAGTGGAAAAATAAAATGATAATAACAATAAGTTATTATCGTTTTATTTTTTCCTTTTTCCACCTGCTCAGTGGGGGTGATGCTCCTGAGCCTTAGCAGAGGAGCCACCACTGCCGTTCCCTACACCCCACTTGTGGCGATAAAAATGTTGCGTCACTTGTGTGGCTAGACCAAGTGCCCGCGACAGTAACGGATCAAACCAAGGTCAACATTGATTGGAAAATGTGTGTTTTTTTACCAAAGTTCCACGTTTGCAAAGGTTTCTAGGCAAAATTACCTAGTGAGAGCCACGCAAGTCAAACACACCTAGACTTCCCTAGCTGTCAAGTGTTTCAAATATGCAGGTTTGCTAGGTTTCTTTAGGTGCCGGCTGAGCTAGGGCCTAAAATCCAGCGCTACACACTTTGCAAAAAAGAGGCAGTTGTGAATTGAAAAATATGTGTCAAAGTTGCGTTTTGCACCCTTTCCCCTCGCGGGCACCAGGCCTACCCACACAAGAGATGTTCAATTTTTATCAGGAAACTTTGGGGAATGCTGGTTGGAAGGAAGTTTGTGGCAACCCGCAGATTCTAGAACTGTCCATCATAGAAATTTGAGGAAAATTGTTTTTTTTAGCCAAAGTTTGAGGTTTGCAAGGGATTCTAGGGTAAAAGAAAAATTGTGAGAGCGACGCAAGTCACCCCACCCTAGATTCCCGAAATGCCTAGTTTTAAAAAATCAGCAGATTTGCTAGGTTTCCCTAAATGCCGGCTAAGTTACGGCCCAAAATCAATAGCGACCCAATTTGTTTTTTAAAGTGTCAATTTTGAGTGGAAAAACATGATGTGTGTTCATGTTGCGTTTTGGGCCCTTTCCTGTTGGGGGCACTAGGTCTACCCGAACAAATGAGGTACAGTGGTTTATTGGGAGAATTCTGGGTGGATTGACATTTGTGGCTTCTTGCAGATTCCAGAACTTTCCATCACAGAAATGTTAGGAAATGTATTTTTTAGTCAAAGTATGAGATTTTCAAGGGATGCTGGGTAAGAAACCTAGGGAGAGCCATGCAAGTCACCCCATCCTAGATTCCCCCAGGTGTCTAGTTTTAAAAAATGTGCAGGTTTGGTATGTTTCCCTAGGCGCTGGCTGAGCTGTAACCCAAATCCACAGCTACCACAGTGCAAAAAAAGGCTCAGCTTTGAGTGGAAAAATGTAATGTTTCCATGTTGCATTTTGGACCCTCTCCTTTCGCGGGCACTAGGCCTACCTACACAAGTGAGGTACCATTTTTATTGAGAGACTTAGGCTAATGCTGCCTGGATGGAAGTTTGTGGTTCCCTGCAGATTCCAGACCTTCCCATCAACAAAATGTGAGGAAAATATGCTTTTTAGTCAAAGTTTGTGGTTTCCAAGGGCTTCTGGGAAAGGACACTTTGAGGGCAATGCAAGTCACCCCACCCTAGATTCCCTCAAGGGGCTTGCTTTACAAAATGTGCAGGTTTTCTAGGTTTCCCTAGGTGCCGACTGAGCTAGGGCCCAAAACCCACAGCGACCCACATTGCTAAAAAAGGGTCACTTTTGAGTGCAAAAATGTGGTGTGTCCATGTTGAGTTACGGACCCTGTCCTGTTGCGAGCACTAGGACTCCTCACACAAGTGAGGTACCATTTTTAAGACATGTGGAAGCATAGACTAGTAGAACATTTTTTATTACCAATTGGATTTCACTGTATTTTTGCTTTGCAAATGTAAGCCAGTGTGTAAGAAAGAAGGCATTTTGAAAAATACCCTATAAATCATGTGTACTGACAAACTTTCTCTCGGGCCAAAATTCCCTTTTTAGTTTGTTGCAGAGAGCCGCAGTGATGGGCCTATGGGTGGGGGTGTGGGCTTTGGGGGCTAGAGTTAAAAAACAAAATCCCACCCTTTTCAAAACATTACTAGACAATGCTCTATTTCAAAAGCAGATGTAACTACAAAGCTACAAGAAGGAAATTTGATTATAAATTGTTATTATCAGACAATAGCAAAATGCATGTTTTACAATGAAAATGGCACAATTTTATACTACTCGTGTTGATAGTACAGGAAATCTCTTCCCAATAAACCTCTCCCGAAAGACACACAACCAATGCTTTATAAACGGTTGTAACAATATTAGTACTTCACAGGGGCTCCCTGGTACAGTACACCATCCCATCTGTCACAAAATCTAAAGAGAACAGCTTTTTGTCTCCCGTGGAGACCATAGTTAAGACATCTATCTAAAATTCAGTAAGCAACCGATTGAAGCGGTCCAGACGCCTAGGTGCAAAGGCATAATACATTTTTGTATGATTTCTTTGTTGCATATTGATGAATAAACGATGGATGTAGGCCCAGATCTCTGTACTGGGGGTCAATGTATGACATTGTTCTGCATTCAGTCCATCAATTGTTGTTTTTGCATTTGTCAACCTGAGTGGGATGGTTATGCCCAGACATGGGTCCCGTGCTCTCCATGCCACTGGAGTCAAGCTATCCTGGCTGATGAGGGGTGAAACCCCAAAACGGGTCCTAGGATGCTTGTTTCCAGTCCAGGGAGAACCTGGCCTAGCAGTTCGGGCTGGACTCAACCCACTGGGCAGAGGGTCAAGACTGATTTGCATATGGCTCGGTTCAAACTGGAAGGGCATGGTGAGCAAAAAAACGATGGATTGATTCCCAGATCTCTGTACTGGTGTGAATGTAAGAAATTGTTCTGCATTCTGTCCATCAATTGTTGTTTCTGCTTTTTGAAGTGCAAGCATTTTGTTTTTACAACAAATGCCTGTTACTTTCAAGTTGTTAAAAATGTTCATCTCTTTGGCTGGAGAATGCCCCCTGTACCCCACATCTTCCTCCAACCCTCACAGAAATGCATGTAAACACTGTGCACGCACTCCACGCATTAGCAGGCCTGTCACATCCAGGAGTCCTTTACAGGCCTGGGAGGAACGCCAAGAAAACACAGCTATCGGTTCATTAAAAAAATGTTGTAACTTTTTCTCCAAGGCTACCGAATCTCAACTGTTTGGTATTCAGTTTCCTATTTAGCTGGGCAATGGTTATATAGCCAAAGCATGACATATCACTTTCTGATTTGTATTGTTTGGGAAAAGCAAGGAGAAAGGACTCAGAAAACGGAAAGGAAGGAGAAAGCAGTGAAATATGAGGGAAAGGTAAGGAGAAAGCATTCAGAAAACAGAGGTAAAAGAAGGAGAAAGCAGTGAAAAAGCAAATAAAAACAAGCAGTAAGCACTCAGAAAACTGGGGAAAAGAATGTAAAAGTAGAGCAAAAGGAAGGAAAAACAAGCAGAAAGAACGCAGAAAAAGGGGTGAAAGAAGGACAAAGCTGTGAAAAAGGAGGAATAGGCAAGCAGAAAGCACTCAGCGATTCTTCCTTGAATATCGATCCAAGCTGCTGAGCGGGGGGCGAGAAGGAAAGCAGGCCGGCCCCCCTGTTGCAGTCCTCAATGGCGTTAGAGAGTGCAGGCAAGAGCAGGCTGCGGGCAGAGACGTCGCTGGCAACAAAGACAGCATGAAGCTTTCCAAAAGGCCCCCTAAGAGTCGACGGTGAAAGCGCAACAGCTGTCTTTTAATCCCTTCCATGCTGGTGAAGGAACCACTCCATCACCAGCCACGGGTGGGCTGTGCTAATGACGGAGTGGTTCCGTCGTGGCCAGGCCGCCGCGCCTGTGCAGCACTAATTTCGCGCCTGCGCAGCGCGTTCTAATGGGCGGGCGGGGCCGTGACGGAACCACTCCATCAATAGCACAGCCCACCCGTGGCTGGTGACGGAGTGGTTCCGTCACCAACATGGTGGCGCCGCGCGCGCCCCCCAGCGCCGCGGCGGAATTACCGCCGCTGCCAAGGGGTTAAAGGGCCTTTGCTTCCGCCAGTGCCATGCATGACGTCACAGAGGCTCTCAGTAATCACAGAAGATGGCCACTAGAGCTGGAGCATGCTCAGTGAAGCTGCTATTGCACATGCTCCAGTGGCACTATTAAGTGTTTACTGACCCTCCTTTGTGAAACACCGGTACTTTGACTGCAAGGTCCGCTGGACATGAAGGAAGGTCTGTTGGGCTGCTTGCGGCCCGCGAGCTGTACTACGATACCACGAGTACCACCGCTCTAAATCATACACTAGTATTGGTACCCACAAATGCAGAGATGAACAAATAATCAGTGCTGCTCCTAAATTCCATATCTTGTGCCCATTTCAGAAATACATAGGTTTCCTTGATACCCAATTTTCACTCTACCTATTTTGCTATATGAATTGGTCTATACTCTGAACACAATGAACGACCATGGCAGATTTATGACAGCAAATTAGAGAGGGCACTGCCTCAAGATGAATGGCACATGGCAACATTTTGAGTTGTTATTGTACATGTATAGAACTTACTACCCCATATGAGGTATTGAAGCACTTTAAGGCAAGTAGCATGCTACTCCGGAACTTAAGGGGTTCCGCTTGTTGCTAGGTCATCCCCCGGCTGGATTACCTCTGCATTTTTGTTGTTTATGGACAACTTGGTCACCTTTACCCAGACATTAGTGTTTGTCATTTTATTTTAGTTTGCATTTTGTCTTTTTGCCACTTCAAATAAAATGCCACAACTTCGCCAACCGGCTTTCTCTGACTCACCTTCAACTAATTCTCACATTCGCAATCCCCTCCCGGCTTTAGGATCAACGATTCCTGACTTAAGGAGGTGGGTAAGACATTCTTTTTTGTAATCCTTTCAATTTGCATGCCATAAGGAAATTGTGTTCCAGTAAGTGTCTTCACGTCTTGCCCAGTTGCAGGTCCCTAAACATCCTTCATCTGTTTCTCCTGAAGGTGTTACATGTCATCCTGAATCCCTATCTTACACCACTGAAAAAACTTCTGTTGCAAGGCTAAATGTGTAAAAAAATATTTTTGATCAGCTGCTGTGTTTTCTTTCCTCTCTAAATGTTACCTTCTTCTCCCCCTGGGGAATTCAGAGAGTCTGTGTGGACATTATCACAGAACTCTGTGTATGGGTAGAGGCTTGGACCTGCATCAAACTTGGTTGTTTTTTGGCAACAAGTGACACCTTGTGAAAGGTGATGCACAAGGTGCAGCGTGCTCTGTCTTCAGGCAGAGAGGAAAGATCTTCCACGGACGAGCGCTGACTTTTGGCTTATTGCCTAGACTTGGCTCAGTACCAAGCTGTGGGTCGAGTTCCGTCTTTGTTTTCAATATGCGATTCCTATATCTAATCCTCCCCTGAAACATCAGATTTTTTATTTAGTCATCAGTGATAGGTTATGTAGAGAATATATACTACCCATAGTAATACTTGGGTTTACCATTTTGTATCCTTTTCGTTTGCTATTTCCAGTTGGTTCGTATTCTGCGATAACATTTTTCTACATGTCTTCTGCACTAGGTTTACATGTAATAAAATTCCATAATATTCTAGTCCAGAAGCCTTGTGGTTAAGCAACCTTGGAAAGCGTGCAAAGGGGATCTCACCAACAACCTGAGATAGGAATGATTGTCTGTACAAAATGAGCCCTTTATAGGTCGAGCCTGGGCAGCGCATGCGCTGCTGCGAGTCCTGCAGTATTGGAGTATGGCTCTGAAGCCCCGCCCACTCTCCCCCCATATTTGTTATGTTATGTTATGTTATCCATTTTGTAAAGCGCAACAGCTGCCCCAGCGAAGGGGCGTCCCGGCGCTGACCACTAAAGGACACAACAGAAATGTCATTGGCTTGTGCCATTGTCCTTCGTAAACGTTGGCTTGTCAGTCGTTATTAGGCTGGTTAGTCCCTCCTGGGTACCGCCTTGTCTGCATTTGTAACCTCCCATGGCGACTGGCCCTTTTACTTCTGTTGCAACACGGTATGTCTTATTTAGTCTGTAAGCGCTCTTTTCTTTAATGGGTTTCTAATACTGCAAGTACGATGTGCTTTCCTCGCCACGCCCACTTTCATTTTCAAATAGCTTCGGACAATGGCAGCATCTTCTTTGAAGTGAAATAGGTCTCACATTTACAAGAGTTTGAGCTATTGCCATTGTAAATGACAATAGCTTAAACTCTTGTGAATGCGAAACCTATAGCATTGCAAACTGTCCATTTCCTTTGCTCAACACAGTAGGTGGAGCTAGGAGGCCAAGAAAGATTTACCAAGTGTGACCAAAGTCTAGTGTCAAACTAGACAGCAATGGCATTTGTATAGTGTACAATAATGAGGGGCAAGGTGTGCACTGTGTAGTCTAACAATGTGTAGTAAACTGGCCTGGATATGCCATACTCAGCAGTGATGAGTACAGGTTGTACTACTGTGTGCGCTGAGGAGGAGGAATGGCATGCAGCATCGTGCATTGATGTCGGTCGTAGGCAGTGTGTGCCATACTGTACATAGTGATCAAGGTAGTGTGTACCACACTATTCAGTGACAGGTCAGGATGTCACACTAAACATTAAGGAGAGCAGGAGGCTACACACTATACAGGAATGGACAGGCTGTGTTCTGATAAGCAATGGTAAGTACAGCTGAGGCTGGCACTTAGGAAGAGTGGGGGTTGGGCAAATGGTTGTCGGGTGGGTGCATGCAGGCAAGGTAAGTGTAAATAAAAAAATAACCACTTAACTTGCTTGCTGCACGACTCTGACATCTTCCTCGCGCTGTGTTCTGCTCTGTCTCCTCAAGTCCCCTAACCAATTCTGTTAACCAGCATGAGAGCAGCGCCAGGATTGGATGGAGCAGACTGGCTGTGCTTCTTCAGGCCATGTAGGCCTGGGCTTTGTCTCCACTCAGCAGACAGCTGAGTGGAAAGCTTCAACGTGCGCATGTCACTTTGGCCAGCGCAAGACCGCCGGCCAAAGTGACATGCGCACTTTGGAGCATCCAGCCAGCCACTGCTACTGTCCTCTGCTGCCACATATGGACCTTGGATAAGCTGTTCTTCTCTCAAAGTATAGTGAGGGATTGTCTCTTGCTAGAAAACGTTTCAAAGATCGGATGGCTCCATTACGTAAAAGGGTTCTTGTACGCTATGGGCCTAGAGCAACTTTATCTGAACCCTCCAGAAATGAGTCTTATCAGCAGGAAAGTGTTGAAAACTAAATGTTTATCCCATCTAGCGGAGCTTCGCTTGTCCGTTGAAGCCCGCAAATCCTCAACCCAGAACGTTTTATTGATTCAGACTGCAATGCTGATTCACACCTATTTCACCTGGACCCTAAGCAATTATGATCGATTTCTGTTGACTCGCTTAAGGCTAGATATAATTATCAGGTTAACTACATTCCCCGAAGTAAACGATTGGTCGCAATTGCTTTCCCAGTGCACCTGTGATGGTATTTCCTCCCAATCCACATTACACATGACCCTTTTCTGTAAATTCTACCTAGAACCTAGAAAGTGTTATCTTGTACCTATCTTAAAAAGTCTAGGCCTACGTCAATGTCGCCCTGCCTTTTTGGTTCTTCGACATTTAGAGTTTTCATTTTTTGCCCTCCCCATTGCTAGGTTTTTTTGTAATTTTGTATCAGACACAGAAAGAACCTTTAACTGTACCCTGGTGATTTTTTCCCTATATTTTTAATCTCTTTTGTTGCATATTTTATCTAATTGGTATTTTATACTGAATATGTATGTTTCTTTTTTGATGAATGTATTAAATTATTAAATATGAACTTTTATGGTTTGCTGTATATTGAAACCGAATAAAGTTTTACTACTACTGTCCTCTGCTGCCACTCGGCAGCAGAGGACATGCGCTGCATGTCTCCGGGCAGGCTGGCTCCCGCAGGGCACACAACGGTCAAAAATTAAAATGGCAATGAAATCTTTTCTTTGCCATTTTCTTTTTTCATGCAAAGCTCGCAGTTAGCGGGGGTGACGCTCCCCCACCCTCATGCAGAAACCGCTGCTGAATAAAAATAGAACTTGTAAGTCTATAGAATCGACCTCCAATAATATAATATTTTGATTTTACTGCAACATATGATTACTTAAAGGGGGAAAGGGATAGCCCACTTAAGCCACTGGCTAACTTCACTGTGAGCGACAGTATTCTGCTCTTTCACAAGGAGCACATCCACACTCAAAGTAGATCCATTTAGTGCCAGGGGCTACTATGGCAATTTGTTTTTTTTTGCATCAATTGTGGTTTTCAATTTTAAACATTTATAGTTTTGCTTGTAGCCAAAGGTTTTTATTTTTTTAATAATAGAGATGGCCCACCAGCTTCCCTACCAATACAATTTTAGAAAAAAAAGAACATAACAAACAAGCATTGACAAAGCCAGACCTATTGACTTTGCCTCCACCCACTCCCCCACCCTTATAATGTGATGAACGGGACTAAATGTTCTAGAATGGAAAGCAAAAACCGGTATGAGCTACAGTCGCATAGACTTGGGGGAAACTTGAGTGCTCTGGTCGTACGAAATGATACAGTAAGGGTATGCTGCACAGAGTGGGCTTTTGCGAGAGAAGATGAGCGCAGGGTGTTTCATACTGTTCGGTAATAGGAAGTGGGTGTGTCATAAAAGCTGTGCAATAAGATGGGCAGAGTGTGGCACTACAATGATGCCTCCTATAATACACTGTAGTGTGCACTGATGTGATGTATATAACGTACTATACTGTGTAGTGCTGCGGCCAGGCTGTACCACTGTATGTCATGTTGATGGAAGGCATGGTATGCATTTTATTTAACTAATTATTGTTTCCTGTTCAACGGCAATAACACATAGTATGCTGAGATTTCCTACATTATCTTAACCAGAAGGATTGACTGGACAGAAGTGCCCTGCACCCTTGGAACGTCCATAGATAGCACTGCTTGTGTAGTGATGGGTGAAAGGGTGTGCCATGCTGTGCCAGTGTGTGTGTAGTAATGGAGGCCGGGTGTGCCAGCCGGTGTGGTGGTGATGGGGACACGCGGCGCCTGTGCCTTTAAGGCGCTACGGAGAGGAAGGCTCTCATCCCGCCATTGACCTGCAGCCAGGACACCACCTTCCCTGACTCTCGCCGTGTAACCGCATCTTGCACTCTCGCCACATCCCCCATTAAAGATACATGTCTGATAAATGTAGCCCTGGGATGTTGCATTCACGGGAGGGGTGTCCGCTTCCCTGCTCTGCCATGGTGCCAGGGACAGCCGCGCACACTCAGGGCAGGCGGACCCATGCTGCTGGCCGGGGGGTGTCGTGCTTGCAGACCAGCTGTGCCCCCAGGCCCGTAAGCCTGCTCCCCGCCGCACGCAGCCCGCCCCCTGCGCGGCCCCTCCCCGCGCCTGGCTTGGTCTCGCCCACCCTGGAACAGTTTCTCTTTGTGGCTGCTGCTGCTGGCCTCAGAGGCGCTTCCTGTGCTGCTCAGAGCCGGACACCATGGCGGCCACCGAGATCGCGCGGCAGATGGTGAGCCGGGCATGGGGTCGGTCCTGGAGGGTGCAGGGCGGATTTCGGGGGCTGTACGAATGGGTGAAGGGCGAGGCTGGAAGGGGGCATGGGTGCAGGTGCCATGCATGGCGCTGGGCGTGCTTCGGAGCGCTGGAGGGAGAACGGCTGGCGGGGATGCAGGGGAGCAGTAGTAATCGACCCCCACACCCTACGCGAGTCTCCTCTGGGGATGCACGGTGGGCGGGCAGCCCTCCCCGGCCGCGCACACGGCCCCGGGCTACCGGTGGTCGCGGCTCTGCTGCCCCGGCGCCCCAGCCCCGCTGTTGTTTTACCCGCTCCCCGCTGTCTGTGGCATCTGCCCTTCCCTCGGTCTGTTTATTGGTGGATCTGGCTGCTCTGACCGTGCCCTGGCGCTGGGTCATGCCTCCACTGCCATCACTGGAGGTTTTCCCGGTTCTTGGGGTTGCTTTACATTTGCACTACTGTCTTCTACCGTTCTACTTTACTTTTCTCCTTTGCCCTATCCATGTTCTGTCCCTGCACGGGTACAGGTCTGGGTCACGCGGTAGTATGCCAGTACGCCTGGTGCAGCCTGCACCTGTCCGTGCCCGGTAGAGCTCTGCCATGGCCTGGTGAAGCCGTGCCCATGTGGAGTTTTGGGTCACGCGTTGCTGTTATTCTGTTGCCTTTCTGCCAAGTCTTCCAGCGTCATCGTACTGCTCTGGGTTAAAGCCTGGCACTACCTTGCTTTGGCTGTGTCCCGAGGCTACTCTGGGTCTGTCCGTGCCTTGCTGGTGCTTCTGGTCTGTCTCTGCCCTGCAGTTACTGCAGGATTAGCCAGCTGCTCGGTCTGTATGTGACCTGGCGCTACTGTGTTTATGCTGCACTGTTTCTGCCGGTGCCCAGTTATTGCCCTGGGTCTGGCAATCCACAGAGTCTGCTGGTGTCGTGGTGCTGTAGTCTTAAGGTGAACTTGTATATGTGTTACTGTATCTGGCGGTGCCTTGCTTTTTGTGGAACCCTGGTGTGCCCATTAATACACAGGGTCTAGTGGTGTTATGTTGCCTGGGTGTTTCGGTGTGCCAGTGCCCTGGTACAATTCTTTGTTAATGCTGCTCTGCTTTCAGTGATGCCTCTCGTATGCCACGGCGCGTAGCAGTGCCCTGCTATGCTACTAAGTGCAATCTAGCAGTGTCATGCTGCTGGTCTTGGTCTGACTCTGCTATGGTGGTGTCCCAGTGCTTGGATGCAATATAGCTGCTATGACCCTGGGTTTGCCCTGGTACTGTTTTGGGTCTTGGCTTTGGCGTTGCTCTGTGTGGCTGTACATTTGTTGATCTGGGTCTGGCTGTGACCTGAAACTGATTCATCTGGGTGGTGAATCAGCTCTGGTTGTGCCTCAGGAATAGTTTACCCTATTGCCCCTCCACCCACAGGTGAGCAGAAGCAATTGACTCACCTGTTTCACAGTACTTGTGTTGTTGGGCTTAGTTTTACCCTTTATATACTATGCATCTGCTGGGTCACCCTGTATCTCAGGCACGCCGCCTGTGAGAAGATGTCTGAAACGAATACCTTCTTAGATTAATGTGTTCAGATCTTCAGGAACCCCCGATAGAAACTTCCTAGACTGGTGGTCTTCAAACTTTTTGATGCCACCTGAGGTGGTTTAAAATAATTTCCTTCCACCCCCAAAATGAGAAGCATTTTTTTCACAATTATTCTATGCATATGGCTGCTCTAAACATATTTAATATTTAAACATTGCAGTTATAAGTAATCTCTTAGAAAAGGCAATCAGATGCATGATTAGCTGTGTTGTGGACAGCCTGGCCTCTCTAAAATGTAGAGGTATCATTTAATCGATCGATGTGGGAGGGACTTTTAGTTACCTACACGTTGGCCCCCTTCCCCACCTTCATGCAGGAAATATGCAACAAAAGGTGATACTGATGACCTATTACAGTGTCTCACTGCCACTCTGTTTTTCACTAAAAACACAGCCCTGTTTTCAGCATGATACTCCTCTTGACCAGTGCTTGCCAACTCCCTCCTCAAGATAATTCATGTCTCACCTAGAAATCCCCCTCCCCCATCTCAGTTTGAAGACATCTGTCTTGGGCTGATATTAGGGCAATCTTAGCTGTGGCAGGCATGTTCCCTTCATGGGATCTGGTCTCTATTCTGACTCCATCCTTGAGTCTGATGAAGGTTGTTAGTCTTATCGCCTAGAAGAGGTGCACAGTGTCCTCCCAGCTGTGTTATATGTTTGTGCACTTCCAATGTTCTGTTGATGCTCCAGCTATGTAGGGTCCATCTGCCTTGCTGCACCATGGACCACAGGTACTGAGACATTTGCACCATAGCTCCTAGATCATGTGCCACATCTCCCCATCACCATGAATAGATGTTGGTACAAAATCCTGGGCCTTGTCTTCCTACATCGATTAGAAAAGCAATTTCTGAGATTGAGGCTGGGTGCATCCCTTACATTCGGCTGCTTCTTAGAGATCTACCACTATTCTAGGGAGGTTGGTGTGGGCCATGTCCTTCCACCCTGGCCACCTTTCTATAAAACTCATCCAGACTCCGGTCCCCAAAGTGTGGGTTTAACCAGTGCTTTGTGACCTGTAATTGGAACTGCCCTGGTATGTGCTTAGATGGAATTTAGCTAAATCATTATTTTACTTGCGATCACAGCTTCCCTGAGTCCCTCTATTGCTGTCTCTTCTGCTCCAAATAAAGAAACCGTGCACCACATGAGCACGTACCATGATGGAAGCCGCCTCTGCGGTAGCATTACCCACATCCTGTAACCTCGCATGAAACTAGACGTCTACCTGTGTGTAAAATATTTTTGTCTGGTTTCACAATTTGCTTAAAAAATAGAACCCGAGCCCCACCTCCCAGGCAGCCCATTTCTTGTCCAACGGTTCAAAAAGTTACAAACTGGGGTGCAGTTCTTCATGCCTCCAAACCTCCCGTTTGCTGTAGGGTTGAGGGTATTCCTCTGGGGTGGAGTCATGAAACGCTGGAGGATATCTGCCTTCAGGCAGATCCGGATTACCAAATAGGGCACCCGCCTATGGGCCCCACTCCTTTTAGGGGCTCTCAACAATGCATCAAAATAACATTGATTTGATCTTGAAATCTATCTTTAATGACACGAGTCACTGAACTCAGTTGCCTCTAGCCACTCAATACCACATCTTGCAAAAGGTAGACTTCCAAGCTATTCTAAAAGATTTCACCCCAAACAAATTGCGGAAAGTGAATATTTAAAGTTTTGTTGGTTTATTTAAAATTAAAAAATTGTTTAATAATAATTTTTAATGTTTAGTTATGTGTAATAAAATTGGTTTATTAAAATGGTTGGTAAAATTAAAACATACTGGGAGATATTTTGCGAGGGGGGGGGGGGCTGAAATTTCGACGGCCTAGGGGCTCCACAGGGTTAAATCCGGCACTGTCTTCAGGGTTTTCCCAGTTCAAACTGGCCTCACCTAAGAGTTCAGTAATTAACCCTAGACTGCTGTCATTTAGAGCAAATAACAGGCTTAGTGCACAGGCAGAAAAATGTCTTGCAGAGTTAATACCTTGTGTTGCGGTCTGCCCCGAAGGCTCTTATCCCTCTGATGGAATCCACCTCCATGGAGTAAGTACACACAGCTGAGCCCTGGCAGTGTTCGTAGGTGGAGCAAGTCCTGTGATTGGATTTCAGCTTACAGGCAACAGGCCTGGGTTTCACTGGCCAGCTGTTTAGCATCTGTCGACCATGGGTGAATACAAACTATCCGAGTTTAATTGTAGACAAACCAGAGCTGCCTTTTATGGTATATTAAACCAGACAATCGAGAGTCAATTCAAGAACCTCTAAGTAGGGCCTCGAACCTTAAAGTAGCCAAGACAACGAAGGCGCTGGCCATGACTTCGGACTTTAATCTGGGGATGGCCAGCTTTTCGATTGTCTTTTCAGCGACACATTAGCACCGCAGACCGCCCTGCCACATGCATCCTTTTGTGGCAAACCCTGATAGCATTGCTGTCGGAAAAGCAACACCTGAATGCTAAATTAAATTACTTTAAATCTCATTTGTTGGGAGCACACCAAAAGGAAGTTCCTTGATGCATCCGTGTTGGGGCTGTCGCAGCTCTGGCCGCCTCTCCAAGACAGACACGAATTAAACACTCCACTGAAAACACTTCACTTACATCAGTTTTAGGGCCTTGGTTTACAGATTTGTTTGTACCCGGCAGTGCCACATTGTATCCCATAATGGATTAAAACTGTGTGTTGCAAATAGAAATGTGGGCCCCGCAAACAAGCTCCTCATTCTTGTGCTAAGGATCAAAGAATCGGGCCGGTGGCGCCTCGTTTCTACTCTTCTTGTCAAACTGTGAAACTCTGCGCCTGTTTCTTTAAGAAAACGGTGACCACTTCCTGGTAGAACATTCTGAGTCGGAGTGGCCTTGGGCACGTGCACGGATGTCCCATCCTGATTAGTTGGCGCTATATAAGTCTGATGATGATGTACCTGCCGCTTCTACGGCTTTCACTGTATCCATTTCCTCTTAGTCATCTCCTGCTGGCAAACCTGCCACTGGACACAGTCATCTTGCAATGGCCGCTGTCCACGCGCAGCTTCTGCTCCTTACATCAGTTGTCTGCTGCTAGATCCTGGGGAGGGGAGCCCACCCCAGCCCCTGGAGTCACAGACTGTGCTTTGATCAGAGTGTTACCGCTGTGGCCACCAGTCAGCCCTGAATGGAGAAACAAATAGTTCAATTTTCACACAGGCTCTTGAATTCTCCATGGAGGGGCCCGTCTGGTGGAACGGTAAATAGAAACTAGTCCAACTGCTGACCTTGATTAAAGGCTACTTGGGTAGCCATGTTGGTGAGAGGAATACACTGTGACTGCTGTAGGCAGTAAATGGATGGGGGGAGTCCCCTCGGGAGAGGTTCGGTCTTACTGCCCTCCAGGCAGCCGCCCTGCCTTACGCAGGTGCGAGCACACACTGGCTGGGGACAATACCTCTGGGTGAGTAAAACAGACCCCGAAAGGGCCAGTGAATCTAGGAGTGTCTTACTCCTACCTATCATTTTAAATGTTTGTCTACTGATATAGTCTTGCATTGGCTGCCAATGGCTCTTATCCCAGCTCATGGCCGGTGCATCTCTGGTGTTTCTTTGGAGGTGATATTTGTGTCAAGACTCTGGCTGTAAACCCCACTTGGGTCTTGCTCGGGTTGGAGTGCTCAGATATTTGTGCACCCCTGAAACCTTGGACTGCCCTTGTCTACATTATTCCCTGCTACTGCAGTACTCTGTTCTATCTTGAGACTGCTGTAGCCTCAACTATGTTCAAACATAAAATGTTCCCTGGTGCTTCCTTCGCCTTGATGGCCCAGGTACTGACCTAGCCGTAGAAGAGTCCTGGCTCCTCTCTGGTGCAGGTCATGCCCTAGATAGAGCCATGCGCTGGCACCACTCTAGCCTAGGTGACATACTGGGTTGAGCTAGTCCCTGGTATGATCTTAGTCGAACCTGAGCCTTGGCTTACCAAGGCATGGTGCTCCTGTTCTAGCCGGAGCGGTTTCCTGGGTGTGCTCTTGGGAACGCTGCATCTCCACGCACCTGGGCCCCTTCTCATGCCTGTTGGCCTTTCCTCTCTACAGGCCAGTTGACGGCACCTCAGTAAATGAGTGACCGGTCCATCCATATTCACTCCATGAAAGAGTCAGCAGGTTGGTTGTGTGGCTTCCGCTTCTTTCAGAGAGCCATTGGTTTGCGGGCTGAGTCGGTGATGGACGCTGTGATGTCTTCAGCACCGTCCATATTCTGGCTGTCATTGTGCCTAAACCAAGCCAGCAGCTCATGTGCAGGACACAGGCGTGTTGAGGCCAACGAGGGGGGCTGGGTTATGTGTGCATGTAAAACACCCGGCTGCGACCGGACCCGACTGGTGATCCTAGTGTTGGTGTAGTCTGACTAAATCAGAAAAACTCCATCTCTGTGAGGAAAACGACATTGTGAATTCTGGCCGTGTGGTGTGTTCAGGTATTTTAGCGTGAGCTGTTTTAAGTCTAGGATCGAACAGTGCACATGTTAAACAGGCCTATTGTTAACAATATACCCATAGTGGGTTTGGGCCCACCCCTTTCAACCATTGACCAGTCTCTTTGAGCCATTGGCTTGAGACTTTGTCAATCATCTCTTGTTTAATCCAGGTGGAGTATTCAGCTCTCGCCTAATGCTATTGGCTATTGAGTGTATCCTTCTGCCTTTCTGTGATTGCTTGCATTGAACTTCCCGAGGGACTACTTTACAACTATAGTGTACTTTTATCTCTTCCTGGCTCACTCCCATGCGTCTCACTGTAGCACTGGAACATTACACTCTTGCCCAGTAGCTTTACAAGTGCGTGTTTTAAAATATGTCGGCGCAGAAACATTTTGTTCCTATGAACAACAAACCCCCAGAACCAAGTGGATGTCCAGTTGTGCTGTGAAACGTCATTGAAGGCAGTGTTTGGTGGTCATGAAGTGTGTATGTTGTTGCATTCGCGACACAAGAGCGACAAGCTTCACTGCAGGAATGTACCAGGGGCCGCTTGTGACATTTTTGACTTTCCTGTATGAGAAACCGAGCCGCAGTCTCCACGCCTATGTCTTGTGCTTTTCAACTTCCTGTTCTCATTGTTATCGCACAATGAGGCACCCTGGGCCGTGAGCACCGCTTCTATCAGAGCTCTTACACGCTGCTCCAAGCCTCGCTGTCTTGAACATAACCCACGCCCCCGAATGTTAATAAGGATGTATGACTGTGAGACACGTCAGGGAATAAAACGCAGATAAACGCCACAGAACAAACGCATAAAAATAGGGTAGACCATCTGTGCCAACTTAACTGTGTAGCATGCCTCCCTCTCCTGGTTACAAACATTGCTTTTAGCTGCATAGAAGAAAGGTGCCCCACTAATGCCAAAAACTACTAGCCAATCATGTGACTAGAATCCCTAACAGCAGGGAAAGAGAGGGCTGTGCTTTTATGGGCAGTCACTAGAGGTCTCCTGCAGTCTGAAGCTGCAGCTACTACACGGAGTCTCAAGTTCAAAGGCCAGCGCGAGGATTTGCTGTCGAGAGTTGTCTTACAGATTCAAGAATAAACTGAACTGTGATCCTCTGAAAGAACACAGACTGGGTTTTTGGACCATTCCACCTACTCGAGGACTCTGGTCAGGAGTTCGGTGAAAGGACCAATGCTCATGAGGGCCCTACGGTTTCAGGCCAGAGATGCTGATCAGGAGTTGGGTGAGGGGAGCTAGTGCTCCTGGGGTCCCTCGGGCATTTGCCCTGGCCTGCTGGTTATTAGCCGTAAGGGAGGGAGGCAGGCCATTTCTCACGAAGGAACTCGGGCATCCGCTAAGGGATGCCGGTCAGGATTTGGGTGAGCAGAGCCACTATTCATGAAGGTCCTCAGGTATCCGTGAAGGGATGCAGGTGTGGAGTTAAGTTAGGGGGACCAGTGCTCATGGGGGCCCTCTAGCATCCACCAAGGGATGCTGGGTAGGAGTCGGGTGAGGGGACCGGTACACCTCAGTTTGGACGCAGCAATGTGCTAAAATCAGTCTTTTTTTATTTTTTATTTTTTTATATTTCATTTTATTAACACAAGGCATTTCAATAAGTGCTCGGTACAGAGAGAAACATTTCAACACATCATTACATCATAACAATAATACTTTGAAGGATACGAGAAGAAAGGAGGGGGGGGGGGTCGTAATTCCTATACATGCGGGTCACTGGGATGTCGACATATCCGGCATTGAGTCAACTGGAGGTACACAAATCTCCCCCCTATATCGATTCCAAAGTCCCCAAACAGTTGTCCATTTGCGAGGTCGGTCCCTTGCCAAATAAAGTTTTCTCCCGGAACATGCACCAGTCCATACTTTCTTTCCATTCCTCAAGCGTAGGTGATTTTTGGGACCCTCACTGCTGTGCTATATTTCGTTTTGCTATCATAGCCCCCAGAGCGACCCACCTAGTCTGTGCTGTGTTTAGGTCTGTAGGTTCCCAAACATTAAGGAGGCATCTCCTTGCCTCTGGTGACACCGCTACCCCTAGTACCTCCCGCATAACATCATGTATTGCCCTCCAATAATCCACCATATAACGACATTCCCAGAGGACATGGAGGAACGTGCCGAGTTGGCCACAACCTCGCCTGCACAAACCGTCTTCAGATAGCCCCATCCGGACCAAGCGTGGGCCAGTGACATAAACCATATGTAGTATTTTCAACTGGACTAGGCGCAATCGTGCCGGGATCGCAACCTCTCTTGGGAGGACACAGTCGATTGCCAGTCCTCGTCATCTAGCTCAATACCATCCCTCATCCATTTATCTCTCAATTCTTACAGGAGGTCCGCTCTATGATTGATCAACTTCCTATAAATGAGGGAAATAGTTTTCTCTGGCAGATGACCGTCTAATATTCTATCTACCAATGGCGAGGCCTCTGGCATATCCATCTCCTTTGGCAACGCCGCTCGCAGTGCATGTTGGACCTGCGCATAGCGGAAATATTCTGTCTCATTCGATTCAAACTCTGTTTGTAATTCGGCAAATGACTTAATCCTGCCCTTGACCCAGATATCACCAATCCTAGCTATCCCTATTAAATTCCACTTATCGAAACCTTTCGTGTTCCAGAGTTTACCTAGGCATTCCGAATCAAATAATGGAGTGGCCAGCGTGAGGCGGCCTTTCCATACTAAAATCAGCCTTGACCCTTTTCCAATGGGAACAGTCCTCCCTGATCCGGAACACAAGCCGCACAGGACCAGGGTCGCCCTAGTTGGAGCTCATCAGCCAGGTATAACTTGGTTGCTTTGTGTTCCGGTCTGGGGAGGACCTGGATTGGCAGTTTGGGCTGGACTGTCCTATTGGAGCAGGGTCAAGGCTGAGTTGCATATGAAAAAGAAGGTGGTATGGTGGGCAAAATAGCAATGTACTGGGCTGGAGCCCTACTAAATACCAATGGCTGAGACTAATGTAGGCATTCCATCCATCAGGTTTTGTATATGTCCCCCTGCTTCTACCCCACCACCACCCCGACGGTGACCCCGTCTGACCCTAAAGCACTGGTAATTTCTGAATGACTTGTATCCAGTAAGACGCCAACGTCCCCTGTAATAAGCAGTTGGATTTTTGTTCAAGTATGCCTTTGGTCTGCCTCGGACACAGTCTCCTGGAACCAGGCGTGAACCGAGAGGAAACATGCGGTGTAGGTGGTGGTGTGTTGTTTTTTTTGGTATGATTTCGTTCCGTTTGTAGTAGGGTGGGGCATTTTCATTGATGGCACGATCTGTTTGTAGGCACTGGTTTTAAGGGGTTGAATAGAATATTATGCTTAAACGGGCACATGCCGATTTATTTGTTGCATGGCAGAACATTGTACATATAACTGGCCTGCTTTTAATAAGCCATTTACGAACTTAAACCTACGTTTGTATTTTTTTTTTTTTTAATGGCTTCGTGTAAGCATGACCGCAACCCACGCAAGGGTGTCGTGTAGGTGTAAACGATGTTACTATTGTATAATTGTACGCCACAACTCTGCACAATTAGGCAATAGTAAATTCTTTGCAAAGAGTGTTGAGTAGAAGGAGGCTCGGAGCGTGGCTTGTCTTAAAAGTTGGTGAACACTTGCACAGACTCCTCTGAACCCCCCTCACCCCCACTTCATCCTGCACACGGTTCGAGGTTTACTCCAGCAAAGAGCTCAATCCATTCAATGATATAGGTTTCATTAAAAATGTTTGAAGCTTTACCTACTTATTGATGTTATCGACATCTCCGTTAGTCTTTCCTTAGGTGAAGATAGCCATGCATCGCAAAGAGGGTGGTGAAATTATTTAAACAAAACCGGTCTAGCTACAACCCGAAACTCCTGTCCCACTTATCAAAGCCTTGAAGTGAAGTTACGAATTATATAATTCTACTAATGCTACTTTTTAAAGTAGCAGCAGCAACTTCTCAAATCTTCTCACTAGGGACCTCTAGGACCAGCTTGCGGTATTTTACGCAGACATGTAGTGCTGGTGTCTTGCTCACTACAGACCTCTAGGAGTAGCTTGCGGGACTGCAATGTTGGTTCCTGGCTCACTGCCAAGCATTTACAATGCAATAGGCCTGGCATTACTGAAAGTTTGAGGTATTGGTGTTGCATTATTATTTGCAACACCAATACCTCAAACTATCAGTAATACAAGACCTACTGCATTGCAAATACTTGTTTTAATGTAACGGAAGTTTCTCAAATACGAGGTACTGCATTTGGAACAGTTAAAATAATCGGGTAGGACGGGGACCAGAATTCAGAATCCAGGATGTGCCATAGAGGGGCTGGATACATGTAAATGGGCCTACCTTGGGTAGCACACTGCATAGAAAGTGTTTTTAATTTTTTTCTTTAAATGTTATTTACAATATTTCATATTACCATTTCAGGCTCAAGGGCACATTGTTTTCCCACAATCACAAGGTTTTAGGTGAGGCACTGAAGGTAGGATTAGAACCCAGGTGGCCAGGTGTTGTGCTAAGCAATTTCAACCACACCTCGCCCCTTGCAACATTCTCTGTTTGGAGTGTTTTTTGACATAGTTGGTTCGGTGCTGCCTCAGCTTCTCAGGGCAGCATCCAGAAGAAACTGGTAAAAGAACAGTCTGCTCATGCCCAGTACATTTTGACCTGGCCCTTACAATTCACGTTAAAAGTCGCCTTTGTAGGCTTCATTTACCCACGGCATCTCTTCTGCTTCACGTCTACGTTTTTAGAATAACCCAGACAGTCCTTTTCTTTCCCCTGGATTGACTTCCCAATACCTCGGTAAACAATGTTATTCAAAATGGGGCTGGAAAAACTTACCCCGGGATCCCATACATTTGGGCTAAAAAGATGGCAGAAGAAATGGGTCAGTCTCGAGGAACAGTCTAAAAGTAATTCTTACATTTTTTTTTAAACAAACATGCCCCTAAGGAAATTTGAACAAGGACAAATATAACATCTGTTCTCGTTAATCTAATTGGTCACAAACAGCATTTTAAACTATCTTGATGGGTTTAGGCACCTGCTTAAGATATCTTTGTGTGCCCAGGAATTTTCAGAGTATAACATGAGTAAGGTAACTCGGGCGGTTAATGCATTTACTGTAGAGATACGTGTGCAGTCTAGTCGCAGGTTTGACTACTCGTCATATAACATGGGGGGTGAGGGGGGAGGTCGCCTGCAAAGCACAAAGGTGTAGGTCACAGACTTTAATTGGATGTAGTTAGCTTAGCGAGTTACTACTTTTGTTGCAGAGACCCTCTTTACCTTCAGGTCAGAAGGTACAATTATTTGATGTGCATTACAGCTAGTGAGTTAAGAACTGGTAGCAAGGAGCAGCATACAGTCTGACACATTTGTACTTGGCCGTTGCAGGTAAGCATGGTGGGGGGTGGAGAGTTGACAGACAGGATAGGGAAAATAAATAAAACCACTTCCCTTGCGCTCGCCGCATCGCCGATGCAGCGAGGGCAAGGTAAGTGTTTTCATTTACTTTATTTTCCCTATCCCGGCCCCACCGTACTTACCTGCACCGGCTGCAATTGGTGTGCAGGATATCTCTAGCATTAACCTAACTAAAAGGCAGCAGATTTATGTAAAGTGTCAAAGATAAGCATAAAGTCAAGGAGTGATAGGAGAGGTAGCTGGTTTGTGGACTTTTAATGCACTGTGATGTTGTGTTCTTTAGAGTGGTTACTTTTTTTTTCTCTCATTATTTTTACTTTGCCAAAAAAGAATTACTTTGAATTCTAATAAACTCTTCTTGTAAGTGCTGTGTTTATGGTTACTAGTGCACTTAGAATGATGCTTCTGACATTTTTACAGTCCATGTATGGCTTTCATCCAGATTGAAAAGTAAAAAAGAACTGCGTACAAATCAGTTTATCTCCAAAGAACATGTAAATCGGAAAAGTGAGTGTCTTTATTTCCTGGATGGTGTTGGCATCAAGGTTTTATGCCCCAGTTAGCTCCCAGCCAGTATGAGCCTTGAACAAAAGAGTGCTGATGTCCCATTAAGTGAACCATTTGTGTTGTGTCTGGCTGGAACTGAACATAAAGGACACAAAGCGCGGACTCCACTTACTTTGTCTTGTCAGAAAATTGCACATGGGTATGTTTAGCATGTTTTACTGGTCTCTTCGTCCAGGATTTTAGCTCAGATGTAGTTGCCAGAGCCGGTTTCCAGCTGAATTCCCCTCTTCATCAGGACGGGGGTTGCCGCCTCGCGTTGAATAATGGCCATTATTCAACGCGAGGCGGCTTCGGGGCGGATTGACTCTGTTCACGACGGTGGATTTCTATGACCACTCGTCCACGCACGGCGGGACTTTTGCGAGTGACTGGACCCCTGGCGTAATTGAAACGCGTACATCGCATCATCCACTATCTGTAGGACGCCATACACCAACATTTTATGACCTGGAGAAAATCTTCCATTTGAGAGCGTCCTCAACCTCATCCATCTTGGAGACGAGCAACCCCTGGTTGCCTGCCCCAACCCCCGTCCTGATGAAGACCCCGATGCAAGGTTTCTACTAATACCTGCAAACAATAGAGGGTCGCAACGTCGACAGCCAATATGTTCTTTCAGCTTCACCCCATGACTTGAACATTCATTGTAATATGTGGAGCATGATTAATTTGAATTGATGTATTGAACCTATGGTCTTTCGTTGTGTTCACGATTGGACTTTGATATATAGTACAGTGAGGCCGCTTGGCCGTTTTTTACATTGTCACCATCCTATACCCACACTTCCTTGCACCTTATCACCCCCCTCTCCCCCCCGCCCCCCTGGGGCACTATGAAATATCTGTGATTTTGTACTCAAATTTATGACAACTTGAATATACCTACATTGTGAATAAATAACAATGCAGGCTAATTGAATTTTCTTTTATTATCTCATTTTGTGAAATTGTTTCTCCTTGCTGGGACCCCCCTTTCTCAGTACTTCCTATGGAAAGAGCAGCAATTTACGAGCCTTCGCATTTGCCAGAAGGCCATCCATGGCAAAGGCCTTTCATCTTTGTTTTTTTTCACATTTTTACACTTCTAGATGCTCCTGGACGCCATTTCCAGGTTTCTCTGTATCTGGAAAATGTGCATAGTACGCCTGTTTGGTCACATGCTTTCATATGTCTGCTAAACGCAGGGCCCAAATTTACCGATGTATTGCGGTGACTTCACTCGGGATCTTCTAAGAATACAGGAGTATTTTACTTACTCTTACTAATTACTTCAAGAATAAGTTGCACCTACTCCCAACTCTTTGTATTTGTTATACTGATTGTATAGTGCACTAATCACCCGAGACAGTATCCAGGCTTCGTGCCCAGGGTTTTTTTTTTTAATTTAATTTTGCTTTTATAAGCGTGCCAATGACTTCCCCCAACCACGAACATAAAATTAATTGTAAGGCTCTGAGCGCCTTACCGCTTTCCTGCCTTGAACAGACTAACCCACCTGACCGTCTGAAAACATTATTATTTACTTCTGGTCTCTGATTTTCTTAACTGATCTTTTGCTCACTCAAGGACACTCTTTGGGGTGATCACACATCATCCCATATTTTGAAGGCCTCTTGGCGTTGCAGACTTTCTGTGACCTTTTGTAACCTCATTGGCTAGGTGGCCTCTCATTGGCCAGCTCTGAATGTCCTTTTAGGCACACTCAAAAATGCCTTCTTCTCTTTATTTACATGCTGCGTGTTTTCCACCTTGTGCGGCTCGGTGAGATATATAATATTTATATACACCGGGCTCCTGCGGCCTGCTCGTGAGTCCCACTGACGCACCACATCTACGCATGAACGTGCTGGTGCTTGCCAAATTCATTCATAACTCCTCGAGCAGACCTCTGTGGTGGCAGGGTGCCAGCGTACCGTGTGGGCCAGAAGCCCTCCGTGAAATGTCAGGTTGGGAACGCGTCGCCCCCGCCGAGGCGCCTGCGTCATTTCCCCAGCTGCCGTGAAGTAGATCTAAGAATATATAGAAACGTGCAAAACTGCCGTTACCTCAGGAGCCTTTAAAGTAAAGAAAGTGATGCGCGGGGGCAGTGTTACTGTTCTTCTGTGATGCTGAGAAAGTCGTCGCATCCTACAAGCTGAGATGTTGTTAATGTATCGTTTGAGAATTCAAGCGCTGCGTAATGGCTAGCCTTTTTGCTCTTCCATAGTTTTCAAACATATTTTTCCACATATGTTACATTCTACCTAGTTGCCTTACCATAAATTGTTTCCTGTTACGTTTCACCAAGCTTGCAAGCATCCAGTTCAGTGTTTGCACCTGCCACAAACCTACTTTAATTTCCCTTTTCAGATACTTTTCACAATGTTTGACACCAAGCGTCCTGTAGGCTTTCTTGAGCTAATATGTGATTTCCTTTCTACTGAGCGCCATTTTTTTTGCGTGCAGTAAGGTCCCTGTGTGACGAGTACTATTTATTGAACGTCACCCGTGTGCAGATAGTGTCACTCTGCACCAGCGCCTTGCCAAAGTGCTACCACTTACTGAAGATAGGCTCCCCTTCGAGAGATGAGTTCACTGGCCTGCATGGTCTTGTCCTCCCCTGACCCCCCACCCCCTCCCCCCGCTGCACATCCCCATAGTACCTCTCCAGTTCTGTGAATTAACTTGCGTTTGGTAGAGTCCTAATATAAATTGAGGTCTTCATTTCCATTTAATGGAGCAAATAGACAGCTGTGAGCAATATGCTACAGATTCTGATTAATAGAAGTATAATTAAGGCTCCCTGTTTACCGTTTTTACTGATTTTTACAGATAAATGCAGACAGAAAACCATGAATTTTCCTGACAGTATTAATTTTAAAATGTGGATAAAAACGGAAATTGGGTTGTTGTTGAGTGATTCTAAATGCTGTCAATCATGACTGCCTGGCGAATAGCAGTGCATATTGACAGGCAAGAGGACTAAAAAAATATAGGGATTTTAGTAAAGAGCCTTAAACAGCAGTACATTTGCACTACCTTGATACAAAATGTACATATTTTCTTACAAGTGTATATTTTACCATCTGAGTGTGTATGTATCATTGAAACCTGTCAGGCGTTCAGGTACGAGTGCACATTAACTGGTTAAATAACTGCAGAAATATACAAATTTCAGCTTCATTTTTTCACAAAACCTAAAATAGATATCGATAAATACAGGTAAAATTATCAAAAATTAAATATGGATAAATACAGACAGAAATGTCAAAATATAAATACCACAAAACCGGGAGCCCTAATTATAATCTGCACAGATTTAGGGTAACAGATAATTTGTACCCAGTGATTGGGGGGGGAGGGGGTGATTTGATTTTTCTTCACCTGGATGTTTAGGTTTTGGAGTACAGATATAGAAGGGTCTAAGGGGAAAGGAGGGTGACCATGCGAAATGCTTGAAGCCCCCATAAAGTCAGAGGGAGATCTGTGGTAAATGTCATTAAAAATAAAAAAAAGCCCTTATTGTTAAGGATTGTTAGAAAGAAATGCAAAAGGCAGATTAAGTCAGGATAGCAACTTGTTTTGTAAACTGGTGTTGCAAAAGATGGTGTCTGCTGAAAAAAGCATTGCTCATGAAAGCGGGTTGTCTTCATCCAACCTCTTTGCGGGGCTCAGTCTGTTGAACAGATAAGAATATATATTAGTGGTGTAAAATGGAGTATGGTAAAATTGTAGAGCATATTGTAAAACTAAGGCCATCTGGCCCTAAAGCCCAAGAGACTTGAGTAATCCGATCCGAAAGCATCTGCACGAGGGCGGTAGGAGTCCTACTTAGTTCCAGCGCTAAACAAGGGTATCTTGAGCGTCTGTTTTTGCCAAGAACAGAGTTGGTTTCCCTGACGATTAGACTTTCACGAGTGGCCGAGAACTCTAGACTTCTGCAGCAGTTGCATTTGAGGGACCTTGGTTTGTTTTGGCTGTATTTTAACATGTGGTAATAGACAGAACCGCTGGTTTACTAGTCTAGTTCAAGTCCCTGCACCAATTGCCTCCTTTCCATGCGGTCTCTGAGCTGCTAGATTTGTTAAGACCAATTGCCCGATCTAGTGGCAGCTGCCCCTCTTGAACATGTCACTCAGAGGGGCTTCATTAAAGGAATGGCTCCAGTTCAGGGGCTTTCATGCTGGATAGGGGACACCATTGTTTTAGCAATTGGTGGATGCTGGCACTGCCTGCCATTAAAATGTGGCTCTTCGTTTGTGGTTGGGCACTTCTACAGTGTGATGCTCTGTGGAGTCATATTACACTTGCATGTGAACTTTATATGAAGACTTGGTCACCTGAGGCCTTGCTTGGAGGGAAGAATCAAATGCTGCGGAGGGGTGTGCCCTCGCCCTCTGTGATCATCTAATTATGCCATAGACCTTCGGTAGGTACAGATCCTTCTCTGAATATTAAGCAGATATTTTGTACTTTCCAAATATGCTGAAACTAAAGGCCTATCATCAACCTAGTCCAATGTCACTCTGCGTTTTTGTATGATGATACACAATGGTAGATTGGCTCAGGACAGGAGTAATGTGCAGCGTAAAAGATAACGTTGTAGTTCGTTTTTATAATCGAATGAAGTGGAAAGAGGTGAGCTGGTCCGTTAAAACGCTTGAGAATGCGGTACAAGGGTCCTTTAAATTATGTAGTACCTCTCAGATATCTCCTATGGTTTAGATCATGTAATGGAAATTTCTTACTAGTCTCCTGTTATTGCCACAGTTTGACTTCACCAAATGAAGCACCCAGTTCATCACCTGGAGAAGAGTACTGCGATTGTGACATTCGCAGTACCGGCTGAGGGGGTGCGGTTATTGCTTGTTTTTAGCGTGCTAGAGTAAAGCTATTTTTTTTTATTTTATTTTATTTTTTTTTTTTTTATATATATCTAGATTTTTTTTTTAATTGGTGCCTTAACCTGCACAGAAGGGCAGTGAATCCACTACCAGCCTCTACAAAGAAATAACATCACTGACTTTTCAGCTACCAATAATTCCGCTACTTTTTTTACAATGTGGCAAATAATAAAAAATGTTAAGGCCATTGCACTTTTTTAGGCAGTGCGTGATACCTTATGTAACATAGTTCAGGCTGTTAGTAAAAGTGCACCAAAAGATTATTCGAGGATGGGAGATACACTAGTGTTAAGGGAAAAGTCTACATACTTTTGCTATATATATATATATATTTAATATTTGTTCCAATCCTGCTTCCGAGATCAAAGAAACAGGCACTGACTCCGTGGGATGTGGATCAAAGAAAAGAATTTATTCCAGCGTTTCGGCAGACGAGTACGCCCTGCTCAGTACATATTTTTAATATATATAAATATTACGGTGTGATCAGTATTATGGTTGTCCTTCCTGAATTGTGGTCTGAAGCTTTTAACCATATTCATATTTTACCCAATGAGAAACCTTTGGACATGAGGAGATTTAAATGTCCACTCATCAATCAATCAATCAAAGCATTTATATAGCGCACTACTCACCCAGAGGGTCTCAAGGCGCTAGGGGAGGGGGGTCCGCTACTGCTCGAACAGCCAGGTCTTGAGTTGCTTCCTGAAGGCGAGGTGGTCCTGGGTCAGGCGGAGGTGGGTCGGGAGGGAGTTCCATGTCTTGGCGGCGAGGTAGGAGAAGGACCGTCCCCCTGTGGTGGCTCTTTGGATGCGGGCGAGGGCGTGGCCGGTCGATCGGAGCTGGCGTTTGGGAGCATAGAAGTTGAGGCGACTGTTGAGGTACCCTGGGCCTTGGTTGTGTAGGGCTTTGTGTGCGTGGGTGAGGAGACGGAAGGTGATTCTCTTGTTGACCGGGAGCCAGTGCAGGTCTCTCAGGTGTCCAGAGATGTGGCTGCGACGGAGGATGTCCAGGATGAGTCGTGCTGAGGCGTTCTGGATCCGCTGGAGTCTCTTCTGGAGTTTGGCGGTGGTTCCGGCGTAGAGGGAGTTGCCGTAGTCCAGGCGGCTGGTGACGAGGGCCTGGGTGACCGTCTTCCTGGTCTCGGTGGGGATCCACCGGAAAATCTTGCGTAGCATGCGCAGGATGTTGAAGCACGGCGAGGAGACGGCGTTGACTTGTCTGGTCATGGAGAGGGAGGAGTCCAGGATGAATCCCAGGTTGCGTGCGTGGTCTGTTGGTTTGGGTGCGCTGCCTAGGGCGGGGGGCCACCAGGAGTCGTCCCAGGTGGAGGGTGAGGATCCCAGGATGAGGACTTCCGTCTTGTCCGAGTTCAGTTTCAGGCGGCTGTTCTTCATCCATTCGGCTACCTCTTTCATCCCTTCGTGAAGGTTGGCTCTGGCGGTGGCGGGGTTGTTGGTGAGGGAGAGGATCAGCTTGGTGTCATCGGCGTAGGAGGTGATGTTGAGGTTGTGCTGGCGTGCGATGGCTGCGAGGGGGCTCATGTAGACGTTGAAGAGGGTAGGGCTGAGCGAGGAGCCTTGGGGAACGCCGCAGATGACTTCGGTGGCTTCAGATCTGAACAGGGGGAGGCGGACTCTCTGTGTCCTTCTGGCGAGGAAGGAGGTGATCCACTCCAGTGCCTTCTCCTGGATTCCGACGTTGCTGAGACGCTGTACTAGTGTACGGTGGCAGACAGTGTCGAAGGCCGCGGAGAGGTCTAGGAGAATGAGGGCTGCTGTTTCTCTGTTGTCGAGCAGTGCTCGGATGTCATCGGTGGCTGCGATCAGGGCGGTCTCGGTGCTGTGGTTGGCCCGGAATCCAGACTGCGAGAGGTCGAGGGATCCGTTCGTCTCGAGGAAGGCGGCCAGCTGCTTGTTGACGGTCTTCTCGATGACTTTTGCAGGGAACGGGAGCAGCGAGATGGGGCGATAGTTCTTGAGGTCGGTGGGGTCGGCTGATGGCTTCTTTAGAAGAGCGCTGAGTTCGGCGTGCTTCCAGCTCTCCGGGAAGGTAGCGGTGTCGAAGGAGGTGTTGATGATGTCCCGCAGGTGGGGTGCGATGACAGCGTCGGCCTTGTTGAAGACGTGGTGGGGGCAGGGGTCGGTCTGAGATCCGGAGTGGATGGAGTTCATCGTGCGGACGGTGTCTTCGGTGCTGATCGGGGTCCAGGCGCGGAGGGTGGTGGTGGGGGGCGGTGGTTCGGTCATGGCGTGCGTTGGTTGAGTGCTGAAGCTGTTGTGTATGTCCGCGATCTTGTTGTGGAAGTAGGAGGCGAGGGAGTTGCAGAGGTCTTGCGAAGGGGTGATGTCGTTGTTTCCGGCGTTGGGGTTGGAGAGCTCATCCAAGCATCTTAAGTAAAAGCCGTGCAGAGGTACCCACAAAAATCTAAAGAACATTATCATTGTCTAGCTCTACGAGTGACTCTTTCTAGACATTCCACTGTTGCGCATTTTTGTAATACCAGTACCCTCAAATATCAATTTGTAGATGTTGTGAGGATATTAGTGGCATTAGGCTAATTTTTAACTAAATGTAGTCGTAATTCAAATATTTTTGTGCTGTTTTTGAAAGACGATACTTAAAAAGTCCAGAGGGCTTTCTCAACCATGACATTATTTTGTTGGTTAAGGGAAAAAAGTAACAAGCATTGGCAAAGCCAGTAAATCTCCTATGCAATAGCTATCTGCTTTGCCAATATGTTTTAGCAATGTTGTACACCAGCGTGGCTGCTGTTCTGCTTGGCTAAACGTTACTGGGTGTAAAGGAGAGTGTCATAGTGTCGTGGAGTGCTATAGAGTGGTGTAGAATTGAGTGGGGTGGAGTAGTGTGTTGTTCAGTGGAAGGGCGTAGAGTGGAGTAGTGTGTCAGAATGGAGTAGTGTGGAGCAGAGTGGAGTGGCATAGAGGGATTGCGTAGAGCGATGTAGAGCGGAGTAGCGTTGAGTAGTGTAGTAGAGTGGAATGGCATAGATTGGATTAAAGTGTTGTGGAGTGGCATAGAGTGAAGTGGAGTGATGCAGAATGGAGCAGTGGAGTTGTGTCTTGAAGTAAAGTGGCGTAGAGGGAGTTATGTAGAGAGTCGTACAGTGGGAAAGATTGGAAGAAAGTGCCAGAGTGGAGTCGAGTTTAATGGAGTAGACATTCCTAGAGTGCAGTAGAGCGTTGTAGAATGGACTAGATCGCTGTGACATAGAGTGGTGAAGAGTGAAGTGTCATAGAGGTGAGTGGTGCCAAGATGTAGAGTGGCCTGGAGTGCAGTGGTGCAGAATAGATTAGAGTCACATAGAGTAGAGTGATACAGAGTAGTGTGGCGTAGAGTTGTGGTGCAGAGTAGAGTGCAGTGGCATTGAGAGCAGTGGTGCAGAGCAGAGTGGCGTCTAGTTCAGTAGCGGTTAGTACGGTCTTGCAGAGTCGTGGCATAGAGTGCATTGGCTTAGAGCAGAGTACAGTGGTGTATAGAGTGCATTGGCGTAGAGGTGTAGAGTGCACTGGTGCAGGGTGAAGTGGCATAGAACAGTTTTGCAGAGTATTGTAGAGTGCATTGGTGTAGAGTAAAGTGATGTAGAGTGCAATGGAATAGAGTGTAGTGGCGTAAAGTGTTGTAGAGTATGGTGGTGTGCAGAGTAGATAGTATAGTGCAGTAATGCAGTTTGAAGTGGTGCAGAGTAGAGTACAGTGGTGTGGCATGGCTTGGAGTGGGATAATGTGGCGTATGCATGGTAGCGCACTGCCATTCCAGACAACAGATCTTCATTTGGATTGATCATTACATTTGCACAGACATACAGTTTTACTGATAAAAGTATACAGCGCACAAACGATAATGTGTGGAAATGCCATCACCTCCTAGTGTATTGATGTTTTGATCGTATTCAAATATGTTTTCATCACACTTCAAAATTACCCAAAAAAGTGCTTAATTTCAGCATTCTGATGTATTTTGAAATATCAGCTCGGTTTATTAGACATTTAAATTTTGTTTGGTGCTAGCAAAAAAATAAATATCGTACAGCACACCCGGAGTAGCTAGCATGATTGTCACATAAATTCCCTGTCTTTGAATGAACAGCAAATGTGACAAGACAAGAACGAGATATATTCTTCCACCAGTACTAAATTTATGTAAATAGTGTTTGTGAAGGGAATAGACAAACTCAAGCTGGACAGCCTAAAACAAAGGCAGCAAAAAGAAAGCAAGCAAATGTGAGTTACAAAGTCAATGTTAACCAACGTGGGGAATGCATTCCTAGGGAAGCTTTCCCAATGTTGCCAAGATGTGGCTAGCAAACCAGACAGCCCTGCTGTCTGGTAGGCTTCATAATAATAATGTAGTGGTGCATTTTTTCATTAAACTTACTGTTGTGTGTAACCTGCCATGCCGAGAGTACAACAAAGTGATGGAAGGAATACTTGGATTTATGCCAGCCCCAGCTCTCCCAGCTCCATTTAGTTCCATCACTTTTCACTCACACTGCCTCTCTAGGCGGAGACTAGCCCGGTTACTGCACCCGAAGGCCGAACTGTCAGGCCAGACCCCTCCAGATGGATGTACAAGCAATCCCAGACTTGTTTAAGCCTACTAAGGCGTCACCAGTGAGGCATAGATAGAAACCTGTGTTGAGTAGGTGGCCCACGTCTGCACATAAATGTCACACTCGGGGTGTATTCTGCAACAAACAGCAAAGTGATGTAAGAGATGGGTGAATCGATCTCTGCTACTGATGGCAGAAGTTCACTCAGTAATTTTTCAGCCTCTGTCAGTCTGGGCAAAGAACAGCCATATGCAGACGGGCCTGAGTGCTACACCAGTAGCAGCTGTCCAGGCCGAACTACCAAACCAGGTTCCCTCCAGTCCAGTTCTTCGGTATAACCCGCAAAATCTATGACTTGTGTATATTTACATGAATATTAATAGGATGTTTGTGAATCAATACGCCCCTTAACACATCTGCATTTTGCAGTACTGGGCTCCTGTATAAATGAGTTGCTCTGATCAGGGCTGCTTGTAGTAAGCAGAAAGTACAAGTAGTCCTACTCCACATCACTGTACTCTACAACCGTCTTCTCCACTCAACGCAACCTCCTCTACGCCACTCCGCTCTATACCACTGAATGACACTCTACTCCATTCTGACACGCTACTCCACTCTATGCCCTTCAACTCAGCGATACTCCACAACACTCTACTCCATGCCACTCTACTTTACACCCACTAACTTTTAACCATGCAGAACAGCAGCCACACTGGTGTATAACATTGCTAAAATATGTTGGCAAAGTAAATAGTGCTTGCATAAGATACCTATTGGCTTTGCCAATGCTTGTTACTTTTCCCCTTTAACCAATAAAATATTTTCTTGGTTGCGAAAGCCCTTTGGACTTTTTAAGTTTCCCCTTTCAAAAAACACCAAAATATTTGTAATGACTAATTTTAGTTAAAAATCATCGTAAGCTCCTGTAGTTCTCAGCATGCTTCTGAGCAGCTGTCCTCTGCGGAGTGTGCAGGGTGAGACCAGGTATGCTACCTAGAAGGACTATATGGTTTTCTCTTCTTCCCTCTTTCACTCTCTAAATCGCTCATTCTCTCACTAAAATTGGAAAAATAGAAGCACCGAAATCTGAGGTTTAAAAAAAAGTCCATGTCTTTCAACTAGTTGCAGTCATGCTTCTCTTAAAACTAGTCCTGTCCTTAATCATTCATCATGTATGTAGTAATCCAAGTGGCAGTGTGTTTTTGAGCGAGTTATTCTTGGTGACAAGCGCAGTGATCACTGAATTTGGAAATATTTTTCTCAAGGTATATTGCAGACTAAAATGTCCAGGGCTTTTAGGTTTACCAATCCGCACGTCTTTGTGGCTCTCTTAAACTGCGGGATACCGTGGGCTTTAAACCACCTCTGGCCGGCCTGACCAGGTCTGGAGATCAAGAAATAGCTTGTCTGAGAGATAGCTGCAACAGAGATAACAACTGAGCAAGGTGCTTGGACCTCTACACACGCTGTTTTTACAACTAGTCTCTCTGTGCCTCTTGTGTCTATGCCTTTTTAGGTCGAGGACCGGAAATGCTGGCTTGCCAGCTTCCGGGAGGAGATCTTAGTAGGGCTGAAGAACCCGCCTCCCTGCCCTGTCTCTCCTCCATTGGCTAGCTTCCTAAACGGAGGCCAGCCATTGGAGGAGAGAGCCGTCCCTCCAAAGAAGCTCCGTCTTTTTCGGATTTGGGGGCGTAAGTTTTGCTGTTCTTTAGACAGTGACGTCGTCCGTCACTCAGGACAGCAAAACCACGCCCCCGAATCCGAAAATTTTCAGAAGCTTTTGGCAGCCATTGTTGCCTGTCCACCGCCGAGTCTTCAAGTGCAGAGAGCCTCCTCCTCGAGTCGCCCGCGAGCCTGAAGGCAGCACCGCAGTGAAGGTGAGCCGTTTTCCTGCAGAGCTGTGGTGCATGCACTGTTTAACATATAGACTAACTAGGGCTGGTATCAATTGTTTTATGAAAACCAGACCTACTGGTTTTGACACCGCTTGCTTTCTATTTCAGTAAGATAAGGGATAAGTCCATTCTGAATCGTAAGCGGTCTAACCCTTGGTTTATCGTGATGTAAACGAAAAGACACAGGTCCACCACACCGCAGTGGCGTAGCTCGAACAGTTGCCGCCCGTCCCCGCTGCCGTATGTAAGCTGAGCGGAGGGGGGGGTTGGCCGCGATGCTGCAGATAAACTTGTGCCGCCTTAGGGCGGACCCCCGCCCCCCCTTCCCGCTACACACCACACAGGAAAAACATCTGCGTGTTGTATTGTACGGTTCAGGTCCACGACGACTGAACAAGACAAACCGGCACTGGGGCAGGGCAGAAAGTCGAAGGCTGTTAACGTGTCCTTGTGTAATGTAACTAGTGCTCATGCAAAGCACACCAATACCTTCGCGGCTTCGAGCTATATAAAATTGCAAAGATTAAAAAAAAAAGTTTTACAATTAGAACACACCAATTCAGCAAGGGCGTAACACTCCGTCCCTGGGGTGCGGAGGGAGAGGGTTGGTGGAGGGATCGAAAAATTCAGGGACCTTCCAAGCCTGGGGTGGGGAGTTAGATTGGAGTCAGCACAAGACCAAATAAATACATGTGATACATGTAGAAGTGTGGCTCAGTGGTTAGAGGCGGCAGACCCGGAAGCTGAGATCGGCCGTGGACCATGGTTCGAATCCCTGCCTTGGCGGGTCTCGGGCTCAAAAATTCCACGGACTCGACAATTCTCGCTCCGGTGCCTACTCGACTCACGGGGTCACACTCTGCGACTCTGGGCAATAGCTTGCTTAATCTCCACTACGGCCCCTCGCGGCGGGATGCCTGGCTTTCACCTTGTGGATACCCTGCCGGGGTATCTCACAAGGGAATACCAGGACGGGTTCCCTAAGCAAGCGCTTAGATACCGTGTCGGTGATTTGCGCTATATAAATACATGTACATTTACATGGGAGAATTAGGTGCCCCTCTTGACATGTTACTTCAGAACAACATTGAATCAAAACCAGACGGTCATTGTGCATTGACCCCCCCCGAAGTTCACGAGCAGTTTCCCTTCCTTGCAGAGTAACCACGCATCGCATCTCTAACATTTCTAGGTCGGAAGATGAAAGTCTCCGTCAGTGCCGCGCGACCGCACGTTTCGCCAAGTTTGGAGAGGGGCGCGCGCTGCGCAACCTAAACTGTCAGGGTGAGTGTGCGACTTTCGTAAAGACAGTCAAACAAGAGATTAAAGATCCACTTTACAACACTCTACATGTTTGTTTTGTCGGCATTGAAGACAGTAGGGAGTCAGACTCTTCGCTTTCAACATCATCTTCTGGGTGAGTGTCCCGCGTGCGGTGTTGTAATGCGTGCATTGGGCGTTTCGTTTATTTCTTGTTATTTTATATAGCGCGGACATGGCTCGAAGGCATCGGGGCGCTTTCCAACAGTAGCATACTACAAGGGTACAGCAAGTTACATCTACAGTAACTACGTTCAGACATACTGCCTCGGCAGCTGCGACCAGATGTTTACTGTGTTGCCAGGTAGTTGTGTCCTTTGTGTGTGGGGGGCGGGGGGGTTGGGGTATGAGAGTCTGTTTTTGAGGGACATTGTTTTTGTGTGCATACCCGCCATGTGACCTCTTGTCACGTGCTCTATCTTTCCCTTTATAGATTTTGCAGCGAGCGGTGGGTTGCATGCCGGGACTTGCAGATTTATATTTAGGACGAGCATAAAAGGAGCGCCAGCATATAAACATTATACCATCAGCACTTGGAAGTGTCTCACATCACATGGCAATGGGCCCCCTGTGATCTGTGTGTGTTTTCATGCGTGTGCTCTGTGTGCAATGTCGGGAGTACCATGTGCTGTCTATGTGGGAGCAAATGTGCCTGTGGCAATAGCGTGCGAAGAACTGCGCGCTGCAAGAGGGGGGCGTAACCAGAGGTGTGAATCTGTTTGTTATGTAGATTAGGAGTGTATTGCGTGTGTGAGGAGAGAGCTTGTGCTATGCATAAGAACAACAGATGTTTGTGTGGTGAGCATGCGAGCTAAGCTGCAGAGTGGCGTCGTGATTACTTGAGCCAGTCCTGGAGTTTTAGACAATTGCATGTTGTATTCCCGGAGTTCTAGTTTATTTTTCATTATTTCAAGTACGTGTTCTAAAATCTCAACATACAACATACAGTGCTGTGAGATATATAAAAAAAAGCATTGCCAACGGTAATCTGGTGTTAATGTGCTAATCTATGCAAATACAAGAATGTGGAATTGAGCTTTTCACGAATTGCAAGAACACATATTTGGCACATTAAAGCCAGGCCTATTGGGTTAACCAAGACTGGGATGTGTGGGGCTGTGTGGGGCTCTGTGTGGCTCTGTGTGTGGCTCTGTGTGTGGCTCTGTGTGTGGCTCTGTGTGTGGCTCTGTGTGTGGCTCTGTGTGTGGCTCTGTGTGTGGCTCTGTGTGTGGCTCTGTGTGTGGCTCTGTGTGTGGCTCTGTGTGTGTGTGTGTGGGGCTCTGTGTGTGTGTGGGGGGGCTCAGTCTGTGTGTGTGTGGGGGGGGGCTCTGTGTGTGTGTGTGTGTGTGTGGCTGTGTGTGTGTGTGTGGGGGGGGGCTCTGTGTGTGTGTGTGGGGCTCTGTGTGTGTATGGCTCTGTGTGTGGGGGGGGCTCTGTGTGTGTGTGTGTGGCTCTGTGTGGGGGGGCTCGGTGTGTGTGGGGGGGCTCTGTGTGTGTGTGTGGGGGGGGGCTCTGTGTGTGTGTGTGGCTTTGTGTGTGTGTGGCTCTGTGTGGGTGTAAATGCAATAGGTCATGCATTTGCGAGCGATTAACCTATTGGCATTGTACATGACAATGCCATGTATTTAACGATTAAGCTATTGGCAATGTAAATGACAATGCAACTTATTTAAGATTAAAAAAAAAAGTCATGAGCAATGCCAATAGCTCTACCTTTGATAATGCCGAGACCATTGCATTGTAAATGCTTGTTGCATTCTGTATCTTTGTAGTGTTGGTGACCTGCAGCACCCCAAGAATGAATAAGCATTTGCAAATTCTTTGCATGCATGGTCCCTTTGAAAGAGCAGATGCAACCAATAGCTGATATTAACTCATTGCTGTGTGTGCTGTTGTGGGCAGAAGAAATGTGAACGACACAACCGAACCAGGGATGAAGAGGGGACGGGTGAAATTTGCTATAAGCATATTATATTTATAATCTCAGTAAAATCTAATGGTCTCTGCTAACACCAGACCAAACTGAGCATTGGCCAAGCCAGTGGTCTGGTGTGGACGACCAGCCTTTTGGCTATGTCGTTGTTTTGTTTTTTGCAAAATGTCATTTTTTTGGTGAAGTTGCAAGACCCGTGTTAAGGTAATTAAAAAAAATAGCTAAAAGCAAATTATTATTTTGCTCAAAATGTACACATTTCCATTGCAGTCCCTTTCATTGAATGGAACTGCTTTGTGTAGAAGCGCTTCTTGTGAAAGGGCAGAATGCCTCTTCAATCATACTGAAGATGGCCTGTGGCTACCCATTGTCCTATGCTCTAAAGAAGAACAATGTGTTTGACACAATGACAAACTGTTGAGGAAGCGTGGCTTAAATCCCTTAAAAGTAAGTGTATTGTACATATAATATTAGTAAAATCAAAAGGTCTTCTCTAATTGTAGACCTAAAAATAGTTCACTGGCATAAGAGGCACAGAAAGAAGCAAGTTTCACACAGATCTCCAGCAAATAGTCCATAATGTAAATGCGCCCTCCCATGTTTGCATGTGTTTGGGAGATTATAGCCAGACACTCTGGCTTTGCTAATGCTTGTTATTTCATTGATGAGCTGTGTCGCAGAAGGGGCAGACCGTGGTTGATTACAGTGTAATTGACAGCGAGGTCTGGAACTCATCATTGTCTGATGCAAAGGTTGTGCAGATAGGATCATTACTGCGTGACTCGAGGTCTGGCTCTCCAGGCAGAATGGTAATTCTAGTATCTAGCTGCTGCGGCGTCCTAAATGTAATCTGATTTGGAGAAAAAAAATGGAGGTCGGTCTTGAGGAGTTCTTTTCTTTCTTTTTTTTAATTTATGTATTTATTTTTGTTCTGTTTTAGTACTTTGCTGCTTGTGTGGAGGTCACCATCCGTATATTATTGTGTGTAAAGTGCATATACCAAAGCCATTTGGTGGTAAATGCAGACCACTGTCAATTGATTACACTTTAATTTGGGGGTTTGAATAAACTTTGACTTGGGTCCCTTTGGGGTGCTCCTCCAAGGACACTCCGGATATTTCCAATTTTGCCTTCTAGTAGTGCAGGCATTCCTTTCTGGCAGCAGTTGGTAACTGCAGGATGTTTTCAGATGCCGGCGGGCAGGATTGGAGAGTTTTTTGGATCTCCTCGAAAGGGCATTACAGTTTGAAAATCAGCCGAGTTGTGTCTGCATTGATCATACCGTTTTAGCCAAAGGATCCAATAATATTGAGGAGTTGTCTCAACTATTGAACTACATTGTAGGTGATGAGGATCCATGAGGGACGCCACAGCTCACCACATTAGACTTAGACCAATAGGCGGGCATCATCAAAGATCACCTGTGACTTCTCAAGAAGTAGGAGAACTACTCCAGAGATTAATTTCCCTTGCCCCTCCCCACCACCAGACTTTTTATTAACATCGAATGATAGACCATGCCACTTGCAGACCAGTCCAAGAGGATGGAACCATCAAATACGCTGATCCATGGATCATTCAATACAGTTACAAGTGCTGTCTCAATGCCCATGGACCGGGCACAAGCCAGTTTGAGCAGCAGCCAATGGATATGCAGTGCTTTTGATGCTCTTGATAATTGAATACCCAATTGGCCTGTCACTTCGCCCCTATTTTAGCCATGGAAAGGAGCAGCAAAGTAGGTCTATAGTTAGATTGCAACTTAGTGTCCTGACTGGGTTTTTTTTTTTTTTTTTTTTTTTTTTTTTTTTTTAAATAAAGGCTTAGTCAGTTTTCTTCTTGTCATTAGGAACTATACCTGAAGACAATGAGCAGTTTAAGATAACCGAAAGTATAGGGGTAACCACAGAAACTGGCTTATTGAACTTTAATCTGGCAAATGTTGCTGGGAAAGCCAAGCTCCATTGACAATAGCGTTTGCAAGGCAAGAGAATCTGAATGCAAGCGATGGTGTCTACTGTGGGCTCTTCCAGAATAGAAAACATTAAAATAATTGTCTTCTTGCTGACTAGAATTGCTTTTGAGAACGTATAATAAAGACTTTGTCAATTTAAAAGGTATTTAATCCCATAACTCTTGAGGGGACAGTGTTTACTAACCTGGTGGCACTGGTTAATTCTTGGATTACCTTAAACGTTGTTTGTGCAGAATTGGAGGAATCGTGAGTTGATTTTCTGTAAAGAGACGTTTTAAACTGATGACGGACGCATTTTTAACGTTTTAGTTGAGATCTAAAAAACTGCTGAGCTTTGATGGAATTAGTTCTTCGCCCTTTCCTTGCTGCTTGACTGACAAAGTCTTTCAGTCCTTAGTTGATCCATATACCATGGACTGATTAGTTTATTAGAACGACCTTGACTTGTAGAAGGTGGGATGGTTTCGTCAATAGTAGTGGTCAAACAGTTCCTAAAACGAAGGAAACTCTCCTCCTCATCTGTGGTATTTGGCTTATTGTCAAACGGCTCTTTAATTTTCTGAGAGGCCTCGTAAATTTTGTGAGCAAATGTGCTGCCTAATTTGGTGCTTCTTGCTGCATAATTTACATAGCTGTGCTGCATAATTTGGTTGTCTTTTGCTGCATAATTTTAGTGGCCTGAATAATGGTTAAGCTCTGAAGAGTGGTTTGGTGCTGTCATTATATGAGAGTCCTGTTTTATAGCGACCTCTAAAATATTTTACATATTTCACTGACGCGTGTGACCTTCTGGGTGTTGTAAACCATTCCATTTTGTACAGTAAAGGCACCCAAACATATAATTGCAATTTAAATGTTATCTTTTTGGTGTATTAGGTGTATTTTCTTCTTCTGTTGTATTTTCTTGTTTATTCCTTCCTATTTGGCTTTTCTTCTGTGCTTTATGTCTTACAGCTTTGTCTATGGCTCTTTTGGTTGATAAAGTGGCCTTCTCTGGGAGGGGTATTGTCACCTATTGCGATCTTGAGCAACTTCGGCCAATCTTTACCAGTCCACCATCTCTTGGTTGGTTTAGATTAAGAGGAGGGTGTTTTTAGCCCACCATTATTGTCTTCTAAATGTTTCTGCTGTCCTTTTTTTGAAAAAGCTTTTCAAATTTTGAATGGTGTCTGCCCTCCCTCTCATCACTACTGCTACTTGTGCCCTTCCTCCCCCACCCCCACCCGCTCCCCCGATTCTGGTGAGATGGTTCTTTGTTTACTGCATGCTTGGACCCAGTTCTTTGCTAGTGGCCCTCCAATCTCTTTACTTGGATATTTTGGAAGTGTGCCGTTTTATATTTTGCCCTTTAATGTTTTTTTGTGACTTGAAAATAACATTCTTCTTGTTGTCCTAGTTTGTCTTATCGCCAAGGGATAGTCCGCGCTAGGCATCCCAGTGTGCTGAGGTATGGGGTATACTAGCAGATGAACAGGTGATTTGTTCTGTTTCTAGAAAGGAATTCTCGGTCTACGCTCCTGTGGGTTATATTTGTTAGAATTGACCTAGGAACAGTGTGGTAACATCAGAGGAAGGAAATGGTGAAAGTTAAGATGCCCTCTTATCAGAAGCTGATCGGTTCTGGTTTTTACTGTGTTGTGCTTGACCGCAACAACTTTATCAGGACTACCCAATATTTCAACAGACCCTGTAAAGGCTTGTCTCATTGCGGCCACAAGACTCCTAACAGGCTTTAGAAAGTTTGACCACATCACTCCACATCTGAAAGCGCTTAATTGGCTGCCTTACGAAGCAAGAATCAAACTAAAGATGGCATGTATCACACATAAAGCGATACACTACAAAACGGCACTATACCTAGCTCAGAAAATCACACTATCAGGAGGCAGCAGATTCTCTTGGAGCACCTGAGATCTTTGCTGAAACAAACATTCTTCTGTAAGAAGAGAACTTCTGACAAAGCGTTCTCTGGAGCTGCATCAAGAATACGTAATTCGCTCCCTCCAAACATTAGAAGAATCCCATCCACTTCAGTATTCAAAAAGGAAGATAAGACCTATCTTATGAGCAAATTCTTCCCATAACTAACAGCTGACCAGACTTTTATTGGGTATTATCTAGGTTCTGTAGTATTAGAATACAAGTCAAACTCTAGTAATCGTTAGGACATGTATGTTTTGTAAGTACAAATATCTCTAACTCAAAAAATTAATATTTATCCTTGGTAATTTTGGTTAAAGGACTTGGCAAACTTGCTGTGGAAAAATAAGGCTCTCTGATACCCAAATTGTGTCATTTCCACGCTATATAAAACACTGAATAAATAAAAAGAAGAGCTTTGCTGTCAAGTCATCGTGGTAGGGTAGTTGTATGGCGCCATGCCCTGGTACACCAAGTTTATAGTATTAACTTCAGAAAGTATGGTATTTTGAGAGTTAACCTTGGTTCTCACCAGAGACCTCAAAGCACCAGATTCTAAAAGACTGCAAAAAGCAAATAATAAAAAGCCGTATTTAGGGGGCAATACGGTTAGGAATTTATATTGCCACCTAAAAAATGGTTTTTTTAAAAAAATTTATTTTTGGTTTTAGTTTGTAACCCTCTTCACAAACATTTCCAGCAGTAAGCGTGGAAAGTTGCACCAAGCGCAGGTTTCTGGGGATATTATTGGAAATGTAATGTGATTCTTCCCACTGAGTCATGTTCCTGCTATGCGGTGTCAACCGTGTAGAAGTCGGCACACACTTTGTTATTCCTCCTTGGTTAAAACAGTTTTTTCCTGCGGACAAACTACTTTCCCTATCCCTTCCCAACCTGGATGGAGGGTACATTTATGAACCTTTCCAAGATTGAAAAGGGGGAGAGGGGTTTAGGAATTCACGGAAAAGAACATGTGTGGGCATTCCCAAACTTCAAGGCATACCACGACTTGGATTGCCCGCTGCCCACCTCCTTATGGGGCTCTACTACAGGGGTTTTCTCTGCCCTGGTAGCAGAGAAATCCACAGTAATAAATGCATTTATGCCCCATAGGGACCCCTCTGTGAATTCTTGACTAATAAATATGGTCATTTACACCATTTAATTAGGTTTACGGACGAAAATTCCTTTGTGAATAAGAAGCTTGGCCTTGCGCTGTCATAAACTCGCCTGGTCGCCATTAATGTGGGAATTCTGAATGTGTTGGTACTCTTAACAGTACAGTACAGAACAAGCATTGGCATAGCCAATAGGTCTCGCCTTTGGGACCTTATAAGTGTTTAACCATGCAGCAGTTAATGTTGTTACACCAAGGATATTGTGTTGCATAACTAAACACTTACAAGGTCCCAAAGATGAGACCTATTGGCTATGCCATTTTTTTTATTTTTTTATTTTTTAACTTTAAGCCATGTAGCAAAGCAGCTCATGCTTCCTGAGGCAGAAGAAGCCAATCTTTTCAAATAATGCATTCAAATTGGATGAGGAGTAGTTGGGTGGATTATAAATTAAGATTCCTAGAGCGTCTAGGGAATGACCTGAACTGAAGAGACTCGCGTGAAGGCAACTGGTTGCTCGAAGTGCTGGATAGAGCCTTTACCCACTTGCGTGCTGTCTTTTAAGAAAGGCACATGCAAACACCAATAGAAATACTGGTGGAAAAAATGCCACAAGCACGAGCTTGTGAAAAGTCCTGGTCAGCTGCAAGGGGTAGTTTTCCTAATGCAGCGCATGCGTGCTGCTATGGGCTCGACCTAAAAATGGGTGGTACAAGGCTCCTCGATTATCTGCCATTATTGGCTTCTATTTGTGCAACTAATAAGCTCACTGCGTTCTTGTATATTTTTAAAAAAAACTGATTTTAAGTGAACAGAGTTTATCAACTCCCACCCCTGCTAAAAGCATTCCAAGCCTGTATACTCTTAGGTGGCAACGTCCTGACCAGGGGAAAGATAGATTTTGTTCAGCATATGTATGGATGACGGGAGATAGTGCAGTGGAATGAAAGATATGAGGGCAGCAGGGAACACCATTTGGATACAAGAATATTATTAAATGGATGTTTTACTTCTAAGCAGGTTTCTCAAAAATCGAGGTGCTTTCCCTGATTTGGGAGACTTACCCAATGTCTACAAATACCCAGCATCGCTGCGCAGTTAATGTAAATACTGAGAAGGATCAATACACCATTGAGTTAATAATGTATTGGACAGTACCATGTGCATGCTATGAAAGGGGTGTTCTGGGAAAACCATTCAGGTGGAGAGGCTGAGGCTCTTCCCTGGCAGTATACCGAAACACAGAAGTATAATCTACAAAAATTAAAACTCGAAAATAAAGACATGTGAAAATATGTCCTTCAAAAAATAGCATTCTTCGTTTAAAACCACCATCACCCCCAAAAAACTGGTACGATCCGCGTGAGTCCAGTTCCACAATTAGGGGTCGGCATTTTTGCAAAAGGATTTTTTTTTTTAGCAGTCTGTGTTTGAAGACTGTAATGTTCCTTTGCCCACACAATGCACTGACTCCAGGTGGTAAGAGGTTGCTTTATATTTATTTTCATAAACAACAAGTTATTGGAGCATAAGGGCGCCGAGCGTCTACACAGTGACTGCTCCGGTCGCCAACTGCCGTTTCCCCGTTCGCGCCTTCCTATTTGCGCCTACTGCGCCTGCGCGCGCATCGCGCTCCTGTCTATGGCGTGACGCGTCATCGCGTTCACGCTCATAGACTAGAGCGCATCCTACATATCTCCCCCTTTTTAACAACGAACAAAGTTAACTTTATAACTCTAAAGATGTCCATGATCCCTCAATGTTCTCTGGCTGAGCTGCCCGTGTGGCAACCTATTGTTAATGTCCACTCATGTCAAAGTCTCTATATCTAGAGGGCAATGTAACTGCCCTGCCACTGCGGGTGTGTCTTACCGGCATGTTCTCTTCCACCTCTCTGTCTCCGCTTGATCTCGAACCATCTCTCCGATCTCCATTCTGTATTTCTCCAGTAGGTGTGTCATCTCTGACTGCGCACCCAGCGCTGGCATTTTCTACCTCACTGTACTCTCCTATTTCCTCGGGAAATACCTCATCACCCTGCTCAGGTGGAGGCGTGGTCTCTTGGTAGTTCCTCTGTGTCTCTGTCTCCTCCAGCTTGGGCCATACGACTATCTTGTTCACTCTGGCCATGCGGTCTTGGGACCACACCCTGCCGTCGCTGAGGAGGGCTGCTCTACCTCGCACCTCCTTGACTTGTAGAGGCCGACTATATTTGCTATCACCTTTCCTTTGAAGGGTAGGGAGTTTAACCTTAACCCACTCTCCTTCCTCCAGCTCTGTTCCTTTCACATTTCGACGTTTGTCAAAATTCGCGGCATAGATCTTCTGAGCTTTTTCCAGATTGTGCTGAACCACCGCAGGGGACCATTTACTGGTGATGGTCTTCTCCCTCCACACTACATTGTCCCGTGTGAACGGATGCCGTCCTCTCAGCACTTGAAATGGACTGTACCCCACCGCCGTGGGGGTGATCCTGTAAGACCACAGCATACTCATCACCTCGGTCTCCCAATCCTTTCCTTGCGTGATGGCCGCCTGTATGGAGCCCATCAGCACACGGTTGAACCGCTCCACTTGACCGTTGCATGCGGGATGATACACTGCCGTGTGTTTAGATTCAATACCATTTCTCCTCATGAACCTAATCCATTTGTCCGAGACAAACTGCGGGCCATTGTCACTGAGGATGGTTTTGGGAATGCCTTCCCGTAAGAAAACAGACGTCAGGAATCTCAAAATCGTGTCAGTGTCCATGGATTCTTGAATGTCCACCTCAGGCCATTTCGAATACTTGTCCATTACTACACATAAATACTTGTTCACTCCCTTGCTGTCCAGTACCGGCCCCAGTATGTCTATTGCCACGTTCTCCCAGGGTCCCTGTGGTGTGTCAAACTTCCCCATGGCCGGTCGGAGTGGCCTAAGCACTTTGTCAGCGCCTTGGCATTGGCCGCACTCCCTTACTTGCCTCTCAATGTGGACGTCCATGCCTGGCCACCAATACATCTGCTTGACGCGTGCTTTGGTCTTTACAATACCTAGGTGGCCCTCGTGTAGCAGAGTTAACAATCTGGGTACCAGTGAATCTGGCGGCACGACTCTTTCGCCCCTATAGAGGAACACTCCCGAGTCACTCAGGGACAGTTCCTCCCTCATTTCATAGAACCTCCGTACTCCTTCTGTGAGCTTCCTTTTGTCGGGCCAGCCTGACGTCAAATGTCTCTTGATCTCCACCATTTCCATGTCCTGATCATAGGCGGCCTCCCATTCTTGGACACTTATAGATCTCTCATGATCCTCCATGCATGCCACCATCTCCTCCTTGTCCAGGGCATCCTCCGGCGCCGCATCCATCGCCGCAGCCCTGCTGAGATAATCTGCGACCCTGTTCTGTGTTCCCGGCAAGTATTCGACATCATAGGTGTAGTCGAGCAGCTTCAGAGTCATTTTGGCTATTCTCGGGGTCGCTGTCTCATGACCCGAGGAAGTTAAGACCTTGATCAGGGGTTTATGATCCGTTTGCAGCTTGAATCTCGTACCCCAAACGAACTGCCTGAATCTGCCCAAGGCCCAGGTGACGGCCAGCATCTCTTTTTCAATTACGCTGTACCTTTGCTCCGTCGGGGACAACGCACGTGAAGCAAAGCAGATAGTCTCAGTGGCACCATCATCCCTCACTTGTGCCAGAACCGCCCCTAAGCCCTTATCACTGGCATCTGTGGTCACCACGGTCTGGCCCGAGGGGTCAAACCCTTGCAATGGAACAGCTTGACTGATGCAGTCTTTGATTGTGTCAAACTCCAATTTCGCTTCTGCGTCCCACTCAAATTTGGTCTTGTCTCTGATGAGTTGCCTCAATCTGTACGTCCTGGTGGCGAAGTGTCTCACAAACTTACTGTAATACTCGGCCATTCCAAGGAACGACCGCACTTCCTCCTTGGAGCTGGGAGCCTTTGCATCCTTTATGGCTTTCACATTTCGTTCCTTGGGTGAAATTCCGCTCGTGCTGATCTCATGGCCCAAGTAGGTCACCGAATGGGTCCCTATCTTGCATTTACTCCATTCCGCCGTTAGCCCCTTGTTCTGCAACACCTCCAGCACTCTCTGCAACTTCCTGTCGTGATCTCCTTTGGAAGAGCCCATCACCAGGATGTCATCTTGAAAGTACTGTACCCCAGGAATGTCCTTGAACAGCTGATGCATGAGCTTCTGAAAGACAGCCGCCGCGGATGCCAGGCCGAAGGGCATCCTCCGGAACTGGTAGCACCCAAATGGGGTAATGAAGGCGGTGTACTTCCTGCTTGATGGATGCAGCTCAACCTGATAATACGCAGACGTGAGGTCTATGGTGGAGAAGTGAGTCACACCTTTAGTCTTGGCTAGCATCTCCTCGATTCTAGGTAGAGGAAACTTCTCCACGATGAGACTTTTGTTGAGCTCGCGGAGGTCAACGCAGAGACGAACCTGTCCATTTGGCTTCTTGACCACGACCAAGGGGGATAGCCACTCCGCACTGTCCACCGGCTCTATGATGCCTTGTTCCTCCAGCCTCCGGAGTTCCTGTTGTACCGCTCCGCTGGTAGACATGGGAATGTTCCTGACTTTATGCACCACTGGTACTGCGCCCTCCTTGAGGACCATTTTGTGAACGAACTTGTCCAGTTTTCCCACTGAGCCATCAAAAACTTTGGGGTATGCTGACTTCCAATCTTCACCTCTCGTGAGGGGCCACTCGTCTGTCAAGAGAATCTGCTCTTTTCCTCCCGGGTTGAGTATGATCCCCAGATCTCCTGCGTCTCTCCACCCCAGCACCGAAGGGCCTCTCTCTGCTATATACAGGGTGCACGTGGCTGACCTCCCTCTGAATTCGAATGTGAAGTCTCGGCACCCCACCAGGGGAATGGCATTCTCCGTGTACGAGATGGGTCTGATGTCTGGCGGCCATAGGTCTGGCCCCACCACAGGCACAAAGTCTTCCTCCCATATGGATCTTTGCACAATGGTCCAAGGAGATCCTGAGTCGACGGCCACATGTACCTTCACTCCCCCTATCAGCATGTCCGTGCGGGGCTTGTCTCTTCGCTTTCCCGACACCTCAAGTACCTGGTCCTCGATGCATAACACCAGGTCGTCGTCATCCAGGTCGTCCTCCCCGCTGACATCCGCTGTGGCCGCATCGACGCATTTGACCGTGGATTTCTTCCCCTTCTTGCGGCAGACTTTCTCAAAATGGCCGACCAGGCCGCAAAACGAGCATCTGGCGCGGAACGCGGGACAGCGTTTATCCTGCGCCGAATGTGCCGTGCTGCCACATCTATAACATGCAAACTTGTTGTCTGGACCAGGGCGGACTGTCTGCTTCCCTGTCCATCTCGCGTCCTTCCTCTGATCTCCATACACCCCTTTGGTTTTGCCGGGTTGGGGTGCCTCGTCTATCTTGTTGACCAACTGTCTCGGTGCGTTCTCACGTTTGGCTGCCTCTGCACCGCGTCTTGACATCTCAGCCTTTTTGACCATTGCAACCACTTCTTTGAGCGACGTCTCACTCTGCGCCCACAGTTTGTCCTGGACAGACCTGCACGTGGTGTGCATGACGATTTGGTCTTTGATATACTCCTCCTGAAGACCTCCATACTGGCACGTGATGGCCAAGCGTCGGAGCGCCGCCACATAATCATCAATCGATTCACCAGCCTCCTGCTTCCTCTGTTGGAAATTATACCTGTCTATGGAGACACAAACTGCTGGACGGTAATGGCTGTCTAAGTCATCCAGTGCGTTTTTAAACACGTCTGTTTCAGTCGCTCCCCTCTCCTTGGGCACCAGATTCTTGAACACTCTCACCCCTTCCGGGCCCAGGTTGTGGAGTAACAGTCTCTTCTTCCTTTCCGGGGTGAATGCCCCTTCGTTTTCATCTTCGAGTGCTTCAATATAGTTTTGGAAGTACTCCTTCCAGTCTTCCCATTTTAACTGTGGTTCGCCCGGTCTAGGCAGGAATGGGACAGGGGCCATCAGAGCAGACGCTTGACTCGCCATTTTAGGCTCACCTCTGGGGTCGACCACCTGGGCACTGTGTTGAATGGGTACACCGGATGCTCCTGCACTCCCTGCCGTGTTCCCTTGCCCTCTGGGGCTGCCTGGTGTGCTATCCCTTCTATTCTGCGTGGGGTCGTCAGTTTGCGCCCCTTCCTCTGTCTTGGGGTCGATGCTTTTGGCTGCCAGGGTGCTGGCTGTGCTCTCCTTCCCTAGCCCAGCACTGACCTGGTTGTTGGAGCTGGATTGGGTGGTTCCCGTGCTTTTCTGCTGCTGCCACGCCCTCTGCTCGTCTTTTTTTTCGTTGTTGTGCTTACTGCTGGATGTGTGGGGCTGTCATGGAGTGTCTCTCCTGACCACTGTGCTGCCTGATGTTCGTGGTCCCAGCCTCGTCGCCAATGTAATGTTCCTTTGCCCACACAATGCACTGACTCCAGGTGGTAAGAGGTTGCTTTATATTTATTTTCATAAACAACAAGTTATTGGAGCATAAGGGCGCCGAGCGTCTACACAGTGACTGCTCCGGTCGCCAACTGCCGTTTCCCCGTTCGCGCCTTCCTATTTGCGCCTACTGCGCCTGCGCGCGCATCGCGCTCCTGTCTATGGCGTGGCGCGTCATCGCGTTCACGCTCATAGACTAGAGCGCATCCTACAAAGACGACATTTTTTACATGGAACTAGAGCCATGCCAGGGTGCTCTGGAAATCAACACACTTGGCTAGTGTACGTGAAAAAATGAGCAAGTAAACAGGCAGAATGGTGTTCAACGTTTGCAATGTTAGTGATGTCAGAATATAATAGGTAAGCATTGAATATCTTACGTCGTCGATATTTGCTAGAAGCTTCTACTCTCTTCTACCTGCGGAGCCGAATGGGGTGGTCGTCCAGAGTAAGTCTAAAGACTAGTGTGCAAGTTTAGGGCGCGAGCTGCCCAGCACGTGCGCCGAGGGCAGGACAAGTGGCAAAGCTTCAATTATCCGGCCTCTTGAAGCTCGGAGAGGGTCTGTAGTTGATCAGCTGGCGGGGCTTAAAGGTGGGCGGCTCGCCACTGGTACGTTACTGTTTAAATGTTCTTGAACGAGTGCCAAGCACGCGGCCTCCGCTCGAAGCGAAAATCTTGCAGCAGCTGCTGCTGGCCCGCGAGCTCCGCCGCCGGTAACCAGAGGCCTGCATTGCCCCAGCAGTCCACGCTGATTCTTACTTATCGGTAAGTGGCTAATGCAGTTTTAGCCTCAATTGTGTTGAATTTCTAATCCCGTTTTTCCTGCTTCGTGGCTGACAAATGCTGCAGCCTGGAATTCATGAGTTCAAATTCCAGGTAGGCAGACCCGGTCTTCCATCCTTCTGAGGTGGGTAAATTGAGTCCATTCCTTCGCCTGCAATCCCGTGGTGCACTCCTTTGTTAGTCAAAGTTCAGGCCGTATTCGTAGGTTCTGTTACTGGTTTTAAGCAAAAAATCGTGGTTCTATAATTATATTTATATTGCACAATATGCATGAATGTAATGAACAATTTTCTTCAGTGGGATAAACATATACTCGTTTGCTTTGGAATTGAGTGCGAATTGAGTTACAAATACTCATGGAATGATGTCACAACAGCTCATGCTGTTACGGCGAACCTTACCTTATAACTGGGATTTAAGACTAAACTTCTTGTTAGGGACAGGTTTTAAACTTTGCGTCATAGTTCTATACAAACACGGTTCTCCCATGGTTTTGACACAGTGGGCACATTGGTAAATGAATAATATTGTACTAAATTCTCTTGGCAGATTGGAGAGAGGACGGGTAGTCTAGTTAACGGGAGAGGGAGGGTATGGAATGCTCGTGGAGATTTTAAGGGTATCCCTGATTGGTTATCCTTTGTATTTTTTTTAATGAAGGTAAATCCATAGGATTAATTTGGTCTTAAGAGTTGAAGCTGTTTTAGGGAGTTTGTAAAAGTTAAGTTGCTTAATGTCATGTGTTCCTTAGATGTACTGCTCTAAAGTTTTCGTCCTGACAGAGTTTTCTCTGACTTTTTTTAGGTCTCTGTTTTGGGAGTTGACATTTAATTCAGTTAGTTGATGGAATTTGAAGAGGCCTGATAGGCTTTCAGGTGTTTTTTGCACTGAAGGCTTCCCATATAAGACCAAGAAATCTGTGCTGTATTTGGTGTACACTGATTAACCAGGACAGTTGCGACCTGAAAGTGGAAATGTGGTGTATTTTCTTTAGACCGAACATGATGCATATCGCTCAGTTTTGTATGTGCTGTAGTTTTCCTATAGATTTGCTGGAAAGATTTAGGTATTTTGCTATGCATTGATGTTGTGTGGGTGAGAACTCTCCCAGCCAATAGTTTTCTGTGTTAGAAGATTAGTGGACTGATTTTAGATATGGAGTCAAAGTGATAGTTCCTTGGAGTTGAGTTTTGAAAGATAGATGCACGCTGAACAGGACTCCAATGTTGTGTAACACATCTGCTAGTGAGACGCGGCCTGACCCAGTAAAGAGGGTCAGTAGATAGTTGAATGAGGCTTTTTGTCATTATCAGGTTTTCTGACGTATCCCTGTTTTAGATTGGGGCATTTTCGGTTCATCCAGTGTTTGACAGAAAGGAGACATTTGGTAAGTGGTTCCATTATGAAGTTATGACTTAAGTCTACTAGGAATTGTGTGTCATTGCCATACCACTGACATTTGGGACCTTTCTTTGTGATCAGGTGGGAAAGCTGCCACTGTATGTGTTGAGAAGGAGCGAGTGAGTTAGTGTAGATTATTGGGCTTGCTGCATCCTAAGGTAGTCCTTGCTATTGAAATGTCACCATCTGAAATCTCTGATGGCTCACCTCTGTGATGGGACTTTTATGTTTGTGTTGGCAGAGTTAAACTTGTGGCTTTTCTGTAATCCTCGCGAACATGAGTTTTAGACTGTGCTGTTCTATTGCTTTGTGACAGTCATAGACATGTTAAAAATACACTTCAGCTACATGGCTGAATGCTTGTAAATCAGTGTCTTATTCTAGGGGACTGTCTTGGTTAAAATTAGTTATCGGTTTGCTATGGCACCTTGTACCATAATCAATATATATTTTTCCTGCAATAGTAATTTATAATCAGCTGGTTTTGAGATGGAACGGTCCGGTTTGCTTCCCTGATCTGAAAGATTGATCCTTTAACCATCTGTCCCATTTTATTTCTCATAAAAAATGCGCAATTCATGTTTAATAAATGGCCCCTTCTGGTCTGTGTTCTAATAGCTATTCTAAAAACGTGACTCCTTTCGAAAATAGATTTTCGATGGACGAATGACTGGGCATAGATAAGAAAACAACACCCAAACCTGAATGTCGCAACATGATGCTGAATCCTAACCCAATTGTGTGTCCTTATGTGGAATACTTATATCTTGTCCTACAACTTGGCTCAGTAAAGCATATGCTATTAGTGTGTCAGGAGATTGTCAAGTACCTGAAAGATTTTATTAGCTGTGCTTTTTTTTTTGTTCACTCTGTATACCCTTTTAATACTGGATAAAGAGCCTCTTAGTATTAAGCATATACCAGGTGATCGGTGCATGTTCACCTCATGTGATCTAATCTTTAAAGGCACGAAACCTGAAGTTTAAATTTGGACAAAGTTATGGCCTGGGTATACATGCATATTATTTGTATTTAAATTTGGTACTTTATCAAAGGCAACACTTTATTTCTATCTTGTTGGTCAGCCATTTACGTTGTTGTGAGTCGTATCCTTTGTTCAAGAAATGTTCTCTTATGGCCATAAGATGCTGGCGATCACTTCCTCTTTTCAGATTGTTTCACTGCTTCCTGGTTCGTCAACTTAATTTGCTTCAACTTACTTTCATTATGGGTCCATTGTTCTGCTACCTGAGCTTTAGGGCTTTTTGTACATATGTTACTCTTGTATTCCAAAAACGTTGGCTTTGCTTTCTTGGAATTTTTTTCCTGCCTTAGCATTACCACATGGGCACATAATCATATAGATGCACCACCTGTGCACCAAAGAACTATCTCTTTAGGCATTTTCGGTCTCTCCTAGATAATGCATGCACCACCTCTTTAAGACCTTTTTGTTTTCTATCTGTGGGCCTGCCCATTGTTTGGCTTCATTGTCACTCATTTGCTTGTTTCTTATTGGTGAGCTCCTGTAGGCTACCTTCCTCTTCATGTGTTTGTCCCTTGCCTGGAGCATTGACGCATTACATGTCTTTCCACTACTCCTTGTTTTAGCTGCTACTTTTTCTTTGGATTTAAGCACTCTATCAGAGTACTTCTTTTTCAGCTTGTTCTCTTGTATACTTCCCCCAAACCCCCCAGTTCCTCCTATGGCCGTCTACTTGGTAACCACCCATCCTCTCTATCTACATTGTTCTTGTTGACTCCCACCCCCTCATGCTCCCTACATCCTTCCTTCCATTTGTTGTTACTCCCAGACCCACTGCTGTATAACGTACCTTAAAAACAAAGAGAGGGGCCCCACAACTCAAAGGGACAGGGCACCAAAAGGACTGAAAAGTCAAAAGTATATATTTCCCTTTGGAGCCACTACATACAATGAATCAGGCTGACACTCTCATCTACATATATATCACCCAAGGGAGCACACTAACTCTAGATGTAGGAACACTTGTATTCTACGGTGTGTTTTTATGGAAAGTCTTATTTTTTTATTAAATATATCATAATACATTCAGGAATCTACGATAAAATAAATCATAATGCATAAATAAATGAATGAAACCTATACATAAACAATATAAACCCCCGAGAAGACTATTACAGGACAAACACATTTGTCATATAGATGTTAATTTGGGAAATACATAGACCACACACAGCAAGAGTATAAATTCTCGGTCCAAGTGTGGTTCTGTATTAAACAAATTTAACCCAAAACACAGCGTTGACGCATTTTGGTGGATGAACTTGATACGACCCCCTTCTTCAGGGCAAGACATGAATACATCTTCTCCTTAAGTTTATATTATATATTATTATATTTTTATTATGTTATTGAAAGTCTTGATTTTTTTTATTAAATAGAATATAAGTGTTCTTTCATCCAGCGTAAGTGTGCTCCCTTCGGTGATATATATATATATATATATATATATGAGATGCGAGTGTCAGCCGTATTCATTGTATATAGTGGTTCCAAAGGGAAATATATACTTTTAACATAGCTTAAAGCCATTGACAAAGCTAATACTCCATGCGGAGGAGACCTATTTTTGACAATGCTCCTTTCTCTCTGGTGTTGGGTTGGTGCACAGTTCGGCCTGTAACTCTGTACGGACAATGTAAACCGTTCGGTCTTGGAAATGGTAACTTGAGTACCGTAACTTTGGTAAGAGCAAGTTCTTTTAACTACTCTGCTGACATAAATCCCACTCTGCTGCGATATGTCCGTAGTATTATTTGGCTCTATGTAAAAACACATTTGTTTCTCTTGATATTGGCTTTAAATCCACCTCTGGCATTTTCCTTCTGGGCATTTCGTCTTCCTCTGTAGTCAGATGCGTTTTGAAGTATGCAGATGCTTTAGCCTAAGCTTTCCTTTCTACCCTCATGTCCTATTCATTGCTCCCCTCGTACGCTCCCTCTGGGCTCTGTGCTTTTTGTATAACTGAGATTCTAGAATTTCTCAATAGGGTGACCATGGCAAACGCCGAAGAACACTCTCCTGTGCCTGAGAATAGTATAATTTAGGAAAAAGTAATTCCTATCCTAGTGGTCAAAACTGACACTTTTTTCATATTGGTGTTTTGTAGGGTGCTAAATGTTGCCACGCGGTCACATGAGGCAAGTTGTATGCCAGGTGCCACATTAATCTTGTCACTGTAATAATCCGTCACCTGCCTCAGCACCATCCCCACTAAGGCTGAGCTGGATTTAAGGATGCCTCTGTCCGTATAGGGCTGGCTGCTCATTTCATATGAAGCCCATGAACATTTTCCTTTATTCTGAATTTAAGTTCTGGCCTCTGTTGACCGAAGACCACTATATTTGGACAAACGTCCACTTTGATCAATCATTTTAGCCCCTAATAAACACCACAACACTGCCCATTATTTCACTCCGCCCAAGGGATAGCCTCCTGATCTTCACTACTACGTGGAAGAGAAATTTTGTTAGAAACCCCAGTCCAGGCCCAATTTTAAAATATTATTGTGGCCAGTCTACACGTGCCTCGCCCCCCCCCCCCCCCCCCCCCCCCAAAAAAAGATAAAGCATTGCCAATGTCAAATGGCCTTGTTTTAAAATAATTTTGTATGGGAATGTGAAGCATTACCAGTAAATAGCATGGGAATGGGTATGTACTTGTGTGGAAACCAAGCACTGTAGCATACTGTTGGTGTAGTTTAAAGTGTCAGGCGACAGTTGCACTTTCAAGCTAGACTTTAACATCCATGTAGGTTAATGACTGCCCTCTTCCCATCTGTGCTGCTGCTGGAGAAAAACACCATAAATGATCAAATGATCTGAAGTGCTTTAATAGCATCACAGGGTCATGTCTTTACCCCTGAAAGTTCAAGCTCAGGCAGCTGAATAAATAAAAGGTCACAGCTTTTTGGAGGGCAAGCACTTTTTTGTGTGGAAGCATACAACTTCCACCCAATCAAAATAGGTACTCTCGGCTCCCAACATGTGGGTGGAGCCAAAGTTCCTCTCAAATGATGCTCACATAATTGTCTGGTGAAAGCTGCGGTGTCAAGCTACACCATGAAAAAGGAAAATTGAGATTAAGCCTGCACCTAAGACAATGTCGTAGTGCAGAAGAGCTCTAGTAACACTCCTCTTGCTCCCCTTTGAGTTTTGCATCATAACTAACATCTGTTGTGCATAAACCCCACAGGTCCCTGACAAAGTGTGCAAAAATATTTTTAAATGTGAACTTCTGCCCAAAAAAAAAAGATTACCATGAACATTCTTAAATGGAGGAGTAGTTACTACAAATTCAAGCCCTGTGTGTCTTTTGGGAGCATGATAGTTTATCACGCTTGCACTCTCAATATATGCCTGTTTAACCAGTTGTGGCGTGCTCTAGGGTGTACCCTCCTTCTGGGTACTGGTAAAACAAATGATAAGCGTGACCCTAAATTGAGTGACGTCCCCTAGTCACAGCCATGACTAGGGGACGTCACTCAATTTAGGGTCACGCTTATCATTTCTTTTGTGAGCATGCCCATTTCTCCACCCTTTGAAGACCACTTTAAGTTCAGTAAAAAAAAAAAGTGGGCCACATCTCTTTTCCCTCCAGGTTATGAAAGAAAGAACTTTAACAAACAGCCGAAGTAAAGTTACTCTGGCCTGGAACATATTCTTCCAAATGTTCCACCATGTTCTCAATAGCAGCTTGACTTTACAGTTGTAGAAGCCCGATAAAAGTTCACCAGTTTTTGCATGCAGTGTTGCAAAACAACCTATCACAATTGCTTGCAGCTTTGCTAGGACATAGGGCCTGCCAGCTCCAAGTTTGCCCAATCGCTAATCAGTAGGATGGCATGCTTAGTATCCCTTATGCCGTGATGTGGCCATTAGCTAGGTGTTTTATTGCAGCTGGGACCCAAAAACAGAGCTTCGTTTTAATAGCCCACAATTGTTTCTATATACATACATGTGTTTTTATTACCTGATTATGCCATTTGAAGTATTTTTTCAGTTGTATATGTGGGTCTTTTTATTTTGAATGTTTTTTGTTGTCCAGAGATCCTCTATTATGATGTTGAGGTCCTTATTTGGCCCCTTTCACACTGAAAACAGATGTGCTACCATGTTGTGTGTTATGCATGCTGTTTTGTTTTATCCACCTCAACTTTGACCAGCCTATGAGACCTTGTCTTTGAGATAGGATTGAGTACTGGAAATCAGACTTCCATTGTATCTGCCTCACCATTGCAGCACCTCTGACGGGTTGTCTTTGACATTAATATGGGAACACACTTTCATTTTCTTCGCCTCATGTTCAGTGGGCTTATGAGGCCTTCTTTGCATCATTTTCTCATTTCCACTTCACCTTTGCGGAACCACAAAGGTCTTGTCTTTATCATGGACTCCGTTACTGTGAACTACACTTCTATTGAATCCATCTAATTTTTGACGAGCAGCTTAAACTTGTCATCGGTGTGACCTCCCTTACAAGGGAATAACACTTTAATTGCATCAGTCTTACCTTTGAGGAGCGGCAGATGCCTCGTCTTTGGTATGGATTCTGGTACAGGGAATCGCACATTCACTGTATCTTTCACTCTCAACAAGCCAATGAGGCCTTGTCTTTGATGTAGACTCGAGTACCGGGTCGAGGTTCAAGTGCTCCTAAGTTCAAGATGTCCCAAGTCTTGGGACTTTTTATGGACGTCTGTGGTGATGATCTTGTGCAACTCTCCTAGGTTACAATAGTAAAGCCTAAAAAAAAATCAAACATGTGAAGGGTGTGAAATATGTTTTGTTGTCATGAAACAACCCCATGCAGCACTAGCTGCTTTCTGTAAGAAATTCATACTACATGTTTCTTGTAGAACACCAACAATCTGATGGCATAGACCCATCGTATCCGGTTGTTAGGTGCGTTTAGGGTTCTGGTCTAAAGTGGCGATTGGAGATTTCCAAGTGTGGGGTGTCCTGTTCTACTGTGTGCTGTATGTCAAAGCTGCCCCTATGGGTGCTTGCAAAGACATCAGTACCGTTCCACTGGTCTTCCTTTAAGCAACTGCTGAAATGTGGGATGCAGGGTAATGCAGGAATGACAGCAGACGGTAAATATCATAGAGGCATTTAGTCAAAGTTGCAAGTTGTAGATATTGCCCGTGATCCAGTCTGGTAGTCCTTCAGTCTGACCAAGTGGAACTCTTGAGACATAACATTCTGTCAATGACGTGACTCAAGCGATTATGCATATCAGAGGCATGGGAATTGGGTAACCACATGTTGTCACTTTCCGTCTTTCATAACACCTGTATCTGCCTGCTACCGTGCGCAAAGACCCAAATACAGCAAAAATGGAGCTCTGGCTGCTCAAACAGCCGTAACACTCCAGTAAGGTTTGCCTGGAAAAACAAGCATTGGCAAAACAATTGCCAAGTTTTAACGTGCCAGCACATGTAAACACAGACTTTAGCAAATCTGTTTACATGTGTTGCATGCACAGTGGTATTTAACACCTTGAAGCCCCTTCTCCTGAATTCGGACGATGCTGGAAAAAAGGTAGCAAACCGTGATTGTTTTCTGTATGCAATGCATACAGGAGATATGGAATTGCACGCAACCCAGTGATGATTGGATGTATTTTTCAGATGTAAAATGGTCTTTTGTTTGTTATAGTGGAAACACCTCCCAGAAGGCGGAATGATTGATCAGATAGCCAGCAGCATGAGTTGAGAGATTAACACTCCCGGGGTGGAGACAATTCCCACTCTACGTATATTTAAAAAAAAAAAAAAAAAGGTAAACAATGGGTTTTGCAACAGCTGCACGGTCAGGCCAGCCCTAATAGAGATTTTGAACTACTGCGTGCACTTGCAGTGTAATATTTTCTCTGTAAAAGTTGAGAGATACTTCTGCGGGCCCTACGGCGAGATAATTCATGCTGGAGGGTCCGAGATGAAGGCCAGAGTTCCTCATAACGAGGGTGGAGTGCTCCCAGCCTCACAGGAGTCTCTGCCCCACTTCTGCCTGCAACATTAGCTCGTGGCAGCTGCAGCTTCATTGCTTTGGACATCTGAGCGGATATTTCGTTCCACCCACATTACTCGTCGGACAGTGGCCTTGTTTTGGTGTGGGCGTCTTTCTTCTAGAGTGTTTGCTTCCACACTTCAGTATACGAGAAACAAACCGTCCAAACAATTTACAGGCAATGTCTGTCTCAACAATGTATTTTACGCGTGTAACCAAATTGATACCTCAAAACCTTGTTTGTATTCATTTGCTGGTGACGCAGTGGTATCCCTGAGCTCAAAGTCTGGTCAGATGAGTGGTGGAATGGGGCGAGTGGTGGAAGGGGGCGTGATCGGAGGGGCACCAAGTACCCATCCGTTTTTTGATGCAAATAAAATAGTTCCCCTAATTGCGAGAGCTGAAATGCTTCGGCTGCAATGTAAAGCAGGGAGTCTCCTGTGCTGTGAAACCGAGGGAGGGGTCGGGCAACTAAACAATACTTCTTGCCAGGTTGTCTGAAATAAATATAATTGAGAGTAACTGGTCAATCTGCAAATGTAAACGGGGCTTGGAAGCCGGTATTGGCTTTAATGGATTGAATCACTTGAAACTTTGCGATTGCACGGATGTATTATTTTTTTGTGGTATTGCAAAGGAGTTGATTTTGGAAAAGGGGGGTGGTGATGGACAGAGTTTCTGAATGATGCAGAATACTCTTACCAAGTCAAGAGATCATGGTTTTAATCCATCACCGTTTTTTAGCTCACTGCACCATCCCAGCTCAGAACCTGGCTATATGCAAATTAGTCTGTTCCTGTCCCAGTGCATGATGGGAACAGGGCAAACCAAACTACCAAGCCAATTCTTATACTGGGAAGGAAACAAGCTCCCGGGGACCGGTTTCTGGCATCACAGCCTTCTTCGGCCCGGTTTGCTTGAATCCTGATGGTGCAATGAGCAAGGGACTCACGTCTGAGTATACCCTCCCACACATAGTGTGGATAAAATCGATTTTGGAAAAGGGGGGTGGTGATGGACAGAGTTTCTGAATGATGCAGAATACTCTTACCAAGTCAAGAGATCATGGTTTTAATCCATCACCGTTTTTTAGCTCACTGCACCATCCCAGCTCAGAACCTGGCTATATGCAAATTAGTCTGTTCCTGTCCCAGTGCATGATGGGAACAGGGCAAACCAAACTACCAAGCCAATTCTTATACTGGGAAGGAAACAAGCTCCCGGGGACCGGTTTCTGGCATCACAGCCTTCTTCGGCCCGGTTTGCTTGAATCCTGATGGTGCAATGAGCAAGGGACTCACGTCTGAGTATACCCTCCCACACATAGTGTGGATAAAATCGATTTTGGAAAAGGGGGGTGGTGATGGACAGAGTTTCTGAATGATGCAGAATACTCTTACCAAGTCAAGAGATCATGGTTTTAATCCATCACCGTTTTTTAGCTCACTGCACCATCCCAGCTCAGAACCTGGCTATATGCAAATTAGTCTGTTCCTGTCCCAGTGCATGATGGGAACAGGGCAAACCAAACTACCAAGCCAATTCTTATACTGGGAAGGAAACAAGCTCCCGGGGACCGGTTTCTGGCATCACAGCCTTCTTCGGCCCGGTTTGCTTGAATCCTGATGGTGCAATGAGCAAGGGACTCACGTCTGAGTATACCCTCCCACACATAGTGTGGATAAAATCGATTTTGGAAAAGGGGGGTGGTGATGGACAGAGTTTCTGAATGATGCAGAATACTCTTACCAAGTCAAGAGATCATGGTTTTAATCCATCACCGTTTTTTAGCTCACTGCACCATCCCAGCTCAGAACCTGGCTATATGCAAATTAGTCTGTTCCTGTCCCAGTGCATGATGGGAACAGGGCAAACCAAACTACCAAGCCAATTCTTATACTGGGAAGGAAACAAGCTCCCGGGGACCGGTCTCTGGCATCACAGCCTTCTTCGGCCCGGTTTGCTTGAATCCTGATGGTGCAATGAGCAAGGGACTCACGTCTGAGTATACCCTCCCACACATAGCTAAAAAACGGTGATGGATTAAAACCATGATCTCTTGACTTGGTAAGAGTATTCTGCATCATTCAGAAACTCTGTCCATCACCACCCCCCTTTTCCAAAATCGGTTTATCCACACTATGTGTGGGAGGGTATGCTCAGACGTGAGTCCCTTGCTCATTGCACCATCAGGATTCAAGCAAGCCGGGCCGAAGAAGGCTGTGATGCCAGAAACCGGTCCCCGGAAGCTTGTTTCCTTACCAGTATAAGAATTGGCTTGGTAGTTTGGTTTGCCCTGTTCCCATCATGCACTGGGACAGGAACAGACTAATTTGCATATAGCCAGGTTCTGAGCTGGGATGGTGCATTGAGCTAAAAAACGGTGATGGATTAAAACCATGATCTCTTGACTTGGTAAGAGTATTCTGCATCATTCAGAAACTCTGTCCATCACCACCCCCCTTTTCCAAAATTGCAAAGGAGTTACCATTCGAGCAGCGAAGTATGTGCTTATAAAGCAGTTGTGAAGTATGTGCTTATAAAGCAGTTGTATATAAAAAAAATTGCACTTCATACAGTCTGGGAATTAGTAAAATCATATTTTGGATGCCTGTTTTATCTTGAAACATTTTTGCGCATTTTGTAGCTGCCTGTCTTATATTGTGTGTAATGCAAGTTTAGAGTAATTACTTGCCTGTTCAGAGTGATTTCTGTCGCATACTTGGACATCTTGGCACCAAATATATTCATGTCCCGATCTTCCACTTCACCAACCAGGATTGAATCCTGGGGTTTTCTGGTTACAGACACAGGCCTCTGCTGTGCCTTCACTACTCGAGGTTTCATAATGTACGCTAGTGCATTTTCCACTGATTAACTTAACTTGCATTACTTTTTTTATTTAAGCTGTGCCTTTATTTTATATGTAGTGACCTAAAGGTGACAGGAAAAAAAAATATCCAGAATTGTATTGTTTTGTTTTTATTCCCCATGCCACCCCATTGTGTGCAGCTTTACAGTTCCCAGACTTATTATTATGCAATTCTACCACTGAGTGAGATTGAGAGGAAAAAAGAGTGCTAAATGTCGTGAGATTGCAACATGATGCTGCCTCGGAGTGTCCCGGATCCACAGTCAGGATTATATCCTGTGACAAGTCGGTTTATCTAAGGCTTTGGATGAGTCCTGCATGAAATGCTCACTGTGCACATCTTGTCAGAAGGGAAGAAAAGGCAAAACTACACATCTGCACACGGTCTGGAAAAAAAATCACAGGAATGACGTCATATCCTGTACATTTTATATCCCGTATATTTTTTAAGGGATTACACGCGTGCAGGCTTCCTATGTAATGCTCATTTCAACCAATGGCAAGCACAGGAATTAAGCTCCCTAATCTGATTTCATTCACACTGGTTAAGTAGATTCCAGTCCTAACAATACCCCGGCTGCAGGATATATGCCATGAAACGTAATAGGTGTTCTCGTGCTCTTTTCAAATCTCTCGGCTTTGGGCTTCGTATATATAATATATATATTTTTTAATCACGTCACCAGGCCCCCTCGGGTGCACTTATTGGGTGTTACCTCAGATGTCTCTTGTGCATGTTGTTTTAATCCTGGTTTAATTTGTAGTTGCGAGTGACCTGTAGTTGCAATCTTATAGTATGAATGATATTATAAATGGCCTTTCTTCTCACATAGCATCATTCGGACATGTTGGGGCAGTGATACAGCACAGCTCCACGTTTTCTTACTATTCTAATTGCAGGAGTATTTTAGAAGTATTGACTCCTTATCAATTCAAAAGAATGGATCATGTTGGCAAAGATGCAAAATGTGGCTCAAAAGCTGTGTCTGAACAGGGGTGGCGAAGTGAGCTAAAGAACGATGATGGATTCTACCCAGATCTGTAACTGGGGGTAAGTGTCGGAAAAGTTTCAGCGCTCCGTCCATCATCTCCTTGTGTTTGCTTTGTACGCCCTAAGTTGACAGGGTATGTATGCCAAGACGTGGGTCCTGTGCTCACTTTGCCACTGGATTCAAGCTAGCCTGGCTGATGAAGGGTGTTATTGAGAAATCCGTCCCATGATGCTTGCTTTTGGTTCAGGGAAGACCTGACTTGGAAGTTTGGGCTGGACTGTTCCCATGAGGCACAGGGTCAAGACTGATTTACATATAGCTATGTCTGAACAGGGGTGGCGAAGTGAGCTAAAGAACGATGATGGATTCAACCCAGATCTGTAACTGGGGGTGAGTGTCTGAAAAGTTTCAGCGCTCCGTCCATCATCTCCTTGTGTTTGCTCTGTTCGCCCTAAGTTGTCAGTGTATGCCCAGACGTGGGTCCAGTGCTCACTTTGCCACTGGATTCAAGCTAGCCTGTCTGAGGGCTGTTTGTCCGAAACCGGTCCCAGGATGCTTGTTTCCGGTCCAGGGAAGATATGGCTTGGCAGTTCGGGCTGGACTGTTCCCATGAGGCACAGGGTCAAGACTGATTTGCAGTAAAGCTATGTCTGAACTAGGGTGGCGAAGTGAACTAAAGAACAATGATGGATTCAACCCAGGTCTGTGACTATGGATGAGTTTCTGAAAAGTTTCAGTGCTCCGTCCATCATCTCCTTGTGTTTACTTTCAAAAGCATTTTAAAACACATGATTTGGAAATTGAGAAACTGGATGTCAGTTTGATATCTTTTGGCAAACTTCTTTATGCTCCATCTTCTGCTGTACTTGTGTCAACCTTCTCCTTGTTCAGAGGGTGTGTGGGTCTTGTGGGATATTTCTTAGCTCAGTGGCCTAATGCACCTGATGCAGAGAGAGCCTGACATCAGCCTGTAATGGATTTGGGCACAAGCAGGGCGCACTCAGCAGCTCATCTTTCCAAGGTGCTTAAGGTGAGTACCTTGTGGCAGCAACGATGCTTCGAGAGAGTTCTTCTAAACACTAGATTTTTTAATTGTTCCTTACTCCCCTTTGGGAAATTGTTTACTATAGTTATGTGATTTCGATTAAAGATGACTTCTACTTTCAGATGTTTCTTGTCTTTGTTTCTGTTCAGCGCTCTTGCCCTGTGCTATCATAACAATTGTTTCCCAGTGGACCTTGACATTTCCTTCAAGTACACCGTGAGTGTTTTAGATTTATAAATCCGCAGAGATAAGGGTTGTATAGCTAACGTGTGTGTTCTTGGTGTGTAGTGTGTGAAAACCTGAACTTCAGTTTCTTGCTGAGTTATATATCGTTTGTGGTTTTAAAAATTGTTTTTTGTTAAGACTTGCACATGCCTTCATTCATACGATTTCTACGCCTGCCAGACTTGGGAAACGCTGCAGATCTATTTAAATGCCTGATGCTGGAAGCCTTTGACGTGCTCTACAAAGAATTAAATAAAGTGCTTCACCCTCTTTATCTCCTCCCAGAAGCCGTCCCTCCTCTCAGCTAGAATGAACGAATGCCCCTGGCTCGCGCTGGTGTGTGTCACGGTAGAGGGGCGCGCGGGGGGTGATGGGTAAGAACCAGTGGACAGGGAGGCCGTGGAGACCAGCGCGGGAAAGTGGCGCCGAGCTACAGTGTGATCCAATTAAAAAGGGAGTCAATCCTCGGGCTTGTGACAAACAATGAACGCGCATTAGGAATGCCGAGCAGCGCCAATCGGCGCTCTTTATCTTTGCCTTGGAAGAATCTCATTCTGTGAGTCTGTTTGTTGTCTTGCATTGTGTCAGAGAGGCTTACCTCATCCTGTTGACGGCCTCCGTGAAGCGCCTCACACTTTCAAGTCCTTCCAGAGCTCTCTCCTCAAGGAGCTCCCTTGCACCCTCCCTTATGAGTTGAGACTGCGTCCCTCTTGTACCCAATTTCATCTCCGTGCAGGGCATTCTTACATAACTACCATGGCCTTCTTAAGGATTTCGGGGGCCCTGGCCCAAACGTATTTTGAGGCCCCTGTTCGGAGCAGCTTAGAATTTGAGACAATTTTATCACTTTCATGCTCTTTTTGGCCAAGTCACTAACAGTGCACAGGCACATTTGTCCAAATTCTAAATCTGTTTACATCTAATAATATTCAGGGATAGTGATGTGTGCTTTCAATATTATAATAATACAACAGCAGCACACCAATATTATTGCAATAATCTTTGTAACCCCCCCCCCCCCCTTCCCATTTTTAGGTTTCGCCCTGGCCGTTGCAACTGCGTAGCAGTTGCTCCGCCCAGGGCGAAATCTCATGATCCTACATATGGGGCTTTGGTTCCGCCTCTGTCTCCCATTGGCTAGCTCCATAAATGGAGGCTAGCCATTGGGAGACAGAGGCTGTCAATCACGCTTTCCTGTGAAAACGCGATTCGGGGGCGTTTCCGTGTTTTTTTAAGTCCCGCGCTCTCCTCTTCCCATTGGCTGGAATTTCCCCTTCCAGCCAATGGGAAGGGGAGAGCACGAAAAACACGCCCCCGAATATGCCGTCCGGGACACCCCCGTGCCGTCATTCCCCGGGCCGCGCTGTGATTGGCTGCCGGCCCGGGACCTGACTTGTTGTTAATGCATGCAAAGAGCGTAGCCTCGTACCCTTTCCTGCTAGATTTTGAAATGTCATACATTGTAGAGGCCTGTTTGCATGCACCTCGGCATTCTGCTGCAACGGCTAGTTCACAGCATCCCAAGCCGACCCAACCATCGGACTTCTGAGACCCCCAGGGTAAGGATGAATTCATGCACACCCAAACCTCTGACATAGACGCTGGGCAATATTCGGGCGCTCGTTGCAAAAGATACTTCAGGCGGGATTCACTTTTTGAAGAGACAATCTGTTCACAAACGTCATGGCACATTGGGTTCTCCTTTGCATGGCTACAGCATGAGTTATGTACAGCGGCGGAGAGCACCCCTGAGGCCGACAGCAGCAGCAGCAACGCCACCGTCGGCGAGGCAGTAGGGGGCACTGCTGCTACCTCCATGAGAGCGTCGCTTCCAGGCTCAGGACTGCGCCCGTTGCCTTCGGTACGTGTTCTGAAAGTCCCAGGAAACGCTGTGCTTAGGAGAATCCCGTTTTTGTTGTTTGTGCCTACTGCATTCACCCTGTTTCGAGAAGGTCCCTGCAACGGCTGTGTTCTGAATCTAACCCGCTATGTTTACAGCCTGAGAGCGACGTGGTGGTAATTCTCCGCCCTCCCTGCTCCGCCTCTGAGCTGTACAGCAACCCCCGCCCCAAAAGCCGTGCACTCCGGCCCGCTGGTCGTGGGGAAGTGGGACTGTAGCCGTTCAAAAAAAAAAAAATTGTGAACGCAGCGGAAACATATGGGGTGTGGTAGCTTTTGTTTCAGGGACTTTTGTAGTCATCGCCAGTTTGCCGAGCATTGTATCGAATTCCGTGAGACTTGGCTTAGAAGAAAATCGGAATTGTTTACTTCTAATACCAGAACTGGTCGGTCTGCTGCCACCCTCTTCTTCTCTTCGCTCCGAGTATTTATTTATTTATTTATGCATTTTTATATAGCGCGGACTTTACCCGAAGATGTCAGAGCGCTTCACAATAGGAACAATGATCATACATGAGGAGAAAATTACAAGTGAACAAACTACAAAAGAAAACGTTAAGTTACATGAGGCAAAAGTGACAATAGTGAGCAACCAAAATACAAGAGGTAGCAAACAGTACATTATAGGAGGAAAAAGTGATATGTGTGCAGGTTACAAAAGCGTACAAAGTACAAGTGAGGAATAATACTGCAATAAATGGCAGACACTCCAGCACAAGAACAAATGAAATGTTGTCATTTACAATGCCAATAGCTCTAACCTTTCCAAATGCGAAACCGTTGCATTGTAAATGCTTGTTTAACTGTGAGGCCCAGTTCTGCTCTAAAAGAAACCTTTATAACGGATGTTGCATGGTGTTGAAAAAATAAACCTTTCTGTGTAAAATACATTGCCCTCATTAAAAATAAAGTAAATGAAAACGAAATTTAAAAATCTGTTTAAGAATTATTTAAGGGCATCAGGGCAAGAGAGACTGCAGAGGAGAGCTGGTTCTATCAGGGGGGGCGGGTGGGCTGAACTACTGGGGCCATGGGCCAGGGCCCACTTTGCCCATGCCTTAAAACATCTCTGATAACTACATCCGCAATAAGGAAAGGCGTCCCTCCAAAAAAGTGTATAACACTGTGTGCCCTTCTAAATTCCACGCAGCTCATGGCATGGGGTTTCGTAGCATTGAAATAGCGCTTCATACTCCGAGGTAGAGCTTCAAAGCGCTTTCTTGGACAGGTAGTACGATAAGAGCGTGAAGGTGGGCAAGAGAGAAATGCGTGAGTGGCAGTGCTGCTTTGTTGTGATCTACGTGGGAAGCGTTTTGGTGTTGTGCGTGACTGACCCGAAAGGCACTCTTGTCTCGGGGTGTATCGCTTACGGTGGTCAAGGAGGAGTGAGAGTTGACCGTGCTATATAAAATTGTAATTGTTTGATAGTTTGAACTTGTAATTTATTCTGTAGAGTTGAGTTTCATGGTTTCTATAATACTTAAGGCAGGAGAAAGTGGTGTGTATCTACCTGGATGGTATACCTTAGGTCGCCCAGTTGGGTCATAGAACATTTAAGGACTAAACTGTGTAGGCACCTGCACAGCACCACCCTATCTAGAGTACCATCTGAGTGTCCAAAAGAAGGGGTCGAGACAAGTCATCATTTCAGGCTCAGTCATCTATGTGGCACCAAGTGGAAGACGAGTAAGCTGTCCAGTGAGTCAAATGATGTCAAATGGTGCAGAACGGGAGTCGGTGACGTGAGTAGTATTCTGGCACCCTTTTTAAAGCCAGGGCTACGGCTTACGGTACACTCCACTTCCTTTGTTGCTCTTAAGTTATAAGACCAATGATGGTTGGCAACTCAAGCAGAAACTTCACAATCTTTTGAGATTTAAGTGTCATTTCTTCCGGCTTGACCAAAGGAGGGCGCACTGTAATAATCCCTCCCCACTCCCACGGCCCCCAAGCTCCTGTCATCTTACCACAGGTGGCGGAGCACCACTCAACCGGCCCTAGTCTGATGAAGGCTCAAACTAACCAGACTAGCTTCCTGCACATGAAAGGGCGAGATCTCGGAGACGCTTGCTCTTTCGATTAATTTATTTTATTAGGAGGCACACCCCCCTTTCCTTCTAGAATTTCCTCCTAGACAACATGCACTTTCCTTATTAGTACAAATGATATTGCTTTAAGGGTAGTGGGTATCTTTAAGGTGGCTTTGGCTCAAGATGGCCCATCGCTTCTGCCTGTTGGCTCCCCTCATTTGGCAGATGTCATCCTCTTTGGATTTGGGTTCACCTTCCCAATGTGTCTTATGCTTCCCGTAGACTTCAGTACCCCCGCCCCGCGCCCACCCACCCTCGTCTGCACACTTTCTATGGGATCACCTGCAACAAATATCTGCCTGCACCGTGCTAGATGACTTCTGGTAAGAGAGTTGTGGCTTTGCCAGGGTCCTGCATGTTTACCTCTTTTTGTATTTTATTTTTCTACCTCTTTTGTGGTTCCAAAACTTTGAAAGTCACTGGTAACTCATGAGAGATGAGGGTGCAGATCTGATTGCATCAGTTAGTAAAAGTTGGTGCTGGTAGACTTGGCCATTTTTGTTCACCTTCACATTCCACAAACCAAGCATTCCCCGGCCAATTTACTCCATTACTGCTGGGCAGTCAACTCCCAAAATTTCAGCTCCACAACCGCTGGCCAAACTAACGTAGGTGCACACAGAAAATATAGTTCCATTTGTGTTCCTGAAATTAAAAGAAAAAGGCGCATGTCTCTTGCATTTGCCACCCTTTTTTACTCTATAATGTGTACGCACTGTTTGAACTTCCATCTGTTATAGCCCACTCTCTTTGTGCATGCACTTGATGTCCATGGGTCACCAACATCCATTTCCTTTGGTCTGCATGCGCTATCTAATGGACATTTTAAACATTTTGCTCTTCAGGGTATGGATCTAGCCTATAGACGGAGACAACTACAAATAGCACACGGTTGTACAAAGATCCCAGACAAGAGGCATCCGCGATTGTCTCATAACTGGGGAATGAATGAGTAGTCATTTTCATTCTGCATTTATTGTCCGAGCCTGGGGGCCATAGGAAAGTGGAGAACATAGTTCCAAAAACCTCATGGTGTTTTTTTGAATGTGTTGGGGTGAGCTTTAGAACCAGACTCCTCCTAGTCTGAATAGTAGAGGTGCCTGTTAGTCTCAGTTACACTACATCTAGTAGTGCATGAGCAGTGTTGTCTGGGTCTGCAGCCCATGTCCAGATCCTCCCCTCTGGATGAGTAGCTTCATTTTTCACTCTGATTTTCAAACCGTTCTCTAGCCACTTTTTTTTTTTTTTTTTTTTTTTTTTTGGTCATGCTTCAGCTTTGAGTTATGCAAAACACAAAGCAATCTACTTTCTGTCTGGCAGGTGTGTGCACATTTCTCATTCTTAGTGTACTTTGGATGTGACACCAGGAGGAACGGAATGCAGGTGCGGCCACATGGGAACTATCCAGACTCCAACAAAACAAACTTAAAGATGCAGTGTATGGTTATGGTTTTCATTAGGTCAGAACGCTTCATTCCATGAGCCCTCTGAATTGTAACCGCAAGTTTAAGTCATCAAGTGCCTGCATTTAGTAAAACAAACTATTGCTCATTGTTTTGATGTCATAGCCTTCAGATCTATCTACATCCTTTTGGATGGTCTTTGGCTACTAGAACAGACCTTTGTAAGCATTTAAGCCATCAGTCCTCACATTTTGTTTTGGATTGTTTTCTAAACGTTATTGCATGTGTAGTCAGACGGGCTCCTCATCTGTGAACCTGGCTCTCTCTCTCATCTGCTCAGTTCATGCAACAAATTTTACTTGAGCCAAAGGGCGGATGCGCAGCTCGGCCCTACCCTTCAAGTCCATTTATCTTCCTTTATTGAGTGACGCAACCAATGAGTGCATGTAGCAGGCAGCAGTATCATTGGCCAACTGCAATTGCTCTGGAACCCAAGACTTGAAAGTCAGAGAAGCAATGTTGGTCCCTTGACCTTTCATCGCCTCACTTTCAAAGTTTACTTCTCTGTGGAGATCTGAAGACCTTAATGGCTGTGTTTTCACTCTTTGCTCCGCTTGGAACTTTTATGACTTTTTATACGAGATGGCATCTCTCTGCACACTCTGTAGAACGAGCGGGTCATGGTATCTCTGGCTATCTTGCACTATCATAATTGTTACATTTTTATCTGGCAGTTACATATTCTGGACAGTAAATGTGTCCTCCATGTTGGGTGGGACTAGAGATGAAAGTTCTAGTGATGCCTCTGTGGTTGAGGCAGAGGTCATGGAATGAGCTTGTCAGCGTTTCGGCTCACTTCCCAACCCTCTTCATGCCTCCTCCTCAACATGGTAGAGCTGTGAGGATTATTTGGACATCCAGTGTATATTCTGTGTTTGGGACTCTGAGGCACTGATTATCTGTAGCGTCTGCATGAGGAATGGGCAATGCAGATCAAAGTCTACGTTGCACTGACCATGCTGTAGTCCACGTGTCTCCCAACTGCATGTTTACAGAAGTGCTGTCTGGTGGATATTTGTGAGATTTCAAAATTTCTGGAAGTTGTGCCTGATGTGTGTGAGCATGCTTGTGGCTACACCTTCCTGCACTGGGTGGACTACTCTACCACCAGGAGGTTACCGGCCAGAAAGCACTGCCATTCTTTCAGTACACCATACAGGACTTTAGAGTGTCTACAGCTCTTGTTTTGATGTATTCCCTCTTCGGATCAGACCTCATAAAGGACAACCAGAACTAAGTAACAATACCTTTTTTATGTTTTTGATTTGTATGTTGTCATTTCAAGCTTGTTCTGAATCATTGGAGGGAAAAGCACTCTGGTTATAAACGTAGCCAAAACGCGCTCTGCAGTCTTGGAGTTGTACACCATTGGCCTTTTTTGGAAAAATTCTTTGGATATAGTGGAAATGGCATTATAATAAATTGATTAGTTCATTCAGGAGTGCCTTGTAGAAAATTCACTTCGCCTCCCCTCCCAAAGGAGTACTATATTGAACGGAAAAAGACACTGCTGCACCAAACCGCTTGTAGATGACCTCTTGCACCACTTTACATCTCTGTACCTATATGGACGCACCTGTGTACTAGAGCCAAAGCGGTCCGTGGCTGAGGCACTGCATGATCCAGTGGAACAGAGTAGACAAGGCCTTGACGGGAATGTGCTACTTCTGATGCCTTTGAACGAAGTGCACCTCCCTTGAGGCTCAGGACGGACAAAAAAAAGGACCCGAGCGAGACATTGTTGTGGGATGAGGATGGCACGCAGTGATGGGGGTAGGCCAGACGTGCTGTCCTTATAGGTCTGTTGGAAAACAGTGGAAATGGTGAGAAGCTCGCAAGATCTGCGGTGCTGCGTGGGCTGGTGCAAGCTCTGTCTAGGTCTTGATGCTTCTTCACCTGTTTAAGGGTGTAGTGCACCTGGTGATGTCTCCAGTCTACCCAGCTCTGGTCGAGAGGGAGGTGATGTACCTGTGTAGGCTGTCTTTGTAGGACCAACCTTCACTTCATCATCTCTCGGTCTTTAGCCCCGCCTTGCTGAATTCTCCCTAATTTACCCTACAGTGAGACAGTAGGAGGGAAGCTCGCTAATGGCCGCATTGAGCAGCCAGTTACAATACCACTCACCCTCCTGCGGGGAGTAGCATCAGCTGTGCAGAATTTTACAGATGTGTGCTGCAATGGCTGTAGGTTTAATGGGGTGCACCAAAGTGCTTTGTTTGGTTCTCGCCACTTGAGTTTGAAGGTGTGGGCTAATTCTTATAGGTTTCTGCCGTGTCATAATTGAGCAGGTGTATCAGACGTTGCTGAGATTTACTGCATGTTGGACAGAACCTTCTCACCAGTCTCTCTGCTCCCAAGGACATCTGTGTTAATATATTTTAAAAAATGCAGTTCTACTTGGGCATTACAATATTTCTCTTTTTTCTAGATTGTTGACCACTCCTATTTTTCCTTTTTATTTTACTTCGTGTTTTATTCATACACACTTTGTGATTTTGTGCCGGTCAGGAATGTCTACCCTATATCATGTTAATCCTGTATATGTGCCACCCAAGGTTCCCACTGTGGTGGCACTCTCATAACATGTAGCAAACCCATGAATGGCTGATGTTTAGAAGTCTCCTCGCCCCACCCCTGTAGAACGGCTGCAGGTCGCAGAATTTCGTGAAAAGGTGTGAAACTTAAAATGTTAACATTTCAAGCGACCAAACATTATTTATCTTTAGGCGAATAGCCTAATCGCATAACTTTGCAAGGTGGAACTGCCTCACAAGATGCACCGCGGATCCGTTCCTTCCTTGGGGTTGTTTTACGCCTCCATGGCATGTTTCACCAAGGCCTAGAGGAGTTTAACTGTGTACTTGAAAGGCCGCCAAGTCTCCGACATTGCCAAAAGGTCACTGTGCCTTGGGCCTTGCAGCCCGTGACGTGGATCAGTGCTGTGCTTACAGTGCCCCGCCCTTTTTAATTGGCCTTGGCCAGGGGTTATTACATCTTTGTTAGCGAGTCACTAGTGGACGCAGCCCCAAGGCCTGAAGAGACCTCTCACAGCTACAGCAAGAGGGGGGCGTTTCACGAGCACCCTCTTGACCGGGCGCGTGCCCCGGGCCTGCACGTGCAGCGACCTCGGCCTGGCAGCGCGAGGACAAACAGAGGCGGAGCGCGCCGGGCTGCTGTTCAGTTGGCCTCTAACAACACGGCCTCTGTTGCACCTTTAATTAATGCACTGGTATCGATCGCTCTGTCAGAAGAAGACAATAGTGGTCAGACTCGCAGCGCCGAGGTGGTGGTTTGTTCTGAAAGATGATGAAGGCGGCCATTGAAGCACCCTGGCCTGGGATGGACTGGCCGCTGTGAGATCCTTGTGGGATATAAGGGGCGGAGGTGGGAGGGGTGATTGATGGTTCCACAGCACCATCGCGCACCCTCAGTGCCTCGTGCATCCTCAGTGTCTGGCTCACTGCGCTCCCTCTGTTGCATCTCTGTCTCCTACAAGCTACGACAGGCTTCGGCGCGTGGCCATCGCACGTGTTATTAATTTTTTGTGGGCAGTGTGCTGGAACAGTGTAGTCCATGCCTACCCTAGCTTTCAACTAAAGCGAGAAAGAACAACATTGCATTTAAAGCGAGCTACCAAGCAAGGCAGCAGAAACACCCTTCACTTGCATTGCAACTTTGAACGTGCTGTATCAAGCACCCTATAAAAAATGTTCCTGCCTTAAGACACGTCTCTGTCAGGCGATTCCCATCATCCGCTCCTAAATTTCAGGCACACACTTTGATTCTGGGATCTGTAGTTTTAGTGCCACCCTTGGGTTCGTTTACCGAGCATGTTAGAGTTTGACGAATTTACGGAATGTCTATTAGAGCCGGGGCACACCGGGTATTAATGCATAGAACGACGGAGTCTATCGACCCAGACGACTCTCCCAGGACAGCTCTGCCGAGGGACCTTGCCACGTGGAGATATTCCCTCCAACTCCTGCCGGCTGAAGGTGGAGCTCTTGCCACCTGTTTCTGGCCTTTTTGCCGCCGGCCACGACAGGTGTATAATCTTTTAAGTGCGCTCTTAAGAAACCAAATCCTTTGGGTTTTAGAAAGCGCCCTCTAGACACCTGACTTGTATGCGCTTTAAACCTGGGCAGCTTAGGTTAGTCCTCGGTGGGCCGGTCGCTTGAGGCCCAGTCACGACTTCATCATCAGAAGGAGATGAGACAAAGGCATAATAATCTAACCCAGAGAACATTGATGAAAGAGCCATGGCAGCAGCATTGCTTGTTTTCAGGAACTTGCTGTTACTTGATTATCTCAATTTGACTTAGTGCCACCTAGACCATTCTAATTTCCAGGTCGTTTTTGAAAGAACTGCTTGTGATTTTTTTTTTTTTTGATTTTTTTTGATTTTTTTTATAATTCTGCTATGAAAAGTTTACGCAAACAAATGATGGACGGACTGCTGAATAAATCATGCATTCAAACCCAATCAAGAGATCAGTGTTTAATCCATCATTCTTTTGCTCACCATGCCACCCCAGTTTAGACCTAGCCATATGCTACTCAATCTTGACCCTGTGCCTCATGGGAACCGTCCAGACCGAACTGCCAAGCCAGTTCCTCCCTGGACCGGTAACCAGCATCCTGGGACCGGTTTAAAAGCAGCGCTCCCCTTCGGTGAGAACAGTGAAGCAATTTTGAATGGTGAGCTTCAAATAGGCAGTCCATAAGGCTGAGAATGCATGCTTTTCCTTATCCTGCAAAAGTACTCCTAAAGGAGGAAGTAGGTGAATACTTAAGGCGGCCGAGGGCATGGCCAGCTGCAGGCTTAATTATTTGTATTTATTTTTTGATTTTATATTGCGTCGACATAGCCCCGGGGCTTCAGAGCGCTTTACAAGAAACCACATCATCACAGGAATATATTGGAGATACGTCAAAGGAAAAGAGAAAAACAGACATTTTAGATTGTGTGGGAGATCATACATTTAGCCCCAGTGACTTGCAAAGAGAAGAGTCTTAAGTTTCTTTTTCAGGTCAGTATGACATGAAGTCATACAGGGATCAGAGGAAGGGGGTTCCAGATTCTTCTGGCACTTCTTGAGAATGATTGACTCATGGATCGCTCTCATTTGAAGGCGGGAGGCTCCAGGAGAAGGGATTGTGCGTTTCTTGAAACCCTTTTAGCATTCCCGCCAGTGTGGATGCTTCTTGAGGGCTTATCCGCTCGCCGTCTGCAGTGGGTGGGATGAATCCGCTGGTGACCACCGAGTAGAACAAACGCTTGCTGAAAAACTGTTTTGTCAAGTTGAACTTTCAGTCCAAGTCTGAGAGCATAGGGGCGACATGGGAAGGAATACACAATCCGATGTTGACATGGAAATGCTAGAAATTTGGAGGCTCACTGGTTGCCTTAGTGGGTCACAAACTGGGAGATCACAATGTTGAACACACAGAAAATAAATTGACAACACTGGAGGTGTGCCCCCTTGCACAACTGCCGGAAGAACTGGATTCCAAGTATTCTTAATCCAACAACGCTGACCGGCCCAGCATAGAGCATCAAATGTTCCATGTTGAAGACACTTAAGTGAGACTCGAGAGCGATGAAATAAGGTGGAGTGAAATTCTTGGGCTACCTAGGAAGTGGGATGCATGAGATATTGCATATGATCTGGACGAAAAATTACCCTGCGGGAGTCAATTCTGTTGTAGTGTTGGTCTTAATCGTTTCCATAAATAATTCGAAGTAAATAATATTCATAGGTTGTGGGGTCCTACTTGGAGTGTGCCTTTCATATCGAAAATGTTTCCACATATCTTTTGGTCTTTCATATTGCAGATTCTTTCTTGTGGAAGTCTGTGTAAGACTCATAACATTTCAGTCTACACCCCTCCCCCCCCCCCCCCCATCCTGCCTTACCAAGAACTCCCTGGTCCACTCACCTCAAATCAAGACTCATTTCTCTTGCCCAGACTGTTCTTTTTGTTTTCTTGTAATCTGCTGTAAGGAGTGAACCACTTCACACGCCTCTCCATCTTCCTGGGGAGCCGCATCAATACTACTTCTCTCCTCCCTTCTTTTCTGGAAATGTCCCTCCACTGCGGCTTATGTCTTTGTATGTTCTACTGAATTATTATTTTGAAATGCCCCAACATATTGCCCTGGTGTGTCCAAGATAGGTCAAAAAGGGACTGATCTGTGCCAATTTTTCAGGATAACCACTTACTGTGTAATAGTTTTCCATGAGAGCGTCAATCAATTGGATGCCCTTTACCTACATTGTGCATCCCTATCTTAATCGCTTTTCTAAATCCTCTTTGCATTTCTTTTCTTGAGTTGTTCTTCATTTCCCGTCCATTCGTCATTTCGTCAATTGTCTCTGTAGACCGACAACTGCAATATGCTTTTAGTTTTACCTCCAATCCTCTTTCCATATTGTTTCCGTTTAACCGTTGGTCTTTCAGTTATTAACTTTTAGAAGTTTACTTTATCAGCTGGAATTCCCCAGCTTCTGCTCCAAACCTAGTTGCTCTTTGCACTCATTTGATACAATTTGCTCTTGCTAGGATCATTCGATGGACTGCTATCCTGGGTTATCTCACACTAGTGTTTTGATGACACAGTGCTGATGGCTGGGAGTTGAATGCCCCCTGCAAACATACGTTTCTGAATTGCAAGTTGCATCTATGTAATGCAGCTCAGCCTTTCCTTCTTTTGAGGTCCATAGTTTGAGCACAGTTACATTGGTAAATAATAACACTTGTTAAAGAAGGAGTTTACCCTAAAGCAAACCTTAACCGTTGCCCTTACATGAACCCTATATTAAAACAAGTACACTGCTCCACTCTAAAATAATGGTAACCCGGACCTTGAACTAAAGTTAATAAAATGTAGTTCTTAATGCTGGCCCCAACCTTTAATCCTAACTGTGAAAAATAGTTGCATGCTAACCCTAAGTTCAATTATATAACTTAACATAAAAACAAGTAATTTTTTGTTCTAACCGAGTGGGAACCCTACATTAAATTACAAACCCTGACGGTAAATTAAACAGCTTTCCATTATGAGCTCCGGCCGGCAATGCCAGGAAACACAGGATTTTTCCCTACCATCTGCAAGCAGATACTGCTGCAGATTTTCCTACTGATCTTCAGGAGAAACACTGGTTTGTTCCCCCCACGGTTGCAAGCTGAGATAGCTGCAGACCCTTTAACCAAGCAATCAGGAGAGCTTACTTTAGCCCTCAATTCCCATTCCCAGGGCGGATCTTTCCCCGTTTTCCTATCAAGTGCTCTTCCCAGTCCTGATGAAGACCCCACTGCAGGAATAACATTCTGTCCTGCCCTGAGGGGTAGAAACGTCGACAACACTTGAACGCAAACTCTTGTGGCACTGTATATAAACAACTTCTGGTCCATCTGAGTTATGTGTAACACTGGGAACATTTGATCATTCACAGGCGGAAACGTCTACACTAAACCATGTTGATGTATATATGTCACGAATACCTTTCCTTGTCCCCTACCCACACGTGACCACTCAGTACCCATTCCCTCCCTTCTTTCCTACCACACAAAGAGCACTGTATGATACTGCACAATTGCCGCAATGAGCAACTCCATTGCCTCTATGTGTAAAATGCTTTGAATATAATTGCATCAGATACTTTATACTGCTATAAATACAACTGAAGTGGATACATGCCTGTGTTGTTTTTACTACTATTATTTATTTTTCACAAAAGAATTGCTTACTGCCGTGACCACACTGTTTGATACAGTAAAATAAACAAATGCATAACCTTATTCTAATTCAAGCTGTAACTGTAAGTTAAATGCATGCTAACCTTAACCCTCAATTGAATTCAATAAAAAAAAATCTAACACAAAATGTAATATTAAATGAATACTAACCTATGCTCTGGATTAAATACACATACACCCTTTTTATTTAAGGTAAAGCTTGACAATTTCCCTAAATTAAACATTTTAAAGTTAAATATTGTGACTAAGCATAGTCCTGAATAAAATTGACTATTATTATTTTAAATGAAATGAACAGGTAAATGTATTCCTATTCCAATGCTAGTCATAAGCACAACTTTGAATGAATACTAGGTTTAATCTATAATTAAACGGAAGTAAACTAAGAGTAGTAGCTCACCGTCTGACAATGGAAAAAGGCTAAAACATGGACATATGCTCTTTGAAATAGCAAAAGGAGACCTTCTGTAATGGTGCCCTCTGCAGTCTGAAGATTTGCATATTTCACTCGTGTTTCCTGCTCTCGGAAACACATAACCTATAGTCAGGACATGTATGTGGGTATTTGTGTGGATTACGAGAGTCAAATAGAATTTTTATTAAGTATTGCCAAGACCAGTACCCCACATATTTGTGAGAAGGGGGGCCTTGGAGATGAAGAGATCTGGAGCAGCCACATAAGTTGAGGTAAATTAATCCATGCCGCCTCACCCTCACAACACATTCAAACCCACGAGAGTACGTCAGCAGCCCTCTAGGCTTAGCTTCAACACATACAAAGCGACCATCCACACACTCCGTCCTCTCACTCAACCAAGCGCCCCACAAAAAGTTAGAAACCTGTGCAGTAATTTCCCCCGGCTATAAACTGCCTAGAAGACTCCAGAAGGGTTGTGTGAAGAGTCCACCCTCTCCCCTAGGGCGCGCACTGCAGAGACTTCACCTTCAGTGAGGATTTGGACAACAGGACATCTTTCCTTCCACTACAAAGCCAACACACAACGCCACGTACACTAGACTAGGCGAAGTCTGTCCATCTGTCCACAGACACCCCTATGGAATGCTTTGTGGCAAACCCACGACAGAGGACGTACGTACATCAGCATCTATGAGCACTTAGGGGTCAAGTAATTGACGGGCGTGGACTCTTACAGCAGCTAGTGACTTAATTTATGACCCAAGTTAGAAGGTGGCGATGAAAGGGCATGGAAGGCGGAGGTTGATTAGTGCGAGGGCGCAGATGGCCGATCAATATTGGAACCCTTCGGGCTTCTGTCGCACCAAAAATAAGCACGTGTGACCCTCAATTAGCTGACCCCTGAACGATTTTTTGTGATGCATCCGTGTCACATCAATTCAGGCTCACAGGGGCTATTTTTAATAAACTCATCGAAAGTAGAGGTGTGCCATAGACCCATAGTGGTGCTTCAGGTCACACATGTACTGCATTGACATTTAAATAGCGCTGCGGACACTTTGGAACACTTTGTAGCCCAGTTAGCATGCTGCATTGCTTGGTTGAAAGTTAGTGAGTTGTGTGTCTCACCACCGCCTCACAGGTGGCCTCTCTGAACTGCGCCCACGTTACTGTTTGTGCCAAAGCATTTTGTTAACGCCACATTGCACAGGTCGGGTGTGAACGTTTTTCTGTTATTTTAAAGCTTTCTTATTTTGAAACCAATTTGGGGAAAAGCGCCAGTTGGTAGTTCACATAAATTAATACTTTGCTTCAGTGATACTCTGCGGTTTAGTCTGCTTTGAAAATCTCCCAATATATTTACTTTATAAAAAATCTAAAGAATTGCTCACGGCAACTTCCTTTCCTAAAAACATAATTGTCTTAACTTTTGAAAACCCAGTGTCCATGACGCTGTTGTCACATGATTTGTAAAAACAAAAACTCCCACTGCACTAGATCATGCCAGTTTCGAACTTTTGGAGACACTGGTTACTGAAAACATTAGTGATTTTGATGACGCCAGTCACTGTCCCTTTCAGGAAAACCACACATTGTAATGCATTCCCAAATTGGTGCTAGTCTTTCACTGACCTACTTAGTTGTGTAAATTTTTTATTTTCTCCAGCCGCAGCGTTTTTTTAGGTCCCACTTTTTGTCTTGTGTGTGCTTTGCAAAGTTTCCCTGTATAAGTTCGCCTCTGCCCAGTCAAGGTTTTTTTTGTTCCTTGCAATATAATGTTCACTGCAATGTCAAATTGTTTAAAAGTTAAGTTAATAGTGACCGACGTATGCAGAATTTATCTCTGCAATTTTACCCTTTATAACATACTTTGTTGCAAGTATCACAATTTTCACCGAAATGTGGGGAAAACATTCAAGCAGGTAACTTTGAGGTTGCAGAACCTTCAAATGAAAATTCTCCAAAAGGGCTGCCACATAGAGGGCAACCAATAACTCTCCTTTATTGCGCATTCCACCTTTTCATGGCCTATGTTTCTGTGCATAATCTCCTGCATTGCTTGGCCCTCCCCATGTATCAATTGTTCCCCTTGTTTTATTGCTGACATGTCGCTCGCTAATTTTGGTACTGTACTGTTTGTTGTATATAGCTCTGACCTTTATCCTACAGTAGTCCATTCCCTAACCCCATCCTTGTATTTTGCCTATGTCTATGCTGTACACAACGTGTTTATCCCTGTAAAGCGCTCTGATACCCTAACGGGGTCATGTTTGCGCTATATAAAACCTCAAATAAAATAAATAAAGGTTGCTAGGAAAAACAGTGCTCCCAGAGAGGCACCAGGAGGATGTTGTGGTACGGATGCTGTGGTCCTGTTAGAAGCCTGAGCAGTGCAGAACTATTAGTGCCTTAATGGATAATCTCAGGCTATTGCTCGAATGATAAAACGATAATCTTGACCGGTAGACCAGGCCAGCTCCATACAAAGCTTTATGCGCACAGCAGAGCACTTTAAACCGGCCACGCATTCTAATAGGAAGCCAATGTAAAGCTCTTGGATGGTTCATAGGGGGAGCCAGAAGAGTTTGCATTCCAAACAGGCTGCCGTATTCTGTACCACCGGTCATCTTGACAGAAGTGCCTCATTTGCAGCCACCAGTAACGCATTGCTCTAGTTTAAATGACTAGTTATAAGAGCTTGGGTTATAGTTCTCTTTGAGTTGGGTAACAGAGGACTATCCTCTTTTAGAACACAACATGGATGTAACTGCGCTTCTGCTCCTCTCAACAGTGTTCAGTCCTTGCCTACAAATCTCAGATTTTTCGTATGATGAATTGCAGCTATAGATTTTGTGCTTCAAGGCGAGTCATCTTCCTTCCACAGTGAGCCACTTTGTCCGTATGCTGTACTCTTGATGGTCCTGTATGCTGATTTAAACATTTGTCTGTCAGTGGTTAGTGTTTCCGAAAGGTAGACAGGCAGGAAATCAAACCATGCAACACAGAACCTTCGGTGGTTTCCCTTTAGGTGCAAATATTCAAATTTTGCTCAATAGCACAAAGGCGTATTTTCTCGCACGCAGGGACTCTAGACATGACCCCCTTATTTGGGTGTTTATTTCGTTTAAGGATGGGGTCTCTGGCCAGTAGGAATAAGCTACTGGTACTGGCTTGCAGTGTTTTACCTGCTCTGTGTCCATTTGTTTCAGGGTGAAGGTTGCCGCAATGTCCCCCTCGCCGGGCACGTAGGATTTGACAGCATGCCGGACCAGCTGGTGAACAAATCAGTGAGCCATGGCTTTTGTTTCAACATCCTGTGCGTGGGTGAGTATTTCTATACGAGGAAATTCTCTCACCGAGTGTGTTTGCTAAACAGACTATTGATTATGTTGGTAAGTAGGTCAATAGACTGCTCTTCTGACCCAGCTTACTGCTGTACCATCAGTCAATGCAGTGCTGCACGCAAGGACAACTCGCGCAAATACTTGAAGTGTGTTGTGTAATCGGATATATGCATGTTTTCTTTAAATGTGTATTGAAAGGATGCTGTGAAGGACCACAGAGTGTGGCTCCATCCTAGTGCAGAAATTATTGAGATAAATCTCATACAGAAGATAACATCCCTTGGGAATGGATGAACTTTTGTTGCTTTTGGAAGTACAGCGTTAGTGTGAGAATTTTTGGGGGTTTCTATTTAGAGGGCAGGTAGGATGGGTCTCAAAGGCACTTCACCTTGTAGGCAGGATCCTGCTACATATGTGCAGTGCTCATGTTTCATGAAAGATGGAGACTATTTAGAAAGATGTTCAGTGGTGAAGCACCAGTGGTCAGTCTGACTATCTTGGCGTATGGTCTTCTTGGCCAGGATTCCTAGACTTGAATTATCGTTATCTTTGCAGCAATGCTCGTGAAATTTGCTGATAGTCACCTGCAGAAAATGTTTGGTGTATTTCTATCATTAAATTGAATTGAAAAATGCAGTCATTTGCTGATACATGACCGTAGTACCTCTGGCCTGTTCATGCCCCATTGGCAAACCTAGAGACTTGGATTGGGAGGCTTAAAGATATTTTGCAATAGTAGTTATTTTAGCCACCGCTGAAGGACCCCTAATCACCTTAATGATTGCCTGCTGTCGTGCAGAAGGGTATTTTCCTCAAAGTTTTCTGCTGTGATAGCAGTTTTCTGTGAAGTATTTAGCCTGTTTCCCGGTGTGATAATCATATATATTTTTTTTTTACTTGACAAACTCAAAATGCATTTATTGCTTGGAGCAATTTATATTTACTTTTATCGGTTTGGAGGTGGGGCAAAGTTGATTTAGGATGCTTAAAATGAAATTACATGTATTTAGGCCATGGTAATTGCCATTTGCTCTACCTTGAAATGAGCCCTTCCTGGGAAACTGATTTAAGTACTTGCTTTAAAGAATGTTTGTAGACTAAAGAAATCAAATTGGCTTTAAAGTGATTTAACCTATGAATGATGATTGAGAGTTAAGACTAAAGGAGACACGCATTAAATTTGCGTTGTGATCGTCTCATCTTAATTGAGTTTCCACTCGTTTTACGTGTTCTCTTCCACATCACCAAGCTGTGCTTTGTTCCTGGTTCATCAGAGGGTAAAGTGTCACACAAGTGACAGGAGAGTGGAGTCCTAAGGCGGTTGAAGCTTCCGGTTAGGAAATGTTTTATACCTCTCTAGTTGTAATTAAAATCCAAGGACCTTTTTTAATCCAAGGACAGCTTTTGGTAGATGAGAGTACAGCACCTTTTAAGAATAAATCAAATCATGTAAAATTGAGGGATCTGTAGAGTAAATGTTGAAAGATATTAGAAGTTGCAAATCAATGAGACCTAAGTTTAGGGTCCAGTCAATTTTTCTCTGGGTAAATATCGATCTTCTGTGAAAGCAATAATCCGTAATTTTGAATGCCACATACCAAAACGAAGGACATCCTAGTAACGCAAAGCGGCATTCCCCCAATAAAGCCCCTCATTATGAGTGGTTACTTTTCGGAGGAAATGCCACATTCAGCAACGCTGCAGCCAGTACTCCTGGTAATACTGGATAGTGATATTCTCTAGCAGTATTATCTGGGGATTATGACATGATTGTTTTTAGGCCCTTATAGAATGGGCCAGTGTGCAGAAATGAGTGCCACCATATTACTGCATCTGAACCCGTAGTTCTTGGCTGTTTTCAGAGCACAAATTATTAAAAATTGTTGGTCTGGATGATATGTCCCCATAAAACGAGTGTCACGGCATGCACTATTACCCTTGGATTCAAAAGAACTTTTTGCAGAAACTCCTGTTGCCACCTAAAACAGTAATAAAAGGTATTTTTGGCTTCCCTCTTCCTGTTTCCCTCTGGAGAGTGAGTAGTCACACTGGCTTGCCAAATGTGGTCCACAGTCCACTTTTATTTTCAGTAATTCTGCTCTCTCGTGCTTTCCTTGCCTCCATACCTATAGCCTGACTTTTCCACCTTCGGTGCAGGTGTAGTGAAGTAGAGTAAGCCTCACTGCAAAACTATCCCAGGAGTGAGCAGGCCTGAACTGACCCTGGGGCTGGAAGTGGGCCTGGGCACAAGAAGGGGTAGTGTAGACCAATTAAGCTAGACACTAGATAAGTAGCAGGAGCAAGAATCACATGATAAGATTTGAAGCCTTTGTCATGCAGAATGTGGAAAGAATAAGGAATTCGAGTCTCAATGGAAACACCAAAAACAAAAGTGCTTCTTCCAGGTGCCCAAGTAAATCTAGAAAGGCAATGTTGGTGATCTTTAAAGGATTCAAGATATTGTGAAGTTTTGGAGACATACAAGCACACACTTCACTATTCACTAAGGGAAGGCAACACCTCGTCCTCATTTATTTGCTCTATACTGTCTGTGGATATTTGTGTATGTTAGAAAGACACTTATATGTGGATATTAAGAATGCATAACTCATAACTCTGTCAGTAAAATATGATCAGCTCAACTCTCAGTATCAATGATTTAATTATGATAATCCATTTCAGTGGCACATACAGATCTGACGTCAGTACAGATGCAAAGTTTTATAATCTCACTACATTGCCATTCTGCAGTCGTTCGACTTGATCACCTCCCACCTCCACTTTACAAAGCACATGCATGTAGAACAATTTACTATTTAAATGATTCTTTCAACTCTCTCAAACCAAAAGTCAGAATCACCCTGGACAAGTGATTCAGGTTTAATATCTAACTGTTCATGGAGAGCTGTTGTACCTCAATTCGAGCGTGTGGCTAATGGATTACTCCACTTCTGCTCTCACCTAAGTTTCTAAATTGAACTGTAACTTATCTGTATCTTCTTGTCTTTATGCTCCACCTGCCTAGAACCCACAGCAAGGATAAATCACAATTCAGTACCAGGGAATCAAACCTTTTTGGCAATATCCCATAAGTACTCTGTAACACGACTACAGACAGTAAAATCCAAATGATCGTCAAGGTAGAGCACTCAAACTGATAGAGTAGGATTGATATCTATCAATATTTAATTTTCGACTCTGTTTTTTATTTCATTAATCTTTCATGAATTATGGAAGTAAAGCTGCCAGCAACACGTTTTGCACAGGCTCCAATATGTCCAGAAGCTTTCTGAAGGTCTTGAAAAACACCTTACTGTTTATTTGGGGCATATGTACATAACAAGCGGTCACAGAAATGTCTACTCGTTTTTTATCCCTTTCAAATTCCACTGCCTTGGGCAGTCACAACGTCTGCGTTCCTTGAATTCTTTTTTGATATGATCTTCTTGAAAGCCCTCCTCAGAAAAACAACTGCAAAACACTGTGAAAGTAAACGAGCCACCACCTGGTTGGTCACGGTGATATCAAGGAACGAAATTGCCTCCAGTCTATGCAACAGCCCATGACTCGGACGACATTGCACCTACAAATTTCTTTAAGTGAGTGCAAACATAGTGTCTCCGCTCATAACCTTTTGGTCACATTTCTCTTCTTCACCAGCCCTGGTACTTTAAAAGGCCTTCAAAAAAATAAAATCTGGGACAAGACCTGGAATCCACTGTAGAAGTTGTGTCTGATCTAATACCACTAGACTAACTTTCAGCTTTTGACTGTGTACTCTGTTTAATTCTGCTTCTTCACCATCTTCAAGTCCTGCTCCCTCAAACTGATTTGTCTTGCTGTAAGCCATGTCTGTCCCATTCCCACCCAGTCTCCAATCCATCTCCCTCCCCGCCTGGGTGTGATCATGGCTACCGGTTAAGCCAGAGAACAAGCTCCCCATATCCGAATTCTTCTAATACAAAGCTACTGAACACCAAACAGGCCAATAACCACTACCATTAATGCCTGACTCTGCCTTCTTTTGAACATAGGAAGAGTAGTCTGGTACAAAGCGAGCATAATATTCGCAGAGACCTAAAAAAGACATTAGAGCATCTTTGTGCTAGCGAACATCAAGTGTGTAAATTGCTGTGATCTTGTCATTCATTTGTGAAAGCAGTGCACCTTGCACTAGGACACCACTTTTATCTGCCATGTGATCCCACCCAGAAAGCAGGAAACGTAAAAATGGCTGCTGAGAGAAATGACATTAAGATGCCACCTCTGCAGGCAGCAAGAAACACAAGACCTTCCAATATGTCAGTCTGATGGGACGGCTGCACAGCTGAAGCGTATTGACAGGCGGTTACTTTGACTGGCTTTAAGGTGTTGTCCGAAGACTTATGCCTATAGCTCAACTGCGAATAGTTGAAAGTAAGCTTAGTCGCACAGATGCAGCCGTATTGAAACTTCTGAAGGGAACACCTGAGGTTTGACACTGCTCAGACATCTGCTGTCCGCTAGAGAAAATCCAATCACTTATTTTTTAACACATAGTTTGCATTACAATCCAGTATGTCGATGAATTCGAAATATAAATAAGTTACATCATTAAAATGGTTCTCAATTGAATAATAAAACAGACAATCCCTTTAAAATTCCTTCATTTGACAACTTGTGTACAAGAAAGCAGACTTAATTTATTAGGTTGCTTTAAAAAATACTCTGCGAGTGCACCACATAGAAAATAAGAAACCTGCTACCGAATATGCTATGGGGTGGCTAGTGTGGCGTTTCAGTATCCTGAAAGCCTCAGAACAGCGCCTGGTACCTAGGTTTCTGCATATCTGGACCAGCCACCGTTTTCTCGCTTTGCATTACAATCTCCCCGTTATAATGGTAGTTTGCATGTTATTCAACAGTTTGCTATCTGTAAGTGTTTCTCTTATTTCACTCGGTTTGTTTTTACTTACCTTTTGCTTACAAAAGATTGTCTACCTCCTTTTGTTCTTTGACGAGAAGAAGGTCCAAGATTTGACGGAATGGGATTTGTTGTAGTTTATCTCGCCACTGCTGCTTCATGATGTAGAAGTTCAGAATTTCCTTGTGTGGTGCACTTTTCATGAACTTTCGCTCCATTCAGAGGCACCATCACCACATTTACAGAAGCATAGACGAGTTGTACTGTGATCAGAGGACATGCAATGAATGTGGCCCCATTTTAGTTATTTTGGGATCACATGTTGCACGTGACATACGTTCACAAGTTGTGCTTTTCAGCTGCTCGGATTTTGTTTTAATAGCTCGTGTACTGCTGTACTTTTGTTTAATCGTACCTTAAGAACGCGAGTACATTCTTTAGAGGAGATTGTGTGGCGCGATCTGGCATTGGAAGGTCCGCATTCACGTACCATTGTCATCCTCATCACAGGAGCACACTTGTCAGGTTGCCTACCTGTGACCTTTCTTCACATGAAGGGATTCGTGTGCAGCGAGAGTAGCATCAGGGGTATGTCTGTTCTTGTCTTTTTTTACTCTCTACATTTTTCAGTGTCCTCCCAGACCTTTTCCGACCAGTGACTTATTTCTTCTCTGCAATCTCTCGCAGTAACCGTGTTTGATGGGTGTCACTCCTTGGTACAAACCCCGAGGCCTGAAAGAAGGTTTGTGGCTGCGCTAAGCTGTTGGTTTTTACATTATCCCAGTTCCACATTGGGAAAGCGCAGACCCTGGGAGAGAAGGACTAGTCCGCTACCATCGAGACCAACAAGATGATTTTTTTTTATTCCAAAGAGCTACTTTCATCCTACTCTGGTCAGCTCCGAACTGTTGAACATTAAGATGCACTACAGATGACGAGGGTCTTAAAGTGATGCGGTACACACCCAAAAATCGAGCAATGTACAATTTAGCCTGACAGCGCATAAGATTTTGTACAGAGCATACCTCGCCCTTTCCCTACTATGTAGAATTTACCTTGACCGATCAGGCGACTGCCCGATATCTGCATAGCGATGCCACCTTAACAATGTATTACTCATTGTGTGGTTGTGGCGAGATGTAGGGGCATGCTGGAGGTCTGTGGTCGAAGCACTGGGGTAGCGGTGGGCCTTATAGTTGCGCAACATTAAACGATTGCCTGTTGGGTCTGCAGCCAGTCCTGGGAAATATATACATATTCCGATTTTATATTTGTTTCTCTATCCATATCATTAGCAAAGAGGTGCATAATGATTCATTGCCTTGTCCAGTGGGCCCGTCACCTCAATCATAGAAGAAAGGTGTGGGAGAGAAGGTGCTGATGAAGCATGTGCAAATGGATGCCAGTTTGGGAGAAGACCTGAAAGACAGGTGTGACATGTGTTAGGATTGATTGAGGCTTAGCAGGACAGAGTCGTACAACACCCTAGGTCTGGTGGAAGGGAACAGCAGAGTGATTTGTACAATAGGTGACTAAAATATTATTTTAATACTGTAGTACTGGCTGAAATTGCTTTTGATGATCGGTGTGAAGGTTTGTCTCCTGTAAACTGAATTCCCTGCTCTCTCGAAGACCCTGACGTGCTGATTTGTGTTTTTTTTGTGTGTTTTGACAATCCATAAAAAATGCATTAAAAAAAACATTAAGTCCCGCCCCCAGCCCCCTTCTCTGCGATGGGCCTCAACCTGAAACTGAAAACATATCGATTTTAAATCGTGAGGATGCTTTTCTGGTACATGAAAAATGGCAGATACTGGAGGGAAATATGGTCCTAATGTCCATGAACAACACTTTAACTATATTCTCCTTGAATAAAGAGCAGTAGATGTCTGAATGTTTATCGGTGCACTTCTGATCCCCACATCTTTCTGACGTGGTCTTCCACCCTGACCGTTAGTCAGCAAAGGTTTAAGCACTCCATGGTTTCATTCAGAATATTTGGACAGCAGGTCCGGACCGCCCCCACAGCAATCTCCTGAAAATGAAACTTTGCTTATCATTGTTCCTGATTTTTTTTTTTTTTAGGGGGGGGGGGGGGGTGGGTTCTGCTTCAGCTCCAGTAAGCAATATTTCTATACATTATTTCATGCTGGAAAAGCTTGCATACTGTACATGTTTTTCCCGTCTTGGATCTGAATGTGGCTGACCTAATCTCACCAGACCGGCTCATAGTCCATGGAAAGGTATTTGAAATGTTGGGTTACACTCCATGAAACTAATGGCTTAAACACTAGCCCATTTTGGCAGTTGTTTTAAATCCATCTTCGCTCTGCCCTTTTCCTGTGGGAATTGTGGTCTATTAAAAAATGTTTTTATACAATTTGAATGTATTGCTTTTGATTTAATTGCACCCACATGCACTGCCGTTATTCTCAAAAAGTAGAACATTCCGTACAAAGTATGCTGAAATATCAAATGGCGTATTTTGTTATATAAAGTCGGTCAATGAAATTTGTAATAATTTCAAACCTATTTGTGCTGGTGCCGTAACATTCATGCACATAATTGTTCCTAATGGGCCTAATACAGTTTCGCTCAAATTGTGTTTATTGAGTTTTGTAGCAAGAAGGGTAAAATAGCTGAAGAAATAAGGTGTTGCATAGAAAAAATAATTAATAAGCAGACACACTGCCACAACAGCGCATGCAAGCAACATTGACATTTCTATTTGAAAGGCGGGGCGAGTAGGGAAAACCTAGGAGAAGCAAGGTCCAGCCCACCAAGGAGCTATGTCAGGGCTTGGGCGTCTTTCAAGCGCTATGGTCACCAAACAGGGGGCACCTGTGTGAGGAGGGGTGGGATAAACCTGGGAGAAGAGAAAGGAGAAGGGGGCTAGAGGGAAGGAGAGGGAACCAGTGGTCCCCATCGAGGTCTTCGCGGCCTTATATCGTATATGATACCGGGGGGGTGAGGGCATTGTTTGCAAAACAGTGGTGTTCTGGGGCTGCTCAGTCGACGCCGTAAAGAAGGGCAGGGCACTCCGTGTCTAATTATTTAAAAGATGGCAAGCCTGTAACCTAGGGGGCTGGAAACATGAGTATTCCAGGCGAGAGAGGTAGTGGAGAACGGATGACCAGAGCTGCTGGAATTTCTTGTGTGTGGGTGAGCGTGTGCATCATCTGCTCCAGTGCAATGGTGTGCCAGAGCTGTGTGAACCAGGAGGCCGTCAACGGGGAGCGTCAGGATTGCGCTGTAAGCTACTTAGCTGCACATGTCGTGCTGCACCAGGTACCAGTCTATGTGGGTCATCGCGGTAAGGGATATGGGGTGAACCGCTAAGATAACTGTGTGATAGTCATCGGGTATTGGATATCCCAGAGTGCCCTTGATGCTCAAGATCTCCTTCCAGAAGATCTTCAGGGTAGGACATGCCCACCATATGTGATGGAAGTCACCTTGTGGGGCCTGCAGTGCCAGCAGTAGGCAGGAACCGCTGGACGCATGCCATGTAGATGGGTGCCGGTATAAAACCATTTAAACATGACCTTGTAGGGTGCCTCCTGTTGGGGAAAGCTTCTGTGTAGGATGTCTTGCCAAAGCTACTCCCACTGTTTCTGGGTGATAACGGGTGCGTCATCCATGGACCACTTCCATTGATCTGAATGGTTGGGGAGAAGATGCGATTGTTGCAGGACTGCATACATTTTAGATACCAATCCCTGGGAGCCCGTATAATTGGGACCAATTTGTTCAAAGAGCATGAGGGGGCGAGTAGCAGCTTCCGCATTGGGTGGATGGATAGCCCAGTGTCTAAGCTGGAAGTTTTGGTGACAAGCAATTTCAGACAGATGGAAGTCCTGCTTGCATTGCTCAAAGGGCTTGATGGTTGGGCCTTGAAAGAGATCATGTAGAAGCCTACCTTCACCTGCGACCACTCTGGGAAGGACGAGCGGGAGCGAAGTCGGGGTCACGTTGTATGGGGGTGTTTGGTGACGGGAATGTGGTCAGTTCATGTTTTGTAGCCAGTTTGTCCTAGATCTCCAGGCAAATCCCACAATGGTCTGCAAGCCACCGCTCTATCCATGTGTACCTAGTACTTTTCACTCTCCCGCACTATCCATTCAGAGATGAAGCGTAGGTGTGCCGGCCAGTAATAGTTCAAAAGGTTGTGGCATGCCAGCCCTCCACAGTTGCGGGGAAGCATTAGAAGTGCTGCAGATAGAGAGGGTGCTTTCCCCTCCAGTTAAAAAAGAGGTAGACCGGCAAGCTGGTGAGTCTTTGTTGGGGATGCTCGTGCAGAGCGATTTGGAATTGGTAGAGAAGCCTGGGAAGAATATTTATCTTTTCATTATTGAGGTGACCTAACCAGCAAATATGAAGCGGCCTCCACCGATGGAGGTCTTCACAAATTGCCTTCCGAAGAGAGTCTGTGATGGTGAGACCCCAATACTGAATGGAGTGCGATGTCCAGGGAAAGGGTAAGAGCGCCTGGAGATGCAGGAGGAGTTGCGGTAGAAGAGTGTGGTTGAGCGCCTGCGACTTTGCTAAGTTGATCCTGTATCCAGAGATACGCTCATAAGTTTGCAAGATCTGGATGACCACTAGGAGGGAGGTATCCTGCTCTGTAATGCCAGGAGGAGGTCATCTGCGAATAGCAGGATCGTATGTTCCTGACCAGCGAAGGGAATGCCCCTGATGTCAACCAAGAGTCTGAGTTTGATAACCAAGGGGACAACGGGCAGCCCTGGTGGTTTCCTCGGAATAACCGGAAGGAGTTAGTGGTCATGTCATTAATATGAATGGAGGTAGTAGGTGCTGAGTGGGAGGCCATAATCATACTGATCATGACAGCCCTGTTTTCAGCAGCACTGCCCTCGGAAGGCCCAGCTCACCCGGTCGAAGGCATTTTCTGCATCCAAGGAAAGGAGGAGAGCAGGGATGGAATAGCACTGCGCATTTTCGACCAGATGAGCCAAGTGGAGAAGATGGTCAGGGCCTTGTCTGTCCTTTATAAACCCCACTTGGTCTGCCTCTATTAACAGAGAGAGAAGGTTCTCCAAACGGTTAGCCAGAATCTGCGTAGAGCTTCACGTCAGTGTTTAGGAGGGCAATCAGGCGATAAGAGAAATATAGGGTATGGTCCTTTTTTGATTTGGGTATCAGAATGATTTTGGAATTTGACATGGTGGGCGTGAGGCAGGTGGAGGGGGTAAGAGACTTAAAAAGGAGCTAGGAGCTGTGGTAGCAACGCCATATAAAATCATGGTGTGAGGCCATCGGAACCAGAAGATTTCCCTTTAGAGAGCTCCTGGAACGCCCTGCGGAGTTCGACGGCCGAGAAGGGCTCATCTAGGTTGCGAGTGTGGTATGGATCCAGAGGGGGCCAAGGACAGTTCTGGAGGTAGTGGTCTATCTTTGTGGGGTCTTCTCCCGCCTGGGGCGTAAAAGGTTCGATGTTAGTCCTGAAATCTTCCTGTTTGTCCATTTCCCAAAACTCCCAGGCCGAGTTTACTTTCTGAAATTTGGCAATGTGGGAACTTGCGCATCAGGAGGGAACCTACTTTATCTCCCCCTCGTACTTTTGATTAAGGGCGAGCAGCGGACGCTCCGGATAGCCTGTTGGTGCTTGGCTCGCAGCGTGGGGTGTTTGTTGGTGCGCTCAAGGGCGACAATATCGGCTGTGAGCTTAGCTCTGAGGAGGCGCCCCTCCTGAGTCCTGGCTATAGAAATCTGAGTCAGCACCCGGTGTATGGTGGCTTTGAAGCCATCCCTTAGGTCGTGAGGGGAGGTTTCAGGCATTGTGTTGAGCTGAAAATACTCTGTAAAGGCTTCCTGCTCCACTGCCCTGTCAATTGGGTCTCTTAGAGTTTGGGGGGGGCAGGGAGACTTCTGCATGGGGGCGTGCGAGGTCAGGCTGTGCGGGGCGTCCATGTGAGCTCGATATTGGCGTGATCTGAGATGGAAATTTAGGATATATATACACTGAAGTAAGAGCAGGCAGTAAGGAAGAGGAGACAAGTAGGTGGTTGTTGCAGGAGTAAGACAGCTGCCACAGGAGTAAAAAGAAAAGTCTTTAGAGTACAGGTGAAGTTAGTGCCAGGCGTCAACCAAGCCTGTGTCCCGGATGTCTTTCTTGAGTGATCGGGACATAGTCCCAGCACCCTGGGGGTGGAGGGTGCTTCTGTCTGGCAGAAGGTCCCAGACCAGGTTAAAATCGCCCTCCATGACTAAGTCACTGCTCGCTGCACCAAGTTGGTTCGAAAGGGTGCGTCATATGAATTGTGGTGCAGGCGCATGAATTGTGGTGTAGACGCGGTGAGAAAGAGGCTTACTGCGCACTTGAATACAGCATAAACAGTGGCTCACAAAATTCATTTCCATATTTCTAAAGCAGAGCCGACCACCGTAGATGGATTCAGTAGTTCCAATTCCATGTTTATCACTTTTATATCACAAGAGATCGTTTGGGTCTCCTTGACCATGTCAAAATCTTTCGTCATTTTGACCACTCCTGCAGCACTGTGCATGGCGGCAATTCATTATGTAGACCTAATTATGACCTCATCCAGGTGTAGACTACTCCACCTCAAAACATTGAAAGCTTATGTACAGACTGAGCGTTCCTCTTTCAGGGCATAAAATGTCTTCCTATCTTTGGTTAGTCGGTTTTCATCACCAATTTAACAAGGACAGCTAGCTATGTACCAAGTTCAGTATGAACGTGCAAAAAAGACTTGTACAGCCTTACACCCTCATATCATACGAATCATGAAAAACGAGCCCACTGCATGTAAATATATAAAACACTGTGGTACCTCCGCCAGTCCCAACAGTTAGATCTATGATGGCAGACTCTTTATAAGACCTTGAGTTGTAGGAACCTCACTGGGTGTTCAAGCGCCTCCTCCTGCTCAGTCTTCCTTCTCTCCTACCCACTTGACTTTCAGGGTGTCTGTATCCGTCATATTACCTATAATAGTGCTTCAAATGCATGCTGTCACATTTGTTTTGTTAACTCTTCCTTCATAGCCATCATTTCCATTGGAGAATGGACTTGTTTATCATTCCATTTCAAACCTCGACAGCTCAAATCATGTCCAACACCGAGATCTATATCGTTCAGAGTCTGGAAGCTCAAATTCCTCCTAAAGTTCCTCATAAATCTTCAGTCTATCCCTATTTACCAGATCACCTAGTTTCTAAATATTAACCAGATCCCAGAACCTATGTCCTGCTTTGTTTGATTCACATTAGGCACCTCTACTAGTGACCTTCTGCATATATTAACTTGGGATATGAAATTTCAGAGAGATTGCCTCCCAGTGGGGCCCTCAGTTCTTTGTCTGTACTTCTAGTTCTAAGTTTTGGTTTTTACCAGATTTCTCAGTGGACAGCTATTTAGTCACCAATTGCTACTGCGCTGCCATAACAAGGAGGTCCCAGCCCACCATCTGGTACCTGCTGTTGAAGCTTGCTGAGTGCTCCTTTCCAAATCTCTTTGCCTTAAATCAATTCCGATGATCAAGAGCTTAATTCCCTGAACAGAATATGTGGAAGAATCACTGATATATTGGGGAAAGTTGTAGAGTTGCACATGCTGTCAGGGATCTGGGGATGTTGCTGGTGATTACACCTATGTGTTTGTTTTAAATTTAGGCTCCTAAGTGTTTGAATGTGACTGATTACAATTGCAGAGGAATGACACACATAACCTTCTTGGATCCTCTAAGGCAGTGTTTCCCAAACTGTGGGCCGCGGACCCCTTGGGGTCCGTGACACATTCCCAGGGGGTCCGCAGGAATTCGACTATTTGTTTTGTGTTCACACCTGTGTTTATTTTTTTCGGATTACTGTTTAAAATTTATATTATTCAGATTGCTAGGGGGTCCCCGGCTTCCAGTGCTGACTCAATGGGGGTCCTCAGGAGCCAAAACTTTGGGAACCACTGCTCTAAGGTCTTGGGGGAATAAGGCAGTATTGCTTCAAGTAAACCCATAAGCCCAATACAAAGCTAAACCTGTCCAAGATTTCCATCTTTGGTTCCAGATAGGACTCCGCATTGTAAAGATACAGTAGAACAGCTTAATCGTTAACCTTGTGTTATGTTGCTTGCCAGCTATGTATTCATCCCTTTTTACCCGTCTTTTCTCCTTTCCTAATGGAGGAAGTCAGGGCCTCCATTGCTAGTGCAGTGTGTGTGGGCGAAATTGGCCCTCCTCCTTTCTACGAACCAGAAATGACTCCACTTGTAGGTACATGTGCTGTGAGGCTTTTGAGCAAAATGTAATGCTCTAAATGATGCCTAAGTAGTAATGTGAGCCGTGCCACTACTCCCTTCCCAGGCAAACCAATTCTTCTCCTGCTATGGCATTGGTCTTCTCGCATTCTGTTATCTGCGGTCATCTGATATGATCACCCCTAGATTGCTCTCCTGCTTGCAACCTTCAAGACATGACATTCACCTTTTTCTATTTAGATGACATTCACCTTTTACTGAGGCTGTGAATTTAACCCTGTTGATGTTACTTGTCTGTTCATAGTCGCAGAAATTTGGCTTGAAGAGGTACACTCCTCACCCATGACTAAGCACAGTTGGGTGATCACCACAATTACAGCAGAAGCCGTCATAAACAAACCTTGCCATCACTTTGGTCTACAGACCCAACATCAAAGGAATGCTAGGAGAGCAGATTTGTACCTTCTTTTAGAAAGCTCTCGCACTTCAGTTACCTATTGCTTATTGGTGCATTCTTTGTATTACAAGAACATGGCAGAGCCCTCAATATCTGTTTGCTTGTGCAGTGACATCTCCCTCTGCACCTACATGATCCTGGTATTGATTGTTGACTGGATATTGAAGAATTACCTTGTATTGCCAGGCTGACCAGTTAAGTGTTTTTTATTTATTTATATTTTTATACTAACTTGGCATGATCCCTTTCGGCCTGGGCCACCGAACTCCATTATCGACACCAGCACTAAAGTGACCCATTAGATATTAAAATCAAGATATGAACAATCCCCTCCTCTTACTGCATCACGCAGGCACTCTCCTGTCTTCATCAGTAAATTTCAATCGTTTGCCCACACATACCTTAGTAAAACTGAAACAAGAACAATGAAAGGAACTGCTCAAGAAAGACACCACAAAACTGGACTTCTCCATTACAGTGAAATCAAACTGCTGTCCAAAAACAGAAACCAAAAATTACTAAGGGCTAGGAACTGCAATGTATCCATAACTAAGAACATAAGCTTTTTAAGAGCTAAGAGTTCAGATGGTTGAACCATCAGGGCTATGACAATGTTTACGTTTGGTTTGATTCTTACAAGTGAGCCAATGACGGAAGATATTATAGCTTGTTCTGACTGAATCAATGCCACCATGGTTTTTCATGTGCTTGAAAGAACTGGGATTGTGTCTCATTTATACGCGTATGTGGACGGTCTAATTTCTACGGTTATGTTGCATGTACCTGGCTCTTGGTTACTTTGATAATGCCTGATTTGGCCAGGCTTTGTTTCAGACCCATTATTGCACAAGTCTCTCAGTTAATCAGTTTAATTCCTTGACATCAAGTACTACCTGGCGTTCTATGAAATATTGTAGATGCAGTTTTGAACTGCATATGCACACTTGCTAAGTATTGTTTGGCAGTGCGTAGTACTGCTGCGTTTCTTGGGGTCATACCACCTAAAGTCAGTAATGGAAAACCATGGCTCTGTGATAAGTACCTAAAATTTGAGAAATGTTATTTTTGTAACGAACTTGAGTTTCTGTGCTATGTTATGTGAATTTTAAAGTGAATTTCAACTATTGATTTGTTCCTAAAGAGCTTTCAGCCTTATATTTTCACGTCAACTGAGCCCGCACTATAGTCGCTGATCTCCCAATGTCCTCATTGACATCAGTTAAAAGTTTTCATCAAGCAGCTGTTCGAATAATCACCTGCCAAAGGCATTCCGGCACATCTGCCATACCTTGAAGCAACTGCATTAGCTCCCCTTTGTGCCAGGTTCCGCTTTGTATTCTGCTGTGTGATCCATAAGGAAGTCACCTGAGTAAGTCCGATTACCTTGCTTCCAAACCCAATGTATCTGGTGGCCCACCCACACTTCTAGAAGCACCTCCCTGGCCAGGCTTGAACTCGAAGAGGCCAACAAAGGTCACACATGTCAGCAGGCTTTCTCAGTGTATGGACTGAGCATCTCGAATAAGTATTGCACCTCAGACTTGCTCTTCTTTAGGAATGGATCAGAGTTCCCTATTCACAATTGTTATGCCTTCCCAGAAGATCAATCATTCCTATTTCCCTCACCGCAGGTGTTTTTCTGATTCCCGTCTGTAATTTTTTTTTTTTTATAATACTTGGTTTCCCCAGTTCTCTTTGCAATTGTACCCTGAGAGCTCTGTATCCTTGTATGTTGGCCAACTATGGTGTTGCAAGCGAGAGCTCCCTGCTGCGCTTTGAGGCTAGGTTTGCTTTAAATAAATAGCCACCTGAAATGAACAAACGAATGAACGCAGTGTTTGAAATCTCAATGCACTTCTAGTACCCTTAAGCACCTGTTGTGCTTCTAATGAAACACATTGCATATCTGGGGTCTGGTTCCTTGCTCATCAAGACTGTGGGCTGCTGTGGCATAGGATATTGCTATTAGGTTGGGACTAGGAAGCTTTGCCTTAATGAGCTGTTTGTCAACATCCTGCTATTCCGCTTTTTTTTTCTTTTCTTTTCAAGAACAAGGTGCTCCTTGACATTCACCCTTTTAGTGAAAAGGACGCGACTGATTTCCAAGTAGATCAAAAGATTATTCTACTTACATTTTCCCTAGGTCCCGCCCTCTGTTGCCACGAAAGCAGTTAACAATCTGGGTGTTAATAAAAAATAAAAATAACCCCCTCCACCCCCCCAAAATCCAGAAGCCAGAGGTTTCCCCTGGTTGGACAGGGATGATTGACCGCTTCGAAGGCTCTCCAATAGCCATTGGTGGGAATGTTCTGGGAAACGAGTTAATGTATCTATTCCACCCCGCTGGATCTGGTCTTGAACCTCCTCCTGGCGCTCACTTAGGTTGGCTTGTGCTTGTTCACCAGTGATGACCGTATCTATACTACTCTTTGGCGTTGTCATTTTCAAGTAGACCTAATGAGCCTTCAGGTGGATTACTACTACCATTACTCGCTGAACAGCAGTTTGACCATAAATGTTTAGTTTGTGCATTGGTTCTCATGGAAACAGTTGGCATGAAGCCTTTTACATGCCCCGGTCCCCCCCACATATGGTGATCTCTAGTCGCCGGTTGCATCTATGAGTGCAGAACAATTGAACACTATAGATGTTTACTTCATTACATTTTTTACATTAATAATGCCTTTTTGCCACCCCCAGCCATCTGTACAGGAAAGCAAACGTAGTCAGGGGACTTTTGTTTCCCTGCCTTAAGTTCTTCGAATTCCACACATAGTTTGAGCCTTTGCTTTCTGCAAAGGACCGGCCTTCCAGGGTTTCTGTGATGAGTAAATACTCCTTTTTATGCCACAGTCCAGTATCCACGCACTGAGCATTGCTTCTTTCACTCAAAGTTTTTTAGATTTATCATTTTCTTTGTCTGGATAGGAACATTCAGCAACATAAAGTATGTGCTACACATACAACAGATATGAATATGTGAATGGCATGCGAGTCTGTTGTATGTGAAAGTGACACGACAGCTGGGCACCGATAAAACACGTGTGCCCATTTCAATCTTGGCACCACCCCTTTAGCAGCTGGAGGAAAAACACAGGGGCTGTTCTCAACAGCTTCGAAGAAAAGGCAAGTCTCGCTGTTTGCGCTTTTAGATTACTACAGTGCATGTCTAATCTTTCTCATGAGTCCTACATTCACCAGCGATTGCATGTTATCTGGAATTAAGAGATGATAAAGGCTGGTGAAAAGAGGATGGAAGTCCCCTTGTGCATATTGTGTTAGAAGTTGCAAATTTTACTAGCGTCTATATATATAATGTTTTGCAGGGCTTTGCTTGTTGAAACAGCTGTGCAAAGCTTCAAGTGGTAAGTAGCTGAGCTCTAAGCCCGCCGTAATCACATTTAATTTCCGTGATTTTGTGTTACACTCTTGTAAAACTCATGCGATCATGCCATCAAGCAAAATCCCCAAATTGAGATTTCATTCGGGTAACAAACTATTGCAAGAGAACAGGAACAAAGGATCAGAACACAAGCAGCTGTTTGCGTCATGGGACATTTTCCTAGTCTTTTTTGGATCTAAATATTCAAAATAATGCAAATATTTATTTCGCACAAAAACGTGCAAAATGCTGGACTGGCAAGTTACATAATGCATAATTTTGCTTAATTTTTTGGGCCTTTTGCATTTCGTGTTAAACTCTTGCTATGGGAAATATCGTGGATTTCTCCATTGCACAACACCCTATATTTAAGATTTTATTTAAGAGAACAGCCCATCGTCGGAGCACAGGGACATAATACAGAACACAAGCAGCTGTTCGCGTCACGTATAATTTTGAGGGTTTTTTTTTTTGCACGAAATGCGTCCTTGTGTTGAAAGTAGATGCGAAGATACATTTTGTGGAAACACAAATATATATATAGTGCTAAATGCCAGACGAACATCACACTATAATACATAAATCCATTCAATGTATTGGACATTTCACATACCTTTTGCAAAGTAACTTACATGTATGTACCTTTACTTCTCCTAGGTCCTCACCCGTGCTATACTCAGCACATGCATTTCCCTGATATACACTTCCTTCGTGCCATTGACCCGTGTTTTCACCTTCTCCGCTAAAGACAGAGCAGCCACATGGTGTATAGATAACACAATGTTTCGTTTTAGCCAGGAATTTTCGAAGTATGCAGCTTCCCCATAGCGCAGTGTCTCGGATTACAAGACTAACATAAAGCCCTGTCACCAAATCTTCACTCTGTTTTGCTTTGCCTTGTCTGTGGAATTCTTGTGCACACGTGCTTGCCCAGATCTCATGCTTATGAACTCTAAGACCACTTTTGTTTTCACTTAATGATCCGCTTACAAGGTAAATAACCGACCTCCTGGTGCCCTATTCGTAGACTGCCCATCACTGTACTGTAAGTGGACAGCGTTAAGCTAATAATACTTGTGTATAAATCCGAAGAAATATCTTGTTGCTTAAGTAGAGGATGTATTACTAATACAACAGTGTAATCTTCCATAGCAACCATGTCCGTTTTCGTACTGCAGTGTTTTTGTTTTTTGAATTTTATTATTTAGATATTTTCTTTTGCATGGTGGTGATGATTAAATGTAGAGTTTACTCAAGATGCATAAAGGTAGACCAGGGTGTAAAATTCCGCTCCGCTCGGTTTTTCCCCGTTCCGTGTAGAACGCGAAGTTTCGAAAAAATCCGCGTAGTGGCAGAGAGCAGAGTTTTTCCTCTTTCGAGGCATGCCAATGTTAAGTTGGTGAGCACTTGGGAGGGATGAAGGGGGGCAATCAAGACCGACTACCATTTTGTGTGTAAAAGGCCGCTTTATTTGAAACAGGTGCACATCACATATATTAAAACTGGCAACCGCCTCACAAAACTATAACCTCTCTAAACATCGAGTTACCTGACCCCTTAGGTTTTGTCTCCCCCACCCCTACGATCCCCACATGATACAATCCCCCCACCCTGCATTTACAAATATACAATTCCATTACATCCTCATAGTATCCACTTTTCTCCCCTACATCCTAACTCCAAAACCTGCCAATACCTACAGACCTATCTGCCTTCTGGCAACTGTAACTAAGCCCCTCTAATGTAACTCCAAAACTGTTTACCCTTTCCCCACTCCCGTTCCCCAAATCCCCAAACATAATGATAAAGACCCGAACTCCAGACAAACTTGGCCAACATCAACCCAAACTCCGCCACCCAGGGAAAGTGGGGTAGGTGATTACACCTCCTCCCCCCTTTCCCTGACCCACCAAACCCCCCCCCCCCGTCACCTCCGCGTAACCCTGAAGATACCTTTACTCCCGGCGAACCCCCAACACTTTCGCCAACACCTCCCGAAGCTCCAACAGATACAAATCCATTCCAATGCGGGAGAGATGTACCCCGTCCCCCCTGAACATCTCCGCGCATCGTACTTGATGTCCCTGTGCCATATGCGCGCAAAACCCAAATGCCGACAGAAACGCACCATCTCCACATTTAATTTCCGCCTTGCTTTGTCCACCGCCTGCGGCTTCAACGCCCCCGCCACACTCTACGCGGCACCAACTCGGTCAAAACTACCGCACAGCCTGCCCAACACCTACGCAGCTCTGCCAAATCCCGCCGCATCGCTCTCATCAGCACCAGACCCGATTCCTGCACAAGGTCGTTCTCCCCCAGGTGGAGGACCAACACGTCAGGGCAACGCCCCCCCACACACCAATCCATTCAATATCGTGACCAACTCTTTCCATCTCATTCCCCCCCTCCCTGACCAAACCACCTGGAACAACTCCGGATTGAACCCCAACCCATCCCCGAAATAGCTATCCTGTGCCTGCAATTTCGCCCTCTTCACAAAAGAATGCCCCACAATCCAGACCAACATGTCCCGGGACGAGGGGCCCGCAACCGAACCTGAAATGAGAAACAAATGTCAATCAACGCTGTCCCCCCAACTCTACCTCGCACGCTCCTGCTGGGTCTGCGCTGCGCACATAACGGCGATAACAGTCCGAGGTCCATCTACCCAAACGCATGATGGCCCCCCCCCATACCCCTAAGGATGCGCCTCTGACGCCGCCCCTATTCGAAACGAGTACGTGCGAAACTGGCGCCCATCCACTCCCAGTCTGACCAAGGTCTTCCGCAACACTCCCAAAAGCTGAGGCCCAGTCGCACCCTTCCCATTCGTGTGCAGAAACAGGCCACTCGCTGCACCTTCGCTCCTTCATTTCCTATCCCAACGCACCGGGCACTCACACCCTTCCTCCCCCCTTTTCAAGACCACCCATGCCCCAACACCCCTCTGATCCATCTTGGACCTACGCAGCCACAGGCGCACTTCCGACTGACCCACTTGCACCTCCGACCATTCCACCCCCGGCCGGCCTTAGAACCCAACAGCTCAGACACCCGGAAAGCCCCCGCAAACATCCACACCATCAAAGTCCCGAACAGGCATGCCTCCCTGCCATCCCCGCACACGCGCGGCAGCATTCCCACCATTCTGCCCAACAGCTCTTCTGACACCGGCCGCCGCACCGCCCCCCCCCCGCCCACATTCCCGCGCCCAACCCTCCAACATCCTGGTCCCCACTTCACCTGCGGACGGGGCGTATCCCCACAACAGCTTTCCCATGAAACTTATCCCCGCCAGCTTACCCGCTATAGTCACTCTCGACAAGCCCCTTCCAATCAAGTCCAGTAAGTATTGCACCACCTCTTCTTGCCTTTTCCTGCCCGGCGGCCACCAACGCGCCCCGGTCGCCACAAACTCCCCCCAGGCTGCCACATACGCTGTTCTGGTTGACTCCGCCAAGGGTCCTAGAACCAGCTGCAACATCTGGTGTTGCCTATGTCCCACATCCGCGCCGGCTGTGGTGTCGGGTTCCGTTCCGCTTCCTTGGCTAACCCACGGAATCTCCCCACTGCGAACGAGACAGAGCGTCCGCAATGTCATTGTCAACTCCTGGGACATGCACCGCGCGAAAAGCAATGTCATGGCGCAAACAGCCCAACACAAACACTCTCAACAGTTTCAACACTTGCTCATCTCTGGCGGACTGGCGATTCACTACCTGCACCACCGCCATATTGTCCACATTGAAAGTCACCCGTCGATGTGCCAGCACTGCTCCCCACAGCCAGATTGCCACCACCAAAGGAAAAAGCTCAAGGAAAGCAATGCTCCTCCCGCCCCCTGACCACTCCGGGGGCCACCTCTCTGCGCACCACTTCCTGTTCTAGTAGAGACCGAAGCCTTCGCTGCCCGCCGCATCCGAGAAGATCTGCACATCACAAACCAAGTCCACGTCCTGCTGTAAGGGCACTCCGTTGAACTGGTTTAGAAAAAAACGCCACATCCGCAATTCTTCCCGCACACCCGCCGATACGCGCACGTGATGGTGTGGAGGCCTCCGCCCCGCCAATGCCCGGCCTAGCCGTCTACAAAACGTCCTTCCGACCCGCACCACCCTGCACGCAAAGTTGAGATGCCCCAACAGCACCTGCACGTCCAACACTGTCACCTTTTTTCTGGCCGCCATCACCTTCAGTAGCCCCAGCATCTGCTGCTGCTTGTCCACCGGCAGCCGTGCTTCCATCAAGCGTGAGTCAATCTCAATACCCAAGAATGACAGCGCCGTGCCTGGCCCCACTGTCTTCTCTGGTGCCAACGGCACCCCCAGGTCCACCATGATCTCCTGAAACCTGTCCAGAGCCACCTGGCAGTTCGTGGAGTTTGGGGCCCCGACCAAGAAAAAGTCATCCAGGTAGTGCGTGACTCCTTGGTGACCCGTGCGTTCCGTAAAAATCCACTGCAGGAACGTGCTAAAACATTTAAAAAGCGCGCAGGACATCGAGCAGCCCATCGGCAGCGCCTTGTCCACATACCAGCGGCCGTGAAACTGGATCCCCAGCAGGCCCCAGTCGTCTGGGTGAACAGGCAGCAACCGGAAAGCCGACTTGATGTCGCACTTGGCCATCACCGCACCTCGTCCTTCCTTCACTACCAAAGCCATTGCCGCCTCTACCGAGGAGTACACCACTGTGGCCTCGTTCTCATTGATATAGTCGTTCACCGACGCGCCATCCGGCATGACAGATGCTGTATGAGCCGGAACTGCCCTGCCTCTTTTTTGGGCACCACGCCTACTGGGGACACTATCAGGTCTGCCATTGGCCAGTGCCCAAAAGACCCCGCCATGCGACCTTCTTGTACCTCCTTGTCCAGCTTACTCTGTACCACCTCCGGGTGCTCCCGTGCCGAACGCAAATTGTCCGCCCACCGCCGCACCCGAGGATCCTCGTATCCTAACCGAAACCCATCTCGAAACCCGGCCTGCAGACGTTCCGCAGCCCCCGCGTCCGGGTAAGTGCGCAGGGCCGCCGTCAACCTGTCCAGTCTAACCGGCGTACGAGCCCTTTGGGCCAGGCCCTTTTCAACCCCGGCCGCTGCCTGGCGGCTGTCCGCTCCCGGGTCGTGCTGCTCCCGCCGCCGCATGCGTACCGCCATGCTGCTGTCCGGTTGTGCCCCAGCAGCGCAGCACTGGGTGCCCATATCTGCCGCACCCAGAGCACTCATGTCTAAAACGGCAATGCTCTCTGGCGCATGCCCCTTTATTAAAATCCCAGCATGGCCCCGCAGTGCCGGGCTGGCTCTTAGCTCCTGCCCCCACCCCTCCACGAGTGGGGCGCCCTTGAAAGGGCTGATATATGATCGGGAGCCCGCTGGCGGTAAATATCGTCTTGCCCGATCCCGCCAAACCCATCGTGTGCTGCCACAGATAGCAATCCAGCTCGCCCCACTTCGCCTCCGTATCCCACGCCATCCTTGCCCTGAACTCCTCGTCGTACTGCGCCCATGCAAACCCACCCCCCCCCCCCCCCCCCCGTAATCTGCGCCTTCCGGATAACGTCCATGTACTTAAAAAGGGACACCGATCTATCCGGGAATTTCTCACAATATACATTTGCGAAAATCAAAAACACCGCCGTCCAGTTCTCTATTGTCAGCGGCACCCTCGGGCGCTTCTGCAGCTCATACTCCTCCTCTTTCGACCCCTCCTTTGACCGAACCTCGCGGTGCAACAATTTCAACAACTCCACATACTCTCCCTTCCATATCTTCTCTTTAGTGGCCGCCATCAAATGCGCCCCTAACGGCTTCGTGACCCCCATGTAAGGGAGCCGTTTAAACTTCAATTCCTTACTCTCAGGCTTCGCCGCGCCCCCCTCATCCGCTGATGCGCTGCCGGCACTCCCCTCAGCCTCCGGCTTTGCAACCTTGTCTGCCGCCGGCAAACCCTCCGGGCCCCCGCACCCAGGGCCCCCAGCCTCCTTCCCTCCACGCGCCGGCGCAGCCCCATCTGTCCCCACACCCCGATCCACCACATATCTCCCCTTGCATAGCCGATCCTCCCCCCCACCTCCCCTCCCCCCCACCCCTACCGACACCATCCGCGGCGCCTCCCTGCCCTTACCTGTAACCAAAGTATCCCCTCGCCGTTCCTCGCTTCTCCTTTCCGGTGCCGACCTGTCTCCCGACTGTGTCCGGGCCGCCGCAGCACCCAGGCCCCGTGACACCTGCAAAAAAGAACTGACACCATTACCGGACCCCCGTCCGCCCGGCCCATCCCTCAATTCCCCTTCCTCCGCACTATCCTCTCCTTCTGTCAACTCAACACCTCCCCACCAATACTTCCGGTGCGCCGGTGGCGGCGCCGACTGAACCCTGCCAGAGGCCCTCCTTTCGCCTCTGCCCCCACTCAGTTGAAAATAGTCCTCTTTGCCGGTGCTCCTGGATCTCTGCTGTTCCCCAAGCCGCTGGGGCCCTGTGGGTGCGGGGGCCGGCGAGCCCGCCGGGGGCCTTCTTGAGCCAGCCGCGCCGTGATCCCTCGTGGTCTCCAGGCTCGCCGCAGAAAACTCCGCCCTTCCTTCTCCTTGGTGTCGCTTGGCCGCCCCAAGCCTTACCAAGTCCGCTCCCCCACGCCGGCCGTCCCCCTGCAAGAAAAAAGGTATTGCCGGTGTGCCGGGTCCCTGCCACTGCGCGCCACCGCCCGCCCTGTACCAGTTCCCCCAGCCATCCCCCGCCCCACCCTCCTCTTCCTCCTCACTCCAACTAAGCCCCCCTACCCCTGCCCCCTCGTCCACTGCGAGCCCCAGCCCTGCCCACCCTACCCCCTCCAGCTCCCCGCCGCCACCCTGCCCAGTCCCTTCCCCCCCGCCCAGACGGACCCGCCTCGTCCCCCTCCTGCTCCGCCTCCTCCGCCGCCGCCATGCGTGCCTCCCTGAGGCCCTCCTTCCAAGATGCAAACACATCCAGCCCCTCCCACTCCCTCTCACTGCCCTCCGATTCAAACAGCGGGGACCCTCCCCCCAACCGCATCTGCTCTCCCCCCCCCCCACCCGCTCCCCCAAAGCCATACCCTCCTCTCCCCGCCCCCTGCCTACTGCCCCTGCCCCTCCACGCACCCCCCCTTCGCACCCTTCTTTCCGGCGCTCCTGCCCCTCCCTCTCATCCCCTCTGCCAGGCCGGCGAGGGGCTCTCATACTGCCTCCCCGTGGCCAGCCCCCCTCTCTCTTTCGCCCCTTCCCCTTCCCACCGCACCTCCCCCCCCCGCCCAGACCTTGCACCTGCCTCCTTGCCCCCCACCCGCCCCTCCCCCGCTCGCCCTGCCCTCCCTGCCTCCCGATCACACCCGAGGCCTCGCTTCTTCCCCGAGCCCCCCCGCCACGTTCCACTATGCCTGGGCGGCCGCGCGACTCGATGCGCGGCCGCTCGGCCTCGGCGCCATGCCTCCCGCCCGCCGCCCCACCTTCCCGCCCGCCCACAACTGCTCCAGAGAAGCGCGGCGAGGAGCCCCTGGTCACGCGCCTCGCCCGCTCTCCACTAACCCGCTCCTCTCCGTCTCCCGGGGCCACGCTGCCGACATCGGCGCTGCCCCGGAGACTCACCTGAAGCCGTGGAGCCTTCCTCGGCGGCGAGCAGGCCATAACTGCCGCCGCCACGCCGAAGGACGCCTGCCTCACGGCCGCGCCGCCCGCGGCCCCACCAAGAGGTCCATCTGCCCTGCCTCACTCAGCAGGCGGATGGCCTCCAACACACGAACGTCCTCAGCAACCGCCATAGTAACGTACAAAAACCGCCACAAACAAACGCACGACAAGCTACTAATTATGCTCCCAGCCACCAGGTTTCAATACCTAAAATGGTGCCTGGGAGGAAGTGAACCCCAGCTATATAGCCTAATTGGGCTTGTTGGTTATATTGGGCTGCCTTTGGGCTATTTCCCGGCAGCCCAAAAAACGGCAAAATGGCCGCTCCCATGTTTGCCCACTTCCCCCTCCCAAACCTGCCCGGGGGGCAGACCTCGCGGCTCGGCTGCCCCCCAAATCCCCCATATGCTAGACCTCCTCTCAGCGAGATTTCTCAACGCGGGCGGTTGCAGCAGGTCGCTGCCGCCCGAATAAACATCTACCTGAGCAGCAGAAAGAAGCAGCGAGTTTGTCCCATGCCATTGGATTTAAGCTAGCCTGGCTGATGAGGGGTGTTTTCAGGAAACCGGTCCCAGGATGCTTGCTTCTGGTCCAGGTAGGACCTGGCCTGGCAGTTCCGGCTGGACTGTTCCCATGAGGAACAGGGTCAAGACTGATTTACATATGGCTGGGTCCAAACCGGGGTGACTTAGTGAGTAGAGGAACGATGATGGATTAACCCCAGATCTGTAACTGGGGGTGAATGTCTGAAAAGTTTCAGCACTCCGTCCATCACCTTACTGTATTTGCTACGTTATGAATGAAAGCTGACGTCCATGCTCCGGAGTGGTGCTTAGAAGCGGCTGCGCATGTCACTTTCGGAGCGGAATAGTGTCAACATGGAATTTGCTTCCCAACGCCTATTTGGGATTTCAGAATGTCATCAAGTAATATTTTACAGAATGAAAACTTACCAAGAACCTCAAATTTAGGATTGCAAAAGTCGGGCCTGTTTGAGCACATTGATACAAAGTCCTCTTGCAGTCATGGGCATTAGTTTCTGTTCAGGAAATGCTTATCTTGGTAGCGAAGGTGGTATTCGAAGATGGCAAGTGTTTAAAGTTTGTTTTTAATGGCTCAGTGAGCCCCTGCTTCATTTTTTGATTGTTGGGAATTTATATTTCTGCTAGGTATTTGCATTCCGAAGTGCAGTCGGATTGGACAGTTACACTACTGCACCTCTTTCAGCACACTTTAGGGAGCCACTCGTCGCGTCATGCAGTGTTATTGCTTTCAAAGTTTAAGTCGTGGCTAGGTTAGCAGGCCAAATCAGAAAAACGGGCATCCTTGATGTTTTAATAAAAGAAGTCTTTTCAAAACAACCTTAAGCTGTCTTCGGTGTTCACACGTTAAAACCAATTTTTTTCCAGGGAATGTTCCTCCTTTGTCAACCAAATCAGAAAATTAGAATTGTGCTTATGGTCATTAGAAGCCCAGACGTGTCATTGGTTAACCATCTGTACTAAAAAGTATGATAATGTTCTTGAAATCATTCGCTTTTTTTGCGACATTTCTGAAATTTGATGGTTTTTTTTGGAAAAGACATAATTTGCAAGTTTGAAAAAAATGTGAGTTGTTTAAGTTGAGAAGGAGCTTCTATGTGTGACGCAGCACAGCAAGCTACAATCACAATCTAATAAGTCCAAACATCAAAAATTACATTCATTGTGATCCCAACCTATCTTCTAATACACATACGTTGCAGCCTACTTACTAAGACAGCCTAAACCACTAGGGCTTTAAAAATCATTATGGCCGCTTTGTAAAGTGCATTGTGCTGCCTGTTATGTTACTAATGGGTGCACCAGAAAACAGTGGCGTAAGATGGTTGTTCATAGGTACTACACATGTCCATTGGGATGAGTGGTTAAGCTGGTTTGTAAAGTACTGCTTGTATTTCATACAAAAGTGAGTAAACCGTTCACGCTTAGTGACGCAACACAAGAAAACTATCACTAAATCACAATATGCGATAGGGAGGAGCTGTGCTAAGCACAAGTTGTGCATAATTGTCTTGCTTGGGAGCAGGGTATCATAGGGTTCCAGGCAACCAATGCAAACTGCTAGCCTTGAAGAAAGATCTGCCATGTACCTCCCGTCGCCTTCAGGGAGAGGTAGTTAGTTAGGATGATAAACAGTGGTTGTATCTCTCGAAGAAGTGACGCAAAAAACACGAGCCAACAGAAATGTAAAATGACTGGAGAAAGATTGCTGACTGGATTTTACAAACTAAAACGTTTTTAAACTACATCTCCTAGAAGATCATGGGAGGTACACACTTGGGTAAATGGGTTTCACTATTTAGAAGTGAAAGGGGAAAAGACGCTGGTAATGGTGATTGTGAACAAGCCAATGGTGCATAAATAAACATGGTGCATTAGGTGTTACCCAGTGCCACCTGCTTTTTCTTTGTGCAAAATAACAATCATGAATACGAGTGGTTCACCTATTCGGCAGGCAATGGCACAACGAATTAAGCGCTGTAACACACAAAGAGCCTAACAACGAAGAAGAGTACTTGGCTGGCCGCAGCCACCCATTCAGCGTTGGAATTACAGTGAAGAAACCCCAAACTGAGTGATTGAGTTGTGAAGGGTGTGAGACTGGAGGGTGACACGGAGCCAGCCAACTCCCACGGGGCAAGGATTCCTTCAAGTGTAATTGTGCGGTCTGAAAACTACTGAACGGATGCAACCGCAAGAGTGTTTGTGTATTAAAGATAAAGTGTTATGCTACACAGTTGAGTTTCAGTCAAACAACAAAGACCGAAGGGTAACTGCTGCTGACACGTATAATGTCCCAGAGCATTGCAATGTAATAGACCGCATTAACGATACACAACAGTGGAGGCCACGTTGGCACAGCACAATTGGAAAGACAGAGGAATTATTTGAAGGCGAAAGTTGTGGCAGTCAAAATATCTCGGCACAGAATGTTAACAACGAAATGCCTGTCCCAATCATACAAAAATGTTCCAACTTGAGATACAAAATCAGTCCATAAATGATGAGAACTATTGTCTCTAACCAAAGACATACCCCATGCACTGTCATAATAGGGATTGGGGATATATCTCATTCTTTGCTGTGAGGATTGTTGTAGAGTATGAGGGGATAATATGAAAGAACCATTAGGATCAATGGGGATATTGATCAAACAGACGTTAATAGTTGGCAAGAATACAAAATGAAAAAATATAATGTTTAAATAAAATTAAACCATGAACTCTAAAAGATGTAGCAAATCTAAAAGTCGATGTTGGCAAGATTAAAAAGACACAAGGATGAAGTAAAAGAAAGGAAACAAAGAAGATTAATTTGTGATAAAGATTGTGAACAAGAAAAAAACGACACTTTTTGGAAGTGGTCAGACAATCTAAAACAGAGGCTCATCAGACAAAACAAGAATAGAAACCGACTATAAAAGGATCAAGCTGGTTGAAACAAGAAGTAAGTGACGGGAAAGAAATTTCAACAAATGATTGCAGCATCACTAAATAGACAAGTTTTTTTTTAACACCAAGCACAGACTCAAGAGGCACAATACAACGCAGGGTAAAAGGAACGGGGACAAGGGAAATAATAAAATCCAAGACACTAATGAAAGTCATTTATATAGCGCTTACTACCCCTGATGAGGCGTCAAAGCCATTTTTCAGCCTGTAGCACGCTACTCCGAGACCCATAGAGGATTAATGTTGAATTAGTATAGTGAAACATGCAAGTACATTTTAAGTGGTGGATAAGTTAGTCAGTTATTTGGATTTGGAATGATAGCAGAAGGATAGAGGAGGAAAAAGGTTAAGGTTTGTATTTATATAGCGCTTGTTACCCATGATGGGGTGTTGAAGCACGCTATTCAGGAAGCCCATTAAGGATTAGTGGTGAATGAATATGGTGAAATATGAAGTAATTTCAGTGGTGGATATTAGTCCGTTATTTGGACTGAGAACAATAGTGTGGGGATAGAAGGGGTAGAAAGGTTTGCATTCATATAGTACTTGTTACCCCTGATGGGTGTTAAAGCGCTTTTCTGGCAAATAGCACGTCACTCCGGAACCCATAAGGGATAAGTATTGAAAATTAGTATAGTAAAATATGAAGTAATTTGAGTAGTAGATATGTTATTCAGTTATTTGGGTAGAGAAGGGTTGGTGGCGGGATAGAAGAGGGTATTTATATAGCCCATGCTACCCCTGATGGGGTTTTGAAGCGCAAGTAACACGCTACTGTAGAACCCATCAGGATTAGTGTTGAATTAGTATGGTGAAACTTGAAAGTAGTTTAGTGGTGGATATGTTAGTTATTTGGATTGAGAAGGGTTGGGGAGGGGTAGAAAAGAGGGAAGAGTTTAGAAAGGTTTGTTTTAGGGGATCGGTATAGTAAAAGAGGTGTCGGATGATGCAAGGAGGTGTAGAGTAGGAGAGAGTCTAGAAAGGGTTATTTTGGGGATCATAGTGGTATGGGGTTTGGGATAAATGAGAAAGTGGACGTAGAAGATATATTGATAGATGTATAGGATGAGAGATAGTGTAGTGCATTGGAAAGAGTAGTAGAAAGAAGTTTGATATGAGTCAGAAGGTTGGGCTAGAAGATATATTGAGCGAAGTATAGGTTGAGAAATACGGTAGTGCATTGGAAATGCTAAATTAGAAGAAAGTGATAAATATATAGATCCATAAGTACATTGAAAGTATATAGATACATAAAGGAGGTAAGTATATTGGGCAGCATTTTTGGTCCTGGTCAGTCTCGAACAGGCTCAAACCGGCAACTGCCCTTGTCCTCTCTGCCCTTAGCCCCGACACCCGGGCTGTGACGCCCTAACCCTGGCCTTTTATAGCCCTAGTAATCGGGTGACCCCTTCAGCCAATGGGAACCCTAGCCCTAACACTATCCAATCACAACACTAGCCCTAAAATCTAGAACACATAGTAGACCAGGACCTTACAGCCAATCTTAGCCCTAGTCCAAGCACCCAATCAGTTCAAACCCCTGATCTTTACGTCCAATGGAAGTCCTAGCCATACCAGTAGTCCCAACCCAAGTCCAAGCAACCAATGGCACAGGAACCCCTCGTCCCTACTTCCAATAGAAAGCCTAACCTTACTCTTAATCCCACAACTAGTCTAGCAACCAATCACACCAGCAGCCCTAATCGCTGCTTCCAATTAAAGGTCTAACCCTAGCCCTGGTCCCACCCTCCTCCCAACAACCAATTACATAGGAAGCCCTAGTCCCTACTTCCAATAGAAATCCTAGCCCTAGGCCCAACCCTACATTGATTGAATCACAGAACAGACAAATTATTTCTGTACAGTGGCACTCAATAATGTAAATGGTTTCCCATGTATAAACAGCATCCTGACGGCATGCCTGACAGCTAAATATTGGCTGCGGGCTAGTAATTGATGGCGTATTTCCGTAACAAAATACGAGGCATATGGTCGGGTATGATGTATAGTTCTTCCCTTGATGCTGTTTATACATGGGAAACCGTTTACCTTGAGTGCCACCGTACAGAAATAATTTAGAATTCCGAAAGGAAGTGCTTATAAGCTGACAAACTTTGTTAATGACCATGGCTCAGATCTAATCATATTGTAGATTACACTATGGATCGTTATTATTTGAGAACTTGGAGTTGATACTTAACTGTTTTTGACTTCTTGCAATTGGATCCACATATTAGTCAATCTGGTTACCCACATTTGATATGGGAACAACTTTAGCCCTGAAGAAGTCCACTTCAAAGACGAAACGCGTCGGCTGTGCCACTTTCAACAAGTGATGCTTATGACTTTGAATTTAATAATTTGTTTTGGAATAACGAAAATCTTGGAAGAACACTGCTGCCTGGGAATATATTGTAAACCTGTTTTCCCTGCATATTGAGAAGTGGTGCACCTGTGCTTTTGGTTGAAACTGTTGAGTTACGCTAGGAATAGCATTGTGACAGTGGGTGCGATACAGTGTGCACACATCATCATAAGTATAGATGAGTTTAGAATAACGGAGGGATAGCAATTCAGGTGCTGCCAATCAAAGGGATCCACTGTCGAGTATTTTGTTTTGCATGTACCAACCCTAGCAGACCATATAAGGTCTCAGCAACCTCAGACAAGGTTTGCTGGCCAGGAAGTTGAAAGCTGCTTCTCCTGTTCAGAATCTCCTAGGAGAGAGACATGCTCAATCCACACTTTGGACTTCTGCAGGTAAAGGCCTCACTAACTTGAAATCTAACAATACTGTTTGAATACAACTATACTCCCTCTCCTGGCCAAAAATTGAAGTGCACAGTTTAAACAGCTCACAGAAGCACCCTCTGATGTAGAATATCCCTGTTGCTGTTGGGGTGTGGGAGGGCAGGGGGGCTGGTTTCACTGGCTTGTGAACACAAAATGGTGGCTGGGTGTGCACTGTTTTAACATACAGGTCTTAGCACAGAGCAAAGGAGAATTTTGGAGGGAAAACTTAATTGTCACTAGGAATGAGAGAGAAACTACAGAGTTTGGCCTGCAAATCCCACAATTCAACACGTTAAATAGAAGGAATCATGGGCAGGGAAAAACACAAGTTTAAAACACAAAACCGGTGATAAAATATGTAATCACAGGCAGGTTAAAACTAAAAATTTTAAACTGTAACAACCACAGGCAAAGACAGTGATCACAGAAAGGGAAAATTGTTTCTTTAACAATTTTTGTTTTGGGGAAGAGACAGCACTTGTATGCCTCCTTACCACTTCCTGGACTCTGCTCACTGCAATCCAAAATGAACAAAACAAAAAAGGTGAAGTAGATGGAGGTTTAAACGTTTAGATTGATGTAAATAATCTACAGACATTAGACAAACTTGGGAATGACAAAAACATAAAAGCACGATACTGCCCTGCACTTCCAGTTGGAAAAAGTACAAATACATGGTTACACACTTCATACAAAGGACAGTTTAATGAAGGATAGCAGAACTTTCAAAGAATCACAAAAAGGGGAAGCGATTTAAATTAATAATGGCGATGGGACAATATTGTAGTAATGAGAAACAAAGAATTCACAAGAAAAGCAAAACAACTGAAAAACAATGATAATTCAATAAAGTAAATTAGACAAGACCAACTGAATCTGTGGAAAATATTGGATTATTAAAAGGTTGAGTTGAAATATTGGAGTAAAGCATCTGTAACGCTTCTAATATATTTTCTGTCAAAAGTACACAAGAACACATAAAATCCACTTGAATGTCACAACATTTTACCAGAAGAGTCCCTGTTCCTGAAGACATCAGCTGATATTGGCTATTTCCTAGCACCGATAGTGAAAGATCTGAGTTTTTACTTGAGAGCTTCAACAGACTTTGACACATTTTTAAACTATGCTGTGGGTAGATGGCTAGTATCTCAAGACCAGGAATGTAATCTCTTAATGCAAACAAATACGTCCTCTATCAAAGAAACACTGACTTATGGAAATATGCAATACGGTAGACATGATAGAAATATTTTTCTATTCAACCATCAACTTTACAAACCAATGCAGAGCAGCCATGGGACTCTCCTCCTCTCTAAGTGCTGGTGGAAAAATTAGATGGCATGGAAAGAAATTGATAAAATGTGTGAACAAAATGATACTATGGCTAACATTCATTAATAATCTTATCTTGATATGAGAATGCACATATCAAGAGTTTAAAAAATACTTTGGTATCTGGAACAATGAATTCAACTTGCTCTTCACTAAAGAGCTGAGTAAAAACTGAAAACTATACCTTGAAATTAAAATTTTCGTCAAAGATGGTCAATTACAAACCACCCTATATCGAAAGAAAATTACAGCAGTATGTTATAAATTTTCCATTGAGAAAATATAGAGTGGAGCATTCCTTACACGGAATTTCTCAGAAGGCAAAACTGTTGACAAGATTGAATTTAAACTACAGAAGCTCAGACAATTTGTAGAAAGTGACTATCCTGTAAGAATAAAAGAAAGACTTTAAGCCAGGCTTCTCCAACGAGAAGCTCATGAGCTACTGGTCGCTCTCCAGCTACCTGTAAGTAGCTCTCCTGTGTGCAGTCCAGCCTAATAGATGAGAAGCTTTGGTTTGGCTGAATTAACATATGTATCCCAAAATTGGGAGTGTATATTTGAGATGAAAATATGTTCATTTTCAGAGCTCAAATGCTGATATTTGACGAAAAATGGTTGAATTTCCAAAATATATTGAAATCTGATATTTGAGTGCTAAAGCACTTTGGAGACGTTTACAAATGCTATTGGCTTGCTACCAAATACATTGCTCCCATGGCTCTTATGTATTACCCATGCAGAGGCATTCCATATTGGCAAAACATTTTTTACTGCTGGCAACCACACCTGATGCACTGAGGTGATCAATGGTAGTAATCTTCCATATGGTGGCCACTAATGGTCACTATTTCAACAAATACTGCAATATTTGGTGCTCTTAATGAGTTTCACGGAACAGAAGTAGCTCTTTCTGCAAAAAAGGTTGGAGGCACCTGCTTTAGGCAAAACAGAGGGATCATGCCTAGTTATTGATCATTAAAAAAGAGAAAATATTAAAAAGAAATCATAAAATGAGACTGCCAAATAATAATGATAACATATACAGCAGAGGCAAATACATTCAAAAAGATTCTAAAGAGGAACCCCTATCTTGGGAAAAGGGTAAATGGAAATCATCTTATAAAGAAGAGCACCTTTAATAAAGGAAAAACTCGTGCATAGCTGCTTTAAGTCTAAAAAAACACTTTAAGAAACATGGCTGACAGAGACCAATAGGTTTCAGAAAATGCCTGCCCATGTCCTTGCAAAGCATGCAAGGTAGCTATGGGCATGAAAGAATATAAGACGTTATAAAAACTAGAACATGTTAAATGATGAGATGCAACAGAAACGTTGTGGTTTATATAATGGAATGTTCATGCTGAGTAATGTACATCAGTAGTATGATATGCATACTTTGCAAACGGATACTGAAACACAAGAGCTGGGACAAGAAAGTTACATCGTAACTAAAATCTGTGAAACGTACCACCAAAGTAACTGGAAAACTATAAAATGAAGACATTTGAAATCAAGGCACATAAAGGATTCAGATATTACATCCTAAGGCTAATCGAGAAGACCTTGGAAAGTTAGATGACATGGACAGTAAACAGTTATTGAAATTAAATTGTTATGAGGAAGTAAATCCAATACAAGGCCTAATCAACAGTGAAACATATTTTTGTATTTGCGGCGGTCAGGCTGTTTTCACATAACAAATAAACTGTTAGGTTACTACTTCTCCGAATGTATTTGAGCTACTTTTTCCTTTTTCTTAAGTGCTATAGATTCACAGTCACATATAGTTATATACAGTAATACACTGTCAGTAACCATCCATTGTAAAATGAAATTTGTAATCCGTGATCATACATGTTGAATTATGCTCATCAATTGTAAGCAAATATTATTTAGGACTATAGTTGCTCTACAATATTAAGCTTCATACACCAGCACCTGGCTTTTGATGTGTTATTGTAAAAGGAATTAAGGACCAGATGTACGACCCGTTTTTGCATGCGCAAACAGGTTTGCGAACCCGTTTGCACAAGCAAAAACATCATGGGCCATGTACAAAGCCTATTTAGCGAGTCGCAATTTATTTGCGACACGCTAAATAGGTTTTGCGACTCGCTATTTAAAAGGGGCTTTCCCTTCCAAATAGCGAGTCTCAAACCCATGTACCAATGTTTTGCTACCGCGGTTGCAAAATACTCACAATTACCACCTACTTCAAGTAGGTGGTATTTAGGGCTCCAGGTGTTATGGTATTTATTTTTTTGCCATTTCAGTCTGTATTTATCCATGGTTATTTTAGGTTTTGTGGAAAAATTAAGCTGAAATTAGTATATTTCCACATTTATTTAACCGATAAATATGCACTCATGCTAGAATGTCTGCCAGGTTTCAGTTCTGTGAACACCAGCAGAAGATAAATCAGTGCATATCTACTGCTGTTAAAGCCTCTTTATTAAAATTACTTTCTTTAACACCCTTATCTGTCAATCCACACATCTATTGGCCTGGCAGTCTTGGCAGACAGTATTTACAATTACTCAAAAAGCAACCCAATTTCTGTTTTTATCCACTTTTAAAAATAAATACAGACAGAAAATAAAAATACTGCTTTATTTAAAAGCCGTCCCAGACAGACATGGTGGTCTGCTGAGCCCAATATTCGACACTGCGGATGCAGAGCTCAAAAACTACCTGATAACAAGAAAGTAAGCAACGAAGTGACTTCTAACTGCAATTCCGTGGTTCTATATGTAACACGGGCGTCATAAGCACTGGGTAAAGACCACAGTGAAGTCACACGAGTAAAGTCAAATTTAATTAACTATTGATATAGGCGCCCAGAGCTACGGAAAACCTAGTTGCGTCATAGCTTAGAACTTAAAGTTCCTTCTGAGTCACAAATCAGGGGGGTCTCTGCCTCCAGCAGGTGCTGCGTTCATTTCTCAAAGTGAATTTCTCCCCGCTTTCCTCTGTTTGAACTGGTTTGTCAAGATATTCATTTTTTCCGTGATCTCGGCAATTGAAACGTTTTTGGGGGAACGATGAGGTGAAAAGGTGGCAGGTATTTAGTTGATACTGTTGCCATGACCTGGATGTTCTATAATATTTATTATTGACAGTCTCAGTATGTGAATGTACATCTGTGTTGAAGAAGCAAAGAGTGGTGTAGGTTGTGTTAAGCACTCTTGCGTGGCATAAAGATTTACTACACACACCTTGTCGCATTGTTAGCGGATTAAGTAGGTGGCACTGTGCATATTCTACTGTGTGAAAATTAATTTTAATCCGCCCGAACCATCGTAAATTTGTGATGTCCTAAAACAAGCAGCTTTTTTTTCTGTTTGGAAGTATTTTCCAAAACTTTGCAACTCAACACACATAAAGAGGCCATCCAGTGAAGGATGTCAGTCTCTCAAACCCCAGCAGACGTCATCAAACAAAGGAACATTCTAGAATGCCAATTGTCGGGGATTGTTAGAGATGGACGCTTGGGTCCAAAAAAACCTGCACTTTTCCATTCACTGGAAGGCCCCTTTAATAGAGTGGTGTGTAAAGTAGCAAAAAAAAAAGTATTTTTTATGAAAATTGGCAAATTATGTAGCGGACAGTGGATTATGGGCAAAAAATTAACCAGTCGCAGAATCTCATAAGTTCAGTGCCCCGAGTACAATCGGCAACAAAAGGAGAGGAGAGGACGTAGGAGGTTGAGGAGGTGCTGGAGGCCCTGGGCGAAGGAGGAAAGTAAGTAGACTTAGTGTGGAGATGGAGGGACCAGAGAGGCACTAGGGCAGGTTTGCGCTTTAAATCATGTGCAAATATTTCTATTGTGAACACCATTGCAGGCATGACATTGGATTTCTACCTGTCCGTTTGAAGGGCTGGTGTTTTATTCACCTTAGGAGGAGGGTTGGGTTGAAATTGTTCTGTTTCTTTGCCCCGGTCATGCTGCTGACTCTCTATTTTGAAGGATAACCCATGCCTAGTCTAACCATCTTCTGTGTGTTTTACTGTGCTTTTTTTATTCTAAGGGGAAACGGGTCTTGGAAAATCTACTCTTATGGACACTTTATTTAACACCAAATTTGAGGGTGAGCCAACATCGCATTCGCAGCCTGGGGTCCAGCTGAAATCTAACTCATATGACCTCACCGAGAGTAACGTGCGGCTTAAAATGACCATTGTCAGCACAGTGGGCTTCGGCGACCAAATCAACAAAGAAGACAGGTAAGGAGATATTTTGTGCAATCGTTTGTTTGACAATAAAACTTGATACACCAACTCACAGTACCCTCATTGACATAGTCAATATTCTATTCAAAGGTTTCCCTTTTCCAATTTGTCAACAGTTGGTTTTCTCTCTAAACACCTCCACATGGTTTGCTTTTCCCATAGCAGTACAGTGTGTTCTAAATGGTACCATTTCTCATAGAAGGTTCTGCGTGGCCTACAGGGTTTCCTGCCTCAAGGAATTTGGTCTGCCCCAGAAGTTTCCACGCTCCCCAAGATGATCAGCGTTTTGAACAAGGTGTCCTTTCTCTGCTTGATGGCCTCCTTTGCACATTCATTACTTCAAATGTTAAAGTAGTCGCTATAATTGTTTACACGTATGTATCCTAGACTTTCATATACAATGTGGGTACATTTGCCAATTTGTAGGGATGGCTAACAGGCCGAATCCTAAACGAGTATGCATAAAAATAATCAACAATTCAATATTTTCAGGTATACTCCAGTAGATTATCATTGTGGGATACAGTCCACTGGAGTAGAACTATGCTAAAGTAGTTATTTTATTTTCTGTTTTATTTCTTTATGGCTAATGAAAGTTTTTCCCCATAGAAACATCTCTGTACCTACACTCCTATGAAGGAGGTGAACCTTTTATTTCCTATAGAATAAAGGCACTTATTTCTGCAATTTATGCGAGTAGTCTTACTTGTGCTTTCAGGATGGGGAATCCATTTGCAAAATGTTCAACACCTTATTCGTTTTGCATTGAGAACCGGTAGCATTCTTTCCAACTCTCAACTCAAAATTTCACCATAATGGTAGTTCTTTTGAAGAGCAGTTGGTATTCCACATATTACACTCATTTTTATTCAATAAATCGTGATGTGGGTTTGCAAAGCTGAAAACGTGTGTATTTACTAATATACGTTTTTAAAACTACTCGTCGGATTCACAAAGCTGGCAAAGAAAAAAAAAGTAAGATGAGGAACTCTCTTGCTGCTGCCTCAGGGCAGTGAGTGGGATGCAGCCACCACTTTACTGCTGCATGCTCGTATTTCTCGTATTAAACGCAATGGAGTAGGTCTTGAAGGAATCACCAGTGCTGGTGTACCCATAGCCACTCCGATCGAAGGATAGCGCTGAGTCACAACGGGTAAACATACCCCACTAGCAGCCAATCCCCTCCAGCTGATACCCTGCCTTATCTCGTTGGGAAATCTGTTTTATGAACTCAGCGCCTGAGTGAAACAAAATCCGCCCCTGGCAATGTCCAGGAATCTTTGTCGGTCTTTGAAGAAGTTACCTGACTTCAGAGGCAAATGTATTTAATTTGTTTTAGGTTTGCAAGTTTCACTTATGTGCACAACAACCTTTCTATTCATTTCCTCTGTGTATCACTGCTTACTTAGAGCCTGATTATGAATTTGGCTGTGTGGGAGTGGGCAGCCACGCCACCGCCCCACTCCCACACTCCCACACTGCTGAACAGGCCTGCCACCCGCCCAATTACAAGTGATTTAGTGGTCTAGCGGGTGGCGTGGTGGTCCCATGGCGGTGCAGTACAAATGCTCACATTTTAGGCTTAGAACTGTACCGCCGCAGGTCTGCCAGTGCTCGCTTCTGTACGGCATGGACTGTGCACTCCATGTCATGCAGGAACAGGGGTGCCTGGACTCTGGGTGGCCCAACATATGCCCCCCTGCATGCACCACCATGCAGAAGGGCAAGTGGGGACCCTATAGGACCCCCTTTATTTCCTCACCACCAGAAGTTTCATGCCTTGAGAACCGCCATGAGACCTCAGGTGGTGAGGAAACTTTTAATATGCTTTCGCTGCTGCCGCGGCACCACCAGGCATATGGCACACTCAAGACTGCTGCACCACAGCCATGGATCACAGATCAATGGCGATTACGGCGGTTTCCTATAGGTCCAACCGCCGTGCTCCTAATACAGCAGTCAGATCACTGCCACTGCAAGTTTGGCGTCCCATGGACCGCCAAACTCATAATTAGGCCCTTAGTGTTAAACTCCTTTAGCACCAGGACTAGAACCATCAGTCATTCTCGTTAATGGACATTCTCACTGTTTGTTTTTGCAAGCAACAGGAAGTGAATAGTCCAAACACCTCCCTTTATCACAAAAGCGGTCAGCGCCCTTCGTTTCCATGTGTTCTTAGAGAGTTCCTTGTGGCCTTTATGTTTCATCACTATGTTAATGCTTCCTCATGCCCCAAAGGTTGCCATTCTCACCGTATAGTTTTGCTTACTGAACAAGTTGTTACTGGTTAGGAATGTTATTATCATAAGCATATGTTGCATGGGAATCCTTCCGTTTCATGATCGTTTCCCAGGTAGGTATTCAAAATTCTAAGAAATAATACTTTTCTTCATCTGTTTTTCTTCTCTCTAAGCTATAAGCCCATCGTTGAGTTCATAGATGCCCAGTTCGAGTCCTATCTGCAGGAAGAGTTGAAGATCAAGCGGGTCTTGCACAATTACCATGATTCCCGGATCCATGCCTGCTTGTACTTCATCGCGCCTACAGGACACTCGCTGAAGTCTCTGGATCTAGTGACGATGAAGAAGCTTGATAGTAAGGTAGGGACAATTACGTTGACTTAGAACATGGCAAATTATTCACTGTTCACCTAACTAAGAGCCCCTGCTTGTTTTAACACAGATATGGTGTTATGGCTTGTGTTTGGGGTTGACTGTGTTACCAGAAGCCTTAAATTGCTTTTCTAATGTTTTTTTTTACCTGTTCTGTTTTATAACCCTTCATAAATTGACTAGATTGGTCAGTGAGTTAACTGCTTGCTGCTGACCGGTGTAAACAGTTCCAATACCAAAAAAGTCAACTGAGCCCTCTATTGTTCAAAGCTTGGTGAATTGAATCCCACAAAATTGGGTAATAATAATACTTGAAGCACGTGGTAGTTAAAAGCACCAAAAGAAGTGCTAAATTAAAATTAGTTATTGGAGTTTAACTGTGTTACTTCTATAAACTGGAAAACCAATTTGAATGTGGATATTTAACCTGTCTGATTTTTTTAAAATTTTTTTTTAGGTTAATATAATTCCAATTATTGCCAAATCGGATGCTATTTCCAAAAGCGAACTCACAAAATTCAAAATAAAAATCACAAGTGAACTTGTCAGCAATGGTGTACAAATCTACCAGTTTCCCACAGATGATGAAACCGTGGCGGAAATCAATGGAACCATGAATGTAAGCAATAGCAATTTAGCTCTTTTAAAGTACCATAATTCTATTTTTAAATTTAAGCTTAGAGTATTTAGTGCTATCTAGATTCCACATCTTTGCCACTAAGTTTTCTACAAGTAGGCATCAGGGTTCATGTGAAAGGAATAAAAATGTTTCTTTCGCATTAAGATGATGTAACTTTGCCACACACTAATTTAGACCTGAGGACTAAGACTGCATGTGGCACAGCTGTTTTGCTATTCTTTATTCTTTTCATATTCAGAAAGCACCTACTCTTCGTCAAAATGCTATCTTCTTCTGTGACCGCATATGAAAACCTAGATTGCATAAAAATGTTTTGCAGAACTTAAGACTCAAGAGTATAAGCTATCGGTCTCTAATTTCCTAAAAATCTATCTTGCAAAAAATGTCCTGCGGGCCAGCCCATGTGTCCTAATTTTCTGGTTGCCTCTGCCATTGCTCGCCCTACCCAGTATAATCCCGAAATTGGCCCTGGTGATTCCTAAATTCTTCCATAACTTCTTGGAATGTGCTTGGTGATGAATATGCCCCTTACCTGGTTAATGTTGATCCTTCACCCACTCTTGTCTGTCCAGTGTAGTCCTGATATCTAGGCAGACACCACAGTGGGAGTTCCGGGCAACTGTTCTCTATTTCATTCCTCTTTAGGCAGCAGTTCCAATAGTATTTTGCGTTCTGCGAAAGCATCATGAGCGAGGCGTTTGCTACATCAACCCAGTGTGCCTCAGCCAGTGTCAGGGGCCTGAGTTCACCTTGCAGGCAGCCGGCCTATGTTGGGTCCCCCCTCCCAAAAGTAAAATGTTTGGTCACCCATTGCAGTTGTCCTGCAATATAAGAAAGTGCTCGTTGAGTGTGTGGTTGCTGTAGTGTTTCCAATGCTACTCTACACCTACCTGTACCCCTAATCAGCCCTCCAACATATAATGCAAGTATTTTAAAATCTTATGTTAACAACCATCAGGATCACAAAGAGGTATAATAGTAGAGGGAACATTATAATTTTAGGTAGAGAAACCCTTCTGACAACAGCGTATTCCTGAACATCACTGATCATCCCAAAGCTGTCGCTGTCCTCCTCAGTGTTAAAAATAAAACACAACGTGTCGGGAATCCTTGAGTCCACCTAGCTTTTAATGCAAGCAGCACAGCAAAAGATCAACGACAGTTGCCATTTCAACTGATCACCGCTCTATCTAGCTAGACAATGGTCAGTTGAAGCATGCGGGTAAAATGAAATCCGGTCAGTATATATGTTTTCTCTTAATACAATTCAATGAAGTAAAATCATGTGACAGACATTTTACTCTCCGCGAAAACGTATCTAATGTATTTGTGGTTGTTTCTTCCCTGAAGAATTGCTGAACAGCCTTGGCTGGAAGATATAATTCATAGATACAATGCAAACCTCGTTATCCCCCCGAAAATCCCACTTGTCCGGTTTGAAAGCGAGATTATGCTATTAGGGAATATGCAAGGTACAACCCTCAGCCCTATGTCTTCCTGGCCTCCTAGAGTAGTGAAAATTAGCAATCCTTTTCAGTGTTACAGTAAGCCTTGAACAAATATAAAACAACTTCCATATTTGATTTAAAAAGTGGCTGGATTAAGGGCAGTTGCCCTCATAAAATGATAGGAGAGTATATAAGACTAACACAGGCACGATTTTAAACTAGTTTACCGTGCAGCGAGTAATTGTCTTATATTTGGACCCCAGGTTGAGTGGTACCCATCTGAGCAGTGCAGTTCTCACTGTCTGTTTCTCAACTGCCCTTTTCTGCACTTAACAGGCCAGGGCACTGTCAGAAAGGCCCACAGCAACGGTGATAGTGGGCAGCCATGTCGAGTCACCCTTCCTACTGACCTGAGATGACCCTCATCCCGAATCTGTAGTACTAGCTATTGTAGCTAAATCCTACAAATTATTTCCAGTCTAAAGTTCATGTGCTCTAGTAAATGGTACAAATAATCCCATTGAAGCGAGTCACAGGCTTGTTCATGTCTTATGATGCCACTGATGGGGCTCGCACTGCCTCTGGTGCGGTTGCCATTAGGTGCAACAGTCTTCTCAAGTTGGTTGATGGGATGCTTCCCGGGATAAAGCCTTTTTTATCAGAAAATATGGAATACTGGCAACCCTGTTTGCGAAGATCTTGTTCATGATCTAATAATGCAATTGATCATAGATGAACATGTATAAGGGGCAATCTAATTTATCTCTGTCTGGTTTTGCAACTACTTCTATAGTCACTTCATGTTAAAGCGAATTTACCCACCTCCCAGGCTGAGTCATAAATATAAATTAGTTTAGGTGCTAATATGTCACTAAGCGTCTTGTATAGTTTGGCTGGAAGCTATCAAACTCAAAAGTTTTTATTGACTGCTATCCGTGTTAATGTGCGTCAGACTTCTGCACAGTAACGGGTGCCTCTATTTCTTCTCTTCATCAGTCTATGTGGGGAGACTGGAAGCACATACAAAGTCTAGTAAATATTCTGTGTAGGTCTGATGGTGTTGCTTACAAGGTAGTATGGTAATCCGTGATTATACTATTGAGATCTGCCTGTGTGTGGTGTAGTACTCTGTCCTCCCCCCTTTGGGTCATCACGGTAAAGCTCTGGGTCGCATTGTCAAGAGGTGTCTGATCTGTCCCCTGCCAGATGTATGTTCACCAGACACTGCAATCTGTAGAGCTTTCTCGTACTTCAGTCTCCATTCAGGCAGGTTGGTCAGTCACTGCTGTCTGATTGCCTATTCCATTGTCCACATCTACTCCTCTTTGGTGGCTACGTCTTGGTGGGACGCCGTAACCCCCATGGATACTTCAAGCATGCACCTATAAGGACTCCCAGTCAGTATATTTACTGCCCACCTTGCCCTTCTGTTCCCTGTAGTGATTAGTGGTGGTGTCCATGACCACCCCTCCGAAAACAATATCAGATAATGTTTTACATAGTTTTTCAACGCTAAAAGCTTAGCCCACTAGATACCATGTTCAGTTGCACGTGCGGCTTATATCTCTGTAGGAGTGGACCAGCCTCCAAGGGTATCGATTTTTACTAGCCCATATTTTGTAATCTACGAGTGACGGTTGAAATTTCCAAATATGTGGAACTCTCACAGGGCAAACTGCTTGATCCAATTGCTTCACCACTTCGCACTGGGAATTGGGCTGAGTAATGTGATACAGCACAACATAAAATAGCAATATTTTGATAGCTTAATGGACTCGAAGTGCGGTCCAGATGATTCTCGAACCAGGATGCTGTCCTTGAGTCAATCTAGCCAAAAATCACTCTGGGTGTGAGGTCGGGAGCTCCTGGTTCTTCTGGAATTGTGAAATGGGCAACTGGCCCAATTTATAGGTACACGATGGGTCTGCAGTGGTGCACAGTCATGAGCTGGTAACAGTAGCTCCATGACCCAAATGTTAGTTCTCGAGTCTTTAGTCCCCCAGCCAGTTGGGCTTTAGGGAAGGCTTGTCTCGCGAGCGGTCCCTCATTCAGGTTTTTTTACCTGTCTTTTCACATCTCATCAGGTAATAATTCACGCAGGATATCAGATGCTGTCATGCAGGATATCAGACTTTGGACCGACCTGGCGGGAGCATAGAAATCTGGCAGACAAATCAAGAGGAGATGAGCCACTGTCCTAAGAGTAGTGTGCAGGGCCCTGTGGTGTCCAGACTGACTACAGTGGCGGGCTCACTGAGGACATTCTATATAGAACTGGGTGTAAACCCTGAACCAGTCAGAGCTGCGCTTTAGTGAAAAGCTCAAAAACTGTAAAAAAAAAAAAAATCCAATCATGTAAAGGTTGTCTTTCTGTAGATGACCAGGCTCTATAGTTTTAGTCCTATGTGAGGCAACTGTTTACTGGTCCTGGTAGTTTGCAGATTACATGGGCTCCTAATCATTTGTCCTAATAGTCTGGGTGGTGTGACGAGCAGGCTTGAGCTGCGTGTCCGCGAGGCAAAGTACAGTTTCGTTTCCTGTAGAACAAAGCCTGTGAACTCTTCCGGAAGTTACGAGCACACCTAGTACTCTACAGGAAGCAGTCTGTGGTGAAGGAGGCGGGTCTGTGTCTGATTGACAGTCATGTGGTCTGGAAAGTCAGTTATGTAGACTGCACCTGGTCCTAAAAATTTTAACATCCTACTTGACAAATTTCGGTGGAAGCTGTGTCAAAGCTAAAGGTTTTTGTTTTTCCTCACTCCTTTTTGATGCCCAACCACCCATTTGTGGGGAGGGGGGAAATGCAAGAGAGTAGGCAGCAAAGAATTCTGAAGTGTTCTAGGTCTTAAATGTAAAGATTTACTGAATATATAGGTTATATATGCCTCCTTGAGTTCCTCTGGGTCGCTGCTTTTCAAAAACTAACAGACTATAGATTTACTTGAGGTCCTGTTTTCTTGGACCTAAAACAACGGATACTATTTGTGTATTTAAATGCAAACTGTGAGTCCAAGTGCTTTTGGCATATTCCTCTCTTCTGGGGGAGGCAATCCCCACATTTTTAGAACCGTTGTATCCGGGAAAGGGTGAGAATGTTGCATGAGAAGGCATTTATTACGAGAACTTGATTTTCCCCGGATTTTAGAGGTTCTATTGAAAGACTTTCTATCTACCTATCTATCTATCTATCGGGTACTGGTTTTTGGGAGGTAAGAATCACCTGTCCTCAAATTTGGATTTTTATGCACATTTCAAAATTTCTACTTCTGTTCTATTCATTTTATTTTCCACTAGCAAATTCCCGGTGACATGTACACTTTGAAACAATGCTGTGAATTACTTCTTAGTTGGTAGCTCTGGGTGCTGCATGTTTGCCTACAAAGTTTCAAAGTTGGCGATGTTTGAATGTGACGAGAGTACCCTGGAGAATGTAGCGATATCTACCATAGACCATTCTTCATGAAAAGTTACAGATTTCAACATCAAGCTCTTTTTATCTGTTGATTTTCACTTTTCCTGGAATTATGCACATTTTTAGTCGAGAACTTGGAAATTTGCAAACAAGCCCTTCCTGCATTCAAAATATCTGCTTCGCGGATGTTTTACTCACGATGTTAGGCAATAGGTGCTAGCAGGCAGCAACAGTAAAACCGAGAATATTAGTCAAGTTAAACAATCACTGACAAAGCCAAGTAGGTTTTGCCTTTGAAAACTATTGGTTGTGCCAATGCTTTTTGTTTATGCTGCACAGCATCACCAGAAATGCCTATCCTGTCCTGCGGGGAAAAAATGTGATGACTTGTACGCATCATTTTTTTAGGTGTCTGCTTAAATCATTACGCGTGTTCCTTTTAAAAAAAAAATTTACCAATCCTAGATGGATCGATAAATAAAATATGCAAATGAAGTAGCGTGAAAGCTCTTTAATGTATAAAGCCTGTGGTGTAACAGCGAGCTTATGCATGGACCTCCTAAAAAAAAATAAAAAAAAATAAAAAGGTAGTTAAAAAATAGGATGGAGTAGGGGCGTCGAGGACTGGGTGGGAGGAAGGGAAAAGAAACAAACAAGTGAGGGATCACTAAAGAGAGAGCGACGTGCACAAAGGAGAGAATAGAGGGACGAAGGGAGAATCACATAGGTAAGATCAACCTGTAGCGTGGGGGACTGAAGTACATGAGTGAGATACAGCAAGAGGGAGCATGGGAGGAGACAAGCACACAAGGGAGACGGCTAGGGGACACACGTACTCTAAAAGTAGTTCTCTAATAGTGAAAGGACTCCAGTAAAGAGGCTGTGATCTGGAGAGGGACCTACACAAGATTGACATGGCAAACCTTAGAGTAATGACAATAAAAGCAACCAATGGGAAGCAATGGGTAGACATTAATCAATCAGTATTTGCAAAGGTGTTTTAATCACCCGGAGGGGTATCCAGGCGCTGTGTGGGGAGGGGCTACTCGGACTTCCAGGTCTTTGGCCTGGTCCTGAATTCGGCAATGGAGGAAGCTCTTCGGAGGTGAATGGGGAGGTCGTTCCAGTCCTTGGCAGCGAGGTGAGAGAAGGCGTTTCCTCTGGCTCAAGTACAATGGATGCGGGGATGGTGCGAAGGCCAGGCAGACTGAGGTGTCTGGTGGAAGGCCAGGCAGACTGCAGGTGTCTGGTGGAAGGCCAGGCAGACTGCAGGTGTCTGGTGGAAGGTCATGCGGATGTTCAGGTATTCTGGTCCCGTGTTGTGGAGGGCTTTGTAGGCGTGTGTGAGCATCTTTTCATTGTAACGTCTTGATCAGCCCACAAGCCAGACTTTCTCAGCCAGGAAAGTGGTACTAGGCTTTTTTATTTTTTTATTTTAATTAATGATACATTTTTAATAAGCCGATTTTTACCTTTCTAGACTTGTCATGTGGCAATTTTGTAGAAAACAGCACGTTGTAAGGCACTTTATTGGAAGAAATTGGTATGAGGTAGATGGTTGAATGTGTACATCCGACAGTTGGTGCTTAGTAAAGGATTACTTTGGTGGAAAACGTTGATCTATTCTCCAATTACTTGAAGCATAGTTCGCATAATTAGCGCTGTAGACAGTGGATTATTTTGTAAAGGCATCCTTTGGCTAAAGTAAACCCGCTGTGTGCCCGACGCACGGAGTCTCCTTGCCTGGGGACCGAATGCTTTCACTTCACCCTAACCAGGAGACCTGAGGCTGACAGACAGCGCTGCGTCATCGCCGTCGCCATGGAAACGTTGATGTCCAAGAGGCGAACAGAAGACCCATTGAGACCTGCACTTGTTTGGTGCTTCGGGGGCTCTTCATGTCAGCTTTATTTAACATTGCTAATTGTGGGCTTCCTGTTCACGCTCCAGCGGAGAGCAGACTATGGATCAGGGAGCCCAAAACCGTGAAACACCAAGATCTGGGAAGAGGGGAGTTAAAAGAAATGAGGAAACTGGAAATGAGAGGTCTGATCACACGCATGGTGCACATAAAGCTTGGTGTTATGTAAGAGGAATCGCTGTCCCATCGAGGGAAGCTAAGTTCATGAACAGTTTCAATATTTGTCGAGGACGTAGCCCTTAACCACTAGGGCAATCGTGCAGTTGGTAACCTGTTACAAGGTAGCCCATGTTTCTGCACACGATGGCTGCTAACAGCATTGCCTTGGAATGTGTTGTACATAAAAATTGGTCCCACTGTTTTGTTTGTAGAGTTTAATATAGCGCGAACTAGACCTGAACCGAATCAGATATCCGAGCGCTTTACATATTTTCCAGTTACATGAGGACACACTTTCATTTTAGGCACGGCGAGATTAAGTGATTTGCCCAGAATTACAGGAGGTTTTGGCGTCGTTACCGAGACTCGAACCCAGACCCCCAGGTCCGAGGTCGAGCGCCCTAGCTGTTAGGCCAACTTGTCTGCATTAGACGTTCTGTATTGAAACACAATGTGTACCTTTACGATGAGGACCTATAAATATTTCTGGTTATTCACCTGCATAATTTTATGAGTGCAGGTATCGCTAAGGTTATAGACTTTTGTGAGTGACTGGAAAATGTCCAGTGGGTATTTTTCCAGATTCCACACTTGTGTTTTGCAGACATTTGGATACGTTTCTATATAACGTATTTTTTTATTCCGAATCCGTTGCTACTTTTAAAAAATGATTCCTAAAATGTTTGTGCATATTCCTTGTAGATTACTAAAGAATAGATCTCCATGCAGCCAGTCCAACAATATATGTATTTTCATTAATAAGTGTACAGATCAATGAAATCACAGATGTTTACTTTTTCATGATGTTTTTCGCCAAACATGTAGGAATTTAATTTTTGTGAAGGAGCAAAGTTTGGGAGGTGTATACATCTTTCTCTTTTCATGAGAATTAAAAAAAAAAACTGCTTCGTATCCATAACCTTGTTTTTTCACTGAGTGCTTAAATGATAATGCCATGTGTTTTGTTACCTCCATTTAGGCTCATTTGCCCTTTGCAGTCGTTGGGAGTACAGAAGAATTGAAAATAGGCAATAAAATGATGAAGGCCCGCCAGTATCCATGGGGAACCGTTCAAGGTAGGCCCAATCTTTACTTGCTTTCGGTGGGCTCATCGATGGCATCAGTCTACAAGGAGTCCACGCCATGTCATTACACATGTAACAACAAATATATGAACATTGGCTACCTTGTGTCTCTGTGACTGGGATAGCTTGGTAATTTAGTTTTTGTTTGTTATGGATATGATCACCGCTGAAGTTTTAAGACTTTTGTGTGTGTGTGTATATATATATATATATATATGTATGTATGTATGTATGTATGTATGTATATATATGTATATATGTGTATATATATATATATATATATATGTATATGTATATATATGATAAAGATTGTTAAATATTTACAGTTTTTGAGAGCATTTTCTTCTACTTTCTTGCCGTACATCTCATCTGTGCTTTCTTCTATTTTCTTGCCCTACATCTCATCTGTGCTTTCTTTTTTTTTTTTTTTTTACCTAATTTTTCAGTTTACACATTACAAATAAAAAACAAATCAAATCGTCATATGTAGATGTATCGTTGTCAGCTGTGCTTTCTTAACTAGTAAATAACAGAAACCTCTCTAGAGGGTTCCCGGCATACGTAGTAATGTTCAATTTGCACCTTTCACTTTCAACACATTGTGCATCAGATGCAAAATAAATATACTTTAACTAGGCTGCTGATGGTAAGTTATTTCCAAAAGCCAATATTCAACACCAGGGGTTGTAGCCTTCAGTCATTCCTCTACTCATTCTGCCTACAGAAAACAGGGTGGTTCTTGATAAACAATCTGCAGCAGAAGAAGAGTTTAGTACCAAAGGCTTCTGATGAAACTGAACCTGATTCTGCAAAGCCAGAGACAGTTTGTCTAATACAGATACAATAGCAGGCATGGTACCTGAGCTTCCCTACCAATCTGATCAGAAAGCGTTCTGTCGATATAGTATCAATTATTCAGCCCGGATGCCTTCTAAAGTATCCTGTAATGGAGATGTGGCACAGCACCAGAATAGGAGACCATGATAGATAACTTCAGGCTAGTTCACTTTCCAGGAGGCTTGTCGTCGGGGAGGAGGGGCTGTCTCCGTCCATTCTCAAAAGTGCTGGTACACTGAAACTGCGGCTATCCAGGCAAGCACCATCCTAAAGAACTTAAACCATCTTTCTTGTGCTGGATTGGTTTAGGTTTTCAGGTCTGTGGAAGGAGCTCTGAGTCCAGGAGCTGAATGCCCTACAAGTCCCAAAACGTATGGGTATGGTTGCACATTCAGATAGTCATACTCTCTTTCTGACCTGTCCCCTTCTTTAGGAGATCTTTCAAACATTATCCCCTAAAGATACAACTGAACACTTAATTACACCCTCTCACTAAATATATCAGTGCATGAACTATTATGTAAGTGTAGAAGTGCAATGCTGGACGAATTTGTAATTTGAAACTCTGAATCCACTGTAAATGTTCAAAGCTTATCAAGCTGAAGGAGGGTTGGTATTCCTAGCACCAGTGAGCACCTCTTGCCTATTTTCCTAAATTATGTTTTAATATATTAGACTGTTTTAGCAATTCCCCCATTAGGCCTCCTATCGCTGCTATTTTGTTTTTACTGTCTTTAAACGCACAGTAAACACCTTACCTGTTGAGGCTCCCCTGACTACCCGTTCCATCACCGGAACTTCTCAGTTTGTGTGGAGGGAGCCAGGGGGAGGTTCCCACAAACTCTTCTCTGACTCATTTCCAGCCCGGACGCCATCTTAAAGGGTCAGCGCTCTAGTCCTGCTCCTACTCCCTGCTACAAGGGCCGCTATTCCTCCCCTAGAGCCCTTGAACAATTTAGCTGTGTGATCTGGCTGATTGTTAACCAGTTCCCTTTTCATCTATGTATGAGGTTTGATTGTAGTATGATTGGTAGCACGAGAGTAAGTTGGTTGTATGTCTGATACCATGGGGTTTATTTATTGATTTGTTGGTGATTTTTATGACTCTATTGTGTTGTTCATGAATTTGTATAATTAATTGATGTGTTTTCTATAAAATTGTCTGATTTATAACGATTTTTATATGAATTTACACTTACAAAAAAGAGAAATAATAAATACAATGTTTTGAATGATTTCTGTTTAGTATTACCCTTTTTTCTGTCACTAGTTGTTGATATGTATTGATGTATGCACACAATTGAAGTATTTGGCCAATGAAGGGACTTCTTCCCCTTTCAGTTTAGTTTTTTCCCCTCCGTTCCTTGGCCACATTCGCTCCTTGAGGGGGTCCCATTATACATGTTACCTACTCCCAGCCAATAAATGACTGGGAGGGACCGGGCGCATAGCGGGTGCGCATAGCGGGCGCGCTAAGGCAAGCCCGTCGGTGCCTGGCGCCAGAACCCCTGCTCCAACGGCCAGCTATTCTAGGAAAGAACTAATGGACTTATGCCATAACAGTAAACGCAGTAATTGTCACTCTCATGATTGGTGCTTTATCACAAACAGGTACATGTGTCAAAAGTGCAATTTTACTGCCAAGATAGTGGGTCAGTCGCCGCCTGCTGACTCTACAACCTCTACCAGTGAGGCATCAAACAGGCAAACTGCCATAAATGTGTACTTGTGCATGCTGCTTAACTCACAGTCTCTTGTTAAAAACAAATATGAATTTGCAGATCTTATGTCCCATCATGACCCAGACATCACCTTTCTTACTTAGACCTGGGCAGACCGCTCCTCTGATCCTGACATTAAGATTGCCATCCTGAGAGGCTTTAATATTGAAAGGCTAGATAGAACAGGCACGAGAGATGGGGGGTTAGCCATTGTCTATCGCAACTCAATTGAGACCAGCTTTACATCAATATTTAATCTAGACTGTGAAGTAAGTATTATGCTTATAGAGCGCACGAATGGCAAGGCGTCTTGGCGCTGTAGCAGGACACCGGTTTAGTACAGGAGGAGTACCTTACTTCTGCCTGATAAATAGCATGTCTTCAGCAGCTTCCTGAACCGTGGTCTGGAGGGTTGGAGTCTGATATCGTCTGGTAATTCATTCCATAATCTAGACGCACGATATGTCAGGCTCCTACCACCCCATCAAGCTCTTCGTATTCCGGGTATCTGGACTAGACCTTTGTTAGCCGACCTAAGATTGCGCCGAGGAGTGTACTGCTGATATAATTTCTGTAAATCAGCTGCTCCACCACCAAGCTGGGCTTTATGTACCAAGCACAAAGCTTTACACTCGATTTGCTGTTGCACCTGCGGCCAGTGAAGGGTGTTTATGCTGCCAGAAATGTGATGGAACTTTGGAATGTTTAACAGCATTCCAACTGCAGCATTTTGTAAAGATTTTAGTTTGGACAGTTGGCGCTTGTTCATGCCCTTAAAGAGGGCATTGCAATAGTCAATCTTTGAAAGAATTAAAGCGACACTACCAATATCCGTAGTTCTGGGGGGATGAAAGGAAAACCTTTTTGCAGGACTTTTAACTGGAAGACGCAAGCTAATGTAAGCTGGTTAATTTGGCCTAGGAAACTTGGTTGATCGTCTAACAAGATTCCCAAATTCCTGACTTTTCCTGCGGGTACAGGGCAATTTCCTGAGTGGTTCCAGAGCGGTTCCCCAGTCCCAAACTCCATCACTTCTGGTTTTTCCATATTTAGCTTGAGATAGTTCTGGTGCATCCAAACCATGATATGTTTTAGACAGCCATGGAATTTCCTAGCAATGGTGTCCCCATTTGAAGAGATGGAAATAACAAATTGGGTGTCATCAGCGTATGACACCAAAGGAGAACCCATGTCCGCTGGTTAGCTTAGCCAGACGTGTCACATAAATGTTAAAAAGTGTTGGGGACAAAGCTGACCCTGGGGAACTCCACAGGGGAGGAAAACCTCTCTTATTGATGCTTGTCCCAGCACACCCTTTGTTCCCTATCCATGAGGAATGAGGCCAGAAGGCTGAGAGCTATCTCATTAAATTCCTATTGCCTTCATTCTTTGAATCTGTACCTGATGGTTCACGGTATCGAATGCGGCCGAGAGGTCTAGTAGGATTAGGATGGCCTTTCCTCCACTGTCCAGTTGCCTGCGTATTTCCTCAGTGGTCATAATTCGGGCTGATTTGGTGGAGTGATGTTGTCTAAAGTAGTGTTGAGAGTGGTCTAAGATGTTATTAAGCTCTAGGTAGCCCATTAAGTCTTAATTCAAAGATATTTCCAGTATTTTTGCCGCTAATGGTAGACCAGATATGGCCGATAGTTTTCAACCACATGGGGGGGTCCTAGGATGGTTTCTTGAAGATTGGCCTGATACATGCCTTCTTCCAAGAAGTGGGGAAGATGCCTGAACTCATGATATTATTTAGAAGTGGGGCAGCTTGGTTACTAATTTTATTCAAGACCAAATGTATTCTAGTGGCGGGCAAGGGTCTGTCTGTTGGTGACCCGGATTTTGCTGCTAGCAACAGATCTCCGTGGATAGAGGGGTAAACGAGTTAAAGTTTAGGAAGCGCGACCTTTTTACAAACACTGCGCCGATTGATTTTAAAAATTAGCACCGTGTAAATTGTTTTTATGATGTTATGAAAACCCTCTGACCTCTGTGACGTTCTCGCTCCTGCAGCCCCGTTCCACCGCAAGCGCTAGGCTTGTTTGAGTGGAGGGCGCAGGGAGGCACCTTCTTCCGGCTTCCCAGCCGAGGCAGGCACCCATTGGCCGAGTGGGTAGAGGCGGAGCTGAGGAAGAGTCCGTCCTCTACTTAAACCTGATGCCACCTAAGACGCGCAGCGATGACGCGCAACGGCCGCGCCGAAACCGCGCCGAAGACCCGCCAAAGACCTGCCCGTCTGTGCCCGTCCGTGACAGTACGGGACACGGGCCACGACCTTTTGCTATATCTAATCCACATTATAGAGGTATGACTGCAGAGCACCTTAAGTCCTTACGCCCCAAATTCCACAAAGATTGCGCTGTACTACTGCCCACGCTTACCGGATGCCCCCCATGCGGTAATTGCAATTTTTCTCTCACCAATTTTCAGCCCCATCCTGATCTCCAACTCAGTAACTCGAAATGTAAAAAATACGTACAGTCTGATAACCAAGAATTTTCTTTTTGCAGCGTAAACTGCAGATCTTTGCCACAGCATAAATTAGATATATTTAACTTTCTACTCGACCACAAACCCAGCGCCCTCTTTTTAACTGAAACATGGCTGCATGACAGCTCTGGCCCTGATATATCAACTGCTCTGCCCTCCGATTATGCCATAGTCAGGAAAGACCGTGTTGGTCAAACCGGCGGAGGGATTGCTATTATTTTCAACAGGAAATTTACCTGCACACTTGAACCCGCCCTTATTCCTGACTGTGAAGCTGTTTTTTTCAAAATAACCCTTAATCATAACTTTACAGCCTCTGGCATCCTGATATATAGACCTCCGGGGAACGCCAGCACATGGGCCGCAAACCTGGCTAACTTCATTACACCTTTTTTTCTCGCCTCAAAGAACTTCACTCTCCTGGGAGACCTAAATATGCACTTTGATGACCCCACAAATTTGGCCTGTACTAACTTATTGGACGACCTAACAGCTCTAAACTTATCTCTACTGAACTCTGGTCCCACTCATAAGGCAGGGCATCTGCTAGATCCCATTTTTTCAAACATTCCTGAACTGAAGTGGACAAACACTTCTCCAATTTGCTGGTCAGACCACCATCTTATCTATTTTAGCCTTAAACTACCCACATCCAAACCTAAAAACGCCTGGCCTGTCTCTGCTTTCAGAAACTGGAAACAGCTTGATATTGGTCACCTTAACAGAACTCTTGCCAAGAATTCTCCAGCCCCATCCTCTGACATTGAAAGCATTGCTCTAGCTACACACTCATGGCTGGAAAGTGCCGTCGATAGCTGTCTCCCACTTTCTAGAGTTAAAAATAACACTCACCGCCCCCCAGCCCCCTGGTTTACTGAGCCTCTTAAAATGCAAAAGTCCAAATGCAAAGCTCTTGAAAGAAGATGGCGGAAAGACTACGCCCTCGTAAACAAAGTAACATACCATAAAGCCAGGAACGAATATCACTCAGCCTGCACAAGAGCCCGTGCATCTTTTGTGGCAAATACCATAAACTCAGCACATAATAAGGCGAAAACGCTTTTTAATACAGTTAAAGACCTAGCAGGTGAAAAAACAACTGCATCAGCCCAGCCGCTGGATAAAAAACAATGCCAAGACCTCGCCTCCTTCTTCTGTGAGAAAGTTGAAACTATCATCTTAGGTATAAAAAGCAACCTCCCTACTCACATTCCTGAAGAGGATACCCCCCCCAATTTGAGTATTACTAACAGTCTTGAACACTGGCCTGACATCACTCTGGAATCACTCAATTCCATTCTTAGAACCGTTAAATCTGGCTCCCCCCGTGATCCAATACCTGCCGCTGTTCTTAAGCAACTGGATACTCCTTCCCTAACCATCATTGCTGACACCTTAAACTCCTCACTTCGGCTTTCCACAGTTCCCTCACTCTGGAAACACGCCATGGTCAGCCCACTCCTAAAAAAACCGACAGCCAACCCTGAACTTCTAACAAATTACCGGCCCATCTCCCTTCTCCCAATTTTTTCAAAACTACTGGAACGTCATGTTCATACCACCCTTACACTCTTCGCTGAAGAGAACTCTCTCCTTCACCCATCACAGTCCGGTTTCAGAGCTGGTTTCTCTACGGAAACAGCCTTACTGGGAGTTACCGAAAACATCAGAAAACTCCTAGATCACGGCCAGACAGTCGCACTCATTTTGTTAGATTTGAGTGCGGCCTTCGATACCATCTCCCATTCCATACTTCTGGCCACCCTAGAGAGAATCGGTATACGTGGTGAGGCACTAAGATGGATTGAGTCTTTCTTGTCCCACAGAACTTTCCAAATTACATCCCCTATAGCTTGCTCAGAGTCAGTGAATGCCCCTCACGGAGTACCACAGGGCTCTATTCTGAGCCCTCTATTCTTTAATTTATACCTCAGACCCCTGGCCGACCTAGCTGACAAATTAGGGCTAACTCTGATGACTTACGCCGATGATTCTCAAATCATCTTCTCCTTATCAGAGTCAAGCCCACTGGCCCCATCTTGTCTCAAACAAGGTCTTCAAAATATCTTCAGCTGGATGTCAGCAAACCAGCTGAAGCTAAATGGAGACAAGACTGAGGTCCTTCTTCTGGGGAAAAATAAAGACCTGTGGAATCCCTCACACTGGCCTTCTGAACTCGGCTCCATTCCCACTCCGGCCACTCACGTGAGAAATCTTGGTGTTATCATTGATAACACCCTCTCAATGAAACAACAAGCAAACAAAGTGGTCGGCCTCTGTTTCACTATCATGAAATGGCTGAGAAAGATCCTATGGATGCTGCCCCCTGCCACCCAGAAGACCGTAGTCAATGCGCTGATAACATCCCGGCTTGACTACGGCAACATCCTCTACCTGGGCTCCAACCAAGCCGTCACCAAACGACTGCAACTTGCCCAAAATGCGGCCGCAAGACTGCTTTGCAACATCCCTAAAAGATCTAGTGTGTCGAAACACCTAATCGATCTGCATTGGCTCAGGGTGGAAAACCGCATTAGGTTCAAAGCCCTGAGCTACATGTTCAAGATTAAATCTGGCACCGCACCAAAGTACCTTCTATCCCTTGCAACCCCCTACCTTCCAGCTAGAGAACTGCGCTCCCAGACCTCGGCACTTTTTGCAACCCCGAGATTCAGACTAGCGAGAATGGGAGGGAGATCTTTCTCGGTACTCGGGCCCACGCTCTGGAACAAGCTCCCGCCTCACATCCGCAAGGAAGATAACTATGCCAGATTTAGAAAGAACCTAAAGACCTGGCTCTTCCACAAATAAAAATCCTTTCATTCATCAATTTTCTCATGCTTTGTCTGATCTGTCATCGGCGCCGGGAAACCCTTTCTGGGTAGCTGTGCGCCTTACAAATGGAAAAATAAATAAATAAATAAATAAACCTGCTCAACTGACTTGATGTGGCAGGCCTAATTTAGCTAGGTGGCTCCGGCGTACTAGTACTGCAGGGGCTCGGACATTTCCCTACCAATTTGTCATAGATCAGTTGCATTTTTATCTGGAAGAAGCTTGCCATCTTGTCGCAGAAACTCTGGTCCTCAACAAATTGATTTTCTTGATTTAATTTCGGATAGTGCTGTGGCCATCTTGTAAAGTTCTCTTGAAGTTTTTTGCACCCTCGATTTTACTAGTAAAGTAAATCTTTTTTCACATTTATTATGGCTCACTTGTACTCTAAGGCAAGCTCGTAAGGCAGTTTACTCTCTAGGTGCCTACACCTGATGTTTATGGGTTTAAGGTCTAGATTGTACCTTGGGACAGAGGCCCTTTTTGCCTTTATTTTTATAATAACAGGGCTAACTGATCAATTGCTGATCGTATCCATCCGTCCAGATTATCAGCTGCCTCATTAACATTCGTCTCTACGTCTCGACGGTGGGCCTGTATCCAACAACTCTGTTAACTCTTCTTTCCTGATTTTATGCCAAGGCCTAGATTTAAAGGAGACAATCTCTCTCCTTAGAGGTAAATTTGAAGAAGATGACATTGTGATCCGACCATGTTACTGGAAGTATTTTTCCAAATGCGATATTAGGGTTGTTGGTAAAAATACCATCAAGTGAGTGTTGGGCCTTGTGTTTAGGTTAGTTGTCTAAGCCCAAAACCTTCTAAGTTATCAACCAGTATGGCTGTGACTGAATTTTTGCCGGCTTCTAAGTGGAAATTAAAATCCTCCAATATAGTGAATGTTGGGGAGTCAAGACATGATTCCATGAACGTCTGTAAACCCTGTAGGAAGAGCATTTTTTGGACCCGGGGGCCGGTATAGGAGCAAGCCAGAAAAGGATGCAGTATTAGAACATTTTAAATTAAAATCCATAGCTTCTGCTCCTGGTAACTAGCACGACGTGAAAGTGGCCTTGAAAGTGGATCAGTAGATAATTGCTGTGCCACCCCCTTTTTTCCCTGATCTTTCTACGCTGGCCAGGGAGTAACCTGCTGGTATAACAATAGCCCAGTCAGTCTCCGAGGTGACCGTAGCCCACGTTTCGTTAAGGAAAACCAAATCAGGGTCTAAGGTCTGTAGTAAGTGATCTAGTTCATATTTGTGCTTAGTAGCCGATCTCGTGTTCGGCAGTATGGTATTTAGACAGCTCACCTCTAATTCGTGATTAGTATTGGTATTTTTTGCTAACTTTCTGGGGAGTGCTGAGCTGAGGTAGCCTTAGTACTATCCTTCCCTGGGTCTGGTAAGTTCTTGTCTCTTGTCAGCAAGCGGGGGTTTGGAGCGGAAGTATGTGCGATGGTATCATTAAATGAAAAACTGCACACAGTACACTGATAGCTGGGGTTAAACTCCTTCACCACCCCACCCCCCGGCCACCTGGCTGAGTGACAACCATTACCATTAATATATGCTTGCAGGTGTGTTGAACAATAGCTAACACCTAAAATCCGAGCAGGGGTCCTGGCACGTGATGCATTCCAGGTGTAGACAGGCTTCCCTTTTGCACTCCTTCGGGACTGCATTGTGAAAATATGCCTGAGGAGCCAGAACCGGAAATGAAGAACCGGAAATGCATGAAAGACCCCCAACTGCTATGATGGCCGCCCGGTTGTTAGCTTTAGTTCTTAGCTTTAGTATTAAAGTGAACAAATCCTATACATTTGAAGGAATATTAATCTATCGTCCACCAGGCCCAAGAGCCAGTTTTATTCAGAAAATTCAGACCTTTATGGAATCTTGCACAAATTACTCGAGCTTTACGATTGTAGGAGACTTAAATTTTCATCTGGAGTTGTCTGCCACCTTCGACAATGATCACTTAGTGGATACTCTTAAATGTTTTATCCTACACCAACTAATTGATGTACCCGGTCATATGGCTAGTCATACGTTGGATGGAGTTTTTATAAACAATTCAGATTTGCAAATAGATAAAATCCTGCCACTTCCATGGTCCGAACACAAGGCAACCTTTTTTTCACAACTCCCTATAACAGAACAGCACTAAATATTACAGTTCAGGATCGGTTCTCCTGGTATAATCCCAGTAGATGCCTCCGATCGAGCACTGCACGAATGGTCACGGTCCCAAGAATCAGCAAAGCAAAATGGGACTGAAGAATTATTCAGTTCTGTGGTGGGAAGTTATGGAATTCCCTAACTGTTGCACTAGGCTCTCAACCGATCTTGCAGCAGTTTAGGAGACCGTTGGAAGACCCGGCTATTTTTACAATAGGTAAATGAGCAATGCCATAGGTATCCCCTTGGACTGTTCACTGGTCACAAAGGCAAAGACAAAGGCTTAGTAGTCCCACCTTTGTACCGCCTTTTGTAACCTCCCATGGCGACACCCCCTGTTACGTGTGTTGTTGCTTGGTAGGCTTCAATTACAGCCTCCGAGCACTATTTCCGTAAATAGCTTTTGCCTCCCTGCAGCTCTCTCCTAACACTATTTTTAAAAATATGTATAGCACACATTTGCAATCCAATAGGTCTCATATTTTCGAGAGTTTAAGCTATTGGCATTGTAAATAAAAGCCATTGTAATTTGCAATTCCAATGGCTCAAACTCTCATAAATGTGAGACCTATTGCATTGCAAATGCTTGTTTCCTTTTGTAGTGCAGTTGGAGGTTTGGACATCATCTTTCTTAGTTTGCTAGTCCGAAGTGTCCAATGTTTATAAAATAAGACTTTTTCCTCAAAACTTTGATTGAAATATCTGTCCATGTTTGTGGGCCAGTGGTCCAAATTTGTATTTATAAAACTTTCTTTTAGTCGAAAATGAAAATCACTGTGACTTTGTGAAGCTGCGAGAGATGCTAATTCGAGTCAACATGGAGGATCTACGTGAACAGACGCACACTCGTCATTATGAACTGTACAGGCGATGCAAACTTGAAGAAATGGGCTTTAAAGACACAGATCCCGATAGTAAACCATTCAGGTATTGTTTCATACTCTGATAGCACATTTCTAAGGTCCTGCATTTGGATAAAACTAGTTCCCTTGAGATGACTGACTTGTGAAACACACTTTTGCATCATTAGAGCTGCATAATTCTTATTTAAATAATAATAGGAATTGTTAAGATGGGACTTGAAGAGCGCCCCCATTACGGTCAGCATTTGCTCTGTGATGGGCCTATATTGCACTGACTGGTGGTGTGAGGTGTATCTTTTTCCTATTTCACCTGTACAAAAAGTACTGTGTTTTTTCCTTTTAGGAGCACAGATCGTTAGTATGTCCTATTTAGCCAAAGGTTTCCAAGTGTTATGATGACCGTTGCATACTGTTGAAAGCAGAGGGATATGTATCGACCTGTATTCGTTGTGTGCTCAGGCTTTACCTTGTTTGACCTGGAATGCTACTTGCACCCCAGAGTTTTCTGGTTTGTAAACAGTGCACCATATATTTTTTAATAGTCACAACCACACTGCCACCAGGGCTTACACTATTTTTTTATTACTATTTTTGAGTATGATTCGACAGATAAAGCCTCAAGTGAGTCATGAATACTGTATACTCTTGAGGCTTGAGCCGGGAGAGGTTAGGCTGCAACAGTCGTCCTTTAAAGCGCTTATCTGCATTTTGCACTATTTTCGCCGCATTTTAATTTCTTGTCTTTTAAAATTGGAGTTGGCATGTTTTTAATGTTTACCTGGGCTGTGCGCTGCTAAGTTGGTCCCAGTCAGCTCCTGAGGCTTCAAGGGGAAGGACCTCGGGCTTGTAGGTACCCGGACGGACGCCATCTTGGAGGTTGTCCAGGGTCAGCGCTCTAGTCCTCCTCCACAGAACTAGGTAAAAGCAGAGTTGTGGTATATTACTGCCAATCCCCCCCCACCACAACTCTCTTAATGTTAATTTTCAACCACTAGTATTGGATATGTGTGAAGCTTTAGCCTTTAACTTCACTCTTTTTTTATCACCATTCCTTTAGAGGATGTCTAGTATATAGACCTCCGGGCCCGAAAAATACTTTTCTTAGCTCAGTGGGAAACATTTTAGAGGAGAGCCTGTGCGCCAAGGCCTTCACGGTGTTAGGGGATTTTAATTACCACTTAGAAAACCTTTCGGATGCTGATACCAGAGCACTAACTAATTTGATGGATGGCGCTGAATTAAAGCAATTGGTGAAGGGATCTTCTCACAAGGCGGGCCACACCTTGGATGGTGTCTTTTCTAACTACTCAGCCCTTGAATTTACAAACACAATACCGGTTACGTGGTCAGACCATGATGCCGTTTTGTTTACATCGCGGTGCTGAGGCCACAGAGGTCTGATCGAACACCTAAACCGGCCAAGATCTTTAGGGCCTGGAATAAAATAGATGGGTCACTTTTGGAGGATCTCCTGACCGCATCCATAGAGGTACTCCCGGTGGAGGCGGCAGCTCTGGCCTACACAAAATGGATTGAAAAGGCCTGTGCCACTCTTGCCCCTCCCAAACTCTGTCTCCCCACCAGATCGCAGCCTTCAGCTCCCTGGTTCTTGGAAGAACTCAGAAAGCAGAAATTAGGTTGTAAGAGACTGGAAAGGATATGGCGCAAAGAGTATAAGGACACTGATAAAAGGCCATTTAAAGACAGCCTGCTAGTTTATAAAAAAATGGTGATAGCGGCGAAACAAGGTTTCTTCACCAACCGCATCAACCTAGCTAAAAATTCAGCAAAAGAACTGTTAAATGCGGTTTCCTGTTTGGCCTCTCCCAAACCCGCAGCTACGCCCCCTAGCCTTGAGCTATGTGAGGAGTTAGCAAAGTTTTTTTCAAACCAGGTAGAGACCATCTTCAAGGCCTTTTCTGGCCTGGATATGTCTAAAGCGTCCGCTGACTAGAGTGGAAAATACTACCGAATATCCTCTGGGGGCAAACTTGGAGTGTTTTACCCCAGTGAAGGTTGAGGATATAAAGGGACTGCTTCAAGTGATAAAATCAGGCTCACCCTCAGACCCATGTCCGGTAGCTGTTATTAAGTTGGCTTCAACCCCGATTGCTACATCGTTGACGGCCTTGTTCAATAACATGTTTACGACCGGAGACTTTCCGTCTTGTTGGAAACGAGCTTCAATTTTGCCTCTATTAAAAAAAACAAATCTGGATATTAGGGACCCCAACAATTATCGCCCTATAGCGAGACTCCCCCTCCAAGCTAAAGTCATAGAAAAAGTGATGAATGCCCAACTCAGTGCGTTCTTAATGGCCATTCAGGCGTTAGACCCATCGCAACACGGTTTCAGAGCCAGCCATAGCAATGAATCCGCATTAATCAAAGCTACTGAGGAGATCAGAGCAGTAGTCGATGCTGGGGGGAGAGCAGCGCTGGTCCTTTTGGACCTTTCTGCGGCCTTTGATACGGTCCACCATGTAACAAGGGAAAGCATTTGACATCCTGGAAGCTTTCCTCACCAACAGAGTTCAGAGTGTGGCACTCGGTGAATACGATTCTATACCTTTCGTTTTACCCTGTGGGGTGCCCAGGATTCGTCCCTGAGCCCCACTCTGTTCAATATATATGTTACCTCACTAGCTCCAGTAATTCGAGCTTTTGTTTTGAATCTTACCTCTTATGCCGATGACACCCAGATAGTGGTGTCACTGTTACCGGGCAAAGAGGAAGGAGTTGCAAACAAATTTCAGGATTGCATGTTGGCAGTGGGAAATTGGATGGCCGGAAATTGCCTAAAAATGAAGTTATAGTGTTTGGTTCAAACACTAATTTCTGGAGTCCAAATTGGTGGCCTGAAGGCATGGGCAATGTCCCTACACCTATGTCCAAGGTTAAGAACCTAGGGGTACTGATGGATGACTAGCTTTCCTTTGGACCTCAGGTCAACACGTTGTCCTCCATCTTTTTCCTTATCAAGACAATCCGTAAAATTCTCCCCTTCCTTCCAGAAAGCTGCAAGAAAACAGTTGTCACCACTCTGGTTCTATCACGCCTGGATTATTGTAACAGCTTGTTACTTAATGCACAGCAGGGCATCCTGAACAAAATGCAGGTCCTGCAAAATGCCGCAGCTCGCTTGATTATGGGCATTCCTAAGTACGCCTCTGTCACCCAGGAGCTGGTTAAACTTCACTGACTCCCAGTGCGAAAGGGGATTTCTTTCAAAGCTCTTTGTACGGTATTTAAGGCCTTGCGAGGTCTAGGGCCGTCTTTTCTTCAGCAGTATTTTCGTTGGTATCTTCCTGCAAAACGCCTTAGATCATCTGAGGCAGGGCTGGTTGCGGTACCTCGAATTAGGAAAGCACTGTGGGGGGGCAGAAGCTTTGTGCTGGGTGCAGCCAAGGCCTGGAACGCCTTGCCCCCGGCTCTTAGGAAGGCTACGAATCTGATGGCCTTTAGAAGGGGTCTTAAGACTTGGCTGTTTGGTCTCTAAATCTCTACTTGGCCTCTGCGTTTGGAGTATTACTTAGCTCCAGGACACCTACAGGTAACAGTGCGCTGTATAAATGTCAAAAATAAATAAATAAATGAAACCCTCTCTTACCTCAACAATGGTAATAGCATATTCTACTCTGCATAGAGGTTCATGACATGAAATTTCTTATGTGTGCTTGTTTTAACAAAACATTTTTTCAGAAAGAGGTACAAGGGGTTACAGTTTGGCAGAATGGTAAAATCACATTAAAGAGATCTTATGGCTTTATGAGACCGGTTTCCTCCTTTAAAGCAATCGTTACTTACAATCCTTTAGGCAGTAAAGTATTGTTTCACATCCACTTTACTGTAAAGTGGTAATAAACTCGAATTTTATATGGAGTTGTAAATGTTTGAATGTGCTTGTATCATTACAGTTGCTCTAAAGAAGATGTTCTCGTTCCACATTGCTTTGCACTGCTACGATATATGCATAGCTCAAGGGAAACCATATATGTAGATGAATATGCTGTTAATTACTGTTGAGTTTGGAGAAGTGCAAAAATTCATGAGGCAAAGCTTCATGTGACCCGTGATGCCCCTCCCTCAATAGTGTGAATGAAGAACATTTTATATTCTGCATATATGGTTTATGCCATAGCTTTTTGTGTGTTTGTTTTAACAAATCTATTTAACCATAATCGGGTTGCAAAGGGTAACGTATTAAAGTTAAAATCACACACTAGGTTTTGTGACTGTTTGAGCTATTTCCATTTGTAAACAAACTTTTAAAAGCAATGTGTGAGGGAGGAACATTTTTTCTCATTCCACTTATGCTGTACTGTGGTAACAAACTGTCAATACCTGTTTATTAGTACAATTGCTCATAATTGCGTGTTTTTGAACCACATTTATTTTCACTACTACATGGTGTGTGTGTGTGTGTGTGTGTGTGTGTGTGTGTATATATATATATATATATATATATATATATATATATATATATATATATGTATGTGTGTGTATACATGTGTGTGTGTGTGTATGTTCTAGGCATGTGAGCTGTAGATCACTTGCTTTGCATACTCCTGCCATCTAGTGTTGGTTCCGGATGTTTTGCAAGTTGTTTGAACAAGTCTTTACAGTCACAAGGTAAGGTGACTCCTCCTTTCGGTGATAGTGCGCATGGGCATCAACTCCATTGTTAGATTGTTTTTTTTCCAACATCGGGTTCAGGCATGTATTGCTGCACTCCGCTTCGCAATAGTTCCTTGGGTTCCCCTCGGTGCGCATCCAGTCTACCCTCAATGGTATTGTTTTCAAACGTGTTTCCCTTTCTCCGCGATTTGACTCGATCATCAAGACATTTCCATTTCGAATCAGAAGATTTGCGGGCGGCCTCCCGGCCTATCCGTGTCGGTCCGGCTCCTTGTCGATGAAACAAACTCCATTCAAATTCTGCCCCCTTTGCCATGCGAAGTATCCGCGTACAGACTTGCATCAGGTGTGTAACTTATGCTTGTCTCCAGAGCACAAAGAACAAGACTGCGACACGTGCCGATCCTTCAGATCGGAGAAAACTCTGTGCTCATCGGGCTTAACATCAAGAGATGCAGCAGTACAGATGACACACTGGATCTCTTCGGCGAAGACTCAGAGCAAGAGGGGGTCTCAGTGGCCAAAGAAGAACAGGCCTTGGCTGCATCTGACGCGGAATCAGAGTTGCAGATTGTCCTCGGTGACAACGATGTGCCGCAGGGACAAGGGGGACGAGAGTACAGAAGAGCACAAATGCGCTCTAGATGCGGCCGACACTGAAGCTAGAGAGGTGAATACTAGCATCCTACTCCAAAGACATGCCTGGTTACGGATTTCAGGGTTTAAACCTGAAGTCTGACAATCCTTTCTAAACATACCTTTTGACAAGAAACATCTTTTTTGGCCCTGAAGTTGATCAGATTTGTGATAGCAGGCAAACATTACCAGTTCAAGGTACTTCCATTTGGCGTCACCACGGCCCCCAGAGTGTTCACCAAATGTCTCGCAGTTGTAGCCGCTCATCTCAGAAGACAGTGTATCTATGTCTCCCTTTACCTAGACGACTGGCTTATCAAAGCAGGCATTTACCAGAACGGTATACTACACACTCTGGCAACAGTACACCTACTTCATCAGTTGGTTTTTCACAATCGTTGCACAAAAATCTCACTTATGGCCTGCACAAGTTCAGTCTTATCTGGGCGCTTCCCTCAACACTCTCAAAGCTTTAGCCTCTCCCAATGTAGCCAGAATTCACAATATTCAATCCACAGTACTATTTCAACCCAATTAAATATTGCCGGCCAGAGTTTTCATGCAACTGCTGGGAATGATGGCATCCTGCATTGCAATCGTACCTCATGCAAGGCTTCACATGCGTCCTCTGCAAGAATGTCTAGCTCGTCAGTGGAATCAGTCACAGGGTGCACTGCTATTGCTCTCTGCAGTGGTGGAACCCTTAAAACGTATCAAAAGGGCGCCCTTCATACACCCGATTCCACAGACTTTACTGACAGCAGATGCATCTTTTGACTGGTTGGGGTGCCCATCTCCAACATTACACAGTACAAGGACTGTAGTCAGACATTCACAAATGTCTCCACATTAACTACCGGGAACTTCTAGCAGTGTTCCTAGCACTCAAAACTTTTCACACACACCTTGTAGGAAAAACTGTCCTAATCCGAACATACAACATGACAGCAGTGTACGGTCTACAGAAACAGGGAGGGACACACTCTCTCTAGCTGTCACGCCGTGCACAAAGCATTTGGAATTGGGCAGTTTATCACAAAATGTATCTCCTAGCAGAACATTCCCGGCGTACACCATCAAATTGCCGACCTGCTCAGCAGACACAAGCAGCAAGTTCTTCTTTCCTACTTTCAACAGTGGGGATTTTGCAGCATGAATCTTTCTGGATTCACTCTGCTGTGCATTGTTCCGCAGTCTAGTGGTTGGGTCCGAAATCGTAGTCTTTTTTTTTTTTTTTTTTTTGTAGCCCAGGTGGGCGTCGACGTCGTACTTCCTGTGACGTCGGCACGCTTCCTGCGGAAGCTCCCACCTTTGGGCACCATCTTCAGATTCTTGTTTCCGCCGTTGGGTCTGGATCGTCACCGAGCGGCTCCAGAGTTTTTGGAGGAAAGAAGAGGAAAAAGACGAATTTTACACAGAAAAGATTGGAGAAGATGCCAAGGAACGAGATCACCAAGCCGGGACCACGAACAAGGAGGAGAACTTCGAGATCTTCGACGTCCACCGGAGAATGTGCACACAGGGGGTCCCCTGAGAGCAGGAATGGACAAAACACCTTTTAAATTCTGCTGTAACTGCCACCACAAATACGCGCAGAAGGACCAGCACCCGGTCTGCAACCTCTGCTTGCCAGTCCACCACGAGAGCAAGGATTGCAATGCCTGCTCCGCCTTCACCCCAAAGACACTCTGGGTTAGAGAGAGACAACTACACCATGCAAGGCAAAGGCCAACCTCGGGACCTGGGCCTCTCCAGCGACGAAGAGGACAACATCGCCGAGCGACCAGATGACTACACGGTCTTAGAGAGCGATAAGAAGGCATCTATAGAGGTAGGAGAGACGTCGACCCCTAAACTCCCGAAAGACTCTTGAAAGCCCGAGTCAGACTCTCAAAAAACAGAATCTAAGTCCTCGAATCGAGCACTGGCGACAAATCTCGATGGCCGCAGCTGCGTCCAAGGACAAACAGCCTAGCGGATCCTTCGAAAAAGACTCCCAGACGGCGAAGACCGGCGAAAAGCCACGGTCGTCGAAGCACGTCCCCGAAAAGGACCACTCGACTTCGAAGGCGAAGGACCCGAAGGTCGCTTCGACGTCGACTACTAAGTCAGAGATCAGCCGACAAGCTCGACGCCGAGCATGCCGCCTAGATGGAGTGGAGAAAGAGAAGGCTCGAGGCCGAAATGGAGGAGAGTCGGTGAGAAAATGAAAAGGTTCACGATTTCATCGAAGCCGACGATCGTCGAAATAGAAGAGGAAGAGGAGTTTGACGCCGAAGGGCTGCCGAAAACTCCCGAGCCCCAGGAACACCTAGAGGAAGAGGGCCTATACTACGCGGAAGAAGGCGACAATGACCAGCGAACGAGTTTTGGCTCAGCATCCTCGATGGCACAGGACCTGGAATGGCAGGACCTCGACTCCGAAAACCCGGAAGAGCCCATGGAGTTTTGACCTTCGCCACCAGATGACATTGGGGCCTATAACATGGTCATCAAGAATGCGGCAGCGGCATATGGAGTCAAACTGGAGGAGGAAAAATCAAAGGCATGGTTCCTCTTAGAGACCCTGCTCCCCACTCAAACAGAGTCAGTTCCTCCCCATGCTCCTGAGTGTCATGGACCAAGGGAGGTGGCGTTCAAAGACACAGCGACCTGCAGGTCTGTCACTCCTAGGACGGAGAAAAAATACAAACACTCCTCTCAGGATCCTCCCTACATCCAGGAATCCGTCACGGCGGACTCCATCATTGCGGCAACAGTGAGGAAGAGGGCAAACGTCCCAACAACATCAGGCCCACCACCAGACAAAGAAAGTAGGAGGATGGACCTAACTGGGAGAAAAATAGAGAGAAATGCAGCGGTACACTGGCACATGACGAACTCCAATGCCCTACTGAACAGACACCAGTACCAGCATTGGGACGAGATGGGACAACTGCTCAAGCACCTCAACGATGAATACCAGCAAAGGGCATCACACCTGGTGGAGGAAGGGAAAAATATAGCAAATGCTTGCCTGAAAACAGCCTTGGATGGGGCTAACCCATCCAGCAGAATTATGATGATAGGAATCACAGAAAGAAGGCATGCCTGGCTCAGGATCTCAGGCTTCAAGTCGGAAGTACAGAACAACATTCTGAGCACTCCTGGGGGGCGTGGCTTGGACGCTGACCGTGATGGCGGCGTGAGCGATCGGCTCCGCGCCAGGTCCCACAAATACTCCTGAAATCACCACGATTATTACCCCCTGAGTGGTATTTTTCGCTGCTCTGAGAGAGGCGAGACTGAGGGAGCTCGATCGCGACCCTGTGGGTGCCCGGACGCTGCATTCCTGGCAGAACCCGAGCCCCGACGGAGCTGCGCTCCGACAAAGAAAGATGGCGGCGCCGGGACTCTGAAGAGGCTCGGCTCGGGTGTAAGGAGGCTCCGGACGGAGGCGGGCTGGAGAACGGAGTGCGGGGCAAGGGACAGAGCGGGGGTCAGCCAGCGGACTGCTCCGGCACTGGTTAGGACGGCCGAGTGGTTGCTGCCGTCCGGGAGCCAGGCGAGCACGGCGCCCATCCCCCCGCCTTCCTGCACTGTTGAACGGGCGAAGTGCGGCGTCCCCGGAGCCCGGTGGGCTTGACGGAGGTGGTGGCGGCCACAGCTGAGACCAGTTTCCGGGGCCCCACAGCGGACCCCTGTGGCCGAGTGAGCGGAGGAGGCGGACCTACGGCCCGACGGTGAGCACAGTGCGGTTTTGCGGGGGGCCGATCTCACGCTCCCCTTGGGACACTGATGTTTATGGGTGAAGCGGAGGGGCGGCAAAAGCCCGCTGAGTGACACTGGTGCTGGCCACGGAGTACTGAGGTCAGGGGATATCCCTTGCAGCATTGCGGTGCTGGCCGCTGTGGGACAGCGCCGGGCGCGCCTGCAGGTCACGAAGATTGTGAGAGGTGGGAGGTCCGGCCTGGGGCGACTCATCACCTGCAAATTTGGGCCTATCTACTACTGGCCCGCGTTTGCCCTGCACATCCCCCTGGCAGTTGGAGTACTTCTGTTGAGGCCTTGACCTGTGGGCTGCGCCCTGCCGAGTGTTCTAGTGGTGCATTGGATAGTGGACCCCTAGGGAACTTTGACCTCCGGAGCTGGGCGACACTGGTGACCGGCTAGCCGCACGACGGGGGAGGGCGATCGATTGTGTGGCACCTTCGGAGTGGTGCTGTGGGAGACAGGATGGCCGCCACTGGTGGAACGCCCGAAGTGCTTGCACGACTCCAAGATGGCGGGGCACCTGCTCCATTAGACGCAACGACTCAGGAACAGCGGTTGCATAAACGGCTAGACAGCATATTGGACGCGATCACTGCAACGAAAGAATCCCTACATCAGGATATTGCGCAGGTTGCCACGGGGCTGGGACTTCTCAAAGCAGATCATGCGAAGCTAGCTGACAAGGTAAAAGACAATGAGCAACTACTGCAGGAATTGAAACCGGCGGTGGTCACTGCTGAACACAAACTGGTTGATATACTGGGCCGCTTGGTGACCCTAGAACGACGCGCGGAAGATGCCGAAAGTCGCAATAGGAGAAATAATGTGAGGGTTGTAGGCCTTCCGGAGAAAATTGAGGGGGAGGATGCTGTGGCCTATATGGAGAACTGGTTTACCACGGTGGTGGCACCGAAGGGCCTCTCTCCCTTCTTTTCCCTTGAGCGAGCGCACAGGGTCCCAGCTCGACCGCCTCAGCTGGGTAGACCTCCCAGACCAATGGTGATAAAGTTGTTACACTATAAGGATCGGGACCTCCTGATACAAAGAGCACGCTCGCAGGGCCCATTTCAGGTGGAAAACAGCAAGGTTACGATCTTCCCGGATTACACTCAGGAAGTCCAGAAAAGCAGGGCGTCCTTCCTGCCTGTGAAGAAGGAATTGAGAGAAGAAGGGATCCAGTACTCATTGCTTTTCCCGGCCAAGCTGAGAGTGATCCTGGATGGCACGACTCACTTCTTTCTATCTCCGGACGAGGCATGGTCGTGGCTTGAGCTCTACCGTGCTGGGACTGACCGCGCTGGCAAGAGCGATAGGACCGCGCAGCAACCGCTCCGGATCAGAAAATCGCAGCGCATTCGAAAACGGAATAGACTTAAGATAGCGATGCAGAAAGCCCAAATGGAAGCGGACAGGAAGGGTGCACTGGCGGCAACCGCGATCATCACGGGGTCACAACAGGAGAAGACATCGGAGGGAACTGACTCCGACGAAGATGGAGTGAAAACGGGAGGAGATGAGTCGGAAGTGGAGAGCACGAGGGGTCCGGAGGTCACTCCACAGACCTCAGATGGACTATTTAACGAGTGAGGTACCAGGGCGTAGCCCAACTATGACTCTTATATAGGCATGGCATCTCTGATCGCTAAGTGAACACTCAGGAGTGGGACTAAGACCACAATGTGGGACCAAGGGTGTGGGGTGGGGGCTCCGCTGTTTCTGGGTCGGGCGCTGAACCACCCTCTAGTGGCCCCTAAGGCCTTCTGTGGTAGAGTCCACAGAGTAGCGTGATGTGTGTTGTTACAAGTTTGGAACGGGGCTGAAGCTGGGATATTAAGTCCTGTCCTGGGGAGAGGGGTTTGGGGAGTTTTGTTGGGTGCTGGGGTTAGGGGATCCGACTGCTGCTGTGTGAGGGGTGTTGGGCTGGTGCTGATTCTGTACAGGAATGACTACTATGGGGACGTTACCTGATTTAAAATGCATTTCATGGAATGTCCGTGGTCTCAGGACGATGGTGAGACGCCACAAGGTGCATGCCCACTTAGTGCGGCGTGGAGTTCAGATTGCGATGCTGCAGGAAACCCACTTGACTGAAAAAGAATGCGCTGCACTACAGAGGAGGTGGCGGGGGCAAGTGTTTGGGACCACGTACTCAGCGTTTGCCAGAGGTGTGTTGATTTGGGTCAGAGCTGGGATACCGTTCCAGGTCATGTCCAGGCGGGTGGACCCGGAGGGTAGATATGTGGTGGTGGAGGGGAGGCTATATGGTCGGGAAGTGACGCTGTGTAGTGTGTACGCCCCTAATACGAAACAGGCCTTATTTTTTGATAGATTAACGAGCTCATTGGCGCATTACCTGGCGGGCCCCATCATTTTGGGAGGGGACTTTAATTCAATAACTAATGTTGACCTGGATAGAACCCATCCGCCACTGACTGATTCAACGGTGCGCTGGTTAGCTACTCAGAGGAAGGAGTGGCAGGACAGTTGGGGGTTACTGGATGTGTGGAGAGAACACCCTGCAATGAGAGACTATTCCTTTTTCTCAGCATTACATGCATTACATGTGAGGATAGACTCGATACTCTGTAGTGATCGCCTGGCCGCCATGGTTAGACACACGGAATACTTAACTAGGACAATATCAGATCATAATCCCTTACTGATATCAGTGCAATGGCAACAGGTGAGATCGGCGATTCCCACGTGGAGGTTACAGCCCCACACACTGGAGGATCCGGTATTTAGCGACGCTGTCCACCAGGGCATAGAACACTATTTCAGGGAGAATGAGGGCACAGCGGCGACAAGACTAGTGGAGTGGGATGCGATGAAAGTGGTGGTAAGAGGAGTGTGCATGGGCAGGTTTGCTAATGTACGGACTTCGCTTTTGACTGACCTGGTGAAGGCTGAGAGTGTGCTACGGGGATTGGAGCAGCGTAGACCAGAACGACCGGAATTGCAGGCGCAATTGCTTGAGGCCAAGGAATTGGTGGCGAAAGAAACTGAGCGGCTGCGGTGCTACGATTATAAGCTATATATTATCAAGGTGCATGCGGAGAGGGACAAGGTGGGTACGCTCCTTGCCAGGCTCGCTAATCCGGAGCCTCGGGGGTGCCCGGTATTGAGCATAAGAACGGAAACGGGGGATATAGCTTATTCGCAGTCAGTGGTCCTTTCGCGCTTCGCGTCATATTACACTGATCTTTATGAGTGCCAACTAACGGTGGACACGCCTGAAATACGTGCGTATCTGGAATCTATTGCTTTACCGGTACTGGATGCTGAGGATGCAGTGGATATAGGGGGACCCATAACGCTGGCAGAGATTAAACTGGCCGTTAAACAGATGGCCAAAAACAAAACACCGGGCGTCGACGGGTTGCCCATAGAATTCTATGTGAAATTTGTTGACATATTGGCACCTAGGCTGTTGGTAGTGTACTCGGAAGCGGGACAGCAGGGACATCTACCCGAAACGATGAGGGAGGCGCTGGTGGTTCCGTTGCTGAAGCCTGGTAGGGAGGCGCTGGATGTAACGTCCTATCGACCCCTGTCCATGCTGACGGTGGACTACAAGATCCTAAGTCGTATCTTGGCCGCCAGACTCCTACCGCTCATGACCAGATTGGTCCATGTCGACCAGGCCGGGTTCATCCCTACCAGGAACACATCTATGAATGTACGCCGCCTACTACAGATATTGGATGATGCTAGGAGCTCGCCACATGATCCAGTGGTGTTATCTGTTATATACACTCGCACTAGCAGCAGTTGGGTAAGGGGGGGAGGGCAAGGGACACTCACTTCGAGGTAGTTAGGTTCACCACACGGGCCATGGAGTAGTCAGGTACTGGGATCTAGTAAGAGATTGCAGCCTAAGGATCCTAGACGACTGTCCCTAGAGGACAGGGAGGCGCACGAACTGTATCCTACAGCTGATCACCATTAACATGTAGGATAGGTCACCATTACAATAGATCCAGCACTAGGACTGGCCCCGGAATTATCTCGTTGTGAATGGGTTGTAAGGGGAGTTGTTGTTAGGGGGGGTTAAAAGCGGAAACTGTGTCTCATAAATGACTGTCCATCTCTGCAGGGCGGGCACATTGCCGTCTTCCTATATGTGAGACATACCACGCCGCCTGACCTCCGGGTTGTGGGCTAAATGGCTGTGTATAATATCCTACTCAGACTGCATATTCAATGATGCTCCAAGTGTAATGCCTGTCCTGATTTGAGATTTATTTTCTGAATCCGCAATAAAAACTTATTTTAAAAAAAAAAAAACACATTCTGAGCACTCCTTCAATGGAAAGACACTGTTCGGGGCACCGGTGGATGAGAAACTCACCCAGCTCAAGAGAGAAAATGAAACTGCAAGGTCCATGGTGGCTTTACAATTCAGAGAGATGAGAAGGGGTACCCCGACATGGAGACCAAACGGAAAGGGAGGAAACCAGCCGGGTACGTCACACCAGACATTCCAGCAGGCACACCAAAGCGACAATCAATCGCAGCAGGGATAGCAAAAGCAAACCTGGCAGTACCAGACTCGGGCCAGTCCTTTCGCGGGAGGGCGAATGGACGAGGGCAAACAAGAAGAGGGGGCCAATAACCCACCTCAAAGTGACTCTCACGCAAAGTGTGCCCACCCAGAAGACCCCTCCCAGGGTGGAGAACAACAAGGTCAACAAGAGGGGGTTGCACGGACCAAACATCGACGAACATGTAACACCAGTAGGAGGTAGGCTAAGACACTTCTTCCAGGAGTGGAAGAAGATAACTACAGACAAATGGATACTCAACATCATACAGTTCGGATACTGCATGGAACTGGAAAAGAAACCACCAAACAGAAAACCAAGAAGTCAGGCGCATTCAGGGAAAGAACTAGCGCTACTCCTAGAGGAATCACTAGAACTCCTCCGAAAGGAGGCCATCGAGCCAGTTCCATTCAGAGAACGAACAAGGGAGTCTACTCAAATTATTTCCTATTACCAAAAGTGGACGAAACGCTAAGACCCATCCTGGATCTAAGGTTCCTAAACCAATACATAGACACAAAAGTTCAAAATGACATCCCTACAAGAGATCATTCCTCAGATAAGGGACGGAGACTTCATGTCCACCATAGACCTCAAAGATGCCTACCTGCACATTCCCATGAACAGGCAGCACAAACATCTACTAAGATTTACCATCAACCAAGAACACTACCAGTTCACAGCTCTAGCCTTCGGACTAAAGTCCGCACCAAGGGTGTTCACCAAATGTCTCTCAGCCGTGGCAGCGTACCTGCGCAGTGAAGGGATTCATGTATACCCTTACCTCGACGACTGGCTAATAAAAGCAAGTTCACACAGGACATGCAAGGAACACGGACAGCGGGTCATAGAAACACTGACAGACCTGGGATTCTCCCTACACTGGGGGAAATCCTCAATGGAACCAGAGCAAGTGAAGATCATCCTGGGTCAACACCATACAGCACAAGGTGTTCCCCAGCGACAAGAGAACACTGGCCCTGCTGAAGGAGACACGCCACTACCAGAAGGGGCAAGCTCTGATAATGAGGACGGCGAGCAAGATCATGGGGATGATGGCGTCCTGCATACACCTGGTCCCCAATATACGGCTCCACATGAGACCATTCCAGGAATGGCTACAACAATGGTCACAAGCTACAGGAAGTTAGGAAGATCTAGTGGTTGTAACGCATGCAGTGCAGGAGGAGATTACTTGGTGGAACAGGGAGAACATAACAAAAGGGAAGCCTTTAACACCACCAACCAAAACGGTGACCATCAACACAGACGCATCCCAGATGGGATGGGGAGCACACATGAACAAACTCAAAGTGAGGGGTCTGTGGACTCCAGCAGATGCGGTTAGACACATCAACTACCTGGAACTGAAGACTGTGTTCCTCGCCCTGAAGGCATTCCAGAAACAACTGTACAACCAGGGAGTGTTGATACAAACAGACAACACAACAACGATGTTCTGCATCAACAAACAGGGAGGAACACAATCAGTGGCACTATCCAACCTAGCGCAGGAAAAATGGAGATGAGCCATCCCACTAAAAATAGAACTGCTAGCCATACACCTACAAGGGAAGGACAATTTGGAGGTAGACTGGCTCAGCAGACCGACTTCAGCATCCCACGAGTAGGAGCTCAATGCACAGGAAACGCAAAGGCTATTCAGGAGGTGGGGAACACCAACGATAGACCTATTTGCAACACACCAGAATGCAAAATGCCGATACTTCGCATCCAGGCAACCAGGTGAACGATCCCAGGGGAATGCCCTATGGATAAGCTGGTCGAAAACATTTTCCTACGCTTTTCCCCCGATACCACTGATACACAGGGTGCTCAACAAGTGCAGAACCAACAACATGACACTGATCCTGGTGGCACCACAGTGGGCAAGGCAGACCGTGTACTTACAAATAATGGAAATGGTGCAGGGACCACCCCACAAGTTCGGGAAAAGAAAAGACTTACTCTCCATGCAAAATGGAGAAGTACTACACCTAGAGCCAGAGAGCCTCAGTCTAGCGGCATGGCTCCTGAAGACATAGTTTGCACAGCTATGGTTACCTGAGAGCACCCTGCGGGTGCTACGAGAGGCATGGAGACCTACCGCACAAAGGTGCTGTGTGGCAAAATGGAAGAGGTTCACACAATGGTGCTGCAAGAAGAAACTACACAAGAAGATGACCGGGGAATCAACGGTGCTAAGATATCTCACGCACCTGCTGAAAGCAAAACTAAGTTCATCCTCGCTAAGAGTACACCTAGCGGCGATAGTAGCCTACACAAGAGGAGAGACAGGAAAGAGTTTCTTTACATCACAAGTAGTAAAGAGATTCCTGGAAGGGGCAAAAATGGATCGCACCACCTAAGAGGATGCCACCACCGGCATGAAAACTTAATTTAGTCCTAACAGAGCATATGAAAGCGCCCTTTGAACCCATTCATAAGGCCTCCCTACAAATGCTAACAATGAAGACAGCCTTTCTGGTGGCAATCACCTCGCTGCGCAGGGTAAGCTAGCTGCAAGCGCTAACACTGCCAGAACCCTACATTCAAATACACAATGATAGGGTGGTAATGAGAACTGACTCACACTTTATGCCAATTGTGGTGTCTAGGTTCCACATAAACCAGACAGTACAAATACCAAGCTTCTTTCGGAAACCATCCACAAGCGCAGAGAGGGCACTATACACTATGGACACTAGAAGAGCAGTAATGCATTACATGGAAAGAACTAAGGAGCACAGGAAAACAAAGTAGTTCTTTGTGTCCTTCGCAAGCAGTTTCCTAGGTAGACCAGTAACAAAAGGAACCATTGCACGATGGATCGGACAAACTATACAATTCTGCCACAAACAGGCAGGCCAAGAACTAGCAGAGGGGGCACAAGCCCACTCTATCAGGAAGAAGGGAGCAACAATAGCATTCCTGGCTAACACACTCATTCAAGACATATGCCTGGTGGCAACATGGGCTTCAGTGCACACGTTCACTAAGCACTACTGTGTGGATATACAAATGAACAAGGAAGCTCAAGTAGGACAGAAGGTGCTTCAACATATATTCACCAACCAACACTCGTCTTCCACCGAGCCGCCACAAACATAACAAACCGCTACAAAGTCTATGCACAGCATAGTGAATCCAGAAAGATTCATGCTGCAAAACGAATAATTTCTTACCTGGCGGTGTAGTTTTGCAGCTTGAAGATCTTTCTGGATTCACTAGCAAACCCACCCACCTCCGCCAGAAAGATGAGGCAAGAGAAGGAGGTGGAAATAAAAAGGACAATATACAGACAGACACCTTAAAAGACAAAGCGGGAAAATCATTTACTTGGAGGGAAAACTAGAAAACATTGCCAAAGGATTCACAAACAGAACACAAAAACAAGAAAAAAGAATCCAAAGATGGCGCCCAAAGGTGGGAGCTTCCACAAGAAGCGTGCCGATGTCACAGGAAGTACACCAAAAGGTGGGACGTCGATTCCCACCTGGGCTACAAAAAAAAAAAAAAAGACTAGGGGAGTTTTGCTATATCGGCCACCAGGACCTCGGAAATCCTTCACTGATCTAGTGGGCAACTTGATGGAGGAAGGTATAAGCGATAGATCCTTCTCCATAATGGGCGACTTTAACTTCCATCTGGAAGTCCCAGTAGATTTAGATACACAGATGCTACTTGATCTCATGAATGGACTTGACCTCCCACAAATAGTTAAAGGACGCACCCATACAGCAGGGCATACGCTGGATGGAATTTTTTCAAATTACCCACAGTTATCGGTGATGGATCTGTATCCTGTAGTATGGTCGGACCATTCGGCCATTCTATTTGAAATTTCCTGCGTAGACAATCAAAATAATGCGAAAGCAGCAACAAAAGCTAGTTACTCTTGCGCATGGATCAAGATTGAAGTTAAGGATTTGTCAGACCTCCTGGAATCTACTATGCCTTCCCTGGTTGGCGAGGTAGATACAGCTACCATTCGTTTTAATGATTGGATAAATGAAGCTTGTGATAAGCTTGCCCCCAAAAAACGTTTTAACTGTAAAAGGACTTTTCCTTCTGCCCCTTGATATACCCCTAATTTAAAAGCTCAGAAATGCATCTGTAAGCACTCTGAGCGGGAATGGAGGAAGGGCTATAAGGCCGAGGACAAAAGTAAACACAAGGAAAGACTACGGGCATATAAGCAATTGTTGCTGACATCTAAGCAAGAGTACTTCGCGAGCCAAATAAAATTAGCAGAAAACTCAGCAAAGGAACTCTTTAAAATTGGCTGTCAACTGGCCAACCCTCATTCGTCACAAGTAGTAGAAAGCCAGGAACGTTGTGACAAAATTGCTAAGTACTTTTTAGATAAAGTTGAAGATATATTTTCAACTTTTGATAAGGCCAATAATGATCTTTCTTATGAACCAGGCTTGGACATAAATTTAACCCCGCTAACGCAACATGCATTGATGGAATTCCCATTGTTGGCTAACACTGACACAGCTACACTCCTGCAAAATTTTAAATCTGGCTCCCCTTATGACCCCTGCCCTGTTAAAATAGCCAAACTGATTCCTCATATATTTACATCAGTACTGACTCCCCTTTTTAATAGGGTACTGGAGGAGGGCAGCGTCCCAGCATATTGGAAGACCGCTTCCTTGATTCCGCTGCTAAAAAAATCAAATTTGGATGCTACAGATGTTCGTAATTTTAGGCCTATTTCTCGGCTACCGTTCCCAGCCAAAATGTTGGAGAAATGGATAAATAAACATCTGAGCAGCTATTTGTATGATGCTGAGGTGCTTGACTGTACACAATATGGCTTTCGAGAGGGTCACAGTACAGAAACTGCTCTTCTAAAATCTACTGATGAGATTAGGAAAACTTTAGATCAAGGGGGTAAAGCAGTAATGATTATGCTTGATCTCTCCGCAGCGTTTGACACGGTCCATCACGCGTTGCTGATGGACCGTTTGTCAGCCTGCGGAGTAAAGAACTCTGCCTGGAAAGTTTAAAAAAAATGTCCTTTCTGCTCGTAGGCAGATAGTAGCCCTTGGAGATTTTTGTTCGGCTCCTTTTCATCTGCCCTGTGGGGTCCCCCAAGGCTCATCTTTAAGTCCAACCTTATTTAATGTGTATGCATCGTCCCTGGCCCCATTGATAAGATTGCATGGGTTCCAGCTTACCTCATACGCGGACGATATGCAGATTGTGGTATCCCTCCTTCCTGGACTAGAAGGTGCGGTTAGCCACAAGTTACACGATTGCATGGAAGCAGTTGGATTATGGATGGCCGGTAACTGTCTGAAATTAAACTCAGACAAGACTGAGGTCATCCTATTTGGTAATGATATAAATATTTAGACCCCAAAATGCTGGCCAGACTTCCTGGGACCTTTACCGTTCCCCCTCCTCACAAGTGAAAAACTTGGGAGTCTATCTGGATGACAGATTGGACATGAGGAAACAAATCAATGCTGTGGTTTCATCTACGATGTTTACCATTAGAACCACTAAGAAAATCCTCCCTTTCTTGCCCAAGGAGAGTCGGCAGACTGTGGTCACGGCACTCGTCATGTCAAGACTTGACTATTGCAACAGCCTCTATCTAAACATCTAAGAGAGGCTGTTGCATAGGCTACAGCTGCTGCAGAATACAGCTGCCAGGCTGATCTCAGGCACTCCTAAATTCTCTCCTATCTCAAGTGAAATTCGCAAACTTCACTGGTTGCCTGTGAGGCAACGGATACATTTCAAATCGCTGTGCCTTGTCTTCAGAGCTCTTCATAATCAGGGTCCACATTATCTTCAGGACCAACTTCAATGGTATTTACCAACTAGAACTCTGCGTTCATCAGTTCAAAAACTAGTAAGAGTAGCACCTGTGAAAAAGGCTCGGTGGGGTGGTAAGAGCTTTATCGTTGGTGCTGCAAAACTTTGGAACCAGCTCCCCGTACATCTGAGGAGCTGTACTGAATTGCTCCCTTTCAGAAAAATGCTTAAAACCTGGCTGTTTTGGAACCTCTTCCTGATTGTGCAACTTATTTTCCCTCGGGATAGCAGATAGCGCCAGGACACCTTCGGGTAACAGACGCACTCTACAAATCAATTAACATAACATAACATAACGATTCCGGACCCAACCACTAGACCGCGGAATAATGCACAGCATAGTGAATCCAGAAAGATCTTCAAGCTGCAAAACTACACTGACAGGTAAACTATTTGTTTCCACAGATAGATCTGTTTGCCACAGTACACAACGCAAAATGCCCAAAACTTTGCATCCAGGTTCCCACACCATCTATCACAAGGCAATGCGCTAAGGATGAATTGGTCAGGGATAAGGGATATTTGCCTACGCTTTTCCACCTTTCCCACTAATTCTATTACTGGTTCGGAAGCTCAGACAAATATCCGTCACACTGATCTTAGTAGCCCCCACATGGGCTTGTCAACCTTGGTACACCAACCTGTTGGAACAGTCGGTGGTTCCATATCAAAAGCTACATCTCACACCCAGCCTCCTGACTCGGAGACATGGAGAAATTGCACATCCAGATCCTAAAGAACTCAACTTAGCGATTTGGCTCCTGAAGTCATAGTTTGGTTATTTACAACTTCCACCAGACTGTATAAATATTCTCAAAGAGGCTAGAAAGCCTACTACTAAAGCATGGTATCTATTCTAACAATATCAATCAACGTGATGCTTCTGTACAGAACATCATTTGTTTTCTGTTGCATTTACAGCAATCTGGATGGCTTACACATCCATATGTTTACACTTAGCAGAAGTAGCCGCATACTTTCAAAATAGCCAACAGTTATCTCCATTCAGAGTACCATTGATAAAGCCTTCATGGAAGGATTTGTAAGGGTGATACCACCAAGAGTTCCCCCTGCAGCAGAGTGGAACTTAAACATAGTCCTTACAAGGCTAATGGGTCCACCTTTTGAACCAATGCACAAATGTCAATTACAATTCCTATCATGGAAGGTTGCTTTCCTCATAGCAGTAACCTCACTTAGGAGAGCTGGTGAATTTAATGCATGAACTATACAAGAGCCTTTCTTTCAACTTCACAAAGATAGGGTTGTTCTTCGAACCAATCCTAAAGTTCCCCCTAAAGTAGTTTCTGCCTTTCATATCAATCAATCAGTTGAGTTACCTGTGTTCTTTCCTCAACCTGATACTGTAGCAGAGCAAGCTCTACACACACTTGATGTTATAAGAGCTATACTATATTACGTAGAAAGAACCAAAGAATTTTCAAAAACAAAGCAGCTATTTGTTGCTTTTTCTCCACCTCACAAAGGCAGTCACATATAAAAGTCGGGTATTTAAAGATGGATTGTTAAATGTATCCGAACAGGTTATGCCAAAGGAAAAAGAACTTTGATAATACCCCGTAGAGCACATTACACTTGCAAGATAGGGGCTACTATGGCCTTCTTAGGGAATATTCCCCTAGCCGACATCTGTAAAGTAGCAAAATGGTCTACACTACACACATTCACCAAACATTATTGCTTGGATGTGTTGGCGAGACAACAGGTAAATGTAGGCGAAGCAGTACTTAAAACACTGTTTCATACAACTACTACAGGATAGCCACCGCTTTGGGAGTAAACAGCAATTTAGTCTATGCAAAGCATGTGATCTACAGCTCACATGCCTCGAACGGATAATGTTACTTACCCAGTAAGCATCTTTGCTTAGCATGTGGAGCTGTAGATTCACATGCGCCCACCTGCCTCCCCGGTCTCCTGTAATTGTTGTAGTTCTCAATTTACATTCATACGCATGTACATCTATATTCTAAACTCACTAACTCCATTCTCACCCTCTGTGGGAAAACAATCTAACAATGGAGTCGATGCCCATGCTCACTATCACCGAAAGGAGGAGTCCCTTTACCTTGTGACTGCAAAGACTTCTTCAAATAAAAACAAATTGCAAACATCCGGTTCCAACACTAGATAGCAGGAGTATGCAAAGCATGTGAATCTACAACTCTATATGCCAAGAACAGATGCTTAATAGTTAAGTAACATTATCCATATAGAGTGTGTGTTTGTTTGAACATAAAATAAATTCACACCTATTCATGCCATCACAGATGAAGTATGGAGATTTGTAAATACAGCATCTTCCCACTTAGGCTTATGTCCATTCCGTGTACTGAGCTGCTCTGATGTGTGGCGATGGACTCCTGTTTTTCAGGTCGTGTATTCTTCCTTTCACTGGAAGATTTCACAGATTGTCTTCTACTGGGAAGCTATTTTTACAAACACAAGAGAAACCCATGGATATCTAGGTACCAAGAGTAGAATATGCTTAGAGGAACAAGGGTCCCTAAATGTAAGAGAAAGGAGTAATACTGTTGGAACACAGAGAATGCCCAGGGGACATCTAGTCAACTACTAAAACGTATTTATTATATCAAAAGTAAAAACAGATTCATAAGAGTGGTTTACCCTATGGGGTGAACCTGAACAGATATCGAGAAAAAAACTCCGACAAAGACACATAGTGACCTAAAGACGTATACAAAATCAAAGTCACTTATTTGCCAAACACAGCACTACTGCACCCATAAATCAATTTGTACATATTTATGCGAGTCAGAGTGACAAGGTCTACAACATTTCCATAAACTCAGATTACAGACTCATCATCAGGACAACACATTGTTTTCCTGGATACATAAATCAATGGAAGAAAATTCAATCGAATTAAGCTCCTGTAAAGACAAAAGGGAATGGAATAGGGTAAGGGACTGAAGAGAAGAGAAAACAGAGGGAAAAAATGAATAAAAAGGTATTCGCAGTCTAATAAGATGGAGATGAATATAGAGTCAGTGAACAGTTAAGGTCCATGGGGAAAAAAAACATGCTGCAGTCACTCTCACAGGCACCTATAGAGTCTCACTTACGGTTTTATCGAGGTAATGATTGAGTGAATGATCAACATATAAACCACTACAGACCAATCATGACCATACTCTACAATACTATCATTGCATCTGTCATCCGGGTGGTGTAGACTCATTCAGTATGAGGATTCACACAGTACGGTGACAATAAAGCTAAAGGTAGTAGGACCAACCATGGCATTCATTTATACTAAACTAGCCTGTAGCGCTTCATCTAGGGATTGCCAGAGCACTGAATCAGAGTAAGTTGTCCTTCTGAGGTATTGCAGCTGAACCAGATAAGAACTAGGGGAACTGGGAAAGGAATGATCATGAGTTACAACTGAATAAAATCATCTTAGAGAACAAGTCTGCCTAAGGAAATTGGAGCTTCATACCTATCAATAACATATGTAAAGAGGACCAGTGTTGGGGAATCAAAAGCCTAGAGCACCTCAACAATGCCATTCAATGTATTCAAAATAGTAGGGTAACCTGGTACTCTAAGAAAAGGGAAGGAGACCAAGCCAATGCTTCAAAATAAATGTGTGAGGGTATTTACAGGCTTAGGAAAGTAAATTGTAAAACTATTAAGTAAAGCGACTCCTTACCAAGCATGGTAAGCCAGGCAGTAGCATAATGGTAAATAGCCAATGTGAATTTCAGTAAAAGACCAGCGACATGATCCAGTATCGCAATATAAGCCACATATGTAGGGAAGCCGGTCCTATAAGGGGAAGCTACAAGGGTTATACCCATAAACCATCCAAGTGAAGGAGCGTGAGTAGGGAATTCCCTCTTACTACTGTGTCCGAAATCACATAGCTGCAAAGCTCACCGTGTCTGTGCCACGCTGACTAAAGTTATGCACGTGCTCCAGAAAAAAGAAACAAAAATAGGACTGACCGCAAACTTTATGGCATCCGGAACAACCGGAAGTGGTTCATATTAAAATGGTCGAGGGTTATAGGAAACTAGAAAGAGAAGTATTGATGACTGAAATCGGCAACAATAGCGTGCGCCACTTGTTCAAATACCAGTACTAGAATGTATCCTACGTTAACCATGGAGAATACAATATACTACATTGTATTACTATACAATGCCGGCTTGCTCAATATAATTGGTGCAAAAATAGGGCTGTGAATTAATCTCCGTTGGAGCGGCCATATTGAGATTAAACGGAAAATTGAGAGGCAGGCAAAGGTAAGTAAAGAGGCCACTGAAGCGAGCATAACAAAACAGCATAGCACATATTGTGAAACGCATTTTTATCAATGCTCGCTAATGGTGTCCTTTAAAATACATTAATTGGTCATGCAAGCAGGCACCAGCAATAAGTCCATAATAAGCGGCACAGAATAACTGTTATAGCAAGAGTATCAAACCGATGGTCATGCAGTTAAGCATCATCAGTGCATATGATAAGACCAAAATAAGTGGCGCACGATAATATATATATATTAAGAGAGCAATTTCAAAATAACAAACCGCATAGGGGACACCATGCACTCTAGGAATTGTTATGGGGCATTTCATATTGGGGTGCAACTCTCTTAGACAACATTGATTGTAGTATAGTCCGTAATTCCACCGTACGCGACACAGGAGGTCTCTATAGCAGGAGGTTGTCCTGGATTAAGATATCAATAGTATAAATCAGGTGTCACACATAATGTACACAGCAAGAGTACAGCTTATCATTCTTGCAAATAACCAAGGGAACAATATCCTCCCTGATAATTGTAGTGAAATCTTAGAGAGTAAAGTTAAGTTCTCCTCAATAGAGGGACAAAGTTAACCATGAGGGAGGCTAGGGTGAGTCACAAACTATTTTATAGCAATGCATAGGTGAAATTGTTTACAACATCTTGTGCACATGAGGTGCATCCTGAAGTAGTTGGCCGAGGCTGTAAGTAACAGTCCATAAACGTAGGCAAAAGCATAAAAGTTATTCAAATCAAAGAGGTCCAGTCCACCATTCTGTTGAGTCCACTGTGGAAGCTGTCCGTTCTCAAAATTCACCCTAACTCTTCCTTGTTGAGGATTTCTGCAATGTCATCTCCACACTCTGGTACCTTTTATAAAATCAGTCACCTGCCATCGTGAATCATTTTCATTATGGCCAAGTGTCTCGAAATGTTCCATCAATGGTGCATTGGCCACCTTGCATCTCTGGCAACTCCTATGTTGCCATATTATTATCCTTATTTTCTGTGTGGTCTGACCAATATAAAACAAATCACAACAGCAGGTTACTGCATAAAGTGCATTTGGAGTATTGCAATTGGAAATATGGGAGTGCAGTTTTTACATTTGTATGTAAAAATTCCTTTGTCTCTGTTGTATTCACATACACTGTTGCAGGTACCACATTTTCGATTACCAAAAAGCTGTCGTCCCCCAAATGTCATGCAAAGTACAGGGAACTCTAGAGGATGAAAGACAGGGTCCCACCAGGTGATCTTTAATGTTTTTATTTTTCTGGAATGCAAAAATGGGGCGTTCAATGGCTACTTCCCCCATATTCAAAGTGTGCTAATGGCTTGCAATTCTTTTTTTACTTGATTGTAGATGGGTGAAAATGTGGTGACAGACCATCCTCCCCATGTCAACCTTTTGGCCTAGGGGTCAGGAGTGCCTCATGTGAACAATACCTTACTCTTTTTAGTGACCTAGTGACTAGCCTCAGAGGATACCCGAGGATAGTAAAGCATCCTTGAAAGTATAGTAGTTTTGGTATATAGCCAAACACATGCCTGTAAAACAGACTTTCACCTGATAATGGTTTCTTACATATATTTGTGGGTGTATATATGATTATCTAGTTGTTTAAAATAACAGGTTTGTTTCCTTAGCTTGCAAGAAACATATGAAGCAAAAAGGAATGAGTTCCTGGGAGAACTACAGAAGAAAGAAGAGGAGATGCGGCAGATGTTTGTACAAAGGGTAAAAGAGAAAGAAGCAGAGCTGAAGGAGGCGGAGAAAGAGGTAAAACTTTGCCTTTTAACATCTTCTGTTATTAATGCAGTAAACAACGGAATACTTGGGAAGGCATTAAGATAATACAAAATTGAGAGACCAGAGCAAAAATTGAACCGTAATCTGTTCAATGATATTTTTTAATGTTTTTTTTTTTAAACTGTCATCAATTGTGACAGTAATGTTTTTTTTTTTATTAGGGTGAATATGCTGTGAGTTTTCACAACCATGTAGTTGAGGCTATACAGAATTGTTGCTGAACTGATCGCCAAAAATTACTGGACAAGGATGATTTAAATATGTCCTTTAAATTTTAAAATAGGAGTACTAAAACCTCTCTAGATTCTTTTCAAATGTCGTTAGCAGCCTGAGAAGATTCTTCCACCTGCCCATACCAGGTTCAAGAGGAAATTCTGTTGGCTCTTGAACCAAGTTAATAAAATTGCAGATGTCATGTTGATGCAAGAAAGCATAGTCGGCGGGTGGGCACAAAGCCTGGCCAGATACGCGTTGTAAAAAAACCACCAATAACTATAATCCAGTTTATTCACTATGGGTTGATTACGTTGGATCTCTCGGGGATAGAATACATTATTTTTTTTAAAGAAATGGCTACCTTATAAACCTTGGTGCCATCCTGGGCCTTTTTTTCAGAACCAGATTACTTGGTGCAAGAACCACAATGCAGATACTAGGAAAGGCATTAGCATATATGAGTTGGTAAATACAAATGCAGTAAAATTCTCTTCGCCCTAACAGGTTTTGCACATGCTAATACACCATTGTGTACAGGTGAGGGTACAGCACCCGGTCTTTCATATTTTTTTAATCAGGGGCCTGGGGAAACTTTGATGCAAAGAAAAAGGTGGTAACAAGTCTCTGGTTTCAAAGTTTGAACACACAGTTTAAACGTTCCTCAGGTAGTTACAATAAGGAATTCGACAACTTAGTGACTGTTAAATGGAATTATTGTTCTGCTCTTGTGAAATTGACATTTATCTCTTTTGTTTATTCACTGCTACCTCAGCTGCATGAAAAATTTGACCGTTTGAAGAAAATGCATCAGGAAGAGAAAAAGAAGCTGGAGGACAAAAAGAAATCTCTTGACGATGAAGTAAACGCATTCAAACAGAGAAAGACAGCAGCAGAACTACTACAGTCGCAAGCACAACAAGCGGGAGGGTCGCAAACTCTAAAAAGGGAAAAAGAAAGGAAAAAGTAAGTATTTTGTATCCTTGGGCACTGGTGATAGCATTCCTTTGGTCCCTTTACTTGGGTTCAGTGGATTGTGCCACGTTGGTGTCCTGGGCTAGCGTTTGCACCCTTGGATGATGAGTATTCAGTATTTAACCTCCTTAGTATCACATTTTAGGCATGCTTTTTCAAAAATGGGATTGTTCCATACCATCTACCCAGCATCAAGAGATCAGATTAAGATTGTTTTTAAGATCTGCACACCCCCTGAGAGTACCTTATGAAGAACTCTACCTTGGTGAGTTGGGACCCACACCATCAAAGTATGGTATGTCCTTTTTGCTACCCAGGCAGACCCAAACAATCGTATGTGACTACATGACTCATATGAGCCTTGTCCCCTTCTGGTGACATGTCGCTGATGCTGTACTTTATCCATGCACTGTACTGGGAAATATAGTTCTCTGGTAGAGATAAGTAAAAAGGCATACTCCACCCACATAGGAGTGTGGGGCATTACTGTATGTCACACCTCAGCCATTTACAAATTTAGGAGAATGGGCTACTGGTTATTGAGCTGATTTTTCCTGGACGCAAGCCTACAAATGCAAACCATGTCAGTCTAGGATAAAAACCTTCCATGCTCTGAACTTTTGCCGCAAGCACTCAAACTAAATGCATACCAGTTTTGTAGAATAACAGATGCCAGATCACAACTAAAAAAAGAAACCATGTACTAGGCTAATATCTGCAGTTGGATAAACTTTCATTAAAATAGAAGCAAAACATTTACCCTGAAAGTAATTTCAAGCCCCTGTGAGGAGTCTTTGGTCTTCATGTTGGGGGAACATGATAATAGTGTTATTTTTAAATAACAGACCAGACCAACTCGGTAGCTTTATTGACATAGAGAGAGGTGCAGGTCTATGTAGGTGAACTTGCATTTTCTTTCACTGAAACATCCCTGATTAAAGGATCTCAAATGACATGAAGCAGTTGCTTCATCAGGGAGACCTACCTAACCAAAACATTGGTTAAAAACCTAGGGTACAAGCAATGCAGCTAACCTTGTCCTTGAACCAAAAAGACAGTACCACATTTCACCTGCTCAAAATACTCTCACTTGTTTATAACCTATGGCCAAACACCTAAAGCCAGCTTCCTACAACCACCTCTTACTCTTCCATTCAGGATTCAAATTAAGTTTGGTAGAAGATCCCTACATGTACAAGGCACCAGTCAATGGTACCCCCATCCACTATTGTTTTGAGTCCGACCTCAGGAAATGGTGCTAGGGACCGATGACCGTCCTCTTCTGGCAAGAATATGGCACAGATATCAAGCTTCTCCTGCTTGTCTTTTCACATTATCCAAATAAATTATAGCATTTTAAAATACACAAAATGTATGTACTTTATTTGTGTAGAAGTCTGAGTCAATGTGGGTCATTGAGCAAAGGTCCAGTTTGCTTGTCTGCTCACTGAGCTCTTTGGTTTTCCACAATTGCCCATCCTGGAATAACTTGCAGTGATGGGTAGACTGCTCAAATTAATCTCGACCACTGGTACTTTCTCGAGCCACTTTCCAGTTTTTGTTGTTTTCGACTATGCCACTCTAAGCTAGTCATATGCAAATCTGTCTTGAGCCCAGCTCCTACAGCAACACTTCAACCCGAACTGTAAAGCCAGGTCCTTTATAGACAGGAGAAAAAGCAACACCAGACTGGGTTTGACCTATTTCGGTGTGATCAAAGAAGTGCACTTCAAGTCCAATAGCTCATTGAAATGTTGCATGAGTACCAGTGGCTGAGATTAATTGAAGCATTCCAGCTATCCCTTTTTCGCTTTTCTAAGTGAGATGCCACACTTGGATGACACCACTGCTGGGAAGATTAGTCTTTGCTTCCCTAATTGTTCAGTGTTTAGACTCTGATGCAAGTTTAATTCAAGAGAACCAGGCCTTCAGCGTACAGCAACCAACTGCTGCATCTCTCAACATCTACCCAGAAAGTGGTGATTTTGCATCCGGAATCTTTTCTGGATCCAGAATTCTTATGTTTTTTTGTGGGCATTGTTGTTGACCACAACTTTGGCTGTATGTCCATTTCACTATGATGTGTTGTCAGATGTTCACCCTAGAAGTCCCTGTGCGTTGTTGGCATCTTCAGATTCGTATTCCTGCCATTTGGTCTGGAAGCAAAATGGAAGCGCTCCTAAAGAATCACAAAAAACTTGACAGATCGACAAAAACATCGAAAAGAGGCAGATTGAATCCACCAAATAATACCAGAGGACTAAAGACATCACGAGGAAACCGTGCCCAGTCTCTTTACAAAGAGGGAAAATTTATCAGACTAAGAGCACATGGTTTGAGAATAGAGAGGTTAGTCAGTGTGGAGAAATGGAGAACACCCCCTTTAAATTCTTCCCAAAGTGTTTGTGAGAAGTTGGCCTGATATATAGTGCTCACTATTCTAGTAATCATTGTGTATCATACCAAACAACCCTTATTGATGATTGGTTGTAAGTCAACCTTTCAGACCAGCTATCCTAGTAGCATGGACACGAGCAGTCTTCAGGCTAAACTCTAGAGGGCGTGTTAAGCCAGCTGTTTTACCATCACATATACCCCTTGAACACCAAGTGAAAGGACCCCACACAAGTTGTTATGAAAATAAAGGATATTTATTTATAACAAGTCTACCCTGAACTCTGAGTCAGGGAGCTAAGCACAATACAAAACTCTTATGAAAATACTTTAAGTTGCACAATTTACACAAATGCCCGAGGGGCACGAAAAACCGTGTACACAAAAAGTGGAATGCGAAATGCTAGCAGGTAAGTAACAAGATCCAGAGGCTTCAGGATCGCTAGGACTACACTACTGAACCTTAAGATTACGAGCAGGAGGTCTAGGGAGATCGTGTGCAGAGTGTGCACTCTCACGCGGGATGCGGGAAGAAGTCTATGGATGCTAGCGTTTCTAAAGTTACTGTTTCCGGACGAATCCGACTAGATAGACTGAAAACGAAAAAGGATCTGGACACTTAGAGAGTGAACCTGTGCTGGAGTACCGAAATACTCAAGTTACCTAGCCCAGGGGCCGCGGCTGCATAGGGTTCAAAAGACGTCGGGAATCCTCGTTGAAGTCTATGCAGCCTGAAAGAAGAAGTTGCTGGCAGGCGACCAGTGAAGATGTTCGGTGTGATCCAAGGCTGGATCAGTGAAGGAGACGACCTGAAAGCAGAGGGGACTTAGTTCTTAATCACTAGCCAGTGATTATGTGGGCACCAGGATGGCACCGGATGAAGTCACCTCGACCAGGTGAGTGGGCGACGCTGGACTCTGCAGTCACACGGGCTAGGAGGCGCTGTCGGCGTCCAGGCTGGAGGTGCGAGCTGTCCCACGAGGCTGTCGGCTGTCAGCGATGCTGGACTCAGGATTTGAGCAACAAACCTTGGCAAAGGCAAGCCCACGCGGTGGAGTCAAGATGGCGTCTGGAGTGGCCAGGAGGGTCCGGGGTGCTCCTCTCTTGGAAGGGAGCAAGGGCCAGTCTGGAGCAACCAGAGCAGCGGTGAAATCGTCGTGGTACGTCGTCAAGAGGGTCACTAGCCAACGGGCAAGTGACCGGACAACGTGGCAAGCAGCAAAGAAGCAGAAGGGCCCCACGCAGATCTCGTGGATGCTGGGAGGCTGGACTTCGGTGCTGGAGCTGCTTAGGGTTAGGGCTTCTCAAACCCAGTGCACTTACTCGAGGGTCTCTCGGGGGTCGTGCTGGTGAAGCGTCGTGCAGGTCTTGAAGATGGCCGGTCCCACGGGTCTCGTCACACCCACGAATCTCAGCTGGGCTGGATGATGTAGGTAGAGGTCAGAGATGGCAGGGAATCCGGGTCTCGTCGAGCTGGGCAGTCTTGATCCGGAGGATGGACGTGCAGCAAACCGCCAGAGCTTCGATGGTGCCTGCTGGTGCAGGGTGGCTACTCCTTAGCCACAAGGGAGAGTCTTCAGAAGAGTCAAGAGTTCCTTTCGTGGAAAGTAGTTTCAAGATTCAAGATTATCTAATTTGGGAAGGGGGCCTGCTCCTACCTTTATTCTAAGAAAAGGGGCTGGCACGCGACTAGGTCCGTCCCTAGGGGTGGGACCAGGAGGGGGGTGGTTACACCCCTCTCCTTTGTCCGGTCTCTCCCCAGCTCAGAGGCTGGTGTGCCCCAGGAACTGGTTTGAGCCGGCATATGCACAGTGAGCACCGGGGTGCCACTTGCAGTCACCTTCCTTTCAGCCCTGCCTACCTGGGATACACAAAATCCTGTCTTGGATGGTGCTAGCACCGCCCCTGACAGGAAACCCTTTGTCCAGGCCTCCGTTGCTGGAAGGACTCCCAGCAGCAGGAGGGCAGACTTGTGTCTCGGTGGCAGCATCCATTTTGTGGAGCTGAGGCTATGTCTGACTTTAACCGGGGTTCACAGTTACATACATGTCGTGTCCCTCTAGAAGGGTGGAATGCTAACCCAGTCGCCAGAATTGGCGAGGGGTTAGTATTCCAATTCGTATGACACCTTACTCGACATGTTTTGATAATGCTATACCAAAGTTAGCATTTAACCGCGAGGATTATAATGCACTTAAGAGTATATGGTATAGCGTTATCATGGAACAGCTATTTGGACTTGGTTCCGCAAGCTGCAAACGGGCCCAGCTCATGCCAGAGCACCATCTCACATAATTCCAAGCACTCTGCCTTCAGGATTGATAAGGCCTGCCATAGGAGTGACTGATAGGAATATATGTGTCCATTTTAGGGTTAGATATAGGAATACTATATCTAAAGCAAAGGGTGTTTACACCACCTTGCCCCAGCTGTCGTGCAGCCAGTTGTGTCTGTTTGGGTGGCCAGCCAGGGGTGGCATAATACATGCTTCAGCCCCTGGTAGGCCCTGGGTACACCTATGCCCTGGATACCTAAGGTATGCTGTACAGGGACTGATAAGGTGGCCCAGTACCAATTGGTAAAATGCACCTAAGGTACATGGTTGTAATTTAGAGAGAGAACAGCTAGGCTGTGGGTCTGATTAGCAGGCCCACAGCCAGGGAAAGTCGTAAATCAGTGAAGCAAAAAGCAAAATTCTTGGGTGGCCATGGGATTGCAGACCCCACTCTCCTACAGTGCCATCACAAGTTTGCGCAAAAAGAACCACGCAAAATAGAGAATATCTGCCATCTATAAGAACATACCACCGAGGGGTGTGAGGACTGTGCAGATTTTCAGTCCATGTAATTGAAGGTGAGGGAGACGGCGCTGGCCACACTATGCCATTGGTCAGCGTACAGAAGAAGCAGCCCTCCCCAAGGGGATAAGCCTTTTCAGCAACGATGAAGAAAACGTTGAGGAATTCCGGCTGGCACAGGGAGGAGAGTCAGATGACGAAGAAGAGGAGATCAGTGTTGAAAGACTAGAAGCAGTAAAGAAAACGTACATGGAAACTGACCAGAAGTAGCAGCAGGAAGTAATCCGTCTCCTAAAATCTCAGACTATGTCCTCTGAAGCCACCTCCCCCTCGAAAGACTAGACATTCGAAGGATGACCAAAACAAAAGGAACCGCACAGGTCCAAGCACAAGGACTCCGATGGGCATGACCCTTAGGGGACACCCTTTGACGCTGGTAGGTGCTTAAGAGCACAAAAGAGAAAGCCTAAGGGGAAGTAGACACCCAACTCCAAAAAGGAAGGCCATGCTGGATTCAATGCTGTGCAATAAGCTCTCAAGGTTCAGCAGATGAAGCGTCGACTCAAGGCTGAAATGGCTGAACTTCTGTAAAAAAACAACAGACTTTGACTATTCACCCAAGGGATTTTGTATTCCAGATAATCGTTGGAGCCCAAGATAATGAAATGAAGAGCAGGTAGGCTTCATGCTGCCCTTGATGCCAGAGACGCACGAGGAGGAGCAGGAGTTCTTAAACGATGAAGACACCACAGTCTTCAAAAAACGGGGGCCACAGGAGGAAGTCTGGCAGGACCTCTGCGCCGACTCCACAGGAGAGTGTCAACACATTTTCAAGGTCTTGACAACACTGACTAAACCATGAGGAAAGGGAGGCAGAATCATACTTTCTGCTCAACGCTGATGCCTTTACGAAACCGTAACCTGTACTTGCCCATGCTCCTGAGCATCTTTGATCAAAAAGAGGAGGCTTTTCATGAATGAGCCATCTTGAAGCCTGAGACTTCGTGAGTAGAGAAGAAATACAAGCCCTCCTCACATGACCCCGTTCACATCAAGGGTAATGCAGCTGCAGACTTGATAATTGTTGCAACAGCAAGAAAACAAGGTAATACTCCCCATGCAACTGGCCTCCACTGGACAAAGAGTACACAGATAGAGAGGTCAGGCATTAAGCTGGAAAGAGTTGCAGCTAGTTGGCGAAGAATCGCAAACTCAAACGTCCCCCTCAACTGCTATGACCAACAGAAGTGGGTCGAGGTCATTCAGCATGTCCTAGAGGAGTAAAGCAGAGAGTGAAGACCAAGGTACATGAGAGTAAAACCATCCCCAACAGTGCTTCAAGTTTGCACAAAATGAAGCTGAGACAGCTAGCAGACAGATGTACTCAGGACTTACCCTGAGAAGGCATGCCTGGCTGAGAGTCTCAGGGATCAATCCAGAGTTACAAGCCTTGTGCTTTAATACGTCCTTCTGCTCAGCAATGGATGAGGACCTACAACAGATCAAGAAGAACAATGAAATGGCTAAAGCAATGTGGACATTGCAATTCTGAAGGTCCTTAAAGTGAGCCATGACAGCCAGAGGACCATCAAACAGTGGGTATCCATCACAGAGCTACCTCTCAACAAACAGAATGTAGCTAATCAGCAGCACCACTGGCCTCAAGCTTTCCCCCTCTAGACTCCCTCCCATGACCCCATAGCATTGACCACAACAGCAGCCTTTTGGAGAAGAGACAGGGTAAAAGTTCAAGCCCCAAAGGGAATGTAGCCAGTAAGCAAGTAACTCCTACGAGGCACAACCCCAGCACAAGATACTGGTGGGACTGGATAGAGGGTGGGGGGGTAATTCTTCAATGAATGGGGGTCAATCACATCAGACAAATAGATACTTAACTTTATAAAGCATGGCTATTGCATCGAACATCTCAGAAAAAACCCTTCAATACTACCAAGGGAGAGTTCATTCTCAAGGGAAGATCTTCCCCGTACCATACCAAGATCAGTCCTTGTTTAGCCGTCTTAGGTCTAGGATTGGTTTCAAAAACATATGAACTAAATGCTTCAAGATTACAAGAAGTCATTACACTCCTAAAGAAGACCGGATTAGATGGCCACGGTAGATACCTACACATCCCCATGACCCACACGCTCAGGAAATATCTCAGGGTCGCCATAGACTAGGTACAGTACCAATTCAAGGTGTCCCCCTTATCAATAAAATCTGCGCCAAGGGTTTTTACAAAATGATTAAGTAGTCCAAGCATACCTAAGGAGCCAGGGCTTACATGTGTACCCCTACCTAGGTGGCTGGTCGATAAGTGTTTATAATGCCAATGTCAGGAGAACATACAGAATGTAATAAAAACACTACATAGCCTAAGGTTCACAGTAAACGTGGAGAAACCATCTCCAGTTCCAGAACAAGAGAAGGCACTAAATTCAAGAAAGGCGTGGGCCTGCCCAATCTCCAAAAGGATTGGGACACTAGCATCTCAACCTTACCTATTCCCCGAAGAGGCAGTCTCTGACAATGACTATAGTAATGAAGTTAATGGGTATGATGACATCCTGCATCCCACAAGCCAGACTATGCATGCACCCCACATTTTCATATTAAATAAACTATAAAGCTACCATCTTTCTTCAACAATCCAAAGTTGCATTCTGAAAGAGCCCTGCAGACACTAGATATAAGGAGGGCAGTCGTGCTACTTACTAGAAACCTGAAATCTAAGCAAGGGGAAGCAACTTTTTGTCTCCTTTGTACAGGCAAGCAAGGGGACACCAGGAACCAAGGAAATGATTGCACGATGGGCAGTGCAGATAATTCAAACCTGATAAACAAATGCTGGGGAGTCACTAGAAACTAAACCAAGGGCACACTACTTGAGTTAAACAGAGCAGCCCTTGCCTGTCTTAAAAACATGTGATTCAATAACATATGTATGACTGCTACGTTGTCCTCTGGACACTTCTTCACAAAGCATTACCGTGTGGATATCACTGTAAAACAAAATGTTTACTCTACCTGTTGTAGTAGTTTTGCAGCTTGCAGAGTTTTCTGGATTTGGCTGCAACCCGCCCATCTCCCTGGAAACGAGAGGGGTCAAATGATACAACAAAATGTATGGTATGTTCAAGAATCAACTAGTTGCCAAGCAGAAAAAATATCTGAAGATGGTTACCATGCACTAGAACTTACAAAGCATGCATACGTCTTACACCACAGAGAGCAGACAAATCTACAAATTGTGGTAGACTACAGCACCCATGACAAAAACAAAAAAACAGAAGGAAAGACACAATTCTGGACCCAACCACTAAATGGTGAAATAATGCACAGCATGCAACTCCAGAAAACTCTTCAAGATGCAATGCTACTCATACAGGTAAGTATTCAATGTGTTCCATTACAGTGATTTTCAGGTCTATCATAAAACGTTGTGTAGGATTGAACTCTGGCACCATTGGCACTCCACTGTCGGTCTATGTTTGAAGAGGTCGGTGGTCCTCAACTGTGCCCGAGATTAAAGTATCCTACGTGAAAGTATTTTCTGTAGATGTGTATATTTTCTTTTGGGTTGCAAGCAAAATAAGTGGTTCCTGTGTTGATAAATGTTACTAGATGCATGTGTCCTCTTAAGGCACATGCTGCAGATGGACACTTCCAGGAACTCATACTGGATTAGGGTCACATTCAGTTGCTGGAACATTTAGGACACTGATAATGTACTGTAAACAATTTAATATGGCAACATGAAAGCATTATATGGGATCTGATGTTGGGGGACGCCACTAATCGGTCTCACTTCGTTTAACTCTCCAGAACTGCTCAACAACTTGACACCCTTCTCGCAGTTTAACCTAATTTGCACAAGGATCTTTTGTGGTTACAAACTCTCTCCTGATCTAGCACTGCGTGGAATTCAGTCTTTAGCAGAGCCAGGATAACTATAGTTTCTTGGAGCATCTTGATTTGCATTCCACACGTAGTGTCGCATTGAAACAATGCACACTGTTGGCCGAGGACATACCTAGGTTTTCTTCTCACTGGTAAGATGTGCATCACTTTATTATCTAGATCACCCGTTCTTGAACTTTGAGTTCTGTGGACCTTATTGAGTCATTAATGGAATCCAGGGACCTCTACTGAATTGTTATTGGAAGCTGGGGACCCCCTACATAAGCAAGTTCTGTGATTTGAAACTCAAAACAATACTCAAATACAAAAATGTTTACCCCAAACAAATGCTCAAATATTGAAATATTTTGTTTAATTCAAAATCAAATCTAGAACATTTTCTAAATTTAAATATTGCTTCTTTATTTTTATTTATCTTATTCATTTTAATATTTCATTTGGTAAAACAGTTGTTGACCCCCAAAGAAGGCCTCTTGGACCCCCAGGGGTCCTTGTGCCACAGGCTAAGAACTACAAGTCTAGATATTGTATGCCATCTCTAAAAATGTTGTTTAAAAGCCATCGTTTTTTACTTTTGGCTTTCTGAAAAATGTCTAGGGCGTTTCTAGGCCAAAGTCTAACAGAGTTAACAAAGATGTGACGTAAAAAGAATTGTGACTTTGTGATGGATTGAGGTGCCAGCACACAAATGGATTTTTACTTCTGCTTCACATTTGTAGAATCTGCTATTTTTAGTTGCTTTAAAGCTTAACGGACAACATTATATAGACCAGCATAATTAAAGATTCATCAGCAATTCTGGCACTCCTTTTCTGTATCTTGCTGAGGAACATTGTTTTGGCAAGAGCCACAACTGTTTTCCTTAATTCTTTAGTTCTGGTATGTAGACTAGCCAAGTGGCTGTAGTCTGCTAACTTAGTATGGCCACATGTGCTGTGTATTAAGGTGTGCCTATATATTGAAGTATCCTGCCTGGAGTCTCACCCTGCCCACTTAAGACCGCTCTGTGCATACAGGTTCTCTGCCCATTTAAGACCGCTCTGTGCATATAGGTTCTCTTTGTAATCCACAAGAGGGTAGTTTTAAAAAGCGGTAGTGAAGGATAAACTCACCCCAGCCACTTTTAGAACTTAACGTGACTTAGTGGTGCTTGTATTTCTAGCAGTAAATGCTGCAGACAGCGAATTCCCTACTGAATAAAGCTAAAGGAACTTTCCGCTTGTGCATTTTTAATTTAGGTAACATGACTTGAACAAGCACTGGTAAAAATGTTATTGCTCTTTATGCTTGGAGCAGTGCTGGAATAGGAGTTATTTACCTGAAGTGGGCCATGGTGCATTTATATAGGATACTCTGTCTGATGAGCCAGAACTTCCTACTTGCTAATCACTGTGCTGTATAAAATGGAGATTCAAATGATCTTAACACAAGCCATTATATGGAATGGCTGACCTGGGACTACCAAACTATTTCCTTCAGAGTAGAAACAATGCCACCGCCTTCTGGTTCGCGGGAAGACCCGGGTAAAAATTCTGATTCCTTTTCTCAGTGGAAGGCCTGTGCCAAGTGCTCGTTGAGTGGAATCTACCCTTTAAAATCCCATGCTTAAGCCACCATTAAAGCGAAAATGTGCTTGGTTGTGACAAATGACAGCCCCTGCGTTCCGGATGAAGAATACCAATCTGTCTACCCAAGCCTCTTAGGGGGTGGTGTTTGCTGCTTTTTTAAACATATATATATGTATACACATATATTTTTATTGATCATTTTGTCAACGTAAAACTTTATTCTGCTGTGGAGCATCATTTCACTTGATAAATGTACAATTCCAGAGCAAGGTAGGAAGCAATTGATGCTGTATGTATCACTAGAGTAAGACCCCATTAGATGTGTCTAAAACAAATAAACCAAACAACATACCCAAGGGAGTTCGGTGGCATGGACGCCCTCTCTTTCTACACTCATGGGTGTCATGGGTGAGCTGTGATACCTTCATGGGGCTGTGTAAGAAAATCAATGAATCACAAAAGAGGTACTGAGGGCTTTTTAGACCGGTCCAGCATACATGCCCTAACAATAATGAAGATACAAAAGGTATGCTGTTCCTAATATCGAGACAAGAGAAAACTGGTTTTATGTGGTCATGAGGTGTAGGAGGATTCCTCCTCTTGGAATATAGGGCCCTCACACACCCGGCAAAGTGTCATGCTTCATCATATGGGCTGCTCCTCGTCAAGTCGGCATTGCAATACCTGACTGGCTCCCTATGAGGGGCTCTTAGGGGGAGATCTTTTATTCCAAATTCCGTTTGGTGCCGTGGGGGTGAGGGGCCTAATTGGTGTAGATGAAAGTGTGGAGGTGTTTAACCTGAAAGAAATTTTAAAACCGGTAAGGGAGTACCAGCGAAGACTATTTTAATCAGTGGGTCTCCCACCCTGATTAAAAGAAACAAAGGCGCATGTCTGAGATTATGTCTCGGGTAGGGCGCTCTATTGTGTGGTCAACATGTTTCTCGCCTGGTAGTTAAACAATCTGGTGGCGATTCGTCAGGACCTAATAAAATCTATCTACACGTGGGTTGTTGTATGGTGTGATCTACCCTTTTAAACCAACCTAACACATGCTATGTGTAGTACACCTCTATTATGGTCTGTGTGCCAGTAAAGCTGGCTACACCTTCTTGCTACTATTCCTCCAAAGGTTTCCTGTGTATCGTTTTATATTTTCTCTAGGCATATGGCAGTTTCCTCTGCTTGTGCCCAGCTTTCAACATTTGCCTTCTACCAGCTGCGCTGTGGGCAATCTGCTGACTTCCAGTGTCTGTCTTTGTCCCTGCAAGCAGTGCCCAGCGCTAAATCCATGAATCTGCTACGGCTGTTTGCCGTTTGTAAATGCCCAGGAGACAGATCTATGCAGGACCCTCTGGTCCATTGTGCTCTCTCGGTCTGCCGTGACCTGTGTCCAGAAGCATGTGATTACCAGGCATGCCACACCTTGTTTGCAAAATCCGCATCCACATGTGTGCACCTGGGGCAGCTCATGCTGGCAGAATGATGCATAATGTTTAGGCAAAATGGTGTAAGGAAAGCGGTGTGTAGGGAATCAAACGGAGCTTATTTAAAACAAGTGTTTCTAGATAGTGTGAGTGTTCCATCATCCTGTCCCATTCTTTCCCCACAAATTGTCTGCCTATAATGGTTTCCCACGGGCACTCAGTCTGTAGCTCATCCATGGCCATCACAACTACATACAGGAGACAAGGAGGCAGCTCACACCGAAGTTCAACAATATTTGCAGTAAATAGCATGTGGGAAGTTCTAGGTCTGAATTCCTGAAGAGTTAGTGCACTGCCTTAGTCACTGACCTGTAAACCAGGTAAATGCATTCCCTTAATGCCAGACTCTCCAGTCATTGTCTCTAGGCTGCTAAATGCACTGCCTGCCTAACAGTCCTCGAGTCGCGTCCACTCCACTGCCATCCACTCCTCCAGCCACCTGCCTGTGAAGTAGCCTCCACTGGAAAAGGGAGCCCTACCAGCGGCATCACGAGCATGTACAGTGCACGGCAGCCAACCAGCTTGAGCATGCCATTCGAACAGCTAAGGCCATGGATTTAAGGGCATAGCTTCACTCCAATGAGTAAGGCTAGGAGGTTGCCCTCCCTGCGTTCCTCACCGAACTCCTCCAACTCTTCCATACTGGTCCTAGCCAGCCAGTGAGCCGGCTGCTGCAGCATGAAGTAAAACAACTCGTAGTCTGGCACCCGAAGTCCACCCTCCCATGACCGATGCAGATGTTTCAGTTTGTGCAGGAACACCCTATTGCGCTCCCATTCGCATATCAGTTCCCAAAGAAGTGTTTAGGGAGCAGACGTGGTATCCAGATTGCGAGATTGGTGAAATAATATAAAACTTGGGGTAGTATGATCTTCTTCAACAGCGCTATACTGGCTGTGATGGGTAGTCCAAGTGTGTTATATCACTCATGGGGAGAGATCAAGGGCATTACTGGGCTCACACCTGTCCTTATTCACATAACATACCACAAAGCGGTGTGACACCCTTATATTTCACTCTGAGCCTAGGTTGCCTTCAGTGAAATAATCAAACAAACAAGATCCCTACTGTCTTCTGTCGCTACCTACTCCTGTCCCAGTGCATTGGCAATTCCAGGAATTGGACGTGGATGGCTCACTCACATAATGTGACATGCTTCATCATATGCTATAATCCAGTTTTTAAGGTTTAAAAAAGCCTTAGAATAAACTACAAAAGTGTCCTTTATTAAGGTGGTATACTAGGCATATTAAAATATACCAACAGGTAAAAACAGAAGGCATATATTGGTATGATGACCTATATCCGTCACTGAATGGAAATGAATGTCATGCCAACCTGTTTCTGCCTATTAACAGCATGATGGTCTAAGGCATTCATCAGGGCTAGGTCTTTGTCCCTACACCAAAAGAGTTAGTGCAGAGCCTCATAAGTAGGCTAGAAAAATAGTACCTACCTCCCAACCGAAGTATTTTGGTAAACATTACGTAATGTAAGTGCGCTAATTGCTGCATGATCTGATCAGGGGGCTCTCCTGTTGCCACACGTTCGTCAAGGTTGAGAGCCCACTGTGAACCTTCCATGCCCTATCGAACAGTCGGCTGTTCAAAGGGGCAAGATTGGGTCACCACAGGAGAGGCCCTCTTTAACTTTATAAAGGACACTTTTGTGGTTTATTCCAAGGCTTTTTTAAACCTAAAACTGGATCATAGCACTATCAAGATAAAATAAGAAATATCTAAGGACTCCAGCCGTCCAGCCCCTGTCTTGAGTTGAGTCGGCCTGTTAGTACCATCTTACCAGGGTGGGACGAGGTGGCAAATGATGAAGAATTTCACATTACATGAGTGGGCCATCATTTGTGTTTTTTTGCTGAAAACCATCTAGGCTCAGAGCGAAATACAAGAGTGCCACGACGCTTTGTGGTATGTTTTAGTCCAAGTGTGTGCCATAAAAGCCACATTCCCTCCCGAGGCCCGCAGGGCACGCCCGAGGTTATCCTCTTTGGTGTCCTCAACCGAGTGGTAGACCCTGATGACCTGCAGGTAGCGGAATGCCCTGGCTTCCTATTGGATTCTGATGAGGCATATGTAGCACATAGAAGGTAAGTAAGTTGAGCCTTGCCTGTTAAGCTTTCATTGCTTTTAGGCACGAAAAGGGTATTTGCATCAAGTAAGAAGCTTTCACAGACTCGTCTGGCACTCAATCTTTTAGCTACCTGCTTCCAAGCTCTACACTACATTCAGAGAAAACTCTGTTCAACCTACCAGTCAACAGTGCCTAGCATTAAGCAAGTACACAAAGATTTGTGATACAGCGTGATTATATTATCAACTATCTAATGAAATTATATGCAAGGAGCATAATAAATAAAGTAATGGACATGGTTTGACACATGTTTTTATTCCAAATGTGGAACAGCAAAAATCAGGGAGTGCTTTAAAACAACACAAGAAAAACTGGTCACATTTTAAACATCACAAAGAGGAAATATGCATTTGTTTTGTTTTCCATTAGTTTATGGGCATACCTGCTAAGTGACCTATGCCATCTGAACCCCACAGCCTAGTCTGACTTTTAGTAAACAAACGTTTGCATTCTGGCGCTCGTAGGTATGCCTTTACCATTATAAGTAGGCCTAAATCCCACCAAGCAAAATGCTTCTTCCCACAAATTCAGGACTAGCGGAGGTTGTCATATTGTCATACATGCATCCATTGTCCTGTGGGCCTTACTGCACATCATTTGCTTTTATTAAATTCAGATTCAACCCTGTGCCACTGAACTGCACAAACCTCTGTGGTCCAGTGATACTCTGCATACACGTCCCTGTAGAGGTGCAGCGCCGCATGTCCTGTTCTTTAGACGCCATCACCCAGTGCTCATCTGCAGTTCCATCATTCATGCTCCCTAAGTATTCATTGCCCTGTGCCAGAATGTCCCACTGCTGCACGTTCCCCTGCTCCAGGGATTCATCAGTATGTACTCCTGCACATCCTCCACAATATAATGACTTGTCCAGTGCTTGTTTATGTACATTCTTCCTCGCAGTTGCTTGTATTTTGAGCAGTCTGAAGGTGTGTTGGGCTCTGCATGATGACATGCAGAAGAGTCTTTTAGTGGCCATCAAGTTTCCTATGTAATGAAAACATACGCATCGTCCTAGAGATGCGCCTCATTGCAGGGCCGTAGATTTAACAGTTCAAAGTTTTTCATTGGCTGTTTATGAACTCTGGATGTGCTGAGCATCCCAAGTGCTGTCGCGTCTCTGCCAGTCTGTTAATCAATGCTCCATGTCTGGTTACCCTTGAAATCAATTGTTATTGATCTGTAGTTTCATGAGGGTTCACTTCCATGTTTCCTGTATGTGGTAAGTCATATTGAAGTGACATATTTGTAAAAAAAAAAACTGTCATCAGGCATAATGTCTTCGTCAACGAGTGCTGTACCCTCGACTACATACAAACGTGCTGCCCAGCACGCCTTTACTTTAAAGTGTTTGTAGAGATATTTCATTACTGCTGTTGTTCATTGTTTACTTGTGTACATTATGGTGTAACATGAACATTTGCCCTGTTATCTTCTGTCTTTTGGGTATGTGAAGATGTTTATTTTGCCTAATACGGTTTATTTCTTTTAGCAGCATTATTATTGGTTGACAAACATTCGATTGTGTATCCTCGCTGTCGCGTCCGCTTCATTCGCTTTTACTTGTGTACTGTTTTACAGTTAACTCTGCTGTTTGCTGCATGGTGCATGAATTACATTGTCCTGGTAAGCTTTATTAACTAAAGTGTATGTTGGCAGTGTAATCCATTGCGCACACTTTCTGTAAAATAAGAATTGAACTACTTCAAGCACTGATCTTTTCCTTAAAAGTCTCAAAACATGTCAGGTGAAGGAGACACTGTGGATTTGCCTCACCTTAAGCAAGAGAGCTTAAACTGTCTTACAACCGCTCTCGAAGCGCCATTGATTTTAGAGGGAAAACCTTCCATTCGATGAGCCCTAACAACTACTTTTCTGGTAAACGAGTGATAAGGGTCTGTCTGGATTCAACACACATGTGACATGAGTGACAGTTGGGTCTACCACACTTCACATATCAATTATTTCTTAAAATAGTAAAAAAAAATGTAAAAGCTTCCAACATCTGCAAGGCATGATAATTCCTCAACATTTGACATTACCAATGCTTTACTTGGATTTCAGATATCAAGCACTTGCACACCTGCCTGATCACATGCATAGAATTACCACACCAAAACAGAATGCTGATCTCCAATCTGGATTGCTACCTATAAAGGCGGGCAGTGAGCATTGCCTCTACGATGGATATAGCCCGTTTCTAACTGGAAGGCAGCAGAGCGCTGTACCAGGGTCTGAGGCACAGACAGTCAGTCGGTGATGGTTAACCGCCTTCAAAAAGGGAAAGTTGACTGATAATGCATCATGATGTAGTGATCTTTAAAGAGGTGTGTCTTCACCTCCTTACTAAATTTGAGTAGGAGTAATCTTACTTATGCCACTAAATCACAAGCACTTAGAAACCTCTTGCAGTAGGCTTTGTACCAAAACATAATCTGGTCCCTGTTACTTAGCACCCCCTTTGGCCTTCAGGAACACCTGTATCCCTCTTATGTTCTCTCCTATTGGGGTCTCTCCGCTTTGTATGGATCCTAATGTTTCCAGCGTATGTCTATTGTAGACTTGCATGTTGTGCACTCTCCTGCCATTGTGGGGTCTGGAATGATATAAAAACACAATTTGTAAGTCTTTTGTTTTCGGCATCAGGTGTGCCTACCTTTCCTGAAGCCCTTGGTGCAGGATGGTGACTCCAGACTCACTTTTTTTCTCCATCTGGGTGGAAGGTGTTTAAGGGAGCTCTGATAAGGAAAAGATTCATCCTATAAAGATTTAAATTAAGGAAAAATATTTCAGACTATTTGCGTTGACTGGAGAGAGCGAGACTGCAGTTAGTCCAAACTTGGGTTAGACCATATGAGAGTGACTCCCCAGGGTGGCAGTGGTTTTAGTTAGGGAAAATAACTTGTCTAAGTTCTGTGCAACCTGTGACTGGTGAAATTACTATCATAATTCTGGAAATGACGTCCCCTGTGAAGTGTTGGTTGTCCATTTTTGTGTAAAACGATTATTGGTCTGTGAAATGTGTGCCGTTTGGCATCCTAAGGAAAGTTATGTCTGGAAGACTACTGAGAACCATCCAGGAGCATCAAAGAAGAGTTCGAGGGTAGACGAAAGGGAGCAGATAAGACTTCTATATGAAACTCTCCATATAAATCAACGTGGAAAAGAGGTTTAGAGACTGTCACAGGTAGAACTCTTTCAGATGCAGCTAATATTAATAAAATAGGTTTGCACATATAACACACATTTCAATTTGGCACCTGACTTTAACTTTGTAATGTGAAAGTTGTGTGCTCAATCGATTCCACTGCTGTTTGTGTCCATGTGGGTGCACGTCAGGATCTTGCATGTTCATTTATGTTCACCCATAACAAATTTGGGATCGCTTTCATTTAATCGTTAAGTTAGAGACCATGTTTTAATTAATCCATAATAACATGACTCCACCTTTTTTTCATTTTTCAGTTCGGGTTTCCTGTAGAACCCTTCCTTTGGAAATGAATGTTCCCACATTGGCTTGTTGTGCCCCCACACCATTATGCTGCCTGCCAGTCTTGCCCACCTCCCCTGCCCTGTTTTCATTATTTGTAAATCACCCGAGGCATCAGAAATGGCTGTTTCTTTTGAAGAAGCGAACAATAACATATTTGGAACTGGCAAGAGTGGCTAAACATATGATGTTTTTAGCATGTTTTCCCCCACAGGAGTAGTATCCTTTTAGCCAAAGTTTACCACTATTAGCCTGAAGATGGTGCTGGTATTTGTTTTCATTGCTGCATGTTGTCGGCTTTTTCATTCCATGGACTGAGTACATTTAACACAGCTGTAATAATCAGAGCCCTTTAATTGCTGAAAACCGCTTTGAGAAGTATTTTATTCCCAATTTTTTAAAATTTTTAACAAGGTTTTAAATTTGTGTTAACACAACTGTGGCATGACTTCCCATATCATGACTTTATAATGGAAACGTGTTCCTGTGAAAAACTGAGTATAGACTATTTTAACTGCTGACCGGACATTTAAATTGTTTGTATAGTTTAATTTCCTTTTTTTTTGGTTACCCAGTATTTTTGTATAAAATTGTTTAGGGCAATACTGGAAAGTGTTACAGCAAGATATGTAGAAATAAACATGTCAAGCTAGTTATACATTTTTACAACGTTTCAGACCTTTTTTCTTTATGCATGTTATGAGTCCTCTTTTGCCTTTCTTGCAAGAATCCTGGTAAAGGTAAAACTGTACTTCTTACATCTCATCATTTTTGATGTGATTGTTCTTAGCTTTATCAGATGAGGTCCTGTTGGTAACTTTACATTTTTTTGCATTTTCTTTTCAGTAATCCGTGGCTGTGCACTGAATAAATAGCTCCTTTGATACAGTGTGATGGGACAGACCTTCATGTAATGCTAGCTTGTGGGAGGTTGATATTCACAGCTTGTTTCCGATGGCATTATAGCCCTGGGCTTAGAAAAGCCAACTTTGTGTCAACATTTTCTCCACTGGGCTTGATCTGCTTGTAACTAGGATGCTTAAAGCTGTGTCGTCATATGATTATTCTCACTTTGAAAACCTGTATACAGAAGCTAATCGCCATCACAGGCACTGCAAAAATGAAGGTCTTTGCTTTTTAAACACGTGTTATTTAGACTGTCAGTATTTTTAAGAGAAGTAATGTGAAATTTAGTGTTGTGTGCAATTTTTGCTGGCAAAATGTTAATGCCTCTTCAACTTATTTATATGAGAAATTTAAGACAACATGGCCCTAGTGAAATTATGGGTTAGGCTAAAGCCCTCGCTCATTATCCCATGCGTGACATGTTTTACAGACTCAACTTGTAGGCACGCTGCTTGGCAAACAAGTGCGTAGTCCGCAAGTAAGATTATTGTTTTTATCTGAAATGTAGCACTGATAATCTAATGTACACTGATGCAAAAATAAGATTTTGTGGCAAACAATGGTACAAAGTCAACCTGACATTGTAGGTTGTCCATGCTCACAAATTCATATCTCACAAACAATAGTATTCTAGTTTAGGTGCAGGACATCTTGTGTGACCACCTCTGCACAGTCCCTTTCAGATGAAGGTTTTTAATACTGAGCCATTTTCGTATTTCCTTGACCCTTCAATCTTCTAGAGTTGTAGATAATTTCTGTGGGAATAACAGACACTTTGAGCCCTTTGCAGGGTGCACTGAGAAAAAAACCCAGTCCTTAAATATTTCCAGCAGCCAATTTGTTTTAGGATTTAGAGCTGCTATAGTACGAGTAAAGAACTGAAATGTCGCATTTGAAGTTTGAAGACTTGTTCATGAAGATCGCAATCTGTGCACGTGATGCTTGGCTGCAACTACAGTGAACGTCTAGAAAGCTGAAAGAATGTTTATATCGTAAATGCATAAAGATGCAGATTGTTTTACTATTATTACTGTGGTAATTTCATTTTTAGTACTTTAGTAAGTTCATCGCTTTGGAGCCTGATCTTCATCAAAGTTGCTATGAGTTAACGATTCCTTCCAGACCTCCTGGCACAGACCCACTGATCAGCAAAGAGTGTCCTCACAGGCCTCTGATTGCATGCTGAAGGTCTTTCCTTTTGGTCCATTGGTGACCTACCAGCCTACTCCTGCATATTCTTAAGTTGAGCAGTCTCCTCCTTCATAGCCCTCAAGCACTAAAATTGGTTTTAAGAGCAAGTTGCTCACATGGTCTTATTCTATATCTTATGTGAGCTATTATTATTCCTATAGAAGCCACTCCTTTTCATCACAGAGCACACCCTATTCATTAAGGGCTAGTACTGGCCATGCCATTCATCTAGATTGCTTTCATCGTTAGGGACAATTTGAACTAGGCAACCTGGTCACTCATCTTAAACACAATATTTTATTAAGGAGGCAGAGGAATGTGGCTTTGGACAGATCGGCCTATTAGACGCATTCTACATATACAACCTACATTACATTATTGCTTTGTATGTCGCTGAAAGTGTATTTTGCATTTCACCAGTTCTGTGCTTTTACCATTGCTTCCTACTGGTCAGGGTGTATCTAGGTTATGACAACAGTGAAGGTGGTTCTCTCATAACAAACCTAAAGGGTGCTGGAGATGTTTAATGGCACACTACACGCCGGCCTACTCTAGTTCATTGCAGAGAAAGGGGAAAGAACATACAAGATGAAATGTAGACCTTTTCAGCCTATCTTCTCAGATAAGTCAGACTCAATATGGTAGCACTCCAAAGGGCATATTTATGTCTCCTGAGGTTTTATAAAGCATGCATAAGTCCTGAAAGGGCAACAGATGTCTTTACAGTGAAGGATCAGTTCATTCAAAATTAGGATTTAGTAACACACATTCAACAAAGTTACAAATAACTGTAGAAATAAAAGAACAGTTATACACCGTTATAAATATATAGTTGTGGGAAAGGAAGCAACTTCAGGAGCAAGAAATGATGATGAAAGTATTTTTTGTGCTTTTGACCAAAGCAGTGGCAGGGATGTTACAGATAGAGGAAGGCACTGACTTGCAGACTCTAGGCGCACTGCTGAAGAAGGGTTGGTTGACCCTGCGTTTCTCTGTTAAACAGAAGTTTAACCACAAAATGTATAGATACTGATGTTATCCGATATTTTCTGTTTCCATATCGGGCAGTATGGTCTTTCTCAGTGGATACTTTCGTTGACTAACCAGGCTGTTTTCTATATGCACGCCCTTCTATGGAAAGCCAACCTAATGTTCTGAGCATGGGTGTAGTAATACTTTCATACAGACCAATACAGTCCATTTTGGATCTGGATTGAAGTCCCGTCTGAAAGTCCAATTGTTTAATAAAATATAGTCTTTAACACCTATTAATAAGCATCATGGATTATTCTTCTTTCCTATAATCATCGAAGAGTAGTGCTTAACATTTCTGTAACTCATACTTCCTCCAATTCAAAACGATTTTTAAAATAAGATTTGTACTTCCTAAAGTAGCTCACAATCAAAATCAAGTTGTTTCTTAAATTATGGAATATGGGTGTTTGTTTTCCTCTCGGGAATACTTTTTTTTCTCAATAGCTTGTAAAAACACAGAATGAAAATTTTTCTCTGATGGAAAGAAATCATTCCTGTTTCTGTAGGCTTATTGTATTGGATTTTTTATTCATAAGTTGTGAAACACTGGTGCAAATAGCGAGTAGTCTGAGTGTGCCTTATCTTATTCTAATGGGCAATGTTTGAAGAGTCTACTTTCACTTACTGCTTTCTTGGATTTTGGGTTGATGCTCTAGTAAGGCCAAGCTATTAAAAACATTTTAAAATATTACAACTTGTGTGGTTTCCTGACGCATCCTGCAGCCTTTGTCATTGTATCAAAGTAATGTGTGGCTGTGTGTGTCATCTTGTTTACTGTTGTCACTGTGGTCTTTCTTTTACCTCATGCCGCTTTCTCCTTTTGATAATGTCATGTTTTCTTTCTTTCTTTCTCTCTAGCTTCTTTTAATCTGTCCCCACCAGCAGTACTGTGTCTGAAGGAGAAGACTGCCAATTGTAGAAGAGTTAGGGAGTCCTATTTTGTTTCTGGGAACATCTTCAGTGTTAATGTTTTGGAGAGAAGTTTTTGTGCGACTTGCATGGTATTTTAAATTGAGATGTCTAGTACCGTTTTAAAACAAGCCACACAAACCACTGGGAGTAATCTACTCTCTCTCTCTCTCTGCCGCCCATTTCCAACCCCACATGTGTACAGTGTGCAGAAGTAACATTTCAGCATCAAAATGAGACTCCATAAACAATTTTTTTCTTAAAACCTTCATTGAGTGAATTCCTTTTCTCCCTAATCCGATTGCCAAATAAATGTTGTGTGGGGCTGGGGAGAATTTCTAGGTGTCCAGTGCAGTATTAAGGGTACTTGTACTAGTTATTTATTATTATTTTAAAATATGAACAATGCATATTTAGTTGATCCTATATTTTCTGCATCCAGTTTCCTACATGAAAGAATAAATGAAAATACCACAAGAATGCTCATAAGACCTCATTCAAGATATTTTAAACATAAAATGCAAATCCGTTTTAATCTCAAGGCATCTCTTGGTTCTAAAATAGGCCCCAGCTATGATTACAACTCCCAAAAGCCATAAAGCTAGCTTAAGCGCCTATTATACAGCCTATAAAATACCATGTAAGTGGTGTGGTGTCCCTTTTAATACATTTTAAGACTGTTTAAACCTTTTTTTGCTCGTCCTGTTCTAGCTTGAACATTCACTGCATGTTTTCCAAACTTGGTATTTGTTCTTCTATCTTCATTTCTTCCTTTTTACAAATGTATGGATGAGGATGCTGAATATATATTTACATGATGAACGTGAAAGAACTAGCACTGTCTAGCTTACTACCTTTCTGTACATTTTCAATAAAACAAGTAAAAATCCAGGTCTTGTCTCTGACGTGTTATCAGCAGTTTTTGGGATTCTCTTCCATTAAGTGTTATACATGAATCGTGGCCAAATGGAAAATAACATCTTTCAACCAGTACAGCTTAAAAACTTTTTAGACTGGTGTCTCATTTTAATTTTTAAAGTGTTGAAGTATAATTTAACACATTTTCTTCCATCTTTTTCTATGTGTTGTCTGTCTTAAATTGACAGTCTCCACCGCAGTTGTTTTAGTTTCCCAAACTCGGATATTATCAACAATTTAGGCTATGTAGACATGCTACCTCATTAAAGTGCTACTTAATTCTGTATCCAATGTTTAAATGTTGACTTATTTGAGTTTAAAAGTGGAATGTTGGGTCCGATGGAACCATTCATCACAATAGTCAAAATCAAACCTAGTTTAACTGGATTTAGTGTTGGCCAAGGTAGATGTAGTGTTGACTAGGTAGATTTAGTGTTGATGTCACCCATGGTGCAGCACAGATTTTAGTTGTGGAACAAGCCGTCTTTGACTGGGCAGATCCATAGCTACAATTAACAATTACAACAGATTCAACTGAGACTGGATTGGGAAGGGTGGGGGTGGGGGGTTCACACAAGGCAGATTTAACAGTTGTCCGTAAAGGCAGATCGATAACATATCTGTAGGTGCCAACAGTTGCGACTATTATGTTCAAGGCTTTTCAGAAACAATTAGTCAATGAAGTGATCTTAATACACGCGACCAATGTGGAAATAATTTGATATACACTTATTGCATTGATCCGGTAGAACATCTGCAGATGGTGGACAAAGACTCAGCAGACTTGTTGAGTAGAAATCCTAAAGACACATCAATGAAATATGAAAATAAGTGTTATCAGCTAACTGTTTCTAAGTCGGAACCTCCTACACAGAGCTTATTTTGCAACACAAATAGTCATGCCTCAAGCTACCCGAAGAACCAGTCGTTAGGAATTGTATGTGGCTAGAACGCCAAAAGCAGGATGTTCGAGGCATGTGCGCTATAGATCACATGCTCTGCATACTCCTGCCATCTAGTGTTGGGTCCGGATGTTTGCACTTTGTTTTTCTTCGAAGAAGTCTTTTCTAGGTGGTGACTCCTCCTTTCGGTGATAGTGCGCATGGGCATCGACTCCATTGTTAGATTGTTTTTTTCAGCCAACGGGTGTGGATGTGAATTACTGCGCTCCAGTTTGACAGCGTTCCCTTCGGTGCGCAAGACACTCCCCCCTCGACGGTATGGTTTCAGAGCACGTCTCCCATTCTTTGCGTATCGTATTTACTTATTAAAACTATCTTTTGTTTAAAAAGCTTGGGAAGGCCGTCGCGCCTACCCGCGTTGGGCCAACCTGCAGTCGATGGAACAAACTCCTTTCAAATTCTGCCCTCGGTGTCACGCAAAATACCCACACACCGACTCACACGAAGTGTGCAACCTGTTTGTTTCCGGAATGCAGAGAACAGGACTGCAACTCGTGCCAGTCTTTCCGCTCTAAGAAAACACTTTGCGACCGTCGGGCTCGACGTCGTGACCTGCAGAGCCAGCACACAAGCTTCAATGAGGACATCTTCGGCCAACAATCGGACGAAGAGGCCGGGGATGCCATGGGAACCGAGGAGGAGCTGGAACCGATCTCCATTTCAGAGCATGGCTCCAACCAAGATGAAGAGATCCTGCATGGACAACGTACTGGGAGTACAGACCATCCCTCATCCCAAGATCCACCTCAACACAAAAAAAGGCAGCTTCGGTCCAACCCGTGCCCGTGGGCCACACTTCTAATGCCCAGCCTTCTGGCTTGGCACCGAAGCCTACAAAAAAGCCTCACCCCAAATATAGCTCCAAACCGAAACCTTCGGGTCGAAACAAGTCTGACTGTGACCCACCACATTCGGCTCCGAAACACACTTCAGATCCGAAGACATCCACGCCTAAGACTCCGGCACCAAAACACTTAGCGCCGAAATCTTCAAAAAAGCACATTTTCAACGCTCCAATCGACAAACCGGACCTGAAACAGAGGTCATCATCCAAAGACTAGGCACATCACCACCAAAGTGACTTTCAAAAGAAAGACTGATTGAAGAGAAGTGTTGGAACTAACCCTTCCCCTCCTCCTCTTCCTCCTCCTATTTCATCACCTCCTTCCCCTCATTTTCAACCAATTTCACCTGAGCATTCACCACCACAAACACCTGACAACCAGGATGATGGGGATGGCAATGGCAATGGGGATGAAGATTAATATCCAGTACCTACAGACCCATGGGTGGACTACAACCCTAATTTGCACTTGAACCCTACCAAATCCTCTCCACCGGATGACAGTGTAGGCTCCATTTAATTACTAGGTAGAGCTGCCAACTACCATGGGGTGCAGCTGCACAAAGAATCCCTAGAAGAGTATTTCCTCTTTGAAACCCTTAATAGCACACAAGTCATCACACACCCTACCCATACTCAAGGGATGATCAGGCATGTAGATGACCTCTTCAATGACCCTGTCAGGGCTCGTATTCTTACCCCTACAGTAGATAAGAAATACAAGCCAGCACCAACTGACCCACTATATGTAAGGGGACAATTACCATTGGACTCCCTGGTTCTGTCCAACACACGAAAAAAAGCCAACTCCCAAACTACAAGAGATGCTCCACCCCCGGATAAAGAATTTAAGCTTATTGATGCTTTGGGGAAAATGGTGGCCTCTCATGCAGCAAACTTCTGGTGCATCTCTAGCACTCCGGCATTGCTAGCACGATACAACCGTGCTCACTGGGACGAGATGGAGCAATTGATCCAATTTCTGCTGTAAGAATATAGATCTAAAGTGCAAGACCTGGTGCGTGAGGGACCACTTATTTCAAACAATGCAATCAGGTGCTCCCTAGATTCTGCAGACACTGCTGCGAGAGCCGTAAACACCAGCGTCCTTTTAAGGAGACGCACCTGAGTCCGCATATCTGGGTTCATACCCGAGGTTCAAACTTCCATATTAAACACACCCTTTGATAAGAAACACCTCTTTGGCCCAGTGGTAGATTATTCACTGGAAAAGATAAAGAAAGACACTGAAGTGGCCAAATCCATGGTAGCCCTTCAGTCAACAAGTCTGGGGTTCCTTTTGGTGCTCTTTCTACAGTGGGGGCTCCAAAAATACCTCCTCAGAGACCACTTACAAGGGCAATAACCAACCCTCTGCTTCTAAGGGTTACTTCAGAGGGGGTTACAGAGGCAACAACAGCAAGGATAGAGGTTCGAACACACACACCTCTGCCTCCAATACAAAACGGTGACTTGCCTACACTTCCTTCCGACCACTCAACGCCTGTCTGGTGAAGACTTTCAGTTTCCTACCAATCTGGCAGTCAATAACAGACAAGTCGGTACTACAAATTATCCGTTCTGGTTACTGCCTGGAGTTCACCAGCACTCCTCCAAACATTCCCCCAAAGTCACACAAACGTTTGCCAGATCACCTACACCTCCTCAAACAAGAGGTTCAGTCTCTCCTTCTAAAAGGGGCTATAGAGCCCTTAACACCACAACCACACGGGTCGGGTGTGTACTCTTTTTACTTCCTAATACCCAAAAAAGATGGTTCTCTCAGACCAATATTAGATCTCAGAGAACTCAATCTTTACATACAGTCAGATTATTTTCACATGGTAACACTTCAACAAGTACTACCTCAAAAGGCGACTTTCTGTCCACTCTAGACTTAAAAGACTCCTATTTCCATATTCCACTCCAACCCGCTCATCGCGAATTCCTCAGGTTTGTGTTACTGGGTCAACACTTCCAGTTCAAGGTACTCCCGTTCAGAATCACCACTGCCCCCAGAGTCTTCACAAAGTGTCTGGCGGTAGTAGCTGCTCAAATGAGAAGACAAAGCATCCATGTCTACCCTTACTTGGACAACTGGCTCATCAAAGCCAGCACGTACCAGCAATGTCTTCAGCACACCTTAAGAACAATTCAGTTGCTACATCAACTAGGGTTCTTAGTCTGTGATAAAATCACATCTCCAACCAGCCAATACTCTGGACTACTTAGGAGCCACTCTAGATACTCAAAGCTCTTGGGTTTCCAAACGCAGCCAGAATTCACAATATTCAGGCTTTAGTTCTCCGGTTTCAACTCAATAATTTGCTTCCAGCTCGGATTTATATGCAACTGCTGGGAATGGTGTCATCTTGCATCATGATCTTCCCCAATGCCAGACTGCACATGTGTCCACTTCAAGAATGCTTAGTCACTCAGTGGAAAGAGTCACAGGGTCTATTAACTGATCTAGTGTTGGTAACCAGCCATACTCCTTGTTCTTTGAAGTGGTGGAACACACAAAATGTATCAATAGGATGGCCCTTCATAGACCCAGTGCCACAGATAGTACCAACAGCGGATGCATCCCTCACTGGTTCGGGAGCTCATCTTCAACAACACACAGTGCAAGGCCTGTGGAGCCAACAGCAAAAGTTGCTCCATATCAATCATTTAGAGTTGCTTGCAATCTTTTTAGCTCTCAAGGCGTATCAGACTCACCTATAGGGCAAAGCTGTCTTGGTTCGTACAGACAACATGACAGGTATGTAATACATACAAAAACAGGTGGGGGGGGGGACACACACTCTCTCCAACTGTCTCACTTAGCCCAAGACATCTGGAGGTGGGTCATTCAACACAAACTTTATCTCTTAGCGGAACACCTCCCAGGAGTGAAAAACCAGATTGCAGACCTCAGCAGGCAGAGGCAGCAAATACACGAATGGGAACTAAACTCTAAAGTTCACCCATACTTCCAAGCTTGGGGAGTCCCTCAGATAGAACTGTTTGCTACACTCCAAAATGCCGAAGCTTCGCCTCCAGATACCCACACCCCAAAGGCAATGCACTATGGATGAACTGGTCAGGGATATTTGCCTCCTCTTTTCCTCATTCCATTAGTGGTTCGGAAACTCAGGCAAACATCTCTCACACTAATCCTAGTAGCGCCCACATGGGCATGTCAAGCTTGGTTCACAACCCTGTTGAAACTGTCTCTAGTCCCACATCAAAAACTGCATTTAACCTCCAGTCTCCTCACAGAGCCATGGAGAAATCAGATCCCAAACAACTGCACCTCGCGATCTGGCTCCTGAAGTCATAGAGTTTGGTTATTTAAACCCTCCACCTGAATGTATGACTATCATTAGGGAGGCTAGAAGGCCAACCAAAAGCGCCTGTTATGCAGCTAAGCAGAAGCGATTTGTTATTTATTGTAATAACAAGCATATTAACCCTCTTGATACTTGTATACAAAACATAACCTGCGATCTGTTACACTTGCAACATTCAGCATTGGCTTACACCTCCATCAGACTACACCTCGCGGCAATAGCTGCTGGTCTACAAAATAGGCAGCATTTATCGTTGTTTAGAGTACCCAGAATTAAAGCTTTCATGGCAGGACTAAAAAGAGACATATCACCAAGACGCCCACCTGCCCCAGTGTGGAAACTTAACATAGTCCTATTAAGATTAATGGGCCCACCTTTTGAGCCCATGCACAAATGTGAACCACAGTTCTTCTCCTGGAAAACCGCTCTCCTCATTGCAATCACTTCATTAAGGAGAGTGAGTGAACTAAAGGCACTAACCATACAAGAACCCTTTTTCCAACTACACAGGGAAAGTGGTTCTTTGTACCAACCCCAAATTTTTCCCCAAGGTAGTATCTGCATTTCACATAAATCAGTCGATAGAATTACCCGTATTCTTCCCTCAACCTGATTCTGTTGCAGAACGAGCTCTAGACACCTTAGATGTCAGAAGAGCACTCTTGTACTACATTGAAAGAACAAAATCATTTTGTAAAACAAAACAACTCTTTGTTGCTTTTGCACCATCACACAAGGGCAATCCTGGCATTACTAGGTGGATTGTTAAGTGCATTCAAACTTGCTATGCAAAAGCAAAGTGGACTCTATCTGTACCCCCTAGGGCACATTCCACTCGCAAGTTAGGGGCCACTATGCCTTTCTTGAGAAACATTCCCATAGTTGACATTTGCAAAGTTGCAACATGGTCTACACCGCACACATTCACCAAACACTATTGTGTAGATGTGTTAGCGAGATAAGCCAATGTGGGTCAAGCAGTACTTAAAACACTGTTTCACGCTACTCCAATAGCTACAGGGTAGCCACTACTTTGGGAGGATACTGCTACATAGTCATGCACAGCATGTGGTCTACAGCTCACATGCCTCAAATGTATAATTGTCTTACCCGGTAAGCATCTGTTCGTGGCATGTAGAGCTGTAGATTCACATGCGCCCCCTCCTCCCGGGTACCTGTAGCTGCTGCTGTTCTCTCTTTAGTTTACATACATACTCACGGACATCTCTATTCTTTTCTATCACTCCATAATCACCCTCTGCGGGAAAACAATCTAACAATGGAGTCCATGCCCCTGCGCACTATCACCGAAAGGAGGAGTCACCTACTTCGTGACTGGAAAAGCCTTCTTTGAAGAAAAACATCTGGACCCAACACTAGATGGCAGGAGTATGCACAGCTCTACATGCCAAGAACAGATGCTTACTGGGTAAGTAACATTATCCTTTCCCATAACAAGCAGCCATGATATTGTCTTTTGTTTCTCCATTATTTTTATTTTCCAAAGTGCTCTTGTACTACATGCTGTGTACTATTTTTTTGTGGCTTTTATGTGCGGACTGCCCTGCTTTGGTGTAGGACACGGATCCAGGTTTCCGGGACGGGATTGGCCTATTCCTGGATATGAGGTCCAGGTACATAACATGCAATTTGAAATTTCCCTTTGAGGAATCCGACACTGGGATTGGAAAGACAAGGAGGGTTCAATTTGCTGCCCTTGAGACATTTGATGGACCATTATAATAAGATTTGGAATGACCTGAAGAAGTCCAGTGCTGTGAGGAAGGAAACGCTGAGGCTGTAACAATTGGAATATGAAAGTACACAAGAATTTTGGAATGTAAGAATAAACACAGAAAATTGGACAATATAATTGATCTTTGTTTCCATCATTGTTACATTTTAGGGTCTGTATGGCAGAAGTATTCAATTATTAAAGAGCTGCAGATGCTATTTTACCTGCCGTTTGTAATTGTTGTGGTGATATTGCCTTCTGTTGGAACTCTCAGTAAATTTGTCAGCAGGTCATGAAATCAGACAGACTTGCTAAATCAACTTGAGCTAACCTTTACAACGAAAACCACATTTAATGAATCGCATGATATGGCACCTGAGGTCCTAACATTTAGTTACTTAATAGCTTCCAAAACCGGGTATGCACACTGTTGCAGTAGTGTGATATCCATTAAGCAAGCATTTAATAGCAAAGTGGAGACTTTGCCAACTATGGATTGTAATAGGAGCTGACCCTTTTTAGGTCTCAGAACAATATGCGGACTTAAGTAGCCTTGCTGACGCTCTTTACTGGGAGGCTGATATATTTTTAACCTGGTCGAGTTTAACACTGTGTTTATAATTTTGTATATTTACTGTACTGCTCTGTCCTGCTTGTGACCGACCCCGGTCCGCCGCGGCTGACGTGCCGTTTGTTGTGGAGGGCGGTTCTTCTTTCCCTCGTGGCTCCACTTCCGCCAGGACACGATCTAGTCGTCCGCCGAAAGGAAGCTATATATTTGGCTATGTGGCGGACGCGCCAAAGGCGCGCCTAAGGCAAGCCCGTCCGCACCTGGATTGTGCCCAGTGCACGAAATGCTGCCGGTTTACCCAGACTCCGGGTAAGCTACTCAGGTGAAGAACTTCACGCATTCAATCAAGGGAGAGAGGGTTGCGGTCTGTGTAGTTTGAGGGAAAATAGTAGTTGTGCAGGTTGTGGTTTTGTTTTTACGCCTAGGAATGGTCACTCACTATCAGGTATTACCGGGAGTCATCAGTCCTCCGATGTGCCCAATGCCCGGGATGCCACGATGCTGCAGGGTGGGCTCATTAACGCAAGATCTTTAGGGAAACATAGGTACGAAATAGCCCAATTGATAGAACATGCGGGGCTGGACATGCTTTTTATAACTGAAACGTGGGCAGATGCTGCGTCTGACACAGACTATATTACGGCCACACCAGAGGGGTATAGATTTGTCAGAGTGGATAGGCCTCTGAACAAAAGAGGGGGAGGAGTGGCGATTATTTTTAGAGAATGTTTTTTAGTCATTGTTCACCCTTTTTCCTCTTCCGCCTTCGAGGCACTTCAGTTCACATTCAGACTCAGTGCCAATCTATCCTTTAAGGGCATTCTTGTGTATTGTCCTCCAGGGACTAAAACTAAGTTTCTAGGAAATCTTGATGAGCTGCTAGAAACCATTTTGTACAATAAGGAGTTTACTATTTTGGGAGATTTTAAGTTTTACTTAGAGGACCTTGACAATAAAGAGACGGCTATGTTTTTAGACACTTTAGGCGCAGTTGGACTCCTCCAATTAGTTGGGTTTTCCACTCACGTGGCCGGACATACGCTGGATGGGAGTTTCTCATCTATAAAGGGGATCAAAATTAAAGAGGCGATTCCTCTCTTATGGTTTGATCACTCTTTTATTAGTTTTAACTTCCCTAGGAGCTATTCCGGGCAGGTCTGTAATCCTACACCACTGGTAGCCTCCTGCAAAGCTTGGAGCAAAGCGGACAAAACTGCCCTCCGACTTACATTGGAGTGCTCCTCTTCACAATGCTTTGATAATGTGGACATTGCGGTTAATAACTATATTAATTGGTTGTCAGATGCCATCAGTTCAGCGGTGCCTACGAAAAAGATTTCCTGTAACCGGCCCGCTCCATCGGCACCTTGGTTCTCTGATCTCCTTCGTAAGGAGAAACAGAACTGCCGTCGTATGGAACGTCGCTGGCGTGTGAATTATCTGGATTCAGACAAGCAGGTTTATAGGTTAGCACTTAGAACTTAGATAGCGGAGAAATGAAAGTACTTCAAAGCTCAGATTGACTCTGCAAAATACTCCTTGAAAGGACTGTTTGCGGTTATTAATAAACTTACTGTTCCTAAAGCTCTGGTTAAGTGGGGAGCCAACAATTTGTTAATGATATGGCTTCTACTTTCAAAACTAAAGTTCTAGATATTTTTTTGCGTTTTTAAGGATGGTTTATGTCCACAAATACCTTTGAAGGGGCAGGTTTTGGACAACGGCATGAGTTCTCTCCTGTGTTGGCGGCTATGGTGAGCCGTTACATACTGGATTCCAAGGCAGGCTCACCTTTGGACCCATATCCATTGGCCTTTTTAAAAGAACTGGTTGACGTGGTGAGTCCTGTACTTGCAGATATTTTTAACAGGATGTTCTCTTCAGGCAGTTTTCCTGTGAGCTGGAAGGAGACATCTATTCTCCCTTTACTGAAAGCCTACTCTAGATGCTTCCAACACGCTGAATTATCGCCCCATTGCTCGTCTTCCCTTGCCAGCAAAGATTGTCGATAAAATCATGAACGGTCAATTGACTCAGTTCATTGATGACAATGGGTTGTTGGATCATTCCCAGTTTGGTTTCCGCAAGGAACACAGCACAGAGACGGTGCTTATTAAGGTGACCGAAGAGATCAGAGCGGTCATGGATGGAGGAGGCACTGCCGCATTGATTCTATTTGATTTCTCCGCCGCGTTTGACACTGTCGATCATACTCTCCTGTTTCACCGATTAAAAACCTTGGGTGTGGATGGCATGGCACTGGCACTGCTAGCTTCCTTTTTGCAGGAGAGGAGATCGACAGTGTCTCTCAATGGGTTCAATTCGGCTCCCTATCTGCTGCCATGCGGAGTTACGCAGGGCAGCTCGCTGAGTCCTTTGTTATTCAATGTCTATGTCTCCGAACTTGCTCCGTTGGTCAGAGACTTTGGTTTTATGTTAACATCCTACGCAGACGATTCACAGGTTGTGGTAGCAGCATATAAAAACCAGGTCTCGCCTGCCTTGCAGTTTTAAAACTGCATGGCTGCGATCAACAATTGGATGAGTAGGCATTGTCTCAAATTAAATTCCGACATGACGGAAGTCCTGATTTTCGGGAACTTACAGCCCTCTTGGAGTAATCTTTGGTGGCCAGCGGAAATGGGTGCCTTGCCTATCCCAACGGCAACAACTAAAAACTTGGGTGTGTTGATTGATAACAGACTGTCGTTTGCTCAACAAACAAATGCCATTGTGTCTGCTTCCCACTTCCTTATAAAGACAATTAGGAAGGTACTACCCTATATTCCAGCGCAGACCAAGAAAGTGGTGATTACCTCCCTTATACAGTCGAAGCTGGATTACTGCAATGGGCTTTATTTGAATGCCCAGAAGCAGTGTCTGAGGAAACTCCAGGTAGTGCAGAATTCGGCGGCTCGCCTCTTGTTGAATTTGCCGCGGTATAAGTCTGTTTTAGAGGAAATGCGGAAGCTGCACTGGCTGCCAGTGGAGCAAAGAATTACATTTAAGGCTCTCTGTGTGGCCCATAAAGCCCTGATGCACAATGATCTGTTTTTCTTTCAGAAGCTTTTTGTGTGGTATCAGCCAGCTAGACAGCTCAGTTCTACCGGGGTAAATCTGCTGGTGGTGCCTAAGTTCCGGACCTTGCACTGGGGCGGGCGGAGCTTCCAGCACTGCACATCCAGGTTGTGGAACTCTCTTCCACTTGAGATCAGGAAGGCTAGTTCCCTCCGGAGTTTTAGAAAGCCTGAAAACTTGGTTGTTTCAGTGAGGGGTGTTTTGTGGGGTTACTTGCTGTCCTTAGCGCCGAGACACCATTTTTGGTATTTGTGCGCTCTATAAATAGCATTATTTATTATTATATAATAAATATACCTTGTCATTACGGAAGTTGGCTTGGCTAACACATTTGTATGAGTTAATTTGCAAGTAATCTTTGGCAGCCTTTTCGCAAAACAGACAACCTGCATCTATTTTAATTCCTGTTATCAGAGATTTCTTGGAGGACTTGACTCTCCAACCAAGAGTGCTTTCAGCAACTGTGGGATTTCAGATTATATGTACACATCCAAGAGGCCCACATTTCAAGCTGAGGCAAGAGTTATTGAGGAATGTGTTTATCTTAGTGGCAATAACATTATTACATAGGATGATCATGTTGCAGTGTCAATAGAATAACCACATTGCAGGTGCATGCAAACAGTATTGTCAAACATACATACCTCTTCACTCCCAAATTCTGCCTACAATGGAATGACCTTTACACATAAATCAGTTCTTTGATTTACCAACAGTATCTTTTCTTTTGATGCAAAAAATAGTACTGAAAGATCCCTACATACACTTGATGCTGGGAGAACATGCATATTAGATTGCTTGTTCTAAAGCGAGAAAATAACTTTTCATTGCATTTGCACAGCCACATCAGGCTAAGGTCCTTTCTAAACAAAGTTTTGCTCGATGGATTGTAAGAGAAGTTTCAGATTTGTTGCACTTGGAACATGGGAAGGCATGTAAAATGCCTGCTTCACTTGCAAGATGGGAGCTACAGTGTGCTCCTAGGAAACATTTTATTGGCAAACCTTTGTAGAGCAGCAACACAGTGTAGGCAGTAGATTCATAGAAAAATAAAATAATATAAATTCCTAGCCGACGAACCAAATAATTGGAAAACCATTCGGTGGGTGGAAAAATAAAATTGTTTTGTTGAAAATAATTGAACTCCCACTCCCTCCCAGAAATGTTTAAAAATAATACTGATGCTACACTACAAAAAACTGTTTAAAAAGATTAAATATATAAATGCCTAGCGAATCCCAGTTAAGGAACGTAGATTTAAAATTAAGGCAGAAAAAAGTTACAGTTAAAAAGAAAGACGGAAGGACGAGAATGGGTCAATGTTAAAAAACGAAGGGGGATCAAGGGATATCGTCATGTGCGACCCTCCAGACACCTGTTGCCAAGGGGTACACATTCTGAGGTGAAGTCTGCATCCTTGTGCGTTGTGGGTATCAGGAAATCTACCATAGGTCAGTTAATACATTCCTGATACCAAAAAAAGACATCAAGAGAAAAAAATAGTTGGAATATTACAAACCAACACTAAATAGCATACGAGTACTCCGCTTGTAAATCTAAAACACAAGCTTCAACCATATTGTTACAGGCAAGTAACTTTTCCCTCCTAAAACACCATCAGAAGTCACAAGTTCACTCAATTTGACAACCAAACAAACCTTGAGATTACGTCGGGGGGGGAACTAAGTGTCTTCTTTCAAGTCAGAAAATAAGTGAAATTTACCAAAAAAGTTAGTAAAATTAAATAGTTCACAATAAATTAGGGAACTCTGAGGAATGAGCAGATTTTAAATAATACATTACTAAAATAGAAGTACTCGTAGAAGGAGCAGGATGTTGTTGGAGAGCTCACTTAATGGGTTCTGGAAAGGAAGCACAGGGAGGAATAAGTTCCTAACATCCAATTATAGCTGTTTAAAGACCAGAAAGGGGATGGGGGAGGGCGTGTCCAAGATGTCTGGTGGATATCTCGGTCTCTCCATCCTCCTGCACATAGTGACTATTTGCACTCTCCCTGCCTCTGCTAGCGGGTCCTTTCATGGCCACGGAAGACCGTCAAAACCCAGTGCACTGAGGAAGTCTGCTGATCCAGTCCACTGGCCCAGATTCCTGCGTTCGGAGCGACAATCCTGTGGCTGCCCAACCAGGGTGAGTGGCTGCCGTGGTATCGACAAGGTGCTGTGAGGCGTGACATTGGCTTGAGGCAGCTCCGGTGAGGCTGATCCTGCCCAGACTGGCTCCTGGAGACCAGGTCTGCAAGGAACACCGGACGTAAGGGCGCCCCTCCCCTTTCAACAACCTGCTTAAATGAGACCAGGCCCAGTCCAGAGGCCCTGGAAGGAGAGTGTCAGGCTGCAGGGGCTTATGGCGGAGACAGAGTGTCGGGAGCACTGCCGGAGGTGAGCGAAGCCTGCATGCAGTGGAGAGGTGGCTGCGAATTCCCCCCCACCCATCACTCTTCCCTGCCTCCCACCTCGCTGTGGCTACGCAGGGCCCCAGAAACCAGGAGGGCTCGACTGAAGGGAGATGGTGCACTCTGAAGGTGGGGGGTGCGGCTGTAGGATCCCCCCACTAACCTTGCTTTTCTGGGGCTGGACAAATCTGGCCTCGTCCCAAGGCCCTTTGTCAGAAGCCCAGACCCGTTGCCTTAAGTCTTTGCGGTGTCCCTGCATGGTGCCAGAGGGGCTTGAAGAATCGGGACGATATAGAGAGGCCCTTCGATGCTGGCCCACCGCAGAGCATCGCCTACTGTGTGATCTTTCTCCCACCCTGGGCTCCAAGGCGGGCTCTGCATTTGGGAGCCTCCTGCCTCGCGGAGGTGGCTACATGAGGCCCTTCTGATTGAAGCTCAGCGCCGCCTGCAGGTTCACTCTTCACTTCTATTGCAGACCCTGTGGCCCAGGAGAGGGCCCTTGATTGAGCTTTGCACCCTCGGCCTAGCTGCGACTCTGGTGGACACAGTCCCCCCTGCTTTTGCTTGAATTGTGTTGGAAATAGGGGCCTCTTGGCGGTCAGCGTAGGCTCCCTGACTTTCGACTGGATCCTATCCGGACTTCTCCACACCTGTGCCAGAGGCAACTGCCCACATCTCTGCTGCTCCTTGAACTGTCCCGCTGGACCCAGCGACATAAGGCAGGCCCTCATGCTGCTTGCTGGACTTTGCTGTGTCTTCTTGGGACAAGTGGTTTCTCTGTCTTTGTCCCAGAGGTGCCCGTCCTAGACTTCGGCGGCTAAGTGGTGGCTCTTTCTCAGCTTCTCTTCCCTGATGACTTGCAGTATGTCTGAACAGATCAAAAAAGGACCGGTCTCTCAAGGACATGTTTGTGAAACAAGGTGGGGTAGTGACAAACTATAGGCTGCTTCTGCCCACTGTGGACCACCCGACGGAGCCTGAGAATGGGGAGGACCCAGTCACCAAATCCTTCTTGGTAAACCTCTTTGCATCCCTCAGAGAAGACCAACAGGCAATGAAGACCAAGCTCTCCGCGGACCTCCGGGAAGTTAGCCGGGATCTGGAGGAGGTTGGCAACAGAGTAGCTGCAATGGAGGACCGTGAAACAAGCCGGTAAGAAGAGAGAGAGAGTGGCTTCAGCAAGAGGTCCTTCACCTCAAGGAGCAACAAATAGTCCCACAGTCCCACACTGAAGACCTAGAAAACCACTCTCATCTAAACAATGTTTGCATCAGGAGAGTACCAACTCATGCAGAGGGCCAGGATATTACAGACGGTTACTGCCCTTTTTCGACACCTTGTGGACCTCTCAGACGAAGAGACGCTAAAACTTGACCGTGTACATCGTGAGGGCCTGCTGAGGCCAGAGAAGACCCCACTTGTGGATATTCTATATCTGAAAGAGACACGTTAGTGATAGATGCCTTACCTTAGAATATCCCCAGGCTGAGACTGGATCCGTTAAGTTTTGCTTAGCAGTACCCCTGCACGTCAGTAGGTGGCGTCCTACGGCTCTGCATCAGTCACTGGCGTCGTAAGCCCCGAGATGACATCACGGAGAGTACTTAGGCGCCACCCATGCACGCTGACGTAAGTTCTTTTTCCGCGCCAGCAAGCGCAGCTCTGGATTGAGCACGTACCTTAGTCACTTTTTGACTACTATTTGAGACTTTTGTCTCCCCTTTTTTTATCCTGGTGCACGTAGGGATGCCTGGCTTTAAGTCTTGTGGGGCTTGCCGCCGTAATATGTTGGTGGCGGACCCCCATGATGTTTGCCTCTACTGCCTGGAGACTGATCACAACCCCCGGGACTGTTGAGCCATGGCCCGGAAGGCCTTGAGGGAGCGGTGACGGAAATTGCTGGAGGTCCGGCATTCGTCACACCACCGCTCCGGGTCTAGGGACCATTCCCGGGACCGGAGCTGTCTCCTCGGGCTCCAAGTCTTCGCCTTCAGACTCTGGTAAGCGACGTCATAAAAAGAAGTCGAAGAGGCGGGTTCGTTCTCCCAACGTCCCCCCGTCGCTCAGAGGCGGACGAGGGGGACAGGGGCTTCACCCCTGCAGCTCCTCTAGGGCCTGGGAGTCCCACTGTCTACCCGCCCTACCCGGGTCCGTTGGCCACTCCTGAACAGGTGCAAGAGTTTCTTGCTGCCATAGAGTCTTTGTAGGCCTTGGGCTCCCGCCGGAACGTCTTCGGGCCCTGCGGTCCCGTGTCCAGATCCTGTCGGCCCGGTGGCTCTGCCAGCGGATCCAGCCCCGGCGCCACAGGATCCTACGCCGTTGGCTCCGGCCCCAGTGCCATGAGGTGCAGCGTTGCCAGTTCCGGCCCTGGAGCCGCCCTCTGCGCCGCTCTGGGTGCCGTTCCTTCTGCCCTTGCCTCGGTTACAGGACCATTTTGTTCCGACCCGGGATCCGCATTGGGAGGCGGCGCCGTTTCAGACGGCGGCCCTGCCGCCGTGACCTGCCCTTCTCCGGCCCTGCCGCCGTGACCGGCCCCTCCGGAGGTGGAGGATGACTGGGAAGGATCCGAGGACCCCCTTGCCCGGCAGTGTGACTCCCCAACAGGATTGGGTGGACGATCTGGAAGATGCCGGCGACCTCGATGTCTCTTCTGACCCAGAGTTCTCCTCTCCCGGGCCTACGATGGAGGAGGGCTCTTCCTACACGATGGTGCTTCGTCGGGCTGTTGAGGCCCTCAACCTTGACCACCCCACGGTGGCACTCAAAACCAACCTCCTCACCAAGGTGCTCAAGACGGCATCTACTTCGTCGGAGCCATTCCTTCATTTCAATGACGCCCTTACCGAAGTCCTCTTGGGCACTTGGTCACGGTCGGCCATGGGGGCCCGGTGGATAAAGACCGCCTGGCACCTGGCGACCCGGCCTTTTTGACCACCCATCCCACGCCTGAGAGTCTGGTCATCCAGGCCTCGATGTCGCAGAGTGCTTTTCCTACGGCTCCGCCGGACGAGGACTCTTAAGAAACTAGCACGGTTTGGTAAGCGGTTGTTTTCTTCGGCCAGCTTGGGGCTGCGGTCGGTGAACACTGCTTGCTTGTTGGGCCGCTACTCTCAGGCAGTATGGGATTCCGTGGTTCAAGTGTTGCCTCAGTGCCCTGAGGAGTTCTAGCCTGTCCTTTCTCAAGCGGGTAAGGATGCGGCTAAGTTTGTCATTCGGTGTGGTTTGAACACCGCAGACTCGTTGGGCAGGGCAATTTCTACAATGGTGGCGTTGCGACGCCACACCTGGTTGCGTTCGACTGGGTTCTCGCCTGATGTCCAGAGCTCACTTATGGATATGCCCTTTGATGGCACCCGCCTGTTTGGCGATAAGGCTGAAAGTGCGTTGGAGCGTTTTAAGGATTTGCGGGCCATGGCCAAGTCCTTGGGTCTTTCTACGAAGAATCAGGCCACTCCTGGGTTCTGTTCCTTTCATGACCAGGGCAGAGGTACCCAGGCATGTTCCTTCACCAAGCCGGTGCAGAACAAGCCTCAGCGCAGCCGTGGTCATGGCTTCCGCAAGGGCGGGTCTGGGAATCAGCGTGCGGGTCAGTCCACCTCCACCCCCGCTGCTCTTACCTCCAAGCCTTCCTAGTCCGAGCTTCGTGGAGCACTCCACGCCGGTGGGTGGCAGGATCCGCTACCACCTTCCCCTCTGGTGCGATGTCACATCGGACAAGTGGGTGCTGCAGATAATCTGCAAGGGTTACTCCCTTTCCCTTCAGTCCTCCCCTCCAACCATACCACCTCGATGCCACAGCATGTCAGGGAATCATTTGGTTCTTCTCCAACAGGAAGTTACAGCCCTCTTGGCCAAGGGGGCCATAGAGTGCGTTCCTGGGCAGGAAGTAGGGAGTGGTTGTTATTCCCTATACTTGTTGGTCCCCAAGAAGGACAAGGTGGGCCTGCGCCCCATCTTCGACCTCTGGGACGTCAACCTCTTCTTCTGGAAGGAGAAATTCAAAATGCTGACTCTGGTCCTGTCTGCCCTTGATCCTGGAGACTGGATGGTAGCATTGGACTTGCAGGATGGTTATTTTCTCATCCACGTCCTGCCGGCCCACCGGCGTTACCTGCGGTTCAGGGTAGGCCAGGAGCATTTTTAGTTTGCCTTGCTCCCCTTCGGCCTTACCAGCGCCCCTCGGGTGTTCACGAAAGTGATGGCGGTAGTCGCAGCTCACCTGCATAGGTCAGGGGTGTCAGTCTTCCCCTACCTCGATGACTGGTTGTTGAAGGCGGGCTCGCCCCAAACAGTAGTCAGCCACCTTCAGACTACGGCTGACCTCCTACATCTGCTGGGGTTCTCCATCAACGCACCGAAGTCGCACCGGAGTCCCTCTCGGAAGCTCCCCTTCATCGGAGCGATTCTGGATTCATCCCCGTTTCAGGTTTATCTTACCGAGCAGCGAGTCTGGGATATTCAGGCTATGATTCCGATCTTTCAGCCTCTATCCCGGGTGTCTGTCAGGTTGACCCTCCGGCTTCTGGGCCTCATGGCCTCCTGCATCTTGCTGGTGACACATGCCAGATGGCATATGCGGGCTCTGCATTGGGACCTGAAGTTCCAGTGGGCACATCATCAGGGCAACCTGTGCGATCATGTCTGGATCTCGGAGGGCACTGCTCGACAATTGCAGTGGTGGCTCACGAATCGAGATTGGGTCAGTTGCAGATCCCTCTCCATTCCCCAACTGGAGCACACAGTGGTGACTGATGCGTCCTTCCTGGGATGGGGAGGCCACTTGGGAGAGGCGGAGATCAGAGGCCTCTGGTCTCAGGCGGAGTCCCGGCTCTATATACACCTTTTGGAGCTGCGGGCGATCCGACTTGCACTGAAGGCGTTCCTTCCCTCTGTCCAGAGAAGTGTAGTGCAGGTGTTCACGGACAACACCACTGCCATGTGGTATTGCAACAAACAGGGCGGATGGGGTCTTGGACCCTATGTCAGGAGGCTCTGCACCTCAGGACATGGCTGGAACATCAAGGCATTACCTTGGTGGTTCCACACTTGACAGGTTCTCTGAATGACAGGGCGGACGAACTCAGCCGCCAGTGCTTGATGGATCGCGAATGGCGTCTGCACTCGGACGTGGTGCAAGGTCTCTTTCAGCAGTGGGGAGAGCCTTGGTTAGATCTATTCGCCACTGAAGAGAATGCTTAATGTCATCAATTCTGCATATTGGAATTTCCAAGGTGGCACTCGCTCGGCGACGCTTTTCGTCACGAGTGGAGCTGCGATCTGTTGTACGCCTTTCCGCCTATACCACTCCTGCCCAGAGTGCTGAAGAAGATCAGGCGTGACCGGGCCCAAGTCATCATTGTGGCTCCGGATTGGGCACGAAGATACTGGTATCCCAAGCTACTCAGCATGGCGATCGATCCCCCAATCTGACTGCCTCTTCAGGAGGATCTCCTGTCACAGCAGCAGGGGACGGTAATCCACCCGAACCTGTCCAGCCTCCACCTCCATGCGTGGAGATTGAGTGGTGACAGTTGACAGCTTTCGACCTTCCTCCCGAAGTCTGTGAAGTTATTTTGGCAGCCAGGCGTCCCGCCACTAAGACAGTATAAGCCTGCAGGTGGAACGAATTTGTGGCATGGTGCACAGCAAAGGCTGTGGATCCCCTTTTTGCCCCTCTGTATTAGGTCCTTCCGTTTCTTCTATATCTGGCACAGCAGGGCTCTGCTCTGGGCACTATCAAAGGTTATTGTTCAGCCATCTCCGCAGGTCTATGGCTTCCAGATCAGCCTTCTCTTTTTAAGTCCCCGGTTGTTAACCGTTTCCTCAAAGGCATTACGCATACGTTTCCACCCATGCCTTTCATAATGCCTCCGTTGAAGTACCGGGTTATTTAGAGCCCAGCGGTGCCAGGGGACACACCCGAAGACTCCGGATTCTCCTGTCTCAGACTACAGAAACACAGAAACTTCTTGGTGATGTCAAGGATCAAATTTATTGGCTGCAGCCAGTAACCGGTATCCTAGAAGTACAACACGGTGTGTGTTCTCAGGAGACTGCTCAATCTTACAAATCCAGTCGTCCCTTTTTATACAAAATATTATTCTTCAGGCAAACATTCCTTATTTTACAGTTTTATCTCAATTAATACGTGGCTTTGGGCAGACCACGTGCACGGACTTGCACGCAAATCAACAAACAAATTTGAGAACAAACAGAACTACAAGCGAACAACCGGAGTGCACTCTGTCGCCCACTCTCAACTTGAAACATTTAATGGACTGCCCATTAGACGAGTTGCACCCATGGACTATATGAAACAATCCAACAAACATCATGGGCCATATGAGAGACATTTTTCTCAAAAAGGATTTAATAAATAACTTTTTTAAGCACTTGATGGACTATGGCGCTGGAATCGTGTTTATTCGCATACTTTAGGATTGAAAGTGCGGACATACATGTTTAATATGCATTTGACATTTGTTTCACCAGCTTATGTTTATACATGGTATTTGGATGTGGGTTATTGTATAATCGACAATATTTATGACATCTATGGGAGGGCGGGGCAATGACGTTAGATACTGAAGCAGTTTGCAACACAGAGTTTGGGTTCGAAAAACGCAGACGAGTTTTATCATCCACAACGGAACATGAAGGTTGTTGGAGACAGTGAACTATGGGACCTGTAGGCTGATAGATGTGGACAGGGATTGTGATTGGTAGTATTTGGATTTGCACTGAGGGCGGAAGTAAGGGGCGGGGATAGACCGCAGGTGTTTAAGTAGCAACAAGAAAATCGAGTTCAGCATTACGGAGGCAGTGAAAATGTTGGAAAGGGGAAGACCAGGATTGATGTTGAAGGTATGATTCAATGCAGATTACTACTTGCTGTAGGTTAATCGTTAGAAGGAAGACGGTTCGTTTTTTACAAGCGTAGGTGCAATAGGTTAAAGTTAAAAATGAATGCAATTTAGCGAGTGGGTGAGAGGGAGAGGTTATCCGGAGTATCTACGTAGTAATAGCGTTTGGCTATGATATTTGCGGGAAAATGACGATTATGGGGAGACGAGTATAAACTTGAAAATATCGAGAGCTGCACTGCACATGTTTTAAAGGTTTTGTGTACACAGTCTAACATAACGCTTTTAAATCCATAGATAACCCCTGACGAAGGGCCAGGAAAAAGAGGCCCGAAATGCATTGGGTATACAAAGATCAATCATTTGAGAACAACTTACATACAATCCATGCTACAAAATAAGGCCCGGATCGGCATGTTTGCAGCATTTAAGGTTAATGAAAATGTAAGCTTCTCATGTGGCAAAAGGATAAGAATAAGGATAAATCAAGGATGAAATGACAAATGAGAATAAAAACAATTTGTGAAATTGGCAAAAGTTTGTGGCATTTTTGAATATGCAACAAGAGAGCTGTGCGTCCGTTCCTGGGGCCCATGAGGCTCCAGTCCTGTTAAGTATTATTTTACAGTTGACCATTCACATATTTTCACGACAAAGAAAAAGCAGAATCATGATGACAAGCCCATATTTCAGTTTGTCCAGCCCACAGTCAATTACCCGGCAAGGCGCACACTTTTCATCAGATATCGGACGGACCCCTAATAAAAACTGGCACCTCCTCATCGTAAAGCAGGCCATAAAGAAGGAAACAGGTGTGTGTAAGATTAGACATAGTTGTGTGCAATGAAGGGTTTATGGTATGCTGTGCCTTGATCCTAATCTCGATCGGCCACTGGGAAAGGAACTGGCCGAATAGGTTTGGCTTCGGGCAATGGAGTCAACTTGCCCAGGTCACACAGAAGTCAGCTAAAGGTGTACGTGTCCAGAAAGACTCATTCGGCCTTAGTCATCGGCCTATGTGAGGGCAACCACAAAATGGCTGCCGCACACAAAATGGAACCCGAGGGTTCAGAACGAAATCTCTAGTTTCATATTGATGTCGTTACTCGAATACGACTAAAATACTTGTATATAGTATACTCGTCATTCTCGGTCTGCTGATACCAAAATCGTCATGATACGGCAATGTTTATGACACGGGTCCAGAATTTCAGTACCACAGACCCTCCTTTTGCCCTTACATAGGCAATTAACCTACACTCACGCTAATCTGAGTCCAGGTCTATATTCATAAAATCATTGAGATGTTGCTGTAGCATCATCCTATTACTTAGCTCATCTCTCGATACAGGTTTCCTTACACATAATGCAGCACAGAGGCCACATATAGCAGGAGCACACTGTACGCACAGACAGAACAGGAAAAGAATGGCTAAGATCATCCCAATGACCATCAGAATCTTCCATCCCCAGGCGGATAACAGTCCCCAGAACCACCCCCATCAAAGACCAATCTCCTTCATCCACATGAATAGATTCGGAGATCTTATGCAGTTTGGAAATGGCCTGGTACACTGTTGGAGCATTATCTGGAATGAAAACACAGCAACTTGATTGGATCACTTTACATACCCCACCTCGGTCTGCAAGTATGACATCTAGTGCAACTCTGTTCTGAAGAGTCATAAGACGATCCGACTCGAACTCAGCAGTCAAGTTACCAAGGGCACCGGCAGTTTCAACTACGGTGGACTCAACCACCCTCGTCAATTGCCTTATGTTCCTGCTGTTAACCATAGGTCCCCAAAACGGCAGAAAACCCCTCAAGAAATCTCCCAATTCTTGTCCAGCAGTATCTTCCTTACTGAAGACACCTCTAACTACCCTTGTCTTGTGGTAATCTGCCGCAGCTGTGTAGGTGGGAGGCAACAGGAACGAAACAAAACATGTGCCCGAGAAGTCAGGGGGCAACCATGTGTATGCTCTATCGTAGCAGATAAAATAGGTACCTCTAGCTGCTAGCAATGAAGGGGAGGTCTGAGACGCGAAGACATATGCCTCATTGCAGATACTTTTCCCTAGCTGAGCTCTGGGATTCTTGCCATTACCCTGCAGACAGTAGTGACCCTGATGGGGTACAACCCAAATCGAGGAGGATCTTTTTGCTCGCTGGTTCTCACTCAGACTAACTCCATATCCGGTTACATTCCATCCAATATACGCTAGTGTCTCATCTCTCGGGATAGTCTCATAGGAAGTAGCTCCTCTAATCATATCTACTATTCACTTAACTAGAGCACTATTCTTTGGATTATCTATTACAGAACGTAGGGGGTGGACTTCAGGAGCATAGATGAACATTGTTCTGTATGCCCATACAGAACCATTGTAGCTGAATGGCAGGACCAGATAAGGGATACCTTTTTCAGTAGTATGAGGCATAAGACCACACACCCAACAGTTAGTCGTGTTCACTACTAATTGGTGTTGGTGCAAAAGCTGAACGAAGGAGTTATTGACAAACTCTAATCTTCTAAAGGACTCATGTTCAGGTAGAGGGTGAAAAGAATGTGAGGAAACAGTAGAAGGAGGTATGGGCTGTGTAGTGGGTGCAAATGTCACTCGAAAATAAAATAAAACATATCCTATTAAAAACATCATTACACTAAGCAACATGAAAATGCATAATATCAAAAAACTTTTCTGGTCATCATTATACACATTTTGGCTTTAAAGTTCATCTCTTTGGCAGGTCTCTCCATCTCGAAACACTCCATCCTCTAACCTTGCTGCTCGCAGAGGTAGGGTGTTCCGTGCTAAGGAATGCGCCTGTCAGTCCAAGGGAAACGCCCAAGAACCAACCAGAACCGTCGACCTTGTGTCTTCGGCTTGCACCCCAAAGACTTGTCGCCCGCGACCCTACAGCTGAACCCGGATGGTGGTTCGAAAAACAAAAATCAAAAAAGTTTCTCAGATGAGAGAGCTGCACTTTTCAAAAATAGCAAACAAAAGGAACTTTATTTGTCCATAGTTCTCGGCCTCGGATTATAACGGCTTTTTCCTGGTAATGTCTCATCACGAAACAACAGGTCAGGCTCAGTAGTGTCCAATCGAATTGAAGTTGGCACGGCTCCTTGCAGAAGATCGTCGCTTTCACGCTCAGAGTTTGTCCCAATTAAACGTGCATCGCTGAAAGGCAGAAAACGAGGCACAGTCTGTCTCAGTCAGCAATACCCTCCTGGACCCACCGGTCATACGGCAGAGGCAAAGGGACCCTCTTACAGTGTACGCCGTGGATCCAGTTTTTCTTTCCTTGCACTCGCACTGCGGACCTCGTTGATAAAAGGACTAGGTGGGGGCCGGTCCAACGGGGCTGATCATTCTTTGTCCGCTGGAAGTTTTTAATGAGGACCCATGATCCAGGATCGATAATGTGACCTGGATCTTCAGAAACCGGAGGCAAAGTATCGTGAACCTGTTGGTGTAAAACACGCAATGTAGCCGTCAAATCATATAAGTAATCAAGCAGTACAGGGTGTTCAATCTCACTGAATTTTGTCAGCCTAGGCACTCCCCATATGTTGGCCGGGTGGCCAAACACAATTTCGTACAGACTAAGTCCCACTCGTGAGTGCACAGTCATTCTTGTCGATAAAAGTGCTAATGGCAACGCATCAGGCCATTTAAGACCAGAGCTCGCTTGTAATTTGGCCAGTTTCAGTTTTAACGTGCCATTGTAGCATTCTACTAGACCAGCTGATTGGGGGTGATTTGCAGCATGGAACTTCTGGCGTATACCTAGCTCTTCACATACTCTCTTCATCACTCGACCCACAAATTCACTCCCATTATCACTCCAGACCATTCTCGGCAAGCCGAACCTAGGGAAAAACTCTTTGGCAAGGGATTTAGCTGTGGATAAGGCAGTATTGTCTTTCAGGGGATATGCTTCTACCCATCTCGAAAAGGCACAAACAACAACGAGTACGTATTTCAAGTTGTTGCACCTCTCCATGTGGATGAAATTTAGCTGCAAAACCTCGAACGTATACGTTGGAGGCGCAAAATGACCAGCTGGAGTTGGAGTTCCCCTACCAGGATTGTATTTCAGACAAACCATGCAATTCTTGACCACATTCTCTGCACACTTAGGAATTCCAGCATTTTGCCATACTGGAGCCAACAACTTGCAGATCCCTTTCACACTGATATGGGCCATTCCATGCGCCATCGTAACCACTGCAAGCACGTATGCATCAGGTAAAAACCATCGCTGATGCTCTGACAACTCAACCCAACAACCATTCGCATCTAATTTACCCGTACTCTCTCTCTCCACACACTCAACTCTTTCTCTGTAGCTTCAGCTTGAATAGACTTCACACTCTCTATCGTATCTTCACACATTCCAACGTCACCAATCCATCTTGCAGGGCCCGCAACATACATTTGACTCATCACATCTCTTGCTGTTTCTTTTGCGACCTCGTCAGCAAACGCATTACCACGACCAACATCATCGGTAACCTTCTTATGTGCACTGCATTTCACAATCGCGACTTGCAATGGCAAAGTAAGTGACTCAAGAAGCTCATTCACCAACTGACCATGCTGTATCTTGGTTCCATGCGAAGTCAGAAACCCACGCTCTTTCCACAATCGTCCAAAACTATGGGCCACACCAAACGCATACTGGCTGTCGGTATATATGGTCACTTTCATTCCTTTTGATAACACACACTCTCTCGTAAGTGCAATCAACTCTGCTGCTTGGGCTTAATTATGTGGGATAAGTGCAGCTTCAACAATCGTATGCAAAGTCGTAACAGCATATGCCGCAGTCGTATCACCATTCGGAAGCTTGAAGCACGAACCATCCACCCATAAGGTACCATCACACTTCACAAGAGGAGTGTCCCTAAAATCTACTCTCCCTTTCGTTTCTTCCTCTGTCTTAAGAAAGCAATCATGCTGTTCGGAAACATCTGGTTAGAAGCGGCAGACCCTGAAGCAGAGATCGGCCCGGGACCAGGGTTCAATTCCCGACGTGGCAGGGTCTTGGGTCAATGTCCGCGGACTCGATAATTCTCACCGAGGTGCCTACGCTAACCATGGGTCCCACTCTGCAACTCTGGGCAATAGCTTGATTAATCTCCACAACGGCCCCATGAGCGCCGGGGATGCCTGGCTTCACCTTGGAGGTGCCTGGGAGGGACTATCTCACAGGGAAAGCCAGGATGGGATCCCCAGCGGTATACAGCGCCAGGACACTCCGAGATGGAGTAACAGTGCGCTTTACAAGTATACTTACCTACCATGTGTTTCTGCTACAATCGGCAACAACGTAGCTGGATTCAATGTGTTGCATCTTTTTATGGCACATGACTCGCTAAAAGTGTCAACTCATTACCTGACAGTCGAGCACTAGTTAAGTGCTGTGTCTTGGTCCTGTTTAGCAAAGTGTCCACTGCATGTGGAACCATTACGATCAATGAATTATTCATCACCAAACCGAATAGAAACATCTGCTGCCGCTGTAGCTCTCAAACAACTCGGCAACGCTCTAGCTACCGGATCCAAAGTTGACGAGAAATACGCACATGGACGCTGCTTGTCCCCAAAAGACTGTGTCAACACTGTCAACGCGCAACCTTCTTTCTCATGGACATATAGTGTAAAAGGCTTACTGTAGTCGGGGGTACCCAACACAGGAGCCGAATATAATGCCTTACGCAATTCAGAAAAACTTTTCTGACAATCTTCAGACCAAGGAAGGGGATTTGGCGTATATTTACAGGTCAATGCCACTAACGGTTTGGCCAGCAAAGAAAAATTCGGTATCCATTGTCTGCAGTATGACGTGATACCCCTAGAAAGCACGCACTTCTCTCTGTGTAACTGGCACACTAATTTTTGCAATCGCCTGAATTCTTTCTGGGGGTCAGTCTTCTTCCCTCCTTCAATAAGAGATGACCTAAGTAGGTCACTTCTTGTCGACAATATTGCAATTTTGAAAGAGACACTTTGTGATGCAAAGCAGATAAATGACGCAACAACGATAAGGTAGCTTCTTTACAAATCTCTTCAGTATCTGCAGCGATTAACAAATCGTCGACATATTGGATAAGTGTAGCACCATCAGGTAAAACAATCGTATTAAGCTGTGTTTTCAAAGCCTGACTATAGATTGACGGACTCTCACAATAGCCTTGAGGAGCGTGTTTGAACCAGAAGCTTCGACCTCCTAAACAGAAGCCGAAAATATCCCTACTCTCCTCGGCAATCGGGATGCTGAAGAAAGCATTCTTCAAATCAATGACCGAGAACCAAGTGGCTGAAGCTGGAATCATAGTTAATAAGGCACTGTTGTCAGGAACAACTGGAAATTGTGGCACAACAATTTTATTCACCTCTCTAAGATCGATCACAAATCTGTAGACGGGTGGCTGAGAAGAGTCAGTGCATTTTAAGACAGGCAAAACAGGGCTATTGCAAACATTACCTCCTTGTTTCTTCAATCACATCCTTTTCAATCAAATCATAAATGATCGCTAACAACGCCTTTTCACCTTCATGAGAGATCTTGTATTGGGGAATGCGTGGCATTTTAACATTTGCTTTCAATGTCACGACATATGGCGTATTTCCAAAAGACCCACATCATTAGGACCAGTAGCCCAAATAGAAGCAGGAAGAGAAGACAATTCTGTCGGGCGTTTATCCTTCGACAAATACATCGGGGAGACCACTTTCTTACCCAATGTGAGTTGTACTCCCGAAGGAGAACAATACAATGTCGCATACAATCTTTTCAACAGATCCAATCCTAACAAGTTCTCACCACAACCTGCCGTCAGAATAAGGGGTGCTTCGAATTCACAAGGTCCAACAGAAAGAGACATAGGACTAGAAATCGGGTTCCTAACCGGGGCGCCAGAAAAACCTACTGAAACATTCGTCTCGCCAGACAAAGGTGCGCCAGGGAGTTTAGAGTGCATAATAGAACTCTTCGTAGCACCAGTATCCAACAGAAAAGGTTCTGACACACCTGATGTAATCACTTCAACATAAGGTCCACTCTGATCTACTGGAACTGAAACAACTCCCTCTCTTTGTCCATGGCTGTCCTAGCAATCATCACCTTCCATATTGTCAACTTCTGTATAGTAGTCATCAGCATAGTACTGCGTCGTCCTACCAGACGCGTTATTTTGCTGATCAAAACTATTCATTGAATTTTGAGGCGGGAAGGGACGCGCGTTCTGGGGGAAATTTCCACGTCCTCTACCTCTAGGTGCTTGTGAAACACCTCGACCTCTTGGGCTAGAAACACCATTCATAAGCTGTAACAACACAGGGCAGCTACTCTTAAAATGACCCTCTTCTCTGCAATATGCACACTGATTAGGACCTACGGGAAAACGCTGTTGAGGATACTCGAACCTTTGCGAGTTCCCCTGAAACTGCTGAGGCTGCTGATAATCACGCTGGTTACTACGAGGCGGATATGCCTGCTGTAAAAGAACCTTTGTCTTCAATTCTTTAGTTTTCTTGTCTGCTCTATCCTTCTCATCCTTATCTCTATTTTCATAATACTGTGCAGTAGCCAATATCCATGCCGATGAGGAAACGGACCAAGAACTCGCTGAATCTTTCAACTTCTTACACAACTCGGGGAGCAAATTGTGCACAAACTTGTCAACAAACAACCGTTGGCCACTTCGGTGCTCATGTATTGACCACTATGGTCAATAAATGTCTCTTCAAACCTAGTGAAGAAATCAGACACTGTCTCATCTTTCTTCTGCTTACACGCAGACAATTTATCCCAATTTACACGCATCGCAGGCATTAAAGTCTTCATGTAAGTAACGATCTTGCCAGGAAGTTCTGCAACTAAAGGCTCAGGTTTAGAACCACCAACTTGTAGCGCATCTGCAGCAGCAATATTAGCCCAAGTATCACCTAACTCCTGCGCATGATCCGTATGACGAATCAAACCCCATAAAGGCTGTGGAACAACATTTCCAAACAACATGTCTATATCCGCTAAATTCATGACACATGAGTCTGAAGTCTGTGATAATTCCTTATAGTGCCCTGCAGGATTTTTACGGGGGTCAGGTAAAGTCTGCTTAAGGGCCAAGACTTCAGCTCGCTTCCACGGAACATGTACCCAAACACGCTGAAAATGTGCTGGCACAGCTGGGGGGTTATTATTTGCAACAGCAGGTATTTCTTCCTTCCATACCGGAGGAACCTCTCTCATTGGATATTGTCGCGCTTTTCTCCTAACAGAGGGATCAGGCTCAAACAACGACTGAGAAGGGTCCTCACTTCTAAACGACAACAATGTCGCAACCGCTTTCTCAACATCAGAACCCACTATAGTTCCCTTCGCAAACTCGGACTGTACACGGGGCAACTCAGGCGGTGTCTGTCCCAAATCATCATCTTCCCATTCCTCACGAAGGAAAGTACACATCTTATCAAAAACATATCTCTGCTTCGGTGCTTCCCATTGACGGAAGACATGCATGACAGAATCTACGTCATATCTTAAAGGCCGAGTAACCCATTTATGCGCCATATGACCCAATACCTCCCGCTCTCTAGAATCAGGCAGTTGACTACGCAACTGTTTAGGCTCTGAAACAGGGGTCATACTTAACCACTTGGATGCTAAGGTGTTTTATGGCTCCGCATGCAATTTCCATTGAAATCAATGGAAACTCCATGACGAGTTACCCTTGTCATTAGCACTGAAGGGGTTAATGACCCAAAGAAAGGAGATAAAAGACTGGTAACAGTAGCAGTCATTCTCTGTCGAACAGAAGGAGAAGTCGACAGAACAGGAGATAAAGCAGATTGAGAAAAGGTTAATGTAGAAGCAGGAACAGAAGAAATAGCGAGAGCAGGCAAAAAAGTCGTAGGAAGTAAAGGCGGAGCAGGTATCAAAGTCGGTGGCAGGCCTTGAGGAGGCTGCACCAAAGGAGTAGGAGCCAACTGAAGAGCAGCTGGCGGCTGTGGAAGAACCTGAGGCACAACAACCGGAGGTTGCAGAACTAAAGGTTGCGGAGGTGCTGTAGCACTCTGCGCATAAGGGGGTGGCGAACTCAATAAATGTGACATTAAAGGATCTTTTTCAAGTTCTTTTGTTACCTCTTGCTGGAGAGGCGACCGAACTGGGTAGCATTTATCAATTGCCAGTTTACGTTGCCTGTGCAACTGCTCACTCGCTTGCTCCTCTTCGTTGTCTTTATACTGCATAGCAGCTTGCATTATCGAGATACCCTTTTCTCTTTTATTTTTCTTTGCTAATTTAATTTCTCTCTGTTTGGCTTCCTTTCACCAGAGGCGGAAAGAGTCAAACTTCGCCGGCCGGGTTTTCTTCTTAAAAAGTCTAGTTTCTAAATTATCTAAAATCTCGGTGTCGTAGCTACCATATTGGGGCCATTTCAGGACACCATCTTTCCTAGTGTATCAGATCCATACTTCATTATACGTGATGGGGCCCATGCCGTGCTTCACATAAAGCTCATAGATTGGAGTTCCAATCGCAGGAACCGGACACGAGTCCTCCAATCGGGAATCCCTATTTCGACCACAACAAAACAAATTTCCAAGTCTGCTAAGACCAGGCATCTTCTCTCTCTATTCTAGCTTCAAACTTCAAAGGATTATCGAATACTATAGTCTCGTAAATACACGAGTCCCTCGGCTTTGGTACTTGCAAGTTCCAAATCAAAGATCCCAAGGGGATACCAAAAAACTAAGAACCAAACTAAGGACTGGGAGACGCTCCACTCATATTTAACTGAGGTATCGATGACGTCACCAGAAGACTCGTCTATCGTCTCGCTCTACAAATCATCAACGGGTCCAAGACAGGGCGATAGTCAGGGCAGCAGTCCTTCGTAGCCGTTGGGAAGCGGGGAACCTCGCAGCAAAGACTTTCGGACCACGACGACATACAGGGGTCGATGAAGTGGTTGGCCTTCCTCCAGAATTTCACACGAAGCTCCTCACGAACCTCAGGCTTGGACCGGTACCGCTGAAATCGCCCCACGTTGGGCGCCAAATGAAGTACCGGGTTATTTAGAACCCAGCGGTGCCAGGGGACACACCCGAAGACTCCGGATTCTCCTGTCTCAGACTACAGAAACACAGAAACTTCTTGGTGACGTCAAGGATCAAATTTATTGGCTGCAGCCAGTAACAGGTATCCTAGAAGTACAACACGGTGTATGTTCTCAGGAGACTGCTCAATCTTACAAAGCCAGTCGTCCCTTTTTATACAAAATATTATGCTTCAGGCAAACATTCCTTATTTTACAGTTGACCATTCACATATTTTCACGACAAAGAAAAAGCTGAATCATGATGACAAGCCCATATTTCAGTTTGTCCAGCCCACAATCAATTACCCGGCAAGGCCCACACTTTTCATCAGATATTGGACGGACCCCTAATAAAAACGGGCACCTCCTCATCGTAAAGCAGGCCATAAAGAAGGAAACAGAGACAGGTGTGTGTAAGATTAGACATAGTTGTGTGCAATGAAGGGTTTATGGTATGCTGTGCCTTGATCCTAATCTCGATCGGCCACTGGGAAAGGAACTGGCCGAACAGGTTTGGCTTCAGGCAATGGAGTCAACTTGCCCAGGTCACACAGAAGTCAGCTAAAGGTGTACGTGTCCAGAAAGATTCATTCGGCCATAGTCATCGGCCTATGTGAGGGCAACCACAAAATGGCTGCCGCACTCAAAATGGAACCCGAGGGTTCAGAACAAAATCTCTAGTTTCATATTGATGTCGTCACTTGAATACGATGAAAATACTCGTATATAGTATACTCGTCATTCTCGGTCTGCTGATACCAAAATCGGCATGATACGACGATGTTTATGACACGGGTCCAGAATTTCAGTACCACACCGTGGGACTTGAATCTTGTCTTGACCTTTCTGATGTGCGCTTCTTTCGAGCCCCTTCATAACTGTCCCTTACGTCTTCTCACTCGCAAGGCGGCTTTCCTGGTTGCTATCACCTCTGCTAGAAGGGTGAGTGAGCTCCAGGCTCTCTCTTCTAAACCTCCTTTCCTCTCTGTTCATCCGGACAAGGTGGTTTTAAGGACCCATCCTTTTTTCCTGCCAAAGGTTGTCACGCCCTTCCACATCAGGCAGACCATCACTCTGCCCACCTTTTTTTTCCGCCTCCTCATCCCTCAAGGGAGGAGGAGAGGCTCCAACGACTGGCCCAGAAACGGGCGCTTGCATTCTATCTGCAGCGTACACAACAGTTCCGGGTAGATGACCAGCTCTTTGTTGGATACGTGGGTGCCAAAAAAGGTCGGACCGCGCACAAGCGGACCATCTCCCAGTGCGTCGTTTTGTGCATCAAAGCATGTTACTCCTTGGCTAAGAAGGAGCCTCCTGTGGGGCTGCGTGCCCATTCCACCAGGGCAATGGCAGCCACTACTGCCTTGGGACGCGGCGTTCCATAGCAGGACATTTGTCAGGCAGCTATGTGGGCCTCGCTGCACACGTTTACCAAGCACTACTGCCTTGACAGTCAAGTCCGGAGGGACGGCTTCTTTAGCCATTCTGTGCTCCGTGACTTTCTCGTGTGATCTTGTTTGCAGACCCACCACCGGGGTTGATATTGCTGGGGTATGTATTCTAAGGTAAGGAATCTATCACTGACGTGTCTCTTTTAGATGCACAAGTTACTACTTGTGTAACAATATATCTGTAAGAGACATTAGTTAGTGATAGATTCCTTACCGCCCCTCCCACCGTCCCCGTTCTGTGAACTGATTACTAGGGTTAAGGTCATCCCTTTTAGGGCCCTAGTTTTATGCACCAATGGTCAGTATCTTGCATGGCTCTGCGTTCCTGGCGTGGAAAGTAGTGTACAGAACTGATGTCCTTGTGCATGGGTGGCGCCTAAGTACTCTTGTGACATCATCTCGGCGCTTACGACCCCAGTGACGGACGCAGAGCTGTAGGATGCCACCTACTGAGGCGCAGGGGTACTGCTAAGCAAAACTTTCCGGATCCAGTCTGACGCCTGGGGATATTCTAAGGTAAGGAATCTATCACTAACTAATGTCTCTTAAAGATATATTGTTACACAAGTAGTAACTTGTGCTTTGCGTCCATGATTTTCAAACGTAGGAGGACATCCTGCATAGAGCCCGGGAATCGCAGCCAGTTCAGTTAAGGGGTCACGCTCCTACACTATCCAGACCTGTCAAGGATCACCCTCCAGAAGCATCATGGTTTCTGCCCACCACTGATCACCTATGCAAAGCAGGCATAGAGTACTCCTGTGGTCACCCCTTTAAAATTATTTTTCACCTCAATGGCACGCAACACCAACTTAGATCCTTCGAGGAGGCCTCAAGAGCGGGTGGCGGCACTGCAGGGGTGCCACTTCTAGAGCGAAACCAGATTCGGAGACCATGGCGAAAGAAAGACCATCAATACTCCAACCACTCTCAGGGGACAACACCTTACCAAGGACTCACAACGCCGATGGCAGCACTAGGCGGGGAGGGGGGGGCAAGACATGGGATCGGAGAGGTCCCCCATCCAAGACGGTACCCTTCTCTCTGCCCTATTTCTTCTGAGTCTGGATCTTCTAATGAGGCTACTATACAACCTAGCCTGTACACATCTGGCCAACGTTCCACAAATGTTGTTCGCATTGACAGACTTTTGTCAGTTAATTGCTACATTTCTTTACTTGTTGTTCTTAATAAAACCTGGGGTTTCTTTTCTTTTGTTCTCCTCTGCACCCATTGGGTCTAGTGCTTCTCTACAGAGGCGCTCCAGTAATTCAGATTTGCTCTGTCTCTCTGAATCCTCTATAGAGCCTAGGAACCTGGCACACCACAACTATTTATGTCCCTGAAGCCTGACCCGAGAGTTATGAATACTCTGTCTTAATATCTTAGGTCTAAACCCTGTAGAGCGGGTGGCAGTGCTGTCCCTTCTAGAGCAGCCCAGCGGGGACATGTGCCTGCTACAGGACATCCACTTGCTATCCAATGACACCCACTTGCTATCCAATGACACCTCCCGCATGCAGTCCTGCTGGTTTCCCCGTCTTCGGGACCCTGAAAGATCGGGGTAGCTATCCTCCTCTTGCAGAAATGTAATGGCAAAATACTATCCTCAATTTCTGAAATTTTGGGCTGCCTGCTTGTCATTAGAATACAATGGGACACCTTTTGCTTCACCCTAGCCTACATCTATGGCCCGAATGAGCTTCAAGAACCCTTTATACGTGGCTCTCTGGCATCAGCCCTGACGCTGCCATACTGGTTAGGGAGGGACTTAAACTTAGTGCTGGGTCCTATGCTCGACTGCTCCAGTCACAGAAAGAATATTTTCAGCTGACGGTCTGCAATGGTTGGCAAATGGGGCACTATGTGACATTTGGCGTTACATTCACCCTGCCTCCAGAGATTATACCTTTTATTCAATGGTACATAAATCATATGCCCACGTTGACCACTTCCTTACGTCCTCCGCCCAAGTAGCTCACGCCAAAGAGGCGAGTATAGAACCTTGATCCCTTTCAGACCTCGCCCCATTCTCAGTGATTCTCTGACTTGTCACCCAGCCTTGCGCGTCAGCCTGGTTACTTAGAGATGCGTTGCTACAATCCCCTCCCACAGTTAACTCTGTGCGTACTGCTCTGGTGGACTATCTCTGCATCAACAACACTTGGGAGACCACATTATTGTCGGTCTGTGAGGCTCTAAAGCTTGTTGTGAGGAGCAAATTTATCGCCATATTGGTAGCCGAGAACGGGATCCATCGGGAGAAATACCAGCAACTAGAACAGCCTGTCTCAGAGTTTGAACCGCTCCATAAGTGCTTGGGCACCCCCAGGGTTTCACAAGAACTAGAGAAACAAGCATTTGCAATGCAATAGGTGTCGCATTAGGAAAGTTTGAGCTATTGGTATTGTAAATGACAAATTTCGTATTTATGTTTTGTTTTTGAAAATAGCTAAATTAATAGCTTTGACATTTACAATCCCAATAGTTATAACTTTCGCAAATGTGACCCCTATAGCATTTGTAATGCTATATGTGTTGTATTTACGTGACTTACATGTATTGATATTACAAATACCAATGGCTTTTAATTTTTTTTCAATAATTAATACTTAAATAAAAGTTATTGTAATTTATAATGGCAATAGCTTAACGTTTTGTAAATAACTTTTGTGAAGATTATGTTCAGTGTATTTTATTGTGACGAAAATCCAAGAACAGAAGTGAAATATTAACATCTTTTGTTACATTTGTAATAAAGCTTGAAACATTGAGAGAACATATTTGAAACAGGTGTTGTTGAATGGTTGCACAGATTGATACTGTGGTGGCGCTGAGTGTGTTGTGATGGCGAACGAGTGATGCTGTGGCGTTCAGTGATGCTGTGGCAGCGCATAGTGATGCTGTGGTGCCCCTGAGTGATGCTGTTGTGGTGCGGAGTGATGCTGTATGCTATGCTATGTTTTGTTTTGCTATCCTATGTTTTGTTTTGTTATGCTATGCTATGTTTTGCTATCCTATGCTTGGATTTGTTATGCTATGCTATGTTTTGTTATGCTATGTTTTGTTTTGTTATGCTTGGTTATTCTATGATATATTTTTGTTATGCTATGCTATGTTTTGTTGTGTTTTATTATGCTATGCTCTGTTTTGTTGTGTTTGGTATGCTATGTTTTGCTATGCTATTATGTTTTGTTTTGCTATGCTGTTTTGTTGTGTTTTGTTAAGCTATGCTATGTTTTGATGAGTTTTGCTATGTTTTGTTATGCTATGTGTTGTTGTGTTTTGCTCTCCTATGCTTTATTTTGTTATGCTGTTTTGTTGTTTTGCTATGCTATGCTTTGTTATGCTATGCTATGTTTTGTTATGTTTTGTTATGCTTTGTTATGCTATGTTTTATGCTAAGCTTTGTTATGCTATATTGTGTTTTGTTATGCTATGTTTTGTTGTGTTTTGTTATGCTATGCTATGTTATGTTTTGCTCTGCTGTGCAATGCTATGTTTTGTGTTTTGCTAGAGGGGGTGTGGAGGTGAGGGTCAGGGTGAGGGGGTGTGTGAGGGTGAGGGAGGGTGAGGGGATGTGAGGGGGTGTGAGGGTGGGTGAGAGGTTGGGTGAGGGTGTGTGTGTGTGAGGGTGAGGGGGTGTGAGGGTGTGAGTGGGTGAGGGAGGAAGCGAGAGGCATAGATAAAATATGGCGCTATGGTAGGGAGGCTGAGAGGGACAGGGAGGTAAGAAAATGGACAGAGAGAGGGATGTCATTCATAGCACAATCTAACCGACCCGTGTCCCAGTATAATCCATCGCCAAGTGCGAAGCTTCGGAAGGGGTCTTCAGTCGATTATGGTGAGATGCCTGTCGGATTTCACCTGGGATTTGTGCATGCGCAAAGCTACAAAAACACACACGCATCTCTGTTTTGAAAGTCCCAAAAAAAGTTGTTTATTTTACAAGATCTTGTGTTTCTCTCGCCCAGCACTCCTGCCAATCCGCATTCCTTCCCTTTCCGCTCTCCCTTAAGCCTCTCTTTGCGCCCTGCTGGTCGCATTATATATGTTAACATTATATGGCAGCATGATTGTTGGGAACTCTGAAGCTGACTCCCATCATGAAACAATAGACTTGGCTATTGTTGTGTAATTGCATTTATATAGTGCCTACTGTCCTGAGGGGGCGTAGAAGCACTTTAAGGAGAGTAGAACGCTACAGGAAACCAAGGTAAGTATTTTTTTGATAGTGATTTTAGTGTGTCCTCAGAAGAAAGCCTTAGTTACATTACCCAGTTTTGTGGTGGTATCACGTCGAGCTGAAAGTATAGCTAGCGGGGGTGGGAGATGTTCTCTCATTTTAAAATTATTGGTGGGGTGTAGATGGTTTTAACCTTAGGGTCTCAGCCCAATACGATGCCCCCTTGAACCGTACGGGTTCAAACACAACCAAAAACTGACTTGTGGAAGCGTCAAAAACAGCGCTATGGGGGGGGGGGGACACACATTGCAGTAAGCTCTTTACTTGTTCACTTAACAAATATAGAGATGGAGAGAACGCGGCTGGAGGTGTGGAGGGGCACAGAGAGGGAGGGAGGAGGAATACACTGATGAGAGAGCGGCAGGGAGAGAGGCCAGGGATTGATAGGGCCTGGTGGGGAGGAAGAGCAACAGACTGGGGGTGAAAGGGACAGATGCAAAGGGAGAAATAATAAAGAGTCGGGAGTATACAGATAGAGAAACCTAAGGGGAGAGACCGAGGCGAGGGACCAGGAATATAGACATGAGAGAAAGTTTAAGAGCTCTTACAGAGGAGGAAAAGAGACAAAGGCCCTGCGAAAGCACATCAAGAGGAAGAAGAGACAGTAAAAATGAGAACAGACAAATTGACGGAAGGTAGAGAAAACAAGCCCTCGGCATTGCTGTGGCGGAGGAGGGGGAGGCGGGGGAGCGTTAGCCTTTGAAGTCGGAAGCGTCAAAAACAGCGCTATGGGGGGGACACATTGCAGTAAGCACGGAGAGACTGGGAGCAAATGGGAGCGAGGCATTGCGCAGAGGGGGGCGGGGGAGAGCATTCTTTTGAAGTGTGAAGCTCTCGGCATTGCTGTGGCGGGTCTGATGCAATGATGCGAGGCGGCTCGGGGAGCAAATGGCAAGCACGGGCACATGCACTGTGCGCTATCCGCCTGCCAAAGCCCTCTTGGTAAGCTTTCCGGTTGCACCTCTATATGTCTCGACATCTGCAATGCGCAAGCGCATTGGCAGAGGTCGAGACCTAAAAACGGCTCATTTTCAGACACCTAGACGTAGACAGGGTGGACTACGCCCTTCTGTGCCTCAAGCATAAATTTTAACTGAGTAGCGCTCGCTGTGGGCACATGTTCTCTCATCGGCTCCCCAGTAAAATTCACTCCGGCTCCGTGAAGCCGATTTGCATGGTTCAAGGGTTTAGAGATTGCCTCTGCTTTCAAGAATTTTATTGGTACTTCTCCGCTGCCTGCTCCAGAGGCGACCCCTCGCATTATCTCCAAGGGTTTCTTTTGATACGATTGCCGCCAGTAATAGTGTCCCTGCTAGATCAATCCATATGAATACGTGAAGTGATTGCGGTGATAGCCTGCCTCCACCGCTCAAAAGCGCCAGGCCTGGATGGATTCACTTACCAATTTTACAAAATCTTCTGTCAGAAGTTGGTACCTCATTTAACTCTGCTTTTTAACTCATTTCTCAACTAGAGCTCCCTGAAGGACTCGATGCTAGAGGCTTCTAATTTATTAATACTCGAGCTGTCTAAAGAACCTGGGGACTGCGGATCGTCAGTTCCATTTCCTGCCTTAACATAGATGCCAAACTTTTCTCTGGGATCTTAGCCTCCCGCCGGAACCCACTTATGCTGTACCGATCTGGGTTCATTCCTTTAAGGCAATATAGTGACAACACTAAACGACTCTGGCATTTCATTGACATAACCCAACAATCACAAAAAGAGGCCCTAATTCTTTCATTTGATGCAGAGAAAGCATTTGCCCGCGTTCATTGGCCATACCTGCTTGAGACCTTCCCCAATTTGGTTTTAAAAAACAATGCATCCCATGGGTACGTTTAATCTATAGAGCTCCCCGGGCCTTTGTCTGCGTCAATGCAATTTTATCCTCAACGTTCCCCCTAGCACACAGGACCTGACGGGGATGTCTATTGCACAGAGATTTAGGGACAACTTGCAGGTCACCAGCATTCAATCTCCAAAAATCCCAGATTTTAAACCTATCAGTCACCCCTCCTCATGAGTCCCTCTTGCACTTGTGATTCCCCTTCGTCTGGGCAGAGGAGACCATCCCTTATTTAGGCATATAGTTCGCTTTCACGCTCCTGAAGACCCTGGCTGTGAATTACAATGCTCTCCTCTCCCAGACGAACAAGACATTATCCTTGTAGAGCCGACTACGTCTGTCCTGGACTAGCCGTATTGCTGCAGTTAAAATGACAGTGCTCCCGCGCATACTCTGTCTTCCAAACCATCCTTCTAACCCCCTTCTCCTGCAGTGCTACGCCCATTACAAATATCGATCCATTTGGAACGCCAAGAAGCTGCGCCTCCAACATAAGCAACTGAGGGGATAGAGGCTTGGGGCTGCCTCTGATCGCGATCTACTTCCATGCCACACAACTTCGCTACATCATAGAGTGGAACCACCCCCCTCAGAAAAATATTGGTCCTTTATGGACCAGATGGTCACTGGCTCTAATATCATGCGAGAGGGGCTGTACTCCTCGCCAGTGACCGCTATGATGATGAAGAAAGTGTGGGATTCAATAGCCCTCAAACATGGACTGATGACGTTTCCCTTCCCAATAATGTCTACTATAACAACCTTGACTTCCCTCCAGGGTATAACTTGGAAGTTTTTAATTGATGGCGCGAAGGGAGCTGTAAACAAAAGCGCTTGCTTTTTGACCCTACCAGGATTATATCATTCCTCATTTAATTGATGGCGCGAAGGGAGCTGTAAACCAGAGCGCTTGCTTTTTGACCTTACCAGGATTATATCATTCAACCAACTCAGGCAGGATTACTCCCTTCTTATGACACACGTTCCCTAACTTAACGCTGAGACATTGGTGACTTCCTAGTGATACAAAACTGGTTCCTTCCATCCCCTTACCAGCTTCGGGAAATGGATGCTTTGTATAGATAACGACAAGCATCTCATTACTGAACTTTATGCCTTGCTCTCTGAGGGGGCTCTGCTTCTAAATCTATGGATCAAATAGGCTAAATAGTCTGTGAAGAGGAATTGGGGCGACCTTTGCTCCCAAAGAATGAAATATCATTTACAGGGTGCACCACACTACACACAATATAGCCAGTATGGAGTCTGCCTATAAGGTAGTGTCCTAGTGGTATCTCACACTTGCACGTATAAATGGATGGAATGAGGGGTGGTCAGAGGAGCGCTGGCAAGAATGCAGGCAGACAGGCTCTCTTCTTTACTCTTGTGGCATTGTCCCAAATTTGTTAGATTTTGGGAGCAGGTCCTGAATGATATTGATGTGGCATTCAATACCTCTATACACAGATTCCATGCCTATAATGTTCTAGAGCTATCCAACCCCAGATCGTTCCTTTATGATCGAACCGTGGCAGACTTCAGCACTAAGGACTGGACGCCAAGTAATCCTTTCGTTTTGGGGGGAGAGAGAAAATCCCAGAACACGTCTCACAGCTGCACAAATTGTGGTTTATACTGGGGATGGAACGTATGTCATTCACTGTAGAGGATAGAGATGCCTCCTACCCAGACTTGTGGGACCCCTTTATTCGAATTCTTTGATCAGAACTCAGAGAAGTGACCTGCCTGATATATCTGCAGATATTACATCTGATTCCGCCAGGAAGTTACGGGAGCTTTTTAGAATCCCCCAACTGGCACCGTCTGCACACACTTTGCCTCTGAGAACAGACCCTGGACATATGTAGTGTAGTTGAGTAAACCTGGTTCTGAGGAGCTGGGGGTAGGTGGAGGGGAGTGTTGTATTGGTTATTCTTCCTCTCATTTTTCTAATGTTTAAAACTGCCTGTTTATGGCTGACAGGCTTTGGATTGTAGGTATTTAGTTGTGTACCATCTTTCATATGTTTCAAAAGCTGTGTTGTTGACATTGCGGGCTCTCATAAATAGAACTGTTACATAAAGGCCAAAAAGAAAACTCTATAGAACATCATGCACTACTGGACCAGGGTAAGTTGATGTAAAGTTTGGGACCTCTTACAGTTTCTCCTCTTAACAGGCAAAGTATTTACCCTAGGAAGTAGTTCGAAAAGAGTTAAAAATGGTCTCTGGATACCAAAGCTGTTTTGCATTTGGCTCCCTTGATGCTGGTTAGCTGTCACTACAATAAGTGCTGAACAACCATTTGGACAGCAAGAAAGATCTTGCTATGCCTCTTCCCTTGCACTGAAGATAGAGCGGGGAGGAAAATTGTCACTGAAGCCGTAGTAACACTCTTCTGATGAGTCCTTTTTGGCCAATTGGAAACAGGCAATTTCTTATGTCAGAGTAACAGGATGTGGGATGCTACTAGCAGATAGGACGTTTTACTCTGTGGAGAAATTGTGTCAAATGAGCAAGATGTTGATCAGGATAGCAGATGAAAGGTAAACTGATCATGCACCGATGCATTCATCATCTTAAAGCATCAGTGAGAATACTTGTCAAGATCCATGAACTGCTGCAGGATGCTGTCCTGCCACTGCATTTACTGTGGGGTTTGCCCAGAAATGTTCCTGGAGCTGGAAAGTAGTTTTAGGTGTTGCTTATCAGAGCAGACTGTCTGTTTGTGGAAGACCTATTGTGGGCTTACCAAAAGCTTTCAGTGGACTGACAGCCGGCCATTACTTGCTATTTGTTTGCTTTGTTGCATTCATCTGCATGCTTTCTTATTTGATGGCTGAACTTCCTATTCTTGTGTTTGTCCCTCTACAAGAGCACAGCCTCGTTCCCCATCCTTTTGATTGGCTGATTCTTTATCTGCCTTCTATTCACTTTTAGAGAACAACTTTTTTGCTATATCTTCGACTTCAATACCTTTTCATTGGATCTCCATGAACCTGAAACGATGACAGCAGAAAAAACGTGTCACCAGCAAATCAAAGACCTTTTCATCTTTCTTAAACAAACATACCTGGTATCACCTTGGATAGAACTTTGGGTAATCACAGGGATACTTTTCTTTCTTTTCTGGATAGGCTTCATAACTATTTTTTGCATGCTTATTAATGGACCTTATCTTAGACAAAGCTCTGCAGCATCAAAAGTAATTATGATTCTGAAACCTCACCTTTCATCACATCGTGAACAAAGAGTCTTGTCATCCGTGAACATTACAGCAGGTCCTATACCAGATGGTACAGTGTGAGACAAGGTTGATTACGATATATTTGGTCCGACCAAACTTTTAAAAATGCCACATTTATTTAAAATATCTTTAAATGATATCATTACCTCCAGTACATTCTCCGATGATTGGGTTTATGAATCTGTAAATAATATGTTGTCTGATTTAGAACAATCTGCTGCCTTTTCTAATAATGAAATGTTGGAAGACACATCAGATTTCAACACAACGCATTGCTATCAACATTATGGCCATCATTTTTTGCACAAACTGGTGATATGTGAAAAGATTTCTGGGATTAGCAATGGGAACATTGCCCAACACCACCGAAAAGCAGTTCAAAAACATTTGCCCAGAAATGTTCATATTTTTCAGGGTTTAACATGTCTGATCTGTAGTGTAGTTCCTATATTACCCATACAGGACCGGCACATTTAGATAACATACACTGTAGGATTGGTGGTAGACTAACTCTGAGCACCCCCACAGAGTATGTTCACCTGCTTGCATTAGCTAGCTCACAGTGCCACTGGAATCTCCTCTTATCGGGGAGAGAATAGTTTCTGGCAACCTCAGAACATGACAACCCTGATCATCCAGGACCGTGAAATCCATGTACTATCTTTCGCTCAGGCACTTATGCTCAATAATTTCTCTCAGAGAGTTACACAGAAGAAACAGTTGGGCGTGTTACAATAAGTATTCAGTGCACAGTTCTTCTAGTGTAAAATATATGTGTTGCGACAACCATTAGACAGTAGCAGAGATATATGATCAGCAGCACAGTGAATATAAAAGGATAGTACAGTTCTACAATTATGCAAAAGTCATAAACAAATACATGGATATAAAATGCATGATAAAAGAAAACGTGCATACTCCTATGATGCCTATCTAGATGTACTGAAGTGTACATAGCATGTGAGTAGGTGTGTAGCCAAGAATCCCTCTAGGTTTAGTCTAACCCCATTATCTGAAGCAAGACCGTGTAGGACCCCATCCTGGTCTCGAGTTTGACAGCCCGCAAGGGATGTTTAGACCGTCAGCTGGAGCGTCTGCTTGCAGGAGCCTCAGTGTCTCTGGTCAGTGTGTCAGCCTGGAAGTCTCTGTTCCCTCTAACGAACACTAGCAAAAGGTGCTGTATTTATACAGAAATATCTAAGGTTCCTTTGTCCCTTGTTTCTTGTATTAGCCATTGTTGGGTATGAGGTTGGCGTATGGGATGAACCATGTACGTAGATATGGGGAGGAAGGTGGTTTAGCCCCAGCCTGGTTTCCAAGAACCCTTATGAATATTCATTCATACTGTCAATCTAAAGATTGAGTTATAGAACGCCATTGTTCAGGGAAACCCTCCTTCTGTGCCCAGGACTAGAACTAAGTAAAGGTTCAATCATAAAAGGGTTGTTACTGTGTAGTGTAGGGGAGGTGATGCAGGTGAAAGGGTATGATGTTACCAGGGCCTATATTAGGGTACCTATATGAAACAAAACAGACTCATATTATGCGGTTGCACCGACATCAGCACATAATGACATGACTCATTCCTCAGCAGATTATGTTTCTGAATGATACTATGTAACAAACTACCGGTCTTGGAATAGCCAAGAATAAGGATTTGAACGCACCCCGGATTCCAACACCATCACATACTTAGGGTAACCTTGCATCACAAGAAGGGATTATGCTGGATGACCTCATGCCATTCAATAGATTAGAACCCAATTGGAAGGGATGGTTGGTTTGTCCAATAGACATAGACAACCAAAGGGTTCAGTATCCCCAGGCCAGATCCACACTAAGTACAGAGAGAACATCCAGGGGTAGTGACTTCATACTGTGTTCGGAAGTTATGCCTAGATTGGCTAAAAACCTCCACACTTACACAGGTGAAATAACACTCATCCTTACTTACAGAGGATGTGGACCTACAGGATTTTTAATTGGGTCCCAGAAAGCCACTTGAAAAACATTTCTATTATGCTGTCTATAACGAAATCTGGAAAATCTCCCAACAAGAAGCAGCAGAGAGGTTACAAGAAATAGATCGGATTAACTTCGAGAAAGCTGTAGCCGTAGTTGACAATGGTATGACTATGTTACCTTCCAGGATATATTCACTGGGCAACGTTATTTCTTCTGTTATTGATGTACTAGAACAATATTTGTCCATACTGCAGCACGGGCAATCACAATTGCATTCTTTTATGTTGTTGAGCTGGACGCTGCAATCTTTGCGCGCAGGCTATGTGCCCTGGCGTTTTATCAACAGCATGTCTCTGTTTTCTGCATGCAATCTGACAGAAAAACAGACAAAAATGGCACAAAGGGGAGCAAAATATCCAATGCTGCGTATTGAAAAACTGGACAGATTAGCTTATACTGTGGCAGATTCACTGTCCACAGAATGGTTAATCCATGGCCATATAACTCTACCCGTCACAACTTTCCAATTTCAGTATTGCCCAGAACAAAAGCAGGCAGGCAGGCAGATATATGAAGAAATGGGTAGGGAATTCATCAAGAAATCTTGGGAATTACCGTACAGATTTTGATGCAGGAATGGGGATCTAGAGGTGTTTATAAGTGGTACAAACTGTGAGAACTCTTTGAATGGATCTCTCGTATGTCAGGATATAATGCTGCACGGGCCTGTAATGGTTCAGTAGCTAACTTATCCTGTCACTTGATGGCTGCCCTGGCAGCCGTGATTACTCCAGTGTTCAGGCTACTTTCAATGGGAGTTAGTTGATGCTGAACGATCAAGGTTGTTGTGGGATGCTTCCGGGCATTGCATATCTGATCACTGTGCGCTCCAGGATTACTTGCTGTATGCAAGTATTGTTTCCACCAACACATGCAGTCAAGGAGGCGGCATTATGGCCTTCACTAAATGTTTCTTTTTGATAATCAACTTTATTGACTTTTAAAAACAGGAACATAGAAATTCATTGGTAGCAATTCCAGCATTATATTCAAAGAGATTACATCACACACGATCGACAAAGAGTATAGTTGGCTCAGCAGGATTGGATGTGACATTCCCAAAACAAAGTACACAGACAAGATCACCATTTGCCCCACACTTTATTGAATAGTTCAGGGCACCCCCTAACTTCGAAGAGGGGGTCTTCCTGCGCTCCACACCAATCCACCCCCCTCCTCCATGTCCGCACGGTGGGCGCCTTAGCCTGAGACCAAAGTGCAGCTATATCTCTTTTCGCCACCGCCGTCCCCAAGAAACGCTTATCTGCCCTAGAGCCACCAAATGTAGTTGAGCTTATATAGCGCACAGCTACCCACAGTGGGTTTCCCGGCGCTTGCTTAGGGAACCCTTCCTGGTATTCCCCTGTGAGATAGCAGGGTATCCACAAGGTGAAAGTCAGGCATCCCGCCTCGAGGGGCCGTTGTGGAGATTAAGCAAGCTATTGCCCAGAGTCGCAGAGTGTGAACCCGTGAGTCGAGGAGGCACCGGGGCGAGAATTATCGAGTCCGTGGAATTTTTAGCCCAAGACCCCGCCGAGGCGGGGAATTGAACCCTGGTCCAGGACCGATCTCAGCTTCCGGGTCTGCTGCCTCTAACCCCTGAGCCACACTTCTCCAAGGCCATCAAACACTCCCAGCAGCAGGCACTTCGGGTCATGGGGAACCTCCCAACCTAGGACTTATGTTAGGTCGCGTTCCACCCCTCTCCAGAACGCCGCCAAGGCCGAACACTGCCATACCAAGTGGTAGAGAAATCTGCTGGGGCAGACTTGCAGCACGTGCATGCCAGGGAGGGTCGCATACGGGCCCGAAAAAGGCACGCCGGAGTGAGGTATGCTGCATGGAGGTAGTAAAGTTGGACGAGGCGTAGCTTGGCGGATGTTGTCACAGAACACAGAAGGTCCGATTCTGCAGCAGCATGGTTGAGGGTTCTTCCCCAATCCTCAGACTGCACACATGGGGTTTGAGGGGTGCCAGTTTGAAACTTTCAGCTTACTGCCAGAGGTAGCTGATGTTATCTTTGATACCTCGAAACCAAACACTGCCTATGCTGGTCACTGGGATAGGTTTGTCTCATGGTGCAGACGTAAACCCCTTTGAGACAAGCCAACGTGAAATTCTGCACTTTTCATGGCTTAGAGGCTTGTTCTGTGAATGAACACTTAGCTGCATTGTGTGCTATTTATGCATCCCTGGTACACATCCCCCTAGTCTCTTGCTTCTTGAAAGACTTGCTGGATATGTTAACTGCCCCTCCCCCCATGTTCTTTGCCTTTTCACAGTGGGACTTGAACCTGGTTCATATTTTTCTTATGGTAACACAATTGGAATGGATATACAGTTTTTACATTCAACCTTGACCCGCAAGGTTCCTTTTGTGGTAGAGATGACTTTGCTTTGTGGGGTAACAGTTGTAGCCCCTGTCAGTCCAGACTCGGTTTTCTGTCCAAATAAGAAGCATTTTAGTACTTTTCTTCCAAAGGCAGTGTCTGCCTTCCACAAGAGCCAGTCTATCACTAATACATATTTGTTTTCGATGCTTCATCCTTCCAAAGAAGAGCAGCAGCTGCACAGGCTGGGGCAAAGACGAGGAGAATCGTGATTAAGATGACTATTTCTCATCTGGTCACTCTTTGCATTAAGATTAAGGCTCCCTGTTTACCGTTTTTATTGACTTTCACAGATAAATACTGACAGAAAACCATTAATTTTCCTGACTGTATTAATTTTTAAATGTGGATAAAAACGGAAATTGGGTTGTTTTTGAGTGATTCTAAATCCTGTCAATCATGACAGCCTGGCGAATAGCTGTGCATATTGACAGGCAAGAGGACTAAAAAAATAATAGGGATTTGGGTATTATTTGGGTAAAGAGCCTTAAACAGCAGTAAATTTGCACTACCTTGATACTAAAATGTACATATTTTCTTACAAGTGTATATTTTACCATCTGAGTGTGTATGTATCATTGAAACCTGTCTGGCGTTCAGGCACGAGTGCACATTAACTGGTTAAATAAATGCAGAAATATACAAATTTCAGCTTCATTTTTTCACAAAACCTAAAATAGATATCGATAAATACAGGTACAATTATCAAAAAATAAATATGGATAAATACAGACGGAAATGGCAAAAATATAAATACCATAAAACCGGGAGCCGTAATTAGGATCTACTACGCCTTAGAACATACAGTGCAAGTTGACAGTGCTGTACACATTACTACACAGTTACATATCTGAAGCAGCCAGAAGAGACAAACATTATACAGTATTCCCAAGTGGGACCATCTGCCAACCCAAGTGAAATCAAAGCAGTCTGTGCTTGTAACCAAGGCTACAAGTCCGTCCTTACACAAGGAAACCACATTGCACACTTGGTCATCAGAAATTGTCAAGAGTTAAAAGTGGCCCTTCGGATGATGGATAAACCGAACATGCAATTTGTGGTCAGTCACTAGCTACATGGACTTAATGTACGCCACAGTCTGTGAATGTAGCAGACATGATCGTTGGCCTTTTCCTGCACTTGTACTGATTGTTTATTCAAGATCTTATCCGAGTCCGATTAATTACCTGTCTCCCCTTTCCTCTCCCCTCTCCCTTCCTTTCCATTTTCATCTATGTCCACTGTAACCTGTTTGTTTGATAAAATACAAATAAAGATATTTTTAAAAAAAATCTGAAAATTGCCATTAGTATTAACCCTGCACACAATCAGCCCTCTGTCTCAGAGCTCGAATCACTGTCATCCTGGAACATACCCAGCAATTGAACCCAAAACATAATGGCATCAGCTGCCCCTTCATCAGTACGAGACACTCTCATGTGATGTTCTTCTGCCACTTCCCATTCCATGAGATCTTGCAACCAATAGTCCGGCAGGGGAAGCCTCAAGCCCATCCAAGCAATGGCCACTTGCCTCTTCGCCAATAATAGGGCCAACTGGGCAAGTCTGTAAGAGATTGTACGTCCCTTAGAGTGCACCACCACTCCCAACAAGCAGGCTAGCGGTGTCAATGGTATTCTAATCCTGGTGGCCGTCTCTATGTGTGATACTACTTGTCCCCAATAATCCTGGACCATGTTGCATTCCCACTCTAAGGGTTTGAAAGTGGCCCCAATCTCACAACAGTGCCCACACTTCACCCCTTTAGTGAGATCAATTGTATTCAGACTACATGGAGTGACATGGGTACGGTGCAGAAAATTAAAATGCGGTAGCTTGAATCTGTTATTACAGGACAGAGTACGCACAAGGCCAGACACACTCACCCAATCCGAATCTGAGATGGGGATTCCCAAATCTCTCTCCAAGGCCCCACGTGCTGGAAATTGTCAAGGTTGCATGTCAATCTTAGAGGCTTGTAAAAGAAGTAAATTAAGTGGCGTCCCTCTCCCCACTCGATAAGCCCATCAAGCAACTGCGCCGCTGGGAAATCCGTTTAGAGCTCCTTCTCTCTCCAATTTAGCATAATGTAAGAAGTGGGCTGGTCTAACCCCAAAAGAGTCCTGAGCATCCTGATAACCAATGAAGGTATCTCTGGGGTATATATCACTCGCTACCAGACTCTACCACCCCCCCTAGACATGGCTGTATCGATATTCCTAAAGAGAGCCAGATCCCACAATCCTAACACTGTGCTGAAGGGGGCCCTCCGGATAACATTGTGGACTACCTTCTCGCAAAGTTCTGCCATGAGTTTAATTAGATATGGAACTGGATTTTCTGACCTGCCTCCTCCCTTCAACAACTGAGGCAAAGTTTTGCCTCCGAACTCTGTCCCCAGGAGCCGCTTCTCCCAATTCTCAGACTCTGAGGGCCATCTATCGGCATGCTGCAGGTGTGCAGCATAAAAGTAGAACTGTATATCTGGGACTGCTAATCCCTCATCCTCCAAGTACTTCTTGAACATTGCCAGAGCCACTCTGCTGCACTTCCCTAGTCATAAGGGATTTATCAACATGCTATCCAGCCTATGGAAGAACCGGTCATGCAGCGGGAACAGAGAGTTCTGAACATGGTACAGGCAGCGCGGAAGGAAAACCATGTTAGCCACAGGCCCCCATCCCATCACTGAGAGTATGCCTATTTCAGAATGTAATGGAATTCTCTAGACCCTATCCACATTTTGCATTGATGCTGGGCCTCAGTGTGCATAACCCAAATCTCCAGGTACCAAATCCCCTCCAATTCCCACTGGAGACCCACATCCGGCAGTTGGTCCAACTGCTTCCCAATTAAGCCTCCTAAGAGGAATAAGAGTGACTTGGGGACATTGATCCTAAGACCCAAGACCTCATTAAAGAAACCCATTAACTGCATCAGGATTGGAACAGACTCCACTGGTGTTCTCATGTACACAAGTACTAATCCACATATAGGGAAATAACTTGGGTAGAGTCCCCCACTTTGATCCTCCAGGGTTCTAGCTCCGTATGTAGCAACAGCACAAGGGGTTTGATTGCTAATGCAAATAAAAGGGGCAAGAGAAGGCACCCCTGATGAGTACCCCTCCCCACCGGCCAGGTTTCAGAAAGCTCACCATGCACCCTCATATGTATCGAAGGTTCAGTGTGCAGAACTGGTATCCAGGCGTAGAAATTAGGGCCAAACCCCATGCCCCGCATGACTGTCATTAGATAGGCCTGCTCCCCCAATCAAACACTTTTTCAAGATCAAGGGAGACCCAAGCTATCTCCATCTCTCCATCCAAAGTGTCACGAAATACATTGGCCAACCTACGGAGGTTATGAGTGGTGCTACGCGCCGGCATGAAGCCACATTGCTCCTGGTGGATCAGCTCCTGAACCACTCCTAGCAGCCTGGCTGCCATCATTTTGCACAATACTTTAAGATCTGTATTGAGCATACTGAGGGGATGGTAAGCAGTAGAGTCAACCGGGTCTCCACCAGGCGTTAGCATCTAACACACTATCCACCCGCCATTCTTAGTTGGCGGGAGAACCCATTTCTCCTTCACCTCCAGATAGACCTTCAGCAGTTTTTCTTTGAGGACGGAAGAGAAGGCATAATAGAACTTCGCCGGGAACCCGTCACCACCCTGAGCCTTGGACGTGTTAACATCCTTAACGGCTGCACCCACCTCCTCCAACGAAAGGTCCTCCTCCAATTTCCTCATGACTTCCCTCTGCAACTGAAGAAGCCCCACTCTGGCCAAAAACATATCTGTACCTCCCACAGTGTCTGTTGGGCCAGCTCAGTACACCAACTTGAAGTAGTCCAGCTGGGCCGACAGAATTTCCGACTGCCGAGTATGCAACTGACCCTGTGCATGTCGTAGAGATAAGATGGGGAGGGTGTGCCTCCATTTCTCGCCTGAGGACCCATGACAAGAACTTACCAGATTCATCACCCTCGCTGTGTAATAACTGACAGTAGTATTCCAGTGCAGTTTTATCTAGTGTATCCACTATGAACTGGTAAAGTCGTCGCGCATACATATCCAAGTGTACCTCTTGTTTCTGCAGGTCTGCTTGCCGGCCCTCCCGTGTCTGCATCTACGAATGCCACAGATGGTCCCAATGCAGTCACCCTGAACTACAGCCTTCAGTGTCTCCCACTCGATCGCTTTGGTGTCCATGGTCCACCAGATTTCAGTTAGGTAATTCTCCAGAGCGGTCTGCAAGTCCGTCCTACAAGTTACATCTGTGAGGAGATCAGAGGGCATCTGCCATGCCCGGATCCTGCTCGGCTTCTTGCCCCGTACTAGTCTCAACAATGTCGGGGCATGATCAGAGAGGAACCTGACAGTGTGTGTTACCGCATTTATCTGTTCATGATCCAAACCTCCCACCAAGAACCGGTCAAATCCACTGTAAGTATTATGGATCCGGGAGTGACATGTATATTCATGACCACCCAGGTGCAGTAATCTTCACCCATCCAATAGACCCAAATTATCCATCACTCTTCTCAACGAGCCGACCATTAGTTGTTTTGGTACCCTCTTTTGGCAGATAACTGGCAGATAACTGGCAGATAACAATCTCCCATCCCATCCAGGACACAATTAACCGCATGCGTGCGGGCGGAATTCCGCCCGTACGCTGAGTTTTTTAAAAACGCATGTTACGTGACGAGCTGGGCTCGTCATGAGCGTGCGAGGAGGCTACCTCATGACGACCCAGCTCGTCATCAGCGTCGAAGGGGTTAAAATCTTCCTCCCAGATTAAGGATGTGCCTACACTGTCCGCCAACATGCACTGCAGCCCTTCAAAGAACTGCTGGTCATCAACATTGGGGGGTGTACGACATTAGTAGCGTGATCTCCTTACCATCCTGAGTGCCTTGAACTTGGACGTAACGCCCTTTCACATCAGCCTCACTATAGGTGTGCTTAAAGGAGATCCCAGGAGCCACCCAGATTGCCACTCCCCCAGCATAAGTAGAATAGGAAGCAGAGAACAGTTGACCTGTCCACTTTTTTGTGTGCAACTTGTATGTCTCCTCCCCCACAAGATGTGTCTCCTGGAGACAAGCAATTTGGATCTTATAGCATCTTGAAATGAGTGAACATTGTAACGCTTGGAGTACCCTCGCAATCCACGGACGTTCCGCTTAATAATGATAAGTTGGTCAGCCATATGCATAGCAGATTCTCGTGCGTACCCCCTCCCCTGCCTCTCAAAATGTCCAGCTCAAAAACATCCATACAAGAAAGTTCCTGCACCGTTGAACAAACGCCCCCACCCTGGATATGCAGTGTAGCAACTAAATTTCATAATGCAAATCCAACTGAGCTCTTGCTGTCAGGACCCACAGCCTAACCCTACCCCCTGCCCTCAACCTATGTGGAGAGGCTACCCACTAAGATACGACCCAAACACAGAATATCAAGCCTTCAGAAATAAACTAAACATAGCGTACGCCGACAATGATTACAGTGCAATCCAACAGACCATGCATACAAACCCCCACCCCTAACATTCTATAGGCAATGGAGAAGCAAAAGTTGCAATGAGTCCTTTCTGAAAAGGAAGAAAAAAACATTAGGTAGCATTGAAGAGGTTAAGACCACAGTAAGTTCCACAGACTCGGTCGGCATCGAATCTTCCTCTTGCGTTGATGAAGTTAAACCCTGCCCCCCACCCACCCCCAACCCCCTGACTCCAGGACCAGATTGGCTGAAGCCAAAGCCATGGTCCCATCCTCATGGATCTCCACCCTGGGAGGATCATTCTTCTCAGGGGACTGTTGGTGCTCAGAGTCAGGACCCCTCATCCGCCCGCCAGTTAGAACCCTCCCCATGGGCCGACTTCTGGGTTCCAGTTTGCCAGGATCCAGTGCGTTCTTTGGGCACCCAATCCCAGACCTTCAGCCATTGCCACACATCAGTAAGGTGATCAAAAAAGTGTGATTTTCCCCCTGAGATCACTCTAAGCCTGGCGGGTATAACAACATGTAGCAAAGGCCCATCGAGCGAAGCTTGGCCTTGACCTCCAGGAATGTTTTACAGGTGCCCTGTACCTTGTTGGTGTAATCTGGATAAATGGAGATCCTCTGGTTCTCCTATTTGGCAGGAACAGTGTCTCTCGTCACCCTGAGAATACAATCCCTGTCCTTGTAGTTTAAGATGTTGGCACTGATGGCCTGCGGAGGATCCCCAAGGTAAGGCGGAACAATGGACTTCAGGGAGCCATGTATCCAACACTCAACAAACTGCTTAGGGTTTGCTCCTTTGGCTTTCTTTGGAAACCCCTGCAAGAGAACATTATTGTGGTGGAAACACCCCTCCGCATCCTCCACCCTAGCCTCCAAGGCCCCTGACTGACACATGAGTCAGCTACCTGCTTCCTCAAGGTGGCAACCTCAGTCTGAAACTCTTCAATTGAACCCTCAGCCTTCTGGAGTTTCTCAGCAACTTTGCGGAGGTCAGTGCACAAAAGATACAATTCAAGGGCCACCCTAGAACCCCGAATGGCCTACAGCAGCGTGGTCTTGAGGGCTGCAACTCAGATGGCTCAGTATCTGGGTCATCCTGGCCAGAGGTATGCCGTGTAGTGTGCTGCAAGACGGGGCCAGAATTGTGTAATGCTCCATGGTGTTCCCCTGGGCAGGCCCCACCTTCTTATTCCTCCTCATGAGTACTCAGGAGAAAGAACCTCAATGCACACTCGCACCCGAGCCCCTCCAGTAGCAATCTCATTGGTCACCCATGTGTCCCTGGGGGGCGAGGTAGTGCGTACAGAATCAGTCAGTTGTATCTTCCAGTCCCAGAGGGGCAAGCGCTCAAAGTGCTGGCAGACAAGCAAGGCCCGAGGGTCCAGCACTGGCCAGGCAGCACATGTTCCACAGCAACATAAGGACACAGCCCCGGGGACTCCAACTCCACCTGAGGCACCTACTTTGCAGCCCCACAGGCTTCCAGTAGGCCGCACTTTGACCTACGGGAGGGGCAATGACAGCAAGGCCCGCCCGAATGGCGTCGCTCCCAGAAATGATGTGGAGTGATTCAACTTCCTCCCGCTGACCTCACACTGCAGAAAATTCCACCGGGCCCGGCACCCCCAGGTGCAGTAAGGAGGGAGGTGCAATGGCCCACACCAGAGCACTCGACTCCAGACCGCTTCCGGATATCTGGCCCCCAAGCAGTTCAGAGGCCCCAATGGACCACACCGTAACAGGCCCATCCAGGGGAAGAAGGAGTGCCCAGCAGATTCATGCCCCGTTGCCACCATAGGTACATCGTGATGGACCTGAGACTAGTCAGGTAGAGTTTCTCGGAAGTTTTTTGCTTTTTCCGCTTGGATTTTGCTGATTCTCGTATGTGGCCTCCGGTCTCTGGGCACTTTCCCATTGTAAATATGGTGCAAAAGTGCATGCGTCCTTCCTACCCGTGTGGGGAAGTGACACTGATTCAATGTTCTGAAACATGGGCCGTACTGTCCTTGCAGACCGGTGGGTGCGCACTGACAGCTATTGTGAGTTAACTCATGAGCAGCTTGTTATTGTAAGACGCTGAATGTGCCCACCCGCACCTATAGTGCCCATGAATGCGTTTGCTGCCTGCCATCGAGGGCTTGTGCGTTAGCACAGACACATGTATTAGTTAAACCTGTGTCCAGTCTGCTGTGCAGAAGCCATTGGGTGCACTTGCACCCCTGGTGCTGGTGACTGTGTCCAACCCGCCAACGAAGGTCTTTGTGCTCAATTGTGCACGTGTGCCCAGGTAGTGAGGAATACCTATGTGTGTTTTCACTACATACGGGGCCTGCTCTTCCAATAGGTCAACATGGGGAAGTGGCTGACATTACTTCGGGCTGCAATAGTGAATTGCAGTGGAGCAGCCTCATGATGTTTCCTATCGATGGATTCCCCATGCCAAACCCTTTCCATTGGTAAAGGGAGTTTTGGCATAACTCGTTTAGAAATGTCACTTATAGACTATGAACATTTCTATGCCTTAAGATTCTCATGTGCCGAGGTGCCTGGCTCCAGTGGACACCAGGGTCTGGGGAGCACATCTGTGCATTCTACAAGTAACAGCCATAAACCATGGGCATCCCATGAGAACGGCAGAACTCTTCCATTTAAGGGCCAAATGGGATAGATTGGAGAGAGAGTTTTTGAAGCTTAGCCTCTATTGCCCAGATCATGGCCCCACTAAAGACTAAGATCTGCATTCCATGCCCACCTGGCAGACAGGCCTATAATTTATGGGAGGATTCTGTGGTTCAAAGAGAAACCCCTTCAATCACCCCTAACTTCAAAGTCACACAATATTAGAACTACAGGTGCGATACTTCAGCAAAGGGTGAGATACGCTTTCGTGGATGTGGGACCAGAGAATCTATACTGCATGGTGCACACTGCCAGAGGACTCTGTTGTGCACATGGACGATAACTGTCTGAATATTGGCTGGCTTGGGCCAATGACCTGCTGTAGTGTGGTGCCCTGAAGTGTGCTCTCCAAGGGCCTGACTGTGGGGCAAGATCTCTGGGACATCAAAGATCTCCCACGAGGGACCTATACCATCTACCTGTGACATCTGGAGAGCGGTGCACTCTCAAGTGCCTACATTAGCTCCTGAATCCCAACTGGGAGGGGTGTGTGAGTGTGGAATTAAGACTTGTGTCTGGAGACAAAATTGCCTAATGCAGAGCCCCAGAAATCGTATCCGCATCGAAGGGATGTGGTTTCTGTACTGTGGGGACCTTGACAATCATAAGCGTCTAGTTGGTGGTGAGCGGATTCACCGGTTGTGGGACTCGGCATAGCCCTTTTCGTCGATCAGGCCACATTCTCGTGCGACACGCTGACTGCATGCTCATTGTATGCAGTGTCCAATTCACAGGGTGCAACCCTTGGAGGTGGGGGTGTACTCACAGTAGTGCCTCATTCTACCACATGTGTCTCTGCTGATCTTGCACCTGTGTGCACAGGACTGGTTTGGTGCAATCTGCATCATCGTGCACCGGACATTGTGCCTCATTTCCAGGGAGGCAAGCCTTTGTTGTGTGTGACCGAAATTCCCTGGTGCAACCCATCTCAATGTGCACCGGTCATTGTGCCTCATTTTCAAGGAGATGTGAAATTTGCAACTCATTGTGTTTGAAATCTGAAGTGCTGTAGTGAAGACAGGGCCTTGATTGCACACATTGCTTTCTTAGCATAAGTTTATTAGAAGTTAAACGCCATTTTGCCACTTTGCAGCATTTGCACACGACACTACATGTAACTGTTGTTGTAAGTTAAACTGCTTGATTTTTCCTAGCATGAGAACGGCTTGTTTTTAACATTCCTAGATTAAATCGCGACCTTAGTCTGCACGATGCGTGTAGAAGCCTTTAAGGTCAACATAACAATGTACGCTGTTATTCAGGTTGATCGGCCCACGCTGTAGACACAACACAAACACAGGTGCTGCTAACTGAAATTCTACTGCCTTTAATATTGCACTGCATGCATGATTTGAGCACTTGGAGAAAATCCTTTTCCAGAGAGAGAGAGAGTTTGCTGATCCTGATGTGATTCACTTCTGCTGATCTTGGAGATATGAGGTTTCCCATTGAAGCATAAGAGACCTTCTATTATTATAAAATCATCGGGCATATTAACAAGGGATTTATCTCCGCTTTTTTGGCTTAAAAAGCCAAAAAAGCGGAGATAAAACTATAGCCCTATTTACAGAAGGGTGCTAACAGGCATAATCGCATGTTAGCACCCTTTTCTCGACGCCTCCTTTTGCAACTCTAAGGAGATGCAAAGTGGGTGTCACTGAGCGTACCCCGGATTGACTAACTTGTAAAATATCGCTGATGTTCACATCGCGATATTTACAAGGCAGCCCACAGTATTTTAGCACACGTTAGATTTTGGCGAAAACAGCGATTCTGATACGACCACAGGGTCGTAGCAGCAAGGTTATCGCCATTTTGCAGGGAACATCGCTGGAACACCAGCGGTGTTGCCTGCAAAACGGTGATAACCTCGCTATCTCGAATTTTTATTGCCCTGGAGAAACGCGTTGTTAATAACGCGCTACCAGGGCGATAACTTCCAGAGATAGCCTGCGATAAAAAATGTATTGCTAAGCACGGCCAGCGATAATTATCGCTGGCCGTTGATAATATTCCCCGTAGTTCCTAGCAGGGGAGGGTGGTTCACAAGGCGCTATAGGACCTGTTTCCACTATCATTATAATATGGTTTCTTTGTTTATGTTGTATGGAATTGTAACAATGCTGATCGTATTATTTTAAATCCTATGCCTGCATATGTTAGCAAAAATACTGCATCTTGGAGGACGTTGTTAAAATAAACTTTATAAACTTTTCCGTGTCTCTAATTACTCACGTTATGGACTGGTATGAGAAAAATGAAAGAGTGTTCTTGATTCGCACCATTCCTGAGAGTACCCTAAGTTGCATGTTTTGGCTTGTCTAATCATTGGTAGCTTCGCTGTAGGACGGAGAGCTAAGGAGACACTGATGCTAGTCGGTTAGGGGTTCTGGGTATTGAGGTGAGTTTTTTGGTACACCACAATTCACTGATATCCTGTGTTCCTGTGCATAGTTCTGCGCATGAGCAGAATCCCAGCAACATGGTGCAACTAACATTTTGGTCTTATGTTTGAGACTCTCGAGTAGTGCTTATAACAGTCCACGACACCCTCACTCCTGTTTCCGGTTGAAAGTAGTGACAGATTAACCTACCTATGTAGGTTCATTCAAGTTTGAGACTTTAAAAAGGTTCGTACTTTGAATTACTACCCGTTTGTGCTACAAATTTTATAGATTGTTCATTCTCTACTGTGTCCTCATGGGTGATGTTGAAATTGTCCCGCACAGTCGGGTGCCCGTCCCCAATCATTTGCAGGCGTTTGGTATTCCCTTGGAAGGCATAGCGGTACGTTTTGTGGTGAGTGCTGAGGCTGCATACCAATTTGAGCTTTTCTACTCATGGATTACCTTTCCTGCAGTGAATGCGGACAATGGTACGTTTCATGTTTACACTCCCACTGCTGTGCCTAATACCATATGGAACACAGGAGATTCCTACTTCAGCTTGGCAGCATCAAGTTTGGCTTAATGGCGCCCTTCCCCACGCCGTGGCTGCGGTTCATTTGGGTCCCTTGTCTATTCCTGGGGCCACTTGGCCTGTCTTGGCCGGGTTCACTCCACACCCACGTTACCTTACAGTCCCCATTGCGGACTTAAGAGTCCTTTATGCATCCGTTGAAGGGGTGCTCAGGGCTTTAGTGCAATACGTTTCCCGCAACATCCAGGTAAGGGCACCTGGTGCTGTGGCGCAACCAGTTGGACTGGCCTGGATAAAAATGTGTCCTGTCATGGTTAATTTGGTTATGGGCTAACGCGCTACAAGATAAAGACGATATGCCTTTTTGGCTTGCCGAGAAATTTGACCATCTGGAAGCAGTATTTCCTAATACCACTCCTGTTGAAAAACACAGGATTCTGACCATTAGTTTGCAGAAAGACTTAATACCAGAAGTAACAGAGTGTGAGAGCTGGGAGAAAGTTATTTTTTTTAAAGACTGTTGGACCCGGCCTCGTGGCGTGGTCCTACCCCTCCCGCATGGCGGGCCCCGGACGACATCGGCCCTCCCTCCAGCCCGGGTCGCCCTCGGGCACACCTCTGCACGCCCTCAAAACCACCAGATCCGCCACCCGGCGGCCCACGACCACTGACACGGCCCGCTCGGGCCGCCCCAGCAATACCGGTCCGGTGCCCACCCCGGACCCTCATTCCAGGCCCGACGCCATCTTGGGCCCATCACGTCACAGACATGTGGTCCCGGACCAGCCGCGGCCACAGACCCAGCGAGCCCGCCATCGAGGCACCAAGAACCCTCCGGGTGGTAGAGTGGCTACTCCACCAGAGACAAGGAGAGGGGAGTTTCGATGGCTCTCCAACCATCCCCGGATGCCTGGTTTCGATCACCCTCCGGCCTCCCTGGGCTCCGGCTCCACCCCCTGCTGGGTGTCTGGACACCATCATCCCGGCCCCTCTGACCCCCAGGCGAGAGGGTCCGGACATCAAAGGACTCCAGACCTATATCTGGGCCAGCCCCGGAGTAGGACGGCAGTTGTATCCCGGATGCGAGAAGCCCTGCTGACGCTGTCGCGGCTGACCCTGAGACGAACTCCCCTTGCTGCTCTACCTGGAACCTGCTGGCGCTGCCGCGGTCCATCTTCGCCGTAACCACCTTGGAACCTGCTGGCGCTGCCGCGGTCCACACTCGCTGAACCATCTCGGAACCTGCTGGCGCTGCCGTGGTCCATCTTCGCCGTAACCACCTTGGATACTGCTGGCGCTGCCGCTGTCCACACTCGCTGAACCATCTCGGAAACCTGCTGGCGCTGCCGCGGTCCATCTTCGCCGTAACCATCTTGGAACCTGCTGGCGCTGCCGCGGTCCACACTCGCTGAACCATCTCGGAACCTGCTGGCGCTGCCGCGGTCCACACTCGCTGAACCATCTCGGAACCTGCTGGCGCTGCCGCGGTCCACACTCGCTGAACCATCTTGGAACCTGCTGGCGCTGCCGTGGTCCACGCTCGCTGAACCATCTGGGGACCTGCTGGCGCTGCCGCGGCCCAACCTTCCGAAACCCCCCAGCTCGAGGATTGAGAGCTGTGCGTAGGGTCCCATTGCAACCGACCATCTATAAGACTGTCCCGCTAACTTGCCCTTGCCACGAGACTTTCCAGATCTCTGGATCTGCTGTATATATTGAACCAATACTTATTGCCCGATAAAGATTGAAAACTCTATCTACGTGTGGTGTATATTTGTAGTGGTGTGGTTACTCTGCTGTACGATCCTAGGAGAGGGCCCTCCCGTCGGAGGCCTCTCGACATCGCTCGGTCCCTTCTCGGAAGGAGGGGTAGACCTAGGGGTGGTCAGTCAGACACCTTCTGCCTCCCCCGGGTTCGCCTTTCTAACATTGGTGGCAGCGGTGGGATCCGAGCCAACGCAAAATCGTACAGAGAGTGATCTACCTGCTACGACGGAAAAACACACAGAGACCATGACGACCCAAGGAACCAACCTACCTGCCGAATTCCAGAAAGAGAAGATAGGAGAATACAGCCACAAAGAACTGAAACAATTCTGTAAAGACATGGGTATCGCTACCACTGGCCTGAGCACAAAAGAGGACTTCAAATCAGCCCTACAAGCCTGGGTGGAAACCCGAGACAGACCACCCCAAGAGGAGAATGGCCCAAACGGGCAACAGGAAACCAGCGCACCCCCGACGGGGGAAAGAACCGCAACACTAAACGCGGACCTCCTCTATGAAGACGCTCGAGAACGAGAGCGCAACCGGCTACACGAAGTGGAACTTGCACGACTCCGGCTAGACGGAGAACTCCAGCTAGCGGAGAAAAAGATAGCCCTCGAGCAACTACGGCTGGAGGGGGATCTAGAAGAGAAACGGAGACAACGTGACCTCGAAGAAAAACGGCTAGCCTATGAACACGAACGAGGCCTGAGAGCACTAGAAATCAAGGCTAAGATCAACGAAGATAGCGCGGCCGGGGCCAAGACCGCGGCCCCTCCCGTGGACACCAAGGTTCACCTACCAAAAGATGTAGTCAAAGAATACTACAAGAACGATGATATCCAACAATGGTTCAAAGCCTATGAGGTGGCCATGACTGCCCATCGGGTACCCCTGAAGGATTGGGGCGCCGGCCTGTGGGGAAAGTTCGTCAACGAAGGGAGGGACGCCCTGCTGGAACTCCCTGACACCAAAATGACCTCCTATGAACCCATGAAAACGGCCCTACTCACGCGCTACGGACTCACCCACGAAATGTACCGGCAGAGGTTCCGAGACTGTAAAAAAATCCCCGGTACCACTTGGGTAGAATATGTGAACTTTTTTAGCAGAGCCTTCGAGGGGTGGATCAAAGGCAGTCAGGTCACTACCTACCAGCAGTTGGTCGACCTGATGTTATGGGAGCACCTCTCCAACAACTGCTTCATTGAACTACGACAGCACCTCCTCGACAGCAAGTTGACCGAGCCGCGGAAGCTAGCGGTCGAAGCAGATCGGTGGGCGAGCAACCGCGTCCACCGGAACACCACAGGAGAATACGGACGAGGGTCCCCGGGGAACCACCGGCCACGAGGCGGCGGGTCTGGCACCAGCCGAGGTCGAGACCTCCCGCCGGGGTCTTCGCCCGCCTCCGCTACACCGGCCTCCAGCCCGAGGGGGGCCCATCCAGCCCGACCTGGGCCACGCCCCAACGTGACGTGCCACAGATGCCAGCGGCTGGGTCACTATGCCAATGATCCGCTCTGCCCCATGTACCAGCGGCCCGGCACCACCGGGCCCCCCGGTCGTCAAATCACAGCAGCGGCTCTGAGCGCAGAAAAGGACGAAGAAGAAGAGGTCCCTATGGAACCAGAAGAATAGGAGTCCGCGGCCATGTGCTTCACCTCCCTGGGCGACAAAGACATGATCCCCCGAGACCAGATTCCGATCAACACCCAGAAGTACCGCCAGTGGGTCACCATCGATGGACGCCGGGCCGAGGCTCTCCGTGACACGGGGGCCAGCATAACAGCCGTCCGCTGCCATCTGGTGACCCCAGAACAAATCTTGCCCCACGTCCTGTGCCTTGTCCGGTCAGCGGACAATTCCGAGAGCCTGTGCCAGATGGCCCGCATCCCCTTCGAGTGGGGAGGAGTGTCCGGCCTGCTGAAAGTCACCGTCCGAGACGATGCCCCGGTGGACTGCCTCCTAGGGAACGACCTGGAAAATTCCCCCTGGGCACAGATCGATGCTAGGCCTTCCTGAATGGGTTTGCGTAACGACCCGGTCCATGTCCACTCGGGACGCCGTCCCAACTGAAGACAAACTGCCCGAAGAACCTGAATGGCCGGCACCTCCGCCCCCCGCCACTGCCACGACCGAACCCGAACTGGGGCCGCAGGGCCCCAGCCATGAAGAACTTCCTGAGCTCGGGCCCCTTCCCGAACTAGCCCAGTGGCGCCAAGAGGGGGGCCCCACCCGTGAGCAGTTCCGTCGAGAACAAAAGACATGTCCTTCCCTTGAGGGACTCCGACAACAAGCTGCCACGCAAGCCACAGGGGACTCCTCGGGGTCCCACTGGGTCTATTGGGACCAGGACCTCCTGTACAGTGAACAGAAGATCGCCGAGCTGGGGGCCGGCCGAGTGCTAGTCGTCCCCCTCCACTTCAGAGACTTTCTCTTAAACCTGGCACATGATGTGCCCCTCGCCGGGCACCTGGGGCAGGACAAAACATACAGCTGCCTGGTGACCCACTTTTATTGGCCGAAGATGTGCCGCGATGTGTGCAACCACTGCCGAACCTGTCCGACCTGCCAAGCCAGCGGAAAGAGTGGAGGGAAAATCAAGGCCCCACTCCAACCGTTTCCCGTGGTGACCACTCCCTTCGAGCGAGTAGGGATCGACATCGTGGGGCCCCTGGATCCTCCAACCTCCCAGGGGCACCGCTTCATCCTCGTCCTGGTGGACCATGCCACCCGCTACCCAGAAGCTATCCCCCTCCGGACTATCACAGCCCCCGTAGTGGGTCGGGCGCTAATGGGGATCTTCTCCCGAGTCGGCTTCCCCCGAGAGGTCGTCAGTGATCGGGGCACAAACTTTATATCGAAATATATGCGGTCCCTGTGGCAACAGTGCAGGGTCGCGTATAAGTTCACCACCCCGTATCACCCTCAAGGGAATGGACTAGTGGAACGATTTAATAGGACCCTGAAAGGAATGATCAAGGGCCTAGAAGAGCCCCTCTGGCGCAAATGGGACGTTCTGCTGCCATGCCTCCTGTTCGCCTACCGGGAGGTACCCCAGAAGTCCCTGGGGTTCAGCCCCTTTGAACTGTTATATGGACACCCGGTGCGAGGCCCCCTCAGCCTGGTCAAGGAAGGCTGGGAGCTGGCCGCCTCCGATACTCCGCCCGATGTTTTCCGATACCTCTTGACTCGCCGCAACCAGACTCGGAAATTCCGGGAACTGGCCGAAACCAACCTGAAGGCCAGTCAAGAGGAGATGAAGCGCTGGTATGATGAAAATGCCTCGTCCATTGAATTCGAGCCGGGCCAGCAGGTCTGGGTCATGTCCCCGGTCGACCCCGGCGCCCTCCAGGACAGATGGACGGGGCCCTTCAAAGTGGTGGAGCGCAAGAGCCCCGTCACCTACCTAGTGGATATGGAGTCCCCTCGGAACCCCCTCCGGGTCCTACACGCCAACCGGCTCAAGCCCCACTTTGTCCGCACAGAACTGAGCCTGTTGTTGGCTACCGATGACGGAGCAGAGGACGACTCCGAGTCTCCACCAGACCTCCTGAGCACCTCTGAGAAAGATGGCTCCGTCGAGGGAGTCTCCCTCTCTCCCGCGCTGACACCCAAACAGCGCCAGGACTGTCAAGAACTGCTGGGTCAATTTGCGAACTTATTTTCCCTCACCCCCGGAGTCACCCCGTGGTGTGTTCACGACGTCGACACCGGGGACAGTCCGCCCGTGCGGCACCGAGCCTACCGAGTCCCCGACCGAGTCCGGGCCTGCATCCAAGCCGAAGTTTCCAAGATGCTAGCCCTAGGGGTAGTCGAACCTTCAGACAGTCCATGGGCCAGTCCCGTCGTCCTGGTCCCTAAGGCCGCCGCACCCGGGGTGCCCCCGGAGCTGCGGTTCTGTGTCGACTACCGGGGACTGAATGCCGTCACCAGGACCGACGCCCATCCCATTCCCCGAGCGGATGAACTGATCGATCGCCTGGGAGCCGCCAGGTACCTCAGCACCTTCGACCTCACGGCCGGATACTGGCAAATCGGCCTCACGCCCGGGGCACAAGAACGATCCGCTTTCTCGACCCCCGATGGCCACTTCCACTTCAACGTGATGCCCTTCGGCATGAAGAATGCTCCGGCCACCTTCCAAAGACTAGTGAATCGGGTGCTAGCAGGGCTGGAAGCGTTCAGTGCCGCCTATCTGGACGATATTGCGGTGTACAGCCTCTGTTGGGATGAGCACCTGACCCACCTCTGGAAGGTCCTGACGGCCCTCCAACGGGCCGGACTAACAATCAAAGCCAGCAAGTGTCAGATCGGTCAAGGGTCCGTGACCTATCTGGGACACCAAGTGGGGAGCGGCCAAGTGGCTCCCCTTCAACCCAAGATCGACGCCATCCAGGCCTGGGAGCCCCCCGTCACCCAGACCGCCGTCCGAGCCTTCCTGGGGCTCACTGGATACTATCGGCGGTTCATAAAGGACTATGGGAGCATTGTGGGGCCCCTCACAGAACTAACCTCCAAGAGACTACCCCCGAAGGTGCACTGGACCCCCAAGTGCCAAGTAGCCTTTGAGACACTAAAGACTGCCATGTGCACCGCCCCGGTGCTCCAGGCCCCCGACTACAGCCGAGAATTCATCGTCCAAACTGACGCCTCGGAACACGGCATTGGGGCCGTACTGTCCCAAATGAACTCTGATGGAGTTGACCTTCCTGTGGCCTTCATCAGCCGGCGCCTGCTGGCCCGAGAACAACGATGGAGCACCATCGAGAGGGAAGCATTCGCCGTCGTATGGGCCCTAAAGAAGCTCCGGCCCTACCTCTTCGGCACCCACTTCCGAGTACAGACCGACCACCGGCCCCTGCGGTGGTTGATGCAGATGCGGGCGAGAACCCGAAGTTGCTACGTTGGTCCATCTCCCTCCAAGGGATGAACTTCACCGTGGAACATCGCCCTGGCAACGACCACGCCAACGCTGACGGCCTCTCCAGATTCTTCCGCCTTGGCGAGGAGAATCCCCAAGAAGATGGGTGACTCTCCCCTGCCTTCAGCTGGGGGGGACGCGTGTTGGACCCGGCCTCGTGGCGTGGTCCTACCCCTCCCGCATGGCGGGCCCCGGACGACATCGGCCCTCCCTCCAGCCCGGGTCGCCCTCGGGCACACCTCTGCATGCCCTCCAAACCACCAGATCCGCCACCCGGCGGCCCACGACCACCGACACGGCCCCCTCGGGCCGCCCCAGCAATACCGGTCCGGTGCCCACCCCGGACCCTCATTCCAGGCCCGATGCCATCTTGGGCCCATCACGTCACAGACACGTGGTCCCGGACCAGCCGCGGCCACGGCCCCAGCGAGCCCGCCATCGAGGCACCAAGAACCCTCCGGGTGGTAGAGTGGCCACTCCACCAGAGACAAGGAGAGGGGAGTTTCGATGGCTCTCCAACCATCCCCGGATGCCTGGTTTCGATCACCCTCCGGCCTCCCTGGGCTCCGGCTCCACCCCCCTGCTGGGTGTCTGGACACCATCATCCCGGCCCCTCTGACCCCCAGGCGAGAGGGTCCGGACATCAAAGGACTCCAGACCTATATCTGGGCCAGCCCCGGAGTAGGACGGCAGTTGTATCCCGGAGTCGAGAAGCCCTGCTGACGCTGTCGCGGCTGACCCTGAGACGAACTCCCCTTGCTGCTCTACCTGGAACCTGCTGGCGCTGCCACGGTCCATCTTCGCCATAACCATCTCGGAACCTGCTGGCGCTGCCGCGGTCCATCTTCGCCGTAACCACCTTGGAACCTGCTGGCGCTGCCGCGGTCCACACTCGCTGAACCATCTCGGAACCTGCTGGCGCTGCCGCGGTCCACACTCGCTGAACCATCTCGGAACCTGCTGGCGCTGCCGCGGTCCACACTCGCTGAACCATCTCGGAACCTGCTGGCGCTGCCGCGGTCCACACTCGCTGAACCATCTTGGAACCTGCTGGTGCTGCCGCGGTCCACGCTCGCTGAACCATCTGGGGACCTGCTGGCGCTGCCGCGGCCCAACCTTCCGAAACCCCCCAGCTCGAGGATTGAGAGCTGTGCGTAGGGTCCCATTGCAACCGACCATCTATAAGACTGTCCCGCTACCTTGCCCTTGCCACGAGACTTTCCAGATCTCTGGATCTGCTGTATATATTGAACCAATACTTATTGCCCGATAAAGATTGAAAACTCTATCTACGTGTGGTGTATATTTGTAGTGGTGTGGTTACTCTGCTGTACGATCCTAGGAGAGGGCCCTCCCGTCGGAGGCCTCTCGACATCGCTCGGTCCCTTCTCGGAAGGAGGGGTAGACCTAGGGGTGGTCAGTCAGACACCTTCTGCCTCCCCCGGGTTCGCCTTTCTAACAAAGACCTTTATTGCACAAATTTACCATTACACCACGTAGAGCCTACAACCCCAAGGGCCGGCCACGTCGCAGATAATGTCTGTCAAATAGCGTTCAATTTAACATAGCCTTTCAGCCGACAACCCTGGGGTCCGGCGGCGTGGTTTGATAAAATGCATATCCTTCAATCAGTGTGTATCCCGGATAAATCCCAGGTCTAAAGTTTTTTGCTTTAGTCTTAGAACTTTTCAACTGAATGCATCAGCTATAGTAAATAAAATACATATATGGAGGGCACTTCTGTAGGCAGCCACATCAGCGTGAACAAAGCAACAACTCATTTATGTAGTTAGTGTAGATCCAGTGCTTTCAGGTATGTATGTAGGTACTTCTCCATCTATCTAAGGTGACCAAAGGGATCTCCTATTCCTCCCCTAGACATCTCCATCAGATTCATCGTCTGAGGCTACAATCTCGTCTTCCGGCAGAGGGTCACAGATCTCCCCCCTGTATACATTCCATGGAGTCCATATCTTATTCCACCTACGTGAACTGGCCCTAGGTGTGTATACTGCGCGTTTAGTAAACATTACCATGTCCATATTTCTACACCATTGTGTTAGAGTGTGGGTTTCAGCTGCCCCCATTTCTGTGCGATATCGCTCTTTGCGATTATCATACCAACCGTGACCCATTTCAACCCATGTCTGGACGAGTCATTGGGGTCCCATATATTCAGTAAACATTTGCGCGGCTCGGGTACTAGAGATGTCTCCAATGTCTGTGAGATGGTACGCATGATTTGTTTCCAATAGTCAGCTATAAGTGGGCAGTCCCATATAGTGTGCAGAAATGTACCCTCCACCCCACAGCGGCGGAGGCAGTAGGGGGACTGTGCTCGATGTATTTTATGAAGTGTGGTTCTGGTATAGTATACCCTGTGCAGTATTTTAAGTTGCACTAGGCGAAATCTGGCCGAGATACCCACTTCTTTTGGGGATGCCAATGCTTCATTCCATTCTGAGTCGTCCATATCGCCCAATTCTTCCACCCACGTTTCTCTTAGTTTTAGTACAGGGTCTGGTAAGTTGTTTATCAGCTTCCGATATGTTAGTGAGGTGGCGCCGCATTGCATGTAGTCTGTAAGCAGTCGGTCCTCTAGTGGAGTGGCCTCCGGGACTTCTGTGTCTGTCGGTATTGCCGTCAATAACGCATGACGAATTTGTGTGTATCTATAGGTCTCAGTCGCTCCTAACTCATACTGTTGCTGAAGTTGTGTGAATGGAATCACTGTTCCCTTATCCCATAAATCGCCCACTGTTGAAATGCCGATGTTGTCCCACTGTGTAAAGCCCTTGCAGCGTCTTAGATGTCCGAACACCCTGGTGTCTCATAATGGGGTTAGTTTAGTGATTTTGTCTTTCCATCCCAATTTCCCTTGAGCCGTGTGCCATAGTGTGGTCGTGTGTTTTGTGGGTCCCACTAGTTTCACTGCCAGTCTTCTGTCGTAGAGCATCGCCAGCATATTGTCCAAGTTCATCTGTTCCCTATCTGCCTTGTATGCTGGGTCGTCTTGGGGTGTGTGCAGCTAATGATTAATGGTTTTAAAGTGTGTCGCCCAGTAATACGCCTGTATATTTGGCAGCGCAATCCCCCCCTCATACCAGCTTCTGTTTAATTTGGCGTGTGCTATTTGTGTTCCATAGCAAGGTGGACACCAGTGCTGTTACCTGCCGGAAGTATCTCGGCGGCACCGGAAATGGAGTGTTGTCTAGGGCATACAGAAATCTCAGCAAGGCCATTATTTTATATAGGGCCGCCCTGCCTAGGAGAGTCCGGGGCAGTGCCGCCCAGTGTTTTACATCGTGTCGCAGACGTTCTAGTGGTGGCTTTAGGTTTTTATCAAAGAAGTCGGAGGGGTTTCTTGTAATGTGGATGCCCAGATATTTGAAGGAATCGTCTGCGAGTCTGAGGGGGTAATCATTGTGAAGTGAGGGAGTAGGGCCTTGTACGACAAATAACACCGATTTCGCCCTGTTTATTGTGTATCCCGAGATCCTCCCATGCGTGTCACATAGTGTCAGCAGTGTCGGTATACTGTGTTCCAGTTCTGTTAGGTATACTAGCATATCATCCGCGTACAACGAGAGACGGTCCTCCCATCCCTCCCGCCAACTGATGCCTTTCAGCAACGGTGTCATTCTTATCAGTGTTGCCAAGGTTTGTAGTGCAATCGCGAACAACAAAGGCGACAATGGACAACCCTGTCGTGTTCCTCTTCCCAGTGGTATTGTGTGGGAGATGTGTCTGTTAGATGTAATTTGGGCCATTGGGTTAGTGTACAGGAGCCGTATCCATGCCATGAATTTTGGACCAAACCCCATTCGTGACAGTACTGCAAATAAGTATTGCCATTCCACCATCTCGAACGCCATCTTTGCGTCCAGCGAAAGTATCACCGCTGGAGACGACAGTAGCGTGGCCCGCGCCAACACTTCATGGACCCGTCTGAGATTAAGTGCAGTGTTTCTGTGAGGCATGAAGCCGGATTGATCGGGGTGGATCAGATTCGGGAGGTGGGATATCAGTCTATTTGCTAGGAGTTTTGCTAAGATTTTTGCTTCTGCGTTTAGAAGGGATATTGGGCGGTAGGAGGTGCATTCCGCCGGCGGATTGCCGGGTTTCGGGATTGCTACTATCATTGCAGTCCGCTGATCTGGTGGGAGTTCGGCTGTTGAGAAACATTCGAGGTACATCGCTAATAGGGGCCAGCTAATTGTGTCAGACATAATTTTATACAACTCTATAGGGATCCCGTTGGGTCCCAGAGCCTTCCCAGATTGCACCGCGTGTATGGCCCGGTGTATTTCCTCACGAGAGATGTCGGCCTCTAGTTCGTCAACCGCTTCCGGTGTCAATGTAAGAATCTCAGTGTGTCTGAGGGAGTCTTGTGCCTCCTCCTCTGTTACAATTCTATCTGGGGTGTAAACCATTTGTAAGTGGTCCGCCAGTATGCGGACTATCTCCTCAGGACGTGTCTGAGCAATGCCGTCCTTATTATATATTTGTTGTATTCCACGCGTACTTCCCCCTTTTTTGTCCAACCAGGCCAGCATTTTCCCTGCTTTGTCTCCCATGTCGTAAATTCTATGTTTGGTGGTTTCAATGTGTTCCCTTGTCTGTTGTGTCAGATGATCTCGGTATTGCTGTTGATGTATTTGCAGGGTGTGCGCGGTGTCGGGAGTGGGGTCTTCCGCGTGCGCTGTGTTCGCTGTGTGTAATGCTAGTTCTAACTCTGACAATTCCTGCTGTCGTGTACGTTTGTAGCCAGTGACTGAGGTTATCGCCTGACCTCTAAGCACTGTTTTGTATGCTTCCCACAATATGGATGGGGAGGCGACTGATGCCGCTTTTTCGGCAAAATAGTGTTTAGTCGTGTTTTTGAGGTCTTTTGTAATCTTCGGGATTTTGAGATAATTTGCATAGATGGGAAATATTCTCTGTCGCGATTTCTCTTGGGTGGATAGAGTTAAAGTAAGCGGGGAGTGATCAGAAATCCCCTCGGGTTGCATGTCTATTTTGTCAATGTGCTGAAGTCCGTTACCCAACAATAGGAAATAGTCTATGCGTGATAGGCTGTTGTGAACCGTGGAATAATATGTGTATTGCTGTGAGTGGGATGCATGTGTCTCCAGACATCTACCAGCCCCAATGCCTCAAGGAAGCCCCGGAAACGGGAGGGTCCGAGCGGGTGGAGTCGGGCCAGGAAACGATCAACTGCTACATCTACAATAGTATTAAAGTCTCCTCCTATAATAATGTCCCCTTCAGGCAATTCCAGGAGGAATTCCCCCAACGCTGACAGCGTGACCGAGTGAAGGGTCGGAGGTATATAGACAGAAACCACATTCAGCAATTTACCTTTCCACTGTCCCTGAATCGCCGCAAAGCAGCCCTGCTCATCCACCTTTGTGTGCTTGATAATGAACGGGGAGGACTTTTTTAATAGAATGCCTGTTCCTCTAGAGCCTGATGTGAATTCGGAGTGCGCTGCCATTCGATATCCTCTTCTATCTAGCACCAGGCACGCCTTTCCAGTAAGATGGGTTTCCTGCAATAAGACCAGAGCCGGTCTCTGTCTCTTTATCGCCTGTAGTACTAATCCTCTCTTGATTTTGTCTCCCAGACCCCTCACATTCCAGGACATCAAGCCCATGGGGCCCACTGGTATTATCTGCGCTATTCTGTCATTGTCGGTAAGGTGTGAGCTGTGTGCCATTGTAAAGGTGTCTAAGGTTGTAGAAGGGTGACTTCCCTTTTGGTATCCTGGGTCTACCTCGTAGTTGTGTATTTCTGGTGTGGTCGCCGTCGTGTGCCATTAAGCCGTTTTTAAGTTGAAGAACAAAAACTAACTCCTCCCTTCCCCCCCTCTCCCCCTCCCTGCCTCCCTGCTTAACGGACATTGAACCGCCCGCCTACCCAACTTAGCAGAGTGCTTACCCATTCCCAAAAACATTGTACTTGCTTGTTGGGGTGAAAGGTCCCGTGGAGGAGGCAGCTCCATTGACCCTGTTTGGCCTCCCCAGTTCAGTTCCGTCAGGCCACATGATCTGTGGCGCCGAAATGCTGTTATTCGTGCAGCACTTGGTGTTCATGAACCTGATTCGTGGCCATCCTCTCGTGTCTCAGGCCCTGATAAGTGTTTCAGAGTTTCCCCCCCCCCGTGGCTTGGTTTCTGTTTTGGCCCTCCTCTTGTCTGTTTCGATGTTTCTTGTTTGTGCGGCGGGGTAGTCCAACTTGTCGCCAGCTTTCCAACCAGTCTTGCGCAGCCTCTGGCGTATCAAAGAACCAGGTTTTGTTGTCAGCCACTACTCGCAGCCTGGCCGGGAATAGCATCGAGTACGGCACACCTTTCGATCTCAGTACTTTCTTGACTTCTAAGAATGTTCTCCTACGACGGGAAACTTCAGCCGTGTAGTCTGGGAAGAAGGCGATTGTGGAGTTCTGGATTTTGATCGGTGGTGAGACCCTCGCCGCCTGTAGGATAGCGTCCTGGTCTCTAAAGTTGAACAGTCTGGCCAGAATTGGTCTGGGGGGCAAGCCCGGTTTAGGTTTTCCGCTGGTAACCCTATGTGCCCTTTCCACCGAGAAGAAGTGCGACAATCCTTTGGGCTGTAGTCTTGTGTTAATTTGCTCCTCCACGTAGAGATCCATTGCTCTGATGCCCTCTGTCTCCGGAACCCCAAGAATCCGAACGTTATTTCTTCTGGAGCGCCCTTCCTGGTCGTCCAGTTTCTCTTTAAGGAGTTTGTTGTCAGCCTCCATGCATTCCACTGCGGATTGTAGTTCAGACACATCTGCGACAAGAGATTTTGTGACAATCTCTACCTCTTTCACTCGGTCAGTCATTTTATGGTGGTCCGCACGTAGCAGGGCCATATCCGTGGAGATTGATCCTACCGTGACCTGCACTTGGGACAATGCTTTCATGATATCTTCCAACGTGATCTTTTTAGTTCCATCTCTGTCTGGCGATTTTCCTGTGGGCGTGCGTGGATCTGTTTGAGGGGGGTTGCGTTTGTCATAGGCAAATTTGTCCAATCTCCCCTGTGTCGCGTTGTTCCTCGAGCCTTTGCCCGTCATTGTGTTGATTTGCGGTCTTTCTGCCGCTGGTCAGACTCGTGGCTCTCCGCATTTAGCCTCACGGAGAGCAGCGCAGTGGTGACCCGCACCAGGGAATCGTGGCGACTCCGTGCCAGGAACTCCAGCACCGGTCTGCCCACAATGATGTCCGAATGAGAAATGCGATAGCTTGAAGGTGGGTTGCGGTCGTCTCGCTGCCCCCTTCTTTCTTGGGGGTCTGGCCGGTATTTACAACTTCCTACCGCAGCCCGTTCAGGCACCCCGACTCATTCCAGATAGCGAGGCTAGGGGTCGTCTTGTCTCATCCACTCCTCAGTCTCACCAATCGCCCTCGTTCCGTGCGCCGATGTGGGCACTCGCTGCAAGGGAGACATGCAGCGTGCGAGGTTCCTCGGCGCCGTTCGATGCTCCAGTAGGGCTGGGCGGGTACGAGCGTCTGCCTGGGATCCGGACACTCAGTTTGGTGACGACACGCTCCGGTAGCAATATTCAATGCTGGGTTTATTCCACTCGGGTTGGCTGCTGGCCGGGTGTTCTCTCGGTGATATGTGCCCCAGGCGCCGCCTCTGCGTTGCCAGTATTCCACAACAGTGCCGCCGCCATCCAGGCTCCGCCGCAAGTTGCGCGGCCGACTTCCGGTCTCTCGCCGCCGGACTGCCCGCACTTCCGCTCCGCGTCGGGTTGTCACTCCAGGTCGGGGCTCAGCATCGCGGTGTAGGCCCGTGCCGGAAAACACTTTCGTTCTGTGCTGCCCGGGCTCCGATTTTTCCCGGATTGCGCCGATCAGCGCCGCTCGGTTCCAAATCTTAGAGGCTGCCTTTTGAGGTATTAACCATGCGGATCAGTGTACGGATAGTCGATTTGGAGCCGCCTCACTCTCGGAGCTCTCCTTCTATGCGGCCGCCATACTTGGCTGCTAGCCACGCCCCCCCCTGGGAGAAAGTTTTTGCAGCGGTCTATGCAAAGTGCTTAGGCACACCGTCTATGACTGTCCTGCCCTCTGTGATCAAGCGTGTTCGAAATCAACACGGTCCGGAGGCGGCTGTTAAATTGGGAATGAGACTTGTTGGAGTGTTTGACGTAGTTTCCGATCTCATCCTTGCTAATTTCTAGGGGGATGCGGTAAACTTTCAGGTGTCTAATGCTTTGCGCGATGTCCTGATGCCGATAAACCCCAGCAGTTGACGAAAATCATTGCGGGGGCTTATAAGACCATTGGTCGCAATAGTTTGGGTGTTAAGCCTTTTGCTAAAACAGCAGCTCAACCGCAAACTCAGATGGCTAATCTGACCTCTACATATATCATTTTGTTAGCGGAGGCAGACTGGCCCCCACCTTTCATTTTGGCTGCTCCGAGAGGGGAGGAGGTAATCCTCCCTAGTTTCACACACACTGTGCCAAAGGAGCAGGCGCAGAATTTTGCAGAAGAGTGGGTTAAGTAGCTTGCACCAGCTTTGTACCGTACTCAATGTAGATGGGACAAACTTACGCCCAGACATGAGATTCCATTGCGGTCTATGCTACAGCCTCAACCCCAATATCCCATGCGGCGAGAAGCAAAAGCTCCTGTTGCAGAAATCCTTGATCACTTGGAATATCAAGGTGTAATTGAGACATGTGTTTCACCCATGGATAATCCTCTTTTCACTGTAACCAAACCTGTTGGGTCGTACCGCCTGGCATTGAATTACTGGCATTTAAACTCTAATTTTTGGACCTGCGTGGTGCAGAATACTTACAGTTCGGCCCTGATGGATAGTCTTGTGAGAAAAAGGTTTAAAACCATACTTGACATATCCAATGGCTTTTTTTAGCCATAACCTGTCCTCTATTAGTAGTCAATGGACAGCTTTTACTTCAGGCGGCAAATAAAAACAGTTCAAAAGATTAGCCAATGGGCTATAAAAACAGTCCGGGCGTCTTTGCTGCGCGTGTAGTCTCTCTGTTGGAGAGCATCGACCCTAATGCGTGCTCGTATGTTGATATTTATCTCACAGACGACAAATTATGGCCGCATTTGTGTCGCGTTGACCGCATCATTGTTATGTTTGCGGACTTCGGTTACAAATTTAACTTTATAAAATCACACATTGCAGAGTACACAGTGTTGTTCCTGGGCTATGAGCTCAACAATGAAGGTCGAGGTGTAGCACCTCACTTCCTGGAGAAAAATGTAAATGTATGTGTCTTGTAAAGCGCACTGCTATCCCTGTGAGATGGTCCCTACTGGGTATCTCCAAGGTGAAACCAGGCATCCCCGGCGAATGTGGGGGGCCGTTGTAGAGATGAGGCAAGCTAATGCCCAGAGTTGCCGAGTGTGATCCCTGGTTAGAGTAGGCACCGAGGCGAGAATTATTGAGTCCGCTGACCCTGGTCCACGACCCTGCCGCGTCGGGAATTGAAAGAATCTAAAGGGCAGCTATCCTATCAGGTTTGGGCAGTACGTGAGACACACTATAAATTACAATCACTAGTATGATTAAGTATTGGCACATCTGCGACAGTTTGAGATGAGTAAAGTTCAAGTTTTTATTGAAATACCTCCCGCTCGGGTTACAAGATGTTTTTTTCTTTTTTTTGAAATGGATTATGTTCCAATATGTTGTCTGGCAGGATCTAGCAGATGCTTAAGGTTTTTCAGTAAATATCCCTTCTTGCTGCTTGGGGTTGTTGGCGCTCTTAGATATAGAAGTCGGCCTCCCTGCTCCTCCGTAGTTCCTCGTGGTGATCTCGGTTTTCATGGATATCGCATGAAAACCGAGATCACTACGAGGAACTACGGAGGAGCAGGGAGGCCGACTTCTATATCTATGAGCGCCAACAAACCCAAGCAGCAAGAAGGGATAATTACTGAAAAACCTTAAGCATCTGCTAGATCCTGCCAGACAACATATTGGAACATAATCCATTTTAAAAAAAGAAAAAACATCTTGATTGTACTACGGTGGCTCCTCCGAGTTCGTTAAATATCTCCACCAAGAATTAAAATAAGTGGACATTATCGCGAGACTGGAAACAAATAGAAACTCGCTAACCCATCAAAGGTTTTTAATAACAAGAGGACCAAGGCCTGACATCCACAAGGCAAGATCCGCAAGTCATTGTGTTGAATTGTCCTGAAGAAGGTGTAGATACATAGAAGCACCGAAACGCGTCGACTGTTACTTTGACTTTTTTATTTGTTGTATTTTCACACTGTGTGATTTCTTAACCAATGTTTTTAACAATTTTTAATAAATATGCATAGATTGTAACCCGAGCGGGAGGTATTTCAATAAAAACTTGAACTTTACTCATCTCAAACTGTCGCAGATGTGCCAATACTTAATCATACTAGTGATTGTAATTTATAGTGTGTCTCACGTACTGCCCAAACCTGATAGTATAGCTGCCCTTTAGATTCTTTAAACTATTACTTGGAGTGAGAGTATTAAAACTCTTTTGAACAGGGACCACCACTTTGCTTAGATTGTTACACCGTATCCTGCCCTGGAGGCAGTGACAAAAGCCAGTGTACCAAATTCAAAAGCTTTGCATCCTCGTTAGATACAATGGGCCACATCCTTGACGTCTCTGGATGTCACGTTGATTTTTGATTCCTCTTTGCAAACTCAGGAGTACTTACAGTATGAATTTGTTCATCCTGCTCCTTTGACCTTGCGCGCGCTGGAGGATTTCCATTCTATAATTTACACTGACAGATCACGCAACCGTCGTCTGGATCAAAGCATGCTTATTCAGCGGCCTGCGCAATAGTGGTGGGTACCATGGTGAATGGAGAGTTCAAGTCCGATGTAGTGCATACACAGACATTAGGGGACTGTACCACCCAATTGGCAGAGCTACGTGCTCTGGTGCTTGCACTGGAGCACGCTGATCCTCGTGTGACTACTCTTACTGTGAGTGACTCTTACTACTGTGTTCAGTCATACAATGACAATTTATTATTTTAGTCTCAGAATGAATATCGTGATTCTAATGGTAGCACAATCAAACACAAAATGCTATGGGTTAGGGTGGCAGAACTTAAAGAAAGTCTACCACTCGTGTTTGTAATTCATACTCTTGGTTACCAGCGTGTAGGAGTACACGCTATTGGTAACTGTCTTGCTGATGAAGCAGCGAAGACAGCAGTAGCAACATATGTAGTAGCAGCAGTTACACGTTGCAAAGTAAGATTGATGCTGACATCTTGGCAGCCATTGCAGCAACAGAGAAGGGAGGTAATTACCCTAGAGGTTTCCCTTCTAAATACTATTATCATTTAAGTCCTGATAAAGTTCCCTATGTGAGAATTAACGACATTGGTGACAGATTGATTCCCAACGCAGACCGCAGACAACCCTTGATAACAGGCGCTCACGAGGGCATGCCTCAGCGCATGCCGGCGGCGCATGCCGGCTCATGCATGGGGTGTGTTTATTTGGATCACTGCGGTCCTTTCTCCTCAGATACTGCGTATACGTTTATCTTAGTTGCAGTGGATTCGCGCACACGCTTCCTAAGGGTCTGGCCACAACGCAGCGCTGATGCTCAAAGTGTCATCAGGGATTTGCGGGTCTTTGTGGGAATTTTTGCATGTGGCACCCTTCATTCTGACCAGGGCCCGGCGGTCGCCTCTAAGGCCTACAAAGAGGTTATGAGCTCTTTGGGGGTGCAGGTCAAATTTTCGTCTCCATACAGGCTTGAGGGCAATAGTGGTATGGAGCAGATGAACCGGGACTTAAAGCATTCCTTGACAGCTAGGATTTTAGGCACTGGCAGGAACTGGTTCGCCCATTTGTACAGCATACAACGTGCACTTATCAATCTCCCTAGAAGGTTTCTGGATGGGCGGACCCCATATGAAATGCTCTTTGGCATAAAGATGTTTGTTCCGGACCTTGAAGGTCTAGACATGGCAGCGTCTGCCGCTCGCCTTTGACATAGATGATCATTCTGCTGTATTACAGTACCTACAAGAAACTTGTGACAGTCTTGCAAAGGAACACTTGCCCTGCACAACTGATGCTACGCTTCAGATTCCGGTAGTTGGCTGGCTACCCCGAGTCGGTGACCTGGTCCGTGAGAAGGTGGGGAATAAGAAGGAGTTCAGCCCCTCATATAGTGCACCAGTTCCTGTGCTTAGCATGCAGGGTACAAGAACACACATTTTACCTCCACTTCCTGGTCGCAAGAATAACAGGTACATCTCCATTGACAATGTCAAACTACAATGAGCGGCCGATTCTTCTTAGTATGACACCAGTGGTCTCTTGTCCAACAATGCTGAGAAATCTGAGAAATTCTGTTTTGGCTCTGGCAAATAACAACAGGCCTGACGTTGCCATTTAGAAGCATACAGTTAATAATCCTTTATTGAATCCACCGGCTGGTGATCCCAATGATAATACTGAGTATACTTATCCCACAGATGTGTCGTTGCCTGGTGTGCAAACAAGTGCAGTTGACCAGTCTCGCTTTTCATTTGACACTGACTCTATTTCATCGAAGTCCCCATCAACAGTTTCTATTTTTGCTATTTGGTTTAAGAGACATTGTTTGATACCCCCTTGGACTTACATTTGGCTGGTGCTTTTTTCATTTTTTTTATTCATGGCAATTGGATTTGTAGTTATGTTTTTTCGTCTAGTAAATGGGCATTATGTTAAAGAACAATCTTCAATTAGGTTAACTGATGGAACTTTGGCACCCCACTCCTCTTCTCACAGAATGAAGAGGGACCAGACTTTTGTCAACATCACAGCTAGGCCTGTATTAGATGGGATTGTGTGGAATGCTGTAAGATTTCAAATAAACGACCCTACAGAGGTTATAAATGTCTCCAATGTACTTTGTGTTTCAATGGGGGATGTTGTAAAACAAAACATACGCTCTGACGATTGGGATGTCCAAGCTGTAGAGGCCCATTTTTCTGATTTGAAATATTATGCAGCTTTTGATTCTGAAGATTTGCATCTAGACTCAGCTAATTATGCAGACTTATTCTGCTACCAACACTATTGCAATCATTTTCTGCATAAAGCAAACACATTTAGAAATATGGTTAATTATACACAATGGGAACATTGCCCAGCTTCCCTTGAAGGCAGCTCGAAAACTCTTTAAAAAAAAAAAAAGTGTACTTATTTTACTGATTTTAATCAATCCAATCCTGACGCCTTTTATTTTAAGATGACTACTAAGTCCTCGTCCAAAGTTAGACTCACCCACACTAAATTACTATATATTCGAAGTCCTTTATTGATCAATTGGCTATGGGGGCTATGAACTGTGGAAAGATACTATTGATTATAAATCTGTTTGGGGTTCTAAACTCTGGCAAGTGCAAGGCACAGAGGCTTTGCATTGTGCATGTCTCACCCCGAACCATATGTTGTTTCTGAATTCAACTATTTCTAAAAAATGAAATGCCCCTTCCATTACTGATTTGGGAGAATACCCTACATGGCACAACCACACCGAAAGGGCCATTGATGAATTGCAGCCCCTAATACTAAATTCCTCTTTTAATATTTCCAGCTTGGATCCCCAAGGATGGTTATTATGGCAAAAAAGTTCAGATTCATGCCAACATCGTTTTATGGGTCTGGCTCCTGGCTATACATAGGTTACGGTGGATCTCCGTTTTGAAAGCGCCCATTCTGTTACTACCTGTTCAGTAGGCAAGTTATGTCAGAACTGGCTTAAACATTCCACTTTAGCTTCAGTTAAACTTCATTTGTCCAAATTGACTGACGATGTTGATTTGAATGACTTTGTTATAGGCCCTGTAGGAGGCAGGTCAAACAAATGGATATATGCTATTTACAACGAAGTTTGGAAACTGTCTCCAATTGAAGCTGCTTCTAGATTGAGAGCTATTGATCAAGTTAATTTAGAAAAAGTGCTCGTAGTTGTTGACAATAGCATTAATACTCTCTCTTCCAGAATTTACACATTTGATAATATTGTTTCATCTGTTGTTGATATTGTGCAGGATGAAGTGTCTGTTTTGTACCATGGCCAAAATCAATTACGTTCCTTTATGCAATTTGCGTTGGACTTTACAAACTTTAAAATCTGGGAAAGTGCCTTAGGACTACATGAATACCTCTTCTCTATGTTTACCGTTTAATTTGACTGAAAAACAACTATTTATGTCCATGAAGGATGCTGCATATTCACTTTTGCATATTGAAAAGTTGGCACCTTTACCTTTTTCTGTTGCCAAATCTAATTCAGCTGTATGTCTCATTCATGGGTTAATAACACTGCCCTTCCCCTTGTTTAAATTCAATTCATGTATGAAACACTATGCCATAGGCAGATGTGAACCTTTGGAAAGCGCCTATCTCCATGAAGTTTGGTCTCTGCCATTCACCTACAGATGCCTAAGGTAGGGTAAAGAAGTTTATTTGAAAGGTGAAGAGTGCACTTCTACAACTGATCACTCCCTAGTTTGCAAGAACATACAATTGCACGTCTCGGGTAACACACAAGCTCCGAACTTAGCCTGCATTTTAAAGTGTAATCCAGTGCCATCTATAACACCAACTTTCACGTTGCTAAGCTAACGCTTTCTACTTTTGTGCTTGTACATATTTATATTGTTGATATTGTGCACCGCATAAGAGGGTACTCGGTCTCAATTAGTGGGAGGAGACGAGGGGGCTAAATCAGGAATTGTCCACAGTGTGCATACTATTGATATTGTACCAATATGAGTTAGCCTAGTACTGCTAGTAATATTTCTAAATGGGTATTATGCCCAAAAAGTATATGATGTTCATGTGAAGATGACTGCATGTGTGCTGAATATAAACATTTTTACAGTGTTTTACCACACCATGCTTCAGTCATATATTTTGGACAATGCACTCTAAAATGCACCACTGGACAAACACTACACCCCTAGTCCTGCATGGACGTGGCTCATTTGCTATACTTTGTACAATGTGTAACACTTAGATTTTTCAGGACCGCTTGTGACTTGCTTGATGTAATATTGATGGCAGCACCTTTCTTCATTCTGAAAATTGATCCATCAGCGTTGATAGTCAGGACTTCTGGAGTCCTGTGCAGCTGTCTGGATTCATAGACCCACCGGCTTCAGCATTGATTATGTCATATAATTGCTAAGATTGCAATCAACTGACAGACTTTGGGAGAAAACTACTCTTCTCTGCTCACTTACTCCCCCTGCCACAGTGGATAAAGCCAGCTGATGGCCATGCTCAGTATTGCAGACAATGGGTATCTTGCACTCCTGACCAAATAGGCAGATGTTCCTGTTCTTGGCTGTACTCTACCTGCTGCTCCTCACTGAAGCACTGTTAGTCCCTGTACTGTACAATGTTAGTGTGTTCCAGAGAAACATGCATGGCCTATATTCTATAAAGAAGCTTGAGCATACACCAATGCTACCTGTGCTCTAACTGTGCATGAGAGAAGCGTGTGGTGAGCTGCCTTGGGTTCAGCATACTACTATCCATCACACATGCTCACGCAGATTCATTCAAATAGCTTCTTTGCTGAGACTACGACTAGCTACCAGTTTTGAACTTTAAAAGAGCAAACCTACCCCAAAGTCTCATACTGACTAGTTAAAAGAACAGTCCTGCTGAAATGTTATTGTTCTATTGAAGACATTTCATCTCTACTGAGAGGCTCTGACACAGTCTCATAGCAACAATGCTGAGAAGTTGTGATTCTGTCCCATTATAAATTTTGAAAAGGGGCAGTGTTTAGCTGCACTGTCGTGTGGAAGTAGTAATGTCCCACTAACAGTATAGCAGTCCTGCCCTAGAACTGTCCCCTTAGAAGATGAGATTGCTGCTCAGAAGAGCTGGTAATGAATAAACTCAGGTAGAGGAAGGCTGCTGTGAAGCACCGATAATACCCTTCTGAGCAATACCCACTAAAAATAAGTAGCCCTGCTAGGGAATGCCCATACAGTCCCGATTAGAGTATGGCGGCCTTTCTTGTGAGTTGTCCATACTCTATTGCTAAACGTACAAGAGTCGTGCTAAGACGCACTGGCACAGTCCCATTAATAATGCTGTGTCGTCATTCCTCTGTTGCATTCTAAGTTCATTAAATGTATAGTAAATGTCTTGAGAAGAGGATAGCTTCTTGGACTTTTTACCAGTGTGCTCTGCCTAGCCTTCCTCTGGTGTGTAAACTGGATTAGAGATCCTGGGAGTCATACCCTTGCCCTCACTATTGGGCATACCACCAACTAAAAGTACTATCTTCAGATACACAATCTTGCAAAACGTGGTGCACGACACATCTTCATACCCGCCCCACCAACGCTTATTGTAAGAGAAGAAATATATATACCAGCTAGCCTAGCATTGCCAATCTTTAAGGAATGCCTCTGCACACCCAAAGCATTAAATCTATGCATTGATTCAAATCAAATCTGTGCATTCAAAAAAAAAGAAACCATCATACAAACTGCGACGAATATGCTTTCCAATGCGAAGTCTTAAATGATGTGTGCATTTCACAACCACCCGATGAATCTTTAGCTGCCTTTGGTTGGCATTATAACCTATTTGCCAAACACAAGAAGAAGATGCTTGGTGTTTGTGGAGCTTAGAAGCACTAGGTCTTGTGTTCATAAGACACACCAGCTGGAGTGCAGCTGGGCCAAAGACCAGGCCTGATATTTTCCAATAAGCATTTTATGAAATGTACAATCTTTCACTGAAATTTCTGCACCTGCAGCACATTCAGGGTGTCTTAGTTGTTGGTTTCTTGTCAAAACAATAGGTTCTTCCTCATGTGCCAGTCCCTTGGTGCACAGAGCCCAAACAAGCATCTGGTGTCGGTGTTCTCCTGCTCTGTGACACACGCCCACAAACCGGAAGAGTGCATTGGTGATGAGGTACAGGCACCGCCCTGACTCGCCTGTGATTCGACAATCTTCATCGTCAGTGTCTTTTCCGTCAGACTCACTCTCTCCACTAGGACCAATGTTCCCGTCCATTCTGGCTGACCTCTGACGCACTTTGACCTCGACTCCCCAATGTTGGGCCTGGTCCAGCTGGTCTCTTTACATTGGGTGATACCATGGAACACTGGACAGTTGTCACAGTGCCAAGAAACTATGTCTTATCCAATTCACTGTGGGAACTGAGTAACACTCTTAGTGGCTTTGCAACACTTTTCAAGAGCATAGAAAGCCTGAAGGACAAGATGGCCTGGATGTGCATCGACTGAAGAGTGCAGCCTGTTGCACTCTAGGGACTGGAGACTAAAGAAGGTCCCCTGGGACCCCCCGACTAGTACCATACCACTGCCCCTCCAGCTAGCATCACCCTGTGAGGTGAAAAAAGGACCAAGACGACATGAATCACTGTCTTTGTGCAATGCCAGTTAGCACTGCCTAAGATATAGGTAAGTCCCCCCTCTAGTAGGTCTTACCAACCCTAAGGCAGGGTCCACCATGTCCCAGGTGTGGGCATGTCTGCATGAGCAGATATGTCCCTACAGTATTCAGGTCTATTCCTTTAATATGGTAAGTGCCAGGGAAGCCATAGAGAGTGGGCTGGGAACTTGAAAACTCGTGTTCCACAGCACCATGATGGATTCACTGAACCCATGGGTGTTTGGTACCAAACCACTCCTTTCAATAAACCCACACTGATGCAAGTGTGAGATTTATTGAACCTTGTAGGTGCCCCCTGAAAACTTACAGACCCTGGTGTAGGCACTGACTGGCTTTAGGCATCCTGCCACCCACATACATGTTTCTGGACCCCTGGGTAGAACTCCTTTGCTCTCTGGGACCAGCAACAATGCACATCCTGGGCAGAGGTGTCACACCTCCTCCCTCAGGATGGGCCAGTCTCGAAGGGGAAGCTTCAAAGGCCCGCCGCCTTTGTAATGTAACCCCCAGCCTCTGCTGCTAGCAGCAGATGGGAGCCCCCAGTTTACACTCCGAAAAACCGGCAAGAAAACTTAGAAAAACTAGGAGGTGTGTCGACCTTTGCCAACTCCACATCTCAGGTGGACAAGGCGAAGTTAAGCACATTTTTCAGTCCTCTCCATCTTGAAGATGAGGGGACTCCTCCAATCAGGGCTGGGTGTATGTCTCCTCCCACAGGATGGTGGAATAATAGTGGGTGACGTCACCCTAAGTAAGATGCTCATTGGCCCTACCTACTACTCCCCTAAAACTCCCCCTAAATTTAGTATTAAGGAAACTCCACCCAGACCTAGAAAATACATCTGCGAGGACCTAAGAAGCAAGAAGACATCCCCGCAGAGAAGATTGAAGATGACGACTACCTTGGGCCCAACCATACCGGCCTGTCTCCATCTTCTGCGAACCTGTGACCTGTCTTGCAGCCAGCAAACTCTGAAACCCTGGGAGGACTGCTGCCTTCGAAAAAGACTCCAATCTCCCGTGGACTGCGGACCTGTCCAAAAGAAACAGACTCCAAGGACTCAAGATCCAGCTGGAACAGCGATCCCTGCCCACTCTGCACCTCACGCCCACAGCTCAAGTCTGAGTGGCTCACCTGTGCAGTGAAGTCTACCAAGTAAGCCTGACCTCATGTCCAGCATGGGCTGACCTCTACTGATCTACACAGTGGCATCTGCAGTGTGAATCCAGAAGCTCCTCCTGACCACGACCGGCTGTAAGAAGACACTGACGTTGAAAGGCACCCCTGCACCTGAATCCCCTGGGTCTTGGTGAGCTAACACAACGGTGCACTCCGTACATCTCCAATTACCTCTACTGTCATTGGTCTCCCTCCTGTAACTTTCGTTGCCACGCCTGCACCCTGTTGAAAAGCCATGGGTGCTTTATGCTGATTTGGGAAGAGATGTGGTGCAGCGGTTAGGTCGGCTGACTACCGAACAAGGGGGCTCACGGTTTGATCCCCGGGGCTGGCAGGTCAGCCCAGCACATTGTGAATCTGGGCAATAGCACGCTTAATCTTCCTGACTGCCCCCAGTACCGGGACACCTCTCCGGAGGTAGCTGTGCATGTTACAAATGCTTCATATTTCATTTTGCATCCTACACCCCGCCGCACCGGTGCTGCTGGTGGTGTATGTTTGGTGCTGCTTTGTGGTTCCCCCTATGCTTGTGCTAGCCCCCAAAGCTTGGCTCCCGCAACCGATTTACCTACCTGCAAGTCGTGTGGCTCCAGGTACCCCCCAGTCTCCATTGAAAAGCATTGGGCCGAACTCTGACTTTGACCTCTGTACCTGGCCACCCCTGTGCCGCTGGTGGTGCAGTTTTGGTACTCACCTGACTCTTGTCTCTTCCTGACTTTTGCTTCCGAAAGACTGGAATTGAACGTGTATTACTTACCTGTTTAATCACAATATTGTTTTCCCCATAGGATAGCATTAAACTGTTCTGAAAAGTTTCCAAGTATTGATTTTACAAAGTAAAAAGTATTTTTATTTAAAAACGTATACCTGATTGCAAAGATCTTGGTCTTAAAATAAAATACAAACAAAGTATATTTTTCTAAAAATTTGTCTGGATCTCCTTCTTCAGTCTCCTCGCCCACAGTACCTCTAATAGAGCACTTTGGGTTTTAAATTGAGGCCTCTACACTTTTTAGGGAACCCCTGGACTCTTTGCACAGTATCACCACCTAGTGGCAATACCATATAGTGAGGCAACTTCCTACATCTCCTAAGAAATAGGGAAATACATTGAAGATGGCTCAAATGCATTGGGCCGTCATGCTTTCCCTTTGGACGGGAGACAAACTTGCTAACATGAAAGATGCAGATCTCGAATCACTATTTGCTATCAAAGTGATTAAAACTGAGCCACTTGAGACCAAAGAGGATGCTTGTGCCATCTCTAGGAAGCCTTCTGGCAAAAAAGATTGATACGTTATGTGGATACTGTGGCTAACTGCAACACAAAGGACCACCATGCCCTGACAAAAGCAAAACATGTTCAGCTTGTGAAAATGCAAATCAATTAGCTAAAGTATGCCTATCCATCAAGAACTCACCTGCAATCCATGACAGACCATGAGCGAAAGCAAAGTCCATAACGCAACACTTCGAAAATAGGAACTATAGAGCACTTCTCTAGGAGACTCAGACAAAACAGCAGCTTTTGATCCTGAACAAGTTCATACAAGTTTGTTTGATATCTGCTTTTCATGACCCTACACCCAGCAAGAAGAGGGCACAGCCTGGTTGCACTCTGGTAATTCATGGCCACTCGATACCAAGCCTTATAGACACTGAAACCACTGTTTGTTACATGACTCAGGAAGACTATCTGAAATTGCACCAATCCCCAAATCTGAAAAGAGACCCCAACCAGGATATACGTCAATGGCAGTGCAAAACCCCTAGAACTGGGAAGGGTTTTCACCACCAGAGGAGTGCACCATTCAGAGTCTATTAGTGCCTGTTTCTTTGTGACCAAGCCTGAAGGGCTCACATTTATCATTTGCAGTGCTGCAGAATGACTCAAATGTGTCATGTTTGCATTTGAAGTGCAACAACAATATGTTAAAAAGACACTGTAAGAATCTGAAGGAACATTTCAAGATATCAGCTGCCTGAAAGGAAAGTCAGAGAAACTCCACATAGCACCTACAATCAAGCCACTTGCCTTCCACCACAAACAAATTCTGTTTTATGTAAGCACATAAGTAGAACAAGAGTTAGAGAAGCTAGAAGTCCCTGAAAACATCGAAAAAGTAGAAGGGCCCACCCCATGGGTAAATGTAAATGTAAATGTCCAGTATTCGTAAAGCGCAAACAATTACCCGAAGGTGTCAAGGCGCTGAGGGCCGTCAGGAAGATTAAGCGAGCTATTGCCCAGAGTCACATGGTGTTGGGCAGACTCCTGCCGCCGGAGCCGGGGATCGAACCGTGATCCCCAGCGTCAGTCGCCCTGGCCGCTGCGCCACACCTCCTCCACACTGGTACTGGTGACTGTAGTGACCACAAAGCCTAAGCAGCCTGGAGCCATCACATCTGTGTGGACATTGAGGATGCCAAACAAAGCCATTCAGCGGGAGTACCATATAACCCCCCACAGTTGATGACATAGTACCTGAGCTCAAAGGAGCCAAGTGGTCTATAAGACAGATCTTCACCACCACAAAGATCTATGCTACATCACAATCGGCTCTACCCTTGTGGAGCTCTGCCACTACAAGAGTTTGAACTTAGGCATTTCCAGTGCTGCAGAGGTATCCTAAAACTCTATTCATGAAAGGTTATCAGGCCTCCAAGGGGTGCTCAATATGGATGATGACATACTGGTATAAGCAAGCTTCACTGAGGAATACATTGAAGGGCTGTGGGCACTACCCACGAGGATCAGAGACAGTGGATCTACTCTCCACAAGGAGAAGTGTGGATTTATAAAAAACAGCATTGAATTCTTTGGGTATCAATTCTCTGAGGAAGGGGTCTCTCCTAACCCCAAACAAAATCCACAAAGTCCAGACCACCTTTGCCCCGACCAATGTCTCCAAAGTGAGGAGCTTTGTAGGTATGGATACCTATTGTAGAATGGTAATATACACCTTCACAGCACTAACAAAACCCTAATGAGAGTTGCTAAAGTCACACATTCTATGCATATGGAAAGAATGACAACAAAAAGCGTTCAAAGACACCAAAGCAATACTATCAGCAGAAACCACAATGAAATATTATTACCCCAGAAAGAAGACAGAACTAGTGGTGGTTGCCAATCCCACAGGGTTAGGGGGTTGTGTCATACAGAGACACAGCAGGATGTGTGGGCACCTGTTGCCTACACCAGCAGAACCCCCACAGAAATGGAAGAGAGATACTCACAGATAGAAAGGGAGGCCATTTCAAATCTGTGGAGCTCTAGACACTTCCATCTTTACTTGTATGACCTACCTTCAGAGTGTGTACAAATTGAGAAAGTGGTGCTCCAGCAACGTGGGTACTTGTTTTGTTTATAAGGCTGGCAATTACAACCCTGCCAACAATTTGTCTCATCACTACCGAGCAGCTACCGGAGTAGAGATAGAACAAGCACTGGAAACTGAATCATACACGCCGCTGTTGATTGAAAAAACATGATCACAGTAGATGAAATCCGTCAAACCATCTCAAGACAATGAGGGTTTTGCTACATCAAAAAAGCCAATCCAATAACAAATGGGTGACTGCTCATGAAACAACAACCCCAGCAAATGCCTGAGGTTCGCAGATGCATTCAAGCTATGCACTATGTTTGCCATATACAGCCAGTAGTGGGCAATGGCTTACTCCTAAGCCTCGCAGGCTATTAAGGTCCAGTAATACATGTCTCCTTACCCCTTTTAGAGTCCTTACTGCTAAAAATGGCTCTTCTTGGCGCCCACCCTCTAGAACAAATACCCCTCCCCCCACCTATGCACTGCAACTGATCACAACTGCTTTGTAGGGAGCTAAAACATGGCTGTTCAATCATTAAAACCTGTAAGATCTTCTCTCTAGCTGGAAAGTCAGAGCTGTCCATCAGCGCCATGAGACCTTTGGGTGATATGTGCGCTGAATAAATATCCCTGATTTGATTTGATTTGAACTCAGACGTTTACATCGGTGGATGTGTACTGTAATTACCACAAGAGACAGTTACAACAATTGGGCTGAGTGCACACACAGTTAATCAAAGGCACATCAGGGCACAGTGGAGAGAGTACTTATGTTATGTTAACTTGTATTTGTATAGCGTATAATCACCGGCAGGTCTCTTAGCACTTTGAGAAGGCAGCCAAACCCACCAGCAGTAACAGAAGCAACACTTAGAGGGATTTTATTCTGTGTCCAGAACCTCACTAAACAGCAGAGTTTAGAGTTGTTTCCTGAAAGGGAGGAGTGCGGGTTCCTTGCAGAGATTTTCAGGCAGACGATTCCATAGTTGGGAAATTAAAACAGAAAAGGCTCTACCGCCATTAAATGTGGTTTTGAACCGAGGAGGGACCAGGAGGCCTGCCTCAGATGACCGAAGTGTATGCCCTGGCACATAGTGCCCTAGACTCTCCTTGATGTAAACCGGGGCCTGGCCATGAACAGCTTTGGGGGCGATGTAGAGGACTTTGGACTTAGCTCTCTGTTTAATGGGGAGCCAGTGCAGCTGATGCAGCAGGGAGTTAGCAGGAGCTCGCCTGGGAAGCCTGAAGATCAGTCTAGCTGTGTCATTCATGGTCACCTGCAGACTTTTGAAAAGTTTCTCTGGGAGACCGATATATATGGCATTGCCATTATCCAGTCTGGACACGATCATAGCTGATACAACCATAATGTGGCTGATGAGAGAAGTGAGGCCAGTCTCCGCAGCTGTCCCAGTAACCCAACACATGTTCCGACCACGGCAGAGACTTGATTAGCCATAGAGAGGTTGGCATCAATCTTGAAGCCTAGGCTTTTTACAACCGGAACTGGCGTAGGGGTGGTACTCAGCTCTTGTGGTCAGAAGAGGTCTTTTTATGGTTTAAGTCATTTTTATTGAGTATGCTTTAAAGTCGGTACAGTACAACCACCTACAACCACCGGCCAGTGTGGAAGCTTCAGTCAAATTCAAACTTTTATTGAAAGAAAAGGAGGAAGGACGAGAGCACTCTCGCAAAGAGCAATGAGAAAAAGAAGAGAACAGAAAAGGAAAGAAAAGAATTCCACCCATTGAGTATGACAGATTTGGTAGGGATCTAGGGTTGGGGAGCTGGTAAGGGGGCCTTCGGGCCCAGCATCTGGTTTACAGGGAAGCGTAGGATCCTGAGGTATCGAGGGCAGGTAAGCTCCACGAACTCAGAAGACCCCCAGGCCTTATCAAACTTAGACAGTGTGCGGTGGATCCCGGCAGTGATTCTTTCCATACCCACTATGTCCCACATTTTGTATAGCCAGTCTAACTGAGTCGGAACTTCCACTGCAGCCCATTTAGCGAGGAGACCCTGTTTAGCCACTCCCAGTCCTAAGGTGATCGCCCTGCCCCTACAGGACCTGAGAGGGTACGTGAGAGGATTGGGCAATCCCAGCAGAATATAGCTAGGGAACCTAGGGAGTTCTGTTTGGAATATTTGGTCGATGTTAGGTAATATGGTCTCCCAGAACGCTTGGATCTTGGGGAGAGGGTACCCTCCTGGCTGGAGTTGTGCCAACAAAGGCTGCTACCTCGGGGTTTCCATTTCGCCACCCTCACCATGGTATAGTACCAATAGTGCACAATTTTTAGGAGCATCTCCTTCCCTGAAGTGCTGCAGGAAGATACCCGGGCCCTGTGTACAATGTCCGCCCATTCCTTAGGTGAGAACTCGCGACCCAGCTCCACCTCCCACGACTCTGCGCTGGGGTCTTTGTCTGGATTCTTGCCCTGTTGAGAAACCCGTAGATGTCAGACAGAAGGTGCTTGTTGGAGGTGCGGGTAATATACCAAATCTCGAATTCTGTGAGGAGTCATCCCGCGTGCAGGCAAATCTGTGGCTGTGTGGCCCAGTGGCGCAATGCCGAATATTGCCAGTATGCGGTCTTGGGGAAGCCATAGTGGGCTGCCAACCAAGGGAAGTCCAAGATCCCTTGTTCATCGAAGAGGTCCCCAAAACGTTTACACTGTGCATCCTGCCAAGGCAGATAGGAGTCATTCCTCAGGGCGGGGGGGAAATCCGGGTTTCCAATAAAAGGGGTCAAAGTAGAGACCACGGAGGACAGCTGGCATTTCTCCTGTACCCTGTCCCATGCCCTCATGGTGGCATGGAGAACTGGGGAAAGGTATGCACCCAACGGGCGGTGGCGTCGAGCAAGCCAGGGAACTTTCCATATGTGCATTCCTGCTACTCCCCTGTCTATGAAACACCAGTGTTTTTCAGATTCAAGTTGATACCACTCAACCATCCAGAGCAGTTGCGCCGCCTCATAGTAGCGCCCGAGATGGGGAATTCCAAGACCACCCTCGTCTTGTGACAGGTAGGTGAGATGGTAGGCCATCCGTGGTCTCTTCCCCCCAATTGAAGCCATTGATCAATCGCTGCAATTGACCCAACACCATGGGGGTTGGGCAGAGAGGGAGCGTCTGCATAATATAGAGCTGCCGCAGTAAGATTGTCAGTTTGACGGTAGCGATTTTACTCAGCCATGAAAGGGTATGTTTCCTCCAGTTGTTCAACTCGCTGGGGACCATTTCTTAAGCCTCTAAGTAGTTTACCTGGGCAGTCTTCAATGTGGTGGAGAAACCCCTAATCCCCAGATAAGTGATATCGGAGTCTGCGCAATGGAACGGAAACTGACGCGATAGCTGACGGCGCTCCAGCGCCGGTAAGGTACGGCTCAGGGGCTGAGTCTTGGTCAGGTAAATCTTAAATTCCGATGCCCCACTAAAAGCATCCACCTCCGCCAACAGTGGTGGGAGGGACCCCTCCGGATGAGTTAAAAAGAGGAGCACATCGTCCACACATAGAGATCTAATGCTCTCTATCCCCCATACGGATCCCAGTAACAGTATGCAATTGGGGCACTCTCTCCGCAAACGGATCCATATAGAGCGTAAAGATGAGGGGGGAAAGAGGGCACCCCTGCCTCGTACCGGGCTTGGGGCAGTGATATATACAGGCTATCCATTTCCGGAACCTCTCGCCCAGCCTGAAATGACAAAGGACCTGGCTCAGGTAGGGCCAGTGGACCCGATCAAACACCTTTTTGGCGTTTACTGAGAGGAGTAGTGTTGTGGTTTGCGTCCTTTGCGTCTTGTCTAACAAGTGACACAGCCATCGTGTCCAGTCCCCACAATTGCGGTCCGGGATGAAACCCGATTGGTCTGGGTCCACCATGTCCGGCATGTGTGGGGCGAGTCGAGAAGCCAAAATACTGGTGAAAATTTTGAGGTCGACATTAAGTAAAGATATAGGGCGGTACGAAGCACATTCCCTGGGGTCATTCCTCGGTTTGAGAATGACCACTACTTCCACCATGTCCATCGTGGATGCCAGCTTCCCAGTGGTGCTGAAGGAGTTAAAAAGTCACGCCAGAGGAGGAGCCAGGTTGGACGCAAATACTTTATAGAACTCGACCGGGAAGCAATCTTCACCCGGAGCTTTACCAACGGCGAGACTCTAGATGGCCCTCTGGACTTCGTCTGGGCCAATGTCAGCCTCCAGGTCAGTCGCGGAGTGAGCCCTGATTGGAGTCACCGGTGCTGCCTGAACATAGTCTCCCCCCGCCGCGGGATCCATATACTCCGCAAAGTATAAGGTTCGGTAAAAGGACTCGAACTCGAGCACTATGTCGTCATCCTGCCGCAGGATTTACCCCTGTGCGGCTTGCAGTTCCGCCACCCGATGCGCCACCGTTTCCGCTCGCAAAGTGTGTGCCAAAAGCCTCCCCGCTTTATTACCAACCTCATTGTAACGCTGTTTGGTGCGGAGCAGGGTATATTCGGCACAGTCGAGGTCCAGTGCTCGCAACTGCTTCCTAGCCTGTGTGAGGAGCCGCTGTGTTTGGACCGCCCCCGTACGCTGGTGAACCCCCTTCAGTTCCTTGATTCGATCCTCCAATTCCGCCCTCTTTGCTCTACAGTCTTTATTCAGGCCCGCCGCTATCACTATACATCTACCACGGAGGACTACCTTCAAGGCATCCCATATGATGTCGACCCCCAATGAGCCATTGTCATTAAGCTCCAAGTAAGCTTTAATAACCCCTCTGAGTTCAGTGATGTTGGCGTCATAGGTAAGCAATTTGCGGTTCAACCTCCAAGAGCTCTGCTTGGAGGAACCTCCTGGAAGTAGCAGCCTCAGGGTCACCGGCGAGTGATCCGAGAATGCTGCCGCCCCTATAGCCACCTCTACAATAGATGCCGTGACTCTGGGCGAGGTCCAAAAAAGATCAATGTGGGCCTACGTTTGATGGGTCGCAGAGTAAAAGGTGTACTCCCGTGCTGTCGGAAACTGATGACGCCACAATAGAGGTTATCGTGTCCCGCAAAAAGAGTTCCTGACGTTAGTTAGGGCTGTAGATTGAAGCAATCGTGTAAGTGTACTCCCCCATCAGCACCGCAAGGCCAGGAGGCGCCCAGCCACTTCTGCATGGGTACCCACAACTTTCTCCGGGAAGTGTATGGCCAGTAGAATTGCCACTTCAACCGTCTTCCCCGGGCCCGAGGAAAAGTATTGCCTATCAAACCATTTTTTCCTGAGCCGCTTCCAGTCCGCCTGCAACAGGAGAGTCTCCTGTAGGAGGCAAATATCACATCCAGCATCTCTCAACAGGGCAAGCAGCGCACGCCGTTTAACAGGTGAATTAAGGCCTCTCACATTAAAGCTCATAACCATTACTTTAAGTCTGGGCATGGTATAGATAAAATGGTGCTAACATATGTAAGCCCGACCCCCCCCCCGGGTAACCAGCACATATAGGGCAGTCCCCCAGCCCCCATCAGCCCGCCCGCAGGCTCCACCCCCTCTACCACTCCCCGTAGGCGTGGCATGTAAGGTCCGGGTTTAGCATTCCTGGTCTGACCACGATCTGGTCAGGTTTGCGTGGGTAATGGCGGAATCTGGTTTTGCACCCCCCATATGTCACACTCAAAAGATCAATCTGCCCGCGTTCAGACAGGCCCTGTCCAGAGCCCGCCCTAAATCTATGATGCTTCTGGATGAGGCGGTCTGCGAGGTCAATGAGTGGGTGCGGCAGGCGGCTTCTGCTTTCACGAAACACACTACTGTGTCCAGATCACGACGCTCTCCCTCTCAACCCAGGTTCTCTCCTGAGTTGAGGGTGATGAAACTTGGTTGTAAAAAATTAGAACGAGCGTGGAGGCTTAGTTATAGTTCTGAGGCTAAATCCGCCCTACGTTCTGCACAAAAGGACTATTACGCAGACATTAAGGTAGCGAAAGGGAACTATTACGCAGAGCGTATTGCGAAAGCAGATAACAATAGCAGAGAGATCTTCGCTATTGTCAAAAGCTTTGTCATGCCGGTTGCTGATGCAGCTACTCTCCCATCCTCTGCGCAATGGTGCGAGGATCTATCCACCTTTTTCATCAGCAAAATAGCGAAGATCCAGCAGGACCTACTAGCGGCTTTGCCCGCTGACGGCTCAGTGGCCGACATGTGTTCCACATTATGCCCTGGTTCTGGACAACAGCTTTCGAACTTTGTGCAAGTTGGTGAGTGCGTTATTCTGCCTCTCCTTCAAACCCTGAAATCTGGCTCTCCCGCCGATCCGTGCCCAGCCCGTGTGCTTTCGGAAGTGGCAGAAACGGTCTGCACCGAGATCACGCAGATAGTGAATCTCTCCCTGGTCTCAGGTGAGGTGCCTCTAAGCTGGAAACGAGCCAAACTCTTGCCGCTTCTGAAAAAACCGGGACTGGACGCTACGGTCCCCGGGAACTATCGTCCCATATCCCTTTTGCCAGCACTCACGAAAATCTGTGAGAAAGTGGTTTTTCAACAACTGGAGAACTTTGTAAAAACCTCCAATGCCCTCCACCCTGCCCAATCAGGCTTCAGGGCCGCATATAGCACTGAGACAGCACTGGTGGAGATGACTGAGGCGATTCGGGACTGTCTAGACGGAGGCGGCAGAGCGGTCCTAATTTTATTGGACCTCTCTGCCGCGTTCAATACCGTTCCCTATGACCTTCTCCTCACCAGGCTGTCTGCTATTGGTATTGGGGGAGTTGTGCTGGCCTGGCTGTCTTCTTTCCTTTCTGACAGGTCGCAGCAGGTTTGGATGCCCCCATATACATCCGAGCCCAAACCACTTCTCACGGGGGTCCCCCAGGGTTCTACTCTTAGTCCCCTACTGTTTAATGTTTACATCACTCCCCTGGTTTATCTAGCGGAACAGTATGGGGCTAAGATTATAGGGTATGCAGATGACACCCAACTGCTGTTTACCTGGCCAGACAACAATCTGGATGTATCGGCAGTGCATCTATGTTTGTCCTCTGTATTTCGCTGGCTCACCCGGGCCCAGCTGAAATGCAATGAGGACAAATCCGAGGTGCTTTTTTATGGTTCCTTTCCCTCCTCGTTTAAGAACACATTGTGGCCCCCCAACATTCCTAGCCCGAAAGAGATGGGGAGACCGGCAAAAAACCTTGGCATCTGGTTTGCAGAGGATCTTAGATTTGAGGACCATATTAAAAAATTGACAGGCACCTGCTTTGCCACGCTGAGAATGCTCCGCAAATTTTTTCCACTGCTCCCCAGGGAGGCTAAGGAGACAGTTGCGCGGGCTCTCATACTGGCAAGGCTGGACTACGCGAATGCACTGTTCAGTGGCATTCCGGCCTACTTGGTGAAACGCTTGCAAATCATCCAGAATGCGGCTGTCCGTCTGCTACTCAACATCCCTAGATGGAAGAGTGTACGCACTGAGATGCGCACCCTCCATTGGCTCCCTGTTGCGCAGCGCATTCTGTACAAATCCCTGGTGCTTGCGTTCAGAGCTATTCATGATCAAGGCCCCTACTATCTAAGAAAAAGATTCACTTGTTATACCCCCGCTCGTACCCTTAGATCATCCACTCTGTTTAAACTGTCTCTTCCCCGTTGTAAACGAGCCAGGCTCGGTGGCCAATCGATCTCTGTGACCGTGGCTCGGGCCTGGAACGCTCTCCCTCTCCACTTGCGCTCTATGCAAACTGTGGCCCTATTTAAGAAAAATCTAAAAACACACTTTTTCATGAGTACAATTTAAAACGCCCTCTTGTTGTTCTGTTTTCTGTTTTTCCCCTATCGCGCCAGGATACTCTCAAGTAACGGAGCGCGCTATAAAATGGTTTATACATACATATACATACATTCCCATTGACCCCCCGTACATGTGCGAAGGTGGGCCCCGAGATCCACCCCAGCGCGCCTTCCAGCTCCCACTGAAAAATACATTCAGGGCCAACATATCGCCTAGCCCCATCGAACATGATGATCCCATCCTGCTCCCAGATATGGTGTCCCATGTCCCGTCCCCCCTCGCCTGTCCCCACCACCCAAGACGATGTTGCTCCCTACCCTCCATACCCTACCCTGCATTCCTGGGGCGGGGAAAAGAGACAAAGAATAGAAAGGAAAGAGAAAAGGTTAAAAATATTGAGAGACAAACAGGAGAAAAGATCAAAAAACAATTTCCAATGGAACTTGTAGGCACAAATGTGCAAGGGTCCATGAGTCTGACGGTCCGGTATTGACTTTCGAGGGGTGGGGCTCCCCTCACCAAGACCGGTCACCTGTTGTATGAAGTCGGACCGACCCTTCTGCTAGCATGTCCAGAGTTAATGTCCCCAGGGATCCCTCATTCATCACCAACGTCCGGGCCCTCCCGGTTCTGCAGTTGTCGCAGCACTGCCTCCCACTCCTGTTGGCCAGAAATTACTGTCCTACCGAAACTGAAATTGAAACGCTGAAACGCTGCTCTCAGTAGCGCTGCTGACCACGCTAGCACGCATCTGTTTGCACTTCGAAATTGCACTATTTTAAAATCGCCGCTTTGCTGCATACTTGTTAACAGCATTATTTTTTAATCTCCGCTTTTGTGCTAATTTGTTTATTACTTGCATGGTACATGTTTTGCTGATGTGGGCGCATTACGAAGTTACCTGCTAGATATTACCGCTTTCCTCCCCGTTCCACCGCAGCTTGTGCTGTTTGTTGTGGAGGGAGTGTCCAACGCGGTACAGAGCCCTCCACCCTCACTTCCGGGGGCCATCTTGGAGAGCTGACGGTCTAGTGGTTGTACTAGGACCGTCAGCAGCCTCCTATTTAGGGCGAGCATTTCCTGCCGCGGTTAGAAGCCAGAAATTACTGTCCTACCGAAACTGAAATTGAAACGCTGAAACGCTGCTCTCAGTAGCGCTGCTGACCACGCTAGCACGCATCTGTTTGCACTTCGAAATTGCACTATTTTAAAATCGCCGCTTTTCTGCATACTTGTTAACAGCATTATTTTTTAATCTCCGCTTTTGTGCTAATTTGTTTATTACTTGCATGGTACATGTTTTGCTGATGTGGGCGCATTACGAAGTTACCTGCTAGATATTACCGCTTTCCTCCCCGTTCCACCGCAGCTTGTGCTGTTTGTTGTGGAGGGAGTGTCCAACGCGGTACAGAGCCCTCCACCCTCACTTCCGGGGGCCATCTTGGAGAGCTGACGGTCTAGTGGTTGTACTAGGACCGTCAGCAGCCTCCTATTTAGGGCGAGCATTTCCTGCCGCGGTTAGAAGCCAGAAATTACTGTCCTACCGAAACTGAAATTGAAACGCTGAAACGCTGCTCTCAGTAGCGCTGCTGACCACGCTAGCACGCATCTGTTTGCACTTCGAAATTGCACTATTTTAAAATCGCCGCTTTGCTGCATACTTGTTAACAGCATTATTTTTTAATCTCCGCTTTTGTGCTAATTTGTTTATTACTTGCATGGTACATGTTTTGCTGATGTGGGCGCATTACGAAGTTACCTGCTAGATATTACCGCTTTCCTCCCCGTTCCACCGCAGCTTGTGCTGTTTGTTGTGGAGGGAGTGTCCAACGCGGTACAGAGCCCTCCACCCTCACTTCCGGGGGCCATCTTGGAGAGCTGACGGTCTAGTGGTTGTACTAGGACCGTCAGCAGCCTCCTATTTAAAGCTCACATGGAGCAAACGCGCAGCGGTGACGCGCAGCGAGCGCGCCATTGGTGCGCCGGAGGTTCGCCAGAGGTGAGCCCATCTTTGCCCATCCGTGACCATCCGGGGCCTGGGGCCAGAACCCCTGCCCAAAACGTGTTATATTCTAGGGATGACTTACTGCAGCTCAACTTGGGCAAGTCTCATCTTGAGCCAGATACTATACATCGGCTGGCTTGTGAGGGCTTATTAACCTCGCCAAGGAGCACTAGAGGGCGGCAGCGCTCGTCTAACATCCATACCCTGTGCTACGGCTTATTGAACACGCGTTCTCTGCAGAGTCATAGGCTGGAGGTCTTCACACTCCTGGAAGACGGGGAGTTAGATGTCCTTGCGCTCACAGAGACATGGCTGGAGGATTGTTCAGCGCCAGATTTAGTGGCGGCCCTTCCAGATAACTATCTAGCCATTCATCTTAATAGGGCGGGGGCCAAGAGAGGAGGAGGAGTAGCCCTCTTGTACCAGTCATGCCTCCATGCGGAAAGGTTCCTCTCCGAAACCCTTGGAGGAGCCGAGGTCATGGGGGTTAAGCTTAGGAGGGGAGCGGTCTGTGTGGTGTTCTTGGTGGTTTACCGGCCACCTTGGGCGTCGCCAGATTTCCCCACGCTCTTTGTAAAATTGGTCCAGGACCTATGCACAAGATACGATAAACTGGTGATTGTTGGGGACTTCAACTATCATTGGGAAAAATCCCCCAAGGAAGGACAAGCGCTTCAGATAGAGGAGGCGGCCTCTTCACTAGGTCTCAATCAACAGGTCAAGGAACCAACACATGACAAAGGTCATGTACTTGATTTAGTCTGGACCAATATGCCAGTCCAGGGCAGCACGGAAATTCTACCATGCGCTTGGTCCGACCATTCTTTAATAAAGGGCAGACTTGTGCTGAAGGGCCCTCCGCTTAAATCCGGGGAGGGCTGGAAAACGGCCCGCAAATGGAGAAATCTAGATGGAGAGAAATTGGTCCACCTTTTAGAACACTGCCCTTCATTAAAAGAGCAGGATGCCAACGTGGACGCTCTATGTGGTCACCTCCAGCACAAACTGAGGAGTGCCATTGATGTGGTAGCGCCTCTTCGCAGGACAAAGAAGGTGGCAAGAGGAGCGGGGGCACCTTGGTACAATGATTCCCTAAGGGAGATGAAACGTGGGGTGAGGAAGAAAGAACGGGCATGGCGTAAAAAATACGACGCCATCTCCAAACAAGAATATGTTTCATCCCTAGCCCAGTATAAGCTAGCTATACATTCTAGGAAGGCTATTTTTTTCGAGGAGAGAATAGTGGCTGCAAAAAACCCACAAAAAGAAATCTTTCGGGTTTTGGCAGAGCTCAGGGTCAACAAAGAGCAAAGCCCTGAGTTTACTCAGGTGGACTGTCAGAGGTTTCAGGACTTCTTTGTAAAGAAGATATCTGACATTCTACACGAAATTGAGGAAACTGTACCCCTCGACTGTCCCTCCGGCCTACCTGACCTTATCAACCCATTAAACACTCCTTCATTAGTTGAGTTCGCCCCTATGTCCAAACTAGAATTACTCAACATCCTAGGCCGAGTTAAATCAGGTTCCCGGGCTGACCCCTGCCCTCCTGACATATTTAAGGTGGCAATGCCAGGATTAGAGGAAGAGGTCCTGCACTTATTGAACACCTCTCTTTGTACAGGACAGATCCCTCTAGCCTTTAAAGAGGCTCGCCTGATCCCCTTATTGAAGAAACCCGGCGCAGACACAAAATGCCTGAAAAACTTTCGGCCCATCTCTCAGCTGCCTTTCTTGGCCAAAGTGATTGAGCAGCATGTGCTAGCCCTTCTCTCGGCCCATCTAGAAAGTAATAACCTGCTGGAGACCAATCAGGCAGGGTTCCGCGCTAATCATAGCACGGAACTAGTTATGACATCTATTCTGGATGAGTTAAGAATTCGGGCCGATGCAAAAACATCAAGTGCCCTGATACTATTGGATCTCTCCGCGGCGTTCGACACCGTGTGTCACAAACAGCTCTTGTCGCGGTTGAGATCCTTTGGTGTCACGGGCACAGCGCATGCATGGCTTGCATCATTTCTGCAGGGTAGGACACAACGAGTGCAGTTGGGTGATCTACTCTCTACCCCCGCGCCGATCACCTGCGGGGTCCCTCAGGGCTCTGCTTTGTCACCCCTACTTTTTAACATCTACCTGCAGCCATTAATTGCTCTCCTGAATGGGATGGACTGCCTAGTGTTTAACTATGCCGATGACACCCAGATCATCATCCGGCTGGATGATGGCCCGGGAGCATCCGCTAGGTTACAGGACATACTGATAACCACAGTGAACTGGATGTCGGAGAACTCTCTGAAGGTCAATCCAGACAAGACAGAAGTGTTGCCCATTTCCATCTCGGGCAACCCCTGGAGTGACAATTTCTGGCCTAAAGAGTTGGGCACACCACCCAAACCGGCAGCTGCAGTCAAGAGCTTAGGCCTATATGTGGATAATAAATTATCCATGGAAAAACAGGTTTCCACTGTAGTGGGTACCTGTATAGGCCTCCTAAAACAGCTAAGGAAGATCTCGGCATTGCTATCATTCTCTACCTTGAGACACGTGGTTTCAGCCACAATTCTGGCTAGGCTGGACTACGGGAACTCCCTATACCTAGGCCTGCCTCAGCGGCTGCTGGACAAGCTTCAGGGAGTTATGAATGATGCAGCTAGGCTCATATTCAAAAAACCCAGGACTGCCCATGCCTCTCCCCTGATGCGGGAGCTGCATTGGCTCCCAATACGTCAGCGAATTGTATTCAAGGGATTGTGTATTGCTCACAAGGCTCTGCACGGCAAAGCACCTAAATATTTGAAATCCCGCATATCCCCCTACACTCCGGGCAGGACTCTGCGCTCGTCAGATGCCACTTTCCTGTCCCAATCCCGCTTCAAGCTGACGACGGTGGGGGGCCGTGCGTTTTCCAACGTGCTTCCAGCACTGTGGAATAAATTGGATTCAGATCTCAGGAAGGAAAGTAGTCTACTTCCCTTTAGAAAAAAACTAAAAACTGTGTTGTACAAACAAGCATGGAGTAGCTTCTAGGTGCACAGCCTTTCGTTTGTAACATCTCACTATGTAACATCCTGCATGTAAATCTGGACAGACAGCGCTTAGAGACCCCTGTGGTTATAACGCGCCATATAAATTAAATAAATAAAATAAATAAATAAATAAATAAATTGGCACTGCTTCTCCGTCGGTCGCAGCTGGGCTCGCCTTTTGGGGCCTCGTCTCCTACTGGTACGTGAGGGCCTCCCTTCTGGGGGACCCCCCCTCTGCTCCCCTGGGGTCCCCCAACTCGGCCAGGTCCTCGCCTAACACTTTCCTCTCTTTCTGTAGGTTGCGGACACCACAGGTTTCGTTTTGCCAGATGAAGGAGAGGCGGAACAGGTGGCCCCATGGATAGCAAATCCCCTGGTTGCGGAGGAAGGATGTTACTGGTTACTGGTCGCATGTCCCTGCATCGTTGGAGGGTAAGAGGGGAGAGATCCTAGAAGACCCCCACTTGAAGACCGTCTCTGACAGTCTTCTCTGGAAACTTTTGTGTTCCTGTGTTTCCGAACAGGGAGCCAGCTCACCACAGGCCCTTGGGGACAGTTACTTCAGGACACAGCACAAAGCAAAGTCCTTCAAGCAGGGGGACACAGCACACAACAAAATCCCTTTAGCCTTTCCTTGGTTGAAACAGCAAACTGCAGGCCAGCCCCAGGTCACACAGAAAGAACAGTTCTATCCATCAGTCTCTTCAGTTGTTTCTTCCTTGGCTAAGGTCCTCTTGACTTCGAAATAGCTCCTGTCTTGTCTGCACTTGATCAAGCCATTCTCCAAAGTTCAGGGGCTTCAGCTCGCATAGGTATACCCCTCAATGGCTTTGAAGTCTTTGTGTTACAGGGGGCACTGACCCCTGCTAAAACCAGTTCTGGGTGCCTCCCTACCAGTGACACCTTCTTTCTTTGATTAGTGGGGGTCTGGATTCTAAATCACTCAGCAGGAGATGGGACAATTATTTTATAGCACCAGCCCAGGCCTTTTCTCCTCTAGGGGCTTCTTCTCCCCCAACACTCCAGATACAGGTCAGCCTGAGCTGTCTCACCTACTCCCCTGGGTCAAAACATTCCCCAGATCCTATCGCTTTCAAATCCAGCCAGTCAATCCACAACCAGGCAGAGACACACAGAAATGTTTTAAAGCACAAAAACCAAACCACTTCGGAAAGAATGGCTTACAAACACATAATGCAAAAACCATCTTCATAAAAAGATGTGTTATTGCAGGGTGAGTTCAGGCATACTAAACTTCACCTTTCTATCTTAAGCCTTTGGGAAGATAGGCTGGAAAACATATTACACAGCCTTCCCATTCTATACTATGGGCAAGATGGCCTTTCAACAGTGAAAAACGAAATGGAGATTATTTCACTTCGCAGGACAGGACACACACCTTAGTACATGTCCTACCTTTCACATGCACTACACCCTGTCTAGGGGGTACCCTAGACCAACCATAGGGGTGTCTTGGGTGCACAGAAAGGGATGGGTAAGTTCTGGCAAGTGAGTGCACTTGACAGAACAAGATGGCAGTTTCACAAACTGCGCACAGGACCCGCAATGGCAGGCCTTAGTCCCCTTTTTAAGGCTACTTGTTTGGGTGGCACAAATAGTGCTGTAGGCCCACTAGTAGCATTTGCATTACCAGCCCTGGCACACATAGTGCACTTTTCTAGGGACTTCACTTAGTAAAGCAAACATACCAATCATGGACAACCAATTACCATTACAATGTACCCTCAAGGCCACCTGCAGCTCCTCCTTCTTGGCGCTACTTTTCATGGGACATCCCAAAGCTCTGCAGAATTGCCACAACTGATCAACTTTGTAGGTAAGCAATGCCTCAATGTTGAACTCTAATTCTACAGCCTCACGGGCTCCTTGACTCCTCTGAGACATGATGTGTGGATTAAAGGTTTGCTCAAAAATAAAACTAACAAATCAAAAACACAATATGTGGTTGCGCAGTGGTCTACTAACTTTTTGATGTACACCAATCACTGTGAGTGAACTTGAAAATACACATTCGACTCCTACATGTTAGGAAATCCCACGAACTGCCGCCAAAAAGGTAGAATCCCCAGATCCCTGTTTGGCTTAGGTACCGTAGGCTAAACCGGGACCCACAAGCCCCCAACATTAGGAAAAGACAGGTTGCCACTAGAGATAGCCCCCGCTCCACCCCCTTGGTAGCTTGGCACGAGCAGCCAGGCTTATCTTCAAGGCCAATGTGTAAAGTATTTGCAAATACGCTCACAGCAATCTGTTGGACGTGGTCCTTTTTGCAGGGTCATCCCTGAACTTTTTGCCTTCCTCCTGTATTTTTTATGACATGTTGTTGGCTGTTTTATGACTCTGGGCACTTTACCACTGCTGATCAGTAATAAAGTGCATATGCTCTCCCTATTGTACATTGATGTATGGATTAATGACTCCATGATTGGCTGGTTTGGTTTACTTGTCAGAGCCTAGTAGAGTGTACTGTGTGTGCCCAGGGCTTGTAAATCAAATGCTGCTGGTGGGCTTGCAGCACTGGTTGTGCCACCCACAGAAGCAGCCTGTAAATTGTGTCTCAGGCCTGCCATTGCAGAGCCTGTGTGCAGTCTGGGACTGCCATGTTGGCTGGGCAAGTGCACCCACTTGCCAGTCCCTAAACCTTCCCTTTTCTGCATATTAGTCACCCCTATAGTAGGCCCAAGGGCAGGGTGCATTGTAGGTAAAAGGTAGGACATGCCCTGGTATGTGTGGCATGTCCTAATAGTGAATTACAGCCATTTTCGTTTTTCACTATTGCAAGGCTACCTGTTCCCCATAGGCCAGAATGGGAAGTTTGATTATAACATCTTATAATCCTAACTGACTCAGGGAACCAGGTAGAAATTCGAGTTTAGTATGCCTGAACTCAGAATGATAAAATACATCTTTTAGGGAAGTTGGTTTTAACATTCTGTGTTTTAAAATACCACTTTTAGAAAGTAGTTATTTTCTTGCCTAACTGTCCAAGCCTGCCTCTGCTAGGTTGTGTATTCCTTGTCTGGAGTTTGAGCAACTGGGGCTGGGGGATTCCAGGAGACAGGGTGAGTCAGCACAGGGCTAAATAGAGCTAGCTGCATGTTGATGGGTGGGAGGAGTGCACCAGGGACCTGAATAGAGCTGTGCCTGCCTTCCACAATGCTGGCTCCACCTCCTGTGGTGAGTCTGGTGTCCCTGGCCCATACTGTCAATGGAAAGAAGGAGTCATGTCAACAAAGTGCTCCAGGACTGCAGAGAACTGGTTTGGACTGGGTACAGGACCCTCTGCCTTCAGAGGACAAAGGATTTGCTAGTATAAATATGGGAACCCAGACCCCAGAATTTTAGCTCACTTTGGGAAACAAGGAGAACCTTTGCTGAGGAGAGGAACCAGAGGAACTGAGGGGGAGACTATCCCTAAGCTGAGTTCTGTTTGGGGGATTGGCCTGCAGTGGTTGCCTGACTGCCAAAGAGAGGAGAAAGGAAATGTGTGCTGCTTTCACATCAACTTGTAAAGGATCGCCAAGGGCTTGAGATAGAGCTTGCCTCCTGCTGAAGTAAAAGGGACAACAGACTTCACCAACCAGCTCCCCTGCCTTCCCTTGCTGGGAATTGAAGTGCCTGCTGTTGAGCTGGGCCTTCTGTAAGAATGAGTGTCGCTAGGAACTGGAAGCGCGACTCCGCAGCCGTTGTCGTCACATCACCGGAGAAGAGTGTCGCTGTTGCAGCAGATGCCGTCGCATCACCGGAGAAGCGTACCGCCGCCGTTGCCACCGCATCACCCAAAGCACCTCGCATCACCGGAGAAGTGTCGCCGTCGCAGCAGACGCCGTTGCATCACTGCAGAAGTGTGTGTTGCTGCTGCAGCCGCTGTTGTTGCATCGCTGAGAAACCATGCCGCCGCTGCCGCTTTCGCATCGCGTCACCGAGGTGCCCCGCATCCCTGGAGAAGAGTGTCGCTGGCGCAGCAGATGCCGTCGCATCACCAGAGAAGCATGTCGCAGGGCCTGTCATGGCTCAGAAGATTTGTTGAGTTGCCGCACGGCCATCGGGCGTGCATGCATCATTGTCGCATTAAGAAGAAGACGCCATTTTGTTTCATTGCACCGTATGTTCATCGCATTACGGCGTGGCTGGTCGCATCGCCACGGAAGTGCTGTAAGAAACAGACGCATCACCTCCCCACGCCGAGAAGAACGGACGCATCACCGTCCCCTACGCAGCAGTAGGGAACCGACGCATCACCGTTCTTGCGTGTAAGGAACCAACGCATCACCTTTCCTGCAACACTTTCGTTGTATAGCGCTACGCTTCCAAAGGTACATTGAACTCAAAGTGTCGCATTTACCATCTTAAGAAAACTAAGCTATTTCTACCATTTTTAAGTACAGTATTGTGGATTTTTGTCATTTGTGGTGTTGTGTTAAATCTATATAAAGAATAGTTATTTTATTTATAAAAACCCGTGTGGTGTCCATCTGTAGTGTTGTCACTGGATTGCTGTATGTGTTCACAAACGCTTTACACACTGCCTCTGAGATAAGCCTGCCTGCTCGTGCCAAGCTACCAAGGGGGTTCCCTTGAAACTTGCTCTGCAGATTTCATTAAAAAATGTCTACTAACGGCAATAACACCGAAACCGGTGGAACTGCGGCTGATCCAGTCAAAGCAGCTTTTAATTTTACAGGTTTTGTTGAAACCAATGAGAATGCTATAAGCATTCCTATTAATTTAAGGAGAGTCATCACTATAAAACATATAAAACATGGCCTAACACCAAGAGGTGGTAGAGCAGTTTTTGTGATAGAGGCACATGAATCTCGCCAGACAGAGGTATTCTGCTCATGGATAGTATTCCCTGAATCAAATCCAATAACATATTTGTTTCACTTCTACAAAGAAGATGATCCTCCTGAGGAATATATTCCTATTGAGGATATTGAAATTCCACTCACTTACCAGGAGCATGATCTCTGGTTTAAAGGCGCCCTAAAATATTTAAATCACATTACCAGGCTCGGTCAACAAGGTAGACCAGGAGCAACATGGCCGATTTTAGCAGGCTGTACACCTGATCCTGGCATTGAAGCAATGTCGGACGATGAATTACTTAGTAACATACAATGATTAATAGAATTATACAGTTAAACCACAACTGTCTGAGAGTTCTGAAAAAGACTCTACTAAACACACTCCTACATCTTCTAAAAAGAAGTGAGAAAATAGCAAACAACCTTCATAGAGAAGCGTTCTCATTCCCAAGGTAGGTCTCCTCAAAAGGAGCCCTCTGAAAGGAGGTAAAACCTCAGGAATACCTGACAGGTATCAAGATACTGATACACGTTCTTCTCATACCTTTCAGATATCGTCACAGACATCCGAAAGAAGAAGACGGTCAGACAACAAAGAAGAACGCGTGAAGTCCAAAGACGATCAACACGTTCAGAAAAGCAAACCAAAAACCTCAATACAATAAAAAGAAGGTAGCAGGTTGAAAAATCAGACATACCGAGGATCCTGAGGACACAACTCAAGAACAGAGAATGGGCTCAGACAATGTTGGACAGTGCAGCAGAAGTATCAATAGCTCGCCAGAACCTGAAGGGACTTCTGGAGGCAGTGGACTAGAATTAAGATATTCAAGTTGAAACTGCAGATACCAGGGTTAGTTCTCCACATAGGTTATATGAAATAACACTCCGGATGGAGGGAGACATACCAAGAAAAGTGAAAGCACTCTTTTGGGAGCGACTTTCTAAGGGTTCTGATATACTTCTAGCAAAATGGGACAGGCCACCAGAATTTGTCAGAGAGTGCCCACATCGCGAAGACATTATTATGCCAGCCTTCTCTAACCATATTCCAGTGCAGTTAAAATATACTTATGCCAGGAAATGGGCAGTTGCCCAAGCCCCAGCATTAAATAAAAATCATGTAAGATGGGATGAAGATTCTCCTCACCATAAAATACAGTTGAAAAATCAACCAACTGCACAAAGGCAGTACCAAGTTAAGCAAGAAGCTAAAAAACAGGTCAGGGAGATCTTAGATGAACTTGAATACCAAAGGCTGATTGAAACATGCACCTCACCTATGAACAATCCTTTGTTTCCTGTTTCCAAATGAGACAATACATATCGTCTAGTTTTGGATTACAGACATCTAAACTCTTGTTGTAAAACATTTGCAGTGCAAAATGCACATAGTACAGCATTAATGAATAACATTGTGCGTAAAAATATAAAACCACATTAGACATTTCAAATGGTTTCTTTTGTCAATACATTGCATCTGAAAGTAGGTATTTGACCGCTTTCTCAATAATGGGGACTCAGCGTCAATTCTGTCATCTCTCTCAAGGATTCAAGAATAGTCCGGGGTTATTCTCAGCAAGGGTAACAGAGTTACTACAAACTTATGATGACGAGGCATTGTCATATGTCGAGGATATCTATCTGACAGATGATGTCTTGGATAGGCACTTGAACAGGGTGAACGCCATTATACTGGGCTTCGCCTCTGAAGGGCACAAATTCAATTTAAAAAAATCAAGAATTGCCCATTTCAACGTCCATTTCCTAGGATATGAACTATCAAGTGAAGGCAAATGCCTGGCAGCCAACTTTTTAGAAAAGTGTGTGCTGCTCCAACCTCCAAAAACGCTGAAAAATTTACAGTCGATTCTAGGTTTTCTGAATTTTGGAAGAACATAAATTCTAAATTACGCAGAAAGTGTTAAACCTCTCTACGAATTAAACAAAACTGATTTTAAAACAATAAATTGGACACAAGAGCAAACTGACATGTTGGCAAATAAACACTTACAAACATGCGTAAACGTACGCAACTTAGTGATCCAAATCATTCCGGGTCAATGCGGATCCATCTACTTAACTTTTAACGAGGGTGAAAAAGTACTCATTGCATACAAATCACATCTGTATACACAAGCAGGAATGAAGTTCACTTCTACAGAAAAAATTCTGACAGCAGTTCAAACCGCTGTAGCAAAAAAGAGAGCCCTAGCAAAGGGAAAATGCATTATGGTCGTAACTTCTGTCCAAGCCTTAGAGGCAGTTACAAAAGCGAGCATTCCGAATGCAAAAGCTTTACATCCAAGATGGAGACAATGGGTTAATTCTCTTGCTGCAACTAATGTAGAATACGTTTTTGATCCTTATTTGAACAAGCATTCCTGAAATATGAACAAGAATGTCCTCTGCCTACTGAAATTCTCCCTCTTGACCAGTATGAATGTATAATTTATACTGACGGATCTGCACAACCCGCTACGGGGGGTAAGCAAGCTTATAGTGCAGCATGCACGATCGTTAAAGGTCGTATGAGCAATGGCAAATTCAGACCTATGGTCACAAAAATGCAATCTCTGAGATTGTACAGCTCAGCAAGCTGAACTACAAGCATTCATAATGGCACTTGAAAATACTGAACGTGAATTCCCTACACCAGTGTTTCCCAAACTGGGGTCCGCAGACCCCCAGGGGTCGGTGACACATTCCCAGGGGGTCTGCAGGCAACAGTTTTAAAAGCACAGAAAAGTTTCTTGTATAATTAGCAGCTTTCCAGCAGCAATAAAAGTGTCAAGATAAAGCCAGTGATTAATGTACCTGCTGGAGCGTGAGGAGAGTTTTGTTTAGTGGCAGCTTTGACTTAACTAATGTAGCACAGAGGGTTAATGTGCCTACTGCAAAGAACGTGTAACATGCATTTTAAAAAGCAGCATTTTATATGCATAGGTTCGTGGTTACTGCTTTTGTCACAGAGATTCTTTTGTTAATGTGCATTTCATAAGTGACAATCGTAATGTAGCAGAGGGACCTATAAACTGTTATCAAAGAGCTGCTTGCAAACTGCATGGTACCAGTTAGTAACTTTTGTTTTTCCCAGTTATTCATTATCCTGATGCTGCTAAAAAGATTTATTTGGGTGGAAATACATTTTTAATGTAAGTCAGTGCTAGCCACTGTGTTATGTTCTGAATCCTGAGTTTGTGCTTTTCCAGATCAAGCACTCTTTAAACATTTTATATACACACTGATTTACATGTACGATTCAATGTCTCTATATGTGTGTGATGTAAAGTGCTCTGACATCCTACAATGGTATGAGAGATGCTATAAAACAAATGAAATACATGTGACAGAGGGGCTATTACTTCAATATAAAATACTAAGGGCCAGATGTACGATCCATTTTTATATGCGCGAACAGGTTCGTGAACCCGCTTACACCTGCAAAAACGTATTGGGCCATGTACATTGGCTATTTCGCGAGTCGCAATTTGTTTGCGACTCGCTAAATAGGTTTTGCAACTTGCTTATTTGGAAGGGGCATTCCCTTCCAAATAGCGAGTCTTAAAACCATGTACAAATGTTTTGCGGTCGCAAAACACTCGCAATTACCACTTACTTCAAGTAGATGGTAATGCATTTGCAAATGGGAAGGGGTCCACAGGGGACCCCTTCCCCTTTGCAAATGCATGCAAAATTATTTTTTAAGGGCAGGCAGTGGTCCCAGGGACCACTGCCTGCCCTTAGAAAATGAAACGAAAACGTTTCATTTTCTTTATTTTTTTTTAAAATGCATGGTAAATGGGCTGCATTTTTTTTTAAACTGCTTTATTTAAAAGCAGTCCCAGACATGGTGGCCTGCAGAGCCCAGCAGGCACCATACCTAGGAGGGCTGGCATTCCCAATAGGCTCGCAAATTACGAGAGGCTCATTAATATTAATGAACCTCGCAATTTGCGACCCCATTAGGAATCCGAAACAGTGTTAAACACACTGTTGTACATTTCATTTAGCGACTCGCAATTTGCCACTCGCAATATTTCGCCAATTGCGAGGCGCTAAATGAAATGGTCGTACATCTGGCCCCAAAATCCTTAGGGGCAGATTTACAAGTCCCTTGCGCCTCTTTTATGCCGCCGTTGCCTTACTTTTGTGATGCAGCGGCGACGCAAAAGATGCACCATGGTGCAGGGTATTTACAACGTGACGCATCTGGGAGATGCACCACGTTGTAAAGCCCTGCGCCAGAAAGAGGCGTTCTGGCGCAGGAACGCCTCCTAAAAGTGGCTGAGTGAAATCTACAAGATTTCACTCAGTCACTTTGGGGCCCATGCGGCGTGAAAACCCTGCGCCTGCTTGAAGCAGGCGTAAGGATTGACGCAGCATTAATAAGATTCAGACCCCCAGAGCATTGCTGGAGCTGTGTCGCGCTTGCGACGCAACTCCAGCAATGCGCCACCTTTAGGGCACAGATGCGTCATGCATCTGTGCTTTTTTGCCCCATGAGGCGTAGCATTGTAAATGCGGCGCATCAGTGGTGGCGGAGGCATGTCGCACAATAATTGGCGCATCCCTGCTGATATGCATGGATGCGTCACTGTAGGCGTGGGAGGGGGGCTGGGGACACTCTCTAGGCTGGTAACAGGTGCCGCAGCAGTAACAATCTGACCAGTATACTTCTTTAAACTTGGCTTTATTTTGATAGTACGTCTTGTTCGATAAGTTAGTCTCTCCCTGGCAAAATCGAGGTCATCCGTGGTGGTGGTCTTCGGTGCGCGGGTGGCACTATGCTCTGGATGTCCTCAGGGGTCGCCTGGCTAAGCCACACTCCTCCCTCGGGAGTGTGGCACGGCGGAACACAGGGTCGTTGGCCTCCTGGCTCTCCTTCGCTCTCGGGTCTTCCGTTTCCTCCATCGTCTCCTTGCACCTCCGTCCCGTTCTCCTCGCGTTCTCTGTCTCTCGATCCTTCGGTGCCATCACACGCCACGTATAGGGCTTCCCCTATTTTCACCCATCCAGGACTGTCCACGTCAGTAGTAGGCGGGGCCTCACCGCATTCGTCATACGCCCACTTAAAGGAACCAGTGAACGTTCCCTCGGTCGGTTCCTGCTGTGGTTCCCATTCATCCCTCGATGTTCCGGTCTGTAGAGTAGAAGGGGAGGAATAATCAGGGATCCACCAGTCTTCCCGGCCTCCCGCCCCGACCCCGTTACAGTCACTTATTGTAAATCTGCCCCTAAGTACTTTGAGTATTTGTTTTGTGTGCACACGTATGTATTTTTTTCGAATTACTGTTTTAATATTTGAAATTCAACTCATACAAATTGCTTGGGGGTCCCCGGCTTCCAGTGGTGACTCAATGGGGGTCCTCAGGAGTCAAAAGTTTGGGAACCACTGCCCTACACTCATAGTGTGTGATTCCTTCTATTGTGTACAATCTTATAATGAATATATACAGAATTGGATTCAAAATGGTTTCAAATATGCTAAAGGTGGCACAATTAAGCATAAAACGCTTTGGGAAGAAGTAATTCAGTTGCGAAACGGACTAAAAAACACTCACGTGATACACACGCTGAGTCATCAACGTGATGGCGTTCACGTTGAAGGGAATTCATTGGCTGATGAAGCCGCGAAAGGGGCTGTGCAAACAGCTTCCGTAGCTGCAATCACTTGTTCAAAAACGAAAATAGACAGTGAAATAATACTTTCTGTCAATGCTTCAAGCAAAGGCAGTGGTGCAGCGTTACCTAAAGGGTTTCCACTCAAATATTCATATATGACTGATACAAACAATGTTCCGTATGCTCGAATGGCTGGAATGGGAGATAGGGTAATTCTAAAGATGGAACATAGATTAGGACTAATCCTAGCAGCACATGAAGGGCTTGCCTCTGCTCATGCAGGTGTTTCTGCCATGGTACCATTATTAAAACAGAGGTACTGGTGGCCAGGCATTAAGAAACACACCCGAAACTATGTTTTGGACTGGACAGTATGTCAGAAGATGAAAGTCTCTACTGTGAAACGTCCTGCACAGACGCCCCTGTTAATCTCAGATAAACCACTAGCGTGTGTTTACCTGGACTACTGCGGCCCCTTACAAAGGGATGGTAACTATAAATATATCAAGGTTGCAGTGGATTCGTGTTCTAGGTTCCTTTGGATGTGGCCTCAGCGCTCGGCTGATGCTCGAACTGTTATAAAAGATTTGTGAGTCTTTATCGGCACATATGCAAGAGGCACAGTACACTCTGACCAGGGCCCTGCGTTTAGCTCTCGACCTTACAAAGAAGCCATGGCCAGTTTGGGCGTTGAATTGCGGTATTCTTCTCCATTCCATCCTGAGGGAAATTCTGTTGTGGAAAGAAAAAACCGGAACATAAAGCAGTCTATAACAACTAGGGTATTAGGTTCGGGTGATGGGTGAGTCAAACATCTTACTGGGGTACAACGTGCACTTAACAATTTGCCAAGAAGTTCTCTAGGGGGTGTCACTCCATATGAGGTCCTATTTGGGACAAGAATGTGGGTTCCGGATCTTGATTGTCATGGAACAGTGGTGGAAAATAAGAAATTTTATATCAAAGATAGTTTGGCTGTTTTACAGGACTTAAATGAACTAAGATCGAAACAAAGCAACGTGTTCCTCAAGCCAACCACCACTGGGGAAAAAGCAACCGTCCCAGCAAGGCCTGCTTGGTGATCTAGTCAGAGAAAAGATCGCAGACAAGAAGGAATTTGGGCTTTCTGACAAACAACCAGTACCTGTCCTGGCAATCCACGGATCAAGAACAGTACTACTGCCGCCCCTTGCTGGTAAAAAGGAGAGAAGATTTAGGTCCATCGACCTGATCAAAACACACTATGTGGCCAATACTAAGAAGTAGGCCAAGCGGACTCCGCCAATGTAGCAGATGCCCTCCTCTAGCTGCAATCCAAGAGGTTCAAACTGAAAGGCTCATCACCATTACAGATTCTACAGTGAGAAATGAAGGACGAAGCAATACAGCTATGGAACTCGTTCCTCTTGAGACCCAAATAACAGTTCGTCCTGATACACCTATCTACAACGAAGTAACAAGTGATCAAGTGGTTCCAGCGATTTCAACGAATCCTGATGCAATTCTGACCACTGACAGAACTGCCTCTGGCTATTTCATAAACTTTGATACTTTTTCAGTGGATCCCAGCGAACCTGAAACGACGCCAGCAAAAAGAACTTTCAAAGAACACGCAACAGACTTTTTTAATCACCAGAAAACGACTTACCTGGTTTCACCATGGATTGAACTATGAATTGTTTTGGGAATATACTTCTTTCTACTTTGGATAAATCTGGGTATGCTGATAAATAGAAGATATATTCAAATGGACACAGCAACTTACTTCTCCAGCCACACAAATCATCCCATCGAGAAACAAGAGACTTGTCAGCAGTGAACATCACAGCCGTTCCTATACAGCAGACGTCTTCAAACTTTTTGATGCTGAGACCCCTTTGTCAAAATTTTTTAGGTGTAAGGACTCCCTCCTGAAAAAAAATTCTAGAACCTGTTACTCATCATCAATAACCATAAATGCCCGCAATTCCCCTGGCAAATCATTTTTACGGTGGGGAAATAATATTAAACAGTATATTTTGTAAATGTTTCCCACCGCTAGGTAGCTACATATAAAATAACGGGTAGCTTAAATGAAAAATAAATGTAAAAAGTTGTTACTCAGTGGAAAATGCACAATAGTACATTGTGAAACTATTTAAGATGAATGTATACGAAAAATGATTTTATAAATAATAATGAATATGTTTAGAGACTGAACATATGAGACTGTAAATAAACATTAATGAAGCCCGAGGAAGTAGTGGGTAGTGGTGTTCAGTGTCTCAATCACGCCTGTAATTTCCACTCTGTAATAGGCACCTACGCTCTTTCTCGCTGCATCTTTCATCTGATTATCTGACACCTATTCTCTTTCTTCTTCAGCACTGTCTTTTCAGTCACTCTGGAATGCACTTTTTTATATCACCTCTACATCGTAACCCATCACAAAAACACTATGAACTCACTCGCCTGTAAGCACTGCAATTTCTTTGACTACCCTGTGTCAATATTTAGGCAACTGTTTACCTCCTTCACACGCTCATTTGTACAGAATTACATTTGCAACTGGAATACTATAACTTTTGTTCTTCAGAGAGGCCAAGGACTGAATGGTCATGTATTCTGAACACCTACCTGACCCCACTGACGGCCACTGTGAGAAACTCGCACTGCTTTGAACATGGAACTCCAGGGCTCCCAGTTTTGGCCTGCAAACACTCTTACAGAAAGCAAGATTAAGTACAAGTGAAATATACACAGGAAAAATGACAAATTTTGAAATAGCAGAACGTAAGGAAAGTTCGTAGTTGGGCGGTTCTGGCCTCTGACTTCCATCCCCTTTTCCCCTCGGTGAGAACGGCCCCCTATACCCATCCCCCCACCAGCCCAGCTCGCACTTTTCCTTGTGGACGGCTGAACGTACTCCGTGAACAGGCCTGCTGGGCTCAATTAAGCTGGCTCTTGCCTCCCGCAGAGCCTGACTGCTTCCTATTCGTTGTGGTCGCCAAGACCCATCCTCCTTCATCAACTGGTCAGGGGTATGCAAGATATGTTTGCTTCTGAGCAGCTCCCAGTGCAAGGCTTTGTCTGTACGGCTCGGAGCTGATGCCATTTAAGCAACATTTGTTGTGTGCCGACAATAAGGCTGGTGAATGCGCACCCCTTCCCATGATGCCACTGCCCCCGTGGGGTCACGCCCCACAGATTGAAGACCTCTGCTATACAGGATGGTATAATTTGGGACAAAACAGAATATTACATTTTTGCCCCGTCTGAGTTGTTGAAGATTCCACACTTATTCAAGATGTCATTAAGTGACTTTGTTACATCTAGTACCTTTTATTATGATTGGAACTTCGAGACTGTTAATAACATGATGTCCGATCTAGAGATGTCTGCAGTATTCACAAATCATGAATATTTAGAAGGTTCATCAGACTTTGAACAAATGTATTGTTATAACCATTATGGTCATCATTTCTTGTACGAATCTGCAATGCCTAGAAATGTATATATGTATAACCAATGGGAACATTGAGTTTGAGTTTGAGTTTAAAATTATTTATAGAGCTCAACGTACACCTGGCGGTTTCTTGGCGCTATAAGGTGCTGAGCCCAAGAGGGCAGGAGGCAGGGGAGAGTGGATAAAAACGGTTTATTGGGAAAAAGCTTGAGAAAATAGAAACGTTTTTAGGGCCTTACGGAAGAGTGTGTATTGGGGGCAGGATCTGAGGTGGGCCGGGAGAGAGTTCCAGAAAGCAGGGGCGAGTGTAGAAAATTTCGTGCCACCCCACTTTTTGCGTTTAAAGCGAGGAACTGTGAGCAGTTGTTGGGCAGATGAGCGTAGCTCCCTGACAGGGACATAGGGTTTGATTTCAGAAGAGATAAAGGCAGGGGCTACGCCGGCCCGGGCCTGAAAGGTGATGCAGCCCAGCTTGAACTGGGCTCGTTCACGGATAGGAAGCCAGTGTAGGGACTTGAGAAGGGGAGTGACATGGTGGGATTTGGCCAAGTTGAAGACCAGGCGAGCCGCCTGGTTTTGGACCAGCTGGATTCGTCTCATGCTGTAGGCGGGCATGCCACAGTAAAGGGCATTGCCATAATCCAGGCGAGAGGTTACCATTGCCAGGACTATGAGCTTAAGGGCAGAGAGGGTAAAAAAACGGGAAACTTTGCGAATGGTACGAAGTGAAAGAAAAGAAGAGGACACCACAGAGCTAACTTGGGAGTGAAGAGTGAGTTGATCATTGAGTTTGAAGCCTAGGGTTTTAACAGATGAAGAGGGGGGAGGAGGAGAACCCAAGGAAGGGGGCCAGAAGAGAGGGGTCCAGGGACTGAAGCCACCACCTGTCAGGATCAGCTCCGTCTTGTGGGGGTTTAACTTCAGGTGGTTGTAGTTCATCCAGTCCTGGATAAAAAGCATCACCGATTGGAAGTTAGACATGGACTCGGGGGAAGTGGATAAAGAAAAAATGAGCTGGAGGTCATCCGCATTGTTGTAGACGGAGACCTCCATCTGTTGAAGAGCAAAAATGAGGGGGGCAATGTACAAATAAATAACAGAGGGGAAAGGGAGGAGCCCTGGGGAACTCCACAGTGTACTGCACGGATGTCTGCCGAATAGTCGCCCAGGCGTACCGCCTGGGTGCGGTCCCTCAGGAAGGAGGACAGCCAGACCAAGGCCGAGCCCCCAATCCCCGCCGCCCTGACACGGGATAGTAAGATGGAGTGATCAACCGTGTCGAAGGCGGCGGAGAGATCGAGCAGGACCAGGGCCTGGGGGTGGTTAGTGTCTATACCCTCTCTGAGGTTGTCGAGGACCGATAAGACTACAGACTCCGTGGAGTGTGCGGGGCAAAAGCCCGCCTGACGGGGGGCTAATACCCGGTTCTCCTCCACAAAGGTGGTCACATGGCGCTCTAGTACCTTCCCCAGAAAGGGCAATAAGGAGATGGGGAGATAATTTTCAAAAGCAAAGGGTCGGCGCCGGGTTTTTTTAGGATGGGAAGGATGATAGCCGATTTGAGAGTTGGAGTAACAATGCCCTGTGACAACGAGTTATTGAGGAAATTGAGAGGGGGCGCGACACAGGCAGAAAAGATCTGTTTCAGGATATGAGCGGGGCAGGGATCCAGAGGGGAACCTGATTTGACCAAGGGCAGGAGGGAGAGGAAAGATTCTTTTGTAAGAGGGGGCAGGGAATCAAGGCGGTATCAAAGGGTAGCTCAAAAACGTTTGCGAATAAGTTTCCATATTTTTCAGGGTTCAATGTATCCAATCCTGAACCATTTTACTTTAGAAATGTAAACAAAACAGGAATGAAAAGTATGTTAACCATTACAAAACAGATTTATTCTGCAGCTTTTATTGCTCAAATGTCTAGACAGGGTTTCGACTTTTGGAAAGACAACATTGAGACAAAATCTGTCTGGGGTACAAAAGATTGGCAAGTGCAGGGGGTAAAAGCTTTGTTTAGAGCCTGTATCATTCCTGAGCAAATAATGTTTTTGAATGACACTGTCCAATAAACATCTTGTCTTGGGTTAGCCAAGATCAAAGACATGAACACACCGACATACCTATACCTGCTAGTAATAGCACTACACAGAGGAGGTTGACGTACATAATATTTTGCATCACAACAGATCAGATCCAGATTGGAACAAATGGTTTCTCTGGCCCATAGACACAAACAACTGTCAAGATCGATTCCTTAATAAAACACAAGGTTTTAAAATCAAAAGGCCAGACCCAAGATATGTTCAAAGACAACATCCAGGGATAGTAACAACATACAGTGTAGAGAAACTCTGCCTTGATTGGCTACATAAATCTACACTTGAGGATGTAAACCACTTATCTTTACCTAAAGATGACGCAGACCATAGGGAATTCTTGCAAGGACCAAGAAAACCACGTCAAAAACGTTTCATATATGCCGGTATATATGCTGCATATAGCGAATTATGGAAGATTACCAAAGCAGAAACTGCAGAACGAATACGAGAAATTGATCGGATTAATTTAGAGAAATCTCTCTCTGTATTAGACAATGGGTTAACGACTCTGTCGTCCAGGATATATTCATTGGACAGCATTGTGTCTTCTGCCATAGATATCATGGAACAAGACTTGGTCATGTTGCAACATGGTCAGTCTCAATTACGTTCAATCATGCTATTAGGCTGGATGCTACAAAACATGCATGCAGGCTATGTGCCTTGGCGTTTAATCAACAATATATCACTGTTTTCAGAATGTAATCTCACTGAAAACAGATCAAACTGGCACAAAGGGGAGCAGACTATACGGTGCTGAGCATTGAAAAACTGGAAAAATTACCATTCACAGTGGCAGAGAAACCAGCTACTGAGTGGATCATACATGGAAAAAATCACTCTACCTGTTACAATTTTCCATTTTCAGTATTGCCTAAAACACATATCAGCAGGCAAATATGAAAGGTTGGGTAAAGAATACCCTTTGGTTTTGCTTTGTTTGTTCATCCCCTTTGGTTTTCCTTTGTTCGCCCTAAGTTGGCAGGGTATGCCCAGACGTGGGTCCCTTGCTCACTTTGCCACTGGATTCAAGCTAGCCTGGCTGATGACAGCTGATTAGCCAGAAACCGGTCCCAGGATACTTGTTTCCGGTCTAGGGAAGACATGGCTTGGCAGTTCGGGCTGGACTGTAGCCAGAAACCGGTCCCAGGATACTTGTTTCCGGTCCAGGGAAGATATGGCTTGGCAGTTCAGGCTGGACTGTTCCCATGAGGCACAGGGTCAGCCTGATTTGCATATGGCTATGTCTGAACTGGGGTGGTGGAGTGAGCTAAAGAATGATGATGGATTAAACCCAGATCAGTTGACTGGGGGTGAATGCTTGCATTGTTGAACACTCCGTCCATCATACCCTTTGGTTTTGCTTTGTTCACCCTAAGTTGGCAGGGTATGCTCAGATGTGGGTCCCTGCTCACTTTGCCACTGGATTCAAGCTAGCCTGGCTGATGACGACTGATTAGCCAGAAACCGGTCCCAGGATGCTTGTGCCCGGTCCAAGGAAGACACAGCTTGGCAGTACGGGCTGGACTGGTCCCATGAGGCACAGGGCCAGACTGATTTGCATATGGCCATGTCTGACTGGGGTGGCAGAGTGAGCTAAAGAATGATGATGGATTAAACCCAGATCAGTTGATTGGGGGTGAGTGCTTGCATTGTTCAACACTCCGTCCATCATCCCCTTTGATTTTGCTTTGTTCGCCCTAAGTTGGCAGGGTGTGCCCAGGCGTGGGTTCCTTGCTCACTTTGCCACTGGATTCAAGCTAGCCTGACTGATGACGGCTGATTAGCCAGAAACCAGTCCCAGGATGCTTGTTTCCGGCTCAGGGAAGACATGGCTTGGCAGTTTGGGCTGGACTGTTCCTATGAGGCACAGGGTCAGACTGATTTGCATATGGCCATGTCTGAACTGGGGTGGCGGAGTGAGCTAAAGAATGATGATAGATTAACAGCAGATCAGTAGACTGGGGTAAGTGTTTGCATTGTTCAACACTCCGTCCATCATCCCCTTTGGCTTTTCTGGGTAAAGAAAACATCAAGACATCCTGGGATTTACCAAACACACACAGATGTTGGAGTGGGGGGAGTGAAGTGTTTCTTAGCAGTACTAACTGTGAAAACGCACTAAGCGGTTCTCTCCTTTATCAGTGTATTAATTTACATGGAGCCTGCGATGGTTCCAGTACCAACTTATCCTGTCACCTGCAAGGTTCACCAGATGCAGTGATTGATCCAATTTTTGGAAAACTTTCAAATGGAAGTTACCTCATGTTGAACGATCACAGCTGCAGTGGCATGTTGCCAGGTATCCCATATCTATTGGCTGTTACATCCAGGGTCACTTGCTGTATGCAAGTATTGTTTCCACAAACCAAGACAGCCAGGGAGTCGCCTTTATGGCCTTCACTGAACATCTCTTCTATACGAATTGATACTTTAAGCAGAATGAAAGCAAATCTTTTGCAACAAACCGTGGCACTGACATCGGCCAAAGAAACCCATGATCTACAAGTCGCAAGGACTTCTGCCGAGATGCATGCCCTTTTGAATACAATCTGCCCTATACATTTCTCAGAAATGTTAGGTTGTATTTAAAAAACATGTCTGATACGAGTGGTATTGTACATGTATTTACGAACGTGTGTTCTGGACTGTTACCACCTCTTCAAGCAGTCCTCTGAATTTTTCCAAATTTCGTGCACTCTTTGTTTGGCGGACTGCTGCTCCTTTTATCACTCGTTGCAGGGATACTATTTTTGCTCCTACTGCTAGGATATGGCAAGCCAAATCACCAGCGTCACTCCAAGCACCATAGAGAGAGGTCTATTGGAGATGAAGGTTCGTGAGCGCATCGTTCAATTTTTGGGGTTACCTCGTCTACGAGAATTAAATACCAAATGGTTTTTGTCATCCAGACCAATCTGGCAAGATTGCATCTTACCTGTTCTACGCTGCCTGCCTTGCAGTGAAGAATGCATGTTAAACATCTGTCTAACACTCCCATCAGTCATGCCAACAATATTGGACCCTGTAATGGCCCATGCTCTGTGTTGTTCCCAGTGGCTACCAATCCTGATGATGGTATTCATTGAGATCTCACCAACGCAAATTGCAACTGCTGAAGTACAAGAGGAAACAACAGGCACGCAGGTAACATCTGATACGAACATTGCTGATGCGACCAATGCTGAAGGCGATAGTTCACATCTATGTGCGGCTAGTCTTCTAAACGAGGTAATCCGACTTTCACCTACAACGGTAGGCAACTTTTTGTCTCCAGGATTAGAAGATTTCTTGTTTTCTCCAAGCCCGAACACTGACTTTTGATTTTGGCACACAGTGTACTGAGAGACTATGAATTTTACTTTCATTTTTCAAAACAAGGTACTAACGTTGGAACTTTTTTCCTATGATCATATTTTTCCCCAAATTTGTGTTTTTCATTTTTGGCACAAGTAATCTGCTTACAGTAGAACTATTCATAGGGAACAGAATTCTTTGAATACTTCCAGAGACAATATGTGACCTTGTCCACGAAAACAAACAGTTTTATGTAATCTGACATGAAATGGTTTCAGCCCTTTTTTCTTCTGTATTTATGGGCCATTTCATAAATGTAGATTTTCATGATTCATTCATTTAGCATTCAAATGTCAACATATGCTTAGAATGAAACATTGCTTTAATTTGTACAGCATTATTGCATTTTTATGCATAGCAACACTTTTAGGAATATGTTTTTTAGCAAATCATGTGATACTCTATTTTAGATATGTTTAACTTATTTAGGATTTAGTAATGTCATTTATACGAAAGTGGAGTGGGTGTGGTGTGTCGATTTAGATACCGTATATACGTTTTCCCGATTTATGCCCTTATATAGGTACAATTCACATTGCCCTTATTTAAGCACAGAACTCCAGCCCTTATTTAGGCATTGCTCGTGCTAGCCAAATACAGGCATGGTCAACTATATCCGATCCTCTTCGTCACAACGAGTTCTTGGAAAACCAGACTCTTAAGCCTTTAGGACTTCCCCTTGCCTGGATATTGATTTCTCCAAGAACTCATTTATTATGCATGAACATCTATTCCTTAGGGGTTCATTCATGACGTTCTTATGCCCGACTTAAACGTCAATACTGGCATTCCTAAACAGCTTCAAGGTATAAATATGCCTTCACGTGCTATGGCAATGCACGGTGCGGTTCGGCTACCTACTTGCATGACACGACTCGCCACAGTAAGTCCCGAAGGAAGTCAAGTCCCCAACTGACGCACTGACCAGACGCTGTCATCCTCCTCGCCGAGAATCCAGCTCCAGTGTTTCTGACTCCCCTTGCAGGGTGTTGGAGATCGAGTTCCGGAAAAGAGATACCAACCTCTTTCATTCTAAGGTATGGAGCTGATTAGAACCTAGAGAAACTTTTGCCAATTCTTGGCAAAACTAACCTAAACTAGACTTTAGCTAAAACAGCACCTACTTCTTCCCTTGTACTACACTTAGGTTAGGTACACTGGGGTAGGATTATTGTAGAAACATCAGATGAGTATTTTAACCTGTGTAATTTGGGTATATATTTTAATGAATATGTAATAGCCACAAAACCATGCTATTACAGTATTATTTTATCTTACTGCTAACGCTGTACTTTTTATACTTCTCATTCTGTCTTACGATTGTCGCAGTTCATATCTCTTGCATGAAAAATAAGACTGTTCAATAAACCCTTTTATTGAAACGCCCATCTCTCTATTTCTATGCAACTCTGTAGAAACGAAGCATGCACGATTGACTGAGTGAAACTGTAATCTATTGTTTCCACGACTCTGAAGATATTGTTCCGTTTCTAAGGGAAACAAAGTTGTCATGGTTATGCGGTTGTCAGAGACTAATCCCTTCTTGTTTATTCGAGAAGCTTCTAGTGACCTCTGAGCCAGCTGGCACACACAAGTAATTAAGTTTAATATACTCGATAGAGACATACTGACCTCAGTCCTATGTCAAATCTATAGTGTATATTATTCCAATGCGCAGAGCCTATCAGGGATATAGGAACTACACTACAGGCCTATTACTATTGAGCTAAACTAAACAATCCTATGTATTCCTAATGTCGTAATATGCAACAATCCGGTATTTCGCAACATAAGAATAATGCACAACGTAAATCTATCTGGCAATTTGTACTGTTACTGTAATGCAGTGTGTAATGCAACAACGTTGTCAGCTGTTATGCCCCTGTAATGCAATGCGTACAGTCCCCTTCGGATACTCGGTTAGAAAAAAACAATGCAATGTGTAATTCAGTTATCAGGCAGTTTGTTATTTTTTATTTATTTATTTTGAAAGTTTTATAGAGCGCGAACAAGACCCTTGTGGTTATCAGAGCGCTTTACAGTAAATAAAGTTCTTTATACATCAATAAAAGGCGAGTTGAAGCACGTATACAAAACATTTTGTAAAGGCACAGTGGTTGGGTACAGCAAGAAACTATCCCCTTGCGTCAGGTAAAAGGAAGATAGAATGTCTAGATTGCTTAGATGGTCCTTATCATAGTAAGGGTAATAGCGAGGGTACATTAGGTCACGAAATATCTTTGAACCTTACTCAGGTGAATTTGACAATGAGAATCAATTTTACCTCCTTTTTAAAGGAAGCAGTGGAGGGGTTAAGACTGATTTCTGGGGGGTAAAGCATTCCAAATTCTGGGTGCCATCCCTTAGAAGGTTCTGTTATATGTTTTCTTCTTGTTGAATCTTTGTGGTTTCAGTAATAGGTTTTCCGCACTTTTTGAAGATCTGATTCCACGAGAGATCGTCAGTTTCTATGCTAGATAGCTGGGTGCTTTGTGATGCAAGGCTTTGTGTGTCATGTAAGCTATTTTCCAATGGATTCTGGCTTCCAGAGGTATACAATTCAAGGATTTTAGGTCCGGGGAGATGTGGGAATTTCTTTTAAAACCAGTGATGTGTCTCGCTGCAGCACTGATTGAAGTTCTTAGCGGTGTCGTTGTAGCTTTGGGTAGGCCGCAAAGAGTGATGGTTCTGTACTCCACTCTGGGGATAACTATCACTTATACTGCCAACTTGAAGTCATTGATAGGCAGGAAGGGTTTCAGCTTCCTCAATGTGTTTATCTGGAAATTAGCTCCCTTTGTAGCGTTGCTGATGTGTTTTTGCATATTGAGGTTACTGTCAAGAGTTATTCCCAAAGATTTCGCTGAGTCGACGATGATTGGTTGAACGTTGAGTGCCGTAAGGTGTTTTATCCAGTCTTGCATTATGGGGACTTGGGCGGGTGGAGCTATTAGTAGGAATTCGGTTTTTAGGGCATTCAATTTGAGATGGTTTTCTACCAGCCATATCTGGGTATTCCTAAGCGTTGTGTTAAGCAGTTTGATGTCTTCTAAGGTGTGGATCTTAAGGTATAGTTGTGTGTCGTCAGCGTACATGTGGTCTTGCACATTAGATGCTTGTAGAATTTGGGTGAGAGCTTCCATGAAAAGGATAAACAGTGTCGGGGACAAAGAGGACCCTTGCGGTACTCCTAACGTTACTGGGACGGGTTTGGACATGGTGTTGTTGACCTTGAATTGTTGAGTTCGATTTTGGAGAAATTAGATAAACCAGTTTAGCACTGATCATAATAATCCCATTCTATGCTTCAGAAGATCTATCGGGTTCTCGTATTTGACCGTATCAAAGGCTGAGGAGAGATCTAGCAGGATGAGTAGGCAGGATCCATTCTGATCAAGGATTTGTAGCGCGTCATCAATTATATGTGTCATGGCTGACTCAGTGCTGTGACCTGCTCTGAAGCTAGATTGGTGTTTGTTAAGGAGGTCAAAGTGGTCAATATGCCTTGTCAGCTGGAGGTATTCACATTTTTCCAATAGTTTGGCCAAGTATGGATATTGGAAATAGGGAGATAGTTGTTTAGGTGTGTGGGGTCGGCCGTGGGTTTCTTTAAGAATGGGTGAAACCTGTCCAACTTTGAGGGTGTCCGGGATGCAACCTTGTTGAAGTGAGCTGTTTATGATCTTAGTCCAGAGAGACAGAAGCAGTGGAGTTAAGTCTTTAACAGCATTAGCGGGGAGAGGATCGGTGAAGTGATTGGCAGGGTTCAGGGCACAAAGTATTTTGCATATGGCTTCTTCAGAGTATGTGGAAAAGGAAGACCAATCTGCGTTGTTTTTTAGGTTAAGCTTTGATGGGATATGGTATGGTGCAATTGGCATTACTTGGGAGGTCTTCGTGTGGGGTCCCGCATGTAAGATAAGATCACTGAGGAGTTCATTCTTGATATTGTCTGTCTTCAGGGTGAAGAAGGCAGAAAATTCTTCACAATTGGGTTGCGGGCATGCTATGTGTTGTGGACGTTGAGGGGCATCCTTAGATTGGGTTTTGATTAGTTCAAAGAGTTTTTTTGGACGATTTCTTTCTTGGTCTAGTTGGTGACTGAAGAAGTCTGCTTTAGTGCGCTTGATCTTTCAGAAGTATGCTTTTCTCTTTTTCCTTAGAACTTTTAGGTGATTGGCAGAAGGAACTGATCTCCAGGTACGTTCGGAGGCTCGGAGAGAGCGTCTGTCTTCGTAGAGTATTCCATTGTACCAAGGATTAGAGTCTTTTATGGAGGCTCTCTTTAGTTGCAGTGGGGCTACCTCATTTATTACCGTGGTCATGGAATTAAGGTAGTGATTGGTAAGATCATGGACTTCGGAAGTTCCTGTAGGGAGCAGAAGTAAATTGTAACTGGACAATGGTAAAGTGTTAGGGTTGATTTTTTTTCAGGTCTCTTTTCCATACTTTAGGTCTTGTGGATTGAACCGAGTTCAATTTCACTATTTCCTTGATAAAGAAGGTAATGATATGATGGTCTGACCAGTCAAAGGGTTGGATCGACTCTAGCTGAATGCAATCTCTTTTAGAGATTATTATATCCAGGATTGAACCTTTGTCGTGTGTGGGGCTGTTGCAGATTTGGGTGAGGTCTACGTCGTCTAGGACATTTTTGAGACTATTGACCACTGTATCATTGTGGTCGTCCCAATGGAGATTGAAGTCGCCAAGGAATATTTGGGTATTTTGGCGCCCGGTGTTTGTTGATACCATGTCCATAAAGTGTTCGGTGAAGGCTAGGTTGTCACCTGGCGGATGATATATGGTGTGTAAGGAACATAATGGTTTGTCATTACTGGTGATGTTGAGGCATTGTATTCGCAAGAGGGGAATACAGGGGAAATGAATCTGTTAACTGAAATATTTCTCCGGTATATACAGGCAATGCCTCCCCCTGTCTTATCCGTTCTATCCAGTCTGATGATGTCGTAGTTAGGGGGTACTAGAATGTCAATGATTGGTGAGGAGGATTCATTTAACCAGGTTTCGGTTAACATTATCAGGTCCGGTTCTTTTGTGATAATGAGGTCAGCTATGTCCGCTGCGTGTCTAGAGGCCGATCTACAGTTTAAGAGGATGCATTTGAGATGGGGCGTAATGAAGGATGACGTGGGATCCTGAATGAGGGGGACTCTTCTTAGGTTGTTGTCAATGACGCCTCTAATGTTATGTTTAGTGGTCCTGTGTGGGAGGGGTCCCCCAGGGCTCGGCGCTGTCACCCACTCTGTTTAATTTGTATGTCACCCCTCTAGCGGCATTAATAAAATCACATGGCCTATGATTAGTGTCCTACGCCGACGACACACAAATCATCGTGTCAATTTCCCAGTCCATCGAAGCAACAGCAGAACGTTTTAGGAATGGCCTCCTAGATGTCAAAAGCTGGATGAGCCATCACTTCTTAAAGCTAAATACGGACAAGACTGAGGTCATAGAGTTTGGCCAAAAACTTCCATATGGAGTGACCTTTGGTGGCCTCCTGAGGCTGGTTCCTGCCCCATCCAGCAGATAAGGTCCGTAATCTTGGCTTTATGCTGGACAAAGACCTGTCTTGCAGGGCACAAATCAACCAGATAACGTCCGCTTGCTTTCACAGCATTAAGATTCTCAGAAAAACCCTACCTTACATTCCGCCTACACTTCAAAAGACGGTGATGGGAGCCTTGGTTATGTCCAGAGTGGATTACTGTAATTCTCTCTATTTGGGTACGGGAGAAAAACAGCTGACCAAACTACAGGCAATTCAAAATGCTGCAGCCAGGGTCCTCTTGAACCTCCCAAAACGACACCCAACCTCTAAAGTCATTCGTGGACTCCACTGGCTCCCAGTTAGGCGCAGAATTCAGTTCAAAGCGGTTTGCCTGGTCCACAAGTCCTTGCATGGTAAAGGTCCGGATGATCTCGCAAAACTCCTTCCCCGCTATTTCCCACTACGCACCCTGAGATCAGCTACCCAGGATCTTGTCTGCCAGCCCAGAATTAGAAAAGCGCGTTGGGCGGGAAAATCCTTTTCCCATCAAGCCTCCAAACTATGGAACTCACTGCCCCCCGCGCTTCGCTCACAAAAATCCAAAATGAGCTTCAGGCAGGCATTAAAAACATGGCTTTTCTCCCTGCCCTAACCACCTCTCCCCTGTTCTTCTGCACCATAGCGCCAAGACGCCGCGGCATTCGAGCGCTTTAAAAACGTTTCAGTCAGTCAGTCAGTCATGCAGTTCAGTATGCAACACTAATGCAATGTGTAATACGACAATCCGGCAGTTCGAAATGCAGGACTAAGACAAGGTGTAACACATCTATCAGGCAGTTCGTTATGCAAACCTACTGCAATGCATAACACATCTATCAGGCCGTTCGTAATGCAAAACGAATGCAATGGGCAATATGACAAACAGGCAGTTCGTTGTGCAGGAATAAGGCAATGCTTCATACAATCATCAGATAGTCCGCTATGCAGGAATAATGCAATACGTAATTTACTCCGGCATCGTTCACGGTCCCTCCGGTGGTCTCTCCCCACTCGTGCTGGCTTGCGGTTAATCTCCGGCCACAGTTGCCCCCCCCACACGGGTAAGATATAACACAGTTAATGCAGCTTCGCACTCCGGCCCCGGTGCTGCCACTCCCTTGGCACACGGGCCGCAATCCGAGCTGAAGCAGAGGCTTGTCCTGCCGGACAGAGAGTGTCTCCCTCCGAGCCCGCGCCCGCCCCAAGAGTCGACACACGTTGCATTGGGGTGCAAACCCACTCTCCTCTCCTCGTCCAGGGACTTGGGCCACCGATGTAATCTCTCTGAATTTCCGGGCAAAGGGAAGATCCCAGGCTGCACACTACACCTGCACTCAGACTCAATGAGACCCCCTGGACTCTGGGTGCATGATAACAGACATCTCCTCACAAGGGTCTCAGGCTGAACACTACACAAGCATGCAGCTGAGACACACTTGATCTTCTGGTGCCAAAGATCACAGGGCACAACTTGCACAGGTCTGTGGCGGTAGAAAGCACATGCGCTCTGCGTCGCGGAGACATACTATATCTTCTGGCGCCCCTGATCACAAGGCACAACTTGCGCAGGTCTCAGGCTGTAGAAAGCACACGCACGCTGCGTAGCTCGAGACTCGCTTGATCTTCGGGTGCCCCCAATCACAGGGCACCTCTGGCAAGGGTCTCAGGCTGCAAACAGCACTCGCACAGAGCGTTGCTGAGACATACTTGCCCTTCTAGTGTGCATGATCACGGTACAATCCACGTGAAAGTCTCAGGCTGCACCAAGCACACGCACACTGCGTCACTGAGACTTATTTGGCTTCCTGTGCACACGTTCACAGGACGATCCTCTTTAAGGTCTCAGGCTGCACCAAGCACATGTACATTGCATCACTGAGTCTCATTTGGATCACAGGGCACCTCTGGCAAGGTTCTTAGGCTAGACAGAGCACACGTACACAGCGTATCTGAGAGTCTTCTCTGGAAACCTTTGTGTTCCAGCTCACCTCAGGCCCTTGGGGACAGTTACTTCAGGACACAGCATACAGCAAAGTCCTTCAGGCAGAGGGACACAGCACACAGCAAAACCCCTTTAGCCTTTCCTTGGTTGAAACAGCGAACTGCAGGCCAGCTCCGAATCACATGGCAAGAGCAGTCCTATACATCAGTCTCCTCAGTTGTTTCGTCCTTGGCAAAGGTCCTCTTGACTACGAAATAGCTCCAGTCTTGTTCGAACTTGATCAAGCCGTTCTCCAAAGTTCAGGGGCTTCAGTTCGCATAGTTATACCCTTCAATGGCTTTGAAGTCTTTGTGTTACCGGGGGCACTGACCCCTGCTCAAACCAGTTATGGGTGCCTCCCTACAAGTGACACCTTCTTCCTATGATTAGTGGGGGTCTGGATTCCCAATCACTCAGCAGGCGATTGGACAATTGTTTTATATCACCAGCCCAGGCCTTTTCACCTCTAGGGGCTTCTCCTCCCCCTACACTCCAGATGCAGATCAGCCGGTGCTGTCTCACCTCCTCCCCTGGGTCAAGACATTCCCCAGATTCTATTGCTTTCAAATCCAGCCAGTCAATCCACAACCAGGCAGAGACACACAGAAATGTTTAAAGCACAAAACCCCAGCCACTTCTGAAAGAGTGGCTTACAAATACATAATGCAAAAACCATCTTCATAAAAAGATGTATTGTTGCAGGGTGAGTTCAGGCATACTTTACTTCACCTTTCCATCTTAAGCCTTTGGGAAGATAGGTTGAAAAACATATTATACAGCCTTCCCATTCTATCCTATGGGCAAGATGGCCTTTCAACAGTGAAAAACAAAATGGAGATTATTTCACTGTCAGGAGAGGACACACCTTAGTACATTTCCTACCTTTCACATGCACTACACCCTGTCCAGGGGGGGACCCTAGACCTACCATAGGGGTGTCTTGGGTGCACAGAAAGGGATGGGTAACTTCTGGCAAGCGTGTGCACTTGACAGAACAATATGGCAGTTTCACAAACTGCGCACAGGCCCTGCAATGGCAGGCCTGAGTTCCCTTTTTAAGGCTACTTGTGTGGGTGGGACAAATAGTGCTGCAGACCCACTAGTATCATTTGCATTACCAGCCCTGGCACACATAGTGCACTTTACTAGGTACTTCACTTTGTAAGGCAAACATACCAATCATGGACAACCAATTACCAATTACCATTACACTGTACACAGGGAGCACTTACACTTTGACACTGGTTATCAGTGGTAAAGTGTCCAAAACATCTAAGATGGCAACACTTGTCAGAAAAAAGGTCTAGGGGAAAAGCAAAAGGTTTAGGGAACTTTAGCCAAAAAGGACCAAGTCCCACAGCTCTGATATGGGGGATTTGGACCTGAGGATTTGGTCTTTGTACTGTTTTCTAACTTTGTGAAGCTTATTCCTACTCAGGTGAGATAGTGCTTGTCTCCATTCTTTCTTGCATTTTCTGATAATCTTTTGTTCTTCATAAAGCTTTTTTGAGAACCAGGTTATAGTGAGCTGGTGTTTACTCTCAAAATCTTCTATGTAAATGTATATGCTTTGACCACACCATAGTATTAAAATACTATGATGTGGTATTCATTCCATAGTTTGTAGAATGTCCACCTTTGGTTGCTGGGTGAGAGTCAGTTGATTGCTGGCTACTCATCCAGGCTGGCAGAGGTCGCTGTGGTCCTTTTAATGTATCTTACTTTATCAATAAACTCTATTCAACTCTCCATTTTCAAGACTAATGATTCCAGTGATTGAAAGATACTACATTTTGTTACCAGGTGTGGGGCAATCGCATTTTCGAGTTACATTGAAGCACCGGGCGATATATATTTGTCTACACTGGCACTCTATTTATTTTCTATATGTTGGACTCCGCTGCTGAAATCGTTCCTATGGCATGTACCACTGTGGTGGCCTTGTTAATATCAAGATGAGGTGTAATCACCATTAGGTTGGGAAAGGCCATGATGGTCATGGCTTCTGTGTTATGGTTGAATGTGTCTCTAAACCATATTTTCTCTTACCTGGGTTGCCCATATGTTTTGGTAAAAGAGCTGGTTGAAGAGAACGAGATCTGCATGAGATCAGACCCGTTACCTGGGGTGGGGTCATATATCTTTAGGCAGGGGAAACTAGAGATTATCAGATCAAGAATGACGCCTTTTGGTGTGCAGGTTTATGGCAGTGTTGTTGGAGATCGTTGGCATTGAGAAAGGAGGTAAAAGTGTACACATTGCTGTTGCCTACATCTCCCCAGTGGATGCTGAAGTCACCAAGGAAGATATTGTTGGCAGAGCTGATAAAGTGAGAGGTGGAGAAATCCATGCTTTCCTTGATGAAGGTGTTGTTTTGACTCAGTGGGTGGTAAATCACATTCATTCTGAGGTTGGAGGTAGTGGATGTGGCCAGTTCAACCGACATGCATTCGAAAGACTGAAAGTGAGACGTTGGGAGGATTTCACATCTAAGAGTTTCGATGAATGAGTGTGGGGCCTCCACCATGGCTAACTTCCCGGTAGTAATGCACAATGGAGTAGTTGGGAAGAAGGTCTGGAGCGTGGTCAGATGAGATATTGAGCCACGTTTTCGTGAGGATCAGGATGTCAGGATGATGGACCTGGATTGAGTCTGATAACTCTGGACATTGACTGCAGATTGACAATTGTGTAGAATGCAGTTCAGGGAGAAGCTGTTGTCTTTCTGACTTGGCTGTTCTGGGAGGGTAGTTGGGATTTGTATCAATTTAAGAGGGGATGCGTATGCACTGGGAGTGAGTTTTAATATGGAAAGAGATGATGGTGGAAATTGGGCAGCCCTGTACGGAAAGACAAGAGGAGGGGGTAGCGGAATTAGAAGCTGCGTAACTCTTTAGGAGTTATCTAGGGCTGGTTGTGTCTGTTTGGACGATTAAACTGATTGATAAGATGGTGCTAAAAATTTTGTTTTGCGCTGTGTTTTGTTATTGTTATGTGTTGTGTGTTTGTCTGAGGTTTTACAAGAATGTTGTATAAATCTGATGTAAAGGATGTTTATTTTATTTATTTATTTGGTTTCTTATATAGCGCAGGAATCGACCCCGGTCGGGGTATCTCCGCGCTTTGCTCGCCAAGATGGGGAAAGGAGGACTTTGCAAGTGAGCTATGGTCTTGGTAGCTAACCAAGGCCAGTTATTCATCTTGGAACAGGTTGGTTTTAAGCATTTTCCTAAAGGAAAGATGGTTGGAAATTTGCCTGAGACTGAAGGGCAGTTTATTCCACAGGGTCGGCCCCACAAGGGAGAAAGCACGGCCACCTTGTCTGGTCTTTTTAATGAGAGGGGGTTTTAATAGCAGTTGATTGCTTGAGCGCAGAGATCGATCTGGTTTATAAAGTTGTAGCTTTTGAGTCAGATAATTGGGGCCATTTCCGAACAGGCATTTATGAACGGTACAACAGATTTTAAATTTGACACGTTGCCGTATTGGGAGCCAGTGAAGTTCTCCTAATAGGGGCCTGGAAGGGGTTCTTGTGGGGGCGTTCAGAATCAGTCTTGCCGCTGTATTCTGGACCACCTGTAGCCGATTTATGGCATCCTCATTAGCTAATATCAGGAGCCCATTATAATAGTCTAATCGACTTATCACCAGGGTCTGTACAAGGGTCTTTCTATAGGTATCTGGCAAGAAAGAGAAGACTCGCCTCAACAGGCCAATGGTGTGGAAACACGCTCCAGCGATCACATTTGCGTGTTCTTTTAGAGTTAGATTTTGGTCTAACTTCACCCCCAGATTTTTAACAGTCGATTTTGGGGAGGGCACTGGTCCTAAGTCCAGGGGCCACCAGTCGGGGGACCAGAGTATAGTAGCTTTCCCAAAGAGCATTACCTCCGTCTTCCCGACATTACATTGGAGACGGTTGGAAGCCATCCAATGCGAGACAGCCCTCATACCTTCAGCAAAATTCTCCTTAACATTAGAGTTAAGGGAGTGGAAAGGGTAGAGAAGTTGGGTATCATCGGCGTAGGACACCGGTGTGAATCCATACTTCCTCACAATTTCAGCAAGGGGGGCCACGTACACATTAAACAATGTGGGGCTTAGGCATGAGCCCTGTGGCACCCCCTTCATGAGCGCCCTAGAGATGGAGCGATAGGGGCCCAAGCTGACAGATTGTGAGCGTCCGAAGAGGAAACTCTCCAACCAAGAAAGAGCTTGTCCTCCAATGCCCACTCCCTGCAAACGGCTCAGAAGGATCTTATGGGACACAGTATCAAAAGCGTCCGACAGGTCTAACAGCACCAGAATCATCGAGCCTCCTCTATCCTGTGACATCTTGATGTTATCGGTCACGGAGAGGAGTGCTGATTCGGTGCTGTAGTTGGGCCTGAACCCAGATTGTGAGTGGTCCAGGCCCCCTGTCGCCTCTATGAAACTGGAAATGTGGGTGTTGACATGTTTCTCAGCCAGTTTGCTCAGGAGGGGCAGAAGAGAGATGGGACGGAGATTGGAGAGTTCCGTCCAAGGGGAGGTGGAGTTTTTACGTATAGGATTCACTACTGCCCCTTTCCATTGCTGAGGGAGTTTTCCTTCTTTGAAAGAGAGGTTCAGGATTTTACGAATGATAGGGCAAAGTGTCGTGCTCAGATTGTTCATCAATCTGGCAGGAAGAAGGTCAAGGGGGGAGCCAGTTTTTATGTTGTTCAGTAGTGATTTTATGTCATTCTCAGTGGCTTCAGGGATGTCAAGAAAGGTGTCTGTATAAGTCTTTATGCAAGGGACACTAGTGTCCTCAATATTATTGGGGTGGTTGGCCAAAATTTTATTGTAGATAATGTCAATCTTATCCTCAAAAAATTGGGAAATATTATTACACAGCTCTTGAGAGAATGTGTCGGGGCTTTCACATGCCGAAGGATTAGTAAAAGTTTGGAGAATTTTATATAGTTCTCTAGTCGAGTTGCCAGCTTCATCTATCTGTGATATAAGGCAGGTTTTTCTTGCCTTTTTTTATATTTTTATAATAAGTGGATATTGCCTGCTGGTAAAGCTCCTTACTGTCACTGGAGTGATTCTTCCTCCATAGTTTTTCCAACTTTCTACACCTTTGTTTCTCTAATTTTAATGTTTCGGTGTACCATGTCTCTTTTTTGTTGGTCAAAGTTGTTTAACTAGTTTTTGAGGGGCTAAAAGGTTTATGGTATCAAGGAGAGTATTGTTAAGTTTGGCTAGGGCCGACTCAGAATTGTCAAAATTAGAGACAGTTGGCTCTCTCCAGACTTGTTCGAATGTATCTGGGGTAATTTTGTGCCATGATCTTCGTTTAATGCTCAGAGTGGCAGGGGGATCGGAAGGTTTGGCTAGCTGTAGAAAGGAGAATTCCAGCATACTATGATCAGACCAGTTTATGGATCTGGGGGGGTGACAGTGTATTGAGGGGTGATTAGTGAAGATTAGATCCAAAGTGTGGCCTCCCCTATGGGTGGGGCCGCTGTTCCGCAGATGAAAACCTAAAAGAGCGAGGTCAGCTAAAAGGAGCTTTGTATCAGGATCATCTGATACATCAGCATGGAAATTAAAATCCCCGAGTAAAATAAAATTTTCTTTTGCCTTCATGTGTGGAGCTAGTATTTCAGTTAGGGCAAGTGAAAAGCCAGTATTAGGGCCAGGAGGCCGGTACACTAGAGCACCTTTCCAGTGATCCTTAGTTCCTGTATTTATTTTAAAAATCATTATTTCCATAGAAGGAAGTATAGTTTGTTCAATCACTGTAATGTGAAGGCTATCTTTGTATATAATGGCGGTTCCGTCACCTGTGTTTTTCGGGCGGTCCTGTCTCAGAATTTTATATCCTAGGGGAATTCCTACCATAACAGTTGGAACAGTATGTGGCTTTAGCCAAGTTTCCGTAAGGAAACATACTTCCGGCTTGAGGCTCAGGATAGTGTCCCATATTTCGACGCAATGTCGCGGGAGTGATCGAACATTTAGTAAAAAGCTTTTCCAGCCTTTCGTTTCAGTTTTAGTAGCCTTTGTAAGCCTAGTAATAATAGTATTGGGAGTGGCTTGAAATCTGCATAGTAAACAGGAGAAGGGACCTTCTGGACATGGCCAGTTATTGCCGGCGCATCTCTGTAGCCCCTGAGGTCGAAGAACTAATAAGGATTGTGGAGTGTACCTGATGCGTGTGTCTTCTGATGAGGCCATGATAGTTAGAAGAGAAATGAACAGAGTGAGTGGCCCCTGGCCACGTCCTGTCGCGGACGGGCGCAGACGGGCCACTCTTTGGCTACTCTTCGGCGTAGCTTCGGCTCCACTGCGCGCGAACGCTGCGCGCTCACCAGGGGCGAGGGCTAAATAGCCCCGAGAGACCCAGCTGCTAGAGCGCTAACCGCCAAGCAGATTCTAAACAGGAAGTGGTGTCCTCCCACTTGCTAATCAGAGGGAAGACGAATCAAACAACCCGAAATGCGGCTCCTGCGGCTACTGTACACCAATCAGATGAGTGTGGCGATTATGAGTGCAAGAAATGCGAGTTGCAATTTTAAAAATTCAAATTATTCCGTTTTCAGTCACAGATTAAAAATCAGATTAAAAATTCAGGCAAATCACAAAGCACATTTAGGTTTGAGCGCAGGCTCAATACTGAAGCCTCTGGCGAGCTAGCGGGTCAGGAGGAACTGCCACTACCCCTTACCGCAGCGCGTAGTTGTCAGGCTCAGCCTAAATAGCCCCGAGAGACCCAGCTGCTAGAGCGCTAACCGCCAAGCAGATTCTAAACAGGAAGTGGTGTCCTCCCCCTTGCTAATCAGAGGGAAGACGAATCAAACAACCCGAAATGCGGCTCCTGCGGCTACTGTACACCAATCAGATGAGTGTGGCGATTATGAGTGCAAGAAATGCGAGTTGCAATTTTAAAAATTCAAATTATTCAGTTTTCAGTCACAGATTAAAAATCAGATTAAAAATTCAGGCAGATCACAAAGCACATTTAGGTTTGAGCGCAGGCTCAATAGCTGAAGCCTCTGGCGAGCTAGCGGGTCAGGAGGAACTGCCACTACCCCTTACCGCAGCGCGTAGTTGTCAGGCTCAGCCTAAATAGCCCCTAGAGACCCAGCTGCTAGAGCGCTAACCGCCAAGCAGATTCTAAACAGGAAGTGGTGTCCTCCCCCTTGCTAATCAGAGGGAAGACGAATCAAACAACCCTAAATGCGGCTCCTGCGGCTACTGTACACCAATCAGATGAGTGTGGCGATTATGAGTGCAAGAAATGCGAGTTGCAATTTTAAAAATTCAAATTATTCCGTTTTCAGTCACAGATTAAAAATCAGATTAAAAATTCAGGCAAATCACAAAGCACATTTAGGTTTGAGCGCAGGCTCAATACTGAAGCCTCTGGCGAGCTAGCGGGTCAGGAGGAACTGCCACTACCCCTTACCGCAGCGCGTAGTTGTCAGGCTCAGCCTAAATAGTCCCGAGAGACCCAGCTGCTAGAGCGCTAACCGCCAAGCAGATTCTAAACAGGAAGTGGTGTCCTCCCCCTTGCTAATCAGAGGGAAGACGAATCAAACAACCAGAAATGCGGCTCCTGCGGCTACTGTACACCAATTAGATGAGTGTGGCGATTATGAGTGCAAGAAATGCGAGTTGCAATTTTAAAAATTCAAATTATTCCGTTTTCAGTCACAGATTAAAAATCAGATTAAAAATTCAGGCAAATCACAAAGCACATTTAGGTTTGAGCGCAGGCTCAATACTGAAGCCTCTGGCGAGCTAGCGGGTCAGGAGGAACTGCCACTACCCCTTACCTTGTTGTGTAAGTGCCAGAGCTGATGACTTTGGAGCTGGGGAACAAGTTTGGAGTCTCCGCATCAGCTCAACATCCTGTGATTCTGGACAAACCACTTAAATCCCTGTACTCACCAAAAATGACTGTGTCCTTGTGTAACATAGCTAGTGTACATGTAAAGCACTCCACTACCTTCAGGTCGAGTTCGCTTTATGTAAAACTGCAACAAAAAACAAGCATTGGCATAGCCAATAGGTCTCGCCTTGGGACCTTATAAGTATTTAGCCAGGCAGCACATTATCTATTACATTAGCCATTTAAGATATTAAAGTTTAGGGTAAATCAATGGCGGAAAACAATTCATAGGCTGTCCAAAAAAGCCATCAAATAAATGAATGTGCAAACACATTAGTAATAATGATTGTTTTGTCAAAAATTGATTGATACCTTGATTAACTGCTAGAAGGCATCGGACCAGGTGTTTGCTATGTGCAGATTCGCTTCTGTGTTCTGTCAACCCCACACTGCATGAAAGGCACAGACATACCCAGTTGGAGCAATATGCTTTTGCTTGATTTGTCAGGACTGGGAGCTCCCTGGAGGCTGGTCCATGTAAAGACCTCTCTGTTACCAGCCAGTGATCATTGTAGCAAAAAGAAAAAGCCCTTTCCCAAAACAATTGACATGGTACGATGAAGAATGTATGATACTAAGCAAATGACAACTGCTTCGATGCAACAACAGGGTCAAAACTGCACCGCTCACTGTGAGAAGTTAGACTGGCATATGATGTTCACTAGTTCTAGTGGGCACCTTGCACCAGTCTAATGGTGGTTGTAAAGTCAACTTTATTGAAAGCTATCCTAGTGGTAGCATGAACCAGCAGTCTTCAGGCTAAGACTTCAGTAGGCGAGTTAAGCAAGTTGTTTTACCCTATATAATCCCTTGAATACCAAATGAAAGGACACCACACAAGGTATATATCAAATATATATGTATTTAATCTAAACACAACCCCTCTGCACTCTTTATGAGGTCAGAGGTAAAAATACAATACAAGTCACACAGTTAATATATGATAAGTTGCACAGTATACGTTATGTCCTAGGGGCCTCACAAACCGTATACTAAGAAAGTGGTATAAGTACCACATGAGAGTTAGAAAGCAGGCCTGGGGCCAGTGGGATCGCTGGGGCTACATGAAACAACCAAAGGTTAGGAAGTAGGAGGCCTACGGGAGACACGTGCAGTGTCTAAACACCGGCGCGGGTTCCCATTGACTTTCTATGGAGATCGTAAAAGATAGAAAGTTACAATTTAAGGACACTTCCGGATGGACTAGGATGGAACCCTTTTAAACTAGGACACTTCGAGAGTTAAGACCCACAGGAGCACCGGAGTACTCGTGTTCTCTCACCCAGGGAAGCCGGGTGCACAGGTGTCTTTTCGAGTCGGGTTTCGTCGTCGTTTTCTATGGAGAGCTGCAAAGAATTGCTGCAGGCGACCAGAGGAAAAGTGTCCAGTGGATCCAAAGGTGGATCGGAGATGTGAAGAACCTAAAAGCAGAGGGGACGGAGTCTGGGTCACTAGCCAGTGACCAGGAAGGTACCAGGAAGGAACCAGGCGATGTCGGGTGCTTGAAGGTGAAGAAGGTGAGTTTGTCTCTTCAGCCACGAGGTCCAGGAGGTATCGACGATGAGAAGGCGCTGGATTCGAGCTGTCCCACGATGGATCTAGATGACTGCGGTGTCGGTATCCGGATTGGACCCAACAAGCCTTGGCAACCGCAACCCACGCAGGATGTCGAGATTGGCTCTGTTGCAGACCAGCAAGGTCTCTGGCGCTTCTCCTTTTCAGGGAAGCTGGAGCAAGCCTGGACTACCAGTCAGAATGGAGGTCCAAAATATGTCTTTCAAAGATTCATCCAGGATAATCTAAAGTCCCAGGGACACAGCTCCTATACTTATACTAAGAAAGAGGACTACCTGACTAGGTCCCTCCTCTGGGTGGACCTGAGAAGGAGGTGGTTACACCCCTTTCCCTTTGTCCAATTTCGCGCCAGAGCTGGGGCTGGAGTGTCCCAGCAACTGGTTTGAACCGAACTATGCATGGAGCACCTTGTATGCCCCAGGCAGTGTCTAGATGCATTCACTCAATGCAGCCCTCCCTGCCCCAATACACAAAACCCCTGTCTGGGGAGATGCCAGCACCTCCCTGGACAGGAAACCTATTGTCCAGGCCTCCCCTGTCGGAGTTTCATCCAGTAGCAGGAGGTCAGACTCGTGTCTGTGGCTGCAGCATCCATTTTGTGATGCTGAGGCTCTGTTTAACTTTAACCGGGTAAAGCAGTAAGCTGCATGTCTTTTCCTTCTAGAAGGGTGGAATGCTACCCCCGCCGACAGGATTGGCGGGTTGGGTAATATTCCAAAGTGTTTGACACCTTACACAACATGTTTTGATAAAGCCAGACCAAAGTTAGCATTAACCGCGAGGATTATAATGCACTTAAGAGTATATGGTATGGCTATATCGTATGGCTATATCATGGAACAGCTATAAGGAGATGGCTCCGAAAGCTGCAGAGGGGCTCAGCTCATGCCAGGGCACCCTCTCACATAAAACCAAGCACTCTGCCTCCAAGATTGTCGAGGCCTACCATAGGAGTGGCTTATAGGTGTATATATGTCTATATATAAAGGTAGATATAGGTATACTATATCTAAGCAAGGGGTGATTACACCACCTTACCCAGGCTGTGTGAACAGACATGTGGTGTCAGTTTGGAAGGCAAACCAGGAGTGGCACAATACATGCAGCAGCCCCTGATACGCCTCGGGTACACCTATGCCCTGGGTACCTATGGTACACTATACAGGGGCTCGCAAGAGTGACCCAGTATCCAATCTGGTATGCACCTAAAGTGCATGGTATCAATTTAGAGAGAGAACAGTTGGGCTGTGGGTCTGATTAGCAGGCCCACAGCCACAATAAAGTCGAAAAACCAGAGAATCACAGCAAAAAGTGGGGTGACCATAGGAAACAGACCCTACTCTCCTACACTCACAAGCTGTCATCAGTGGCTTACTCGAGGAGGCCGCTGATAGCGACGAAAAATACAAATGAAAAGTGGCAGAAAGTCCCAAACCATGCTAACAGTTATGGCACGCTCTTAAACGCCTCATTGTGTAAATTGAGTTTTAGATCAATACTGATATTGTCTGACTGCAGCTCTAATACCTACAAAACCCTCATTAAAAAGAACAAGAGAATGTAAATGGAAAGGCGGAAAGGAAAAGGAATATACTGATGATGCACACAGAGGGTTTGACAGCAGATGAGAAACTCGAGCATTTGGAGGACAGTCACCGCAAGAGGTAAGATGGAAGAGGTAATTATCTGTTGTTTAAGCTGCCTGCCATGACACATGGCCGACGAAGGATTCGTTATTCAATTCGACGCAAGCTCACGTGTTTATCGAACAGCTGCCGCAGGTCACTGTACAGACATCGGTCCAAGGCTGTAAAGGCATATTTATCGATCCGCAGTCAAGCACCGTGTGCGAGGTTTTTGTATACAAAACTTTGTACCCACCTTTCTGTGGACACCCCACCACAGGAGGCCGCCGTCACTGCTGCATAATGCATTCTGAAAACCCCCCTCCCCTCTTCCGTTCCTCATTCGTAAGCCATAGGCCAGACCCTCACCAGTACCGTCACCGTCCAATCTCAGTGGCATCGATGAAGTACAACATGTCCTCAAACATACACAAAGCTTTTCTTGCAGTTTTATATAGCGCGGGCTCGGCCTAAGGTCGGTCTTGGAGCGCTGTTTGTAGGCACTGGCTGGAGCAGGAGAGCCAGGGGTTTAACTGGAAAAACAATGCATGGGTGGACAGGCTTAGGGTCTCATGCTATTAAAGCCTTCCCTTGCATCACTATGCTGCAAGCACGAGCTTAATAATAACAACTCCACTGGGTTATGTACTGCATCATCTTGTGCTTCTGACACAACCTGGAAGCACTGCAAGTTCATAGCACTTGGTTTACCGACCTCGTAAGGATGAAAAGCCGAGCAGCTCCTACAGCGATTGAAGTTCATGCTGCCCTGCAGTCACAGACAAACCTCGGCATTCAACCGAGTGATGCTCGGGTACTGTAATTAAGTGCCAGTGTGCGAGACGACAAAAATAAGGCACATTTTAGACGCAATCAAAAACAAACAGAGAAGAGAAAAGGCAGACATATTCAGAGGCATTGGGTTGGCTATCTCAGCGTTCCGGTATACAAGTGGTTTGTCCATTGAAAAAAGAAGAACAATAGGAGAGGAGGCTTTAGCGAGTGCAGCAACGCGAAAGCTAAACGAACAAGTGCGGCCGCGTGAAAGCTAAATGAACAAGCATTTACAATGCAATGGTCTCGCCAATATTATAGGTAGAGCTATTGGTATTGCTCATTATTTTTTTAATCTTTTTTGTATCCCTAAATCAATGGCATTGTAATTTCTATTAACATTAGCTTTTTTTTTTTGCGCATATGTGGTACCTATTGCATTAGCAGAGAGAGAGTGAGGTAGTGAGATAGAGAGAGAGAGAGAGAGGTATTGACATAGATAGAGAGTGAGGTAGTGAGAGAGAGTGAAGTAGTGAAAGAGTGAGGTAGTGAGGGAGAGGGATGTTGTGAGGTAGTGAGATATAAGCACAGAGTGATGTGATGTAGTGAGATGGAGAAAGAGGTAGTGAAAGAGAGTGAAAGTGAGTTAGTGAGATAGAAAGAGTGAGGTAGTGAGAGAGAGTGATTGAGGTAGTGAGTTAGAGAGAGAGAGAGCGAAGTTGTGAGCTAGAGAGTGAGGTAGTGAGAGAGTGAGGTAGTGATGTTTTGAGAGAGAGAAGTTGTGAGATAGTGAGGTAGTGAGATAGATAGAGTGGAGTAGTGAGGTAGAGAGAGTTATGTAGTGAGGGAGAGGTAGATAGAGAGTGAGGTAGTGAGAGACAGAGAGTGAGGTAGTGAAAGAGTGAGGTAGTGAGGGAGAGGGATGTTCTGAGGTAGTGAGATAGAAACAGTGAGTGAGTTTGTGAGGTAGTGAGATAGAGTGAGGTAGTGAGATAGAGAGAGAGTGAGGTAGTGAGTTAGAGAGAGAGTGAAGTTGTGAGGTAGTGAGGTAGAGAGTGAGTTAGTGAGAGAGTGATGTAGTGAATTTTTGAGGGAGTGAGTCGTGATATAGTGAGGTAGTGATAGTGAGATAGAAATAGATAGAGTGAGGTAGTGAGATAGAGAGAGAGTGAGCTAGTGAGATAGAAAGAGAGTAAAGTTGTGAGGTAGTGTGTTTGAGAGTGATGTGGAATGCATGCTAACAATAAGCAACAAACAAACATGCTACAAATACCTCCCACCCCAAGACCGGTACTTACCTCTCATGCCGCTGATCAGCACACATAAGCTGTCAGGAGAAATAAGAGCAATCTATCCCAGGCTCATTAGTGCTCGTTCCACTGCCCATCATGGACCTGGCATAAAAGGCAACAGTTTCCTGATACACCGCCAAACTCTCCAGGCACAAGAGAAACGAGAGCGGCGACCTCGTCAGCGGGAGGGGGCGGGAAAAAGACACGGACAGCGGGAGGGGAGCACCCCTGGGAGTTGGAGGGCCCGCTTTGGCCTGTCTCTTTCGAGAGAGCCTGCTGTCACTTGGGAGCAGGCCTTGGATTAGAGGGATCCCTCAGAGGCTGCAGCGCCTTTTGTAAAGTGATCTCCTCCAAACACATTCCCAAAACCCCAAACAGGAGTTGAGGAAGGACCAGGGCACCGCAGCGAACAGGCAAGGCCCAAGCTAGTTAATGGGGCTTTAAGGGGAAACAGAGGCCCGGACTGTATCACGTCTTTAGAGGCATGAGAAACATAACTGAGGCTATTGCTCCAACAGCCACAAACAAGCTTTCCCCTACAAGGTTTTTTACTGTCTTCTTTTTTGCCTGACACTCAAACAGTTGCTTCAAATAACACACTTAACACCATAATATGCCACCTTTTTTGACAAGGATTCATGTATATCAAGAAAGTTGAGTTTTTTGTTCATGAAGGAAAGATGCACCTGCCTTGCCTAAATAACCATAAATCATCTTGCAAAATGTTGCTAGGCTCAGGAAAGCCAATTTCGATGAAACTGCAAAATCTTTGTATCTCCTTGTTCACATTCCACCTGTCCTTCTCCACTGCATTATGCTTGATCACCCAGTGCACAAGCCTTTGCGGTACAACCTCTGTCCACACCACATGCGTCGCTGACCATAACCTCCATATCCTCTTTTATTCGCCGTTCATTATTTTCAGCAGAGCTACACCAGACCATTGAACCAAGTCATTTAAAGGAACATCTAAGCATGTGGTTTGCCTGAAGCCTCTCGCGGATTCAATAGTTACCCCTCCCCGATCTACTACAGACGTGACCGGTCACTGCCCAGTTGGCCTCACCCTAAAGACCTCTTGCCGGTAACAGGACAGGCTTGGCTCCAATAACTTCGGCCCCTCTCCACTCCACACTGAGAAATACCAAGTTCTACCCAAAATCCAATACCATATTCCAACACACACAGTCCCAAACCCCCTCTACGATTCTTCAATCAACCTTATATTCCAACATTAGTTACCGACAACGCTCCTCCAAAATTCGTTACCGACTAAGCTGTTATCATTTCTCATACTGCTTTTCTGTAAACACAATTATCACACTCGTCCTCTACACCTCCGACCGTACCTTATGGATCCGTTTCAGCGCCATGCTGGGTTCGTTCCGGGGCTGCCTCTGGTCCTAGCTCTGGTGAGTGCAGGGGAGGGTCAGGTGAGGTCAGGGCACCGCGGGAGTCGGCAGCTGGTCTACCGGCGGCGGGCAGGCATGGCTCCTGCTCACGGAGCTGCTGCTGCTGTTTTTAATTGGCGGGGGGCTGCTGCACACTCTCCACCGCCTCGCGGCCCTCGGACTCCGCCGCTGACAAGTCACCGCTGCTACGGGCCGCGCGCCCTGCTCCTCCGCCGCTCTTGCCTCTTTATCAGCGGCGCGAAAGGCCTCTCTTGTGTTTCTTGAAAACGCACGCTCTGCCGTTTGACCAGTTGGCCTCGCTTGGAGTTAAACTGAGTTTTCAGTTTGCCTTTCATAACTCGGATTACACTTGAAAGTATGCCCCTCCGGCATGTTCTAACTTGTTTCCGATTGCATTCTTTCTCCAGGTTTTGGTGGTGTTCGGCTACATGGGCGAGAAGTTGAATTAAAAAAAAAGATGAATTCAAACAAATATATTCTGGACGATTTAGCGAGGGCAAATCACATGCGGCGGCTTTGCTCCAAGCAAGCATGCTTGTTACCTAAAGTGCCTTTCAGTTCCTCCTCCCTCTCCTACCGCGCGGACCTAGCCTCTGCGGTGACGTCACCTGAAAGTCCAGCGCTCAACCCCAGCAAGCTGCCTGGTGTGCTAAACAGACAACAGTTAGGAAGCTTACCTGGGGGCAGAAGGCAAGAACGAGGAAGCAAGAGTTTGTGCCTCCGACGCCTGGGGCTCGGAACGGGAGGAGGGAGAGCTCAGGGCGACGAGAAAAAATGGCGCCCGCCAGCTTCTGAATTTTTCGGATTCGGGGGCGTGGTTTTGCTGTCCTGAGTGACGGACGACGTCACTGTCTAAAGAACAGCAAAATCTACGCCCCCAAATCCGAAAAAGACGGAGCCTATTCCGAGGGACAGCTCTCTCCTCCAATGGCTGGCCTCCGTTTAGGAAGCCAGCCAATGGAGGGAGAGCCAAAAAGAGGGAGGGATAAAGCAGCCCTCTTACTGACAATAATTCTCGGACTTCACCGGATATTACCGAGACCTAAAAACAGCCTTTGAAATCTGACCCGAAATAGATGGCACACTGCACGTCGCTGCTCGTAACCGCAAGCCGTAGCCCGTGGTCGGATACATTTCCTGGGAAAGGTGGGACATGCACCCGTGTACTGGTGAAGGAAAGCAGAGAAAGCGGTCTGTAGATTAAAGCTTCTTTATTTAAGAAGTTTCAGAGAAGATACAAAGTATCAGGACCCACAGCGTAAACGTCTGTTCATGCAGGAGCTCCAAGGCAGGAATGAATCAGAAAGGGATTCTAGAAAATAGAATGAAGGAAGAGCAAAGGATCAGAGAGAAAGGGCAAGGACTAGAGACAGAGTAGATAAGAACATTACACATCTTCCCCTTTACGGAGAAATTATGACATAACAAAATCTTTAAAACGAGAGGTAATCTACAGATACCTCTAGGAAAAAATATAACATAACAAAATCTTTAAAATGAGTGGGTAATCTACAAATTGTTCTAGGTGGTAAAACAGAATAACTGCAAGAAGGAAAAGTAGCAATAGGAGGAGTAACAACAGAAACATCAATTTGAGAAGAAGGTGCAGGTATGCTTGAAGATACACGAGGAGATTCAAACAATATATAATCATCTGAATCAGGAGTTAGAGCAGTTTTCATGTGAATGGTAGCTTATTCATTGGAGATAGGAACAAGTCTACTCTTGTTCCACTATCTTCCGTCTTGCATCAAACAAGCACTAAGTTCAACTTTCACAATTTTACAAGGAGAAGTAAAAGAAGATTCTCCTTTTTTAACACAAAAAGGTTTCTTGACAAGCACCCAAGAACCAGAAACAAATTCTTTAATCTGAACATGTTTGCGCTGATCAAAATAATTATTTTGTTTGTTTTGTGCTAAATCGACAGATTGGCTCAAAATTTCATCCTTACTGGTATTTGAATTGTTGGAAAGCGAAGAATGCCGCTCCAACCAAGAAGGTAGTAGTAAAGTGCGACATTTCCTGCCTCTCAACAACTCAAAGGGAGTGAAACCAGTAGTAGAATGAGGTGAATTATGATAAGCATTGACCTTGTCTTTGAGAAAAAAGCTCAAATCTAATCCAGAAGAAAGAACAGTTTGAATGCCTTCTTTGAGAAAGTGATTAGCTCTCCACTAGACCATTTGCGGAAGGGCTATATAGAGCTGCCTGAAGATGTTTAATATCCATACTTTTCAAAAAGTCTTGCTTGGCATTAGACACAAAATGAGTCCCATTGTCAGTGACTAATTCTTTTGGAGGACCTTCAAGACAAAAAACATTCTTAAGAAATTGTAAAACTGAATGAGTGGAGGCTGACTCAATAAAAGAAAAATAGATCCATTTTGAGTAGTAGTCAATGAGTACCAGTAAAAATGTAGATGAATTAGGTAAAAGATTGAAAGGTCCAGTGGAATCCAATGCAACTTTTGTCCAGGGATTGTCTGTTAAAGGAACTGGACGAAGGGGATTTTGCGTTGTCTTCCAATGCATTGAGGACATAGATCAATAAAAGAGGACACTTGAGAATTCAAAGAGGGCCACCAATAGTTTTCCCTGAGTTTTTTACACGTGGCAGTAACTCCTAAATGTTCATCAAGTGCAATGGAAATGAGTTTATTCCTAAGAGAGGACGGAGGGATAAAGCAACCATTTCTGGTACAAATATAATTTTCCAAAGACAATGCTGAAGATACTTGAGGATAGGGTTTTAAATCATGAGAAATGTTACGAATGGGAGGCCAACCTTTTACAATAAAATCAGAAACTCTTCTTAAGGTATGATCAGTAGAAGTAGCCTAAAGCCAATCTTTCTCAGATATAACACCATTTGAGGAAGAAGAGGCATCAATAGAAGCTACAACACAATCAAACTCACCAACAGTTTCATCAGTTAAAGGCAATGGTAGACGAGAAAGGCAATCAGCCCTGAAATATTTTCGCCTTTAATATATTTAACAGTAAAATTGAATTCCTGTAATTTTGAAAGAATACGCACAAGGCGAGCAGAGGCTTTGCCTAGACCGTCACCTTGCAGAAGATAAACAAGAGGTTTGTGTTCAGTGTACATTGCAAAAGGACTACCCCAAAGATAGGTTTTAAATTTGGAAACAGCCCAAACACATTCTAATGCCTCTCTTTCGATTGTGCTATATTTGGACTCAGTATCAGATAAAGACCTAGAGGCAAATGCAACAGTGTGATCCTTATCAAAAATGTTCTGACCATAAACAGCACCAAAACCAGTTAAACTGACATCTACTGTGATAGTTCAATGATGACCATGAACAAAAGGACTAAGGGTAGGAGCCTTAAAGAATACGTTTTTGATGTTAGTGAAGGCTGTATTAATGTCATTAGTCCAAACAAAAGTAGTGCCTTTTTTGAGAAGTGATCTCAAAGGTTGAGCAAAAGAGGCATAATCAGTTACAAAGCGAGCGTAATATTCGCAAAGACCTAAAAAAGATCTAAGAGCATCTTTGTCAGATGGAGCTTTGATAATAGCTTCCACATTGCAAAATTTGGGTTTAATGCCTTTCGGAGTAATGGTATGACCGAAATAGTCAATTTGTTCAACCAAAAATTTACACTTTTCAGGTTGAACAGTAACACCTCTGGAATTCAAAATGGAAAAAACTTTATTTAATGTGTCCAAATGCGCTTCTTTGGTTTCAGTCAAAACAAGGATATCATCCTGAAAAGTTTGAACATTTTCAACATCTTTAAAAAGAACATCCATGACTTTTTGAAATACCGAGGCTGTTGAAGCTAAGCCGAAAGGTAACCTCAAGTATTTGTACGCTCCAAAAGGAGAGACAAAGGTGGTAAGTTCTTCAGAATCAACATTCAAGGGTATTTGGTGATATGCAGAATATAGATCGATGGTTGAAAAATATTTAGTGACTAATGTTTGAAAACATTTCTTGGATATGGGGAAGGGGATGACAATCAACGATGATGTTGCGATTTAAGGACCTGAGGTCTACACAGGGGCGAAGATCACCATTATTTTTTTTTGTGAGAACAATGGGAGGTACCCATTCAGAGGAATCAGTTGTGGTAATAATGCCATCCTCAGTGAGTTTCTCCAATTGTTTTTTAAGATCATTTTTTAAACTAATGGGAACAGGTCTGACTTTGTGGGTGACATGTGTGGCATTGGCCTTAAGTCTAATGACATGTTCAAAGCCTTTGACAGTACCAATGTTGCTGCTGAATACAGAAGGAAACTCTTTTTTAAGTAAATCAATAGGATAAGAATTATCAAAATCACTGTTGTCAATAGAAAGAATAGGAGCATCTCCTAGAACAATAGGATTTTTATGACCAGGTTTTAAAATAATACCTAATCTGGCTAGACCTGACAATGCTTAGGAAGAAATTATAGAATGTTCAGTACTTTTCCCTATATCAATAACCTCTGAAAGAGAAGGATTACGACAAGTTAAAAGACGTTCCTGCTATTTTTTTAGAAACAATTGAAGACGAATTGGTCTCTGATGGAAATGTCTGTATAGTTTTCAAAACTGCAGGTAGAAGCAAGAACCCGAAGAGCTGCCACATATTCTTCAACTGATTCATCGCTGGCTTGCTTTCTTTTAAAGAAACTGTGCCTCTCCAAAAGAACGTTGGGTTCATCTGAAAACAGTTTTTTAAGTCTTTCTTTAGATTCAATGTAAACATTCCAGGCACCATCACCAGAAGGACTTGGAAAAGGAGGTAAGTTATCAAAAAAAATGTGTGCAGCAATACCCAAATGATTGTAGAGAAGAGCATTTTTTCTTGCAGGAGAGTATTCTGTCCCATCGATGGCGATAAGATAATTTTCAAAAATATAAATCCATTGTCTCCATACTATTTCTGGCTTGCCCGGTTTTTGCAGAAATGGTGGAGGGTGTAAGGCGTTGTCAGAGGACGACATAGTTCTTATGAGATTTAAAACAAAATCAATAACCTTCTATTCTTTGTTTTAAATGGATTGACAAGTAAAGTACTTAAAAAGAAGAGTCTTAAAGACTGAAGTCACAATGCAATATGGAATGAAGATGACCAGACAATGGAAAATAATAAATTATTGCTGTAAACAGGATTCCAAAGTGGTAGAATGTTAAAACAATAGGGCTGTATTGTTGACAATAGAAATGCTGAAGTAATAGAGCTTGAGCGTCATAAAGCAAATCCGTGTAGAGTGCTGAAGAAGAGATGCGTTGGTTGCTAGGAAACGCTGACGCTGGGAAAGCAGAGCGTAATAAAGAAACACACACATAAGCTAATGACGTTGGCTCGAGCAGGCAAACAACGCTGGAGAATGACATGAGGCTTCTGTTGCTAGGAGAAGCTGACGCTTGAGATGCAGAGCGTATGAAGCAACTTGCGCTGAAAGAACTTGCGCTGGCTCGAGCAAGTAAATGACGGTTGGAGAAAAGCAGCAATGCCGTCGAAGAAAAATATAATAAACAGACCTGACAGCTTGTGGGTCCTTAGTAGTAATAGAAAAAACTCAGTCCAGGAGATGGCAGGATTACAGCAACAAAGTTTTCGATGTTGGTTGCAGCAGATGTCCATTGTAGCCGATGTCCGTTGGTGGGAAAGAAGAAATATAGCAATTTCTCTACCCCACTCCTGGTACCAATTATGTACCGGTGAAGAAAAGCCAAGAAGGCGGTCTGTAGATTAAAGCTTCTTTCTTTAAGACGTTTCAGAGAAGATACAAAGTATCAGGACCCACAGCGTAAACGTCTGTTCACGCAGGAGCTCTAAGGCAGGAATGAATCAGAGAGGGATTCTAGAATATAGAATGAAGGAAGAGCGTCCCCCCTTTTCATATCTTGGTGGGGAAGGCTAGCAACTGTTAAAATGATGATACTTCCTATTGTCAACTTTTATCTCTCGATGCTTCCTATTTTTCTAACGCATTTTTTCTTCAAAACCATTAATTGTCTCCTAACAAAATTCCTATGGAATATTCGCAAAGCCATAATTTCTCTCTTTCGCCTCCAACAACCCAAAGATTTAGGTGGGGTTAATTTTCCTAATATTTCTAGATTTCACTCGGCCTTTACTCTAAAACAAATTTGGCCTTTCCTAACAGACTCATCTTCTCATCCCTTAACAGCCTGGAGCTCAATAGAACTTGCGCAACTCTCTGCTTTTTCTTTCCTAACAGCTACTCGCTTATCTCAACCTCCGAAGCGATTTCTTACTCCCATACTTAAACACTCTAAAGCACTAGCTCTTACATTGTTTTGCTCTTTTCTCTCACAAGCTGACCTTTACTTTTTAACTCCGAATTGGTATAATAAATCCCTAAAGATTAAGAACAAAGCGCTTTTCTGGAAAGAATGGATTGACAAAGGTATCATCACTTATGATCATTTACTTAAAGATAATTCCTTGAAGTTTCCCAGACATCCGTGACGTTTTCCATCTTTCTAATGCACGCTCTTCCCAATTTCCCTTGCTTGAACACGCCCTAACCTCTTTTATTTTTCAGAGTAATTCCCTGACCACCACCGTCCCGACTCTCTCACCTCCACCAGATTTTTCTATTCCTTTCAAAGCTGCTTCTATTTATAAAATACTTTCCCATCCCAATACTGATAGGCTCAAATCTAAACTTGAGCTCTTGTGGGAAAGAGACCTAGCTCAAAAATTCTCTCTACAGGTTTAGGACACTATTTGGTCTAAAATACATACTGTCTCCCCTTCTGCCAGCACCACACAGACTTTTTTTTTTACAATAGACTTTTTTTTACTCCTTCTGATTTACATAAATTCAAGTTACTTGATTCCAAAAAATGTTGGTCCTGCTCACATGTTAATAGTGATTTTATCCACATGTTTTTTCATTGCCCGTTGGTTAAGTCCCTTGGTCTCGCAGCTGGTCAAAATTAAATGACATTTTAGCCACAGACTATCCCTTTGAGATTGTGCATATTTTTTTGGGTGGTTCCTTCCCTATATGGAATGTTCATTGTAAGGTACATAAATTCATAGATCTTTTTTTATTTTTTTTATTTTTATTTATCAATTTTATCACAGAAAATCAAGAGGAACAAGTCACACATCAGTCATAAGCACCGTACATGATGTACCAAAAGTTACATTATGAGAGCCAAGATATAAATCACAGATTTAGCACAGTACCACATATGCATCGCACATACAGCATAAAAACATAAAATTTTAACAGGCAAGAATGTCAGATGTTAGAATCTAGGGTTGGGGCATGGTGTCAGGGACTCATTTAGTCAGATCTGGATTGTTACGTAGATACTCAGATAGCGGTTCCCAGATGTCTGGGGGTCTAGAAGTAGTCTGCAGCTCTTTAGCATATATCAGAAAGTTATCTCTACAATAAGCAGCGTCTACCAACCAGTCCTTAATCAGTGGGGCACGTCTACTATCCCAGTGTATAGACAGTCTGCGTTTCGCTAGCAGCAGTAATATGGACATGAGTTTCTTCCCTTTCGCTCTTAGTGGTACATCCAGGCCAAGCAAGCATACTCTAGGGGTACATGGAATATCACAGGACAACAGTTTCGCCAGATGGGCAACGACATTTATCCAGTATAGCTGCACCTTCTCGCAGCACCAAGCGAGGTGCGCAAAGTCCGCTCCGTCTGCTCTGCACCGCGTACATTTTGCATTATCTCATAGTTTAATTTTATACAGCTTAAGGGGAGTGTGGTATACCTGGTGTATATATTTATAATGAATAAGTCGCAGGTTTCCGTTTGGGGTGAGAAGTGTGGTTAGTGTGCAGGTAGCCGTACAATCTTCCTCTGTAAGGGGGACATCCAGCATTACGGACCATTTATCCCACATCGGAACTGTGTCCGCGCCTATCTCTTGCTGTACCTGCCGGTATAATTTAGATACAATGTGAGCATGGGTAGGTGCAGTGATCAGTAATTGCAGAGAGTGTAAGGTAGGGGGTTCGTCGGAAATGGAGGGGTAGAGCTCTCGAGCAGCAGCTCGTAATCGATGATATAGGAATCGGAAGAGCAATGTTTGGTTACTTATATATGATAGGTCATCGTGTGTAATAAATGAGCCATTCGGATATAGGTCCCCCAGTTTCGAGATGCCGGCCTGCTCCGGGAGGCTTGGCGCGTAGATAGGGTGCTTGTGGGTTAGTTTACTGAGCTGCTCCCACGCATGAGTCGTGGTGCGTATTGTGTTTATCTCATGCAATGCAATGTGTGGCCTAGTGTGCGATAGGATGCTCGCAAGCGGTATCGGGCTAGCGTCTCCATCTTCGACAGCTAGGTGCGGCAAGTACCTCACCGGGTGGTGCCAATAGTATGCGAACTGTGCTTGCGCGCATAGGTAGTACAGATAAGCATCTGGGACCGTGAATCCGCCTGCGCTATATGGTAGAGTGAGTGTGCGGAGACTAATCCTAGCTTGCTTACCCGCCCAAATTAGCTTTACAAACTCCATACGAATTCTGGCAAAGACTGATGCAGGGGGGTAATTGGTATGTTTTTTTTTTTTTTGTAAAACAATTTTTATTGCAGATAATAATGCAAACATTACAGGTATTTCTCATGTAAGAGCGTGCGGGATCTCAAAATAATCAAGTCTCTGCAATATAATGTTCCACATCATCGCGATTCGTGGCCTGGGGCTGGGTGGTAGTTGCCACACCAATTGCTTCCCCTTCATCACTACTCAATGACGTATCTGGTGATCAACCGCCGTCTGCTTTTAACTGTACTGTCCCCCCTTCACCAACCCCCCCTTCCGGCATCCGGTCCGTTCAAACTGTTAGGTCGGTGGCAATGGAATGTTGCAACCCCCCTCCCCACCTTCCGTGCCCTCCCCCCACCCACGGTGGTCAGTGGTGTCTCGTGTCTGGGTTGTCGCATGGTGAAGTGTGTTAGTGACCTGCGGAGTCTGGAGATGTCTAAGGAGTGTGTGTGTCCATGGTGGGAGCTATGGCGGGTATCACCTCCCCGGGTTCCCCAGGGTCCTCAGCTTCATCTTCTCCTTCGCTCTCCACTGTGTTATCCCTAAGTGCCTGGACTAGAGTTTCCCAAGCTAGTGCCGCTTCCTGGGCCTTCTCGTCAGGCCCCCGTCGAGCCAGTTGATATCTGATCGTGCTCTCCGCCGCCGCCCATTTCTGGAACTCAGTCAGCCATTTCCTATGTGTCGGCGCTGCCTTCGCTTTCCATCCCCTAGTGAGTTCCCTCTTCGCAAGGAGTAGGCCCATGTCTATAAATTTGCTTGTCAGTTTATTCTTACGTGTGTGCGGAAACCAGTGAAGGAGTGTAGTTGCACTATCGTAGTGTAGCTCCCTCTCTGTGACCGCGTTCATGGTATCGCCCACATCCCTCCAGAAGTCTTGTAAGTGTGGGCAGTCCCTCAGCATGTGCAGTAAGTCTGCGTCCAACCGTGCGCATCTAGGACACGCAGCATCCTCTGCTCCAAAGTATTGCGCTATTTTGTGCGGAGTGAGATAAGCCCTATGAAGGATGTAGAGCTGTATTAACTGGAACCGAGCGTTCCTCGTGCTCTTCTTGGGCCTCTGAACCAACTGGGCCCACGTCGTATCCGGGATTTCCCTCTGCAGGTCAGTCTCCCATTGGGTTTTTAAGCGCGTAAGGGGTCGTAAGGTGCTCTCGAGTATTCTGGAGTGTAGGCACGTGACTGCCTTGACCGTGCCTGCGGCCATCATCACATATTGACACGGTGGCGACGTCGCGGGTTCACACAGTCCCTCGCCCCAGTGCGCTTGGATCCCTCGTACCACCGCCGCGTGTAGCAAATAGTCACCTCTCGGAAGGTCGAATTGTTCCTGTAAGGATTGATACGGCGCGAGTACCCCGTCAGTGAAGAGGTCTCCCACCATCTGTAAGCCAGCCTCCTCCCAACTCCGAAGGCTCGACCAGTCGCCTCCATGCGGCAGTGCCGTGAGCATACCCAGTGGAATTTCGGGTGCGTACGGGTGACCGGTGCCCGCGCGCTTATGCACGCGGCTCCAGCAGAGCCTCAATGTCCGCTCCTCCTGAGATAAGTCACTGAGTGCAAGCTTCTGCTGCAGGGTGATGTATGCCAGCACATGGCGAGGGGTGCCAGTGTCCCTTTCCTGCTCCGGGCCCCGGTATACCCTTGCCACTTCCTGTGTGAGGAATTGCAGCTGGGCGGCCAAATAATAATACTCGAAATCAGGGACCGCGAGTCCGCCCTCGTTCTTCGGGCGGGTCAGGGTCGCCAAGGCTATCCTCCGCCTGCCAGCCCCCCACAGAAAAGACACCACCTGGGATCTTAGCCGTCGAAATACGGCACTTGGAATCCACACTGGCAAGGTTCGAAAGAAGTACAGTAACCGCGGCAGGGCGATCATTTTTAGCAACGAGACCCGGCCTGTCATTGACAGCGGGAGGGTGGCCCAGAAAAGCATGTTACCCTGCAGTGCTCGGATGCAACGGTTTATATTGCCTTCTAGCAAATCTGCGGGTTCGTGGTAAATGTATACCCCTAGGTAGGGCAAACAGGCCGGCTCCCAGCGGGGCACGGGACGGGTCATGGGGCACCTCTCCGCTTTCCGGAGGGGAAAGAGGCAAGTCTTCGCCCAGTTCACCTTCAGGCCCGATACTTCTCCGAAACGCGCCAACAGGTCTTCCGCCCCCACCACTGCCTCCTCGGCATTCTCCAGGAACAGTAGGAGGTCGTCCGCATATAATGATATGTAATGACGGGTCCCGTCCATCTCCAGTCCTTGGTAGGAGTCACCTTTCCTAGCTAGTGCTGCCAGCGGCTCTATCGCGAGGGCGAACAGCAAGGGAGAGAGTGCACACCCTTGTCTAGTGCCCCTAAGCACTGCATATTTATCTGAGATCAACGCTCCTATTCGCACCCTAGCGCCCGCTGACGCATACAGCACCTCCGTCCACCGCACGTACTCATCCCCAATGCCGAAGCTTCGCAGCACTTTGTACAAGTAGCCCCATTCCAGGCTGTCGAAGGCTTTTTCTATGTCGATCGCCATCACCACCGGGGCCTTGGCGGTCGGAGGAGGATCCGCTATGAGCCTCAGCAACCTACGGATGTTGTGAGACGTATTCCTAGTGGGGATAAAGCCCGACTGATCCTTGTGAACCAAGTCTTGCATGTGGGCCATCAGCCTGGTGGCCAGGACAGTGCTCAAGATTTTATAGTCCGTCGTGAGCATCGACAGTGGTCTGTACGATGCCGGGTCAGAGCTGGTCCTATGCGGCTTGAGCAAAGGGATCATGAGCGCCTCGCGCATCGAACAGGGCAATTCCCCCCTCTCTTTCGCCTCGTTATATATGATTTGGAGCCGTGGGGCAAGGATATCAATGTATTTACCATAGAACTCGACGGGCAGGCCGTCCACTCCCGGCGTTTTCCCGCGCGCCATTTTCTTTATGGCCCCCCTAATTTCCGCCAGGTCAATCGGGCCCCCAAGGGCTTCCGCTTGGTCTGGTTCTAGGCACGGCAAGTGTATCTCAGACAACAAGTTCTCTAATATCTCGGTTCGGTCCGCTGGGCTTCCCCTATACAGTCGCTCGTAGTACGCTTTAAAGCATTGTAAAATGTCCGGCTGGGTGTAACACTTGGTGCCGTTCGCATCAATCAGGGACAATATTGGAGCAGCACCCCTATTGGGGTTTGCCAACCAGGCTAGGAGCGTCCCCGTCTTATCTCCCTCAGCGAGCGCTTTGGTTAAGTATGTTTTGTGATCAAAACAGCGAAGGCGCTCCACCTCTACTGCCAGCGCTTCTCGCGCCGAGCATACGCTATCCTGCATGTCGGGGCGGTTGGGCCGACGTTTCTCCACCTCCCGCAAGGCTCGCTCGGCCTTGTCCACATCTTCTACCAGTGTTCGCCGCACCCCCGCGAACTTCCCTATACAATGCCCCCTTACTACCACCTTGAGCGCGTCCCATTCCACCGCCCTGGAAGAGGCCGTCCCGTCATTTTCGGCAAAGTAGTGGGTGATTCTATCTTCCAACGCTCCGCTGAACGGCGGATCGTCCAAAGTGTCCGGATGAAGCCGCCACGTCGGAATTGGTGAAACCACATTCATCCAGGCAAAGGTAAGAAGTAAGGGGTTGTGGTCCGAGATCGTGCGTGCTAGATATTCAGTACGGGCAACCATTGGTAACACCGACTGGGAGCAGAGGAACGTGTCAATGCGCACGTGGAGGTCGTGTATACCCGAATAAAAGGAGTAATCCCTTGCAGTGGGGTGTTGGGCGCGCCACGCATCCGTCAGGTCCCATAGTCCCTGCCAGTTTGATCTGTGTTTTGCCAGTCTGTGAACTGGGGATGCGTGTAGTGGTGGGTGCGACCTATCGAGGGTGGCATCTGCCACGGAGTTGAGGTCCCCCCCCAGTAGCACTGAGCCTGTTAAATAGGAGGCTAGCTGTTTGGTCAGTCTATTGAAGTACGATGCTTGCTCTACATTTGGCGCATAGGCGCTGCAAAGTGTCAACTGACGCCCCCGAAGCAAACCCTCAACCGCCACATACCTCCCTTCCGGGTCTACTGTGTGCCTAGTAACTTGAAAGGGAACCCCCGCCCGGATCCAAAGAAGTGTTCCCCTGGCAAACGCCGAGTACGTGGTGTGGAATAAGTGCCCCCTCCATCTCCTCTGCAGTGCGGTGCCCTCCTTCTTAGTTAAGTGGGTCTCTTGGAGGAAGGCTATGTGTATCCCCCTGCGAACCAGGTAGGCGTGTACCTTGTGTCTCTTAGTCATGGAATTTAGTCCCCGCACATTCCAGGACACACACTTCAACGAACCCATGTCAGCCATCTCCCCAGTCAGCGCAGGTTAGAGCAATAAATTTCCGCTTCCGGACACCAGACATCTTCCCACCACTTCCCATCCCCACCCCCCCGCCCAACTTCCCAACCCCAAGTGCACCTCGAGTCACCCCAACTACTCCAGGTCCCCCCTCCCCCAGAACAGGACCCAACTGCGAAGCTGAGGCACCCATCCAAACTAGTGAGCAAACGTGCTCACGTAAACTTGTAGTCCGCAGTAATCACCACGGAGGCCTTATGGGCCCTGTGGTGCGTGAGCTGGCTACTGAACCTCTCAAGCCTCGGTCCCAGGTCCCTCTGCCCCACAATACTCAATGTGACTTATAAAAGGAAAGTCTCACAGTAGTCTGTTCCAATATCCATGGGGGGCGCCGCTTCCAGGTTCTCATCACTCAGAGGCCGCGGACAGCTTTCAGGGTTCAACGATTTCCCCCGACGTCTGGGGGGTGATCTTCGGGCCCCTAGCCCCCTCCAGTCCCGAGAAGTCAGTGTCCGATCCCGTGGCCAGGGCCTCAGAGGCCGATTCTCTTGCCGAGTGGACCGACGCCGTTCCCGACACCTCTTTAACCGCCTGTAGCGCAGCTCTCCGTTCCTCTTCAGTTTGCGACGTAGAAGGCTTCTTGGATCCCCGGTTGCGCCCCCGGAGTCTTCTCGACCGCCTGATCGCATGTTTCTGGTGCTCCTCCTCGGCCCGAAAGCGAGCCCCATCCGTGCCCGCCTTGTAGGTGTCCCACCAGGCCCAGGCATCCGCCGGAGATTCAAAGAACAACGCCTTGTCGTCTACTATTACACGTAGCTTGGCCGGGAACAGCAGGGAGTATTGCAGACCCTCGGTACGTAGCTCCTTTTTGATGGTTAGGAAGGAGGCTCGCTGTTTTTGGGTTTCAAATGTATAGTCAGGGAACAGCGTGACGTTACTATTGTCCACTTGAAATGGGCCCGCTTCCCTGGCCCGCTGAAGGAGCCAGTCTCTGTCTTTATAATGGAGCAATTTGATAACCACCGGTCGCGGCGGGAGACCCTGGCGTGGGGGTCGGGAAGGCACGCGGTGCGCCCTCTCAAGTGTGAAGAAGGGAGATAAGCCCTCCGGGGCAACCACGGTTTTGAACCAGTCAGTCAGGTAGCCCACCATGTCCGTGCCTTCTTTTTTTTCCGGCAGGCCAACCAGGCGTACGTTATTCCGCCGACTGCGGTTTTCAGCGTCCTCCGCTCTCTTCTCTAGGGCCTGTATCCGCTCCATCGCTTCCGTGAGTCGTCCCTCCATCGATTTGTGGGCCGGCACGACATCTTGTAGGGCAACTTCCGTGGCCTTGACCCTGTCTTGTAGCTTCGCATGATCTGCGTGCAGGTGCCCCAGCCCCGTCGCTACTTGACCAATATCGTGTTGTAGGGCCTCCTTCGTGGCAGCAATGGCATCTAGAATCCGGTCCTGCATCAGCTGGAGCTCCGTGGGGGGTTGCGGGGAGTCGTCTGGCGCTTCCGCGGCTGGGCTCCCATCCCCTTTGGGTCCTCTAGGCTTACCCATCCTGCACCTCCCAGCAATTCAGGGCCCTCCGGGTGGTCCGGCGTCAACGATGTCTCCCGCAGTAGGCCGCTGCTAGCCCCAATGCAGTCTCGCAACCAGCCGTCGTCGGGCGGAGAGCCGGGTCTTTGGGGGTCGTGAGGCAGAGATCAGAATTGGCGCCAGTGAACCGTTATGGCACATCCGCTTCTCCCGGTAGCCAGGCGCCAGGGGTCTGCACCGGGGTCCACCAGCCGGCCCCGCCTGCCGGTCAGCAGTCCGTGGAGCTCCCCTCAGCGGTACAGCAACGCCACTGACCCGGAGCCACCCTCCACGCAGGGATCACCACCGGGCGCCAGAGGTGGGGTGGAAAGCGTAGGATCCACAGGGCCCCAGCGGGCGTATTTCTCCCTCCAGTCTCGATTCCCCTCTTCCCTCGGGTCTAGGGCCGATTCAATGCCCCTCCGTCGCGGAGACAGTTGCACCCTGCACGGTCGGTCCGGGTTGGGCCACCGCCCGAGCAAGTCGCAGGCCCCGTCGTCGGGCTATAATGTGTCCCCCTGAGCAGGGTCGTGCTTCCTCCGGGCAGCCTCCACTCACAGTGTCCATGGATGGCCCTCCCAAAGCAGGCCTATAGCGTCACGGCCACTTCCGGGGGTATTGCGCTGGTGCAGGGCTCAGAGGCGCCCACAGGGATCACAGGCCTCAAAGCCGGGGCCTCGAGTAAGCCCCCTCGCTGTTGTGGGCGGAGCTCCGCCAGAATCCCACTCCCGGGCGGACCTCGCACCGATCACAGGATCTGCCGTCGCTCCAGGGGGCCGCCGCCTCCGCTCACCACCAGACCCGCACTCCACTGTGCCCCACGCTGTGGCCTCAGGACCTCCGGAGCGGGCACGTCTCTACTCCGCAGCGGCAGCGATGCAGGGAGCCGCCATCTTGTCCCCAGCCGTCTCGGGAACCTCTCACCCCTCAGCGTCCGGTATATTTGGCGTAGCGGCGCTCCGACCCCACCGGAACAGACCTGTGGGCTGGCTCCGGGATCGACCCGATTTCCACGGGGATCCCGGGTCTAAATCAGGATGAAAGGCGGATTACGGGGCTGAGGGTCGGGAGCCTCGCTAGGCTGCGACCGCGTCCATCGGCTGCTAGCCACGCCCCGGGGGGTAATTGGTATGTTGACGAACAAATATAATAGTTTCGGAAGTACCACCATTTTCAGCAAGGAGAGTCGGTCAGCTAGGGACAAAGGGAGTGTTATCCAGCTCCGTATCTGCGTTTCTATGTGGTCAATTGCTGTGCCATAGTTTTTCCTAATGACTAGCTCTATATCTCTATGCACCCATATACCTAAGTATTTAATTGGATCATCTTGCCACACGAGAGGGAACTCTAATTGCGGGGGTCTGGTGCTGGTAGTCAACGGGATTGCAGCGGATTTACTCCAGTTTATATGGAGACCGGACTGTCTGCTAAATTTAACGTATTCTCGTTGCACAGGGGATATATTATCCTCTGGGTCTCGGATGTAGAGGACTATGTCATCAGCATAAAGTGAAATACTGATGGGCCGTAGGTGAAATCTAAGCGCAGTCTGGGCGTATTTTTGGCGTATTTTACAGGCTAAGGGTTCTAGCGCTATGGAAAAGAGCAGAGGGGATAATGGGCACCCCTGTCGGGTGCCCCGTTGTATGGGCATGGAGTCTGATATGTAGCCATTGACCTTAATGCGGGCTTTGGGGTTCATGTATAGAAGGTTGATCCAGGTTAGCATCCGCAGGGGGATACCGATCTGTCTTAAGATTACAAACATGTATGGCCATTCCACCGAGTCAAAGGCCTTGGCCGCATCTAACAATACCGCCACAGCACTGAGATCTGGGTCCAATTGGTGCATTAAGGCATAAATCGTACGTAGGTTGTGCGTCGTGGACCTGTTGGGAATGAAGCCCAATTGGTCAGGTAAAACAATCGTGGGCATAAGCGGCTGTAATCGTGTGGCGATGATTTTCGCTAATATTTTAACGTCTGTGCTGATTAATGACAAAGGCCGATAGGACTCTGCCTTAGGCGCATCCTTATCAGGTTTGAGTAGTGCCACTATGAGGGCCTCTCTTAACGTCTGCGGGAGAGTGCCATTATTATGGGCCTTATCGTACATTTCGAGGAGATAGGGGATAAGATCTTCAGCATAAGCCTTGTAAAATTCTCCCGTAAAGCCGTCAGGTCCCGGCGCTTTCCCGTTCGGCAGGGCTCTAATAGCCGCAAGCGTTTCCTCCTCCGTTATGTCAGGTTCTGCTTAGCTGCGCCTGCATAGCGCCACAAAGAACTACATATCCCATGATCCTTTGGGTTTGTTCCAGGAAGTACTTCAGGTGATGGGTCACGCTTCCTGTTGCGTGTAATTCTGGTTTCCGTCTGTTGGCGTGAGAGCGGATGCTCTGCACGCCGGTTCCTGGTTCCCGCATGAAGGAAGCTCTTTGGTGCTACGAATCCAAGGTAGGATCCTTGGTTGATACTCCTTGCCGTAGCACGCTGTTTTCTGCAGCACCCTACGTCGTTCCCGCTATTGGAGGGGACATTGTTCTCGGAGCACTGCAGCAGGCAGCTGAGTGTTTCCGATACGTTTCATTTTACTTTTGCTGCTTCTGTCATTAAAGAGGCGGCGCCTTATTTCTTTGCATATTCCTGCGCATTCGGCATTATATTAATTTGCCGTTGTGGGAACAATCTTAATTGACTATTTATTGAGAGGCTGGTGAGTTCTCGCGGAGCGCAGTGGTGGTCAAAACTACGCGCTGCCGTGATTGTTCTGCGCTTATAAACTAAAGATTCTTATGTCTATAGCGGAGTGCTGTGGTGGTCGAAACTACGCGCTGCCATCTTTTGTTTTGTACTTTTGTGTTGAAGGGAGCAGAGCGCAGTGGTGGACACAACTACGCGTTACTGTGGTGTTCCTTTGGTTCTAATACATAGGGGTTCTTGTCCAGAAGAATTCTTACCAGGCAAAGGGGATCGGAGTGTTGTGGTTCTTGCCTCCTACACACTTCCGTGTCCTCCTCCTGCAGTTCTGATTATTGACTTGGTTCTGCCTTGCGTTCCTGCTTTATGATTTGTCAATACAGACCCCAAATATCTCACGCTCTCTATTACGCCATATGGTATGTTCTAGGTGGTTGCAGGAGCACAGAGGTTTTCTTGCTGTACAGTATCATATGAATGCCATCAATATGTTGTTTGTGTTTCTACAGGAGATCCAAAAGGCAGTAGAGGAGTGTGGAGAAAGACACATACAGGGGGCCTTGTTCTTTTCTTTAAGCAGGTATACATGGTGTGTATTAGCGAGAATTCATAAGAGTAGCTTTGCGTATAGCCTTGTGTTTATGAAGGTGTCTTTTGTCATTTCAGGTTTCCTCTCACTGCTGACCCCTTCCTTTCCCTTCCCTTCTTTTTCTTCTCTTATTTTCCCTCGCCTAAAGACTCGAACACCTTGTATGATATATCAGGGTGTTGGTGACATTGGGAGGTGGAGCCATTTATTCAACAACCGGATCCCGTGGAGGTAAACCTGACACGTTATTTGTAGTGCTAGGTATTCACGATGGGCATCCGAGAGCCATACCAGCGCTATGTCTGCAATATATTGCAAAATTTCAGGTTCTGTGGCCGTGTGCTGTGTGGTACAAAAGTTGCGATATGTTTTAACAAATGTATTTCGAATCCCAGGGGTGTCAAAATGCATTTGTCCCTCATCATCCTCTATCTGCGTGACCAGTTGTGTTTTATAGTGTGTGCGGACCTTCTGTGCTAGTACCCGACCTGGGCGACCACCCTCACCTAGCCTGCGCGCTCTATTTCGCTTGGAGGTGTAGCGCTTTTCGTCGTCTGCTAAATCATTGTATCGTGTAATAGCCTCACGTATGGCTCCTAATTTCCCTGCATCTTGTGTGGATTCATATTCCGCCTCCAATAATCGAATGTCATTCTCACAGTTCTGCAGTTGTGTTCTTATGTCTTTTAATATCCCGACAGTTGTGCAGATGCAGACCCCCCGCAGCGTCACCTTAAAGGCTTCCCATAGGGTGCCAGCGCTATCCACAGATTTACTGTTAGTAGCAAAGAAGTCCTCTATGGCCTTATGCAGTGTCTCTTTATATAGCGGGTCTATGAGCGCCGCAGCATTAAAGCGCCTCGTGAAGGGAGGTGGGATGTAAGTGGGGACTGCCAACGTTAGTATAACTAGTTTATGGTCTGATAGCGTTTTGGGGAGGTGTGTGACGTCTGTGGCCCACGTGGAAGCACGGTCTGTCAATAGCCAATAGTCAAGTCTCGACCAGCTATTATGCGCTGCGGTCGAGTGTGTGCTTTCCTGTAGGGTACAGTGGCGTACTCTCCAGACATCATGCAGTCGAAATTCGACAATGCCATTGAGGAGAGTGTCCGCCGCACGTCTGTGATGTTCAACAGTGTCATGTGAGGCGGAGCCAGGTCGGCGACCAAGATGGTCGACCTGGCTCCCGGCTCCGTCGACCTTCTCCCTTTGCTGTCGGATCCAGCTGTCGAAGCGGCGCTGCCGATACATTTTTGGATGTCTGAAGGGGACCCGACCCGCCGAGCGTGACTTCGGAGGCTCTCCGAGCTCTGGAGACGGAGATATGCCCCCCGGCCGGGGTGGCCTGCGCGAGTCCCGTAGCCTGGACCTCGCGTGATATTGTTGCTGGGGTGAGTGGAATAACAACGGCCGGAAGGACCAGAGCATGCCGGTCGCCCGCCGATGCGTTCTACCCTGCTCTGCACACGGCCCTAACTTTCGCTGCTGCGAGTCGTTTCCCTATGCCGGACGGAGACTCCCCCCTCCCCTCCCTCGATTGCTTCCCTGCGGAATGAGAACATGCGAAGCCGCTCTTTGTCCCCCTGATGAAGCTCGAGTGCCCCGCTTACAGCTGACTGTATCCTATACTCCTGGTGCTCGGAGCCGATTGATACACGCTGGCTTGGCATTGCTTGTAGGCACTGGGTGACATAGAGGAGACCAGCGGTGGGGAGGTGGAGGTGGCTACCGCACTGTGTGCAACCGGGGAGACGCTCGGACGATACCTAAGATGGCGGCTTGGTGTGAGCTCTGGCGGCACTTCTGACATGAACCCCGCTTGGAAACACCGTCTCCGTGGAGCCGTACCCACCCGTAAAGATTGTGCCGCACACCTCGACTAGAGCGCGAAGATCGGATGCCGCCCCCCCCCCCCCTGGGTACTGGTAGCGTAAAGTATGGATTGGGTTTATATGGTGATCAGACCCCGGCACACGTGGAAGTATGGGAGAGCCTGATACCGGCGCTTTCTCCATGTGACTTTGGTTTAGTTACTCTCTCTACATAATTCTGTTAGGGCCCGGATGGGTGTCTCTACACGACCCTACCTGTTTTGGATAAGTGAGAGTATGTGCGTGGGATTCTTTGGTAGTTCAGAGTGACTCGTCGTCATGGTGCCTCGCCCATGGATACATGGAGTGGTCGGAGATTCCATCGGATGTGAGGCTGTGGAGTCTCATCTACTGCACCCCCTTTTTTCGATGGCTGATATCGTCATGCAACCCAGGCAAAGTGAACTGCTGACTCTTTCTGAACCGGACTTAGTTTTGCTGCTCGGGGAATGGTCGTGGGTTGTGAATAGCTTTGGAATGTGTCATGTCCTGGTATATTACACGGTTTCCTACCTTCCTCCGGATAAACCTGTCTATTGTACTGTTGGCACTTTGATTGTTTGACTTTACGTTCGAACTGACTGTGACACGTCTCTGATTATGGCTGGGTGGGTCTGGATTGCAAAATGGTGGTCGTTCTCTTTGGTTGCTGAAAGGGGGGGCCTTCCTTGAGGGTGGGTGACTGGGTGAACTGATGTGGTAATTGCTGTCCTGTTTCGGTTGGTGTCCTGGAAATTTTGTAGTAGCGCTGCTATAATTGTAGGCTGGGACCGGGGGGAGGGGGAACTATACTGGAGACCCCCCATTATATTCTTTTCCTTTCTATCTCCTCTCTCTTCTATATTTCGGGTTCCACACTGGGCGATAGGCACACTGCTAAGGGGGAGGCCGTAGCCGTAGGCAGGGGTGCAGGGTGGGGGGTTAGGGGAGGGGTATTCTTGTTTTCTCCTTTTTCTGTTTCTAGGGCCTCTTTTTTCTCTCTTGTCTCTCTTGGCTTTACTTTACTTTTTCTTCGTCTCTCTTTCTGGGAATCGAGTAATAGGCTGCTCTCTGTGTGTCCTATAGGTTCAAATTGCAAGGGTAGATGTCTTGATGAAGTTTTACGTTGCAGCGGGCTTACACTGTATTGGTGGGCAAATTGTTTGCTTATTGTTTATCCTGATTAAGGTGCGTTAGCACCAACGTCCTGCCTACAGTAGTCCTGCCTGTGTATATCCTGATCTATGATAATCATCTGCTTTTCTATTGCTCGATTGTGTGGCACCAGATCCTGTTCTTTCTTATAAATATAAAATAAACCTCTTTAATCCTGGTACCAATATGGTACATACAATGTACTGTGCTGCATCGGGGCATTTGGGAGGCGGACTGTTGCATTCTTATGGCATGATTGACTGCTTTGACCACCTCTTCACTACCGGCCGGCCGTGAGGGTTGTAGGCCCACGACTGTAAATGCTTTACGTACCAATAAAGGTTTTATCAAAAAAAAAACAAAAAAAAAAAAAACAGTGTCATGTGAGCGGTCCAGAGCAGGGTTAAGGGCAATATTCAAGTCCCCGCCCCAGATCCATTCTATCGGTGGGTGATTCCGCAATTTAGTAAATAAAGACATGTAAAAATCTGGGTCGTCTACATTAGGTCCGTATACATTAACAATACCCACTTTAGTGCCTCGCAGTGTGCCTGTAATGATAACGAATCTGCCTTGCGGATCTGTGTCTGTGTACTCCAAACGAAACTGGACCCCTTTACGTATGAGGATCGATACCCCTCGGGCGTACGAAGAATACGTGGCCGATATAGAGTGTTCAGCCCATCTGTACCCGAGTGTTTTATCCTTACCAGGGAGCAGGTGTGTTTCCTGTAGAAGCGCCAGGTATATAGCGTGCCGATCTAGATACGCAATAACCTGCCTAACCTAATTTTCTTAGGACAATTTAGGACCCTTACATTCCATGTCATTAATTTCAAGTGTCTACCCATTGCCTGCAAGCACCTCCATATGACATATGGGTACTCAGTGCCTTTCAACCTGGTACACAAGCTTCCAGATCTATAAGTAGTGATGTGACAACAACATATGGTGACTGTTCTAACCGCAACAAAACCCCACCCACCACCCACTTCGCCATCCCAATCATGGCAAAGCCTATTCCCCAAATCATCTGCCCGAAACAAAGAAAAGTACAGGTGAGTACCCACACTAGCACAGTTCATCCATACATGGGTCCCCAAACAGGGCAGTTAGCGTGGAACACACAGGGGGGGGGCGGTAGAAGCCCGCCATTAACCCCAGCACTTATATGCCGGGGGATCAAGCCGCACTCACATTAGTGCGAGCAAGTAACAATCGGGTATCACAGTGCATGTGCCATAGTGTTCAGGACAGGATGCTGTGCCGCCTTAAATAAGCATTCGGACATGTTGTTCAGACTACAGTTCCGCCTATAGGGTCAGCTACTGAGATGAACAAATACATTCTGAAAAGGATACATGAAAAATGTTCAGTTGACCGTCCATAGTCTCTACTCAATGACAGCCGTGAAGTAAGGATATAGATCAATTGGGGACAGACAATTATTCAGCATCCGAAGGGGGGTCCTGTTCGTTCTGCTGACCCCGTGGGGATCTGCGTCTCAGTACATGAGGGTGATTCGCTTGCAGATATTTAATCACTTCTCGGGGTGTGTTGCAGATCACGCTTTTCCCATGCAGAGTTATCTTTAAGCGTGCCGGATATAGCATTGCATAGGGAACATCATTATCTCTCAATTTCCTTTTAATGTCCAAGAAATGCTTCCTTGCCTCCTGTACCTGAGAATTAAAGTCCGGGTATATAGAGATGTTCATGCCTTCATGCGTGAGAGTCCCGATTTCTCGGGCCTTCCTGAGCGCAGCGTCCCTGTCCCTATAATTCAACAGTTTGGCAATAATAGGGCGCGGTTTTGCTCCAACCGCCGTTTTTGGCGCCAGTGCACGATGTGCCCGCTCCACTATGAAACCGTGGAGAAAATATCTTTACCAAGAATGGTGGTCAGGAGAGTTTCTACATATGTCTCCATGTTGCCTGTATGGGTCGTCTCCACAACTCCCAAGATGCGCAGGTTTCAACGCCTAGACCTTGCCTCTAAATCCTTCGTCTTGGCTGCCAGGCTCTGCATGAGTGTACCCACCTTTTTATGCTTCAGTTCAAGCTGTTGCGCGGCATCCTCTGCATCCGATATACGGCGCTCCGCCATATCTATGCGTTCGGTTTGCTTATCTAATCGCTCCGACATCCGGTCCACCCGATATGTTAGGGAGTCAATCTTTCCATCAATGTTGGTCAGGGTGGACTGGATGGCAGTAAACATATCCTGGACATCCACTGGTGTCTGTGCAGCAGGGGAAGGTGCGGCGTCGCGAGCCGGCGCCGGGCGATCAGCAGGCGGCGTGGGTGTCTTTCGCTGGTGGTCGAAGTGGATTTGCGTTTTCTCCGGCTTACCCATGCTCACATCCAGCAGGACAAATGGCGAGGGTAGATGGTGCATGCTCTCAGCAACGCGCACCCCAATAACAAGGTCTCGAAGTGATAGCGAGGGTAGTTCCAGTGGGCAACACGTGGCGGAGGCCCGACTTGCAAGTGGTTCCTGGTCGGATATCGAGCGCACCTAGGACTAGGATCGTGTTGTCCCCACAAACCTCACCGAGCCGTCCCACACCTCCATTGTCGGTAGGGGAGTACGGGAGCAGGGGGGAGCAGCAGTGTATTTCGGTCTGCCCAGCGAGGTTTGTCCGACAATGCACAGCAGTTGGCCGCAGGCCGAGCAAACAGCCAAGATGGTGCAGTCAGCGCATAGTATTCAGAGTAAATTCCAGCTGGGGTACGTGTGTGGGGCTGTCGCTGGCTTCCTATGTGTCGTGGTGGCCGAGGGAGGCGCAGGAAAGCATAGATCGCGATGCAGACACACCGTTTACGCTATCCGTATCTCAGGGGGTAGATGTTCCGTTCAAGTCTATCAGCGCTCCCTCACTCCTACCTCGATAGCGTTCTTTGCACCTCAGTAGCTCAGCAGGATCAGTGTGGGAGAGCCGGTTCGGTCCTCGGTCGGCCCTCGATAGATTTCAGTCCCGGGGCCACAGCACTCTCCTCCGGCCCGCCGCGGCCTATACTCCGCATCTACAGCCGCGGGCTTGCGTAGCGATTACGTGATCACGTACAGCAGGGAATGTTCTTCGCTGCTCCCGGTGTGTCCCGGGGCTCTGGCCTTGAGGTCTGCCAAATTTCACATGGATGGTATCAGCAGGTAGCGCAGCTCTCACGCTCGCAGGGCGGACAAAGTTTGTCGGCGTTTTGCACTTAGAAACCCAGGATTTCTGCAGGATAGTGGCTTGATCTGGAGAGCTCGCCTACGGCGCGGCCATTTCCTTGCGCGGCTGGCTCCGCCCTCCAAGTTCATAGATCTTTTTATAGCTATTTCCTTTCAGATAATTACAACGAACTGGAAAGATATTTCAAAGATTTCATATACTGCTTGGTGGAACCTGTTATGTCACCATCATAGGCTCGATCGTGCCTTTGCCACCACTGTACCTTTATTAATCAAAAAAGACTTGTTATGGTTGCCTTTAACTGGGGGGCGTGGCTAGCCAGCCACGATGGCGGTCGAGTGTTGTTAGAACTCCGGGCCCGCCTGGGGGATTGCTCCTGATTATTCACGACTGGACGGCTAATATTTACAGCTGTGGGGTGAGAACGACAGGGAGACCACCCGGAGGACCCTGTGTGCCGTCGATGGGAGCTACGAGCATCGGGGGGCCAGTCGCGGGGACTCGGGCCTGCTTAGGCCTTCACCAAGGGAGAGCCGGGGGCTGTAGAGAGAACGGAGACTCCCTGAGCACAGGGAGGAGGTCGGGACGACGCGGCCCATCGCGAGAGCAGCAGAAGGAAGACCGGATGGGAGTGCTGGCTATGGTGGGTACCTTTCGGGAGGGCCAGGAGAAGATTGTTACGGACTCGGATGACAGCATGGTCCACTCTGACTCAGACCACAGCGTGATCCTGTTCCCAACCGTCACACCCAGAGCGGCAGACGACATGCTGGACAATTGAACAGATAGATGGCTCTGCTTTGAGCGGACAGCATACACAATGACTATTGGTATCCTTTTTCTAAACAATGATTGGTGACTTTGTTATGGTTTTGGCATGCAGTGGGGTATCCGGGGGGCTGGGGAACTGTATTTATTTTGTTGCATCCCCACAGAACTATTGGTCCCCCCTATAGGGATAGCTCCAGTCGGTTACACAAGAGTAAGTGCTACTAATAGATATGTCCCTGGGTTGGTACACCACTGAGCCGGCGGCACCCGGTATGACAGCTCAGATGATAGGCATGGTGCTTGACCACCCCCCCAATGGCGAATGCACTTGTGTTTGGATGTTTCTGTTCGGCTCAGCACTGTTGATTTGCTGCGCCAAGTTAGCTCAGTTCAGGGTGGGGAATTTAGAAAATGACGTCTCCTGGTTGCTAATTATACACCACACTGTGAAGGCTCTACTAGCACTCCGAGGTCAGATAGAAGGGGAGTATGGCTGAAGCTGTAGGATCCTATAGATTTGTTACCTGGAATGTGCGTGGGCTCGGGGCAATTCAGAAGAACACCGGATTCATGCGTTTCTATTACGACACCACTCACAGATTGCATTTCTTCAGGAATCCCACCTCACGGTATCAGAAGCTCTGACACTGAGGAAGAAATGGAGGGGTTTACTCCACGTCCTATTCTGCCTTTTCCCGGGGTGCGACCATCTGGGTCAGACATGGGACACCATTTGTTGAAATAGAGAGAAAGGTGGACGACCAGGGCAGATATATTAGAGTGAAAGGCACACTGGATGGTACATTGGTAGTGATTGGCAGTATATATGCCCCGAACTTTGATCAGGACAAATTCCTCCGCACTATGGGTCTGGCATTGTCGGATTGGGTAGACATCCCTTGGATATTGGGTGGAGACTTGAACATGGTACTAGATCTAGATCTGGACATATTGCATCCCCTCTTCAGATGGCTGGGGTAACAAAGTTGGCTGAGATGTTTGCGGCTTGGGCTGAGGGCTGGGGACTGATTGATACCTGGCGGGAATTGAACCCGAATCACAAAGAGTATTCCTATTATTCTCCCGTACACAACTTACACACCAAGATTGATAGGTTCATGTGCTCAAGGTCATTACTGACGAAGAGTAGTAGTTCGGAGAACTTAGCTAAAACCTTCTCCGATCATAGACCTCTGACACTCAGCCTGCTTTGGGGTAGGGTACCGACCCCGGTGCCCTCCTGGAGACTTAACCCACTCCTTTTAGAGGAAGGCCCCTTTTGTGCGTCCCTGTCTGCAACCTTGAATAATTACTTTACAGAAAACTGGGACTCCGCTACGTCTAACCTGCTTGTATGGGACGCCATGAAGGTCGTGGTAGGGGGTGCTGCCATTGGTCAGTTAGTGGGGTCTAGGCAAGACATCCATAAGAAACTCTGCGAGGTTGAGGAGCGATTGAAGACGCTAGAGAGAGAGGCGAGTACGGACCCAGGAAAGAGGGGAGAATTGCAGGCAGGGAATACTAATCACACGGAAGTGCTAGAAACACTGAGAAATGTAGATCACAAAGAATATTTATGTGTCAGCATGCTGAGGCACAGATCGGGCACCTTACTGGCCCGCCTGGTACGAGACCGCCCGGATCCTCCGGTGATCACCCAGATCCGTGATAGGTCAGGCGTCATAGTCCAATGCACAGACCGAGATTAATAAGGCGTTCCATGACCATCTGAGAACGTTATATGCTCCCTTTCCCCTGGAAGACCCAGACCGAGTGGCTGAGTTCCTACATGGTCTGCCCATCCCGGTCCTGTCGGATGACATGCAGAAGGAAATAGACGGTCCATAACGCAACAAGATCCGTGCCGCCATCCGGTCCCTTAATCGGAATAAGACACCGGGCATGGATGGGCTTCCAGTAGAGTTTTACTCGACATACTCTGACATCCCAGTGCCTATCCTGGATAAGGTGTATAAGGCGGCCTTTGAGGAGGGTCATTTACCTGCATCTACGATGCAGGCCTTAGTTACATTCATACCCAAGCCAGGAAGAGACACACTTGAACTGACAAATTATAGGCCCCTGTCCATGCTCTCTACAGAGTACAAGATCCTTAGTAAGGCTATTGCCCTATGGATACAATCTCAACTCCCCACTCTTGTACACCCAGATCAATGTGGGTTCCTTCCAGGATGGAGTACATCACAGAACACAATGAGATTACATGCCCTCATGACGGTCACGCCGCAGGAATACTCTCAGGCAGGCTGTATAGCACTAGATTTAAAACAGGCGTTTGACTCTTTGTCGTGGACGTTTATGTTTGAATCCCTGAAGCGCTTTGGCTTCCCGGACTCCTTAGTGAAATGGATTCGATTATTATATACAGATCCGACAGCCCGGGCAGGCACGGGCCGATACATATCGGAGAGCTACGCAGTCTACAGAGGCACACGACAATGTTGCCCCCTATCACCGATTCTGTTCGTATTGGCTTTGGAGCCCCTTGCCATAGCCCTCCGGACTCAATGGGACCGGATGGGTATTCCGATTGGGGGGACACACAACCTGATATCCATCTATGCAGATGATATATTACTGTATTTCCGTGACTTGGTGGCAGACCACTCAACTTTATTCGATATTTTTAGCCGATTTGCTGTCTGGCTATCAACCCTGACAAGTCCACTGGCTTCTATTTTAGAGAGTCGGCTCACCCCTCTTTCATTCACTTTGGAGGACATTTGATCCCGGTAGCACAGACCACGTTCAAATACCTGGGCATACAGGTATACAGATCAACTGAGGACCAGATAGAGGGCAATATCAGAAGAGCTATTACTCGCCTCCGTAGCAGTGTAGGGTTTTGGACTTCCTTGCCCCTTTCTGTTATGGGTAGGATTGCCATCTCAAAGATGGTCATGCTCCCTCGCCTGTTATATTATTTTGTTAATCTGCCTGTCATCATTCCTACACAGATATTTAATGCGTTGAACACGGTCTTGATAAACCTCATTTGGGGCTCCGGGCGGCGACGTATCAGTCTCCGTAAGCTCCAACTTGGGACCAGATTGGGAGGCCTGGGGGCGCCGGACTTCCATGGGTACTACTATGCCAGCCAACTTCAGTGGCTGGCACACTTGATAGCGGGCAAGAACCTACACAAGATTGGTTACTCGGCAGACCGACTGGCGCGGGGAGAACTACATTCCCTGTTATTACCCAGAAGCAAGCTCCCTTCAGATTGCCACCCCCTCCTGCGCACGACCCTATTATGCTGGAAAAAGACACTAGCCTATACTTCAGTGGCAGTACCCTTTGCGGGGAACATCCCCCTGCTGGGCATCACAACACCGCAGGGCAGACCCACATTGCATAAAATACGTCCCTGGGTGGAAGCGGGGGTAGATGAGGTGGGAGCCTTCTTCGGAGACGATACATTGATGGATCATGATTCCTTCCTACAGATCACGGGTGCATCCCAGAGGTTATATTTGCTGCATGCCACAGTGTCCCATTACATACGTCATACATGGGCTTCAGAGCGACTTCGACCCACGTAACAGGAACTGGTTCACTTGCTCTACTATATGGGAGCGGGAGGACATTTGGTGAGATGGCTCTACACCGGGATCAGGGAACATGCGGCCATCCCACTTACTGCACTTAGAGAAGCTTGGGTCCAGGACACGGGCGAAGTACTATCGGATGGGGCGTGGCGGACTGTTCTTGAGCATCCCAAGAGAGTGTCGAGAAATGTTAAGTTCAAATTTATACAGGTAATGGTGCTTCACAGGACATACCTAACTCCCCAGAGGTTACATAGGATGTTCCCGGACTCCCCCCACTGTTGCCCACGTTGTAGAGAAGATGAGGCTGGATTTCTTCACATGTTATGGACATGTCCACACTTACAAAGTTACTGGGGGGAGATTTGTCAGGCACTGCATACCGTGACTAACCTGCCAGTGCCGGAGGAAGCTTTGTATTGTCTAGTGGGGTCCCGTAAACGTCCCAAAACACAAAAAGTTAAACTGAAATTTCTAGATCTGGCCCTGTTACTAGCAGTAACAGCGTTGACAATGAGGTGGAAGTCACCCAGACCACCCAGAATAACTTTGTGGCAGACAGACCTAGTGACGTGGGGCAGGGCGGAGGGGGTGGTGCTTCGACGAGAAGAGGAGAGGGGCCAGCGGAAGTATCCCATAGCGCAAGACTGGGAGTGTGAGAAGTTGGCCTGGTATATGATGCTCACTAGTTCTAGTGATCACCTTGTACCATGCCAAGCAACCCTTATGATGATTGGTTGTAAGTCAACCTTAATAGACCAGCTATCCTAGTAGCGTGGACAAAGCAGTCTTAGGCTAAACTCTGTAAAGGCATGTGAAGCAAGCTGTTTTACCATACACAATCCCCTTGAATACCAAATGAAAGGACACCACACAGATATATATTGAAAATATATATAGATTTATTTCTACAAATATCCCCTATACTCTTTATGAGCACAGAAGCAAATGCGTTAAAACAAAACACAGTTTAAATATACAAAAGTTGCACAATATGGATGAGCCCTAGGGGCCACCTAAACCATATACTAAAATAGTGGTATAAGAACCACTATGGGGAAAGGAAAGAGGCCTAGGGCCTGGGGAATCGCTGGAGCTGTTCGGGACTAACAGTGATGAAGTCGGGAAAGGCCCGCGGGACTCGGGTGCCGTGCTCAAAGTGCACGCATGCACCAATGTTAAGTCAATGGTGCGTAAAAGTTACAAAGTTAGTGTTTTAGGAACCTTCCGATGGACCTACAAGGATAAAACTTTAGACACAGGCACTAGAGGTGTATACCAGTGTGGGAACACCGGCGTTGCTGAGTTACCTCACCCACAGGAAGCGGGTGCACAGGTGCGAAGTAGTGTCGGGTTTCGTCACGTAGGTCGATGGTGCTTGGAGCTGAAGATGCTGCAGGCGGGTCGTCGAGGAGAGTTCTGGTGGATCCAAGGGTGGATCTGAAGAGGTGAAGACCTGAAAGCAGAGGGGACAATGTTCAAAGTCACTAGCCAGTGACTACCGTGGAACCAGGATGGAACCAGGCAATGTCGGGTGCAAACAGGTGAAGAGGTGCAGCTTGTCTCCGCAGCCACGTGGACACGAAGAGGTCAAGGACGTACAGGAGTCGATCACGAGCTGTCCCACGAAGGCTCTAGCTGATGGCGGTGTCGGCAACTTATTTGGAGCAAACAGACCTTGGCTAATGCAAGCCACGCAGGAAGTGGAAAAAGCTTATCACTCGGACCAGCAAGGTCAGAGCGGGTGCTCCTTTTCAGGGGAGCAAGGGCCAGTCTGGAGCAACCAGACCAGCGGTGCAAGTCGTAGTTTTTGTCGCCAAGATGGCCACTAGCCACGTGGCAAGTGACCGGGATGGCGCGTCGAGTGGCAAAGTGCAAAAGGGCCCCACGCAGATCGTGGAGATGCTGGGGGGCTGATCTTCGGTGCAAATGCTGCTCGGTGTCGGGCTTCTCAAACCCCAAAGCACAGTGTCGAGGGTGCCTCGGGTGCTGCGCAGTCAGCTTCTCGGGGTCTTCCAAGATGTCCGGTCCCACGTCTCTCAGTGCCTCCACGGGTCTCTTCTTTTCAGGGACTGTGGATCGGGCTCTGAGATGTCTGGGAGTCTGGTCTTGTCAGGCTCTGGGCTCGGGCTCCAGGCGGGAGGTGGCGGCAAAGCAGACGTCGAGTTGCTGGTTGGTGCCTGTATTCACAGGGTGGTCACTCCTTGGCCACAAGGGAGATTCTCTTCAGTCTTCTGTGCAGCAGAATGTCGAAGTCCAGTTTTCTTCTTAGTTTCAAGTCGAGTTCAGGATGATCTGAAGTCTTGGGACACAGCTCCTACCCTTATTCCAAATCTAGGGGCCGGATTACCTGCTAGGTCCCTCCTCTGGGTGGGACCAGGAAGGGGGGTGGTTACACCCCCTTTCCTTTGTCCAGCTTCGCGCCAAGACTGGGGCTGGAGAGCCCAGCACCGGTTTGAACTGGCATATGCACAGGGACACCTTGTGTGCCCCAGGCATGTCTGATTCTATTCAGCCCTGTCCTACCCAATACACAAAACCCTGTCTGGGGTGGTGCTAGCACCTCCCAAGGCAGGAAACCCTTTGTCCAAGCCGCCCTCGCTGGAAGGACTCCCAGCAGCAGGAGGTCAGACTTGTGTCTGTGGTGGCAGCATCCATTTTGTGAGGCTGGGGCTCATGTTTAACTTTACCCGGGTTTCAGGTTATGTACATGCCGTGTCCCTCTAGAAGGGTGGAATGCTACCCCCGTCGCCAGAACTGGCGAGGGGGTAGTATTCCAATTCGTATGACACCTTACTCGACATGTTTTGATAAAGCCATACCAAAGATAGCATTTACCCGCGAGGTTCATAATGCACTTAAGAGTATATGGTATGGCAGTATCATGGAACAGCTAAAGGAATTGGTTCCGAAAGCTGCAGACAGGCTCAGCTCATGCCAGAGCACCATCTCACATATTTCCAAGCACTCTGCCTCCAGGATTGATGAGGCCTTCCATAGGAGTGGCTGATAGGAACATATGTGTCCATTTTGGGTTAGGTATAGGCATACTACACCTAAGTAAGGGGTGATTACACCGACTTACCCCAGCTGAGTGATCAGCCAGTTGTGTCAAATATGGAGGCCAGGCCAGGGGTGGCACAATACGTGCTGCAGCCCCTGGTAGGCCTTGGAAGCACCTATGCCCTGGGTACCTGGGGTACACTGTTACAGGGGCCATTAAGGTGAACCAGTTCCAATTTCGTAATGCACCTAATGTGCATTGGCATCAATTTAGAGAGAGAACAGCAGGCTGTGGGTCTGATTAGCAGGCCCACAGCCACATTAAGTCATAAACCAGTGAAGAAAAAAGCAAAAATTTGGGGTGACCATAGGATAGCAGACCATACTCTCCTACACAACCCCCCCCCAAACGCAGGGACATTAGACTAACCTTGACCAGTTGTGTCTTCATGTTCTAAGTGGAAGTACCTGGAGAGACCATCTGCATTACCATGGTCAGTCCCTGGGCGGTGCTCCACTGTAAAGTCCATCCCCTGTAGGGAAATGGACCACCTGAGCAGTTTGGGGTTTTCACCCTTCATCTGATTAAGCCATAAGAGGGGCTTATGGTCGGTCTGAATCTTGAAGTGAGTGCCAAACAAGTATGGTCTCAACTTCTTCAGGGCCCACACCACAGCAAAGGCCTCCCTCTCAATGGCTGAACAACGTTTCTCTCTGGGGGTCAGCCTTCTGCTAATAAAAGCAGTGGGCTGGTCTTGACCATCTACATTAAGTTGTGAAAGCACAGCTCCCACTCCGAACTCAGAAGCATCTGTTTGGACAATGAACTCTCTTGAGTAGTCAGGACTCTTCAGGATAGGTGCAGAGCACATGGCCTTCTTCAGGTCATCAAATGCCTTTTGACAGTTTACTGTCCACTGAACCTTTTTGGGCATCTTCTTGGATGTCAGATCATTAAGAGGAGTCACAATGGACCCATAGTTCTTAACAAACTTCCTGTAGTACCCAGTCAGGCCCAAGAAAGCTCTGACCTGAGTCTGGGTAGTTGGAGGGGACCAGTCCTTTACGGTCTGGATCTTACTCTCCAGTGGTTGAACTTGGCCTCCACCTACAAGGTGGCCCAAGTATACAACCTTACTCTGCCCTATCTGGCACTTGGTTGCCTTGATAGTGAGGCCTGCCTTTTGCAGAGCCTCTAGCACTTCCTTCAGGTGGACCAGGTGATCCTCCCAGGTGGAGCTAAAGACAGCAATATCATCCAGATATGCTGCGCAAAAGTCATTCAACCCAGTAAGGACTTGATTCACCACCCTTTGGAAGGTGGCAGGTGCATTTTTCAAACCAAAGGGCATTACCACAAATTGATAATGCCCACCTGGGGTAGAAAATGCTGTCTTGGCTTTAGACTCCTCAGCTAACCTGATTTGCCAGTAGCCAGCTGTCAAGTCAAATGTGCTCAAATACTTGGCAGAAGCCAATTTGTCTATGAGCTCATCTGCCCTTGGAATAGGGTGTGCATCTGTCCTGGTGACAGCATTGAGTCCTCTGTAATCCACACAGAACCTCATCTCTCTCTTTCCATCTTTGGTGTGAGATTTGGGGACCAGAACCACTGGGCTAGCCCAGGGGCTCTCTGAAGGCTCAATGACACCTAATTCCAGCATCTTTTGCACCTCAGTCTTGATACAATCACTGACATGGTCAGGTTGCCTGTAAATTTTGTTCTTTACAGGGAGACTGTCACCAGTGTCCACCACATGGGTACACCAGTTAGTCTGACTGGGTGTCAGGGAGAACATGTGTCTGTATGACTGCAAAACGTGTCTACAGTCATTTTGCTGATGTTCAGTGAGGCTGCCATCTAAGGCCACACCATCAACTGAGCCATCCTCAGGGTTCTGAGTCAGCAGGTCTAGGAGAGGGTCACTCTCTTCCTCCTGCCCCTCATCTGTAGCCATGAGCAAGCTCATGTCTGCCCTGTCAACATATGCTTTCAGCCTGTTAACATGGAGCACCCTGTGGGGGCTCCTGGGAGTTCCTAGGTCCACCAAGTAGGTAACCTCTCCCTTCTTTTCAATGATTGTATGGGGTCCAGACCGTTTGTCTTGGAGTGCTGCTGGGGCCACTGGCTCCAACACCCATACCTTCTGTCCAGGCTGGTACTCAGTCAAGACAGCCTTTTGGTCATGCCAAGCTTTCTGTAATTCTTGGCTAGCCTCAAGGTTTTTGGATGCCTTCTCCATATACTCAGCCATCCTGGAGCGGAGACCAAGTACATAGTCCACTATGTCTTGTTTGGGCTTTTTGAGAGGTAACTCCCATCCTTCCCTCACCAAACACAGGGGTCCTCTTACAGGGTGCCCAAACAACAATTCAAAGGGGCTGAAGCCAACCCCCTTTTGTGGGACCTCTCTGTAAGCAAACAGAAGGCAGGGCAGAAGGATGTCCCATCTTCGCCTGAGCTTTTCAGGTAATCCTTTGATCATGCCCTTTAGGGTCTTGTTGAACCTTTCAACAAGCCCATTGCATTGTGGATGATAGGGAGTGGTGAACTTGTAGTTGACACCACATTCCTTCCACATAGCTGTTAAGTATCCTGACATGAAGTTGGCACCTCTATCAGATACTACCTCCTTAGGAAACCCCACTCTGGAGAAAACTCCAAGTAAGGCCCTGGCCACAACAGGAGCTGTTGTGGTCCTAAGTGGAATTGCCTCTGGGTACCTGGTGGCATGGTCCACCACCACCAGTATGAATCTGTGCCCAGAAGCTGTAGGGGGATCCATTGGTCCTACAATGTCAATCCCCACTCTTTCAAAGGGCACCCCCACCACAGGTAGTGGTATCAGGGGGGCCTTTGTAGTACCACCTGCTTTGCCACTTGCTTGGCAGGTCACACAGGAGCGACAAAACTCCTTGGTATCTTCAGACATGTGAGGCCAGTGAAAATGACAGACAAGTCTGTCCCAAGTTTTATTCTGGCCTAGGTGTCCTGCTAAGGGAATATCATGTACCAAGGTAAGAAGGAAGCCCCTAAATTGCAGAGGTATGACCAACCTCCTGGTTGTACCAGGCTTGGGGTTTCTACCCTCTGAATAAAGGAGCCCATCATCCCAATATACTTTATGGGTACCTTGAGCATTCCCAGCAGCCTCAGCAGCCACCTGCTGTCTGAGAGGGTTCAAGAGAAGGACAGTTTAACTGAGCCTGCCCCAAGTCTGCCCTAGAAGGTCCCCCTGTCCCCAGAATCTCAACCTGGTCAGGTTCAAGCTCTTCAGGGACAGTTCCTTCAGGGGTCTCAAGATCATCTTCCTGTGAAGGCTGATCCTCACTTGTAGGCAGTTGGGAAGGCACAGCCTTTACCCTCCTGTTCTTCTTCTTGGAAGGTGCTTGGTCCATTGTTCCAGGATCCAAGACCTGAGGTTCAGAGAGGTACTTTTTGGCCTGTGACCTGGTCACAGCAAGGACATGTGCTGATATCCCTAACATCTCTGCATGAGTCCTGTACTCAACTTCTGACCATAGAGAGTTCTCCAGGTCATTGCCCAACACACATTCTACTGGGAGATCAGCACTAACCACAACTCTTTTTAGGCCAGTTACCCCTCCCCAGGAAAAGTTAACAAGTGCCACACTATGTGTAGTAGTGACATTGCTGGCATTGGTCACCAGGTAATTATCACCTGGTAGGTATTGTCCAGGGTCCACAAAGCTAGGTGTCACCATTGTGACACTGGCACATGTGTCCCTGTATGCTTGAGCCACTTTTTCATTAATCAAAGGTGTCTGTCTGTACTTGCCCAGATTACTGGGACTGACAGTAGTGGATAAATCAATTTCCACATCACAAATCAGAACAGCCAGCGTAGGGGTTCTGACTAGGCCAGAATTGAAGTACAGGGTTTTTCAGAACCGGTACTGAACCGGTAACCCAGCGGTGCCAGGGACAACACCCAATGACTTCGGGTCCTTCCTGTTTAGACCACAGAAACACAGAGTCTTCTAGGTGAAGTCAAAGATCGAATTCATTGGCTGCAACCAAGTAACAGGCGTCCTACAAGTACAACACGGTGTATATTCTCAGGAGATTGCTCAACCTTACAAAGCCAGCCTTCTCGTTTTATACAAAATATTATGCTTCAGGCAAACATTCTTTACATTACAGTTGACCATTCACATATTTTCACTACAAAGAAAAAGCAGAGTCATGATGACAAGCCCATATTTCAATTTGTTCAGCCCACAATCAATTACCCGGCAAGGCCCAGTATTTTCATCAGATATCGACGGACCCCCAATAAAAACGGGCACCTCCTCCTCGTAAAGTGAGTCATAAAGTAGGAACAGGGACAGGTGTGTGCAAGATTAGGCGTGGTTTGTGTGCGATGAAAGGTTTATGGCATGTTGTGCCTTGATACTATCTCGTTCGGCCACTGGGAGAGGAACTGACCGAACAGGTTTGGCCTTTGGCAGTGGAGTCAACTTGCCCAGGTCAGAGAGAAGTCAGCAAAGGTGTACGTGTCCTACAGAGTCCGGTTTGGCCTTAGTCATTGGCCTATGTGAGGGCAACTCACAAAATGGCTGCCGTACACAAAATGGAACGCGAGGGTTCAGGACAAAAACTGCGATTTCGAGGTGAAATCGTCACTCGAATATGACGAAAATGCTTGTGCATAGTGTACTTGCCATTCTCGGTCTCAGGATATCAAAATCGTCATGATACGACGATGTTTATAACACGGGTCCAGAATTTTCAGTACCACAGACCCTCCTTTTGCCCTCACATAGGCAATAACCTATACTCACGCTAATCTGAGTCCAGGTCTATATTCATAAAGTCATTGAGATGTTGCTGTAGCATCATCCTATTACAGAGCTCGTCTCTTGACACAGGTTTCCTTACACATGATGTAGCACTGAGGCCACATATAGCAGGAGCACACTGTACGCACAGACAGAACAGGAAAAGGACGGCTAAGACCATCCCAATGACCATCAGAATTTTCCATCCCCAGCCGGATACCAGTTCCCAGAACCATCCTATTAACGACCAATCTCCTTTGTCTACATGAATAGATTCGGAAATCTTATGCAGTTTGGAGATGGCATGGTACACTGTTGGAGCGTTATCTGGAATGAAAACACAGCAACTCGATTGGATCACCCTACATACCCCACCTTGGTCTGCAAGTATGACGTCTAAGGCTACCCTGTTCAGAAGGGTCATAAGACGATCCGAGTGGAGCTCAGCAGTCAAGTTACTAAGGGCACCGGCAGTTTCAACCACGGTGGATTCAACCACCCCTGTCAATTGCCTTATGTTCCTGCTGTTAACCACGGGTCCCCAGAACGGCAGAAAACCCCTCACGAAGTCTCCAAATTCTTGTTCTGCAGTGTCCTCTTCACTGAAGACACCTCTAACTATTCTTGTCTTATGGTAATCTGCCGCTGCTGTGTAGGTGGGAGGCAACAGGAACGAAACAAAGCATGTGCCCGAAAAGTCAGGGGGCAACCATGTATAGGCTCTATCATGGCAGATGAAATAGGTACCCTTAGCTGCTAATAACGGAGGGGAAGTCTGAGATGCAAAGACGTATGTCTCAGTGCAGATGCTTTTCCCTAACTGAGCCCTGGGATTCTTGCCAATACCTTGCAGACATAAGTGACCCTGATGGGGTACAATCCAAATCGGGGAAGATCTCTTAGCTTGCTGTTTCTCACTCAGAGTAACTCCATATCCGGTCACGTTCCATCCTATATATACTAGTGTCTCATCTCTCGGGATAGTCTCATAGTAAATATCTTCCTTAATCATATCTACTATACCCTTAACTAGAGCACTATTCTTAGGATTATCTTCCACAGAACGTAGGGGGTAGGTCTCATGTGCGTAGATGAACATTGTTCTGTATGCCCACACAGAACCATTGTGGCTGAATGGCAGGACCAGATAAGGGATACCTTTATCCGTTGTGTGAGGCATAAGACCACACACCCAACAGTTGGTCGTGTTCATTACTAGTTGGTGTTGGTGCAAAAGCTGAACAAAGGAGTTATTAATAAACTCTAATCTCCTAGCGGATTCATGTTCAGGAAGAGGTTGAAAAGAATGTGAGGAAATAGTAGTAGGAGGAGGTATGGGCGATGAAGTGGGTGCAAATGTCACTCGAAAAGAGAATAAAACATATCCTATAAAAAACATTATTACACTGAACAATATGAAAATACATAATATCAAAAAACGTTTCTTGGTCATCATTCTGCAAATTGTAGTCTTAAAGTTCATTTGTTTGGCAGGTCTCGCCATCTCGAAAAACTCCATCCTCTCTAAAATGCTGCTCGCGATGGTAGGGTGTTCTATGCTAAGGAATGCTTCCGTCAGTCCAGGGCAACTCCCTTAGACCAACCAGAACTGTCGACCTAACGTCTTCAGCTGCACCCCAAAGACTTGGGCAACCGCGACCCTACAGCTGAACCCAGATGGTGGTTCGAAAAACAAAAATAAAAAAGTTTCTCAGATGAGAGAGCTGCACTTAAAAAAAAATTAGTAAAGAAAAGGAAGATTTTTATTTGTCCATAGTTCTTGGCCTCAAATTATAGCGTTGCTTCCCAGATACTGTCTGGTCTTTAAACAGGAGTTCAGGCTCTGTAGTGTCCAATCGAATTGACGGTGGCACAGCTTCTTGCAAAAGATTGTCACTTTCACGTTCAGAAATTGTTCCTTTTATGCGTGCATCACTGAAAGGCAGAAAACGAGGCACAGTCTCAGTCTCAAAGTCAGCAACACCCTCCTGGACCCACCGGTCGTACGGCAGAGGCAAAGGGACCCTCTTGCAATGTACGCCGTGGATCCAGTTTTTCTCCCCCTCCACTCGAACAGCTGATCTTGTTGAGAGAAGAACTAGATGAGGGCCGGTCCACCGGGGCTGGTCATTCTTTGTTCGCTGAAAATTCTTGACCAGCACCCAGGATCCAGGATTGATCGGATGTCCTGGAGCTTCAGAGACCTGAGGCAGAGTATCGTGAACCTGTTGGAGTAAAACACGCAATTTAGCCGTCAATTCGTACAAACAGTCAAGCAGTACAGGGTGTTCGATTTCACTAAATTTGGTCGGCCTCGGCACTCCCCATATGTTGGCCGGACGGCCGAACACAATCTCATAGGGACTAAGTCCCACTCGTGAATGCACAGTCATTCTGGTTGAGAGGAGTGCCAAAGGCAGAGCGTCAGGCCATTTAAGACCAGAGCTCGCTTGGATTTTGGCCAATTTCAATTTTAATGTGCCATTGTAGCACTCTACTAGTCCAGCTGATTGGGGGTGATTTGCAGCGTGAAATTTCTGTTGGATGCCTAGCCCTTCACATACTTTCTTCATCACTCGACCCACAAATTCACTCCCATTGTCACTCCAGACCATTCTCGGCATTCCAAATCTGGGGAAAAATTCTTTGACAAGGGCTTTAGCTGTGGACATGGCAGTGTTGTCCTTCAGGGGATATGCTTCTACCCATCTTGAAAAGGCGCAAACAACAACGAGTACGTATTTTAAATTGTTGCACCTTTCCATGTGGATGAAATCTAGCTGCAAAGCCTCGAACGGATACGTAGGAGGTGCAAAATGACCAGCTGGAGTTGGGGTTCCCCTACCACAGTTGTATTTCAGACACACCATACAATTCTTGACCACATTCTCTGCACACTTAAGAATTCCAGCATTTTGCCATACCGGAGCCAACAACTTACAAATCCCTTTCACACTGATGTGAGCCATTCCAATGGCCATTGTAACAACTGCAAGCACATACGCATCGGGTAACAACCATCTCTGATGCTCTGACAGTTCAACCCAACAACCATTTGCATCCAATTTACCCGTACTTTCTCTCCATACACTCAACTCTTTCTCTGTAGCTTCAGCTTGAATAGACTTCACACTCTCTATCGTGTCTTCACACATTCCCACGTCACCAATCCATCTTGCTGGGCCTGCAACAAACATTCGGCTCATCACATCCCTCGCTGTTTCTTTTGCGACTTCGTCAGCAAATGCGTTTCCACGACCAACATCATCAGTCACCTTCTTGTGTGCACTGCATTTCACAATCGCAACTTGCAAGGGCAAAGTAAGTGACTCGAGAAGTTCATTCACCAACTGACCATGCTGAATCTTAGCTCCATGCGAAGTCAGGAACCCACGTTCTTTCCACAATCGTCCAAAACTGTGAGCCACACCAAATGCATACTGGCTGTCAGTATATATGGTCACTTTCATTCCTTTCGACAACACACACGCTCGTGTAAGTGCAATCAACTCTGCTGCTTGAGCTGAATTATGTGGGATACGTGCAGCTTCAACGATCGTATGCAAAGTCGTGACAGCATATGCTGCAGTCGTATCACCATTCGGAAGCTTGAAGCATGAACCATCCACCCATAAGGTACCATCACACTTTGAAAGAGGAGTGTCACTAAGATCTATTCTCCCTTTCGTTTCTTCTTCTGTTCTGAGAAAACAATCATGCTGTTCAGAAGTATCTAACTCTGTTTCAATCGGCAACAACGTAGCTGGGTTCAACGTGTTGCATCTTTTTATGTGCACATGACTCGCTAACAGTGTTAACTCATAACCTGACCATTGAGCACTAGTTAAGTGCTGTGTCTTGGTTCTGTTTAACAACGTGTCCACTGCATGTGGAACCATCACAATCAATGTATTATTCATCACTAAACCAGCAGACTGCCGAATGGAAACAGCTGCTGCCGCTGTGGCTCTTAAGCAACTCGGCAACGCTTTAGCTACCGGGTCTAAAGTCGACGAAAAATACGCACATGGATGCTGCCTATTTCCGAACAACTGTGTCAACACTGATAATGCACAACCTTCTTTCTCATGGACATACAATGTAAAGGGCTTACTGTAGTCGGGGGTACCCAACACAGGAGCCGAACATAATGCATTGCGCAATTCGGAAAAACTTTTCTGACACTCTTCAGACCATGGAAGGGGATGCGGTGTATCTTTACAAGTTAATGCCACCAAAGGTTTGGCTAACAAAGAAACATTCGGTCTCCATTGTCTGCAATAGGATGTAATACCCAAGAAAGCACGCACTTCTTTCTGTGTTCTGGGCACACTCAATTTCGCTATTGCCTGAATTCTCTCTGGGGTCAGTTTCCTTCCCTCCTTCGATAAGAGATGACCTAAGTAGGTCACTTCTTGTCGACAATATTGCAATTTGGAAAGAGACACCTTGTGATGCAGATCAGACAAATGTCGCAACAATGACAACGTGGCTTCTTTACAAATTTCCTCAGTGTCTGCAGCAACAAGCAAATCATCAACGTACTGAATAAGTGTAGCGCCATCAGGTAAAACAATCGTATCAAGCTGTGTTTTTAAAGCTTGACTATATATTGATGGACTTTCACAGTAGCCCTGGGGAGCGCGTTTGAAGCGGAAGCTTCGACCTCCTAAACTGAAGCCGAAAATATCCCTACTCTCCTCGGCAATCGGGATGCTGAAGAACGCATTCTTCAAGTCAATCACCGAGAACCAAGTCGCGGAAGCTGGAATCATAGTCAATAGGGCAGTGATATCAGGGACAACTGGGAATTGTGGCACAACTATTTTATTCACCTCTCTAAGATCAATCACGAATCTGTAAACAGGTGGCTGAGAAGGATCTTTACGCTTCAAAACAGGCAAAACAGGACTATTGCAAAAGTTGCCTCTTGTCTCTTCAATTACATCTTTTTCAATCAAGTCATAAATGATCGCTAGCAACGCTTTTTCACCTTCACTGGAGATCTTGTATTGGGGAATACGTGGCATTTTAACATTGGCTTTCAATGTCACAACATATGGCGGTATTTCCAAAAGACCCACATCATTAGGACCAGTAGCCCAAAGAGTATCAGGAAGAAATGACAATTCTGTTGGAAGTTTGTCCCTTGACAAATACATTGGAGAAATCACTTTCTTACCCAGTGTAAGTTGTACTCCTGAAGGAGAACAATACAATGTTGCATACAATCTTTTCAACAGATCTAATCCTAACAAATTCTCGCCACAACCTGTTGTCAGAATAAGGGGTGCTTCCAATTCACAAGGTCCAACAGAAAGCGATATAGGACTAGAAATCGGGTTCCTAACCGGAGCGCCAGAAAAACCTACTGAAACATTCATTTCGCCAGACAAAGGTGTGCCAGGGAGTTTAGAGTGCATAATAGAACTCTTTGTAGCACCAGTATCCAACAGAAAAGGTTCTGACACACCTGATGTAATCACCTCAACATAAGGTCCACTCTGATCTACTGTAACTGAAACAACTCCCTCTCTTTGTCTATGGCTGTCCTAGCAATCATTACCTTCCATATTCCCATCTTCTGCATAGTAGTCATCAGCATAGTACTGAGGCGTCCCACCAGACGGGTTATTCTGCTGATCAAAACTATTCATTGAATTCTGAGGTGGAAATGGGCGCGCGTTCTGGGGGAAATTTCCACGTCCTCTACCTCTAGGCGCCTGTGAAACACCTCGACCTCTTGCACCAGCAGCACCATTCATACGCTGTAACAAAATAGGACAACTGTACTTGAAATGACCCTCCTCTTTATAATATGAACACTGATTGGGACCTACAGGGACACGCTGTTGAGGATACTCGAACCTTTGCGAGTTCCTCTGAAACTGTTGAGGTTGCTGATAGTTACTCTGACCACCACGTGGCGGATATGCTTGTTGTAAAAGGACCTTTGTTGTTAACTCTTTCGTTTTCTTATCTGCCCTATCCTTTTCATCTTTGTCCCTATTTTCGTAGTACTGCGCAGTAGCCAATATCTGTGCTAAAGAGGAAACGGCCCACAAACTTTCTGAATCTTTTAACTTTTTACACAACTCGGGAAGCAAATTATGCACGAACTTGTCAACGAACAACCGTTGACCACCTTCTGTACTCATATCTTGACCGCTGTGGTCGATAAACGTCTCTTCAAACCTAGTGAAGAAATCAGACACTGTTTCATCTTTCTTCTGCTTACACGCAGACAACTTGTCCCAATTCACTCGCATCGCAGGCATTAAAGTCTTCATGTAAGTAATTATTCTACCAGGGAGTTCTGCCACTAAAGGTTCGGGTTTAGCACCTCCAACTTGTCTGCCATCAGCAGCAGCAATATTAACCCATGTATCACCTAACTCCTGATCATGATCCGCATGACGAATCTTTCCCCATAAAGGCTGTGGAACAACATTTCCAAACAACATGTCTATATCCGCTAAATTCATAACGCAAGAGCTTGCAGTCTGTGACAATTCCTTGTAATACCCTGCAGGATTTTTACAGGGATCAGGCAATGTCTGTTTAAGGGCTTCCATGGAACATGTACCCAAACACGCTGAAAATGAGGCTGAATAGGTGGGTTAGCTTGTAGATCCCCTTCTTTCCAAACTGGGGGTACTTCTCTCATCGGATATTGTCTCACTTTCCTCTTAACAGAAAAATCAGACTCAAACAACTGTTAAGAAATAGTTCCACTCCTAAACGATAACAATGTCGCGACTGCTTTCTTAACATCTGAACCCACAATTGTGCCTTTTCCAAACTCGTACCGTACATGACATAACTCGGGTGGATTGGGCTCCAAATCATTCTCCTCTAAATCTTCACAAAGGAAAGTACACATTTTATCAAAGACGTACCTCTGCTTTGGTGCTTCCCACTGATAGAAGACATCCATAACAGACTCTAGCTCATATCTTGTCGGGTCGGTAACCCATTTATGTGCCAAATAATCCAATGTCTCCCGTTCTCTAGAGTCGGGCAGTTGACTACGCAACTGTTTGTGCGTTGAAACAGGGGTCATACTAGATGCCCCAAATAGAGGATACAGAAGACTAGCGACAGTGTCAGTCATTCTCTGTCGAACGGAAGGAGAAGCAGACGGGAGAACAGGAGGAAAAACAGGGTGAGGCAGGGTAGATGCAGATGCAGACGCAGAGGCAGTATCAGGAGGAATACCAGAAGAGGTAGTCGATGCAGTAGGCAAGATCGTAGGAAGTACAGATAGAGCAGGTAGCCAAGTCGGCGGCCCTTGAGGAGGCTGCGCCGTAGGAGTAGGAGCCAACTGAAGAGCAGCTGGTGGCTGTGGAAGAATCTGAGGCACAACAACCGGAGGTTGCACAACTAAAGGCTGCAGAGGTTCGGTTGCACTCTGCGCATAGGGGGGTGGCGAACTCAATAAGTGTGACATTAGGTGGGAAGGAGGGTCTTTTTCAAGTTCTTTTGCTGCATCTTGCTGAAGAGGCGGCAAAACTGGATAACATTTATCAATCGCTATTTTACGTTGCCTGTGCAACTGCTCACTTGCCTGTTCTTCTTCATCATCTTTATACTGCATAGCAGCTTGCATTATCGAGATACCCTTTTCTCTCTTATTCTTTTTAGCTACTTTAATTTCTTTCTGTTTGGCTTCCTTTCGCTATAGGCGGAAAGAGTCAAACATCGTCGGCCGGGCTTTCTTCTTAAAAAGTCTAACTTCGAGGTTATCTAAAACCTCCGTGTCAAAGCTACCATATTGGGGCCATTTTAAAACACCGTCTTTTCTGGTGTATCGGATCCATACTTCATTATATGTGATTGGGCCTACGCCATGCTTCACATAGAGCTCGTAGGTTGGAGTTCCAATCGGAGGAACCGGACACGAGTCCTCCAATCGGGAATCCCTATTACAACCAAGACAAAACAAATTTCCAAGTCTGCTAAGACCAGGCATCTTCGCTCTCTAGTCTAGCTTCAAACTTCAAAGGATTATCGAATACGATATTCTCGTGAATACACGAGTCCTTCGGCTTTGGTACTTGCAAGTTCCAAATCAAAAGATCCCAAGGGGTTACCCAAACTAAGAACTGGGAGACGCTCCACTTATACTTAACTGAGGTATCGATGACTTCACCAGAAGACTCGTCTATCGTTTCGCTCTACCAAACATCAAGGGTCCAAATCAGGGCGATAGTCAGGGCAGCAGTCCTTTGTAGCCGTCGGGAAGCGGGGAACCTCGCAGCAAAGACTTTCGGACCACGTCGACATGCAGGGGTCGATGAAGTGGCGGCCTTCCTCCAGAATTTTCACACGAAGATCCTCACGAACCTCTGGCTTGGACCGGTACCGCTGAAATCGCCCCACGTTGGGCGCCAACTGAAATACTGGGTTTTTCAGAACCGGTACTGAACCGGTAACCCAGCGGTGCCAGGGACAACACCCAATGACTTCGGGTCCTTCCTGTTTAGACCACAGAAACACAGAGTCTTCTAGGTGAAGTTAAAGATCGAATTTATTGGCTGCAACCAAGTAACAGGCGTCCTAGAAGTACAACAGGGTGTATATTCTCAGGAGACTGCTCAACCTTACAAAGCCAGCCTTCTCTTTTTATACAAAATATTATTCTTCAGGCAAACATTCTTTACATTACAGTTGACCATGCACATATTTTCACTACAAAGAAAAAGCAGAGTCATGATGACAAGCCTATATTTCAATTTGTTCAGCCCACAATCAATTACCAGGCAAGGCCCAGTATTTTCATCAGATATCGACGGACCCCCAATAAAAACGGGCACCCCCTCCTCGTAAAGTGAGTCATAAAGTAGGAACAGGGACAGGTGTGTGCAAGATTAGGCGTGGTTTGTGTGCGATGAAAGGTTTATGGCATGTTGTGCCTTGATACTATCTCGTTCGGCCACTGGGAGAGGAACTGACCGAACAGGTTTGGCCTTTGGCAGTGGAGTCAACTTGCCCAGGTCAGAGAGAAGTCAGCAAAGGTGTACGTGTCCTACAGAGTCCGGTTTGGCCTTAGTCATTGGCCTATGTGAGGGCAACTCACAAAATGGCTGCCGTACACAAAATGGAACCCGAGGGTTCAGGACAGAAACTGCAATTTCGAGGTGAAATCGTCACTCCAATATGATGAAAATGCTTGTGCATAGTGTACTTGCCATTCTCGGTCTCAGGATATCAAAATCGTCATGATACGACCATGTTTATAACACGGGTCCAGAATATTCAGTACCACAGAATATCCCTCAGTTCCCAAGGTGATACCTTCTACCCCCTTAGTTTGTGGACCAACACTGCTAACTGTACTATTGGGTGCAGGTGCCTTAGGGGCTGCAGTGTTGGGGGCTCCACCCTTTTTACACTCACTTGTCCAGTGAGAGGTGTTTTTACATGTACTACACCAGGGTTTTCTTTGACCTTCTTTATTCTTCTTCTTGGAAGTTTGGGACCCACCCTCAGTATTAGTTTGGGGCCCTGTTGAAGACTTCTGGTCTTTAGCTTTCTGCTCCCCACCCTTCTGGTCTGTTTTCTTTTGGTCACCACCCTGGTTCTGGTTCTTTTGCTTAACTCTGGTTCTAACCCATTTGTCTGACCTCTTTCCCAATTCTTGGGGAGAGGTCAGATCTGAGTCAACCAAATGTTGATGCAACTGCTGGTTCTGACAGTTATTTAAAATCTGTTCTCTCATCAGTAAATTGTACAATCCTTCATAGTCTGTAACCTTACTTCCCAGCAACCAGCCCTCCAGAGCCTTAGTGGCACATTCACCAAATTCAGACCAGTCCTGAGTCTGTATCTTCTGGGTGCCTCTGAACATTAACCTGTACTGTTCAGTGGTTAAGCCTAACCCATCAATCAGAGCACTCTTCAGGACCAGGTAGTTTCTAGAATCCCCATCACTAACTGTGAGGAGTCTGTCTCGGCCTCTACCTTCAAAGGAGAGCCACAAGATTGCTGCCCACTGCTCCTGAGGGATCTGCTGTACTCTGCAGGCTCTCTCAAGTGCAGTCATCCAGTTGTGGATGTCATCCCCAGTCTTGTAGGGGGGCACAATATTACTCAGGTTTCTATTGTCATAGGACCTGACATTATCCTTTTTTTATTGCTGCCACCAGTGGATCCTAATCCACTCTCTCTAGGCTGTCTTGCTCTAGCAAGCTTCTCTTTGGCCAGGGCAACTTCTAATTCTTGCTTCTGGATCCTAAGTTCAGCCTCTCTCATTTTGGCCTCATGTTCCCTTCTCTGAGGGCTAGACAACTCCCTTCTGGAGTGTCCATGAGAGCCTCTAGAAGCTTGGGAGGCATTGGACTCACCTGAGTGATTCCTTCTCCTCCTTTGCTCCTGGTTAAGTCCACTTGGGGTCTGAGTGGGTTGGACCCACTTGCAGGCCCAAATAAGCTTAAGTTAGCCTGGTTAAGCCTGCTGACTAACACCTGACTATTTCTCTCATCATCAGACCCACTTTCCTCCTCCTCTTCCTCTTCTTCCTCATCCTCTGGCTGAGTATCTCCAGTGACCTGGTCTTCCTCATCTATTTGGATGACAGGGGCAGGGGTGTCAGTGTTATCATCTTCAGTGGGAGAGCCTCCATCTCCAGTCCCTGAGGGGCCTGGTTTGGAGGTCTTTAGAGCTTCAGACCTGTCTAAAAGCTCTCTGAGGTGGTCTGCTGTAGGGGTAGGACCCGTTTTGATTCCTCTTAAGGAACACAGCTGCCTCAGTTCTTTAAAAGTAAAGATAGCAAATTTGGATGGTGCCCTTGGAGGGTCACTCTCAACAGAGATCGGTCCAGTGGATCCCTCTGCTCCAGACATTGCTCTAGTGTGGGTGGATATGTTGCAATCTACCTACACTGGTGTTTACCTACTAAACCTATCTAGTAGTTGTAGTCAGGGTGTGCTACTTCCTATCCTCTACAACAACTAAGTTCAGTAGAACTTAAGTATACTAGTCTTGTTTTAGTGTACCTATCAGGTACCTGTATGATCTTTCAAATGATACTCTCCAAAGATTGTAATGGTAAAACAACAGCAAACTCAAATCCCAACCGCTGCTCACCAATGTGAGAAGTTGGCCTGGTATATGATGCTCACTAGTTCTAGTGATCCCCTTGTACCATGCCAAGCAACCCTTATGATGATTGGTTGTAAGTCAACCTTAATAGACCAGCTATCCTAGTAGCGTGGACAAAGCAGTTTTAGGCTAAACTCTGTAAAGGCATGTGAAGCAAGCTGTTTTACCATACACAATCCCCTTGAATACCAAATGAAAGGACACCACACAGATATATATTGAAAATATATATAGATTTATTTCTACAAATATCCCCTATACTCTTTATGAGCACAGAAGCAAATGCGTTAAAACAAAACACAGTTTAAATATACAAAAGTTGCACAATAGGGATGAGCCCTAGGAGCCACCTAAACCATATACTAAAATAGTGGTATAAGAACCACTATGGGGAAAGGAAAGAGGCCTAGGGCCTGGGGAATCGCTGGAGCTGTTCGGGACTAACAGTGATGAGGTCGGGAAAGGCCCGCGGGACTCGGGTGCCGTGCTCAAAGTGCACGCATGCACCAATGTTAAGTCAATGGTGCGTAAAAGTTACAAAGTTAGTGTTTTAGGAACCTTCCGATGGACCTACAAGGATAAAACTTTAGACACAGGCACTAGAGGTGTATCCCAGTGTGGGAACACCGGCGTTGCTGAGTTACCTCACCCACAGTAAGCGGGTGCACAGGTGCGAAGTAGTGTCGGGTTTCGTCACGCAGGTCGATGGTGCTTGGAGCTGAAGATGCTGCAGGCAGGTCGTCGAGGAGAGTTCCGATGGATCCAAGGGCGGATCTGAAGAGGTGAAGACCTGAAAGCAGAGGGTACAATGTTCAAAGTCACTAGCCAGTGACTACCGTGGAACCAGGATGGAACCAGGCAATGTCGGGTGCAAACAGGTGAAGAGGTGCAGCTTGTCTCCGCAGCCACGAAGAGGTCAAGGACGTCCAGGAGTCGATCACGAGCTGTCCCACGAAGGCTCTAGCTGATGGCGGTGTCGGCAACTTGATTGGAGCAAACAGGCCTTGGCTAATGCAAGCCACGCAGGAAGTGGAAAAAGCTTATCACTCGGACCAGCAAGGTCAGAGCGGGTGCTCCTTTTCAGGGGAGCAAGGGCCAGTCTGGAGCAACCAGACCAGCGGTGCAAGTCGTAGTTTTCGTCGCCAAGATGGCCACTAGCCGCGTGGCAAGTGACCGGGATGGCGCGTTGAGTGGCAAAGTGCAAAAGGGCCCCACGCAGATCGTGGAGATGCTGGGGGGCTGATCTTCGGTGCAAATGCTGCTCGGTGTCGGGGCTTCTCAAACCCCAAAGCACAGCGTCGAGGGTGCCTCGGGTGCTGCGCAGTCAGCTTCTCGGGGGTCTTCCAAGATGTCCGGTCCCACGTCTCTCGGTGCCTCCACGTGTCTCTTCTTTTCAGGGACTGTGGATCGGGCTCTGAGATGTCTGGGAGTCTGGGTCTTGTCAGGCTCTGGGCTCGGGCTCGGGCAGGAGGCGGCGGCAAAGCAGACGTCGAGTTGCTGGTTGGTGCCTGTATTCACAGGGTGGTCACTCCTTGGCCACAAGGGAGATTCTCTTCAGTCTTCTGTGCAGCAGAATGTCGAAGTCCAGTTTTCTTCTTAGTTTTAAGTCGAGTTCAGGATGATCTGAAGTCTTGGGACACAGCTCCTACTCTTATTCCAAATCTAGGGGCCGGATTACCTGCTAGGTCCCTCCTCTGGGTGGGACCAGGAAGGGGGGTGGTTACACCCCCTTTCCTTTGTCCAGCTTCGCGCCAAGACTGGGGCTGGAGAGCCCCAGCACCGGTTTGAACTGGCATATGCACAGGGACACCTTGTGTGCCCCAGGCATGTCTGATTCTATTCAGCCCTGTCCTACCCAATACACAAAACCCTGTCTGGGGTGGTGCTAGCACCTCCCAAGGCAGGAAACCCTTTGTCCAAGTCGCCCTCGCTGGAAGGACTCCCAGCAGCAGGAGGTCAGACTTGTGTCTGTGGTGGCAGCATCCATTTTGTGATGCTGGGGCTCATGTTTAACTTTACCCGGGTTTCAGGTTATGTACATGTCGTGTCCCTCTAGAAGGGTGGAATGCTACCCCCGTCGCCAGAACTGGCGAGGGGGTAGTATTCCAATTCGTATGACACCTTACTCGACATGTTTTGATAAAGCCAAACCAAAGATAGCATTTAACCGCGAGGTTCATAATGCACTTAAGAGTATATGGTATGGCAGTATCTTGGAACAGCTAAAGGAATTGGTTCCGAAAGCTGCAGACAGGCTCAGCTCATGCCAGAGCACCATCTCACATATTTCCAAGCACCCTGCCTCCAGGATTGATGAGGCCTTCCATAGGAGTGGCTGATAGGAACATATGTGTCCATTTTGGGTTAGGTATAGGCATACTACACCTAAGTAAGGGGTGATTACACCGACTTACCCCAGCAGAGTGATCAGCCAGTTGTGTCAAATATGGAGGCCAGGCCAGGGGTGGCACAATACGTGCTGCAGCCCCTGCTAGGCCTTGGAAGCACCTATGCCCTGGGTACCTGGGGTACACTGTTACAGGGGCCAATAAGGTGAACCAGTTCCAATTTCGTAATGCACCTATTGTGCATTGGCATCAATTTAGAGAGAAAACAGCAGGCTGTGGGTCTGATTAGCAGGCCCACAGCCACATTAAGTCATAAACCAGTGAAGCAAAAAGCAAAAATGTGGGGTGACCATAGGATAGCAGACCCTACTCTCCTACAGGGAGGTTATGCTGTTGGGCCTGGAAGGGATGGACATGACACTATCGCAGGTGGATAGACCATAAATATGACCATGTGGTGTGCCGAAAGTGTAATTGAAGTGAACTGGAGCCCACAGACGCGCAGGCTATTCGGAACCCTTGTAATGAAAGGTGATTGATCGGCATTACTGTTGTGGAGTGACACATATTGGGGTTTTTATCACGACCAAGGTAGGGGGTGGGAGTTACGGGGAGGAGGGAGGAATTGGGGTATGGTTACTTTCTGTTTCTTAAATGACGTATTGCACTGAATATTAACGTTCCTGCTAATGGTGCACAGGTTTTAAACACTTCAGAGAATTGTCTTGGAAGTTCGGATAACTTTTTCTACGTGAAGTGCCATGATATATATGCAAATTGTCATTGTGTTCAGTTGAGAGAAAAAGAGAAAATGACTATGCTGTACAGAATGTAAGTTCGTCTTGCTGTAATGATTATTGTACAGTCGAGAATAAAGAGTTTTTTTTTTTAAATGGTTGCCTTTAACTGATTTCCTTTCCAGACATGTTCCCTGAATTTTACCTCTTTATTCCCTTCTTTTTCATTGATGTTTATTTTTTCATTTCATTTTTATTTTCTTATAGCAATTTCAAGTATTGATTTTGTACTCTAGATTCCCTTACTTTTCGTCCTCTCTCTCCCCTCTCTTTCTTCTCTCCCTCCCACAAAACAAAATACCTTTAAAAAGCGTTGTTCCTTGGTACAGTTTTTATATCCCTTTTGGGGATTGCATTACATATTGTTACATTTTAATATTTCTATCTCTTTTCATTGCCATTTGTTTTTGTAATGATGTTTTACTTTGTATATCCTACTTAATAAAGCTTTCTAAACTTAAAAAAAAAAAAATGAAGGAAGAGCAAAGGAAAGAGAGAAAGGGCAAGGAGTAGAGACAGAGAAGATAAGAACATCACACACGCGCCTTTGCCCAATTGCATGCTGTCTTGGCACGCAAAGCCCAATAGGAAAAATGCTAATAAACAACAACGCACAAGCGTGTGAAAAGTCCTGAGTGATTCTGTGATTCCCATTCTGGCAGGTTTAAGTTGTTTTTTGTTCCTGTAGTGTAGCTCTCCAGTTGTTGTGCGGTGGCGTGATGACGTAATCACGTGTCCGCCATTTTAGGGCATTGAGTGCGCTCTGGAACACGGCTTGGACGTGTTTCCCGGCGCTCTCCCGAGACGATAATAAATTAACCTGTTGCCAAGCTACACGTGTCCTGTGCTCCCTGGGGGGAATAAATAACAGCATTACAGTGGCAACGTGGCCGGGATGCGGCAAAAAGAAAAATACATTATTTAATAAAACAAACATGAGCCAGCCACGAGGACCGGACCCAACACACCCTGGGGACAGAGACACAAGAGAAGCAGAGTCAAGGGAGGAACATCGGGAGAGCGTGGCAGAGGACAGAGATCCAGCTAGAGCGCAACTCTACGCTGCTTGCAGCTGCAAGGACAGGGGTGCAAGGCCAGAACAGGGACAGGAGCCCATACGCCTCCCGATCGTGACAAAACCTGCGACCTGTGGGGGGAGACAGAAGCTAGGACCACCCTCAGTGAGTGCCTGTGAGCACAGAGAAAGGAGGGGGAGTTGGCAACCCCAATCCCTACGCGGTCGGGCCTCGATAAAACACAGCCCACGCAGCGGGGGGCCCTGGCGGAGCACACGTTGCAAGGTGAAGGGGGTGCATCCAGCCCTCGGGAAGACCTACACCCGGCCGAATTGGGCACACCAGGCAGTCCCAGAGGAGAGGAGGTGCAACCAGCAAAGTGAAAAGACATGTGTGCCCAACCGTTGTCGCTCATGACCCCAGTCCTGTTCCTCCACAAGCCTGGGGACCCCGTGATGAAATGGGAGGACTGGAGGGAATACTTTATGAACTACCTAGAGGTCTTAGAAGATGAAAGTGGGGAGGCGTTTCCAAGCAAGAGAAGGAAGAGTATATTACTCCACAACATAGGCCCAGAAGGCATAAGGGTATTCCAGAATCTAGTCCAAGCACCACGACAAGCGGCGGATGACGACGTATTCCAACATGCCATAGAAGATTTAAACAACCATTACAGACCGGCGGTGTGCACATCCATAGACAGATACAATTTCCAACAAAGGAAACAAGCGGTAGGAGAGTCCATCGATGAGTATGTCGCAGCCCTGAAGAAATTAGCAATCACGTGTAAGTTTGGCAGCTTGCACAATGAGTTCATCAAGGGCCAAATAGTCATGCACACCTCGAATACGGCCATCCAAGACAAGCTGTGGGTGAACTGAGATGCCACTCTGAAGGAAGTTATCGCTATGGTAAAGAAAGCGGAACTATCCAGAGGTGTGCGGACGCAGCAAGGAGGGATGCGACAGCCAGGCCTATGGTCACAAGATCACCGACACAGAACCACCAGGAAGAAGCAAGGCTGCAGATGCGGAAGGGAAGATGCAAACCAAGTGGACACCCTGGGCTGAACAAGGTAGAAGTCAAGTCAAGGAGAACAAGAAAGAATGCTACCGATGCGGCAGCCCAACCCATGCTGCGTACGACAAATGGTGCCCAGCCTTTCGCGCCAAATGCATGTTCTGTGGAATTGTCGGACACTTTGAAAAGGCGTGTCATCGCAAAAAGACGAGACCAACAGTTAAGTACATATCCCAGGAGACAGTTGCTGTAGGAGATGAAGAAGAGGAAGAGGAGGACAGCGTGCTGTGTGTAGAAGAACACATGTTGGGCATCGACTGCAACCGCTCCAAGAAACCGCAATGCGACCTGGTGGTAGGGGGAATACCGATAAAGATGGTGGCAGACTCAGGGTCCCCGTACACCATAATACAAAGAACGGTATGGGATGAATGCTTCAGACGCAAGGCGATCTAGGCATACAGCTGGACCCGGGAGGTGCCACACAAGTATTGATGACGGGCTTGGAACGCCAATCTGATGTCACCAGAGTGAAGGAGGAATTCCCCGCAGTATTTGGGGGCAAAGTTGGAAAACTGACGAAATTTACACACAAGATCGATCTCAAGGCAGACGCAAGACCGGTATGCCACAAGGTGAGGAATATACCGCTGGCCATTCGAGACGTAGTGCAACAGGAACTGCAGAGGCTGGAAAATAATGGCATCATCGAACCGATAAGCTGTGCGGAATGGTTGGCACCCCTGGTAGTGGTGAGAAAACCCAATGGTAAAGTCCGCTTGTGCGTGGATTTGAGGGAACTAAACAAAAACATAATAGTGGAAAAATTCCCTCTGCCCAGGATAGATGAGATGCTGGCGAAGACGAAAGGGATAAGGTGGTTTTCCACTATCGACCTCACCTCGGCTTACCGCCAGATAGCCCTTCACCACACGAGCCGCAAACTCACATCATTCATAACGCCATTCGGATGTTATCAGTTCCGCAGAAAGCCGTTTGGGCTGGCGTCCGCAGCGGCGGTGTTCCAAAAACTGATGCACAGATTGTTCAAGAATGTAGAGGGAGTACAATACTTCCAAGACAATATCCTGGTGATGGGCAAAGATCAGGCTGACCACGACAAGAAGCTGTCAGAAGTGTTGAGGATCCTGGAACTCAATGGGCTCACGGCAGAGTGGGAAAAGTGCCGATTTGGGATGTACTCGGTGACCTACCTTGGTCATGAGATCAGTAATCAGGGCATCACACACAAACAAGCCAATGTCAGAGCCATCTGCGAGGCGCCATCCCCGAAGAGTAAGGAAGAAGTGAGGTCGTTCCTAGGGATGGCAGAATACTACAGTAAGTTCGTACAACACTTTGCCACCAAGAACCATCACTTGCATTAAATCCACCGAGACAAGACAACATTTGAGTGGATGGACGAGGCGCAAGGAGAGTTTAAAAAAATCAAGGAAGACATCAGCAAGGCCACCCCGCTACAAGGATTCGACCAGCAAGAAAACTCCATACCCACTACGGATGCTAGTGAAAAAGGCCTAGGGGCGGTCCTCATGCAGGAGAGGAGGAATGGGGAGTTGGTCACTATCAGCTTTGCGTCCCGGACGCTATCTCCCACAGAAAAAAAAGTTCAGCGTCATAGAAAAGGAAATGTTAGCTGCAGTATGGGCCAAGGGGAAGTTCCGTCAATTCATCTGGGGGACCAGGTACAAACTAAAGACAGATCACAAACCCCTAGTCAAGGTACTCACATCTAGCGGACATGCGATTGCCACCCCATGCATTGCCAAAATGACCTTGAAATTGTTGGATTACAGGTATGATGTGGAGTACATTCCTGGGGGAAAGAATAAGGTGGCGGACTACCTCAGTCGAGCATCAGCCATGGAGGAGGCTCCTCCATGTATGGAAAATGAAGACGACAGTGTCGCATTCATGGAGGACCATGAGAAAGTAATAGGCGAGCAGGAGTGGGAGAGAGCGTATGAGGAAGATCAAGACGTCGGAAAAGTAAAGCACTTTATACTGCATGGATGGCCTGAGAAGAAACACATGAAACCAGAGCAAAAGGAAGTTCTACGAAGTAAGGGAGGAGCTGTCCATAGGAGACCGAGGTATATTTTTATTCAGAGGCGAGAAGGTAGTTCCCCCTTCTTCCCTGATACCACATCTGATGGCTATAACGCATGAAGGGCACTTAGGCATCGTGAAGACAAAAACGAGAGCTAAGCTGATGTATTGGTGGCCAGCAATGGACAGCACGATTGAAAGATATGTTCGGGAATGTGGATAGTGCCAAGGGGCGGACAAATCACAAACCTTTATGCGCCCCTCTCTGGGTAAATTTGATACCCGCTCAATCCTGTGGGAAGAGTTGTCCATTGATATCCTGGGTCCAGTGCTGGATGCTCATGGAGTACAAAAGTATGTGGTGGTACTCATAGACAGGTACTCGAAGTGGCCAGAAATAGACATCCAAGAAGACATGGACTCAGACAGAGTGTTGAAATTCCTCTCAGCCACCTTCATCAGGGAGGGCATTCCTCGCTCCATTTTGAGTGATAATGGGCCGCAGTTCATCTCGGAGAAATGGAACAACTACATGGAAAGGAATAGCATCAAGATAAAGCACACATCCATATATCACCCGGCAGGCAATGGTCTGGCCGAGTGGTTTAACCGTGTAATAATTGCCTCCATTCAAGCAGCTATAGGAGCAGGAAAGGATTGGGAAAAGGACGTGAAGAGCACCCTGTGGGCTTACAGGATCACTCCGACTTGCACAGGATACAGCCCCTTCCGGATCCTGAGAGGACGGGACCCTTTCACGAAAGACAACCTAGCATGGAAGGAACACACGGTCATGAGCAAATGGTCCCCTGCGGTTGTCCATCACAATTTGGAAAGAGCCCAAAGGATATACACAGAGCACTATAACAAGAGGCGGAATGTGAGGGAAACGAAATTGGAACGAGGGGAATGGGTCAGAGTCAAATTGGTCCAACTAAAAAGAAAAGGAGACAGTAAATTCAGTGAGCCCTTGCAGGTGAAAGAGGTGTACAACCGGGCAGCGCTGTTAAGTGATGGGAAACATGGTCCCAAGATCAGATGTCAAAATGCAACAAGATACTACAGTGGTCCCGAGAAGGAGAAGTGCGACCCCAAGGAAGTCAGAACCGATCGGAGGACAGGGTGCCGTCACAGGAAGGAGAAAAAAATGCAGGGACTGGAGAAGAGGAAGAAGAAGTGGAAGGAGTGGACAACGATGTAGACATGGAAGTGCAGGGGAGCCCTTGCCAAACCCCGAGGAGAGAAACTTCCCTGGGAACTAGAAAAATGGGAGTACCCCCACAAGCAGAGAGTCTGGAGAGTCAATCCCTTACCCCGGTGAGACGCACCCAGTCGGGGAGAACTGTGGTAAGACCCGCGAGGTACAAAGATTATGATATGAGAGGAGATGAACAGCCTGGGGCTGATGGATGGTGAGACTGTGGTTCGATTTTATATCTATAATAACGGAGGGAGATATGTAGTGTAGCGCTCCAGTTGTTGTGCGGTGGCGTGAGGACGTAATCACGTGTCGGCCATTTTAGGGCATTGAGTGCGCGCTGGAACATGGCTCGGACGTGTTTCCCGGCGCTCTCCCGAGACGATAATAAGTTAACCTGTTTCCAAGCTACACGTGTCCTGTGCTCCCTGGGGGAATAAATAACAGCATTACAGTTCCCAACCCGAAACCATGAGGTCTATAAATAAACAACTCACGTATGCTGATACCAATGTGTCTCCGTGTCTGCTGCTACTATTGTGCTACCTATGCAGGTCCTACTTTATGCACGACATAACACTAACTTCAGCCAGCAAATACATTCCTGGCCGAATAAAAGGCTAACTTACGCCAGTAGATAAGTTGCCAGCTGGCCAAATAAGAGGCTATTCATCGTATTCTTGTGCAGCTAGCAGAACTTTAGATTGTAACATGACAGCATATGTGCGCAATGTTTCAAATTTGACTTATGTAATGATGCATTTCTTCGTTTTTTGCCGGTGTTATATAGCACGAACTCGACTTGAAGGTATTGAAGCGCTTTGCACGAGCACCAGTGATATTACACAAGGATATATCACTTTTATCTACGCACGGGGAGATTAAGTGATTTGCCCAGATTACAGGTTAAGCCAACGCCAACCTCGAACCCGGTTCCCCTGTTTCAAAGTCTGCAGCACTGGTTGTTATGCTACATCCTGGTTTCCATGCCGTAGGGTAACGAAGATATAAAACCACATGTATAGCTAGATAGAGTTATGAGTTTCATGAAGCTATTTGTATGCTTCTAAACAAGGGTGACCAGAATTTTAAAGCCAAAAACTGGGACATTTCACAAAAATAGAAGAAAGACTACAATTTTACTTCAAGTGATGAGAGCGCTCCTCAGCAGAGAATTACAGAACAGGCAGTAAGAACATACATAAAATGCAATTTTTAAGCCCAGTAGCTTGCCTGTTAATTAAATTGCTTTCTTGAAACAACTGCTCAGTATCCCTGCTTTGTAAAACATAAAAAACACCTCCCACCATTTTCAGTCGACCCTCTCCAAAAACGGGGACATGAGCTAAATTTCTTGAAATTTGCTGGGACAGCTGGTTAAAAACAGGGACCGTTCTGACAAAACGGGGACGCCGGGTCACCCTACAGCAAACCCCTGGCTCCGCCACAGATCAGATCTTTCTTCTGCATGTATCGAGTCTGTCCTGTCGCCGAGTGGGCTTTGCGTTGCGTTTCGAATTACTGGAGTACAAGTCTTTCTATTCTTTCCATGAATTGTCACAATGGCAGCACAATAATGATTCTTTCGAGGGAGGAGTGACGTAAAGCGTGACGTCTTTGAAAATGACAGCCACTAGGGAGCACTTTACGGAGTAAATTAAATGTAGTGTGTTGTGCAAACATGCAGGCTCTGGAGCGGAGAGCGAGCGTCCCCCAGTGTTAAGCCACCAGACCGAGTGATCGAGGAATGTCTGACCGGTGCAGCCGGGGCTCGGCTAGACCGCCCCCATTACCTTACCCAGGAGGCTTTGCGGCGGCCGGCCGCCATGCTGTGTTAGGAGCTAAGATGGCGCAGGGCGGCGGAGATGCCGGGCTGCGGAAGCCGCCTGCCAAGGAACCAAAAGATTCCACCAACACCGTGGATCCTGCCTTCCTCGACCTACTCCGCCAGTACCATGAGAGCGACAAGCAGTGGGACGCGCGCAAGCAGTTCATCATGCGGCACATGTCCCAGTACAATGGCCCCGGACGAATGGACCAACTGCTGGCTATGTCTATGGTGTGGAGCAACCACGTCTTCATGGGCTGCCGGTGAGTGCAGGAGATAGAGCTGCGCGTGGGTGCATATTTCTGTCTTCACTACCCAAAATTGCAGCGTACATAGTGGGCTGTGACATGACCCCAGCAGCTTGACCTCCACTAATCGGTAGATCGGCCTCTCCACCGAGGGGTATAGAGACAGTCGCGTAGGAGAGCAGATTGCTTTAGGAAATCGGAGGCTAGGTGCATCACAGTCCTTTCTCGAACTGTACGAAGTTGTCTAATAGTGTGCAATGCTCGAGGGATGCTTTCAAGCAAAACTTTGATCATACAGGAAAGATGGGTTAATCCCATACAACACAAACTCCATGTAAGATCCATTGCGTTGTCCAGTTTATATATAATGCTGACATAACCCAAAGGTGTCATAGCGCTTTAGTTTACAGTAAAACTGTCTTCATTAGCGATATATAAAGTTACAAACGGCTGCTAGTTATCTATAATGCCATCTGGTTACATCGGAATGCACCAGCGTGGAGAAAGAGGAACGGAGACCTAGAGGGGACAAATCTAAGGGAAAGACCAGAGTAAATTACAACACAACAGTTACGAACATTACAGGAGGCGAATTGAAACTGGAAGTATCCTCGTTTCGATCGTTACAAAAGCACACATTATATACAAAGTACAAGAGGAGGCTAGGTGAGGGGAACTCGGGACTATTGCAGTTAGGTTGACTGACACCCCTGCCAAGTACCACGCATTAATCGTTAGAAGAACGCATTTTTATGTGGTAATCTACATCACCGCATTAAAATGCATTTTTAGCGCCTTGGCCACGAATATATGATACAACGAATTCCGTTGCAACGCATGCCTTTACCACGCATGCGTTACAACGGAATTCGTTTAGCACGCATAAACCTTTCACCGACTATTTGCGTGGTGACGTCGTGAAGAGAAAACGGCATATTTTTACCGATTTCTCTTAATCGACTCTGATGCCGACGTGACTTATGGTGAGTTGTTTTATTTGGGGGGGAGACCCCCCCCCAAGCCCCCCCCCCCTTTTTTTTTACTTTTACCACATATGCCTTTACTACAAACATCGTAGTAAAGGCATTAGTTGTAACCACGCATGCGTTGTACAGCATGCGTGGTTAAAGATTTCGTGGAAACGGCTTCGTTGTAAAAGCCGTTTCCCCTTGGCCACCTGTGCGTGCTTGAGCCTGCGTGAGTTTAAGCAGGTGGTTATCATGGGAAGACAGAACCACAGATGAGTAAGTAGAGGAAAACGGGTGTATTGGTAAGAGCAGGCAGTGGTTAAGCAGGTATTTATCATGAGAAGACAGAACTACAGAAGAGTAATTAGAGAGAAAGCAGGTGTATTGGTGAGAGCAGGCAGTGGTGCTCCGATGACAGGGCTAGACCAGCATAAGATAATCCGTGAAAGGAAGAATCTGTGCTTAAAAGGGAATGGGAGAAAAACAAGCTGTAGTTAAAGATGGAAAGTGGTATGAAATGAGGTAGGAAGGCCGAGGTCTGAGTAAGGCTTGCAGAAACTAGTTTGGAAATGCATGGGGATCATGTTGAAAAGGTTAGTCATCTTGCAGGGGGATTGTAAGTATTTTAAAGCCCCTTACAAAACATAACATTGTGTGAGATTAACCTCATTACAAGGACGAAACTGCTTTTTTTCAGCTGACCTTCAAGGGTCCTGCAAAATGTCACACATAATACATTTAAATGTCACACATAAGCACAGCGTATAATTAGAAATGTCACAAATAACCATACATGCTATTTGTCAGCTATAGATTCAGTCTTGGGTACAGTATGTTGGGGGAGGTTGGCTAAGGGGCCAACTAGCCAAAATATCTTTGTAGGAGACGGGCTTTTAGCTCAGTTTTTAAGATCGACAATGAGGTAGTGGTCCGTAATTTCGGGGGTAGGAAGTTCCAAATTCTAGTCACACTAACTGGGAAGTATTGAGCCATGAGTAGTTCTTTTGTGAAGGTTGGAGGCTACAACTTCAAAGCTTCTGCATTTCATGATTGTTTCCTGAAAGCTTTAGTTTGTTGACTAGGTACTGAGGAGTGGATGTATGCAAGGCCTTGTAGGTGATACAGACCATTATATAAATCATCCTGGTTACAATGGGGAGCCAGCTAAGAGTGACGAGAATTGGTGAGTAATTGCCGTTCTTTTAGCCTCGCAGACAAAATGTGCCGTTTATTTAAAACTGGTTTCAGAGAGGTGAGGTGGGTCTTTGGGAGATCTGTTGAGTTATAATAGCTGATTCTGGAAATAGCCAGAACTTGAGTAATATATTTCAGGTCTTGCTCTGGGATGTAGCTGTGGATTCCCCAAAGAAGGCATAGTTGATATTGCGCGTTCCTGGCCATGGTAATGATTTGAATTTGAGGGTTGAGCCTTTTATCTAAAGTGATTCCCAGAGATTTGGCACAGTCAACGATGATGGGCTTGCTGTTCAGGATGTTGAGTGTATCCTTCCAGGTTTATACTGGTGGTGGGGAATTCGAAGAGGAAACAACAAATTTGGTTTTGCAAGGGTTCAGTCTTGGGTTGTGAGAGGTCATCCAGCCTTGAACAGTTCATGGTGTTGGCAAGATGGGAGATGTCGTGTGTGGATCCAGTGGTGGCTGGTGTGAAGGTAAAAAGGTGAGGTGGTTGGAGGGGACGACAACGGAGAAGGACAAAAATGAAATACAAATTAGAACTTACCTCCCGCATTGCAGCTCCTCTGATCTTCGGGCTCCACTGCAGGTAGCACAGGCTCCCAGACTCCCCTGTGGCCAATCCTGACGCTGCTCTCATATCATGAGAGCAGCATTAGGATTGACCTGAGCACCCTCGATTTGAGCTCCCATGGAGACTGGAAGCCTGTGCCTGCTGTCTTCAACCCAGCAACACAGATGGGGTTGAAAAAGCTTTGGGGCACCCAGCGGTTTTGCCGGCCGTCATGCACACTGATAAGTGCCCACCACTCCCCATGTCACTGCCCAAGCAAAAGTGAAACAATAATAAACATGATGTATTATCATTTTATATTTGCCCTTTTTGAGACTTCTGATGCCGGAGTGACGCTCCTCCTCCATAGCCGAGGAGTAGCTGCTGTGTGGGTCAGATATTTAGTTAAAGCTGGGTGTCGTCTGCATACTGATTGTATATAATCCCTGCCTTTCTTAGTAGTGCGAACTGCATTTACCATAATGCCCAGGGGCCAACTCGCTGGTAGGAGGAGCAGTGTTCGACCATATGGATTGTTGTTTATTAAGGCTCCCTTGAGCCGGTCGAGCTGACGATCTCATGGTTACGCACCTGCGCGCCGCGAGAGGTATCAAGACCTGAGAACACTTTTGGCAGCCTACGCAGCAGCCCCATACACACGCCTATTCCCTGCTGATGAGAGGTAACGACCTCGAAACACGTGTCCAGGGATGGCCAGCACAACGGTGGATATACTCAACATTTTTTCAGAAGCGCACACGCTGGAACGAACTGCATTTACCATAATGCCCAGGGGGCAACTCGCTGGTAGGAGGAGCAGTGTGCGACCATATGGATTGTTGTTTATTAAGGCTCCCTTGAGCCGGTCGAGCTGACGAGCTCATGATTACGCACCTGCGCGCCGCGAGAGGTATCCAGACCTGAGAACACTTTTGGCAGCCTACGCAGCAGCCCCATACACACGCCTATTCCCTGCTGATGAGAGGTAATGCCCTCGAAACACGTGTCCAGGGATGGCCAGCACAACGGTGGATATACTCGAAATATTTTCAGAAGCGCACACACTGGAACAAACTGCATTTACCATAATGCCCAGGGGCCAACTCGCTGGTAGAAGGAGCAGTGTGCGACCATATGGATTGTTGTTTAAGATGGGAGATGTCGTGTGTGGATCCAGTGGTGGCTGGTGTGAAGGTAAAAAGGTGAGGTGGTGGGAGGGGACGACAACGGAGAAGGACAAAAATGAAATACAAATTAGAACTTACCTCCCGCATTGCAGCTCCTCTGATCTTCGGGCTCCACTGCAAGCAGCACAGGCTCCCAGACTCCCCTGTGGCCAATCCTGACGCTGCTCTCATGTCATGAGAGCAGCGTCAGGATTGACCTGAGCACCCTCGATTTGAGCTCCCATGGAGACTGGGAGCCTGTGCCTGCTGTCTTCAACCCAGCAACACAGATGGGGTTGAAAAAGCTTTGGGGCACCCAGCGGTTTTGCCGGCCGTCATGCACACTGATAAGTGCCCACCACTCCCCATGTGACTGCCCAAGCAAAAGTGAAACAATAATAAACATGATGTATTATCATTTTATATTTGCCCTTTTTGAGACTTCTGATGCCGGAGTGACGCTCCTCCGCCATAGCCGAGGAGTAGCTGCTGTGTGGGTCAGATATTTAGTTAAAGCTGGGTGTCGTCTGCATACTGATTGTATATAATCCCTGCCTTTCATAGTAGTGCGAACTGCATTTACCATAATGCCCAGGGGCCAACTCGCTGGTAGGAGGAGCAGTGTTCGACCATATGGATTGTTGTTTATTAAGGCTCCCTTGAGCCGGTCGAGCTGACGAGCTCATGATTACGCACCTGCGCGCCGCGAGAGGTATCAAGACCTGAGAACACTTTTGGCAGCCTACGCAGCAGCCCCATACACACGCCTATTCCCTGCTGATGAGAGGTAATGACCTCGAAACACGTGTCCAGGGATGGCCAGCACAACGGTGGATATACTCGAAATATTTTCAGAAGCGCACACACTGGAACAAACTGCATTTACCATAATGCCCAGGGGCCAACTCGCTGGTAGAAGGAGCAGTGTGCGACCATATGGATTGTTGTTTAAGATGGGAGATGTCGTGTGTGGATCCAGTGGTGGCTGGTGTGAAGGTAAAAAGGTGAGGTGGTGGGAGGGGACGACAACGGAGAAGGACCAAAATGAAATACAAATTAGAACTTACTTCCCGCATTGCAGGTCCTCTGATCTTCGGGCTCCACTGCAAGCAGCACAGGCTCCCAGACTCCCCTGTGGCCAATCCTGACGCTGCTCTCATGTCATGAGAGCAGCGTCAGGATTGACCTGAGCACCCTCGATTTGAGCTCCCATGGAGACTGGGAGCCTGTGCCTGCTGTCTTCAACCCAGCAACACAGATGGGGTTGAAAAAGCTTTGGGGCACCCAGCGGTTTTGCCGGCCGTCATGCACACTGATAAGTGCCCACCACCCCCCATGTGACTGCCCAAGCAAAAGTGAAACAATAATAAACATGATGTATTATTATTTTATATTTGCCATTTTTGAGACTGCTGATACCGGAATGACGCTCCATAGCCGAGGAGTAGCTGCTGTGTGGGTCAGATATTTAGTTAAAGCTGGGTGTCGTCTGCATACTGATTGTATATAATCCCTGCCTTTCTTAGTCGGTCTCCCAGAGGGTCAGTATAACACTTGACCCCTGTGTCTGGAAGCCTATGGTGATTTACTGTATCAAAAGCCGCCGCCAGGGCGAGGAGAACAAGGAGGCAGGAGCTGCCAGAGTCTAGGACTTGAAGAGCTTCATCGACAACTTGAAGCAGTGCTGTTTCTTTACTGCATCTTTGATTGAAGCCAGATTGAAATTCGTTCAAAAAGTTATTGTTTTTGATGTGTTGGGTGAGTTGTTTGGCAGCACATCTTTTGATGATTTTTGCAAGAAAATGTAGGTTGGTAACAGGACGAAAGTTATTTAGGTCATTCACATCACATGTTTTGGGAAGTGGAGTGACTTGGCCAGTGTTGAGCGAATCGGGGAAAGATCCTTGGCTGAGCGAGAAATCAACTAGCCCTGTCTAGTAGGGGATCGTGTGTGTAAAAGATCTTTGGAAATAGTACTCTCGATAGGGTCCACAAAGATTTAATAGTTTGGTTTTCATAATGTTTCAAGTAAGGCGTTCTCTTTTGATAATGTCAAAGGTTTAGAGGGTGTTTCTGGCTTTGCACACCGTGGTGGTGATAGGATGTTCATTGCGGTATAGGAGTGATTTCACTTTGGAATCAAAAAATTGTAATAACTCTTCTGTTTTCTTGGAGGGTTCATCGAGTTTGATGGAAGCAGGCATGGGATGGCTGGTAGCTGTTTTAATCAAATCATTGCTTCAGTCGATTTTTGTGTGAGTCAAGTAGGGATCTGAAGTGATATACGTTCGCATGGAAAATTTGCTTTTGATAATGGATCTTGCATTGTGGCGGCATGCCTAATTAGTGGTGGAAGGTGCCAGTTTCTTTTATTATATTGAGATCTCAAGGTTTTTCTTTCCTTGAATAGAGTCTTAGTGAACCAAGGAGCAGATGGTGGTGTTCTTTTCTTCTTGCTCTGGAGTGGAGCTTCCTCATCAAGCAAAACATAGAGATTGTCGATATAGTGGAGACATTGAACTCGGAGTTGAGACGAATGAGGGGGAGGGGGAGTACCTTCCTTGCAGATTTGCTGAGTTTGCTGATGTCGATTATCATGATGTTGCACAACCAGGGGGTCTCTTTTTGGGTGACCTCATCACAGTATAAGAGTTGTATTGAGGGAAAGAGAAAGTGCTTGGAATAGGCTACTGGAATGGGTTCGTCGACTGAGAGCAGGTCTTCTTTAGAGATTAATAAATCATGTATGGAGCCATTTTGTGCATTGGTTTAAGGTTGTGTTCTACCAGTTTGTTTGTGGAGAAGAATGTGGCAAGCTGGTTAAATGAAGAATCATCTGTGTTGCCCCAGTGAAGTTTAAAATCAGCTAGAAAGATCAGTTTGTGTTGGTTGGTCACTTGCAAGATCAATGTATTCCTCAGTGAAGGCACATGACATTAAATCTGAACAGAAGGTTGTACACCTAGTTATAAAGTTAGGCATTGGAGTGTGGAAAGGACCATTGGGAAGCTTTTTGCATTGTAGGGCTCTGACAATTGCAGCCACGCCTCCCCAGATTCTGTTTACTTTGTCATTTCTGATGATGGAATAAGTTCGGAGGAAGAAGGTCAAATATTGTATGAGTTGTGTCATTGAACCAGGTCTCTGCTAGAATAGGTTATCATTGCGGTCTGCAGATAATTACAGTAACCCCTGCCCCACCGCCAAGACCAGACGGCCATTCCTGATCCCCAAGCCCACCCGGTCCTGTTGGCCAATGGAAGGTCTCTGTGAGACTTAGTAGGTTTGTTATAGTATGCCAGGCCTCGAAAAGACTTAAAAATGTTAGTAGACCTGCAGGTCTAGTGACTTAAATAATCTACTTGACCTAATTATAATGATCTTGACCCATAACATGTTTTCAGATTGTGTGATCCTGGGCAAATATTTGATTTCACAGAGCCGCCATTTTCTTTTTTTATATCACATATGAAACTGCCTTCAAATACGAGAGTTCAGCATGTCTGCTGAAAAAAGCACATTTGTTTGATTTAATAGCCCAAACATCACTTTTAATAATTACATACCTAAAAGATTAAGTGGTAGCACCCTCCTGTGCAATCACCAGATTTTCAATAGAAATGGCCACAAAATTCCCACTGACTTACGGTTTTACTAATAAAACTATTTAGCATAAAAAATGTTTGGAGATCGAGTTTTTGCAAATATTTGTCATTTGCAGATCATCAAGTAAAATGTGCTTTTGTAAATTTGGATACATTTTGAAATATTTACTTTTCATTTACAAGCTGTGTAAATGTTATGAGTTAGAAAAAAACTTCATCTTACATCTGTTTCACCTAGCTAACTTGACAAAAACCTCTAACTGTAATAAGAGAAAAGTAAGCACCATTTTCACACGATGAGCAACAATTAGTACAAAGACAAACTGACATTTGACCTCTCCTTGAACAGACAGCAAATGTGTCAAGATAAAACCAGATTTAAAGGCTATTGCTCATTCAGTTTCAGGATGGACACACCTGTTCCTTTTCAGCTGAAGTTCACTTGCCAAAACCAGCAAAAAGGTTCTATAATTAGTTGAACCTGATAAAATCTGACTTGCCATAGCAAGTGGGTGAGTAGATTTTTTTTGAGGCCTATATGCAATAAATCAGAAATTTCAAGCTTATGTTTCATAGCTGATCTGTAATTATGAAGCATGCAGAATAGAGCCAATGTGTATGATTTGGTGTAAGGAGTGTCCGGTGTTTTGGTTGCAATCGGGAAGATATTTCTGTTGGCCAGTCTTCTTTAGGGGAGACTAATGTTTGGATCAAGTCAGCAAAATAATTGGTATTTGGTTACATATCATTTGCCGGGTATTGACAGTAGGGAGCGTGATAATGTCAGGGTGTCGTAGCTTGTAATATCAGCTTGGGAGAGGTAGGGAGTGAATCTCTTGGCGTGAGGGTGGTGAATGCTCCTTGCTATTGAGTATCGGGGTAATGGGCCTTATGTTGGGGGAATTGAGTCAAATGCAGCAGACAGCCTGGAGCTTAGGTGGGAAATAGTGGTACCACGTTGGGAGAGTGTTGAGGTGAGGTTAAGTTTGTGTTCTAAGGTGTCCTGTGAAAAAAGAGTGGTGCGATGTGATTTGTTGTTGGAGGATAGTTATGAGTCGTATTCATAGTATTAATTAGAGAGGTGATATGTTGTTTGTTGTAGGGGTTGTGCTATCTAGTTATTGCAATGCTAGTGGGATACTTTCACACAATTTCAGTCCAGTCTGCTTTCCACCTGATTGGCAATAAAAAAAATAGTTTATTACGCTATTCGAAATTTGGTCCCTGGCTGTTTTTCCGAGGAGTCCGTTTCACAATCTGGTCTCAATATTCCTGATGCATTTTTGTTATTTTACTGGAGACGTGAACATGAGTGACAATTAACCCCACCCCTTTGAATAATCTGCCTTGATCTGTGCATTTTAGTTAAGAGCTTTCACAAGAACAGTCCATAACTAATTAGACATGCTTACTAGAGAAATGGCTTTGATTTCCCAGGTACTTGTAACTCGCAAACTATACTCAATTGACCTGGATTTAGTAAGCTTCTAAAAGTTTTTAAAGTTTCTGGTTTTTGTCAGATAGGGAAAAATCCAAGAAAACAAATCCGGGAACATGGTAGGTGGATTGGGAGCTATGTAAGGAACATCAAAACAGTGTTGCTAATTTTAACACATCAACCAAGAAGATGGCTATAGACCTTTTTTGGTTCCTAACAGCATCTGTTTTAGTCTAACATGAACCCTATAACCCAATATTTTTGTATGAACTGCATATTGGACATCGAATTGCATGTGCCCCTTTTGCTGAAAATCACTATTTTGCCAAACCAAAGTTATTTTCCACCGAGTTTCACTTCGAGTAATGGGTATCGAATCACAGCTTTTCTTTAGGAGGAGGGTTGGCGGTGGTCGTGTACTAAAAATGTATTTCCACAAATTCATTGGAAATGTGCCACGTGTCAGCACTCGGTTACTCTGGCCGAGGGTTTGGGAGCATTAATTCTCCTGCGCCCATATACCACCCAGACTGTATTTTAGGAAGGTATTCCATATGAATGCTGACGGAGCATAAGGGCAAATTTTGAGGGGCCTCTGTGTCACCCCCCCATCCCCCTTTTTTTAGGTCTCTTTGAGTCAGCGCATGCGCTGCTGTGCGAGACATTTAGAAGCGAGTTTTCAAAGTGCTGCCCACATGCTTTTTCCAGCCACCATCTTGAAGTTACGCACACAAGCGCGCGCAACGTGCGCAGCTGCCATGTGGCTTTATCCCGTGAATCTGATCGCGATAACTTTCGCGGCGCGCGCACACAACTCCCGGGCTTCTTTTCACGCACTTGAGGTGCCAACTTCTTTTAAATCACTTTCGCGGCATGCTCGTGAGCACACTGCCCCCGTTCCCCCGGCGCATCCAAGACCCAGGCCCCCTCCTTTTGCTGTTTTGGTCACCGCAGTTATATGGAGCATGTCACAATCGGGCATATATGTTAGCACTACTTTTTCTTTTGACTGCTTGTGGTTTAGGATTGTTGTGTTTATTGGTGGCCCCAGGAGCCTTGGTCCATGCGCCATTGTTAATTTGCTCCCCCTGTGGGTAAGCCCACACCTCACTACCTGACATGCTCACTTTCGGTACTGCCGTCTTCATGTGGGCACCCTGTGGCTAGGTAGTCCCTTAAAAAAAATGTTTAAGCTAATTCTCGGCTTGTAGACAACACTTTATGCCATTTTAATGTGCTCTCATTGTGGGCTTCCATGCGCCACACTACATATCTTCTTTTCAGGCACCCCGTCGGTCTCCCCATGAAGCACCTGTGACATGCATCAGCCAATGACTCGCATTGGTTTGCTTACATCACTCGGTCGGATACAGTGATTCAGCAATCTAGTCCTTCTTGCCCCAAGCTGCTTCCAGGGATGTGTCCCGCGCAGGCACAACAGCCTTTAATTACAGCACTCCCTGCTCGACTATCGACACAAAATGACTCACGCTGGTGCTTTCAACTGTGGATTCCTTCCACTACTAAACTCTTGTTTCACTCTGTTCCTCGGCCAAGTGGCATTCATCCCCAGGTGAGCGAGCGACTCTTCTGTTTGGCGCTTGTATTGATCATTCCCTTTTGTAAGCGCTTTTGTGTAAACCTGCAGCAGTAGTGTCCAAAAAATACACTGCAACTCTTGTTATATTTCTCTAGTAATTGCTGCTGTTTGTCCTATTTACCTTTCTGATTATTTTGGAAGGAGAACATTAAAGAAAGTAGTTTTAGCCCTATTCTCGAATGGTTTGCATGTCTAGATTTTCTACACAGCCATATGTACCTGCTTATTTGAAAAACTGAATGATAGTGTGTTTCTCACTAGTAAACATTCAAAGCTTGCAGACACCCTTAGTTTCACATTTTCATTCAATTCAATCTCGTAATTTTTAGGTCGAGCAGACGTACGCTCAATGCGTGAGCATTGAGAGAGTCTGCTTCAGACCTAATGTTGCCCGTTATTGGGAGAGTGGACACCAATCTGACACGAGCGTTTCCTTCGCGGATTTCACCGCGGGAGCGCGCGTCTCACCCGCGCATGCGCAGAGTAACTCAGCATTTTTTTTTAATTTATTTATTTATTTTTTTATTTCCCAGCCCCGAACCGAATCAGGTATCAGAGCGCTTCACATATAGGCAGCCCCCACCCCTCTGCATGCGCACACACAGGCGAGTGCATGCACACGCAGGCACACGGCAGACACTCGCTCACACACACCCCCCTCCCCCACAGTCACACACACGCACTCCAGACACATCCCCACGCGCGTGACCCCCATCCCCACGCGCGTGACCCCCATCCCCACCACTTACCGGGCTCTTTCGGCGTGTTCAGTGTCTCATCGCTCCACTTCTTCCTCGGCGGCTGTGGCGGCGGGTGGGACTTCCTGCTGGATTGCAGGCCACGCCCCCGTCTCAGGCAAAAGTGCCTGACTTCCGTTTTTTTTTGTAAAGCACTCCATGAAACTCCATATGTTTTTACTCTCAACCCTGTGCTGCTAACCCCACATCAAACACATACCTCCTTCATTACTTCCCCGTTATATGCCCTTCCATTTCATCTCTATCCCTTGTTTTCATTCCGTATTAATTTTATGTAACTTTTTTGAGGGCCCAGCTGTTGCCAATTGCTGTCAGACCCGAACAAGAAACTTCACGCATCTCTGTTGCCCCCTTGTTTCCTGTGGTGCCGACGCAGTGAGGGTAACGGCCAGCGCTCATTTGCGCCAGCAGCCCCTGTGCCTACAACGCCCAAGGGGCTTCGCGAGGCGCACTTTGCACACGTCAGAGGAGGGCGCCGGAGACCTTTGAAGCCGGCGCCCCTCAGAGGCTGGAAGAGCTCGGGGTGCTGAAACCAAGGTACTGTCGATAACATTATTTTTTCTTTTCGCGTGCGTGTTCACTTTTAATGCACTATGCCCCCACCTCGCAGAGGAAGCATCCCATCGCCTCACAGGTCACACAGACACGATTCCACACGCACCTTCACTGTACTCGCGTCTTTTTTTTTTCTCTTTGCGTGCTTGTACACTTTTAATGCACTATGCCCCCACCTCGCAGAGGAAGCATCCCATCACCTCACAGCTCACACAGGCACGATTCCACACGCAAATCTCGCATGCGCCCCTCCCTCCACCGCATATGCCTCAATACCTCCGTTCCTTTTAAACGCCACCCCCTCCTCTCCCTGAGACACCAGAGCAGAGAGAATGGGCGTCTAAGACGCTCCAGGGTAAACAGCAAGTCGAGGAACAATAAAAGTGGGCCTGTGTGCAAGGGAAACTGGGTTATGTGGCAGGCTCTGCCGGTATATGTAATGACAAGGGGTGCATAAAAGGTTGCTGAAGAGATGAGGCTAACGTGGCACCTCCCGACCCTCCTCCCCCCTCCAATAGTAGAAGTTTCAGTGCCTGCGTCAGTTACCCAACCGGCATCACCAATAGAAAGAGGACAATGTTACGAGGCAATGGCTTGGCTTCCGAGTTTCTCATTTTTGTGCCTTCAAATGTGCTCAAGGGCAGCGCGGGCGCTAATTGGTTCTCATTACTGCTGCACCTATAACTACATGTGCTGCTGGCTTAGGCTTGTTCACATTTCTTCCTTTTCACAATGCCTAAGTCTATTTCTTTTCACCTTTTTTCCCTCCCTGCTCTCTTGCTTCCACTTTTCCTTCCCTCGCACTCCCGCACTGTTATGTTTCAGCTGTACATTTCTCGGGTCCAAGTTTTTAGTTACAACTGTGATGCTAATTCTGTTTCAGATGCAAACTCCCAAACCCCTCCCCTCTTCCCTCTCAGCGGCGTGACTTCCATTCGTACAGCAGGTGCAGTGGCACCGGTACCTAGAGACCCGAGGGGCCCGTTGAGCCCTGATTATTGCTGTATTTTATAATTGAAACAGCAACCATGGTGGCCCATTGCTTGCACTAGGCCCATGACACGCTGGCTACGCTACTGCCACTCACAATTTAGGGTGCAAATCACATCTTAAATATTTGCTCCCAGGATTTGCTGCTAGAAAACCGGCTACAAATCACGGGAGTAAACTGCACGAAATTTCATTTTTTTGCACCCTCCATTAGAAGAAATATTGCCTGACTGGTTTATATGTATGTTTATGTAATTGTTTTGACTGCCAACGTGTGGCACTTTATCCTCTGCAGAGGGTTTAAGACACTGTAAGCAGACGGAATTTCAGAAAATAAATGTCATAGACCAGACCAGCACCACCATCTCAGCTTGACTCCGCACCACCTCAGCATCACTGATCACGGCACCATTTTAACACCACAGCATCAACACAGCACAGCACCACCTTCGCATCAGTACAACACCTATCGCAGCACCTCCCCAGCATCTGCACAGCATCACTTCAGCACCAGTTAGCGTCACTCATCACCACTGCAGCAACACCACCTGAGCTTCACTCACCAGCACCTGGGCACGACCACAACAACAGCATCACTTCAGCATCACTCAGGCCCAGCGCAGCACCACCCCAGCACAGTACCACCTCAGTATCACTCAGCACCAGGACAGCACCACCTGAGCACCACCGCAACACCAATGCATCAGTGCAGCAATACCTCAGCACCGTTTCTGCATCTGCGCAGCACCACTTCAACACCAGTCACAGTCACTCAGGACCACTTCAGCAGCACCACCTAAACATCACTCAGCAGCAGCTGAGCACTACTACAACCATCAGCACAACACCACCTCAACATTATTCAGCCCCAGCGCAGCACCATCTTAGCACCAGCGCAGCACTACCTCAGCACTAGCACAACACCACCTCAGCACCAACACAACGTCAACATTAGTGCGGCACCAGCACAGCATCACTCAGCACCAGCATCTCCTTAGCATCACTCAACACCACCACCTCAGCATCACTCTGCACCACCTCAGCATCATTGAACAACACCTCAGTATCACTCCGCACCACATGAGCACCACCTCCGCACAAGCACACCACCACCTAAGCACTACTTCAATTTAACTCTGCATGATCTGAGCACCAGCACAGCACTACCTTGGCATTAGTGCAGCACTGCCACCTCTGCATCACCGTAGCACCAGCACAGCATCACTCAGCACCAGCGCAGAATCTCCTCAGCATCACTCACCACCACAGCACCACCTCTGTATCAGCACAGCACCACCTCTGCATCAGTGCACCACCAGCAAAGCACCAACTCAGTACCAGCGCAGCCCCATCACAGCATCAGCGTTGCACTACCTCAGCACAACTTCAGCATTAGCGCATCACTCAGCACCATGTCAGTTTAACTCAGCATCACCTGAGTATCAGCATAGCATTATCTCAGCAACAGGAAAGACATACTGGAAGACAGTGTATATATTAATTTTCTTTTAATAGGGTGGTTCCTTTTTACATAATGTTTACTTGTTTACTGTATGTATGTAAAGCGCTCTGATACCTACGGGTCAAGCTAGCGCTATATAAAACTTTTAAAATAAAAATAAATAAATAAAAATTGTAAATGACAAAGCTATTAATTTCGCTATTCTCAAAACCAACACATAAATTAAAAAATTGTCATTTACAATGCCAATAGCTCAAACTTTCCTAATGCGAGACCTATTGCATTGCAAATGCTTGTTTAATACTTTTTATGGCTCTTGTAGGTGTGTCCATAACATGCCCTCCATTTTGTTTATTCCACCCCCAATACCATACAACTAACAAGAACTGTCTAAGCCAATATGTTGGCCCTTAACAAGCTATCTTGCTGAAATCCTATTTCTACTTGTATTGTCACACCAAACCTTGCAGATTCTTCTTCTGTGTTGCAGTTAAATGTTTATCCATGGCCTAAGATACGACTGTGGAGAACTTAGTCACTCATTTTGTCACCCCTCCCCTCCCAAAAAAATACAAGCTAGTGCCCAGAGGTGTAGCTGCCATTGGTGTTGCAGGTGCAGTACACTGGGGCCCAGAGGCAAGCGGGGCCCATTGAATCCTGATTATTGCTGTATTTTATCATTCAGGCATCAGCCAGGGGCACATTTCCGTCCGTGCACTAGGGCCCATTTCACATTTTCTAGGCTACTGATGGTGCCCCATCAGTTTTATGACACTGCAGTGGCATTAGTAACAGTCATTGGCATAGCCTATATGTCTCGCCTTTGGGACCTTATAAGTGTTTAACCATGCAGCAGTTAATATTGTTGTCCCAAGGATCTTGTGCTGCATAACTAAATACTTATAAGGTCCCAAAAGCAAGACCTATTGGCTATGCCAATGCTTGTTAAATATGCTCATTGCATTCTGCCATGTGAAACTAATCCACTTATCACATAAAGTAACAATACTCTTGCCCGGAGAAGAGAAGTCAGTTACATTTTGTCCATGTTTATTCATGACAATACCCAATGTAACATGAGTAGGTTTCCTGCTCTTCCTACATAAACTCTATTGATCGTGGAGGAGCAAGCATACCCAACTGGGTTAACAGGAAGCACGTAAGTTAGCATACGGATAGAAAAATTGGAGGAATTTTTTTTAGAAGAGGCAACTGCAACAAACACATTCACATTTCGGTATGAGCACTACAAAAGAAAAAAACAATCAACATGAACCATGTAGGGGAGAGGATGTGGCCTAGGGGCTAGGGCGGTCGACCCCCAAGCTGGGGAACCAGGCTCGAGTCTCGGCAGGTACGCTCAACAACCTATGATTCTGGGCACATCATTTAATCTCCCTGTGCCTAACAAAAATTAGTGTCAGTCTGTAACACAACTGGTGGTTATGTAAGGCGCTCTGTTACCTTCAGGTCTAGTTCGCACTATATAAAATAAACATAAAAAGCCTGTGCATATATTCCTCCCGCTTCCCCTCCTCATCTCCTTGTGCCCATCCAGTTTCTTTATCCTGTATCAAGACTCTGTCTTGTTTAGCGACACTGGTGGTGTCTATTGGGGAACATTCGGTTCCCATGCCACTTGAACCCTATGGAGGAAGTGAGCTGAGCTCCGCACAGCTCTTTAAGCAGGGTGGTGTTTCCTTCATTGGGGGTGGTGATCTGAGTTCGTCTCTAGTTTCTCCAGGTAGACATTCCAGTAGTTTAGTTGGTTCCCACTCCCCTTTTGCACAACATTCTATGTGCCGCTAGTTCAGTTACAGCTCATTTATGCATTTCATCCCGCCACCTGTCCAGAGGAGTTCTTCGGCTGATTTCCACGTCATGGCTATGCAGCACTTTGCTAGAGTTAATGCCAGGTTTTGAAATCTCATCAGCCCCTTCATCTTCTTTATAACGTACCCTATTTCTGGTATACAATGGATAGGGTTCAGTGGGAACAGCCAGCCAGTTAGTCTGTGTGACATGCAGCCAGAAGGCAGATATCAACACACACAACCACACCATGTTTATGATGTCTGCATCCTCCATCCTGCACCTAGGACACTTAATATTCACTCCTGGATACATCTTTGTGACCCTATTCATGTTTAGATATGCGGGCTGCAGGAATTTAAATTGAATAAGTCAGAACAAAGCAATGCGTGTTACCATGTCTGAGATTTTAGTTGTCCGCATAGTCCTCCTCCAGTCTCCTAGTGTCTTAGTTCCCCCAGCAGAGTGCTGCCCTCCCCAAAGTCAGTACAGCCTCTAGTGAATCCCAAATGGATGACCGCCCTCGGTCAGAGCCACACGTCCTCCGCATCACTCCTGAGGGCCGAGTAGAGCAGAAACTGTTCCAGTCCATAATCTAGTACCATCTCTTCGGAGGTATGCGCCTCTTCGTCAGTCATCACTTCCATCCAAGATCGGATCCCTGCCTCCTCCCAGTCCGGTATGTCGCCCTCAAACCAGCACATTCTAGCATGGCGCATATCAGAAGGCTGGGAGCGTAAGTTGTGGGTCTCGCACCTCCACAGGTGTACTGCCTCCATGTGTGTAGGGCTGCCTGTCGTAAGAGACAGACGGAGATCCTGGAGTTGAATGGTGTCTAGGAGTCTGTGTAAGAGGGCTCGTCCACCCAATTTGTTCAGTATTCCAGTTCTCGTTTAAAGGGGCATATAACTTGGTATGGGCCACATGTCATCTACCGTTAACCCATATTAGGTTTGCCAGTAAGCCCTGCAGTTCCTGAAGAATGACTTCCTTATGACCATCGGAATGGCCACAAGGAAGTACAACAATCTGGGTAACACCAGCATTTTATATATTGCGATCCTACCGATCTGTGACAATTGTAAGCTGGACCAGAAAGGGAGCAATCTACATCTGGAGGTCATTGCCAATTGATGCGGAGTCCCGATATACTCCAAGAGTCATCTAGTAGCAACATAACTCCTAGCAACTTGGTAGTCTGCTTTTAGGTACACAAGCGCATCGTCCGTGTATAGGGATATGATGTGTGGGTGCCCCAGTATCGTGAGGTTCCACTGTGGTGTTCGATCTCGTAATAAGCATGCCAGTGGCTCCATTGCCCGGGCGAACAGCAATGGGGACAAAAGGCAACCCTGTCTTGTCTCCCTAGTTATTGAAAATGTGTCTCGTATTACTCTCCCGATATGCACCCAAGCGACTGGCCTAGTGTATAACAGCGCCTCCCCTCCGTCCCCATCTGAAAAAGGACGTCCAAACCCCATGTATTGCATGAACGCCAAAAGATAAGGCCATCCAAGGGTATCAAATGCCTTCCCTATGGCTACAACCCAACCTGCAGTTTCCGTGCATCCCGCCCAGCCCATGGTATAAAACAGTTGCCTCTGAGGGACATGTTATGCCCAGCCATAAAACCATTCTGGTCGGAGTGTACAAATGTGCCAACGACCTCTGCTAACCGATAAGCCAAGATCTTGCAAGCATTTTATAGTCCTAATTTAGAAGGGGAAACGGAAGATAGGACGTCACATTGAAGGGGTCGCTGCTGTGCTTAGGGAGAAAAACCGATCACTGCCTCCCTCATGGAGTTCAGGAGGAACCCACAGGACATCACCTCATTATAATCCTTCAATAACCCAGGTGCCAACTGAGCGCGGAATTTGATTGGGAATCCGTCTCTGCCTTGTACCTTACCAGGTGCTGCCTGTGCTTTTGCTCCCTTTACTTCCTCACGGGATAACAGGCTAGCCATTTCTTTCCAGTGTAGAGGACTGACTATGGTGAGTTTTTTTTTTTTTCTTCAAAACCAATTTTATTGAGCAAGTAGGCAATAAGAGAGCTGCACCCCACCAATCGGTGGTCACCACCAACATTACAGGTACAGTATATCAGTTAAGTAGCAAATATTCAAGTATGCATTGAAAATAAGCTCGTCATTAATAAACCCCCGAACCCACCCGACCCCACAACCCCCGTCCCCCGACTATGGTGAGTTTTAACCCTCGCTAGATACGTGGAATCCGCATCTGCCGTTACCACTGAGGTCTCCCTATGCAGTACCTTATACTAGTAACCTGCAAATACCGCATTGATCTCAAGATGGAGTACACCACCAGTGGCGAGCTGTTATTGGACAACTGGGGGATTCTGACCTCAGCCTAGCCAATGAGCGACCAGTTTTGTCTCCCTGATCATGTTGTCGCTGAAGGACGGTGTTGCAGTCTGTTGACAGTCTGCTCGAGTGTCCTACAGTACTTTCATAATTCTATCAGTGATGTGCGACTATCTTGGCAAATCACACATTTTGTCAGGCATCTCAATGTGGTCCTCTATGGTAAGCCCTTTTGTTGTCAATCACTTCCACACACCACACAACTTTCCAAAATACAATCCCCTCTGAACCACCTTGAACGCGACCCAGTCAACTAGGGCATCTAAAGCAGAACCCTCAATTTTCTGGAAGTATTGTTCTATGGTTTGACCTATTTATGTGCTGACTCCCATGTTGTCTAAAGCAGATGCAGGTTGGCGCCAAGTAGCAATCTTCTGTTTGGGTCTCTCCCACTTGAGTGATTTCAGCAAGGGGTTGTGATCTGAATGGTTCACCCCAAGTGGGTTGCTTGTGCGCACTGTGGAGCCAGGGCAGGTGAGCCAAACATCTCTTCCAGCTTGGAGTGTAGTGCATGTACTGCTGAGTAGTGAGAGTATTCCCTATATAAAGGGTGTAGTAGTCTACATAGCTCCCCTACTTGCATGTTGTGTACCCACGTGTGCAGCTATTGAAGGAAATAAGCATTTGCAATGCAATGGGTCTTCCATTTATGCGAGTTTGAGCTATTGACCTTGCAAATGACAATGCCTTTTAGTTTTGTTTTGTTTTTAAAACATAAATAAAAGGCATTGTCATTTACAATGCCAATAGCTTAAACTAGCTTAAATGCAAGACCTATTGCAAATGTTTGTTTTGCTAGGCACAGATTAGGCGATTTGCCCAGAATCACAGGATGTTGAGCGTCGTTGCCGAGACTCGAACTGAGTTCCCCAGCTTCGAGGTCGACTGCCCTAACCGTAAGGCTACATCCTCTCCCCTAGAAAATCAAATAGGTTGCACCTTAAGCCTGCTTTGCTTACTGTACAGAACCAGAATCACAGTGGTTTACCAACGTCCACTAGGCCGCAAGAATTTACGTGTATGAAAATTATATTTTGGACTTGGAACTATAAAGCCGTTCATATCAACGGTATCGATGTCACATTGAGATGAAGCTATATTCCTTTATGACATATTAAACAAACGACAATGCCTCTGGATTAAGATTCTTTGAAGCCAGAGTTTAACTCATAAAATTAAGATATTCGGTTCCAACAGTAGGGATTCTGTGTTGCCCTAAATGAACCAAGAGGCTCCCTTCTTGCTCCTCTAGACGAAACAGAACCGGCAGAAGGGGCGCAGGTAAACATGAGTTCTGAGCTGAGTAACTAAATATTTTAGTTCGCATTCATGATCAACGTATCTGTTGGGCAGCCCTGTAATTAATGTGACAGTACTCAGCAGACTGACCAATGAAGAATGAAAGGCCGCATTGTCCCCGTTGTAAATCTTGCTCATGACAAGCAGGTCACGCATGATGCCAGCAGAGAGCGCATAACTCGCCGGCTTTCATGGTTGGTAGCTTAACAAGTTGCACAGCATCCACCACGCGTAACTAAAGTTAAACAAAAAAAATAGCATTTGATGCCCACACGACACAAGCGCACCTAGAATATGTGAAAATAAGCAAAAGCATGTTTTTAAGACATAGGGAGCGGAAGCATCATTATGGAAGGTGGTGGGAACATCAGACCAACATGGGAGACAGTGGGCAAACAGCAAATTAACACGGGGCTTGAGGGAGAGGACGAATGCTGAAGCTACACGGGGGAGGTGGGGATGCAGAAGCAACGTGAAAGGATGGGGGAGTAAAAAGCAACAGGGGGTGGCAGGAGCAGAAGCAGCACTAGGGATGGGGGGAAAGCAGCACAGTAGGTGGACGCGGGTGGAAGCACTGGAGAGAAGCATGCAGGCGAGCGCGAGGGCAACAGGAGTGTGGGGGAGAGACTACATGAGGGAGACGGCTTAAAATGTGTGCACTCTATAGAGTTTCACACAAGGGAAACTAGATAAAGAGATCTTACCTTATCCCTCTTTGGCCAGTGCACGATGGGCAGCCCCGTCAAGACAAGCTTCTTGGGGTCTTTGGCGCGTTCCTACAGCAACTTCTGAATGAGTGGTGCGGCGGGCCACAGCGAGACATGTGGTTTCAATTATCGCGCCGTGTCTGGGCACGATAATTGAAACAACATGCCGGCCGTGAGGGTAACCGACACCAATATGCCATGGTCTTAGCAGTGCGCCAGCCTTTGGCAATTGCGTGCCGTCTTTAAGAAGACGCATGCAAAGGCCAATAGCGTGGGCCAAAACAAAAAGCACACTCACAAGCGTGTGTAATTCTTAGGTTAGTTGTGAAACCCCCTACATGAAGTCTTCACCAGACAGTGCATGCGCGCTGTTACAGGCTCGACCTAAAAAGGGCATTTAAAAAGAAAAAAGTTTTGCAGTGGTCACTACTATTGCAAAAAATGTTTTTTTACAGCTTTGACAAAGGGAAGGGGTACAGTTTGCGAGTGGGTTACCTGGGTGAGATGTCTGTAACATACGAATGCATTGGTACATATCAAAAATCTCAAATTGTAATGGACACCCTTTTAATTTGCGGTACAGTACGTAGTTGCAAACCTATTTTGAGATTCAATAAAGTTTTCGAATTGCAATTTGGCTTTTTAACATAACCAAAAGCGATTATGCGGTCACAAAGGCTCCAATTTTACAATCAGAGACTTTGCCACAAAATAGCTTTTAACATGAAGCCCTATAACCCTGGGCCAAGTTGTAGCAACAATCCTCAAATATGGTTGGGTCTACAGAAAGTCCATACAGCATCGTCTAATTACTTCCAATGCACAGGAACCTGGGAGGAAGTTTACCCAGGTTTGATGGGAGAGAGTGAGAAACAAAACTTCGAACTGGTTCATTGAGTATGGGGAATAGCATAGACCGGATTGCTTCTTGGGTTTGGAAGAGGAGGACTTGGATCATTGGTTGCCCTCGTTTTGTAAGGAAGAAGGCTGTTCTTTCCCATTACCAGCTGGTGCTCAAGGATACTTAGAGCAACGTTTGCGAAAAAAACCTGTGAAAAATGTTGTGATGGCTTAAATTGAAGTATAGAGGTTTGGGCATTTTTTTTTAATTAAAATGTTTTAATCTTCCAAATACTTTCCACAGAAGTGGATTCTTCAAATGAAAAATGTAACAAACTAGCCTTTTGTACATCTTCTTCCTTGGAATCTCCATATTCAACCCAGTGCTAAAAGCAAATGCCTTCAGAATGTCACAAATTATTTCAGACAAACTTTGCTTACTACTACATTCCTGGCCACAAGCTAGAGCAGTCTTTATCTACCTCAATAGGAGTTGTAACCATTTTGAAATCATTAACCAGAGATTTGGACTTATAGGTAGCATAAATCCCTGCTGTTGTACAGCTAGACTTGCGTGTTTTTTCTTAAAGGCAGTCTCAAATTGTGTATCCACAGGATTTAAAACTGAGACATCCTCTAATATCAGATGTTTGGTCAGTTATCTAGATACCGTGGGGTCCAATTTGCTTGCTACAGGAAGTTATAGTTCTCTCTTTTATAAAGGGTAAAGTCTCCTAAGAATCTGTGTAAATACGCCTAAAAAATCTGTGTAAATCCGCCTTTTCAGGCTTCTTCTATTCTAGTAAACGGTTATACATTTCCTGACTCTGTTTTTAATCTTTCAGTGGGGTAGTGGATGGGGAAGCAACTTGGAAGGCAGGCAAAAGCACATGAGGGAGAAAAAAACAGGGGCATAGGGAGAAGCACACGAGCGAGAGAGAGCAAAAAGATGGTATGGGATAGCAGCTGGTGGCCCACAACCCTGGGTACCCCTCCTAGCCCGACAGTGACAGCAAGGAATTTAGGAGTGACACTGGACAACACCCTGTCCATGAAAACCCATGTATCAACAAGCTGCGGCAAAGGCTTTGCATTATTGAAAATGCTCAGAAGAGTCTTCCCTTGGATTTCTATCGAGTGCAGGAAGATCCTGGTCCAGTCTTTACTGATGAGCAGGCTGGACTATGGAAACTCCCTATTTGTAGGTATGGCAGACTATCTTTTTGCCAAACTACAGGTCGTACAGAATGCTGCGGCAAAAGCAATCTGCAATAAAAGGAAATACGACCCAGCCAAGAGCTGCCTGAGAGAGCTCCATTGGCTGCCAATGAGACGACAGAGCCACTTTTAAAATGCTGTGCATAACGCATAGAGCACTGTATAACACGGGCCCACATATTCTAAAAAAAAAAAATCAAATTTTATGTGCCATCTAGGAATTTCCGGTCTCAGACAACAGCGAGAGCAAGAACTACCCGAGTAAAGAGAGCTAGGATGGGTGGACGGGCCTTCTCCCACCTATCCGCAACCAAATGGAACGAGTTGCCCATGAACCTCAGGCTGACGGATTGTCACCTTTCTCTTCCCCAAACCAGATTAAGACAAACTACTCTGTATTAGCCTACCGCCCACCACAGACATTATAGCGCCGTGATATCCTACTCAGGATGATTGTTTGCGCTTTATAAGCAACATTAACATTAAAGAGGCTGTGTGTCAGGGGAGGGGCAAACACAAGATAAACAAGCTGCAGCAAGGAAAGCCACTGAATAAGCAAGCAAGGGAAACTAAAGCCAGTCATTAGTAAGCAATGGGTAGGCTATAAGTCCAGGTAACTCAGCCAGGCAGCTGCACTGTCTGGTTGGCTCAACCAAAAACCCATCAAACATGTGGCAAACTCATACATACCACTCTGCTTACATGTGTGGTTTCTCTGCTCGGACTATTATATGCCTTGTTGGGCTGTGGAGGGTTTAACATTGACTAGCTGGTGATAGCATTTTGCCGACTTTGTTCTGGCCATGGTGGGAGCGTTTTGAGAGGTGGTAAACCAAAACCCTTGATTGTGGGGGTACCCATGAACAAAAGTGGTGCATTAGTGGTGTACATCGATGCGTAATATTCTTACTACTTTGTCTTACTTAAGATGGCATACTTTAGTGTTCTTCACACTCTGTATGACTGACATGAAAGCCAGAGCCCCCTTCTGGCAGATCTGCTGAATTTCTATGGTTTTGTGAGGGTAAAACGTGAGCATAACTATAACGTCCCTGTAACCTTTCTTTTTTCTGTGAATTTGTATGTTTTTAAAAAAACTTAATATACTATTGGGTCCATATTCTTAGATATACAAAGTTTTATTTCTTTATTAACACCAAAACAACATAACCGACCTTCACCAAATTACAACAAGCCTTGAAAATGCAATAGGTCTCACAATGGTTTGATTTAGAGCTATTGATATTGTAAATATTAATGTATGTGGGGGGAGTGAAGGGCAAGGACAACGGGAGGGAGGGCGGGGGGGTGAGAAGGCACTAAAGTAATGGGAAGGAACAGAGCCCATAATTTTGGTGCGGAAATATATAAAAAATGTTGATGTTGGATTGAGCACCAACCTTCACGCACAAGCAGCGCCTTTAATTCACACCACGCACAACTGTGTAGCTGAGGTGATTACGCCCTCAAGCAGCAGCTGAGCTAACCCCTGAGCACCGCACGCACTGAGCTATTATTGCCAGCTGTCTCCTGCAGTTTTTCCCAGCCTCTCTCCCACCAACTCCTCCAGTACTCCCTGCCCCCTCACCTTCTTTTGCGAATAACCAGCTAACGAAGAAGAGTGGAGAATGGTCTGTTAACGAAAAGAGAAGTATAGCAATGAAGGGCGGAGGGGTTTATTGGGTGACTAAGATTTTATACAGAAGCGGTGTGTAGAAGAAACTGGGAAGGGGGTTGTCTAGCAGGGAAAAGGGGGGAGGGACTATCTCTGATACTACTCGCAGGTGGCTCTTAGGCCTCAGGCAGTGTCCGCAGACTTGGGGCAATACGCTCTGTGGCACTCTTCATCTCTGGTTGCTTGGGGGTGTGTCAGGCATTCCGGTATCCCAGCATTCTCTCTTCTCCAGCGCCTCCGGCCAACCGACGCGCGGCTGAACTCACACAACGGAGGGACAGTCAGCCGCTGCGCTGGCTCCGGGGGCGTGCCGTGAGCCTCATGGGATGTCAAGCGCCTGGGAATAAACATCGGGGGAGGGGCAGTTCCACGCCTGCACACACTGCGGCTCAGCTTCAATCACTGCTTGGTTTGCACACACCAACAATCCCAAACACCATCCTCTGCCCAATGCAGGAGAGAAAGGCGGGCTAGCCAGACCACGAATGCGAGCCACACATCCATTCAACATGCACAAACCTGCTGGAGTAACGGACACCTGAGCCACTGCAGTGAATGTGTCGGTCTGTATTTGTTCCACCAATTAGATGCAGGGTGATGTAAAGCTGCAGTTGAACAGAGGGCACAAATCGACATGCCACAAAGGGGAGGGGCACAGCGTACCGTCGTTGAAGTCCGCTACCATGCTCGAATGGTTTCCTTTCATATACACAGGGGGCATATATACATAATGTCGCGTTCTTTGCTATCTCATGCGGTAAAATGTAGTTTTGAATAAACACGTGTTTTTAGTTTTTTAAAATTATTTTCACTTTGAGAATAAATCATAAAAGTATTTGTTAGGACGAAATATGAATCCAGTTTGTTGCAGCATCACATTAATAGCTGCCCTATTAATGTCTGTGTGTTTAAAAATGCACAGAAATACACTTCTGCTTCTAACTTGAAGGCGTGTGTGGTCATCCTTATGTATTTTATTATCCGTGTTAGCTGCTGAGCTAGGGCACTAGGGGACAGGCTTCTTCTACAGATTAGCGCTCATGCTTGTGGTACCTTTCAGTGCACTACCTGAAAATAACAAGCTGTTGGCATTGCGAACGGCAGACGCTTGTTTACATTGCGCTTTCTCCCCCTAAAAAGTGCATACACTGAGTAATGAAGGGGAGAGTGTCACTCCGCCAGTAAAGCATCCAGTCCAGTTGAGCGGGGCTAAAAGTAGACAGGGTAGTAACCATGAGGGACTAAAAAGCGTCACTAACCATGGGAAGCCAGGGTTTAGCATGCATGATGACGCTAGCGAATGGAAAGAAGGCGCGGAGCCTACACTACACGTCTGAAATCATATCGATCACAAGAAGCCTCGCAGAGGGAGAAACGCGCGTCTGCAAGACCTAAAAAGGGCTCTTTCTGGACCAAGAGCTAGCTTTCTGGCAAATTTGGTGTGAATCCTTTCAGTGGTTCGGCTTGTAGCAGTATCTAAAAAATCACAAAATCTCCTTAGACATTACATTGGGGAAAATGGTTTTGGGTCCCTTTCCCTCCCCACCCCCCTCTTTTTTGTTATTCGTGCCCCGCTGACGAATCACTGCAGAACTTTCCAGGTAGAAGTAGGTAAAGTAGGCCACTTTGTTTGGGAAGTTTCGTGAAGATTCGTCAAACTTCCCTAAAGTTATTAGAAAAACAAAAAATGGTAGATAGACATATCGTGCTGTACCTCACTTAGGTTTTAGAGTGGTTAATATTTCCTCCCCTTCCTCATATTCTGCACTAGTAACTCAACCCCTCCTACAGCTCTCTTTGAAACCACCGATGCTCACATAGTTTTGCTTACTTGTGTTTTAATAGCTAGTAGCAAAATTCCTGTATGGGAGATTTAATGGGGTATACCCTTTGTCCAAAAACACTATCAAATCCTTATAATGCGTTTGGGTTTTTTCCAACTAGTTGCAGACCCTACCCATGGTACACACTTTACTGTTGATGAATGAAAGATTAGCTAAATGGAATGCAGTTCGCCTGTCCTAGAGTGAACATTTAATGGCTCTGTGTGGCATTAAAAGTAGATACACATTCTGAGTTCAAGCAAAGAAAAAGATGTGCGACTGCGTTCATCTAATTTTTAAGGCCTCTTCTCTGCCAGATGAATCGCAATTATGCTTGCTGTTGGCTCCGCTTAACGAATCATTATAAGCCACTGGGTTGTGGCGATACGATGTGCAGCTATAGATCACGAAAATTAATTGGCTGTATGCTATTCTGTCTTACTATTTAGTGAGAATTTGCCACATCGGTCTTTACTTGCTTGGTTCAAGCATGCTAGTTTGTAAGCAAGGTACTAATTAAAAAGTACAGGTCTTGGCAAAGCAAGTAGGTCTCGCCTATGCAAAATTTATTGGCTTTGTTAATGTGTTTTAGCCATGTTGTGCACCAGTGAGGTTGCTGTTTAGCATGGCTAAAGGTTTGTGGCGTAGAGGAGAGTGGAGTAGCATAGAATGGATTAAATTGGCATCGTTTTGTAGAGTGCCGTGTTGTGGCGTGGACTAATGTTGCGTAGTGCCGTGTCCTAATCCTGCTTTAATCTGAAATATATTTACAGATAATGTAAAGACTGCTGTTGTAAAGTGCCCTATTTGGATGATTATCCCCACCACTTTTTGCTACTGATGGCTGTGCTAATTGATCTTGAAGTGTGCTGGGTCCTGTTAACAAGGCCCAGCACTAGTGCTCTTTCCTTTAAACTGTAAATGTGAATTAGCACACCCAATTGGGAACTACTTTTACACCCCTGTAAAGCCCTAGTATATGGTACTAATGGTACCTAGGGCCGGAATGTAAAAAGAATACCAGGGCTGCAGCACTTATTGTGCCACCCTGAGTGACCCGAGTAAAACCGCAGTCTGTAGGTCTGTCACGTCAGCCCTTTAAGAGCAACTTTCCTGCTTGAGTTTGACCCTGCACACACAGTGTGACAGGGTCACCTCACTGCATTTAATAAGTCAGTCACCCCTAAGGTGGCCTCCTTTAGTCCAGGAGACAGGGTGCTTTATATTATGTGTGGAAGTATATGTGCAAGCATATAGTGGTATCATTCTAAATCTAATTCTACCGCAAGTGACCGGTGGCCCATCAGATAACATGGGCTGACATATGAGCATTACGTTTATGTCCAGCTCCATGATGCCTGGTCAACTTCTTTCATGTTTGGTTTCAAACACCGGGCTCTTTAAACTCCAATAGGTAGTGGTGTTGAGCTTTAACCATCATGCACCTAGGTAGTACTTTAGACCGTGTCCACCAAGTTAACCCAGTGTTCTTGTGCATTGGCGAGCTTTTTTGAAGGTTTGCCACCAAGACTGAAGTCTAACGGAGACGCTTGCGGCGATGGCGGTCGCGTGAACAGAGTTCTTTGCTACAGCCTCTCTTATCCTGTCTGCCCGGACCGGAAGTTTGTGCCATCGAGCCCTCTGAAGGGGCTGGGCTCGGCGGCGAGGATCGGAAGTGAAGAGAGGAGCTTCCTGGCCGTGATTTGCTGAGAAACCGGTCGTGGAGCTGCGAGTCCGGGAGTCGACAAAATGGCAGCGACAACGAAGAGGGCTGCCGCAGGGATCTGAGCGCTGATTCCTTTGTGTGGAGAGCCCAGCAGAAGATATCGTGCCGACACGGCCCGAGAGGGGGCAGCCGGCCAGAAGGGGGAAGGTGGCGCAGGCGGCTGGAGGGCTGCGCAGTGGGGACCTGCCTGCTGCCCGTAGTATAAATCGTGCTGATAGCTGAGGATAGCGGGGGGGGGGGCACGACTCCCAGACACCCAATCGAATGCCGAAGGAGCTCCCTAGCCGGGACCTAGCGTGAGCCGGGACTTGGCTCTACGGTGCTGTCTACACGCAAAATGGCCACGGTGACAGGGTTGCTGAGACGGCTGAGGGGATCTGAGCGCTGGACTGAGTGCTCTGGGAGTCCTGCGGGTGCGCTCGTATTAGTGCGACTGAGCACGGGAGGCGGCAATCGGCCTGTTTGTGAGAGAAAGCATTAAGGAGCCGAGAGGGGTCGGGTTCTGACTCACCCCCCTCTCCCCCGACCTGGTGTAGAAGACTGCCTGCTACCAGGGGAGCGCTGTGTGTGGTGGATTGACGGCGGTGAGAGGGACGCAACCTGCACGGCGGCTGGAGGCCCTGAACATGAGTAGGAGCTGCCCGGGTCCCTAATAGAAGAACTGGGGCTGTTGCTTGCTCTTGGTGTTTACACGGGTGCTCCGGCGGAGGAGGGCAAGCGGACAGCGCCTTGAGGATTTGTGGAACTGGGCACTTCGAGGGACTGCGCTGGGAGCCCCTTGACTCCGGGCCTACAAAGTGGTCGGAACCGGAGGGCTGATCTCGCTGGGGAGCCCTGCTTTTAGTGAACGTCTGCTAGGAGCTCAGCTGGAGAGGTGGCTGCATATTGGTGGGCCCCCTGAGAGGGAGAAACTGCGGTGTCCACTGGGAGGAACCTGGGAGCGAATGCTCAACGCTATAATAGGGCCCAGCGATCACTGCAGGGTTTGAGACTTGGCTGTGGCATTACACCTCGGGGCAGAGTGGCCCCCTATACTGCCTGCATACGTTCTGGCCCCGAGCTTACCGAAAAGCTGCTTGGGGGTGCGCTTGAGCATCTGGGAAGAACAGGGCCCCTACTGAACAGCACAATTAAAGTTCTGCTGGTCCCCCAAGGCGATGGTGCGGCTTGAGGGGGAGGCGCGGAGGGACTCTAATCCCCTGGCAAGTGGACCGTGACTGAGGAGGGGTCGGAGAGCGATCCGACGTGTTCAGATCTGTAGTCACGTAGTTACACATGGGGCATGAGGTAGGGAAAATCCTAGTCAAACACGACTTCAGAGGGTAATCACATCAATGAATACATGGAGGATGGGCTGAAAAGTCACCGTCCTTGTTGCATTTACTACATTGCACAAGAGCCGCCAAGACACTGTCAGCTAGCCTTGGTTCTGCAGGCTGGATTCAATCTGTCATCCCGGAGGGGGCTGTGTACCTGGAAAGGCAAGGCTTGAAACAGAACGGCGGTCCTTGCTGTGCGGCAGGGAGAACTGAGGCTAGCACTGTAGGGCCTTCAGCAAAGTGTGGGGAGTGCAACTGCAGGTGCAGCGGCAGCTGCAACAGATCTTGGCCACCATAGCTGACACGAAAGCGACCCTACACCAAGATATTAGCACGGTCGCGGTGGGACTTGGCATCCTGCGGAACGAGCACAAGAAACTATCTGAGAGGGTCAAGAAAGCAGAACTTCACATTGCGGAAATAGCGCCAGCGCGTAAGGATGTGGCGCAGCAAGTGCAGGCTTTAACGGATAGGGTGACGACGCTGGAACGTAGGGCCAAAGATGCAGAGGGCCGCAATTGCAGGAACAACGTAAGTGTCGTGGGACTGCCGGAGGGAGCAGAAGGAGACATGGTTGCTTATCTGGAACGATGGTTCCTGGATGTAGTGGCTCCAGAAGGACTTACAACCTTTTTTATGCTTTAGAGAGCCCATAGATTACCGGCCCAACTGCCGGCTCCAGGGAGATCACAAGACAGGTAGTGGCCTACCTGCTCCATTTTCGTAATCGGGATTTGTTGTTACAGAAGGCAAGAGCCGATGGCCCCTTCACAGTGGACAATGCCACGGTCACGCTATTCCCGGACTATTCGATGGAAGTGCAAAGAAGGCACGCCTCTTGGCTCTGCGAGAGGAGGGACTCCAATACTCCCTAATGTTTCCGGCCGGATTGCGCATTATCCTGGAAGGCACTACGCACTCTGTGGCTCTCCCCAAGAGGCATGGGATTTGCTGGAGAACTATAGGAAGGAATCCCCGAGGGGTGGGGAGCTGCCCAACTGCCCAATAGACCTGTGCAACCGAGACGGCGTATCCGCAACAGAACTCAGAAGAAGCCCACGCTTACCCAGACGGCTCATGAAGGAGCAGCGGCGCTGCAGGCGGTGGTGGAGCTGGCGCAGAACAGTCCTCCTGTAACTGAAGAAGAGAAGGGCGCTACCACCGATGGCTCAGTTGGGCAGGACTTGTACTCATCTTTAACTGGCGAGGAGCAGGTGCCTGTGGTGACACCGCAGACGGCGGATAATCAAGCTTGGAGAAGATGGATGTAAGATGGGAGCGAGCTTGAAATTCACAAACTATTGCTGCTGGCGAGAGACTGGCTAACAACTCCGGCCTGGATTAGTAGATTTGGGGCTGGTGGGGTTAATTAGGAGTTTCTTGAGCCAGCTACCGTCCCCAGTGACTGAATTCTTCGGAGGCTTTTTGAGTGTGTTGATTTTATGGTTTGGATGGGTACTAGCACAATAGTAGCTGTACTGGGGACGGGGCGTTGGGATTGTTTATTAGTTTTCAGGGTTTATAGGGCCAGGCATGTCACTACCTTAGATAGCAGAGGTGCTTTTCAGATGCAGTCAGGATGAGCTCTGCGAGTGATTTGAAATGTTTATCCTGGAAGTGCAGGGCATGCACTCAATGTGGCGTAGACAAAAGTTGCATGCATATTTGGTGTGGCGTGGAGTTCACATTGCGTTGCTACAGGAAACGCATATGCAGATGCAGGAAGGGGCAGCGTTACAGAGACGTTGTCGCGGTCAATTGTATTATGCCCGAGGAGTGCTGATTTAGGTGCGAGCGGGAGTGCCTTTTCAATGCAGAGAAAAGATTATTGATCCAGAGGGTATGTTTGTAGTGGTCATTAGGAAGTTGGATGGGCAGGACATCACCCTTGGCAGTGTCTATGCACCTAACACAGAGCATCCAGCCTTTTTTCGTGCAGTTATCTACGAAGTTAGTATCTTATCGGGTCGGTGTTTTGATGGGAGGTGATTTTTATTTGCGTAACTGATGTGACTTTGGATCGTTCCATCCCATCCCTAATGCTCCCACTCATAAGATAGCAGAATTCAAGCGAAACTGGCAGGCTCAATGGGGCCTGGTAGATACTTGGAGGGCCCAGCATCCGGCTGACCGGGATTATTCCTATTTCTCTGTGTTGCACTATCTGCACGTGCGCTTAGACGCGTTGCTATGCACTACGGATGTGCACGCCGGGGTGCACTGTAGTTAATACTTTGACAGAACGCTCTCAGATCCTAATCCAGTGTTGCTCCAGATGCGCTGGTCGCGGTCCCGGATACCTACTTGGCGGCTCCGCCCAGAGTCTTTGGAGGATCCAGTGTTTAGGGAAGCAGTGGGTATGGCTCACTCAATACTTCGGGGATAACATGGGAACGGCCTCCACGCCGAATGTAGAATGGGATGCATTTAAAGTAGTGCTTCGGGGACGCTGCGTAGCCGAGATGGTGGGGGTGCGTAAAGTGCTCTTGGAGAAGATAAACGAGGTTGAGCAACACTTGCGTGCGGCTGAGCAGGCTCGTCCTGGCAAGCCGAATAAACAGCGGGACCTGGAAGAGGCAAGAGCAGCAATGGCAGGGCAGGTGGAGCGCCTGCGATGCTTTGATTACAAGGCATATATAGCATGCACTCATGTCGAAGGGGAGAAGTCTGGGGGCATTACTGGCCTGCCTGGCTAGCCCATCGCGCAGGGGCTCGCCAATAATGGATGCTCGTGATACCCGGGGAGGTGTTTGCTTTACTCGGGAAGGTATAAATGGGTTGTTTTGGGGTTATCGGGGCTTATGCAGGATAGTCCTTACCGGAGATGATTTTGAGGGGTTCACTTGTGAGCTACAACTCCCGCAACTAGGGGTCGATCAAGCTGCAACTCTAGGTGGGGACATCGACGTGCAGGTGGCTATTAAGCACATGGCGCGAAACAAAACCTGGGGGATGGGCGGCCGCGGATAGTGAATTTGTATAGCGGGGCGAGGCACCAGGGTCACCTCCCAGTGAGTACGAGAGAGGCGGTTATTATCCCGCTTCGTACCGTCCGCTGTCCATGCTTAATACAGACTATAAGATATTAAGCCGTATCTTGGCCACCCGTCTGATGCCCTACATGACTACCCTAATTCACCATGATCAAATCTGGTTTCATTCCTACTAGGAATACGACCTTAAACTACGACGATTGCTGCGTATATTGGAGGCGGACACTTGCCCTAAAGCAACTGCTGCGGTATTTGCCCTCAATATAGAAAAGGCCATTCAACAGTTTTGAATGCCCTTACCTCTTTCTTCTTATGACCCGGTTTGGTCTGGGAGATGACTTCATAGCATGGATGGCTTTACTTTATAAATCCTCTAGAGCGCGGGTTCGGACGGGAGGGGTGATATTGGAGACTTGCGAGGTATCCCAGGGCACACGACCGGAATGTCAGTTGTCCCCCCCCTCCTATTTGCGTTGGCCATGGAACCCATGGCGATGAAAGTTAGGACGGGGAGGTCCTTCTGAGGTCTACAGGTGCAGGATCAAATTCATCACATAGCCCTATATGCGGATGACCTGCTTGTGTTCCTAGGAGACACAGAGAGGCAATTACTGGTAGCGAAGGCGGTATTGCATGAGTTAGGGGAGATGTCTGGCCTTCGAGTTAACTGGGCTAAATCATGTTTGTTCCCCATAGACGGGCATCAGCAAGATCTACAGGATGTAGCAGGAGTGTGGTCGGAATGCAGGTGCCTACCCTACCTGGGGGTCCAGATATATCATTCCAGATCGGATATATTAGAGGGGAACATTGGTAGAGCAATACAGGGCCTAGCGGGCAGTTTTGATTTTTGGGGAACATTGCCGTTATCGGTTGCTGGGCGGGTGGCATTACTTTAAAAGGCGGCCCTTCCTCGATTGTTGTATTATTTCAGAACCCTACCGATATGGATTCCAGTGAGGATATTTAAGCAACTTACATCTATGATTACGGGGTTTCTGTGGGGTACTGGGAGACGACGGGTCGCCCTGAAAGTGACGCTGAGACCGCGATCAGAGGGAGGTTGAGCGGTACCTCATTTTGAGACCTACTATCTGGCTGCCCAATTGCAATGGTTGACACAGAGGCTGCGAGGCACGGAAGAGGAAGGAGTGGGTACTCCGGAACTGCAGCAGCTCTCTCAAATAGTGTTGGACCTTCCTCTTCGGATGGGCGTTCTCTCGGAAGAACTTAGAACAGCACAGCAATGCTGGTGGCGCAGTCTCAAGAGGGCGGGCTTGAAGGTGCCATATGCCCCTCATATACCGCTTTCAATGTGTGAGGCACTTCCTCACAGAGGGTCTTGGCGGGAACTGAATGACTGGGTCGAGAGGGGACTGACTACCATTGGGGATTTATGAGGACGGAATCATGCTACCTTTTGGTGCTTTACAGGAGCGCTTTGATTTGAGAGGAGGGGGCTTTTTGCTCCATGCGGCGCTTACTGCGGCTATTCGTGCGCGCTGGAAAGAGGGCCAGGTGGAACCTAGGGTTTAGTTGGGATGTCAATATGTAGTAACTGCAGCGGGGAAGGTTAAAGCGATCACATGCCTATACAAGCGCCTAACTACTGAGAGGTTGGCCCCTCGAAATGAACTTAAGCGAAAGTGGGAAATGGATGTGGGCAAAGAGATTCCGGAAAGAGCCTGGGATGAGGTGGTATAGAGAGCGTGGAAAAGCACCACGAATGCCCACTTTCAATTGCTTCACTTTTATATTTTGCACCGCGCTCACATCACGCCGGCAAAAATTCAAACGTATTTTAACACGGATTCAGACGAATGCCCAAGGTGTCAAGGAGAGGGGGCGGACTTTCCTCATATGCTGTGGGGCTGCCCGCTGCTGACTGGTTATTGAACTCAATCATAGGCATTTATAGAGCGCTCTACTTACCCGGAGGGTCTCAAGGCGCTAGGGGGGGGGGGGTGCTGCTACTGCCCGAACAGCCAGGTCTTGAGCTTCTTCCTGAAGGCGAGGTGGTCTTGGGTCAGGCGCAGGTGGGTCGGGAGGGAGTTCCAGGTCTTGGCGGCCAGGTAGGAGAAGGACCTTCCTCCTGTTGTCATTCTTCGGATGCGGGGGACGGCGGCGAGGGCGTGACTGGCTGATCGGAGGTGTCGTTTGGGAGCGTAGAAGTTGATGCGGTTGTTGAGGTAGCTCGGGCCTTGATCGTGAAGAGCTTTGTGTGCGTGGGTAAGGAGACGGAAGGTGATTCTCTTGTTGACCGGGAGCCAGTGCAGGTCTCTTAGGTGTCCGGAGATGTGGCTGTGTCGTGGGATGTCGAGGATGAGTCTGGCTGAGGCGTTCTGGATCCGTTGGAGTCTCTTCTGGAGCTTGGCGGTGGTTCCGGCGTAGAGGGCGTTGCCGTAGTCCAGTCGGCTGGTGACGAGTGCCTGGGTGACAGTCTTCCTGGTCTCGGTGGGGATCCACCGGAAGATCTTCCGTAGCATGCGCAGGGTGTTGAAGCATGACGAGGAGACGGCGTTGACTTGCTTGGTCATGGAGAGGGAGGAGTCCAGGATGAAGCCCAGGTTGCGTGCGTGGTCTGTCGGTTTGGGTGCGGTGCCCAGGGCGGGGGGCCATCAGGAGTCGTCCCAGGCGGAGGGCGAGGATCCCAGGGTGAGGACTTCCGTCTTGTCCGAGTTCAGCTTCAGGCGGCTGGTCGACATCCACTCGGCTACCTCTTTCATTCCTTCGTGAAGGTTGGCTCTGGCGGCGGGGTTGTTGGTCAGGGAGAGGATCAGCTGGGTATCGTCGGCGTAGGAGATGATGTTGAGGTTGTGTTGGCGTGCGATGGCCGCGAGGGGGCTCATGTAGACGTTGAAGAGGGTTGGGCTCAGCGAGGATCCTTGAGGGACGCCGCAGATGACTTCGGTGGCCTCTGACTTGTACGGTGGTAGACGGACTCTCTGTGTTCTTCCGTCGAGGAAGGAGATGATCCATTCCAGCGCCTTCTCCTGGATTCCGACGTTGCTGAGGCGATGCACTAGGGTGCGGTGGCAGACGGTGTCGAAGGCCGCGGAGAGGTCTAGTAGGATGAGGGCCGCTGTTTCTCCGTTGTCCATCAGGGTTCGGATGTCATCGGTGGCAGCGATGAGGGCGGTCTCGGTGCTGTGGTTGGCTCGGAAGCCAGACTGTGAGGGGTCGAGGGATCCGTTCGTCTCGAGGAAGGCGGCCAGCTGCTTGTTGACGGTCTTCTCGATGACTTTGGCTGGGAACGGGAGCAGCGAGATGGGGCGGTAATTCTTGAGCTCGGTGGGGTCCGCTGTTGGTTTCTTGAGTAGAGCGCTGAGTTCGGCATGCTTCCAGCTCTCAGGGAAGGTGGCGGTGGTGAAGGAGGTGTTGATGATGTCACGCAGGTGGGGTGCGATGACGGCGTCGGCCTTGTTGAAGACGTGGTGAGGGCAGGGGTCGGTCGGAGATCCGGAGTGGATGGAGTTCATCATGCGGACGGTTTCTTCGGTGCAGATCGGAGTCCAGGCGCGGAGGGTGGTGGTGGGGGGCGGTGGTTCGGTCGAGTTGGACGTGGCGTTGGACGTGGCGTTCGTCGGTTGGGTGTTGAAGCTGTTGTGTATGTCCGCGATCTTGTTGTGGAAGTAGGAGGCGAGGGAGTTGCAGAGTTCTTGCGATGGGGTGATGTCGTTGTTTCCGGCGTTGGGGTTGGAGAGCTCTTTCACGATGTTGAAGAGTTCCTTGCTGTTGTGTGCGTTGTTATCCAGCCGGTCCTTGAATGCGGTTTTCTTGGTGTCGCGGATCAGTTGGTGATGCTTCCGGGTGGCAAGCTTGAGGGTGGTCAAGTTGTCCGGTGTTGGCTCCCTTCTCCAGGCTTTCTCGAGGGCTCGGCAGTTCTTCTTGGAGCTCTTGAGTTCGTCGGTGAACCACGGGGCCTTCTTGCTGCCGGGTCTGCTGGGCGGGGTCCTCAGTGGGGCGAGTTCGTCCGCGCAGTTGCTGATCCACTTCGTGAGGTTGTTGGCGGCCTGGCTGGGGTTCGCTGAGCTGGCGGGAGGGTGCTGGCTCAGGGAGGCGGCGAGCTGGTCGGCTGTGATCTTGCTCCAGCTTCTGCGGGCGACCTGTTGCTGGTGGTGGTGGGTCGTCGTTCTTCTGAAGGTGAAGTGGACGCAGCTGTGGTCCGTCCAGTGGAGTCCTGTGGCGTGGCTGAAGGCGATGTCTTTGCTGGATGAGAAGACGGCGTCGATTGTGTGTCCGGCGAGGTGGGTGGGGGTGGTCACTAGTTGCTTGAGTCCGAGGTTGTCGAGCAGGGTGGTGGTGTTGCGGTCGTTGTTGTTCTCCAGGTGGAAGTTGAGGTCCCCCAGGAGGATGTAGTCAGCGGAGGGGAGGGCATGCGGGCTGACTAAGTCGGCGATGTCCTCGCTGAATTGGGTGCGTGGTCCCGGGGGTCGGTAGATCAGGGTGCCTCTGAGGGTGGTCTTCGGGTCGGTGTGGATCTGGAAGTGTAGGTGTTCGGCGGTAGTCAGGATGTCGTCGGTGAAGGTCGTGATGCGGATGGTGTCCCTGTGGATGATGGCGATGCCTCCTCCTGTCTGGTTGGCGGTGCGGTCCCTCCGGGTGATCTTGTAGCCCTCTGGGATGGCGATGGCGATGTCAGGCGCTGAGGAGGCGTTCATCCAGGTCTCCGTGAGGAAGGCAACGTCAGGAGCAGTGGTGTCGATGAGGTTCCAGAGTTCGATGGCGTGTCTGTGGACTGAGCGGGTGTTGAGCAGGATGCACTTGAGGTGGTTGCTGCTGGTGTTCGTCTTGGCGGGTGCTGGTGCGAGGCAGGTCCGGATGCAGATGAACTTGCAGGCGGTACAGCAGAAGGGTCCGTGGGTGCGTCTCGGGGTGGCTCGGTGGCATCCTGGGAATCGGCCGGTGTTGAGTGCGTTGAGGGTGGCGGCGTCGTACGTCCGGCGGGTGGGCTGGGAACTGCAGTGCTTGCACTATTAAGAGGTGATGGGAAGGGAGTTGGAGTTGTCAGTGGGGACTTGTACATTGCATTGGTTCCCCCATACAGCCAAAACTAAGATCACCAGCAAGTTTATAGACCTGGGACTGGTGTTAGCCTAAAGGGAAATTACGATGCATTGGAAGGCGAGTGGGCCCCCGAACATAGATCGCTGGAAGAGAGACTTTCTCAAATGGGCAGAATGTGATGGCATAGTTAGGTTACAACTAGCAAGAAGAGTGGGGAGCGAGAAGGCGCTAGAGGCAGCTGGAGCGTGGGATCACTTGGTGGGTTTACTGAAAGATCCGGATGCTGTGAGTGATGATGAAACAGAACTAGGAGCCCCAGACACGGAATAGGCTCTTTGCGGCGCACAGATGCACTTACTCGCCCCACTCCGTAAGTATAAGATCAGCGATGCGGGAGTGGTACCCTGCACAAGTCTGAATTGTTTAACAGTTGAGTCCACTGACTGCACATACTTCATAGGGCTTGAAAGTTACAAAGAAGCACTGGATGTGACATGCCTGGAAGGGAGGTGGAGGTGGGGGGGGGGGGGGGGTAGTTGGATTAGTTTAAGATTTGTTGGGATTACTGTGTATTACGGGATATGTTGAAGAGTAGATAATGCACCCCTGGTTTATTGACTGTAGCCTTTCATGACCAAGATAAAGAGTAAGCATGGAAATGTACTAAATATTCGTAAATGACCTGGAATTATATGTGGGGAATGGCTAAGAGATATGCTGTACTACTGGCTAAAATTATAAACCTAACAAAGTTTGTTTAAAAAAGACTGAAATCTGACCTCCAGTTGGAGAGTGTGTACCGCTCCCAGAGACCAAGACCCGTGTGAGCATGAGTTGGCACCCACACAGGATGGGTAGTGATTAAAACCGGTGCAGCAGTGAGCCTCAAAGGCTTCACTGGCACCACTGGACAAAGGAACCCCGCCACACCCCCCCACCCCCTCCCACCCAGCCCACTGGAGGACAAAGCCTCCCCTTTCCCCAGGCACTGTGTTTCGTGGGCAGGCATTTGCTATTCCGCCTCCACAAAAACTGCCCACATCTCCAGGGTGTTTTTTAGTTGAGGTGTAAAGTCGAGACTGGTTTTGCCCATCTTGAATTTAGGCTAGAAATCAAGTTTGGACTCGTTTTAGTTACCTGCACCCACAGGATGTCGTCACTCCTGGGGCGGAGTAGGCACTGGACTAATTGGCCACTGGCTACTAGTCCTCCCTCACACGAACATCCCCTAGAGGAACTAGTCCCCCATCAGTCGGCAGACACAAACTGCTAAGTCCATGACCTCGATGCCCTGCTCCCCGAGCCTACTGATGTGGCCCCTCAAAGTCCCTGGGCAGGTGGCTTCTGGGAACTGTAGTTTCGCCCGTCAGTGAAGCTTAGGTTTCCACAACGTTCCCCATGTCCTCTGGATAAAGATTCCCTCCACTAGAGTGCTTGCAGGTACCAAGGCATATTGATCAGTCCTACCTGCTTTACTCAAGGCTTCAAGAGAAGAGAGCAACCTGCACGAACGACCAGCCACCCCTGTGGCTCCATTTGAAAGATCTTGCATTTGTTTTAACCCACTCTTGGCATGCCTGCCAGCTCCTCTGGCCACATATCTGGGTCAGCACCATGGATAGCAAAGAGCACTTCTGCACCAGAGTCCCCCAAGCCAGGTAGTTCGGATCTGCCTGGAGATTCCTGGTCCAGGGCCTGCTCCTTGCTTAAGTTCCAACTCGTTTTGCTCAACTAACCTGCATTAACCTTTTTGCCAAGTTAATCATTTCAACACCGCGGCCTGATTGAAAGCTTTGTTTGACAGCTAAAGTGCACCTCTGCACCCTGTTCTCCTGAGCTTGGTAAAATTGTGCTAGCTGCCCTGAACTGATCTAGGGATTCACCAAACCTTAATTCCAAGTGGGTTCCGTTGAACTCACTCTCTATGTAACTGAATGTATGTGTTTTTCTGATTGACCTCAAGGTTTAATGTTTTCACATTGCAAAGTTCTGATTTATTTACTGCTTTAGAATTGATAACTGTATTGATTTAGTTTTGTTGTCTGAAGATATATAAAAATCAAAGCTATTTTTAGGTTTCGACCTGGCGAAAAGCTGCGCCGCGCAGCTTTTCGGCGCAGGTCGAAATCTTTTGAGTTACACTGTACACTTCAGTTCAGCCTCTCTCTTCCATTGGCTAGCTCCATAAATGGAGGCTAGCCATTGGAAGAGAGAACTGTCCGTCATTTTCCGAGGCGATTGGTGGGCGTTCCCGACGATTCTTTCCCTCTCCACCCTTTTCGCATCGTCATCGCGGCCGTGGGCGGGGTTTATTTTTTGTTGTTGTCCTGGTTTGTTTTGTCCATTCCGCGGCCGACCGCCGCCGGAGGAAGTCCAGGTGAGTGCCTTCCTTGCCGTTTCATCCCCCCTCCCGCTGTCCCTGTGCCTGCCCGCCCTCCTTGCCGTTTCCTCCCCCCTCCCGCTGTCCGTGTGCCTGCCCAAGCAGCATTTTGTTTATATTTGTCTTTTCCCTTTCTCATGTTCTTTTTCCGTTTCTTCTTTCCGTCTTTTCCCGTTCCCACCCCCCCTCCCGCTCGCTGTCCGTGACGTTACCACCCCCCCTCCCGCTGTCCGTGAGGCTACCACCCCCCTCCCCCTCCCGCTGTCCGTGAGGCTACCACCCCTCCCGCTGTCCGTGAGGCCTACAGGCTCCTCCAGGGTTTGTTTAGACTGCGGCCTCGCCTCCCATGCCAGCTCCCGCTATCAGCTGCACCATGTGTGTAGTGCTTTCCAATGCACTTTTTACGTTTTTGGCTAAAGCATGTGCTCTTCATTTGATGACCGCTCACTCGTAGTTAATCTTCATATGATGAGACCACGTCTATAGTTCCTTTACATGCGATGGGTGCTGTTCTCTTCATATGATGACCGCATGCTAATAGGTAATCTCCATATCATAAGAGCATGCCTATAGTTGATATTCATGTGGTGATAGCCTGTCAGTAACGGATCTGTGTGTAATGACGGCGTTCAGTAGTTCCTGCAGCTCTTCTCCATGCAGTGGCAGGCTGTGCTCTCGGCACGTGCACAGCTCCTCTTCATGCGATGACCCCATGCCGCCCTTGTTCCATGCGATGATACGTTACCGTCGTAGCTCACTGTGAGAGGACTGCATGTTTCATGTTCCTCTACGGGTGATGAAAGCCGTGGGTGTCTAACTTTCTGTGTTCCCTCACGTTAGGGGTTTATATTCGATCGGTGCAGTCTGAGACTTATTGCCTGGTCTTTAGGGAGCTTCAGTCAGAGGTGGGCAGTGCTTTATTATGGAGAAGAATACGTCCTAGCGCCTACATGTTTCTAAGAATGTTGCTGGCGTTGTTGCAGAATGACGGGGTTGCCAAATGCCAAGGCCGTCTAGTCTGTGTCGCACCATGTCTGTTTATCCACCAGTATAGCTTTCCTGCACCTAGGTTGGACACGCCTGGGTTCCTTTTCATCTGTGTGTTCTCCCTTTGCCACTGTTGTCGGTCTTGCTCTCCCTCTTTCTTTCCGCCGTTGGGTCAAAGACTAATGGCTATCAATGAGTTCCGTCCCCAAAGAAGAGTGCCGGTGGGCCCCGCCTGCACCCACCGGATAACATGAAGCCCTGGGGATGGGGTGGTTGTGTGGGCTGGAACAGTCTGTGTTGAGGCCTCTGCCACGATTGTGTGGAGCCCCCACTACCCCGTTGTAGCATTTTGCGTTAGCGGGGCCGTCCCTCGAACAGATCACCTGAGTTTCTTATTTACTTTCATTTTCATGTCAAGGGCCGCCCGCCCAGCAGTCTCAACTCTGGCTGCACACTAGATACCTTGTGCCCCCCTCACCTCAAAGTAACCAGCATTTGGCAGAGACCGCCCCCTGCATAAAAACACACGGTACATTTACAGACATCAAGCCAGTGTCTTTTCCACTTTAGAGAAGTGCGCACAGCATGTACAGTGCTGAGTCTTGTATAAGTTTACTAAAAACAATAGAGTTGCCAACCCTCACTTCTGTTCTTTCATATGATAGGTCTGAGAGGGGAAACGTATATGGTGTGGGGGGGGGCTCTGTGTGGGTGTGGGGGGGGGCTCTGTGTGGGTGTGGGGGGGCTCTGTGGGTGTGGGGGGGCTCTGTGTGGGTGTGTGGGGGGGGCTCTGTGTGGGGGGCTCTGTGTGGGTGTGTGGGGAGGGCTCTGTGTGTGTGTGTGGAGGGGCTCTGTGTGGGGGGGCTCTCGGTGTGTGTGTGTGGCATTTGCGAGAGATTAAGCTATTGGCATTGTAAATGACAATGCCATTTATTTATCTGTTTTCAAAATCAACTCATAAATAAAAAGGTTGCCATTTACAATGCCAATAGCTCTAACTTTTGCAAAGGCGAAACCGTTGCATTGTAAATGCTTGTTATAAATTGGTTTCGGATTTCTCTTGAGTCGTGTCAGTTACTTATCACCCTTTTTGGTGATGTGAAATGCATAACACATGTACCTTCAAGTACCTGGTCTGCTCTTTGCCACTCTAACAGTACTGAAAGAAGGTGTACAGAGAGAGCACCTGGGGGCATTCTTTGTGTATTGTGCTAGTATTATATGGTAAGGCACCCCACCATACCACATAGTACTTGCACCTTACAACACAGACATTTAGTTGTTGGTGTGTTCGAGGAAAAATACCAACCTACAGCCTTTCCCCTCACAAGGGTACCCAGCATGATTGTCACATAAATCCTCTCACTTTGAAGTCTGAAACAGAAAAGTAAATGCCAAGCTTCATCAGAAGACAGAACTTGACATTTGCACAGCAAACCTGACCAGATAAGAATAACATTTAAAAGCCCGTTTACAGAAAACAAGCACTTGTGTAAGAATACAAGGAGTGATGGTGAGGCTATGCTCCATATTACGGGCAAAGAAATGCTGGGTAGCCTAAAACAAATAAAGCTAACAAATAGAAAGCAAGCAAATGCGAGTTACAAAGCCAGTGGTGATAAGCAATGGGCGGAATGCGTTCTGAGAGAAGCATTCAGAATGTCCCCAAGATGTCTTTGTAAATCAGACAGCTGCTCTGTGTGGTAGACTACGACCTAAAAATTAATACAGCTTCATATGTTGATGATTTTTAATTTCTGAAACTTTTATATAGAGTAACGAGCAGAAGACCATGTAACGATCTTCTCCCTCCATTAAGGGATACAAACCCCTTACATTTATTGTTTTACTCCTACTTGGGAATCTAACAAGCTCCTTGGTAGATGCGTAATTCAGGCAAGAAGAATGCCATGTATGCAAGGCTAGTTAACTGCATCTGCTCCCATCTTGATTTACCCAAGTAATCAAGTTAGTTTGTTGAACTTTATTTCACTTATGGGGGAGTTGAATTATTTGACTAAATTTGCTGGTGCAAATTCTACCCATGTGTTGAAATCCCACAGAATAGTTTGCCTTGTTTGTTACAATAATGTGTGATGCCTGTTGCAGGACCATTTCTGGTCAGATAGAGAAACGTTGATTTGAAAAGAAAAAAAATGTAATGCCGTGTCCATGTGGAATATAAAAAAACAAGGGCGTTAGGAGGGCGATGGGGTGGGGTATGTAGGAAAACCTTTTCCCAAATTCCATGAATAATAGTAATATATTAATTTGCATTAAATGCAGGTATGGCACAGCACTCATGCAAAAAGTTCTGGAGATGTCTGAAGGTATTGATATTGGGACGGTTCCTTCATATGAGCTTGTTCCAGGAACTACAGCAATAAAAAGAACAAGTGCTGCCATTCCTGGTAAGTATTATTTGCTTTTGAAGCAGCTGTGAATTGTAAAATATTAAAGTAATTTGTGTTCATTTTTATAACTAAGCCATTTTTTCTATTTCTTTTCAACATGAACTTTTTTTTTTTACAAACTCGTTATTTTCCTATTTCAAAAGAATGTTTATCGTAGTTTTAAGTTCACAAACGTTGTTTCACAGCCTTTTATGCATAATTATCATGCTACTGAATGAGCTTAACCCGTTAAACGCGGCGGTAATTCCGCCGCGGTGTGGGCGTTTCCGTGCGCGGGTGGGCAGCACTACGAAGGTAGTGCTTGCGACGGCCGATGGCACCAGGGAAGTGGTTAATATCTGTGGCTCATAAGAAAGTTGATATTGTGTATTGGACAAGATGGTGCATCAGCCGCCCATTTCAAGTTAACCAACTTGATTTACCCTCATCTTAATCAGGAAGGCTGCTACTAATGTTGGTTTGGAGAATATACACCTGAACAAGCCTGAAATATTCTTCAAGAACCATGATCATGTTTTTTTCTTTAACTATTAACTAGCTATGAAAAAAATTCATAAATGTCTTATTTGTATAGGTTTATGCAGACAACTAGACATGTATGAAGTACTTCAAATCATAAGGTCAAGTAACTCATCTTATGTGGATGATCTATATATAACCTATAACACGAATAAAACCTCTGAGACATCGCTCCACTAATTCTAAAAATCAACACCTCACTGGAAGGCAAGTTGCCCTCTCTGTTAAATCTGGACAGGTTTTTCCATTGCGTTAACAACTCTGACCTAGACTCTTAATGTACAGGAAAAGACCATTTTCCAAGCTCCCCATTTCGAAAGTGACTGCTACACAAGTTGTGCTTCACATTTCCAGTAATGACCGTACACACATTTCAGTCCAGATTTTTCTGCAAGTGCAACACTGAAACAACAACACTGAAAATGTAATATGTATTGTAGAGATTCTGGATGAAGGAGAATCCTAACTTGTTGTGTTGGGCCTAACGGGCTTGTTTGGCTTTGTACCACTTACCCAAACTCCTGATGCAAACTCTCTTCCATTTTAATGTATGTGACCATGTGTTGGAAGCCCTGTTGACTACTACTTCTTTTGAATATTCATGCATTCTGGTGGCCAGCTTAGATGTTGAAAAAATTCGGCCAGAGATGCAATTTCAACTAATGTAAGTTATAGTGTCATGTTCTGCCTTCGTCTTTAAATAGGTGGCATAACCTGTACTACAGTCTCTGTGTTTGCTTTGTCTGCCGGGTATCTATTCCACACAATACACAGTACAGGCAAATTCAAGAGAGCTGGTTTACTTGCTGCAGGTAGATTTAAACATGGGAGGTCTCTCCTGTATGTAATATATATATATATATATATATATATATATATATATATATATATATATATATATATATATATATATATATATAGTACACTTTTTTACATAAATGAGGCCGCTCCCACTAAAATGACCTAGATGATGCTATGGGGTGTTATTTCTATGTGAGTGTAGGCATCTCACAAAAAATGTAGGACTGGCCTCACACACCACCTGGTGTCATGCTTCATCATCGGCCGTCCTTGCCCTCTAAAAACTTGTTTTGATAGAGGGCGGGCATACACCTGATGACAGGGATGCACTTCTAAGCTAAGTGGGAGCCCAAAGTGAGTGAGTGAAATTAAAAACCATTACAGTTGCCTTACTGAATTTTAATGGCCTAGGTAACTGTATGGTATCTAAAAACAAGTTAACGGCGGTATGGGGAAAGTTATTAACCCCTCGCCGTGTAGAATTGGGTCGACATGTGCCTAGTGTCAGCAGTGGTACATGGCATTCATCAGGACCTATCTTTATAAAGGGCTCCACTCTTACCAACAATGTGGTTAGAAAACCAAAGGTGGGGTGACCTTTGTCACTCTCCACTACCTGGGGGTCCTTTGTATCCTGTGAAGGAAAAAGAAGAAACGCACAAAACAATCATCAGGATATTTAGGTCATTCATGTAAAAGCAGGAACCACTCAACACATTTTAAGCGTGCGTGGTTAGGTGTGTAACACGTGTCTGTCATACGTGATTACACAAGTGATTAAAACAAGGGGGAGAGAGAACTCCCACGTCTTACCCACAGCCTTCCCCCTATGTACTTCATGGGAGGGGGAATAAAGGGAAAGCCCCTGTAGTCAAACCCTGAGTCTTTAAGGTTGGTAAAACACGGAAGGTGTTCCCTTCTAAACATGCATCCATCATCCATTCTCACACAGTAGCCTTACTTCATCAAGGTGCGCTTTCCACGGCATCACCTAGCAGTATTCAGCTCTTCTCCCCGGTGAAGAATGAACATGGTGGTGCAAGCAGTATAAGTAGTGTGTTAAATTGGTGGGACTAGCGGGAGGGGCGATCAGTAATTGCTAATTGAAACAACCTGTATGATTTCTGTAGTCGCTGCGAGCGCCAGTTATAAGTTAGTCAAAAATAGCCTGACCTGCGCCCAAGCTGTCGCTCCGATGTGCGTAGATATCCGCTGTCACAAGCGGCGTTTGTGTAGATCGCCCAGTGTGCACCTGATTCTAGGCAAGCCCAACTGGTCATGAGTGCGTCTGACCAGGAAGTGGGCGCCTGTTTAGAATGTGTGCATATCCGGTGTCCGAACCAGAAGTCTGGCACAAATCTTATCTGTAGTTTTGCAAAGTGCTTGGGGTGTGCGCATATTCTCCGCGGCGGTTCTTAGTATATACCTGGTATTAATGGGACACATCAAGTTTATGTATGCCCTGTGATACGGAGTCAGCGTGTGTGCATACCAGGCAAAAATAAAAGTATTTGAGCCCATTGCGGGTCTAATGTTCAAATATTATGGAAGGCGTCCCATTTATTTGTGGCGCTTTAATAATGTGATGGTCACACAAAATACCCTCCACAGAAAGTGAATTTGCGGGATGAGTAAAGCGGGGGTTCCATTAACACGCCCACAAAATAAAGCACTACGGTCAACAAATTTGTCTCGTGAGTGATCCCAGGGCACAACCCGGTGATGGAAATGAGGCAGTCATCATAGAATAGCTATTCTTCCCTTGATTTAAGTCGTATTCTGGTGCATGTTACTCCTTTAGTTATTTACAGGAGCAGCTCAGTAGCCACAATTCTGCGAAAAATTGGAGACTAAAACAAGGTGGTGGTTCTTACCGCCCCATTTGTAGCCAGGGGATTTCATCATTAAGTCCAATATCCCATGAGCGTAGACTGAAAACCCAACGTTGCTCTCTTACAAACAGAGCTTTCGCTATGTCAGTTTTGCGTTTATTCATGACCTCCAGGACCACCCCTCTTAGGTTAGGGTCTTTGTGGTTTACTTCCAGGCAGTGTTTGGTTAATTTGGTGTTGGATTTCCTACACCTGATAGTGCTGCAATGTTCGTTTATACAAGTCTTTATTTTTCTTGTGGTCATGCCCACTTATCTGAGGTCACATGGGCATGTCAGCAGGTATACCACACCCTCAGTATTGCAATTGCTGAAGTATTTTAACTGCCTTGGGTTGCTTGTACCTATATCCACTTTCTTGGTTGTTTGTCTTTGGGCAGGCTACGCAGCTCCCGCATGGGAAATGTCCATAAGGTCTCGACTGGTTCCAGAGTGTGGTTTGGTCTGTTGTTTGTTTTTGTTGTAATTGTGCCTGGACGAAATCATCGTATAGGCTCCTGCTCCGTTTGAACGTGAACAGGGGTGGAGTCCATTGTTTGTCTGCACTGTTCAGAATGGGCCATTTCTTTCCGATGATGTTTTGGACTAGATTTGATACCGAAGTATAAGTAGTGAAACAGACTACCCTATCGTTTTTTCTTTGTTGGTGGTCTCCAGGAGTCCCTCCCGATGGTTGTTCCTGGCCCTCTTCTTTCATTTTTTTCACCATTTTTGCAGGATAATTGCGATCCAACAGTTTCTTCTCCATTTGGTCAGCTTGCTTTTTGTGTTTCTATGTTAGAGCAGGTCCTACGTATTTGAAGGAACTGGCCCACCGGTAGATTTTGTCGAAGGGCCCTCAGGTAGTAGCTCTCGTATAGCAATAATCTGTTTTTGTCAGTTGGTTTATTGTGTGCTTTTGTACATATCCCTTCTGTGGTCATCGAGATATCCAGGTCCAGAAAGATGGCACGTTCTTTATCAATAGAGTGTGTAAACTTCAAGTGTTCATCCTTGGTGTTAATCCATTGTGTGAACATTGTTGCTTCTTCCACCTTTCCAGGCCATATGATGAGCACGTTGTCTATGTAGCACTTCCAGGTCTTCAGTTGTGCTGCATAGTGGTTACTCTGGTTGAAGATGAAATCCTCTTCAAACTGATGTACATACAGGCACGCCATGCTCTGCGCAAATGTGCTGCCCATGGACGTGCTTTTGATGTGGTGGTATATCGTATCTTCGAATAAAAAAAAAAAATTTCTCTGTGAGGGCCACTTCTGCACATTCGAGGATGAAGTGTACCGGGGTTGTGAATACCCACTCCATGTTTAGTAAGATCCGTTCCACCACAGCTAGAGTGTGCCTCTGCGGGATACTCGTATAGAGCGCCTCTATATCCATAGTTATGAATATATCTCCGGTGCTGTTTATCTCCAGGTCCCGTAGATGGCAGAGGACATCCTTCGTGTCTCGTAGGTATGATGGAGATTTCTGAACACTTGGTTTGAGGAACCAATCACAGAACTGTGACAAGGGTTCCAAGAGTGAAGCTATTCCAGACACGATCGGTCTTCCTGGTGGCGGCATTTTATACTTGTGGATTTTCGGGAGAGTATAGAACCTTGGTGTACAGGGGTTATCATTGGTCAGAAGTTCAGCTATATGTCTTGATCCAGTCGTTGGTGACCGCCTCATCCACCATGCTCTTGATTCTATTCATGAGTCCGCTGGTCGGGTCGATGTGATACACTTCATAGCTGTTGGTGTCACTTAACAGCCTGTTGCACTCTTCCGGTACATTCTCAGGTTCATAAGCACGATGGCGCCCCCCTTGTCGGCTGGTTTGATTTGTCACTGTGTATATACTTTGCCAAGATACTTTTGGATAGCAATGACTGCTTTTTCAGCCTCCACAAAGAGTGTTGGGGAAGAATCAGTGGGAACCGATTAATTTTGTGTAGGAAGGGAAGAGTGCTAGACAGGCAATAAGAATCATGTAACGACCTCCAAGCGAAGGGGGGAGGGTATCTGGGGTGCTTTGTATTCTAAATTATTACCATGCAGTACAGTTGCGACTTGCGCTAGAGTGAAAAGGATGAAGGCAAGAAGCGTTGGTATTTTATGGACCAGGCTGTAGTAGGAAACCATATATGGGAATCCACCTTGCTTGGCCAGAAAACATTTTGCTTGTGGTATATATTCTTCACTGGTCACTAGAGGCACGTTGGCTTCATGATATGCTGTGATGGTTAGGAAGGGACTGTGTTACTGTTACTCTCTCCTCACTGTGATCATGGGTAACCTAGATTTTACCCCAGGTGTGTACCAGCAGCAGTATTTAGCTTGGCAAAGGATGCGTTTTAAGAATGTGAGGAACTATTATTTGAACGTCAGAAATACATTCAATAATATTAACATTGACTTAGTGCAGCCACTCAGTCTTTGGCACAGCCGCTTTGGCACAACTATCTCCAGATTAGACAATGGGTCTCCCATACAGGTGTAAACGATGTGGTGTGGACACTGATGACTCCTTCAGGAAATGGCTCCTTACAAAGACAGAAACGCACAAGCTGTACAAAATGTAAAGGTTCACATGGCAAATCTTTTTCCCAATAAAACAGCAGGTCGGAAGCGATGGAAAACCGATCAAGGGCGAAATTGGACACGTAAGAAATCGAAGGAAGTTTTCACTGCATTGGGAATGAGCGCCAACCGCTTTGCTTATAAAGAGACCTTAACTAAACTAGCCCTATATTGATATTCTATTCTGAGTAGGATACACTCCAGGAATAAGCCCAGGAGAAAGGAGTGCTGGATGATGTGTGCAGGGACGGGCTCCTTGTTGTATTTGTTACGGCACTGTCCAGAACTGAGGAGATATTAGTCGCAAATCTTAAATGAAATAGATTTGATGTTTAATATTATGCTTAGTAGACTTCCTGCCTACGTTATTCTGAAGTTAGCAGATAGACCAGTGTAGAGTAGCAACAGGTGCTATAAACTCTGGGAACTAGTCTGGAGGAGCATAATAATCTGGTTTATTTAGATGGTATATAGGTAGTTCTTTCTGCTTCGGACACATGTCTAGGATATGCTTTGAACTTTATTGAATATTTTGGAAATTCTTGGAATCTGTACAAAGTGTAAGGTGAATATGCAGAAACCCGAAATGTTACCCATCACTTACAAATGTCTTGTATGGTTTTTCATGATCTTATGATGAGGTTACTTATTTAGGAACTAAGATTCTACATGAAACTCAGAAAACCTCAGGTTATCACCTGGCAGATCAAGACCAACTGTTTCAAGGAAGAGCAGTCAGTACTGATTTGCAAACAGCAGTCCTCTGTGTAGCATGCCACAGTGTTGGGGGGGGGGGGGGGGGAGTAAAGGATTAAAATTATACTGTGTGCAAGTAGTTGTGCAAGTAGTTAAACTATTTACGAGCATTCCTCCCATCACCTGGTGCATGTTTTATATCACAAAAAGACTATTACATCTCTTCAAACCAAATTTCTTAACTATTAGTAAATAGTTATTCCCAAAAGTGTTGTGCCTGCTTAGCCTCATTAGAAATCAGAAAAGTGACTACATTGAACTTCAAAGTTCGCCCTCTGGATTAGTTCTGTTTGTGTCCTGACGACTTTAAATTCAGTGGTCACAATCTGTTTTAGCACCTTTCTTTCTGCTGTTTTAAATGAAAGATCACTATAATCCTCAGATCTGTTGACTGATCTTTCTTTTCTTTCTCTATCCAAAACTTGATTTTTAATCTAAGTAAATTATGCTGCATTGAGAGCAACTGTCTTTCTTAGATTTCTGGAAAGTGATTCTGTGTGCCCTATTCATTGTCAAATCTAGGGAAATTTCAGAGCCTCTTTCAAACCTGCAAGCCATCATTAATTTGTTTTTAGAATGCATTCCATTAGGGTATCTCCTCATTTTCATTCAGGAGTAGCTTCAAAGCATAAATGTTCCAGATCTTCCGTTTTATGTGATCATGTTCACTTATTTCCTGGAATGGCAGCCAGCCTGTTCTGCTGCCATCTTTCCTTCAACTGCTGATATCCTACCAGTGACACTCTACTACTCTATTTATTTTTTTAAATCTAAACCTACCAGCTTAATTGTGACTTATTGCAACTCTTCCTTCGAAGCTACCTGCATTGCATTCATATTCAAACCTTGTTAAAGATCTCAAAGCAGGGATGTTGTGGTTTTTACTGAAGCTTTCTTATTATTAGACGTTCTTGACAGCTGCCTTTGGTTTGATGGACCTACTATGATGCTGTCTTCACCAGAATCTTAGTGGGATATCGGCGATGTCAGACTTCCTCCAGGGTCACCTATTAATTCAGAGTTTGATTCCTCAGACTTACTCTCCCAGAATTTCTAATCTTCTGATCAACTAATAGGACCCTCATCCAATCCCCTTATCTCTATCATGTGACTTAGAGGTGAAGCAAATAGTCATGTTTGTTTCTATGTGGGCTTGGCCTAATGATCTGCTGGATGTCATTTAGAATAGTTTGCCTTTTGAATTTACTCTAACACCTATTCTTTTAACTTAATCTCTCTACAAGGGTGCTTCACTGAGATGGATACAGCAGGTATAGATGCAAAGGTGTGCTTCATTGAGATGGATACAGGAAGTATAGATGCAAAGGTGTGCTTCACTGAGATGGATACAGGAGGTATAGATGCAAAGGTGAAAGCTGAAGAAATGTTTCTTTGTGGAGCACGGACCAAGCACAGATTGATTCCTCTTGATTAGTCTGTCCTCTGCTCGTGCTGGGAATGAGGTGCCATTTCTTCTGCCTCTCCCATCCCCCTTTTTCATGGGGCTTATTCCCAACCACCCCTTCTCTGTTTTCTCATTCACTTTGCAGAAATCGGCTACCTTTCTTAAAATGCCCCTGTAAACTCACCCGTTTTACCTGTTCCCATACAGGCTGCTATTCTTTGATTTACTTCTGACCACTTAAATATTAGAAAGGTGTATGTTGTCTGTTGTTCCTGGTGACAAAATACAAACTAGGAACTTTCAATGGATGAAAGTCCTTTTTAGAAATAGACCGGATTCTCCTTTGGAAGGATTGGGGGATAAGTTGGACAATTTGGGATCAAGAACTCAACCAACTTGTGCAAGCTCGATATTATCCGGAAAACCAGTATGGCGTTTCATTAATCAGGAGACACTGCTGCTTCCTTAACATCTGCAGTGTACAATTCGTAGGTCAGGCATGTTGCATCTCATTGCTATATATTCTACTAACATCCTATGTCTTTAATGACTTGCACAGTTTAACGTCTTGAAAAAATGCATGTTCTTTCCATTTTAATTTCTAATGCTAAGGACATATTTTGAGCTATTTTCATCTAAACACCAGGTCAAAGTAAAAAAAATGCATTGCATTGAACAAACAAAGGTTTCATGGATCTGTTCTTTGGAGCATCGCAACAAGCTTAATATATTAATCTGAGAAGCTCTGGTTGCAATGTGACAGCGTTAGTACAATTTGCAGAGAGAGAGGGCAACAGATTTATGTGCACACTGTGCCATTCTACTCCACTGCACGCCAAACAATTTTACTCCATGCCATACTATTTTACTCCACGCCATACAGTTCCACTCTACACCACACAGTTCCACTCCACTTCACAGTGAGCCACTCAGTTCCATTGCACTAGAAGCATTCCATACAACTCCAATCCACACAATTACACTCCACAGCAATCAATGCCATACAGTTGTTCGCCACTCTCTCACAGTGCCACTCCACGCCACAGAATAACACAATGCCCCTCCACGCCAGTGATTGCCAATTTACACAATGGCTCTCCACAAAATGCCACACAATTGCACTCCACGCAAATTCATACAATTCCACTACATGCAGTGCCACACAATTCCATTTTACACAGAGCCACACAATTCTACTCAACGACACGCTGTTGTACTTCACAGCACACTGTGCCATACAGTTCTACGCAACTCCACACAGTACTACTTCACTACACAATGCCACTCCATAGAGTCACACAATGTCACCACAGTTCTGCTTCCGCCTCACAATTCCACTCCACATCCCTAAATGTCACTCCAACCTCTGCACATAGTGCAACACAAGCCAATCCATCCCACATAGTACCAAACAATTCCACCCTGTACAATTCAACCCCACACAGTCCCACAAATTGCCACTCCAGGGAGCACAATTCCACTCCACGTAATTCCAATCTACTTCACACAGTGCCACTCCACTCTGCGAAATGCAATTCCACACAATGCCACTCCACCCAACATAGTGCCACACAGTGCCATCCCACACCATACAGTATCAAACCATTCCACACCACACAATTTTACCCCACTCAGCCCACACATAGCCACACCGTGCCAAGCAATTGCACGGCACTCAATGCCAAACAATTCCACGCACACAATGCCAGTCCATTCCACACAATGCCATTAATTTCCCCAATTTCATTGTGGAATTCCCACCACAAAATGCTAGTGCAGTCCACACAATTCCCCCCCCCCCACCGCCCCCATGCAGTGCCACTCTGCACAGTGCCACTCTGTTCCGCACAGTGGCACCCCACACAATTTCACTCCACTTCCCACAGTGCCACACGACTGCACTCCGTGCCACGCGACGGCACTCCGTGCCACAACACTCCACACAATTGCCACTCCATACAATGCCAATTCAGTCTACACCACACAGTGCCACTCCACTCAAATGTGGACGGCGTTAAAGCATTTGCGGCATGCCACTCCATTCCACACAGAGCCACCCACGACACACATTGCACACCTCCAACTCAAATCAATAGGCCTCATTTAGGTGAGACCTATTGCCAGTAATTGTTAAAGTTTGTATATTTCATTTAGCTCTGCACAGGTTTTGGCTGTGATTAGCCTTTGGTAATTAATGTCATCTCACTTATTCTTTTGACTGCCGTACACCTTTGCTTTGTGTCCCTTTTCTCTACAACCTCTTTTTTTTTTTTTTTTTTAGGGCTCCTGCCTGCGTTGCAGTGCACAGCATTGCTTGCTCAGCGCAAGAGCCCTTTTGTATGGGGTTTTTGAAAGCTGCTCACACACTCGTGCGTGTGAGCAGCTTTCCACGGCTGCCATTGGCTTTTGCGTGCTGAAGCCAGCACGCAAGTGGGCAAAGGCGGGCGCATGTCCCACCTTTGCTCCACCCATTCCCGACTGTGGCTAGCACGCGCCGCAGCGCACGTTCGCCTCGCTGCCGCGCTCCCTCCCCCGCTCTTCTGTGGTGCGCGCGCACCACTAGTTTTCTGTTGCCTGAAACCTGGATGCTGTGCCTGGCTTCGAAGGGGGAGGGGTTAATGGTTATCCCTTAGCCTTCCTCGCCTGGGTGCCTTATAATGGAATAAGGAGTTCCCAAGAGCCGGAAGTAATCCGACACCAGGGACTAATGGTGGGAACAAGGCGCCAGCCGCAAGGATGTCATTGCTCTAGGCCACCGTCCCACGCAGTGTGCGTGCGTGCGTGGCTCAGCCGTGGTTACACTATCCCCCTAATATTATCAGAGGAACTCTGGGTGTGCAAGTATTTTATTTATTGTCAAATCCGGCGGAAGGGAATAGTTGCCCTTCAGGCACACAGCAATGGAGGCGGAGGAGAAAGTTCTTGCACACCACGCCCTGAGAACCGAAGCATTTTTAGGCCTTCAGAAGAAATTTGGTTGTCGATTTGGTACTGATGGAAAAAGTACCGGACTGGGAAAACGAGCCGCGAAAGTTGCACGCAGCATTGCAAGCTCACACAATGTCCACTAGAGTCCGCTTCTCAAACTACGCACCAGTGGCAGCATTTTATACTTTCCAGCTATTATCCAAGGTGTCGTGGGCCCCAGTGCTTGAAGGAATTGCACCCTTTGCTGCTCTTTGTATTCTAGAATACAACAATCAGGGTTTCGTGGGCTCCTCAGGTCTTTAGGCCTGGTGCCACTGAACCTACTCCACCAATGTAAGCTAAGCCCTTGCTTCCAACTGTGCAGGTTCCTGGCACTATTACCACCTTTGACTTTGAACTTGGATCGCGCTAAACAGATGCTGCATACAAACAAACCAATACCCACTTCTCACACATAGCCCCTCTGTGGAGTTCTCACCTTGGGGCTCAGGGCTAGCTCTTCACACCTCGCGTGAATAGTTCTCTCCATGCTTTCTAGTGTCAGATTCTCGCCCTCGCTTTTCCCTGTGCTAGCTTTTCACATTGTGCACTAGTGAACATTTCCCCCGCTACCAATCACTGCATGTTGCTCTTGTTGCGTAACAGCTTCCTATAGCACTCACTAGTGCAAAAGGCTCACACTGATTTATCTGGGGCTGCTTCTCACACTGCCTAACACTTCACGTTTCGCAGCCAGCGTCTTGCGCTGTCAACCAGCCTTTCACCACTGCCCGATAGTACATGCATGTCACACTGCTCACCAGGGTGTGCTTCTCATGGTTCTCAACAGTGTATGCCTCTTGGAACTCAGCCCTGCCAGGGACATCACTCAAATTGTCAGGAGATTCTTCCTCCATATCGTTTCATATATTCCTTTTTATTTGAACATCCTTTCATTCTCCTTGATATCCGTTTAATCGGTTTCATCACTTAAATTTTGCTTTTCTTGACTTTTTCTTTTCAAAGTCAATCAATATATCCAGTGATCTTTTGCGCTCTATGCATTTTGGAAAAATAAACTTGATATCTCTGCAAAAAATCAATGAAATTCAAACATTATCATAATGGACTCCAACTAACTTTCAACAAAAGCAAAGTATGTGCTTTGGTATTCAGGATGCATAACCCACTATTCTGACACTAGGCCTCATTTCCTTTGACGCATTGGCACACTACGAAATGCCGATACTTTCCCAAACCTTCCTGAAACTAGGAAAGAAATTACAATGGAATTTCGCGAGGCGGAACAGTTCTGTGAAACATGTAGTATTTCCTTTCTGCTGCAAGCACTGTCCTCGCAGGCAGATTAAGCAAATTTTGGTGGAATGCTTTGCTTAAGCTTAGTTGCAGGCCACGTGGGCAAAGTATAGTCTTTTCTCAGTTTGTGGAAGTCTAAATCTTTCCAGGATAGACCTGCAGGCGCAATGCCCTGTGCAAGACAGGAGCTGTGACCTTGGAAGTAGGGCTTTAAGTGGGATGAGAAAACGGGGGTGGGCTCTGAAAGGGGTGTGGCCAATGTAATTAAGGGCGTGGCTTAAACACAAAAGTTAAAAATCTGTGCTTTGCGCAGTGCGCCGCCCGACTAGTTTTTCAAGCATTTGTATGAACATTATAAGTACCAGTAAGTAGCGATTGAACAATGTTGCATTTACAGGTGCTATAAATATTCTTGAAATTCTCTAGATAGCAACGACCACCTCTGGACCAGTGGTTCACTCGCACTTAATCTCGAAGGCTGAGTTTCAGAATTATTTCAGTTATTAAAGGTATTATCTATCAGGCAGGGTGACTACTCTCGCAAATGCAGTGAATATTAGATGGCTTGCTGCTCTTGTGGCCTGACAGGAAAAGTATTACATTTTGTTTTATTCCATGTTTTACAGCTCTTGAGAAAAATAACAGCAAGTTTCATGGACAGCCCAAATGCCTTTTATTTATAAGTTTTAAAAAGAACACATAAATTACTTTGTTGTTTACAATGACAGTAGCTCAAACTGGTAAATGCGAGACCTATTGCATTGCAAATGCTTGTTTTCCTTCGCTATTGATAGACTATGCATACATATTAGATTTGTAATTGTGTGGCTGAAAACCTTCTCTTTCCTTGCTTTAGTTGTTAATTTCTTGTGTTCTTTTGAGAAGTGCTTCATGGTTTATTATAAAGCTTACGATTGATTATTATATTTAGCTCAGTTCGTCTTGTATTGATTATTAAGGTATAAATACGTTTGTCTTGTGAGTGCTTGACTAAATGCAGTCGCATCTCCCATGTTGCCCTAATAACATTTCTTGTACTAACCTGCACGATGCATTTTGTTCCTCGAGTTTTCAATTCTGCGTGGAACTCTTTTGGATGCCTTTCTTTTGTTTTACTTTGATGCCAATATCATGCCCCCCCCCCCAATTTTTTTCAAAAGTAGAATCTCTAAGCAGATTTTCTGGTCTGCTGGTTGCACTGTTTTTCCACATGTTTATCAGTGCACATTCTCCAATTTGATGGAACATTCTCTGCCAGACAAGTATGTTGAACAGTTTAAAAAGCGTTTGCTTTTCTCCGAAGGATGTGGGTGGTGCAGCCGTGCTTCAAAGCTGCCATTCCTTCAGCCGTTCTGGTATTTAATTCAAAGGGAGTTTTGAATTCTCCTTCAAGTGATCGTCTTAGTGTTATTTTTTATCGCTGAGGTGCGGTTTCTTAGCATGGTAAACTAAGAGTGCCTTCTTTTTCTGTGTTTTCTACCACGGTCTGTTTCATAGTAAATACACTAATCTTGCTCTCGTTTAGCACTATGCCTGCAACCGAAGGGTTTCAGACACTCAAAGTATTACCGATGGGCTCCAAGTCACATTCAGCAGACCCATAGGTAAAGGACCTGTAATCTTGTGCCTGTCCATCAGTTAAGTGCACCAGACACACTTTTCTCAGTTACATGCAGCGAAATGGAGGGAGGTATGCCTTCCAGCCATTCTTCTCCAGATGTTTGTCCCAGCACTGCGCTGTCCTAGAATATTTTGCCAAAGACACACAATTGATGGACGGAATGCAGAACAAATCAAAACTTTCACCCCCAGTCAAGAGATAGCGGTTAAATACATCATACTTTTGCTCACCATGCCACCCCAGTTTAGACCTGTCCATATGCAAATCAGTCTTGACCCTGTGCCTCATGGGCTCAGTCCAGCCCAAACTGGCAGTTCGGGTTGGACTGTTGCCGTTGGGCGCAGGGTTCAGGCTGATTAGCATATGGCTGGGTTCAAACTGGTATGGCGTGGAGAGCTAAAAAAAAAAAGATGTATTTAGGTCCAGATCTCTGTGAATGTATGACATTGTTCTGCATTCTGTCAATCAATTGTTGTTTTTAGAATATTTTGCCTGCATGTTTTGCTCCATGCTCTAGTGATTTTGATAGTATGCAAGCGTACTGAACGTGACGTAGATTGAGCACAGATGTATGACAGCTGAGCCTAGCTCCTCTCAAATGAGGTTTTCCTAAATTGCCCTCTTAACTACAGAGGGGGTTCCTGCTGCCACCTCTTAAAAGGATGCAACCAGTATTTGCTGTTATTATAGTTAAAGCGTACAGGTTTTTTTTTCCCCACTGGTCCTTCTTTATAAATATTATTAGACTCCTATAAATGGTTCTGGTGCGTGTCCTATATTGTGCTCTACGTGGAAGCTGTAAGAGGAAACATAGGTGTCAATTTGAGACAACCTGGGCTTTACTGTACAAGGCAGAGACTCTATTGCAGGCTGCCCTGTAGCCATGAGACCGGTGCTGGCTTCAACCGTTCAGTGCTCACACGGACTGGTTTAAGCTGTGCCAAGAGCGTTTTCATTTGAGTGAAGATTTTGAACATTGGTTGACTCAGGCTTCCTGTTTCTGTCCTCAAATTTGGATAAACGTGGGTCCACTTGAGCCAGTTTTTCATCTAAGTTTTAGTCCACCACTCTTCATTACACCATTGGGATAGGTGTTTGCTAGGAACAGAAATATTTCTTGCAGCTGAGCTTAATGGTTGTTACAAGTGTCCAACAGGGTAAGATTATTGTTGTTTTTTTGCAATACATTTATATTAAATGAATCTAAATGATAAAGGTTAAAGTTCCTAATGTCATATCAACTCCTTGCTTACTGGCTACTTCTTCTTGGGCTTTGTTGTACAACATTGGTGCAATTATGGGACAAAGTAAAAGTACAGATGTGTGTTGATCCCATATTCAAGGAAATCCCTGGCAATAGATCTGACCTTTCTGGAGGAATTATTCGAGCTGTATCACTTTCTGGATACTTTAATAACCTTTGGCACAGGATCACTCTTGATAATGAAAACACCCTTATGAGAAATAATGACTCTCTTAAAAGGCACTATAGAATGGCCTGGACTGCCTGAGAAGTTTAAGAATCTCACAAAACGTCCTGCGCCAAAACTGCATTTCTTGTCAGTGGCCTCATGTCGGCAGCAATCTATCTTCAATGTGTTCCCATACAAGGATGTTACCTTTTTCCACACTTTGATTCTGACTGACCCTCAGGCCTTTTTTGTAAACAATTGATAACAACCATGGCACTTAAGACATGAAAATTCTCCTCTATAATTGTAAACTTTTGTTATAGGTGGAAAATGTCCTAATCCTGCTGAAAGATCCCATTTCTCAATTACACCCTGCATAAAAAAAATGACAGTTAAACCTCGGTTCCAAGCTAAAATGTAAAAAAGGAACATATACAGGTTGACCCCTCACTAATCTGTCTGAAATACTCTTCCAGATTGTCCAGTTCAAACTGAACCCATTCGCACACACAATTTGTGAATTCACTAGGTTTATTGCACTACACCAACCTGAAGTAAATAAAAAGAAGGAACAAAACTTCTTCTTGGAACCCTCTCAAACTGTTGTGATGGGCTGACTCAACTTCATCAAGGTTGTGATCACTTCGCTAGTACTGTACACCCTCTCCCAAGTTCTCAACTTTCCCACCCCATCGTTCTTTAAGGCAGTCATTTGTATCAAAGTACAATTCTGTGGGAATTTAAAAAATCTTCCAAATCCCCAACGAAAAATGGGACGTCCAGACTGTAGCATCCGCTAAAGTGCAAAAAAGACTTTATTAAGCATATCATTAGTAGATTGTGCCGGAAGACCACACGGTCAAACTTGAAGCATCACTCACTAATCCTCTTCCATTAACTGTGTTTTCATCCACTCACGACAGGCAATACAACATTAAAACAACTTTATGCCCCCTACGCCCCCTCCCACAAAATGGCAACAAATAATGCTAATTCATTGACCAAACTAAATCCGAGTGGCTAAACCAGCCTATGTTTCACCAGATCACTGCTCAACACCCGTTCTGGAACTATGTGGCAAAAAGAATTGCCAGTTTCACCATCAAACAGCTCTTCAAGTGGATACACTTTTTATCCATATTTCATGGATTTTAAGTATAGTTAGGCATAGGACAAAGGAGAAAGACCTGTTCTAGCCCTTTCAGACCCTCTTGCCACTACATGTTTCAAATAATGAAGGAAGCTTTGAGAAAAGGGCATTGCACAAAACATTGGTATAACGAAGGAAGACGATTTAAGTAAAGCCCTGGTGTGAACTTGAGGAGGCTGCAGGTCTGCTTATGAGGTCAGATTAGAAAATTGTGGCTTGCGCTGACCATAACAGTTGTAATTGCTTGGTTACTAGTAGTTTAGCTGAAGGATGTGATTTGTAACCGTTTAATTGGCATTTAGGGCACTCTGCCCCTGGTTTGCAGGACACTCGTCTGGAATAAGGTTTGAGTGGTAGCATTTTAGGTTCCTGAATGCAGAGGATACACTGCAGTATCAGGCTGGACACAAATTATTTTTATTCATATTACACCTGTGTTGACTGGTCTATGTTTTACCTAAATCTTTGGGTATCTTTACTAGCAAATCATTGTATTATTGTTCCTGTAATAGGCATATTTTTACTCTTGATCTAAAATGGTTATGGTGCAGTTTTTAAGGCTGTACACCCCTGTTGACAGATCCATGTTTTACCTAAATCTTTTGGTACCTTTACTAGAAAATAATTTTACTATTGTTCCTGTAATAGGCACATTTTCTGCTTCTTGGTCTAAGGTGGTTCCAGTTAAATTGTGAAGCCTCTTGTTAACCTGCTTCCTCTCTTGATTATTTTGTAAACGATGTTTGAAATGTTATTGCTAATGTGGCTGTCAGACATTTCTGTACATAGATGCAAGAAAATATATTGTATCTCCTGTGCTCAGAAAGGTCCTGTTAATAGCTTGGCTCCCTTGCTTTTATGCACACTGCTTTCCTGTGTCAATTCGTTCTGAAATTGGTCTTGAACTAGCCGCTTTTATTAAGATTTTGATAGCAGTCCATAATAGTAGCATGATTTGTGTCGGACTTATGCTCAGTTTTGAATACACTGGATTTTTGCATCCATCAGGCGAATACGAAAGGTATATGTCATTTTTTTTGTTCGATTATTGCATTCATTCCCCGACCTCTGATTACACATCTTAAGTCCCATCCCCAAAAGTTGGTGCTAGGAACATCCCTTTGCTTCTTTACATTGATGATCCATTCCTTTTGTAACCTAGATCACCAAGGATGCTACCTTGATGCAGAGAATTAACTAAAATGTTGTGCTCCTGAATGTTTTTAATATGCAGCTGCCAAAGTGAATTAGGTTAATAACACACATCTTCATCTCGTGGCTTTTCACACAGTTACACTTTCCATTCTGAGACTTGTGTGTTTTGGGCTACGTCTTTCTATATGTTTTGCTTTTGGCTAAAAATTTGAGCTTTAGAGTAGGGCAAGGCCATCTGGCAGGTATGTGATAAGGATCATATACCAGGGTGAGTAAGAAAGGTGATGGGTGGAATGCTTGAATTAATATTAGTCACTAGTAATTTGTTTACATTTTATATCTCTGAACAGCTACATACGTAGGACATGTTAGTACTGATAGATTCTATCTCAAGGAGTTAACAACTCACATTTGTTTTAATGCAATTGCAGCATTTTAAGGTAGTCCTTAAAAATAATAATGCTGGACAATTGGCAAATGTAAGAAGGAAGAGTTTTCCAATGCTTGGCAAGATAAGGCTAGACCGCCTTATTTACAGAGATGAATCTGAGGGACAATTGCCAGATGGAGATTATCGGAAAGAAGAGCCCATATGAGTTGGTAAGGGTTTGGCCTTTTGTTGAGGTAAGCTGGGCTGGTCTCCTAAAAGGCCTTGAGCTCGAAGTACAGAATTTTGAGAAGAGATTACTTTCTTACAGGAAGCCAATGCGGGTCCCTAAGTTAGTGTGAAATATGAGAACTGGTGGGAAGATTCCAGATAAGTCTACCAGTTAGAATTTGAGTAAACTGCAGCTGCTGTATTAAGGTATGTCGAAGTAAAGGGCATTACTGTAGTCTAAACAGGAAGTAATCTGTCTATGGATGACTGATTTCTGCCTTAATAGAGGCAGCTAGGTAAAGGTTTTCCGTGATTTTCAACAGCTCTGTGTCTTATCCATGGATAGGTTATCATACAGGACGATTCAAAGGTTCTTAGCAGATGTTGCAAGCGAACATGCGGGACACATGAGTAGGCCACCATACTGAAGACTAACTGAAAAGAGCTTGCCAGATGTAAAGACTTCCGGTATTGCCCCTTGGACCTCTGTCTTGTTGATATACAGTTTCAGGCAGTTTATCCAAGGAGCAATAGTGAAATTTGACTTGGATAACATAAAAATTGCAAGAAATTAAAAGTTTAATTTAGGTGTCTTTCACATATAAGAATGTATTGAAATCATAGGATCTAACTAGGTCAGCGAGAGGGAGGATGAAGATATTGAAAAAGTATGAGCTCAGGGAGGACCCCTAAAGCACTATAGGATAAATTAGCTTCAGGTGAATGGAAAAGAGGAAGGTAAACGTCCTGGAAGATCGGAAGGAGCCAAACTAGTTCATGGCCTTTAGGCAAATGCCTAATTCAAACAGTTGTTTGAGCAAAGTGGAAATGAACACGTCATAGAAAGCCACAGAAGTATTGAGTAGGATCAGGGCAGTCTCGAACCACTCTGGTCCTTGATGTAGCTGGTGGTGGCAAGTAGAGCTGACTCTGCAATAAGAGGTTTAGAAACCCCATAGAGAGAGTTAGAGATTTACAGGTATTTGAAGTTGTTCTCCAATTTTTCTGCAACTTTGGTGGGTAGAGAAAGAAGCTAGATTATGCTATAATTAGTAGGATCCATCAGTGCAACAGAAGGTAGTTTTTCAAGAGTAGTAGATTAACGCTTGCTTCCAGCATTTAGGAACTGCCGCTCAGAGCAAGGACCCATCACCAACTAATAACCAGTGACGAAGATTAATGCAAGCATTCCACCCATCACTTTTTTTTTTTGTTAAACTGAGACACTTTAATTGCGAAAGGCGTGCTGTAACATCTGTCCTGAGGTCAGAGTAGCATTAGACTCAAGCCCCAACCACTGACTGAATAAGGCTAAAAGGACAATGAGATGGGTTGCATGTGTGTTACCATTGGAATTACAAATTGCTAGAAAGTTCAGGCTGGGCTGTTCCTAATAAAGAAGGTACACGCCTATTTTGCATGTGGCTGGTCTCGGTCCAGAGTAGATGGCATTGTGGGCTAAAAAATGATAGACTGGGATGTAGCCTGAAGTAATTGCCAGTTACAGAGAACTTCAAGCATGTAGCCCATCACTTTTCTTTGTTTTTCTCTTTAGAGAGTGAGCATTTGTGGAATATACTATATACTATAGACAGTGAATGAATGCGAGGGCATTGGCACTAGTATGGATAGAGAGAGTCACTATAAGATTGTCTGGACCTAGAGTATTGTTCAGATGTGTCATGTCCACATTTCGGACCATCTTATCTAACTCAACTGGCTTGCAGTTTCTAATCTGAGGATTTTTAAAGTGGTATGTATATGCCACAAAGCTTGCACGATCTTTCTGCAAGCAGCTATATGTAATCTCTTCTCTTTTTTTTTTATTATTTTTTATTTTTTATAACCTTAGTACCGCTTACATCCAGCTTCTGTATATCACAGCTCTGAGGTTTAGGAAGGCTATAATGGGTGGTCATTCTTTCACTGTGGTGTCGCCAAAGCTTGGAACACTCGGCCTATGAAATTCTGAGCAGAAAAGTTTGAGATTCCTTAAACTACTAAAACACATTCATTACTTCTAGCACAGTGTTTCAATGTCTGCTTAGTGACAGGGCATCCCTTTTTAGGTTAATCAAGCACTCTATAAATATATATAGTCAGTCAATCTAATTTATGCACACCAAAAATTAGAGTATGGTGTAGAATTTACATGTTTGAAGTAGAGGGGCATGAATACGTTGCCATCTAGCAATCGAGTTTGCACATTATGGTGAGAATCTGTGCTGTAGTGTACAAAGATAGAACATTGAAATTAAAGTATTCAAGTGTATTGAGGGCTAGTTCTCAAAGAATAGGGCGTCAAAGCCTTGGAGTTGGCCACTGGCCTTCAGTGGTGTGTTACAGATGCAAAGCTCTCAATAGACCTTCACTGAAGTATTGAATTCTTTTTTGCGTCAGGTTAGCAAAAACCTCCACAAAAGTACAATAAGAAGTACGAGGAGAGTGGCATCATCCCGCTTCAGTCTATAGCCTTAATGAGTTTTTACATATTGTGCAAAGGTGGCTTGGCTGTCCATCAGACCCGAACAGTTTAAGGATAATTACATTGTCCCATTTATTTTCTCTTTAAGTTTTGATGATTGGGGCATCAAATAGTGCTTTTATTAAAGAACAAATGCCACGTATATCTTGAGACCTACTGTATATTCTTTGGTCTATTTGCTTTTCTGGCACAATTACAATATAAGTCCTAGTTTACAGTTTTAGGTTGCGCTTGAGGAGTGCGCATGCCCAGTCAGTGAAATTAATTGTTAAAAAAGATTCAGACTGGCCTAGAGCCCATCCATTACTCAACAGTACTTACCATAGGTTGGTTTCCACATCACTCTAATTTCGTTGCTTCTTGTTGGTCACACCTTTTGCTTCCTCATGACTGGTTGACTCCTCCAGCTTTACCCTGGGGTTTGGGTCCCTGCCATGGAATATGGACCTAGCACAGCTTCCTGTTCGCCTGTAGTGAGTTCCCTCTGCCTATTTTAACGCCTTTGCGTTGGGAACAGTGTGCAATGCCTTTGGGTTTCAAGGCGTGTGCTTCTTGTACGTGTCGGATGTCGGCGATGGACCCTCACCCTATTTGTATGTGGTGTCTGTGCGAGCACCATGATTCTACGGACTGCGACGCTTGTCAGCATCTCAAGCCGAAGTCCCGGTGGGAGCGCCGGATTAAATTGCTTTCGGCCTGCTTGTCCAGCTCGGTCTCGTCACATCGTCCGTCCACTACCGCAGAAGGGTGCAGAAGCCGCCGCTTAGTCCTTCATCGAGCCCGCACGGGCGTTGCTCGCCTGCCGGTAAGTCCTACAGTTTGTCACCGAGGTCCAGTCCTCCGTTTCCGGCCTTGGGACGACCAGGGCCCAAATTAAGGCCTACGCTACGGCTCTGCAGGCTTCTTTGGGCCTCCTCTTCCTGAGATGTCAGCGGATCCCTCGCCATGCGTGGGGCCTTCCACGGACTCGCCGGCGAATTTGCCCCTGGCGCAGACGAGTTCAGCTTCAGGTTTTGGAGGGGTGGGGTCGTCGAGGTGTGGCCCTACCGGGTTCTCCTGTTTGACCCATGGCGCCCCTGCCTCGCCGCGAAACCCTGCGGGGTTCTCTGTGGTGTCGCAGGAGGTCGCTGGGACTCACGGCTCATTCCCGAGTCCCCCTCGGTCCTCTGTGCAGGCGGCTGTCTTACCGGTGGCTGAGCCGCCGCCGACTGCTTTCCTCCCCGACCCTGGCTGCGCTGCAGGTGAAGGCCGGGACCTGGGGCGCCTCCCCGAGTCCCTCTCAGAGTTCTGCGCAGGCGGCTGCCTCATCGGAGGTCAAGCCTGTGCCTTTTCTGCGCCATTCATTGGCCGCTTCGGCACCGTCCCCGCCCCTTTCTCCTATAAGGCACGTGGTGGTGGAGGCCGACTAAGCACCCCTGGTGGACACTTCGGTGCAGATCGAGGATGCACCGGTGCCCATGGCGGACTCCCCGATGTCGGATCGAGGACTCTTCTCCGGATGTTCCTTACTCTCTGGAGGATTGTCGTCTCCTTGTCTCCTCTTCACCGGAGACTGGAGGCCGCGTAGTTGCCTTTTCCCCGGCAGCTTCCAGGGCCGGTTCTACGCCGTCTCCACGTCCACAGGACCTGCTCTTCGCACCTTGCAGTTGACTGCTCGCAGGCTTCTCTGCCTTCTCTGGAGACCCCTCAGGCCCCTCACTCGTCTATGGGTCTTCCAACAGGGGCTGGTCTTTTCTTCCTCAAGGAGGCATGGGGACGGGCGGCTTAGTTTGCAGCCGTCGCACACGGAAGCGTTGCTCTCTCCCTCACTACGCCCTACTGAGGCGAGTGTAGCCTTTGTCTGGGCCATTTCCATGGCCACCGGCATTTTGCAAATGAGCAACCCGGTCGCTCCACTCCCAACGGATCACTTGTTGGAGGTTCTGCACCGGGCTCTGGTGGAGGGGAGCTGCTTCTTCCATTTGAAGCTGCGCTCCACAACTCTCTTCTGGGGGCTTCCTGCTATGGCGGACCCGGTGCCTCAGCCGCTCCACAACTGCCCTGTCCCGCACGATCCAGTCTCTTTTTTTCCCACCCGCCTGCCCAGGGCCCTGTCCTGCAGACTGATTTTCCTTCCTTGCCTTCGGTGTTATTTCCTCCGTCACGGAAGGCCCGTTGGTTGGACTTCTGGGGGCGTAACATTTTCGCTTCCACTAGTGCTGCTCTGCGTGCACTCAACACACTTTGTGTGTTGGCCAGGGCTACCTCCGGCCTCTGGGATTCTGTGGAGTCCCTTCTGTCTCGCCCCTCCCACAAAGGTGTCTGCTCTGATATGCGGCACCATGTGCTGGATGGTCGGGAGTTGGCTGCATTTATTCTCCGTGCGGCCTTGGATGTCTCTGATTCTCTCGCCCGCGCTATGGCGAGTTCTGTGGCCCTCCGCAGACATGCTTGGTTGCGTGATTGTATCTTTCCAGAAAGTATTCGGGAGCGTCTTGTTGACCCTCCGCTATTCAACGACTCCTTGCGGGGCTCTGTCCTCCGCCCCCTTCGTAAGCTTCGGCGTGTCGGTCCTCAGGTGTCTTATGGGAGGCGTTTATCCCACCCTTCTTTCTGGGCCTAGTGTTTCGGTTGGCCCGTCTGTGTGCTGTGTGTGGCTTAGAATGCCTTCAGGGTCCTTCAGTTGGCTCCTCTGTACTTTTGGCTGCTGGTAGAGACTTCAGTTTTTGTGGTGTATGTTTTTTGGCTGTTAGTGAAGCCGTATAGGTCCTCAGGTTGGACCATCTGTGTTTTTTTTGGCTGATTGGTAAGCCGCCTGCGGTGATACCCACAGGTCTTTTAAGTTCTTGACCTCTTTTGCGTGTTTCCCTAAGAGGTGTTCCCCTGTTTTGTTTGGGGACGTGTCATCCCCTAGGTGGGGTACTTGTTGGCTATTGTATAGCTCTGTCCTAAGCTGGGCGGGTGTGGATACCTTCTCAGGTTCCTCGCGTTTCCTGGTGTCACTGTATACTACTTAGTGCGGCCCTTTTTTCTTCCGCCTTAGCGCAGCTTGCGTTGCTCCAGTTTCTATCCTTCTTCTACAGGGTTTGCCTGTCTTACATGTTGGCCTTTGTTCCTGCAGGATATCGGCTTCTGTGCATTTTGTCTTCCCTCTTCAGCCTCTAGATCGCAAGACCGACTTTTGTCATGCAATCTACGGCGTCGTGTCGTGGTGTTTCCACCTTATTATCCGATGTTTCGGCCTGGTCCTCTGCCTTGTGTTCCATCCATGACTCTTCTTCCATTATCCATCCTTGACCGGGATCTGCCTCTAAACATTGCTGAGCCGGTATGAGACTTAATGGAGTTGATTCTTTGGGGTATGGTTGGAGGGTAGATTTCTTCCTATCCTTTAGGTCATGTGTCAGGCACTCAGAGGCGCTTTGTCTCTGTAGGTCGGTAGAGTTAAACTGCTTCTCTGAAGTGGAGTTTTGGCTAGGGTTCACGGTACATATCTGGTGTGGAACTCTGGCACAAAAACCTCTAGCGATAAGCTACTAAGGTAACTACTAGAAGATTATTGGTTGATTGTTACAAACCTTGCATGTCTTGCTAATGTGAACCCTGGTATAGAAAGACCTGGGGATAATCATACCTGAGGCCATTTAACCTAGCAAGAATCTAGAAGGCTGAGTTAAAGGGACAAAAGACTAAGACTGCAGTTTGTCATAGAGGCAATATGTCCGTAATGGGAAATGCTAAAACTGACAGATTTGGGTATACAGAGTAGGAAGCGGTCTTGATTGGACACTAAATTAGAGCCCACTGAACCCAGTACTGTAGAGGGCAGCTATTATCCGAACCAGTGGCGGCTGGTGACATTTGAAAGTGGCGGGGCGTAAAAAAGCAGGTACACCTGTCATTTGGACCCAGCATACAAATTTAAAGGTATGCCTCACCGAAAAAATTGGATAGCGCACCCTATTTGTAATACGGCTGCAGGTTTGCTGCTATCTGCTACATTTCCACAAACTATACTTTTACAAAAGTGAAATAACACTTTACAACTAAGAACACAAGAGAATAAGAATTAAGAATTAACAAACACTGGTGCAATACAGTCCATCCAACTGCCAAGCACTGTTAAAAACACAAGTCAAACATGACACCCCTTCTGGAATGCATGATCCCAGCACTAAACGGTTCAAAATAACACTAAAGAATCAACATGGTCCTTTGGACAACCACATATAAAACATTGTGCAATACAATATCACGTTACAATTGTCTTTCAAAATGTCCTACTTTGAAACAACCTGAACTGTAAATTATGAGTTGGGCTTCACAAAAGAACAGCTGCGGTTCACTGCGCAATAGAAAAGAAAATCCATCAAGGCTATATTTAGGAAATAAATATATGCTTTCAAACATTCTGGCTTAAAACGTTCCAAAAAGTTCATAAAGTCGTGTTCCCACAGCCACAGCATTTACTAAGACGGAGCTGTTCTCACACTGACCTTCACCGAAATTCCCATTACTACCGGCGGCACTGCTCACAAGAATAAATATTCACAAGGATACTCACGTGAATACATTTTTAAAGTGTGCGTTTACATTGAGTTAAGAATGCACAATAAAATAAATAACATGATTTCAGACCACTGGGAGGGTGTTCTGCACTGTGATAGAGTCTGGTCGGCACTGACGAGCGTGGCCTGGCCTACCTCGAATGGCCGTGGAGGTGCCTCACTGTGTTGCGTGTAGTGACAGCATAAAGACACCAGTTTGGGTGATGGCGGTGGGAGACTATTGCTCCCGCTACAATGAGCCTCTGCTCACCTTCAAAAGCCAGCAGTAATGACTCGGCCCAGCCTAATTCCACCGGCCCTGGAGGTGCCTTACTATTCCGCAAGGAGTGACAGCAGCACTGCGGGGGCCCTGGGTGCAAATTTCCCACCAATGGCGGCACCCAGCTTTGGTCGCGACGACCTGAGGGCATGAGGGGGGAGGCGGCAGGGGTTTGGAAACACATTAACACCACAAATACATTAATACAAATATAAATAAGTTAAGTAAACTTAACTTACCGTCCAGCAGACTCCAGAGACTTCGTCCCGATTCCCGCCGTCTTCGCTTTCAAGTCCTGCAGGCAGCACCAGCACGTCATCAGGAAGGCGGCGCAGCAGGCAGCCTCCCTCTCCACTGCCGCGTTTTTCATTGGTGCGGCCGGCTGCCCCAGGCTACGTCATTTTCTCTCTGTATGCTGCTGCTGCAGCATACAGAGAGAACAGGGAGAGTTACTCTAGGGCAGGGGGGAGTGGCTTGGGGGAGTGGCTTTCCCACTGTTGGGAATACTGTCTGTTTGGGCGGCCTCAGGCTGCCCATACAGTCAGTATTAACAACAATGGGCAAGCCACTCCCCCAAGCCACTCCCCCCTGCCCTCGAGTAACTAACCAGGAAGTTCTGCTTTCTCGCACGGCGAGAAAGCAGGGGGGGCGGCACCCAAACGCCCCCATGGAAGAACCGCCCTGAACAGACCCGATGTAACCATCCGCATTCTTTCTGTCCATCAGTTTCTAGGTGAGGAACAGAGATCACCCCCTTAAACCAGATTACCATCATGAATTTAGCCTGTATTGGAGGTAATTAGTTGACTGCTACCAGTTTTCGAGAGCTGGCGCTGGGTAGTTTGAATGATACAAAACCAAATCCCCAATAGGATAACTCTGTGCAGAAAACTAGCTTTGGCAAAGCTATTAGGCCTTGTTTTGTAGACCTTGTGGGTTTGCCAATGCTGTTTACCGATGTTGTACAGCTTAGGCAAAAAGTGTTTGTTGCGGATGCTATGTAGCATCGATTAAAATACAAGAAAGAAAGGTTGCATCATTTCGAAGGCGTGCAGTGGTGACCTATGCGCACACATGCGTCACCACGCATGTGAGTGCCTGCTACAAAATTACTTGTGCAATGTTACTTCCTTTACCAGTCCAAGATGGATTAATAAATAAATGAAAATACTAATAAAATTAGTTTGACTATGCTGAAAGTGCTTTTTAGCTCGAGCCTGCAACAGCACATGTACCATTTGTGCTCTCGCTTGCAAGATGTATTGATTACAGTAAAGGGCTTGGAGCCCACTCATTGCTTAGTATTTGTCAGCTTCAGTGTCACTCTTCTTTGCTGCCTCCTGATTGGATAGCACAGGCCAACTTCTGTTCCTTTCTGTGGTGCATGGCCCAAACACAGATTGGTTGAACTTAATTAGTGCCCATCCACTGGTTGCGCTGTGATTCAGGTACTATTTATTATTTCCCCTCCCGCCCATCCGTTCTCTGTGTTGCTGCCCCCATCTCATGTGCCGTGCCTCCTCCCTTGTGCCTCCCTAGTGTTACTCCCCCCTGCTTTTTTTGTAACATTGCACACCAGTGGGTGCTATTGTGCAACATGGTGTATAAAAAACAAACGCGAAATGACGCTGTCTACGCTGCCTGAGTCGTATCGCTTTTTTTATTGACTTCAAGCCATGTTACACAGCAGCACGAGCTGCTGTGCACCATGTCTAAATAACATTGACAAAGCCAATAAATCTTGCATAGGTTAGACCTATTTGCTTTGCCAACGCTTATTGTATGTGGGACCGGCCAGCAGCAGTTTGCTGGAGGGTGGCGGGCACATGGAGGCTCTTGGAACTAGGCCAGGAATGCCCCAAAAAGTAATTAAAAAAAACCATGATGGCTAGAAAACACATGCAGTTTTGGATTGCTGAAAGAAAAAGAATTAAGTAGTTCCCTAAATGTGACCAATGCACGGGGTACAAGTCCTTCAAATAAAAGATGGTATAGAGGTTATGCTCCTGGCAGAGTTAAACCGAAGAAGGGAAGGGACAGACACAAGATAGACCGGTAAAGCCATCAAATAACAAGCATTTACAATGCAACGGTTTCGCCTTTGGAAAAGTTTGAGCTATTGGCATTGTGAATGACAAACTTTTTATTTATGTGTTGGTTTTGGAAACAGATAGATAAATGGCATTGTCATTTACAATGGCAATAGCTTAATCTCTCGCAAATGCGATTTGTATTGCAACTATTTCAGTTAGCATTTTGCACTACGATGAAAACTGGCTAAAGATAGATACAAAAAACAAGTCTTAGCTAGGAGGTAATACTCACCAGACAGAGACACCCGGCAAAAATGACTTCACTTAAACTATCATATGTACAGCACTAAACATTGCACATCCTTCGTTTAATAACTGTTTGTTTACTGCACTAAAGATTGAAGATTACTCTAGTGTTATTTCTATAGTGCTCACATGCTTCAGAGCAAAGAGGACTCTAGGAAAAACACTTGTAAACAAATAATCATCGTGGGGTGAATTATAGTCAGGCATTGTAGAATTACAGAGATCAGGGGGGCGCAGACCAGGGCCGCAGCCAGCAGACCAGCGCTGGGAGTCCAGATGAGGTGTTCAGAGCGCGGGGGTCGCCTCAGCCCTCAGCAGCAGCAGCGTCAACTCAGCAGCAGCGGAGGGAAAGTTTTCCGAAGCGGCTGCAGGGGATCCAGAGCCACCAGACCCGGGGCTCGGGCTGGGATCCAGCCAGGAAGGGATCCGGCCAAGGATGCACCCGGGGACCCACCGCCCGCACTGCCTCCAGCCGAGCCCAGCCACCGACCCAGCCAGCAGCTCCCAGCGAGGGAGAGAGAGGGAGGGCCAGAGGGAGGAGGAAACACCGACATGGAGGGGGAGAGGGAGGGGAGACGGGAGGGTGCGGGGGCACAAGAGGGCAACAATGCCATGGGAGACAGAGAGGAAGGAGGGAGCAGCTGGGGGAGAAAGGAGAAGGGACCGAGGGGACACACGGAGATAAAATCAGGAGCAAGAGAGGAGAAGAGGCAGAGGGAGGGCCAGGGGGAGGAGGAAACACCGACATGGAGGGGGAGAGGGAGGGGAGACGGGTGGGTGCGGGGGGCACAAGAGGGCAACAGTGCCATGGGAGACAGAGAGAGGAAGGAGGGAGCAGCGGGAGGAGAAAGGAGAAGGGACCGAGGGGACACACGGGGATAAAATCAGGAGCGGGTGAGGGAAAGGGGAGGAGAAAGAGGCGGGGGAAAGAGAGCATTGAGAGGAAATGAGTCGGGACGAGGGGAGGGGGGGAAGAGAGAGAGATACGTACTGAAGAGAAAGAAACATATGAGGCAGGTAATCAGTGGAGAAGACGCCTGAAGCAGGAGGGTGAAGAAGAGAGGAAACAGAAAGAGAACGGAGGAAGAAAAGGAAAGACAACAAGAACGGGGGGGGGCGTGGCCGTGGCCGGGGGTCAGCGCAGGACGGACTGGGAGCAGCCACCCCCCGCCGCCGCCCGCAGCTCCAGACAGGGGTACGAGTCTGTGATGGGAAAGTCCGGGGGTTGCATAGTGTGGGGGGGGGCAATCAGAACCATGGGCAGAACTGGGGAACTCCACAGTACGTGGGCAATGCTCTCGGGCAGAACTGCGGGCGTCCATCATGTGTATGCATTCGGGGTGCATAATGAACAAACACTCACCTGGGCTTCCTCCGGCGGCCGTGGTCGGCATGGAATGACAAAAACAAACCCAGAAGAAAGAAAAAACGAAACTCCGCCCACCGCCGCGATGACGACATCGCAGAGGCGGAGGGCGAAAAAATCGCGGGAACGCCCCCGAATCTGGTCCGACCTTGACGGACAGATCCGGCTCCCAATGGCTAGCCTCCATTTATGGAGCTAGCCAATGGGAGCCGGGGGACGTTCCTGAAGCCCATATTGTAAACAATAGATTTCGCCTGCGCCGAAAAGCTGCGCAGAGCGCAGCCTTCGGCAGGCGAAACCTAAAAAGGAAATATGAATGACAGAAAAGGTAACTAATGATAAGCAGTAGATTGAGTCAAAGCCCACCACGTTTTTGGTCTGGTCCTCAATAGGCTTTCCGCCTACCAGACAGCTAAAATCTGTCTAGAAAGTGAAACCTAAAATCCATGACTTAGTTAATATACACACTGATTACGCTAGAAGTTGTCAATGCCACCTTACACTTCCACCTTCTCTCCACAAGTCCACCACCCTCCTTTCCCCACCCACCTCCACTAACCTCTAAACCTTCTTACAGAGCACCACTGGGGTGAAAACGACCTCTGAACATCAAATTACTTTACTCATATTACTTTATTTATATTGATCAGGCTCGCAATTCAGACCTAAGCCTTTCACATGAGGCTCTGAAATGCATAGCAATGTGCAAGTGCAGCACTATGACAAAAAATACTCGCTATAATGCATGCATAAATGTTCAAAACGTTCTTGAAAATGATTGCTCCATCATCTTGTATCTAAACTCATCGATAGATCAAAACTACTTGGTGGCCTGTTCAACGGCTCATATTTGTCACGTTTTTTTAAGGTGCCACATGTTGCATTTCAGAGTGATACATTCAGGGCAAGTGCCTGTACAGAGCAGTGACGTGATTCCTAAAAAGTTAGAATGTTCTTGTGGTGTATGACTAACTAAGCAAGAACATTTTAGAATGTGCTAGAATGTTGACCACCTTTTTAGGGCTCGCCTGCTGGGCGCATGCGCCTAGCTGGCGAAGCTCTATAGGGGCCTAAACAGACTTTACCCAACTTGGCGATTTGGTGCTGTGCCCGTGGCTTTTAGGTCAATGCGCTTGCGCATTGACCTAAAATGCGCGTGCACATCACCAAATCGCCGTCTGTCCCTCTGCCGCACTCCTCCCACACCTTTGAAGTGAAGTTTCACTTCAAAGGCCCCTGCTGCTTAACACCCTCTCCCCGCTCCGCCCCTGCTAACTGCGTGTGTTTGAGTAAATGTCACCGAAGGCTTATTGCAATCCGTTTGGCGTTTAGGACTGAGGGAGTGAAACCGTGATTATGCAAGTCTGAATGGAATGCATTATCGCCGTCAGGTTTTGTATGGTGATGCTTCACAAACGGTGCTTGTTTCCCACGCTGTAGCCTGTGTCTGTAACAAGAGACTTTCGTGGACTCTGGCTAGTTTTCTCTTATCTTTACTTTCACAATGTCTTGCTCGGCTTGTTTACGCTTCATTAGCGTGTGCTGGAATCCTTTCTGAAGTGTAGAATTTTACACCGAAACTTACACTACAGCAGACTTTGAGCCTGCTCTCTTCCCCATAACATATGTTTATGTATTTTATGTAATTAACACAGTTACAAACCTCGTGAAAGCAATTTTGTAAACAAAAAAAAAAGTTTTAAGTTTAATTTAACAAATTGATTCTGTTTCAATTTAAAGCTACAAACATTGTTGGTGTGTAGCTGCAAACATGTAGGTATAGCCGTTTTGGTACTGGTTAATTTGTAACTTGCGTTACACAGAGTTGATCATCTGAATTTTAATAGGGCCTCCGCTACTGCCGCTTTAACACTTTAATTTCTAAGAGAAGAGATGCATGCGTTTTAATTATGCGGTAGCTTCACACAGGGTGTTTTCTGTTTAGCTTGCACAACATAAAGCATATAAACTGTAGAAATAAGGGTGGGATGTTGTTAAAGGGTCAAAGTGGCACGTACGAGTTTGGCAAATATTTTTTATTGTTTAGTTGTAGTTATTCATCTTTTATTGTGGACGAAGTACTGTTAATTTTGATACATGTAATAAATACATTTGAACGCAAGTGGTGCTATGCTATGAAATTATTTTGTATGTAGATGGGAATAATTAGCTATTGCCGCCCTGTTAGTGCTTGTGAATGGTTTATGCACAACTTATACTTTGAAAACGATATGTGTTTACGGGTTTTGCATTGCGATCTTTAGCATACAGACAAGGCACCGTAAATTTGTCATTTTTAATGTGCATAATTTAGTCAACCCGACCATATATTTGGGTGGTCGTCAGCCATATAATTTCAGTGGCTTTACAGATATATTGATGTTTGGAATATACACAAATGGACATCAGGATTTATGTTGCAAAGCTACTGTTACAGGTAAGTAATGTGCTTTTGAAGACAGGCATGTGGAGTTGTTAATGAAGGAGGAGTGCAATGGTGCTAGTGACCCGGTCCCCCCACCGCATTAACCGTGTACAGAGTTTTCTCCAACAACCTTTTGGTCAGATGCTAGTCGTGCTGTATGTACACACCCTGCCTAAAGCTCGCCATCCCAGAAACAGACCACAGTCCTTGTATTTGCTTTCTATTCAGCGGCTGTACTTTGTGCTTCCTTGTGGTGCCCACAGGGCTTATGCTGTGGAGATATAAGGGTAATAGGGCTTGCCATGTACACCTAACAGCCTACTGCATCCTAAAGTGGGGAGGCCAAACATGTACTTTTCTTTGCTATATGTGAGTTTTTTTTGTCTTATATGTGCTTTATGCTCACCATTTGTGCTTTTAAAGTGCTTCTTGTGCATTCTTTGGAATCCGAATGTGTCCTTTTCAGGCCACACAAACCTTCTTTACCTATATACGAGTCTTTTGGACGTAACGTTTGGCTTTTACACTTCACTGTGTATTGTGCCTTTGTTCACGATATCTGCTTTTAATGTTTTAGGCGTGCCCTTTAAACTTGATATGTGGCTTTTAGTTTCGTAAACCTTTTAGTTACATTGCTCAGTAAACACGTAGCTACTGCTGCCTTCGTAATGCTTAATTTGCAAATAATGAAGTGGCGGTGTTTCATGAGGCAGCAGCTTCACAATATGATTTTTTTGGGGGGGGGGGGAAATGTACCTGAAAGAAGAGTATATGGACTAAACTTTAATAGGATTTTAGAGGCAGCTGTTTTCAGTAAATTTGACTTTTTGGGGCACATAATTTCGTCAACCCAGCAACATTTTTGGGTGCTCTCCGGACACACAATGCCACATAGATTTACATGTGAATGTAAATATAGATTTATGGGGCAGGTTACAGGTAAGTAATATGTTTATGAAGACAGGCATGTGTAGTAGTTAATAAAGGACTGCAGTGGTGCTAGTGACCCAGTTCCCCCACCAAATTATCAATTTCTGTTTTTAAAACTATATCCTTTTGGGCAAGCGTTACTCTCGCTGTATGAACACACCGGTTTTAACGCTCACCATGCCACTAACAGAACACAGTTGTATCCGCGGTTTGCGGTGCTTCTCTGTGGTGCCCACACAGGCTTATGCTGTGGAAATATAAGGCAATAGTGCTGCCATCTACATATAACCGCCTACAGCATCCTTCCTAAGGTGGTGTTGGGGAGGCGGGGAGGAAACAGGTACATTTGTTCGCTCAATGTGACTTTTATTTTCTTAGTCCTGCCTTTTGCTCACGGTTTGTGTCTTTACAGAATTTCTTGTGTGGCCTTTGGAATTGGTGCTGCTTTCCTAGTGCTTAATTTGTGACAAACAGATTCACTCTATCTATCTACCGCCCTCACTCCATCTATCTATCTACCTCCCTCACTCCATCTATCCATCTACCTCCCTCACTCCATCTATCCATCTACCGCCCTCACTCCATCTATCCATCTACCGCCCTCACTCCATCTATCCATCTACCGCCCTGACTCCATCTATCCATCTACCGCCCTGACTCCATCTATCCATCTACCGCCCTCACTCCATCTATCCATCTACCGCCCTCACTCCATCTATCCATCTACCGCCCTCACTCCATCTATCCATCTACCGTCCTCACTCCATCTACCATCCTCACTCCATCTACCGTCCTCACTCCATCTACCGTCCTCACTCCATCTACCGTCCTCACTCCATCTACCGTCCTCGCTCCATCTACCGTCCTCGCTCCATCTACCGTCCTCGCTCCATCTACCGTCCTCGCTCCATCTACCGTCCTCGCTCCATCTACCGTCCTCGCTCCATCTACCGTCCTCGCTCCATCTACCGTCCTCGCTCCATCTACCGTCCTCGCTCCATCTACCGTCCTCGCTCCATCTACCGTCCTCGCTCTGGCTATCGCGCTCGCTCTAGCTATCGCGCTCGCTCTAGCTATCGCGCTCGCTCTAGCTATCGCCCTCGCTCTAGCTATCGCCCTCGCTCTATCTATCGCCCTCGCCCTATCTATCGCCCTCGCCCTATCTATCGCCCTCGCCCTATCTATCGCCCTCGCCCTATCTATCGCCCTCGCCCTATCTATCGTCCTCGCCCTATCTATCGTCCTCGCCCTATCTATCGTCCTCGCCCTATCTATCGTCCTCGCCCTATCTATCGTCCTCGCCCTATCTATCGTCCTCACTCTAGCTATCGCCCTATCTATCGTCCTCGCCCTATCTATCGTCCTCGCCCTATCTATCGTCCTCGCCCTATCTATCGCCCTCGCCCTATCTATCGCCCTCGCCCTATCTATCGCCCTCGCCCTATCTATCGCCCTCGCCCTAATTATCGCCCTCGCCCTAATTATCGCCCTCGCTCTATCAATCGCCCTATCTCTCGTCCTCGCCCTATCTCTCGTCCTCGCCCTATCTCTCGTCCTCGCCCTATCTCTCGTCCTCGCCCTATCTCTCGTCCTCGCCCTATCTATCGTCCTCGCCCTATCTATCGTCCTCGCCCTATCTATCGTCCTCGCCCTATCTATCGTCCTCGCCCTATCTATCGTCCTCACCCTATCTATCGTCCTCACTCTAGCTATCGCCCTATCTATCGCCCTCGCCCTATCTATCGCCCTCGCCCTATCTATCGCCCTCGCCCTATCTATCGCCCTCGCCCTATCTATCGCCCTCGCCCTATCTATCGCCCTCGCCCTATTTATCGCCCTTGCCCTAATTATCGCCCTCGCTCTATCAATCGCCCTATCTATCGTCCTCGCCCTATCTATCGTCCTCGCCCTATCTATCGTCCTCGCCCTATCTATCGTCCTCGCCCTATCTATCGTCCTCGCCCTATCTATCGTCCTCGCCCTATCTATCGTCCTCGCCCTATCTATCGTCCTCGCCCTATCTATCGTCCTCGCCCTATCTATCGTCCTCGCCCTATCTATCGTCCTCGCCCTATCTATCGTCCTCGCCCTATCTATCGCCCTATCTATCGCCCTCGCCCTATCTATCGTCCTCGCCCTATCTATCGTCCTCGCCCTATCTATCGTCCTCGCCCTATCTATCGTCCTCGCCCTATCTATCGTCCTCGCCCTATCTATCGTCCTCGCCCTATCTATCGTCCTCGCCCTATCTATCGTCCTCGCCCTATCTATCGTCCTCGCCCTATCTATCGTCCTCGCCCTATCTATCGTCCTCTCTATCGTCCTCGCCCTATCTATCGTCCTCGCCCTATCTATCGTCCTCGCCCTATCTATCGTCCTCGCCCTATCTATCGTCCTCGCCCTATCTATCGTCCTCGCCCTATCTATCGTCCTCGCCCTATCTATCGTCCTCACTCTAGCTATCGCCCTATCTATCGCCCTCGCCCTATCTATCGCCCTCGCCCTATCGATCGCCCTCGCTCTATCTATCGCCCTGCACAACTTATACTTTGAAAACGATATGTGTTTACGGGTTTTGCATTGCGATCTTTAGCATACAGACAAGGCACCGTAAATTTGTCATTTTTAATGTGCATAATTTAGTCAACCCGACCATATATTTGGGTGGTCGTCAGCCATATAATTTCAGTGGCTTTACAGATATATTGATGTTTGGAATATACACAAATGGACATCAGGATTTATGTTGCAAAGCTACTGTTACAGGTAAGTAATGTGCTTTTGAAGACAGGCATGTGGAGTAGTTAATGAAGGAGGAGTGCAATGGTGCTAGTGACCCGGTCCCCCCACCGCATTAACCGTGTACAGAGTTTTCTCCAACAACCTTTTGGTCAGATGCTAGTCGTGCTGTATGTACACACCCTGCCTAAAGCTCGCCATCCCAGAAACAGACCACAGTCCTTGTATTTGCTTTCTATTCAGCGGCTGTACTTTGTGCTTCCTTGTGGTGCCCACAGGGCTTATGCTGTGGAGATATAAGGGTAATAGGGCTTGCCATGTACACCTAACAGCCTACTGCATCCTAAAGTGGGGAGGCCAAACATGTACTTTTCTTTGCTATATGTGAGTTTTTTTTGTCTTATATGTGCTTTATGCTCACCATTTGTGCTTTTAAAGTGCTTCTTGTGCATTCTTTGGAATCCGAATGTGTCCTTTTCAGGCCACACAAACCTTCTTTACCTATATACGAGTCTTTTGGACGTAACGTTTGGCTTTTACACTTCACTGTGTATTGTGCCTTTGTTCACGATATCTGCTTTTAATGTTTTAGGCGTGCCCTTTAAACTTGATATGTGGCTTTTAGTTTCGTAAACCTTTTAGTTACATTGCTCAGTAAACACATAGCTACTGCTGCCTTCGTAATGCTTAATTTGCAAATAATGAAGTGGCGGTGTTTCATGAGGCAGCAGCTTCACAATATGATTTTTTTGGGGGGGGGGGGAATGTACCTGAAAGAAGAGTATATGGACTAAACTTTAATAGGATTTTAGAGGCAGCTGTTTTCAGTAAATTTGACTTTTTGGGGCACATAATTTCGTCAACCCAGCAAAATTTTTGGGTGCTCTCCGGACACACAATGCCACATAGATTTACATGTGAATGTAAATATAGATTTATGGGGCAGGTTACAGGTAAGTAATATGTTTATGAAGACAGGCATGTGTAGTAGTTAATAAAGGACTGCAGTGGTGCTAGTGACCCAGTTCCCCCACCAAATTATCAATTTCTGTTTTTAAAACTATATCCTTTTGGGCAAGCGTTACTCTCGCTGTATGAACACACCGGTTTTAACGCTCACCATGCCACTAACAGAACACAGTTGTATCCGCGGTTTGCGGTGCTTCTCTGTGGTGCCCACACAGGCTTATGCTGTGGAAATATAAGGCAATAGTGCTGCCATCTACATATAACCGCCTACAGCATCCTTCCTAAGGTGGTGTTGGGGAGGCGGGGAGGAAACAGGTACATTTGTTCGCTCAATGTGACTTTTATTTTCTTAGTCCTGCCTTTTGCTCACGGTTTGTGTCTTTACAGAATTTCTTGTGTGGCCTTTGGAATTGGTGCTGCTTTCCTAGTGCTTAATTTGTGACAAACAGATTCACTCTATCTATCTACCGCCCTCACTCCATCTATCTATCTACCTCCCTCACTCCATCTATCCATCTACCTCCCTCACTCCATCTATCCATCTACCGCCCTCACTCCATCTATCCATCTACCGCCCTCACTCCATCTATCCATCTACCGCCCTCACTCCATCTATCCATCTACCGCCCTGACTCCATCTATCCATCTACCGCCCTGACTCCATCTATCCATCTACCGCCCTCACTCCATCTATCCATCTACCGCCCTCACTCCATCTATCCATCTACCGCCCTCACTCCATCTACCGCCCTCACTCCATCTACCGTCCTCACTCCATCTACCGTCCTCGCTCCATCTACCGTCCTCGCTCCATCTACCGTCCTCGCTCCATCTACCGTCCTCGCTCCATCTACCGTCCTCGCTCCATCTACCGTCCTCGCTCCATCTACCGTCCTCGCTCCATCTACCGTCCTCGCTCCATCTACCGTCCTCGCTCTGGCTATCGCGCTCGCTCTAGCTATCGCCCTCGCTCTAGCTATCGCCCTCGCTCTATCTATCACCCTCGCCCTATCTATCGCCCTCGCCCTATCTATCGCCCTCGCCCTATCTATCGCCCTCGCCCTATCTATCGCCCTCGCCCTATCTATCGCCCTCGCCCTATCTATCGTCCTCGCCCTATCTATCGTCCTTGCCCTATCTATCGTCCTCACTCTAGCTATCGCCCTATCTATCGTCCTCGCCCTATCTATCGTCCTCGCCCTATCTATCGTCCTCGCCCTATCTATCGTCCTCGCCCTATCTATCGCCCTATCTATCGTCCTCGCCCTATCTATCGCCCTCGCCCTAATTATCGCCCTCGCCCTAATTATCGCCCTCGCTCTATCAATCGCCCTATCTATCGTCCTCGCCCTATCTCTCGTCCTCGCCCTATCTATCGTCCTCGCCCTATCTATCGTCCTCGCCCTATCTATCGTCCTCGCCCTATCTATCGTCCTCGCCCTATCTATCGTCCTCGCCCTATCTATCGTCCTCGCCCTATCTATCGTCCTCGCCCTATCTATCGTCCTCGCCCTATCTATCGTCCTCGCCCTATCTATCGTCCTCGCCCTATCTATCGTCCTCGCCCTATCTATCGTCCTCGCCCTATCTATCGTCCTCGCCCTATCTATCGTCCTCGCCCTATCTATCGTCCTCGCCCTATCTATCGTCCTCGCCCTATCTATCGTCCTCACTCTAGCTATCGCCCTATCTATCGCCCTCGCCCTATCTATCGCCCTCGCCCTATCTATCGCCCTCGCCCTATCTATCGCCCTCGCCCTATCTATCGCCCTCGCCCTATCTATCGCCCTCGCCCTATCTATCGCCCTCGCCCTATCTATCGCCCTCGCCCTATCTATCGCCCTCGCCCTATCTATCGCCCTCGCCCTATCTATCGCCCTCGCCCTATCTATCGCCCTCGCCCTATCTATCGCCCTCGCCCTATCTATCGCCCTCGCTCTATCTATCGCCCTCGCCCTATCGCCCTCACTCTATCTATCGCCCTCACTTCACAAAACTTATTTACAAAAGTTTAAGCTCTTGCCATTATAAATTACAATAACTTTCATTTAAGTATTAATTATTTAAAAAAAATAAAAGCCATTGTTATTTGTAAGATCAATACACCTAAGTCACGTAAATACAACACATATTGCATTACAAATGCTATAGGTGTCACATTTGAGAAAGTTGAACATATTGGCATTGTAAATGACAAAGCTATTAATTTCGCTATTTTCAAAACCAACACATAAATTAAAAATTTGTCATTTACAATACCAATAGCTCAAACTTTCCTAATGCGAGACCTATTGCATTGCAAATGCTTGTTATTATTACCACCTCAGAAAAACAGTGAATCGCTGACAAGGAAATCACCATCTTTCTAAAATCAAGATGCTCCAGGGAGAGTTGAGCAGCATCTGTCTCGGGGGAGGGAGTAGTGGAATGCACCACCTAATTGTCTTTTCCTGATCATCTGAAGGCAAACGGGATAGCACGATATGGCACTGCTGTTTGTTTGACAAGTCGCATTGGCACGGTCTGCATCTAATTGCCAAAAGCTAACACTCGTTCAGGCATTTTTAGCTGTGCCTTTGTTTGTGAACTCCAAACCAGTCTAACAGAAGAGTGTTACTGCTGTCCGAAGCATTTTTTTGCTAAAGCTATAAAATGCAATGATGATTTTGGATGGATGCATGTTCTGAGATTCTCCAACCCCAACTCTGGTCTAGATCATCTTTAATGAATGTTATAATTACTCTGCGTATCCCCTTAAAATGTTATGTTCTAGGCTCAAGGAGCTGGATATGTGTTTGTGAGACTTTACTGCATGTAGCACCTGATGAACAGTTCTATAGCTTGTATAACTCAGTTGAATGCGATTGTCTACAGAAGGTATGATGTAGTAAATGACTGATCCCTGCTATAACAAAGATGGAGGCTGCTGGTGCCTTTCATGAGCTAGGGATTCCCCCACAGAACCCCCATGTCAGATAGTGTATATATTATATCCCAGAATGGAAAACTTCTTTCTTCTTCTGGCCCCACTCTTTGTTCGTTTTTTTTTTTAAGCACCTCACCGCATCACAGGTAGTATTACTCCAGAAATGGAGGGTAATTTTCACATTTGGCAAAGTAGTATGTGAGCCATGCGATATTCAGTCTGGTGTGATAGTGTTGCTAGGAGGCACATTGCAGGTTATTTTCTGAGGACACCTGCTGGTTCACAATATAAATGCGAAGGAGAAATACATGTATTGTCCTATTTACAGTAAGTGAGTTATCAAATGGAGGATAAACAGTACAGTGCTCGCATCAGAGATTACAAACGATGATAACTATTATGATTGTAGAGACATCCAAATGTGTATTCCAGGTATTGATTGAATGGCAGTATCAGGAGAAAACGTGGGAGTCTGAGCATAAATCATTGGTGTGTGGAAAGCTCATAATTCAGCACAAAGATATGTTTAGTGAAAAGTTTGCCCATTGTTTGACATTTTGTTTGTTCTTGTATTTATTTCACAGGTCAAGAACCTCCAACAAAGCAAACTACTTCCAAGTTTCGTCCAAGACCACGTTTTGAACCTGTACATTTTGTGGCCAGCACCATTAAGGAAGAAGAAAATAAACCATTTGAAGTAAAGAAAGAATCTACTAGCCGTGATGCACCAAAGTGTTTTGATAGCACAATGGCTTTCAATCGTATGCTTGAACGGAGTTCTGCAGACTTTGCTTTGGATAGCTTCAGTGATCACGAAGAAAATGCACAACTTAACAAATACTCTCAAAATGATCCGGACTATAATGAAACTTTTATGACTAAAATGGAGCAGAACTATTCTGCAAAATTTGAATCTCACAATTCAACTTTATCCAAAAACTTTAGGTCACATGTGTTGGATATGTGGACCGAGAACAACAAACAGGGGCGAAAAGGCATTGGCTTTGTGAAAGCACCTCGAAAAACAGGCAGAATGCCTTTGAATCGTAAGGGACCTAAAAGAAACATTACATTGGACCTGTGTTCACCTACTCAAAAAAGAGAGATGTTAATCCAAAAACTTTCTTCTGTAGCATTGCAGAATCTTAATGCTCCTGAAATCACGAGAGCTCCAGAAAAAGTGAATCATACATTTTTGTTGACTCGTTGTATTCAGGCATGCAAAACCAACCCAGAGTATATTTATGCTGCTTTAAAAACCATTCCACCTGCTGATCTGCCAAGAAACAAAAAGCTTCTTGGAGATGGTTATGCTTGTGAGGTAAGATGCCAAAATGTGTACTTGGCCACTGGTTATTCTGGTAGCAAAAATGGAGCCAGAGACAGGGCTGCAGAGCAGGCAATGAGACTTTTACAAAAGCCTGTTGAAATTAGGAGTGTCCAGCGAAAGTTTAAACATGGCTTCCAAGAAGACCTGGTAGTTTGTCAATGTGGTGCACCCACACCTGAATTCCCACCAGCCCTTAAAGAGCTGCAGCACGACGACAACGACGATGATGATGTTACATTTAGAAAGGAAGATTCTTCTAATGTGCAAGAGGATGCTAATCAAAGCAAAGAACCATACTCTGCAAGACCTTGGACTAGTTTTGTCATTACTGAAAATGCCAGTGATGCTGTGTGTATCCTTAACAATTCTGCTTCTACCAACAAAATGAAACTAGAATACAAGTATGACTTGATGCCTTCTCTTGCTTGGCGTTGTAAATTGTTTTTGCAAGACCACTGTGTTGCCGAGGGATATGGAAATAAGAAAACCAGCAAGCATGCAGCTGCTGAAGAAGCAGTCCGGATCCTCAAAAAAATGCAGTCTAATGTCCAGAAAATCAGACAAACAGAGGGCCCAATGACAAGCAGTGCATCTATTCCACAGAAGAACAAATCTCTACAGGATCTTGTTGTTTATGAAATTTCTGCAAATCCGGTTTGCACACTTCATGATACTGCTCAGTTCAATAAGGTAACAGTTGAGTATACCTTTGACCAAATGACTGGTGAGGAGTGGAAGTGCAAAGTGTTTTTGGACAGTCAGTTTATTGCTGAGGGAATAGGCCTGAAAAAGAATGTGAAACACATTGCAGCAGAAGAAGCTTTAAGAGTACTCAAACAAACCCACCCTACAGTGGTAAATAAACTAAAGCAGGGCCCTACAGAAGAGGCAATTTCAAGAAATCAGATTTGTGGCCGATCGGCACAAGAAGCTTACAAACAAAAAATTAAAGACGACAACATTGGTAATCAGCTACTAAGAAAAATGGGCTGGACTGGTGGAGGTTTGGGAAAAGAGGGCGAAGGTATAGCTGAGCCCATCGTTGTGAAGGAACAATTTAAGAGAGAAGGATTGGGTCTTGATCTTGACCGAAACCATGCAGTCAATAAAAGAGATATTGAGATGATGATAAGGAACTATGCAGCCTCCTACAGTCAGGAGAATTTAACTTTTTCTAACGAACTTACCAATGACGAGCGAAAGCAAATTCATCAAATTGCCCAAAGATATGGGCTCAAAAGTAAATCTCATGGGCAAGGTGCCTCCAGGTTTTTGGTAGTGAGTAGGAAGAGGCGGAGAGAAGATTTGATTGATGAACTTAAGCAGGTTGGCCAGGTGGCAGGTTATCAACTAGTCATGCCAGTCTCAAACCAGTTTTAGTGCTTTGCATTTTAGTTCACTGCCCGTTTACTGACTGACTGATAGAAGCTGGTCATACAGTAAATGCTCTGCTTTGTTGCAGAACGTATCCATATTAAAATAGATGTTTTACTTTGTTTATATAATTTCAAATACTTGGTTAGAGGAATGCGTAAGTTATTTTCTTGTGCTAGCACATTACAAGATACAATGTAGAACAGTTGCATTATGTGTCTGATACCATTTTCCATATTTTATTAATGTGGAATGAGGAATCCGTTTATTTTCAAAATGATTGATTAAAGAAAACTGTAACAACTATCATTGATCTATCTTCCCCCTGTAAAAAAAAAAAGTATTTATACTAATAAATGTGGCCGCTACTGAAGAAAGTATCCATCCAGTTTGGCTTTGGCTACAGTCATGGTAATCATCTTTGTCATTCTACTTGCAGCATAACCTAATTTATAATTCCAGATGAGGCACTTGTTGGTGTAAAATATGAACAGATGATATAAAAGTGATTCTATTAATAAATATGTCCATATTTTTTTTTTATCTTGAGAATTTCTTAATTTGTATCGGTCATGATGTTGGGAGTTCTTGTTCCGAATACATGAACGTGTTGCTTGAAAAATGTCTGTTTTAATAAACCATATGCGGAGGACGTTTTCAAACTAGATACATAATTTCAATATTTTGCTTTAGGTCAACGTAAATCTTGATGGAGCCAAGCTATACATTTAAACTTCGTGTTACTGAGAAATCTGTCAGGAGATCAGAAACTCCTCAGTTGTATTTTGGACAACTGCATATTCTATCTATTTTATTATTTTAAGTATATTTTCTTTTTTAACTAGTATGCTTATTTTGGTACATAGATGTATGTTTTAGCTATTACGTTTTCCCTTTTAAAATGAGTTTTGATGAGTAATATTTCGATGAGTAATATTTCTAGTAGTGGATAGGAAAGACTAGTGCTGCTTACTGATAACCTAGAAATTGAATTTAGTATGCGCTTGGTGCTGCATGTTCATATTTTTGTGCACGGGTGCTAACGACATACCATAGATGACTCACCCAATTCGTTCACTGTTTTGCTCAATCAGTGTAAACTTAAACATGCTTTATACTTCTAATTTGTGTGTTCACACTGGGTGTTTACTTTTTTCTGCAGCTCTTGACTCTTTGACCCATATGCCACATATGAATGTGTATCGTTGTTCATCTGAATGGATGTTTAACTAAGGCAAATCTTTATGGTTTGCTACTGCTAATTAAAACTCCAGATACAAAATCTCTTCCACTTTAATGTATGTGACCTTGTGACAGAAAGCCGGTTGGCTTTTTATAAATGCTCATGCAGTCTGGTGGCAGGTTTAATTGTTGGTTGCAGAAATTCAGGAGCCAGACCCCTTAGCTTGACTGTAAGTTGTAGTGCCTTGTTCTGCCTTATACTCTAAATTGTTGGCGCAGCCTGCATTTCAGTCTCCTGTATTGGATCTTCGTTCCAGAGTGACCTTCCTACACCACTAGGAAGGTCACTCTGGAACGAAGATCATTTGTATCTGGGCTTTTTTCAAAATTTCGATTGCTTCCACAATCACAAAGATTAATGGAAAATATAGAGAAGTGAATGACCAGTTCATTAAAAGTGCATTCATCTTTGATCCAGCCTACGAGTACCTGCTTATCCGGTCCTAGCATTATGAGCTTTTTGCTGTTGGTGGATTTCACTGTAAACAATGCAGTGAATAATATAGTTGCGCTTTACTCATTTGTTTGTAACTGTGCAGTTTGTTTTGATCTGCTTGTTTGTTCTGTATTCTGTGCAGGGAGACTGTATAATGATCAGGTCGGCAGTCGCGCATCAGCAGGAGATATTCAATCTCCTCGACAGCGACAGCCCTGATATATTGTGCCTAACGGAGACATGGTATCGCCCTGATTCCCAGCCCAGTATTTTGGCGGCTCTTCCTCCTTCTTACTCCATCTTACGAGCTGACCGCTCTGATGGCAAAACAGGTGGTGGGGTCGCTTTAATCTTTCGCGACAGCCTTAGGTTTCAAATATTGACATCTCCTCCTTTACCTGTGGCGGATTGTCTGGTTGCACGGTCTGGCTCACCGAAATCTCCTGTAACCTGTGTGTTGGTTTATCGTCCTCCCCAAACCCCCTCTCAGTTTGTTCTTGCCTTCCAAGAGCTGCTGGCCCCCCTGGTGATTAACAATGCCACGGTACTTGTACTTGGTGATTTTAATTTCTGGCCCAGCGATCCTGCAGAAGACACTACCTCGAAGGACTTTACCTCATTACTATCGAGTTTAAATTTTATCCAGCATGTCCAAACCCCTACACACACCCGGGGACATATTTTAGATCAAATATGGACTCTTAACTTATCCACTACTAATTTGTCCATTGTTCCTTGTGTATGGTCTGATCATTATCTTCTGTCTTTCTCCTTGGACCTACCCTTACGAAATGCTTCTTGTCGCTCTAAAACGCTATGGGCCAGAAGCTGGAGCCGTGTTGACGTCCCCGCGTTCTGTGAATCATTAATCGCCACTTGCCCTGATCTTACTGATACACCATCTCAATTTCAGTTGGCCACTTTGGACAGCTGGTTAATTCACCTTCGTGACGAAAAGGCCCCTTTAAAGAAGGTTACCATTAATCATCATCACCATGCTAATAAGTGGTTTACTCCTGCACTGAAGGTACTTAAATTAGCGGTCCGCCAGGCTGAACGGGCTTGGAGGTTAAAATATAGCCCGATTAGCAAGGTTAATTATACCACCTCACTATCTAAATATAAAACAGCCATCCTAGAGGCTAAGAAGGCTTTTTTTTCACAACGTATACTGACAGCAGAGTGCCAGCCTCGTGAAATCTTTGCAACTGTTCATGAACTGGCAACGTCAGACAGGCCCTCACCTGTGAATATCCCCTCCCAGCTACTGTGCAACTCTCTAAATGATTTTTTCATTGACAAAGTTACACAAATAAAAGCACATATTCCGCCCCCGTCAAAGTCATTCCTGGACTGTCCCTCCCCACAAAATACCCAGTCTATTACTCACATACCTGAGCTAACTAGTGAGTCTTTGCCTCCACTTCTCAAGCGCATAAAATCTGGGTCTCCGTCAGATGTGTGTCCTGCTCACATTCTGGCCCAGGTGTTTTTGACCTGCCCTACTCCCGCCCTCACAGTAATAAATGACATTTTCTCTAATGGCCTGGTTCCCACTGTGCTCAAATCTGCCACCATCATCCCCATTCTGAAGAAATCTGGGGCTGACCCCTCCTCCCCAATTAATTACCGCCCCATATCCCTGCTACCTTATCTGGGAAAGGTGGCTGAGGCACATGTTTCCCAGGTGCTGAGTACCTTTATTGAGGACAGCAATTACCTAGCGCCATGCCAAGCTGGTTTTCGACCACGACACTCAACCGAGAAGGTGGTGATCTCGGTTATGGACCAACTTAGGGAGGGACTTGATGCCAACACCCCCAAAATATTGGTCTTATTAGACCTATCTGCCGCCTTTGACACTGTGGACCATGACATCTTGTTATCACGTGTCAGGGCGGCAGGGATAGGGGGGCTGGCACTAGCCTGGGTCGAGTCTTTTCTGACGAATCGCACTCAGGCAGTTCATCTAGGCACCTTCTCAGCCCCTCAGCGTAATGTCAACTGTGGTGTTCCCCAGGGATCTGCCCTTTCCCCTTTATTATTTAATTTGTATATTCTTCCGCTGGTGTTTGCTTTACAGAATATGGAGGTCACTGTATACAATTATGCAGATGACCTACAACTCATTTTTGATTTTTCCTCTCCCTCAGGAGTTGGCAGTTTCCAGTCCGTCATGCTATTTATCCGAGACTGGATGAACATCAATCAGTTAAAACTTAATCCGGAAAAAACAGAATTGGTGATGACGGGCGGTGCTGCCAACCCCTGGTCCCCTTCTTTTTGGCCCCCTGCACTTGGCCCCCCCCCTCCTCCCTCATGTTCAGTTAAAACACTTGGGATTATGCTTAACAATCAATTAACACTCCACTCACATATTAGTTCGGTGGTCTCCTCTTGTTTTTTTACACTTCGAGTGATTAGGAAGGTTGCTAGGTTTTTTTCTGCCCCTGCCTTAAAACTTATTTTAATGGCCATGGTCCTGTCAAAAATTGACTATGGCAATATTATCTATAATGGAGCCCCGGCCTATGCTGTGCAGCGACTGCAGCTGATACAGAACCAGGCTGCCCGACTGGTCTTTGGACTGTCAAGGTCCCACCATTCGACCCCACTACTCAAGAGCCTTCATTGGCTCCCTATAAAACAGCGAGCCAAGTTTAAATTAGGATGTTTAACTTTCCAAGCAAGAGCGGGGACTGCCCCTGCTTTTATCAACTCGGCAATCTCCTCCTATGTCCCCACTAGAGACCTTCGCTCTTCGAGCTTGGCCTTACTAACCACGCCTCGATTTAGAAAGAAGCGGGCGGGGGGGCAGAAGTTTGCGGTACTTGCACCTTCCTTTTGGAATGATCTCCCCCTACCGTTAAGACTCTCCCCCTCCTATATGGAGTTTCGGAGGTCGTTAAAAACTTTACTATTTCAGCAGGCTTTTGGCACTTAGCTCTCTTTTCTTTATTCTCTTGTAGGGACCTTACCAGCGCCATGAAACTGTTTCAGTGTACGTGCGCTTTATAAGTGTTTTTAAATTCAAAATTCAAATTCAAATTCAAATGATGAGGTTCTCTCAAGAGTGTCCTCTCTCTTGTCCCTCCCTGGTTTTTCTAGTTGTGCTTAACCTTTGTGTTGTGTCTTGCTGTCACCGATAATTTGTGCTTACGTGCTGGTAAAAAGTGATTTCAAAAGATTAATATCGATAACCCATAGTTCTACCTTTTAATGGGATATAGTAAAGTAAAGTCCACATTTGTAAAGCGCACAATCACCCGTAAGGGTCTCTAGGCGCTGGGGGCCGTCGGAAAGATTAAGCGAGCTATTGCCCAGAGTCACATGGTGCTGGGCTAACCTGCCGCCGGAGCCGGGGATCGAACCGTGGTCCCCAGATTCCAGCGTCAGTCGCCCTGGCCCAGTGACTCTGCTTAGACTATAGTCTCTAGCTAACTGATGTGCGACCCTCACCGTATCAGGATGCTTTCAGTCGCTGTAGTCTGAAATGAGAGCGTAGGTTGAAATGACACTCCTTTGCTCATAGTCTTTTCCTTTGTCCACCACACAAACAACCACATAGCTGCTATCAGGCTTATCAGTTGACCATTAGTTTCCAGAGTGCTGACTCCACTGGTCCTTTATACGCTGCTGGAGGGATCCTGTATAAAGTTTCACAATCAGAACTAAAAATATTTTTGCCACAATGGAGACGATAGAAGACTAGATCCCATTGGCTCGATTGCAACAGAATTTAATGGAAATAGTCTCTCCTCTGAAGACTTACTTATTTTGTTTTTCTGTCAACACTGCCAAGCAGTAAACGTTCTCCCCTAAAAAAAGTGTTGCATTTTTTTAAGTTAAATTGCCAAGTGAAACTTTTCATAGTTGTCTTGTGAGTTGGCCTTTAGCAAAAATTCTTCCAGATATGGCTATTTCCCTTTGCCTGGACTTTGGCAGGACTTTAACTTAGTCCTTGTTTAATAGATACCTTGAAAACCTCCTTTATTTATGCACAGTTTTAATGTGCTGTTGTGTAGTTCCTATCAAAACGATATAGGATCTGCACGTTTAGACAACATACACTGTAAGATTGGTGTCCAGACTGATTCTAGACACCCCCACCGGGTTTGTTAGCCTGTATACCAGCTGACTCACAGTGCCACTAGAAACCCTCTTACCAAGGAGAGAATAGTTCTTGGCAACTATCGAACATGACAACCCTGTGCGCTCAGGACTGTGGAAGCAGTGTACTACTTTTAGCTCAGTCACTTGTGCTCACGTCGTCTCAGAGAGATGCACAGAATAAACGGTGGAGGCGTTTTTCAATAAGCATTTATTGAACCAGCGCCATTCTAGTGTAAAATAGGTGTGCTTAAACAGCCATTGGACAGTAACGGATATAAATGATTATTAGCACTGAGTAAAAGGATGGTATATTTCTACCATCTTGCTAAAACAATGAATACAGCCAAGTATATAAAATACATGATCGTAGAATGCGTACTCCTACGATTCAATCTTAACTAGATGTACCGAAGTGTACCTAGCATGTATGTAGGTGTAAAAGCAAAGAATCACTTTAGGATAAGTTCAACCCCATTACCTGAAGTGAGAGACTGCGGGACCCAGTCTTGGTCTCAAGATGGACACCCCACTGCGAGCTGGAGTGTCTGCGTGCAGGAGCCTCAGCGTCTCGCGTCAGTGCGTCTGCATGGAAGTCCTTTTCTCCGCTCACTACCTCAGCAGGATATGGTGATATATACCCAAAGTAGTGCCCCCAGGGGATATACGTTGCTGTGTCATGTCGGACTAGGATGACGGAAGGAGTTTCCCTTGTACATAGTTATTATGCAAGAGATAGTGTCCTGTTGTGATTCCAAGAATCCTTGTGCATAATGAATGAGGCTATTTTTCAGAGAAACCCCCATGTCATTTAGGCATTACCGTAACTAGGTAAAAGGTCTGTCCCAAGAATCGTTATGCAGTGTAATGGTTCAGAGAATATAGGTGAAAGGTTAGGTGACTACCTGAGCCTATATTGGGGTACCTATATGGAACATAACACCCACTCCTCATCCGACTGGACGACATACTAAAAATTGTACGTATGGCAAAACGTGGTACACAACTATTAATAGGTCCATTAAAATGGCATTTAAAAATGTAAAAATAAAAAAAGGCTAAAAAGGAATTTAGGGTATGCGATAGAAGTCTGTACTAAATAAGTTCATATATATCGTCCAAACAATGAGACTGAAAACCATGCAGTTTCGAAAAAGGATTTTTTTTTTAAATTCCAAATTTGGTTGTGTTTGAAAAAGGTCGAATTTTCCCAGCACGCAATGAGCGAAATGTTTGTGGCCTGGCTGGGAGACGTAACATTACTGTTGCCTGCAATCGTAGACGAGAGTTCCTGCAACACCTCGCAGATCAGGTCACTCGAGCACGGATGTTCCTCTGCAGTGCACACAGCCAATGCTGGGGAATCCGGTTTAGTCTCCATGACTGGTGTGCCTGTAGAGGAGCTGGTCTCCATTCCAACAGGAGCTGAATCGTCCCATGGTGGCTTTAAGAATGCCAACATCAACACTGGAATACGCAGAGGACACTTTAATACGTGGGCCTTTAACGGGTCCAGTAAAGCATCCACGTCCTGTGGCGCAGCTGATGGAAGTGTTAGACAGATATCCAACACCTTTTCATGTCTGCAGAAAAGGCAGCGGAGGACAAGCAGAACAGTCTATCCAGACTGTTCGAAATGATGGGAACCAAGACTCACTTAGTTCCCGAAGGTGAGGTGTGCCCAGATGGAGTACCATACTATCATAGAATCGGCGCTCGTAGAGCGTTCTTTCCATCTCCTTGGTGACTGGGACGCCCATTGCGTAGCAGAAAAAGGACAATCAGGATACCTGCTATTAGAAACGGGATCAATGGAAACCCTCCAAAAATGCGTCCGAATACAGAGTGTATAAAGTTGGGAACAACTCGGAGGATTATGTCAAAGGTGCTTAACAGTCCAGAATCTATCGTATCAGACATTTTAAAGATACGTTATACCATTTCTGTGAAATGGAAAGGGCAGTTTGTTCGTACTAGTGCCTGTATGTCAGCCGAGGACCTAAAACCTGGCGATCATAAGTTTCTCGAGTGTAGGTTAAGGGCGCGGTTTGCTGTAAAAGCATGACTTTCGTTCGGCTCAGAGCATCAAACCGTATAAAGGAAACATTCAACGAAGGCCTTAGCGGTGCCTCCCTGATTGTGTGGGTCGGTGGAAACAATACTTGCATACAGCAAGTAACCGTGGAGCCTACAGTTACAAGATATGCTGATGGCCGATTGCATCTCACAACAACCTTGATCATTCAGCATCAGGTAACTCACATTTGAAAGTAACATTAATCCCGGTTTAATAACGGCAGCTGGGGTCCTTTTCAAGTGACAGGATAAGTTAGCAACTGAATCATTGCAGGCCCCATGAACCATGATATCTGCCATAGGAGAGATCCACTTAAGGAATTATCGCAGTTGGTTCCGATAAGAAACACTTCTGTGCACCCATTCCTGCATCGCAATCTGTACGGCTATTCCCAAGATTCCTTGATGAAATCTCTACCCATTGCTTCATATCTGCCTGCCTGTTGATGTTCTAGGCAATACCGAAACTGGAAAGTTGTGACTGGTAATCTTATATGGCCATGGATTAACCATTTTGTGGATTGTGATTCTGCCACAGAAAAAGGTATTTTGTCAATTTTTCAATACGCAGCATTGTATATTTTGCTCCCCTTTGTGCCATTGTAATCTGTTTTCCAGTTTGATTGTATGCTGAAACGTACTGTTGATAAATCTCCGAGGCACATACCCTAGTCATTTTCTAGTATATCAATAGCAGAAGATACAATGTTGCCCAGTGAATAAATCCTGGATGTTAACAGTCATACCATTGTCAACTACAGCGAACGCCTTTTCTAGGTTAATTGTATCCATTTCACGCAGTCACTCCGCAGCTTCTTGTTGAGAGATTTCCCAGAATTCATTATAGACAACTTAATAAAAACGTGTTTGACGTGGCTTTCTGGGACCTAATGAAAAATCCCTCAGTTCCATATCATCTGAGAGTAAGTATGAATGCTTTTTCGCCTGGGACAGAGTAGAGGTTTTTAGCAAATCGAGGCATAACTTCCCAACACTGCAGGATGTCACTATCCTCGGATGTTCTTTGTACATATCGTGCGTCTGGTGTATGGATGCTAAACCCTTCGGTTGTACCCCTGAATCTTGATTGACATCTGTTTGTGGGCCAAACTAACCGTCCCTTCCATTTGGTGTCTGAAGTATTGTACTGCATGATGTCATCTATTGTATCCCTCTACATGATGTGAAATTGATGTGTGAAGGTGTGGAAAACTGTGGTGTGTTCAAATCCTTATTCTTGGCTAGCCAAGTTAGGAAGTCTGTTGCACAGTTTCATTCAGAAATATTATTTTTTGCGGAATGAGGCATGCTCTAAATACTGCTTTTGTTCCCTGAACTTGCCATTCCTTAGAACCCTAGACGGATTTTGTGTCTATTGTGTCCTTCCATAAGTCGAAACCCTGTTCAGAAACTTAGGCAATAAGTGTGCAGAATAAATCTGCTTGATGTTAGTCAACATATTTTTCTGTGCAGGTGTAGTGCAACCTTATAGTAAGATGAGGTTGAGCCAGAAGTGTTAAACCTTGAAAAATAGGAAACTGTTTGTGCAAACTTTCTCCAACTACCTTTTGGTGGTGATGGGCAATGTTCCCATTGGTGGTATGTGAAAACATTACCTGGGATACTGGATTTGTGTAAAAGGCGATGACCATAATGATGGTAACAGTACATGCTATGAAAATCAGATGTGTCCTCTAACATTTCATTGTTTGAAAATGCAGTGGGTTTTTCAATGCAGACAACATATTATTTAAAGTTTCAAAGTCCCAACCATCAGAAAATGTACTGGAGGTAATATCATTGAGAGATATTTTAAATAAATGTGGTATTTTCAAAAGTTCAGTAGGGCCAAATACATCATAATCAACCTTGTTCCAAACAATACCATCAGGAATTGGAACAGCTGTAATGTTCACGGAAAACAAGTCTTTGTTCACGATGAGATGATGTATGAGGTTTCAAGACCAAGTTCACAGTGGATACTGCAGAGCGTTGCGTTGTGGGAGATATTTTCCATTCAACAGTAAGGCCAATCCAGAACAGAAAAAAATATTTTCCAGTTATGATCCAAAGCTGGAGCCAAGGTGATACTAAAGTTGTCTTTTTCATAAAAGTGTAGAATTCATGAATCTGTTGCTTACGAGAAACTGGAGCTGGCACTGTCTCCAGTTCACTGTGATCAAGAGAGAAGGTATCAAAATCGATGAAGTAGCCAGATGCAGTTGGATCCATCTTTGGTAGCTCAGCAGGTTGTGTTGAACTGGTAGGTGTCTCTTGTTGAGGCATATTGATGGAGACTTCGGTGGTAGGCCGAATTGATTTTTGTCTTTCATTTGTAGTCTCGTTTCCAGAGGAACGAGCTTCATTTCATTGTTGGAGACTCCATCACTTCGAATTGGTGACTCTTCGAATGTTACGAGTCTTCCTGTATGGTAGCGAGAGGAGAGTGTCTGCTACCCAGGAGCCCACGTGGCCTACTATTCAGTATCAGCCACATAGTGTGGTTTGATCAGATCAATGGAGACTAATCTCTCTTCTTTTTTGCCGGAAAGAGGCCAGGACAGGTACAGGCTTTCTGTAGGATGGCCCAAATTCTTCTTTGACCTTGATTTTTTTTTTCTCTGACCAGTTCCCTGACTTTTGGAATCCAGACAGGTCTTTCCGTGACTGAATGGACTTTCTCTGTGGCGGTGCATTTTACTTGCACGTTACTTAGTAGTGCTCTGGATTCGTTTAGATCCTGTAAAACAGCCAAACGTTTATTGATGTCAAATGGTTTGCTGTTCCCCATATAAATGATTGACCCAACTAACACCCAAACCTAATACTCTTGCTGTTAAATATTGCTTTTTAAGTCCAGGTATTTCCACTCCACAACCAATCTTCTCTTGGGATGGTATGGAGAGTAGTACTGCACTGCTACACCCAAACCGTCCATAGCTTCCTTTTAAGCCCTAGAGCTAAACGCAGGGCCACGGTCAGAATGTAATGTGCCAACTGCGTATGTCCCTATAAAGACTCTCAAATCTTTTATAACAGTTTGAGCTTCAGCCGAGCTCTGAGGCCATACCCATAAGAATCTGGAGCATGAATCTGCTGCCACCATGATGTACTTGCAAGCCCCATCCAGTTGTAGAGGGGCTGCAGTGGTCCAAATAGACACATGCGAGTGGTCCGTCTGATATTAGTAATGGTGTCTGTGCTGGACGAGCTATGGTGGAACCCTTCATCTGCTAGCAGATGTCGCACTGTAAGACAAAATTCTTCGTCTGCCTTGTTAAGCCAGGCCACCAATAGCGTTGTTACAGTAAAGAAACTGTTGCGGTAATCCCTGCGTGTGCAGAACCTAGACCCTCGTGTGCAGCTAGAATGAAGCCCATCTGCAATCCATGATATTACTCAATTCTCCTCTTTTGGAATTGGAGTATACAGAATGTTTGCATCTAACTTGTAGGCGTATTTGGGGGCGTGGCCAAGCAACATGACTGACAGGATGTGAACCTCGCCAGCTCTCGTCCATCCGCACGAGCTGCGACCCTGTTTTGCGGGAATCGCGAAAGTACGTACTGCGGGCAACCCCCTTTGGAACGAGTGGAGGGCCGATTTGTGGTGCTCCCTCCCTGCGCCCTTGATCTCTGGGCGGCTGGCTGAGGCTGTTTGCAGTCTGTTACAGGGGCGTGATCCCTGCCGCAGAGAACGCGAACTCCTGAAGACGCCTGCTAGAAAGACGGCCTGTTGGGGACCCCAGTCCGGGTGTGAAGAGTGCTCCTGGGACGCGCTGCCTGCTATCGGCGTCCAGAAGTGAATGGCGGTGAGACGGCATTTGGAGGCCTGCACGTCCGGCTGACGCTGGTGAGTGGGCCTGAGGCGGGTGCCGCTCCCCCAGCCGGGGCTCGGGAGGCAGAGCGGCCCGCTGCGGGCCTGGTTGGGGTGCTGGTTAATCGCGCCTGCGCTTAGGGCCCCCACTTGCCCCGGGCGGCTAGACAAAAGTGGTGGCCATGGACTTCGGGGGTGGTGTGTGGTTGGGGGGGGGTGACTGTTTACCGCCCTCTGCCCCTGTGACTATAGCTCTGGGAACAGCTGAACTGTGGGAGCTGTGTCCCTGTACATTGGTCCAGTTGTGGTGCCCCTGGTAAGCGTGTGGGGACCCTAGGGATGATGCGTGCATAACTGGGAGAGACCCTGGTGCTGAATTGTTTGTCGACCGCATGGCCTCTCCCCCCTGGCATGCTGGCTGTGTAAAGCAAAAATCTCTGATTGCAGTCTGGCAGACCTGAGGTCACTGTACATGAGAGCCTTCTGGGGTAGGTTGGCCCCAGCTCGCTACTGTGGGACGAAGGAGCATTGTTTGTCGGCCTTCTGCTTTAGGGATATTTAGTGTTGGGCGAGTCCCTATGCATTGATACATCTACTGGTCGGAGATCGCGAAGAGAAAGCCCAGAAGCTGACTGGATCTAACACCATTACACAGTATACTATTCCCCCCCCCCCCCCCCTTCCCCATAGTGGCTGACCAGGCAGACTGTCAGAGACCGAATAGATGCTGTTTCTGTGGATGTGAACCTACTGTCGGATGTGTTTGGGATATAGAGAGCGTGCAAGCGCATAAGGCTATTGACCCCTCCCCGCCCCCGGGGGCACCGCGGCAAGCTATTTCTAAAATTCTAAACTATCGGGATAGAGACTGCATCCTGAGGATGGCATGGGAACACCAGAACCTCTAGTATGAAAGTAATAAAGTCGCTATCTACCTGGACTACACTAAGCAAGTTAAGGACCCCCAAAAATCCTTCCTAGGAGTGAAGCGCAAGCTGCGGGAGCTGAACATGCAATACATACTCCTGTATCCTGCCAAGCTGGAGGTGCTCTAAAGGTGTAAAGCGCAATTCTTTGATTCCCCGGAGTATGTCTGGCAGTGGTGATGGGCTGCCACCTGGAGAAGCGAGGGGTCAGAAGCGACGATGAGGAACGCGTCCTGATGGGGCCCGCCAGCAGCAGTAAAATTTGAGGAGTTGCAGATTGCTCCGGAGATATAGCAGCAGAGGATGATGGTGGGTGATGATGGAACACTGCAGTCAGATCCCTTTGTGGAGGGTACTGTGGATATTATCTCGCTGGGAGCTGCTTCCGCTGATCCTGATTCACAGGATCAAATCTACAATGGACAAAGGACACTGTGCCTGAGACTTTGTTGGAAGATCTTCCTGGAGAGAAAGTAATTAAACATTCAATACAGGGCCCCACCGTTGCTCGCTGCGCCCAGGATTACTTCATAGAACTTCAGGAACGCTTTATGGTATTGTCTGTTGCTGTGGGTGGACTCAGTGGGAGTCGGGAGAGGGTGGGGGGGGGGGGGCTTTCTCCCGGCTAGTGTATATGTAAGGTATGCACTCTGAAATGACAGCGGACATCTAGACCAACGGGGTGGGCTGATTAGGGAACAGCCTTTTCTTGTTGCCCCTGTTGGCTTTAGTGGGATGCTGTGCACGTCCTGGCACGATCGGCGAGTGGGCAGAATCGTCTGTGATGTTAGCAGAGTATTGTCCGTGTGGGGTGGAGGGGGTGTTTCTCTAATTGTTATTGTGTGAACGTATGTTATGTTATGAAAAAGGGCATGTCATTGCAGAAGAGTGAGGAGTCCTGGCACGTTGTCAGACAGGGTGTGTGAATGAATGAATGACTATGGCGTGTGCGGTAAAGTTTCTTAGTTGGCACTTTAGGGGATTAGGCACCTGCTGCTAAACGGCATAGAGCCCTCTCATTCCTTAAGCAACAACATAACAATTGTATGTTTGCAAGAGACGCATCTGGATGATGCTGGGGCTGTGTGTCTGGCGAAAAAGTGGAGGGTGTCAGGTGTTCCACTTGTCGTATTCTACTTATGCTATGGGGGCACTGATTTGGTTGGCACCTGGTGCCCCTTTTACGCTACAGTATACCTAGGCTGTTAAAACCGACCGTACCCTACCGGATGAAAATCAGCTGACTCGGTTTAAACAGAGTGTCACTGATTTTCAGAGTTATTGCACCACTTGGCCACTTGATGGAGACAAAGCATTACAAGGCAACAACAATTTTGGCCCGAGAAGAAAGCAGCTCGGAAGGTGAGTCACACCCATTAAGGTGTGAATGGCCCTAGGGCCAGAGCAACACCAGGCCCCCTGCCTGGCTCACGTGGGCGGGGAGAGGAGCTGTTGTGGTCTGCCGTCTGTCTTACAGTCGCCGCACCCAAGTACTTCACAGGTCTTTAAAAAGACCATTTACTTAACGAGTCTCTGTTGTTCTTTCGCTCCTTCTTAGAGCCCCTGCAGCTACACTGCCGATTTTGACTCTAGTTGCGCCTCTGTGAGCTATGTAGTACTAACATGTAAACTATGTACAGTAACTGTATATTTACTCACTCATGACATGACCCTCTGTTGTACGCGGGGATGCTGGGACATGTGTGGCTGAGAAGGGAGAAGCCCCTCTCCCGTCCAAGGCTCTGTCCATGACCGTGCCCCTCTCCTGAGGGCACCCGTCTCGGGTGGATCCGATCAACCAGCCGCTGCACTGCTGCCTTTGCTCATCTTGCATATTGCGGAATATAGGGTGAACTTGGCCCAAAGCTGTTAGCGCCCTTTTCATGAGAACCCGATTAAGTTACTCTAGGACAGAGCATATTCTTTTATTTTGGCGTTGCCAGGATTGTTACAGCACCGTGAGCTTTCGATCCGCTTGCGGTCTTCGCAGGCATATCGAGATCCTGCTGATTAAGACGGTGTCCTTCCTTCCACAGCGTCCAACATGGTATGGTATCTGCAGCAGGATAAAGCCAGCAGTAAAGCCCAGGAGTACTGAGTCTCCCCATATCAGTCAGTTAAAATAGTAACGTGAATAGCTTCTCCCCAGCACATAATCACATTCCGGCCCGAAGCCGCAGGCCTGAACGTGTTATGGAGTGAAAGAACAGGTTTGTTGGTATGCTATAGTAAAGCTGCTCCCCTCACTCGTGCCGCTGACTGACATGGAAATGATTTTCATATCTGCTCGCCCAGCAAAGCTTCGCAGCCCTCATGCCACCTCCCTGCAGCTACCAGGCGGCCTTTAGTCATCATTAGCATGGCAGCTGGGCCTAGGCCTCCTTTCACCGACTGCACAATATATAGGCGCTTTGTAATTCCAGCGACACTTACTAAGAAAAAAAAAAAATTCCCCAGTAAAAATCAATACAAGAATGACCGCTCCTGGGTTCATTGGCGATGCACGTTGCCATCGATATTCTGAAACACTCTATATTTTGTGTTACTAGTGCCGGTTTTCGGAAAAAGCAGCATTGAAAGATTTGATGCTTTGCCATGACCCTTTAATTTAGAACACAGTTTCCAAACACAGAATTTACCACACGATTGCATTTCCAGTTGGGAAAATATGAGACAAATGTCATTAATTCACTTTGCTGTTATAGTTTTTCAGTTTCCAGTGAAAATTAGTTTGAAGTTGACTCAAGGGTAGCTGCAGAGTGCCTTTGCTGCCTTGGATGGTTAGCTTGCACTCAAAACAGTGGAATGCCCTCCATCATAAAAAGGGTGCTCCAGTGTTTTGTACTAATATTCTAGAGATTCGAGAGACGCTGTGGTCAGCTGCAATAGTATTGTAATGGTCTGTGATTTCCAAGTCTGAAAGGTAATAAATAGACACGTTTATTGGCTCTCACTTGGATGGAGCTGCCCAGTCAGGTAGATTCAATCAGCACAGACCCTGCCCTCGCTGGAGTAAGAAATCCACAGCGCCGTGGTCTGGTTCAGAGGAGCACATATAGGCCCGTTCTAGACAGCTGCCATCTTGCCTGTTCCCTGGCCAGCCAACAGTCTATGGTTGGCCAGACGGTCTTAATGACTTTCATTCAGGCATTTGCATTGAACATATGCTTGCTACTGCTTATGAAGGTACTGCTTTACGGTCTATTTAGAGCATGTGTATCTACAGCTACACATGCTGCAAAGGAAAATGTTACCCTGAAAGCATCTGTAGGTTCACGTGGTATCTTTGCTAACATGTGGGAAAAGGCCAGTTCAATGCATATGTTGCAGAACCTGTCCCAGAGAATGCCAACCTTCAGGTGCACCAGTATTGGTATGGAAAGCTGCATCAGTGTCCAGAGTCCGCAAATTGTGTACTGGCTGTTTTGGCGTTGCCAGTCAAGTACCAATGTCGAGAGGGCCTTTTCGCAAATAAAAGTCTACATGAGAAGGAAAGAGGGAGCGCGAATGACCAAAGACTCACTGAAGAAATATTGTACGGTGTACTACAATGGGTTTGACTTGTAAAAATGTATTTGGACCTCATATACACTGTCTATATACCATGCATCAATGAAGAAAGCAAGCCATAATAAAAGCAAAGCGTTACATAAACACTGGTAATTCACTTTCAGTTATTTTTTAGGGCGTGAAAATGAGTAACCACTGAAAAGCACTGTTTTTTTGAGGTATTGAAATAACTGGAAAACGCTGAAAAAACACCACCAGAATTTACTGAAATTAGAAACTGAAAACGGGAAAGCCTAATTATATCTTGGAGATCTGTAACCAAGTTTTTCAATGTTTATCAAAAACCACTGTCAGCAATATGCTAATAAAACATTTAAAATAAATATAACGTGTTTCTGTTGTGCTTGTTAAATCTCTAGTACAGAAAATAAAAACAAAAATGAGCTTCTGGCCCGCCCATTACTTACCACTCCTTGCTTCTCCTAGGGCAGCGATTCCTTGTTCTTCTGTCTCTTCGTTTCTTGACATATAGCGTGGACCAAGTATAGTTTCCTGTCTGTGGCCAGTGTCCTTCCAGTGACTGCCCAATTGCAGAGGTACTTTTTTGTTATTTGTTAAACTCGCACTCCATAAGAGATCAGGTTTTTTTCAGTCCCTCGCTCTCCCTCCGTCTCCTTTCCGCCCCCTCCTGCTTCATTGTTACTATGTCCCTCCTATTCTCTTCTGCTTGGTAGATGCTAGACCCCATTTCCCTCCGCCACTCCTGCAACCTTGTAGCTGACAGATCTCTGATAGAGATATCTAGCCGCAGATTCCTTAACTTTGAATTCTCCCAAGGCAACAGAAATACCTGACATTGGTCTTGCCCAAGTACACAGGAGAATATCGTACATAAACTCTCCATAAGGTAATACCACCTTGCATGCTGATTACGAGCTGAGCTCGTCATGCAGCACGATGGGCGTGTGCTGGTGACGAGCTGAGCTCGTCATGGCCTCCGTGGAACGCCCACGCGGGGATAATTACCCCGCTGTGCTGGGCGTTCCAACGAGTGGGCGTGGCCATGACGAGCTCAACTCGTCATCAGCACACGGCCGCCGTGCTGCATGACAAGCTGAGCTCGTCATCAGCACCGCGCGTGCCCCCCCACCCCCCCCGGGGTATTAGCCCAGCGGCGATGGGGTTAAAGGTTCAACACCCATGGCACCTTGATGAAATGGATCTAATAATGGATCAGATGTCAAAGTCACCGACAGAAGCTGCAATTTTAGTATTCCAGCAGCTTTCTTAATAGTCTCGGCAAAAGCTGCACAAGCCTCTGTCGCCGTTCATGGCGGAGAAAGCAGATCATAATTAGGAGACGTGTTCAGACTTCAGTCTCCACCAAATGCCGCCAAAGAACCTCCTACCTGAGGCTGACCTAGACCAACCAAGGTGTCTGTCACCAGTATCTTCTTGCAATACTGGAGATATAGCAACATAACCAGCTTAATCCTCAATTTGTAAAGGAGACTGTGAAGGACCTTCAGTGGCTAAAATCGTCATCTCCTGCGCCGATCAGCGTTGGTGCGGCGTTGTATCGACGTGCACCATGAATGGGCTTCTCCAGCGTGGTGTTGGTGTCTTGGCTACCTCATCTGCCGCCATCGACGTCACAATGGAAGCTGCACCGTGCTGTGTCTTGACATAATGACTCCAGGTACAGAGTCTACGTCCTCAACCGGTGCTGAGGACGAACCCACTGGCATGCTTCCAATCAGAATCCCTTCCACCTCTTTGGGGCCTAAAGGTGCACCAGGGGAAGGTGTAGACCCAAAGAAGGATTGTAGAACATGAAAATATGCCTGCATCTGGGTCATAGTCGCCCTGGCTCCAGGATAAAGAGGGAAGCTCGGGGTCGACTCCTGTGCTACATCCTCCAGTAAGGAGCGGCAGGAACCAGCAACGACGTCACGACTTGTGGGCCGAAGACTTCTGTGACCTCGATCCCTTCCAATGGGATTTCCACTACTTGGATGAATGACTGCCACGGGAATGACCCCGTGCAGAAACTTCAGAGCGGTAAGGAGATCACCGTCACCTAGTCTCCGAATGGGAAAGCTGCACAGTCAACAACTTTATTCGCCTTACCCGCAAGGACTTGGGCTTCAGCCTCTTACAGGCGTCGCACTCCTCGGAGTGGTGGTGCTCTCCTAAGCACTATATAAGATGGAATGTGGATCCGTAGCCGACATCTGTCGAGTACAGATATCGCATGTCTTAAAACCCAAAGGCATAGGCACACTCATCCCAGACGCAAAAAGGAGTTGAAGTAGGCCAAAAACAGAATGCCCGAGGAACCGCTTCTCCAGATCTGCATTGCTGCGTGGAAAAGAAGAAACTGGAGTCAGTGCGCCGGAAGGGACTTGTATGGCTCCACTAATGTCATATCCAGAGACCATGTCACTGTGGAGCCATACGGCGCTGCCCCCTGGCGTGTAGAGGTACTGCTGAAAAATTCCCAGTCTGGCACCTGGAGAGAATTACAAGTTAAGGAATCTGCGGCTAGACTGTTTGTCTACCAGATATAGCGTTACCGAAGGTAAGTAACTTTTACATCGGTGTCTGCTCCCCACTTGTTCTGTCTGTGGTGTTGTGATGACTTAGAGACCTGTTCTGTGTGCAAGTCCATGTGCCCCAAGGTGATTCACCAGTGTCCGATGATGCTCCTGGGAGTGCAACAGAAGTCTCTGTACTATTCTCTGCCCCTGTAACACTCTTGGGGTCCCGCCTGGGGCAGTTTTCGGGTATGTTTCTGCGAATGGTCATCTTTGCACTCCAAGACCTCTTCTTCCAACTTGGATATGTCTAAGAAGCGTAAGAAAAAGAAGTTAAATTGTTCTTCAACTTCCCCTGTAAACGTCGTGCTCCTAGTCCACCTATAGAGCCAGTGTCATGGCCTACTCCGCTTTACCCAGTGTGCCCCGGAACGACATCCGCCCCCTAAGAGTTCTAGAACTCGATGCATGCCATATTTAGGCCATCAACTCTCTGGAGCTCCTTTGGGCCCCACAGAGGCGCAAAGTGCCCTGGCTGGCTTACCACGGGCTAGTCTGCCCTAGACGGCAGCTAAGCCCTTTGAATCCGATCCAGGATCCAGACCGATGCTAACATGGATGTCTTCTCCGTCCTGGCTTACTCCATCCTGGCGCTGCTCAATGTTAATAAGCCCATCCTGATCCCAGACTCTGAGCTGACACAGCCCCAATGCCAGTCAACGGAGTTGCTGGCACTGTCCAGGCCCTACCAATGCCTGGACATCCCACCACTTGATAACACTTCTCTCCCTGCTGAGGGCAATGACGAGGAGGAAGGGTTTGATACTATGGAGGAGGACCGTGATCCATGGAGAACTGGTATGAGGAGCTGGGAGAGGCCAGGGGCTGAACACTTCCCCAGACGCTGACATGATTTACCCCCTGGACCCAGATTTGAGGGGGTGTATCCTTTACCATGATGCGCTGGGCAGGTGAGGTCCTTTACCTGCAGTTGTTGGCCTTGGAAGTCAAGACCAACATCTTAACAGAGGTGCTTCACCCCTGAGTGGACTTGGCTGAGCCCTTGCTTCCTTTTATTGAAGACCTCACCAACTTTCTCCTAGGGCCCTGAGCCAAACCTTGTACATGTTCTTTTGCACCATATGATTGCCCGATCCCACCCCATGGTTCCCAGCCTTCCTCCCCTGAGAGCCTGGTGATGAAGGCCTCAACATCTAAGGTCAGCCCAAATGCAATCCCATCTGCTCCACCAGACAGGGAATCCATTGCGCTGGACACCTTTGGGAAGTGCATCTGTATTTTTTCACCATCATAGTTTTGTAGTTGGCAAACACAGCATGCCTCTTGGGCCGATACTCCTACACCTTGTGGAAATCTTTAGCAGAGCTGTTTCCAAAAGAAACTAATGTCATTGCACCTGGGTGGTGCTTATATGGACACCACTACTTCACTTTCGACTCGGATGATGACCCAGACCCATCAATGCCATCTACCGGCAAGCAACGGTACTGCTCAGAATTTTCCTGAAACAGTCTGACTAGTTTAGTATATTCTAAGGTGAGAAATCTGTGGTTAGATATTCTCTACCAGAAAAAGCATTACTGAAGATAAGTAACTTGTTCGTGAGGTCTGTGTGTTCTCGAAAAAGACCCATTAAAGTGTAATCTGGGCAGTGCCCAACTGTAAAGATGCCACATCCTTTGTAGAGCTGTCTTGCTTCAATATGCATTTCCCACTGGGAGAGCCTTCACCAGCCCAGGCAGCTGGAAACTCTCAAACTTTATGCACGAAAAAGCAACCTTCCTAAAAGTGGCATCTGTAAAGTTATAATATAAAATCTGACCTCAATAAAGAGAAATTTACTTTTAACTCTTTTAAGCTGTAATTTAGCTTTCTAGCTGTTACCAATTCAAATTTAGCATTTAATAAATGTACCACGGTTGCCCAATGATTCCCTTGCTAACGTGAAAATCGTTTTTGGGATATTTCACTATAAGGACATGTTAAACATTAAGTTCTACTTGCCCTACTTTTAAATATCTGCACCCTGCCTTCATGGGCAATACATATGGGACGCTTATTATTTAAAAGGAAGGTTTAGGCTTGTCAACAAGGGGTATTTTGAGTGGTAAAATGTGCAGTTTAAAACTGCCACAGGTAGGTTACCTATGTGCAGCCACTAGGCTGCACATGACCATAGTCTCTTGCGTTAATCCTACATGTGTGTGCACACATGGAACCACCTAAGTGCCTCTTACCCAAGCTGTGGCAGAGCAGCTTTATCTTAAAAGGCTGATACTGGTGATAAACATGCGCAGTGCAATTTACCATGAAATGAATGGCAGTGAGACTTTCCACCATCAAAACCCCAGTGATCAAAAATGCTGGCATACAAAATGGGCAGAACCCATTTGCAATATCAAGCAAGAGCTCACTTTGACCTTATTCGGTATGAGGCCATATCTTCGCTGCATGGAGGAATCGCGCTTTCCTGCGTGGAGCATTTCTCTGCTCTCAGAATGACCTTGCTACCTCACATTTTGCATTTGTTCCAAGCGATGACCCTGCCTCTTGGGAAAGAAGGCATCCGGCCTACAGGCAATTGCATGAACTACATATGGCCGGTGGCCGATCACAGCTTTCTGCAAAGATATATATACATGGCATTCTAGGGAGGGTGGGCTGGGGGTTCCAATTCTTACTTTGCTACCAAGCCTCTCAGCTTGCTACTTGATTGAATGATTGCAGGGAGAAACGTACAAGCAGTGGTGTTCCGTCAGCCAAAAAGTGGCTGCCAAACCGATTGGTGAAGTACCATGGTTCCGCTGTTGTATGTTTCCCCCATTACCTGGGCTACGTTTACTGTGTGGCGTTCTTACATGCAAAAATAAAGAAAAGGCCTCACTTCTTTTCCCTTCTCTCTCAGGATCATTGTGAATAATAATACCCAGCATGAACACTTGCGACTTTCAAGTTTGGTGATCTACGGACTGTTTCCCCTTCAAGATTTCTACACTGATAGTGCTTTGAAATCCTTGAAGGATATAAAGCATGAATATGGGGTCCCAGAGTCTCAACGCTTCCACTATTTCCAAATTAGGTATTTGATTGTGCATAATAAAGCTAGTGCCACTTGGGCTCTCCCACCCATTGAAAAATTACTCAAAATATTATATATCGACTAAGCGCATGATATCCCAAATCTACAGCATGCTCAATTGTCCAACACCTACATGCAAAATGCCCTTTTAAACACAATGGGAAAAATACCTCAATCTCTCACTTGATCCCAATTAATGTCAAGTTTTCTTCCGTACTAATAACTTTGTACACCATGCTCAAGGCAGGGAGATACTGTATAAACTGCTATTTCGCTGTCACCTTACCCCAGCCCGGCTTTGTCATTGATCTTACTTGTTCTGATAATTCCTGATGGGGATTTGGGTACCTTCCTACACCTTATGTGGTCGTGCCCTCTCTTGGGGGATTTCTGGGACCAAGTATTTCTTACCATCCACCAGATCTAGAGATTGATAAACTTCCTGAGCTAACCCTGCTTGGCAATCCATTAGGGGGTTTCTATCCACTTCACTCAACAGCTGGCAAGGGGATCTCTGCTGGCAGATAAGGAGACTATGATCTCCTTACAGTTACTGCTGCTCTAAAGTAGCTATAACTCACACCCTTGCCATAAACTGGTAATGACCTCACATTACATCACTCATGAAATTTTCTACGACACCATTGGGGTGAGGAGGACGCTACAACTGGCAATGAGATAGGATATTACTTAAACCCAATTGTGGAAAATGACCAAAATTAGGTATATATAAGCGGCGTTCATTTATGTTCACCCCAGCCACTGTTGAAAGTAAAGTGAAAATCGTGAAACAGTGGCCACGCCATCTTGTCCCTTTTAGGCCCCATCATACACGTAAGTGGCAGCCAGTCAGTCAAATATCTTTATTCGATTATTAAAAATCATAAAAGAGCGAGCAATACATGAGAACATTTCATCAAGACACATAATGCATAGATCATAATTTTGTTTAAAAAACCCTAAAAACACGTTATACAAAATAAGATATACATTGATATTTAAAAGGAATAAAATCAATAAAATATAGAAGGTACATATTAATCAGGGACAAGGTGCCTAATTTTAAAACGATGCTTGTTTATACGTGCGCCAGCAACCAAGAAACTAGCAACATGAAATGTCACTTTTAGGTTCGGTAGAAGTTGCAAGAACAACATAGCTGGTTTTACCTGTGTAAAACCCATATTGCACAATATAGGCAGCAAGTATTTTTTCCTACTCTCTTTGTAATGACCGCAGAACAGGATAAAATGAGTCGTGTCTTGGATAGACAAATAATCGCAGTCACATGGTTCAGCATTTTCAGGTCTAGTCCACTGTTTAAAATTACCCACGATGAATGGAATCAGATCAAGACGAAATCTTGTTAGAAGGAAACGATGGTATGCTTTGTTTACCAAAGAGAGATACGGTTCCATACCTGAAACAGATGTTAGCATACAGTGTTTCCTAATCGTAGATTTATTTAACTCTGTGGCTTCCCTCTCCAAGACATAACGGTCAGTCAATACATTTTTGACTGTTTTTATGTCTTCCTGATTTATCGTGTGTGGGGAAGAAAAAAGTTCAGGTCGGCCAACTAGAGTTAACTGCGTCTGAACATATTTTAACCATGGAATACTGTGTGCTCTATCCAGGGCTAAACAATCTTTGAGGATGCTATGATTTAGAGTAAGCTCCTGGTTGAGCCACACTTTCAACCATCCAATAACTGGGGCTAGCTTTAAAATGTCCGTAATATAGCCCAATCCGAGCTCCGTGTGTATTATATATGTCGAAGTCGATTGGGGGACGGAAAGCAGAGTTCGCTAAAATTTATTTTCTACTTTCTGAATCTTATCGTATTCATGATTAGTGTACCCCCAAATGACAGAGCCGTATTGAGCAACCGACAAACATTTGGCTTTATAGACCTTTATAATGCTTTCCATGGGACGGGCTCCAAGTTTTTTGGCGAAACCGAGCAACCCAGCAGCCGCTCTTGCTACAGCGTTGCTTTTGGCCAAAAGCTGGGGGCCCCACTTACCCTTTTCGTCAAAGGTCACGCCAAGATAAGGGAAGGATGGAACTCTCCTAACCTCTTTCCCAGCGCAGAAGAATGTTTTAATCTTTCTTTTCCTGCCTGTGGCTCCTGCTATCATTACGTGGGATTTTTCTACGTTTGTTTTCATGTCCAGCGAGGACATGAAATCCCCAAAAGATAAAAGCAGTTTATTCAATGCCACTCCAGAACGTGCTAAGAGGACAGCGTCATCCGCGTACAGGAGGACAGGTATCTTTGTCTCCCCTGCACGTGGGATATCAATATGGGACTCTGTCAGAGCTGCCTCAAGGCCATTTATATAGAGAGTAAAGAGGAGGGGGGCAAGGATGCATCCTTGCCTAACCCCCCTCTCTGAGTCAAAGTGACAGGTGCATCTTCCTTCCCTTGTCACTCTGACCGAGGTCTTGAGGTCTCTATGTAGCTCGGCCAGATATCCTACCAGGGGAGCATGGATGCCCATGGACAGAAGGACTCCCCACAGCTTAGCCCTGTTTACCAGGTCAAAAGCTGAGGAGAGGTCCATAAAGGCCATGTACAGAGAGCCCCCCTTGGCAATTACGTATTTGCTTATGATCAGTTCTAAATTTAAACACTGATCTAAAGTTCCTCTTTTGGCTCTAAAGCCATATTGTGCATTTGATAAAATGCCCTTCCCTTCTAGAAACTGAGTCAGTCTTCCTAAAAGGACTCTTCCCAAGATCTTAACACTAGAATCAATAAGGGAAATTGGCCTATAGCAGGCCGGATCTGTTCTTTGTCCCTTTTTAAAAATCGGTATTATGGTAGACTTTGACCAGCTAGTAGGATAAACAAAATCTCTTGTGGCATTAAAGATGTTGGTAAGGATTTTGGCACTTAGTTCAGGGGCACTCTTAAAAAAGTCAGCGGGAACCCCGTCGGGGCCCGGTGCCTTTTTAGAGTGTGTGTCACTGATCGCTTTTTTTACCTCCTTTATACTAAAAGGGGAAATAAGAGCTGGTGCTTGTATAGATTGTATTCCACGGCCTGGGATATTATCAGGGCAACTGTAAATATTACTGAAATGTGTAACCCACTGTTCATCGGGAATGGTGCAATCTGCTCTCTGCTTGTCTAATCCACAAAAAAAGGATGGTTTATTATCGCCCAAAATCTTGAGCTGTCTCTCTGTATGTCGGGCGACAACAAATCGTTCCAGGCCTCCTTTTTAATCTCTAATTTCCTCTTACTGATAGCATGATTATATATTTTTCTTAGTAATGCTATCTGTACTTTATCTCTTGGTATATTTTTTAAAGCCTTCAAGAGAGTTGAGTGAGCCTTGGAGCAATTTGAGTCAAACCATTTTGTGCCCCTACATATATGGGGCTTTTTCCTTGTTGTCAGGTCTAAATTGACCTGGCGGCAAATAGCGTTAAACGCTTCTAACAGAGTATTAACGGGGTTATTATTATCCAGGCAGATTGCAACCTCTCCTTCAACTTTAGGCAGGGTATCCTGTATAAAGGTTATTGGGGTGACTTGGTCCCATGTCAGCCTACGATTTTGATCTGTCAGGACTAAATTGGTCACACATAATACTTCAGTTTCTCTCTTTCCCAGGACTCCCTGAGATACAATCTCTAAAATTACTGGGTTTTGGTCACTGAAGACTGAAGTTTCTACCTTATAGTTTGAAACTTCAGACAAAATACTGGTCGATAAAAAAATATAATCTACTATTGTGCCGGTGTTGTTACCCACGTATGTTGGTAACCTCACGCGTATATCACTACTAAAAGATTCATAAAGATTAAAAGTTGCTAAGAGTGATTCCAGAGCCTCTCCTCGTGATGAGTGTTCAAAGTGCGGAGTGGAGAGGTAGGGGGGAAAATCCTCATATTCCACACGGCAATCCATGTTACATGGGTGAATATTATAGTCTCCCATGAGAATCACATCATAACCGTGAACACTAATCTCACTGTGGGAGGACAAGAAATCATCTAGAGTTACCAAATGCTCGTTCACAATTTGACTGACGGGAGAATTATAAAAATTAACTAATAAAATAGGCTGTGAGTTTTGTATAGTTAATTCAACCGCTAAAATGTTTGTTGAATTAGTTTTGATCTGTCTTGGCTTTCCTAGAACATCTAGGGAAATATATATAGCCAGACCTCCCTTTGCCCTTCCGGAATTACTAGGTACTGCAGGTACAGAAAAATGAGAAAAGCCGTCTAAGACAAGTCTGTCTGACGTTTCCCAGGTTTCTTGGAAGGCAAGAATGTCGTTGGATCTGACCATCTCCAGCCAGTTCTTATTGTTGAATTTGGATCTGATGCCAGCAACATTCCAGCTCATAATTCTGCAGACCCTATAGCCTATGGGTTTTGGATCTAAAGGTCCAAGTGGCAGCCATTTTGTGTGTCGTGGCCTCTCTGTCCACTGCCAATAGCCTGCGCGTCTCTCCCCCTCACTCCCTGGCCTCGCAAGCATTCCCCCGCGCCCGACAGCCCCCGGTCTCTCCTGCTTGGGCCATAAACGCACCTCTAACGCGACCCTGTCTCCGAGCCACATCCCGTGCTGAACCCCCTCGCTCTTTCATCTCATTCAAAGAACAGGCCCTTTTGATAACCTCTTCCTCCCTGCCCGATTGTCCGGCCTGATCCCAGGCCATCACCTAGCCCAACAGATGCAGTTTATTACCCCCTACAGTAGGACCTCGCCTCACATCAAAGGAGCGGGGATTAATCAATGCTTTCGCACCCCGAAGATCCGACTGATCACACACATCCCCGTTCCCAGCGGAATGTCCAGCTGCGCGATAACCACCACATGCTGAGATCGGGGTGGGAACTCTACTGTAGATGTGTGTGGGAACGGGCCTGGACCGGGGATTCCGAGGATGTCTTTTCTGTCCTTCAAAGAAACATTACGGATGCAGTGTATGTAATAAAGCCATAAACCTGTGTATAAGAGGCCAGGCCTCAGAGATGCGGTTAGAGCACCTCGAGAAGATACCCTGTTGTCTGATTTGACGTGTTCTGCTCCGTCGGAATAAACTCCTGTTTCCTGCCTTCTGTCTCCAGCGCCTGCCTCTTTGTTTGGTAATCTCGAATGGTATGAGAGGCGGCTAACGCCCGGCAAATACTGAAGGGTTCTTGGTCGAATTCGGCCCTACCTTTTCACAATTGGCGTCCCAAACGTGGGACCCATCAGAGACACGTGGATCCAGTGGGAGAGGTCCCAACGACAGAGTGAACGACTGCAACGATCGGGAAGTGCACCTGCCCGATAGACCCTCGTCTGGCAGCCGATCATCCGAACTTCACTGGTTCCGAGCAGACCTCTCTCGAGTGATCTACGGTCCTGACTGGGAACCATCAGGAGTGCTACAGCAATTACGGAGAATAGAGGACGATCAGGTGCTGGAAGCGGAAGACGAGAAACTGTCCATGCGGTCCGGGTAAGGTCGTGTAACACGACAAATTGCGAATTGATTGTTTGATTGTTTGAAAATACTAGTATTACTCATTTGATTGTTTCTGAGAGATTCTCTATTTGCAAACAAGCACAGAGTCGCAATACTCTGTTTAGTCTTTGCAGATAATGAAGGGTAGGTAACGCAGGCCTTTGCCCCCGTTGTAATCCGTCGTGCCTGCTTCCCTCTCCATTTGATTGATTGTTATCCAAGCATTTACTGTTTTGGAATTGGTTCTCTTTGGATCATTCTCTATTTGCAAACATGCACAGAGTCGCAATACTCTGTTTAGTCTTTGCAGATAGTGAAGGATAGGTAACGCAGGCTTTTGCCCCCATTGTAATCAGTCGTGCCTATTTTTATCCCTCATGTGATTGATTGTTTGTCCGAACATTGACTGTATGGAATTAGTTCTCTCTTTGGGTATTCCCTATTTGCGAATACTGTAGAATAGAAATATTCTGCCTAGTCTCCGCAAAGTAGTGAAGGATAGGTAGTGCAGACTTTTGTCCCCATTGTAACCCGTCATGCCTATCTTCTCCCCATTGTTCAGTAGTTGGTTCAGCCCGGACCGTTATTAGAGGTTGATCATCCGGCTCCACCGGAGGACACCCCTAATAAAAAGGACATATATATAAAAATACGGATTAGCCGCTGTATCGTGCTAGCAAACTATAACATAAAAATCGTTAGGGAAAACAAAAGGAATCAAGCAAAATCAGTAGGCCACTGATGGGATCTTTTTGACCCCGCTAAAATAGAAACATTAGGAACAACCCCTCATGAGAAATATGAAACTAGTGAGAAGAGTTGAGCTTGACGCCATGATGGCCGCAAGACAGCTCGGCTCCGTCGCCTACCCCGCCCAAATAACGACAAACCCTATGCAAATATTATAAATATATACAACACTCCAGCAAAGTAATATGTTAAAACGTTTTATTACACAACTATTTACATGGCAGCCGGCTGCAACAACAATCCCAATGCATTCGCCGTCTGCTTGACGCTGTTCCTGTCCCTCCTTCCTTAGAGTAGCAATGTTGGGCTACTTTGGCCAGCTTTTTAGTTGGCTTTGGGCTAGAGAAAGTCTACAAAAGCCATCAGCCGGCGAGGTAGCGTCGGTGGCGGCCTGGGGTGGAGGACCGTTGTGCGAATAGGCCGGAGGCAACCCAACGCGCCGAGGCCCGTCCCCGGATCGTCCAGAGGTGATGTCCAGCAAGTTGTGTGCGGGGGATGCCTTGCTGATGGCTCCCCCCTTTGTTGCCTGGTCCAGCCATCTTGTATATCTACGCCAGGAGATGGCGTGGGGCACCCGCGGAGAGGCGGAGTGGACGGCCCCCTCTCCCCCGCACCCCCCCCCCCCCAGGTGGAGGTTCCTCTCCTGCACCAAGACTGCCATTAGCGTTCCACTCAACGAGCCCCCGCGGTTGACTGGCCGGGGGACCCGCTCCGGTGACTGTGGTGAAGGACAGCTGCGGGAGGGGCGGGGCTCTCAAGATGGCGGCCGGCACCCCAGATTTGGGCCTGGTCCACTAGGATGGCTCTGGGCTACCATGGAACTCGGATGCTTGCCTGCTCGGGCATGAGCCCCACTCTTGAAGACGTCCTCTCAGTTTTAAAGATTCTACGAGAGTCGTTGGCCCTCGACTCCCGCGGGCTTCCGGTAGGGGCAACCGCCACTGTTGCTCGACTATCCCCCATGGATATGCCGCTGCCCCGGGCGACCGCCGCCTTATCCACATCTGGTGCCGTAGGAAAGACTGATTCAACGCCTCTGTGGAGGGATACGCCTGCAGTCCCGCTCTCCGGAGTGGCCACAACGTTGTCACAAGATGGTGATGCTCTCATGCTGACACCAGCTTGTGTCCGAATTACTAAGAGACACTGTAGACTGCCAACTCGATCAGTTCCGGTGGGACCTCAGCGTGACCCGGTAGGGAAGATTTTGCCTTCCTCGCCTTTAAGTCGCGGTTCATGCCGCCTGTCCTTTCTGCTGGTGTTAACGGAATTTTTTGAACTGCCGAAAGGGATTCTGGTCCGGCCGCTAGTTATTGGAGGCATTCGAACTATACTCTGGACCCGCCTGGCCTCGACCAAAATGGCGTCAGTATGGGCGGGACTTGCAACTCCTTATGACGTTCTAGTTGCTCAAGCCTTGATGTTATGGGGGATGTATGCGGTCTTTGTGCACATGGCGGGCGGGGAAGTGTACTGACTGGGCATGCGGACAACCCTATTGATGTCGGGTTTATTTACTATTGATTATTGTATTATTAAAAGCTCCGAAGTAATGTTACTCATGATACTCGCCCATGGTATGCGTATGAACGATTTTATTGTAACTGATCCTGTTATACGTTCAATTATAAAATCAACCTTCACTGATCCTGCAACCGTTTGTCACGTTTAGTTTTTTCCAATTAAATGGCTCGTTCGTTACGTACTCCTATACTACAGTGTAATCTCTCCTTACCTCATGCGTTTCCCGTCTGCCCCGTGGCCGGCATGGTTGGAGGCCCGTATTTGAATGCTGACATTTTTACAATCAAGGTTTTAAAAGAAAAATATATGGAACTAGCATCGTAACAGTCATTTAGATTGATAGGGGTTTTTTTTAAAAATACCATGCTCTGCGAACAGGAACGACCCTATACCACCGTAAACCTTTTCTTTTCCTTGAATGAAAACATGAATCCGTCACCCCCCTCCCCACACCTTATACCGAATACCCCTGGCCTTTGACCCTCTCCTACACACGGTCTGTACTACCGCCCTCGGGCGATCTATGTAATGAACAGACTACCATTGGTTATCTTTGCTGCACTACCAGTTCCTCTGGGCTTCAATGCCGAGACATAAGGGACTGCATCCCAGAGAGATAAGTCAAGTACGTGGTAGGTAAAAACATTTTCGTGTTTATGCACGCTGATGTGCTTTGAACGCTGCCCCCCCCTCTTTTTCTTTTTCCAGGTTACATCGGAATTTCAGCTGAAGTATGGAGAAGACCTAGAACCGCACCGTGTTCCACGCGAGGAAAATAGGCTAGCTCTGTGAGACGGTACATTATATGTAGGAGCTATCTCTGGGAGCGTGAAAAATTGTATGGTATGAATGTGCGCATGGGCCCTGATTTGTACGGTATGAATGCGTATGTGTGGCGCACGTCTGGGTCAATAAAAGAATGCTTTTTGTATGATTGAGGCGTTGATCGGACGGTTAATGGGATAGGAAAATTAAGCCCGAACATGGTACCTGCATGTGAAAGACGAATAAAAATATAGCACTTTCCTTACTTAGGAACGACTCTCTTTGGAGCTAGCGAATGGGAGAGTGGCCTACACCAGACACTTGAAGGCTTATTTCAGTATGACGAACCCAACCCCAACCGATATCCCAAATGTACACCCAAAATAATGCGCACCAATGAGTCAATTTATGTGCTGACTAAATAAGAAAAGTTAAGAGTACCCCGGGTTGGGGTTCATCCAGAATCCCCCTCAGCCCAGATATTAGGGATATTGTTATTTTTTTAGATTTACCCCTTCTTCTTCCAACCTCATAGAAAAGTCAGAATTGTACCATCGCACGTCCGACTGACACCCCTCCTTTACCTCAGCTTGGATCATCATTTGCTAGATGTTGGAAGACCCCACCGTGAGTATAAGCGCGACTGGACTAGTGTCCGACCAATGAAAAAGGAGTAAGTATTTTTGAAGTGAGGTTACCAACAAAAATTGTCTACTATTAGGAAGGAAGGAGAACAAAGAGCTCGACCCCCAGAATGAATTAAAGGGAATACTGAGAATACGCAACATGCATGACAAAGTCCTTTTGCCCAAAATAGCTCTGTGTTCTGTCTTAGGTTTCCGTACTTGATGTATGTGCTGTCGCACCCTATCTGGTATTTGTGTGTACGTAAACTATGAATTTATGTTTTCCCTCAGCTTGTGTTTTTACGTGAAACCGACCCGTACTGTTCTATATGTGTGTGCACTGAATAACCTATTATTATACACGTTTCTCTCTCTCTCTATGTTGTACGTGTACTAATAGCCTATTTGGTGCACACAACACTCTCTCCCTCTGAGGGCTCCCTTGCTCCCTTTTGAAAGAATGACGACACTGTACCTCGCCGGCACAGGTATAATTGGCTTTAGACACGACAGTGTTTGAACAAATTGACAGAAACAAAACGATCGTATTTTGCCATATTACTACCTCTCCTTTCTGTAAAATGATGGAACTTAATTGGCTGAGAAAGAAAGGACAGGTAAGACGACTAATGTCCCCTAATCTGACCCTTAAAAGGGAACTATATGTCAGTGGCTTTTGTTTTAGTGCTTTAGTAACACCACCCTCATCCTTTGGATTACCACCGCCCATTGCACAAAAGTAGAATGTCCGAAACATCCCCGTTTTTCCAGAATGGTCCCAGTTCTGTAACCAGCCGTCCCAGAAAATCTTAAAGACTGTAGCTGATGACCTTGTTTTTAAAGATAAATCGTCCAAAAACTGATAAGTTAGCCGTTGCTGTCAGAAAAGAAAAAAAATGCTTAACGTATGTCCTTCCCTGGAAAAGGTAGCTGTAAGCCCATGATAATAAGCACTTCACACTTTTTATGAATTAGCAGACTTTGAAGAAAAATATAGCTCAACAGGATTTGTTTTAGAAAAACACAAGCCTCTACTGGAGGAGCCGGTTTGAATTCGATGAACCATGTAATTGTTGGATATCAGACTTCTTGCCACGCTCGCGAATATAACAGGAATAAACACCAGACAGACATGATGTTTGAAAATAGAAAGATACTTGCAGACCTGCACCACAGCAATAATGCATGAGTTAACAGCATACACCGATGTAAGGATTACTAAGCATCCACCCTATCGTGACCAATAAACGTTTCCCCAACTACTTGGGGTTGGGAGAGAAATTAAAGTGTGTAAACATCTTCCCCTGCCAGTTCTCTAAAAACTTGTTTTTTTGTACTCATTTAAAGATAACGTGCGGTCGTCGGAGGAGAGGGGCCTGACGTGACGCACAGTCTGGCTGCAGATCGGGGAATATCTATGACCTCGACCAAGGTGGAGCCACAGAGCAAAGAGTTGAGGGACAAGGCACCATTCTCAACGTGGAAAGTGAAGGAAAGAAGGGCTGTCCAGAATCCCCTACATGTTGATGAGCTTGTGCCGAAAGTCCCAGCCCATTGTGACCGATTGATGGGCCCACTTGCTTGAAATTTCTGCCCTCCTTGGTCCGTTTCAGACCTGATCCCACTCCACCCTCTTTTCCCTCGGCCTCCCAAAGCACGCCCCCATCACCCCTTTTTTCCATATGGAGTTTTTAGGTTTCGGCTACCGTCCCACTGCGTAAGCAGTGGGTGGGCGGAGCCGAAATCTTTTGTTAGTAGTATGGGGGCCTGAACACGCCCCTCTTCTCCATTGGCTGGCCTCGTAAATGCTGGCCAGCCATTGGAGGAGAGGAGCGTCACTGAGTTCAGGGCCCGCCTTGACGCGATTCGGGGGCGTTTCCGTGTGGTTTTTTAAGTCCCGCCCCTTTTTTCTTTAGGTCGAACGCGATTCGGGGGCGTTTCTGTGTTTTTTTTAAGTCCCGCCCCTTTTTTCTTTAGGTCGAAGCCTCGTCCGCACTCTGCTGAAAATTCTTCAAAATTCACTTTTGTTAGTATTCTCGCTGCTGGATACGTTACTTTCGAGCGCTTTTCTTATTGTTTTCGCTCAACGAAACGCTCCCTCTACGTCGCCTCCGAGAACACATTTAACGCATTCTCTCCATAGAGACGTCACTGTCCCTCCTCCCGGCTGCGCATTTATCGTAAATCCTCCTGTCATATGAATGGCGTAGTCACTCACCCTGCGCCAAAGGCGTTACTACTTGTATTCTATAAACTTGTTTGCGGCGCCGGGAGTGTGCGGCCGGGGCATGCGCTTTCTGTACTGCGGTAGTGAACTACGCACGTAGCGGGAAGACTACGATACTCTGCAGCTGCGGCAGGCATTCTCCCAGTCAGCTCCCTGCATCGGATATGCGTGTTTTACGTAGCGTGACCCAAGATGGCGGGTTTGAGCGAGGTGGAACGGGCGGAGGAGACCAGGCGGCGGATTAGGCAGCGGTAAGCCGGAGAGAGAGCAGCAAGGAGGGCCGAGTCTGACCTAGCGCCCCCGGGGCCTTCAGGCCTCCCCGTGGGGCTCCAGTGAGGTACTACCACCTGTCAGGTCCCAGTGCTCCCCCGGCGGCTCCTACCCCCTCCCTCGGCCTGTCGCCACCCACTGGGCCGTCCCCGCCTGCAGTGAACACCTTAACCTGTTACTCCTTCGTGCTCCCTCTGACCTGTCACCGTTATTACGGCATTCGTTGGCCCAGGCCTGAGTCTACTCTCGCCCGTTAATTATCGCAGGACTGCCCTTCTACATGGTTTACGACCCCCACCCCCTAATGTAGTGCCTGCGGCTGTCCCATTTTTATTTTTGTTTTGGTTGCCACCCTTCCCGACCTTGTGCCTGCTGTTGTAACCGCCCCATTCAGCCCCTGGAGCTCCATGCCCATCCTCCCTGTCCTGTTTATAACGGCCTACTCGTCCCCAGACCACCTTCCTGTCTTTGCTGTCGGCCCTTTCTCTGTAAACCTGCGCCCCTAGAACGCTCTGCCCGTGTTCCCTTGGACTCCGTGTTCACACCAGCCTGTGCATCGCCGCTAGAGAATGATGAAGCTGAAGTCCAACCAGACACGCACCTACGATGGGGACGGCTACAAGAAACGGGCGGCCTGTCTTTGCTTCAGGAGCGAGAGCGAAATGGAGGTGAGAGGTTACATGGGGCGGAGGGTGTGATGGTGCTGTGGAGCGATAGATGGAGGGGAGAAAGCGTTCAGGATAACCATCAGTTCACTAGGGGAAGGTGTAAATGTAGCATGGAGAAAAAGTGGTCAGAGGAGGGTGTACAACTACTGGCCTGTAGGTGCGAGGGAAGGGGGTGGGCGATGAGGTGAAGTGAACTGAAATTAATGTACATGTTGCGAGGTTAAGAGAGTTCATTGTAAACGATAAAAGCGAGGAGACTGGGGAGGAGAGGGCAGTGGGCTGGTCTTGAGCTAGACATAAAGCATTGGTGCCCCAAGAGATGGAGGTGGTTAGTTGCGGAGGCGCTCTGAAGGTGAGACATTTCCGTCGATTGTGATGAAGTTGGTAGAGGAGCCTGGAAACCGATTCGGTGGCCATGCAGTAAACAAATGAAAGTTGTGTTAAGAGAAGGCTTGCCAAAAATAAGAGAGCCTCACACTCTCAAAAGGTATAAAGTTGGGTGTAGTTTGAGGCACACATACTTGAAAACCAGAGACGCGATCTGGTGCACCCTTTTTCCGCTCTGTAAATTAGATTTTGTTCTGCTGTCTTCTTTTGAGTAGATCGACCTTAATAGAAGGCCTATTTTGAAGTCTGTATTTGACAGCGCAGCTCACAGAATTACTGATTGCTTACAATATACATAGTGGGTTTTGGGTCGACACCCCTCCCCTTTCAACCATTGGCAGTCTTCCAGCTATTGGATTCAGACCTTGTGAATCACATCCTAACACATCCCAGTGGAGTATTCATCTCTCATCTAATGCTTTTGTTTGTTTGGTATTCCCCTACCTCTTACACTGGAGTGTTTCCATTACAGGAAGACCACTTTACAATTATAACCCTCTCGGTTAGCTCATACTTGCTTCCTTCCCTTTGCCTAACTCTAATGTGCTAACACTACATGTGTTGATTCAGAAAAGGGGGTGGTGATGAACAGAGTGCCTGAATTAAGCAGACCACTCTTACCCAGTCCAAAGATCAGGGCTTGATCCATCACCGTTTTTTAGCTCACTGCACCATCCCAGCTCAGAACTTGGCTATATGCAAATTAGTCTGTTCCTGTCCCAGTGCATGATGGGAACAGGGCAAACCAAACTACCAAGCCAATTCTTATACTGGGAAGGAAACAAGCTTCCGGGGACCGGTTTCTGCCATTTCAGGCGTCGTCGGCCCGGCTTGCTTGAATCCTGATGGTGCAATTAGCAAGGGACTCACATCTGAGTATACCCTTCCACGCTTATGGTGGACAAAATGATTCTGAATCATTTTGTCCACCATAAGCGTGGAAGGGTATACTCAGACATGAGTCCCTTGCTCACTGCTCCATCAGGATTCAAGCAAGCCGGGCTGACGACGCCTGAAATGGCAGAAACCGGTCCCCGGAAGCTTGTCTCCTTTCTGGTGAAGAATTGGCTTGGTAGTTTGGTCTGCCCTGTTCCCATGATGCACTGGGCCAGGGACAGACTAATTTGCATATAGCCAGGTTCTGAGCTGGGATGGGGCAGTGAGCTAAATAACGGTGATGGATCAAGCCCTGATCTTTGGACTGGGTAAGAGTGGTCTGCTTAATTCAGACACTCTGTTAATCACCACCCCCTTTTCTGAATAATTTTGTCCACCATAAGCGTGGAAGGGTATACTCAGACATGAGTCCCTTGCTCACTGCTCCATCAGGATTCAAGCAAGCTGGGCCGGCGACGCCTGAAATGGCAGAAACCGGTCCCCGGAAGCTTGTCTCCTTTCTGGTGAAGAATTGGCTTGGTAGTTTGGTCTGCCCTGTTCCCATGATGCACTGGGCCAGGGACAGACTAATTTGCATATAGCCAGGTTCTGAGCTGGGATGGGGCAGTGAGCTAAATAACGGTGATGGATCAAGCCCTGATCTTTGGACTGGGTAAGAGTGGTCTGCTTAATTCAGACACTGTTCATCACCACCCCCTTTTCTGAATCAACACATGTGTTAGCACATTAAACCCTGACCTATTTATGGGCTTTACCAATGTTTGTTTGTTATTCTTGTTCTGCGGTGATTATATGCTGTCAACTGAAACTCATGTCCCAGACCTGCTAATTTCAAAGGCTTTTTTCTCTTGTTATACTTTATTAATTGAAGTGCATTTTAATGAAAGAACGTAATGAGTTGTGATCGGTAACATATGGTTTAATGAAAACAAACGTGGAGAGGTTTAAATATTCTTTTGGGGTTTTCTTTTTAATGTGCTTGCTTGATCAGCATCTGAAATACCTATTGAAATTGTGAATTTCAGTCAGTGCCTGTCAAGAGAAGAGGAATAGCACACACCTCTGAAGGCGGATTCTGGGTCATTCAACTCTCTGCTCACAGTGCATGGTTACATTCCTCCTTTTACAGATATGTATCTTACAAGGTCCCGGCTGCAAACCCTTATGGCTGGCAACATACAATCCTTTTTTTAACCACGTTTATTATCTATTCTTTTTTTCCTTGATTGGGTGCGGACCATATAGAATTATGTATGATTAGCTGTCAATAAGTTTAATATTTTTTAAAGAGTTTACTATAGCATTAATATGTCCCTCGTGTTTTTTTTTTGCAGAGCGAAGTTATTTTTCAACAACCAGCTGTTCCTAATGGCCCCTTGGGTCAAACGTTTGTATTTCTCGTTTGGCCCATCTTAGCTCACTGCTCAACCCGGTGAAAACCAATAGGGAAAACAAACAATCTTTTCTGTGGCAAATCCTCACTTAAGATCATGGAAAAATAGGCTGCTGTAAATATTGCACGTTTAATGGCTGTGGGTGTCTGGGAGGTTAAATATGGGTTGGGTTTAAAACCAGGTGCTTTCAGTGTTTACGGACAAGTGGCTTAGTTACTGCCACCAGCACGTGCCTATTTCAATGAGGGCGACAGGCTCTGTTATTGTTAATGGTCTGGGAAGTAAACTTTCAGCGGACTTCCCACTCGACACTCACATTGTTGTCAATGTATGGCGGGACTTTAAGTAATTAAAAGACCACCACCACATCCACCACCACCACATCCACCACCACCACATCCACCACCACCACATCCACCACCACCACCACATCCACCACCACATCCACTACTGCATCCACCACTGCATCCACCACTGCATCCACCACTGCATCCACCACTGCATCCACCACTGCATCCACCACTGCATCCACCACTGCATCCACCACTGCATCCACCACTACATCCACCACCACATCCACCACCACAACATCCACCACCACAACATCCACCACCACAACATCCACCACCACAACATCCACCACCACAACATCCACCACAACATCCACCACAACATCCACCACAACATCCACAACATCCACCACCACATAGCTCTAACTTTTGCAAAGCCGAGACCGTTGCATTGTAAATGCTTGTTGAACTTGACTTAAAGAAAAAAAAAACACAGCACAAAAGATAGAATAGGGTTTGTCCCGAAAGAAGAACGGAATACGGGTACCCCTACTAAAGTACCTATGGTAGATTAGTTAGGTAACAGGACAAACAGGACTGTGGTCCGAGAGCAAAGAGTGGCCACACCCTGCAACGCGAAATCTGAATCCGAGCTGGACGCATAGCTCCACCGCCGGTGCTCAACAGTGCCAACGAAAGAAGAAAAACAATGAGAGCCTACCAGTGATGGCTCGCTGTAATAAGACACTGGAAAGACGAACCCCTTTTTTTGAACATTGCCACCCCTTGACTGTCCCTTGTATTAAGTTGAATTCCTCTCCCAACCGCTTTGTATTGATTACCACCCAATTGAGCTTTCGAAACCTTACATCGGTCACTTTCAACTGTACATGGATAACTAAGAAGGCGTTAACTCTGTATCTTGATGATTGTAGAACACCAGTTATGCACATGAACATGCTGTCTAGTTTTGACCCCCATGGAGTCCAGACCTCAAGTGATAATAGACCTTATCCTGCCAGAACATTTTTGTATGACATCATGTTTGTATTCGAACGAATCTCCTACATCGTTCAATGTAATGTCCCCGCCTCCAAGGTCTAACGTATGACGCAGCTAATGTAATTTTGTATGCACTGTCTCCCCGCCCACCACATTGACTACATATGGTTATGTACGATTCTGTCTGCATTGATAGCAGAATTATTTCCATCTGCCTGTAATGCATATGGGCTACCAAAGCGAATTGTATAACTAATGTCAGCTTGTACATCCTCACCTATGACATGAACAGGAATGAACTAAGTTATGATAAAAACTGGGGACTGTGGAAAATGACCAAATTTAGGTATATATAAGCGGCGTTCATTTATGTTCACCCCAGCCACTGTTGAAAGTAAAGTGAAAATCGTGAAACAGTGGCCACGCCATATTGTCCCTTTTAGGCCCCATCATACACGTAAGTGGCAGCCATTTTGTGTGTCGTGGCCTCTCTGCCCACTGCCAATAGCCTGCGCGTCTCTCCCCCTCACTCCCCGGCCTCGCAAGCATTCCCCCGCGCCCGACAGCCCCCGGTCTCTCCTGCTTGGGCCATAAACGCACCTCTAACGCGACCCTGTCTCCGAGCCACATCCCGTGCTGAACCCCCTCGCTCTTTCATCTCATTCAAAGAACAGGCCCTTTTGATAACCTCTTCCTCCCTGCCCGATTGTCCGGCCTGATCCCAGGCCATCACCTAGCCCAACAGATGCAGTTTATTACCCCCTACAGTAGGACCTCGCCTCACATCAAAGGAGCGGGGATTAATCAATGCTTTCGCACCCCGAAGATCCGACTGATCACACACATCCCCGTTCCCAGCGGAATGTCCAGCTGCGCGATAACCACCACATGCTGAGAACGGGGTGGGAACTCTACTGTAGATGTGTGTGGGAACGGGCCTGGACCGAGGATTCCGAGGATGTCTTTTCTGTCCTTCAAAAAAACATTGCGGATGCAGTGTATGTAATAAAGCCATAAACCTGTGTATAAGAGGCCAGGCCTCAGAGATGCGGTTAGAGCACCTCGAGAAGATACCCTGTTGTCTGATTTGACGTGTTCTGCTCCGTCGGAATAAACTCCTGTTTCCTGCCTTCTGTCTCCAGCGCCTGCCTCTTTGGTAATCTCGAATGGTATGAGAGGCGGCTAACGCCGGGCAAATACTGAAGGGTTCTTGGTCAATTCGGCCCTACCTTTTCACACAATGGCCCTAAGAACCCGGAGAGTTTGTTGTGGTCCAGCAAACTGCTTGTGTGCCTCAGTCGAACTGTTAGTCAACGGTTCGCTTATGTGGAGTCAAAGCACCACTCCAGCCAGTGCAAGGTCTGTGAAGGCCTTACAAAGAGTTTTTGTTGTCGGCTAGAAACTTGCTGGTAAAGTCTAGAGGAGGTACTGCAACAGAGCATAACAGAGCCGTCATTCATACAGTACGATAAAGACCGTGACAACCAGGTACCGTAAAGTGCCAAACGCAGTGATCGCCAAATCCAAGGCAGAGCTAAAAGCAGTAATAACCAGATATGAAAGTGCAACGAGTGGTCACAGCCAGGTGCAAGAGACCCCAGTGATTGGAAGCAGATAATTGCAGAGAAACGTTAGAGGCGGCAAAAACCAGAGGTGTAGAGAATATGATCACACTTACCAGAACCAGAGTAAAGAGAGGCTTCTGACCTCCGCACCAGACTCGCAACCCAAGAATAACAGGACTTGTACTTACGAGGCTGGTGAGTCACGTCAGACTGATTGAAAGGCTGCGAGTGGTTGTCGGAATAGTGACATTTTTATTTTATAATGGCCATGAGAAAAGAAGTCCTACCAGTTCAGATTGGCCATGACAATCTTGAAGCCAACATGTCGCAAGGACTTCCAGATGGTATGTATGGTGTAAGTCCAGATGAACAGCATAAATTCTTGTCAGTAAGGGCCATAACTGGTTCTGATGCCGTTGCCTTTTTAAAACCAGTGCCTCCCTTCGTTCCCGACAAAAAGATGAATATTGGCGACAGGATCTCTGATTCTTTTAGACGATGAATGTTGAAAAAGACCTTCCGCTTGGAGCGAGTACTCATGGCTGCTAGAGCAGAGAAAAGACTTGACAAACAAGCAGCTAATATAGAGGCCAAAATGAATCAGTGCGGAGTCTGAAAAGCAAGCCGAAACACAAGGTAGAAGGCCATAAAGTAATGTCTCCAAAGAAAAAGAATTGTTTTCTATGTGGATTTTCCTTTCCACATGAAGGTACATTTTCTGCCATTGGACAGATATGCGAAGGCTACAGGAAGGGAAACCATTTTGTAATGGGTTGAAAAGTGACAGAAAGATCTTGTGTGTCACGTTGAGAAAACAAAATGAGGAAAGATCAATTGCTTCACGTTGAGAAAACAAAATAGGTGCCAGAAAGTTCCAGAGACATTCCAACCACGATCACAATGTCAAGTGGCAACATCAGCTGAGGCAAGTAGAAACGGAACTACGTCAATTGTCAAATTCCTCGTCTAAAAGTTTGACCATCATTGTTGAGTGACAGTGAGGAAGATGGGTGTGTGATGTCAATATTGATCACAGAAAGATGTGCTCATGCAGGTTTAACTTCTTGCAAGGAAGAGTGTCAGTCAAACCGAGATGGACGAGTGAAAGTGTGAAATTCATTTGGACACTGTCCTAAAATTACACTGCAGGTGAATGGGTGTTCCATACCGTTTATCATAGACAGTGGCACATCGATAAACATTATGCCAGTGTAAAAGTACAATGAATTGTCCCCAGTGCCCCATTTTACCCAGTAGAAAACCAAAATAAATACATGGGGTGCTGCGATACCACTGCAAAGTCAAGGTTCATTTGTAGCAACTGTGAAGCATAAAAAGGTGAAAATACAAGCGCCAATTCATGTCCTCCAGGCACTTCATCTAGTTCGTGTTACTCAATTTCAGCACTGCTGCTGACATATGGCTAATTTCTGTAAACTTCAACGTAGATGCCCATCATGAGATGGTGAGTCAGTTTCCATCGTTGTTTCATGGACTAGGAAAACGTAAGACAATGAAAGTGCAACTTGACATAAATGAGGATATCCATTCTGTTGCTCAACAATGTCGCCAAATTTCCTTTCCTTTCAAAGAAGCTGTTGAGAAACAAAGCGAGACATTATCGAAACATGACCTCATTGAGCGATCCATTGGTCCGATGCTAGGGATGTCCCCCATAGTGGTTGTGCTAAAGAAGGATCGTGGAAGCTCCGTGTGTATCTGCGTTGATATGCACCAAGCGAACAAAACGATTGAAAGGGAATGCCTTCCAGGTCCATACATTGCTGACATTGTTACACAGCCAAAGTATTTTCCTGCCTCAATTTGAACAAAGGGTATCACTGACTCATACTGGAAGAAAATTGGAGGTACATTACTACCTTTTTGACTCCTGTTGGGTTGTTTAGATATAAGAGGCTACGTTTCTGAGTGTCATCAGCTGCAGAACTCTTTCAGGATGTCATTGTCGCATAATACAGCCAATCACAAATTGTTTCAATTACAGTGAGGACAAACTAGTTTTTGAGGCCACACAAAAGGAACATGATAAAGCTCTTACAGAAGTGTGTCACATACTTGCTGATGCAGGTCTAACTTTAAATGCAGACAAGTATGTGTTTCAAAAAATAAAGCTAAGTTTTTCAGTCATATCTTTTCTGATTAAGAAATAACTCCAGATCCAAGTAAAGTACAAGCCTTGTCATCCACTTTTCCCCACAAGTTGTAGCTATGCTGCGATCCTTCCTTATTATTATGGCTAGTTGCTGTTCAACGTATATATCTGACTTTGCCACTGTGAGTGCCCCATTGAGAGACTCAAAAAAAACTTTCCATTCTGAAGGTCATGCGAGTGTGAATAAAGCTTCAAGGAAATATATATTTGTAAGGCACAGTGAATCATCCCCAATGGGATCTCGCGGCCCCTGGGAGGCAGATTACAGGATGGGCAGTACTCTAACAAAACAGCCACGTTTTGAGAAGTTTCTTCAATTGTGCCAGGTTAGGACATGCTTGCAGCTCCTCCAGTAAACTATTCCAGTGTGCCGGGGCTAGATGAGAGAAAGCACTCCCTCCCATCTTGGCTTTTTCTGATTCTGCAGGTGCGAAGCAGCCTTTGACTGCTAGATCTCAGGAGGCGCCCGGGTGAGTACCAGTGCAGCTTTTTGGTTAAGTATGCCGGTCCGTGTCCTTGCAGGGCTTAGAATACCAGACATAGGAGTTTAAAAATGGATCTTTTCCTAATATAAAGCCAGTGTAGTTGATGCAGTAGAGTAGATGATGGGGTTCGTGCTGGCTTTTTTGAGGCCAGGCGCTCTGCAGTGTTTTGTGCAACCTGCAGCCTTGATAGCAGATGTTCTCTAATCCCTACCAGTAGGAAGTTCCCATAGTCTAGTCTATTGACTAGAAGCGCATGAATGAGAACTTTCCTGGTGTAAAGGGGGATCCAAGGAAAAATCTTTCTCAACATGCGCATCATGCCGAAGCACTTGCCTGAGGTGATTTTTACATGCTCCTCCATCGAAAGCTTGTCGTCTATCACCACACCCAGGTCCTTAGCACATTTTTTTGGAATGGGGGCTTCTCCCAGTTCCTCCGGCCACCACTCCATGGATCATAACTCCTCAGCTTTCCCGAATAGCAAGATCTCAGTTTTACTGGAAATCAAACATGCAATTGAGAACGCCACTGAAATCGCATACTTTGATCCGAAATTGCAAACCGTGGTTGTTGATGGAAGACCAATGAGTTTGGGTGCCATCCTTTCCCAGCATACTGGACATCCCAGTGCACCATGACACATCGTGAAGTATGCTAGCAGGAGTTTGACTGAATGTGCCTATTCATAACCTGAAAAGGAAAGCCTGGCTGTGGTGTTGGCTTGTGAACATTTACATTTGTTCTTGCTTGTGAAGCTTTTCACAGTTGTCGCTGACCACCAGGCATTGCTCACCATTTCGGCAATCCCAAAACCAAGATACCCCCTCGCATTGAGAGGAGAGAGTATGATTATACCATTGTTCATCATCTAGGGAAAGACCAAAAATCATGGCAACACTTCTAAAGCAGCTGATGCTTATGTTAACTTCATTGGGAAATCTAGTGCACCTGCTGCTACTTCAAGAGAACAAATAATTGCTGCCATGAGCACTGACAGAGATTTGCAAACCCTCAAAGATATTACTTATCACCCATGGAACTACTTGACCTCTTCGTGATGACGTAAAATACCAGAAATCAAAAAAAGGGTCAGAAAGAACTCTGTCACTCCAGAAGGCATCATCTTACGAGGATCAAGAATGGGACAATGTGGAATTGTTGCTATTAAACAAGCTCTACGGGACAAAGTGTGGTTCCCTTTTCATGATGAAAGGGTTGAAAAAGAATTAAGGGCCTTCCATTTGTGCAACTGCTTGTCATCCAAAACTGCCCCACATCCCTTAAGCGTGTCTAATCACCTAAAGCACACATGGGAAAAGATTTCAAAGGATTCATTGATTTCTTTGGACCTCTTAACAATGAACATTATCTACTAGTCATTACTCATTAATACTCCTGTTTTTCCCTTGTTGAAGTTCTGTCATCGATTACTCATGACAGTCTTTGAGAGATTATGAAGTGTTTTTGCTACCAGGGGTGTTCCTTCGATTTTGAAATCTGACAATGGCTCTCCTTTCAATAGTCGAGAACTTTAAGATTTTCTTTATCATCTGAATGTCAAGCATCAAAAAGCACACCTCTGTGGCCACAGTTGAATGGTGTTGTCGAAAGGTTCATGAGCACCCTCAAGAAGACTGTAGTCCTGGAAAAGCTTAACTTCAAATCAGTTCTTCAGGCTACGCTTTGTGCATACAGTTCAATGCCTCATTCTACCATGGGTGAAGCCTTGCCACCTCAATGTTTGGGAGAGCCATACGTACCAAGTTGCCTGAATGGACTATTGAACAATCTATTGAAATAGATAAACTTCATGTTATTGATTCATCTCACAAACTAAGAATAAAGACCTACGAGTATAGGCGCCGTAATGCTAGGACCACTGTGTCCAAAAGAGGAGACCGTATCATCGTCAGGCTGGAACAGAAATGCAAGTCTGATGCTTCGTTTGATGTTGACCCATTGAGGGTTGTGACTTATAAGGTCACATGGTGCTCACCATCCTGGAAAGTCTATAACGTGAGACTCTTCGCATTTCAAGCACCTGCCTCGACCTACGCAATCCGGAGAACCCAATGACTGTACCAATGTCTCTATCACCAGTGCCAGTCATGGACACTCCTCTTGTATCTCCGCAGCCTTACATGACAAGGTCTGGGGGATTGGTTTGAGCACCAAAACGACTTATTGAAGAGTTGTGATATATCCATGTATTATTTGTACTTTTTATTTAACAAAGGGGGAGATGTAGTGTCTTGTGAGGTAGATGTGATGGGACCCTTTTGGTCCCGGACTGACTCCATAGACTAGTGACGTAAGTGCTTGGTGTGGGGATAGAATTCAAGCTGTAGAATGTTCAGTTACGTTTACACACTGAGGAATAAAGATGTTTAGTGCAACACCAAGTTCCATGTGTGGCGTAGTCATTTACATGTACCCTGGCTGGGGAGGATGCTAAAGCAGGCATTGTCTTGCCTTGCACAGCCCAAAGTGATGCGTTGCAGAGTGTTGGCTGCAGGCTAGGCCTTGCGGCAAACACCATGCTGCACATTGCCAAAGGCTAAGTGTAGCGTGTGTTTGGACGGTGGGGAAAAAAGTCCTCTCAGCCAATCAAATCAGGCGACTACAGTATTCTTGCGAACCCAACCGTCCTGATGTTCAAAGTTTATGTACCTTAATTTCTCAAAAACTACTTATCAGGTTTACACTAAATCAAAAACAAGCATTTGCAATGCAATAGGTCTCGGGTTAATTAAGTTTGAGCTATTGGCATTGCTAAATATTGCAACACCAACTGCAACAAAAGCTATTGGTGTTGCATTATTTAGCAATCCCAATAGCTCAAACTTTAATAATGCGAGACCTATTGCATTGCAAATGCTTGTTATACCCATGTTTTGAAGTTCATAAAGCGGTATTTAAACGTTTTTATCCCCAGCATACTACGATGACCAACTATTATATATCTCTTATAATTCTGGAAAAATGCACTTCATACCGATTTCAAGGTAGCACGATTGCAATGAATTTAATTGTGCAATACAAATTATCTAACTACCTATCTAAATCCACTACTAGAGACTCAATGTCCCTTTACATCACTCGTGCAAGTTCCTGCGTTCTCCCTCTGTTAAGGGTTTTCCACCGTCCTCTTCCTCGTATTTCTGCTTTGTTTGTTTACCCTCTTTAGCACTGGGCAAATGTCTGAAGTAGAAAAATAAGTGCCGGTGGACCCCCGGCTCAAATTAAGCACTGAAGAGAGAATTTGCAATATTTGCCTTTGCAATGATGAAAGCGTCTCTTTTAAGACCTTCACCTGTCAGGGGAAAACAGACTAAAGTAAGCCTCCTCTCAGAGGCTGGGGACTGCTAAAGACTTGCTTAGCTACCTCCTATCAGGGGATAGGAGTCTTTGTAATGCTTGCACTTGTGAGGGGCGAGGGCCCCTTCTGCCAGAAGATTAGTCATTGTAAGGGTGCAGGTGACCAGTATGTGTTACAGAGCAGACACACATAGAGGATCAGTGTATCAATATTACCAACCAGAAGTTGGCAAGTGACAACTTACAACAAAAATGACAAATGGCCGCTAGTTATGATTAGTTTATTTAACCATGAATGGGGAATTTGAGTGTTTTTGAGATTTTGCTTTGTAATCCTAACAGCAGGATAAATAGCAACACCAACGCCTAATGTTATAACTAAACACCAACGTACTTACAGTGCTATCCCAAACAGTTCAATAATCAAAGAGACAGACCTCTAACATTTATCAGTGCTTGTTGGAACATCCTTCCGCCCAAGAGCCTTCACTTTGGGCATTTATAATCGACTCAATGTTTCAGTTGCATACAACCCCTAATGTTGCTTTTCAGTTTTTATTAATCATTTACTTCATTTGTTTTGCTCGCATTTATTATGAGAACTGATACCCTTAACCCTTCTGAGTAAGTCTTATTGAACGAGAAATAAAGGAACGAGGAAAAGAAGTGCAATATTGAAAGGCAACTGTTGGGGGCAGAAAAGAGCTGCACATTGTTGGCGTTAATGAGCTCACAGGAGTTACATAGACTGCGTGGCGACGAGGTTAGAATTCGTACAATTAAAAAACAGTGTTTTAGATTTTGTTTTTGCACCAAACCAGGTTGTTGGTACAGTGAGGACCTGAGAGGTTTAATTCCCGATAACTAATGTTATCAGAACGTTTCGGCACCACAGAGAGGGTCAGGCCACACGGTATTGCAAAAAGACGTCCTGATTTAAAGTGCCAGTGCTTGGTGATACGACAGTAGTGTGAAAACAATGCTCCTCCGGGTCATATTTAAAACACAACACTAACCTATGAATGCGTGCCTTGCCTGCGGTTCAATGGAAGCGAAGCGACAAAGCAGTGATCTGGGCCAGCAGAAATAGATGTCTGAAATGTGTCATTGTTGGGAAGCGTGCAATGTGCACCGCAACCGACTATAGAATAAATGGGCCATGGCTGTGCATAATGAGTATATAATTACATCAAGGTCAAGCAATATTAGAATGTCACCGGAATTTTCAGGTCTAATTACATCCTCAACCATGCACCTTTTGGAGATGTTGTTATTGGTGACAACACATAAATGCATATTTTGGAAGTACATAGTAATGTGAATAATATTAAACGTGAGCCAGGCGAAAGACAGTAGACGGATAAAAAAAAAGCCTCTCTGCAGACTCCCCCTGCATTCCAGAAAGGCGCGCAACGCGATCCGGTATGCCATGCAGCTGTGGAGACAAGACATGGCCGTGCGCACAACGTTATCCTATGGGAAAACGCTGCGCGCGGCCAGGTCTTGTCTCCCTTCGGCGTTCTCAGACTGCTGAGACGCCGACTATAGTTCTCTGGCGAGAACGCGCTTTCAGCGCGTTACTAGCCGAGACCTAAAAAGCATATTATCTGCATCAAGATCTAGCTTTCTGCCAAATTTAGCATAATTCAGTTAGAAGTTTTGGCTATATCCTTTTCCAAAATGCCTATGGAAAATTGCATGGGTAAATTGAGTTTTGTGACTCTTCCTTTTTCTCAGACCAATCACTTTCCGGGAAGTGGTGACCACCAATGAGATAGATGAATAGATAGATAGATAGATAGATAGATATTACCCAGTGGCGGTCACCCTGGGTAGTTAATTAGGATCGTGTTTCCATAGAAAATGCCTTTTTTGTGTTGCTAAAAACTCTGGTGTCGTTTGATGAACCTCCACTAAACTTTCCAAAAAGTGCTACTTTTTGACCAGTTTCCCCCTGGAAAGTTTTGGGGGGATCTGTCAAGCAGGGGGCAAGAAAAAGGGGAGCTCCCAAAACGTATTTTCCCCATTCATTTTTCCTAAGAAACTTTAGACACAGCTACGGCCCAAATCGCTGAACGACATTTGGAAGAAAGCTAGATCTTGGGTCAGAAAGACTGTTGCTTGTGTTTTGGTGTAAATCCATTCAGCTATAAACATCACCAAACATCCGCCAACAAAGGATGACAATGCAATTTTAGAGTTAATTCCAAGGGACACTATCAAACCGATTTTACATAGTCAAACTGAGCAGATTAAATCACCTTATATAGCTGGTAAGACATCAGGAATACTCTATGTTGTAAAAGCAACAGCAAACAGCATGATTGCAACTTCAATTAACAAAAGATGATGTTCTTAAAACAATAAAGTTAGGTAGAATGGATGGTGCTACAGGACCTAATGGCATCCCACAGGCAATTTTAAAATTAGACCCGGATTTCTGGGCTACGCCTTTGATGCATTTATACAATGAGGTGAGCAACTCTGGTATTTTACCTGAAAGCACCACAATCAACATAAAGGAGGCAAATTAGAAGATCCAGCAAATTATAGACTGATGTTGCTAATGGACTCAGAAGCTAAATATTATGCCTCTCTAATTCTCAGTGATTTGGTACATTGGTCGGACACAAATAACATAATCCCCATAAATCAGTCTGTATTTCATAAGGGTTCGGGCACAATTACAAACCTTCTAGCTCTAGGCTTAATGGCAGATAAGATCATACAACAGCGGAAAAGCCTACATGTATGCTTTGTTGACTTCAAAGATGCATTTGATCGTGTAGACAGAGGTACTTTATGGAACAAATTGAGGCAGTGGGGGCTTCCAACGCACATCCTCCGAGCCATAATGCAGTTGTACACAAACACCTGCATGCAACTTAAATTAGCAGATGGCTCTAGACTTATGAGGAAAATACAAACAGAAAATGGCCTGAAACAAGGTTGCATTTTAGCCCCTCAACTGTTTAACTTATTTATGGCCGATCTTTCCCCCAAGCTGCACCAGGCGAATTTACATCCGCCACGCCTAGGCCTCCTACAACTAACGCATCTATCCTTTGCAGACAATCTAGTTTTGTCAAGTCAAACGAAAGTAGGGCTTCTAAGAGGGATAGACATATAGAGCAATTTCGCGAAGGACAACTTACTAGAAATAAACATAGCAAAAACTAAGGTCATGACAATAAGTCACCGCTTGCAGCTACGACAACAATTCAAACTAGGCAAAGTGAACTTGGAGGGAGTCACAAATTATAAATATCTCGGCCTAAGTATTGACAGCAGATTTAACTTTAAAACACATAATTATGGTTTAATCAAGAATGTAACTGGATTGATGTATACTTTTTGCTCAATTGCGAAGAGTTTAAGCGATCCATCGTTCAAACCATTATTGGCTGTTGTTAAAGCGAAGCTCTTGCCGACTTTAGCCTATGCTACTGAAGTTCAACATGGCAAGGAAATAGCAGTTCTTGAGAGAATGCAAATTAAGGCATATAGAACAGTATTTGCTTTACCAAGAAACTCCTCTCCTGCGCCGATTCTCCTAGAGTTTGGTTTACTGCAGCAACTTCTAGCAAGAATGTATGCGACAATAAAACTATGGTATAAAATCCGGTTATGCTGCCAGAATCCGCTTAATAGCGCCATTTGGGAAGCTCAAGAGAATAACTTACGATCCGCTTATCACAATTATTTGCAGATATCAATAAAGTTTACAAAGGTGTCAGAATTATGGAACTTGAATTTACCATTCACAACATTTCAATGACTAATAATAAAGCAGCAAAAAGACACTCGTTAACGGAGGACAAAATTATATTCTGCAAGCGCTCTCATGCCTGGATGGTACTGCAATCTTATACGATTTTACAACCAGTGGCTTATTTGGAGATAACATATTCTGTTCATCTAAAAAGGAAATTGCTAGCAATACGTGTTGGAGCACTATCAACTAATGCTGATCAATCCCTCTGGAAATATACTGGTAGGCCGCCATGTACATTATGTGGTGCTCCGAAGCAGGACTTTGTTCACCTGATCTGTATATGTCCCGTTTTAAAACTAAATCTTACTTTATTGTTAAAAAATCCTTTTAAAGATAGAGGCATACGCACCTGCAGATCTGCTATACTAAAGTGTCTTGATCCATATGACCTGCAACCTTACTGTATATTGGTAAAAACATTTACATGGAAAATTAATTTGAACTGGTATTTTAAATGGTATTTTACTAAAGAGATTCAACTTTTGATTGCTTAATTATTGTTTTATCTAATTGGAATTGGTTTCTCAGCGGACAACCAGTAAGTCTAACATGTGTCTACATTGGTGCTAACACTGTCTTGATATGATGTCATCAAAAGCTGAAAACGTTATTAATGGTAATTAATGGTTTTAATATGTACAGCATATGTCCCTCTGCAGACTGTTTAATTTTATTGGAATTGTTATGGTTTTAATTAACTTAAACAATAAAGATTCATATCCTCAATACCCATTCAGTAGTGTGGGAACAATTGAGGTTAGGAATCTGTGTATATTTCACACCAGAGAGGATATGCAGAACTGACAAAGCTCCTGCTGAGATCTGCTTGGCTGCCACCACATCAACCAGGAAGTGGTAGCAGCCATATTTGGGCCCAGGACTCAATCCTGAAGCCTAAGAAAATAAAAAGACATGGGGACAGGGTATGGATCCTCTAGGTCGGCGGGTGGGGGACCCAGAGAGACCCTGCCTGGGGCTAAAAATTCAAATTCACAGAGTATCTGCAAATCTGCAGCAATACTTGTTTTTAATGAAACCCCTGGGGTTGGCCACGGTGTGGTGGAGGGGAGGGCATGGGTTATTTTTTTGGGGGGGAGAGGGGTGTGTGGCCCCCCCTTCCCTAAGCCTAATAAGGCACCAGGGACCCCTTCCCCTCGGGCTGCAATTTTGCTAAAGGGGCTCCAGCCTAATAAGGCCCTGGGCCCCCATACCCTGGGGATGAAATGCTTAAAGGCAGGTATGCAGTGTGAGGTTGGCAGCTAGATGCTCCCAAGAGTTATTGGCCAATTATAGAGAGGATGTAACGAGCAGTTACACAGAGACATTTCAAAGCTTGGGCAACGTGAGCACCTGTCCAAGGCCCCCATCTTCCAAGGACCCCCTAAGAAAGTCAATTTTCTCTGTTTGACCTCTGTCTACTACTATATTTAACCTTTTCTAATGTTTATGTACCTCTGCATCTGACTCTGTCTCTGTTTGCTCAGGGTCATCTTAAGGACTTTACAGGTGTGCTCAGGGTCATCTTAAGGACTTTATAGGTGCCCATTTTCCCCCAAAACACTTTTTATTAGTTTTATCTTGCCAATACAAAGAGTAAATGTTTTCATTTGCATTTATAACTTGCTACAGGAAATCGCCTTTTTTTATACCAATGTTTTTATTGAAGAATGCATTTTGATTTGAGATTTTATATTGATTATATGTCTTTTAAATAGTTGTAATGGTTTTAATTAACTGCATACAAACAAATACAATTTAAATGTTTTCATCCTGGGGGTGTGGCCTAGCGGTCCAATATGGCGGACGTGCCTTAAGCGAGCTCCGGTGCAGCCCTGAACATTATCTGCCACAATCCTGCCGAACTACATAAAGTTTATTCTCCAGCTACCTCCCGTCGCGTACAACACTGGCTGGGACCCACCACCTTCATAAAGAGCGTTGCTGGTGAGCGAAAACACTGCGTCAAACTCTGGCGGTCTGTAGTAGGCTCGGTGGACCAAAGTGGAACCGAAAAATGACACCGAGTTGTGGTGGCGGTTTGGCCGGCGCCCGTGGCGACGCATAGAGGGTGCCTCTTTCCCTGAGGCGGTTGAGTCTGAAAGAGACCCATTTGTAGTCAATGGAGGGCGGAGTGAGGCCTGGATTCCCGGATTGTGAATCGCCTCGAAGCCCACCTGGGGGACAGACTGAGGACGGCTCTGGAGGCGGGCTGCAGAGGCCTTGTGATGGAGCGAGGTGAGCCTGGCTGGTCTGGTGGGCTTTTCAGCAGATGCGGAATCTGCAACCCACACACCAAAATCACACGTCCGAGAGCGGGGCGGCAAAACAGTTGGAAGCAGAAGCTCCTGAGGCGTACAGGAGATCCCCTGGTGATGCAGCCCTTGGACCCCCATCGTATGGACCGGATCATGACGAGGGAGGCCCCCTCGGTGGCAGCATCGAGCCGCGGTGGGAGCAGAGACCTGACTGGGGAGCCACTCTTAGAGCTGTTGTGATCCCCATGCCTGTGCGACTCTGAATACTCGGCCGCCTGATCTTGCTGCGGCGGTGCTTGTGATCGGGCTGAAGTGGGCTTGGCGCCGGGGGCATAGCCACCATGGATGGACCCCTAGCTTCGACGCTGACCCTGTGGGGGAGCCTGTCTACAGAACCACATTGATGCACAAGCATGCCTCAGCTCCTGGGTTTGTAGGCCGGGGCCATGGTGGTGCAGGGGGTCCAACAGAAGAGGTATTGGTGCTGGAGGAGCCTGCCTGCATAGCTCGATACTGGGACCCATACTGCCGAGTCTACGGAAAGGCCCGGCCGCAGACAACTACATTGCTCTGACCCCTGAAACTGCGAGGGGAACAGCTTCAAAGGGCATACCCACAGTGGCTCTGATACTCCCAGGATGTCTGACAGCAGATGACCGTGACTGGTACCCGCCACGATCGCGTGAAGTTCAACACAGATGAGGCATCCACTAGGGGGAGGTGGGGTATACTCCTGCTCACGGATGTGATCGAGTCAGGTCCCGGTGCGGCTTGTGGGAGGTGAGTTTCTCCCCCACCCCCCCTCCCCCCGGCTTCTGCCACCCTGGAGTTGAGAGAAATAGACCTGTGAGGCGCTCGGCCCTATCATCCCAAACGGGTGTCCCATGGTCAGATCGTGACACACACACAGGACGCACTGGACATAGGGAGTAATCCCTGTTGGCATCTGGTTTCGATCTGCCATGGTAGGAGGAGATCAGGTGACAGGCCCCTCCCACCCCACGATGACACGTGACAAGCCGACTGGTGCCACCTCTAAACAGAGCACAATGGACCGCTATGCGGGGACCGGAGCCACAGCCGCGGCTTCTGGGGGATTGGGGAAGACAACACCAGACAAAGCCACACTACTAGCAGCTATCACCCAAACCAGAGACATCCTTGACGCTAAGATTGGCAAAACACACAAGATGATGGACGGAATGTTGCACAATGGCAAAACAGTCACCGATCTAGGTTTAATGCATTGTTATTTTGCTCAACAAGCCACCTCAGTTCAGACATGGCCATATGCAAATCAGTCTTGACCCTGTGCCTCATGGGAACAGTCCAGACTGAACTGCCAAGCCATTTCTTCCCTGGACCGGAGTCAAGCATCCTAGGACCGGTTTCTGGCTTTCAGCCTTCTTCAGTCAGGATAGCTTGACTCCAGTGGCGTAGTGAGCACGGGACACACGTCTGGGCATACCCCTCCCACATAGGGTGAACAGCAAAACACACAAGATGATGGACAGAATGTTGCACAATGGAAAAACATTCACCCCAGTCACAGATCTGGGTTTAATCCATCGTTATTTTGCTCACCAAGCCACACCAGCTCAGACATGGCCATATGCAAATCGGTCTTGACCCTGTGCCTCATGGGAACAGTCCAGACCGAACTGCCAAGCCATGTCTTCCCTGTACCGGAATCAAGCATCCTAGGACCGGTTTCTGGCTATCAGCCTTCTTCAGCCAGGATAGCTTGACTCCAGCGGCGTATGATTGAGACAATATTCTTAGACAGGCCAGATCTCTCTCCTTTGATTACCCTCATATTATGATCATCTCTGACTGTACCAAGTTGGTCCAACAGAGACGTCAATCCTTCACTGAGGCAAAGGTTCGCCTCCAAGGCCTGAAGAGCCCCTAAGACCTTCTCTTTACAGCCCACCTGCAGGGGATATACAAGGCCCACATGCTCTTCTCCGACTACCCAGAGGAGTCCTTCGCCTTGACAAATGGGGAAATACGCGTTATGCTCCACACCCCTCCCCGGCCGGACTCTCACTCTTCTTCTAGCGATTCTCTCCGTCAACAGTGCAAGCTCAAAGACAATTATCGTCATAGATCAAGGTTGTTGTGGCGATCCAGGGAATGCAATGAGGACAGGGCAAAAACCCCTTAGTTTTGATATACCGGTCCATTTAGAAAGCAACGATATTCTGATTGTACTATGGAAGCAAACTATCATGATGTGAGCATCTACTTTGTAGGAAGGCATCCTGGTGGGCTATACACCCAAAAAGACACCCCTTTAGGAGAAACTTTGGTTAATTTACTGGTTGTTTGGGATCCATTGGATGGTGCTGGTCTACGGCCCATGTTGGGAGGACGTCCCATCCGCGACATATACTTCAATGGTTATAGGGTATTGGGGTGGTAGGAGGGAGTTTTGTTCCCAATGTGCGAATTAAGGGCTCCCCAAGAATAGACTGCACACAGGACATGCCCTATACATACTAGACACCTGCCCGGATGACAGATGCAGTGGTGGCTCCTCTACTAAGGCAGAGGTGCGTCACTCCACTGCTCAAAAGGAAAAATAAAATGTTGGGGCGTGGTTTGAGCGCCGATGGGAGCGGCGGCGTGAGCTGAGAGCTCCGTGCCCGATAATTATCCTGAAAACCCTCCTGTACCCTGACCAAATTGGAGGAGAGTGCGTCGGAACCACTGGGGAAGTCTGCCTGACTGAAACTGCCACGTCCGGAAGCTCAAGTGTGATCCTGCCGCAAGTTGAGTTCTCGGAGGGCCGGAGGTGAAGCGGCAAAATGGCGGCAGCGGTTGGCTGATGGGAGCGGGCTGAGCGGCGGCGTACGCACTCTGGAGAAACAAGGGTCCCTGAATAAGAGAGCCGGAGGAGCACAGCGCAGAGTGTAGCCAGCTGCCTCTACACAGAGCACTGCGGTAACAAGGGGTGAGGAGGCTCGAGGCTCCACGAAGACGGAGGATAACAACCTGCTCGGAGCTCTTTAAGATGGCGACCAGAGGGCAAGCTGATCGCGGTGTAACACACCTGTTGCACTGCGCATAGAAGAAAATTGCGGCTGGCTGGTGGTGCGGGGACACCCGTGCGGCTCCTGGGTGAAAGCATAACCTCGGGCGATTAAGAACTGCCGGGGCACCATAACGCAAGTGTGAATGATGTAGACAGAACGCACCTTCCGAAGAGGCATCCAGGCGACCTTGACACTCTGCACGGTATGGTGTGGCTGAATAGGCATTGAGGAGACAACGAGAAGGACCAACAGGCAAGCGGACACCGGAGGCGTTTCCCTGCCGTCTCTGGTGAGTGTGGTGGTGCGGGCCTGAACCCGGTGCTACGGAGGTGGGGGCGGGGGCAGGTCCGCGGCGCTACGCTGAAGGGGAGCGGGGGTGCGCGGCCAGCGACACCGGAAAGCAGGATTAAACCTGGGAGTGGAAGGTGACGGGACACGGTAGAGTGAAAGACAGAGCCTACTCTGCCCAGATAACGAATGGGAAGGACTTGGCTGGGGCATGTGAGCGCTGAACAGGGCATAGTCACTCACTGATATACGGGCAGCACTCTGGCCTTGAGCGCACGAGACATATAGGGAGTGTGATCGGGGAACTGGACTTCCACGAGGCAACACCATCAGACCCGCGGCAAGAGCGGTACAACGCTTGGCGGAGACCGTGTGAGCCAGCAGGTAACCAAAACCCACGAAGGAAGCACGGGGAACGGTGTTGAGCCTGGCTGACTGGCGCTAGCCTGCAACTGGTTGCGGATTGTGGCAGGAGGAGAGCTGGTGCCCCGCGCTGTGGATGCAGACATTGAAGGGTCAGGGGCTTGCGGACAAAGGGGTCCTGCGATATAATACTGCACTCGGTGGCGCGCTCACCGGCCGATCACCCACACAGTCTTTAATTGAAGGTGATTGCACTGAGAGGTGTGAGTCGGTTGAACAGTGGCACGCATAAGGATTCAAGATGAAGCCAAAGACTAGGAAGGAGGAGGTCACAGGGCAGGACGACGACCGTGATGAGGGTGGTGCATTGGAGGCCACGGCTTCGGAACAGAGGCTAAATAAACGCTTAGATAAAATCCTGGAGGCTATAGCGGCAACAAAGGACTCCCTACACCAGGACATAGCGCAAGTCGCAATGGGATTGGGACTCCTGAGAGCAGACCATTCAAAGTTGGTAGACCGGGTGAAAGAGAATGACTTAGTCATTCAAGATTTGAAACCATCACTGGTGACGGTGGAACGCAAGTTGGGTGATGCGCTGGAACGATTAGCAACTCTAGAAAAACGGGCCGAAGATTCAGAAAGTCGAAATCGGCGCAACAACGTACGGGTGGTAGGCCTGCCTGAAAAAACAGAGGGAGCTGACATGATTGCCTATTTGGAGAACTGGTTTAAATCAGTGGTTGCCCCGGAGGGGCTCTCTTCCTTCTTTACGCTAGAGAGAGCACACAGGGTCCCAGCCAAGCCGCCTTTGTCTGCCCCCCCCCCGATCTATCGAAGCCAGAGTCCTTCATTACAAAGATAAGAGATCTGCTAATCAAGAGGGCGCGATCAACAGGACCTTTTAAAGTGGAGAATGGCACGGTCACGATTTTCCCAGACTACACCCAAGAGATACAAAAGCGCTGGGCCTCCTACTTGTCAGTTAAAAAAGAGCTCAGAGATGAAGGGATCCAATATTCGCTGATTTTCCCAGCAAAACTGAGAGTAATCATGGATGGCTTGACGCAGTTTTTCATGACGCCCGAAGAAGCTTGGACGTGGCTCGAATCATATAGAGCGGGCACGGATCATAAAGGTAAAGGGGACCGCGGACCACCTAAACCGACACAGATGCACAAATCGCAACGTCTCCGTAAACAAAATAAACCTTGGCAAGCACAACAGACCACTCAGATGGCTACAGATAGACGAGGAGCTCTGGCGGGGATGGCGGAGATAACAGGCTCACAGAGAGAGGAGTTGGCAATAGGGACGGACTCTGACGAGGACAAGAGAAAGTCGGGCACTGAGCTCTCGGACACGGACAGCACTAAGGGCCCGGAGGTCACGCCCGGAACAGCAGAGAGAATGCTAGACGAATAACCCCTCGTGCGGGACTCTCCTTATAATCTGTTCCTGGAGGCGCTGATGCACCTGATGATATCTGTGAACACTATAACTGTGACATACTTTTGTGTGGGATCAAGGGACTAGGGCTGAAGGCGAAAGCTGCCACCTGTTGGGGCTGAACCACCCTCCCACTGCCCTTAAGGCAACCTGTAGTGGCTACTGCAGGATAGAATTGTGTGATTTGTTGTGGAAGTTTGGATGGGGGCTAATAGTCTGTTATTGGGTCCTGTTCTGGGGGGAGGGTGATGGGTGTTTTGCGGGAAGTTGAGAATTGGAACTTAAGCAGCTTCGGTGTGGGCAGGCGGACATGAAGGTGGAGAAGTTGGGGAACATTGACAATGGGGACGTTACCTGAACTGAAATGTCTTACATGGAACGTACGTGGACTGAATACCATGTCCAGACGCCATAAGGTGCATGCGTATTTGGTGCGACGTGGGATCCAGATAGCGCTGCTTCAGGAGACCCAACTCACCAAAGTAGAGTGCAATGCCTTACAGCGACGATGGCGGGGCCAGGTGTTTGGCATGGCCTATTCTGCGTTTGCCAGGGGAGCCTTGATATGGGTGACGGCGGGGGTCCCTTTCCAGGCCACAAATCATGTTGTTGACTCAGAGGGTAGATATGTAGCAGTAGAGGGGAGATTGTACGGAAGGGATGTGGTGCTCTGTAGTGTTTATGCTCCGAATGCAGATCAAGCCCGCTTCCTAGATAAAGTATCAGGGACATTAGCGCACTATCTAGCGGGCCAGGTGATATTGGGAGGGGATTTCAATTCAATTACAGATGTAACATTAGATAGGTCACATCCTCCACTGGTTGATTCCCCGGTCCATAGACTTGCTACGCAGAGGTCGAACTGGCAAGAAAGATGGGGACTCGCTGATGTATGGCGAGGGCACCACCCTGGTGATCGGGATTAATCCTTCTTTTCGACACTCCATGAACTACATGTTAGAATTGACACCATCTTATGCAGCCATTCGATAGCTTCCCTGGGAACACACTCCGAATATTTGGCCAGGACCATTTCCGATCACAACCCCCAGTTGGTGTCCCTTAAATGGCAACGCATGAGGGCGGCAATCCCCACTTGGAGATTGCGCCCGGAGACCCTTGAAGATCAAGCATTTTGCGCAGAAATTCAGGAGGGCATAGAACATTACTTCGCCAAGAATAGAGGGACGGCCTCTACCAGGGCAGTAGAATGGGATGCGTTTAAGGTAGTGGTGAGAGGGCTATGCATTAGTAAATACTCAGGTGAAAGAACGGTGGTACTTGCAGATGTACAAAAAGCAGAGGGAGCACTGAGGGACATAGAGAAGCAGAGACCAGAGCAGCCGGTGCTGCAACCGCAGCTACGGGAGGCCCAGGAACGAGTGGCTGCGGAGACAGAGAGATTACGGAGCTATGATTATAGACAATATGTGGCAAAGGTTCATGCTGAAGGGGATAAGGTGGGCACACTCCTAGCGAGGCTAGCTAGCCCGACTTCCAGAGGTTGCCCAATTATGAGCGTGAGTATGGCGACGGGAGAAATGGTTTATTCCCAAACTGCAGTCCTCTTGCACTTCTTGGAATATTATACGGCCCTTTATCGAAGTAACCTGGAGGCTGAGGAGTCGGACATGGAGGGCTATCTGGCAGGGATTCAGCTCCCGCAACTGGATCAGGAATGTGCTAAGACACTGGGTCAAAACATAACATTGACGAAGATTAGGGGTGCGATCAAGCAGATGGCCCGGAATAAGACACCGGGAGTAGATGGCCTGCCAATAGAATTTTATGCAAAATATATAGACGTTTTGGCACCTAACTTATTGGAGATCTATGCGGAAGCGGCGGAGTTGGGTCACCTGCCTAGATAGATGAGAGAGGCGTTGATCGTTCCCCTTTTAAAGCCTGGGAAAGAGAAAAGTGATGTGACTTCCTACAGACCGCTGTCAATGTTGACGGTGGACTATAAAATCCTGAGCCGTGTATTGGCCACTAGACTGCTACCGTACATGACCACGTTGGTCCATGACGATCAAGCTGGGTTTATCCCAACCAGGAATACCTCGACTAATATCCGTCACCTGCTGCGGGTACTGGGGAGCGACCTAGGGGCAGAACGGACATCAGCTGTGCTATCAATAGATATAGAAAAGGCTTTTGATAGCCTGGAATGGGAGTATCTTCATTAGGTGCTGGAGAAGTTTGGTTTAGGCACTCAATTTGGGCGTTGGACGAAAGTGTTATACTCCTCAGCGACTGCCAGGGTGCGACTGGGTACAGTGATATCTTCTGATTGTCCTGTGTGGAGAGGTACGAGACAGGGATGTTCACTATCCCCGTTGCTGTTCGCTTTGGCGATTGAGCCTTTGGCGGCCCAGGCTAGGACAGGGATGGAATTTAGGGGCCTGGACTGCTGTGGGACTCCGCAATACATATCTCTATATGCGGACGACCTGTTGCTGTTCTTGGAGGACACAGAAACGGCATTGCAGGGGGCGATAAACATGTTGTCGAGGTTTGGGAAATTATTGGGCCTTAGGGTTAATTGGAGTAAAACGTGCCTTTTCCCGATACGAGCAGGGACGCCCCAACCGCGGCCAGCTGGGGACATTATCTGGGAACGGTCGTGTTTCACCTATCTGGGAGTCCGTATTTATCACGGAGTTGCCGACATGCTAGAAGGGAACATAGGACGCTGTATAAGAGCCCTAAGAGGTTGTATGGTGTTTTGGGCAACTCTTCCCCTTTCGGTAGTGGGGAGAGTGGCACTGCTCAAAATGGTGGCTTTGCCTCGGCTGCTCTACTATTTCCGTACGCTGCCGATATGGATCCCTCAGCGGATATTTCGGGAACTAAACACGCTAACCACGGAATTTTTATGGGGGCACGGAAGGCGACGGGTAGCATTAACCACGCTGATGAGGCCTAAAGCGGAGGGGGGAATGGCAGTTCCTAATTTTGAACTTTATTATTTGGCAGCGCAACTGCAGATCCTTACCCAAAATGTCGCAATAGAGTTCAGGGGCCCTGAGCTGGTCCGAGGGGCCGGAATACAGAGACATGTTCTCTCGTATATAATAATGCACCAGAAACTGGACGTACGGGATCTGACATTGGAGGAGAAGACCCTGAGATTATGTTGGAATAGAAGCCAAAGGAGAGCAGGGGTAGCACATCTGTATACCCCAGAAATTCCTCTGGGTATGCTGACAGCGTTGCCGCACGGAGGGGACTGGTCCTCGCTCACGGAATGGGAAGAGTTAGGTATTCAGATGATAGGCGACTTCTACGCGGATGGCGAGTTGTTGCCATTTCAAGTGTTGCAGTATCAGTTTGGCCTGCCTGATGGGAGTTTCCTATTGCATGCGGCTATCACAACAGCCATACGGAAACACTGGAAGACCGGGCAGACGGAACCACTAACCACCATGGCTTGCCAGTATGTAGTAATGGCGGCGGGAACATTCAAAGCGGTTACTTGCTTGCATTCTAGAATGTTAAATGAGGGCATGGCACCACTAACAGCACTGAAATTAAAGTGGGAGGCGAGTGTGGGGCGACCCATACCGGACACAGCATGGGCCCATGTCCTGAAGAGGACATGGAAAGGGTGTAGAAATGCTAGGTTTCAGCAGGTACACTACTTTATAGTGCACAGAGCATACCTCACCCCAGGGAAGATTCGGAAATATTTTCACACACAGGACGCACAGGATGCAGCGTGCCCTAGATTCCTGACGCCTGATGCAGAATTGGATCATATGTTGTGGGACTGTCCGAGGCTGGGGCAGTACTAGTCTGTTATGTTATGTTATTTATTGTTTTGTATAGCGCAACGGTTACTCAAAAAGAGTGTCCCGGCGCTTTAGGTAAGGGGGAGTAATGCAGAATAACATAACACAGCTTAAAAGAAGTGCACAACACACAAACAACAAAAGAAGAACTACCTAAAGGACTACTGAGAGAACAGCCAGGTTTTGAGCCCTTTCCTAAACTCAAGAAGAGTAGTAGCCCCCCGAAGAGCGGTCTGAGGTGGGGGCGCTTCTTAATGAAGTTACTGACAGGCAGGTGGAGTACGACATGGCGACGTGTCTGTTGCTCTGGTTTCCTCACACGATTAAAACGAAAATTACTAGCAAGTACATTGATTTAGGCCTAATCCTAGCCCAGAGGGAAATAACCTGGCACTGGAAGTCGAGGGAGGATCCATCTAGTAGGAGATGGACAACTGAATTATATAAATGGGCCCGCAGTGAAAGTACTGTCAGATTAAGGCAGGCCACCCGAACAGCAAATGAAAAGAGTTTAGTGATGGCAAGGGCATGGGAGGCGTTAGTGCAGGCGCTAAGGAACTCTCAGGGGGAAGGTGGAGACTAGGGGGGATGAGCATTGTATTAAGTTCCATAGGTTCCAGCTACAGATGAGTATCGATCCATTAGGTTTCTACTAACTATTATAATATATGCTTGAACTGTGCCCACACCAACAGCAGCAGGGGGAGGGTTGCCTGAGGGGTTAGCTGGGGGTGGTAATGAAGACATATGGGATGATTGAATGTATAACATGTCGTGTGTTGACCCTTGTTTACCCAATAAAATATGTTTAAAAAAAAAAAAAGGAAAAATAAAATGTTAATAAAGTATCATTATTATCGTTTTATTTTCCCTATTGCAGTCAGTAGTGGGGCGGGCGGGGTTGGCCAGAGCAGGGAAGGAGTGATGTGCACTCCCTAAGTGCGTATGAACAGTTTGGCTGACCATCTTGGGCCGACCAAACAGTTTATGCGCGCTCTGCATGTTCCCACCAGGCTACATTACACAGCCTGGTCAGTAACATGCACAGGCTTCCTGTTCCAGTCTGGGCGCCGATCCACGGCACTCAGACCAATCACAATGCTGCATTGCAGCGTTGTGATTGGCTCAAGGGAGCCTGCCCGCCCGGATGCTACCTGCTGCCACCTGCCGGGACAGGAGGATGAAGTGGACGAGGACGGAGGAGAGGCAGCAGCCAGCCATTAAATGAAAGTTCTTTTATTTTTTTATTACCTTCCCCCCACGCCCCTCCACCCTGGTAGCAGCCGCTACTGGACAGATGTGCACACTGGCCACTGATGTGGTAGGCTTCAAATTACTAGCTGGAATGTCTGAGGCCTCCTAGACAAAGTGAAAGGGGGGCTGTACTCTGACAGGTAAAGCGATTCTGGACTGATATACTGTTACTGCAAGAAACACACCTCCTAGGGTCTAAAACCCCCTGTATGACCAGTTTTGGATACAATCAAACATTTCATTAAGGGTTCACAAAAGGCTCCCGGGGGGTGGCAATCCTGATCCTCCGTAGAGTCCCTTTTCAATTCTCCCGCTCGTGGGTAGACACACAGGGCAGGTATGTCATTGTGACGGGTTCGCTTCACGGAGAACCGGTGGTCCTGGAAGTAAATATGCTCCCCCACCTCTCACTCAGACCCTAGTGGAGCATTTAGCGACCATTTGGATAAATATTCCCGAGGTGGTTGCAATACTGGGGGGAGATTGGAACAATGTGATATGCCCCACCGCGACAGATGGCATGCCACTGTGGGGTGGGTCGCTCACCTACCCCTGGTGATGGGATGCTCCATCCGGATTGTAGGAGGATAGTTTAGTATATGGTGCCCACCTATGTAAGTGTAGGACCCTGCACTAATCCAGACAACCCTTATGGTGATTTTAGTGGTCTAAGACCACCATAGAAAGCTCTCTAAGTGGTAGCTGTGGAGAGCAGCCTTCAGGCTTAGTCTAGACTGAGTGTAAAGCAGCCTGTTTTACCAGTACTAATCATATAGTGTAGGTTACATATAAAAGAACCACACAGTGTAGTTATAAAAATATGAATTTATTATAAACACTCACTAACACATTTCAATATCTTCTACCCGGAGATACATTCACAATATGCACAATACTTTAGTAATAGAACACCTATGTAGCACAAATACACTGTGGTCTCCAAATCATATACTATGAAAGTGGAATGCGAACCACGACCTAAGTCGAACTGGACCCAGAAGACATAGAAGAGCCAGGGACCAAAGAAACCACCCACGGTAAGTTCCAAGGAACTCCACGGAGACCCTGTGTAGAGTAGGAACACTACAGCATGCTCACTACAAGTCAATGGGTGAGTCGTGGCTGTAGTTTGTTAGAAGAAGGACCCTCTCCAGAGGACCCTGAAGAAACCCCGTGGAAGATGGAAGGTTGTACAGTCACCCCACCCGTGTATACCCTGGGAACCCGGATACCTACACCAGTGAAGCTGGGTAGATTGGTGCGAAGTGACGTCGGAAACCGCGTTAGTCCACAATGGAGGACTTCAGTGAAGATGCCGCTGGCGAAGAAGGTGAAAGAGTCCAGTGGAACCCCCAAGGTGGATTCAAGATGAGAGGTACCTGTAAGCAGAGGGGACAGAGTCTTTGCCACTCAGGAGTGACCAGGAGCAGCAGAAGTCTTCCCAGTTGCAGTCCCTGTTCCCAAAGCGAAGTCCAAAGTGCCCAGACGGTTGAAGATGAAGTGGTTTTGGATCTGAATCTTGTCCCATTACGAACCTAAGGAACCAATCACATGTGAGCCCTTAAGTACCCTAGGGATGATTCAGGGGTCCCTCCTGCAGGAGGGGTCGGACAGTGGGGAGGATACTCCCATGTCCTTTGTCAACTTTCACGCCGGGGCGGGAGCCAACGGCTCCCTTAACTGGTTCCAAGGAGGGCAGCAAAGGTGACCTTCAAAGCAATCTAGTGGTGCAGGCAAGACCCCCACCCTGTCCCAACACACTTAAGTCCTGTCTGGAAGGTGGTCACACCTCCCTGTGACAGGAAACCTGTTGTCCTGCCTTCTCCTGCTCGAGCTTGTCTCAGCAGCAGGAGAGCAGAATCATGTCTCTGGTCGTTAGGAGCCATAGTTTGCTGTTTGGGTCTAGAAGACTGGTACCGGGAGCACTAAGGGCATGGAAGCATACCCCCACCCCGTAAGCGGGGTTATGATTCCAACATGTTTGATACCAAACACAACAGGGTTAGTTACAGCCAGTTTAGAGATAGCCATCGCGTAATGACTCATGGCTACTCAATGTATCGTAATGGCTGATGCACTTACAACCCGGGAGAATGGACTCTGTGGATTGTAGAGGGGTCCTGCTCATGCAGGGGCACTCTCACACTTGTAACCGAACACCCTGCCTTCAGGATTGAAAGGCCTGCCTTAGAGGTGACATAGGTCTTAAGTGCAGTGACTTCAGATTTAAGGAAACTTATGTCTGTGGTAAGTGGTGCTAGCACCAGCTTACACAGGCTGTAATGGCTGGCCTGTAGTCACAATTTGAGTGGTCTCTCATGGGTGACATAATACATGCTTCAGCTCATGGAGACCCCTGGTATACCCATGCACTGGGTACCTTAGTACCATATACTAGGCACTTACAAAGGTACATCAGTAGCCCCTCTGGGGTGTACCTAATTACTCACATGTCCAATTTAAGGAAGAAGTACAGAGACTGGGGTCTTGCTTAGCAGGATCCCTGTCAGATGAGTCAGAAAAACCTAATGATATCAACAAAAAAGTGGGGGTGACCCTGAAAGTAGATCCTATTTTCCTACACGGATGACCAGGGCTTTACATGTTATTCCCTTGTACACAAATCATTCTTCACGCTCTATTATTTGTTTATTCCCTCAAGGTATGCGCATAGAGTCTCGGACCTGGCAATACTTCCTCAAGGTCTCTCGGGCCACTCGCCGATATCACTTGGACACCAAGTGGGCCCTGACAACCCTCCCTTCCACTGGTGCCTTACCCCCTGGTGCCTTTCCCCCTGGTGTCTGCAGGACCAACAATACCAGACACACATGTACCAAGCCATAACTTAATATACCGCACTCAATAAAGAGACTGTTGCCTCAGCCACAACACTATGGAAAGCCATGAAACCACCGCTTCGTGGGGTAGATATTGCATACTGCACCGCAAGGCATAAACAGCGCAGTGAAAAACTCTTGCAGATGGAGGCCCACATCATGACCCTAGAGCGACAGGGCCGTGAGGTATGGGGTGGCTCGACGCTCTGACAACTAGCCTTAACACAGCAACTGTATCCGGGGGAACTCCTGGAAGAGGCAAGGATGGCCTGGTTGGCCTCTTACAGCCAAATATATCAATGAGGAGAAAAATCAGGTAACTTACTACAAGGGCTGTGCCAGTACGCTCTGAAGCCGATTCACCTCCTCATTGTTTGTGACCTCAGTGGAAATGTACTCACGGACCCAGCGGCGTTGGGAATAGTTTAGCGGAATACTATGTGGCGCTATATGCTAATTTCTAAGCGTTGCATGAGTCCCAAATACAGAAATTTCTAGACAATCTGCACCTGAAGGCCCCTTCAGACACAGTCAGGTCCCAGCTTGATAACCCTCTTACGATTGACGAATTAACAACTGCCCTGGCAGACATGCACCCAGGCAAGGCTGCCGGCCCTAACAGCTTTCCATGTGAGTTCTGTAAGGCATACATGTCAACTACCTTGAGGCCTCTCAGCGGTCTCCCATCAAACAGGGTACTCGCCAGGGCTCTACCTTGTCACCACTCCTATTTACTCTGGCTATGGAGCCCCTAGCTGCATGGGTCAGGATGGATACTCAGATCCAAGGTTTTGAGTGGTCGCAGAGGTCTCCGACCGCATTCTGCTGTATGCCAATGATGTTTTGTTTTTCATCACAGACCTACACAGAACGGTCCCACGATTTCTTCGCATCATGCAGTTGTTCGGTGAGACATATAGTCTCTATATGAATCCTCATAAATCTATCTTCTGGCAGCTACGGGGGACACATGACTACGGTACATGGACAACAGACCTGACCATAGCCACAGATGGAATGCAGTACCTGGGTGTCTTCCTCTCCGCCTCCCTATCTACCTCCTTGGAACGCAATACGGCTCCATTGACTGAGCAGGTGAAGTCAAAGGTCAGATCCTGGTCACATTTGCCTCTGTTGTTATCTGGATGATCTGCCATTTTTAAGATGATCTCCCTTCCTTTTATATAATTTACAGAACCATCCCTCTCCGATCCCCGCAATCTGGTTCTGACAGGTGAATGCAGTGTTGCGTCACTTTTTATGGGGAGTAGGGGCAGGCATGGTAGCCCTATGTACCTGCTTTCAATCCACGTACTGCGGTGGCATTGCAGCAGCAGACATCCAGTCCTTTTACGTGCCTTCACATTTACAGATGCTTAACAACTGGTGGTAGTGCACTATCGACGACCCGGCCTACTTGGTGGAACGCTGGGTAATGGGTGATAACTCCCTTAACTCGTACCTTTATAGCAGGTTGACACCTCGGACCCTGTTGCCGGAGGAGCAAGTGGTGATTCAGGTGTGGAGACAATCGCTACAGCGGATGTAGTGGTGGGGCTGCCTCACACAGGAGATCCCGCTCTGGCTCAATGGTTTCCTCCCGCAATTGAATACTCTGTCCGGGTTCGAAGGCTGGGATAATATTGGCATATCCTCACTAGGGGAGGTCATGCATGGTCCGATACTTAAATCCTTTCAAGAGCCTCAAAGCAAATTTGCCATGCCACTTAACCAATTTTACAAATATCTGCAATTTCTCCATGCTCTCTCCCCATATCTAGAGGCTCTCCCAGAATTCAACCCACTAAAAGGCAAACTGTCCCTTATCTCCAATAGTAACACTACATTAGCCGGCCTTCGCACGGCCTGGCAGATCGACCTCGGATCAGTAGATGATGACAACCGGACAGAGGCACTGGAATCCCCACGGGGTGCAGGCATTTTCTCCAGATTTCAACTCATATAATTCAAGTATCTACACCAAGTATATTACACCCGACAAAGGCTCTGGCGAATCTGCCTGGTAGCCTCACCCACCTCCCTACTCTGTGGCATTGGCGAGGGTACCTTTCCTCACACAATATGGTCTTGCAGAGAACTTAAGAAGTTTTGGCAATCGGTTGTGACATTATAATACCAAAGAATAACTATGGGTCTAAAATAACTCTGTAATCTATCCGTGTCTAGTCTGCAACTTGTACCTCAGTGAACTAAGTGGAATACATAGGGACTGATCACAATGTGATTGTGTTCCCATCAGTTACACACACTGAACCGCCCTTTTTATCATCATTTGGGCCATTTCACAAAGTGGTATGTCCATATTGTAGACATAAGTCCTTCCAAAGATGTCCAATGATAAGACACTTGAACTATCAGGGCAGTTTGTAGATGTAAGGTGGTAACTGGAAGCAGTGCTAAACAAAAAACGTGAGTGATAGAAAGTGCTCTATTAAAATTGGATAGTGGGTGCAAAACAATTTTATTAGAAGGCCCACCGCTTCCAAGGTTAAAAATATACGGAGTGCAAAGTAACAGTAGTTCATAACAAATATATACTGAATGTATGGTAAGGTCGACATGTTTCTGCAGTTTATAGACCCTAACGGTATCTACTGCTTCCTCAGGACCAATATTATACTTCGCTACTGCTTCAAAAGGGTGAGTGCATAAAAATAAAAGGTATCACCTGATTCAGTCCTCTCACTCTTCTTTTGTGGTGAAACAGACATCCGCACACATGAAATACCATGCAGAGAAGACACAAAAAGAGAAAACAGGGAAGGTGAAATAACATTCAGATTTGTGAATACGGAGTTATTTCTCAATCATGAGCCTTATAGTATCATAATAGCCCTTCATGGTATGCTAAAGAAACATTACCCAGCCCACTCATATTTGGGCTCACTCTCACTCACCTCGAGTATGAGAGGCAGGCGCCACTCCTCACCTGGCTACAGCTCAGGAAATGGGGCACCGCTCTAATAAAAACCATAAAGTCGAAGATGGCGACGGAGTAGGACGTGCTTTAAGTCCCTCCGGCACCGGGCCTTTCATAGCCTTGTTTAGCACCTGTCCCCGGGCTTCTGTACGGCTCTTGTATGGCTCTCTGGATGTCCCTACATCCCCTAGGGGTCGTGTCCGACTGCTGGCCACGAACAAGCTGTGGAAGTATCTGAGACCGGCACCGAGACTGGAGCGGACGTGCCGCGCGGCCGGTCAGCAGCACTGAGAGGCTACGGGGAGTTCCGGCCGAATTGCGGGGAGCTGAGGGCCGCGACGGCCCTGGAGTGCTGACCGGGACCCAGCGGACGACAAGGTATCCCCTTTTCGCGGCGGCGATCACAGCGGCGGCCTCCGGCGTCGTAGCGGAGGCGGGGCTTTGGCACGAAGGGGGAAGTGACTCCCGGCCTGCAGCCTACGCAACACCGAGGCTTGCGGCCTGGTCACGGACGGCGGGCCGAGCTGCATCGAGGATCGCGCTGGGAGCGCTTGCTGCTGCCGGGTGGCGGCGTCCTATCTTGGGCAATGTAGCGACTCCTGGAGGAGTGAGGGGGGCACGGCCCAAAGTAGCGGGGGCTGCGACGCCCGGCCTCGCGGCCTGCATGAGCGCGAGAACGGCGACCTGGGTGCTGCGAGGACGGGGGAGCATGTCCTGAGGACTGACGTACCCTGGGCTCCCTGCAACAGCAGTGTATTGGCGGCAGTGAAGGGGAGCGGAGACCTGCGGGACGCACGGAGGTGGTGCTGCTAGAGGCGTGAGTGCCCCCCAAAGAACCCCTGGACCATGTGGTGAGCGGCCGGTGACCGGTCGGACCTCCGGGGGTAAGCCTTGTTCCCCCCCCGTTGAAGGAGGAGAACCGGAATGAGCGCTGGGACACTGCGCATTGGAGGGGGCGGTCAGTGCGGGGCTGTGGTGTCCGGCAGGAGGTGACTGTGTGGCTGCGGGATCGGGACCCTCGTCCCGGCGGAGGTTTGAACCTAAGCTGGTGACCCCGGGTGGAGCGAAGGGTCTTTGACCATTGAATATCTCCCTGCATCGACGCCTTGTGGCCGCCTGGTTGGCTGTGCAGCTGAAATCTGGGATTCGTGACTGGAGACGGGGGACTGCCTTCTTCGGGATCCGGCCCGACTACGTACTGGGGACACGGAGTGGGACGCCATATACCGCCTGGATCCTCCACGTCTATTGAAGGAATAGCCTGTGGACACTGGGGCTGCATCCTCGATTAAGACGGAGCACGGTCAGATCGACGGAGTTCCGCACTATTGAACAGTGATCTCCCACTTTGCCTTCCAGACGGAATAGAGAGGCAGCGATGTCCTCCACGCTGCGCAAAGAGAAGCCCGGTAAGGATGGCCCGTCCAAGGGTTCCCAGCCACCAGCATCTCCTGGCCCTAGTGCTTCACCCGGGGAGAAGGATGATGAAGCCCCTGCAACCAAGGCTTTCATGACGGAACTCTTCGCTTCTATAAAGGAGGATATCTCTGAGCTCCGCGCTCAACTGGCGTCGGATCTCCGCGAGGTGCGAAGGGACGTGGATGGAATCGGAGAGCGTGTGACTACCTTGGAGGATCACGACCTGAGCATGGCGAACGATGTCCACCAACTGCAGCAGGACGTGCTTCGGCTTACGGAGCAGAACTTAGACCTACAGGCCCACGCGGAAGATCTGGAGAACCGTTCCCGTAGGAACAACATCCGCATACGGGCGGTGCCGTGGGACGGCGAGGCGGGCGACCTCCGCGGCTATGTGCAGGCACTTTTCTTGCAGATACTGGACGAGGAGGACCTGCAGGAAATCAGGATGGACAGAGTCCACAGGGTGGGACTGCCCAGGCGAGGAGGAGGGCCTCCCCCAGACATACTAGTCTGCGTGCATGACTTCCAGCTGAAGGAGCGTATCCTGAGAAAAGCGCGGGACATTCCATCCCTACAATTCCGCGAGCACCGTCCTCAACTTTACCAGGATCTGGCTGCAACGACACTCCAGAAGAGACGCGAATTCCGACCGGTGACCGCCTATCTGCGAGAGCATAACATTTCCTACTCATGGGGTCATCCCTTTCGCATTGTCTTTCGGTGGCAAAATCGGCTGGCGCAGATCTGTTCTCTTCAGGAGGCGAAAGAACTTCTGGGCATTGATGACACAACTCCTGCACCCGAAACTGGCAGCCCGTCCTCGCGGAGACGGCGACGATCCTCCTCATGGCACAGAGTGGGTTCGGAGACGGGTCGCAGACGGCCCAACCGCACGACTAGCCTGCAGGAGAGAGGGGACGCGGTGGCGTCAGTGGCTTCAGCGACGTTGATGTCTTCCCAGCAGAGCTCCGGGGCAGCATGATTCTCGGGCTGCTGGCCATATGGTGCTGGAGGGGCACGGAACTCAGGTACCGAGGGTATGTTTGTACTTTTTGAGAAGACACCCCGGTCCTTGGCCCTGGGTGACCCTATGATGGGTTCCCGACCCCAGTCCAGGGAACGTCCTTCGGACTACTACACTCAGGGACTGTTTCCTCTGGGACTGTTTTGTTTCATTCTATGGGTTTTTGCATGTTGGGGTGGGGGGGTGGGAGGACCTGAGGGGGGGTTTGGGGGGGGAGGTAGTTGGGGTGTGGGGCGGAGTGGGTTGTGTGGTGGTGGTGACTGCTGGATGCTTGCTTCATGCCTTGTTTCCCCTGGGGGAACGACTCACTGGCATTTGAATAATGCGTTCCTTAATCATTGCATTCTAGGGTGTGGTAACCCGGTTGAGACCTCCCCCTATCTGCTGGGGATCCGGGTCTATTGGATTGATGGGACCGGGAGCGGGAGCGGGCGTTGGGGAGGGGAGAGACTGGCCGGGTGCCTGCGAGGAGGGTCTGATGGCGGAGGGGGAGACTGGATGTTTGCGGTGTGGAAGGGGAGGAGGTGTGTTGACTTAGCGTATGTGAAGCGGTGGGTCCTGAAGATTCCTCATGCCTCTTAGCATTGGCATGTGGAACGTGAAGGGTCTCAACTCCCCGCAGAAACGCCAAAAGGTTTGGAAATATTTGTTGGACCATCACCTGGATGTGGTGGGTCTCCAGGAGACCCACCTGGCGCGCAGAGACGAGCTCCAGCTCCGACACAGGCAATTTCCCCTCATCTATAGATCTTCTGCCTCTACAAGCACAGGGGGGTAGCTCTTCTTTTTCGGGCGTCCCTCCAATTCCAACCTGTGGGGGTAAGTTGTGATAAGGAAGGCAGGTGGTTGATGGTCAAGGGGTTGCTTTACGGCCGCTTGTGTACGTTTGTGGTGGTGTATGCTCCCAATGCTCAACAGAACAGCTTTCTTCAGGGCTTGTTAGATAAGGTGGGGGACTTTGTGGAGGGACACTTGTTTGTATTGGGTGATTTCAACATGGTCTGGGACAAAACCTTAGACAGCTCCCGTGCTCAGAGGACGGACTCCGGTGTCTTCTCCACTGAAACGAAGGACCGGGTGGGCGAATTGGGGCTGATTGATGGCTGGCGCACCGTGCACACCCAAGCTCGAGATTATACGTTCTTCTCCCACGTTCACCAATCTTACTCCCGCATAGACCATATCTTTTTGAGCCAGGCACTCAGGGGGGATGTCCGTGATTCTAAAGTTTTTCCGCTCTCCGTCTCAGATCATAGCTTACTGGTCCTCATGCTGCAGTGGTCGGTTGGGGGAGATGGCTTTCGGAAAAGGTACTTTCCAGCGGCGCTTATTAGGGATGATACCTCGTGTAGGGAGCTTAGAAAGGCTATCAGGGAGTTCTTGACTCTTAACCCGGCTTCGGACACGTCTGTGTTCAATACATGGGACGCTTGCAAGGCCTCACTGAGGGGCACTTGCATAGGCCTCAATGCGAACCTCAATCGATTGAGGAGGGAGGAACGGGAGGAATTGGAGGCAGAACTCGCCAGCTTAGAACGGGCACACAAGTTGAACCCATCTTGAGCAACCCTCCGACCGCTGACGGCGGTCAGGGGAAAATTAAAGGCCCATTACGCCAATCGTGCTGAGTTCACCCTCCTGAGATTACGGCGCGTATCATACTCGCAAGGGAACAAGGTGGGGCGGCATCTGGCCCGACAACTCCGTGAAAAAAGGGAGAAGGAATATATTGGGGGGATCCAGGAGCCGGGGGGGTCCATGCGGCATCGAGACAAGGATAAAGCGGACATTTTTGGCCGGTTTTATGCTGCACTATACGAGGGTGACTCCCTGGATCAGGGAGCCCAGGACGCATTCCTGACCGACTTCCCCATACCGCAGGTCTCTAGAGAGTGGAATGAGCGGTTGGTGGCCCCCTTTTCCAGAGAAGAGATACTAGAGGCTATTAAGGCCCTGAAGCCTAACAAGGCTCCTGGCCCGGACGGCTATACTGCTCTCTTCTACCAATCATTCGCACAGAACTGGTTGACTGCCTGGTCTCCCTCTTCAACGAAATGGCGACCACTGGGAGGACCTCTGGGACTATGGCCGAGGCCAAGATAACCGTGATTCCCAAGCAAGGGAAGGATCCCTCCAAGTGCGCGTCGTACCGCCCGATAGCCCTCCTGAATGTGGATGCTAAATTATACTCCTCTATCATTGCCCGCCGGCTCCAGGATTTGATGCCGGCCATTATCCATCCAGACCAGTCCGGGTTCATTAAGTGACGGCAAACTCATGACAACTTGCGGCGGGTGCTGCACTTGATAGAGAAGGCCACCAGGTTTCGCATTCCGGCGATACTGGTGGGGTTGGATGCGGAGAAAGCGTTCGATCGTGTCGATTGGGGGTTCTTGTTTCGCACCCTGACCGCCTTTGGCTTTTCGCACCAGTTCCTTACAATGATACGAGCTAATTACAGCAGCCCTAGTTCGAGGGTGCTGATTAACGGTCATCGGCCTGCATGCTTCCCTCACTCCCGGGGTACGAGGCAGGGTTGTCCCCTCTCCCCTCTCCTCTTTGCCTTGAGTATCGAACCCCTGGCGCTTGCGATACGGGAGAGGGAACAGATCAGGGGCCTTCTCTTTACGGGTGAACAGCACAAAATTTCCCTCTTTGCGGACGATGTGCTGTTGTCATTGGGGGATCCGGCCCAATCGTTGCCGCATGTCCAGGAGATGCTATCCCACTTCGAGGCGGTAGCGGGATTCAAGGTCAACTTTGACAAGTCGTACATATTGAACCTGACTCTCCCCCCGGCAGAAGTGGAGCGAGTACGCTTGCTCATGGCTTTACCATGGGTGTCTGCCTCCTTGTTATACCTGGGAGTACGCCTGACTCCTGCCATAGGATCCTTATTCACGGCTAACTTCCCCCCAATGCTAGCTGCGATACGGGCCAACCTGGACCGGTGGAAACCAAAATTCCTTTCCTGGCTTGGCAGGATCCATGCCCTTAAGATGGTCCTCCTACCTAAGTTCCTCTATCTCTTCCAGCCCCTTCCCATTCCTATAGAGATGGACTTTTTTCGGCGCTTAAAAACCTTGATGCTGAAATTTGTCTGGCAGGGTGGACGGGCACGTATCCCCCTCGCGACGCTGCGACAACCGAGGAAGGCGGGTGGATTGGGGTTCCCTGACATGCTCTTATATTATAAGGCCGCGCAACTACGTGTGATAGTGGAATGGTCCCAGCAGCTTTCAGAGAAGCACTGGCTACATATGGATAGGAGTGTGGCTGGGAGATCGATCTGGGACTTGATCTGGAAACCCAAAGTAGACCGGCCTAAGAATGCCTACATTAGCACTCCTACTAGCACGGTCCGGAAGGTGTGGGACACGGTCTCCAACGATGACTGCTGGACCACGTTTCCATCCCCCTTCACCCCCATTCACTTCAACCCGGCCTTTCCACCGGCATTGCAGGAGGGACCCTTCAGGCTGTGGAGAGAGGGAGGTTGTAGGGCGCTCACGCATCTGTTCCATGGAGTGGCTCCACTCACGTTCCACAACTGCATGCGTGACTATGGGATCCCGGTCACTGAGCGCTTTCGCCACAACCAACTTCTCCACTGGGCAACATCAACGGGTGTGAGTGGGGCCGCTACCCGGCCGCTTTCTCCATTCGAGTCCTTTCTTCTCCGCACCTCCACCATGAAAGGGACGATCTCTTTCCTGTACGGGCTGCTGCTGGCCACCACGGTCTCTCCGCGCCCCCGCTACATGGAACACTGGGAGGTCCTTCTGGGCCGTGACGTCTCTGACGACGAATGGAAGCATCTTTGGAGTGATATCATGACGCACAATCATTCGGTGAATCTTAGGGAAGCCCACTTAAAGACCATGCACGATTGGTATCTTTACCCGTCCAAGCTCCACCGAATTTTTCCAGCTTCTTCAGATAGGTGTTGGAGGGGTTGTGGCCTGCTGGGGGATTTCCGCCACATCTGGTGGGACTGCCCGATCATTCGCCCTTTCTGGGCTGAAATTCTTTCCCACATCAAGGACATCTTGGGATATCCGATCTCGGACTCAATGGCTCATGTCCTGTTGGGACTCCGTGATCCGGTGTTAGAACATCAAACTAAAGCAGATAAACGTATCCTGTGGCTTTGCTTGGGGGCCGCCAAGCTTACGTTGGCGGCAGCATGGAAGAAGCCACATGCCCCAGCCTCATCACTGTGGCATGCGAGACTTTGGGGACTACTGAGCATGGAGAGAAAGGCGGACATCTTCCTAGGCAACTTTAAAAACTTTATGTTCCGATGGGGTCCTCTGGTCCGCTTCCTGTCACGTGGCCTACCATCTGCGGTCTGCCCACCCACGTTCCGCGCACTTCACCTGTTCCAGGTTTAATCAAATTGCATAAATGTGGAGCTTTGTATTGCACGAGAGTGTTGCTGTTGCCACCACCAGGGGGGGGGGGACTAGTTGGGAATGGGGATTTGTTACATGTTGCGACGCTGCTTAGCCCATGGGGGTTGTTAGTCTTCTGAACCTTTTGCAGAGCTATTTCCTTTGCCGGTCACTAGGCCAAGCACGGATTTACGCCTAGAACTCCTTGGCATGCATTGGACTAACGAACTGAACTCTTTTGTCATGCCATGCCACCCCACCCTGCCACCTCCCATTTGTTTCCTTGGAGTGCTCTCTACAGCGTCCCCTGCGAGGGGCAACTGGCGGAAATGTTGCTTGTATAACTCTTTTTTCTTTCTTTCACTTTCCTCTTTTTTCCCTTTCCTGCAAATTCTGAATAAAAATAAATTTAAAAAAAACAAAAAAAAAAACATAAAGTCGATAATGAGAAACCCTCTCACGACCGCTGCCAAACATTTTCACTGTCTGGTTGTGACATGCCTATCTGAGGTACATGCCTGGGAACTTCCCATGTCCCCTAAATTGATTCTCTTACACACCACTGAAGAAATTGGGGGCAGTGGGTATAAACAACACCTACTGTTTCTGGGACCTACCCTTGCAAAGAGAGACATCGCCAGACGGTGGAAGGCTAGCTCCTCTCCTCTACTGGGTGTATGGAAACGAGGCATGGACTTTTGTTTGGGTCTGGGGTTACCAATTTTCCTGGTATGGGGATGCCCACAAAAACACCCAAAGATTCGGCACAGATGGGTGGAGAACCGAGGTCTACCTCTGGAACCATTGCCCTCTGCAGAAACAATCCCTGTACATGCCTCCAGTCAGGTGATGGTGGCTCATCCAATAGACGTGTGACTAATAAAGTGTTCGGGACATTGGGGTGTGGGTGGGCATACGCTGGGTAGTGAGGGTAGGACGTTGTGCACTCCGTTTGTTTGTTACAAAACATTTCCAGTTATGAAGTGTATAGCTGCTTATGTAAATGCCATGTTTATTTACATTGATCTGAACACTTATGACTTGGGCCCCTGTGGCCATATGATGGCAGAAAATGCAATACGATTTGTTGTGCAAAAACAAATGTTTTCATCCTTGTACGGACAAGGCATATTTGAACAGTTTTGTTTTTAATCCTGTTTTAGAAACAGGGGGCCTAATTTATGAGGAAGTCCCGCAGAGCAGCAGCGCCTTGCTGTGCTGCACTGCGCGACAGGGAAAGGGCAGGAATGTGCACACATAGGAAGGGCAGAATGCCTCACACATAGGAAGAAACAGTGAGAAAAAGAGGCATTTCTACTTGTTAGGCCACCCCTGGGACTGTGTACGTTTTTGTGGCATCCCCAGGTTTACAAAGTTTTATAAATCTGGGGATGCGTCAAAATCCATGAGAGTTGCATGGGAACACTCATGCTATGCCCATGGGCGCCTACTCAGGGCAGAGTAACGCAATGATTTGCGCTGCTTTACTTCAGATTTTTGAAGTCACTCACAGCCGCACAAAGTTGCTTTGCGTGGCTTAAAAAATCTGATTTAGAGGTTTGTGTCACATTTGTACCACATTGCGTGTTGCAAATATGACGCACCTCTCTCATAAATGAGGCACTGGGTTTGGCACACTGAAGGCTTAAATTAGCAGAAACTTGATATGAAAATTTAAAGTTGCGCTGAATAAAGTTATCAAAAAAATGTCTTACCCAGGCCCCAAAATTCCTTTAGACAACACTTCATCCAGTCTTCACCGGGATATGGCAGTTATCACTGTTTTTGGTCTGAGTCGCGAATAGCTTCAAAGGCAATGGGAATGCCAACTGATTAAACAAGCATTAAAAATGCAATAGGTCTCGGAGTTGTTTGAGTTAGATCTATTGGCATAGCTCAACAGCTACCAGACAGAAATTGCCACTTTGCAGGTGCTGAACAGAGCATTGCTCAGTGAAACGGCCTGAAAGCCTAAAACAATGTTGATAGACTAAGAAGTTAAAAGGCAGATCAGGATGACCAGGAGGAACCACGGACGTATTGGGATGGCCAGTGCAAGCAAACAATAAGTGAAATCATCTGGGCGTGATCCAAGTACGCAAAGGCGGAAGAATCAGACCCAATGGACCAATAAAAAACCCAGTATTTCCAAGTGGCACACCAACAAATAAATGGCAATTCATGGGCATGTCATAAGCCGATTCAGGAGATAACAACAGGTCTTGCAGGCAGCGCATGCACGCTGCCTCGCCTCAACCTAAAAAGGCAGTATAAAGCATATTTTCTCCTCTAACAAAACAGTCAGCTGTTGTTGATTGTTTCAGATTGCAACAACAAAGAGAGGAAAAGAAACAAAGGCGTCAGCACTAGGAGCTGGGTCATCTATAATAGAGGAATGTTGTGTGGTTGTGCAGTTTAATTATTATGTTTAACCAAAGTTTGACATTTGCAAACATACAAGACAAAAATAAAGAAAAATTCAGACACTACAAGTGTGAGCGTTTGCCTTTAGATTTCATTGTCCAACTTGGATTTTGAATGCCTCTCGAGCTGCTGAGCTGGGTTAGGAAAATATCTAGTTTGCGGCACATATCTGGAAAATGTTCCTGCCCAGAGTGGTGCTTGGTACCCAGCTGCTTGGGGCCATTGTGTTGCTTCTGTGACCCATGTAGGCATGAGTTACCTTTTACGTGCTCCTCCTTGGCCGACCCATGCCCGTCGGAGGCTACGATGACCAGAAATGTGAGCAGCAGGCTGTTCATTGTAGGTACCCTACTCTGTGTGACACCCTCACTTGAAGCCATGCCAAAATGTATCTAGCCACTTATACCCAGTAACCAATGCTTGGTAGCCAGCGTCTACTTGTGACTCAGACATCATCTAAGGATTGGACCCAGCAACATTGAATTGTAGTAACTTTAGAACTCCTAAGAACAGGACCCCCACTCCATAACAGGTTCAGTTTAATCTATGGAGTTAGAAATAATCTTTATAAATCATACAAAATGTATCAAATTTGTAACAAAGGTCCACCAATATTGTATTAATTGTATAATAGGAATGTTCCATTTAAATTGAGTAGAATTTTTTTTGCCTGTTCACAGGAAGGAATTGACCACGGTTTACACAAAACGAGGGGCATATCAGCTTTGTACACTCCGGATAAAGGTCTCCTAAAAGCTATGTGGACCAGGTTGAATTGCATGTAGGCTGTGACCATGAATTGTTGTGAACATTAAAGTCCACCCAAGCATCCAGAGTTTATAGTCTATGCCATGTTAAAAAACAGATTAGGCAGGAAGAGGCCAGTTGTTGCTTAATAGACATTCAGAGTCTTCAGTAATCCTATGGGTTAGCTTCTGTGACTAGATCAGTAATCAGTATGCCTCTGAGTTTGTGTTTCACAATGAAACTTGTGAACTTTCCCAACATTCGATAGATTTTAATAAAATTGAAACAACTGGCAAAACACCTGGAAATGAATAAGCTACGATACCTTCAGTATCTGTCAATGCTGCGGTACAATATAAATAGAGAGCAGTAAATATTAACAGATTAGTTTCAATGCAAGTTTGAGGCATAACTGCAAACCGTATCCATTGGCAGTTAAGTGCTGACCTTACCGGTGGTAGGCAATCATCAGATGAAACATGCAACATCCACTTGTTCAGGGCTCAATGGAAAATACACACAAACACAAAAAACATGAAGTGGTTGATACAGAAAGAGCCAACTAAGTGAATTAATAGGAACCTAATGTGGACATGAACAGGCGCTCTGGCAGTGATCGGCAGTCTCAGCAAGGTTATGATAACAGTCTTTAAAAAAAGAGCCAGAGACACATGCAACTCAATCAGGAATAAGTGTGACAGGGTAAGTGTAAAAAGTATAGTCCAATTTAAGTTACTACGAATTGGAGATCTAAGCTCATCCTCTGAGACAGTCTAGTACCAGCATATCCAAGAACAGAACCAAAGCTTATGTCTGCTCTTGGTTCTGAAGCATGTACAAATAGCTAAGAAAATGTCTACCAGACCATTAATGGGACCGGATTTAGAGTTTGGCGGAAGGTTTATTCCATCATAAATGTGACGGATACCCTGTTCGCCTTATTGCACGTGCATTATATCCTATTCCACTGTAATAAGGCGGAGAAGACATGTTTGTAATGGAGTACTCGTCTGCCAAACTCTAAAAAGGGCTTATGACTCCTGACACTCTTCCAGGTGGTGTGCTTCTCCTGTCCTCTACTGTACTGTGGTCAAGTACTCCCCATGAATAAATTAGGGGACTGGGTTCTCACCCACACAAGAATCTGTATTCTGTGTCATGCTGCTTTGCTGGGCTGATGTTGAACAAGTAGTGATCCATGACATCAGCAACCCATTTATTCATGTAAGTTGTCTGAGACTCGCTTTAGGCTTGAGAATGCATGTGGACTTTCTTGAATGCTGTCAGGAGTTGTTGGTCACTCAATCTACATATCATTTTTATGTAGGTATTTAGGATTCATATAAAAACAAAGTCCAGAATCTAGACACCTTAAGGGAAGAAGTCCACAATGAAACTGGAACATTTTGTGCTGCTGTGTGGGTCGATGAATGAATGAAATTGAGGTGCACCTATGGTTTCCACAGACTGAAATCAAGTGCCATAATATTCTGAGACAAGCTGAGGACGCTTGGGAGGCCAGGCTTACTGTCTGCGGTTTCCACCTGTTGCGAAGAGCATGGAGGCAGATTGGTCGCCATTCTCACTGCCTGTGATCCCATTTGTTGGTAAGCCCATGGTGGAGATAGATGGTCAGGGCAGCATAATGGGTACTGTATTCTATATGTTGACTGTTATATGTTGATCTAGGTGTTGGTTTTACTCATATTAGGCAGGTTCAATTTTATGAAGACTGACAACACTCATTCTGTGTGTATGGTATGTTAGCCCCAATGAGGTAGAAACCTAGTTGGCAGTTATAAATGGATGGCTAATTAGAGAACAGTTCAGTAGGAGACACTGGCATATCACTGATGGTCACACAGTGAAGCAGCACTGCAAAGACATGATTGGGTTTTTCACTTTCTACACACACACACACACACACACACACACACACACTCTCTCACACTCTCACACTCTCACACTCTCACACTCTCACACTCTCACACTCTCTCTCTCTCTCAATCCAGAGACACTGCTGCCTGTTCGTCCTGTTTTTCATTTTATATGTAGTTTGGTTATCTGAAGTGGGTACAACAGCTGTTTAAGTGTGGAACTAAATTGTTTTCCCCAATTGTGCAGGTGCATAGATATACTTATTTTATTATTATTATTTATATGGCGCACAAATCATCCCTAAGGGGATCTCTCGGTGCCCAGGAGGCTGGCAACCTAATGCAGAAAATACTCTTTTAAAATAGCCAAGTCTTGATGTGTTTTTTGAAGAGGGTCAGAGTAGGACATGCCCGCAGGTCTTCTGGCAGCGAATTTCAATACTTGGGGGCCAATTAGGAAAAGGCGTGCCTCCCATCTTCACCTTCTTAATTTTCCGAGTTCGGAGGAGCTTTTGCCTACTGGATCCAAGCTGACGGGCCGGGATATACCATTCTAATTTCTTAGTTAGGTATCTAGGTCCTAGTCCATAAAGTGCTTTGAACACTAAGCATAGAAGTTTGAAAACTGCTATTTTCCTTATAGTAAGCCAATGTAACTCTCTCAGTAGAGGAAGGGATGGAGTTCGTGCTGGCTTGTTTGATGCTAAAAGTTCCACCGTATTTTGAATGACTTGTAGCCTTGAGAACATGTCTTCCCTCATCCCTACCAGTAGAGCGTTTCCGGAATCTAGTCTACTGACAAGAAGCGCCTGTATCATAACCCTTCTGGTGATAAGAGGAATCCAACGGAAAATCTTTTTGAGCTTGCGCATCAGTTCAAAGCACTTACCTGCTAGAATCTTAACATGCTCCTCCATAGAAAAGTTGTTATCAATTACAATGCCCAGGTTTTTTCACCACTGTAGGAGAGTAGGGTCTGCTATCCTATGGTCGCTCCAAATTTTTGCTTTTTGCTTCACTGGTTTATGACTTAATATGTCTGTGGGCCTGCTAATCAGACCCACAGCCTGCTGTTCTCTCTCTAAATTAATACCAATGTACTTTAGGTGCATTACGAAATTGGAACTGGTTCACCTTATTGGCCCCTGTAACAGTGTACCCAGGTACCCAGGGCATAGGTGCTTCCAAGGCCTACCAGGGGCTGCAGCACGTATTGTGCCACCCCTGGCCTGGACTCCATATTTGACCCAACTGGCTGATCACTCAGCTGGGGTAAGTCGGTGTAACCACCCCTTACTTAGGTGTAGTATGCCTATACCTAACCTAAAATGGACACATATATTCCTATCAGCCACTCCTATGGAAGGCCTCATCAATCCTGGAGGCAGAGTGCTTGGAAATATGCGAGATGGTGCTCTGGCATGAGCTGAGCCTGTCTGCAGCTTTCGGAATCATGTCCTTTAGCTGTTTCATGATACTGCCATACCATATACTCTTAAGTGCATTATAATCCTCGCGGTTAAATGCTATCTTGGGTTTGGCTTTTTCAAAACATGTCGAGTAAGGTGTCATACGAATTGGAATCCTACCCCCTCGCCAGTTCTGGCGACGGGGGTAGCATTCCACCCTTCTAGAGGGACACGACATGTACCTAACCTGAAACCCGGGTAAAGTTAAACAGAGCCTCAGCATCACAAAATGGATGCTGCCACCACAGACACAAGTCTGACCTCCTGTTGCTGGGAGTCCTTCCAGCGAGGGCAGCTTGGAAAAAGGGTTTCCTGCCTTGGGAGGTGCTAGCACCACCCCAGACAGGATTTTGTGTATTGGGTAGGACAGGGCTGAATAGAATCAGACATGCCTGGGGCACACAAGGTGTCCCTTTGCATAGGCCAGTTCAAACCGGTGTTGGGGCCTTCCAGCCCCAGTCCTGGCGCGAAACTGGACAAAGGAAAGGGGGTGTAACCACTCCCCTTCCTGGTCCCACCCAGAGGAGGGACCTAGTAGGTGATCCGGCCCCCAGAATTGGAATAAGAGTGGGAGCTGTGTCCTGAGACTTCAGATAATCCTGAATCAACTTGAAACTAAGAAGACAACTGGACTTCGACATTCTGCTGCACAGAAGACTGAAGAGCATCTCCCTTGTGGCCTAGGAGTGGCCACCCTGTGACCACAGTCACCATCCAGCAACTCGATGTCTGCTTTGCCGCCGCCTCCCGCCGGAGCCGGAGCCCAGAGCCTGACAAGACCCAGACTCCCAGACATCTCATAGCCCGATCCACAGTCCCTGCAAAGAAGGGACCCGTGGAGGCACCGAGAGACGTGGGACCGGACCTCTTGAAAGACCCCCGAGAAGCTGACTGCGCAGCACCTGAGGCACCCTCGATGCTGTGCTTTGGGGTTTGAGAAGCCCCAACTTCGAGCAGCCCTTGCACCGAAGATCAGCCCCCCAGCAGCTCCACGATCTGCGTGGCCCTTTTGCACTGTGCCACTCGACGCGCCATCCCGGCCACTTGCCACGTGGCTAGCGGCCATCTTGGCGACGAAACCTGCAATTTGCACCACTGGTCTGGTTGCTCCAGACTAGCCCTTGCTCCCCTGAAAAGGGGCACCCGCTCTGACCTTGCTGGTCCGAGTGAGAAGCTTGAATCACTTCCTGCATGGCTTGCTTTAGCCAAGGCCTGTTTGTTCCAATCAAGTTGCCGACACCGCCATCAGCGAGAGCCTACGTGGGACAGCTCGTGATCAACTCCTGGACGTCCTTGACCTCTTCGTGTCCACGTGGCTGCAGAGACAATCTTCACCTCATCGCCTGTTTGCACCCGACATCGCCTGGTTCCTTCCTGGTTCCACGTTAGTCACTGGCTAGTGACTTTGAACATTGTCCCCTCTGCTTTCAGGTCTTCACCTCTTCAGATCCACCCTTGGATCCACCGGAACTCTTCACATCGAGTCGCCTGCAGCATCTTCAGCTCCAAGCACCATCGACCTGCTTGACGAAACCCGACACTACTTCGACCCTATGCACCCGCTTCCTGTGGGTGAGGTAACTCAGCAACGCCGGTGTTCCCACACTGGTACACACCTCTAGTGTCTGTGTCTAAAGTTTCATCCTTTTAGGTCACTCGGAAGGTTCCTTAATAACTAACTTTGTAACTTTTACGCACCATTGACATTGCATTGGTACATGCGTGCACTTTCCGCACTGCACCCGAGTCCCGCTGGCCTTTCCCGACTTCATTACTGCTAGTCTCGAATAGCTCCAGAGATTCCCCAGGCCCTAGGCCTCTTCACTTTCCCCATAGTGGTTCTTATACCACTATTTTAGTATATGGTTTAGGTGGCCCCTAGGGCTCATCCAAAATTGTGCAACTTTTGTATATTTAAACTGTGTTTTGTTTTAACGCATTTGCTTCTGTGCTCATAAAGAGTATAGGGGATATTTGTAGAAATAAATATATATATATTTTCAATATATATCTGTGTGGTTTCCTTTCATTTGGTATTCAAGGGATTGTGTATGGTAAAACAGCTTGCTTCACATGCCTTTACAGAGTTTAGCCTAAGACTGCTTAGTCCATGCTACCCCTAGGATAGCTTGTCTATAAGGTTGACTTTACAACCTGCACCATAAGGGTTGCTTGGCATGGTACAAGGTGATCACTAGAACTAGTGAGCATCATATACCAGGCCAACTTCTCACAACCACTTTTTTGGGATCGGAGCTTCTCCTAGTTCCCCAGACCACCACTCCTCAGTCCATATGTCCTCAGCTTTACCAAACAATAAGATCTCAGTTTTGTTGGAATTAAGCTCCAGGAAGTTCTTTCTCATCCATGTGGCTATATCTGAAAGAGACACGTTAGTGATAGATTCCTTACCTTAGCATATCCCCAGGCGTCAGACTGGATCTGAAAACGTTTGCGTAGCAATACCCCTGCGCGTCGGTAGGCGTCGTCCGCGGTTCCGCGTCCTTCGTCGGCGTCGTTAGCGCCGGAATGACGTCGCCGGAGTACTTAGACGCCGCCCTCGCGCGCTGACGTCAGTTCTTCTTTTTTCTGCACCAGCTAGCACAGATCCGGAGAAGCTCTACCCCTAAGTCACTTTTTGACTAAACTTTTGTGATCTTTTGATCTGTTTTTCCCGAGTCGCTCGACTTCTACGGTGCCGGTAGGGATGCCCGGGTTCAAACCATGCTCCAAGTGCAACCGACCGATGTCGGTTACCGACCCCCATCGCCGGTGTCTTCGGTGTCTAGGCCTCGACCACGACGACCGAACCTGCTCCGACTTCCGGGCCCTGACGTCTAAGGCTAGGCGGGAGCGGTCCCGCAAGCAGCTTGAGCTCTGGCAGTCGGCCCCGCGCCGTTCAAGGTCCCAGTCCCACAGGAGGTCGAGGGACCAGTCACGGGATCGGAGCTCTCGTAGTTCCGAGAGTCGGCATCGGTCTTCGGGATCAAGGTCCTCAGGTAAGAGGCATGAGAGGTCGGAAAGACGTCATTGTTCTTCCCACCCACCCCTATGATCGCCCGATGCGTCCGGGGGTGGGTCGTTAGGGTCATCCCGTTTCAGGGCCCTAGTTTCATGGCACCAGTGTTGGTTCTATCATGGCTCTGCGTATCTGGCGCGGAAATGCTGCGTATAAGAACTGACGTCAGTGCGCAAGGGCGGCGTCTAAGTACTCCGGCAACGTCATTCCGGCGCTAACAATGCCGACGACTGACGCTGAGCCGTGGACGATGCCTACAGACGCACAGGGGTATTGCTACGCAAATGTTTCCGGATCCAGTCTGACGCCTGGGGATATTCTAAGGTAAGGAATCTATCACTAACTAATGTCTCTTACAGATATATCGTTACACAAGTAGTAACTTGTGCTTTTAGCATGCAGGTCTTAAATCTATCTCTGGTCACCCCGGGGTCCTTCTCTATGGGGACTATCACCTGAGTATCGTCCGCATAGGAGATTGTTTGGAACTCACAGGATTTGATGACAGTGGCCAGAGATGACACAAAGATATTGAATAGGGTGGGGCTTAGTATGGAGCCCTGAGGTACACCCTTGTCCTCAGTTGTAGTCTGGGATATAAAGGTGTCTAGCTGTACACATTGAGGTCTGTCAGATAGAAAACTCTGCAGCCACTCTAATGCCGTCCCTCTGACACCAATCTCTCGCAGTTTATCCAAGAGGATTCTATGAGAGATGGTGTCAAAAGCAGCCGACAGATCTAAGAGAACTAGCATTGTAGGGGTTCCCTCCTCTAACAGTGACCTGATTGAGTCTGTTACCTCAGTTAAGGCAGACTCAGTGCTGTATCCCGCACAAAAGCCTGACTGTGAGGGTTCCAGGAGATTATGATGCTCCAAATAGTCTGAAAGTTGTCAGTTGACCAGGGTCTCCATTATTTTTGAGCAACCCAGAAGAAGAGAGATGGGTCTATAGTTCTGCAAATCAGCACAGTCTGCTGATGGGTTCTTGTGAAGAGGTTTAATATATGCCTTCTTCCATTTCGATGGAAAGGAGGAGGTTGCTAATGACAAATTGCAGATTTCCCTAATTGGATTTACCAACTCCTTCGCCAGGTCGGACATGATGTGGGGGAGCCACATCTGACGGGGGCTGACTTGATATGTTCCAGAAGAGGTAGGACTTGCTCCATGGTAATGGTTGTGAAAGTCTCTAAGCTAGGTAGGAGAAGGTTATCTGGGGTTGGGATTTCTTCCCTAATCTCCAGTTCCTGATCGAAGGAGTCATAGATTTTGTCTATTTTACTTTTAAAATGCGTGGCTAGCTCATCACATAATTCCTGCGTAGGGGACAGAAGAGATTATTGGCTCTTGGAGTAGTAAACTCTTTAAGGATCCTAAAAAGCTCTTTTGAAGAGCATTTTGCCTCATCTATTCGGGTGGCTAGTTAAGTTCGCCTTGCTTTATTACAATTCTTGAGGTACGTCCTATGTGCTAAATTAAAGGACAGTTTGTGTTCCCCTAGTTTTGATTTCCTCCATTTACGTTCTCTGGCTCTACAAGAGGCATTCTCCATCTTTAAGCTTTCTGAGTACCATGGCGCCGGGGCGGTCCTGTCATGGATAATCGTTGTTTTGATCGGGGCGATGGTATCAAATGCTATTGTCATCGCTGTCTCCAGTTTACTCAGAGCTGAATTGCTGTCATTGCAGTCACTAAATGACGGAGGAGAAAATACTGTCCCAAATGTTTTTGGTGTTATTTTCCTCCATTGTCTACGGGTGTCATACTCCCGCTGAGCGCTGCTGACATGAACGGGAACTACATCTCCCAGAATTCTTAGAGGAAGCAGGAAGTGATAAAGGAGACCTGCAACCTGTAGAGGGCGTCGGATATTCTTGGTTCTTCCAGGTTTGGAGTTGCTTGCCTGTGGATGTTCCTGTCTCCTTGCCGATCCACCTAGTACTTATCTGTTTGTATAATCAGACGGCTGTCTGATTATTTCCAGCTCCGAATTGCCCTCCGTTGGGGAGCCGGTTTTGGCTCATGCGGAGGACGATTGTTTGTTGTGTTACGGGTTAGTTCCTTAACCCGTTAGTGACCGCTGAGCTAAGAGCCTCTGTGCGTCTTGCGGAGAGCGCGTGTTTTGTGTGCTCATTTTCGAGTCGGTTGTTGCTCCGTTTGCCCTCCGTTGGGGAGCCGCGTTCCAAGGCTCATGCGGAGGACGAAATCTCTTCAAAACCCATCGTCATTACCAGGCTTGGTACTCATCCGCCTACTTACTTGGATACTTGGAGTCAGGCCACCCCGGCTGGGGTTTATTCATTGGTTTCTTCGGGATATTGGATTGTGAAGTCGAGTGGGCGATTACAATCCCTATCAAGTTCTTCGTGCTTTTGTTCAGAGGATCTATAAGGTACTGTGTCGTAGCGTATTTACAGGGTGACATTAACCCAGCAATATTAGTTTCATATTCAAACATTACTTTGGCTACGCCCCACCAACAAGAAGCCCCTTTTGACGTCCTGTCTAGTGATAAGGGGGTATGTACACAAGCTGTATATGTGTTGGTTCTTTCAGTCACTAGTATATGAGTGTATGCACCAATGTGTGTTTGTGTTCACAGGTGTGTTTGGCGTAATCCCTGTGCCTATTGAAGTGGATAAGGAGAAGAGAATTATCTTCCTATGTGGTCTGGTGTTGGTTATTATTTACAGGTAGATACATAGTTAGAGTTCTTAGCATATTGAGTTTTGGTTATTGTGTATGGAAACAAAACAGAAGAAGGGGTTCTTACCTTCCTTTTCTTTTGTCATTTCAGATCTCCCTCCCTGCTGTTCCCTCCCCTTCCCCGCGGGCTTTATTGCCCCCGTCTGATCCTTCCTTAACCTTTGGCTATTGTAGCATTCAGGGTTTGGATAGATCAGGAGGTGGCCTATCTTTTGCATCACACTGATCCTGAGGACGAAGCTGGATAACAGAATATCCGACCCAAGAATTCACGTCCTCCTGTTCAGCAGGTGTGAAAGATGGCTACATTAGATGACGTCTTAGCGGCCCTTGTAGTGGTGCAGTCTGAACTGCTCTCCTCCAGACAAGAAACCACGGAACTGCGCAATAGAGTGGAGGCGCTTCAGAGAAACCCGTTCAATGCGGGGACTTCCAGTCCCGCTGCGTCTAGCCCAGTGGTAGTGGAAATGCCTACCACGGTTCCTCTGGCTAATCCGGAACGGTTCAAGGGTGATGCAGGGTCAGTCCAAGTTTTCCTCTCACAAGTGATGTTGCATTTTTCATGCAAACCTCGATCCTTCCCCACTAATCAAGCCAAGGTGGCTTTCTTGATTTCGTACTTGGCCGGTGACGCTGCCCAATGGGCAGTGCCCTTGCTCCAAAGAGACGACCCGGTTATTCATGACTGGGAAGCATTTAGGGACGAATTCCTTAAGGTCTTCGACCGGAGGGCGGACTCTTATGCTGCGGATAGAGAGTTGTTGCAGTTGCGTCAAGGGAATCAGGATGTGTTGACGTACCTGAACTCATTCAGGAGACTTGTTACAGAGACTAAGTGGCCTGATGCCAAACAAGCCTCTCTGTTTCATCAAGGTTTACGGGAAGATATGAAAGACGTTATAGCCCAGATAGACCCTCAGCCAGCCACTTGCGAGGATCTTATCAATCTAGTCTTACGTCTAGACCATAGAATGAGGGATCGCAAGGGAGATCCTAAATTGCAGGGAAGAACAGTTCCTTTATCCGGGGCTTCAAAGCCGGTAGACAAGGACACAACGCATGCGGCTGAACCCATGGATATCGGGGCTGTTCGGGCAGCTCTTTCAGCTACTGAGAAGGAATTGAGGCGTAAACATGGGTTATGTTTATATTGTGGGAAGAAGGGACATTTCGTAAGGGAATGTCCGGTGAAACCTAAGATGTCCAGATTTCGCAATTTCAAGGGTGTTTCCTCAGCGGTCGAAAGACCGGCGGAAAACTAGAAGACTCTGAGGTGAACGAAGGGGTTCCTTGGAGTCAGGCATACATCCCTTCATTGTATAAGAACATAGTAGGAGCGCAGCATTTGTTTATTGAGGTGTTGTTGATGGTACAGACCAGGTGGACCCCTGTGCACGCCATGATAGATTCAGGTGCTACAGGTATGTTTATGGACTCGTCCGAAGCCAGTAGAGCCGGAATAGTGTTGATTCCCCGAGAGACTCAAGATGTGGTGTATGCAGTGGATGGTAGAAGGCTGGATTTAGGTCCTGTTGGGCATCATACCGGTGAAATGGAAATGAGATACGGGGATCATAGAGAGAACGTTCAGTTCAGTATCATCAATGCCCCTCAGTATGGTGTTATCCTGGGTATTCCATGGCTCAAGAAGCATAATCCGGTCATTGATTGGGCTGGTGGCATCATTACACTAAATTCCCCTTATTGTAGAAACAACTGTTATGAAAGGACTGAAAGACCTTCGTCTGCAATAGCCTGTATTGAATACGTGGCTACTGCAGCAGAAAAAGAGGTTTGTTTGCCTGAGGTATATCAGGAGTATGAGAGCGTTTTTAATGAAGTGCAAGCAGAAACTCTCCCCCCACACAGGCAATATGATTGTCAAATAGACCTGGTCCCTGGGGCAGTGGTTCCTTGTGGAAGTTTGTATGCACTGACTGAAAATGAAAACGCGCATTTGAGAGAGTATTTGGATAAGTTGTTGGCACTTGGGTTCATTCGTCCATCCATGTCCCCAGCGGCATCGCCTCTTTTCTTTATACCGAAGGCCAATGGGGAGCTGAGAGCGTGCATAGACTTTAGAGCCTTGAATGCTGTGACAGTAAAGAACAGGTACCCCCTTCCATTGATCAGCGTGTTACTAGAACAAGTCAAGTCTGCGGTCATATACACCAAGTTAGATCTAAAGGGTGCTTCTCATCTGGTGAGAATGAGGAAGGGGGACGAATGGAAAACCGCTTTTAAGACCAGGTATGGGCTCTTCGAGTATTCAGTAATGCCGTTTGGACTCTGCAACGCCCCTGCGGCGTTCCAATACTTCCTGAATGACGTTTTGAGGGAGATATTGGACCGATATGTCATCGTGTACATTGATGACATTCTCATCTACTCGGAGTCGGAGGAGGCTCATGTATGTCATGTGCAAAGAGTATTATCCATCCTGAGAGAAAACAGTTTGTATTGCAAATTGAGCAAGTGCGACTTTCATGTGGCCACAGTTGAGTTCTTGGGTGTCATGCTCAGCCCTCAGGGACAGGAAATGGCCGAGAGAAAGATCAAGGCTGTCACGGAGTGGCCAGCTCCTAGGAATGTGAAGGATGTGCAATGCTTCATAGGCTTCGCCAATTTCTACAGGCGCTTTATTCATCAGTTCTCCAGAGTGGTGACCCCCATCACTCGCTTACTCCGAAAGGCACAACCTTTTGTGTGGGATTCTGCTGCCCAGGAAGCGTTTGAAAGTTTGAAGGAGGCGCTTGTTTCTGCTCCGGTGCTCGCTCATCCTAACCCGGATAAGCCCTTCGTTTTGGAGGCGGATGCCTCGAGTGTAGCGTTGGGAGCAGTGTTGTCTCAGAGACACGATCAGACAGGCCAGCTGCATCCTGTGGCTTACATGTCCAAGAAACTGAACGGGGCGTAGTGCAATTATTGTATCGCCGAAAAAGAACTGCTTGCGATAAAGGTGGCATTCACGGAATGGCGGCACCTGTTGATGGGGGCCAAACATCTTGTCACGGTATACACAGACCACCGCAACCTCCAGTTTATGACCGCTGCCAGACATCTTACTCCCAGACAACTTCGGTGGATGCTTTTCTTTTCGGAGTTCCATTTCACTATCACGTACAGACCTGGGGTGGCCAACAGAAAGGCGGACGCTTTGACTCGCCAATCCTCTTCCCGTGAGCAGGAAACAAGAGAGGAACGGGCCATAATCACGCCAGCACAGAGTTTGTGTTCCATTCAGCCCGATGCCTTTCTGGAAGGGATACGGAAAGGGGTGAATACGTTCTATTGGAGGTCTTGGTTGCGGAGTCACGTTGAGTGGAAGATGCTGGATGGCTTTCCGGTGCATAAGGGTCGGCTTTTGGTCCCTACCGTGCCTCTTCGGAAGCAGGTGTACGAATGGTGTCATTGTTCCCCCAGTGCGGGTCATCTGGGGGTGGAGAAGACTGTGGACTACATCAATCGGAGGTGTTGGTGGCCGTCTTTACGGAAGGATGTAGCAACCTGGGTGTCCGAGTGTGTGGTCTGTGCGACGGTCAAGGCTGATCACCGTCGTCCTGCAGGGCTCCTCCAGCCTTTGCCCACGCCTCATGTGCCTTGGGAACGAATTTCTATGGATTTTGTGGTGGGCCTTCCTAGAGACCAGGGGTGTACTGCCATCATGGTGGTGATCGACTATCTGACGAAACTGGGTCATTTCATCGCTTGCCCTCAAGTCCCTACCGCAGGGCAAGTTGCTCACCTACTGATGGTCCATGTGGTGCGTTTGCACGGGTTGCCGGCTGTCATCGTTTCGGATAGAGGCGCTCAGTTCACAGCGCAGTTTTGGAAGACTTGGTGTTCATCTTTGCATATTCAGACGGCGCTGTCCACCAGCTTCCATCCGCAGACGGATGGACAGACGGAACGTCTGAATCAGACATTGAAGCAATTCCTGAGATGCTATGTGGATCAAGGAAAGGAGAACTGGGTGGACTATCTATGGCTAGCGGAAGTGGCATATAACAACGCTACTCACAGCTCCACTCAGGTGTCCCCTTTTTACTGTACATATGGTCGTCATCCTCGATTCCTTCCGTTTCTCCATCCTGTGTGTGAGGAGAGGGTGCCCGAGGCGGCTAAGAGGGTAGTTCACATCAAGGAGACCCTGGCACGGGCTCAGGGACATCTCGTTGCTTCCAAGGCGGCATATAAACGTACAGCGGATAAACATCGCCGTCCTGGGCCATTGTATCAAGTGGGTGATCTGGTGTGGCTGTCTACTCGGAATATCAGATTCCGCAAACATAGTGTGTTCAACCCTCGCTACATCGGACCATATCCTATTGCACGTTGTATCAACCCGGTGGCGATGAGGCTGAGACTCCCGAGGCACCTGCGGATGCATCCGGTGTTCCACGTGTCCTTGCTGAAACCGTCTGTTTCCTCTGTGCGTCGTCTTCCTCCGCCTTTGGCGGTTATGGGCGGTTTTGAGTATGAGGTGGAGGACATAGTGGATTCGAGGTGGCATGGACGTGGTCTTCGTTACTTGGTCTCCTGGAAGGGTTATGGTCCGGAGGACAATACGTGGGAGCCGGCTTCTGGAGTAAATGCGCCTCGTCTGGTTGCTCGGTATCACAAGAAGTATCCGATGCGTCCTGGCCCACTGCGGCGCTCTTAGAGTGGAGGGGGATGTACTGTCATACTCCCGCTGAGCGCCGCTGACATGAACGGGAACTACATCTCCCAGAATTCTTAGAGGAAGCAGGAAGTGATAAAGGAGACCTGCAACCTGTAGAGGGCGTCGGATATTCTTGGTTCTTCCAAGTTTGGAGTTGCTTGCCTGTGGATGTTCCTGTCTCCTTGCCGATCCACCTAGTACTTATCTGTTTGTATAATTAGACGGCTGTCTGATTATTTCCAGCTCCGAATTGCCCTCCGTTGGGGAGCCGGTTTTGGCTCATGCGGAGGACGATTGTTTGTTGTGTTACGGGTTAGTTCCTTAACCCGTTAGTGACCGCTGAGCTAAGAGCCTCTCTGCGTCTTGCGGAGAGCGCGTGTTTTGTGTGCTCATTTTCGAGTGGGTTGTTGCTCCGTTTGCCCTCCGTTGGGGAGCCGCGTTCCAAGGCTCATGCGGAGGACGAAATCTCTTCAAAACCCATCGTCATTACCAGGCTTGGTACTCATCCGCCTACTTACTTGGATACTTGGAGTCAGGCCACCCCGGCTGGGGTTTATTCATTGGTTTCTTCGGGATATTGGATTGTGAAGTCGAGTGGGTGATTACAATCCCTATCAAGTTCTTCGTGCTTTTGTTCAGAGGATCTATAAGGTACTGTGTCGTAGCGTATTTACAGGGTGACATTAACCCAGCAATATTAGTTTCATATTCAAACATTACTTTGGCTACGCCCCACCAACAAGAAGCCCCTTTTGACGTCCTGTCTAGTGATAAGGGGGTATGTACACAAGCTGTATATGTGTTGGTTCTTTCAGTCACTAGTATATGAGTGTGTGCACCAATGTGTGTTTGTGTTCACAGGTGTGTTTGGCGTAATCCCTGTGCCTATTGAAGTGGATAAGGAGAAGAGAATTATCTTCCTATGTGGTCTGGTGTTGGTTATTATTTACAGGTAGATACATAGTTAGAGTTCTTAGCATATTGAGTTTTGGTTATTGTGTATGGAAACAAAACAGAAGAAGGGGTTCTTACCTTCCTTTTCTTTTGTCGTTTCAGATCTCCCTCCCTGCTGTTCCCTCCCCTTCCCCGCGGGCTTTATTGCCCCCGTCTGATCCTTCCTTAACCTTTGGCTATTGTAGCATTCAGGGTTTGGATAGATCAGGAGGTGGCCTATCTTTTGCATCACACTGATCCTGAGGACGAAGCTGGATAACAACGGGTAACTTCACGCCCTTGAGGTTGACCTGAGCGTTTAGGGGCAGTGAAAGAAAAACTCAAAGCCAAGTGGTCAGACCAACTTACTGCTTGTGGTGGCTCAGTTATCAGATTGTGCATATTAGTAAAGATATTATCAAGTACATGACCCATTGTATGTGTCTGATTGCAAACTCTAGGAAAGAGATCTAACATTTTCATCACTGCTAGCAGGTCTAATGTATTAATATTGGTAGCCATATCGAAATTAAAATGAAAATCTCCTAAAAGAAAAGTGTTCCGTTTGCAGAACATATGGGGCAGGAGTTTCCAATAATGATGCACAGAAGGACTTCTTATTTTCACCCAGAGGATGAATCACTACCGCCCCCATTACCTTGTAACATTGGGCGCATTCCATGGAAAAAATCAGCAGCTCCATGCTAGGAGATAGGATGGTGTCCAAAATTTTTATATTCAGAGTTGGGCGAGTGGCTATAGCCAACTATCCTCCCCTCTTCCCTGTTCTATCCAGTTTTCCTACCGTATATTCCGCTGGGATTGCGATGGCTATAGAGGGAGTTGAATGTGCATGTAACCATGTCTCGGTGAAAAAACATACGTCTGGTGTCCGCTCATCAAGAAATCCCAGACCTCTGTGGCATGCTTGGATATGGACCTTGCATTAATATACAGACCTTGAAAGCTAGCATTTCTTAATTCCTTCCCTAGGGATCGGATTCGTAATGGTTTGCAATCTGTGAAGGGGCTTCTGAGGGGGCCTGATTTTCTTTGGGGGTAGCCCAATTACAATGAGGACAGCAGCTGGTATAGTCTCCCTTCTCCAGGCAAAGCCTGCCTTCGCATTTCACGCTGAAGGTATTAGTCTCTACCTCCAGCAGCTCCTCTCTTGAATTGGTTAGTGGCATCATTAATATCACTAAATAAAAGGGCAGAGTTTTGTGCCAGCTGTCAGCGTCCAGGCGCGGACGGGCGCAGACGGGCTTGCCTTAGGCGCGCCTTCGGTGCGGACGTGGTGACTTTATGTCTAGAAGGCGTCGGGGCACTAGAGCGCTAACCGCCCAAAATGGCGCCCGTAAATGTTCTTCTAGATTTAGGCTTCCTCTCTCCACTCAAGCGGTCATGTGCATGGACCGTGGTGGACCGGAGATGTGTCTTTGCCTGCTTACTAAGTTGTGACCCAGCAAATTCAAGTTGCCAGTGAGTAACAATGCCCACAAATAATCGGTAAGGAAATCATACATTTTAAAAAGACAAGTTTTACAAATGTAGCAATTAAAAAGCACAGAAGCAGTTAACAGCGTGCTGAGTACATGAGGTGCCTGCTGCTCCGCTGCGTGACTGCGAAGACAGTGAATTTATGTCTAGAAGGCGTCGGGGCACTAGAGGGCACTCTGCTATATATCAGTTTATTCTCATGCCACTGAAAAGGAACAACAGTGTCATATTCATCAGATCGCACGCAGCCCTAAAGTGAGTACAAACCAGTCTCAGAAAATAGAAACCTCGACGATAAACTAAATTCAGAGCCGCCAGCAGCTGCAGGGAGGAAGCACCAGTTCAAAGACTAAGTTCATATTCAATATACCAGGGATTAGTGAGACGACATCTGCACAGCATTTCTCCATAATGACTTACACTCCCTGTGTGCTCGGGAGCTTTGCCAATGCCTACCCTTCCTCTTAAAATAAAACTAACTACTAGAACACAACCAGCTGACGCATATCTCATCAAACCAGGGGGAAGTTTGGGGTAATGCTATTACTTTAGCCTGCTTCCCTCCGCGGGAGCACAGAAGCCGCATATTAATCATGGGTCATAAAAAGCTGATGTTCTTTACTGTGTTCCGCCTTTAATTCAGCATTTGATTCTGCGGCCTTAGTATCTAGTGCAGGTGGCTTCTGCTCAACATAAAGAGTTAAAAATAGTGCAGGTCAGGGATTCAATTCCCATCTGCCATTAAGTCTAGGCGGGCCCAGCTGTTCATGAAATGGCCTGTCTTCCTCACATGGCAGATACATTTTTTTGTATAGTTCTGTGAGAGAACTTATTGCATGCGGGTTTTTGTGGGTGGGGGCAGGGGAACTTGTGCACCAGAAGCAGAAGGCTCTTCTGATCGGTCTCCTGTGCTTTGTGGGCACTGATAACAGCACATGGTCACGTTTAACCAAATATACTTTGCTGCAGGTGCCTCAAGTATAAATTACTAGGGTTTTGTGAAGGCAGTCGCATGCAGTAAAATGAGGAAAGAATTCCTTTGATTTAAACACATTTTAAAAAAGCCTGCAGGTGGAGCGCAGTGAAAATCAAGCTGTGCTGTGTGAGCGACTAAGCAACTCTGGTTTCCCATCACCTTGGCCGCAGGTGTCCGCCATCCCCGCGGCACCGGTGTCCTTTACCGCGCACCTCGCCCGGCGCCCTTTCTGCGGTAACCTTACATATCTAGACAGTCCTTCTTCTAAGACAGCACGTTCGTGTTTGGCAGCTTACTCACTGCATACAGCTAAGCTTCACTGAAACATCGAATTCGCAGTTCAGTCAGCAGTAAAAGACAGAAACAAGCAGCAGTGAAAGCATTGTACAAAACACGCCCACGAGTGGTGCGTGCGTGCCACAGTGACACACGTGGTTTCAATTATAGAGCCTGTGTCTGGGCACGATAATTGAAACCACATGGCCTATTGGTGTCTAATACGCTTACCAAGCGCATAATAGACACCAATAGGCTATGGGCGGAGCAATGTGCCCGCCTTTGGCCTATTGCGTGGAGTCTTTTATAAAAAGATGCACGCAAAGGCCAATCGCGTAGCACATAAGGAAAAGCACACGCACGAGCGTGTGCAATTCCTAGGTCAGCTTGAAAAACCCGTTTTTCAGATACTAAAGGTCTCACGCTGCACGGGCAGTGCTGCGCACTGTACCGCAAGGCGCAAGACCTAAAAATTAGTTGCAAGGGCACAGAACCATACTCGTGGTTCCTTCCTAGACGGGGAGAGACTTGGAGGAAAGCTCAATGTGGTTTCCCAGGCCTCTGCAGCACATGATCCCCCTGTTGATGAAGGGTCTATGGATGCCACATAGTGTCCATTATGGGTCTTCCCTTTGTGGTGCCTGTGATACAGATCTTTCTGATGTATGTTGTCCTTTCTAGGTTGTAAGGGGGGTATTCATTGTGAGCTTTGGCTCTGGGTGACAAGTTCCTACAATAGTATTGCATGTGAGCAAAATGCCTTTTGTTTCTCCCTCTCCTTGTCTGTGGTCTGAGATTTTAATGTGGGTTTCTGGGTATTTTCCAAGTGTCAAACCTGTGGGGCTCAAAATGTTGAACTGTTTTACAGAGTACTATCATCAGGACCTGGCATTGCCTGTTGGATGGTGAGTTGGTGCTCCTGTAGGATGTGCCTATGGGATTATGAAATATGTTACCATTGGTCAATTAAACATGTAAAGCAAATTTTCACGTACCTTCTAAAAACCCTCCATATCGCTCTGGTCTCAATGATGTGATCTTCCTGGAATATATGATATTTTCTTTGGTCTTTTGGCTAAGACACAGCTCAGATGTATACCTCGCACCCAATTTATGGTATGAGACATTGCAATCACATTAGACCCTCATTTTTATTTGTTTTGTGCAAAAGTAGGAGTAAAAGAGTACATAGTAGAGAGTTAATCTGGATCTTTTAGTCTAAAGAGATGGATTGGGAAAGTATCTAAAAATTCAAGGATTTTGAGATTATATATTGCTTGATGTAGACCACCCTTCTCTAACAACGGTGCAGGTTGGCCTTAGAGATCCGATTCCGGTCTTGGAAACGCCACCTCCCCTGGCGTCGGACCCAAAGTCGGTGCCGCCGCTGCCCACCAGCGGTGCCAGTTACATCCTTATCCCAGATGACTCTTGAGTCGGATCGGCATTGCTCCACACTTACTCTGGTAGAGCCCACAGGTTCCATGTTAACGCCCGGTTGTTTTAGGGCTTTTCAGACATGGGAGAGGACTGGGAGGGGTCTATGAACCCTTTGGAAGACCAGGATGTGTCTGTGGAACAGATTAACTGGTATGAAGAACTTGGGGAGGCCAGTGAACTAGACACATCCCCAGATACTGGCATGCTTTCTCCTCCAACTGTGGCTACGGAGGAGGGGTCCTCCTATGCCATGGTGGTAAAGAGCAGAAAACATATATTGCCATACAGTATCACCAATTCAGACAGTTTTCATTTCTTCAGTTTTCATAAATGTATTCATGAAACCAACAAAAGGTGTAGTAGCGTCGACGTTTCGGTCTCCCACATATTTCATTCAACGAGACCATCCTCAGGACGAAGAGGTTGCACCCAATCTATTACAAAACATAATATATATTCAATATATACACTCCCCAACCTTTAATATATACACTCTTCAACCTTCCCAATATGTATATGCATGTTCGTCTGCCTACATCAAACCAAAACAAGGTGAACCCAGTCAGAACCAAAAATGTATTCAATAACCACAAACGTGATAAAATCACAGGCGTTTATATTAACCATTGCCCACACGCACAAAGTGTTACAAACATTTCTAAATACTCACTCCAACAACCGAGTCGGAAGCTTCTATATTCGATCCTATAGTGAAAATGAAACCACATCAAACCCCAAATCCACAGAATAGTGTACTAGAATGTCACTACTGCCATAGATAGTCCTCTCTCTTACCTCTAAGAGGTTCACATTCGCCAAATAGGTCCTCAGTACTTCAGCAAAATATTCGATCAACTCCACTCTCTACAATATATAATCAGAGCCTCTCACTTAATATCGTCGTACTTGTTGTCTACACGATTATCCAAACAAAACAACAAAAGCATGCGAGCATGCGTATACATATTGGGAAGGTTGAGGAATGTATATATTAAAGGTTGGGGAGTGTATTTATTGAATATATATTATGTTTTGTAATAGATTGGGTGCAACCTCTTCATCCTGAGGATGGTCTCGTTGAATTAAATATGTGGGAGACCGAAACGTCGACGCTACTACACCTTTTGTTGGTTTCATGAATACATTTATGAAAACTGAAGAAATGAAAACTGTCTTAATTGGTGATACTGTATGGCAATATATGTTTTCTGGTCCATACGAATGTACAGAGGGTGTATGATACTGCTGTAGAAAGAAAAACTATAACAGCAGTCCTTTTGGTTGCCGTACATTAATTTTATATATATTTATGTTTTACACCACAGAATTTGATATCTGAAAATAAAAAAATAAAAAAATAAGATTTTTTGATAAAAAGAAATATTATCAAAACAACCTTGCCTTGTATTATATTGAAGAATTCGTTCATGATTATGACGATATTGAAATAAGAAATGGTTTGTGTTAAATAAATCCTCATGGATTACTGTCTTTTGAATTAATCTTACCCATTTCCTTGGGGAATAGTGGGTTGCCCTGTTTACTGTTAGAATGGTGGTAAAGAGGGCAGCTGAGGTCCTTGGACTGGAGTTACCCTCTGTGCAGGTCAATACTAATCTCCTGACGGAAGTTCTCCAGCCTGGGGCTTTCACCTCTGAACCGCTATTACCCTTTAATGAGGCACTTACTGATGTCCTACTTGGCATGAAACCGCCTGGTGTCCGCCTGGTGTCCGCACGCTCTATAAATAATTTTTACATTACATTACACGTGGTCAAAGCCTAGCATGAGGGCTTCTGTGAATAGGACAACTGCATGCCGCCATCACCTGGGTCCAGGTGACCCAACGTTTCGCAGCCAACACCCCACCCCTGAGAGCTTTGTGGGGCAGGCTTCTACTACTCATTGCGCATCCCCTTCCGCCCCTCTGGATAGGGATGCCAGGAGGCTGGAAACACTTGGGAAGAAGATGTTTTCTTCTGCCAGTCTGGCATTGTGGTCAGTGAATACCGCATTCTTATTGGGCCGCTTTCCCACTTTATTTGGGAGACGGTTGTGCAAGTGCTGCCACAGCTCGTGCAGAGAAGGCGTATTCGGCCTTGGAGCACTCTAAGGATTCTCATGCTACGGCCGGATCCTTAGGCCTCACAGTAACACCATGTGGCCAGTCTAGCTTTTGCCCCTTTCGTGACAACAGAAGGGGTTTTTGCCATGCCAACCATATCCCAGCAACTGCCCTGTACAGACTTTCCAAGTTGCACAAGGACATGAACGTGGGTCATTCCAACCTTGGAATGGAACCCAGAAGTTGTCTGCCACCCAGCCCTTGGCAGCTGCAGCCTCCAAGTACTCCTAGTTTGGCCCTCCAAGACCACACTACTACAGTAGGTAGGAGAATCCATCTTCATCTCCCCCACTGGAGGTCTATACAATTAGACAAGTGGGTCTTACAGATCATTCAGGGGGGCTATTCTCAGCCTTACCTTTCTTTTCTTCCATCTATACCGCCACTTAAAGAACGGCTGGTAGAGGACCATTTCACTTTCCTCCAAGAGGAAGTTACAGCTCTCCTGGCCAAGGGGGCTGGAGAGGAGCCCTGTTTCCGAAGTAAACAGTGGTTGCTATTTCCGCTACTTTCTGATTCCGAAGAAGAACAAAGGGTTACCGCCCATTTTAGATCTTCGAACCATCAATCTTGTCCTCAAAAAAGAGAAGTTCAAGATGCTCACGTTGGCTCAGGTCTTGTCTGCCATGGACCAAGGAGAAGACTGGCTGATAGCGTCGGACTTGCAGGATCCCCATCCTGCCAGGTCACAGACATTACCTATGGTTCCAGGTATGCCACAAGCACTTTCAGTTCACTTTGCTACCTTTTGGCCTTACCAGCGCCCCTCGGGTGTTCATCAAGCCCCCTAACTTGATGACTGGCTGTCGTCTTCCACCTTCAGACTACGATGGCCCTCCTACATTCACTGGGGTTCCCTAATGTACCGCAGTCACACCTGACTCCTTCCCAGACATTCCCTTCCATCTGAGCTATTCTGGACACAGTGCAGTTTCAGGTTTATCCTCCCGAGTCGCGAGCCCAGGATATTCAGGTTATGATACCGATGTTTCAGCCTGGATTCTGGATTTGGATAAGACTGGCTGTGAAGCTATTGAGCCTTATGGCCTCTCTCATCCTGTCGGTAAAACACGCCAGATGGCATATGCGGGCTCTGCAGTGGGACCTGAAGTTCCACTGGGCGCAGAAACAGGGAAATCTCTCAGCTCTCAGAAGGAACTGCAATGGACCTGCAGTGGTGGTTAATTAACTAGGATTGGGTCAGAGGCAGACCCCTCTCCCTTCTCCAACCAGATCACACAGTGATGACCTGTGTCACTCCTGGGATGTGGCGGCCATCCGGGAGAGGTGGAGATCAGGGGACAGTGGTCTCCGGCGGGATTGGGGTTCCACATCAATTTTATGGAGCTACGAGCGATCCTGTTGGCAGTGAAAGCATTTCTTCTCTCTGTCAAGGGAAAGTTAGTGCAGGTGTTCACAGACAACACCATCGCCACGTGTTATTGAAACAAATGGGGCAGGGTGGGGTCATGGACCCTTTGTAAAGAGGCTCTACATCTCTGGACAGGGCTAGAACAGCAGGGCATAGCTCTGGTGGTTCAACACCGGACAGGTTCTCTGAACGCCAGGTTGGACAAACTCTTCCGTCGATGCCTTGCAGATCACGAATGGCATCTCCTGTCGGAGGTGGTGCAAGGTCTCTTTCAGAAGTTTGGAGAGCCTTAGTTAGATCTGTTCACCTCCTACGAGAAAGCGCAATGTCAGCAGTTTTGCAGAAGTTTTCAAGTGGGCTGTTTTTGGGCGACTCTTTTTATTGCGAGTGGAGCTCAAGACTACTGTACGCCTTTCCGCCCATACACTTCTGCACAGGGTTCTCAAGAAGATTGAGAACGACCGGGCACAAGTCATTCTTTGAGCTCCAGAATTGGCAAGGAGAGTCTGAAAATTAGCATTGTTCCTCCGATCAGGCTGCCCTTTTGGGAGAATCTTCCGGCGTACAAGCAGGGGAGGGTCCTCCACCTGAACCTGTCAACTCACAAACCTCCATGCGTGGAGATTGAGCGGCGACAGTTGATATCTTTTGACCTTCCTCCTAAAGTATGTGAGGTTATCTTGGCGGCCACGTGGCCCTCCACTAAGACGGCTATGCCTGCTGTTGGCAAACATTTGTAAAATATTGTACAGAAAGGTCTATTGACCCTCTTTCTGCCTCTTTATCTACTATCCTTCTTTTTATTCTTACCCTTGTCCAGCAGGGCTCTGCGTTGGGTATGCTCAAGGGTTATCTTTCTGCTCTGTCCACTTTCTTGCGGCTGCCAGACCAACCCTCTCTATTTAAATCTCCAGTTATACATAGATTCTTAAAAGGGCTTGTACATATGTTTCCACCGTTGCCCTTTTCCCATGCCTCAATGGGATCTTAATTTGGTCATTGCATCTTTCATGTGTGCTCCTTTCGAGCCGTTGCATAATCTTACCCTCTGGATGCTTACCATCAAGACAGCCTTTCTAGTGGAAATAACATATGCCCAGAGGGTGAGTGAGCGAGTTGTAGGCATTGCCATCCAAACCTCCCTACTTGATGCTCTTTGCAGATAAAATAGTTCTTGGCACAAGGGCTTCATTCTTCCCAAAGGAGGTGACACCATTACATCTGGGTAAATCACACAGCACACCATTTTTGCTCCACCGCATGCCTCTGAGGAAGAGGAGTGTCTCTACCGTCTGGACCCAAAAAGAGCTTTTTGTTATACTTTAACCGCACAAAAGAGTTTTGGGAGGACAACCAACTCTTTGTGGGGTATGTGGGAGCTAGGAAAGGTCAGGCAGTGCAGAAATGGACCATTTATCACTGGGTCATACTCTGCATTAAAATCTGCTACGCCCTGGCTAAGAAGCAGCCCCCTGAGGGATTCAGAGCCCATTCCAACAGGGAAAAAGGCTGCTACCACGGCATTGGCTCAGGTGTCCCAGTCCTGGACATCTGCCAAGCAACTACATGGGCATCTTTGCACACGTTTACCAAACACTACTGCCTGTAAAGTCAGGTCCACAAGGACTGGCATGTCACCTGTTCAGCCCTGCAGGACTTCCTAGTATAGTCAATTTGTCCGCAGCCAACCGCAAGGATGGTATGGCTTGGCTATCTATTCAAAGGTAAGGAATCTGCAGCTAGAAGCCTCTATAAGATAACAAGTTACTTACCTTTGGTAATGCATTATCTAGGAGAGACATATCTAGATGCAGATTCCTTACAGACCCACCCATGCCTCCCCGCTCTGCAGATTTATTGGTTAGGGCTAGGGTTGTTACCTTATTTTGGTCCCTAGGCATGACACACAATTAAGTAAATCATTTCATGACTCATCACTTCGGGCGTGGAAAAGTGGAAAGTACTGACGTCCGCGTGTCTGGGTGGCGCCTAAATAGGTCACCGTGACGTCATAACTGATGCCAACGACATTGCGTGGAGCTGTATGGACCCTCTCTCCCAGACTACCTTCTCACATCTGCAGTTTCTGCTCCTCGCGTCTCAGACTCCCGCAGAGAATCCTCAGTCCAGGAGGACCCCCTGAGGCCTTTGCAGGCTGAAATCCTGTGGGTCCTTGTGCCGTTTCCACCTGGTCTAGATTTCCCACCAGCAGTCCCAGGCCCCTCTCTGCATTCTCATCTCTAAGCACCTAATGTAAACGTCTTTCCTCTGCAACTGCCCACGCCCTCAGATCCGCCCACCATTTTTCCAGGAAGGGGGAAACTTGTACAAGCCAATGAATATGCATTGGAGGGCTGGAAATCTGCAACAACCTGAGACACAGCACTCATTTGGGCAGGTATTTTTTGGCACACACTACAGATCTCGGAAGGCAATGCTCATTAGAGGGCGGGTAACTAATTATTGCAAGGTGTGTCAGCTTGTGAACCTCATTGTTGAGCCTTTGAGAAAGGAGCAAGTAGCTCTGAAATGCTTCAGGCTGGAACTTTTATTGGAATGCAGGTTACAGTTTTTGTTGAAATAAAGGCTTTCACAAGCAAGCTGCTGTTCAAGTGCATCCTTGCTCTAGGGGCAACTTGTGGAATGATATATATATATATATATATATATATATATATATATATATATATATATATATATATATATATATATATATATATATATATATATATATTTACATTTACATTATGCCAGCAAGCCAAGGGGAATACCTTGCTGGCATAATGCATTTCGGCTTCGCGCCTTCGCCAGATGCCTTTCTCGACAGGGTGTCACTCAATCCCTCCTTTGTAGTTCATGCGGCATTCCTATTGGTTGGAACAACAACACAAGCCCCGCTTTGCAGCTGTAGTCCGTTCTGTTGTTAGGACTTCGATTCCCAACATGCACTTCTCAGGTGAGTGTCCTAAGCGGAGCTGTGGCAAACATAGTGGGGAAGGGGCAAATGCGTGTCGGGTTGATCCCTCTGCCTCGAGTCCCCAATGCTACAACCACCAGAGCGAGAACCAAACCGGGCGGTGACGTCGGTCCAGGTGCAATGATCCTGCGTCCCCGTACAGTGACGGACTGCAAATTGCAGCGGCCACTTGCTCGGCGAAATCCTGGGGTGGGCCCGTGAATATCCAATCCCTGGGAACACCTGTGAGCTTTGCCAATATTTTCACGGGTCACTTGTATGGTGGGTCCTCTGTAAGCAAGCTACTGGCCAGCGCGTGAAGAAATGAATGAAATATATATATATATTCCTAGAAATCGTTTAGTGATGCTTCTTATTGGTTACTTCTTAACTGATGCGTCCCGCTTGTTTGAACTGCAAATTAATACGATGCAGCCGGTTTTGAAATGTTTGAATGGTTAGTCTGGCCTCATTAATGCCGTAGCGTAACGCTACAAATTTCATTTATTTCTGTGTAAATTGTTGTGTGTTACGCCTTATTGCTCGCCAGTGCAACTATGTGCATTCATATTTTATATTGGCCGTTTCTGGAACCAAGCTGAACAAGCATTTGCAATGCAATAGGTCTCGCATTTACGCGAGTTTGAGCTCTTCGTATTACAAAAAACAAAGCCTTTTATTTTCGTTTTCGTTTTTTAAACTTAAATAAAAGGCACTGTCATTTACAATACCAATAGCTTAAATTCGCGTAAATGCGAGGCCTATTGCATTGCAAATGCTTGTTAGCTGTTAAGGTCAGCTGTAGTCCCGTCACTTCATTGAGTTTGTCCACTACTTCCTTCCAGAAGTCCTGCAGGTTTGTGCAGTCCCACGCCAGATGCAGGAATGCCGCTGGAATGAACATGCTGAGAGGGCATTTCTTGGATTTTGTGGGAAACAGTTCATATAAGCGCTGTGGTGTAAGATAGACTTGGTGCAAGTAATACAATTGTGTAAGCTTACATTGAGCATCACTGGCCACATCTTGTACTTGTGCACACGCTCTCACCCATTTCCCGTCCAGCAGTGGTTCCAGAAGTACCCATGCCATTTGTCTCAGGCTCTTTCAACACAGCGTATATTATGAAGATCAGTCCTTACAGTATCCTTGGTCAAGTATTAGTTTAAGCATCTCTGATTCTGCTGCCTCCCGTGGGTCGTCAGTCCAGATCTCCTAAACCAAACCAGTTAGTTTAGCAAATTGCAAAATTTGCCCTGGGCCGAGATTAAACACTTGTGCTTCCGCAAACATTATAAATACACCATCCACATATAGGCCGCCCATGGATTGGCATCCTCACGCCGGCCATTGCCTCATATTCATAGTATCCTGTATCTGTCTGAAGGGGAGCAGCCACCACAGTGGCAGCATCTTATCACATATGGTGGCCTGAGAAACTCATATTTAACAGCCCCTAACCACGCCTCTGATATTTGGTTGACCACAAAACTGCACCCCTCTGGGACCATCAGCCTCTATCTCAGATAGTTTTCCTCCACCTCCCAGGACACTGCTCTATTTTACGAGTTCGGTTCCTCATCACCCCAGTGCATCGCATAAAATAATAATCCCACTAGGTAGTACAGTTATGGGCCAGAGACCTCCAGTCCTCCCATCATCTTATCTAGTAACAGCATCTCAAGTTTGACCCTGCTCTGTATACCCAGCCACACCAACGAAATTTGGAGAGTGTTTAATTCTTGAAATGCTTTCCTCTGTATGATACTGAAAAAATTCTGGAGGACATAGAGGCATCGCAGCAGAAACACAATTTAACTGATCGCTGCCCGGCCCTTTACTGAGAGTGGAGGCATGTTCCAGAACTCAAGCAACTTACGGAGTCCCGTTATTACTTAGTCCATGTTCAGACTATATTGATCTACAGGTGCATGGGTTATCTGGATGCCGAGATATCTGAAATTCTCCGATTCCCACTTACACTCCGAGTGCTCTCTATCCCTCACTAGCCAATCCCTCCCCCTCCAGTGGAAACAGCTCCGTCTTATTTTTGTTAATTTTTAGGGCTGATGCTGTTCCCAAAGTTTCCAGCACCTCTAGTAGTATGGGAAGCGAAAAGTGCGGCTATCTCAGATACACAAGGGTATCATCTGCATACAAACAATATGTGTGATGCGGCCCACCGACATTCCCCAATCCGCCAAGACCACTCACATGTACACCACCAGTGGTTCCATGGCCAGGGCAAACAGAAGCATGGACATAGGGCCGCTGCGGGAACATAGGTCAGCCCTGTCTCGTACCTCGAGTGATATCTTTGCGCTCCGAGATGACACATCTCATATGGATCCGTGCTATGGGGTGGCTTATAGCCTTACCATCCCCAGATAGTCTCAGTATAGGGTGTTGAATGCCTTTTCAATATTTAAAGCCATGACGGCCCCCTGTATTCCCTTCACCCGGGTCACATGCATGACATGGGCTAGCCTTCTGAGGTTCACATGTATCCCCCTTCTAGGCATAAAACCACACTGGTCCTCCTCCATCATCCCAGCCACCACTCCATGAACAAGGTAAATACCAAGGTTTGGGTCCTGTGTCTGAACTCGCTTGGACCACTGAACTATGCAAAACGAGAAAAGGAGCCAGACAGATTTATTTTACTACTTATGATTCCAAACAGCACATTACTTCTGGATGGTCATCTATTTTATTTTAGCTTTTCGTATTTTTAGAAAACATTTGAATACTTGAAATATGTCATCAAATAAACAGTCATCAGACAGTGAAACTGTACATACAAACAATGAAAAATGTGCAAGAATATATACAAGTGCTATACAAATGATCAAAGATGGATACTATACAATGACACATGTAACACCAAACAATATTGAATCAAAGACCTAACGAAACTTAGAACATTGGAAACCAGTCCTTTCTATTAGGTACAAAGAGACAAGCGGACCTCTAATCACAGAGAACTGCCTGCCTGTCTGACTGAGCCAAGGATAGGGAAAAACAAATTTACAGGGTTGCACAGCAAGGACTCCATGAAGGCGTGTCGCTAAGGCCTTAGAGAGTATTTTGATATCTACGTTAAGAATAAAGAGTGAGCAAGAAGATCCTGGTTCTCTGGGATCTCTGCTTGGTTTTGGGATCATAATGATCGGGGCTTCTCACACGGAAGTCAGGAGCTCTCCCGCCTGCCTGGCCTCTCTCAGGGTTTCCATCAATTCAGGAATCAACCGGCCACCATAGGCATGGTGGAACTCAGACGGCAACCCATCTGGGCCTCGTGCTTTACATTGAGATAGCTCCTCGACCGCCTCGGTTAGCTCATCAATACCAAGTTCTGCCTCTAGAGCCTCATATTGTTCTGAAAGCAGGTCCAATATCCCAGTCAGGTGAGGATGTAGTTGCGGAGCTATTTCCCTGTATAGATCCTGGGGATGCATTATCAGTAGTTTGTTAATCCCTGTGTGCATGGCTACTACCTCACCATCAGGTCGGGTCAGGGCCAGTATCACAGGGGGCAGACTTTCCCGCTTAAGTAGCTAGGCTAATAAGTGACCCATCTTGTCTAAGTTTTTCTCAGTCCTCTCATCTCGTAAACTGCTCTAATCTGTCCCACGGAATGCAGAGACTTTGCTTTATGTCAATCTGGCATCTGCAACCTGCGGCATCTGCCGGTTCAGCTGATTGGATGCTGGCTAATGGCTGTTCACATCCCAGTAATTCCTTTTCCAGCAGCCATCACATACCAGAGACTCTAGTTAGGCCCTCCCCCCACATAATCACTTTAATGGCCTCCCACTCAATTCCCCGGCGGTTCTGATTGTCTAGATATTTTCAGAATAGCCAGTCAGTACCTCTCCGAGTCCTGTCCTATAGATTTTGTCCTGTAGAGCTTCGGGGTATAGTCTCTACAGGCAGATGTGTGATCTTGTCCTCTCCATGCTAAATTCCAGTAGGAGCTGGGCAAGATCGGAGAGAAATATAGCCAGATGGTGTAATCTCTTCCCCAGTATTACCGTCATGTTAGGCTTTGTTTTCTATTTGGGGGTGGGTTGGTTGTCTGTCCTCTTGACCATTTGGAACACAGTTAAAATCTCCTGCCCATATCAGTGGTGTATCTATGTAGTGGATCAATTGCCCCCCCCCCCCCCAATACCAACATAGAAATCTATGTTATCAGTGTTAGGGGCGTACATGTTAAGGAGTCACAGCTCAAAACCATCCAATGTGCCATGCAGCAGTAGATATCTCTAATGTATTTCATATGGGAGGGTACACCAGAGGCAATCCAGATCCAGACCCACTTCGCGTAGTTTGAGTGTTGGAGTATAGCTGTCACCTCTATTCTTTTCACAACTTTCGTTCCACCTCATCTAATATGTGTGTCTCTTGGAGGAATGCTATACAAACTCCATGTACCCTCAGAAATGACTATACCCTTTAACTTTTTACAAACCTGTTGAGTCCCTAGACATTCCAGGTGACCATATTAAATGTGGTTTTGTGCTCTGAAGAGGCGGGCCCTGGAGTGGGCACCAGCTTTGGCGCCAGGTAAGTTGACACGGGGCAGACACCGCAAACAGGGTATTTATCTATGTCCTCCGAAATGACACATCTCATATGGATCCGTGCCATGGAGTGGCATATAGCTGTACCATCCACAGATAGTCTCAGTATAGGGTGTTGAAAGCCTTTTCAATATCTAAAGCCATGACGGGTCGCATGCATGACATGGGCCAGCCTTCTGAGGTTCATATGTGTCCCCCTTCTAGGCATAAAACCACACTGGTCCTCTTCCATCAGCTCAGCCAATACTCCATGAAGGCGTGTCGCTAAGGCCTTAGAGAGTATTTTGGTATCTACGTTAAGAATAAAGAGTGAGCAGGAAGATCCTGTTTAGGTGAGCCTCCTAGGAGCGTGCAGGCTCACCTAAACAGTGCTAGCAGGGAGGCCCACCTAAGCTGGGGATGGCGAAGGAGCCTCATCTGACCGGGGAGGCCAGCCAGAGCAGTACAAGCAGGGAGGCCCACCTAAGCTTGTGTCGGTACGGGGAGTCCTGCCCGAACTATAGGAGCAGGGAGGCCTGCCAAAGTTGGCGTTGGTATGAGCGGGACGGCCCGTCTCAGGAAAGGTTGCTATGGGGGGACATGATTCTTGGTTCGGATGGACACAATATACAGACAGTTGTTCCACTGCTGGGTCAAGGGGGCCTATATCAGGAGGTACTTGGGACCGTAGGGTAAGTGGAGTCAGTTTCAGAACTATTTGTGTCCCCCATTCAGGTGGCAAACCAGAGCGCAAGTCCAGAGACTGGGAGTGGGGCACAGGGGACCAGGCAGCAGGTCAGTGAAGACAGGCACACCGGAGTGATGAGTTACTACTACTTATGGGACATCCAAAGCTGTTGCTCACTACTCTTTGCTATCAAGGGGAAGACCAGAAATGGGAGTGACAGGAGACTCTGAAACAATTTACGAGGGATAAGGTACAAGAAGAGGTCGTAAGAGGAAGAATTTGAGCTGTACAAACAGGAAGGTGCCAGCGGTTACAGAGACGTGGACGGCGAAATTTGATCTACGCTAGTGTTCTGTAAAGTCCAAGGACAGTCACACTAATTTCACGATGGACATAATCGGAAAGCCCTAATCAATTATGGAAGTCACGCTTGGGCGGGGCAGGATGACAAACTCAAGGCTCGTATGGCCTATTACCCAGTGGCACCTTTGGGCGACATTGACTAGGTTAGGGTACCATAATGTGAGACCAGCTAAGTTGGGTACGACTATTTTACAGCTCGAGGTACAGCGTTCATATACCAGTCATTCCAGGGGTGACACCCAACCCAGGAGGGGTAATGGGTGCGGCAAAGGAGGGAATGGCCATTGTGGAGCTCATTGGGATTGCAATGAAGGGCTCTACATGACGGAGCATTTTAAAGATCAATATGAGCGTTACAAATGCGCAGACGGACATCCGCGGCTGGGGGCTGCGGTCGGTCCAGTGGTCCAGCAAGGCATGGGCAGCTGTAGTTTTCCACAGGCGCGGAGGGGTAGACAGGGTCTGGAGGTACGGGCTCTTAAGCCATTCACTTTGGACAGCTTGGAATGTGGGTTTTTCTACAATGAATGTAAGGGCGACAACAGGGTGTTTTTCACAAGGTTTTCTGTGGAGATTCAGTCGGGGAGGAAGGCCAGAGAGTGCGACACTGGGCGGCTACCTTGTAATCACACACAGGTAGTGAGAGGCAAAGTGGGCAAAGAGATTTGATAAGGGAGGATGGTGGGGGTTTCCTTGAGGGCAGCAAGGAATGAGTTAGATGTGTCCCCTCCACCCTTTTCAGAGGGGTACAGAATAGGAACAGGGGCAGGTGGGTTGCTTCAGTACCTTTCTGGGCAGCCGGACAAGCAGTCAATGGAATTCACATCTGAGAAACAATTTTCTGTGACACACTCAGCAGGGAATGTAGCATTAATTTTAGGGGAAAGAGTGGGACAGGGGGTGCTTATGGTGAAGAGCGGCATTAAGTCTTCCTTCCGTTTGTTGCCAGTACACCCTGCCGACTTTCGGCTGTATGAGAATCCAATTCCAGGGCAGATACTAGGGCAGCAAACCATGGCTTTTTTGTGTGCTCTCTTGGGGTGCTACAGTATGTTCTTACAATGGATTTCAACATGGTGCACGGGTCACGGGCACATAACGCATTACTTAGATGAAGGGCCGGACTGGCTACCGGGCGTTTTTTTGTTGGGATGGCAGTGCGGGGTCAAGGTTCACTGCAGAGGGGCTGATTTTGTTGCTGGGGAGCTGCTGGCGCTTCTAAATGAACAATGCAAAACAAATAGCTTTAAAGCATGTTTTTAAAAACATTTATTTTACATTGTTTTTCCGGAAACCCCAGTAGCCAGTCCGGCCCTGCTTGGATGACATTCTGGTAAAAGGGAAATCCAGTGGCGTGGACTGCCAGCGCAGGCTGGTAAGTTCCAGGAGCCCATGGGTGATCAGGATGACATTGGCAACAGAAGGACGCAGGGGGACCCAACACAATCATGTATTTTATTGGTATAGAGCATAATTCAGGGGCTATGGAAACCTGGTTGCTAGGGGATAGGAGAGTTACAAGCAGAGACGTCTGGAGACAATGTTGGGGCAGGCAAAAGTAACAGACAGGGAGGTGCGGATCCTGGTGGGACATGGGGACCCTTGCATGCAGAGTTATGAGAGTGCGGCGGGCAGGGGGAGGTTGGGGTATCGCGCTTGGGTTGCCGTTACCGCACCCTGTTATCAGACTGGCTGCAGAGGTGGTGAGTCTTTCTACAACTCTTTAAGGGGATTTCCCTAGCAGGATTGACACACAGGGTTTTGGTCACTGAGATCTGTCCAGGAGCGACAGTGGGTTTTTGCTCTTGGGCCTTTTTGGCAGGGGCATTGGTGTGCTGAGGTGTGGCCACTGGAGGGGACGTGGATTGGCCGCAGCATGGCCTTCTAAAAAATGTTTTCCTTTGGGATAGCAGTGGCATTCTCGGGGGCAACAGTTGGCATACAGGAGTTTGCTTTAGAATTGATGCCAGGTCAGTAGTATGTGTAGGGAATAGGTAATCAGTAATGCAGCTTTGAGGTGTCAGGGGGGCTTTGCTGTAAAATACGCATCTTGATATCAGGTTGGAAATCGGGAAGATAGCAGGTGGTGACACTTGTTGATGCTCTAGCTAGTGCACAGTGGAAGAGGTTGCTTGGTCTGGCCAAGGAGATGGACAAGGCTAGGACTGGGTTGACTCGGGTCTTTAGTCATTAGGGGGAAATGGATGTTTTAGTTGATAGCCGTTTTCTATAGCAGTGTAGACGAGAACGGCTTATTGCCAGACCGAGTGTGTATTTTAGGGGGTGGGGCCAAGGGGAGATGGGAGGAATGGGGTAGGATACAAGACATAATGAGTTTTATATGGCTCTCATGTTTGAAGCAGTCCGGGACAAACATTTATGACAAGCAGGCACATATTGTCTTCACAAGCAAGCTTTGGTCGGATTATGCACCCTCCGCAGGTGTGACTGGGAGGAGAATATTTAGAGGGTGGGTAGTTGGCTGGTGATCCTAAGAGGAGCCCTTTGTCCTTCTGCACTTCCAGTGTGGTGCACTTGTTTCTCCTCAGGACGTGAAGTAGGAGCGTCAAGGTGGTTTTGATCTCAACCCTTGGGCCGAGATGCTTTTCCTGAGCTTGGCAGGTCCATTAACTTTTTGGGGGTAGGGGGAGTAAGCCATTCTCTGAGAAGTAGTTGGTTAGTCCGTAGTAGGCCTGAGGGTATGAATCTACATATCTACGGCAGAACAAAGGAGTGCAGGCAGGTACTGGTGGCTCCAGTTATGTCACATAGTGAAGTCTGCTCTGTTCGCGGGGGTGGGGGCAGCCATTCAGACTTGTTTAGTGCTGGCTCAGCGGCAAGTTAACAGGGGGGCGGGGGATGTTTGTTCAAATACTGGTACAGGTTGTCATCTTTGTTTCTGTTTTTCAGATTTTGTTCCCGGGCCACAGGCTACGCGTTTGTAGACATGAATTTTTGGGCCACTCGTATGTCAAGACACTAGAGGTCCAGCAGACTTAAGCTATTTTCGTGGTTATTTTTCCTATGTACTTCATAAGCTGGTACAAAAAAGAGGAATGAGGGAGAAGGGGCCCCTCTCATTTTGTAATTAGACTACCAATAGGGGGTAAGTGTGATGATATACTGCTTATACATTTAGGTGGGAATGAATCAGTGTTTAAGCAGGTTTGGTCAGTGTTAACTCAACAAAGGAGGGCCTGTGGGAGATTCTTGAGCTATGGACTGGTTGCCACGCTTTGTGGATGGAGTTTGTACCACGAGTGGCTGGGTGTGGGACTGTTAAGCCAGCAGCCATAGTCAGGGCTAGGGGGAAGCAGTTCTACGATATGCGCCTCACCCCTCCCCCCCCTCGCCCCCTTGTGCAAGGACATTGTCCTGGGCAGAGTTGAGCATTCAGATCTTCTTTGTGAGGGATGTAGTATTTCCGAGGAGTTAGGGTACGGTTCTCCTCCTTAGGCATTAAACTCTACCTGTCGCAGCTACAACGGGTGCTGGTAATCATCAACTGATAATTCGAAACTCTTTCCCTACGGTATGTAGGGCAGAAAAAGGACCCACTAACGGGCCCCCTATTTCTCGGTGGCAGTTAGCAGAGAAGTTGCCATGGTTTACCGAAGTTTATTGTTGTTGTCAGCAGCAATACTGGCTGAAAGGGAACGGGTAGGCAAACTCACGCCTGGATGAGCAGGAAGTTTAATGTCCTGTAGGAAGTTTCATTGGTTAAGAGGTTAATAGATGTAGTAAAGAGGGAAGGGAGTTTAAAGGTATCAGTTCCAGTTGACCAGCTTTAAAGCATGTACTATATTGCTGATTTAAGTTGTGGTGGGGTGTAGGAGAGTAGGGTCTGCTATCCTATGGTCACCCCAAATTTTTGCTTTTTGCCTCACTGGTTTTCGACTACTGAGGCTGTGGGCCTGCTGATCAGACCCCCAGCCTGCTGTTCTCTCACTAAATTACTGAAACCTGTGCTATAGGCACATACCACAATTGGAAATGGACTCCTTGTCAGCCCCTGTATAATGCACTATAGGTGCCCAGGGCATAGGGGCCACCAAGGCCTACCAGGGGCTGCAGCATATCTTTTGCCACCCCTGGCTGGTTCTTAAATTGACACAACTGGCTGATCACTCAGCTGGGGTAAGGTGGTGTAATCACCCCTTACTTAGATATAGTATACCTATATCTAAACCTATATCTGGACACATATTAACCTGTGAGCCACTCCTATGGAAGGCCTCATCAATCCTGGAGGCAGAGTGCGTGGTTTAATGTGAGATGGAGCTCTAGCATGAGCTGAGCCTGTCTGCAGCTGTCGGGAACAACTCCCTAAGCTGTTTCAGGATAATGCCATACCGTATACTCTTAAGTGCATTATAATCCTCGCGGTTATATAGCAACTTTGGTTTGGCTTTATCAAAACATGTCGTGTAAGGTGTCATACGATTTGGAATACTATCCCCTCGCCAGTTCTGGCGACGGGGATAGCATTCCACCCCTCTAGAGGGGTAAGACATGTTACTTTACTTAAATGCGGTTAATTTCTAAAAGGACCTTGGATCCACAAAAATGGATGCCTCTGCCACAGACACGAGTCTGACCCCCTGAAGCTGACCGAAACTCAGCCAAATGGGGCCTGGACAAAGGGTTTCCTGTCGCAGGGAGGTGCTACACCCCCTCAGACAGGAGATAGTGGATTGTAGCAGGGAGGTTTGAAAGAAACCAGACACTGCTTGGGGCGCACAAGGCTGCCCCTTGCATAATCCGGCCAAACCGGTTCTGGGGCACTCCAGCCCTCGTGCCAGGGTGGCCTGGATCAAAGGAAAGGGGTGTATCCACCCCCTTCCTGGGTCCCACCCATAGGAGGGGACCTAGCAGGTAATCCAGCCCCCCAGATTTGAATAAGAGTGGGAGCAGTACCAATGCACTTCAGATTATCCTGATGAAACATAAGAAACAAAACTCTGGACCCTTCGACATCCTACTCGACGTAGAAGCCCGAAGAATCTCCCTTGTGGTCAAGGAGTGACCACCCTGTGCAAACAGGCACCATCCAGCCATCGACGTCTGCTTTGTCGCAGTTCCCGCCTGAACTCGAGCGACAGAGATCGACGAGATCAAGCTTGCCTGCCTTCCAACAGCCCGATCCACAGTCTCTGCAGAGCTGAGACCCGTGGAGGCGACCGGAAGCGTGGGGCACGCCATCTTGGAAAGACCACGAGACGCTGACCGTGCAGCCCACGAGTGACCCTTGAAGCTGTACACCGGGGTTTGAGAAGCCCCAACCCTGAGCCACACTTGCACCGAAGTTCAGCCCTCCACACTCGATGAGTGCTGCGTGGGGCCCTTCTGCTTCTTTTGGCTCAACGCGTTGGCCCGGTCACTTGCCAGCCGGCTAGTGGCCCCTGTGTCGACGAAACTTGAAATTCGACCTGCGAATCTGGTTGCTCCAGATCTGCACCAGCTCCCCTGAAAAGGAGCCCCCACTCTGACCCTCCTGGTTCGAGTGAGAAGCAATCTCCCGGTTCCGCATGGATTGCTTTTGCCAAGTGTTGTTTGCTCCAATCTTGAAGCCGACAGCGCCGACGGCGAGAGCCTGCGTAGGACAGATCGTGACCTGCTCCTGGACGTCGTAGATGCCCCAGAGCCCACGTGACAGCGGAGAGAAGCTCCTCGACGACCACCTGATTGCGCCCGACATTGCCTGGTACAGTCCTGATTCCACCCTGGTCACTGCTGAGTGACCCAGACTCTGTCCCCTCTGCTTTCAGGTACTTTTCGACTCGAGTCCACCCTTGGACTCCACCGGACACTTCTCTTTCACCCCGCTTGCAGCCCTTTCAGCTTCAAGCACCAAGAGCCTGCGTGACGAAACCCGACTCAACTTCGACCCTGTGCACCCGCTTCCTGTGGGTGAGGTAACTTTGCTCCGCCGGTGTTCCCACACTGGTACACATCTCTAGGGTCTGTGTCTTAAGTTTTGTTCCTCTAGGTTCAGCGGAAGTGTCCTTAAACTTTAACTTTACAACTTTTACGCACCATTGGTTAACATTGGTGCATGCGTGCGCTTTCCGCACTGCACCCGAATCCCGGGGGCCTCTCCCGACTTCAGCATTGCTTGTCCTGATTGCTCCCAGCGATGCCCTAGGCCTAACCACTGTTCGATTGGTATCTCTTATACCACTTGTTTAGTATATGGTTTGAGTGGCCCCCCGCCCTCATCCATAATTGTGCAACTTTGTATGTTTAAACTGTGCTTTTGATTTAACGCTTGTGCCCCTTTACTCATAAAGAATACTGGGGAATGTTTTTAGTAATAAATACATATATTTTTATAATATATACTTGTGTGGTGTCCTTTCATTTGATATTACAGGATTGTATGTGGTAAAACAGCTCGCTTAACACGACCTCTTAAGTTAAGCCTTTAGGCTGCTTAGTCCATGCTACCCCTAGGATAGCTTGTCTAACAAGGTTGACTTACAACCAGACACCATAAGGGATTGTTTGGTCTGATAACAGGTGGTTCCAGAATTGGAAACATCACCTATCAGGCCAACTTCTCACATTGGTGGCAGCGGTGGGATTTGAGCTTGCTGTTGTTTTACCATTGCAATCTTTTATCAAATTGAAAGATCACATCAAGTACCTCTAGGTACATATAAAATCAAAAGCTTAGCATACTTAAGTTCTACTGAACTTAGTAGTTGTAGATTAAAGGGATTAGCACACCCTGACTACAACTCACTAGCAAGGTACTGTAGGGAAACACTTAGTGTAGGTAGGTGCATCACTTACACCACACTAGAGTCATGTCTGACACAGGAAAAGCCTCAGGGTCTGCTCCTGTGACAGTTGACCTTACAGAGGCAACTTCCAGCCATGACAAATTAACCCGAAAGGACTTGATTGCCTTGTGCATCTCAAGAGGGTTAAAAAGGGGCAGAAGTCCCACCAGTCCTATCCTGATAGCCATTCTAGAACAGGATGACTTAGAGAAGGCGAATGTAGTTCCCTTAAAGTCAGGAGAAGGAGTGAACCCCCCTGTAACTGATACCCCTCCAGAGGAAGAAGAAGAAGAGGAGGAAGAGGAGGAGGAGGAGGTCTCAGATGTAGAGGACCCAGAGAATCAGGATCAGAGGGGTAGCCAGGTCCTAGTTGCCAGGCTTAACCAGGCCAACTTAGACCTACTGGGAAATGGAGAGGGCCAGCACCTCCCCAGATCCCACCATGTCATTCTCCCAGGCAACAGAAGAGTGAGATCTCCCTCAGGGGACTCTCATATTTCTAGTGCCTCAAGAGAATCTCAGAGAGGTATGACTGCCTCTCAGAAGATAGAGCATAGGGCCAGAATGAGGGCTGTCAAACTCCAAATAGAGAGGGAGGAGGTAGCCTTGGCTCAAGCTAGACTTGCCTTGGCAAGAGAGCAGAAATTGTGTGGCTTAGATGCCACTGGTGGCAGCAATATTCCTAGAGAAAAAGACAGGAGCTATGATAATAGAAACCTGACAAAAATTGTGGCCCCCTACAAGGAAGGGGATGACATCCACAAATGGATGATTGCTCTTGAGAGAGCCTGCATGGTACAGCAGGTTCCTCAGGATCAGTGGGCTGCAATTTTATGGTACTCCTTTTCTGAGAAAGGGAGGGACAGGCTCCTCACAGTTAGACCTGAGGATGCCAAAAACGACTCTGTCTTGAAGAGTGCTCTTATTGAAGGGTTTGGCCTAACCACTGAGCAATACAGGTTGTTGTTCAGAGACACCCAAAAAGCACAGACTCAAGACTGGACTGATTTCGTAGATTGTGCCACTAAGGCTCTGGAGGGTTGGTTGCAGGGAAGTAAAGTTTCAGACTATACAGGATTGTACAATCTTATCATTAGAGAACAGATCCTTAATAACTGTACAAACCAGCTGTTGCATCAATACCTTATTGACTCTGATCTGACCTCTCCCCAAGAATTGGGAAAGAAGGCAGACAAATGGGTCAGAACAAGGATTAAGCAGAAACCCCAGAACCAAGGTGGTGACCAGAAGAAAACAGACCAGAAGGGTGGAAATCAGAAAGATAAAGAAAAAGACCAGAAGTCTTCAGGCCCCCAAACTAATAATAAGGAGGGTGGTTCCCAAAATGGAAACAAGAAAAAGAAGAATAATGGCCCAAAGAAGCCTTGGTGTAATAACTGCAAATCAGTTTCACACTGGGGCAGTGAATGCACCAAGACAAATCCAGTCCCCACCACTGCAGCTCCTAAAGCAACTGCACCCCCTAGTACAGTCAGCAGTGGTGGAACACAGCCAAAGGGTGTAGTAGGGTTGACCCTGGGTACTGAAGTAGGATCTGGCCTAGTCAGAATCCCTACTCAGGCAGTTCTCCTATATGATGTGGACCTAGCTTTGTCCACTACAGTGAGTCCCAGTAACCTGGGCAAATATAGGCAGACGCCTTTAATTAATGAGAAACTGGCTCAGGCCTACAGGGACACATGTGCCAGTGTCACAATGGTGACACCTGACTTTGTGGACCCTGGACAAATTGTACTAGGTGAAAGTTACCTAGTGACCAATGCAAGCAACTCCACTACTTCCCATAGTGTGGCAGTTGTGAACGTCTCCTGGGGAGGGGTAGATGGCCTAAAGAAAGTTGTTGTGAGTGCAGACCTCCCAGTAGACTGTCTGTTAGGCAATGATCTTAAAAGCTCAGTTTGGTCAGAAGTGGAGTACAGGACCCATGCAGAAATGCTAGGGATTTCAGCTCATGTCCTTGCAGTGACAAGGTCTCAGGCTAAGAAGTGCCTTCCTGAACCAGTGGTGGATCTTGGAGCAATAGACCAACCACAACCCAAGAGAAGGAGCAAGAGAGGAAAGGCTGAGCCTTCCACCTTGCCCCAGGTTGAGGATCAAGTTTCAGAGGAAACTGATTCTGCAGTCCAAGAGGAGACTGTCTCTGAGGAACTTGAACCTGAACAGGTTGAGTTTCTGGGGACAGGGGGACCCTCAAGGGCAGACCTGAGGCAGGCTCAATTAGATTGCCCTTCCCTTGAACCCCTCAGACAGCAGGCTGCTGCTGAGGCTGCTGGGGATGCCCAAGGTACCCATACTGTGTATTGGGATGATGGACTCCTTTACTCAGAGGCTAGAGACCCCAAGCCTGGTACAGCCAGGAGGTTGGTTATACCTCTGAAGTTTAGGGGCTTCCTCCTTACCTTGGCCCATGATATTCCCCTTGCAGGACAATTAGGCCAGAACAAGACGTGGGACAGGCTTGTTTCACACTTTCACTGGCCTCATATGTCAGAAAATGTCAAGGAGTTTTGTCGCTCCTGTGTCACTTGCCAAGCCAGTGGTAAGTCAGGTGGCACAACAAAGGCCCACCTCATACCACTACCTGTGGTGGGGGTGCCCTTTGAAAGAGTTGGAATAGATATTGTGGGTCCCATGGATCCTCAAACAGCATCTGGGAACAGATTTATACTGGTGGTAGTGGATCATGCCACCAGGTATCCAGAGGCTATTCCCCTGAGGACCACCACAGCACCTGTGGTGGCAAAAGCCCTCATTGCAGTTTTCTCAAGAGTGGGCGTTCCAAAGGAGGTACTATCAGATAGGGGCACACATTTTATGTCTAGCTATCTGAAGGCAATGTGGAAGGAGTGTGGAGTAAACTACAAGTTTACCACACCCTATCACCCACAGTGCAATGGTCTTGTGGAGAGATTCAACAAGACCCTGAAGGGGATGATAAAAGGATTACCAGAGAAGCTGAGGCGGAAATGGGACATTCTTTTACCCTGTTTGCTCTTTGCTTACAGAGAGGTCCCACAGAAGGGGGTTGGCTACAGCCCTTTTGAACTTTTGTTTGGCCACCCTGTGAGGGGTCCATTGTGTTTGGTGAAGGAAGGATGGGAGTTACCTCTCACAAAGCCCAAACTAGACATTGTGGACTATGTACTTGGTCTCCGCTCCAGGATGGCTGAATACATGGAGAGAGCATCCAAAAACCTGGAGGCCAGCCAAGAATTACAAAAAGCTTGGCATGACCAAAAGGCTGTACTGGTAGAGTTCCAACCAGGACAGAAGGTGTGGGTACTGGAGCCAGTGGCCCCAGCAGCACTCCAGGACAAATGGAGTGGACCCTATCCTATCATTGAGAAAAAGGAGAAGTCACCTATCTGGTTGACTTGGGAACCCCTAGGAGCCCTCACAGGGTAATCCATGTGAATCGCTTGAAAGCATTTGTGGACAGGGAGGACATGAGCTTGCTCATGGCCACAGATGGGGATCAGGAGGAAGAGAGTGACCCTCTCCCAGACCTGCTTTCTCAGAACCCTGATGATGGTTCAGTTGATGGAGTAGCCTTGGCAGGCAGCCTCACTGACCAGCAACAGATGGACTGCAGACAAGTTTTGCAGGCCCACAGGCATTTGTTTTCACTCACACCCAGCCTGACTGACTGGTGCACCCATGTGGTGGACACTGGTGACAGTCTGCCTGTGAAGAATAAGATCTACAGGCAACCTGACCATGTCAGGGATTGCATCAAGGCTGAGGTGCAAAAGATGTTGGAGCTTGGAGTGATTGAGCCATCAGAGAGCCCATGGGCCAGCCCAGTAGTCCTTGTGCCAAAACCTCATACCCAAGATGGAAAGAGAGAAATGAGATTTTGCGTGGACTACAGGGGTCTCAATGCTGTCACTAGGACAGATGCTCACCCCATTCCAAGAGCAGATGAGCTCATTGACAGATTGGCTTCTGCCAAGTTTCTGAGCACATTTGATTTGACAGCTGGCTACTGGCAAATCAGACTAGCTGAGGAGTCAAAAGCCAAGACAGCATTCTCTACCCCTAGTGGACATTATCAGTTTGTGGTAATGCCCTTTGGTTTGAAGAATGCACCTGCCACTTTCCAAAGGTTGGTGAACCAAGTCCTTGCTGGGTTGGATGACTTTTGTGCAGCATATCTAGATGATATTGCTGTCTTTATCTCCACCTGGGAGGATCACCTGATCCACCTGAAGAAGGTTTTAGAGGCCCTGCAAAAGGCAGGCCTAACTATCAAGGCTACTAAGTGCCAGATAGGGCAGAGTAAGGTTGTGTACCTGGGCCACCTAGTAGGTGGGGGTCAGGTTCAACCACTGGAGAGCAAAATCCAGACCATACTGGACTGGGCTCCTCTAGTTACCCAGACACAAGTCAGAGCCTTCTTGGGCCTGACTGGGTATTACAGAAAGTTTGTGAAAAACTATGGGTCTATAGTGACACCATTAAATGACTTGACATCCAAGAAGATGCCAAAAAAGGTTCAGTGGACAGTTAGCTGTCAAAAGGCATTTGATGACCTGAAGAAGGCCATGTGCTCTGCACCTATCCTGAAGAGTCCTGACTACTCCAAACAGTTCATTGTACAGACAGATGCTTCTGAGTTGGGGGTGGGAGCTGTGCTCTCACAACTTAATCAAGATGGTCAACACCAGCCCATTGCTTTTATTAGCAGAAGGCTGACCCCCAGAGAGAAACGTTGGTCAGCTATTGAGAGGGAGGCCTTTGCTGTGGTTTGGGCCCTGAAGAAGTTGAGGTCCTACTTGTTTGGAACTCACTTCCTTGTTCAGACAGACCATAAGCCCCTCTTGTGGCTAAATCAGATGAAGGGTGAAAACCCCAAACTACTCAGGTGGTCCATTTCCCTACAGGGGATGGACTTTACAGCGGAGCACCGCCCAGGGACTGACCATGGTAATGCAGATGGTCTCTCCAGGTACTTCCACTTAGAACATGAAGACTTATCTGGTCAAGGTTAGTTTAATGTCCCTGCGTTTGGGGGGGGGGGGTTGTGTAGGAGAGTAGGGTCTGCTATCCTATGGTCACCCCACATTTTTGCTTTTTGCTTCACTGGTTTTCGACTACTGAGGCTGTGGGCCTGCTGATCAGACCCCCAGCCTGCTGTTCTCTCACTAAATTACTGAAACCTGTGCTATAGGCACATACCACAATTGGAAATGGACTCCTTGTCAGCCCCTGTATAATGCACTATAGGTGCCCAGGGCATAGGGGCCACCAAGGGGATGGACTTTACAGCGGAGCACCGCCCAGGGACTGACCATGGTAATGCAGATGGTGTCTCCAGGTACTTCCACTTAGAACATGAAGACTTATCTGGTCAAGGTTAGTTTAATGTCCCTGCGTTTGGGGGGGGGGTTGTGTAGGAGAGTAGGGTCTGCTATCCTATGGTCACCCCAAATTTTTGCTTTTTGCTTCACTGGTTTTCGACTACTGAGGCTGTGGGCCTGCTGATCAGACCCCCAGCCTGCTGTTCTCTCACTAAATTACTGAAACCTGTGCTATAGGCACATACCACAATTGGAAATGGACTCCTTGTCAGCCCCTGTATAATGCACTATAGGTGCCCAGGGCATAGGGGCCACCAAGGCCTACCAGGGGCTGCAGCATATCTTTTGCCACCCCTGGCTGGTTCTTAAATTGACACAACTGGCTGATCACTCAGCTGGGGTAAGGTGGTGTAATCACCCCTTACTTAGATATAGTATACCTATATCTAAACCTATATCTGGACACATATTAACCTGTGAGCCACTCCTATGGAAGGCCTCATCAATCCTGGAGGCAGAGTGCGTGGTTTAATGTGAGATGGAGCTCTAGCATGAGCTGAGCCTGTCTGCAGCTGTCGGGAACAACTCCCTAAGCTGTTTCAGGATAATGCCATACCATATACTCTTAAGTGCATTATAATCCTCGCGGTTATATAGCAACTTTGGTTTGGCTTTATCAAAACATGTCGTGTAAGGTGTCATACGATTTGGAATACTATCCCCTCGCCAGTTCTGGCGACGGGGATAGCATTCCACCCCTCTAGAGGGGTAAGACATGTTACTTTACTTAAATGCGGTTAATTTCTAAAAGGACCTTGGATCCACAAAATGGATGCCTCTGCCACAGACACGAGTCTGACCCCCTGAAGCTGACCGAAACTCAGCCAAATGGGGCCTGGACAAAGGGTTTCCTGTCGCAGGGAGGTGCTACACCCCCTCAGACAGGAGATAGTGGATTGTAGCAGGGAGGTTTGAAAGAAACCAGACACTGCTTGGGGCGCACAAGGCTGCCCCTTGCATAATCCGGCCAAACTGGTTCTGGGGCACTCCAGCCCTCGTGCCAGGGCGGCCTGGATCAAAGGAAAGGGGTGTATCCACCCCCTTCCTGGGTCCCACCCATAGGAGGGGACCTAGCAGGTAATCCAGCCCCCCAGATTCGAATAAGAGTGGGAGCAGTGCCAATGCACTTCAGATTATCCTGATGAAACATAAGAAACGAAACTCTGGACCCTTCGACATCCTACTCGACGTAGAAGCCCTAAGAATCTCCCTTGTGGTCAAGGAGTGACCACCCTGTGCAAACAGGCACCATCCAGCCATCGATGTCTGCTTTGTCGCAGTTCCCGCCGGAACTCGAGCGACAGAGATCGACGAGATCAAGCTTGCCTGCCTTCCAACAGCCCGATCCACAGTCCCTGCAGAGCTGAGACCCGTGGAGGCGACCGGAAGCGTGGGGCACGCCATCTTGGAAAGACCACGAGACGCTGACCGTGCAGCCCACGAGTGACCCTCGAAGCTGTACACCGGGGTATGAGAAGCCTCAACCCTGAGCCACACTTGCACCGAAGTTCAGCCCTCCACACTCGACGAGTGCTGCGTGGGGCCCTTCTGCTTCTTTTGGCTCAACGCGTTGGCCTGGTCACTTGCCAGCCGGCTAGTGGCCCCTGTGCCGACGAAACTTGAAATTCGACCTGCGAATCTGGTTGCTCCAGATCTGCACCAGCTCCCCTGAAAAGGAGCCCCCACTCTGACCCTCCTGGTTCGAGTGAGAAGCAATCTCCCAGTTCCGCGTGGATTGCTTTTGCCAAGTGTTGTTTGCTCCAATCTTGAAGCCGACAGCGCCGACGGCGAGAGCCTGCCTGGGACAGATCGTGACCTGCTCCTGGACGTCGTAGATGCCCCAGAGCTCACGTGACAGCGGAGAGAAGCTCCTCGACGACCACCTGATTGCGCCCGACATTGCCTGGTTCCGTCCTGGTTCCACCCTGGACACTGCTGAGTGACCCAGACTCTGTCCCCTCTGCTTTCAGGTACTTTTCAACTCGAGTCCACCCTTGGACTCCACCGGACACTTCTCTTTCACCCCGCTTGCAGCCCTTTCAGCTTCAAGCACCAAGAGCCTGCGTGACGAAACCCGACTCAACTTCGACCCTGTGCACCCGCTTCCTGTGGGTGAGGTAACTTTGCTCCGCCGGTGTTCCCACACTGGTACACATCTCTAGGGTCTGTGTCTTAAGTTTTGTTCCTCTAGGTTCAGCGGAAGTGTACTTAAACTTTAACTTTACAACTTTTACGCACCATTGGTTAACATTGGTGCATGCGTGCGCTTTCCGCACTGCACCCGAATCCCGGGGGCCTCTCCCGACTTCAGCATTGCTTGTCCCGACTGCTTCCAGCGATTCCCTAGGCCCTAGGCCTAACCACTGTTCGATTGGTATCTCTTATACCACTTGTTTAGTATATGGTTTGAGTGGCCCCCCGCCCTCATCCATAATTGTGCAACTTTGTATGTTTAAACTGTGCTTTTGATTTAACGCTTGTGCCCCTTTACTCATAAAGAATACTGGGGAATGTTTTTAGTAATAAATACATATATTTTTATAATATATACTTGTGTGGTGTCCTTTCATTTGATATTACAGGATTGTATGTGGTAAAACAGCTCGCTTAACACGACCTCTTAAGTTAAGCCTTTAGGCTGCTTAGTCCATGCTACCCCTAGGATAGCTTGTCTAACAAGGTTGACTTACAACCAGACACCATAAGGGATTGTTTGGTCTGATAACAGGTGGTTCCAGAATTGGAAACATCACCTATCAGGCCAACTTCTCACATGGGGGGACATTTTAGGGGTGGAGGGTAGCTTGACATAGGTGATTAACTTTGTATAGTGAGGCAGTAGTTTTGTAAAGCTAAGGCCAAGGTTGTTTTGTGATGTGCACCTGTTTCAATAAAGCAGCCTTTTTCACACAAACCTGGTTTCAGTGGTCTGCGCTGCTCCCCTCTCCCTCAATGGCCCGTATGCTTCCATGCAGCAAGATACTGGAACCACACAGCCCCGGTGTCGGTAGCGCATACAGACGGGGAGCTGCAAAAGATGGAACACTGGCACTTCTTCCTACTGCTGACTAGCTCAGCCTGAACATGCACAGCCGAGAGCAGCCTCTCACGCCTCCCAGTCCATCTCACAGGTACCGTCGCGCACAGGCTGCAGCTCGTTAGCTCTCCAGAGTCCTACAAGGGGCAATCACTGCTGTAATCAGGGAGTCTCCTACAGCATGTGGCATCACACTGCACTCATCTATTGCAGTCAGCCCTCTTAGAGTCCAGGATGCCACAGGATTACGACTTGGGAGTTCGAGAGCTCACAAGCTTAGCTGCTATTTGAGTGATAAATAATGTGACGTTGGGAAAACGTTTTACAAATGTTATTAGCTTGGTGTCAAAGGCTTTGTAGCTATGACTGTTATGTATTATCCATGAAGAGGCACCATGTTGACAAAGCTTTTTATACATTACTGTTTGCAACCATGCCTGATGGACTGAGGCGATCGCTGGTAGCAATCTGGCATATGGTGGCCACGGTAAACAACCTTTACAACGCAACTTTTACCACGCAGTGCCTTTACAACGCAACTTTTACAACGCAAACCATTACAACGCATTGCGCTGGGGGGCGCTCTAGGATAGGGAATAGGTTTAATGTACTATCCAACACCTTCCCTACTATCCACGGGGACTAGAGTTGGAATAGTAAATTAAACAATTCACTATCCAGCGCCTAAAAGCACTATGCGTTGTAATGGTATACGTTGTAAAAAAACGTGTTGTAAAAGCATGCGATGTAAAAGCATGCGTTGTAATGTCATACATCCGGTGGCCACTAATGTAATCTTGTCTGATGTGATCGCTATTACAACACTAATATCAGTAGCTCTCGATGAGTTTCATTGACCATAAGTAGCTCCTATTACAAGAAAGGTTGTAGACCTCTAATGTAGAATAATGTCAATTCACTGTTGACCCTAGGAAACATAACCTACTGACTCATGTTCGGTTTAGCATGTGCACCTGCTCCTTACAGCACACAGGCTCCTTCTGGGAGCGCGTTCGCTGCTCCCAAGACAAAATCCATGTAACAAAAGGGATATTCTGCTAACGCCAACCCCTTATTTTTAAAAGACTAGGCAGGTGTGAAAGTGCCTCTTTTACTTTTCTTGGCTGGCAGGAGCTGCAGGCGACTGTTAATTTCCACATTCGAGACACCTCATCTGAAGGGCCGAGGATCTCCAGTGCTGTGAAGCCGAAGCCGAGGGAGAAACAGACAGCTGAAAAAGAAACTAGCCTACTTGCCAGGATGTCTGCTGCTTGAAAGAAATGTAAATGTACTCATTTGGTTAATATGCAAGTGTAAAGGTTGGGTCACTTGACAAATATTTTTTTGAGTGGTATTGTGAGTTGACCTGATGAGCTGAGGAGTGCGTGCTTTTAATAGATAGTTCTAAAAAATATTTGTGCTAGGTATAGCCTGCATATTACTCAGATCTACTTTTTGGAAGTACTTTTTTATCTTCAACCCAAATCTTTTTTTGCGCTTTGTGGCAGCCTGAAAGTTTAAAATAATGATGTACACACATACAGTGCTCTCTGTCACAGGCTTGCATTTATATTTATTCAAGGTGTGTACTATTAGGCAGTTATTTGACGGTGAAATACCAACATAATAGCTGCAGAATCTTTTGTTGTTTTTGGCCAAGCCTTTGGTCCCGCCCCCACACTCACTGTCCCTGCTGTGTGTGGCCAGTTTTATGGTCTACTTGGCTGGTTTTTACTGTTAAGTTCTCTGATATTGAAACAAATATTGCTAGAGGCAAGCTCAAGTTCATGCAGTCTTCCATACCTTGCAAAACACTTATAAAGTGTCCCTTTACAAGTTCAAAAGTGCCCAATTTGCACACATGACCACTTTTTAGGTTTGGCCTACAAAGCGCATGCGCTGTCAGTGAAAGGTATTGTAAATAAACAAAAGCTTAAAAAAGAGCTTAGAGCAAGCTCATTACTTACCAATACTTACCATTGGTTGGCTTCCACGCCACTTTTGTTTCCTTGCTTTTTATTGGTCATGCCTCCTGCTTCCTGTGGGCTGCTCACTTGCTCCTGCATTCATTGTGGGGCTACTGCGGCCGTGGAGCATGGAACTAACACAGCGTCCCGTTTACAGCCAGTGTCCTGCCACTGGACGCGTGCTGCTCTTTGTACTTTTTTTATTTTTTCCCAATGCCTTGCACTCAATAAGAGTGCATGGCAGTTTAGGTCTCGATCCCGCCCCCCAAGACCCAATCCCGCAGTACTTTGTTGTTTCTCCCTCCACCACAACACACTAGTGTTTCTCCCTCGCCCTCTTCCCGCTGTTTTGTTCCGCATCAACAACGCCCTCTTCTCGCTGTCCATTTAATTCCCCACCAGCCGGCTCTCTGCCCGCTGTCCTTTTAAATACCCCCTCCACCTGCTGTCCTTTCTATTTCCCTCCCCTCAGACCCTCCCAGCTGTCCGTTTAGAAACATTGACAAGGCCAATTGATCTCACATAGGCAACACCTATTGACTCTGCGAATGCTTATTAGCTCTATAATTCACTAATGGGGGCCACTTTTGTTTTCGTGTCCAGGTCAGATTTCTGTCCCAATCCAACCCTGGGCTTGCACAGTTCTCATCGTATAATAATGTTATGCCCCTCAAGCAGTGCTTAATTTGTAAAAACATAAGTGCCAGGGCTCTCGCTAGGAGGCCACTGCAAATTGTATCAACCATTGCGCCTGCCAGCGCTGCAAATGATAGTAACACAACTACTAACCATTACACTCCTACATTTGTGACAATTCGGACTATTTCAAGTCTCCAAAGCTATAAGAATGTCTTTGGCAGAGGGAGTAGTCATTTCTAATGTAAATTGAATTAATAATGACCTGTTGTTGTGGTCACCTCTAAATTAGCCAGACCGCGCCACCTTGAAGCTGACTGTCACAAGCACCGGTGTTGACAATTAGGTTCTGGTGCTGAGCACCGGAAACCACCGGCTCAAATTAAACACCCACCTCAAGAGAAATCCCATTTCTAAAATTGGTTATCCCTTAACTGAGGAGTCTAGTCCATATGGATTTTAAAGAAATTTGAGTAGCAAAACTGTTAATTGAACTGTAGGAGCTGACTTCTGCATAGCCGAACCAACCACATAGTGACTTTGTGCTAATTAGGTTGAGATACAAGGAAGATTTACTAAGTTTGACACCAAGCAGCGGAACAACCACATCACTGGCACTGCATTGCATTGAAGGGTGAGAGAAAAAATGTACAATATCTACTAAGTTATATTGCTGTTTTTCTCTTCCCCCATTGATGACGTACTTTAGGCTTCCATGTGCCAACACAGACACCCTTCCACCACAATGTGCATGCTTTCAAACATAGATTTTATACTAGAAGGCGACTCTTCCAGTAAAAAAACTATGCTTCACTACTTTTCCCATGTATGGGTGCTGCACAGTGCAACCACACATGCAAAGTTGAAAAAATGTGGAATCTTTTAAAAGTTGCTCCACTGTTATGCCTCCCTCGAGGAGGTATATTTTTGTGGTTCGAAACCTTGCCTACAGGTGGTAGTAGATAGGAATTTTCCTCTAACAAATCGGTGGTTGCATAAGAACGCCCACGTACCATCAATGGTATGTTCCCCAATGGTGCAAAGTAGCACAAAGTAGGGCATAGCTCTATTTTGAGTTACTATAGGCAATTTTCCAATCCAAATCACGATTTGCATTGGAATATAAATCCCACTACAACACATTGTGTTGGGTTTGTGTCACGTTTGTGGCACAAACCAAGCATAGTGTTAGTAAATTTGGGCCAGAATCTTTAAAATGATATTTGTCAATATTATTAGTATGATTTGTGTTCTTACTGCAAGCTAATGCAAGGCTACCAAATGACAAATGTAGAGAAGATATTGCTGTACTGGGTAAAATCAGTCATCATAGAAGCTATAGAGAAGGTGCTCCTGAAGCATGAGAGAAAAGGTTTGTGTCTGGCATTGAGCATTGCTAGATTTCTGTAGACACGTTACAGGTTTTTAAGAAAGTCTAAAGCCTCTCTAGCAGTTATTGTTTATTTATGGTTCTTGCAGAGTGTTAAATCATCAATTAAAACTTTAGTGACACCTAACATTTAAGAGGTGACTAAAAATGTAGCTGTGAGAAATTCATCTAATGGCACATTACTTTTTAAAATTTCAATACTATGTCAATGTTCACATGCTCTGCGGAACCTCATACTTTTGTGCAGCAATGTTCACAGCACCATGTTTGAGTCATGTTTTTGAATTTCATGCACCTCACACAACATCTTCCATATCAGCAGTCGTGGCAGGCATGACTCGCGGGTGAGGGTGGAGGGTGTGGGGGGGGATTTGAATAAAAAAAATAAAAAAAATTACCTTACTTGGTACCTTACTTGGTCCTGCGCCGCCTCCACTCTTGGTCCACTCTGCGTTTTCCTGCTGCTTTCCTGCTCTCCTACCTCCGCTCCTACCTCCGGCAGGAACAGGAAGAAGGCAGCCTCCCTCCCCTCCCCTAAGCCAATCACAACGCTGCAATGGTAGCGTTGTGATTGGTGAGGACGGCGCCCAGCTGGGTGCCTATGTGGAGGACATTTTCTCTATTTAGGCTGCATACAGCCTACATAGAGAAAATCCAGAGTGCGTATGACTGGTTTGGTCGGCCCCAGAGTGCCGACCAAACAGTCATAGCCCACAGCATTGGCAAGCCACTCCTCCCTGACCCGCCCACCCCAACCAGGCATACCCTTCTGCTCAGTGGCGGCAGCTCCTTTAGGACGTTGGAGCGCTGTCCCACTGCTTTCTCGCAGTGCGAGAAGCAAAAAATAAAATGGTATTTGCTGGTATTTTCTGCTTCTCGCTCGGCAGGGGTATGCCTATTTGGGGGCGGGCGGGAGCATATGCCTGGTTGGGTGCGGGCGAGTCGTGAGGAGTGGCTGCACCACTCTGAGTGCCCTAACTGCTTGGTCGGCCCTGGGGCCGAGCAAAGCAGTTATGCGCACTCTGCATTTTCTCTGTGTAGGCTGCATATATGAAGCTGATAAATGCGGCAAGAAGGAAGCAGAAATGAAGAAAAACAGAAGGTTGAAAGTAAAGAGATGGCTAAAAAGAGGTTGGGAGGAAGAGGGCAACTATGCAGGTGAAATATTCGAGAGTGGAAGAAAGCAGGAATATAAAACAGTAGGTGAGAAAGAGACATGAAGTAGTGAGAATAAAGAAAGAGGTGATACATTGTGAGAAACTGGACAAAGGAGATAGGAAAAATCGAATCCCAAGAAGGATGGTAGAGAAATGAAGAAAGAATATAGAAACAGGGATTGGAAAAGAAGAAAAGGTTAAAGATATGAAAGGAGAAAGAGTAGGAAGGACAGAAATAATCACAGAAAGATGAAGAGGTAAGAAGGAGGGGCCTCATTCACAATATTTTGACGCATGGCTGCGTGGAAAGCCTTCCTGCTGCGCTGCTGTGCGTCAAAATAAAAGGGCAGGAATGCACCCCAGCTACAAGACATACATGGGGGCATATCATCAAGAGGGGGCGATAATTATTGCTAAGCGCACTTAGCGCTAGGATAATTATCTCCACCCAACTCTTAATTTTATCGCGCAGATAGCGTGCTATCAGCAACGCTTATCTCCACAGTGATAAGCTGCCTAACTGTGTGATTACTATTATCCTGGTGAGGAACGCCCACTTTGCATCTCATTAGAGATGCAAAGCTGGGTGTTGAGGGAAAGGGCGAAGTAGCATGGATTCACGCGTTAGCGTGTCCCTGCTAATAGGGCATTAGAATTATCGTCACTTTTCGGCCGAAAACGGCCGCAAAAGTGGCGATAATTTTTTAACGCCCCCTTGTTGATATGCCCCATGGTGCTTCTCTGTCCTTCTCCCCTAAGCGGGCACACAAACAGCAGCAGCGCGATAGCGCACACACCCATCCATCATTATGCAAGGGTGCTTGCGGCAAGGGGATGATTGTTTTTGTGCAGGAAGAGAGACCTTACTGCACAAAAGTAATCACAAAAGACATTTTTCTATTTTTATGTGTGCTGCAGAATGCAGCACGCACAGAAAAAGGGCAAAATGAGGAGAAATAAAAGTATTTCTCATTGCGCCTCCTTACGACTGGGGAGTAGTAGGATTTTGAAGCATTCCCAGGTTTACAACATTTTGTAAATCTGGGTAAGCGTCAACTTCCATGCATGTTGCATGGGATCACCCACAGCAACACACATGAAACACCCCTTTCACGCAGAGTTATGTGTGAAAGATAAACATTTAAAAGGCTATGAAAAGTCACGCAGGGTGACTTTACATGGCCTTGTAAATATGGGGAAGCCCATTACGCTGCAGGTGCGTCAATCAAAGTGACCCACCGGCAGGCCAATGGGCTTGTAAATAAGCCCCGAAATTTGCAGGAGAGAGACATTTGAAAGTAAAGGGGGCATGTGTGGAGAGGATGAGCTCTGGAAATGAGATAGTGAGATAAAAAAGGAAGAACTTAATAATCAAGAAATGTAGAGAAAAGAAATAACGGGAAGTGAAAAGTACCTAGGAGAGGAAAAGAGAAGGGAAAGAAAGAAGGAAGGCAAAGAAGATAAAAACAAACAAAAGGGGAGAGGGAGACAAAGAGGTGGCAAACAAGGTGGTGGAGACAAGCAGAGGGCGGAGATGAGTTAGAGAGAATCATAGACAAAATATAGATTTGATTAAGTAAGTGTGGAATGAGAAAGAATAGGAAGATTAGAGGGAGGTTGGGTGAGAGAGGAGGGTAGGACATGGATCAAATAGAGAGGAGATAGGATGAGAATGAAGTGCAGGAAAGAGGTAAGGGAGAAAGAAAAATGGGGAGGGTAAAGAGCAAAGAGAAGATTAACAAGCATTTGCAATGCAATAGGTCTCGCATTAGGAACGTTTGAGCTATTGGTATTGTAAATGACAAATTTGTTATTTATGTGTTGGTTTTGAAAATAGCTAAATTAATAGCTTTGTCATTTACAATGCCAATACTTTTAACTTTCACAAATGTGACACCTATAGCATTTGTAATGCAATATGTGTTGTATTTACGTGACTTAGATGTATTGATATTACAAATAACAATTGCTTAAAAAAAAAAAATTATTACTTAAATAAAAGTTCTTGTAATTTATAATGGCAATAGCTTAAACTGTTGTAAATAACGTTTGTGAAGATTATGTTCAGTGTATTTTATTGTGACGAAAATCCAAGAACAGAAGTGAAATATTAACTTCTTTTTGTGACATTTGTAATAAAGCTTGAAACATTGAAAGAACATATTTGAACCAGTAGTTGTTGAATGGTTGCACATATTGATGCTGTGGTGGCGCTGAGTAATGTTGTGGTGCCGACGAGTGATGCTGTGGCGTTCAGTGATACTGTGGTAGCGCATAGTGATGTTGTGGTGCCCCTGAGTGATGCTGTGGTGGTGCTGAGTGATGCTGTGGTGATGCGATAGATAGATAGAGTGTGATTATGTGGCGTGTAACTAAGTGGCACTGAGTGGTATTTGGAGTGTATGTTGCATTGAGGGTAGTGTAATTATGTGGCGTGTAATTATGTGGCACTGAGTGGTATTTGGAGTGTATGTTGCGTTGAGCACAGTGTAATTATGTGGCACTGAGTGGTATTTGGAGTGTATGTTGCGTTGAGCGCAGTGTAATTATGTAGCATATAATTATGTGGCACTGAGTGGTATTGTGTGGAGTGTATGTTGTATTCAGTAGAGTGTAATTGTGTGGCGTGCAATTATGTGGCACTGAGTGGTACTGTTTGGAGTGTATGCTGCATTGAGTGCATTGTAATTATGTAGCATATAATTACGTGGCACTGAGTGGTATTTGGAGTGTATGTTGCATTGAGCGCAGTGTAAATATGTAGCATATAATTATGTGGAACTGAGTGGTATTGTCTGGAGTGTATGTTGTATTCAGTAGAGTATAATTATGTGGCGTGTAATTATGTTTGCATTGCCGTAGCCAATAGGTCTGGCTTTTGGTACCTTTATAAGTGAATAGCCATGCAACACTTGATGTTGTCTAATCTAGGATATTGTGCTGGATAACTAAACATTTATAATATCCGAAAGGTGAGACCTATTGACTATGCATTGGTTGGCCTTATAAGTATTTAGGTAGAGTTTTTGACTTTGGCAATGTTTCTAAGCTGTGCTGTAGAGATGTGTGGCTGCTGTGCAGCATGCTGAGAAGTTGTAATTAAAAAGTATAAGAAGCCCTGAGTGATGCTGTGTTATCGTTGAGTGATGCTGTGCTGGTGCTGAGTTATGCTGTGGTGGTGTTGAGTGATGCTGTACTGGCCCTGAGTGATGCTGTTGTGGTGCTGAGTGTTACTGTGGTGGTGTTGAGTGATGCTGTGGTAACGCATAGTGATGTTGTGGTGGTACTGAGTGATGCTGTGGTGTTTCTGAGTGATGCTGTATTGATGCTGAGTGATGCTGTGGTGGCACTGAGTGATGTTGTGGTGGTGCTGAGTGATTCTGTGGTTGTGCTGAGTGATTCTGTGGTGGCGCTGAGTGATGCTGTGGGGAAGGTGAGTGATCCTGCGGTGGCCCTGAGTGATGCCGTGGTGGTGCTGAGTGATGATGTGGTGGTGCTGAATGATGCTGTGGTGGTGCTGAGTGATGCTGTGGTAGTCCTAAGTGATGCTGTGGTGGCGCTGAGTGATGTGTTGTGGTGGTGTTGAGTGATGCTGTGGTGGCGCTGAGTGATGCTGTGGTAGAGCATAGTGATTTTGTGGTGGTACTGAGTGATGCTGTGGTGTTCCTGAGTAATGCTGTGGTGGTGCTGAGTGATGCTGTGGTGAAGGTGAGTGATCCTGCGGTGGCCCTGAGTGATGCAGTGGTGGTGCTGAGTGATGATGTGGTGGTGCTGATTGATGCTGTGGTGGTGCTGAGTGATGCTGTGGTGGTGCTGAGTGATGCTGTGGTGGTGCTGAGTGATGCTATGGTGTTGATGAGTGATGCTGTGGTGGTGCTGAGTGATGCTGTGGTGGTACTGACTGATGCCTTGGTGGCATTGAGTGATCCTTTGCTGGCCCTGAGTGATGCTGTGGTGGCCCAGGTCACACTAGGCCTGGAGATCATGAAAGGAGGAGCCATTCGGGAACCCCCCTTGTTGACAGTACAGTTTAGGGTAAGATACCTTTAAGAGTGTCGACTTCCCAAAGCAGGTCATCAAATTTGAGTTTTTGTTTGCATTTGTGGACTTGTTCTCTATTTCTAATTATGAAAGTGGGACTACAAATACCGGAAATTAACTAACTGCTTGGGCATAGACCTAGAAACATTGAGAGCTCGGAGACGACCGAGGCCAACAAACACAATTAAGTAAAAGAAAATCATTTAAGACCAAAGCCCGCCAAAGGAGACCACAGAAAATTCCACAAGGGTTGAAACGCAAACTGGAGCATATGTTATTTAAAAAGTAAGAACGGTTTGTTACTGCAACAGCGGAATTTACAATAAATGATATACTGACTGTAGAAATTTCTGTCTACTTTGTTGGAAGTCTGTGGTAAGATCCAGGGTGGATTTGGGGTAAAGAGTTTGCCAGTGGCCTGCTTCCAGAAGAGCCTGGTCAGGGTCGCTGATTTGGAGTTGCTCTTCTTCATGGCAGTGGGTGCTCTGGCCCGGACCTCGGGTGCTCCGGGCCTGCTGCTCTAGCAGGGCATGCTGCATCACTGGGGAGCACGGCATAAGTCACGAATCAAGCCCGGAAGTACTATTACGAGCAGTTCAAACCAATAAAGGACTTGCTTAAGTGTCACAATATAGAGTTCATCAAAATAATTATATTTTGTTCATGTGATTGTTATGAGTTCAGAGCCTATTACATGTCTGAAATTAGCATTTTTTGTTGCTTTTTGCATTTGCGGCACGCTACGCTTTGAATTTATATTTTAAAAGCTAAAGCGTGCCATGAATGTTAGAGAAGTAAACAAATAGAAAAGTTGCTGCCTTCCTTTTGTGTTTAATTGCCTACACACATGGAAAGGAGGATAAGGAAACAGCACCTTTGGCTATGTTAGAAGCCACCGAACTGCTAATAATAGGTGTATGGGCACCAGTGGTTAATTTGTAAAATAAAACGTGCCGGGGCTCTCCTGAGAAGGCAGCGCTAACAGGAGAAATATGCTGGTGCAAGCTGCCTCCTGACTAGAGCCCTGGCACTTATTATTCTGGGGAGGACTGGGCCTAATGGCTAAAGCTGACGATTTTGGTGCTGTGGAACCGGGTTCAAGTCTCGGCGTGGCTCAACATACCGCGATGTTGTGGAAAATCAAGTGCCTTCCAAATGAGTGTGTCTTTAAATTTTTCTATAAGCACCGGTGCTGAAGATTGGGTGCCGGTGCTGAGATCCAGAAAGCACCTGCTCAAATTAAGCACTGATGGGCACCATTTTAAAGTTAAAAGTGAGGATTGTAAAATGTTGAACACAATAAAAGAGAAATATTGCAAGTTAAAGGCTGACTTTGTAGCGGTTTAAAAAAAAAAAGTTTGTTAAGTCACGGGACGCTCGTTAAAACAAGCTCTCTGCATTGCATGGGGGGCGGGGGGCGGATTCCTGTGAAGTCTGATGCTGAGGCTCACAGGTGTGCGCCGGGCTCACATGCACTGTTGGCAATCCGCCTTTGGGTGCATTTTTCAGAGCCTTTTCTTTAATCTCGCCAAGCATCCCTAAAGGGATAGCTTAGGCGAGACCTAAAAATGAAAAGCACATGCTCTCTCCCCGCCACCGCCGATCACCCGGTGTTCCTTTAAGAGCCAGTTAGATTTGGTTCAACTATAATAGTGCGCTATTCCCATAAAAAATAAGGGGCATATTACCAAGGGCAAGTATCGCCGCTTTTTCGGCGAATTGTGCCGAGAAAGCGGCGATACTGCTAGAGCCCTATTAACAAGGGCATTTTAAAGCCTGGCGCAAGCCCACTTTGCATGTCGGCGATTAACATCGCTAATGACATGCAAAGTGGGCGTTCCCACGTCCAACCACATGTAAAATGTGGTTGGAGGTGGGAACACCCTATTACCTAGGCAGGCGTTGGGAGAAGGAGACCTGCGATAAATTCGTTTATCACAGGTCTCCCAACGCCTGCTCTGACCAGGTGTTAGGGCATTGATAACATGGGGGAGTGGATCATAAAGCTGAATCCACCCCCATATTATGAAGGAAGACGTTAGCGAGTGAAAACAACGTTTGTTTTCATGCGCTAATGTGCCATATCGCCGACTATTGCCGGATTTCAATTCGCCTACGTGATGCGCATTGATAATTGCGCGCTAAAAAGGCAATGAAATCCGGCGATAGCTGGCGATATGGGGATGTGCGTTTACTAACGCACTTCTTGGTAATATGCCCCTGCGTTCTTTGTCAAGACGACTGTAACCTTTTCTTTACAATTAAAACAGAGCATCCGGGAATGCATCTTTTGTTTTACGCTATTAAATAAAAATGATATTTTTGTCCCATTTCCCCTCTATATGTTTTAGTTAAAATGCCGCGATTTTGGCAAAGTATAGTTGAGTTACTTTTTCACACACAGTTCTAATTACGTGTTGTCATTAATACTTGCATTTATTAACAAAGGGATGAAAAGAGCACTCTTCGGTGTCGAGCCAGCATGGAGTTGAATCAAATACTAAGGTGATTAAAGGGCTCACTTAAGGAAGGAACACACAGAAGGTACGAGCAATGAAAGTCACAACAACTTTAACATCCTTCTGCTGCTCTCTTGGGCAAGGATTAGTGGGCACTTTGTATATTTTGTCCCATGCTCTGATTGGATCAAAGTCTTTTCGATTTGGTCAGGCAGCCATTCAGAACTCACGACTTAACTAGTTCTTTTCCGCTGCAGCAGTGCAAGTGCACAGTGCGGTGTGGCGGGAAATACAACTGTTTGCGCACAACATTATAAATCTCAACTGGAAAGAACGACTGTTCCGCAGACACAATAAATGTGTTATTTATCTTTCTTGAACCGTGGCCATGCACCAGTATCTCAAATGCCATGTCATTTTGCCCAGTTTCAATGGAATATGTCACAAGCAACTGCATCCGTGACAGCCATTATGAAGGTTCGTGCCTTCGAGACCGTGCTAGTAAAGGTGCTTTTTCAAAAATTCACTAGCATTTGTTGTTCCGTGAAATAGTGGGCCTTTTGGCAAATCGACAGTTATCTGTTTTACAGTTAAAAACAGACCTCTCGAGAAACTCTGAATGGCCCACTTTTAAATAAAAAAATATTGGCGGTAAATTCCTAGTATGTAATTTAATTCAAATGCCTAGCTGTTTGTGTAACTAAGTTTACAGATCAGTTTATTATAGTATCACACAGGACGGAACTTCATGGTCTAACAGGTGTGATGTAGTTTCTTATAATGTTTATAGATCATTGTAATGTTTATATTATTGGTTGAAAAAAGTTATGTCCGTAATCGAGCCAGCCAGGAGGCGAACCTGGAATCTTCTGCTCTGTAGGCAGACGCGTTATCCATTGCGCCACTGGCCCGCCTATGATACTTCACGCTAGGGGTGAAACTACAGAGCTACAAATCCCAGGGTATCGGTAGAGAATGATACTGAAAAGTTTGGAGTGTTAGCATGAGCATGTTGTAATTCAAAACTAAACGAGGAACGCTACAGTAGCAAAGGATGATCTCCCAGAATGTAGGAGTCATGGGGAGAGTGGGTAGCTTTAACAACCTTCTGCATGGAAGAGCGACCAGCGGAGAGACTGGTACAATTTGGACAGAGTTCATGTCGACTGCTCTGATTGGATCCGAGTCTCTTAGATTAGGCTAAACAGCCGATCAGCACTGTGCTCTTAACTGGCACTTTTCTTGATAAAAGTTCACATGCAAAAGACGGAGTGAAGTATTGCAATTACACATCTCACGATGTATTGCATCAAGGAGCAGCCATCGGGAATGCGTTGACGCAGATTTTTTAGTCATGTTTCAAGAAAAAAACAAGGGAGCTCTGGACGAAAGTGAGGCCTGGAGCGCAAAGGGGGCGGGGCAAGAAGAAACAACGAGCATCCGCGAGAGCAGCAGCCGCAGCCATCTGAAGAGCCCCGGTAAGGATCGCCAAAGTCCCTCCCGCTCGCTCATTGTGAGCCTGGCAGAGGGCAGCTGCCCGTGACACCCAACCACCGTGTGTGTGTGCGTGTGTGTGGGGGGGGGGGGGGCGGCGGCGGCGGCGTGTGTATGCGTGCGTGTTTGTGTGTGTGCAGGGGGGTGGGGGGCAGCAATGTGTGTATGTGTGTGCGTGCATGCAGAGGGGTGGGGGCTGGCTGTGTCTGTGTGTGTGCGCGCCGATAATGCATGCGAGGGAAGCGAAAGCAGGGGCTGTGAGTTCGTGTGCGCAAGCGCGGCTCAGACGCGCGCTCCCGCGGTCAAAACTGAGACTGCAAAAGCGCGCGTCTGACTGTTGTCCACATTCCCAAATACGGATCACAATAGGTCTGAAGCAGACACAATCAATGCTTACGCATTGAATGTAGGTCTGCTCGACCTAAAGACACAATCAATGCTTACGCATTGAATGTAGGTCTGCTCGACCTAAAAACTAAAAAAGGGGCGATGGAGATAAAGATAAGCAAGAGAGAATTTAAGTGTAAATGGGTAAGTAAATGTGCTATGAAGTGATAAGGGAGGCAAGGAGAGAGCGAATGATAGAATGATTAATGCACCTGATGCAGTGGCACCAATGCCCAGGGGTGCAAAGACACCGCTGCTTCCTTGTAATGGGTGTTTTTTAATACCAACCCAGAGGCAAGTGGGTAAATGTTTTCTTGTTTGCCTTAGGACCCACGGCATCCTTGCAACACCACTGATTTTGATAGCTTGTAGACTTGACATACTTGTATATTAAGGGGCATATTAATGAGATTTGTAACACAACTCACTTTGCTGCGTTGCGTTACAAGGAAAGGGCAGGGTTGCACCGTAATTATTACAATGCAGCACATTCCTGTCATTTTCCCATTGCTGATGCACAATGGGCTGCTTAGCGCCAACGCATGTACCGTGCAAGGGTGCCTGCTTTGCATGGAGGATTTTGTGCAGAAGGGACACCTTCCTGCACAAAAACAATCCTGAAGGTCATATCCCTTTTTCTACCGAAAAACGGAAACCGTATCCACCAGACAGAGGCACTACAGACCGGGCGCTGCTTTCCTAGGCGCACTCACCGTTGCTTCAAGGCACACAGACCAACTTCTCGCCGCACCCGCTTCGCGGGTGCCGCTTCGCACAGGAGTGCGTGGAGCTTCATTCACCGGGGAAGAGGAGCAGTAAGGCGGCGGCTAGGGCGAGAGGCTCGGTGGGGCTGCGAGCGTGCGGGGACTCCAGCAACCAGGAGTCCCTGCGAGACCAGGGAGACCAGCATCCGGTCCGCTCTCCCTGCTGGCCCGCCCACCGCCCACCTGAGGCTTGTTAAGGTGCCCTCCACCCCACTTCCTTGGGAAACCGTATCCACCAGACAGAGGCACTACAGACCGGGCGCTGCTTTCATAGGCGCACTCACCGTTGCTTCAAGGCACACAGACCAACTTCTCGCCGCACCCGCTTTGCGGGTGCCGCTTCGCGGGTGCCGCTTCGCACAGGAGTGCGTGGAGCTTCATTCACCGGGGAAGAGGAACAGTAAGGCGGCGGCTAGGGCGAGAGGCTCGGCGGGGCTGCGAGCATGCGGGGACTCCAGCAACCAGGAGTCCCTGCGAGACCAGGGAGACCAGCATCCGGTCCGCTCTCCCTGCTGGCCCGCCCACCGCCCAACACGCCCCCTATATTACAGCTTTTAACTCCCGCAGCGCGGGACGCAGCTCAGGGCGAAGACCGGTCTAAGAGCGGGCCGTTTGAGGCCGTTCGAGGACAGAGAGGACTGGACTGGCCCACCCCCTTTCGCCCCTTGCCTACCTCCTTGGTTTATTGGTCTATTGGGTATACTATTTTATCTCCTCCATAGAAACGCCAGCCTAGGCGGTTGGACCGTCCTGTTAAGCCATGTGCACTAGGTCAACCCGGAGCCGGCTGGTCAAGGGTCTACCATCAATCACCGGCCCAATGGACGACTTTATTTCTCGTACTAATTTAGCCATAGACGATGAAATTACTAAACTACAGTCTCGTGTTTCTCTGGAGTTGGCTGCCGCTAGAAGATTGTCCCAGGATTTTGCTCTCTCAAAAAAATCTTCCCTGGGCCATATTGCAAATGCTGTTACTCCAGAGCGCCCGGCCATTCCCCACCGGGCATTCACGCAGGCAGACGTCCATCAGACCCCGATTCTACCCCCCCTTCCTCCAACCTTGTGTCCCTTGACTCAGACAGGCGACCTGAATCCACCTGTGGTTACTTCGCAGCTCGAAGTAAGTTCGAACTCCCCTGCCCTGATATCTTCAGTCACACCGAAGTGTAATAATACTAAAAGTAAACCACCCAAAAGGAAACGCAATTCTCGGTCTGCTTACTCTCGTAAGAAGGCTAAAATTGCGGTGCAGCAACAGCTGAAATTGGACAACGTTCCAGTCCTTAATGTAGTGGGAGGGGGCATTGATAGAACACAGCCACAACTAGAGGGAGTTACAGAGGGGACAGCCCCTGTCTCTATCTCTACAACTGTAGAGGACAAGGGCCCTTATGTAGAGGGCTTGGAAGGGAAAGACGGGGATTTCATAGGTCTAGTTTGGGAAACTCTTAAGAAACTACTTTCTCCACTAGACCTGAGACTCTCACGAATCGAAAATAACTTGCTTGAGATGGAGAAGAGTATTATTGCCTTGGCCACACTTGGCCTGAGAACCCTAGAAAATCAAGGTGCTCTTGTAGAAGATCTCGTACCACAAGCCTCTCAACCCTCCCCTCCCATATCCGTAACAGTACGGCCGGTTCCTAAACCGCGGACCGTGGGTGTGGATCAGATTACCGCAGCTCCCTTTACTAGGGCTCCTAAGCACCCCAATTCCCAACCTTCTGCAAATCTCAGCGCTGGCGTCCCTTTAAGATCTTCTACCAGCGAAGCTACTCACCAATCTACTCAGGACTCTCACGTCAAGAGTAATTTCAGAGGAGGTTATATTGATCTTCCTCCCGAGGCCAATGACTACGTGGTTGTTTTGACGGGCGTCCCCCAGATCGGAAATGGTCACCACGAGAATCACTGGTCTCTCAAGAACAAGATAATGCATTGGCTCAATGCGAACAGACCAATTCCAAATGGGCGGAAAAGTAGAGTTCTGATGGTTCGCCGAGTTCCCTGGGTAGGTCCGACTAGGAAAACTAGTCCTGGGGACTGTATAGTGGTGACCTTTGAGGACCCTCTCACGGCATATCACATTTGCTCGTGGCCCTCTGGCGAAGGTTCTCCCATTATACCTAAGCCATTGTCCTTCTTCTATCCGCCACGCCCCAGACAAACTCGGGAAGGCGACTGGTTAACGGTTCGCCATCATACATGGAGGAATAACTCGAACAACTACCAAGATTTACCTAGACAGTGGAATGGGTTTCCAACTTTGAACAGGTTTGGTGGTCTTGAGGATGTAGATTGACTCCCAAGGCAATCTGCTTCCCAAGCAATGACAAGGGCCCCTTTACCTATGGCCCTAGGGACCATAGTATCCCCATCCTTGAAGACAGAAATCATTCCCACCAATCTCTTTGCTCCAGAAGCATTGCCACATGCTTTGTCAATAGAGGGGGGTTTTAATACCATAAGCACTCAAGAATCTGAAGATGCAGTGCAGCAGCTGGACACACCTTTTGTGGCTCCCTTGTCACCTTTTCAGATCGCTTCAGCAGGCGGGAAGCAGACTGCTGTAGCAAAGGCATTTAAACTACAGCAGATTGAGCCCCCGTTAAGGTTAATCAGTGCGGCTGCAGTGGCGACAGGTCCTCAGTCTATTCTGGCTGTATCCGCCAATTTATCAAAGCAGAGTACCCCAGGCACTTCTCCGATCAAGATTTTAAGTTGGAACGTGGCAGGACTCGCACGCAATTTTGATATCCCTGAGTGGAACACTTTTGTGGACCCCTTTAACATCTGCCTCCTGCAAGAAACCTGGTGCCTAGAACCCAGGCACAGAGTAGGCTTTACATCTTACTTTGTTCCAGCTTCACAACATCATGGCTGTAAAGGACGCCCGTCTGGCGGCGTTCTTATATGGGTTAGCATCGCACTGGGTTTAAGTGTAAGCCAAAAGACCACCCAATCACCCGATCTTCAGAGGATAACCATACATTGCCAAGGGGGTAGGAAGTTAGAAGTGTTCAATCTCTATCTAAGGGGGGCCAAGGGAGGGGCTTCCTCGTTATCCTCCACAGGGCTAACTAGTGAACTAGACGCTTGCAGTATTGATTCCTATGTTCTTCTTGCAGGCGATTTCAACTGCTGCTTCGAGCCACTGGCTAGGGAGGATATTCTGGACACTTGGGATGATGATATAAGGAGAGGCATTCCCACCCTGACCCTAGATCCGATTCGAAAATGGACGCAGAGTGCTATAGATATCAACGCACTCTGTATGGAACACGACCTGAGAGCAACAAATGGTCGATCTAAATCGGATCTTGAGGGTATGCACACCTATAATAGAGTGGGATATACCTCCAGAATAGACTATATTATGCTGAATCATAACTTATGGCCATTTCACCAAGACATGGAAGTTATACCGTCTTGTGATAGTGACCATAATTCTTTATCCTTATCCATCATTCCGCCTTGGCACGCAAGAAGTCCAGCAAAGGTTGCCCACACGTGGAAAACATCTCATGAACTCGTACCCTCCAACTGTAGCAGACGTCTAAAATGGGCCAAAGTAGCAGAGGATGAGGGAAGGATTGCGCAAGCAGGGTCTATAATGGCAGCAGTGGGCCCGCGACTTGATGCCTTGGGTACTAACAGCCAACCTGTTTTAATGACATTCACAGAAACTATTGCGGCATTAAGTGATCTGTTTATTATTCCACTAAACAGGGCGAGGGCTGCAACGAAAGGCGCTTCCAAGGCAAGAGACAAGTGGTATTCCTCTAATTGTCGGGTTGCTAAAGGGGAACTTATCTCTGCAGTGAAGTCCAAGAACCCTGACAACATCAGACTTGCGAAGAAATTGTACAATAAAACTGTAGCCACGGCTAAGGAGGCTCATGAGTACAGTTTCTGGTGCGAGTTAATGGAGGCGAGCACTAGAAAAGACTCTAAGGGTTTCTGGGACCTGTTGAGAGCCAGGGGCAAGCCCATTGATCTTCAACTCACATGCAACATTCCTGGTGAGGTCTGGTTTGCCCACTTTTCCAAATTGTATTCCGTCTCACATGGTGTATTACAATCAAATATGGGCTTTTCGGTCGGATCTCGTGTTGCTGCAATGTCTAATGCTTGCCCCTTCGGCATTGAGGAAGTCGAGGGGGCAATCGGGGCCATTGTCGCCAGTAAGGCTGCCGGCCCAGACGGAATCCCTGGCGGCCTGCTGAAGGTAAATCCATGTTTGTGGAGCAGACTAATCTCCATGCTTCTGAATGAGGCTGTGCTGGGGGGCTCTTTTCCCGAATCCTGGAGGGGCGCTGAGGTCGTCCCTATTTTTAAGAAAGGCTGTCGGGACGACCCAGCTAACTACCGCCCAATTAGCCTGCTTGACTCAACACAGAAGGTTGCGGGCAAAGTAGTATTAGGTAGGATCTTGCAATGGGCTGAAGAAACCCAGGTACTGTCAGATTTCCAGGCAGGTTTTAGAACAGGGACAGGCACCATTGAGCAGACATTTCGCCTTCTAATGCTACATTGGAAAGTGGTTGTACTGGGAAGGGGCAGTTTGTATTTGGTCTTCATAGACTTGCGAACTGCCTTCGACCTGGTCCCACGAGTCCAATTGTGGAATGTCTTAGATGGGTTGGGTATCCCGCCCTATTTGTTGGCTTTGCTTATCAAGTTTCACGACAGCAACTTTGCCCAGATTAGATGGGGTGATCAGGGGGAAAAAACATCTTGTATCCCTGTAGATAGGGGCGTCCGCCAGGGTTGTGTGCTTGCCCCCACTCTGTTCTCACTCTATGTTAACGGAGTGGTGGAGCATCTCCTTCAACAACCAACAGATGCACCTTCCCTGGCTGGCAGAAAAATACCTACGCTCCTATTTGCGGATGACACCCTTCTAATCTCAAAAACACCAGTGGGCATCCAAAAGCTGCTTTCTAGCTTTAAGGCCTTCTGTGACAGCAAGGGCCTGTCCATAAATATAAGCAAAACCAAATTCCTTGTTCTGAACCCCCCTAGGAAATCTGTTATTCCCCCTGTGCTAGATTCCGTCCCTTTAGAAAGAGTCAAAGAGTTTGACTATCTGGGTATTCGACTCTGTGACACCATGAGTTGGAAAGCACACCACCAAAAGGTGTTTCTGACCCATAAGAGGGTCACAGGGTCCCTGCTCAAAGAACAACGTGCTTCATCTCTTAAACCTATTGGGGCACTATTAGACATCTATAGGGCTAGGGTGGTGAGTGCAGCGCTGTATGGTGCGGAACTGTGGGGCGTTCAGAGAGTCGACACCTTATCCCACCTCGAAAACAACTTCCACAAAGATCTAATGAAGTTACCCCACAGTACCCCCACACTCCCCCTCCTTCTAGATGCAGGCACACGCCCAATATGTGAGCAAGCTAGGTTACGTCCCCTTTTACTATGGGCCAGGATATGGAACGTCCCAGAACTGTGCAGCTATGCCGATGCCCTGAGAGAACTTCTATCCTTACCGGGCTGGCATAAGGTCAGCTGGCTTAGGGAGGTCAAGCGCCTTCTACATGAACTGGGTCTAGGAGACGCTTGGGCTAACCGAACAGCACCTTCTAAACAGATGCTTAAGAAGTCGTATTGGCTATGGGTGGCCAAAGAGAGAATGTGCAATTCTAAGCATTGTAAATCTGTTGTTGAGTTTCTCTTAATTAAGGAGCTCCCTTACAGAGAACCTTACCTGGATCTAATTCATATCCCCAGCGACAGATCATTGTACTTCAGATTTAGGGTAGGAGTACTTCCCTTGGGGCTGTTGACTTCTACTTGGAAACCACCCTTTCAAACAATTCCGTATTGCCCCTTCTGTGATCTAAGGGCTGAGTCTATTGCCCATTTGCTGTTTGAGTGTAATGCGTATGCAGCGCCCAGGTCGAGGTGGCTGAAACCATTATGTAGGAGCTTGAGCACAAGATCACACTTAGAAGCCTTACGCATACTACGGTCAGATGCCCGCCCTTTCTTTGCTTGTTCTATGGCAAAATTTTTGGGCTGGGCTTGGCGGATAAGATCTGCAAAGAAAATGCTTCTCCAGTAATGTACCTTATTACCTTGTACCTAACTTTATGACTGGGCCACTAACTTACTCCCCTGATATTTATGCTGTCACTGTAGGTTTTTTAGATTGTATAACTTACTGCTTGTTGTCCTTGCAGGTTTTTAGATTGCCTATTTTTTAACTGCTTTTACTAATTGCTGTACATGTATGCTTTTATGATATGTTTTTTATATCGAAATAAAGCTTTACTACTACTACATATGCCTTTTTCTATGGTGCTGCAGAATTGCTTGTGACCACCCCTGGATACCTTTTGCTGCATAGCCTACTCCCACAGTACCAAGGTATCAAAACAAACTCCTGCAGATACTGATAAGGCGTGAAAACTCAAATTTGACTCCGCGAACACAGAGTAACTTTACAAGTGTGGATTTTGAATTATCCTACTGAAAGGGCTCTGAAATAAGCCATAAATCAAATAAAAACAACTATAATACATAAGTTCTGTTTTCAAGAAAATCACTTTATTGGTGTCCTCGTACTTTGTTGCTTTTTTGAAAACGTGTACTGAAAACAGTACTGATTGTTATGCAAGTTGTGGGAGCAAATTCACATGGCTCAAAATAGCAACATTAATAGAGTACACAAGTATAAAGACAATGCCTGATTCACCGCAGACTCTTCTTTTTAATATCAAGGGCTAAAAGAAGCCCAAAGGGAAGTTTAAGGCTAACGATTACTGGACACCTTTGCTGTTCAACAGCAACAAATGTGGCCAAACTTTGATAAACTTGACTAGTAGCACTGATACACAACTCCACGTCCAGCTTGTTGTACCACACGAGACATGTTTGCAAGGCAAACAAGGAGCCCTCCCTAGAACGTTTTTGAGATCTCGCCTACTAGACAGCACATACGCTGTCTGTTGTGAGGCATATTGTTAGCTTTAGTGTGCTTATAGCCTGCTCAATGCTTAAAGTGGGTTAACTTTGTTGCTCTCATTTGCTTCTTTATTCATTAGTATGTGTGAACTTTCTTTCCTCTTCTTGTCATTGTCCCGCCCCTGGAACATGGACTCATTACTGTGTCCTTACACTTTTATGGTGCTACTTTTTTCTTTTTGTTTAGGTACTCCACAAGAGTGCATGTGTTTTCCAGTTGCCTCCCTCGTGTACTTAGACCCCTGCCATGTTTGTGTTGCCCCTTCTCTGCTTCTCAACTGCTCCATGATGCACCCTACCATGTGTGAATCCCCTGTCGCCGTTTCGCCCATGTACTCATCTCCCCCAGCTCTAGGTTGCACTCACTCTCTCACCTGTTTGTTTCCCCCTCTCTTCACTTGTTTCCTTCCCCTCATTCTCTGTGTATGCCCTCATTACATCCACTCCAACACCCTCATTGTTTAACCCAAACCACTTTAAAATAAAAAAAAATCTTTCACACTTTTTTTAGTTTCTGATCTAACTCTGACCTGACCGTTAACTAAAAAGAAACACTGTTTAATTTTGTAGGTGCATGTTACAAAATGCAAAATGGTATGGACACGGGCGTCAGAAGCTTCTTTTTTACCTTTAGCCATGCTGCACTGCACCAGAGATGGCTAAAAATAATTGGCAAAGCCTATTGTTCCCAAAGTCAAGACCTATTGGCTTTGCCAATGCTTCTTTGAATTATTAGTACTGCATCCCCATTTTGGAGACTTGTGTTCCTATGCCACATTGTGATCTTTGAATGCTATCTGTTGAGTTGAAGATACAGCCCTCCATTTGGCTGAGGACAGATGTTTACATCACACACACCCTGAGATGTTTCTAGGTGACTTCAGTCATCACATACTCTGGTCCTGGCGCATTCTCGTCTCTCCCAAGTTTTCTCTGTGGAGGCTTCAGCAGGAGACTCTTCCCTGCTAATGAAAATTCTACATCAGACCCAACTCTAGTTTCCAAGGCTCACCTAAAATAATTGGGGGCTCTTGCAAATTTTGGAAACACTTCTAGAAGTTCTTCTTGACGATATTGTTAGACTCCTTAATTGAGCTTCCAGTGCAGATCAATTCACTCCTTAACCTGATCACAGATCATCGGTATATGTCAGTGATATGCCCCCTAGATCTCCAACTACTTAAACCATGACCCAGAGAAGTAGTCAGATTCTGATAACTTGTGAGTCAATCAGAGAGCGAAGTCCTACATTCTTCAAAAAGGTTTTCAATCTGAAGAAGGTTCCCTGCTTCCATTCTATTACTCTCTGCTGCCTGATGCTAGTAAACAAGTTTTTAACACTGAAAAGGGGTCTGCGTGTGTGTAGGAAATGAACTCTGAATTGGAGGCTCATTTCTTGTATTCTTGTACAGAAGTTGACTTGCAATTTAGGCCTTTCATGCTTTTGCCTTTCTGGTTGGTACCACCGAGAGAGGAATATTCGACAACAATTCCTAGATTGTTGCCTTTCATTTTCTACACAAGATACCTCCTTGATTTGCAACAACTGAGCTGAAAGAAATAAACCTCCTCATGCTTGTATAGTGCAGTCAGTGTTCTTTGTAGGCCTCTATCTGCCTGATTTAAAAGGGATGCTCTTTTAATGTTAGAATGGGAAGAAAGCTAGATTTGGTGGCAATTTTCTGCTTCTGGTTAATCCAAAGATATGTCAAAGGTCTAACAAGCAGGGATGCCAGTGCATGCCCATATTTTAAACTATTCCAGGTACAACTTTCTTAAGAAATTTCACCAGCGATTATCAATCCCTTTATTGTCAAGTTTTCTAATGAGAGAGCAATTACAACATATAACCAGGATTTTTATGATCTTGCTTCATAACAGATCTCTATCGAAATCATTAAATACTATTTCTTTAAAGCACAAATCTAATGGATAATGAGCAAACATGAATTGATGTACACTTAGAAAATCGTGGTTGGTCTCTCAGTTTGGGCAATGTATGCCCTGAACAATTTCTGAATCCTTGCCTCGTTTGTGAGAGAGCACAAATCTGAAAAATGTAGAAGTGCACCATATTTACAAGCACGTAGTATTAGTTTAGTGTAGAATATACAAGAGTGTCAACTTATAGAGAGAAAATATATATATGAGTGTAATTAGAGTAGGGATACATATATCAGTGTGAAAAACTAATGTAGAAGTGTAGAAATGTTAGAATGATGTTGGAGTTTCATGTTATGTGGCTGTGTGAAAAAGAAATGTATCTCTGCAAACCATGGAAATGTGTAGGCCACATGGCATTTCACAAGAAACGAAAGATGCTGCTACACTTTAAGTAACTTGGATTCTAATGTCATTTTACTGCAAATTATTATTAATCATAGAATTGAAATATGTTTTAAATAGATGTGTTACATTATAGTAATGTGTGTTAGTTAGAATACTGTTTAAACAAAGAAATTAAATGTGCATATTGCAGAGGCCCGTTTCATGTAATTTTAGTAGGCCTGAATAGATAAAGTCGCTTCTTTGATCTGCATGTGCTCCTTAAGGAGAGGTCGCACAGAGCACGAACGGAAAGTCTGTAACATGGTTTACGACTTTAAGATATGGTGGAGGTCGGAATTTGGGGCCTACAGAAAAGTGTCTGTTTGCAGGTGCGAGGGAGCCTAATCAGAAAGTGATGAATAGGCTTTTGTTCAAAAGAGCCAGGCACAGGCCTGTAGGAGTCTTCAGGAATTTTAGGGGGTACCGCCTTGTCGGAGAGAAGCCTGGGAAGCAAGGTCAACTTTAACGAAGGGTCCCGAGGAGCACCAGCATGGAATTTGCCGCCAGAACCTACACCACGTGAGAGGCGTCTCCAGGGGCGTTCCTATTGGAAATGTGATTTTGTATTAGGGACAGCACCCCGGGGTGGAGTTAGAGCAGATGATCTGAGGAACCTAAGAGAGCGGATGGGTAGGCAGATAGAGAACTGCAAGACATCAACTTGAATTAGAGACTAAGGGAAGTGTGTGATCTTCTTTGGAAGTCACCACTGCTGACACCTTTTTAGGTAAAGAACTTGCTAAGTAGGGATGTCACTTAGTCTAGTGTAGGGACAGCCTAACCTGTATTTTCCTTTCTGTAAATGACTCTTAAGTTGCAACTTGTAGCTATTCTCGCAACTTTAATGACCTTTGAGTTGGTCTTGGTAATTCTATTCTGTCGACTACGAGCATTTAGGGATTTTATGTTTATCTTGATACCCGTATATCTTTTGAACCTTATTCTGAGATGTTTGTATCTCCAGATAGCTTTGGTTTTATAATAAACTTTTAAACCTTTTCCAGTGGTAAGTGGTTCTTTAGAGTGGTGTAAGTTCTTTCTTGATTAATCTAGTAGTGGATTGCCTTTTACTCAATGACAGGTACCAACGATTTAGTCGACCTGAATTGGGATCTGGATTAACCACAATAGACCAGAAATCCCGCGTTAGCAGTTGGTAGCAGAGTGAGGATGCTTATCTTCTTGAGGAAGGTAATCTAGGCTAGGTTAGTTTACCCCAAGGTCCCTAGAGCTCGAGAGGTGGCCTGCCGAAGAAGGCGCTGACGGAAAGAGAAAAGCAGCAGTATCGGACGAGAGTGAGTATAACAAGGGTCATGCGTGGACAGATTGCGGTGTTTTGTGTTGTATTTGTATTGTAATGTCATGCGGAGTTGAATGCCTGTAGTGTGATTGTGAGAAGGTTGTGAGCGCGCGCAACCTGGTAAAATCTTAAGTTCGGGGTAGAGCTTAAGTGGTTCGGGTGTATCGAACATCCAGAGTAATTGTCGACCAGAGTAAGGGGGTCATGAGGTACCATTGACCGCCGCAGGACCGAGATAGGGGGAATGCAAGTGTGTGTGTGTGAGTAACGGACGCAGGTCGAAAGTTACTGTGTGCAAGTAACCTATCAGAGAAGGCGATTGTCTGGAAAAGACATTTCGTCGGTTAAGGTGACAATTACAGTTAGGCTGTGGACGTACAGTCAGAGAAAAGTGATCGCTTGGACGGAATTAATCATTTTTCAGAGTATGAATGGGACGCATGCATGACCGCGGAGACGAGCTGAGAAAGGAGGGGAACTGCTGCAAAGGGGGACGAGTGACGTCGACTAGAGCCGCGCTGAGATAGGGCGGTTGGTGTGACGTCAGCTAGAGCCGCGCTGAGATAGGCCGGTTAGTGAGAAGCCGTGCCGTGATAGGGCGGTTGGTGTGACGTCAGTGAGAAGTCGGGTTCTGATAGGCCAGTTAGCGAGAACCGAGCTGAGATTGGTGGATTGTCATCGGGAAGTAAACAAACGCGGAGAAAAAATAGAAATTCTGTAGGTTTTGAACATGAAGTGTTTTAAATGTTTGAGAGGGATTTTTAAGAGAAAAAGAAGGAACTCTTATTACGGGGAAGAGGCACCGCCAGAGGGTACACCAGCTTACTATATGGCAACGAATGTTGGCTTGCATACTATACTATGGATTAGTGAATGGAGCAAGATCTCGGAAGGGAATGAGGAACTGACGTTTCCTAAGTATGGAACGTTCAGGTTAGAGGCGTTACATCGGCTGAAATCAATTATGTCCTCATTGAATCCTTCGCCTAGACCAACACAGTTTGAGGCCCTTAATGCGTGGATTAGGGCGGCACACAACAGAAATTTGAACAGGCGCCAGGAAAGGTTGAAGCGATCAGTAAGGGCAGTGCGAGATGCCCAATGGGATGCAGACGCCAAGAGATGGAGGGTACAGGCTATTGAGGTGGATAAGTTGTACCCAGTGAGAGAGGTGACAGGAGAACAGAGGCTCATGGAAGAGGATGAGGAGAGCGAGTCGGAGGACAACTTGATAAATAGGTTGCTGATAGATAGACCGCCTCCGAACGTTGGGGGAATAGAAAATAGGGGACTCGCAAGGGAAGATGGGGCTGCCATAGAGGGGTATATACCACTCCCTATATCGGATTGGACACCTGTCAAAGGTGAGGAGACACCTCAACATAGTACAGTACAGGGTGTAGTCGGAAGGTTTGTGGTACAGAAGACGCCAACCACTGAGAAGGTTGAGTCTTACGGGTTGCCAGACGCTCTACAAGTACCCGTTACCATAGGTCCTATAGTACAACCCCGAGAGAGACAGAGAGGAAGAACAGATACGGTTAGACAGAGAGAGAGTTGAAATGGAAAGGAGAAATAACACGACAAATGCCTGGAGGCAATTGCCAGGACCAGTGACGTGGAGCACCCCATTTGATTCAGCAGTGGGTCCCGCAGCAGAACAGGGGGGTCAGAGAGGACCGATGGACCTGAGGGGACCACGGCCGAAATCCTTTAAGGAGCTGAGAGTTGACTTGAGAGAATGGGATGGGTCCACAGAAGCACCAAACCACAGGTCAAAAGCAGGGGCTGAGTGGGGAAGTCGAGGCAACGGGACAGTATCTTACTGTGGGGCTAGCGAAAGCAGTCAGGAGCGTGAAGGGCAGAGTCAAGAGAATAGGGGAGCTATACGTCCTATTGATAGTAGGGATCAGCAGGAGCTAAATTGTAGAAGTACAGGATGTGGAGAGATGTCTCGTCTCATGCAAAGTGAGGGGGATCAAAGGACAAGAGAGTACAGAGACAGGTTTAGGTGTACTCATCACGCACCTGAGGAAAACGTACAGCACTGGAATTATGGGAACTCAGGGAACGGTGAGAGATCTCGCCATACATCGGGGGATCAGAGATCACAGACAAATTGTGAGGAAAAGGGGAGTAATGGAATGTCTTATCGTGCATCTAGGGAAACCATGCAGGATGGGACTTGTGGGATTATGAGAAATGGGAAAGTGTTTCACCATACACCTAGAGAGGATGGAACTGCATGGGACCTGGAGAGATGGGAGCATGGGAGGACCCCCCGTAACTCGCCTGAGCCTAGACGTAGGACTCGGAGCTGGGATGGGAGAGATGTGAATGGACCCCCTAGAGCTAGCATACTGAAAGCTGCGGTAAAGGCCAAAAGACTCGATGTCACTAGCTTAAAATCTGACCTGGATGAGATAATAGACGGGACGTTGCCCTTAGAAAGGATTGACTCGTACGAACAAGATGAGTTACTGTTTATAGCAAAGGATGTTACCCGAAAAGCAAGAGCAATTCATGAGAAACTGTCTGAACTGGCAGACAAGTATATGGTAGACTTGTCCAGAACAAAGACATTACAGAGTAATCATAGGTTGCAGTATTCAGACCAAGACTTAGACGAGAAGAGGACTACAGGAATACAAACACACATAAGGGAGCTGATAACAGGAATAAGAGCGTGGAGAGATCTGGACAAGTGGGAAGAGAGGTGGTCCAAAAGGGGTACTGTCAGGCGGAGCACGAGTGTGATGTCTCCGGAAAGTAAGGTAATGCGGATGGAGGCATTTCCTTTGAGAGAAATATTGAATGGGAACTATGTACATGTGCCCTGGAGTAGAGGAGATTTGGCTGCATTTACCAACTCATTTCCGAAGTTAAGGGACAATCCTGTTGAGTGGTATAAGCAGGTAGAAAGGTTTGTGAAAATCTCAAAGGTATTGTGGATCGACTTGAATACCTTGTTTGACATTGTGGTCCCAGGAGATTTGTGGACAGCATGCAAGACTAGTGTCGAGTGGCCAACTGTGGAACCAGAAAGGGATGCTGCTACAAATGGACCGTCTGAAATTGTAATGTTGAAATATGAAAGGGTAATAACTTGGCTGAAGGATAAGGTCCCACCACAGGACATAGATTGGGTAAAAATAGACCGAACCAGACAGGAACCCAAGGAGACAGTTCATGAGTTTTATGAGAGATTGCTGAAAACATTCAAACAATACAGTGGACTCGATGTAATGGACCCCAAGGATATAGGACAGTTTGTGTCAAAGTTCATTTTGGGGTTGAGACCTGATATTTGTTTGATGATTCAGCAACATTTAATTTGTTGGCAAAACAGACCATTAGATGAGATTTTGAGGTACGCAAGGTACTGTAGTGATGAAATAGATTCCAAAGCAAAGAAGCTAAAGGAGAAACTTATGGTGGTGCAGATGCAGTCAGCTGGAAAGAGCGGACAGCAGCAGCAGGGGACGGGGACAATGGGACGGAAATCGAATAATCAGAGTAAGGACAGTGAAGATAACTCGAGACCTAGAATTGACATTGCTACGTTGAAGAAAACGTCAAAGTGCCACCAGTGTCATCAGGTGGGACATGGGAGACGCGAGTGTCCCTATAACCCTGAAAACGGAGAATTAGAGGTAGAGGAGGAAGTTCTAGAGGTTCCAGTTCAAGGGGTGCCAGTGCCAAGAATCAAGGTGGCCAAAGGGGGGACTTCGGCTCCACGAGCTCAGTTTCCGCAGCCACCAAAGATTTCGACAGGGGGAAAGGTCTTTAGACAAATGCCTCTTTTCGTAGATGAGGAAAAATGTTACTACATTGATCCATTGACGGGACAACGTGTAAGAGAAGAAGAGGACTGTACCCTCGGGGCAGTTCTGGAAGTGGATCAAAGAGGACCATTTGTTGAGGCTGAAGTGGCAGGGTGTCCCACAACATTCTTGGTGGATACTGGAGCTACTCGATCAACCTTGAGATCGGCAGTGGTTCCAGATCTACCAATGTCGGGGGAAACAATTCAGGTGGTAGGAGTCGCAAACAAGAGAATGACTAGCCCTTTGACGGAACCAGTGTCAGTGAAAATCGGAAACTACATGAATGAACATCAGTTTGTGGTGTGTGATTCTAGTCCTGTGTGTCTGCTAGGAAGGGACTTATTGTGCAAGCTGAACTGTACCATATACTGCACACCTCAGGGAGTAGAGGTAGAGACGACAGATGATGACGCTACTTTCAAAATTGTAAATTCGAGAACATGCATAGAACTGTATCCTACTCTGACTGTGGAGGACCTTCCTTGGGACTTACGCGAGGCAGTATCATCAGAGGTATGGGATTTTACAGGAGAAGAGATAGGATTGGTCAAAGGGGTAGAGCCAGTGAAGATCATAGTGAAACCAAATGTCGATTATCCAAGAACGCCACAATACAAGCTGTCCCAAGAGACGATTGCAGGAATAAAACCTGTGATCGATTCTATGATTCAACAGGGAATACTGAAGGAAATCGTGGGAAGTCCATGCAACTCCCCGATTATGGGTTTGCAGAAACCTAGTGTGAAATTTAGAATAGTACAGGACCTTCGAAAAATTAATAACATTGTTGTTTCATGTTGTCCAGTGGTACCGAATCCATCAGTGATACTGTTTCAGATACCATTCCAAGCTGAGTGGTTCACAGTGATAGATCTGTGTCAGGCCTTCTTTTCAATCCCGTTAGCCGAGGAAAGCCAGTATCTTTTTGCGTTTAAAATGGAGAGTCGCGTCTTAACATGGTGTAGAATCCCACAAGGGTTCACAGATAGTCCTTCAATCTTCAACCAGCTGTTGAAAAAGAACCTTGAAAGTCTAGTACTGCCACAGAACTCGGTTCTGGTCCAGTACATAGACGACCTACTTGTTGCGTCAGAAACAGAAGAAGCTTGTAAGACAGACACCATCGCCTTGCTGAACCATTTAGCTGAAAATGGACACAAGGTATCCCCGAGCAAATTACAGTACTGTCTGACCGAAGTACAATACTTGGGTCATCGGATAGAAAAGGGAAAGCGCAAAGTGTCACCAGATAGAATAGAGGCGATAATGAAAATGAACGCGCCTACGACACAGAGAGAAGTCAGGATGTTTCTAGGAATGGTTGGTTATTGCTGACAGTGGATAGCTAACTTTTCACTGAAAGCAAAACCCTTACAGAAACTGACGCACAAGGAGGTGAGTGATCCGGTACCATGGGACAATGAGTGCTTGATGGTGTTCCTACAGCTGAGAGATGACTTGTGTCGTGCTCCGGCTCTGGGGATGCCGGACTATGAGAAGCCATTTTCCCTCTATTGCTGTGAAAGGGAGGGCTGTGCTTTGTCAGTTTTAGTGCAAGTCCATGGAAATGCCCGTAGACCAGTTGCAAACTTTTCGGCTACCTTAGATCCAGTAGCCGCAGCGTTGGCCGGATGTCTCAAATCCGTTGCTGCAACAGGTGTCAGCATTGAGCGTTGTGAAAGCATTGTGATGGGACACCAGTTAGTGGTGTATGTACCTCATTCTGTGGAATTGTTAATGACCAGGACCAAGACCCAGCACTTGACTAACAGTAGGCTCACGCGCTATGAGCAAGTTATTCTTGCTGCAGAGAACGTGACCCTTAAGAGGTGCTCTGTCTTGAATCCTGCTACTCTGATGCCACTTCCTAATGATATAGAAGGCGAAGACTGTGAAGATCACGATTGCCTTGATGTGACTGAACTATGCACAAAGCCACGACCAGACATTGTGGATGAGCCATTGATTGACCCCGATGAAATTTACTTTGTTGATGGCTCATGTTTAAGAGACGATACTGGTCGGTTGAGAGCAGCTTATGCAGTTTGCACCATTACTGGAGTCGTGGAAGCCGCTTGCCTGGAAGGAGTACACTCCGCACAGGTAGCAGAAATCATTGCATTGACACGTGCCTGTACAGCAGGCAATAAAATTAGAGTCACCATATATACTGATAGCCAATATGGTTTCGGTGTAGTTCATGATTTCGGGCAATTGTGGTCTCAGAGGGGTTACATGACCTCCTCTGGTTCGCCAATCAGAAATGGGAAATTTGTTCGACTGCTGTTAGAAGCATTACAGGGTCCAGCCGCAATTGCGGTTGTGAAATGTGTGGCTCATACGAAAAATACAGATTTTGTGTCACAAGGAAATAGATATGCAGACGAAGTTGCGCGCTATTGTGCGGAGCATGATTATTCTTTCACGGAGGTGGAAGTAGGTGGGGCTCAGGAAAGGACAGAACTAAGCATGATGTTAGAAACTGTTGATACTTGGGAAGATTTGAAACAAATGCAAGACAATGCACCTGAATCTGAGAAGCAGGCATGGGAAACAGCAGGTTGTGTGAGAAGCGAAATGGACTTTTGGGTTTCAGCAGATGGAAGGGCAGTGTTACCTGAGGAGTTAGCGAGTCCAATGGCACGACAGATACATGGTCCAGTGCATTTGGGAAGGGATGCCATGCTGAGGGTGTTCAGGCAGACTTGGTATTGCCCAAAATTTAGGATTGCAGCAGAAGCAGTGTGTAAGCGATGTGTTACTTGTCAGCAGTTGAACATAGGGAAAAGAACACCAGTTACACTGAGTCACATTGGGAGGTCTGGGGGGCCTTTCAACAGAATGCAATTGGATTTTATTGAAATGCCAAAAGTCAACCGCCTTAGGTATGTTCTGGTGGTAGTATGCATATTTTCCAGATGGGTTGAAGCATACCCTACACGCAGGTGTGATACACTCACAGTAGCAAAGTTGTTGCTTAGAGAGTTGATACCGCGCTTCGGTGTGCCTGCCTCTCTGGAATCAGACAGAGGGACACATTTTAACAGCGAAATTGTGAAGATGCTTTGCTCTGCATTGAATATTGATCAGAAATTGCATTGTAGCTATCGACCAGAGGCTTCAGGTATCGTGGAACAGATAAATGGGACGCTGAAATGTCGAATTGCTAAAGTATGTTCCTCAACTTCCTTAAGTTGGCCTGATGCTCTTCCTTTGGTCCTTATGAGCATGCGTAGCACACCCGACAGGAGGACAGGTCTCTCTCCACACGAGGTGTTGATGGGGAGGGCAATGAGACTTCCAACTGTCCCCACAACTGCATTACTGAACATTACAGATGACCTGATCCTGGATTACTGCAAGGGGTTGTCTGACGCCATTCATTCTGTGTCTCTTCAGGTACAGGCCGCAGAAGTTCCGTCTTCAAGAAATCAATGCCACGACCTATGTCCAGGTGATTGGATTGTGGTGAAGAAGCACGTCTGGAAGAACTGCTTGGACGTGCGCTGGAAGGGGCCTTACCAGATTATCTTAACTACGAACACTGCCGTGAAGTGCGGAGGATTGCCAAATTGGATCCACGCTTCCCATACTCGAAGAGTTCCAGCACCCCTAGAAGAAACAGCTCCTCTCGCAGAGGAAGATTCAGTAGTGGACGGTGAGCCACCAGAGGTGATCAGTCAAGCTGTGGGGGTGTCTGAAGAAGTTGGGAGCGCTACGGATCCAGAAGAAGAAGAAAGACAGAACGGCAGTGAAACTGAAGTTGCCACTGAAGGAGAAAGTTGTTGTGGCTACGACTCAGACACAGACCAGTACCAGAGTGATCAAGAAGAGAGTGTGAGGACAAGAAATAGGAGAACAAGACGTGGAGAAGTTAGTTGGCCCGAAAGAAAACAGAGGCCGAATTTAAAGCCAACTCCAGAAAGAACTCTTGCTCCTATATCCGAAGACTCAAATCCAGAAGAAAGTGCACAAGGACAAGAACAGGAAGGTCCGAGAAGAACAAGGAGGGTGCGAGTGCCTTGCAGAAGATACGCTACTCCTGAGTGGACCTACCTCGCTACAGATGTCCGAAGGACGCAGAACTGGGAGGGTGAGGGAAGTGACCCTGACCAGAACTGACCCAATCATCACAGTGGAAGTAAAGTTCCTGATACCAGGAGCGGAGGTCGAAAGACTGCTGACACTTAACATCGTCTATCCTCCTCTCCTGAGCGGAATAAGAAAATTGATCCTAGAGACAGTTGAATTTCCATGTTGCTGTTCAAGGTGTCCAATACTTGAGGGAATTCTTCTTCGTATGGAAATATTCGAGCAAGTGGTGGGAGTTCTTGGAACACGCATAATTTCGGACTACTAAAGACTTTGCAAAGAACATTGTAAATACAGATTGAAAGATAACCTAGCGCCAAGAAGAAGAAGAAGAAATTAGGGATTTCCATTTTAGAGGATGGAGAAGAACTAGGGTTGTCTATTGCTACAGAACTCAGAGACTGTTTCTGCGGAGGGGATTGCTAGCTTCCAGAGGTGTGGGTCGAAAGATTGGAGAAGCAAAGAAAAGAGACTTTGCACTGTGAAAGAAAAACAGAACTACACTGTCTTGAGATCATGGAGGCTGGCAACCCGAACCGCAGGGCAAAATGCATAATAGGCACACTTTTAGTGGTAGTGATTTCTCTTATAGTTTTAGTGGTTACTGTATCATATGTAGTGGGACATGAAAATGATGTGAAAACAGTAAAGGAAGTAAAAAGTGTATCAACACAGAAGCCTCCTACGGCTGGCAAACAGGGGGAAAACACAGCGAAAGAGAAAGCTTTGTTAGATGCTGAGATTAAGAGACTACATGCAGACGAATCACAGGGGAATTTTAAATCAAATGCTTATGCTAAATTGCTTTATGAATATATTGATGTCATGGAGGCGAAGAACTGCTATGTCTGCATGCAGTTGCCAGCTTCTGTAGATGAAGGCATCAGGTATCACCATCTTCCATTGACCTATGGAATCTCATGTAGTTTGTTGCTGAGCATATTTTATGAACGTGATGGTTTCGAGTATTACTTCTTGAACTTTGACTCGGTATTGCCAGAGGTGCCAAATTATAAACACCTCAATAAATGGGATTATTACAAGAGTGAAGACAGGTTACAGAAATTTTTCCTTCCATGGAGAACTTTAGATACTTCACATGCCCGAAGAAATAATTTGACTTGTAAAGTGTCCGAAATTGAGAAAAAGTTTATAGGGCAGGTGGATGATCGATATAGAAGACAAAAGATCCTAAAAGCTTCAGGACAATGGAAAACAGATTGGACCCAGGAAGAAAGGGAACATCAAAGGAAGGGTAGTAATGGTCCAATAGCTCTAGACCGAGAGAAAAAGGGAAAGCTATGTATACACAGAAGTCAAACATATTATGAGAATGTGTTTGTGGGAGCAGTCAGTTGTGAACATGCTTTTCAATTGGAGTATTACTCCAAAGACTTCCTAAAGGAAATGCAGGTGATCCCAAATGTATATTTTGTCTGTGGGAGAAATGCATATGTGAAACTACCAGATAATTGGTATGGATCATGCTACTTAGCAATTGTCTTCCCCAAAATATACCATGCTGAGGACTTAGAAACTAAAAAGAGAGGAACATCAGCTAGAGGAAGAAGGGATGTAAGCACTGAGGAGGTAGTTGGGGATGTATTTGGTGCTATGTTTCCTATTTTAGGGATAGCACTAAATGATGTTAAGATAAGAAGATTGGCAACAGTTGTAGATAGACTATCCGCCAGTACTGCTAGATCTTTAATGCTGGTGGAGGGAGAGATGCAATCGATAAGGGCAATGGTTCTTCAGAATCAACTTGCTCTAGACGTTCTGTTAGCTAAAGAGGGCGGAGTCTGTAAGGCTTTGAAGGTCCAGGAATGTTGCACTTACATTCCAGACAATTCAAAACCTCTAGAAAAGTACATTCGAAACATTACTGAAATACATCATGAGATAGAAGATTTGACAAAGGTAACAGTGTGGGAAAAAGTAGGACAAGGAATGGGTAAAGTTGGAGGTTGGTTTGCCAACCTAGGAAAGAATATCATTTGGTACATACTGAAACCTATCATCATAATAGTGATTTGTATAATCACTTTGTGGGGATTGGTGAGACTGTACAAATGGTATAGAGCAAACAGGTTGCAGAGATCTATGCGAGAGCAGGGGAGGAGATTAGCTGCGATGCAGGAGAATCAGTACAGGAGTCTGAGGGCTCTAGAGGAGATGAAACGAGGGAATCTTGCAACGACTTCAGTTTGATAATCAATACCTTAGAGAGGGTGTCGTGATGATGATGACTACTGAAAGTCATCAAAGGGGGGATTGAGAGAGCACAAATCTGAAAAATGTAGAAGTGCACCATATTTACAAGCACGTAGTATTAGTTTAGTGTAGAATATACAAGAGTGTCAACTTATAGAGAGAAAATATATATATGAGTGTAATTAGAGTAGGGATACATATATCAGTGTGAAAAACTAATGTAGAAGTGTAGAAATGTTAGAATGATGTTGGAGTTTCACGTTATGTGGCTGTGTGAAAAAGAAATGTAACTCTGCAAACCATGGAAATGTGTAGGCCACATGGCATTTCACAAGAAACGAAAGATGCTGCTACACTTTAAGTAACTTGGATTCTAATGTCATTTTACTGCAAATTATTATTAATCATAGAATTGAAATATGTTTTAAATAGATGTGTTACATTATAGTAATGTGTGTTAGTTAGAATACTGTTTAAACAAAGAAATTAAATGTGCATATTGCAGAGGCCCGTTTCATGTAATTTTAGTAGGCCTGAATAGATAAAGTCGCTTCTTTGATCTGCATGTGCTCGTTAAGGAGAGGTCGCACAGAGCACGAACGGAAAGTCTGTAACATGGTTTACGACTTTAAGATATGGTGGAGGTCGGAATTTGGGGCCTACAGAAAAGTGTCTGTTTGCAGGTGCGAGGGAGCCTAATCAGAAAGTGATGAATAGGCTTTTGTTCAAAAGAGCCAGGTACAGGCCTGTAGGAGTCTTCAGGAATTTTAGGGGGTACCGCCTTGTCGGAGAGAAGCCTGGGAAGCAAGGTCAACTTTAACGAAGGGTCCCGAGGAGCACCAGCATGGAATTTGCCGCCAGAGCCTACACCACGTGAGAGGCGTCTCCAGGGGCGTTCCTATTGGAAATGTGATTTTGTATTAGGGACAGCACCCCGGGGTGGAGTTAGAGCAGATGATCTGAGGAACCTAAGAGAGCGGATGGGTAGGCAGATAGAGAACTGCAAGACATCAACTTGAATTAGAGACTAAGGGAAGTGTTTGATCTTCTTTGGAAGTCACCACTGCTGACACCTTTTTAGGTAAAGAACTTGCTAAGTAGGGATGTCACTTAGTCTAGTGTAGGGACAGCCTAACCTGTATTTTCCTTTCTGTAAATGACTCTTAAGTTGCAACTTGTAGCTATTCTCGCAACTTTAATGACCTTTGAGTTGGTCTTGGTAATTCTATTCTGTCGACTACGAGCATTTAGGGATTTTATGTTTATCTTGATACCCGTATATCTTTTGAACCTTATTCTGAGATGTTTGTATCTCCAGATAGCTTTGGTTTTATAATAAACTTTTAAACCTTTTCCAGTGGTAAGTGGTTCTTTAGAGTGGTGTAAATTCTTTCTTGATTAATCTAGTAGTGGATTGCCTTTTACTCAATGACAGGTACCAACGATTTAGTCGACCTGAATTGAGATCTGGATTAACCACAATAGACCAGAAATCCCGCGTTAGCATTTGCTTTGCAGATGTACCTGCCTGTTAGACCTGTCATGTTGTAGCTTTTTACCAGCTTAGCTGCACTTTTTGATGTATCTTTTTGTTAGCCTTAGAATGTTGAGAGCGTTACCACTGTTAACCTGTGCTAAAGTTTACCCAATTAACATAATTAATTTACATGCATGTCCCTTGTAAAGTGGAATACCATATTACCAGGGCCTGTAATCTAACTCCCCTAAACATGGCGACATTGGTGTTTACCCAATTGACATAATTGATTTACATGCATGTCTCTTGTAAAGTTGTATACCATATACCCAGGGTCTGTAATCTACATGTTACTACAGGGCCTGCAGCACTGGTTGTGCCACTCACACAAGTAGCCTTTCAAACCTTTCTCAAGCCTGCCGTTGCAAGGCCTGTGTGTGCAGTTTACTGCCCTTTCAACTTGGCATTTGAAACAAACCACTTGCCCAGTCTTAAATCACCTTTTATTACATATACACCAACCCTAAGGTAGGCCCTAGGTAGCCCTAAGGACAGGGTGCTGTATAACTAAAAGCTAAGACATGTACTTTTAAGTTTTACATGTCCTGGTAGTGACAAACAGCTAGCTACACTTGTTTTCCCCACTGTGAGGCCTACTCCTCCCACAGGTTAGCATTGGGAATTCCTTAAAACATTTTTAAGCTGTAATTCCTGGTTACAAAGGAGTAGCTGCATCATGTTTTATATTTTTGTAATGGTAACACTAAACCATCTTTACTAGTAAAGTTGGATTTACCATTACTGTTTTAGAAATGCCATTATTTAGAAAGTGGACAGTTCTCTGCTCTGTGTTCCTTGCAGCCTGTGTCCAATACACATCTGGGGTGGGTGACAGCTATAGTTTGTGCTTTCCCTATAGACAGCCACAAACACAGGATGGGTGGGTGTGGCAGAGAACACATCTGCACCCATCGCTCTTTCTGGGCAGGAAGAGGGAGGGGAGTTGACACTTGCACCTCAATAGGCAGTATCCTATTCCCCACACAAGGGGCTGAATACCCCCCACAGATAGCCTGGCAGACGTGGCTGGGATGAAAGGGGACCTGTGCACTTCGAGGGCCTGCTTTGACATCAACCCCACTTCAAAGGCACATTTGGGTATAAGTACTGGGGCTCTGATCCTACCAAGACAGTACACAAATGGACCTGTGAAAAACTCTGCCAGCAGTAAAACTGCTGTGCTACAAGGATTGCTACTTTGCCTGACTGCTGCCCTGAAGGTACTGCGTTCTGCTTTCCTGAGTTGCCTGCTGATATCTGCCCTGCTGAGGTCAAAGGACTGGACCCATCTCACTTGAACCCAAAGTGACTACAAGGGCTTGCTGACTTGATTCCTGTTCCTGAAGTCTTAAGGCTATCAAACACCTTCTACAACTCTGCTGTTGCTGTTGGACTCTCCCATCTGTGAGTTCTACCCTGCCTGAGGTGTCAATCCCATCCTGGGCCCTAGAAGTGGGTTCTGCAGCTATTTTGCTTTAAAATCGACGCAGTGACAACTTTGCTTAATGTTACTTCAAATCAAATGTTTGTGTTAATTATATGTGGCATTTCTTATTTTTTTTTCAATTAGGTGATCATAGTTATGCTCTTCAGCATTGGTTTATAACACCAGTTTATTATCCACAAGATGAAGTTCAAAAGAAATATAATTTTGCACTAAAAAAACAGGAATATGATTAAGCCAACATTTGGTTCTTTTGAAATATAGGGGGCCCATTAGGCCCACCATCTCGACGTAAAACAGGACCTCTTGCCATAAGGGTGGCGGTCCCGTGGGGGCCATTAGGATACGCATCCCGCATTTTTAACATTGCGGCGGGAGGTGCAATGCTACAAATGCACATTGTGCACTTCAATGCACAACGTGACCGGCACCGCGCGGTGCCTGTCACGTTTTACAGTGAAGTGCAGGGGGGACCATAGCTACCCCCCATGTGCACCCTCCACCTCGCCGGAGTCCCTGGGGGCCTGCAACAGGCCCCCACAAGACATTCACGCATGTCCCCGCCTTCAAACTAATATGGATGGCGGTGTCTAACAGACACCGCCACCATATGAAACTATTTTCCGCCCGGTCAACTCCTTGACCCGGCGGAAAAGCGGCGGACGGTCTTTCCGTCCGCTGCAGTCCCCCCGCCATAGTAATATGGCATGGGGGAAATGGGTGGCGGGTGGGGAAGGATGTCGGGTGGATCGACACAGCCCGCATGGCGGTGGCAATCCGCCCGACATCCTAATGGGGCCCTAGGTGTTTATGTTCAGATCAATTTGGAGGTCGACAAATGTACACACCAGAGATAATGTGCAAAATGATGGTTGTATTATGTGCCACTCTTCACAATATTGCTGTCAAAGGTTCTATTGATTGGGAAGATTTCTTTTACCTTAATGATGATGCATCTGATGCTAATAATTCTGGAAATTAAATGGATTCTCAGGAAGAACATGTCCAAAGAATTACATAGTTTTGATAGTTGTGAATTTTGTTTCAGATCCATAAGATATTATCGTTTCCGTGACAGCATTTATATTTTCTCTTAGCCAAATTACTGATTAAATATAATAAGATTTATTCCTAATAAGCACATATTGTACATTATACCAGGGCTATTCCTAATGATAACTTGCACTTGTAATTTACTCTTTCACTTTTGACTAACTTTACACATTTTGTACATTCACAAACTCAGAGTTTAAGGTTATTCGAAAGTGGACATTTGAATGTCTTCATCCCCTGAAAAAAAGGTGGAGCCAAATTTACGAGTGTACATTACGTATGCTAAAAAAAATATTAGGAAGTTCAGAACCACACATGGCCAACCACTGGTATTGTACTGCAACACTGTCCCATAAACAATAATGGAGACAGGGACTTAAATAAAACCCCATATGACATAATGCTAGATGACATCATTCAAAATAGCTTAAATATAAATAAAACTAATTATTGCTGAAAAATATATGAAATTAAAAAATATGTATTTCATTATAAATTGTTTTAACCATTTTGAATGTACTAATTATTAAAATAATTTTTTATTCAAATATAAGTAAGCTACTTTTTACTGATGCTATGCATCACTTTTAATAATCATTATTATTACTTGTAATCAAATGTTACTTTTGTACTTTATGCGGGAATGTATTATTTAACTTAAACATCAGAAAAATTTGGAAAAAATAATTTTAATTTAATATATTTAAATGAGTGTAAGATCTAATTAAATTAATTGTATTCTTTTGTTTTCCATTTAAAATAAATATATATAATATAATTAATTTGCAATAATATTTAAAATAAAACTATTTCAACTAATTTATTATAATGTTTAATAAACATTTTTAATTTTCCCTTTACTTTACCATAGAGAGCTCTCCACACCAACTGTGAAACTCCCTAATGTTTATTTACCTTAAAAAGAAATTTGTAAAAATGTTCATGTTGAATATTATTGTAAATGAATGCTCATATATTTATTTTAAATGTTGGAGAATAAAAACATCTATAATACTAATACCTTAATTTTGAAATAAATGTGATGTATACAATTAATTACAAGTAATTTAAATATATTTTATTAGAAATCAATATTCAATTACTGAACTTTAAAAAAGTTAGCATTTTGCAGTTCTTTAGTAGTGAATGGACCCCTATGTTTCTAATCATTTGTATGAAAAGTACAATATACATATCCCCTATTTCATTGTAGTTTTTAAGCTGAGCCTTACTGTCTTCTTTATCGATAATCACGTTTGTGTGTTAAAATATGAAGCGTTTATTCTTAGCTAAAACTAATGTGATTTACTCTTATTAGGTACCACTAAATATTGTTATGCAGGTTAAAAGTAGTGACACTACTGAGGCAGATTATTTACATCAAACACCATAATAAATATACATGCAAACTAATGATTTCTAAATATATTATCTTACTAAAATGTTGTACAACTGTAAGCTAATATACCCTATTTTCACCTAAACTATTTTAGACTTTAACAAAATATATTTATGGGGGGGGTGCTAGCGAGCCTGGAGCAAGATGGCTGCGCTTTAGTACAGCTCTGCTGGTCGAGCTATAAATCCGCCCAAAATCCGACCATATTGGCGCCATCCACGGCTAAAAACGACAACCATCTTTTCCCGCATTGCTACGGAGTGCTCTGCTGCTGAAATTCCCGCCATTTGTGACCTCCAGCACCCTGTGTCTGACTTCATTCCCCCACGCCGCATTGCAGGAAAAATGGCTGCCCCACTGCTGGCAGACTGCTAACTCCCTGAAGGGAAACCTGCCCTTGAAGTGAGCGACTGGGGATACATTGCACCTGCGGTGTGGTGCCTGAACACTGGCGAGCGGCGAGGGACTGTGAACGGCTGCCCCGGCGCCCTCTGTCCAATAATGATCTGCCGTTACGGGCTGCATGTACTGAAGAAAGGGGTCCCAGCAATGAGCAACAAATTCAAACAATTAAATAATAGTAAGAAAACTCAATTAGCCTACATTGTTGTTTATTCACAATGTAGGTATATGCTAATTATCATCAGTTTAAATACACAATCACAAAATATTCGTAGTGCCCCTGGAAGGGAGGGAAGTGATATAGTGCAAGGTGGTGTGGGTATAGGATAGCAACAATATAAAAACCGGGCAATTGGCCTCACTGTACTATGTATTAAAGTCCAAACATAGACAAAGCAAAAGACCACTGGTTCAATAAATCATTAGGTAATGATCATGCTCCACATATCACAGTAAAAGACCAGATCATGGGGTGAAGCTGAATAAACATAAAAGCTGTCGACGTTTTGACCCTCTAGTAATTGCAGTGGTCTTTTGCTTTGTCTATGTTTGGACTTTGATACATAGTACAGTGAGGCCGCTTGCCCGGTTTTTATATTGTCACTATCCTATACCCACACCACCGTGCACTATATCACTTCCCTCCCTTCCAGGGGCACTACGAATATTTTGTGATTGTGTATTTAAACTGATGATAATTGGCATATACCTACATTGTGAATAAACAACAATGTAGGCTAATTGAATTTTCTTACTATTATTTAATTGTTTGAATTTGTTGCTCATTGCTGGGACCTCTTTCCTCAGTACTTACGTTACCCAGGTCCCAGTGACTTCGTGTGGCTGAACCCCTTTCTATATGTTACGGGCTGCATGGCGGATGGCGGACTCCATGGCGGCGGCTGTCTAAGGCATGGAGCGCTGGACTGCCCTATTCGTTAGCGGTGAGTCGGCGGCTGCTGCTGCTGCCTGCATACACGCTGTTTGTTGAGCGGCGAGCAGACCCGCTGAGCACTTTACCTGGGTTACGGCGTAGTGCTTGACTGCTGTGAGGATCCAGGACACCGCCGGCCGCCGAAGCGCTGCTCCCCGCGCTGGGGGTCCATGACACTTGTACAGCTCTCGTCGGGGATGCGCCGTGGCATTGTTTGAAGAGTTTGGCTGCCGCTTGCTGTCCCGCTCCCGGGGGCGCTTGCCTGGTAATCTCTGGCCCATTCTCTCCTGTGTAGACGGCGGAGCCATTTTGCAACCTGCGGGGAGAACGGGGGCAGCCCAATTGGAACGGAGGTGATTATGGAAAAAAAAGGAGCGTCTAGGTTCAGGCAATAGTGGTGAGTGCCGAAGCGGTTATTATTGCTGAGACATTCTTGGTGGCACATAAACACTGCGAATATGAGTGAGGTGTAAAGACTTGAACAGCCCCTGAGAATACCGTGGTCTGTGGGATATCTAGGTGACCAGATCACTGTTTGTCAAGCGAATATAGTGATTGGAGGGGCACCACGGCCGGCAGTACTACCCTCCTTGACCACAACAGCGCCTGGCACCTCTGGCCATGTACCACCTTAATTCTTGCGCGGCCTTGACCATCTTGAGTGCGACCTGCAACTACTGTTTGCCACTTCGCTTTCCCTCTGCGCCACTGGTTGAAGTACAGTTTCTCTGTGGTGGTGGGTTGGGCATTGGACTTCTCCTGGGTACCGTTTCTGGTACATACACTCCTTACTGACGCTGGTTGCTCACTTACCACATGCTCGCAGTTTAACACAGTGGCATCCCTGTAATTGATATGGGGCACACAGACAAACAGCAGAGTAAGCTTCAATTTGAGGCCAAAATAGGTACTAAACCCTCCACACCCACTGCCTCTGACTCGGAGCAGGACCCGGAACATGGTCCAACCACAAAGTTGGAACGCTTAATGCTCAGCATGCAGCAAAGTCTGAACACTATTGATGCCAAGATTGACAATATCAATCTCTGCATGGACACTATAGCTTCGAAAATAGAAAAGCACAGTGCCCAGATTGCTGAGGCGGAGAAGCGCATCTCGGCCACGGAAGACAGTGTGGAGGTGGTGGAGGCTTCATGCGCTACCATGGAGAAAGTCTTAGAAGTCATCAAGGTCAAAAACAAGGACATAGAAGCCCGGTCCCGGAGGAATAACCTTCGCATTTTTGGAATCTCTGAAACCACCAATACCGGGCCCATGGAGACGTACATTGAAACACTGCTCTCCACTCTGCTAGGCACCGAACAATTCTCAAAAGTGCTTATAGTTGAGCGCGCTCATCGTTCCCTAGCTGTAAAACCTATTTCAGGAGCACCACCGCTACCAATAATTGCCAGACTCCTGAACTCCTTCTGGCTAGGGAAAAAGGAAAGCTTTAATACCAAGGGATGAAAATAGAAATGTTCCTGGATTTTACCGTCACAGTGCAACAAGCTCGTCGAGAGTTTCAATCTGTTAAGAAAAAACTGCAATCTCTCCAAATCCCCTACGCTATGCTCTATACTGCCCGTCTACGGATACAACATGATGGGAAGGCACCCATCTTCACAACGCCGAAGGAAGCACTGCAATATACCCGACGGCTGGAGCGATAAGAATCACTGCGCGATAAGAATGGACACTCTGACTCTGAGAGATGAGCACGTGAGACTAATCTGAATCTGTTTTTGCCTATTGCCTCTATCCCTTGCTGGCACACTACATATAGTTTTGTTGTCAGGCTTTATATGTCGATCTATTGCTTCCACTGTTTGGATTGATTTTTCATTTTCGTATATGGTATGCTCTGTCTGTTGCCCTTATAGTATGTGGGTATAGTAATTTGTTTAGTAGAGTACTGCGAACTCATTGCGGAGTTGGCACTAGGAAGTCACTGGTGCTACTTCATAATGACTGCATAGCCATGAGTTGGTTAGCCATTCCCATTCTGGCTCGACCCACCCCGCATGTGCGGGGGGCCAAGGGGTACTAGCGACCCACAAAATTGGAATTCCTCGCAAAGTTTTGGCTCTGTGTTGGTGCCACTTTGGCGCCTTTATTGGGGTTCTGTATTTCCTTAATATTGCCATGCTATGCTTTATGGAATCTCAACTGTTTTTTTCAGGTTCTGTTTATGCTGGGGAATGTACGTGGTTAGGTTCAATGAACTCTGTGGGAGGAAGGGGTGGTTGGCGAACTCTTTTTCAGCATAATGGCACTGTACGGGATGCATTCATGAGTATTGAATGGTATGTCACATGTAGATTCAAAGGCATTGCAACTTTTGCATCTCAGTATATACGAGCATGGCTAACATAAATCGGTCTAATCTTTCTTGGGTTAACTTGAATGTCAGGGGGCTTAACAACGCCAAGAAGGTGCGACAGGTGCTGGCCTGTCTGGACAGGCATCATGTGCAGATCGCCCGGTTACAGGAGAAACACCTTACGAGGCAGGCGGTCTCGCTCATAGCCTCCAGGTGGGCTGGGATAAGGCTGGCTGCATCATATTCGTCATATGCTCGGGGGGTTATGATATTGGTAAAAAAAAAATGTTCCCTTTGTGCCAACACATGTCGAGGAAGATGCTAAGGGCAGATATATAATTGTGCAGCGTACACTGTATAAAACGTGCTTGACTATTGTAAATGTGTATGGTCGAACACTGATGATCCCGCCTTTTTTGATACCCTGTGGAGTAAACTTTACAATCTTTCCCCTGAGACGCTTATTTGTGGTGGTGATTTTGATGTAGTGCTAGATCCTACAATGGATAGAAAATCGGCCGCTGTTCACCCCCCCCGTAGGGCTACTAGTGCGGTGCATGATGGAATGTGTGTACTGGGTCTCACTGATATCTGGAGACTACGACATCCACAAGCCAGGGAAGAGACTTGTCACTCATATGCGCGACAGTCCTGGTCACGTATTGATTACTGGCTAGGAACGCGAGATATCTGTACCTGGGTAACACAGATACGACACTTGCCCAGAACCTTGTCCGATCACTCTCCTGTAGCTATAGACATAACACTCCCCTCCTGCACTCTGCCTCCCTTTCAATGGCGCCTACAATCCTCCTCCCTACTTGATCCTGTTTTTACTGAAGGTATCCGTGAGGCTATAACAGACTACTTCTCGTTTAATACTGGGTCGGTACAAACTATGGAAACATTGTGGGAGGCCTTTAAGGTGACCATTCGAGGGAAATGTATAGACCTTCAGGCTGGGGTATTGAAGTCTTTACGCCGCACCATGTCTAGGCTGGAGCATCAATATAGTGTCTGACCCAGCCCTCTTACATTGGCAAGCATTAAGGAGAAAATCTTAGAATACACACAGCTGACCAAGAAGTTAAACATCTCTCCCGTCGTAGTACAGCTCGGTACTATGGTGAGGGTGGCCGGCCGGGGAGGACACTTGCGGCCCACATAATGGACACACATCACAGGGCACAGTTAGTTCAGGCAATCACAATTGATAATGACACCCATTATGACTCTGTACATATTTTGCATGTGTTTACTGACTATTACACTAAGATGTATGCCCACCAGCCCACAGCTAGCGTTACTGAACTGGACCAATATCTTGATAATGTAACTTTGGTGTGACTATCTTGGGGACAACAAGACTTTCTGATGCACCAGCTCACATTGGGTGAGATACGGGATGCCATATCCGCCCTGCCTAACGGAAAAGCTGCGGGCACTGATGGCCTACCGGCCGAATTTTATAAAGGGTATGTGGGGAGCAGTTAGCCCCCTACCTGCTTCAACTCTATGAGGAGGCATACAATGCTCAGTGTTTGCCACCAACCCTTTGTGAGGTGCTGATGGTTGCCATTTTGAAACCTGATAAGCCGCCTAATAAATGCGACACGTATCGCCCGCTATCTATCATAAACACTGATGTCAAAAAGTTGGCAAAGGTCTTGGCCACAAGGATTCAACTGCTCCTTCCGGTTACGGTGCTCCTGGATCAATCGGGTTTTGTACCCACCCGATCCACATCTCACAATTTACGCACCATCTTTGCGGTAATGCATGTATTGAAGCCCGCATTACCAGCGGTAGCAGTGTTGCTCGACGCGGCAAAAGCGTTTGATTCGATTTCCTGGTCCTATATGATTGCAGTCCTCCACCCAATGGGTGTCCCATTTAATTCAGGTTGTTTGTATTTACGAACTGATTTAAATTGTTTTGTACTGAGCCTGAAGTCCGGGTCAGAATTAATGAGTAACTATCGGAAAAGTTTTCCATTCACCGTGGCATGCGACAGGGTTGCCCACTCTCGCCACTGCTATTCGCGATTGTGCTGGAACCCTTGGCATGTATACTACAACAGCGACATGCCGCTTCGGCCTTGCGTTTTTTTCAACGCCCGCTAGCTGTCTCCATGTACGCAGATGACATGGTGCTATATGTTCGGGAGCCGGTGTGATTTCTGGCACAACTCATCCGTGAATACATTCGGTTTGAGCGCTTTTCCGGCCTGGTGATCAACTGGTTCAAGTCCACCATACTATCTCTCACTGACAACACCCATCAATTTGACATGGACTCCCCCTTGACGTGGTGTACGGATGCGATCAAATATTTAGGAATATGGTTGCACAGGGACCAACAGACAGTCATACAAACTAATTTTGGCACCGCTGTCTCACGACTGGAGGACCAGATAAATCGGTGGATCAAACTGCCTCTATCTGTTGCTGATCGTATAGTCCTAATGAAAATGGTAGTACTTCCACGTTTTTTATATCTTTTTTTTTTAATGTTACTGTACACCTAACACAACACTTTTTTAACACTCTTTGCTCACTTCTGATCACATTGGCCTGGGGGGGAAGAAACCTCGGCTCAAGTGGGAGACGCTCACCCTACAGTTTGAACAAGGCGGGTTTGCGGCACCGGACTTCCATCTTTATTACCTCTGTGTGCAGGCGCAATTCGCCTACTACCTGCAGCAGGACCCGGCATATATTCCACATGTTGTGGTGGAGGCGGGCGCAGTACATCCCATACCACTTAAAGCCATGATAGTGAACACGCACACGGTGTATGAGAAAGGGGAATTCGATACGATACAAATTACATCTGGGGCCTAACGGACTCTAGGGCGGCGAGCGAGTAAACTACCGTTATATGCTCCTAACATGCCACTGCTACATCATTCAGGGATCTCGGTCACCCAGGAGGCTGGTACACTGAAGACACTTGCAGTGATACAATTGTCCGTTATGGCGGACTCGTACCCTAGTGGTCAGTCCGTAGCACTAGAAGGCCTGGCCACCCGAGATGAGCCCTCCGCCATGCATATATTTGTGTATACCAGGTTGCGCTCAGCAATGCGTGCGCTTAATCCGCACTTCCCTTCTGACCCACCGACTCTTGAGGCGCTGCAACTCCTATACACTGCTACATCCAAAACCAAAATAATCACAAAACTCTATAGAGCGTCCCAGTGTGACTTGGCTCCTGTGGGTACGACCGTACTAGAGAACTGGAATGTTGTGCTGCCAGAACCGCTCTCTGAAGCGACTGCCTAGACAGCTGCTGCCTGACGGGCCGATTGATGGCGAATGGCAATCTACGGCTCGTGCATTTTAAGTACCTGCACTAGTTGTATTATACTCCTGCACAGCTTTGTACATTTGGACTCCAACCGACTGACGCCTGCAGGCAATGTGGTGCGCCTGGGGCCGGATTCTACCATCTAGCTTGGGAATGTACTAAAATACTTGAATACTGGGGCTCAGTTGTTCGAATACTCTGCTCATAATTGACGAAACTCTCGAGCATCACCCGAAGTTGTGCCTGCTGGGGATTGGGGCTCAAGTAAAACCTTCCAGTAAAAAATGTGTGTCTATAGCACTGCTCATGGCGAAGCGTAGAACTTCTATTTGTTGGGAGAGTAGAATTGAACCTACAACTAAACTATGGCTGCAAGATTTGACGTATTGTCGTGACCAGCTCATATGCTACGCGGAGGAGTTACCAACTGCTTCTAAGCCTTGTGACATCTGGGGACCGCTCACATCCTACCTGCTGTCACACTCAGATATGTAATGTTTGTACTTTATTTATACTGCTACCCTGCTCACCCTCACTGTATTTATACTACTGCCCATACATGCCATGTCTGTAACTGTGAATACATATATTATGCTTTGCGACAATGTGATCTTTGCACTGTGATTATCTATGATATGTACCCTGTACTAGTGCCATCGATTTGAAATTATGATATGTTCTGTACTGTATTTGAAAAAATACATTTATAGCTAAAGCCCTAACTCCCTAAACTATACTACTGATATCTATCATTATTTGACTCTGTTTTCTGTTAATACTGCAATTGTATCATTCAATATAAGCAATTTGTCTAGAAGTTAGGTTTAGCAGTCTATGTAATCTCCAAATAGATGTTTGTCCTAGGTAAAGAGGTGCTGGAGCCGCAATATGAACTCCTGATTGTGATTGTGGCGGTGGTGCTTGGGGTGTTGCAATGAGATGGGTTGATCTTGCAGAATGAGCATCTCTCTGCTCTGAGTCCCTCGTATATTGTTCCTATGCACCTGAATTCTGAAGCCACAGACTGAATTCTTCCATATCTGGCCTGCTGGATCTCTCTCTGGCGCCTTTCATCTATAATGAGGTAATCTAAAAATAAGTACAGTGCATTAATAAATCATCTGTCTAATCACTTAACTAAAATGTGTTTGTCATTACTCAATCCACAGTCAGGCAGGCAACAATTTGCTACAGTAATCACTGTCTATATATGTAATTTGATAATATTTATAACTGCATTTCATATGTGGTTGCAAGTAAACCCCTTTATACCTACCATGGAACACATCTTTAACACAATTACACATTTTCAGTACTTGTCTTCATTACAAACTCCTCCAATATTTTTCATGATAAAATAATGATTAACCTTCATAAGTAATAGTGAGTGTAGCAAATCAGTATTTTTGCTGCTTTATTTTAGCTAAAGATGAATAAAGTTCCAGTTAAACATGGCTAAATTGGTGAATAGCTGATAAACATATTTAATGTGACTATAACTCCGAGGTATATCATGTAGGAAATAAACCTAGGGCCACGAAAATGAATGCCACCTGTGGGCTTCAGCACCACAGGGTTGGCCTGAAAAACGTGGCTTCAGGTCTCCCATGTGTAGCCTGACTTCAGCAGCAGAAAAACCTGCCTGTCAAAACTGTCAAAATAATCTTTTTGACAGGCAGGAAACCCTGCTTTTAAATATTAATAAATCACTCTTAAGCCCACCTTGTCTTCTTCAAGGAAAGGTGCTTTATATTTATAAGTGGAACATGTAAAAAATGGCAGTTGGCATGCTCATCAAGTGACTAGCCACCAAAAGCAATTTTCACTGGCAGGACTGTGGTTAGATCATAGAAAATGTAAATGTACAGATCATAAACTTTAATCTGTAACTTTTGGCAGGAAACAGCTACAAAAGTCATTCAAAGACTACTTTTAATGTTTAGTAAAAATCCAATTTAATAGTATGGTCAGATAATCTTTTTTATTGCATTATTCTCATGAAGTGCCAGGATACCCTTTGGGTGACAGTCACGCTATATAAGTGCACATTACAAATACATATAAACAAACAAAATGCACTACAAGAAATTTTACAATTCCAGTGGGTTCGCATTACATAGCTCACATCAATGCTTAAATGGCAGGAAGAGAAGGATGGTAACATAATGACTTGACATTAAGGAGAGGAGAAGAGGGTGGGGGAGAGGGAAAGGGAATGAGAGAGAATAAGCACCGGTGGTAAATGTAATATAGCGCATTAAATAAGGCATGGAGGATACATTCGCAGGTATGTGATATATGATACACAATGTAAGGAATGAGATTCTTATGCTGTATCGCTCGACTCTAATGAAATTAAGTAAGTGCAAAGGGGTGGCCAAGTGGAGAAGTGTGGCTCAATGGTTAGAGCTGCAGACACTGATGCAGAGGTCTAGCGCGGGACCAGGGTTCAATTCCCGCCTCGGCGGGTCTTGGGCTCATTTTCCTCGGACCTGATAATTCTCGCCTCGGTGCCTATTCTAATCATGGGTCCCACTCTGCAACTCTGGGCAATAGCTTGCTTAATCTCCACAACGGCCCCCACAATGCTAGGATGCCTGCCTTCACCATGGGGGTGCCCAGGAGTGGGCACTTCACAGGGAAAAGCCAGGAAGGGTTCCACAGCGGTATTCGTACAAGCGCCGAGATACCCCAGCTGGGGTCGATTCGTGCGCTATACAAGTACACTACATTTACACATTTACATTTATATATCCCTAGGCATAGACGTGGGGGGTTGAAGTTGTACATAGTCATCAGCAATTTTGTCACAATAGGACATAGATATGAGCAAGGCCTTTTTTGTGGGAGATCGCTTGCTGCCCCAATGAAGGGAGATTTCCCATTTAACCAGTAAGAGTGCTTTGGAAGTGAATCTGCGGATAGAGTTAGGAATATCGTGAGCGTACCCCTGAAAAGCCATTGCCGGGTCAGGCTGGATGGAGTGTGACAGCTGTCATCGTGGTAAGGAGGGAGAAAATGGTAATTCAATCATCGCTGACGACGAGGCATGACCAGTTGAAATACGCAAAATTAGCGTCAGGGACCAGGCAATTGAGGCAATTGGAAGGATGTGTAGGATCGAATTTAGCGATGTCTGTGGAGGAGATATATGCCCTGTGTAATGACTTGAAGTACAGGAGTTTGTGTCTAAGATTGAAGGACGCCACTTTTGTTTGAGAGCAGCAAAAGACCCAGACCTTGTAGAATACAGGATATTTAAGATACGTATTCCGGGCCTCTCATACACGTTTAGTACAGTTAGGTTTCAGGGCAAGCATGAGCTATGTAACCTGGACGTCAAAGGACTGCCATCGTCATTTGAGATGATGAGTGTGAGGGGCAGAAACTTATACGGAGGATGTTTTGTAGTCTTCGCAGTATAAAATGATCCATGTATGTGCCTTGTTGAAAGTGAGTTTCATCAGCATGTCTGAGGACATGTCCATTAGGGAAGATATTGCCCATGGTATGAAGTCCACGGCGTAAAAGGGTGTGTTGGGCAAGTTTTTCCTATGTGATGGGAAGCCATGGGTTATCAGACAATGGAATTGCAGGGGAATATAGGATACCATTTCCTAAGGAGCGATGGAGTCTCTTTCAGGCCCAGCAGGCATTAGGTAGGGTTTGAATATTAGTTGTATCAATGAGGATACCATGCCTGATCTTGCTCTGGCTTGAGATATGATATGCGGGCATCTGAATGGTACCAGAGATGTGAGTACTAACACATTACGGCCAGGTAACAAAGGTAGAAGTCAGGGACACCGAACCTGCCACGTTCATAAGGGAGAGTCAGGGTGTCCCATTTGACTCAAGTGTCCAGCCCACACCAGCCGTATCAGGAGACTGCACAATGTGGTGAAGAAGCGTTGAGCGAGTGGGACAGGGATATTTAAAAACAAATATAAGAATTGGGGAAGTATCACCATTTTGATTATTGCCACTCGTCCGGCCATGGAGACCTATCCAGTATCCTACTTGGGAGACCTATCCAGTATTCTACTTGGGACGTGAGTCTGTCAATGGGGGGGGACATAATTAAGTCATAATAGCTGGTATTTTCTAGATGTAAATGAATACTTAGGTATTTGGTAAAGTCAGTATTCCAGGTGAGGGGCTATTTGACATCTATGGGGTGTGTACCTATGGTCAGACAGAAATGTTCTGATTTGTCCCAATTTAAGTACAGCCCGAGAGGCTGCCAAAACACACAATCTCTCAAATCAGTGGGGGGAGATTCTCAGCAGGGTGCCGGACAAATAATAAAATATAATCAGTGTATGATGATGCTAGGAGAGGGCCATGTAAATGTTGAAGTCCAAGGTGCATATACTGCTCCTGTAAGTGGCAAATCAGAGGGTGCATTGTGATAATAAAAAGGAGGGGAGAGAGGGTGCACCCCTGCCTGGTTTCTCTGGTGACAGGGCATTAGTTGGTAAGAGAACCATTCACTCTCAAACATGCCATTGAGTTGGTATAATGGAACATAACCGAGGAAATTAAATCACAAGGAAGGAGGAGTTTCTCCAGTGTTGCCCTCAGGAACGTGCACTCTTAAGGAGTCATACCCTTTTTCAGCGTCAAGTAACTGCTGCCACTACAGAGGTTGTCGGGGAGATCCTATTTAATACAGAGAAGATCGATCTGAGGTTGAAGGAGGTAAAAACCCCGAACCCGGGACAATCAGTTATAGCATCAAACAATAGGTTCAGGGAGAGCAAAAACACCTTCCAAACTATACGTGGTCTAACTCAGAAAGAAATAAGAAAGGGAGGAAAAAGTAAATGGAAAGGCCTATGGAACAACGTAATCAGTATCACAAAAAATATATTTATTATTTAAAATCATTAAAAACAACTACGCTCAAGACAAATAATGCTGGTATACATAAAGAAACATATAACAAAAACCAGACAAGTGGCACATAAAATCTTTACATAATAAAAAAGGAACAACATAGACATAAACACAATGTCCTTAATAAATTTAGGCCACAAAGAAGCGTCGGCGGCGTTTCGACCGCTGCTTGTTTTAAGCGGTTATCTTTAGGACAAAAAATTGCTTGAGCGTTGAATATCTGTCAAAAAAGTGATGAGGACCAATCATTAATTTATGGTCATCCGCATGTAACTCTGAAGAGTTTAAAAACGAAAAGAAAAAACCACACTTGGTCAGCAAGGTTTGTTGAAATCTTGGAGCAATGGCAACAAATTTTCTGCCAGCATAGCACCCAATAATTTGGCGGCCGTTGCGAATTTGAGGCGTATAGCTCGTTCCGGATGTGTGTGGTTTTCCTTCCCTAGCATCTATTGCATGTTTGATTTCATTATTTGTGATGGGTTTTGTGAATACAGTGGGATTGTTAATAAATATTTAGGAAAACTACCTTTTTACCTGCCTGAACCACGAGTTGGCTAATTGGCATTAGCCTACTAACAGCTGATCTGCCTGTGGTTGGCCTTATCAAGGTGTGAAAACTGTTCCCAGAGCAGGAAACAATGTCCTGGGCATGGAGAGGTGTTTTTGTTCCTCTTGCAGGAAGACCAGTTAGAGTGGACCCAGAAATGTTATTAGCTTGCAAATGAGACTGCTTTTCACAAATAAAAGGTGAGACCTGGAGAAGTGCATCCTTTCTTCCCCCAGCCACGCTGGCATCAAACCCAGTGGGAGGGAAGCTATCCCTTGAATTGGATTTAAGTGACCACAGTAGAGAGGACTGCACATTTGCCTGGCTGCAGCTCTGGGTGGGCACACAGTCTCTGCCCAAGAAAGAAAGCGTTTCTTTACTCTATTTCGGTCAGCCTGAAGGCATGTCTAGGTGCCAGTCTACCATGACTATAAACAATCATAGTCACGTAGTACATTTCAATACAATTTTTACTTAAATATTTCAAAAATTCATGTCCAGTTCCTCTTACTGTACTTTTGTCATTTTGGTATAATTTCTTTATTACATGTATACACGGTTTTATATTTTTATATATTTCTAGTTCAGTTTCGGAGTTTCATTGTTTGGTGTTTTTACTTTATAACTTTTTCGGCACGACATAAATACTTTACACATTGCCCCAAGTTAAGCCTGCTCTGTGCCTTAGCTACCAGGGGGTTGAGCTTAGATTAATTTAGTGACTTTAAGGGTAGAGTCTGATAATGTAGTGTTATTATTTTTTGAGGTGGGCGACCCACCACCCAATTAATAATCCACTTTCTTTTGCTGAGTAAAACATGAATATATGGAATACCACTTTTGTTAATTACATGCTGTGCAAAGCATTTGGACATCATTTCAGTTTTAAGAAAAAATGTGTTACATCTATAAAAAACTCAGAGATGCCATGACTTTTCAAATGTTGGTAATACATTTGTCCTTTAGAGAAAGTTTCTTAAAGAAACTTTTGATACAAAATAAAATGGTAATACTTTTAAGAAATAGAATGTACTTTTTAATTTAATAATAATTACACTTACCAAGATTTGATGGATCACTGATACTGGAGATCTCCAAATGACTCCATCTACAAATATAAAACAGAATTTTTCTGTTTCATATGTACACAAAAGTGTTACTATCACTTTACAAGATTTCAGTTCATATAATAATGTAACATAAAAACACTGATACAATCATTCATTTAAAACTGGCTATTTTAGATAAAACATATGTGCCACGTAGAAAGAAACAAAATTAGTACATGTAACATAGAAACTATTCTTATGACTCGCCTACTTCTCCTCCAATCTCAATTCGGAGATGGTGAAAGAGATCTCCTTCCCAAACAAACAAGCACAAAGTTGACCGATACAACACAAACTTTACAAACTCATAAAATTCCAAACAATCACACCAGGCAAACACTCCAAAATCCTTTGAAACAAAAAGAAAACCACACAGCAATCCACTAAACACCTCCACACTCTCCTGAACCTCAACCTATTCAAGGAAATAGTGACCGCACCCTTGGCATCTTCTTTTCAATGTGTAATGATGTTGCGCAACATTATCAGACTTTTTTTTACACAAAGCTATGCCAAATGTAGATGCATGAGAATGCATGTTAAAAAACACTCATCTTCATGCAAATGCAAAGGTACATTACGCAAAGTTCTTTCACCGGACAGAGTTTATTTTTCATATTTTTGTATTTCATAGACATTAATAATTCAATACTATAAATATGTGTAACTATATGCCGGGCACCCTCGATTCTTGAATACGTCTTTTTCGGCATGCATGGTCCTGTCCATATCCTTGGCCCATTTCCAATATTTCGGTGAGATACCAGTGCCCCACCCCTGAGCGATATTTCGTTTTACCAAAGCAAACTCTAGGGATGTCCACGTACGTTCGGTTTGGGTCAGGTCCGTGGCCTCCCATACATCTAGTAAGCAAAGCTGTGGGGACATTGTAAGAGCTTTCCCTCCCAAACTTACCAACTCAAAGACAATATTCCCCCAGTAGAGCTGTGAGCACTCCCATATTGTATGAAAAAAGGTGCCCTCCGAAGCGCACCCCCTGAGGCAGCTGGAGTCGGACTGACGACCCATCTTAACCAGCGTGCAGGCGGTAGGATCTATGGACGACCCGGAGCTGGACCAATCGCAGTCGCATGGGGATGGCGACCACCCGGGGAGAGGAGAGGGCCTCCTGTCAGTCTTTGTCCTCTAAATAGCCTACGTCCGTTTCCTAGCATAATGTATTCTTAAAAATAAAATTGTCTGTTATTAATATTACTCATATGTATGCAATAGCAATTATATATGATATTTATAATATTCCTATATCAACGTAATAATGAAGTCTAATGCTAGGTTAGGTGAAGTTGTATCAAGAGTTGTAATCCACATATTACCATACGGAATTCCTGATGTTAACTTTAAAATGTTACATATTATTTGAAGATTGCACACCTAAATATTTGTTTAGCATAATAAACAGGATTTAAGGTTTAGAATGCCAACATCAAAGGCGTATTTATTGTATTATAAGAGTGTAATATCATTATATGTTTTGTTGCCCAACTGATATAGTGTGTTGATAAGCTCGGGACAGTAAATGGCATGCTGTGCAAGTAGTGGTTGCTCCTACGCTACGGAGAAGGTGCGTCGTCCCACTGCTTCACAGCAATGCCAACTTAGCAACATAAAATGATAATAACTTAGTTATCATTTTGTGGTACATGTCCATCTGCATTGCGGGTGGGCATTTGAGCGATGCTGCTCTGCTCTGGGAGCAGGGTAGGAGTGGTTTTCCCACTCCTAAGTGCGCAATGACTGTTTGGTCGGTCACCTCTAGCCGCCCAAAACAGTCATGCGCACTTCTCTGTTCTCCACGCAGAATGCATTATATACCCACCCCTCCAGCCCCTGGCTGAGCGCCGTCACAGCACTCAGACCATTCACAACCATTACATTTCAGCATTGTGATTGGCTTAGGGGAGGGAGCCTGGCTGCCTGCTTCCTGTTCCTGGAGTCAGAGACAGGAGAGAAGGAGCAGAAATGCAGGACCTGGCCAAGGGTTTTTTTAATTCCCCCCGTGCGACACCCCTTAATACCACCACCCCACGGCCCCCACCCACCCGCAAGCAATGCTAGATTCCCCTGGAACATGGTGAACTAGAGAACAAGGAAATACTTATATAATGTTAAGATCAGGTGTAAGTAATTGTGCCCCTTACGTATGTTGTCTTCCATACACGTTAGACCAGAATTCAATAGTAATAATATTAATCCACATTTGTAAAGCGCGAACAATCACCTGTAAGGGTCTCCAGGCGCTGGGGACCGTCGGGAAGATTAAGCAAGCTATTGCCCAGAGTCACATGGTGCTGGGCTAATCCGCCGCCGGGGATGGAACCGTGATCCCCAGATTCCAGCGTCAGTCGCCCTGGCCATGGCGCATACCTCTCCCCCTCAATTATGCACCAGTACACAATACTCAGCTGTCAAGGTGTTATTATGCTACTTTTTGGCCCACTATTAGTTTTATAAATATCTGCTAGTAAGTGACAACAGACATGATATAACCTTCATGCAGCCTATGAATTGGTGGCTCTATTATGTAATAATGTATACATTTACTAACAAACAAATACAAATTCTGATTTAGATAATGACAAAGCAGGCAGTCAACATAACCCTGAAAAATGACATATTTAATGTCAGACATTATTTTAGAACACTTTTTCTATATCCATTTGTTTGCCTCTAGTAAACTGAGTTTTCAAGTACGCTGGTGTGTGCACATAGAACATTATAATAAGATACTGTCATACATTTTCTATTCTTATCACATTTTATCACCATAAAACTCCTAAATGATTTAAAAACAAATGTAAATATATTTTTTAGGTCTCACGCCTAGCGGTGCAGTGCGCAGCAGTGCTCGCGCAGTGAGAGACTTTTTGTAGGGGTTTTGGAAATGGACCTAGGAATCGCACACGCTTGTGCGTGTGCTTTTCCTTTTGGGGTACGCTATTGGCCTTTCCCTGCGTCTTTTTATAACAGACAGCACGCAATTGGCCGAAGGGGGGGCCATTGCTCCGCCCATGGCCTATTGGTGTCTATTACACGCACCGGCCGCCATGTGGTTTCAAATATCGTGCCCAGACACAGGCGCGATAATTGAAACCACATGGCTCGCTGTGGCGCGCGCGCGCACCACTCGCGGGCTTCTTCTTTTTTGGATCCATTTCACAGGGAAGCAACTAAATGAAAGAAGGAAAGAGAAGTGGGCTGCTCCAGCGCACCACTCGTTTTATTATAGAAGGTTACACGCTGCTATGTACTATTCTACTGCTTTTCAGCTTCAGATTTTATTAAAAATTCATATGGAAATCGAGGGAACGGGGGGAGGAGAGCCTCACATAAACTTGATCTGCCCATGAATGAAGCCCTGTGTTTGCCCTGACCCGGCGTGGCTTAAGACACTGCCTGTGAGGCCGCAGCGCGGGGCACAAAGCGAGCACTGAAAGGCCAGCGCATTCCTCCAGTCCACACAACGGCTGTGGAGCGGGGTTTCACGGGCCGTCCCCCGAGAGGAATCTGATCTCCTTGTGGCCAAGAGCCTCCTTCCCAGAGTTTTCCTCGTGCACCAGGTGCCCAAATTATTCGTTTAATTGATACGGAAGATGAGTGAATGATATAAGCTGCCCCGTGAAGGGCTCTTTATACAACGCGCCGCCGGCTCTTGTTCATACCCAAGGTTGGCAAGGCTGCTTGGAGGCTGTCTGCGAGCTGCGTGGCGTGTTACCGGCTCGTGCTATTTCACTTCCTGGAGGTACTAAGCAAAATGGTGGAAAGTTGTGAGGTGGAGCCGGAGAGGGGGGCGAGTTGCAACTTTATGGAAGAAATGACAACCATAAAGATCACCTAGAAACCCGTAGCCAGCTCTTTGTACACCTATTATACCTTTATTACCACTGCATTCTTTCTGTGTGACGCCTGTTTTGTTTTTATTTATTGTGTATGGAATGGTCCGAATAGCCTAAATATACTTACTCCAATCATTACTGTTTGTTGACGTAGCATATGTTTGTTGTTCCCCTTATAAGTACGCTACGCATTGTTCTTTTATAGCGCTGCCTCTCTGTAAAGGATTTCGGCGCTGCCTCCGGGATGGTTGAAACCAGAAACAACCACTATTGTGAATGTTCTCATATTACCGCCAGCCTTATGTCTTTTTTTCCTAATGGGAGTGAGTACGTACTATGGCTTGGGGTTAGACCAGGTCACGGTGGCTTGTGGTCTCGCCCTTGATTGTGCAGGACGGACCACACCACAGTCAGGGAAGAGCTCTATAAATGTTGCAAGGTGTTTCCGCTAAAGCAGGCGAATCCAGGCATTGTTTTTACTGCACATTACATGAGTAATGCCTTATCAAAGTAACACTGGTATTAATATCAGAAATATATATGTTTTAATAGTGGTGTGTGATTAAAGATTCACTGAGCCCTCTACCAACACAGAACATTGTTTTAACCCCATTATCCACATTTTGGCGACGAGTCCCAGCTATTTGTTTTGGACTCCTCTGTAAGAGGCCATTCAAGATTATAATGTTAAAAATTCGGCTTTTCTTTGTGATGTGGAGAGTAAGTGTGAAGAAGACTCGCACAACCAGAGACTGCATTGTGTGCATCTGTGGAAATTTGAAAGCTGTGTCTTGCTTGACGTCAAGCGAGTGGCTCGTATTCAGTAGATTGACTACAGCACATGCATTTTCACATGTACAGCAATATATTGTGGACCCTTTGCAAAAACAGCTTGCTCCAATGTGGAATTTGCTTCCAGTTTCGTCATCTCACAGCACTGTAAATAAGAGTTGTTCCCGTTTAGACCGTATCCTACTCGTGGACCTTCAAAGCAACAAGCATTTACAATGCAACGGTCTCGCCTTTGCAAAAGTTAGAGCTATTGGCATTGTAAATGATAAACTTTTTATTTATGTGTTGCTTTTGAAAATAGATAAATAAATGGCATTGTCATTTACAATGCCAATAGCTTAATCTCTCGCAAATGCTAGACTTATTGCATTTGCTTTAGTAAAGTTTAAGCAATTCTGTTTGTAATTAGGTGGCTTTTTAGTTTTGCTTTTATTAGTGTTTTTTACAGTCCCATGTACATAACATGTATATGTGTGCATCTATGTATATGTAAGTATACATTAATATTGGTATTGATATAGATATGCAGATGTTTATATCTTTATATATGTATGTATATATACATATATATATATATATATATATACACATACATATAGCTACGCATATATATGCATGTTATGTTCATGAAAGTTTGAAAAACACTAATAAAGCTAAAAAGTCACCTGATACAAACAGAATTGCTTTATGTGTAATAAAGATGAGACCTATGGCATTTTGTTTACTAGTGTCTTTAGGCAAAGAGTACAGGTTTGGAGTAAGGTTAGGCTGTTTTTGCAGATTGAGTAGTAGCAAGTGAGTAGTACATAGTGAGTAGAGAGTACTAGAGAGTAATAGAGAGTGAGTAATAGAGAGTTAGTAGTGTGATTAGTAGAGTGAGCAGTAGAGAGTAGTAGTAGGGAGTAGTAGTTAGTAGAGAGTGAGTAGTAGACTAATAGAGAGTAGAGTTGTAGAGAGTAGAGTAGTAGTGAGTTGTGGGCAGTAATAGAGAGTGAGTAGTATAGAGTGAGTAGGAGATAATGTGTAGGAGCTAGCGAGTAGTAGAGAGTGACAGTGTCTCACACACACAGTCTCACACACACACAGTCTCTCTCACACACATAGTCTTTCTCATACACACAGTCTCTCACATCCACACCACACACAGTCTCTCTCACACAAACACACAGTGTCTCACACAGTCTCACAGACACAGTGTCACAGACACAAATGCAGAGGTTGCCAAACGCCAGGGGTCTGGCTCCCGTCTTGATTCTCGCTTATGCCTTTTTTTTAAAACACTAAAAGCATGATGATGATAAATAAGTCACATTCTCTAAAAATGAATGCGGTGCCTACCACCGGCACAAATTAAGCCCTGGCTGGCAGGACGTGAATACGATCGCTTTCCACTTGATGCCTTACCAAGTGTGGACTGCATGCCTCCTTCAATTCTGTAACTGTGTGTGTTTAATGTTTTATCTCATGAGCCCGGTTGGGTTGAAATGCAATACCGTTTGTTTATAAAAAATATATATATATATACTCTTCTCGCTTTGTAGCTCTTGACATCTATAATTCTCTTTCCTATGCATTGCCTTTCAAGGGGTCCATAGTTTAGTCTCTCATTCCCTCTCCTCTCCTGATCAACACTACACACACTCATACCCCCTGCTTACCGCGCAGATATCACCAAATGGAACTCCGAGTTGTGGGGCTTGCCAAATATCTCTCCACCGCAACAGAGATGGCCGATGCGTGACGTTCCCAAGATGTCGGCTCACAAATAGTTTATCCGACACAAGAACTAACAGGCGGTGCAACCACACCCTTCCCGGACCTAAACAGCACAGTCCAGCAGCTCCAAAGAAGACACAAGGAACAAATGGCCACATCGAGGGGAGCGGAAGTGATTTTTTCCTTCTTCCGTTCTCCTGCAGAAGTCAACGTGCAGCCGCTAGGACCCCTCATACACGTAGTTAGTTCATTCAGTCCCGGTGGTCCCGTTCCTCAATGGAAGACCTCAGTGAAAACAGAACATGGTTCATACTTGCTACGGACATTTGCGTCACCTGGAAAACACACAAAGGTCAACAGCCACCAGCACCCACCATGTAATCTGGAGAAAAGAGGACGTGAAGCGGGTGGTACAGGGGAAGCTTTCTCGCATGTTTCACCAGCACGATCTTCCCTAGCAGCAGCCCCGGGCGCCCTCCTCCATCGCTCCCCATTATTTGATGCTGCTGAGAGCCACCTGTGGGCTGCATAGAGGGGCCAGAGAGCTGCAGGGGGGCGCAGCCTCCTGGACCACAGCTATTGGTATGACCTGTGACCCCGGAGGAAAGTTCAGACATATTTCATGTTCAGAAGATGGCGGCCCTATCTGCGCCAGGGAATGTGGAGTTTGAGATGAAGGCCGCCACACAACCTGCCCTCTAGGCTCAGTCATGGGGGTGCACTATTGCTCGGTTTGCCGACAGACCTCCTACACTGGCAAGGGACACTCCTACAGCAAGAAGCACCAATAGAAGTTGCTGACGGTACGTATATGCTGTACTTTGAATGTGCCGCTTGTGTACAGGTGTGTGGTGTCTTGTGCACCTATTGTACTTGATTCGTCTGCTGTACAGGTCTATTGTCGCTATACATTTGCCTCAGAATGCTCTGTGTTGTGTTTAGACTTAGTTGGCATGGGTGCGCGTGGTAAATTCCTATCCACGCTCTCAGGAATGTTGATATGTCATTATGGGTCTAGTTGGGGGGGGGGGGATTCTACAACGGTTGTGACAAGCGGTCCCCACTGGTGGCTGAATGTATTGGTCCTTCCCACTTCACTGCTTGACTAAAGAATATATCCAGGAGGAATTACTTAACAATTTTGGCGACTTTTATACTCATGCAGTGATTTTGTTGTTCATCTCGTCTGCGTGCTATATTCCTTTTCAAGCTTAAGCTTTCCTGCGTACCTTCAGCTTTGTTGATTTGCAGAAGGCTCTGGTGAGTGGGGGACCCACACACATTTCGAAGTTACTTTACTTTCACCTGTGTTTCGGCTGGTGAATCTTTGAGTGAATACTTATGCGCATCACTGACGAGTGCGCAGATCGCCTCACGGTTTATCAGATTTGCAGTGTAGGTAATCTAAATTACACAGAAGGAGTCTGTTGGCAACGTTTTCTTCAACATGTGTACCTTCGAGTGCTTTGTAGTTTCGTCAGCTGATCCAGGATCCTTCTCCGACGGCTGCGTGTACTGGTATTCCTTGAACCTTATTTTCTTTACTATCTGGCACAATTTATTACCGCAACTTCAAGCACTCATCAGTTTCCTAAATGACTATAGGTGTGTTTGGAATTCGACCGTCCTTCATTGCATTGCTACAATTACAAGAGAGCACGTGACCCCTTCTTATACAGCGTTTTCTACGTGTAAGGAGTGGTACCACAAGCCAGTCTACAGCATGTCTTGCTCACTGCCGTTTGGGAGGCCAGCCAATGGAGAAGAGGGGCGGGGTTTACCCTCGCTACTCTGAGACATAAAGTCTCGCTGGCGAGACTGTGCAAGCGCAGCCTACGCCAGTCTCGACCTAAAAAGGACTTAGTCCGCTGTAGTGTCGTGCGTGCAATGATGACAGACACTTACTTGTTATTCATGGAGCTTTATTCAAGTACTCCTTACTCGTCCCTGTCCCTACTCTAACTAACCCCTTCCTGCCCTCGCTCCTCCTTTTCCTCCAGCCCCGTAACTCCACCCACACCCAACTACTAGACTGCTCACATCATTACATCTCCCCCTTCGTTAACAAAAGAACGAAACTGACTTGATTAGAGTTCTTCAATGAGTCTCTGGGGCCTTCGAATGTTCCTTCGAGGTCAGAGACTCACGCCTTCACCTTCAGACGCAGCTTCAATCTGAGTGTCAGGCCTCTGTACTGCACCCATTTGATTAGATCCCTCTGCATCTCGTTGATTCATTGTTCTATCAAGAGTCTCTTTCATGGCAGGGGTACACTTTTGAAAATGTGAAACATTTCGGGTAATCCGTCTATTCTCAGATTCCGCAGTAATCATTGTACCTTTCTGCTGGGTGATTACTAAAGGTTCATCTTTGAATTTACAGTCCGTTTTCTTTAGCTGTTCTTGTTTAACCACCACACAGTCTCCTGCGTGTAGAGATGGAGACTTTGCTCTCCTTCGAGTGTCTGCATAGGATTTCATTTTGCTCTTGCCGGCTCGATCAGCCAGCGCCAGTTCTTGATGGACACATGCCGGAGACGCTGATCGCAAAGCTCCTTCCCATGTCGGCATTCGTGTTCTAATGGGTCGCCCCAGCATGAGAGTGGCAGGACACTTTCCTGTGGTAGCATGTGGTGTCGTTCGATATGCTCGCAGGACCTCATTGAGAGCCACTTGCAAATCCCTCTTTTCCAATGTAGCTTGTTGAAATGTCTTTTTAAGGTTGCCATGAATCGTTCAATAGTGCCATTGGCTTGTGGCCACAGAGGCGTGACCTTGCGATGCCGGAAGTTGAGGTGTTTCGCAAACTCACTAAATTCATGTCCATTAAAAGGAGGACCATTGTCTGTCTTGAGTTCCTTGGGGACACCCCAGGCAGCGAACACTTCATCTAGCACAGCAATCGTGCTGGAGGCATTGGTGGAGGATACAAACTGTGCTATTGGAAACCTCGAGTATTCATCCATAATAGCCAGGATGTATTTGCCTGACTGAAGTGGTCCATAAAAGTCCATGGCAAGTTCTTGCCATGCCCCACTGGGTAGCTTGGTCATTTGAAGAGGAGCTGGGGAATCTCCGTGACTGACCAATTGACATTGGGGACAGTCCTTTAGGGTGAGCTCCACCATTTGATCAAGTAGGGGAAACCATACTCACTCTCGGAGAGCTCTTTTCGTTCAACCACTCCACGGTGGCCTTCGTGGGCTAGGTTAATAACACCTTGACGTAACTGCCTCGGGATGACAATCCGATGATCTCTCAGTAGGAGCCCCTCTGAGGTGGCAGATAACTCTTCACTGATATGCCTGAAAGCTTGCATCTCTTGGCGGACTTGAGGATCATTCTTTTCTTCCTCACTGTCATGTCTCCAGCGATGTGTTCGCAGTCGGCGCACCACTTTCTGAAGGATGTTGTCTTGCGCAGTGGCTTCCTGTATCGCTTCCAAAGGAACCGTCGGTGGCTGGGCTAGGCCCACTACAAAATGTATGTATTCTTCGGCTATCGAAGGAGGTGAGACCTGGGATGCTTGAGGGGGTCGGGACATGTAGTCCGCAGGATTCGCTGCCTTTCCTGGTTTGTGTATTATTGTGTAGGTGTATTCCTGTAGGCGCAAACCCCACCGTTCAATTCGAGGTGGCATCTTGGCTTTGGGGTTTCCAAAGATGGTGACGAGTGCCTGGTGATCCGTCACCATGGTGAAATGCTTACCATAGATGAATACATGAAAATGCTCACAGGCCCATACGACCGCAAGACTCTCTTTCTCGGGTTGGGAATAGGCCTTCTCGGGGTCTGAAAGGCTGCGGCTGGCGTAAGCCATGATGTGTCGTTGGTCAGTGTCATTGTCATACTGAGCCAGGATTGCACCCAGCCCCACTGGGCTAGCATCCACCGTTATCTCCGTCTTCCTCTTGGGGTTTAAGTATGCCAAATTGTCAGCTGATTCCACAGCCTGTTTAATTTCTTGAAAGGCCCGCTCACACTGGGAGTTTCAAACAAACGGTTGTCCTTGCTTGGTGAGGGCTCGTAGTGGGTGACTGATGGTGGCGTAGTCCTTTATGTATCTGGCGCAATAGCTCGCCATGCCCAGAAAAGATCAGGGGTACACTTTTGAAAATGTGAAACATTTCGGGTAATCCGTCTATTCTCAGATTCCGCAGTAATCATTGTACCTTTCTGCAGGGTGATTACTAAAGGTTCATCTTTGAATTTACAGTCCGTTTTCTTTAGCTGTTCTTGTTTATCCACCACACAGTCTCATGCGTGTAGAGATGGAGACTTTGCTCTCCTTCGAGTGTCTGCATAGGATTTCATTTTGCTCTTGCCAGCTCGATCAGCCAGCGCCAGTTCTTGATGGACACATGCCGGAGACGCTGATCGCAAAGCTCCTTCCCATGTCGGGATTCGTGTTCTAATGGGTCGCCCCACCATGAGAGTGGCAGGACACTTTCCTGTGGTAGCATGTGGTGTCGTTCGATATGCTCGCAGGACCTCATTGAGAGCCACTTGCAAATCCCTCTTTTCCAATGTAGCTTGTTGAAATGTCTTTTTAAGGTTGCCATGAATCGTTCAATAGTGCCATTGGCTTGTTGCCACAGAGGCGTAACCTTGCGATGCCGGAAGTTGAGGTGTTTCGCAAACTCACTAAATTCATGTCCATTAAAAGGAGGACCATTGTCTGTCTTGAGTTCCTTGGGGACACCCCAGGCAGCGAACACTTCATCTAGCACAGCAATTGTGCTGGAGGCATTGGTGGAGGATACAAACTGTGCTATTGGAAACCTCGAGTATTCATCCATAATAGCCAGGACGTATTTGCCTGACTGAAGTGGTCCATAAAAGTCCATGGCAAGTTCTTGCCATACCCCACTGGGTAGCTTGGTCATTTGAAGAGGAGCTGGGGAATCTCCGTGACTGACCAATTGACACTGGGGACAGTCCTGTAGGGTGAGCTCCACCATTTGATCAAGTAGTGGAAACCATACTCACTCTCGGAGAGCTCTTTTCGTTGCAACCACTCCACGGTGGCCTACGTGGGCTAGGTTAATAACACCTTGACGTAACTGCCTCGGGATGACAATCCGATGATCTCTCAGTAGGAGCCCCTCTGAGGTGGCAGATAACTCTTCACTGATATGCCTGAAAGCTTGCATCTCTTGGCGGACTTGAGGATCATTCTTTTCTTCCTCACTGTCATGTCTCCAGCGATGTGTTCGCAGTCGGCGCACCACTTTCTGAAGGATGTTGTCTTGCGCAGTGGCTTCCTGTATCGCTTCCAAAGGAACCGTCGGTGGCTGGGCTAGGCCCACTACAAAATGTATGAATTCTTCGGCTATCGAAGGAGGTGAGACCTGGGATGCTTGAGGGTGTCGGGACATGTAGTCCGCAGGATTCGCTGCCTTTCCCGGTTTGTGTATTATTGTGTAGGTGTATTCCTGTAGGCGCAAACCCCACCGTTCAATTCGAGGTGGCATCTTGGCTTTGGGGTTTCCAAAGATGGTCACGAGTGCCTTGTGATCCGTCACCATGGTGAAATGCTTACCATAGATGAATACATAAAAATGCTCACAGGCCCATACGACCGCAAGACTCTCTTTCTCAGGTTGGGAATAGGCCTTCTCGGGGTCTGAAAGGCTGCGGCTGGCATAAGCCATGATGTGTTGTTGGTCAGTGTCATTGTCATACTGAGCCAGGCTTGCACCCAGCCCCACTGGGCTAGCATCCACCGTTATCTCCGTCTTCCTCTTGGGGTTTAAGTATGCCAAATTATCAGCTGATTCCACAGCCTGTTTAATTTCTTGAAAGGCCCGCTCACACTGGGAGTTCCAAACAAACGGTTGTTCTTGCTTGGTGAGGGCTCGTAGTGGGTGACTGATGGTGGCGTAGTCCTTTATGTATCTGGCGCAATAGCTCGCCATGCCCAGAAAAGATCGGATGTCACTCACATCTTGAGGGCTCTTGGTGGCATTAAGCGCTGTCACTTTCTCAGGGTCAGGCTTCATCCCGGCCCCCGAGAACACATGTCCGAAGAACTTAAGAGTGGATTGATTGAACTCACACTTGTCCTTATTGAGGGTAAGATTAGCTTCCAGGAGAGCATGGCATACTCGATCTAACGCTTTGTCATGTTCCTGTGTGTTCGACCCATACACCAAAATGTCATCACTGTAATTCAGCGAATTTGGTATGTGTCTGATGGTCTGACGAATGACTTATTGAAATATTTCCACTGCAGAGGAGATACCAAAACTCAGCCGTTTGTATTGAAACAAACCCAGATGAGTGGCGAATGTTGTTATGTACCGCGACTTCTCATGTAGTTCCAGCTGGTGGTATCCCTTGTTTAAATCAAGTTTGGAGAAGACTCTTGCTCCATTCAATGCTGATATCATGTCACTCAAGTGAGGTCCTGGGTGACGCTCTCTTTCTATGGCCATGTTGGGAAGCCTCATGTCCACACATAGACGCACCTTTTCAGGAGTGCCTTTCTTTGGGACGATGATGACCGGTGACACCCATGGCGTGGGACCGTCCGTTTTTTTAATAATGTCTGCTTGTCACCGGCGTAGTTAGGGGGGGGCGGTGGGGGCGGTCCGCCCCAGGCGGCATCATTTTGAGGGCGGCGGCCGCGGCACTGGCCCATTGTGGTGGCCTTTATAATTTATTTGGGAACACTCTGTTCCCAAATAAATTATAAAGGCCGCCGCAACGCGGGCCAGTGTTGCGGCCGCCATTTGAAGTGCTAGCACTAAACAGCAGTACCGCACTGCACATGACTTCCTGCTGCTGCCCGATGCGGCGTCAGCGGGTGTCTGCAGTGAGAGTGCGAGTGAGAAGGAAGTTGTGGGAGGCTCCAGCAACGAGCGTGCCTCACAGGGCAGGAATTATTTTAAACAAGCTGGCTGGCTGGCTGGCTGGCTTTATCAAGACCAGAGATCTTATCATGTGCCATAAAACTTTCTGAAGTCAGTCAGCATAGTGAATCGCCCATAAAACTTTCTGAAGTCAGTCAGCATAGTGAATCGCCCCCAAACACTGTATATTGCTGCAAATCACCATATGTTTAACTACCGGCGAGGCGAAAGCTGCAATATCAAAAGTCTATAGCTCAAATGCCACCCTAAGGTTCCCTCTATCTGGATGTCCGCAAGCTAACAACCCGTTGGTATAAATAATAAACAGTGAAATAAATCATGAAACTTCTTATCATTAAACACAAATTTTAACATCAAGAACATGGTTACAAAAGGCCAAGTAATAACATCATTCCGGACTGTTAAAAATCCTTAATATGATCTACTATAAAGTAACCAGAGCCTATATCAAGCCCTAAAAGCTTCACTCAAAGGAATTGGAGAGCTTGGAGGTTTTATAGTTTTTGTTTTAGGCAGAGGGAGATTAAGTGATTTACCCAGAATCACAGGATGGTGGGCCAGTGCAGAGACTGAAACCTGGTTAAAAGATTTGTCGGCGTTACGCTTAAGGCCACATCCACTTACATTTACATTCACTTCCCATGTGCCTTGTTAACCGGCGGTGCAGCGCTGCTGTTACTGTTTTAAGACAGTTAAGTTGCCATCCTTTGTTCGGCCAAGGTTTAATTTACATACACGTAAGCTACACTACCACTAATAAAAATAGCTCAGTGAGTTGACTGCATTGGGCTGCCATCCTTGGTTCGGCAAGAATTTTATTTGCTGACTTCATCTATGTCATTTGTGGTGGGTATTGCACGTTTTTATGTATATTAGGTTACATGCTGCTTGGCATAAAATACCTTCCTCCTTAAAGCTCATTAAAAGTGCAATTCAGTGGGTAAGTGCTATAGAAACACAAACATTCAGCTAAAAGCTGCAGTAGCAGGAATAAAAATCAAATGTGAAAATGTGTGTTTACAGACCTTAGAGCACTTTTAATCATACTCCAATACAGTTTTACTAACATATTTCAACAGGTTTTCACAAATGTAAAACAGCATTACCAAACAATTTATAATACTGATAAACCACACGCTAAAAGGGCCAGAACTCTTTACGTTTTTAAACAGCCAAATTCTACAATCAAAATTCAAGTTAGCTGAAATTTTTTAAACACTTTTTATTTATTTTAATTGTAAGGTCAGATGAAACACTAATAATTGTGTTGATTATCGTAGATGACAGTAATATACACTTTCCTCAACCACGTCCTTGCAAAGATATGAGAGAAACACATCCCTATGTTCCAGGCGGGTCAGAAATACATGACTTGAAGCATTGTCTTTAAGAGAGCCCGTCTTAAGCTTTAACCACCTCTTAGCGCTTATAGGTGAACGAACAAAAAGGGCGTTGGAAAACTCTATGTGCTCAGCTCAGATGATTCATGGTCCCTTACTTAAACCCATAGCAGGTTACCCCCTTCCCCTTTTTACAATCTCTCCACAGCAATACACAAGTCCACGTTCCTATTAAATTCTACAATTATTGGCAGTGCGCCACAGTACTCTACAGTTGTGTTATGACACGTTGTTAATATCAGCCTTTGGCTAACAAAGAGTTACTGGTATATATTCTCTACCTGTTAACTCAAATGCCCATATGCACAGTAAGCACCTCACCTCCCGGGTAAACTTTCTGCAAAACCGCCTAGACAGATTTGAAGAGTAGACAGTAATAAACGCCGTATTGCTGAGATTGAGGATGCTATGGTTGAGCAGCCCAAAACCCTGCAACTGATTGAGAAGCAAGAAGCAGCCTTAGAAGCTGATTAGGACTGCGGAATGTCAGAAGACCTTTAAAGACCTGAGAAAGAGCACTATATGATGCCCCTGAATGTGGTTCGTCCTTACATGATGCCAATTAAAGGCGTTTGAACAGTCCTGGCTCAAATTGACATTAAGGGCAGAGTTTGTCCAATGCCTTTCATTAGCCATAGACTAGTATTTTCTAGGAAACAGAATTAGGTGACCATTCAACAAGACTGCTTTGGATACAGAAGTCGTTAACCACCACTCCTTACCCACCACCACCAGGATTCTATTCCTTTACTGTCTGGTTACACTCATCTGTTGTGAATGAATTAATCAATAAAATATCATAATGCAAACAAATGCATTTCCTACCGATTACTTTAACTTGGATTTATCTTTAAACATACAGTGTGCCTTTATTTTATATGCTGTTACCTGAAGGAGAAGACAATCGAAACTTGGGACAGAATAAACATATTATGTACTTCCAGCTTTGTTTTTAACTTACTGCCCTTCCCAACCCTCTTCCCTCTCATCTGGACTGCTACTGCCCCAACTGCAGAACTCAAGTTAGTCTAGTGATCAGGTACATTGGACTCACCTGTAGTATCCTGAAGGTGCTGCCAGGGGAATTGTGGTCCAACCCAGTGTGGTGGACCGGTCTGCAGACATTACTAAGGTCATGCACGGGGCAGATAGGGGACAGGGGACAACGGTCGTGCACAAGCTGTGATGTTCTGAGTGAGATGTCACAAACAGGGTAGGTAGAACTGATGTAAGTTTTGGGTTTCCTTCTCCTTTTCCTTCAGCGGCATAGCTAGGTGGGGGCAGGCCACCCCAGGTGGCACTATTTTGGGGACGGGGGCTGTCTAGACTTGGACCGTGTCATGTATGTGCATGTAACTTGCATGATCGAGGTAACTATTAGCGGCGATACTACGTGTCTCTCGGACCTCTTTCAGGTCCTCCCGTACTTTTTGCCCAGCACCCCCAAGGGGGGTGGCAATCTGAAGGATAGCCCCGGGTGCCACAAGCTCTAGCTACGCCTCTGCTGCTTGTAATAACTCCTGAATTTCATCTTCCACCGCATGCTGGAGATGGAAAGGTACTTGCCTGGGGTGTTGGGCCACAGGGCGCACTTGATCGTTGGTGTGTAGTCGAATCAGACATTTGTTCATTTTCCCAAGCCCAGTGAATAGCTTGGGGAACTTACTGATAATGTCCGGATCATCACTGACTCGGTATAAGACCTCAATCAGCCTCCGGGCCCTCGATGACATGAACATATGCCGGCACAGAGGTGGATTCGTGTTTGAGTGTCGTTGCAAATTTCCCCAGGCATGGAAGAGATTTTTTCGCCATCCAGGTAAACACTCTGACATGTGCCGGACTCAGGAGGGGTGGTTGCTTCATTTTATTGTATTCGGTCAAGGGCATGTAAGTCAGTGACGCCCCGCTGTCTAAAACAAACTTGGTTGCATGTGTCCCCACTCTTATATCTAATGGGGGGTATTTCCTTAGCTGATCCGGGTCCGCTACCATGCAGATATATTCATCCGTATATTCTGATTCCAGGGATGACGATCAGGATTCTTTCGACGGCGACCTTTCCGGCAACCTTCTCATCCATTGGGACTTGCGAGACTCCCTGCTGGAGTGGGAAGAGCCAGAGGATGACATCTCTCGATCCTGTACTGCTTTCGCATGATGTCGCCTTGTCTCCGGGCGAGACGACCTTGTGACTTCACTTCTTCTTTCTTTGCCATATACTCCACACATCACCTCAAAGTAATTTTTCCGTCCGCACTTTCGGCATTGTTGTCCCATCGCCGGACATGCATCTATGTGCGGGAAGTCGTACCACATCAATAACATTTTCTTGAACGATCTGATTTCTTGTCTCTCCGGCCAGATTCATGGCGTCTGCGTCCCGTGTATTGATGACGGGAAGCCGGCTGGGACTGTCTCTGTCGTTCTCTTGATGATCTTCTGCGATTGCTGTTGGCGTGCATCTGATATGCGTGTTCTTTTCTCTCACTACGCCCTGTCTCCATACTTTTGGCATGTTCCTCCGCTTGATCATGTACTCTGGTCATCTCCTCTATCTCATCGAGATTGTGGCTTTTCCTTAGCAGCAGCCTTCGAAGTGTCTCTGAGTGACGACCCTCAATGACTCGCAGTCGGTTGGCATCCTCTGTTGAGAATGTGTCAAAGTTGCAATACTGAGACAGTCGGCGTAGCCTAGATATGAATGTGCTCATCATTTCCTCCTTGTTCTGACGAGCCTGGTGGAATACGTATCTCTCATAATCCACGTTTCTTTTGTGTACGAACTTTTTGTTTAACGCGTCTCGCACTTTGTCATATGTTCCTCTATCATCCGTCGGCAATTCTTTAATCAATTTGCAGACTTCTTTTCCCACTAAATTGCGCAGTGCAATTAGTTTATCTCTGTCTCCCGTGACTTTTGATCCTTCAATATAATCCTCAAAGTCCTCGAGCCATTCCTGCAACCTGGGGCCCATGCTTCCGCCGGCTACCAGAGTCAGTGGCTCTGGGGGGCGCAGATGTGACGCTCCAATCGCCACTGGTGCATCCCTGTTTGTTGGCGGATTCGACATGTCCGTGCAGGTGTATCTGTGACACTCACTTGTGCTTGCTGCTCTTTGCCACTGCTTGTGTGCTTAATTCTTGCCGATGTTTATTTAGCATTTACCAATGCTTGTTTGCTTGCTTCTTGCCTTGTTCGCTTGCTTCTTGTCTTCACCAGCGCTTGTTTGGTCGTTGCCAATGCTTGTTTGCTTGCTGCTTGCTTTTGCCAAAGCGTGTTTTGCATTTGTCAATGCTTGCTTGCTCGCGTATTGCTTTTGCTTGTTTTGCCTGTATCAATGCTTGTTTCCTTGCCTCTTGTCTTCACCAAAGCTTGTTTGGTCGTTGCCAATGCTTGTTTGCTTGCTGCTTGCTTTTGCCAATGCTTGTTTTTGCATTTGTCAATGCTTGTTTGCCTGCTTATGGCTTTTGCCAATGCTTGTTTTGCATGTATCAATGCTTATTTCATGGTGTCTTATACTGCCTGACCTCAAAATGGCCACTTGCAATCCGCACATAGGGGATGTCCTAATGGCTGCCTGGTTCCAAGATGGCCACCATTAATGAAGAGACTTCAACTTCACTCATTCCCTCGAGGCTGATTCATTCACACGGACTCACCGGCAGCCGGTCCTGGAGGCAGCAGGGTTTCTTCAATGCCTCTCACACTCCTGAGCTGCTGTAGCGTCCAGGTAGGATCGGGGTGGGCTCCAGACTTTCTTTCTTTAGTCGCGGGCCACTTCAGCGACCGTGTGCCTAGCCCCACGCATTCGGGGTGAGCTCCCGATTTTGGCGCGAAGTAGCGCTCGGCTTCAGTTTTCTTCAGCGCTCAACCGCGCTAGTCAGGCAGGGCTCCACGCGATCAATGAATCGCGGAGCTGAGGCAATTACCGCTGGCCCTTGGCTTTAGGCGGCGGTTTCTCTGGGGGCACACGTGTCGCGACGGCGACCACGTTTCTCGTGCTGCCCGGGACAGGATGTTTCTCTTCATGCAATCAGGGATGGCAGGTTCTAGCATCCCACCCTCGTCGCTAGCTGTAGTGTCGTGCGTGCAATGATGACAGACACTTACTTGTTATTCATGGAGCTTTATTCAAGTACTCCTTACTCGTCCCTGTCCCTACTCTAACTAACCCCTTCCTGCCCTCGCTCCTCCTCTTCCTCCAGCCCCGTAACTCCACCCACACCCAACTACTAGACTGCTCACATCATTACAGTCCACCTTGACAGAAATCTAACCCTGTGACCTGCAGACGACGCAAAAATCTTAACAGCGAGTTTTTAACTCGCTGAGTTATGTTACCAACTTGTGATGTGGATGCTCATTTCGTGATCAGGGTGCAGAATCCCACCCTTTGCCTGGGACGTGCACTTAGACTGTCGTAAAACGCATTTTACAGCATGGCCAACTTCTGAGGATGGGTTTTACGCACTATGGGGCATATTATCAAGCAGGGCGATAGGCAATTATTGCCGTTTTAGTGGCCGTTTTCAGCCGCTAAGCTGTAATAATTCTATCGCCCTATTAGCAAGCTATCGCTAACTGATGTTTGCGACAGCTTTTAGGCGATAGCGAGCGGTTTGGGGCCCGCTTTGCATGTCAGCGATGTTTATCGCTAATGACATGCAAAGTGGGCGTACCCAACCAGTTAGCCACTGAAAGCAGTCGCTAACGTCGCTATCGCCTATTAGCAAGGCAGGCACAGCGATAGAAATATTCGCGCCAAGCGTGAATATCTCCAAATACTTACACCTGCCCAGACCAGTTCTTAGCCATGTTATCCAATGGGAGGTGGATAACATGGCTAAGAGCATTTCGTCGCTAATGCGTGAATATCGCTGTATTCTCAGCGATATTCACGCATTTCGGCGCTATCGCTGGATATTTTAGCACAATGGAGAAAAACGTTGCTAATAGCATGTTTTCTCCGCTAACATATCCAGCGATAGGCAGCGATAAAAAAAAATGCGCTAAACGCATTTTGAGATAAATATCGCTATTCCTTGGTAATATCCCCCTATATTCCCGCAGCATGAGCCGTGTTTGTGTGCTAATTTGGATAATTGGAAACAAATGCGCTTACTTACTTTTGTTTCATGTTATTATAGCTAATGGCTTAACAGTTGTAGTCTTACAATCGGGCCTTTTGTGCTGCCCTCCTCTTTTGTTGGCCGGCTGAGTGGTTATGTGCTAGGCACAAGCTTTCTTTTAATTGAATTTGCTCGTGTGGCAGTACAACTATGAGGGCACATTAATTATAGCGTATATCTAGCGCCGCAGCGTAAAACGGGTGACATGACTGTACTGTTATTTGGAGCTTGCGCATGCAACATGCATTTCGTGCAGAAGGGACGGACGAGCCCCGCCGCCGCTCCACGTGACGCAGTGATACAGAGTGACACAGTGATACAGAAGAGCGCAATAAGATAAGAACTACAGGGGCATAACTCGGTCAGTAACCTGGGAGGGTAAAAGCGTCAGATTTTCAACAATTACGCTGGCATATCGGGGCAAAACAAATACATGACAAGCAGGACATATCGGAGCCTAAGGGCCAGTGGAAAGGGAGAGACAGCAGTGTGGATTGTTAGGGGTACGTAAGACACAATATTTTGTAACATAACTAACACTTTCTAAGAACTTGAAGAAAGAGAGAAAAAGTGCATGTGTGAGTGTTGACTGTGTGTGCATGTGTGAGTGTTGTCTGTGTGTGCATGTGTGTTGTGTGTGCATGTAAAAATCCCCCAGGTGAACCCGACAGACACCTCATCACGCCCGGATGAAAGCATGTGTACCTAACTATTTACTAGAGAATACATTTATTGGGGAGGGTGGAACAACGCCCTCCACTGCCCTACACCCCAAAGCTATGACCAGTGCTTTAAATGGGAAAAAATAAGTGCAGGTACTCATTAATATGAGCTAGAGGTGTGGCAAGTGGGCGGGGCTAGGGGCGGGGTAAGAGCAACATATGATGATACATAGCCAGTGAGCCTACCATTCATGAGTATTGGTACTCTCCTCAGCAGTAGAGAAGTGCCGGTACTTACAGGGATAAAAATAATAAGAAGTGCTGGTGCACAGTACCAGTGAGTACCAACCCATTTAAAACAATGCCACTGTCCTTTTCCCTACGGCAAGGCTCTTCCTGGTTCCATGCCTTTACATAGGCATGTCCTCTCCATTCGCCTCTCATCTTTACCCAGCCTCTAAGCTTAGCTCTCTAGTTCTGCTCCTCTTCCTCCCACCTTTTTGCTTACTCTCACCACAAGTCTTCAATTTCCTCACAGTTTTTTCCCTACTTGTCTCCTGTTCTCCCCTCCATGCTGTACTCATCTCCTAAGTTTGCCATCTGGCCAGTATTTTGTTCTGCAGTGTGCGTGTGTGTGTGTGTGTGTGTGTGTCTGTGTGCATCTGTCTGGGTGTGTGTGCCTGGGTGTGCGAGTGTCTGTGTGTGTGTGTGTCTGCATGTGTATGTCTGTGTGTGTCTGTGTGTGTGTCTGTCCTTGTGTGTGTCTGTCCTTCTTTGTGTCTGTCTGTGTGTATGGGTGTGTGTCTGTATGTGTGTCTGTCTGTGTGTCAGTGTATGTGTGTCTGTATGTGTGTCAGTGTGTGTGTGCGTCTAGGTGTGTGTGTGTGTGTCTGTATATGTCTGAATGTGTGTGTGTCAGTGTGTGTGTGCATGTCTAGGTGTGTGTGTCTAGGTGTGTGCGTGTCTAGGTGTGTGCGTGTCTAGGTGTGTGCGTGTCTAGGTGTGTGCGTGTCTAGGTGAGCGTGTGTCTAGGTGAGCGTGTGTCTGGGTGTGTGTGTGTCTGGGTGTGTGTGTCTGTCCGTCTGTGTGTCTGTCTGTGTGTGTGTCTGTGTTTGTGTGTGCCAGTGTGTGTGTGCGTGTGTCAGTGTATGTCTGTATGTGTGTCAGTGTGTGTGTGTCTGTATGTGTATCAGTGTGTGTGTGTCTGTATGTGTGTCAGTGTGTGTGTGCCAGTGTGTGTGTGCGTGTGTCAGTGTATGTCTGTATGTGTGTCAGTGTGTGTGTGTCTGTATGTGTATCAGTGTGTGTGTGTCTGTATGTGTGTCAGTGTGTGTGTGTGTCAGTGTGTGTGTGTGTCAGTGTGTGTGGGTGTCAGTGTGTGGGTGTCTGTATGTGTGTCAGTGTGTATGTGTGTCAGTGTGTGTGTGTGTGTCAGTGTGTGTGTGTGTGTCAGTGTGTGTGTGTGTGTCAGTGTATGTGTGTGTGTCAGTGTGTGTGGGTGTCAGTGTGTGGGTGTCTGTATGTGTGTCAGTGTGTGTGTGTCTGTATGTGTGTCAGTGTGTGTGTGTCTGTCAGTGTGTGTGTGTGTGTCTGTATGTGTGTCAGTGTGTGTGTCTGTATGTGTGTCAGTGTGTGTGTGTGTGTGCGTGTGTCAGTGTGTGTGGGTGTCAGTGTGTGGGTGTCTGTATGTGTGTCAGTGTGTATGTGTGTCAGTGTGTGTGTGTGTGTGTGTGTCAGTGTGTGTGTGTGTGTGTCAGTGTGTGTGTGTGTGTGTGTGTGTGTGTCAGTGTGTGTGTGTGTCAGTGTGTGTGTGTGTGTCAGTGTGTATGTGTGTCTGTGTGTGTGTGTGTGTGTGTCAGTGTGTGTGTGTGTCAGTGTGTGTGTGTCAGTGTGTGTGTGTGTGTGTCAGTGTGTGTGTGTGTGTGTCAGTGTGTGTGTGTGTGTGTGTGTGTGTGTCAGTGTGTGTGTGTTTCAGTGTGTGTGTGTCAGTGTGTGTGGGTGTCAGTGTGTGTGGGTGTCAGTGTGTGTGGGTGTCGGTGTGTGTGTGTCAGTGTGTGTGGGTGTCAGTGTGTGTGGGTGTCTGTATATGTGTCTGTATGTGTGTCAGTGTGTGGGTGTGTGAATTATAGGAAATGTACGAGAGTTATGACTTTACAGAAATGTGTGTTTAAAAAAAAATACAATTTCTAAGACGATTCGTGAATACAGAACTCAATAAATATCTGGTATTTTTATCAGAAAATAAGTGTCAATCCTAACTTCACCTGGCACCTAACTTCTTTACATTCATCCCACCTCTTTCCTGCTATGTTCACCTCATCTTTATCTCCAACCAAAACCATTGCCAGTTGTCATGTAGCTCATTCCTAGAGTGCTGCAGCGTTCCCTGCTATTCATTGTGCTATGGGCAGGGCTACCTTCACACCCATAGAGCCAGTACTTAGGTCAGTCACTGGTATCTTGTACATACAGCGATTAGTGTTGGAGGGGCTCACAAAGAGGAGCAGCTACTCAGTACTTAATTTGTAAAAAAATAAGTGCCTGGGCTCAAAGTTTTATTTCAGAACCTCATTACCAGCGCTGTTGACATTTGTTTCATCTACCACCAGACACCCTCTCCCTCTTTATCTCCGTTTTGCAGGTACTTTTCACTATTACTTTTTCCTGTTGTCTCGATTTTCCAGTTGTTGCCTTCTTGCATCTTTACCCAATTTTACCTTTCTCTCCCGTGCCTTCTGGTGCCTAAAAATAAGTGCTGCTGGCCACCACCTGCAATCACAAACTCAAATGATGCACTGGAAATAGTATTCGTGATGGTAGTGTTGGCCTAGACTTTGGCTCTCCGGGCCTTACTTGTTATTTTAAAGTAAGCAGCCCTCGATCATGAGAAAGAAAGCACATATTTGTTACCGCAGCTAAGTTGACATTAGTTAGTTAGTTATAGAAAGGCTTCTCCCTTTCCGTGTAACCGAGCATGTTCACCAAGGCCCAGTCTAGGAGGAGGCAGAAAGAGGCATTCACTAGCAGAGTCATAGTGAAGTCGATCGTAGCAGTCCCATCCAGCTCAGCTCCGGCAACAATGAGTCCCAGGAAGAGAGACGCATGCAAGGTCAGGTCACCACTGCACATGACTGGGCGAGGGAAACTAGAGATGGAAAGTGAAGGCATTATTCCTAATTGAAAAAAAAGAAGGCACAGTGACATGTATTCGTCCACCTACCCTCACCCACCACTTACATTTCTGAAGCACTCATGACACAGGCAGTGTCTAAGGGATGCGAAGAACTGTGGGCTCTGCCCTACTGCTGGCTCAGCTGGGGAGCCACCGTCGTAGGCCTCTGCGAAATATTTTATTAGTAGACTCTAGGCTGAGCACACAGGCTAGCGTAATAATGTACGCATATTTTTATTTGCTCGCCACGTTCCTTCACCGTCCTAGGCCTGCGTTTCCAAGCTTACCTCGCCCCAGCAGAGTCATGAGCCAGCCCCTACCAATACGTATCTAATTAGAGGATCATGCAGGGTGCAGGCCTTATGATGAAGTGGGTAAAAGTAAAAGCAGCTCGAAGATGATTTGAGAAAAATACAGCAGCCCTGCTGCGTGCATTCCTCTTTGTAAAAGTATCTGCACCACAGCTGTCCGAATAAAAGATAGCTATAGGCAGGCCCTGGAAAATAAGTGCCAGTGCTAAGCACCGGCACAAATTAAGCACGTCCTCCTGTCCTGAACAAAAAGATGCAAAGAAAACCGGCTTTGGCGAAGGCAGAGGATTTTGTTGGGCTGCCACTCGCTTTAGTACAGTCAGTGCCATCAATGTTTTAAATACAACTGGATTACTGTCTTTCTTAACCCATTTACACACCTGATTGAGAGGGGCGGAGGTGAGGCTAAAGCACTTTCAGCTGAATGGCCTTTGCGTTTGTGATCGACAGGGAAGGGTCTGTCTAGACCCTGTCCTGTTAATCACAGCGTGACGCAAAGCAAGCCCTCTTAGACCCCTGCGGTCTCAGGCCATTCACATGGACGCTGCTGGAATCTCCAGCAGGGAAAGGCTTGGCGCGCTTACAGAGCGCCTCTACCCTGTGCAATAGGGGAGACATAACCGGAGCCTGCAGTCCCGTTTATTAGGGTACCGGTACTCTCTCTGGGCTAATGAGAAGTGCCGGTACTGAGGGACTGAAAATTCAGAAGTGCCGGTACTCAGTACCGGTGAGTACCGGCCCATTTAAAGCACTGGCTATGACCCTGAAGATCTTGTCCCGAGGGCACTGACAGAATCAGATAGCTGCGCAGTGCGCTCACAGACCACCCATTTCCTTCAACAGCGTATCAGCGTCCTACCGCCCCGTGGTATGGATTGGGGTAATGAATATGCAATTTAGGACTACTTTTTAACTTTCCCACCCTATTCCTTTGCAGAAATAATATGATGCTAAATAACACAGGAACATTGCAAGTAGTATAAAGTGCCTGTCACCCTCTTTACAAATAGAATGCATTTTCTATTTGAAAATGAAAGATCAAAATAACACAGCCTCCTACTCTTGCCTGCAGTTTTTTTAGGTCTCGGACTGCGAACAGATCGCGAAGCGATCTGTCGTTCCGAGACTCTATTGCAATCATTTTTGCTTTCAAGGAGTCAAGGGAGCCAGGAGACAAGTGAGGTGCATGCGCAACCTTGGAACTGGGATCAGGTCGCGCACGCTTCCTGTCTCCCATGGCTCCTTGGAAGCAGACTCACACGCACGCACACACACACATACAGACACACATACAGACCCCCCCTCGCCGCGCATACACACACTCACACACACACACACATATACAGACCCCCCCGCCGCCGCGCATACACACACGCACGCACACACATACAGAACACCCCCCGCCGCTGCGCATACACACACGCATGCACATACACATACAGAACCCCCCCACCTCGCCGCCGCGCATACACACATGCACGCACACACACAGACCCCCCACTTCCTACCTCGTCTCGGCGTGTCTTCGCGCTCCCTTGTTGAAATATGGTGACGTTCGCCAAATGAGGGTGAGCACTGGACAGACTGTCCTGCACAAGGACGGGCAGGTGCACAGTCGTCTACAGGCCCCCAACAAGTCACCAAGCGCCTAAGGAGGGGCACCCTCTCTCAACAGAACACCCCAGGCTTGCCCCAGTCCCGTACCGTCCCCGTCTCTCACGTGGCCGTACGTGCGCGCTCTCCTCGCCGTGCCACTGGAGCTTCTCGCCCTCAGCTGATAATGGGATTGCGTGCCAGTGCTCGCGCGCAGCCGCCGTCCACGGCTGCGCGCGCGCCCCCGCAGCTGAGGCAGCAGCAGAGCCTGGAGTAATCACACACCGCCTCCTTCTCCCCCCCAGCCGCTGCCATTCTCTGCTGCCCTCTCTGCACACCGGGAACCGCCGCCCTCCACCCGGGGGGACACCATGGGTGAGTACACTGTCAGTTGCACGGGGAACGGAAGGAGGGGATGGTGACAGGCATTTTACGATCCAATTTCTGCGTCCAGCCTCCCACGTAATATTAATTTCCTCTTACATCGCTTCTTTTGCTGTGTTGTCTGAAACCCCCTGTATAATACACAGCGCCTCTAATCCATTGCGGGGGTTTCTTCTCTCCCTATGTGATAGGAAAGACCCTTGCCGCCCCATTTGTTGAATTATATTAGCTCGAGGGCCAAGTACAACAGCTGTGGGTTTTCTCTCCAATCTGGCCTTATAGTAAGGAAGCATCAGACATGGAAAAATCAGGAGAGGACGTAGTCTCAACCTAGAGTCGTGACTGAGAACAATATGAAAGCAATTTGTCTTTTGGCGATTTGTGCATTAGTACTTCAAAACAAAGACAACTTATTTGTTCAGTGTAGCTTTTTATGGTGCAATGTAATGCACTACACTGGTATCTGTGGAATGAAATCAGTGGGTTATGGGCATTTACATTTTATTAGCTATTGATGAGGGAGTGCAGTGTGTACCCTCAGATTTGAAGTCGTGTTGAGGGGTTGTCAAGTTGAAGGCTGATTTGTAGAGGTGATTTTCTGTTGCTTTCCAGTTGCTGGTATGTAAGGAGTGTGGTTTGAGAGTGACTTTAATTTTGACAGGTCTTGGGCAGCCACCAGGAAATCAGGGCTCTGGATTCTGCAGACTTTTGCGTGTATATTTTCATTGCACTTCTCGTTAATCTGCGTCAGATTGTGGACTGGTTGTGAACATTTGCTTGTGTGCATCGCTCAGTAACTGATGTGCTAATACAGGGTTGTCGCCATCAACACCAATCCAACAATAATCAGAAACTGCACCCTATTAACCGGCATTCCTGAAAACAGCGCCTCTGCTAAGATCAAAACTCAACGTTGGCTCTGATCTCGTTTACGGCTGACATCAACAAAGTTTTGGGAGCAGATTTGAACAACGTGTAGCTGGTGAACAAGTTCAAGTGCTTACAGCCACATACACACAGCCACATACACACAGCCACACACACACAGCCACCCACACACAGCCACACACACACACACACACAGCCACACACACACACAACCACACACACACAACCACACTCACACAGACAACAACACACACACACACCACCACACGCACCACCACACACACACACACACAACCACACTGTCAGTGCACACTTACACCAGGCACAGGCACCATCAGTCGTCAGTGCACGCTTTCACTGGGCACAAACACCACCAGCCATCAGTTCACGCTTTTACCGGGCCCAAACACCACCAGCTGTCAGTGCACGCTTTCATCAGACACACACCACCTGCCGTCAGTGCACACTTTAACCAGGTACACACACCACCAACCGTCAGTACACGCTTCCACCAGGCACACACACCACCAGCCGGCAGTGCACACTTCCACCAGGCACACACACCACCAGTCATCAGTGCACAATTTCTACAGGCACACACACCACCAGCCATCGGTGCACACATCAATTGTTAACGCATCCATAAATAACTATTGTAGCAATCGCAGTATGGCACACTTTACTTTCAAACATATTCATCTAAAGCGCAGCATCCCACCACTGCTACAAAAATAAATACACATTTTCTTGGCATACAATTTATAGACTTTTGGTGCAACTAGTGTTGCAATATTAAGCAATGCCAATAGCTCATACTTAATTAACCCGAGACCTATTGCATTGTAAATGCTTGTTTACAACCTGTGTCAATAAGCTAGGGATGTTCAGAAATCTGTACTGTCCTGTCCTGTCCTGCAAGGACATCTCTTTGCTTCTTATCATTTCACATAGTAAAAAGTCTAGTTACGGCCACAAGAATGGTATTGAATTTCTCTACAAAGTATTAATATTACTGATTGAAGAGCAACTCAATAAATATTAAATAATGCTTTATAGTGCGGTACCTATTGTAGCTTGCCCTTAACTTTACATATGTATTTATTTTGAATTGTGTGATACCACTTGCTTACAGTGATAAACAATCATTTGCAATGCAATAGGTCTAGCATTACTGAAAGTTAGACCTATTGGAGTTGCAAATAATAATGCAATGCCAATAGCTCAAACTTTCAGTAATGCGAGACCTATTGCATTGCAAATGCTTGTTTAAGAATAGTGTGGGCATCAATGAGGGAAATACACACAAGATATATTTACACTTTCAGAAAAATGGTAGAGCACAATGCATTAGATACATTCTGTATACAATATTTGAAGTTATGGAAGGTAATTTCAGCAAGCTGATGAAAAATATACACACATGAATGACACAATCTGGCTTGAATGACAATAGAAATAATGTTTATTTTTGGGCCCATGTCGAACCTGTGAGAGAGGGAGGACCCGGTGGATCCGGGGCCTACACATTGACCGGTTGTCGCACCCAATCCCCGATGAGCACCGCAGAGCACGAGCGGGGCAGCCACGCCTGCCCTTAGGCTGGGTTGGCACCCCGGACTGAGACGGCCGCTGACCTTTGAGCCTACATGTTAACTATGATGTTAAATCTTTGGTACCTGCGATGCTCTCACTTATCGCGTGCTGCCGTTACTGGACGTTGCCTGGGGCTTGGGTGCCGCCTGGGCACCTGAGGGTCCGTGCTGCTGATGTTGGTCGGAAGCCTGTCGATTCCAAATCATCTTGTACGCTGAGAAGCCTGTGCTCACAGTAACTGAGCCCCCCACCCAATATCAAGCGCCCGCCACTTGTGTTATTGTGGGGTACCACATCAAAGTGTTGAGCTGTGTTGACCTTGGTTGGCCTATGCTGCTGTAAGGGCTGGGTAACATCCAAAAGACCACCTTCTGACTGCTGCGTCTCTCCTAATATACTGCCCAGTTTCTGATGTGACAAATCTGCTCTGGGGCACTGCTAATAATGAGCAGTCAGATGGCAGGCAACCCAAACTAACTTTTGACTGTGCAAAAAATGACGCATGTTCACTGCAGAAGCACCACCATGCGAAGGACTCTGCTCCTGTGGATCCCATCAGCTTGAAATAACAGAATGTTTGACCACCATTATCACAAAAATAGACTCACTTTTGCAAAGGCTGGACGTTATGAAAGAGAGGCTAGAACGACAAACTTCTAGAATTGATCAGGCCGAGCGCCATGCCTATGATATGGAGGACAAAGCCGCAGTAGCATCTAAGACTCCAAAGATCTTCCATAAGTGATTGACAAGCTTAAAGCTAAAACAGAAGATCATGGAGCTCTAATCTCTGCATCATTGGTATTCCTGAAACCACCTCTATGCCCAGAACGGAAACATATGTTGAAACACTGCTAACTGCAATGTTTGGCCATGAAAACCTGTCCTAGATGTCTGTCGTAACCACGCGGCTCCTACTGGGGCCCCCGGCCCCTTGTCGCAAATGAGTAGCCACAGTAACAACCTGCTTTGGACTAGACACTTGTCATGGATTCCACTGGCTGAATTCTTAGTGATTACTGTAAAAGTATATTGAATTGAAAGAATTTGTTTTTATGTTGTGCTACCCAGTTTTATTCAACGGGTGAGATTACTAAGTCGCCAAGTTGGGGATCGAAGGGGGAGGGTACAAAACATTCATGTAATTCAACATGGGGACATGCACCTACAGGCCCGCCCATCACAATATGGCTGATGCTCCCTGCACAACCACTACTATATTAGGCACCCCCAGTCCTTGCACCACCAACCAAACAACTCAGCTGAAGCTAATGTCATGGAATGTGACAGGGATTTAATATCCCACATAAAGCAAGTCTTATAATGGTACACATGATGCAACATCATGTTGACATTGCATTCCTCAAAGAAACACACCTAACTGGGTTACTGGAGACTAACTTCCCTAGTAAAATGCGTATGCACATATACTTTCCTTCCCACTCTACTGATTTTAAAGGGGTCACTAACCTGATTAAAAAAGGAGTGTTATTTTGCCCTCTCTCTCACAAGACAGATGACCAGGGCAGGTACATTCGGGTGCAGCCACTGCTCAAGGGTATTGTTGGACTTGGCCCTTTTTGCAAGGTCATACTAGAGATTTTTGCCTTCCTCCTGTATTTTTGTCTGATCTGATGTTGGTGGTTTTATGACTCTGAGCACTTTAACACTGCTTAAGTGCGTATGCTCTCTTTTGTAAATTGTGTTATGGATTAGTGGTTCCATGATTAGCTATTTGACTTACTTGTCAGACCCTAGTACAGTGCACCATGTGTGCCCAGGGCCTGTAAATCAAATGCTGCTGGTGCGCTTGCAGCACTGATTGTGCCACCCACAGAAGCAGCCTGTTAAATGTGACTCGGGCCTGCCATTGCAGAGCCTGTGTGCAGTCTGGGACTGCCATGTTGACTTGGCAAGTGCACACACTTGCCAGTCCCTAAACCTTCCCTTTTCTACATATTAGTCACACCTAAGGTAGGCCCATGGTACCCCCGTGGTCAGGGTCAGGGTGCATTGCATGTGAAAGGTAGGACATGCTCTGATGTGTGTAGCAAGTCCTTATAGTGAATTACTGCCAATTTCGTTTTTCACTATAGCAGGGCTATCTGTTCCCATAGGCATGAATGGGTAGTTTGTTTATAACATCTTATAAACATAACTGACGCTGGGAACAAGATAGAAAAGAAAAGTTTAGTATGCCGAACTCAGAATGTTAACGTGCATCTTTTAGTGAGGGTGATTTTTACATTCTGTGTTTGAAAATACCACTTTTAGAAAGTAGGTATTTTCTTGCCTAACCATCCTGTGAGCCTCTGCTAGGTTTGTGTATTGTATGTCTGGCTTCTGAATGACAGGGGCTGGAGATGGGCAGCGGCTCCAGCAGTATGATGAGACAGGTCTGGGCTGAATGGAACCAGGAAGAAGCGTGCCGCATCCACACCGGGTCCCGACGCATCGCCGAGAAAACCATCGCAGCACCTGCCATGCGGTTGCAAAAGTTCACACATCGTACCGGATCATTGCCTTGCGGCGCCATTTTGTCGTATTGCACCCGATCGTCGCAACGCATCGAGGCACCATCTTGTCGCATCGTAAACGGAACGCAGTAATAAACAGACTCATCCCTTCCTCTCCGGTAAGGAACAGACGAATCGCCTCCCCTAAAGCAAGGAACTGACGCATCACCTTCCCTGCGACCCTTTTGTTTGTTTTGCATGACTCATCAAAGGTACTTTGTGGGAAAAGTATCGCGTTTACAACTTGAATTGGAATGAACTATTTCTACCATTTAAGAGCCTTATTTTTGATACTGTATTGTCGATTTTTGTGGTCTGGTCTTGTTTTGGTTTAGATATAGATTACTTATTTTTCTAAACTGGTGTGGTGTGCATTCGTTGTGTTTTCACTGTATTACTGTATGTGTTCACACTGCCTCTGAGATAAGCCTGACTGCTTGATCTTTCCGTTGGTCGAATGCGATCTTAAAGCAATCTCACAATGCAAACTACTCTGGGGCAGATATTTCAACCTTAAGCTACAACCACACCTCGGTTATAAAGGAGGCGGGCCAGATAGCAAGACAGACTTAGCTAAGTACGCTCCCACTTTCAACTCATAGACCTATACAGGGTACGCAACCCAAGCACTATAGATTTCTCCTTCTACTAAGCGGTCCACGAGGCTCACTCCACGTTAGACTATTGGCAGGGTTCTAGGGACGTGGCGGGTTGGTTATCTGTAACGTACCTACCCAGAACATTGTCAGATCGCTCTCCGACTGTCCTGTTGTGGATATCCCCACCTCTCCCTGTGGCATATGGCGGCTCCAACATCAGGCACTGCTGGAGGCTGCATTTGTCTTTGGCATCCACATTGCTATCCTTTCATATTTTGAACTTTATAAGAATACAGTAGCAACTCTGGCTTCCCTATGGGACGCTTTTATGGTGGTGATCTGCAAAAAGTGTAACTTTAAAGAGCACTGTATACTTAAATCAATACGCACTAGACTGTACAAACTAGAAGTTTGAAATACGACTGCTAGAGTCAAATGGAGATGGCAGACCAGCCCCTCACAGACTAGCTAAACTCATCTTAAAAAGAGTAGAGTTCCCAGAAGAGGCAGAGACAGAGAGGAAATTCCTAAATAAATACACTGCGGTCCACCAATATGGGGAGGGAGATCGGCCAGGGAAAACATTAGCTGGTATTATACGTCCTCCAGTGGCCGCCTCTGAGATTATGAGAGTAGACTCCTCTGAGGGTACACCACAATACACCACTCCACATATACTTGACGTATTCACCCACATTACTCAGAGCTTTACACAGCCCAGACCACTATTTCCACGGATTATAGATTGTTTGAACATGGCTACCTTGATCTGGTTGGACCTGCACCAACATGAACCTCATTGTCAACCTATCACAATGCAGGAGAGTGCTGCTCTAAGTATAAAATGAAGCATTCTACCTGGGCTCCCTCCTGTGCTCCTTACTTGATGCTGTAATCATTACACTACTTAAACCTGGTAAACCTCCTCAGTGCTGTGAATCATATCAGCCCCTCTCTCTCATAAACTTAGATGATAAAAAATTCTCTCTAACCACCTGCTCCCACTGCTGCCTAACATGATCCGACCAGACCAATCCAGCTTCATCCCTGACAGATCTACTGCTCACAATTTCTGCACCCTGTTCTCGATCCCTCACCAGATCGATGGGGCCCTGCCGGTGACTACCACCTTCCTTGATGCTGCTAAAGCCTGTGATTCAATTGAATGGAATAACATGTTGACCATGAGCGAGCATATGGGAGTGGGGAGGGGATTTTTAAAATGACTCACACTATTCTTCTCCAGACCCATGGCTAATGTTAGGCTCAACTCCCACCTCTTGGAGCCATTCCCTGTTAGTGGGGCGATCAGGCAGGGATGCTCCCTTTCTCCCATTATTTTCGCCTTAGCAATGGAATCCTTAGCTGCTATACTCCACAAGTATCACCACCCCTGCAACTTAACACTTTGAACAAGACAAATATTACTGTCTATGTATGTAAATGATAAATTAGTTATAATCAGACATCCATCGCTACATTTAAGTCCTGTGCCAGATGAAGTTACGCAATTCAGTGTTTGCACTGGACTACAAATAAACTGGTAGAAATTCATTTTGATGTCCCTTATACCGCATACTCAACAGCCTATGCTTCACTATCCACTCAAATGGCAGACAGGTCCAGTTTGTTATCTAGGGATACATTACCCCACTGACATCACTGTCCTCACCCAGGTGAAATATAGAAGATGTATAGACTACATAACTGACCTGGTAGACTGCTGGGTCAAACTGCTGTTATCAGTAGCGGCAAAGGTGGGTGTTATAAAAATGGTGATCCTCCCCCAAGCTACTGAAACTGGCATGGACTGGCCAACAATCTGGAACTACATGGTCGAAAATGAAACTTCCATATAAGATGGGTGGCTTTGTTGCTCCCAACTTTGAACTCTATTACTTAGCGGCACAGACAATACGCACACCATTAGATTCATAAGAGACACGCTCCCTACCTGAATGTGGAGGTGGGGTTGTACATCCCACACCACTGTGCCTAGCAATACAATTACAGCTCCCACAACCATGAGACGAAATACACATAATCCAATGCATGCACTAGGCATGGACCTGAATAACGGATCTTGCTTATGTAATAGCATGCTGTTCCCCACACATCCCACTACATAACAATCCTCTGCTGCACCTTATGGTGGAACCAGGAGCGCAGAAGCAGCTGCGTGAGCTAGCACTCCACAAAATGGGATACCTAGTCTTAAATAACAGCTTTCTATCATAGACCAATTATCTGCAAGGTAGTACCAGCAGCCCCCTGCATATACTGACATACCATAGCCTACACAATGCTATACAACACCTACATTGCTCACCATGCTTTTCATTAATCTCACGCCTGCCAAACTAGCAGCCAGACCGTATGATTCAGCTACATCCATGCTCCCATAGTCTTTTGCGCATATTATATCCATCTGGGAGCGGGAGCTCAGACACAACCTCTTCAAAGCATAATGGGTGTAATGTTGCGAACAGACCCAAAACCTAAAAAGTTTCCTCAAATGGCTGATTCAGATTTTAACACCCACATGTTTTGATATAGCCTCTCCCCTAGGGCTACTTACAGGAGATGTGGCACTCCTGATGCCACATTCCTCCATGGGACCTGGACATGCCCTGGTATATTATCTTATTGGCACAAACTCACTACCGAACTGAAACCTATGACTGGTGCAGATCTACACATTACACCTCTCGTTGCTTTGCTCGGCTATGTCTAAGAGGTCCCAAAATCCTACCGCAAACTTGTAGCCCTGGCACAACTGTTGGGCAAACGTAATATAGTCATGTCCTGAAAGTGCCAGCCCTCATTCCCGGAAATGGTCAATGACTGCGAGACCTCACCACCTGTTCTGAACTTGCAGAGAACTATAGCTTAGCCCTCCCACCCTCCTCTAGACCCAGAGACATATGGGCCCGTTCCATTCATACTTAGCTGGTCTGCCTTAAAGTCCTTAATGATCTGCATCAACTCCTTTAACATGGGATCACTTTGAGTGCTGGTGATGTATTCTGAAGGTGCATCCGCCATCAAGAACGATGCCTGATTATAATGCTGTACACCATGGGATTGACTGTCCCGTATCCCGCTGTATTTACGATGACTATACTTTGTATATGCCTGTATTGTTGTGATTAAAATAAAAATAAAATTGGACAAAAAAGGAATAATGTTTATTTTAAATTGTTATACTTTAATAAAAGTAAATATTGATAAAAATGCAAAATAAAACAACTAAAGAAATGTTCTTACTATATAACCATACAAATTACATTATCCAACTATGAAGTTTAATTTAAACAAAATATTGATAAAATAAACAGAAGCACCAATATAGGATTGCTACTGGTGCTTCAGTCAAAATGCTTCCGTTCCGCCTTCGCCAGCCCTCCAACCACCATGGCCCACGCCAGAAACCTTGGCATCGTACTTGACTTCTCCCTCTCTATGAATAAGCAGGTCAACACCGTCGTTTCTAGCTGTTTAAACACTCTCCGCATCCTTTCGAAAGACCTTCAAATGGAACCCCCACGAGTCAAGGAAGACAGTTACCCATGCACTCATAACCAGCAGATTAGACTACGGGAACACCCTCTAAGGCAGAACACAGCAGCCAGACTCGTCCTATGCACCCCCGTCACTAGCACATCAGCCAACACCTACGGAACCTCCACTGGCTCCCTGTCGAGAAGAGAGTCACTTCCAAGATACTCACCCATGCCTACAAATGCCCCAACAACACAGGGCCCCAATATTTCAACATGAGACTGGCCCCCTCCCTGAACACCTTCAGTAAGGCTCTCAAGACCTGGCTCTTCGACTGAGCGGAACTGCTGACCACCCCCACCCCCCGCTCCTTGAGACCCTCACGGGTGAGTAGTGTGCTTACAATTCCCTGACTGATTGATTGATTGATTGACTGGTATGCAATAAGATGACATGATGTTCAGGACTAAGGTTAACACTGTACAAGAATAGCTCATTAATTTCTAGTTTCCAACATTGTGACGTATAATATGTATGCCTGTATAGTCATACTGATGAATCCTCATACTCCTTGCTTGGTTTTGTAGGAGCAGACAAGTTAACGTGTGCATTAAGGATGCCACAGAGGAAGAAGTTGTAGGCCTCATGCTGCCTAAGACATTAGTGAGTGTAGTGCAGGCTACACTGAAATCTCTGGCAAGGGTTTGCTGAGATGTTAACACAGCAGCAATGTTGTAATGGAGGGCACTCATAATTGATGTGCAGGAATCCATCTTGTGCTCCACGGCTTACTGGAATTTATTCATGGAGGAATTGATATTCTCTAGCTTCTTTTAAATCGGATGTAACTATCTCTTGTTTCATTTTTAGGTCTCGCATGCTCTGTTACTTGTGAGAGCTCTTGTAAATAAAACAAAAAACATAATAAGGGCTTAGAGCCGTCCTGTTACTTGTCATTAGCTGGCTTCGAGGCCACTCTCATTTCCTTACTTCTCATTGCTCAGAGCCTTCTGCTTTCACTTTCTCTTTCTGGGTTTGTCTGTTCCATGGAACATGGGCCAAGTAAGGCTTACTTTCTGAGGCCAATGTCATTCTACTAGTCGTGTACTTCCACAAATACAGTTTTTATATTTTCTTTATTGCACTCTATAAAAGTGCATGTGTTTTCAGGCTGTCTTATCCTGTCCTATGCCCACAGTTTGTTTATGTAGAGTGCAAAATCTTGCAGAGGGCATCGGAACAATATACATGACCGCAGAACTACTTTACATAAAGACACATTATTTTTTGACCTACCCACTGTCCAATTGTTGCTTTTATACCTGTCGTTGCTTTCATACCTGTCGTTGCTTTCATTCCTCCCACCCTCCTGTTGTTCCTTTTTTTTATTTTTTAAAAACACATTTTATTGATTAACATTTGAAAATTCCAACAGCAAAAGAAAAGTATTAACAAATAAACAATATAAACAAACTATATCTGCCCTGCAGAACCCTCTCCGCCCTCATATATGCTGTCAAACAGAAAAACACCACTGATGAAAAACTGATCAGTTCACCCCTGTTCGATCCTCACACCCCCCTGGAATGCCCTGATTTCATCATCGATTAGGTGGTGTATTGGACAGAACGGTTCTAATTCTATTCTCCTGTATTCTGCCCATCTTTTCCATATTTTGGGGCCAACCCCTTACTTTGCATAACACTATCTCCAGTCCCACACAGTGATTCATCACCTTCTTCCACACCGTCAATGTAAGGGGGGGCCGTCGCTTTCCACTCTCTAGCAATATTTAGTTTTGCGATCGTCATTCCCAGGTAAAGTAAGGAGAATTTATATCCATTTCCACCCAGGTCTTCCTTGAGGTGGAGGAGTACCAATCTCAGATCCCGCTGGATCTGCCAAGACAGGACCCCAGACAGGCATGTGATCACCCCTTACCAAAATCCATCAACTTGGGACAACCTCATTACTAATGGCAAAATGTGCCCTCTTCCAAACCCCGGAGTATATTGGGGGGGGGTTTACCCAAAATGAGTCCCTGGGACCTGGGTTGTCTAAATATTACGAGGAAGGGGTCCCATAGGGATATGGAACACAAATTATAACATAATGCAAAACAAAGTTACATAGACATTGAATCAAACCACCATGTTTTAATCACAATGGAGATGAAATTAGCAAATAACAACAATAATCATGCTTTAAAAGTAGGACAGGTAGAGCTGCGCCCCAGGGAAAAGGGGAGTGCGTGATGATGTGAGGATATTGTGATAAGGACGGGTTAGGGTGACAGAATAATCAAAACTTCAAACCACAATAGTTTTGATAGTTACACAAATGTACACAAAAAACCAAAAGAACATTGGATTTCAAATCAAGAGACATCATACTCCATCCAGTACAGTATATGAACAATTGGGCCATGGAGTTGAGGGTACGCTAGATGCGCAGATAGTGCTTTCCCCCCCCAGCGACATTCGCACATTAGGAGCGCTGGATGTGAGGCGTTTCTAGAACAGTGGGGACTGCCACCTCCCCAGCTGCCCAGAAAACTGACAACTGCACACACCACACGTCCGATACGCTACCCGGTGGACCGGATAGATGTCCACCTACGGACGCAACGACGAACCGAACTGTTACAATGTCTTACTGGCCGCCTTTCACGGCGTCGCTCCCTTAGATACACTCTCCCTCCCCACACCCCCCCCCCTCCCCACACCCCCCCCCTCCCATACAACCACCCCCGTTTAACTGTTCGGGACTCTTGCCTCCCATACATAGTTTATAAGCCAGGAGGCACACACGAACACCGACTCAGACAAGAGGACTAATGTGGGCCACATCTCTCCAGCTAACTGACAGGCTATAACGCTACTCGCGCGAAACACCACACAATGGAGGGATGAGATGTGAGGCTCTGCTGTCCCTTAATGGGTGGAGTACCTCGTGGCAAAGGTAGGCCGCACACGAATTTCAATTGCATCCACACTATTGACACGCAGCTAAGGTCTACGCGCGATCTTTCTGGGTTCGGAAACACAGCTGCTGAAATGTTCTTTGGTGATACAGCCGACAAAATGGGACACACCGATGAGAAATGTCCAGTTTACAGAGTTGAAATGTTTTTCTTATACTTAATAAAACAAGACGTCCTTTGAAGACACATTGTACATAAGAGCGCCTATAACGCGAAGATTACTGTTAATGACCTGCAACGTTTGGTAACCGATGTGTGACCACATATTTGTCACTTACGCTCCTATGTCCTTCACATGCATCCTCAAGTTGCGGCCGGCCCTAAGGGTTGTAGGCTACGCTATATGTACTGCACTTTGGAATATTAATAAACGTCTTACAAAAAAAAAATAGGAGGATGAGTATTGCAGAGCTGGAGATATCTGTGGAATTGATTTCGGTGAAGTTGAAATTCAGTTTGAAGAGTTTGAAATGATTTAAGGACCGTGCGTTGCATGATGTCCCCTAAAGTGGAGATCCCAATGAAATCCCATTTCCAAAATCCAGAAAATGTGGCCACCTGTGGAAGTAGACTTCCTTGCCGTAGTGGTGTCTGCTCCATTAGTCTTCCCCACCATTTCGTATGTCTGAATATTGAACACCATATATTTAGGACAACTCTCGTTGCCAGGGGAAGACAACTGCCTTTTCCCATACCATGCAAATATGCTATCAGCGGAGTAGTACCCATTTGCCTAATGCATATTCCGGATCACCCTGCGTGTCATGGTGAGCTGCTGGATAATATGACAACATCTGTTGCTGCTATGCCCCCACAGTAGGTAAACTGGAAACATTTGCTGAAGGCAACGCGAAGGATACCTCTGTCCCATAACAAAGCATTACGGATAGAATTCAGTTTGTGGAACCATTGTCAAGGGATGTTATATAGGAAGTTCTGTAGCTGGTAAAGGGATCTGGGTGAAGATACCATTTTAAAAATCACTGACCATCCAGTCAAAGATAGTGGGAGCATCAATGGAATCTTTAAGGCGATCAAATACTAGTTCTACATTGGCATTCCATGCCACTGTCTGGTCTGGGGACAGAAAGCCGCCAAAGTATTTAAACCCACTGGCGGCAACCCACAATTCAGATGCCCACCCAACTTTCTGGGGGCCGGTGCGCACTGCGAAAACCATAGATTTTAATGTGTTGATGTGTAGGTCTAAGGTTGCCGCAAATACGCACATGCCTGCAATATCCTGGATCCTGTGGTGCCCAGCACCGTAAGAAAGAAGAGGACATCATCGGCGTATGGTGCGATCCTCTCTGTAAGCTCTTCCCCCAACTCAAAGCCCCGCACCTGTGCATCAATCCTCACCCATACAGCTAGCGTCTCCATGACAAGAACAAACAACAGTTTTCACAGGGGAAGCCCTGCTGCATCCCATGCTGTACAGTGAATGTGTCCTACTTGGTCCTCGCTTACTCACTGATGCTGTCGGGTCTGTATATAACAATTGGAAATACGCAATGAACCGTGAACCAAAGTTGAGGTGCTGGAGGAGGAGGAGAAATAAATACTCCCAGCTCACGGAGTCAAATAATTTGTCAATGTCTGCCAGGAGGAGTACTGCTGGCTCCTGCCTATCTGCCAGCGCTATCAAATTATATTCTCACTAAATATTGTGACGGGTCATCAGGTGGGGCATAAATCCCAACTGATCAGGGTAAACCAGGTCTGGAATATTATGTATTAGCCTATTTGCCGATTCCTAAACTAAGATCTTAATCACTAAATTTAATAGGGATATTAAGCGATACGAAGTAAGGTCATCTGACGGGCGGCCTGGGTTAGGGAAAACAAGGATCTCTGCATGGCCCAATCCAGCACCATGATGGCCTCGGCTGGCACGAACAGGACTGTTCCCAGGAGGTGATCCTCGAGTTAGGGCATATGGACTTTAAAGAATTCACAGGAGAACCCATTGGGCCTGGGAACCTTACGAGTGTTCATCTCGGCCACGGATGAGGAAAGTTCCTCCCCCTTGAGTACAGCATTGATCAATTTACGGGCTGCTGGGGAGAGTCCAGATCGGGAGCGCCCACACAAACTCCTTAATCTGCGTCCTGGACAAAACCTCTTTCTTGGCATAGACCCCTTCAAAATGGGAAGCAAAACTACATGCCAACTCTCTGGGGTCTGTAAGTGGTGCACCAGACTCATTTCTGATTAGGGGTAAAGGAGGGGATCTGGGGACATCCTGGCATAGTGTCTGAAGCATTTGACTCAACTTGTCCCCCCCATTGATAGATACATCTTGGGATGCGTGCCAGGCCAATCACGCTTTGCCCATCAGGATCTGGTAGTACTGTTGCTGTACCAGTCCAAGCTGTCTACGCACAAGTCCGCCATCTTTAAAAAAAAAATTTTTTTATTAACAATATTGTCATTACATCACTATGCTTTAATTCGCAAATTCTCATTATGCACACCACATATTACAAGACCACAACATTTGAGTACCCTTTTGATTGATTCAAACAGTACGGCTACCAGGGTTTTTCTTTTGCATCCTTTCCCTCACATACGTCAGTGTTCAGCGTCTCTTGTGACATTATATTCTCAATAGCTAATCATTCACTTTCCTCAGACTGTGATTCCTCTCTTGGGGGTTGCAGATATTGCCCCGGTATCTATTGCATCCTCCCCACACCCGGTACCACTTTTTAGGGCATTTCCTATGTAGGTGTACTGATTTTTCAGCCATCATTACACCGTCCATGTTTTGGGACCATCGTCCGAGGGTCGGGTCAGTCTGGATCCCCAGAGCTGCGCTAAATTTCTCTTAGCTATTGCTGTCCCCAGTGTCCCCCAATCTCGAGCTGCATGGTTAAGGTCTGTGGGTCCCCAAATGTTAATTAGACATCTCTTAGGTTCCGGGTGTATCGTTACCCCCGTCACCTCAGACATCGTACGCATGATCGCTACCCAGTACGTCGCAATTTCTGTGCACTGCCAGATTGTATGCCAGAACGTGCCCAGCGTGCCACACTGTCATAGGCAGAGAGGGGTGTCTGACTTGCCCAGCTTGTGTAGCAGTGTTCTCGTGTAGTGGGTGCAGTGTAGCACCTTCAATTGTATTAATTCTCCTATGTCTTCCTCCCATCTTGCTTTAGGAGTCGTTGTGGGGTCTGGCTATTCATTATTTTCCTTTATGTTTGTGAGATGGCTTTTTTTGTCATATGATCTGTGAATAGTTGGTCATCCAGGGGCGAAGATTCTGGTACTTGCGAGCCTGGTGTGATCAGGGCCTTGAGTGCATGTGTAATCTGTATGTATCTGAACGTTTCCGTCATCGCCAGGCCATAGGTCGTTTGTAATTGTGTGAACGGAATAATCCCATCCTTTCTCCATTATTCTCCCACCCTTGAAATGCCGATCAGGTCCCATTGCCTGAAGCCTTTGGTGTTACGCAGGTTCCCCAACTTTTTTGTATCCCATAGTGCTGTTGCCTGTGTCGTGACTCCCTCACATCCCAATGCCCATTGTGCCACATGCCATATCTTAACTGTATGTGCTGTTGGTCCTGTTAAGGTCGTTTTCCTGGTATTATTATAGAGTGCTTCATCATTCCGTCTACTCTCAAGAGGTGTCTGTCCATGCGATAGGCCGGTTCCTCTTGTGGCGCGTGCAACCATTGATTTAAGACCGTAAGTTGAGACACCCAGTAGTATGCTCTTATATTAGGTAATGCGATTCCCCCGTCGTACCAACTCTTTACCAGTTTACGCATGGCTATACGGGTTGCTCTACCATCCCATAGTAATTTAGTTACCTCTGAGTTTATCGCTACAAAATAAGCCGGTGGGGACCGGGAATGGTGTGTTCTGTAAGGCATATAGAAATCTGGGGAGCGCCATCATCTTAAAGAGGGCCGCCCTACCCAGCACCAAGTCGGCCATCTTGCTGACGACCCCCCAAGTCCAGTTCTGCGATCCTGGCCTCAAGGTCCATCAGGTCTCGCATCTTTCGCCGTCACTGCCCTGTACAATAGCTAATGTCTGCCCCTAGGAGCATGGGCTTCAGAGGCTTCCATAGTATCTGAGGGGATGTCACACTGCCTATATTGTGTGCAAAATACCCATCTACAGAACACTCCATATCTTTTCGATAGTTGGGGTTCTGAAGATGTCATGGTGATAAGCGCCAACGGAATCCTGTTGTTTCATTTAACCTTCCTACCCTTGCTTTCAACACTCCAGTTATTGTTCTCAACCTTCCCATCATTGCTTTCAATTTCCCCATCTTCCTTTTGTTGGTTTCAATTTCTCCCATCGTCACTTTCAGCCCCCACATCCTCTTGTCACTGCTTTCAGCCGTACCCCCATCCTCCCACCTCACCTGGACAAAAAAATATTGGCAAAGCTTTGCCAATTATTTTATTTCCTTGCTTTATGCTTCATTGTCACTTGTGAGGGTATCGAATTAAAGCTTTTACAAAGTAAGAAGCTATCATTAATTATCCCCCGTTTCCCTCCCCACACAGAAGTACCGGTTGTATGTCTTACTGTGCGCTTAGCGGCCAAGCTTCTGCTGGTGGTTACATTGTGCACACATTTCTTAAAGCGGTATCGATCATGGATAATTTCTCAGCACTTCATTCTTTAATTTTCTATTGCTTCCTAAAAATCACTCTGCAACCTTGTCTTACGAGCTCCCTTATGTTATCTTAGCCCCTTCGCTGCGGGGATAATTCTCCCGCTGTGCTGGGGGTAGGAGGGGGGCGCGCACAGCTCGTCATGAGGCACGGCGCTCCTGTGCTCATGACGAGCTGAGCTCGTCACAGGTGTACCTGCTCCTGTGGAACGCTCAGCACAGCAGGGGAATTCTCCCCGCACCTGAGCGTTTCACAGCTCATACCGAGCTAAGCTCGTCATGAGCACCCCGTGCCTCATGGAAAAGGTTGATAGGCTGAAAAGCTTCATTTCGATTGTATGTTGCATGGGAACCAGAAACAACCTCGCCTATACTGTTTACAATTTTTCCCTACAATAACAACAATCAACAACAGCATTTTTCTCGTTTCGTTCACAAGGGAGGAGGAGGAGGTGCGGGCACATGACTGAAGGCCAGAGTTACTGACCATGGAACTGGGGGATCCAGGCTGGAGTCTCCGCATTGGCTTAACATTTTGTGACTCTAAGCAAATCACTCAATCTTTCCATGCCTAAGAGAAAACATAATGAACCTGACCTCATGTAATGTAATGTGATGCTCATATAAAGTGATTTAATGCTCTTGTACCGGAGCTATGTAAAACAGCATAAAACAAAGGCTTTACACAACAAAACTTTGTCTTTCTTTCTTCAAATTTATAAAAACTCTTGTTGTACTGCCTAATTTAATCTTATTCAGTAAGAAAACATCTTTCTGCTAAACAGTATTTAATGAGTCTTTCCGAGTCAAGGCTATGTACAGTGAAATAGAAAACCGATGGCGTCCTTGCTGGAGATTATAATATTGTTTATTTTTTCTAAGCTAGCTTTTAAAAAGTTTTGCTCAGCTTTTTATCCCACTTTTTACGACCCACACTGCAGCTTGACTTTTTTTTTTGTGTTCAAATCTTTTTTATTAAATGTACTTTTCTCATATAATAAACACAATACAGAAAATATCACTGAACTGTAAAGATTGAAATGTATTACAATTACAAGGATTATAAAGTATTTAGTTGCATCCAAGTATAATACTATATCAATAACTATTCCATAAAAGAGGTAAAGGGGCTACAGCAGCCAAGGCCCGTGTAGGGCGTGACGTGGGGCGGGGGAGGGGCGGGGTGGGGGGTTGTAAAATGCAGGAAACGGACGATTTCAGGTAAGTAACAAAAAAAACAAAAAAATGTTGTTGCGCGCGCTGCTTCGCATTTGGTGATGCAGCGCGTCGTTACCTGAAATCGTCCATTTCCCGCATTTTACAACCCCTTCCTGCCCCTCCCCCACCCCACGTCACCGTCCGGTGGCACGCCCTACACAGGCCGTAGCTGGGCTACAGTAAATGTGTATTGACGTATAAGGATTAAAACACATGCTCTAAATTGAGGAACAAATACTAATATATGAATCTAGGCTAGACCACATGCTAGATTTGTAAGTAGATGATTCATTAGGAGTATGTCGAAATGAGGATTGCCCACGTCTCAGAAAAATAATCCATTCCCACCAAGCATTAACTGAAAGTAATGTAGCATCTTTCCAATTAGAAGTAACGGATTTGAGAGTAGTAGAAATAAGGAAGTTCAAAAGTTTACAATCCATAGGTGATAATGTAGACCTAAGTAAAGGAGATTTAAAGATTAAAATAGAGAAAGATAAATGTGTTTGGATTTTAAGGCGCGGGTTAGGATATTCCCGAAACCGGTCCTTGGATGCTTGTTTCCAGTCCAGGGAGGACCTGGCTTAGCAGTTCAGGCTGGACTGTTCCCATGGGGCAGAGGGTCAAGACTGATTTGCATATGGCTGGGTTCAAACTGGAAAGGCATGGTGAGCAAAAAAACGATGGATTTAGGCCCAGATCTCCGTACTGGGGTGAATGTATGACATTGTTCTGCATTCTGTCCATCACCTGTTGTTTTTGCTTTTGTCACCCCGAGTGGGACGGGTATGCTCAGACGTGAGTCCCGTGCTCTCCATGCCACTGGAATCAAGCTATCCAGGCTGATGAGGGCTGATAGCCCGAAACCGGTCCTTGGATGCTTGTTTCCAGTCCAGGGAGGAACTGGCTTGGCAGTTCAGGCTGGACTGTTCCCATGGGGCACAGGGTCAAGACTGATTTGCATATAGCTGGGTTCTAACTGGAAAGGCATGGTGAGCAAAAAAACGATGGATTTAGGCCCAGATCTCTGTACTGGGGTGAATGTATGACATTGTTCTGCATTCTGTCCAGCACCTGTTGTTTTTGCTTTTGTCACCCCGAGTGGGACGGGTATGCTCAGACGTGAGTCCCGTGCTCTCCATGCCACTGGAATCAAGCTATCCAGGCTGATGAGGGCTGAAAGCCCGAAACCGGTCCTTGGATGCTTGTTTCCAGTCCAGGGAGGAACTGGCTTGGCAGTTCAGGCTGGACTGTTCCCACGGGGCACAGGGTCAAGACTGATTTGCATATAGCTGGGTTCTAACTGGAAAGGCATGGTGAGCAAAAAAACGATGGATTTAGGCCCAGATCTCTGTACTGGGGTGAATGTATGACATTGTTCTGCATTCTGTCCAGCACCTGTTGTTTTTGCTTTTGTCACCCCGAGAGCTATCCAGGCTGATGAGGGCTGAAAGCCCGAAACCGGTCCTTGGATGCTTGTTTCCAGTCCAGGGAGGAACTGGCTTGGCAGTTCAGGCTGGACTGTTCCCATGGGGCACAGGGTCAAGACTGATTTGCATATAGCTGGGTTCTAACTGGAAAGGCATGGTGAGCAAAAAAACGATGGATTTAGGCCCAGATCTCTGTACTGGGGTGAATGTATGACATTGTTCTGCATTCTGTCCAGCACCTGTTGTTTTTGCTTTTGTCACCCCGAGTGGGACGGGTATGCTCAGACGTGAGTCCCGTGTTCTCCATGCCACTGGAATCAAGCTATTCAGGCTGATAAGGGCTGAAAGCCCGAAACCGGTCCTTGGATGCTTGTTTCCAGTCCAGGGAGGACCTGGCTTGGCAGTTCAGGCTGGACTGTTCCCATGGGGCACAGGGTCAAGACTGATTTGCAAATGGCTGGGTTCAAACTGGAAAGGCATGGTGAGCAAAAAAACGATGGATTCAGGCCCAGATCTCTGTACTGGGGTGAATGTATGACATTGTTCTGCATTCTGTCCATCACCTGTTGTTTTTGCTATGATATTCCATACATCTGACAAAAACTGAAAGATAACAGGACATTTGTAAAATAAATGATGTAAATCTCCAATCGTAGTATTACAATGCCAACAGTTTGGAATATCTAATAGTTTAGCTTTAAATAGTTTTTCAGAGACCAAAAGCATTGGTATAGCAGATGAATATTAGTTTGTAGGAGGGTAGCCCGGAGATAACTAGCAGTGTTAGACTTTCAAATATCTTTCCATGATACATTATAGAGCTGAATATGTATGCATGGTGACCATTTCCGTAAAATGTGTAAAGAAGCAAATAGGAATAGAACGTTTTTTATAGACAGTAGAGGCTGTCTTGTATGACTAAACACGTTAATACAAAACTCCATACTATAAGGTTGGGTCATAGGTAGCAGCTGGGGATATGCATTTATTTAGGAAAATCAGATAGAGGTAAATTATATTTAGCTTGAAGATCATCAAATTAATAAAACATATCACCTTGACATATATCAGCAACCAAGAAAATACCAGCATAAATCCATAAATTCCAAAAAGAAATATGTTTTTTGATATTGGAGCTTGGGTTTGAACCAAAGAGAAACTTTCTTAGTAGATGTTTGCCAAATGAACTATTGGCCATAGTAAGGAATGCAGGTAATGGATATAGTGTCAATATATTTGCCTCCAGAGTAAGCCATTTGGGTGAATTAGAAGGAGAAATAGTATGAAACCATAACAAACATTGTGCCACAAGAAATGCAACATATTTTCTTTTACCTGGAAGACCAATCCCTCCCTCACATTTGGGCAATTGCAATGTTTTAAGACTAGTGTGTGCAGGCTTATTGTTCCAGATACACTTAGTAAATAATTTATAAAGTTTAACATAAAAAGTAGAGGAGTTATATACATTTTAATTGCCTCAATACATCCCCACCAATTTAAATGAAGATTGGACCATCTATCCAGTTTCTCTTTGGTACTACCTAAGATTGTAGAACAATTGGTTTCAACTGTATTTTTAATCAAATCAGTCAATGTTATGCCTAGATATTTCAGTGTTTTTGGAGATCATAATATATCAGTATTTGCCAACATTGTAGAATTACAAAAAAATATTTAGGGGGAAACACTGTGTCTTATTAATATTCAAGAAATATCCAGAAACTGCAGCATATTTCTGAATAATATTGAGAATGATAGGTAAGGAGATAAGAGGATCATTAACATATAACACATTATCAACATTATCAACATACACAGAAACTTTTATGTTAGTATTTTTCAATGCACCATTGACAAAAATAGAAGCAGAGTGTGCCGAGTACAATGCTTTAACCCCTTCGACGCTCATGACGAGCTCAGCTCGTCATGAGGTACACCTCTCGTACGCTCATGACGAGCTGAGCTCGTCATGAACCGCGGGTTTTTAAAAACTTCAGCGCACAGCGGGAAAATGCGCCACACGCATGGTGTTAATCATGTTGAGAAAAGTAGGCCCAAATTGAAAAACTTCCAATGTATTACATAAAAATTTCCTGTTTACTTTATCAAATGCCTTTACCGCATCCAAGGCCAATACAACAACTTGGCAATTGATGTCTTTAGCAAGAGATAAGGCATGACAAAACAAGTGAGTGTTATGGGTTGACAAATTACCCTTCATGAAGCCAGTCTGGACAATTTAAATAATGGAAGAAAGCAGGTGAGATAATCTATTTGCTAAAATGTTGGCAAATATTTTACAATCCTGATTAATTAGAGATATGGGATGATAATTTGACACTTAAGTAGAATCTTTATTAGGTTTAAGGAGAACAATCATAATGGCTTCATTAAAAGAGCCCCCATCATGGAAGTGTGTTGAAAGTCCGTAAAAATGGAAAGTAGGATAGGACATAGCTAGTCTTAAAAACATTTGTAAAATTCAGCTGGAATACCACAGAGGCCAGGTGTTTTATTAGGGGCCAGTGCTTTAATAGTTGTGATTATTTCTTGAATATCGATGGGATTTTCTAAGGCTAATCTATCAGTGTCAGAAATGTGAGGTAGTTGACAGCAAGTATTTGAAGAACAAGAGGTTCATGATATAAAGAGGAGTAAAAGGATAAGAACTCTCAGTATTTCCTCAACACCTGTCAATAAAGTGCCATTATTTGTTTTGATGGCGGGAATTTGAATTCTATCATGCTTAATGCATATATAAATAGTTAATAGTCAGCCAGATTTGCTTGAATTAAAATTAAATTTAGATTTTTCTTTTGAAATAAGTAATTCTGCTCTATATTTCTGAAGTTGACACTTCTATTGCAGATCACAAGATGAAATGAAAAGTCTTTCCACAGTTGCTATGTGTTTCTCTAATTTGGAGAGGATGGCGTAATTTGATTTATTATCATGAGCCATAATAGAAATTGTAACTCCTCGTATATAAGTTTTAAAGGCATCCCAGTAGATCATTTTGGAGGGATTATATGAGTTATTATGCTAACAATATTAATTAATGGCTGAGGCAAGTTTTTTTAGAATTAGTTGGATTAAGACCTACGTCAGAGTTCATTCTCCATCTTTTTTGGGCGTATGAGAGTCAGAAATATATAAGGAAAATGAGATTAAGCATGATCAGAAACTTTAATAGGGTGCATAACAGACTCCTTAAGCTTATTGCATAAATTATGTGAAGTCAATAGGTAATCAATCCTAGAGAAAGAAGAATGGTCATTAGAATAAAAAGTACCATCTTTGTCTGTAGGGTGTTCTAATCTCCAGAAGTCAACCAACTTAGTGACAGAAAAAAATGATTTCAAACCAAGAAAAGCTTTGTTAAGTCGAAATTTAAATGCAGAGGAATGGTCCAACAAAGGATCTTTGAGATTAAAATCACCACCCACAATAAGGGACGAGTTACCCATTGTTAGTATTTCAGCAGAAACATATGACCAAAAAGCAGAATCAACTGATGAAGGAATATATATATTGACAAAGTTTAAAATATGTTTGTCAATTTTGACTTGAGCGTAAACAAATCTACCATCTGAGTCATGGTGGTGAGTCATTAGTTGTATTTGTGCTTTACGGGAGACAAGTATAGCTACCCCATTTTTATGTTTTGCAGCAGGAGATGAAACTATATTTCCTATCCATCCCTTGAACATAGTATGTAGCATTTTATAATCCACATGAGTTTCTTGCAAAAAACAAATATCTGCAGTAGACTTTTTTAAATATTCAAAAATGTTGCGCCTTTTAACAGGGTGCCTCAAACCCTTGACATTTAATGAAGTGACTACTAACTTTTGTGGCATAGACGTTATGAATAGCAGAAAAAAGATAAAGAAAAGTAGTCCACATAAAAAAGACAAAACAAGACATACAACTTATAAAGGTCAACCTCCAAGACCTCGTATTAATAGAGCAGTGGAGACGGAGGTACAAAGCAAGAGTAACCACCTAGCCGGCAATAAAAAACAGAATAACATCCTTTAATAAGGGGAGTCAAAGATAGTCTGCAGATCTGGATAGTTGAGAATAGCGTCATGTTGGTCTAGAAATCGTATTAACTCTGAAGGTATGGAGAAAGACTTGGAGACATAATTTTTCCAAATGTTCATAGCTGAAGGATCAAAAAGGCCATACTTGTAACCAGCTTCTCATAGACGTGGCCTCAAATCTGAAAATTGGCGACGTATTTCAACTGTTTCTTTTGCAAAATTATGGTGTATAAAGACTTTATTTCTTTCAATCAAGAGAGAAGGGATCTCTTGCGCAGCTTTCCTTATGAGTAATAGGTAATTATGTCTCAAAACTTTTAGTATGATTTGTGGCGGTTTAACTTGATGTGGTTTACGAATAGAGGGGTTTCTGTGAGCTTTATCAATTTCAAAACGTTCTGGGAATTTGATGTTTAAAAGTTTAGGTAATAGATTTTCTAAGAAAAGACAGCTTTGTCCCTCAACTCCCTCTGGGCCATTAAATATGCGTAGATTGTACTGTCGATTTCTATTTTCCAAATCTAACAATGAACATTGAGGAGAAGCAACCTGAGAAATAAGTGGGGCTATATTCGTAATAGCGTTAGTATTGTCACAAATGTTTATCTAATTGCCTGCTACTCACATAGATAGGGAGGCAATATCTCTCTGAATGTGATTAATATCCGAACATGTGGTGTCAGTATTTATATGAATAGCTTGAATTTCCTCCAAAATGTTTGATAGTGAGTTGTCTTGTAAATATGTAGCTTTAGACTTCGTAGGAGGTGACGAAACAGCTTGTTTTCATTTGAGTGGTTTGACACCAATTTAGACTTCATGTTGTAGTACAGATAGCAATTAAATAGTTGTAAATGAATTAAAAAAGTAAAATGGCATCAAAAACCTTGAAGTATGCTACGGCTTTTCTTGCAAAATATTAATTTTATTTGGAGAGAAACAAAGCAAAAAGGTCTTGAATAAAGTATCAATGTTAAATTAATGAAGAAAGAAGAAAATCCCCTTTCAACTTAAGAAAGTGAAAGAATCCAGGCAAACCAAGTTATAGAAAATCCCTTTAAGGGGGCGGAAAGCTTTTGAAGAAAGAAGGTGCTGAGGAAGAAATGCTCGCCTCCTCCTCAGTTCACACCGAGCCCGGCAGGTGAAAGGAGCCTTTCCTGAGAATGAAAGGAGCCTACTGCGCTTCACTCGTTTGCTCGAGGTCCCAGAAATTTCCCCTGCAGTTTCCCCAAGGAGTGATAGGGAACTCCTGTGAAGGAGAATCGGAATAAATTCCCATTTCATCGGAAATGAATTGTCTAAAAAGCAGGTGAGCACGGAGCTCAGGTCGCGGCGGCCATCTTGCGTGCCAACTCCCCCTGCAGCTTGACGTCTGACGCCAACAATTTGTAGAAAAACACATTGTCTAATGTTGGGACACCGCTCTTTAAGGCCATATGAGAGTCACACTTCCCACCTCACCCATGAGCTCAAAGTACTCTGTTCGTACAATAAAGGCTCAGGTGATCCTTCTTTTATTTCACATAGCTGACCAGAAACAAAGCTCTGATCTTGCTCCTTATTAGCTAATATCCATCACTTCCAAACAAAAAGGCTACATATGAAATTGAAAAAAACATCAGAGATGGCAAAAGTTGATACTGCTTACAGCAACACTTGACTCTGCCAGGTCTCACAGTCTGAAACTCCAAATCTCAGAGTTGTAAAATGTAACTTCTGCTGCAAGCACAAATCACTGCCCTATTTACAAACTAAAGAGCCGAAATCTGTTCTCAAGCGTATGTAAAGCAACAGGACATGCTGTCTTCAGGACATTACACACACAGTAAAGAATGTAACCGCTAACCTGAAATCAAATTGAGGTATCAACATAACTATCACTTAGGAATTAACAAATTGTGACAGGTACTAAAATATTTATTTTTCTCTACTGCAGTATGGACTTGACACCCACTGGAAAACATGCAAAGCAACAGTGTGATGAATACACATATCCATAGTTAGAGCAACAAACTTCAATAATGTAAAAATATATTTTACTGTAAATATGCCTTGTGTTTTATGAATATAAAAAAAGAGAGAAGTTAAGCGCTGTGAAGGTACATGACCACTTTAAATAACACTTGAATTCTTCATGCTCTGCTAATGGAGAATACGCATTATCTTGTGTGTTCTACTGGATATCTGAATAAATCTTGGCATTTTGAAATCGCTCTTTATTTTAAACCTTTTGAATCAAGTTTCAACCTAATAATGCAATTCTCAAATCCCTTAACGATACTGGTAGCAACCATGCTGGTAGCAACCATACTTCAAAACAATAGGTAACAATAAATACAGCATAAACAGTATAATAAATTGTCCAACTAACCCATCAGTGATACTTCTTAAATTAATTAGTATTTTTCTTATTGCACTGCACCACTCTTATCTGTACACTGCTACTGAGCCGCTTGCTGAACCCTGCGTTTGATGCACTGGCAGCCATTTAGAACATTTTCTTTTTTGGAAATGCCCAGCAAAAAAGCACTGGCAAAGCCAGCAACTATGGGCTCATTTTTAGTAGGTGAGACCTATTGGCTTTACCAATGCGCATTTCCTTATAGACGCCAGCTATGCCAGCTAAGGAATCATCAATTCCTTAGAGCCAAAAATAGGTGTCTTTAACATTCTGAGCCAACTACTTATTTGGGCAATTACGCCTTTGGACTCCTTCCACAATGTCCATCAGTGTCTCCATCCACTTGTTAACTTTGTTAACATTGTGTTCCTGTGGCTTCGGTTCTCTAATGTCACTTCAGGATCATCATCATTTACAGGAGCATCCCCATCAGTTCTTCTTAGTGAATAAAAATGTGGCTGAGTTCAGTAAATGTTTCATCATCCAAGGGGGGCAAGGTGATGTCAAAGATTACATTTTTACTCATTAAATTGATATTCTCATTATGACAATATTAAAGAGTAATTTACAATGAGAACAATGAGAATTCCATACATTTCAAAACATGCACTATTTGGTTTCATATATATACGTTGACAACCCTCTCTGCGCGAAGGCGAACAATCTGCTGGAAACTATGGAAAGCCTGAACCTCAAACAATTCGTCACCGGCCCCACTCATGTGGCTGGTCACACCCTGGACCTCATTTTCTCAAACTTTTCGACTATAACTGTCCTCTCACCCCTTCCCCTCACTTGGTCCGACCACTATCTTATCCCCTTCTCTCTTGCCCTTGGCCGGAAAACTGTCCCCCTGGCCCCCAGGAAGGAGTTGGGAAGAAAGTGGCACAAGGTCACATGTGCCACCTTGGACCCGGTATTCCACTTCCAGACGAAGCACCTCTCCTCGGATATTGATGGAACTGTCCCTAGGCTACATGCTGCCCTTGTTAATGCTATCGACTCCATTGCTCCCCAGAAAGTTATAGCCTCCACAAGATCTCGACCCTCCGCCCCATGGTTCTCCACTTCCCTCCGTGAGGAGAAAAGCAGATGTAAAGCACTCGAACGTAAGTGGAGACTAAATTACGACCTTGAGGCCAAACTTACCTACAGATCTGCACTGAAAAAATTCCTCAAACAAAAAAAAATCGCTATGAAAAATCATTTTTCTTCTCAAATCTCCATCGCCAAAAATTCATCTAAAACCCTCTTTACCATTGTCAAAGATTTCATCAATCCTCCGGCTAGGGCCACTCAGAACACTGCGAGTCAGGCTCTATGCGAAGGACTCTCAGATTACTTCCTCGATAAAATAAACAAACTCTGTGTCTCCTTCCCCATAGGGCTAGTCCCTCTGCCTCCCCCCCCTAGTCCCCCAGTTTCTCCGTCTTTTCTTTCCTTTAATAAACTCAACCGGGACGATGCTATTAGGTTACTCACACAGTGCAAATCCGGCGCCCCCTCTGACCCTGTCCCTGCGAAACTCATGGGAGAACTGGCGCCTTCGCTAGCCTGCTCCTTCCTCTCCATCTGGAACGCCTCCCTTCACCATGGCTTCTTCCCTACCACTTGGAAGGAGGCCTTGGTAATTCCAATTTTAAAAAAGGCGGATGCCGATCCCACTGTTTTCGCCAACTATCGCCCCATTTCCCTTCTCCCCAAACCCGCTAAGGTCCTGGAAAAAGCAGTACAGTTGCAACTCACGGAATATCTGGAAAACCACTCCCTACTGCACGATACACAATCCGGATTTAGAGCGGGATTCAGCACCGAGACGGCATTACTGGAAGTATCGGAAACCATTCGGGAATGCGTGGACAGGGGCGAGGAGGCCATGTTGGTCCTCCTCGACCTGTCAGCAGCTTTCGATACGGTCTCCCACCCCATCCTTCTCGACCGACTCAAACAGATAGGCATTGGCGGCACCGCCTTCAGCTGGATCGAGTCCTTCCTTTCGGGAAGAAGTCAGAGGGTACTGCTGCGGCCTTTTAAATCGGATGAAAAACCCCTGTCTTGCGGTGTGCCACAGGGCTCCGCCCTCAGCCCCCTGTTCTTTAATGTCTACCTTGCCCCACTGGCCGACGTTGTGGAGTCCTACGGAGTCAGGGTGGTCTCCTATGCTGATGATACTCAGCTGGTGTTTTCCTTCAGAGACCACTCGGACTCCGCATTCTCCAACTTTCGCCAGTGCCTCAATAACATCAGTGTCTGGATGACTGATAACCACCTCAGATTAAATGCAGACAAAACGGAGGTGCTGTTCTTCAATCAGAAGGATCCCATCCCCTCCTCTTGGTGGTGGCCCATAGCACTTGATCCCGCTCCCTCTCCTGTTCACTCTGCTCGTAACCTGGGTTTCCAGTTTGACGATTCCCTCTCATGCAAAACTCAGGTCAATAAAGTGACCTCTGCCTGCTTCCTGAAGTTGCGCATGATCAAAAAAATACTCCCCTATCTCCCTCTGGATTCCCGCCGCACAGTTACCCATGCCCTCATCACGTCCCACCTGGACTATGCTAACAGCCTCTATGCTGGTGCCCCCCAGTATCTGCTAGACCGGCTTCAGATTGTCCAGAACGCGGCGGCCAGATTGATTGGTAACATTCCCTACCGTCAGTCAGTTTCCGCGTATCGTAGGGAGCTTCACTGGCTACCAGTGGCCAGCCGTATCCAGTTCAAGATCCTTACCCTTACCTACCGAGCCATCAACGACCTCGGACCCAACTACCTGAAAAAACGTGTCTCTATATCTCGCTCCATCAGATCCTTGAGATCCAATGACCTCCGCCTCCTGATCCCTCCCCGTTTTAGACTCTCTAGAATGGGTGGCAGAGGGTTCAGTGTCATTGCGGCAAAACTGTGGAACGCTCTGCCTATCGATCTGAGATTCTGCCCTTCCGAATCCATCTTCCGAGCCAAACTCAAAACTTGGCTCTTCTCTGGACTCTGATTTCCCTCTGCTGCTTCCCTTGCTCTACGTTCCTTACCCCCCCTTAGAGACTCAGGATCTAGCGCCAGGACACCCCTTCGGGGGTAGCTGTGCGCTCTATAAACTACATAAATAAATAAATAACGTTTTAATTTGACAATGAATAAGTAACAACACAAATATTGTTTGTGTGTTAGAACTAATTTAGACAAATTGTTCTTCAATTGAACATTTATTGATAACTAATTTTGTATCTGGTTGTTTACACTGCCATATGATATTCTACAGTGAAGCAGTGCTTTTTAAGATAAAAGATATATACTAGACTGGTATATTTATCTCTATTTTAAACTATTCCATTTATACAACACAGGACTCAAATTCATATGATTGAACCAATATAAAATAAAATGCAGCACAAAAATAGTGTCCAATTTTTAAAGTAAGACTTGTGGAAGGTCTTTATTGGCACAATACATATTGAAATTTAGCTGATAGGCACCAACGGTGGGATGTTATAATTTTTGTACAAGTGTGTATGTTTCAACATGCAAACGCTTGTCTTTAGAATTTAATCTCCCTATTCAAAATTATGCCTTTAATATGTATCCTATTTAGGACATATCTTTTAGAATGTAAGCTGTCACACCGATGTTGATCAATTAACATTTATTCAGCTACACATGGCTAAATCATTCTTCCATTTTAAACATAATGCCTGTGTACTATTTATATGATATAACATAATACATGAAAATGTATGGTAGGATGCAAAGGAACCCACAAGATTAAAGTATACAACAAGCCTATCATGCAAAGTAAAACAAAGTAGTCTAGACTATTGGATTTCTTTGTGAACCTACAATATAAATAACCCAATCCATATATTAATTTACATGTGCAATTACTAATGTTTATATATGTTACAAACATTTAATAATTTAAAAAGCACTAAAAATGCATTCTTAAATATGTGGATCAAGATTTATGTTACTGTTATTGGGCATATTATATATTTTAAAACAAACAGTAATCAGAATCCTATGCTCTCATTAGCTATATTTCCCCAAAGCGAAAATGGCCTAAGTGACATGATCATTCACAGATATCCACCGATGTGATTCAGAATATTACCTTCTTATTATAATTTGCATTTCAATTCCTTTGACAGAACAATTAATAATGTATTGCTACATGTCTATCAATCAAAAAACTGTTTTCCCCCAGACAAAAATATATATATTTTTTAATGGATCATATTGTAAGAACTGCAGATTAAACAGGTTTATTTTACATTCTCAATTAATTAAAAACTTCTTAGGATGTAACGCTAAACACATTGATAATAATGTTGATATGGTCATATATACAAAGTACATTGAGATGAATTCAATCAATCAATCAATCAATCAGGTCATTTGTAGAGCGCACTACTCACCAGTAGGGTCTCAAGGCGCTGGGAGGGGGGGGGTGCCGCTACTGCTCGAACAGCCAGGTCTTGAGCTTCTTCCTGAAGGAGAGGTGGTCTTGGGTCAGGCGCAGATTGGTCGGAAGTGAGTTCCAGGTCTTGGCGGCCAGGTGGGAGAAGGATCTACCTCCTGTTGTCGCTCTTCGGATGCGGGGGACGGCGGCGAGGGCGTGGTTGGTTGATCTGAGGAGGCGCTTGGGAGTGTAGAAGTTGATCCGGTTGTTGAGGTAGCTCGGGCCTTGGTCGTGTAGGGCTTTGTGTGCGTGGGTGAGGAGACGGAAGGTGATTCTCTTGTTGACCGGGAGCCAGTGCAGATCTCTCAGGTGTCCGGAGATGTGGCTGCGTCGGGGGATGTCGAGGATGAGTCTCGCCGAGGCGTTCTGGATCCGCTGGAGTCTCTTCTGGAGTTTTGCAGTGGTTCCGGCGTAGAGGGCGTTGCCGTAGTCCAGTCGGCTGGTGACGAGGGCTTGGGTGACCGTCTTCCTCGTCTCGGTGGGGATCCACCGGAAGATCTTACGTAGCATGCGCAGGATGTTGAAGCATGACGAGGAGACGGCGTTGACTTGTCTGGTCATGGAGAGGGAGGAGTCCAGGATGAAGCCCAGGTTGCGTGCGTGGTCCGTCGGTTTGGGTGCGGTGCCCAGGGCGGGGGGCCACCAGGAGTCGTCCCAGGCGGAGGGCGTGGAGCCCAGGATGAGGACCTCCGTCTTGTCTGAGTTCAGTTTCAGGCGGCTGGTCGTCATCCATTCGGCTACGTCTCTCATCCCTTCGTGCAGGTTGGCTCTGGCGGTGGCGGGGTCGTTGGTCAGGGAGAGGATCAGCTGGGTGTCGTCAGCGTAGGAGATTATGTTGAGGTTGTGTTGGCGTGCGATGGTCGCGAGGGGGCTCATGTAGACGTTGAAGAGGGTGGGGCTCAGTGAGGATCCTTGAGGGACGCCGCAGATGACTTCGGTGGCCTCTGACTTGTACGGTGGTAGGCGGACTCTTTGTGTTCTTCCGTCGAGGAAGGAGGTGATCCATTCCAGTGCCTTCTCCTGGATTCCGATGTTGCTGAGGCGCTGTATTAGGGTGCGGTGGCAGACAGTGTCGAAAGCCGCGGAGAGGTCCAGGAGGATGAGGGCCGCTGTTTCTCCGTTGTCCATCAGAGTTCGAAGGTCGTCGGTGGCGGCGATGAGGGCGGTCTCGGTGCTGTGGTTCGCTCGGAAGCCGGACTGTGAGGGGTCGAGGGATCCATTCGTCTCGAGGAAGGCGGCCAGCTGTTTGTTGACGGTCTTCTCGATGACTTTGGCCGGGAACGGGAGGAGCGAGATGGGACGGTAGTTCTTGAGGTCGGTGGGGTCTGCTGTGGGTTTCTTGAGGAGAGCGCTGAGTTCGGCGTGCTTCCAGCTCTCAGGGAAGGTGGCGGAGTCGAAGGAGGTGTTGATGATGTCCCGCAGGTGGGGTGCGAGGACAGCGTCGGCTTTGTTGAAGACGTGGTGAGGGCAGGGGTCAGTCGGAGATCCGGAATGGATGGAGTTCATGGTGCGGATGGTGTCTTCGGTGCTGATCGGGGTCCAGGTGCGGAGGGTGGTGGTGGGTGGCGTCGTTGCGGTTGTGGCTTGCGTTGGTTGGTTGTTGAAGCTGTTGTGTATGTCCGTGATCTTGTTGTGGAAGTAGGACGCGAGGGAGTTGCAGAGTTCTTGCGACGGGGTGATGTCATTGTTTCCGGCGTTGGGGTTGGATAGCTCTTTCACGATGTTGAAGAGTTCCTTGCAGTTGTGTGCGTTGTTGTCCAGCCGGTCCTTGTATGCATTTTTCTTGGTGGCGCGGATCAGTTGGTGGTGTTTCCGGGTGGCGAGCTTGAGGGTGGTCATGTTGTCCGTCGTTGGTTCCCTTCTCCAGGCTTTCTCGAGGGCTCGACAGTTCTTCTTGGAGCTCTTGAGTTCGTCGGTGAACCATGGTGTTTTTCTGCTGCAGGATCTGCTGGGTGGGGTTCTCAGAGGGGCGAGTTCGTCCGCGCAGTTGTTGATCCACTTCGTGAGGTTGTCGGCGGCCTGGCTGGGGTTCGCTGAGTTGGCGGGAGGGTGCTGGCTCAGGGAAGCGGTGAGCTGGTCGGCTGTGATCTTGTTCCAGCTTCTTCGAGCAACCTGTTGCTGGTGGTGGTGGATCGTCGTTCTTCTGAAGGTGAAGTGGACGCAGCTGTGGTCCGTCCAGTGGAGTCCTGTTGCGTGGCTGAAGGTGACGTCTTTGCTGGATGAGAAGACGGCGTCGAGTGTGTGTCCGGCGAGGTGGGTGGGGGTGGTCACCAGTTGCTTGAGTCCGAGGTTGTCGAGGTTGTCGAGCAGGCTGATGGTGTTGCGGTCGTTGTTGTTCTCCAGGTGGAAGTTGAGGTCCCCCAGGAGGATGTAGTCGGCGGAGGGGAGAGCGTGCGGGCTGACGAAGTCGGCGATGTCCTCGCTGAATCGTGTGCGTGGTCCCGGGGGTCGGTAGATCAGGGTGCCTCTGAGGGTGGTCTTCGGGTTGGTGTGGATCTGGAAGTGCAGGTGTTCAGCGGTGGTGAGGGTGTCATCGGTGTTGGTAGTGATGCGGATGGTGTCTCTGTGGATGATGGCGATGCCTCCTCCCGTCTGGTTGGCGTTTCGGTCCCTCCGGGTGATCTTGTAGCCCTCTGGGATGGCGATGGCGATGTCTGGGGCTGAGGAGGCGTTCATCCAGGTCTCGGTGATGAAGGCAACGTCGGGGGTGGTGGTGTCGAGCAGGTTCCAGAGTTCTACGGCGTGTCTGTGGACGGAGCGGGTGTTGAGCAGGATACACTTGAGGTGGGTGCTGCTGGAGTTCGGCTTGGCGGGTGCAGGGAAGGTCCGGATGCAGGTGAACTTGCAGGCGTGGCAGCTGAAGGGTCCGTTGGTGTGCTTCGGGGCGGCTCGGTGACATCCTGGGATGTGGCCGGTGTTGAGTGCGATGAGGTCGGCGGCGCTGTAGGTTCGTCGGGTCGGCTTCCGTCGGTGGGGGCCAGGGGTCCTGGCGCTGGGCGCGGTCCAGGCGCGGACGGGCGCAGACGGGCTTACCTTTGGCGCGCCTTCGGCGCACAATCGGCGCGCCCGCTGCGCGTCAACGCTGCGCGTGCGCACGGTCGCCATTTAAGGCGAAGTGCGCGGGTGGGCGGGTCAGCTGGGAGGCGGGAGCGGGGAGGGAACACAAGGAAAAAAGGGGCGGGGTCGCAAGTGGTGGCGGGAAGCGGGGGCGGCGAGGGAGGCGGGAAACAGGACAGGGGACGGCGAAACAGGCACAAATTCCAGAAAAAAGACGCTAAACACGGGCCAAAAAGACTAGGGGAGAAAAAATACAAGCACAAATTACAAGTAGCGCAAAACAAGGGCAAAGACAAGAGAAACCAAAGCAAGCACAAATGCAGTCAAAACAGGCAGCGAGGCAGCGCACAGCGGAGGGGCACACGCAGCAGCTGGTGGCCGTGCGGCGCGGGGGTGTCCCACAAGTGGGTCACACTTACCTGTGCCGCACGGTCGCCATTTAAGGCCAAGTGCGCGGGTGGGCGGGTCAGCTGGGAGGCGGGAGCGGGGAGGGAACACAAGGAAAAAAGGGGCGGGGTCGCAAGTGGTGGCGGGAAGCGGGGGCGGCGAGGGAGGCGGGAAACAGGACAGGGGACAACGAAACAGGCACAAATTCCAGAAAAAAGACGCTAAACACGGGCCAAAAAGACTAGGGGAGAAAAAATACAAGCACAAATTACAAGTAGCGCAAAACAAGGGCAAAGACAAGAGAAACCAAAGCAAGCACAAATGCAGTCAAAACAGGCAGCGAGGCAGCGCACAGCGGAGGGGCACACGCAGCAGCTGGTGGCCGTGCGGCGCGGGGGTGTCCCACAAGTGGGTCACACTTACCTGTGCCGCACGGTCGCCATTTAAGGCCAAGTGCGCGGGTGGGCGGGTCAGCTGGGAGGCGGGAGCGGGGAGGGAACACAAGGAAAAAAGGGGCGGGGTCGCAAGTGGTGGCGGGAAGCGGGGGCGGCGAGGGAGGCGGGAAACAGGACAGGGGACGGCGAAACAGGCACAAATTCCAGAAAAAAGACGCTAAACACGGGCCAAAAAGACTAGGGGAGAAAAAATACAAGCACAAATTACAAGTAGCGCAAAACAAGGGCAAAGACAAGAGAAACCAAAGCAAGCACAAATGCAGTCAAAACAGGCAGCGAGGCAGCGCACAGCGGAGGGGCACACGCAGCAGCTGGTGGCCGTGCGGCGCGGGGGTGTCCCACAAGTGGGTCACACTTACCTGTGCCGCAAGGTCGCCATTTAAGGCCAAGTGCGCGGGTGGGCGGGTCAGCTGGGAGGCGGGAGCGGGGAGGGAACACAAGGAAAAAAGGGGCGGGGTCGCAAGTGGTGGCGGGAAGCGGGGGCGGCGAGGGAGGCGGGAAACAGGACAGGGGACGGCGAAACAGGCACAAATTCCAGAAAAAAGACGCTAAACACGGGCCAAAAAGACTAGGGCAGAAAAAATACAAGCACAAATTACAAGTAGCGCAAAACAAGGGCAAAGACAAGAGAAACCAAAGCAAGCACAAATGCAGTCAAAACAGGCAGCGAGGCAGCGCACAGCGGAGGGGCACACGCAGCAGCTGGTGGCCGTGCGGCGCGGGGGTGTCCCACAAGTGAAATACATATGAAAATATACATTTCAACGCTTTTGTAATGGAAACAACCCGAGATGCAGGTAAGTCCTTATGAGTGGTCGTATCAGTGCTCTCAATACCAGCAGCCATCCCAGGTCCTATGAGTGCTCCAACTTGCTCTTCCATTGGTGTCAATTCCTCATGGATGTCTGCACCTTCACCAGTTCACACAACAGCCTTCACATTCCTTGCCAGTTTATTCATTGGTCCTAGATGTGTAATCATGCAACCTTTTGTTGCATTCCACAACAGTTCTGTGTTGTGTGTATTGCATTTATTTCTTATTATACCTCACCATAAAGCTTCCTTCTTGGCTACTGGCAGTTTTTTAGATGACAAATAGATACAGCTCTTGATTTGTCACCTGAGAAATTAAAATGTACTTCTCCTACTGTGTAAAATTGACCTTTCTTTTTCTGCTCTCTTTCTAGACTGCCCCTCCTTGATGGCTCCCCTCCTGGGTGGTACCATCTTCCTAGCTGGCTTGCTCAAAAAGCTCAAATAATGTGTGGGATTTGCATTTTTTTAAAACCGAATAGCAACACAAAGATATCTTAAGTGAAGCAACATTGACTTGCAGCACACAAGTAATATTTGCTTCACGGAAGGACGCCTCTGCATCATGGTGTACCACATATTAACTATGGCGCTCACCAGGTAAAACAAAATGACATAATGCAGCCCAACTTCTTCTAACATAACACAGATATTTATTAGCTTTAATGATTTCATCCAAAAAATGTCTAATACGAGCTATCCCTTTTTGTCGGATCTTACATTTTTGCAATTTAGGACTTATTACAAATGTTAAAATCTCAAAGAAAACATTTAACTCTAAAAAGAAATGGAAAAAGGATTGAAATCTTATCAGAAAGCCCATAAAATGTTTGCATGTCCTATGCTCTTTCTTAGTGATGCCATATTTTGGTGCCGAGATTGGGAAGAGAAACTATGTGTTCATGTGCAGTTATTTCATACCCCTTTCTGGACCAATAAAGTCTATATGAGGCTAACCAAACTGACTTTAATATATCAAAATAAATATGAAAATGGTTACTAAATGTGCTGTAAAAATGATAAGAGCACAACAAAATATGACAATGCTTGAACGCTTCTGTGCTGGACAACATATCGGGGTTCCTTTGAAAAATACTTTGGCAGTCACCATTGTCCACAGAGATTGTAGGCTAATCTGATTAAAAACAAATTGCAGATGAACAACAATAGATGATAGAGTGAATAACTGCGGGATAGTTGAATATTGTTCACTTTTCATTGCATTTGCATATAAACGTTCAACAGAGGTGATTTTGTGTTATTATGAAATTTTGAATATCAGTGTGGTATTTGCACATGGCACAGGTCACTTTATTAATTGAGCAACATTGCACAAACCACTTTTTATTGTGATTGTACACAGAGTGATCAGTAGGCCCAGAAGTATGGGTCTGCCCATACAATCGTGGCATCAACCAGGCACTACCTAAGATCTGTTGATTGTAAGTAGTCTGATACACTTTTAATGCATTTAAGTAATCGATTTTTAATGCATTTTACAATGTCTAAAAATGTACAGACGTTCATTTGATACTGCCACACATCATGACAATTTAATGTGGTATTTGTAACGCTCATTTACACAACGTATTAGGCAATTGAGACTTGATCATTTGTTTGCACATGTCACTTTGGATGTTACAATGTTACACTGTCACTTTATTTGTTCGTTTTGAAACTTTATTGCAAATGTTGCACTGTCACTTTAAGATTTACACAAGCATAAAAAGACCAAAAATGGCAGCAACTTCAGGTTTGACGCAGACCGCTTGCGTCGTCGAAACATGCTACCTATTGTATGTGGCTGAAATAAAAACTCTAAGAAGCTACCCGAGCGTACTGGAGTCTCTTCCAAACTGTGTGAGGAGGCGTTGAAACGTATATATATATATATATATATACATATATATATATATATATATATATATATATATACATACATATATATATATATATATATATATATATATATATATATAAACCATCAAATTGCCCTGAAGCATCGGAGGAGCACACACCGTGTTCAGCCATCCAGCTTTGTAGAATGCAGCCAGCCTTTAAAGTGCGCGTTTCTTTTCACACTGCGTACGCGTTTCAGGGCCCCAAGCCCCTTCTTCCTGGGCACAAAATAACACACCTGAAGCCTGCACATGTATTTCCGGTATTTATTAAACATGCCCGCCCTCCATGGGCGTGTAGATCTTACACTCTCCCCGAATGCATTGTGGGGCATGAAGTCCTTGGTGCAGGTACGTTATCTCCTTTAAGTAAGTTCATGCGTGCGTTTTCATTTATATTTCCATTTTAACTCTAAGTGAGTCACGCATTTTGAAGAGCCAGCTCTATTTGCATATCTGTAAAGTTCAGAGCAATGGCCTCAAATCAGCTGGAAAGTACAATTAAATCCAACCGATGATGGTGCTTCCTCCCACAGCCCTGCATTAACCTGAACCATCAAATTGCCCTGAAGCATCAGAGGAGCACACACGGTGTTCAGCCATCCAGCTTTGTAGAATGCAGCCAGCCTTTAAAGTGCGCGTTTCTTTTCGCACTGCCTATGCGTTTCAGGGCCCCAAACCCCTTCTTCCTGGGCACAAAACAACACACCTGAAGCCTGCACATGTATTTCCGGTATTTATTTTCTCCATGGGCGTGTGGATCTTACACTCTACCCGGATGCATTGTGGGGCATGAAGTCCTTGGTGCAGGTAAGTTATCTCCTTTAAGTAAGTTCATACGTGCGTTTTCATATATATATATATATATGTATATATATATATATATATTAACTGAAAAAACCATAGGTTTCAGGCACGTTATAGTTAGAAATTAGCATTTAAAAACCTTTGAAATTCACTGAAAAAAACATAGGCTTCAGGCACTTTATAGTTAGAAATTAGCATTTAAAGAACCTAAGAAATTCACTGAAAATACCATAGGTTTCAGGGGCGTTATAGTTAGTTGGACATTTCACTCATACAAAACCATAGAAATTTCCCTGTTATAGTTAGTTCAGCTAATTATAACTTATGCGCCCGCAATGCACTGTTGATGATGTCACATATTACATCACTCATGACATGGTCAGTGACATCACTCATGACATCGCTGATGACATCTCAAATTACATCACTGATGACTGAGGGCAAACAGCAGTGTCCTGGGGTGAGCACCCTGGCACACTGCAGGAGCCGGCCCTAGGGGGTGGCAGTCCCCAGGGCCACCACAGGGCTCCAGGAGGGGGACCACGTTCCCCGCCCCAACATCTCAACAGCCCCGGGGAGGTGGTGGTCCCCGGGGGTACCGGACCCCCAAAGTTAAATAATTAGTGCCCCGGGGAGGTGGCGGTCCCCGGGAGAGGTGGGGGGGTTCGAGCCTCGGGGGTGGCGGTCCCCAGGGCTGCGGGGGCCATGTGCCCCCACCAATATTTTATAAAAGCCCTGGAGGTGGCGATCCCCGGGGATTGGGGGCCTTTGAGCCCCCCATTTATTTTCGAAGCCCCGGGGGGTGGTGGTCCTCGGGGCTGGGGGGGCTGTGAGCCCCTCCGCACATATTTTTATAAAGCCCAGGGGGGTGGCAGTACCCAGGGCTGGGGTGCGCCTCTGGGCCCTCCATTACAATAAAAATATTGCCCCCGGGACTTGGCCCACCCGAGGGCTAAATAGTAAAGAAGCGCAGGAGCTCGTGCTTCGTTTTTTTTATTTTCGGCCGGATCCGCAGATCCTCAGCGGATTTTGCCGATTTAAAAAAAATAATAATAATTTTGGCCCTGGGGGTCTTTGTGGGACCCCCTAAGCAAGCCTAGGAGGTCAGGGTGTTTCTACTCTGCCCCCTTATCTGTTTTTTCGCATTTGTTTCACTGATTTCTTGTGCCTCGGTTCTACCGAGGCACAAGATGGCTGCCAACACTTCCTGGTTTGGAGTGTTGACAGCCAATTAGCATGCAGCTTGTGATCGGGAGGGTGCGCGGATCCTCCGCGGCCATAGATATGGAAACTTTTTTAATTTTGATTTTCTCAGCAACTATTGAACAGATTTACACCAAAAAGGGATCTTTCTGAACCAAGGGCTACCTTTTTGCCAAATTTGCTGTAATTCCGTTCAGCAGTTCGGGCTGTAGCCATATCTAAAGTTTCCTATGGGAAATTGCATGGGGAAAACACATTGGCTTATATTGGGAGCACTATTCACAAAGCAAAAAAGTGTATACTCGAGCACCTTCGTGCTATTAAACATGGTGACAAAGCGTACTCGATGGCAATCTTTTAAGCTTTGTGGTGCTGGACTATGTCAAAATGAATGAAAGGAGAGGGAACAGGATGAAAGAACTACGCAGGCTTGAGCCTAAACTTATCATTCAGTACAGAACTCTCACACCATCAGGCCACAAATGTAAATATGAATTGTACATTTCTTTTGACGTGCCGACTGCAATTTTATCCCTAGATTAGTGCAACAATAATGACTGAGCTTGGAATAGCTCTGGTTTGGAAAGGAACAGCTTCTTTATCATTGCTGAAAGTTATTCAAATTCAGCGTATTTATGATGTATTTTGTTTGGAGTTTATGTTTGTTTATTTTTGTTTAATGTGTCTACACCGTTAAATCACTCATTATTGTATTTTTTTTTTTTAGAGAAAGACATTTTGAAGGAGTACCTGAAGAAACGTTGAAGAGTGAAAGTATCTATTGTGCAAGCCCACTTGGGCCCAATACCCTGTGATGTGTGATATTGTTCCAATTGATAGCCCACTGGGGCATTATTGTCAGTAAACCATGATCGATAAAGTTTATTGAAAATCGCATACCTAAAGTGATTGTGAACTATACTCCACAATGTGGTATATTTCCGGTTATTATGTGGCGCACAAGAATACAAACCAAAGTACTTCAGTAGGATTACGAAGGGACTGGTATCTCCCGAATAATATAGTTTGAAGCACACAGCGCGTCTAATGAAATTACATTACCGGTTAAATTTTGTTCGCTATTAAATATCATGAGCTAAAAGACGCAATGCTATAGAAATTGATTATTTCAGTTGCGATGATCATGTTTAGTTTGTTATTTCAAAATTTTAAAACAAGTCACAAGCACTTCTTTATTGAAAGTATTTCCTCACTGTCTATGATGTTGTTTATATCACATGTTTATTTAAAGATGTCCGAAATGAGAATTCCGGCACTCGTAAACAAGGGAGCAAGTCCAGAAACGTGTTGAGTGTTGCCGGTTTGCATTTAATCTGTAAAGCAATAAACTTGGCTGCTTGAATAGTCCTCCGTTGTGTCCGCGGTTGCTGTGGTTTTGGGAGGAAACACAAACAGCATTTTGGATTTATTCAGTGAGGCTTGCTTGCCTCGCCGCGGACCGCCGCCATGAACGGTAAGGAAAAGGCATCGCTAGTGCGTGAGCACTAGTATTGGAACTGATATATATATATATATATATTACCTACTGGCGGTCGCCAGTAGGTATATATAGTTAGGATTTTTTCTCTATGGGTTTTTTGAAAATTCTATGTCTAATAACTTTGGCGTTTGTGGACGGAATTGGCTGAAATTTTCAGGAAAATGGCACATTTTGTTTCTGAGCAGCCCTTGAAAATTTGGGGGGGGTTCGTCAAGGGGGGGCTGAGAAAAAAGGGGGGTCCCAAAACGTGTTTTTAACATTGAGTTTTCCATAGGGCGGTTGGCCTCACTTTTAGCCCGAACGGCTGAATGGATTTGCACGAAACTTGGCAAAATTGTAGGGACTGGTAGCCCGATGTGCCTTTTGTAGGTCTCAATATATGTGCTACAGTGGATTTTGAGAAATTAACGTTTAAAAAAAGATATATATCTGTAACAGCGGACCGGGCAGCGCTCCAGGACGCGTACTTTTCGCGCAACGGAGCTTTGTGAAGCGAAGCTGATTGGTTCTCCGGCGTCTGTCAACATTCCAAACAGTCCGTAGCGGCCGCCATCTTGTCTCTCGGTAGGATCGAGAGACAAGAGGAGGCCAAAGCGAAGGGGCAAATGACCATAAGGGGGAATAGTAGATCCTCGCTGACCCCCTACGTTTGATGTGGAGGTTTTAAAAGGGCCCCGCGGGGCAAAAAAAAAAATAATAATAATAATCGAACGGCTGAATGGATTTGCACGAAACTTGGCAAAATATTAGGGACTGGTAGCCCGATGTGCCTTTGCTAGGTCTCAATATATGTGCTCCAGTGGATTTTGAGAAATTAACGTTCAAAAAAAGATATATATCTGTAACAGCGCTCCGCTTCGCGTACTTTTCGCGTTACGGAGCTTTGCGAAGCTGATTGGTTCTCCGGCGTCTGTCAACATTCCAAACAGTCCGTAGCGGCCGCCATCTTGTCTCTCGGTAGGATTGAGAGACAAGAGGAGGCCAAAGCGAAGGGGGAAATGACCATAAGGGGGCATAGTAGATCCTTCCTGACCTCTTAGGTTTGATGTACCATTTTGCCAAGTTTGGTGTAATTCCGTTCAGCCATTCAGGCTGTAGACGTATGTAAATGTCCTATGGAAAATTGCATGGGGAAAACACATTTGAAAGTGTTGAAATTTAGAACCAATTAAAATGTTAGTTTGGTTTTGTATTTGTGTGTGATGAAAGTTAATTGGTTATGTATATATTTCAAATGAGAGGAAACCACAGCCATTTTGTGATACTACTGTCTGAGGTACATTTGTGAGGAATTTTTGGTGGTGAATTTCTGGTGTTTGATTTACACAGTACTAACACTTCTCCTACTTTTGAAAAGGTGAGTTGTTAATTTGTAAGGGGAACTATGTTGTACACTTGAAGATAATTTGAAAAATGTTTTCTGTTATTTATTTGCAGTCCTTCTGTTATACTAAATACTTGATAAAGTTAGTTTTATATTATGTATTACTAAAAACGATAAATGAAAGTGATTATTTTTTTCTGCAATTTACAGCAAGCAATTTCAAAATAAAATGGCTCACAATGAAGAGACCGTGGCAATTTCTTTTGAATTGTCCACTACATTGATTGAAATTGAGAGCACCAATAATGAAATATTGTCACAAGGAGGAGATGACTTGTATGATTCCATTAGATTGATTGAAATGGACAGCACCAATAATGAAATATTGGCACAAGGAGATGACTTGAATGATTCCACTACATTGATTGAAATTGAGAGCACCAATAATGAAATATTGTCACAAGGAGGAGATGACTTGTATGATTCCATTAGATTGATTGAAATGGACAGCACCAATAATGAAATATTGTCACAAGGAGGAGATGACTTGAATGATTCCACTACATTGATTGAAATTGAGAGCACCAATAATGAAATATTGTCACGAGGAGATGACTTGAATGATTCCACTACATTGATTGAAATTGACAGCACCAATAATGAAATATTGTCACAAGGAGGAGATGACTTGAATGATTTTTTTGATCAATCTCTTGATGGCGAATTTATCGAATGTTTGGAGACCATAGAGTTACAAGAATCATCATTGCAGACTTTTCATGAGGACATTGCTGATGAGGACATGTTACTAGTTCTTTCAAATTTAGAAAATTCTGAAGAATAAATTTATATTTAGAAATCTAAAATTGTTTGAGACATTATTCATTTTTATTTTTAATTTATGAGGTTGTAGCGAAGTGATTGTAGTATAAAATGAGACTTATAGTATAGAGTGCAACATTTTTATGTTACATGGTAAGTTTACTCATATTTACTTCCCTTCTGCCACTATATTATCTCCAATGTGTATTTGACATCTCTTCTTCATCTCCGGCCTCCTTTCTCTCACTGTGTCTCCGATGCATCTTATCGCTGCTATTTTGTGTAATTACAGAAGAGAGTAAAATAAAATAGTTCGGAACGTGAAAAGGGGGCAAAGTAGAGTACTCCTCACCCCCTAGGCCTTTTTAGGCGGTCCCAAAAGGATCAGTTTCTGCTTTCCTGAGAGATTATGGTATGAGTTCCATATACCACAATAACTTGCATTACAACATGCAAGATATCTATCTCCTTTTGGAGATATTCGCGCTAAGCGCGAATATCTCCAAAAAGTAACACCTGCCCTGAGCAGTTCTTAGCCATGTTATCCAATGGGAGGTGGATAACATGGCTAAGAGCATTAGCTCGGTAATGCATGAATATCGCTGACTTTTCAGCGATATTAATGCATTGCGGCCGTTTATTATCGCATTTGCGATAAACCTTGATAATAGCAAGGTTTATCTTCGATAATTTCTGACGATGCTTAGCGGTAAATAATTCGTTGGTAAGCATCGTTAGCGATAAATATCGCTTAACTTTGGTAATATGCCCCAACGTCTGTTAACGTTCGATTCGAAGGAAATGAGGAAGTGTTGAAAAACATTGTTTGCGCCATCTTGCCTTTTTTGAAATGCCACACTTTTGTGGTGCACGGCAGCCATTTTAGATGTCTTGACCAGACCCACTCTCTGCACGCTGTCGATTCGTAGCATGGCTCCTCACCCTCGCAAGCATCTTCCCCAGGCACTGGTCACCCCCGCTCTCTGTCTTATGCATGGGCAATAAACCTCCCCCCATCTGCGCTGCTCTTCCCTGAAAATCACACTCTGTGCCCGCCCGACACCTCCCTTTCGCCCTATTCACTACCGCACCCTCTGACACTCCTCTTCCTCTGTGTCCGATTGTCCAGGCTATCAGCTAGCCCTGCAGATGTAGTTTATGGCCCCAGCTGTAAAGAATCACCCCTCTTCAAAGGAGTTATAGTAGATCAAGGCCCACACCCGATGAGATCCGTCACACCACACGCGTTCCTACTATCTGAAAACCATCCTGTATTGTGATTGGGGAGGGGACCGAGCCTGAAGCGGAAGATTCCAGGAATGACTCTTGGTACATCAAAGTTTTTACAATTATGTGTCACATTAAAAATATGTAGCACTCCAACAAAGTAGTAGGAATATAAAACTTTAATAACATATAAATATATACAACAAAACAAAAACAGTAAAAACATTTAAACAACGAAGAGACCGTGGCAATTTCTTTTGAATTATCCAATAGATTTATTGAAATTGACAGCACCAATAATGAAATATTCTTGTCAGTAGCGGTCTGTTGTGCGAATAGTTCCAAGGCAGCAGAACGCGCTGAAATCTAGATGGCACGAAAGTGATGTCTAGTAAGTTGCCGCCCAGCAAATAACGGCGTGGGGCGCCGCGGGGGTGAGTGAGTCCAGTAGGCACCACAGCTATTCTTACCGGCATCGCAGAATTACTGCTGGGGACAATGCCTGTGCTGTAGCAGGGTCACAGCAGAAACAAAAAGGATTTTGTTGAAGATGTTGTTGGTTTTAAATTTGAAAACAGTTCTGGTGTCAACTGCTATGCTAATGTAGTGATTAATGTTTTGTTTTCTCTAGAAAATGTAAAAGAGGGGGAGGCAGTCCAAAGTTCCGTTAAAAGGGCAAAGGAAAGGATCGGTGGTTTGAACTATCAGTGAAAAAGGGGAGGGGGTGCAACAATTTTTCCTACCGGGTCACACTGTGCTTTCACCGGAACTGAGGTCTGCAGGATTCTAGTAATTCAAAGTGAGGCTGGCGCCAGCATGGGAGCGCCGACGTCCCGCGGATACAGTTTCGTCACTCCACGGGCGATCATGGCAGTCATTCCCCATCGGGGGTCGGAGACTCCCGCGGCTCCTGTAGAATCTTCAAGGTCGTGGAGGACTACGGTGGTGGAGTCAAGCAGTGACCGGGCCATTTCTTTATGCTTGCCCCGCTCTTGCCAGGTCGACCGCCATTTTGAGAGTTCGGTAGCTACTGGCGATCGCGGGGTCAAATGAGCGGACGGGCTCCACCCTGCCGGGCGAGACGTTGCAGCATGGCCACAGTGGAAGAACCCTTTTCCGGGCGCCTGGAGCGCTGAGGGTGCAGCTGGGAAGCCTCCACCTGGGGAGGCGGGAGAGGCCTGTTCGCACCGTCTCTCCCTCCCAGTGCACCCCACGGCGTCTCGCTTGAGATTTGTTATGGCCGGACCAGGCGATGAGGACGAGGGGGGGGGGGTCGGAGGCATGTGCAAGAAATCCCCCCCCAGTGTTGTCGCAGCCATTATTCAAGAAAGAAGAAGTGTCCCGTCCGTCTTCGGGCCGGGCTTCCGGTAGATGTCGGCCGGACGCCCCTGGCTCTGGCCCCATGAACGGGTTTCTTGGTTTATCGGCTGCAGCCGGATCCCGTCGTCCTCGGCCCCCCGACCGTTGGTGGCCGGACCGGAAGAGCATGTGGCGGGAGTACCTGCAACTCTCAAGGGCCACCGCGGCCGGACTGGGAGAGAGACGGGAGGGTCGAGGAGACATCCCCCCCCTGCAATTGTTCAGCGTTGTAAAGGCAATCCCCTGGCCGGGTCCCGCTGGCCTCGGCCTCTCCTCCGGCTACACCCTACGTTAGGATCTCCTGGCCGAGGCGTGGCAGCAGGACCTGCCTTATATGGGGTGCTCCCGGCTGGGCGTAGCCGCAACCCTGCCCCACCTTGGAAGTTTCCAGAGTGGGGGCGGATGTTCTACTGACTTGCATTTTCCCTAGTCTATCGATTTTTTTGGCGTGGCAGGCGGTGGGACAGCGAGGGGTGATTTGGTTTCTCTTACTGTTTTTCTGGTCTCTCACCACTGGCATATTTTAACGTTTTCTTGTTTCTAGGACATTAATAGGTTTTATCATTACGTTATGTTATCGTTTCTTTGTTCGTTGTTTAATAAAAGTTCATGTTCATCAGTGGCCTACTGATTTTCGTTTTCCTATTCTTTTCTTTCCAGGTTGTTTCATGCTAAAGTTTCTGTTAACAGGATACAGTGATCACTTCGTTATTATTGCATATGTCCTTTTCACTAGGGGTGCTCTCTGGTCGGGCCAGATAACGTATCTCTAGTAAATGGTCCGGGTGAAACAGGTGCATCAATCAGTGGGGAGTAGATAGGCATGACAGATTACAACGGGGGAGAAAGGTCCGCATTACGTACCCTTTCACTACTTGCAAAGATTTTCCTACGTTTATTTGCAAACAGGGAATACCTCCAAAAAGAACTAATTCCCAAACAGTCAATGTTCGGACAATCAATCAATCAATGAGGAATGAAATAGGTACGACGTGTTAAAGGCTTGCGTTACCTACCCTTCACTATCTGCAAAGGGAGAGAGAATATTCCTATTCTTCCTCGTTTGCAGGCAGAGAAGATCCTTAAGAGAACCAACTTCGAACAATTCAATGCTCGATTGAAACAATCAACAAGGGGTACTGTGAACACAAATGAACGCCGCTTATGTACATACGCATTGCTATTTTCAACAGGTTGTTCCTAATGTTTCTATTTTAGCGAGGTCAAAAAGAGATCCCATTAGTGGCCTACTGATTTTGTTCGATTCCTTTTGTTTTTTTACACGATTTTTCGCTATCTGCAAAGACTAAACAGAGTATTGCGACTCTGTGCTTGTTTGTAAATAGAGAATGAACCAAAGAGAACAATCAATCAAATGGAGAGAGAAGCAGGCACGACGGATTACAAAGGGGGCAAAGGGCTGCGTTAACTACCCTTCACTATCTGCAAAGAGAGAGTACTCCTAATAGAAATGAGGGGTGGGGGGCAGCATTCAAAGCAGATCAGTGTGCATAAACATGAAAATGTTTTTACTTACCACGTACTTGACATTCGACAGCTTATGATATTTGCTATTAAAAAACCATTGAAATTCACTGAAAAAACCATAGGTTATAGACCATATATAGTTAGGAATTAGCATTTACAAAACCTTGAAAATTCACTGAAAAAACCATAGGTTATAGACCATATATAGTTAGGAATTAGCATTTACAAAACCTTGAAAATTCACTGCAAAAACCATAGGTTAGAGACCATATATAGTTAGCTGGACATTTTATTGACATAAAACCAATGAAATTCCATATATAGTTAGTTGCACTAACTATATATCGCGCACCCGCAATCCACTGCTGATGATGTCACATATTACATCATTCATGACATGGTCAGTGACATCACTGATGACATCACTGATGACATCTCAAATGACATCACTGATGACATCACTGATGACATCTCATTTGACATCAATGACCACATCACTGATGATATCATTCATGTGACAATACAATGCATCTCCTCACATTTTAATATAACCTCTGTTTCACCCAGTGTTAAAAAGAGTATAATTTTTGAAACCATTGACACACCAATACTAGTTACTACATACGCACTCACTGATTGCTACGTCTACACACACCTTCACTCATTCACCCATACAATCATTCATACATACAATCACTCATCTTTACAACACTATCATATGCACTCATACACCTATACAAACACTCACAGTCTGCCACTCATCCATGGAGTTACTCACACACCTAGTCAGTCCTGTAAAGAATCAATGAGACTTCCATTTTCTTGTCTATACAGTTAAACATAGAGCACCTTACATTTTCAAACATATACTAACACATACTTACCTTCTTATACAATCATTGATACAAGTACAGATTGATCTGCACAGAGTCACACACCTCCCAGCTAGCCACACACACACTCAGTCTCCCATACAAATACTTGGGCAATCAATCAATAACCCATATAGTTACTCATATAGCTACTGATCAACACATGCAGCAGTTTACAGAACAACAGACATAATGATGCACAAATTAAGACAGTTTAGTCACTAACCCATGCACTCAGTGAGACACATTTAATCACTCACTCATACAGTCAGTCATGCACCTACTAAATCCTTCGTCCAGACACTTACACATCCACTCATTCTTCAATATGTAAGACATATTTAAACTTTATAGAAACAAAAAATCACTGGATGTTGTTATCAGTGATGTCATCAGTGATGTCATTTGAGATGTCATCAGTGATGTCACTGACCATGTCATGAATGATGTAATATGTGACATCATCAGCAGTGGATTGCGGGTGCGCGATATATAGTTAGTGCAACTACCTATATATGGAATTTCATTGGTTTTATGTCAATAAAATGTCCAGCTAACTATATATGGTCTCTAACCTATGGTTTTTGCAGTGAATTTTCAAGGTTTTGTAAATGCTAATTCCTAACTATATATGGTCTATAACCTATGGTTTTTTCAGTGAATTTTCAAGGTTTTGTAAATGCTAATTCCTAACTATATATGGTCTATAACCTATGGTTTTTTCAGTGAATATATATATATATAAAAAAAAGAAAAGATTCAAGATAACGAAAGAGAATTTTGTGATGATGGCCATACACAATTTTCCCTAATGGAGTGGCATAAAGACACAGACTTGCAAATGCAGCCCAAAAATTAAAAAAAATGTAAACCTTGTTTTTTTGGCGTTGCCTTATCTTAGACTAGTGTGAACATAGAAAATAAAACATTAAGCCAGAAGAAGGATAGTTGTGCTGCATTTTAGAGGTCTCTTGTCAGAGGTGAGAATTAGACATATATAATCATTTTTTTTTAAACTCTTTTTATTAACATTGCTCATTCCAGTTGACATGTCAATCCATTGGCCACATTGCTTCAGACAAACAGGCAGTGTACAGTGTAAAGAATAGTCAGTATTAACTATTGACTGGACATTCGAAGTAAGAACCCTATCCCAGGCCACTCCCCATTCCCCTGTATCTTCTCCAAGGCCCCCAGATCGTCTTCCATTTTTTGGGGCACCCCCTACTTTTGTAAATGGTCTCCTCCGCCCTCTGACACCCATCGAGGTCCCGCTCCCACTGATCCCACTGTGGAGGAGCTGATGCCCCCCAGGCCCTGGCAATATTACTTTTTGCCACCCCACCTGCCATGGCCAACCAGAGTTCCACTGGTCCAATCAGTGGGCACCTTGATCATTAAGAGTAGCCATCTGGGCTCTCTCTGGACCTGGGAGCCCACGACCTCCACCTTAGTGTCTGCGACCTTGGTCCTGAAGGGTACTATCTCCAGGCACTCCCACAGTATATGGTAGAAGGGCCCTTCCTCCCCACATCCACGCGTGCACAGGGCAGACTGGCACTCACCCCAAGTGTACAGTAGGGTACGGGGGTAGTATACCCAGTGCAGAATTTTGAGCTGCACCAGCCGGAACCGGACACGAATCGCGATTTCCCGAGGACTCTGCAGGGCGTCTGGCCAGTCGTCGTCCTCCAAGGGGCCCAAATCCCACTCCCAAGTCGCCCTCAGTGATACTAAAGCATCAGGCATGTTGTTTATTAGCTTACGGTAGATCGTGGATATGGGCTTTTAAAGGATGGGATCGAGGAGTAGATGACCCTCCATGGGGGAATATTCCGGGACGCAGGCACCACCTCGAATATGTGAACGTATGGCATGTATGAGAAGTAAGTAGTGGCAGCGCTGCGAGTCCCGTAGATCATATTCTTTTTGCAAGTATTCAAATGAGCAAGGGGCGTCCCCCTTCCATACATCTCCCAAGTATTCAATGCCGATAAGTTGCCACCCCTTAAAGCCCTCCAAGTGAGCTACCACACACAGCTATTCCCCAATCCATAAGGGCATCCTGCCCGTCAGGTACCCCGTCCACCCCAGGAACTTATTCGCCTCCCTCCAGCATCGCACCACCACTCCGGTATGTGAGGGACAATCTGCACGTGTCCTGTGGGCGTATAACAATGATTTGCAGTTCCCGCCCAGCGACATTTATAATCTTAACTTGTAATGCATAGCTTGCATCTTGGTCTGGCCCAATCCAGAGCCACCAGGAAGACTTGGGCAGAGTTTTGCATTTCCAGGGTACTGGATTAACCAAGCCTCACCTCCGGGTTCAGGAGGAGATGGGGCAGTGTTGGAGTTATTATTATATTATTATCAAGCAACACACAGGGGATTGGTCCAGATAACATCGTGATGCCATACAATCTGCATAAACACCTGTTTACACCCGCAGTACCTACCTGGACAAACACAGCATTCTGGGAACTGTAGTGCACATGTACCAAGTGCACTGCAGAAGGTGGGAAAGGACATTGTTCTTGGTGGCGGAGCGGACCAGAACCAATTGTTTTGGGGCAGGACATTTAAAATCACGATGACGCCTGCACCTCCTAAAATACTCTTGGTGCTGAAGAAGGCATACTAAATGCCGAAATGCATTTGCCACACTGCTTATGTGCTGAATAAAGAAGCCTCCCTGCATACCCCTTCTGTGGCCTCTGCTCTTTCTTCGGAGGAGTCTTGGTGATTTATATATATATATATATATATATATATATATATATATATATATATATATATATATATATATATATATAAGAATCAAGATAATGAAAGAGAATTTTGTGATGATGTCCATACACAATTTGCCCTAATGGAGTGGCATAAAGGCACAGACCTGCAAATGCAGCCCAAAAATGTAAAAAAAGAAAACCTTGTTCTTTTGTAGTTGCCTTATCTTAGACTAGTGTGAATATAGAAAATAAAACATTAAGGCAGAAGAAGAATATTTGTGCTGCGTTTTAGAGGTCTCTTGTCAGAGGTGAGAATTAGACATATATAATCTTAACTTGTAATGCATAGCTTGCATCTTGGTCTGGCCCAATCCAGAGCCACCAGGAAGACTTGGGCAGAGTCAGTCGAGATCTCAGAACTCGAGCAAAGAGGGGTAGGGGCAAATAGACATACTTAAGTCCTGAGCTCCTCTCTATGCAGAATACCTTTCAGAGAAAGAGTCTTTGGGGGAACTCTAGCCCACAAAAATGTTGACATTGCATGTTCTCAGTGGTAGTAAAAAGACCAGATAGTGTCCTCTCCATTGCTGGAAAACACCTACACCACGTCTAGGTGTAACAGTAATTCGTGATCCACTAGGCATTGAAGACCAGGTTCATCTGCCCACGTGCTCAGAGATGCCGCCAGGTGGTTGGCAGCCAGTTAAATGCCCTGACAAGCCTGCAGCTCCCAGAGGCGCAGTCACCTGGCAGTAGTGTTTTCTGTGAGAACCTGTATCAGTCTATCTTCAATGGTTAGCAGAAGGCCTTCAATGCCAAGCAGAACACTCGCAACTCGAACAAATTGATGCAGAAGTGGCTTTCTGCCGGAGACGAGAGTCCTCTGATCTACTTTCTTTCTGATGGCCTCCCCCATTCATCAGTGATGCATCCGTCACCACCATGAGCTTTGGGTGGGTAAAGGAGAGTGGTCTGCTGCCAGCCCAATTGTGGTCAAGCAGCAACCCCTGAAGAAGGAGGTAAAGTGCCCCAGAGGCCTCAGAGTTATCCTTATTGAGATCCAGGAAGGAGGCTGAAACCTCAGGACCATAGCCAAATGTCCTGGCCTCTTCCGGGGAAGAGGGGGTGGGGGGTGTACAAAATAGCACCGTATCCAGGATGTCTCTGATGAACTGGAGTATCTGCGAAGGAGTCAGGTGTAACTTGGGCACCTGAATAGTGAATCCTAATAATGTTAGTAGGTTTGCTGTTTGAAAGTAGTCTATTACTACCTTATGCAAGCCCACCTTCAGCAGCCAGTTGTCGAGGTAGGGGGAAGACTGGCATCTCCATCCTCCCTAAGAGTGCTGCAACGCCATCACCTTTGTGAACACCACAAGTGGTACCGGAGAGGCCAAAAGGAAACACCGCAAGCTGGAAATGCTTCCGACCAAATGTGAACTATTGACAGTGCAGATGGGTCTGCAGAACTGGGATATGGAAACACATGTCCTGTAGGTCCAATGCTACCATCCAGTCTCAAGGACAGACAGAACCTGGACATGAGCATCTTGAATTTGTCCTGTTGCACGGTAGTATTGAGGGCAGAGATCTAAAGTAAAATGGAGCTCTTGTCCTCCTTCAGCTCAAGGTTATGAGAATAAACCCCAGTTTCTGATTGAGTCCGGACCGGTCTCTATGCCCCCTTTAGCCAAAAGGGCCTGCACTTCCTGCTGCAAATGGGACAGAACTTCTTCCATCAGTCATCCTGAAGGGGGTGGAAGGTGCTGCAGGGTAGAAGCAATGGGAAGGAGTATCTCCATTGGAACATTTGGAGGACCAATTTGTTGGACGCAAGGTCTTGCCATCCCTGGAGGAAATGACAGATCCTGCCTCCGTGCCAGAAAGGACACACTAGAGTGGTTCTGAAGTTGTGGTTGCCGGAGGGGCAGAGGACTGAGCGGTGCATTGTCCAGGATGTCCAGAGAGTTGTTTCTGGGAGCTGCAGAAAGCTTGAGAAGGCTTGGAAAATGTGCTTTGCCAGCAGCAGGATCTGATGTGGACAGTATGCCAAGCCCCCGACATAAAACTGCAATACCTGAAATTGTTGAGGAAAATGGCAGTGATCAAGATCCAAAGAGCAAGATGTTGTGTGACTCTCAAATCTTTCTAGGGTCGGTGCAACCTTCTCACTGAAAACACAAGATCCATCAAATGGCATATCCATTAAGGATGCTTGGCCATCTCCTGAGAAGCCCGGTCCCTCATCCAAGCATGGCACTGAAGTACCACACTCATGCCAATTGCCCCAAGAAAGTAATCTGTTGTGTCTAAGCTAAAACTGATAACATTTAATTGCATTCCGTCCATCCAGAATGGACATCTGTTGGTCATCTGGGGCGGTCGGTAAGATCTTATCGACTAGGTCCTATGGTGAATGGGTGTAGCGAACAAGGAGACAGCTGGTATTGACTAAACATAGGATGCTGCTGGCTGAAGAAAACATGCGCTTGCCAAAGGCTTCTATACATATGGATTCCCAGTCAGCTGAGTTTGTAGGGAAGGCGTAAGGGTTGAATTTACTGGGAGACACCTGAACCACCAAGTCCTCTGGTGTTGGATGCTGTGTGAGAAAATCAAGGTCGCCTGGAGATGGTCAATGGTGACTAGCGACCTGCCTGTCGATTGGAGCAACAGAACATGGTTTTCCCCAACTGCTCAAGAGCTTATCTATAATAGCCTCATTAAATGGCAGGAGAGGTTTGTTAAGAACCTGGCCAGGCTGAAGTATTTCTGTTATGTTGGGTTTAACCTCCATAGCGCCAGGACACCCAAGGGTAATCGCGCGCTCTATAAGTGTTAATAACATAACATAACATAACATAATGGGGAGTAGCAGATCAAGTGTATTGTAGTCCCAAAACGTACCCTGTCATGCAGGACCTACGATGATTACGGATAACATATACTGTGGGTCTGGTGGCAGACTGACTCCGAGTACACCCTGCCGCATATATTAGCCTATGGTTCGCATTAGCTAGCTCGCAGGGCCACTAGAATCTCCTGTTATCAGAGAGATTAGTTTGTGCAACTTTAGAACACAATAACCTCAGACTCGTGGAACCAATATACTACTTTTCACCCAGTCACTCGTGCTTGCTTGTTTTTGCTCTCAGGGAGATACAGAGAAGGAGAAGAAACAGTCGAACGTGTTTACAATAAGAATTTATTGTACAGTAGTTCTTCTCATGTAGAATAGGTGCACTGTTACAACTGTAACACAGTAGCAGAGATATAGAGCCAGCAGTAAAGTGAATAAGAAGAAATAGTATTGTTCTACCATTTTGCAATGGTCATGAACCGATACAGGAATATAGAATGCATTTATAAAATAAAGTGCGTGCTCCTAAGATGCCTGACTAGATGTATCTAAGTGTACCTAGCATGTGAGTGGGTGCGAAATAGCTAATGAGCCTAATAGCCTAGATTCTAAGAGCCAATAATCCCGCTAGGATTTAATCCAACCCCCATACCTGAATAGTGAGAGTGTGGGACTGCATCCTTGTCTCGAGTTGGACACCCTCAAGAGATTGTCAGACCACTGTCGGCTGGAGCGATGTCACGCCAGAGCCACAGCGTCTCTAATCAATGTGTCGCCTTGAAGTCTCGGGTCACTCCTGCTTACTAATAGCACGAGGTGCTGTATTTATACAGTCTATGTGCATGTGTTACCCATTTTTCAGTAGGAGGATAACGTTTGGGGATTAAACCTTGTGCATCAATGGGAGAGGTGAAGTGTACCTCCTGGAGAGTGAACTCATTAATTATTCATATGTGCTAAGGGTGACGTCTTAGCAGTATCGATCGGGCAGAAGTCACCCTCGTCATGAACTAGGTGAAAGGTTTAGTCCATAAAAGGCTGCAGACCTTAAAAGGTGTTATGTCCATACAAGACAGTCTTTCCTTATTTGGAGTTATGTCCTTATAAGGCTCATTCATATTAAATGATGGGAGCTGATGTAGGGAAAGTGTACAATGTGCCCTGGACCTATATTAGGGTACCAATATCGAATATAACACAAGGACTTCTGCCACCCTTCTAATTACATCAAAATATGGGCTCTTCTAATTAGAAAGACCAGGAGAGACACACTTCTACATTAGAGAGTGAACAGAGGGTGCTCTGAGACATCAGTAACCTGCTGTGAGCCGTTTAAGATGTGTTTTGTAGGGATTGTGCACTTGTTTCTTTGTCTAGGAGAGTGAGTAAAGTTTTATACAAACAGTATTGTTAGAGGACAACGTTTGTTAGGCCCTTACCTGCAGAAGTCCAAAGTGTTGATTGAGCCTGTCTGTCTCCTAGGAGATTCTGAATAGAGGAGCAGCTTCCAACTCCCTGGCCAGCAAACCTTGTCTGAGGTACCGGGACCTTATATAGTCTGCTATTGGTTGGTACATGTGTGTACTGATTTGTGATTGTATCTGGTGTTTCTATTGGATTAGGGTTAGTTTTCTCATTGGTTGGGTATTTGAGAATTCCGATTGGTTTCTGGGTCTGTGATTCAATTAATGTAGGGTTAGGCTTTCTATTGGAAGTAGGGACTAGGGATTCCTGTGTAATTGGTTGCTGCGACTAGGGTTAGGCTTTGTATTGGAAGTAGCGATTATGGCTTCTTGTGTGATTGGTTGCTGGACTAAGTGTGTGGGACTAGGACTAGGGTTAAGCTTTTTATTGGAAGTAGGGATTAGGGTTTCCTGTGTCATTGGTTGCTGGGACTAGGGCCTCTATTGGACATAGAGACTAGGGTTTTTGAGCCTGATTGAGTGCTTGGACTAGGGCTGTAAGGTCTTGGTATCCTATTGGATCTAGATTTTAGGGCTAGTGTTGTGATTGGTTAGGGCCAGGGTTCCCATTGGCTGGAGGGGTCACCTGACTACTAGGGCTATAAAAGGCCAGGGTTCAGGGCGTCTCAGCTCAGGCGTCGAGGCTAAGGGCGGAGAGAACAAGGGCAGTTGCCTGTTTGAGCCTGGTCGGGACTAGGGCCAGGAATTGTGCCCATTTTCCCATTCAGTAATACCCACCCTACACCATCCACATCCAAAACAAAAGTAACACACTCACACCTAATGTACACCACACGCTTACTACAAACCCTATGCACAAATCAATGTACCAGCATACACTGCAAAACTACACAAAACACGTCTATATACCCTTCTATCTCACTACCACAGATTTCCACCATGACCTACAAACAGTACACAACTCTATGCTATACCACTAACCAATGCACTTATCACCAACACAACCAACAATCCATACCATACTTAACTACAACGTATCCAAACACACAATCCCCACTATAGTTACTCCTAACAGACCCCTTTTATAATTGACAAACCCATACTCAGCCTTCAAACCAACACCCTCCTCTTCTTTCTACCACAATAACACAACACTTACATGCCACAGCACCACACATTTTAACTCTTGCAGCAAACAGGTCTTAAACAGTCTTAAATCTACTTCATCCCCATCTACACACAACATACAGTCTACTCATAAGCATATCACCACCCCCTTTACCTTACGAGTTCCACTCGCAAACAAATGTGTTCACTACTCCTCAAAAACAAAACATATCACACACAACAGCACAACAAAATCTCTCAAGCACAACACTTCATAATACTTGCAGTCACACAATACAATCATACACCCACCTTTCAAACTACACAAATGAACAAACTACAATGCAAAGCTTTCTCTCTTCCACAACACCTAACACACATACAGCAACACAACAACTCTTCTAACCACCTCTCATCTATTGGACAATTTAGAAGCTTACTACATGACCCACATGATGCGCCGCCACCACCACTGACTCATACACATTCCGCCCTAAACATACAAAAACAATATAAGCAACATGCCACTCATCACAACTTTGCTTCTCCATGTCTACTGCACAACATAGTTACACCACAAAAACAACACAGCAGACCAACTCACTCTCATACACCGTCTCCACCACCTACGCATGCAGATTCATCAAAATGCCTTCTTAGCCTGCTGGACGAGGAATACATTACAGGACAGCTACATGATTGCTATCCTAATACAGATAATGCCTGCACTAAAAACACACCTGCGACTATTCCACACAATACTGATCACTGTTCTACAAAACAAAGACTCACTGTCACCAAAGCATATTCTGTAAACTGTCTACTAATAAATGCTGGATCGCTCTCTAAAACAAATGACCTTCTCACTGATGCAAAACCAGACTTACTATTCATGACTGAATCATGGTTGGGAGAAGATATGGCTCCAGTCCTGCATGAAGCCATTCCTCTAGGCTATCAAACAATCCCCCAAAATCGTATAGGCAAAAAAGGAGGTGGTCTAGCTGTTGTTTTCAGGCAAACGTTACATATCACTAAAGTTGACGACATCTCCATAAAGAATTGTGAGGCTCTTCTCACCAGAAGCAATCCTCCACTGTCTTCCTCCTGTAACTTCCTGCTTCTTTACAGACCTCCACCTAGCAAGGCGACATTCCAAGACGTACTTCTAGACACAGTTGCAAACCGGATAACAATACACTCCAACCTATGCATTCTGGGTGACCTCAACATTTGGTTTGACAAACCCAATATGACCCATCCAAAACCAATCACTGGCCTAGATGCACTGAACCTGCATCAGATTGTCCACAAACCCACCCACATCGCTGGACATATCCTAAATGTAATTTTTGCTAATACCGAGCTATAACTCCAGTCACATGGTCATACCACCATTTGCTTGCTTTACAACATAAAAACACTAAGCGACTCACCTAAAAACACCTTACATGCATCCACCTATCGACCATGGAACAAACTCAATTTGGAACACTAAGAAACTAAACTAACATCCTGTGCAGATAACTAGATGAGTGGCTACAGGAAGCATTTAATATCCTGATGTCACTCAAAACCACACTACAGAACAAAAGAAAACAAGCACCTTGGAGAAATACAGAGATAAAAGATATAAAACTACAAATTAGAAACTCGTAACATGCCTACATACATACGCCCTTTACTGAAGAAAACAAGCTTGGACCCGCCGACCCCTGACAACTACAGACCCATTACAAATGGACCTTTCCTTGGCAAATTGATGGAAAGAGCAGCGTTCGCCCAGATGTCACAATTCATTGAAGACAATGCCATACTTTCAGGCTCCCAAACAGGATTCCGTCTGGGAAGAGGCACAGATTCTGCCCTCCTTGTCATCTGGGTTGACCTGAAGAACACAGTTGACCGCAAAGGGGCTGCTGCACTACTTCTTTTGGACCTCTTGGCTGCCTTTGACACGGCTGACATGACACTCTGATACAAAGACTCTATAAAGCCGGCATAGAGGGGACTGTTTTAGACTGGATGATGTCCTTCCTTTGAAACAGAACTAATGTCATCCATACCCCACCTTTCTTGTCCAAACCATACTCCACAAAAGCTGGGGTCCCTTAAGGCTCTATCATCTCACCCATGCTTTTCAACATCTACATGAAGTCATTACTGGTACTGATCAATCAATTTCACCTCACGTGCTAGAACTATGCAGATGACACGCAAATATTCCTTCAACTGGAATGCTCCAAAAACATTGGAAACTCAACAATTTTCAGTTGCCTTAGAGCCGTGGATCAATAGAAGACTTTGAGCCATTTCAACTTGAATGCTTCCAAAACGGAAATACTCACGTGTGGCGATTATGACCCACTCGCCACCTGGCCTGATGAACTGGGATCTAAAACAAGCTTGGGATCTAAAGTATCGAAGGAAGTAAGAAACCTCGGAATGACCATGGACTCCAAGCTATTGATGAATGCCCAAGTGGGCAAACTAAAAAGATCAAGCTGTTACTATTAAAACTCTGCAACACATCTTCCCTCATTTGGGATTTCCACACAAGGTCCAAGCTACCATCTCCCTTGTTCTGTCCAAACTCGATTACGCCAATAGCCTCTACCATGGATCACCTTTAATGACTATGAAAAGACTTTAACGGTTTCAGAAATCAGCTGCCAGCCTACTATTGCATATCAAACCACAAGACCAGATCAGCCCTGCATTGGTTGCCAGAAGATCCACGTTCAAGCTGCTTTGTGTTGGACTTGCCCCTTTCAGGCTTAAGTTCCCTAAACTTTTTGCTTTCCCCTCTAGACTTTTTTTCTGACATGGTGTTGCCAACTTAGATGCTTTGGGCACTTTGCCACTGCTGATCAGTGTCAATGTGCAAGTACTCCCTGTATAAAGTGTAATGGTAATTGTTTGTCCATGATTGGTAGGTTTGCCTTACTAGTAAAGTGCACTATGTGTGCCAGGGCTGGTAATGCAAATGCTACTAGTGGGCCTACAGCACTAATTGTGCCACCCACACGAGTAGCCTTAAAGAGAGAACTCAGGCCTGCCACTGCAGTGCCTGCGCGCAGTTTGTTAAACTGCCATGTTGTCCTGACAAGTGCACCCATTTGCCAGGCCTTACCCTCCCTTTCTATGCACATCATACACCTCTATGGTAGGTTCAAGGTACCCCATCGGCAGGGTGCAGTGTATGTGAAAGGTAGGACATGTACTGAGGTGTGTACCATGTCCTCACAGTGAAATACTCTCCATTTCGTTTTTTACTGTTGAAAGGCCATCTTGCCCATAAAACAAAATGGGGCGGCTGTGTAATATGTTTCCAGCCTATCTTTCCAAAGGCTTAAGATGGAAAGATGACGTTTAGTGTGACTAAACTCACAACTCAATAACACATCTTTTGTGAAGGTGGTTTTAGCATTCTGTGTCTTCTAGAAGTGGCTGGGTTTTTGCGCTCTAACATTTCTGTGAGTCTCTGCCTGGTTATGGATTGACTGTATGGATCTTAAAGTGATAGGATCTGGGGAATGTCTTGACACAGGGGAGGAGGTGAGACAGCAACAGGCTGACCGGCATCTGGAGTGTAGTGGGGTGGAGTAGCCCTTGGAGGTGAAGAGGCCTGGGCTGCCACCATAAAACAATGGCCCCAACTCCTGCTGAGTGATTGAGGATCTAGACCCCCACTATCAAAGGACGAAAGGGTCACTGGCTGGGAGACATCCAGAAGAACTGGTTTGGACAGGGGTCAGTACCCCCCTGAACACAAAGACATTTAGGAGTATAACTATGAGAGCGGAAACCCGTGGACATTGGACTACTCAAGACTGAAAAGGATTGAAACTACTTCATGGTCAAGAGGACCCTCCGTCAAGGAAGAAACAGCTGAAGAGACTTAAGGAAAGGACTGTGTGTTCTGGAGCTAGCCTGTAGTTTGCTGATTTAACCAAGAAGAGGCTAAGGGACTTTGCTGTGTGCTGTGTCCCCCTGCTTGAAAGGACTTTGCTGTCAGCTGTGTCCTGAAGGAACTTGTCCCCAAGGGCCCGAGGAGAGCTGGCTCCCTGTTATGGAAACTCAGGTACATAAAGTTTCCAGAGGTGTCTCAGCGACGCTGTGTGCATGTGCTTCGTGCAGCCGGAGACCTTCATGAAGATTGCCCTGTGATCGTGTGCACCCGGAGTCCAAATGAGTCTCAGCGACGCTGTGCGTATGTGCTTTGTGCAGCCTGAGCTCTTCATGAGAATTGCCCTGTGATCGTGGGCACCCGGAGCTTAAGTGAGTCTCAGCGATGCTGTGTGCGTGTGCCCTGTTGCAGCCTGAAACCTTCGTCATTACCATCGGCCCGGACCTGCATCCCTAGAGGAGCTGTGCTGCCGATCTGAGCCTGTCTTTTCCACGGAGGGACCTCGAACCATCCCCGGGGGAGGGGGTGCCGTGATGCACTGCCCAAGATCAACGAAGTCGCATCGGAGACCCAAGTCGAGAGGAGAGTAAGATCGCACCCCCCAGGTAACGCTCAGTGAGCGTGTGTGTGTCGTGCCTGGGGCGGGGTGTGGGCTACGAGAAAAATGCTCTCGGCCTTTCCTCACTTTGCAGCACGAGCCTCCGCTGAAATCCGTATTGCGGCCCGTACTTGCCGAGGAGTGGCCGTACCGGGGCTGGAGTGTGGAGCTACACTTTGTTTTATACCATACCCGTGTTGGGGGCATATTTTGGCAGTAGCTGACCGCAAGTCAGCAGGAGTGGCATAGAGACCGTCCTGAGCACCGTGATCAGTGCCGAAGTACATTATTTTGATATTACAAACTGCCCGATTGTTGCATTAAGCATGACATATTGGTATTACGAAATGCCTCATTGTTGCATTACGCATTACATCATTTTGGTATAACGAACTACCGGATTGTTGCATTACACATTGCATTATTTCTGCATAACAGACTGCCCGACTGTTGCATTACGCATTGCATTATTGTTGCATAACGAACTGTATTATTTTTACATTACGAAGTGCCTGAATTAAGAACTGCATAGCATTGCATTAGGATTGCGTTGCATCATCTAGAATTGCTCATTAATACCGCAAGAACCTAAAAGGGCTTGCTGTCCTAATAACCGGCCAGGTGAAATATTACAAATACGTATATGTTGGATTTTTATCTTTTGGTCACATCGTAAATCTTTTTATATAAACATATACTTGTTTTTTTATGAAACTCGTGTGGAGTCCATTTTTTAGGCAGGTCGCTCCCCACGCCACACAGTACCACTTGTGTGTCCAAGCCCTCGAGCCCCAGCTGCCGCTGCTGAGTAGAGTTCGAGGCCCTCCTCCACCTGCAGGCCACACCTGTTCCTCTTCCCAGGTGGCCAGTGGTAGGCCGTAGGTTTGCTTTTGTTGTAATTGTATTGCATTTTGTTTTTATTTGTTTTCGTTCCTCCTTTTCCCTCTTGTATTATTTCTGTGCCCTTTTTTGCCTTCTGTTTCCTTCGCCGTTCCCCCGTTTTCCCGCCGCTGCGTCCTCGCCCCTGATCGCCCATTCGTCCGCTCCCTCCCCTTCTTATGGCAGCCGTTCCGTGGTGAGGAGAGCGACCCTTGACCCTTTTATAGGCAGGTCGTTTCCCAGGCCACACAGCACCACCTGTGTGTCCTTACCCTTGAGCCCCAGCTGCCGTTGCTGAGTAGAGATCGAGAACCTCCTCCACCCGCAGGCTACCACCTGCGCCTCATCGTTGGTGTCCAGTATGTTTGCTTTTGTTGTAATTGTATTGCATTTTGTTTTTGTTGATTTGTTTTCCTTTTCATTCCTCCTTTTCCCTCTTGTATTATTTCTGTGCCCTTTTTTTTGCCTTCTGTTTCCTTCACCTGTTTTCCGGCAGCTGCGTCCCCTGCTGTCCCCCCCCCCGCTCGCCTGCCCATACGTCCGCTCCCTCCCCCCACCTCCCCTTCTTATGGTGGCCGCTGCACAGTGAGGAGCGCGACCCTTGACCCTTTTATAGGCACCCCCATTCACGGGCTACCACCTGCGCCTCATCCCTGGTGGACAGTGGTAGGCCGTAGGTTAGCTTTTGTTGTAATTGTATTGCATTTTGTTTTTATTTGTTTGTTTTCCTTTTCATTCCTCCTTTTCCCTCTTGTATTATTTCTGTGCCCTTTTTTGCCTTCTTTTTCCTTCGCCGTTCCTCCCCCCGCCTTCCAGCCTCTGCGTCCCCTGCGGCCCCACCCCGCTCGCCCATACGTCCACTCCCTCCTCCCAGCTGCTCCTCCCTTCCACCTCACCTTCTTATGGCAGCCGAAGGCAAGCCAGTCTACGCCCGTCCGCCCTGAACCACAACCAGCGCCAGAACCCCTGGTCCCCGCGAACGCCCCGACGCCTGTCTCCGCTATGATATCAGCACCCTCCACGCACTCATCACCAGACAATAACACACCTGCTTCCTGGCCGCCCCGAAGCGAACCCAGGGACCCTTCTCCTGCCGGAGCTGCAGCTTCACCAGCCTCCAAGCCACCCACCGAGAAAGGATGCAACAACCTCAGATGCATTCTACTCAACACCCACTCAACCAGGAAACACTCCATTGAACCCTGGGACCTACTTAACTCCACCTCCCCAGATGTCACCTTCCTGACAGAGACCTGGTTGAACCCCTCCTCGGCACCCGACAGTCATTGCCATAGCCATTCCTGACGGCTACAAGATCACCCGCAGGAACCGCACCAATCGAACAGGAGGAGGATTAGCCATCGTCCACAGGAACACCTTCAGAGTCTCGACCAGCACCGACGACACCCTCAGCACCGCCAAACACCTTCACTTCCAGATCCACACTTATCCAAACACCACCCTCAGAGGAACCATCATCTACAGACCCCCCCAGACCACGGCCACAGTTCAGCGACCCCATTGCTGACTATGTCAGTACGCACACCCTCGCCTCCACAGACTACATCCTCCTCGGGGACCTGAGCTTCCACCTCGAGAACGAAACCAACTCCACAACCCTGCATGACAACCTCGGACTCAGACAGCTCGTAACAACACCCACGTACTCTGCCGGCCAGACACGCTCCCACGTCTCCTTCAGCCACACCACCGAACTCCACTGGACCGACCATCGCTGAATCTACTTCACCTTCCGGAAACCCACCACGCACCACCGCACCCAACAGATCCCTCGCCGATGCTGGAGCAAAGTCAGCAAAGACCAGCTAAAGACCGCCCTCGCCCTAAGCCCACCCGTTGACCCCACCCACCCCGACACCACCGCCCGCAACCTTAGACAGTGGATCAACGACTGCGCCAACACCCTCGCCCCACTCAAGAAACCCTCCAACAGACACACCAACAAGAAAGCAAATTGGTTCACCACGGACCTCAAGGCATCCAAGCAAACCTGCTGACAACTAGAGAAGAAATGGCACCACAGACACCAGAGAGCTACGCAGCCCACAAGAACGCCATCCGCAGACACAATCACCTCATCAGATCCGCCAAAAGGGCGCCCTTCAAAGACCGCCTAGACAACAACGCACAACAACAGCAATGAGATCTTCAACATCGTGAAGGAGCTCTCCAACCCTAGCTCCAACACCAACGGCATCCCACCTTTGCAAGACCTGTGCTACGCCCTCGCCACCTTCTTCCATTGCAAGATCGCAGACATCCATGACAGCTTCAACACCCTGACCACCCCGACAACCACCGAGACCTCCAACCTCACGACCACCTCCCTCCCCGATCCCCTGCTCGACCTGGACCAACATAAACGACGACACCACCATCAAAACCATGAACACCAACTCCAGCTCTCCATCAGACCAATGCCCACACAACATCTCCAACAAAGCCAGCTCCACCATTGCACCCCATCTCCGCAAGACCATCAACATCTCCTTCAAGACCACGACATTCCCGGAAAGTTGGAAGCACACCAAAATCAACGCCTTACTGTAAAAACCCAAGGAGGACCCCAAAGACATCAAGAACTTCGGACCCATCTCCCTGCTCCCTGCCCCCTGCTCCCGTTCCCATCGTAGGACATCGAGAAGACCGTCAGACACATGACCCGCTACCTCGAGGAGAACAGCATCCTGGATCCCTCCCAGTCTGGGTTCCAAGGCAACCACCGCACCAAAACTGCCCTCATCGCTGCCACAGATGACATCAGGATCCTACTGGACAACGGCGAAACAGCGGCCCTCATCCTCCTGGACCCGTCAGCCGTCTTTGACACTGTCTGCCACCGCACCCTACGCACACGCCTCCACAACGCTGGAATCCAAGACAAAGCACTGGACTGGACCACCTCCTTCCTCTCCGGCAGATCCCAGAGCGTCCGCCTCCCCCCTTTCCGCTCCGAAGCCAACATGATAATCTGCGGCATACCCAAAGGATCTTCCCTCAGACCGATATTGTTTAACATCTACATGGCACCACTCGCTCACGTCACCTGACTGAACAACCTCAACATCATCCCCTACGCCGACAACACCCAGCTGATCATGTCCCTCACCAAGGACCCCCTCACCGCCAAAACCAACCTTCACGGAGGAATGAGAGCAGTCGCAGAAAGGATGAAGATCAGCCGCCTGAAGTTGAACTCAGACAAGACGGAAGCCCTCATCCTCGGATCCACTCCCTCGGTGTGGGACGACTCCTGGTGGCCGACTACACTGGGAGCAGCACCAACACCCACTGACCACGCACGCAACCTAGGTTTCATCCTCGACTCAACACTCTCCATGACCAAGCAGGTCAATGCCGTCTCATCCTCCTGCTTCAACACCCTCCGAAACAAGAACGGTCACCCAGGTCCTCGTCAGCAACAGGCTAGACTACAGCAACGCCCTCTACGCAGGAGCCTCGGCAAAACTCCTAAAACACCTACAACGCATACAGAAAGCCTCTGCATGCTTGATCCTCAACATCCCTCACCGCAGCCACATCACACCCCACCTAAAACACCTGCACTGGCTTCCCGTCACAAGAGGATCACCTTCAAGGTCCTCACCAACACACACAAAGCACTCTACAAAACCAACCAACATACCTCAACAGAAGACTAACCTTCTACACCCCGAACCGCCAGCTCCACGACCTCGCCACAGTCCCCTGCATCCAAAGAACAAACACCGGCGGCAGGTCGTTCTCCCACCTTGCCGCCAAAACCTTGAACACCCTCCCCATCCTCCTACGGCAGACCCAGGCCCTACTCACCTTCAGGAGGCTACTCAAGACCTGGTTTTTCGAGCAGTAGCAGCACCCCACCCCTCAGCGCCTTGAGACTGATTATTGATCATAGGGTTACTGAGAGTGGAGTTTCAAATACTTTACACATTTGCCTTGGAGATGAGTCCGGCTGCTCATGCCAAGCTACTGAGGGGGTGAGCAGGGGCTATCTGAGAAGGTGTCCTTCTTTTCCCTGAATTAGAAGCAAGAGTCCCTATTTGGCCAAAGGTACCTACCTAAGCCAACTAGAGACCCCCAGTTCTAACACTTTGTATCACCCACAAAGTGATACATGGAATTCCTGGAATCATCATCAGGAATAAAATCACCAAACATATTAATCATAGGAACCTCCGCTCTAGAGTGGCACCTCGCCTTACAATTCCAAGATACAAGAAAAAACCATGGGTGGCACATCCTTCTCGGTTCAAGCAGCCAAAATATGGAACCCTTTAGCCGCCAACTTAAGATCCACCGACAACCACCTTATCTTCAGAAAAATACTCAAGAATGTTTTCTTCCCCACATAAGCACCAAATGAAAACAGAAATATACAGCATATCCCTCTGTATAAAAGCATTTATTTGTACTATAGCTATGTACCTATTAATGTGTATTGCTTTGTATAAACATGTAAAATAATTATGTTTAGAAAAATTAAAATAAATATACAAGTACAACACTTGAAAACCAGAGTTTATTGAATGCATCTTTAATCTACTTATATGTACTTCTTTTATGCATCTATATACCTTCCATGTACTTGGATCTATATAGTTATTACTTTACACCTCCAAAAAAAGAAAAATTCATATTCAATGCACTGCCCTATTTCTCAACCTATACCTATCAATATCTTTAGTCTACATATACTTACTTCCTTTATGCATCTATAAACTTCCCATGTAATTCTGGATCTATATCCTTATGACTTTTTTCTAATTCAATCAATCGGTCATTTGTTAAGCGCACTACATACCCGCGAGGGTCTCAAGGCGCGGGGGGGGGGCGGGGGGCAGGTGGGGGACACTACTGATCGAACAGCCAGGTCTTTAGTATCCTCCTGAAGGTCAGCAGGTCTTGGGTCCTTCGTAGGCTCAGTGGGAGGGTGTTCCATGTCAGCATATCCAATGCACTACCCTATTTCTCACCCTATACCGCTATCAATATATCCTCTACATCCACTCTCTCATTCATCTCAAACCCCATACCACTACTATGATCCCCATAATAGCCCTTTCCTCTTTTACAATACTGATCCCCAAAACAAGCCTTTCTAATCTCTTCTGACTCTTCCCCTCCACATCCCCTTTTACTCATCCCAAGCCTCCCACTAAAACTATGACCTCTCCAAAAAAAAAAAAATCTAAATCCTCACACTTCTATCCCTCCACTATTCCTTTCAAACAAAATAACAGACTAACATGTCTACTTCTCAAACTTCACTATACTAATTCACCACTAATCCTTTATGGGTTCCGGAGTAGCGTGCTACTCGCAGAAAAAGCTTTTCAACACCCCATCAGGGGTAAGAAGCACTATATAAATGCAAACCTTCTTCCCTCTTCTATCCCTCCGCATCCAAATAACTGACTAACCTATCCACCACTCAAATTCCTCTCATATTTCACTATACTAATTCAACACTAATCCTTTATGGGTTCAGGAGTAGCGTGCAACTCACCAAAAACGCGATTTGACGCCTCGTATGGGGTAGGAAGCGCTATATAAATGCAATTACAAATACAGAATCTGGGGAGGTGTCTATGCCACTGGCATCCTGTAATATTTCAAACCAATTGCTTCTTCATATTGTGGGTCAAACCGGCCGCAAACACCACCGTAACTTACTTTCAGTCAAACAGTTGAAGTAGTGTATGTGTGCAGCCACATGGTAAAGGGAGTGTGTCAGTACTGCCATAGACTTTGGTCTGGTGTGTTTGGAGCTTGGCCTTGACAGGTGGAGACAAGTTCAGCTTGGAGTTTGAGACCACTCACTATAGGGTGTGGATGCTCTTCTGGCAGTGGCTATGTCAAAGGGACTGGCAAGGAGTGTGGCTCATGGACCGGAGTAAGCATGGATACCTGTGGGGAACCCGAAGCGGATTTAAGAGGCATAGGCAGCACCGATGGCAAACATGCCAGCAGAAGTCTGAGCACGCCCATGCAGATCCTTAGGGCCCAAAATTGTGCTAGAGGGAGCCTAAAGCTTGCTCAATATGTGCAGCATGGCCTCCCCTAAAGACCTCTACTTGCTGCAATGTCACCGACAGACCTAGAAAGTCTGGGAGCATCGGGATCAGACTCTAAACCAGCTCCTCAGATGTTCAGGAGCAAGACAGAGCGGCACAGACACCCTCACAGAGATTGAGAACAGTGGAAGGGGACAACTTCTGCTTGGATTTCTTAGATTTATGTGAATGAGATTTTCCTTTCTACTTCGACCAGTCACATCATAGTCTTGAGTTGTGGTGTCCCAAGCACCAAAGTCATACCTGGTGGGGCCTGGTCAAAGACATCTGTTTTTAACAGTCCGTTAAAGGTTTAAACAGTGTTGTTTTAAGAGTGGACATTTCCATCGCACAGTTCAGACTGTGGGGGAAAGATTAGATCAATCAATCAATCATGCCATTTGTATAGCGCACTACTCACCCGGGAGGGTCTCAAGGCGCTTGGGGGGAGGGGTATGCCACTGCTCGAACAGCCAGGTCTTGAGTTGTTTCCTGAAGGCGAGATGGTCCTGGGTCAGCCGAAGGTGGATGGGGAGGGAGTTCCAAGTCTTGGCAGCCAGGTAAGAGAAGGATCTTCCTCCGGCGGTGGCTCTTCGGATGCGTGGTACGGCTGCGAGGGCGAGGCTGGTGGACCGTAGCTGGCGGGTGGGCGTGTAGAAGGTCAGGCGGTCGTTGAGGTACTTGGGGCCCAGGTCGTGGAGAGACTTGTGTGCGTGGGTGAGGAGCCGGAACGTGATCCTCTTGTCGACGGGGAGCCAGTGCAGGTTCCTCAGGTGGCTGGAGATGTGGCTGCGTCGGGGGACATCCAGGATGAGTCGGGCGGAGGCGTTCTGGATGCGCTGGAGTCTTTTCTGTAGCTTGGCTGTGGTTCCCGCGTAGAGGGCGTTTCCGTAGTCCAGTCGGCTGGTGACGAGTGCCTGGGTGACTGTCTTCCTGGTCTCGGTCGGGATCCAGCGGAAGATCTTGCGAAGCATACGCAGGGTGTTGAAGCCCGATGAGGAGACGGCGTTGACTTGTCTGGTCATCGAGAGGGAGGGGTCCAGGATGAAGCCCAGGTTGCGTGCGTGGTCGGTTGGCTTGGGTGCGGTGCCCAGGGCTGGGGGCCACCAGGAGTCGTCCCAGGCGGAGGGCGAAGATCCCAGGATGAGGACTTCCGTCTTGTCAGAGTTCAGTTTCAGGCGGCTGTCCTTCATCCACTCGGCGACGTCTTTCATCCCTTCGTGTAGGCAGGTTCTGGCGGTGTCGGGGTCTCTGGTGAGGGAGAGGATCAGCTGGGTGTCGTCGGCGTAAGAGATGATGTTGAGGTTGTGCTGGCGTGCGATGGCTGCGAGAGGTTTCATGTAGAATCGTGTCATACAGAAAAGAGTAGAGCTTCAGATCCACACCTGAAAGAAACAAGCATTTGCAATGCAATAAGCCTCGCATTAGGAAAGTTTGAGCTATTGGTATTGTAAATGACAAATTTGTTATTTATGTGTTGGTTTTGAAAATAGTGAAATTAATAGCTTTGTCATTTACAATGCCAATAGTTTTAACTTTCGCAAATGACACCTATAGCATTTGTAATGCAATATGTATTGTATTAACGTGACTTAGATGTATTGATATTACAAATAACAATGGCTTTTATTTATTTTTAATAATTAATACTTAAATAAAAGTTATTGTAATTTATAATGGCAATAGCTTAAACTTTGGTAAATAACTTTTGTGACGATTATGTTCAGTGTATTTTATTGTGACTAAAATCCAAGAACAGAAGTGAAATATTAACATCTTTTTGTGACATTTGTAATAAAGCTTGAAACAGTGAGAGAACATATTTCCAGAAGCTACCATGGCTAAACTCCAGCGCACGCAGAACGCAGCCGCCCGGTTACTTATGAACCTCCCTTCCAGAGTATCAGCCAAACCAGCAATTAAGGCCCTCCACTGGCTTCCAATACGTCAAAGGGTCGAATTCAAGGCCCTGTGCACTGCACACAAACTGTTTAATGATCTTGGCCCTGCTACTCTGAGAGACCTGGTTACCCCTTACAAGGCCCCCAGGTCCCTTCGCTCGGATAATGAGCGTCTGGCCAACGTCCCCAGATACAGGAAGACACGTACCGGCGGCCGACGCTTTTCTGTTAAAGCATCTTCCGGGTGGAATTCACTTCCCCGCCCCCTGCGGCTGGAACCCAGTCATCTGATTTTCAGGAAAAAACTGAAAACGCTGCTATTCCCAAAATAAAGTCCCCTCTTTTTCTCCTCTGGTCTCCACAAATGTTATAGCGCGGGGATGCCTCCGGGTCACCAGGCGCTCTACAAATCGCTAAAATAAAAATAAATAAATAAATATTTGAACCAGTTGTTGTTGAATGGTTGCACAGATTGATGCTGTGATGGTGCTGAGTGATGTTGTGGTTGCGACCAGTGATGCTGTGGCTTTCAGTGATGCTGTGGTAGCGCATAGTTGTGATGTGGTGCCCCTGAGTGATGATGTGGTGGTGCTGAGTGATGATGTGGTGGTGCTGAGTCATGCTGTAGTGGTGCTGAGTGATGCTGTGGTGATGCGATAGAGTGAGTGCGATAGATAGAGGGAGGGGGATAGATAGATAGAGTGTTGGCGATAGAGTGAGTGCGATGGATAGACAGATAGTGTGAGTTAATAATTTTCTGCTGTGGGCAGCGTGCTCCTGAGAAGCATTCCCCAGGTAAAGGGAGGCTTTGTGTGAGCTGCATTCCAAGCAATTTACAGTGCCGGTATGACGAGAGAGGCAGAGAATGTGATGAGAATTGCCGACCCGCAGGCCTCCATTTTTTGCTGATGCGCATGAATCTCAGTAATTAGTCTGCACACAAAGTGATAAATGTATCCCCCGTAGCCGTTGAACCACTGGCTCTATGTGTTGCATGCATGCGTTAACGTGGCAGTCTATTTTGGCCAGCTGGCGCACTCACAACACAATGAAAATGAACTACTATTACCCAATGTAACGGTATTCAATTCATCCACCTTAGAAGCTGGAAGTGTGAGTTGGTCCTGCCAGGATGTGAATTGATGACCCTCATCACATAACTGCAGATGTATGCAGCGAGCATTTAAAACACATAAACAACTTATTGTGAATGTGTGTGCGTGGATGTGTGTGAAAGAATTAGCACTAAATCGCACGCGTGTGAATTGGTCCTGCCAGGATGTGAACTGAAGACCTTTATTACATAACTGAAGATGTCAGCAGCGAGCGTTTAAAACACAGAAAAATCTTGCTGTGAGTGTGTGTGTGTGTGTGTGTGAAAGAAATGGCACTAAATAACACGTGTGTGAGTTGGTCCTGCCAGGATGTGAACTGATGACCTTTATTACATAACTGAAGATGTCAGCAGAGAGCGTTTAAAACACATAAAAATCTTGCTGTGAGTGTGTGTGCGTGCATGTGTGTGAACTGATGACCTTTATTACATAACTGAAGATGTCAGCAGCGAGCGTTTAAAACACAGAAAAATCTTGCTTTGAATGTGTGTGTGTGTGCGCGCGTGTATGCATGTGTGTGAAAGAATTAGCACTAAAAAGCACGTGTGTGAGTTGGTCCTGCCAGGATGTGAACTGATGACCTTTATAACATAACTGAAGATGTCGGCAGCGAGCGTTTAAAACACAGAAAAATCTTGCTGTGAATGGGTGTGTGCGTGCGTGTGTGTGAAAGAATTAGCACTAAATAGCACGTGTGTGTGAGTTGGTCCTGCCAGGATGTGAACTGAGGACCTTTATTACATAACTGAAGATGTCAGCAGCGAGCGTTTAAAACACCGAAAAATCTTGCTGTGAATGTGCGCGTGTGTGGGTGCGTGAGTGCATGTGTGTGAAATAATTAGCACTAAATAGCACGTGTGTGAGTTGGTCCTGCCAGGATGTGAACTGAAGACCTTTATTACATTACTGAAGATGTCAGCAGCGAGCGTTTAAAACACAGAAAAATCTTGCTGTGTATGTGTGTGCGTGCGTGCATGTGTGAAAGAAATGGCACTAAATAGCACGTGTGTGAGTTGGTCCTGCCAGGATGTGAACTGATGACCTTTATTACATAACTGAAGATGTCAGCAGAGAGCGTTTAAAACACAGAAAAATCTTGCTGTGAGTGTGTGTGCGTGCATCTGTGAACTGATGACCTTTATTACATAACTGAAGATGTCAGCAGCGAGCGTTTAAAACACAGAAAAATCTTGCTTTGAATGTGTGTGTGTGCGCGTGTATGCATGTGTGTGAAAGAATTAGCACTAAAAAGCACGTGTGAGTTGGTCCTGCCAGGATGTGAACTGAAGACCTTTATTACATTACTGAAGATGTCAGCAGCGAGCGTTTAAAACACAGAAAAATCTTGCTGTGTATGTGTGTGCGTGCATGTGTGTGAAAGAATTAGCACTAAATAGCACGTATGTAAGTTGGTCCTGCCAGGATGTGAACTGATTACCTTTATTACATAACTGAAGATGTCAGCAGTGAGCGTTTAAAACACAGAAAAAAAAATTTGCGCTGTTAATGTGTGTGTGTTTTCCTGGTCGTGGTGTGCAAAGCTTCCTTTCAAGTCGGGTGCGGGAGCAGGGGAGCCAGTAAGTGGGAGGGAATAGCTCTTGGCATTGCTGGGTTGTCGGGGGAGCAGCAGCCTGTGGTGAGAGAGACAAATGTTGGGGTGAGGAGGAGGGAGGGGGGGGAGAGAGTGCGCTGCAGAGGAAGAGGCTGAAGATGGGAGGGCGGGGGAGATAGCGAAAGGGTGAGAGAAGAGGCATTGCTCGGAGGGGGGTGGGGGAGAGCATTCCTTTGAAGTGTGAAGCTCTCGGCACAAGCGCGCACCCGGGGAAGCTTCCTGCTCGAGTGCCCAACATGCATTGTAACAAATCTGCTGGTTTAAGAGACTTTGGTTCAGATGTAATAGGCTCGAGTATAAATACTCGACCTAAAAAGCTGATGTAACCACGCATGGGTGGCACCTGTATGTGGCTCCTGCATATGGCTCAGTTCAGCACTTCTGGAGCAGAACGTCAATGAAGCAAAGTCACACAATGCCACCTACTAGTGTGCGGTAGTACTGCATTTGTGTTTTCCTGATCCAATCTGAAGCCTGAAGAATAGTCATAAGGTGAGGAATATTGACAAGGCGATGAAAAGGCCACAGATGTTTTTACCAGATGGCACAAATGGGATTGACTCAAGGTGGGGGGTGGGCGGGGCGGGGAGTAAAGAAGAGCATTGTAGAAGAGGAAGATGTGGTCAGAAGCTGGGAAATTGAGGACCACTGTGTTTTGACAAGTTGAGCATTATCGAACAACAATATAACAGACTGAGAGCCATGACTGAATAAGTAGAATAAGGGTAGGAAGGAGAAAGAAGACCTGAATATCATCCTCACACAGTTGGCAGGAGTTAATATCACCAAAGGGAGAAGAGTGAGAAGAGGACCCTGTACTAATTCTCAAGGAAAACCTACTGTACGTGAGGTGTGTGCTAAGAATTAATTACAGATCTGTAGAAAGGATTGAAGAATTAAGACTCAAACCAGTTGAGAGCTATGCCATTTATGCATAGGGAAGCAAAATAGGTGTGGATGGTGTGATCAGTGTCAAAGGCAGCAGACAGGCCAAGTAGGAGAACAGAGGAGAGAGGATAATGCTGAGCGTAGTGTTTAAAATTGGTCACCTGGGTGCGAGCTATTTCAGAACACTAGTTGGTATGAAAGCCAGATTAGTAGGAGTTGAGTAAGTTGTTGGAGGAGGGATAATTAGTGAGTCGATTGAAAACTAGTTTCTCCGAAAACAGAAAAGAGGGAAAGCGGAGTTATGGAAAATAGTAAGCCAAGGGAGAGTGATCAGTAGACTTTTTCAGGAGAAATAAATCTATTGCAGTCTAAGCATGATGAAAAGAATCTGTGGATAGAAAACGTCTGAACAATGATACCAGGCAAAGTATTACACAGAAATACGCAGGGTTTGATAAATGTAGGCCAAGTTAGTGAGAGGGAGCAATTTGCTGCCTTCTAGAGCAGAACAAGTTCAGTAGAGAATGCAGTGTTAAAGAAAGAAGTTAAACAGGCGATGCTGATGTGAGAGGGCTAATGTACAGCTTTGTGTAGAGTAGGCATGTTGTATCTAATAGAAGGAAAAATGTAAAGCAGAGCCATTCGTAGATGGGGAAAGAACATCCATTTTAGAAGATGGTGGAGTAAGAAGCAGAGTTCATGCAAGGTGTTCTTGGTTGAAGGGAAGTAATGCTGTTATGGGCTTATTTGCAGTTGCTAAACTGTGTGTAAGTATTGCCCTTTCACCACTTGTGCAGTAATGCCACTTGAGTTTTGAGGCACCTGATGTCAGGGTCAGATGTCCTGTGTGGTAGGGGAGAGCATAAGCAGAGGATAGTGGATTTTAAAGGCCTGTCTGATCTCATCATAAAAGGAATTGAAAAAGGTGAAATTTAGGATAACAGTAAGGTAATTGTGAAGCTCGTACAAAAAGAAAAGAGGTGAGAGAGGCTTTCATCTGTAGATAAGGAAGCAGCAGGGGGAGATAGAGTAGGTGGGAAGGACAGCTTGCATGCAAAGTAGAGGAATGGTCTTATCAGGAAAAGAGTGACAGTAGATTTGGAGTCAGTTAGGAAGTTGGAATAGGTCAACTGGTTTCCCCAACTGTTTACTAGGCTCAAGAAGTTATTTATTAAATGGTGCTCATATAGAAGCAACAAGAAAAGTGTACGTATAAGTTGGAATTGTCCATCTGAAGTCACAGAGACGTATTAGAAGTGCGAGAATCTAGAAAGGATTAACGTTTCTCAAAGCATGATCAACAGAACATGTAGGGCAGCAGGTGATAAGGGTGTAGGCCATACAAAGTGCAAAAATCACAGTGCAATAGAATGCAAAGGATAATGAAGGGGATGATGGTATGAAAGTATACAGCCACCTCCGCCTTTGCCGTAAGTGCGAGGAATATGTAAGAAAGTAGCAGATTTGGTGCGTAAAGCATCCGAATAGCAGTAACTAAGGTGTATCCAAGCCTTATGATGTGTAGTGGTGATGTGTTATCATTGACAAATTAAGACTTATTGTGGACAGTTAGAATTCCAGAGGCACGATGAGATGGGGACTTCTGTATTGGAATAATGATTAAGCTCTAGTTTCCTTTCTCTCGAGACATGGGGAAAAACACTGGCAATGGGTAGGAGAAATGATTTGAATATGCACAGAGCTGTGGTGCTGAATACGTGGTAGAGGGTTAGGAGGTGTGCAAGTACGTTTGGGTAATAAAATGTATACAAGGAAGAGAATTGTATTGGTGAAATGAAACATGCTTAGGTAAATGTCAAGAAGGGTTTGTTTACAAATAATACCTGTGGAAAAGGGGTGATACAGTGTACACCCTCTGGTAAATGAAGAGAAGGGATAGTTTCTTACCTGTAACTCCAGTTCTCTCATAGGAGTATTTCCATAGGTCATAAGCCCTGAATAGTCCCGACCACGTGCGGGGACATGGAGCACTTTATCCAATATATATTCATAAGTGCAGAAGTTCGCTTTCTTCAGGAAGGTCTGCAGAGTCACTTAAAGAAAATATTATGCAGCCTGTAAGAAAAGGCTTCAATATCCAAATTCTTCATTTTGTATTGCAAAGAAAATGTGTCAGGAGAAATGCCTATGCATAAAATTGCATAATAGTTTTGTAAAACAATACAACTGTGTTTTACAAATCTTTATTTAGTATAGGAATGAAGGAGGATAGGACAGTAAAGCCTCATAGGCTGCCATTATAGGAACTGAAAATAGACGTGGTGCCTTTTAGGTTCCAGGGGCCTCCAGTAACCCATCATGCTTGGCTAGAAGCAGTTACCTCAGTTCGTCTTGAGGCGATGAATGATGATATGTATAAGACCCACGAGTATCTCGGTCTATTCCACTGGGGAGGAGGGAGGGTTGCTTAAGACTGATCATGGAAATACCCCTATGAGAACTGTAGTTACAGGTAAGAAACAATTTCTTCTCTCATAGGGGAATTCCATGTATAGTCCTAAGCACTGAATAGAATAGCAAGCCCGTCCTACTTAAAGCGGTGGAGTAGAGAGCAGCCTAGAAACCCTTTAAGTAAATAGATTTCTGAGGTAGGCCTGGCCTACTTGGGCATCCGCCCTAGCATCAGAATCAAGGCAGTAATGATTGGTGAACATGTGAATCGACCTATGCATCTGCCTTGCAAATCTCCGCAATGGGGATATTCCGCAAGGCAACAGTGGCTTCTTTACCCATAGTGGAATGTGCTTTAGGTTTTGTAAACAAGTGTTTTATCTTTCTGAAAACATAACAGGATGCAGGACACAATCCATCTTGAAATAGATTCCTTGGAAGTAGCTAAACCAGTGCGGACCGGACCATAATGAACAAATAATTGTTCTGATATGCGCATGCGCATGTGTTTTGTCAGGTTAATTCTTTAAAACTCTGCGTACATCCAGAGAATGAAGAGTTCACTTGGCTGGTATAGATGGGCTTTGAAAGAATGTGGGTAAGGAAATAGTTTAACATGGAAATCTCAAATCAACTTAGCGATGAATTTTGGGTGAGTTCTCATAACCACCTTGGAAGAATGGAAGACTCTAAGGTTCGGCATTAGATTGGAAGAGCTTGATCAGAAATCGCTGGAAGCAGGGGAATTGGTGGAAAGGCGTAAAGAAATATGCCGGACCAGTCTATCCATAAGGCATTCCCCAGTGTCCCTGGTTGGTAGTACCTGCACGAGAAGCAGCAGCATTTTTTGTTTTGTACGCTGGCGAACAAATCTACGGTGGGCGTGCCTCAGAGCTTGAAGACGTACTGAACGACGTCATGCAAGACCCATTTGTGGTTTTCTTGCAGGACTCCGCTGAGGACATCCACCTGTGCATTCTGCACGCCTGAATGGTGAGTCGCTGTGATTCGCAGGTTTCAGGCGAACAACCAACTCCATGTTGACCAGGCTTCCAGTGACAATGATCTGGACCTCATCCCACCCAGCTTGTTGAGGTAGTACATGGAGTTGGTATTGCCAGTTTGAACAAGCAGAGTCTGTGATCTGAATGATGGATGGAAGACCATGCGAGCTAGATGGACTGCTCCAAGTTTGAGAAGGTTGATGTGATACTACATTTCTATTGGAGACCACATGCCTTGTATCTGTAGATCCACGTGAGCTCCCCACCCTTGAAGGGATGAACCCATCACTATGATTTGAGAATGAACCGGTTGATGAAATGGCATTCCTTGAAGTAGACTGGTCAGGGAGCACCACTATTTGAGGGAATGTTTCACATGGAGGGACAATTGGATCCTGTTGTCCTAACTGCCCGGTAGCTGATCCCTCTGGTCCTCTAAGCATTCTTGAAGAGGTCGAATGTAGAGACGGGCATTCGGAGCAAGAAAGATGCAGGAGGCCATGAAACCGAGGGGAGATGAGACCGTCCTCACCTTGGGATGAGATATAAGAAAGAAACATTTCTGAAGGATCGATAGGCTGTTGGGTATAGGGACTCTGTTGTTGCTGCTGTTCTCCTAGTCGTCCCAGATACCAGGAAGGGGTGTGGTATATAAATAAATAATACCGGATCTAGGTTTGACTGGACATAGCAATAACAGATAGCTCAATAAATAAGAGTCAAGATTCGAGGTAGTAGGAGTTTGCAGGTTTAATACAGCATAAAGGACAGGAACAGGACAACCTGCACAGGAATAGGATGGCAGAGCCCTGCAGGGGGGACAGGGAATGAGCGCGCTAACTTTAATAACAATACACAAGCATATATACTAAAACAGTTGCAATTGTAATACATACAATAGGCGGAGCAGTGGGTGTGGTCAATAGCAGTCGCGAAAGATAAGGGTGAAAGTGGGTGTAACAAGAGGCGTATACTCAGACATGTGATGTAAACGTAACAGAATATGTCATAAATGGGGCGGAAACATGGAGGGGGCTACCTAAGGAGCCGGGACCTCTAACCTAATGGTGCGCGCAAGCTGACAATGACGTGTTACTAGGAGAAGCTGGGGGCTATGAACTCTGTGCTAGGAGCAGAGACTGAAGTCTGGAGAGTCAGGGCGACATGTACCTAAACCCTATCTAGTATCTAATGTTTAGAGAACATGTTGATATAAACTAAGAGTCAGGAGGGGAGAGGCTAACAGACTCTAAGACTGGAGCATGCATTATTCTACATGTAGTGCGTGATGAAGAATATTAAATGACCATTAATACAGTATTTCTCTTACATGGAGACGTAAAGGCTAGACTGTGACGGAAACTATTGATGCGATTCAGTAGTTTAGGAATGCAGAGAAGGAGGGCTGGACTGATAACTAGAATCATAACATACTCTTGGCAGACTCGTAGGCAGAGCCAGGCTGAACCGGGCACTGTGAGGCAGGAAGTAAGTGAAGGGTCAGGAACACAGGTGGGGGCTGTATCGCTCCTCAGCGAGGGTTTCAGGAGACAGGAGCTGAATCTGGTGTCCGGGCCCTTTTGAGGCCTAGAAACGGGGACTTTTCAATGAAATAACGTGCACACTGGGAAACGTGGCAACGTAACTTTACATAGGCCTAATACTCGTAGCTTTAACGAGAACTGGAAACTGGCATACTAGAGATGGACACAACTGTAATTGCGTCTTTAATCGAACATGGGGAATACATATGCATATTAATCATGCACACATAACATAAGATGGGGAACACGTAGGGACACAGAACATGGCAAAATTTACTTTTCCACATTCCCTCCTTGTCACTACGTTTCCATCAGGAAACATCAATATTCATGATACCATTTATCATTTCATACAGTATCATTAGCTCGTCTCGAATTTTCTTGGAACGGGATTTAGAACGGGACTCGGGACTAGGAATACAAGAGGTAGCACAAATGCCACAAATCGCAGGGCCACATTGTATACAGAGGCAGCAACTGAATATGATCGCTACTGCAATACCTAGAAAGGACAATACTTTCCATCCCCAGTCGGAAATCATATTCCAGAACCAACCGGACCATGTCCAGGTGTCTGGATCTTGGTGTAACATATGGGCAATTTTATGGAGTCTGGTTATAGCTGAATAAACAGACGGCGCGTTATTAGGAATGAAAATGCAGCAACTAGATCCGATGACTCTACATGCCCCGTCCCTATCGGCCAGTATGACGTCAAGGACGAGACGATTCTGGAGCACGACAATTCTCATAAAGGATTGCTCTTCGGTTAAGTTACCTAGAGCAGAGGTAGTCTCAATCACTACTGCTTCAAGTGTTCTGGTTAATCTACGTATCAGTTTACTATTCACGACAGTACCTAGATAGGGAAAGACACCTTTATTAATATCTATATATTGTTCTAGAGCAGTTTCAGTATAATCGACAATCGGGAGGTCTCTCTTATGTCTAGTATGCACTAGGTGGGAATTCCTATGATAGTCAGGTGGGGCTAGAAAAACTGGTGGCAGTAGGAAGGCAATGTAACAGGTTCCCTCCCAATCGAGGGGCAGACGAACATATGCGGTCTGACCACAAACAAAATAAGAATGACGTGAAGCTTTAAAAATAGATTTCCCACTGTCACTATACTTGACAATAGTAGTACAATCACTATGTCCTACATGTACGGAACCATTCTTTCGGACACATAATTCGCCTTTGACTGGTAATACTGACATAGCAGGTAAGTCTGGAGTAGTATCAGACTGAACATTCAGGACCATGAAATTCGAAGAATAATTACCTAAATTATAAACTTCATTTTCTAGATCTAACCCTGTTCTGTGGGGAAGACCTTGCTTGTCTGGAAAACATGTACTGTTAAGAAAAGACATATCTGTTGAGGATGACGTTAACGTGGACCATGCTCCACACGAACCATTATGTGAAAATGGATAAGGAAAGAGTGGCAGAACTCCCTTCGGTGTGTGGAAAGGGGGGAGTCGACCACACACCCAACAATTAGTGGCATTGCTGGTCTGGTGTGAATAATGTAACGTGCGGATAAAGGAATTATTACGCATAGCAAGACGATAAGATAGTTCATGAGGAGGTAGATCACTAAACGTGTGCTCTACTGTAGCAATAGAAGACTTATTTACATGAGAAACTGGAAAACACAAATAAAATGCATAACCTGTGCAGGTAATCATGAGGCTGAAAAACAATATGAAACTTAGAAAAACGATACATCGGATTGAGTTTTGACTAACTCTCTCACTATGGGGGTCTATTTTATACATGTCAGAAACCGGTCTAACCGTTTCACCTAGGGGAGGACTTAGACAATCAAACTGGCTGACTTATTTTACTAGACCTTAATTTTAGCTTATACTCCTGTTGCGGAGTTTTCTCTAACAGGGAGGGATTTGTATCATTGTCTTTTGCGGGACAGTCCTTGAGAATAGTACTTTGGCAGTCTTTAAAATCCTCGGGAATGTTCTTGGAAACAGTCTTTAGTCCATAAAATTTCTTTACATGCGACAAATGCACCCAGCCCTTCCTGCCTTCCAGCTTGAAGGCAGTACGGGTGGCCAAGAGTACTTGTTTGGGCTCCTTCCAGCGGGGCTCCAGCGGACTTGAACGATCAAAGTTTCTTACAAGAACCAAACTTCCGAGAACGATTTCATGCGGTGCCACCTCGGTATTGTCTGGAAATGCGGCGGAAACCTGTGAACGACAAGAGTGTAGGGCAGACATCAAGGAAGCTAGGTAATCTGTCAGCATATTACTTGAAACATCTGTAATACTTCGAGGTCTAGGTGTACCCCACATGTTAGGGGGGCGGCCGAATACGACCTCATACGGGGACAGACCTGATCTGGAATGTGCGACCATGCGCATATAAAATAAAGCGATTGGCAGAGCTACTAACCAGTCCACACCTTTCTCTTTACATACTTTGGCAATGCGGATTTTCAGGGTTTGGTTATGTCTCTCTACTAGACCGGCTGCTTCAGGATGGCGTACACAATGGAACTTCCACTGGTACCCTAGCAAAAGGGAAACGTGTTTCATCAATTCAGATGAGAATGGCTGGCCGTTATCAGAATATACGACTCTAGGGAGTCCATAACGGGGGAAGAACTCACGAACCAACTGCTTGGCAGTGGTCGCGGCTGTGTAATCTGGGACTGGATATGCTTCTGTCCACCTGGACAAAGCGCATACAACTACAAGGACATACTTGAAACCTCGACATCGCTCCATCTGAATATAATCCATCTGGAGGACTTCAAAAGGGTGGTCAGGGGGCTGGAATCCACCTTGTTCCACCGGGACACTTTTACCTGGATTAAACTGGCAACATATCATACAGGTACGGACTTTCTGCTTGGCTGCAGCTCGTAAATACTTATTGAACCAAATGTTCTGGATACTGTCTAACATAGCTTTTTCTCCTAAATGTGCTGGACTATGTGCGGTATTGATAATGACTTGAACCATAGAGTCGGGGAGAAACCATGTGGCTCTACCCTTCGTTACCCATCCCTGATCTGTCTGGACCCCTCCTTGTTCGGACCATTTCTTGATTTCTTCGGGAGTAGCATGTAACTGGATATCTATGACATCTTGAGTAGGGTCCTTAACTGTCATACATGTAGTCGGATCGGGAGTATATGTCTGTGTTGGATTAACTGACATGTCTGGAGTCTGTGCTGTAAGCTTGGCTGTGCGATCTGCTAGATCATTACCTTGGGAAATAATGTCAGTAATTTTCGTATGTGCTTTGCACTTCATGATAGCAATAGATGTCGGTAAATGGATTGCATCTAACAGAGCTTGAATAAGGAGACCATGCTGAATCTTGGTTCCATGAGAAGTCATGAAACCTCTCTCCTGCCAGAGCACTCCGAAGTCGTGTACAACTCCAAATGCGTAACGTGAATCTGTGTAAACATTAACTTTCAGGTTCTTGGTGTGTATACAGGCTTGTGTCAGAGCAACTAGCTCTGCTGCTTGAGCAGACAGGGTGTCAATACGATGTGTTTCTATAACTTCAGTGTCAGTAGTCACTGCATACGCGGCTACTAGTTCTCCTGTACTTGTTCTCATACATGAACCATCCACGTAAAGTGTCAGGTCAGGATCTGGTAATGGAATATCTGTCAGATCTTGTCTTGGCTTTGTCATAGTGTTAACTACTTCCACACAGTCGTGTGTGGCAGGATTCGAAATAACTGACTGTAACAGTGTAGCAGGATTTAGAACGTTGCAGCGTCTGATTTCTATGTGTGGCTGGAACAGTGTCAATTCATAACCTGTTAAACGTGCAATTGTCAAGTGCTGAGTCTGTGTTCGGTTTAAAAGAACTTCCACAGAGTGTGGAACTTGTACTGTCAAGGAATGTCCTAATACTATGGAATCACTTTGTCTGATAGCTAGTGCTGTGGCTGCAACTGACTTAAGGCACGCAGGCAGAGCCTGGGCTACAGGATCTAATGTGCTAGAGAAATAAGCACAGGGCTTGTATTGTCCTGCTTGATCTTGTGTGAGAACAGATAATGCTGTACCATCACGTTCTGTAACAAAAAGTGTAAAAGGCTTACTGTAGTTCGGTGTAGCTAGAACAGGAGCTTGGCATAAAGCTTTCTTTAACTCATTGAAACTAAGTGTATGTTCAGATGTCCAAGGGAGGACAGTCGATACGGCTGCCTCCTGTGTCGTTAACTGTATCAGTGGTTTGGCTAGAAATGCATACTGAGGAATCCATTGTCTGCAATAAGAAGTAAGGCCGATAAAAGCACGTACCTCCTTCTGTGTCTTGGGCCGAGGAAGACTCGCTATTAACTGGATACGGTCTGGTGTCAACTGCCTACCCCACTTGGACAGTAAGTGGCCTAAGTAGATCACTTGCTGGACACAGAATTGAAGCTTCGAAGGGGACACCTTGTGCCCCATCTCGGCAAGGAAATACAAGACTGTAAGTGATGCTCGCTCGCAAGCACGTTCAGAACGGGCTGTGATCAGTAGATCATCGACATACTGGAGCAGGGCAGTGTCAGTTGGCATATGAATGTTGTCTAGTTGTCTCTTAAGTGCTTGACTGTAAATACTAGGACTTTCTGTGAAACCTTGAGGAGCTCGTGTGAATTTATAGCTCCTTCCATTTAAACAAAATCCGAAAAGAAACTGGCTGTCTGGATGAATGGGGACACTGAAAAACGCGTTCTTGAGGTCTATGACTGTAAAAAATGAAGCTTCGGAATCAATGGCTGTCAATAGGGAAGAGATATCTGGGACAACTGGGTACTGGGGAATAATACATTTATTGAGTTCTCGAAGGTCAATCACTAATCGATATACTGGGGGTGCATTTGGATCAGTACGTTTCATGACTGGAATGATCGGAGAATTACATACATTGGAGTCAGTTTCTACAACTACTCCTTGAGCCATGAGCTCGTCAATAATTTTGGATAAGGCTGCTACAGCCTCAGGTGGTAATCTGTACTGTCTGATTCGTGGTAACACTACACCTGGTTTGAGAGTCACACGATGGGGTGTGATTTGCATGAAGCCAACATCAGTTGGACCTTGCGCCCATAGATGCTGCGGTACATTTGACAATCTTGGATCAAAATCTCGTAATACATAGTGACCCTTGAAGTCACGTAAAAACAAACGTATTCCCTCTGGGGAACAGCAAATAACTGCACCTAATTCTTTCAGTGTCTTAATGCCTAACAAATTTTCTGGACATGATTTGGTAAGTAATAGATCAGTGGTGCGGGACAATGGACCTACTTCTAGAGTAACTGGCCTAGATATCTCGTTTACAATAGGCTTTCCTGAAAATCCAAGGGAAACATTTCTTGAGCCTGAGAGCGGAGCCCCTGGAACTTCGGCGTGACTGATGGTCGTCCTACTTGCCCCTGTATCAATCAGAAACTTTCTGTCTTTCCCTAGTACCTGACTATGAACATAGGGACCTTCTTGATCTACAGGAATCTCGATGAGAGGCAAGCCTACCTCCCTCTCTAGGCTGTTTCATGAATACTGTTGGTACTCTGGATACTCTGACTGTGCATACTGGTACATCTGCTGTGTAACATGCTGTGTTGCAGCAATAGGCTGCGGTGCTGGAACTGTCTGTTGTGCATTCTGTGGCTGAGAAGTCTGTGAAACTTGTTCTTGTCTAGGCGGACGTGGTCTTTCTTTAGTCTTACCAGTAGCTATATTGTGTTTCAGAACTGCACACTCGTTTATGAAATGACCTGGCTGTTTACAATAATTGCATGTCCCTTTAACGGGAGCTGCAGGATGACTTGCTTGATTCGGACCCCTCTTCTGACTGTCTTGTGGAACAGATTGTGCAACTAGTACTTTCATTTTCGTGTCTTTCATACGTTTTCTCTCGTGTTCTTGCTCTTCTCTGATTCTATTCTGGTGATATTGGAGCATCTGTAACATCTGGGACGGGGTACTAGCTTGCCATGTACTTTCGACTTTCAAAACTCGATTCTTAACTTGTGGACTTGAATTCTCGACTAATTTAGTAACAAAAAGATGAGGGTATGACTCGCTACTCGTCTTCAAGCCACTGTTTATAATAAAGCATTTCTCAAATCTAGAATAAAAATCACTAGTGTCTTCGTCTTGTTTCTGTTTACAGGCTGAGATTGCATCCCAGTCTTCCTTTTTAGTGGCTAACAATCTGGGCAAAACTTGTATTAACAATTCAGGTAATTCTTTACATTTCTCTCCAAGACCGGTACCTGGTACTCGTATCTTATCTTCAGCTTCTAGAACTGCCCAATCGATCTTTTTCTCTCCCACCTCCCAATCTTTTTCCTTGAGTTTTTCATATACCCCTGCGGGCAACAGGACCTTTAGCATTTTAATAATATCTGGATACGTGTATTCTCCCGTACGGAGCATGTCTTTTAATTCTCGGTGGAACCCTGCTGGATCTTTGTCGTGACAAGGAATTAATTTCTTCATCTCTAAGAGTTCCATCTTTGTAATCGGGGTGTAAACAAATACTCGTTGCATTTCACCATCTGCTGTCCTGACTGGGTGTACTTCTCGTAACGGATTCTGTCTATCTATGTAAAACGGTTTACTTTCTGGAGGTGAAACATGAACAAAATGCGGGTTCAGGAACGTTCTGTATTTGTGGCGCTGTTCTAGAATGACACTAATTAAATCGGTACCTAAACCTTTCCATCTATACTGGAGTAACTCGTTCAGGACATCGTGTAACGGACCTGGATCAGAATGTTGACCCTCATACAGAGTAATGAGGTGCTGGACCATATACATACCCACCAGTCGTTGCTCGGCTGGGGGCAGTTTCAGAAACATTTGTGCCACTATTTCGTCTGGAAAAGTGGTAGAATCAGTAATCCATCGGACTGCTGATCGGGCTAGTTCTTGTTCATGCATAGTACTTAACTCACTATAACCGATTCGTGATTTCAGAATATGATCGGTAGCTTGAAATACTTGTTCTAGAGAACCTTGTTCTGGTGCTGGATGATGAAAAACTGACTTGTGTTCTAGGCGTAAATGGTGGTCTGGAAATCTAGATTTTCCTACATACGCTATTCTGGCGGGATTCTCGTCGTCTACCTCTTCTGTAGAAGAGTCATTCTCTTTCTCGCTTACTTGTGCTGCTTTACGTTGTTCGTGTAACTTTATTATTTCCTTACGAATTCTCTTGTACATACTCTCTATACTACTGATAGTTCTGTGTTTACCCTCGGCTATATTATCACTCCACCTTGTCAGGATTCTCATTTCGGCCGGATCTTTGGACGGGTAATCTTGTTCTCTTATTAAACAATTAATCAGAAACTTTAATAGCATGAGCTGGATCTCAGCTTTTCTTTGAGACATGGCTTCGCCAATACTTTCTGGATCATTCCCTGTACGGATGAAACGATATATTCTGTCTAGATCTTCTTTCATGTCTGGTAGGGTGTCCAAATACCCGGTCACCCGTCTTACACGTATGGAATATATGACTGTACTATCATCACCTGCGACTGGATCATAGCGGCATTCAGTAAGAGCTCGTCGGATATCTGCAACTGACATATTTGGGCGTACGCTGTAACGCACATTCATGTAACTCGACTAACGTTAAACGTTGGTGTGGTGGCGGGGTACCAGGAGGACCTCCTCCTGCGGCCCCTAAACCGGTATCATCGACTGATACTCTTCGTGCTGGCAGAGTGGCGGGAAGTTGTAATGTAGGCTGGACCGGGGGTACCGTAGCAGGTACTCCGGTGTCTGGAGGAGCAGGATTTACATTGTTTACAGGGACTGGCGGAACAGGATTTGCATATTCTGGAACCGTGTCGTCCAAGTAGGACGAGATGAAAATATCAGCTGCGGTCGGTTTGTGACGTAGCTTGGTCGGAACCAATGGTGGCGGAAAATTACTGGATGCCTCCGGGGTCGCTTTTGGCAAGCCCTCGGCAAGAAGAGGATACATACCCTTAATGAGGGCATTTCTCTGTCTGTCTGACTGTTCGGTTTTAACTCGTTCACCTATCTCGATTAATTCCCTTTCGTGGGCTCTTTCTAAGGATTCTCTACTTAATTCTGACTTCCTGATTTCTTTTTCGGTTCTTTTATGAGATTCTTTGCGCCATAACTCGATGGCATCTTTCTGTGACTGTCTGGCTTTCTTTTTCCATAATGCTTCTTCTACTCGCATGATGCACTCAGCATCCCATGTACCTGATACGGGCCATCTATACTTCTCTTCTAACTGTTTGGTATACTCTACCCATAAATCTAGATATAATATGGCACTTATGCCATGCTTCTGATACATAAAATGACCTGGACTGTCCCTAGGCGGGACAGGAACTGCTTCTTCTAACAGACCTTTTCTAGTTCTTAACTGACGTAGTTTAGAAAACCACGGCATGACTGGACTGTAATCTAGACAATACAATACAAAATGAACACGATAATTACACCACTCTCATACCACGACATTAAAATACATGAAGAACATTTAAAATAACAGTTCGAACAGAATACTACCTGGAATACGGAAAACAGAATACATGAATTTCTCGAGAACAGAACTGACTTAGAACAGAAACTAGATGCACTGCTGAAACAGTACGAAACTTACCGGTCTCATAAAGAGACACGTCAGGACCCGCATCCACCGGAGTGGACACTTCGTTTTGGGATCTGTGTACCACCAAACCCCACGGACCAGAGACAATTAGATTGACCCTGTCTAGATACTACCCCAGCAACGGTACTCACCGGGCAGCAAGAACGGAAAGCCTCGGACTGGACTGGACTGCTTCGACGCCGGACGGACGAACTTCGGACTTCTGTTACGGGTGGGCCTCCGGATACCTCGGACCTTGGACTCTCGGCTTGGGCTCTGGTCGGGACTCGCCGCGTTCCTCCACCGCCTCGTCTGGATGCTGGACCGCAACCTCCGTCTCCTCCGTGGGCCTGAGGGATACTTGAAGCAGAAATATCTGCACGTGGCCGGTATGGTTCCGTCACGGCTGCAGAGGGTCAGGGGGCATACGTGGCTTCACCGGCGCGTGGGGAAAGGGCAAGTCCCTATTCGGGCGCCATTATGTGGTATATAAATAAATAATACCGGATCTAGGTTTGACTGGACATAGCAATAACAGATAGCTCAATAAATAAGAGTCAAGATTCGAGGTAGTAGGAGTTTGCAGGTTTAATACAGCATAAAGGACAGGAACAGGACAACCTGCACAGGAATAGGATGGCAGAGCCCTGCAGGGGGGACAGGGAATGAGCGCGCTAACTTTAATAACAATACACAAGCATATATACTAAAACAGTTGCAATTGTAATACATACAATAGGCGGAGCAGTGGGTGTGGTCAATAGCAGTCGCGAAAGATAAGGGTGAAAGTGGGTGTAACAAGAGGCGTATACTCAGACATGTGATGTAAACGTAACAGAATATGTCATAAATGGGGCGGAAACATGGAGGGGGCTACCTGAGGAGCCGGGACCTCTAACCTAATGGTGCGCGCAAGCTGACAATGACGTGTTACTAGGAGAAGCTGGGGGCTATGAACTCTGTGCTAGGAGCAGAGACTGAAGTCTGGAGAGTGAGGGCGACATGTACCTAAACCCTATCTAGTATCTAATGTTTAGAGAACATGTTGATATAAACTAAGAGTCAGGAGGGGAGAGGCTAACAGACTCTAAGACTGGAGCATGCATTATTCTACATGTAGTGCGTGATGAAGAATATTAAATGACCATTAATACAGTATTTCTCTTACATGGAGACGTAAAGGCTAGACTGTGACGGAAACTATTGATGCGATTCAGTAGTTTAGGAATGCAGAGAAGGAGGGCTGGACTGATAACTAGAATCATAACATACTCTTGGCAGACTCGTAGGCAGAGCCAGGCTGAACCGGGCACTGTGAGGCAGGAAGTAAGTGAAGGGTCAGGAACACAGGTGGGGGCTGTATCGCTCCTCAGCGAGGGTTTCAGGAGACAGGAGCTGAATCTGGTGTCCGGGCCCTTTTGAGGCCTAGAAACGGGGACTTTTCAATGAAATAACGTGCACACTGGGAAACGTGGCAACGTAACTTTACATAGGCCTAATACTCGTAGCTTTAACGAGAACTGGAAACTGGCATACTAGAGATGGACACAACTGTAATTGCGTCTTTAATCGAACATGGGGAATACATATGCATATTAATCATGCACACATAACATAAGATGGGGAACACGTAGGGACACAGAACATGGCAAAATTTACTTTTCCACAGGGGTTTGAACCCTCTGAGAACAACTCCTCCGGAATGGTCTGCGCGGTTCCTTAGGCCACTCCAAGCAGACCGCCTCAAGTGTGTCCATTTCGTTTTTCATGCGGGCCATTTTATCATTGTGTGGCTGCCGAATAAAGTATATCCAGAGAAAGGCAATGAATATGCTACTTACCAGTATGCATCTGTTCTTGGCATGTAGGGCTGCTAACATTCATATCTTAGCATTAGATCGCCGCCTAGTGTTGGGCTCGGATGATTGCACATTGTTGTCCTGGAAGAGTCTTCGAAGTATCCTGAGATAGGTGGCTCCTCCCCTGGACTACAGTGCGCATGGGCATCGGCTCCATCCCCAGATTGTTTTTCGCCATTGTGGCAGAAGATGGAGTGAAAAGTGTAAAGGATGTCCATGCTAATGAATAAATACAATAGTATATCTGCAGCTGCGACAGGCACCGGGGAGGAGGGCGGGCGATATGAATGTTAGCAGCCCTACATGCCAAGAACAGATGCATACTGGTAAGTAGCATATTCAGTTCGAGGCATGTGGGCTGCTAAATTCATATCTTAGCATAGAATACATAGCAGTCCCTCCATCAGCGGCGGTTGCCCGTGCCAGCTGCAGAAACCTGAAAAAGTGTTTTGAGAACAGCCTGTCCTACAGCAGCTTGCTGCTTGGAATGTACATCAACACAGTAGTGTTTTGTAAAGGTATGTGGTGTGACCCACGTGGCTGCTCTGCAAATGTCCTCTAAAGGAATGTTCCCCAGGAAAGCCATGGATGCCCCCAGTTTGCGTGTGGAGTGCGCTCTGGGGGGTATTGTTAAAGTGCGCTTTGCTTTTTGATAACATATCTGGATGCACTTAACAATCCACCTGGCTATCCCTGCCTTGGAGATTGGGTTGCCTTTGTGTTGTGGTGCGAAGGCAACAAAGAGTTGTTTTGTCTTTCGAAAGTGTTGTGTTCTGTCTATGTAGTACATCAACGCCCTTCGTACATCTAATGTATGGAGCATCCTTTCCGCCACCGTTTGCGGGTTTTGAAAGAATGCTGGTAAGTCAATGGTCTGGTTTAGATGAAACTGTGACACCACCTTAGGAAGGAATTTAGGGTTAGTGCGTAGCACTACCCTATTTGGGTGAATTTGAATGAATGGCTCTTGTATTGTGAGCGCTTGCAGCTCACTGACACGCCTCAGAGACGTAATAGCTATAAGAAAAGCCACTTTCCACGTAAGGAATTGGAGCTCACATGAGTGCAGTGGCTCAAATGGTGGTCCCATCAGTCTGGTGAGAACGACGTTGAGGTTCCACACCGGAGCTGGTGGTGTCCTTGGGGGAATGACTCTTTTCAGACCTTCAAGGAAGGCTTTAATGGCGGGCACTCTGAAGACAGAGAGGTGCTGCCTGTTCTGAAGATAAGCCGCTATGGCGGATAGATGTATCCGAATGGAAGTGTACGCCAGATTGCACCTGTAGAGATGCAACAGATAGCAGATGATGTTGGGGATAGATGCATCTAGTGGGTTGATGTCATTAGATGTACAGTAGATGACAAAACGCTTCCACTTAGCAGCATAGCATGCTCTAGTAGTTGGTTTCCTCGCCTCCTTGATGATGCTCATGCATTCTGGAGGTAGGTTAAGGTACCCAAACTCTAGGACTTCAGGAGCCAGATCGCCAGGTTGAGCTGTTGCGGATCTGGATGCTGAATTTCTCCATGGTTCTGCGTCAAAAGACTGGGCGTGAGGCGCAGTCTTTGATGCGGTACCACTGAGAGTTCGAGGAACGTGGTGTACCAAGCCTGGCGCGCCCACGTTGGAGCAACTAGGATGAGGGTCATCTCGTGTTGCCTTAGCTTTCTTGCGACCAGCGGTATTAGGGGGGCTGGCGGAAAAGCGTACGCAAATTTGCCTGACCAGTTCATCCATATCGCATTTCCCTGCGACTGTGGGTGAGGGAACCTGGCGGCAAAGTGTTGGCATTTTGCGTTCTCTTTTGTGGCAAACAGGTCTATCTCCGGATGACCCCACTGCTGGAAGTACTGGTGGAGGACAGATGGGTGTAACTCCCACTCGTGCATTTGATGGCTGTACCTGCTGAGCAGATCCGCCATCTGATTGTCCTTCCCTGGGAGGTGTTCTGCCATGAGGAAAATGTTCCTCTGAATGGCCCACTTCCACATGCTCTGAGCCAGGTGAGACAGCTGTGGCGAGTGGGTGCCTCCCTGCTTTTGGATGTAGTACATCGCGGTCATGTTGTCCGTCCGGACTAGCACGACCTTGTTGCACAGATGTACAATGAAGGACTTGAGCGCCATGAAGATTGCCATCAGTTCCAGATAGTTGATGTGCATCTTCTGTTGTTGCGTTGTCCATAGTCCCTGCACCGTGAAGTCGAGCACATGAGCTCCCCATCCCTGGAGAGACGCGTCCGTTGTCAGGACAATCTGCGGCACAGGCTCTTGGAACAGTCGGCCCTTGCAAAGGTTGTGTGGAGTCCACCAATGCAGAGAGTCGTATGCCCGACTGGTAACCAACACTAGGTCTGTCAATTGGCCACGAGCCTGTGTCCACTGATTCGCTAAGCACTCCTGGAGCGGGCGCATGTGTAGACGTGCGTGAGGGACTATGAAGATGCAGGAGGCCATCATGCCTATCAACTGCATGAACACTCTCGCTGGCAGCGAGTGTTGTGGCCTGAACCTTTGGATCAGGGCCTGCATGCTGTCTATCCTGACTTGGTTTGGCTGAGCCATGGCCGTCAGGGTGTTGATCGTTGCACCTAGGAACTGCCGGACATGTGCCGGCTGAAGGTGCGATTTTGGGTAGTTTAGGGAGAAACCCAGATCGTGAAGAAGGTGAATTGTAGTTGACATGTCCGCGGCGCACTGCTGCTCTGACTTGGCTTGTACGAGCCAGTCGTCTAGGTAGGGGTAGACATGGATGTTCTGCCTCCTGAGGTGCGCCGCTACTGTCGCCAGACACTTGGTGAACACCCTCGGGGCTGTTGTGACTCCGAAGGGTAGGACCTTGAACTGGTAGTGTTTTCCTTGAATAGTGAACCTGAGGTATTTTCTGTGTGACGGGTGTAGTGGAATATGGAAATACGCATCCTTGAGATCCAAGGTTGCTAAGAAGTCCCCTTGGTTTAGCAAGGGAAGAATCTGTTGCAGCGTAAGCATGTGGAAATGTTCTGATAGTATGTACAGGTTGAGGGGGCGTAGATCTAGAATGGGTCTGAGAGATCCGTCCTTCTTTGGAATAAGGAAGTACAGGGAATATACCCCTGTTCCTTCCTCTCCCACCGGCACTTGCTCGATTGCTCCCTTTTGCAGCATCACCACTACTTCCTGCTGCAATAAGAGCAAGTGCTCTGCGGACATAGGCCTTTGCCTTGGCGGGATGTTGGGTGGAGTGGACTTTAATTCTAGGCAATAACCATACTGGACTAGTTGTCGCACCCACCTGTCTGTGGTGATGTTTTTCCAGACGGGCAGGAACTGCTGCAGTCTCCCCCCGACAGGTGTTAGGTGGTCGGGGGGCAGTGACAGAGAGTCACTGTTTGCTTGGAGTAGAGGAGCGGGGGTTGTTGTTTCCTCTGCCGCGACCTCTGTTGCTGTTATTCCTGTAACCTCCCTTGTTCTGTTTTGTGAAAGAGGATTGTGCCCCACCTTTCGAGAACTGGGATTGTTGACCCATTTGTCCTCTGGTGACCCCACGTGCGCCTGAGCGACGAAAATTGCTGCCACGAAACTGTTGTGACTGCAGGGCCCCCATGGATTTAGCAGTTTCCGTGTCCTTCTTTATTTTCTCTAGGGTGGTGTCAACATCTGGACCAAACAGACTATCAGGATTGACCGGCTGATTAAGAATTGTTGTCTGAATATCCGGTTTAAAGCCTGAGATGCGTAGCCACGCCTGTCGTCTTAGCATAACACTAGTGTTGACAGCCCTAGCAGCTGTATCTGCAGCGTCAAGCGCACACTTGATGGCTGCGTTTGAGATGAGCTTCCCCTCGTTAATGAGCAGTTGTGTGGCTTCCTGGAACTGTGGAGGCAGGTGTTGTACAACCTGTTCTAGGGTGTCGTAGTGCGCCCTATCGTAACGCGCCAGGAGCGCTTGTGTATTGGCGATGCGCCAAAAGTTTGCTGCCTGTGCAGCTACTCTTTTGCCCCCTGCCTCTAGCACTTTGGACTCTTTATCCGGGGGAGGAGCTTCACCCGTTGTCTGGGAGTTGGCACGTTTCCTGGCATTGGCAACCACAAGAGAGTCCAGTGGCAATTGTCCCCGGATGTAGGCGGGGTCCGCAGGTGCAGGCCTATACTTCTTTTCAATGCGAGGGTTGACCACTCTCGCTCTTGTAGGCTCCTTAAAAATGTCCCCAGCATGTTTGAGGACACCTTTTAGCATAGGAAGTGTTTTTACTGTCCTTTCAGAGATGGCAAAGGTGTCGAAAAGGAAGTCTTCCTCAACTGGGTCGGCATGCATGTCCACATCATGATTGGCTGCCGCCCTTTCAAGTAGTGCATGAAAGCCTGCTGAGTCCTCAGTCGGGGATGCACGTGCATTAAAGAGCTGCGGGTCCTGGCCCACACCTTGGGTGTTCTGGTCACCAGTGTCATCGTATGAATCCGGTTGTACATCAGGTTCATCGATAGGGAAATTGTACTGCTCATCCTCATCATACCCCTCACCCACAGAGTGCTCTGGGGAGGGAGTAGGGCTCCGTCTTGGAGGAGGCTGGATTGGTTCCGTGAGGCCTGAGGCGTCAAGGGGCACCCTCTTTTTCTTCAGTGGGATGATGTAGGAGTCCACTGGCTCCGAAGTGATTTTCCTTTTATAGAGGGTCAGCTTGCCTGTTGCAGCGTCGATGAAATGCTCTGAATCGTCTTCCGATTCGAGTACCCGACGTGGAAGAGGGTCAGCCGGCGAAGAAACTTGTTTCGGAGCCGATTTTGTTGAAAACGCTTTCGGCGCCTCCTTAGGTGGCAAGAGAAAGAGGAGTTTTCCAGAAGGCTTTGCCGGAGTGTCCTTTTGCGGCTGCGGCGATGGTATCGGAGCCGATGGGGCAAAGGCTTTCTCCCTGATTCTCTGCAGTGACTCCGCAATGAGGGACGGTTCACTCCCCGTGGGTTTCGTCGCCGACAAGGATGCTTTGATCGGTCCCTCGGATCCGACGTCTTTGTGGGCCTTGTGCGCTTTGGGCGCGGAACCCGTCTTCGGCACCGCCGATTCTTGAGGCTGGGGCGCAGACTTCTTGTGCGTAGCCTCTTTGGAGCCGACCTTGGCGGGCTTGGACGGCGTCGTAGCCGCTGATCCGTGCCGACCATCTTTCTTGGAGGACCCCTCCTCGGGCGTCGGTTTCGATTTTGCAGCATCGGAATCGACAGACTTCTTCGGCTTCTGCGGACCGGAGGTCGACGGAGCCGATGGGGTGACGGGCACCGTTTTCTTCACCGGCACGGCAGCCATCTTAGGGACACTCGAGTCCTTAGGTTTCAGTTTCGTTTTCGGGTCGGCCATTTTAGGTGTCGTCGATCCCGACGGTTTCAGTTTCGGTTTCGAAACAGTGTGCCCAGCAAGTGAGTCCGTAGCCGGGCCTGAAGGCGGGGCTGTGGCTTGCGGCAACGGGTCCTGGGTAAGGCCGACAGGCGATCCCGTGTCCCGGTCGGTATCTTCGTAACCTTCGGGGCAGAGCTCGTCCCCCGAGCTGTCTGCCGCGGCCCCATAAATCTCATCGTCGTCTCCTACCTCTTCGACGTATTCGAGGTCTTGACCCGCGACTCCGTCGTCGTCTCCCGGATCCGCTTCGACCTCCGTCTCCGGTGGGGAGATTTGTAGATGGTGACCCTGGACCTCTTCGTCCTGGTCGCCGAAGATGTTCTCCGGATCCGGGGCCGCTTGCCTAGCTTCCAAGCGCACCGCGCGCCGAAGCTTGAGAGTTTTCTTTGATCGGAACTGTGCACAGGCCTTGCACTTTCCTTCGTCGTGGTCAGGCGAAAGGCACTTGTTACAGACGGGGTGTAGATCAATGTGTGGGTACTTGGACCCACAGAGCGGGCAGTACTTAAACGGGCTCCGCTCCATGTCCGAAAAGGCTTGCAGTCGTGTCGCGATGAGAAGGCCTCAAAGTTTAGAGAGCGAAGAAAACTCCGCTTATTCCGGCTTCAAGAGACGGAAGACTCGAGACCGTGCGCAGACAATACCGACGCAAGAAAATCGAGGCCTTTTGGCCGCTAAAAGTTAGTTTTTCTTGGTTCCGACAGTAAGACGTCGAGACCACATCCGAACCCAATGGCGGAAAAAAACAATCTGGGGATGGAGCCGATGCCCATGCGCACTGTAGTCCAGGGGAGGAGCCACCTATCTCAGGATACTTCGAAGACTCTTCCAGGACAACAATGTGCAATCATCCGAGCCCAACACTAGGCGGCGATCTAATGCTAAGATATGAATTTAGCAGCCCACATGCCTCGAACATTGAGGATATGTTGCTGTGACTCCAGTTTTAAAGATGCAAAACAAAGCAATGCATGCCTATGGAGGGCCACATCATGGTAGTATTGATGCGCTGTCAGAATGGAGGAATCAGCCGCTGCACTAATAACTTGTTTCAATATCATTAAACCTTCATTAACTACCTCTAGAAAATCTTCCCGCTCGTCTCGGCAAACTTTTGCACAGATTCCCACAATGCCCTATCATAGCGTCCAAAAAGAGCAGTTGCACTTGCTGATTTTATGGAATTGGCTGCAATACTACATGTTTTACAGCCCACCATTCTAATTTCTTGCTCTTTATCCGGTGGAACTGAAGAGGTGGGAGTAGTGGCATAGTGTCTCTTTGCTGCTACAATTACCAGCGAGTCTGGGGGAGGATCAGACCGTAGGAAGAGTGGATCATGCTCTGGTGGCCTGTACTTTTTTATTAGAAGTCTTGATGGAGCAAACTTAGCAGGAGTCAAAAAGAGTTCAATAGTCGGTTCCAAGAGGCCTGGCACTATAGGGAGCAGTGGTCTTGACTCTGCTCGTTGTTGGAGCATCTCAAATATCACTGATGTAGTTGGAGTAGGCATGTACATTTGGATGTTCAATTTTGCCAATCCTCTCAATAAGACCTCATGAAAGGTGTTAATGTCTTCTATAGGACAGACTTCAGGTGACGAGTCTGTTAAGGTTGGCGAGGAGCGCCCTGTAGAGGTAGAGCATAATTAACTAAAACGATGGAGAGATCGTGACCTAGGTCCATGCGACTGATTGCGATGAGACCTACTTGATGATTAATGCCACGAGGTATGGCAGCTGCGAGAGCGATGGTGCATCCTAGAACGTGATCTTGGTCTTGAACAAGGCGGAAGAGGTATTAGCACTGTTAGAATTGGCGCTGTAGGTGGCGGAGGCCGCAGAGTTTGAGGAGGCGGAGGAATTGTAGGTTATGGAGGTGGAGGAGTTCGAGTCCGTGAAGGTGCTCCTCAACGTCTACATCCTGTGGTCGTGCATCTGAGATCTGCTCCTTAATGTCAAGTGTGAGCGTTTGACGTTGAATGCCTCTTCGATGTTTCAGCATCCCCATATCTGGAGGCATTTTCAGAGAAATATTGGAAAAGAATAAGGCCTTTCCGTTTTCTTTTCCCAGCAGCATTATATATTTGTTCAAAACCAAAAAGTCAATGGTAATTAAGGAGAGCAAAGAGAACAACTTTTTGCACATTTGGTTTTCCTTTGTATCGAGGTTTACATTATGTGGCTTCAAAGGGATGGCACTGCTAACTTCTGCCACTCTTTTGATGAAGTCATATGGAGGAAATAATTAAGCAATGTTAAAAAGAATTAAATTTTCAAGTTTAAAAATATAAAAAATGGGGATCACTTGGAAATTTTAGCTGTGTAACATGAAGGCAGGCAGGTTTAGAAACTGGGTAAGGAAACAAACCATTACACATTGATTCGCTAAAACCATTGATTTATAAATGGCCTTTCAAATACAAATTAAAATAATTTATTCAGATATTTTAGAATGTTGGATCATAATGTGCATTAAACCACATTTTTGCAAACATGTCTCAGACAGACATCTCGTCCACTGCCTACCCTCCCACCAACACAGGCTCCTCACTTAAAAGGTTTTTAGGTCTCGCCTGTCAATGCGCACTGATTATGTATATTGTTATATTATTGACGCACCTGGTTGACTTTGCACACTTTACCCTCTCCATCTCAACGTTCCTTACTCCCCTAATACTCTCGCACCTGTGGGACTATACACCCTGCTCACACCTACCTCAACTGTGCCCACCTTTAAACTCTAAATATTCTAAACACGCTTAAGCAAGTATATGCTCCTTATTATTGCACTTTATACTATTGACGCAATTGTTTGTCTATACACTGTGTACCGACACTACCTCACCTGTGACCTACCTCATGTCCTTTGTCCCACCTATGTAACTAGCACCTTGTACCTAACTACCTCAGATATTACTCTGTATATACGCTTTATTACTTTGTATTTTTTATCCCCATGCCCTTGTAAAGCGCTCTGATATCTGCAAAGATCTTGTTCGCGCTATATAAAACTTTCAAAATAAATAAATAAAAAAATTGAGCAGAGCGAGACTATAGGGGCTTAAACAGACTTTAACTACACTGGCGATTTGATGCTGTGCCCGTGCGCTTTTAGGTCAATGCGCAAGCGCATTGACCTAAAATACGCGTGCACAGCATCAAATCGCCAGCCATATGTTCCCCAGCAGCTCTTCCCGCTCCACCCCACAAGCTTCCCCCAGCGTGCGCTCTGCCTCAGCCGCATTTTTTTTACAACTTGTTTCACTCCTCACACCTCCCACACCTTTGAAGTGAAGCTAAGGGGAGATTAGCTTCACTTCAAAGGCCCCTGCTGCTTCACACTATTCACGGCGCTCCCCGCTCCGCCCCCTAAGCTGCAGAAATCTAGATGCTTGTTGTTTGCTTCCTGTCACGATACACCCCCTTACGCTCCCTCCCAGACCTCTTACATGCCTCTCTCCCCTCCCGTGTTGCTCTCTCTCGTCCATTTTCTTCTCTCCCATCATGCGCTGATCTTTCTCTCTCAAGCTTGCACAGAATGGCGGCGGCTCCATTTCTGTCGGGTTTAATTCATGTGGGGCATGAGTACCTCTTTCCCGTTTTCGCAGCTGAATTTTCTTTGTCAGGGCCCTTTGGCTTTAAGTCTGACCGTGATCAGTGTTGCTGCCGTCAACTGCAAAATAAATCATTTTTCGTCCGGGTTCCAGGCTGACTGTGATGAAGCCGCTATGTCACATAGACCCGTAGATGTGGCTTTATGTGGCTCTACATTTTGAGCAGTGGGAGCACAAACATGAACATGAACTCAGTTCTGCAGTGCCAGTGAAAATAATTGCGGCCCAAAAACACAGAAGCCCGAATCCGGGTGAATGCTGTTACGTGTACAAGCTCACCCACCCACACATTAACACTTAATGCGCAGGTCAGATTCAGTGTTATTACATTATTGCCATGAGAAAGGGCTTTTTATTGTCTCAGACTACTTGTCATAATGACGTAAAAAAGGAGAAGGCAAGCTAATAAACATTATATTATAATCTGCACATATACTATATGTCCATTCAGGTTCTTTAAAAACTGAAATGTTTCTAATCCGTGCGCATGTATATTTTGTGAAATGCAGGTTATTCAGATGGCGATTTTCTGAAATCAATCCAGCGCTCTCCTAATCCTTCGTTATCTCGCACGTGCTGAGGCACCACCCACACCCGGGCTCGGCCTTGCACAATTAACAAAACCAGGGAGTACTGGATTCCCCTCCCCTCTGCTGACCATCTTTTATTCAGTAGAATGGTGCACATGGGCTCTGCATGCAAGCCATGTTCATTTTAGGCTTCTCCGCGCTTGGCAGTCTGCATGGCAGGTAGAGTTTTTATAGTTTGTAATTCCTGATGACTATTTGGTAACAAAGCATTACTAAAGTTAAACTTGGACACCCTTCTTCTGCATGTGTTATTTCAGGTGTGGCCTTGTCCTGTGACTGGTGCTGGGGTAGGCTGAAGAGAGATCCCATTTGGCAGTGAAGCAGCGAGGCAGGCCATGAGTGGTGTTGTGTCTCCTCTGATGCACCGAGGGGGCTTTTAAAGCTTTCTAACGGCCCATCGGGTTAGTGGGCTGTCTCTGTTGTGGTTTGTGGTTTAATTTCCGCCCTGTTTTTTCAAGAACCCATCTAATGTTACGTATGTCACCCTTTCTTTTCAACAGAATTTGTTTGAACCTGTTTCCCACAGCTCCCACCAGGGCGCATAGTCTCTCGCTTTCTTTCTCTCTGTCTCTCCTACTCTTTCTCTCTCTCCCCCCTCTCTCTCTCACTCTTTCCCTTTCTATCTCTCTCTCTACCTCCCTCTCGCTCTTTATCTCTCCTCACACTTTCTGTCTCTCCCGCTCTCTTTCTCTCTGGCTCTCTCTCCCCCTATCTGGCTCTCTCTAATCCCCTCTCTCGCTCTCCCTCCCCACTCTCTCAGTCTTTCCCTTTCTCTCCCTCCCTCTCTCTTTATCTCTCTCCTCTCTTTCTCTCTCCCACTCTCTTCCCCCTCCTATTTCCCTCCCTCCCTCTATACCTCTCCTCTCTCCCCCCTTTTTCACTCTCTCTCTCTCCATCTCTCTCTCCTCCCTCTCTCTCTCTCCTCCCTCTCTCCTTTCTCTCTCATCTGTTGATCTTCCTCCCCCACACACAACCCCTTAAACACATCCCCCCACACAGAACTGCCCCCCTACACACACACAGACCCCCCCCCACACAAACCGCACACACACAACCCCCCCCACACAACCGCACACACAACCCCCCACACACACCCCTCCACACACACACCCACACCCCTCCACACACACACACCCACAACCCACCCCACACAACCCCCCCCACACACACACCCCCACCCCTCCACACACCCCCCTCCCCACACACAACCACCCCCACACACACAACCCCCCCATACAACCATCTATCGATCTATCTATCACCCTCACTCTATCTATCTATCGCCCTCACTCTATCGCCCTCCCTCTATCTATCTATCGCATCCTCACAACATCACTCAGCACAAACACAGAATCACTCAGGGCACCACACCATCACTCAGGGGCACCACAACATCACTATGCGCTACCACAGCATCACTGAACACCACAGCATCACTCGTCGCCACCACATCACTCAGTGCCACCACAGCATCAATCTGTGCAACCATTCAACAACTGGTTCAAATATGTTCTCTCAATGTTTCAAGCTTTATTACAAATGTCACAAAAAGATGTTAATATTTCACTTCTGTTCTTGTTTTTAATGGCCTACACCCAGTGACTGCAACACTTTTAATGTTGGGCCAGGCTACATATTTTCCCAAGTTTACTGACAACGTGGCCTCTGTTTACAGTAGATGCTTGGCCACAGTTACTTCCAACACTTTGCACTGGCCCTTCTTGCGTTGCCTTGTCCTACAGCTAAATTCGAACTGTTCTGAACTAGAGTCTCATAATTTTCAAAATGTTGCAGTAAAACGATCAAAGAGGTACTAACTTAATTTCGACATAATTATTGAAGTGCAGTTTATCTTGTCTTCCTCAGTACTTCGTACATCTCTCTAGAGATGTGGCCTAACGACCAGAGCGGCCATCTAAGTCACGTAAATACAAAACATGTTGCATTACAAATGCTATAGGTGTCACATTCGCAAAAGTTATAACTATTGGCATTGTAAATGACAAATTATCAATTTAGCTATCTTAAAAACCAACACATAAATAAAATATTTGTCATTTACAAGACCAATAGCTCCAACTTTTCTAATGCGAGACCTATTGCATTTCCAATGCTTGTTTGTTAATTTGCTGCACTCGCTGATTCAGTAACATCAGGATATTTTAAAACTATCATTTTAGTGCGCTGATGCGACTAGCCAGCATCACACACAGAAAATTGTTCTAACACCACTGCCACCTAGCCAGTTGTAGCGGTCAGTTAGGCTTTATATGCTGTACATGTGCACAGGATCATGTTAAGCAGTGGCTATCCTATCTAAGATTTGGTAAATTGATTAATGTGATTTTCATTGAACACTGATGTACACAAATTACTGAGTGAGCGTTACTGACTGACAACTGCTAAACTTACTTTTTGTACCATTGATATTCTGTCCTTCTGCAATTCGATATTATGATGAACACTGAAATTTCATTTTTTACTCTGTATTCGGTTTGCTAAACTAAATACGGCTATGTACCAAACCAAGCACATTCAATATTTCTAATGTTTCTAAAGCTTTGCATCCTCCGTTGTGTGAGACAACTGGTATTGCTGGGGTTTCCTGCAAGATAGGCAGCACTTAAGGCTAGATTTTCCCCTTTAAAGAATGGCGGTAAACCTAGGTAAGGGAAGAGAAACAGAATCTCAAACTAAATGTCACAAACACCATGTTTTTGAGCATTAAATGAAGCTCAATACATTATCCCAGATCTATCCCATCAGTACATTTTTTACAGTGTGAATTAGGCCACATATTTTCCACCTTTAACACTGTTAAGGTAACAACATTTGTCCACCACCATCTTTCTCGCTCCTTGCTCTCCATTGACATTTCAGGTAGAAAAGAGGCTTACTGTTACTTGTGATGAGCATTCTTGCCACTGCATCCACATAAAGTAACAAAGCTGTATAAAGTAACAGGCACTACATTGGAAATAACAATATTATTTTGAATTTCAGGTAATTCAATCCCCGATAAAACGTTCTGATGGAGTTTTTCCGTTACAAACTAATTTTAAAAACCGGGCTAACCAAAAGGCAAGGTTTGTTTGGGGGTGTTTCGATGAACACAATAGAGCGGGCGTGGCAGGCATAAAATAAGTGACCAATGCAAAGTAGTTCTCGACCCCTGACGACCTGCATTTATTTCAGAGGCGTTCTCGACCACTTGCAGAGATATTCATAAAGGCAACCCGTTACGATAAAGAGCTCATGGTGGTGTTTCCAAGAGCCTTTCCACATAGTGACGTGCAGAACTGGTCAGATAATTCTAACTTGAAGAATGAATTTAGAGGACATTTTACATATTTTAAATAGTTTTCAGGTTACACTTTTATTTACAAGTTGAGAAAATGTACAATTTCTTACATGGGTTACTTGTACAAAGTTATACTTTTCAAATGTTCATACCGATATTGTGCACAACAGCAGACACTGCAACACCAGACAATACATATAAATAGGTATCATCCCACACTGCAACTGAAGGTATTGCATCCAAAAGAACAAATCAAACCCGAAGAAAAGCATTTTGAATCTTGGAATGCTTGGAAAACTAAACATGCCGAAGGTGCACACAGATGTGACATTCATAAAACTAGGAAGAGCAAGAAATGTGCATAGGTCTTATCAACCCCACAGCCTCGACCCATTATCGGACTTTTGTTACTGCATTTTTTCAAACTTCAACCACTGTAACGTATTCATGGTGAAACCACTAATGTACAGGATTAACGGCAAAGAGGCCTTTTCAACCTTTCTTTAAAAAAACAAAAAAACAAACTTGTGCATGGTTGCACTCACCTCATTCCATAAATGATGTGCAATGTTCGCCTGAAATCACCCTAACCCTGGAGACTGGTCTGATTTTTCACCTAATAAAAAGGCTTCAACTCCTCCCCTAAAGTAACTGTATACTATTTTGAACCATAAATACAGTAAGAACACATCGTGGCCATGAGTGCAGAGCTGAAGCAGCAATAACTCAGAACAGACATTATTACATGAAATAATCATAAACAGCTGTGACTGTAAAGAAATCAAAGGAGATTGGATAGACTTGTAAGGACAGGCACATACATAAAAACAAGAAGTGCATTCTTGATGAATGCAAAGTACATTAGGGACTAAAATCAATCACAGAATTAACTATTTAGGGCAGATCGATGCTTTCGTAATGTCAGTTAAAATGGGCATGTATATATCAACATATTTCTATACAAAACCCTCTCATAAAGCTACATATATAAGCACCACTGTGTATAACACAATTAAAATTAAAAGCTTATAATGCAAATTACTGAAAAGCAAAATACTGCCCCAAAACAAAAGATGAAGGACAACAGAAAACAGATATAGCATCAAGTAATTATTTTGCAAGTAACCCAGGTAAAGTACATTCGACTTCATGTGGATGCTTTCTGATGTCCGAGGAAAAGAAGCTTCAGCAGGGAAATGGTGACAGCACAACAGCCATTTTGTTCAACAAAGTAAATGCAATGATGCAAGGAGAAGAGGATTATGACTCAAACACTTCATATATATTTTCCTCATGACCAGAGTGTTCATGTTCATATCCATCATCCTGGGTCAACAATCACGCCAACTCTGTTCCACTATCGCAGAAACTCGTTTTTCATATTCCCTCTTGTTTTCCTGGTATAGCTGGGCTGCTTGGCTATTTGCTGGACTGTTGGGGTTTGGCTCATCCAGTAATGACTATTTTGGGAAAAATAGCAAACTACAATTAATATCCAGAATAAAATTCAAAACAGTAGCTACATCAGTAAAAATATACCAAAGGTAAATGGGTGCATGTACAAAATACCACAAGTGTTTAAGGACTAAAAAAAATATGAATGGTATTTAGTTTAAACCCACTGAGACAGCAACACAGGGTTGTGAACCAGAATGGGACAAAAATCTAGCCTCATGAGAGCCCGGAGGACACAAATATGTCATAAGCATATAATTGATGCCCCATGGTGGCCTCGTTAATATAAAACAAGCATGGTTTAACATACCATCGCTGCACCACCACTGAGGAAGAACCACTGGGTAACATAATAGAACCCATAACCACGCACTGCCCTTTAGCCTTCAATCTCTGCAGTAAAAACAGGTCTAGACAGTTCGAGACCCTCGTCAGTTCCTGCAATCTAAGCACCACTTTGTAGAAATCAGCTGAGGGTTGCAGACATCTAGCACGATAAGCTCAAAAATATAGCTTCTAATTTCTGGAGCACCCTGTCCTCTAAAGATGTCGAGGACCATGGGTATTCTGATGAAGATATGAGAACAACTTCGGTATGCGTTTTAGGAAGCAGTCTTCAGGGCAACCAACACTTTAAAAAGAAAGATCTTAAAAGGCCTTTCCATCAACCCCACCCCTCATATCCCAATCCATATTAAAAATCATACACCAGAGATGTAGACAGCAGTCGAAGTAGCCACAAAAAGGAAATGTTCAGGACGACTGATGCAAGAGAGAATTCCTTCTCTATTTTTAAATTATTGCATCTTTGGTATCTTTAAAGTAAAATTCTAGTGCGGACACAAATGGAGAAATTTTTTGGGATAGTGACACCCCTTTAACCACCATTACATCACATTTTCGAGTGCTACAGAACACAAATACCGTGACTGAGAAAATGTTTAGTGGAAAAGGTACAGAAAGAATGAATAGTAACATTTACACAGAGCACCAATACGCACGTGCCTTTAGGCAATGCAGATGTAATACCACAAAAAAGGAATGAGGAAAAGCGGAGGAGGATTAGCGTCTGGAGTTGACAGAACAGGAGATCGGCAAAAGAAGAAACATTATTGTGAAAACAAAATGTTTCTGAGACTATTTTTCTAACTTGCTAGTTAGGTGATCTTTCCGAAGTTATTCAAAATTCCGGTTATGAGTTCCACTTTCTCAATTGGAAGACTGAACTCTTTTACCTCTACAGTTGAATAAAAGAAAAGGTGCATGTCTGAGTATAGTTCTATTGGTGGCTCTGCACTCCCTCACAGGCTAAAAGAAATCAATATTTTATACATCAAATTAGGGTGCCATTAGTTTGTCGGTACATTTGTGTGGTAATACAAGAGCTTTAAGGCAAAATAAGCTTCTACCTTTAACTAATATACATTTCTTCTCACCCCCAAGATTTGGTCTCTCCTATGAAGACCAATAATTAATTTGATTTCGCTACTGTACAGAGCCTGGAGACCTGTACAAGGTCCTTGGCCATCCTTCAATGCAGGCTAATTGAGAAATTTAAGTATGGCCTCTATAACCACCAGATGCATTGATGATGTAGAAGGCAGCACACTTTAGACTCTTGTAACATATGGAAGAATGCATTTTGGAAATAAAGGTCGTTTGGGCCTTCACAGTGTTAATCAAGGAATTTGACTAGATTCTTAAACCTAGCCCTTCGTTCAACAATTTGAGTAAAGATCAACATCAACACTTGTTCATTGAAAAAAATATAGAAGATCCGAAAGCACATCAACACCAAGCCTGCTTCATCCCTTAGGAACACCCCTTTCCACAGATTCTCACAAAGGTCATTCTTCAAAAAGACCTATCTCTTGCATATCTTGTTGACGTAGTCAAGTCCCTCAAAGCATTCTTATGAATATGATGTCTTAACCTTGTCCTTCATCAAACCTCTGGTGCATCTCTCTCACCCCCCTACTATCCATAATAATGATTTGCTCAATAAAGGAATCTTCAAGAAGTTCTCAAGACACGCCAGATTCTCCCACTCCTAAAGAAACCTACATTAGACCCTAATGACCTAGCCAACTACCAGCCCATCGCTTACCTACTATTCATCAGCAAGGTCATTGAAAAAGTAGTCTTCGTTCAACTCAAGTCATTAATACTAACAATTTCCTGCACAACCAAGTCTGATTTCAAATCATGCTGCAGCACTAATGCTGCTACCTGGCACACCATAGAGTATGCCCTCCTGTCCTGACCACAGATAAAGATGACTTCTGCCACCTGATATTGCCAATCCTCTTAGTTGCCTTTAACAGTCGACCATTCAAACCTCAAATGCATCCTGGAGTTCTGAATGTCCTTCATGGGTTCTTAACCCGTTTCAACAGACACCAGTTTGTTTATAATGGCAACACCAGGTCCCAAAATACTTCTATCACCTGCAGAGGCCCCTAGGATTCCATAGTGTCCCCTGAAATCTTCAACATCTACATGGAGCTGCTTGGTGCTCTAATTGATGATTACAGCACCATGATTCACCAATACGCCATTGATACATAACTATACTTGAAAGTCTCCTCAGCTTTAGCCACCCAACACATCAAACACTGCCCGTACATCATCCAAACCGGATGCCCAGTGTCTATCTGAAGCTCAACTCAACCAACACAGAATTCCTGTTATTTGCCAAGAACTACTAACAAAAAACAGACTCAACTTGGGTCAAAGACATGAACCGTGGCAGGTTAGAACAAACTTTCACTGAATAAAAAGTGAGTTGCAATCGCACCGGACACCAGCTTCACAGATAGGGTCTCAAGAGTGAAGAGGTTGGTGGGCATGCAGGTTCATCAAACACCAGAATTTTCTCTCCTATAGGGGATATCTTATAATGAACAAAGTTGGCTATATTATTGCAATTTTTTCAGGAATGTTGTAAGCAGATTGAGTTTGTCTTTAGAGCAGTTTTAAGAAGGTATGTTCTAGAGTTGGTCTTTCTGTACTTTTCTTCGAAAAAAGCAGTCTTTGCTCTTCAAATGGCATTCTAGTAAGTACATGCATAACTTTAGTTAGCGTTATCTATGGTATTCCATTATTACTCTAGCTGGTATACCTTCTGCATTCGTTTTTTTAAGCTCTCCTGTATACCATGGGGCATGCATCTTTATTGCTCATTAACTGTGTGAGCAATAAAAATGCCTTTAAATCTTATCACGTTTGCTCCGTTTTCACAAACAGAGGCCAAAAGTTGGTTTGTTTTCCTCCTCACCTGAAAGGGCGAGTAGGACCTAAAAACAGCTTGACCTTGTTAAATTTACCTCGACTATGCGAGCGGTCGAGTGGAATTTTCAAGCCCTGTGAATGTGCTTACATACACTTCTTTTTTTCTTGGGGCAATTGCATTCAGAATCTACTTACAGGTGTCCTCGAAGAGAACCAGCTGACATCCCAATGGAATGTGTGATAAATTATGCAAAAGTTCACTCGGAGGTTCTAAAGTGGGGCTAGTGATTCTTTCTTAAGCCCCAGAAGACAATAGTTTTGTCATGGTCAGTGCTTTTGAAACACCTTGCACTGAAGGTTTGGTCAACAAGATATTATGACATGACCAGGAAAAGGGCATGATTTCCGAGGGATGTCTTTTTTCTTCCATATAACCGATCCAAACGGGTCTGGAATATTCATCTTCTCTGACCCCCCCACATTCAGTATAAAAAAAAAAAAAACATAAATTATGACAAACAGAAACACACAAACTTTTATATGGAATGCAGACGATTGACAGTCCATAGAGTAGCTAAATATTCTCTGGACTTAGGTCATTTTACAAACATGTAGTGGAATCTAACCATATGCATACCTCTTTTGGTATCTGGGAAAAATGTCATTTGTCAGGTTGCAAATGGGTAACATACATGGTATTTTTGTTTACCAATGGGCAGTACAGCAATGAATCTACTTGTTTATGACCTCGCAATGGGGCATCGAAACAGACAATACTGCAGCTCATTTTTACTGAATTGCATTTAATTTAATTGCTCAAGAAATACTATTTTAATAAAGATCTATTTGTGTTTTTCCCCCCAATATAATACACAGGGTATGTCTACAGTTGTGTGGAGTCTGAGATATGTAGCTCAAACCCCAGCTCTTGATGGCCTCAGTCAAATATTCTGATAACTTTGGGAGAAGGCCATGCATTTCCATGTTAAAATCTGCAGCACCAGTTTTTGTTTTTTTTGCAGAGTTTTATATAGCGCGAACTAGACCCGAACCGAATCAGAGCGCTTTACATATTTTTCCAGTTACGTTACATTTTTTACATTTCCAGTTACTTTAATTTTAGGCACGGGGAGATTAAGTGATTTGCCCAGAATCACAGGAGGTTTTGGCGTCGTTACCGAGACTCGACCCAGATCCCCAGGTCCGAGGTCGAGCGCCCGAGCCGTTAGGCCAACTCCTCTCCCTCCCCTCTCCTCATCCCAGTTGTAGGATGCTCTGTTTGCCCCCACACTGCCCACTTACCATTCTTTCACCGATTCTGATGCTTCATGCTGTTAAAAAAACTGACTCGCACCCACCTATGCAGTTCAGTTTCTTGTATATGTTAGATGTTTTTGTATTCCTGTTTTGATCAATTTCCATTTTAGTCAAGATAACAGATTAACAGCTGCTTTGAAACTGTGCGTATTACCTGTGTAATACACTTTCTTTAGATTGCATGTCATGTAAACTGCAGATTGTATCCATTCGCATATTACTGCACGCCTTACTGTATTTACGTATTTATCACTATCACAGTCTGATTATTTATTTTACAGGATTTGTTGAGCGCATGAATCATCCCCGAGGGGATCACTTGGCGCTTGAGCAGTCCACACAGGTCACAGTTCGATGACAATATTAAAGATTAAACAACCATGTTTTCAGAGATTTCTAAAATGAAGGTAGGTCTGAACAAGAATGTAGCTGTAGGGGTAACTGGTTCTAGTGTTTGGGGGCCAAGAAAAGGAGTGTCTCCCAAACATAGCAGTAAGACAAGGACATAACAGTAGTAGCTCACTAGATCTAATTTCGTGAGCTGGGATATATGGCTGCAGCTTATTTTTTGAGATAACTTGGATAATTCCCATGCAAAGATTTGAAAACCTAACAAAGAAGTTTAAGAAGAGCACACTTTTTTATAGGAAGCCAACGAAGGGAACGCAATAAAGTTCAGGAGACCGAGGAGTCAGGTTGCAGACAAGGCGGGCCGCCGTGTTCTGCACCACCTAGAGTCAGGAGAAAAGGCCTTAGTTCATTGCAACCATGAGCGAGTTCAGATAGTCCAGGTGGCTCACTATCAATACCTGGACCAGTGTTTTCCTGTTTGCAAAGGAACCCAATGAAAGGCTTTTCTGAGCATGCACAGCACACCAAAACATGTTCTAGATACAATTGACCTGTTCATTCATGGAAATGTTGCCATCTAAAATACCTAGATTTTTTGCCATTTGTTTTGGAGTAGGTGTTAGTCCTAATTCAGACGGCCACCAATCGGTGGAGTAGACTGTCTTACTGAAATTAAACTGAAGAAATTGGCCTTCATCCAGGAAGCGATTTTTAACTTGCAGTTCCAAAATTTGTGTTTGGTGGATTCCGAATTTGGTCATACAGTGTGACAGGTTGGGTGACATCAACATAGGGAATGGTATCAAAAAGCTGCATGATCTGATAACCTTAGTCAGACACTAATTGCAACATATACAGGACATATTGAAACCTTGGTTCAGAGGAGGATTACTAACAAATATACTGTCAATTTAGATTTTCTAGAAATTCATAAGCATATCTCCTGCCACACCTAAAGAGGATCCCTGATCGATAATCTCCTGACTGGGTATAAAATCAAAGACAACATTTGAGCTTATTCCCCTATGTACAGGAAAAGCCATGAACAGAAATAATGGGTGCCATTTTAGACAATATAAATACATACATACATATATACACACACACACATATATATTGTATATATATATATATATATATATATATATATATATATATACACATATATATACATATATACATACATACACATATATATACACATACATATTTCACAAACAAATGGTCCATAATCTGTGAGCGCTTTACTAAGCTGGTGCTCGTGTGGAGGTCAGACCATAACGCACTGGAATTGTTTCCATCAATTATTCCACTGCACTCCAGAAGCTGTAAGTTTTGAAGAAGCGTTTAATAAAGCATAGTTACCATCATCACTACCACCACCAAACATTTCGACCACGAGACGGTCTTTATCAAGGTTATGTTAGTCCCTTTTCACTTTCACCCTTTATAGCGTCAATTTGTGTGCCCAGTTAGATTGCATTCTGGGACTCGTAGTTCCAAATTAGTCACAGCTTTCTTCAATATGAGCATTACACTTTATTCCTTGTAGTTATATATTGGCACTTTTGGTTCTTCCACTTTATATAAAAAAATGCTTTTTTTGGCCCTGGGGGTCCTCGTGGGACCCCCTGAGCAGGCCTAGAGGGTCAGGGTGTTTCTACCCTACCCCCTTTTCTTGTTTTGCGTCTTTGTTTTTCTATTTTCTTGTGCCTCGGTTACCGAGGCACAAGATGGCTGCCAACACTTCCTGGTTTGGAGTGTTGACAGCCACTTAGACTAAAGCTCGTGGTCGGGAGGATCTGCGGATCCTCCGTGCCTCTAAATATCGAAACTTATTTTTTTATTTTCTCAGTAACTACTGAACGGATCTACACCATTTAAGAAAAAGAGTTCCTTCTGAGGCAAGGGCTACCTTTATGCCAAATTTGGTGTAATTCCGTTCAGCAGTTAGAGCTGTAGCCGTGTCTAAAGTTTGCTATGGGAAATGCATTTTGTAACCTTTTTAAAAAAAAAACAATTCTCAGAACTACTGAACGAATTTACACCATTTAACAAAAATAGTTCTTTCTGAACCATGGGCTACCTTTATGCCAAATTTGGTGTAGTTCCGTTCAGCAGTTCAGGCTGTAGCCGTGCCTAAAGTTTCCTATGGGAATTAACATGGAGAAAACACTTTTTGGGACCCCCCCTTTTTTCTCGGCCCCGCTTGCCGAATCATCCTGAAACTTTCAAGATAGGAGTGGACCGGAGCAGGCCATAAGTTTTCAAGATTTCACAAATATTCTTCAACCAGCGCCAAAGAAAAAACGCGTTTCCTACGGATAATAGGTCCGAACTATAACTTCCTACTGGCAATCGCCAGTAGGATATATATATATATATATATATATATATATATATATATATACACAGTCATACAGGCAGGTAAGCCATCATAATAGCACATGCACTCTTGAAACTTGCAGCCTTCCTTCATATAGGGGTGTGTGGTGCCCCCAAGCAACTGTAGGATGATCACAATGCATTTTAGCATACCACAAAAAGAAATCAAACTGAAACCAGATTAGCACAGACCCAGGACCGGCCCTCCACATTAACCCAAAGTCCCCTTTCCTGTATTTACATCCATGAACATCCAGAATACAAAGTAGGCTGTATGAAGGATTTAAAATGAAGGACTAAGAGGCCAAGAGTGGCTACAGTGTGTATAATTAACCTACTCATCAATAGGATTCATCACCATTTCTATATCTTTTGGGATAACATTGTTGAATAAGAATTTTTGGTAAAATAGTCAACATATTTATCCATTATTTAATGTCATTAAGACTTGTTTTCCACCATCTGACCTTGCTCTGCTGACCCAGTAACTCCATACACCACCACCATCTTAGTTACACTCTTAGCACATAAATCCAGCTATTATTAGCCCTTTCTGGTATCATGGGAGGGTTACATGTGAATCTATATGATAATGCTGGAGGACATCCCTCTCCTAAAACTTTCTCTAGCACTGCATATTTTATATATTCAGATACTATTTAAAAATAACGTAACTGCCCAGAAATCCCAAAGCACATGAGACACCTTCAACCAGTGTTTTTTTTTTGTAGCCAACAAAGCTTAATTTTGGGGTGCTTAAAAGTCATGAAGTGTCACTAGCAAAAATGTTAGTACCGTCTAAATATATCTAGTAACATTGAGATGAGTAAAAGGAAAAATTCCTTGGCAATTTGTCTTAAGCACATTATTAGGACAATTTTAGTATCAGTTTTGGATTCACTTCCAAAACTATTACTGGTAGCAGAACATGCACTGATCGGAGTGTTGTTGCTTTGCCCAATTCAGTCAATGGAGTGTGTTCTCGAAATGCTGCTTTGGTGGCTTTTCCTTTTTAAAGAGTGTGCTGTAACTGGGCCAGGTATTTGTACAGCAGACTAAACAGATACAGTGGTCTAACCATTTAGTCAATGCATTTTTATTTTTTATTGCATGCCATGTTCTGGCTTTTCTATTTATCATGATGTACGACTGTTCTTTCCATACAGTAGATTAGATTAAGACTACTGCAGCCTTGAGGAAATCAAACGTAGGAGATATGTTCACACAGTGGATTCGTAGATACAAGGTTCTGAATTAGTCTTATAAACAAATGGAATCGGCTCAGAGAGAAGGTATGAATGGGAATGACATCAATGTCGAAACCAATTACTCAAGGTTGTGAGAAAATCATTCCCTCATTTACTTTCTTTCTAAATCACAAAACCATTACAGGTGCAACTGTTCATTACAGGTGCAACTGTTCGTCTTGACGTGGTCAGATGTAGACAATATGTTTGTACCATTTGGGGCTCGCAAGTACCTGCATTTAGATTTCTCACTGGGAATTATGCAGAATTTTTGTGTTAGTAAAGCGGGTTCATAACTGAGCCAATTACAATTATGCACCACTGAGGCAATCAGAGATAGCAACACTTTAACATTCAGTGTCAGGAAGAAGGTTTGGTCGAGTAGTGGTCATTGTGGCCAATTCTGCTTTTGCACAAGGGTAACCTGGGTGAGTTTAGAGAGAGAGAAGTGTTGCAAGGTGAAACACAGCAGATTTCTGAGCAATCTCAGCTTACTTCTGAGTGCATGTGCTCAACTATTTCCCGTCTCACTTCCAGGTGTTACTGGTTATATACGCACTCACATCCTCTCCAGTTCTAAACATTCCTCTCGTTCTGATCTTTCCAAGCCTAACCCAACTGCTTCTTTCACTTTCACTCCCTCAACACAACTTTCTTCTGCTATTACGTGTGGCTTAAATTCTGCATATAGCCTGCACCACATCAACCATCTACTGTTTATGCCTAATGTAGTCAAATGCCACAGGCAAAATAATTACTGCTCCACCTTCAAATATCCCCAAATCGAGGCAGCTGCTGCCTGCCTTCAGTTAACAAGGTTAGCACAACCCTGCCTCTTCCACCCATAATTTTTAGTTTTTTAAAAAAAATATTTGTATTCGTTTTTCTTCTGTTTGGACAGTAAAACCATCTGGAACATAAACAGCTACGTAGGCACATCATCTTATCACCATAAACATTTCCAATTAATATAGTCACAATGATTCCTTTGTAGAACTTCGAAAAGCAAACACATCACAGTTATTCGTGGTTCTGTAGCCCTACTCAGAATCTGAACTACTATCATCACAGTCTGATGGCGGTTCACAAATGTTCCCCCTATAGTCGTTCCACGCCCCCCAAATTTTCTGCCATTTTTTGGGGCAACCCCTATTTTTAAACACCGCCCTTTCCGCTATCATGGCTGCGTCCATGTCTGCACACCATGCTGCTAGTGTGTGTTTTTCCACTCCACCCCATCTTTGCGCTATATTTCGTTTGGCTACCATCATGCCCAGTGGGACCCAACTCTGTACGGAACATGTAAGGTCGTTTAGTTGCCATATGTTTAATAGTTGGTTGATAGCTTTATTTCGATATGCAGATATCTTAAAAGCATTACATACATATTTAAAACTGCAAATTATCAATTTAAAAATACATTCGAAGATTAAAACAAGTAAAAAGTACCAATGATACATGCAAATAAGTTAGTTAAAAATGGATTAAATTGAAATAAATTTTGAGACACCACAAACTATGGGGGGGGGGGGAGTGTCAGCTAATAAGATGCGTAACGCCACCAAACGCTGGTGTGTCCCTAATAGTCTAAATAGAGGTTTGAGCCAACACCTCCTTGGTCGGGAATAATCAGGGCATTCAGAAAGGATATGTGTCACCGTCTCGGGCCTTGTAGAACAGAGGGCACAAAATGGCGATAGCTGCACAGGCATTTTCCATCTGGAAAGGAGAACCCCTATCGGAAGAGTGCCCACTCTGAACTTAAAGTAAAGAGCCCTATCAACTGGCATGGTGATCAAGTCCAGATAGGGTTCATAGGCCACCATGTCCTTGATTCTTAGAAAGGCTGCGGTGGAGTTGCAGTGACGGGGGTTTGCGATAAGTTGCGAGGAGACCCATTCCCAGTATAGTTTTTTCAGGGTAGCTTTGGGTGGGGCAGATTTTGCAGCCCAAGAAGCCCCCAAACCCAATTCCCCCAGGAGGTTTTTAATATCCCTTAACCACTTAATCTTGTGCCAGCCCCCCATTCCCATCACCTCGGACAGCCCGTCGGCATAGGATTTCAGTTCTGGAACCCTCCACAAGCGGGCCCATAAAAGCAGCGGCCGAAGGCGAGCCTGGTCCCTGATTGTTTTACAGCCCACGTCCAAGAGCACCGGAACTGTTGAGGTGCTCAAGGGGAGAGCCAATAGGTCTTTCAGAAATTTGCTCTCCGACTTAGATAGAGCCTCCAAGTTGCAGAGACCCCATAGCTCCGCCCCGTATAACGATGCAGTGACTCCTCTTGCTTTGTAGATGTCAATTAGTGGTGCCACAGACTGTTTGGATGAAGCGCGATACTCCCTTAACAGCGCACCCCCCACCCTTTTGTGGCTAAGGACCATCTTATTGATATGGGGTGACCAGCTCATAGCATCGCTCATACGTATTCCCAAGTAGTCGAACTCAGAGACTTTCTCGAGAGGGACAGAGTTCAAGACTGGAGCACGACCTGGGTTCCGTGGTGAGTGCATGATCAGATATTTTGTCTTTTCCACATTAATCACCAAGCCCCTTGCCGAACAAAAGTCCTGGAATCGATTCAAAAGCCTCTGGAGACCCTGGGGAGTCTTGGCAATGAGAAGGGTGTCGTCCGCAAAGAGCAGGGTAGGGATTCGTACGCCCCCCCCAGGGAGGGTGCATCTGCTGGTTCTTGAAGCAGGTGCTCTACCACACCATTAACGTACAAGGAGAATAGTGTGGGAGCTAGCACACATCCCTGTCGGACGCCCCTGCAGACCGGGATCCTGTCAGTCTTTTCCCCATTCTGGCCCCAACGCACCTGGGCGTAATTATCTGTGTGGAGTTTGATCAGGAGCGACAGGATGTAGGGGGGCAACCCAAGACCATGCAGGACCCTCCAGAGTTCTTTCCTTGGAACCAGGTCAAAGGCAGTCTTCAGGTCAATAAAGGCCAAATAAAGACTGCCTTTGCCCAGCACCACCACCTTCCAATGCAATAGCATCAGTCTGAAGACCTGTTCAATGGTCCCCGTGCCTGAGCGGAATCCCACCTGAAAATCAGACAAGATATGGTTTTCGTCCACCCAATGAAGAATCCTCCCCAGAATCACCTTCCCCGCCACCTTTTGTGTCGAGTCAATCAGGCTTATCGGCCTATAGTTCCCAGGGTTGTCCCGACATCCCTTTTTAAATATGGGGACAACCTCTGCCCCTTTCCAAGATTCAGGGACAGGTCCTCCCTCCAAGATGGCATTCAGAAGGGCGGTTACCACTTTACCCCATTCAGTCGGGTAGGCTCGAAGTAGGTTCCCTGGGAGCCCATCAGGGCCAGCTGCCTTCAGGGGTACCAGGGACCCGATTACATTCGCAACCTCCCGTTAAGTAAAGGGGTCGAGAACACTATCCTCTGCCAAGAGGGCAAGGGAGAATGGCTCGTTGAGGGACCCTTCAACCGATGAGTATAAGGACCTGAAGTGGTTAAATCAGATCTGGGCCGGGATAGTACAAGTCCTCAACGTGCCATCAGGTCTGTTCCTGGATCCCACCAGATTCCAAAAGCCCCTGGCATCCTTTCCTTGACTAGCATGCAAAAGGTCCGCCCAGAACTTTTCCTCCCACTCCTTTTTCGCTATTCTTAAGGTTTGGGTGTAAATCTTTCTAGCCAAACTGGTCCTAGTTTGGGACTTTGATTTGACTGCTTCCACCAGTGCTTTTTTACTTGCCCCACATTTATGTGTATACCATCCCTCTCTTTTCAATAGGCGGGCCCGAGTATTAGCCCCAGTATGTCTAGTTGGGGCAATAAACAAATTGCTTATAGCCGTGGTCAAGTCACAAAAGGTCCCAAACACCTCCTCAGGCCCACCCTCATGAAAGTCCAATTTACATTGGGCTGTGGCGAGAAGAAGTGTTATAGCTGCAACCTTCTCCGCGGATAGGGTGAGCTTTGCCCACTTCAGCCGCCTGCCACAGTTAGAGACAGATGGTTCCCCGAATTTGACGGTGGTACGTGGCCAGTGGCCCCTTTTGCCCTCCGACCACCAGGGAGTCAAGGCGAGAGAGAGGAGGTTGTGGTCGCTCTCAACCGACGTGATAATTTCCATGTCCCTCACCGAGCTCCAAAGGCACACGTCAAGTAAGATATAGTCAATTCTTGACGTGTGGTTGGGCCGGTTATAAGTGTGGGCTCCCGCCTTATCAGACCTTGACCTCCCATTGAGGGCCCTCAGATCGAATTCCATACTAAGAGTGTTAATCTGGAGTGCCACTTCAGTCCACCTCTTGATCGGGGTTAGCTCTAAGTCCGGGATCCCCCTCCTTTGGTCCTCCTCCTCCAAATCCATGGTATCGTCCGAGCCCAAGGGCTCGAACGTACAGTTTAGGTAGCCCGCAACCAGGGTACATGATTTATATGGAGAGGACCTTAGCAGACCCTCCAGGAGAGCAATAGTGGGCGACTGTCTACCTCCCTTTGTGCGCCGGGCATAGATGTTGTAAATGTTCAAGATGGCACGACCCCGGGCGTCTTTTAGGATAATATTAAGGAGATCAGGGCAGTTGGTCTGGTGCTCCTCGACTCTACAGTTTAAAGAAGTTGCCACCCAAATTAGGAGGCCACCCGAGGACCGTCCCCTCCCAGATGCCGGGTAGACAGCAGAGATAGAGTAGGAAGAATATCCCACCTTATGAGTGGGCTCCCTGCTCCATGTCTCCTGAAAGATGCAGATTGAGTACTCTTCCACAAGGGCATTCCAGTGCGGCAGTGCCAGCTTCCAGTCGATTCCAGCCACGTTCCAGCTGAAAATCCTAAGAACTGGATCCGTTACAGCTGGGACGCGGCTGGGCACGACATCACAGCGGACATCTGCCCTGACCGGAACTAGAGGTCCACTGCCCTCTCCATTGTTACCCTGCTCCCCACCAGATTCCCGGATGAGAGATGGGGCTCTATGGTTTATTGTTGGGGTGGATGAACTAGTCAACAATACAGTAGGAGAGGCGACCCCACCCACTTTATAATCCCCCAAGGCCGCTTTATAATCCCCCAAGGCCGCCCCACAGGCAACATCAAGTCAGTAACCCGAAGAGCCCCACTTCCAACCTGGCCAGGCTGCCTGTGGGTGGAACTGTGGTGCAGCCGGAGACTCTGGGCGACCACTGTAACTGTGTTGTATCTCAGGATAGGGTGAGCCAAAGTAATTCGTAACAGGCCGCGGGTAGAAATAAGTTAAATCCACCACATCGATGCCTAGACCGACTGCTACGTGGTTGTGGTTACAGATTGTGTGTGCAACTCTACTGTCTTGAAAGTTGACTACCACACAATCTACTTCCAGGCGTTTCTTGCCATGTCCTACCCAGCCCATCCTACGTACTCCAAGAATCAGCCCCTCCAAACCCGGTTTATTAGATTTCAACCAGTGCAGAGTTTTATTCTTTAAAGCCTGGTGGGTTTCGAGCTGAGCATCCTTCAGAGGGGGGACATTAATGAGAACAGCAACATATGGGTGGCACTCTGGGGGGAGATGCACAGGTGGGCTCCTTGGGGTCGCTTTCGGTGGTGTGACAGTTGAAGAGCCAACTCCCAGATGGCTCGCAGCGGGTTTAGCCTGGGGAGCAAGGCCAACTCCCCTGCCGTTGACCGCTACCTGGACCAAATGTTTGGACTTAGCCGAAACCCATCAGCTGGCATCTTAAGATGGCCGGATTTCGTAGTTGAAGCTGTAGATGTTTCAAGGGAGCTTGAATGGACCTGGACAGTAATGGGTAATAGTCCCAGGATTAGCCCCGGTAGGGGTTGTGAGGAGCAATTATTGGGTCCTTACAGACTGCAGTAATAGGTGCAGACGTTATCGAGGGTGGAGCCTGCACTACATCACCAGATACCCGCTTGCCCATGTTCCCGCCCGTGCTGTCCTCCCTAGCTCTTGACTGGAGTTTAATTAGGGTTTTCAAGGAGAAAAAGTTGTCCAGTGTAGTTTGCTCAAACCTGTCTAACCTTTCCCCCAAACCCTTAACTTGGTCGAAGAGCGGGACTAGTAAGGATTTGAACAGGTCCTCGAATTGTTTGAAAGACGCTGGGTCATGCAGTATTACCTGCGCAGCCTCTGGTGTAGTGCCTAGGGAAACACGCCCTTCTCCCATCTCGGGGTTCACCGAGGCTGAACCATTGCCTGCTTCCTTGAGCGCTTGTGCAGTGCGGTGAAAACACCCTTCCGCAAACTCTCAGCCCTTTTCCTTTTCCTTTTTATGCAAACTGAAGGGTCATGGACCAAAGACGGCAAAGTCGGAGCCTGTGTAGGACCTGGGTGTAACAATGGCAAATCCTGGTCGGTGGAGAGGCGCGGAGAGTCTAGGGTGCGTGGGCCCAAGGCCGCAGGACTGCCAGTATGGGATGGCGATTGAGCGACCAAGCTCTCCAACCTATCAATGCTTGCTCCAATAGCGGCCACTCGTGGCTGTTCGACCAAGCCCGAAGGGAGAGGGGGAATAGCGTGGGTAAGGGTGGGCGACTGGGCCAGCGCCATTGCCCCAAGCGAGGAGCGTCTGGCCGGTAGGAGTTCCTGTGAAAGGCGTCGCTCCGTCATCACTATCTCTTTCTCTATTACAGCAGCTACTCTGGTGATGAATTTGTCCATTGTGCCTATTGTCGTGCTCCCAGGACCCCCCCCCCCCCCACCTCCTCCCCTAAGTATTTTCCCCGACCGAGTAGACATCGGGGTAGCTAGACCCTCAGCCAGTGTTCGATCACCTGCAGTACCTGAGGTATCCGATGACAGGGGGGTGGCCCAGCCCAGCCTCTGACAGCCCCTGACTGCCACAGACTGCCCGCCCTTTGCCCGGGCTTCGCTCGGCGTCCCGCTAGCGTCCCGCTACGTGGATCCGCTCCTAGGTAAAGGGGCGTTCTGGGCGGGGGCGTATTGTCCAGGGGGCGCGGCGGCAATTTCCGGCGCTGCACAGTGCTCCTGGTCTGTGTAGTCCCTGGCGCTTGCTCTGCCTCCCAGTAGGTCCTCGCTGCTCCCAATGGCCGGAGGGAAAGAAGACCCGAGCAGCCCCTCGCTATCCACGTGAAGCGGCACCCGCGGAGCGGGTGCGGCGAGAGGGGAAGTAGAGTGGGATAGCGGTACCCCCTCAGGAGAGGGGATAAAGGGTCGGGTCGGTCGATTCCCACGAGGCCTGCGCTGAAAGAGCCACAGGTACACTCTGATTTGGTGTCCCCATATGTTTAATAAGCAACGCCGGGCTCAGGTAGTAACGAGACCCCCTCTGATTACGACATGGATCTTAAGATTTGCGTCCAATAATCGGCTATTTTGGGTCATTCCCATACGTGTGAAAAAAGGTCCCTTCTTCCCTGCAGCCTCTCAGACAGTAGGCGTGATCTGCCCTTCCTATTTTATGTAGTGTGTGTCTGGTTTAGTAGGAGCAGTGCAGGATGCGTAGCTGTACTAATCGGGAGACGGGAGGGAATGCCCACCTCTTCTGGGGATGCCAGCGCCTCCTGCCAGTCAGAATCCTCAATCTCACCAATATCATGAGACCATTTCTCCCGCAGGGTACCTGTCGGGTCAGGTAGATTATTCACCATCTTACGGTAGGTTAGGGAGGTCGCTTTCCTTGGCATGTAATCAGTTAGCAATCTGTCCTCTAGAGGGGACGCCTCTGGGACTTCTGAGTCTGGTGGGAGCGTCGTCATGAGGGCATGTCGTATCTGTGTGTATCTAAACATTTCAGAGGGGGCTAGGTCGTATTGTTGTTGTAGAGTATCAAATGAGAGCACTTCCTTTTTGCCACATATCTCCAATCGTTGAAACCCCTATATTGTCCCAGCGATCAAACCCTTTGCTGTGTCCGAGTTTCCCCAACCGTTTAATGTCCCATAGTGGTGTAAGCTGAGTCAGTACCCCTTGCCACCCAAGCTTCGTCTGGCCCGTATGCCAAAGTCCCAGTGTATGTAATCTTAGTGGTCCAAACTTTGTCAAAGATACATTTTTTTCGTAGAGTGGAGCCAGCATTCCCGTCGTGCCCAGCTGTTCTCGGTCTGCCTTCAGCGTCGGCTCGGATTGTGGGAGATGTATCCAGTGATTAATTACTTTAAGCTGTGCTGCCCAATAGTACAGTTGTATATCTGGGAGTGCTATCCCACCATCATACCACCGCGCACCAGCTTAGCTTGTGCTATACGCGCCGGCTTGTTGCCCCACAGCAGATTATAGACCTGTGCCGCAGTGGCTTTGAAATAAGAGGGATGCACTGGGTAGGGAGTGTTTTCCAAAATGTATAAATTCGTGGCAAGGCCATCATTTTAAAAAGCGCTGCTTTTCCTAGCACGGTCAGTGGCAGCGTCTCCCAATTCCACCCATCATTTTTGACATTGAAAAAATGACCCCACTCCCAATCAAGTATGTCAAGGCCTCAACATCCTAAATGCGTTCCTCAATCCCCTTCTAGCCTCTTGTCTCGCTTTACAACCCATATGTGTCCTCATAATTTTATCAATGCCAGATTTGAATTAAAAAAAAATAATGAAAAATCTTTCACACGTTCTAGCTTCACTTAGGTCATAGCCCTGATTTGCTCTTCATTACTTAAACCTGGCTCATGGACAGGCAACCTCAATCTTTCATGGGGATATCAATCATCCTCAAAAACCATTGTAACTGGAGGGCCAGATGCCTCACCATAGCCCACATATCTGCCCATTTAATCTGGGTAGCTTACTTACCTTTAAATAAAATACTTCTCCAGGGATGAGATACTTTCGAGATTGATAACCTACAGAAGAAATCCCATCTGCCAAAATGGACCCCCCCCTCCCCCCCCAAATGTTTTGTTCTTTTAAAATGAAAATAAATTACAAAAAGGAGAAGTGACCAGAAGTCTTTTCCTTCAAGACGTTTTAACGGGGTACATGGTTTATTTCTACTTGAATGAGACTTGGATGCCACTCTTCTACTTTGGATAATTTGTATTACTTTACTTGTAGTGCATGGTCACAATAGGAAACATGGCGCTAGAATCCTAAGGACAACCATCCTACCACTAAGGATCAAACAAAAGCATGCAAACAAAACACACACGGGGGAAGACATGACAGAAATTAGCAGAAAAATGAAAGTGTCAAAGCTTTACAAAAGACATCATATACTGATATTACAAACCGATGAAAGTAAAGAGTTCCAAAGTAAGGGTCTCAGTAGGATCTTCAAACACAATGTGCCTTCTTGAACTGAAATATCTTCAGAAGAGAGCGGGACCCATCTCTCAGGAAGTGGGACCAAACATGTGGGACAATCCGATCTGAAAGACACCTTGGGCCAGTCTGAAAGGGTGCGTGTTGCATGTGTAACTGTACTGTGAGATGTATCTTGTGCGTGATCTGCAACCAGTCTAGTTACCAACAGTTTTCCGAGATATAGGTATAGTTTATGGAACCGTGACCAAGCATAGGACCGCATTTTGAATGTGCTGTAATTTCCTTTTGTTGTATTTCAATGAGCCCAAGATATATATATCTACCCTCTCTGGACTAGATTCTAAAGTAGTAGCTCAATCGCAAGGGTGCAGGGCTAACTGGATTTGAAGAACCCTCAAACTGCCAATGAGCGCTTGACTGCATGAGTACATTAACGGTACAAAAATGCCAATACTGATAAAGAACAATTCTGTATTAATGAATAGCCATCCTCAACACGAAGGAAAATTCATGAGCGGGTATTTGCTAATTAATGACTGCATGAGTGGCCTCATGTCCGGCCTCATGTCCGATTCTAAAAATAATGTGCACAGAAACTATGAAACAACTGCCAGCTCGATTAATGTCCGGGTAAGGAATACTGTGGAAATATTTGCTGTAGACGGCTCAGCCTTTGATGAATGGGCCCTCAACGGGTTTGTTCAGTCACTGGCAGCAAAACTTCATAATTCACCAAATCACCTAGGCACAGTTTGAAGAAGAAAGCAATCAAGGAGACTGTTCTATACTAGTCATTCTTTTCTAATCAGTTTAACATTTTCCCATCTACATATGTATAAGCTCGTTCTGCTGGTTTGTAGTGGTTTGAAATATAGCTTGCTGATTAGGGATTGATTGACAAGAATATTGGATACCACTTTCTGGAAAAAAGAAGGGCGTATCCTCAGCACCGCCAAGTCTCTAAGAAGAAATGTAAAGACCTATCAACTTAAAAAAAGATTGTATATCGCCTTTCTTCCATATGTACCTGCAATCAAGAAAGCCACTTTCCTAGATTACAACTGTGGAGGACCTATAAGCTAGTGTGCACGCATATAAGGCAATTTAGCCTGATTGTGGGACTGCAGTGCATCACATTGTTATATGTTAAGAACATATAAACCCAGTTTCGGCTGTTTGAAACTAATACAATTGCACTAAAGAAAATCTAAATTAAGTGAGACTATACAACAATTAAAAACGAAAAAATATTAAGTTAATGCCCAGAAAAAAATAATTAGGTCACATTTGTACATCTATAAACTACAAAGTTCTGTCGGGTAACACAATTCTTTGAGAGAGAATTGTGGAAGATGCTGAACTTTTAACATCAGTAATTAACACACACACATATATATATATATATATATATATATATATATATATATATATATATATATATATATATATATATATATTGTTTAATCATTGCCTATCAACACGACAAAGACTTCTGATTTGATATATTCACAGGCATATATCAAATACTTCATCTAGCAAATACATTTTTGCTAGATGCCCATAGTACTTTCAAAAACATACAATAAACCAAAGAAATGTGATACATGGTGAACATGAAAGAATCACAATATACACATGTACAAAACACAAACAGAGGAAAGCATAAAGTATCTTATATCGAACAATCAAGGTTCAGACTATCCTTTATATTTGTTTTTCTTTCTTAGTATAGCCGACGCAGGCCATTACACAATGCAGTCAACCTTTCGACGCTACGGTTATGTGTTAACGATTACGCATCAGAGCAGGTCTTCCTCAGGACAAAAAAGATTGGGGTGAACAACCTTCGAAAGACTGAATTCAAGTGGATAACCAAACTTATCAAAGTCACAATCCTACCAAAGAATCACCACGTATCAAACCACAATATATGCACAGTATTATCAAGGGTTCACTTGAGACTGATGAAGAATAACATCCATAGATAATTCTTTTCAGTGGTTCCCTTTTAAAATATTTCTTTTTCAGTAGATTCCGAGTGCAGCTCAAAGCTTGCCTCTGCTAATCTGTTATGGACACAGAGCAACCCCGTTATATTTAACATTTGTACATCGGTTTAAAAGGAGTCTCCCCATTGGTTTGACAGAACTATATTTAACTCCAGATGTGGAGGGTGCAATTAGTAAGGTGAAAATTGTGTCAGCGCTTCATCGAAGTTGTGAATAAAGGGAAATGAAAAAAAATACATTCAAGTGAGATTTTCTGTAAGCTCCGATAGATGGAAGATGAAAAGATCCAAGGAAGAAGCTAGAATTGGTTAGGTAAATAGGGAAATAAACCTTCTTGATAGGTTAAGGAGATGTCCTCAGTGACTGCATAAAATACAAAATCTTTTTAACTTTAAGGCATAACAGAATCTGGAATATGGCTATCTAGCCAATGGTAGGATTTGTATGCAGTTATCAAGCAGATTCAAATACCATAAAGACCCCTGTAGATATTTATCAAAGTAAGGAAGGTCAGATTGTAAAGAAGCATTCAAATTCTAATTTTAGCTTGAAGAGAGATGCTACGGACAGCAGTAAAAGATGTGGGTACAACATTTGCATTGTCCATTTAGGAGCTATGAAGGTAATCGTAGGGTCAGGACTCCTGAATTTCATCAAGCAGAGCAATCATAAAGCGATGTCTTGTCTCACTTTACTGACGGGGCATTCCCTAGTGCGGAGTTTGAATGCCTCAGCTTGCGCAGACAACATGTATTGTGTTCCTGTGTGGAAAACAGTTCTACTAATGCTTTTTCCTCAGGTTTTGATAGGCGTTTGCACTACATCCAAAAGCAGGTTGAGTTCTACTGTGAATAGCCTGCGTAATGAATCTGCTCATGGACTCATGGTACATTTTACACAGCTAATTTAATCTCAGAATGAACTGCCAACACCAAAGCTACTGTACTTCTCTGATCAACGTTTCGAATCTATGTTGTCTCTGCTTCCAGACATAAAATATATTGGGTATGTTGTCCGTCTGTAGAATAGACTTCTACAATAGAAATGCCTAGAGCTAATCCTATTACTTTCAATTTCAATAAACAGGAAAGGCCCGTTATATCTGCAACAAAAAATCAAAACTTACACCCCAGGCTTCTGCCAAAGATCTGGTGACAAAGCCTTATGTGTTCCTCGCATTCGTCCGACGCGTAGTGGAGGAAAGGCTTTTTCCTATCTTGCTCCCTACTACTGGAACAAGCTCCCACTCCATTTTCGCACATGCCCGAACTACTGCAAATTTAGGAAACTTCTCAAATCCCACCTAATCTAATCTCCTCTCTTCCTCTTAGATCCCTGTGTCCGCAGAGCGCCGAGATGCCCCCAGGTGAGTTGTGCAATATATTAAATACAAATAACATAACATAAAAATGCTGTGTGGTTGAGAGCCTGCTGGACGAGGGGAGGAACACTGGAGGAGAAAATATAAATGTCTTTCCCACACCTTAAGAGCAGCATTAGTCCCTATTATTTCCTGGCAAACCAGAGAGTCTGGGAAATCTCTGCATTGCATTGTGCATCTTCATCCATAAAAAAAAAAGAAAAAAAAAAAAAAAGAGTGCAAGTGGCGTCCGTAGAAATTCAGATCTTTCCCAAACTCCCTGAAACCTGGATCACCCCTGCCTGCACGTTTTTGTGCAATCATAGATGAAAAGAAGGAATGAGAAGCATGATGCCACACGATCTAAAAGAGAAGCACCATGCCCCATTGACAATCTCCTACGAGAAACTCCCAAAATAATCTTCTGATAAACAAGGCATGCTTTTGAAGACACTTATTTCTAACAACGCCTTCAGAAGTAAGTCTGTTAAAGTGGGATAGGCATGGAAGTCTTAGTATCTGATAAACTGCTACCACTGGAAAGCATTGGATGACCACAATTGGTGCTTGTCAAAGGGCAAGGAATTTAGAACTAGAGGGGGTGCAACCCGCTTTGTAGTAAAGAAAACACCTCCATGCCCAAGACGTTTTTATGAAAACGTTACACTGAAGACCTGAAGCTACCATGAAACTTCCATGGTTAATAATTTTGGCAATTGACCACATGGCAACCACTTAAGATTTTCCTCTTCCAATGCATTTATGACCACAAGAGCTAATAAGGAACTTTATTTGTCCAAAGTTTTCTTGTTCATAAGGATGTAAATTGTGTACATTCCATTCCCACAAACGTTCGTGGGACCCTATTACTCCATGCGATAGCAGAAACTGCACGTTCTGTTCTAGAAGTAAATGATGAAAGTGCAGGCAAAGCAGTGGCTGGGAGAAATAGGGTCCTTTGGGGTGTGTGGAATTTGAGTCAGCTGTTCAGGTATGCTGGTCTGGTGTCGTGAAGGGCCTTGTGAGCGTGGGTTAGCATCTTTAAGGTGACTCTAGCTTCGATGGGGAGCCAGTTGAGTGTGTGCAGGTGCTGGGAGAAGTGGCAGTGACTTGGCAGGTTGAGGACCAGTCTTGCGGCGGCGTTTTGGATTTTCTGTAGCTTGTGGGTGAGGTTATTGTCTATTCCGGCATAGAGTTCGATGTCGTAGTAGAGCCTGCTGGTGACCAGGGCGTGAGTGACGGTGTTTTTGTTCGAGGCTGATCCATTTGAAGGTCTTACGTAGGAGGCGGAGGTTGTGGAAGCAGGAGGACGAGATGGAGTTGATCTGGCATTCCATTTTGAGCTCTGAGTCCAGGATGATTCAGAGGTTGCGAGCATGGTCCGTGGGGGTGGGCACGCTTGCGAGGGCGGGGGGCCACCAGGTGTCGTTTCAGGCGTCTGAGTTTGGGCCCATGATGAGTACTTACATTTTGTTGGTGTTTAGTTGTAGGCAGCTGTTTTTCATCCATTTAGCAGCGACTTCCATGCCTTCTCGAAAGTTGTGTCTGGCAGTGTTGGGTTCGTTGGATAGGGAGAGGATGAGTTGGGTCTCGTCTGCGTATGACACAACATTGAGTCCGTAGGTTCGGACAATGGGGGCGAGCTTAGGGCTGAGGGAGGACCCCTGGGGGACTCTGCAGGTGGTAGGTGTAGGGTCCGAGAGGAAAAGAGGGAGGGGGATGGGGGTACACAGAGTCTGACCCGCTGCATTCTGCCGGAGAGGAAGGAGCGGATCCAGTCGAGGGCCTTGTCTTGGATCCCTGCCTCGTGGTGTCTGTGTATTAGGGTGCGGTGAGAGACTGTTGAACGCTGCTGAGAGGTCGAGGAGAATGAGGGCGGCTGTTTCTCCTTTGTCCCGTAAGGTACAGATGTCGTCTGTTGCGGGGAGGAGGGCGGTTTCCATACTGTGTTTTTTCTGAAGCCGGGTGGTTTTCGTACTGTGGTTTTTTCTGAAGCCGGATTGAGAGGTGTCGAGGATGTCGTGCCCTTCGATGAATGTGGCGAGTTGGCTGTTGATGGCTTTCTCAATGACTTTTGCTGGGAACGGGAGCAGGGAGATAGGTCTGTAGTTTTTGAGGTCGTGGGGTCCACCGAGGGTTTCTTCAGGAGAGGGTTGATCTCAGCATGTTTCCAGTTGTCAGGGAGTGAAGCGGTTACCAGGGAGCGGTTGATAGTGTGGCAGAGCATGGGTGTGATGGGGTCGGTCGCTCTGTTGAGAATGTGATGGGGGCCCCGGAGTGGATTGACTTCATTGTCTTCAGAGTGTCTTCGGTGGTGAGGGCTGTCCAGTTGTCGATCGCTGGCTTCAGGGTGTCAGGGGTGGTTCATGGTGAGGGTTCAGTATGTTGGTTGTCTTCTTCAAAGTTGTCGTAGATGCTCTTGAAATTGTGGTGGCAAAAAGGTGCTGAGTTTCCACCACTAGATTTCAGGAAACACCTTTTAGGGTGTACCTCATTGTCCTGTTGGTCATAAAGTCTCTCTTACTGAAGTGCCACTTCTAATCTTCCCCCCTTTTGCATCTATTCAAATCTAGCAGAAGGCAGCAGTGAGTATGGTATATTCACATCTCTCCCGTTGCACTTTACTTCATGTCAGGGGCTCACAAAAGAGTCTACATGCACTTGTTTACCGGACATCATCAACTCCTTATGTATGAAATGACACTGCACCCCAGGCCTGCTCGAAAAGGCTCCAAGGCTCAACCATTGGACGCTTTGGCCTGGAAGGCAATTGTCCCTGGAAAAAGGTGTGCAATGAGATGCTGCGGCCTCCAACATTGTGCCCGCCACACAGGAAAGAGATGAACTAAGCTGTGCTTGCCTCTGCAGCCATCGTGCAGGAGAATGGTAATCCTGCAAGACTTCATGAACGCTGCCTGAACTTCAAATTTACCCTCGTCTCTCTACAATCAGATCATTATCACTGAGAACTGAGAGGGGGGATGGCTGGAGGAGGCTGCTGATGCAACGATGATGTGTTTTGCTATGTGCCCTGTTTACGTAGAGATCTTTCATAATACTGTGATCTGAAAATGATGTGGGGTTCCGGAGGATGAGCTCTAAAGGGGGAGTATGTCACCTCTGGCGATCCAAGAGGGCATATGTTGTTTTGCATGAACAGACTTCAAGATCTGCAAGTCTTTTGCATCCTGTAATTCAACCAGATGCCTCGAATGATTCAGTGTTTCATCTTCCTCTTCTGATATTCTGCAATCTGTATCAGACGTCCTCTTCCTTATCTTAATCAGGCTGCGCCTTGTGACATTTTTGCAAAGACCTTTTTGCATTTATGTTTCCATCAAGTCTAAGCAATGGATTCCGTGCCTTTATCTGTAGATCTCAGAGCCAATCCCTCCTGCTTACTGATTGCACTTTGTAAGGGTATTATGGGCTTCCCAAAGTCCTTGATTTAAAGATACAGTGGTCCTCCACTAGCCCCACCACAATCACATCTAACAGTGTGTTGTATATTTAATCTCACATTGTTTACAGAGGGACTTCACTGTGCACTACTTTGGGGCCTGTCAAATTGTGGCTCATTACTTCCAACCCTCATTTTCAAGCTACAGACTTCCCACATCACCATGTGAACACATGCATTAATCAGCTCCTCTAGGTACGCAGTTCACCACACTGCCACTGGGACAGATTCCTAGCCACTGGGGCCTCTTAGTCCTTCGCTTCCACTAAACAACTCCATCCACACAACCCAGCTCCAGTGCAGGATGCAAGAGCAGAAGCCCCAAGCTACAAACCACAGACAAGCAGAGGGCATCACCCCACCCAACTGAGAGCTGGGACCTCAGCGAAGCTTGATGGATCGGCTGAGTTCACTATGCAGTTAAAGGGGGTCCTATTAGCGCAGCACAGCTGTGTTGTGGCGTGAGCGCTTAGGCGTTCATGATGGCTCTGCCCTCCTACAATTAGCAACATCTTGAGAATTTTTGCTGGTAAGCCAAGCAGCATTACCACCTTCATTACCCTCTGGATCTCCTAAGCAGTCAGTTCGATGGTCATCAAAATTATCTAGGGCTTAGCAGTCATGATCAACCTCCTGAGAAGCACAAAATGGCATCTTTATGCACTCTCCATAAAGGGGACTACAAGTCTCTCCCTCTTAAAATGCGATGGCTCCCTGGATCTCAAGTCTTGGTATGTCGACACACAAATGACTGAAATCTTTGGCATTTAGATACATATTCAGTTTCCCGGCATCAAAAGATAACATGATTCCATAACATTCCTCAACACCAAAACCGCGGACAGCACCGATGGTAGACTCATTTCTGAAAAACGGAATGGGAGCAAGCAATGCTCTAAATGGGAAGGTACTGCACTAGTACCCACACTTTTTTAATTAGAAATTGAGTACCAGGACTTCTAAGAAGCAAACCAATAGTGAGTACCCACACTGCTATATTTCCATCGAAAGCACTGGGAGCAAGGTCGGACAAGTAACCGTTCTGAGGGGGTCGGGGGTTTCCCACATTACTCTGCAGTAAATGAAATCTGTTCTCAGATTGACTTCTAGCTGGGGGCTAGAAGCTTGGCCTGATGTCACGTGTTACTCATTGTGAATCTCTTCTGAGAAAGTATTCAGATCACACACCTGTTGCATTAGACTGGACTCTCATACTCCGGAAGTTCAAAGCATTCACCTGGAGGTTTCCACCATTTTCCTTCGAAATTGCGCGAATGATTGAGGAGTTTTCCATAATAATATTGGTACGGTTGCTTGCTTTGCTGTGATCTGGGAAACCTTTAAAGTATATATCAGAGGGGTGACCATTTCTAAGCATAGAGGAGTACTTAACAGACGGTCTTATTTGGGCAAGGAAATCGCTCAAATGAAGCGAGATCATTTGCACTAAGGTGATACTCACACTGAGACATCAAAGAAAAGCTGGCTGAGTATCATAATACACCCAACAGTGAAGTCAAACACTTTGACAAATATGCCACTGCAAGGATGAAAGGGGAGAGATGTCGCCCTGATGCTGCGCTTGTGGCCCTAATGAGCCCCAAAAGGGAGACCGAAGTAATCATGTTCTTACATAACATGCTATGCGTTCAATATCATGCAATGGTTTTTCTTCAGCTAAATCTTTTTAGATGAAGAAAAACCATTGCATGATATTAAACGCATAGCAGACCGGTTCCGTAGATATTATGCAGAGTTGGTGGAAACTGGCGAGATGCCCTCAGAAAGAGAAGCTTTACTTGCAACTCTTAAAGACAGGGAAACCACCAAATGCTTGCTTGTAGCCTATCATATAACCATAGAACACGGTTTGGTGTCATTTAACATGTTGACCCAGCGGTGAAGGTTACAGCGTTTTTTTAGACGCCGAAAAGGCGCTTGACTCTGTAAAGTAGATGTTTATGAGGGCTGTTTTGGGGCGGATAGAAGTGGGCGACTTGTTTCTTTGCCTGATTGCGATGCTCTATGGTGCTGTTCCTGTGGCCAGGGTTCGGGTGGGTACTTTTGTCACAACCCCTCTCTCAATCACAAGGGGCACCAGACAAGGCTGTCCCCTATCGCCTTTAATATATGCCTCGATTGCTGAGCCGTTGGCTTGCTTCCTATGAGGGTTGCACTCTCCTGGTTATCGCTCATAATTTCGACCTACGATGAGGATACTCTGCTGGATGTACGCAATCTGGAGAGAAACCGTTCTCCTATGCTTAGGGAAGTATTTCAGTTTGGAGGTCTGCCGGGTCTCTGTGTGTACTGGGGCAAGTCCATCATTTTTACAGTGACTCCTGCCATGACCTCCTTGGCACCGGAATTTCCTTTACAATGGAAAACTGAGTCAGTATGTTACCTCGGCATGCAAATGCATACTGATCCAAAGATTGTCATGTTAGATAATTATGGGAGTGCAAAACAGCGCCATGTAGATGTTGACGGCTGGATAAAATTGCCCTTTTCTTTAATGAGACTAGTGGCGTTGATGAAAATGGTGATCCTTCCCAGATTTCTGAGCCTATTCCAGCACATTCCAGTGCTTCTGCTGCAATCTTTCTTGGTCACGCTGTGCTCTTTGATGCTTACGTTAGCCAGGACCGGCAAGCAACCAACTGTTAAATGGGAGGTGGTTATCCCACCTGTCAACATGGGTGGATTGAACACGCCAGAGCATGAACTGTATTATAAAACAGAAGAGATCTCGCATGCACATTATTGGCTTCATGGCCTCCCTGACCTCCCAAAACCTATACATATAAAGGGATGTTGCCGTACCACACACCTTATTTCATTCTCCATTTGGTGACCTGGTGACACCACAGTTCATTTGACTACTTAAATTCTACAGTTCATGCTTGGCGGAGTCTGATGGTGCAACAAGCCGGTTCATTTCTGTACTCCCCACATTTGCTATTAGAATGGTGGGCATGGTTCACCATGGCAGGGGAGACAAGTGTATTACTGGTTCTACGCACATTAGGTATACCCAATATGGGGGATTTCTTCCGAGATGGTGTTGAGGTGAGCTCGGAGTCTGTACTTGACCGGGTACATCCGTCATCAGCGCCTATTTATTTTCAATACTACAGAATAAGACATGCACTTCGAGGTCTATTAGGAGACGACATGCAGGAGCCTCCGGATGTGCCAGCCCTTTCCCCTCTAATCCAGAGAGAAGTTCCTGCAAAGTTGGTGTTTAGGCTTTATGAACAGGAGTTTAGGAGGCCCGCCATGACGAAGGCACGCTTAGATTGGCAGAGAGACCTGGATAGGGTTATTGATGACAAATGTTGGCAATATTGCTGTGCTCTGACTAAGGGAATATCCCTCAATGGTTGGCATCGACTGATTCACTTTAAATTGGTTAACCGTCTGTACTATACACCAGAGAGACTATCGCTATGGGTTAAGCGACTCCGCTAACTGTCAGAGTTGCCATGCAAAGGGAGCTCTGCCCACCTGTATTAAGAGTTTTGGGGTAAAGATTTTCCAAGAGCTGGGAGCTTTAACTGGCGCTTCCACGGACCCAGACCCGATGCAGGCCCCATTGCAATTCGACAAATGGGCGGATAAGAGTGTGAGGAGGCTGGTCACAATGGGGCTGCTTCTGGGTAAGAGCCAAGTAGCGGTGCGATGGGCTAGGGGTCCAGATCCCACCTTCGAAGATTGGCATAAAGATATGGTGTATTGTAATACTTAGACTGATGCCTATAGTGAGATACTGCTTCCCCAATTCCGCCTCGGGGGTTTTGGGGCCCATTTCAAATGTATTTAGGGGGAAGGAGACAGTAGAACCAGGAGAGAGCAATGTTGCCTCACAAAATGTATGACTGCTTCTACCATTTTTACTGGTGTTGGAACAGGTAATGGGTACGCCTTGATTGTACCTTTGTAATGCGCAGGAACCTTTAGCCTCATGTTTTATTTGTTTGTGAAGGTCGTCATCCTTTTGGGCATATTGCTCATTGAGTCATGTTAATTGTATTGCTTTATGTTACTCAAAAAATGTTTGGTTAATGGAATCGTCATGTATCCAGCCAGACTACATGATTGTTCATCTCTTGTAAATAAATCAAGTGAAAAAAAAAGTATCCTTTATAGGGAGTGTATAGGATGCACCCAGAATAGCAGGAAGGCTCCCTCACATGGACAAGTTTTTAGGAATCTCTTCCTAGGCCTCTGTGAACTTAAGATCTGGAGTGATTGCCAGCAGGGTTAAAACGGTCTTTCTCTGAGGAGTCTGGTTCTGAGTTTTTGTTCATCTTTACATTTTTCCATCACGCTGCTACCTGTATTTTAAAGAACTCAGGCCAATGGTAGAAAAAGACATCAAAACATTATCTCTGAGGAAAGTGTAGCACCATAGCTTCTGCTTCGCATGACAGAGCAAAGAGAATGAAGCGTCAAAACGACCCAAAGGAATTGAGGATGAAAAATGAACACCAGGAAAGAGAAATTGTGCAAATATAAGGGAATTCTTTGGTCATGCTCAGAGGCAAAATAAATAAATAAAACAGATGGTCAAAAATGTATCCTGAGGTGAAGCTTTCTGAGCTAGAGTAAGCTAAACACATCTCAAAAGAATGAATTAAAAGTATAGGCACCCTTTTCTCTGAGGACTGCAGTCTGAACCTGCGCCTGTTATTTCTGAGTGTAAATCCCTCCTGCACTGGGCTACCCTCTCCACCCAATGCTCCCTCTCTTTCCTTCCACTACCTACCACCTCCCATTTAACCGTTGGTTGCTTGCCGGCCCAGGCTAACATAAGCATCAAAGAGCACAGCGTGACCAAGAAAGATCCTTCTTCAGGAAAAGTCTTTAAATCACTCTTACCGTGTGACCTTAAGTCACCCAAATGATCACATTTTCCATCACTCAAGACCACTTGATGTTTTATTCTCTTTCTTGGTTTTCCTCACAAACTTTAAGCCACCATTGCAATTCTGCACAACAACAGAAATGGATCATCTATGAGCAACAGGCTACCTCTATGGAGACTCCAATGGTTTAGAACTAAGCAGGAAGAGTCCAACTACATCTTAAAGACTGACATCACTTCAGCCCTGTGTATTGCCCAACAGGCCTTACTTGGAATGAAATGCACAGGCCAAATACAAAGGAGAAAAAAAAGACAACCTACCAGCCCAGATGAAACATTTCCTGAAGTATCTAAATCTGCACTGAAACCCTAACTTTCAAGAAATCCGTTCTAGGTGGATTCAAATGTTCTGCCCAAACTGTCAAACTTTGGAACACTTACACCTAGTGTTAACAATATTCATGGCCATCTGGCCATTCACAAAGCCATCAAGGCCAAACTGTTCAATTACATCTAACAACTATCCTCCTTGTAAGTCAGGCTAGGCTGGACCAGGAATTCCACATCACCAACGTCTCCAGGAAGAACTCAGAATGGGGTAGTTTGGTTCCCAATTTTATGCTCATGTTCCAGATTAAGGTTGCAAATCCACCGCCTTAGGTTCCACCGCCCAAGGTTTTGGAACCCGTTCATTCTCTAGCAACCTTCCGCTTATTCCTCTTTGCGCCTTGTGGATGCTTTCTGGCTGCCTAATATAGTTCATTGCATTAGGACTGCAGCCCATCTGAAGCCCTAATATACACAGACATATATACACATACACATATACATATTTACACACACACACACACACATATGCATACACCCATACATATACACACACACACACACACACACACACACACACACACACACACACACACAGGTTTATATATGCTACTGCAAAGAAACTCCAAAGTCACAGAGAAACGTCATGCACTCTTCGAGTATGGGTAGACATCGCTCTCACTGTGGAAAGGGCTTGGAGAAATTCACCGTGCAACATGTGATGAGTACACTACGCTGCACCATCTGCCTTATTTGCATGCGTGAGAAATCAGCAGTACGCTTTGGCCCCATCTCAACTGTGGGCTTGTGTTCTAGCTTGCAGACATAAGCCCCTCCCGGCCCTGTGAGTCTATAAAGGGGTAGGTGACGTTTTCCCACATACCAATTGGCAAGGTTTCTCCTCCTCACCTCTTTTCTCACTATTTTGGATTGAGTTGCAGAAGTAGGAACATTTTGTTAAATGTTGGGGAGTGAGCCCACTAGACCACTGGACTCTGCACTAGTATTTTGTTCTGTGGTTATCCCAACAAGTTCCTATATTAGATTATTGGTTTATAGTGATAACAGCATTGTTCGATAACAAACCGAAAGGTGGCAGAGAAATTAGTTCATCTTAAAACTATGAAAGCCGGTCCAGAGAATGATTCAACCAATTTGTTGGGGGTGGGGTGGGAGACCCTCTCAAAAAAGCAGCTATGGGACAAGCTTGAAAAGTCTTACAAGAAAGAATTATCTAAATGGTGGGAGGCCATGTCCTTGCAAATGACTGTGGCAGAATCCCACGGGACTGAGGATCCGTAGAGTACCCATCTACGAAACCCCAGATCCTGAGATGCTGCAAGGATGGTTGGTGAACTTCCCTGAGTGCTCAACTATCATGCTCCGCATTTTGATACAATAAGCATGGAAAGATATGGATAAATTACTGGCTGAGACTGACCATTTGAGTTCGGAATTGCTTAAAATGATTGACCAGAAAGATTTTGACGCACATATGGAGAAGTTGACCGAAAGGATGACAAAGGTGGAGGAGGAAATAATAATGAAGCAAGAAAATTCAACTGCGACTATAAAGACTAACTGAATGGAAGGATTCTGAACTTTGCCAGGAAATTGGAAACATTACAAGGAATCAAGTCTAAAACTATGGAGGGCTTGCAACCCAACAAGGTTGTCAATCAAGAAGCAGGTGCAGCAAGCAGACAGGAGGAATGGACAGGGGACTAGCGCCACTGACAGTAATACACCAGTGGGCACGGATAGGTCGGGCCCAAAAGATACGCTTTTAAAGAAGTTCCAAGTATTGACCAGGCTCCAGTCTTTTAGCGGAGCAACAAGAGAAAGAGAGAGAGGTAGAAAAGGGGAAACAAAACAGAAACAAGCAAAAGAAAAGGAGACGGCTCGGTGGGAATGGAGGCAAGAGCCAAAGCCACACCGAAATAATGGGACTGGACTCGAACGTCGTAAATCTATTGACTTTCCCCTCACCTAAACCCATGCTGATGTTTTTCCCTGGGTCTTTCTTTTTCTCCCACCTCTTTTAACTACACGCAAAGTCGCATTGACTTGTTTAACTTCATCAGAACGCTGAAACTAAAAAAATGGTTTGAATTAAAAAACAACACGAGTTCCCATAGAAATGACCAGGACCATCAACAATCTTCATTGTGTATTGGTGATACCAATCAATTGCAGATATTGAGGGATCTTGACAAACTCACTGAATCATGAAGATGCTATTCTCAATTTTTGATAACTTACAAAACCCTCTAGATTTGAATTGTCCCAGTGGATTTCATCCCAAATCTGTGTTCATGGCTACCATGCCCTTTGACGGTATTGAAGTCATTAGGGATTTAAAGAAATTGAGGTTTAGGCATAACAATCAATCGTTTATCTTATCCCCTACACAAAAGGAGGGTAGTTACTGAACTGCAGACTAGTGCCAACATGGTTATTCATAGCTGAAAAGGGAGGGGACATAGTGGTTTTATCCAAAGACACATATTTAGTGGAAGGGAATAGACAGCTATTGGATGATGCCTATTGCACAAGTTACTTGCCTGTAAGTCGCTGACGGGACCGAAGCACCCGACGGCGCCGAAGCACCCGGTCTGCTTGGGCTCCCAGTTGGATCCGCTGGGCACGAATGCGCCGCAGAGCCCGAAGGAGGAGAGAGCGACCTCATGCCACGAGGAAGGCATCGATCTCCTCCGGCGTCGCGTTCTGCCCAGGGACCGGCGGGTATGGAGCAGGCCGCGACTCCGGCGGAGCCGCGTGGGTGGTGTCACCCGAACCCCCGGCCGCGTCGCGCGAGCGTCGGGGGGGGGTCAGAAGAGCGATGACGCCTCTTCGACTTCTTGTGCCTCTTACCCGAGGACTTGGAGCCCGACGAGTGGTGTCGACTCGCCGAGCTGTGATGACTCCGGCCCCGCGACCGGCCCCTCGACCTCCTTCCGGACCAGGACCTCGAGCGGCGCAGGGCCGACTGCAAGAGCTCGAGGCACTTGCGGGACCGCTCCCGCCTAGCCTTCGACGTAAAGGCCCGGCAGTCGGGGCACGACTTGTCTTCGTGGTCGGGCCCCAGGCAATGTAGGCACCGGCGGTGGGGGTCGGTAACCGACATCAGTCGGTTGCAGTCAGCACAGGGCTTGAACCCAGGCATCCCTACTGGCACCGATGGAGTCAGACTCGAAACGGATCCAAAAAGCTTACTCAAAAAGTGACTAAAGGTTACCACTTTCTCCGGACCTGCGCTTGCTGGCGCGGAAAAAAGAAGAACTGAAGTCAGCGCGCAAGGGCAGCGTCTAAGTACTCCGACGAAGTCATCCGGCGCCAACGACTCAGACAACGGACGCGGAGCCGCAGACGACACTTGCTGACATGCAGGGGTCCTGCTACGCAAAATTTTCCGGTTCCAGTCTGGCGCCTGGGGATATTCTAAGGTAAGGAATCTAATACTAACCGGTTTCTTTCAGATATACACTATGCTTCTGATCACATGAGCTAAGAATGGGAATTTGATAAATTTGGATGATTTGTGCATGCATTTGTCGATTAACGTTTGTTAATGATGGCTTTAGTTATACACTGATATACCATTGTGTTGTTGTACCCCTTTACTCTTTAGTGTGCTCTCATAGGGTCTTATTTTGTCCCCAGTACAATTGTTGCAATTTTCTGCAATTGTGCAGTTGATGTATCAGCCTGCCTTGGCCTCATCCTGGGACAATTGCCTTTTGGCTTAGAGGTTCATTGCCTATTTGGGCTGGAATGTGGGAAGAGTGGCTGTGATTTATCATTATAACTATTTGTAGTGCACATATTATTGCATGCCAATGATTGCAACATTTAATCACTGATTGAACAATTTGTTTTTTGTGCCCTTTTCCTCTTTATTGTGCTTCCATAGATTTTTATTTTGTGCCCATCACATGTCGAAAGTTTCTGCATTTGTGTAGGAGATAGATCAGCCCACATGGGCACTTCCCTGGGACAGTAGATGTTTGGTTTGGAGGTTTTATTGCCCACTTGGGCTGGTATGTGGGAAAGCTGACGGTTTTCTGTCAATGTACAGTCATTTCCTTTTACTACGCATATATTACTCTCATTGTTTGGCAGTCTACCTACTTCTAAGATCCAACACTCCTCCTATTTTGTATTCTTCTGACTATTTGTTATGCTTACACTGTGGCCTCAAAATATATTTGGTGCTTTGTAATTTTGGTTTCCTTATGACACTCCAAAATGGCACCCGAAGTCGCTTGCACTTATTTGCCCTTCGTTTTTAACTATGCACTTTGGTCATTACATATGTCTGGGTTTACTTTTGCCTTATCACTCATTATCAAGACACTATTGGTGTCAAAACGCGGGGAGTGTGCTGCCAAAGTGATTTTGGACAACACTTGGAAGGATAGGCCAAAGTTCTACCAAAAAGGCTACCCTAAGTGTGTCTTAATTAAAAAAAACACCACAAAAGAACAAAAAGTGAGGGGAGTTACCTACAGGGGCGCCTCACTTCGAAAACAGAGATAGGCGAGTAGTGGGTGTATGTGGTGCAAATAGTATAATTAAAGGACAACAAAGGAGAGCAAGGGATAGTCAGTTGTCACTGGTGCACATTGGTCCATCAATGCAGTCCATAGCAAATATATAACAGTGCATATTCATACCCCTGTGGGGATTAACCGGTCAGTGAGACTAGTGTAACATCACACTAATATGAAGGGGTTGCTGAAGACTACGCTCCAAGTTCCCTACCTGTGGCACATGCATTAAGAACTATATGTGTATATATTTTGCGGTAGTCTATCTTCCAGCTCTATAGCTGGTTGGGAACACTATTGGTCCTTTCTCTATTTCTTGTAAATACACTTGTTAATGGTGGATATGCAACTTGTAAATTTGGCTTGTGAAGAAGAGCGTCTGCTCAAAACGCGTATATATACATACATGTATATACATACACAAGCTATGTCTTCTCACACAAGTGCTACCAACTTCCTTCACATACCTCAAGTTCTGCATGAACATAGTGAGTACTCCTAGCAACACCCATTCTCAACAACTCGTGCTAGATTATCCTGTATCAATATGACTGAAACGCGACAGGGGCACTTGTTTAGAGATGACTCACATAGCACATCAAGGCCACTCCATCCTTCCATCCATACATACCAGAATGTCCTAGTTTGCGCTTTTAGATTAAGGGGATGGGTAACCACTTGCTACTATAAAATAGTACAGTGGAAGTGGGCATTTTAGGGCAGCTGTGTTATTAAGTACTTACTTATGTGGCTGTCTTTCCTGCTTCATGGATACTCTCCTTTCTCCACTTAATGATACCCTACCTCTATAAGGTGACTCCCTGGAAATAACATATGATCAAAAGAAAGACAGACCTTTCTCTGCTAGAGGTTAGGTTTGTGTGTAAGGTGCCTTCCTGTCCTACCCTCGTAGGATTCCAATAAAACGGTTACATTCCTATGACTTGATATATTCTAAGCACTGAGGCAGTCTTGATGAAAACGTATAGTTTCTTACCAGTCGGTGTAGTTTTGCAGCGTGAATCTTTTCTGGATTCACATACTGTGCATTATTCTGTCATCTATTGGGTGGGTCCGGAATTGAAGAATTAAACTTTTTTTAATTGCCCTTTTTGTTATTTTCCCTTTTTTTTTTTTACATTTCTTGATGAACGGTTTTCTCTGTCTATAGGAGCTATTCCGTTTTGGCTCACTGCTGTCCCTCAGATTTCTTCTTAGCCCAGTGCGACAGAACTGTTTTCGCTGTTGAGCACATTATCTGTGTAGAGGTACCAACTGACATTTAAGACAGTAGGAAGTCTACCGCACTGTCTTAAGCACAAGCTCAACACTAGGACATTTGAGGTCAGGGTCAACTATGGACGTTGGGATTGGCAAAGAGTTCGACGTTTTTTTCCAAATGGTGTCAGAGAAATAACCCTCAAATACTGGAGCAGGATAAATTATAGACGTTGGGCCATTTGAACCTTGCCATCACGAAATCCGGACACTCACATTGTAAGGGAATGCCAAAGAGCATTTCAATCTCTCCTTGAAAAGTTTATACAGAATACTTTCCAAAGTGATGGCTGACAGTTCAAACTGAAGAAATGGAATTTTCTACAGTACAAATTCACATTAATTCTAAAGGTTTTTTAACTAGGTTTTTCATCTCCACAAGCGCTCATTGTTTCTTACACAGAAGAGATAATCAAAAGTATATAAATCCTAACGTACTTTATTTATTGATAGGGCTGTAATCGCCTTGTAATGTCTCACTCACGCTTTCCACCAGATACAATTTTTCATTGCCCGAAGATTTTTTTGCATTTCATGTACACTTAGTATAATAGTGAGAAGCATATAAGAAGAAAAAAAAACATTAATCCTTTGTCCCCAAAATTGAACGCTGTGCTTTGTTTCTGATTTTTTTCTCCTCCCACAACGAAGTCCACATGTAGCTGGCACATACGTAGCAGACACTCTCTAATCTGCTTTCAATGCTTCCTATTCAAAGTAAAGGCTCTTACAAGAGCAGTCACATGCCTTCTGCTTTTAAACTGGTTACAGAATAATTAATCAAAAACAGAATACCTAACATGAGTATAACATTTTGCAGGAACTAAATCTAAACTGAGAACAATGGGTCAGGTTTATAGAATTGCTTTAAAAGGGGTCATACAGTGAATCTAGAACTCAAAGCAGACATCAAACAAAGGCACTTCTAGAATGCCTATAGTTGGGTGAGACCGAGTGGAGTTATATCATGATGGGATTAAGGGATCTTTTTTGCCCTACTACCCGGATTGACCCTTCAAATAGTTGTAAACAGTAAATCTATAATGGTTCATTAGAAAACAGTCTTTTATCAGTGCATACCTGTATGGATGTTAAAATTGAGGACACATCATAGGTGGGACTCCAACGGTTCTGAAGAATATCCAAACATATACTGCCATCGGCATAGACTAGAAAAATAACAAAAGTTTTTACTTTTTAACAATGCTTGAAAAAATATGCAGCAACTCAATTCTTGACAAGTTTGAACAGAGAGAAACACAGTAACATCAATAAAAGTAATTATATATCACTCACAACGTAGAAAAAGTTGCCTTAACTAAGGCTAGATAGAGTTTTTTCATTAAATTCATATGCATTGAATAGACCCCGACCAAGGGCGTGGCCCGCAGCACTTTTATAAACAAGCATTTGCAATGCAATACGTCTCACATTTGCGAAGGTTTCATCTACTGGCATTCTGAAGGACAATTTTTTTTTTTAGGACAGATACATTAAAGGCATTGTCATTTACAACGCCAATAGCATAAACTCACAAATGCAAGACCTATTGCATTACAAATGCTGCATACGCGCCCTATGCAGACTGCAGTCACGACCAGTGAAAGTTAGAAGAAAATAAAACTATGCACTGCTACAATTAAGACGTTACTAAAAACTTCAAATACCAAGCAGTGGGAGGGTGGTGGGGTGAAGGAGGAGTGAAAGTTAGAAGAAAATAAAACTATGCACTGCTACAATTAAGACGTTACTAAAACGTCAAATACCAAGCAGTGGGAGGGTGGTGGGGTGAAGGAGGAGGAGTGGGAGGAGGAGCGGGGGGAGGCGTGGGGGGTGGTGGGGGCTGGAGGAGGGTAGGCAGCTTCCGTGCTGGTATGACGAACAAAACAAAAGCGGAAGGCTGCCACATTTATGCAAGGACAGGGTGGGGAGATAATGAGCTCAGCATTGCGGCATGTCCGAGCCCTGGGGACGCACCGGACTGCTGTTAAAAACAAAAAGGAGAGGAGAAGGCCAGCAAAGGGTCTTGAGAACCAGACGTCTCGGGGTCCACTTCTGCTTCCGGGGCCTTCTTGAAGCTGGATACATTCCTTGTGACAGACTGCTGTCCCCTCTTAGCAGTGACCATTGTCCCTTGGACACTGACCACGACCCACGCTTCTGGCTCGTAGGGAGTCCGGAACTTCCACCCGGGGTATCGGTCTTTGATTACCACCTGGTCTTCCACTCGTAGCTGAGGTTCTTGGCCTCTTCAGGCCTCACACGCCTTCCGGTTCGTCGTCTCCCTCCTCGCCTGGACAGCAGCACCATCCCGCTCCATGGGCATCCACGTTGGGTCTGACGGGATATTGTCTCGTGGGGCTCGCTTGAACAGGAGATGTGCCGGAGCACACATAGTGGTGCTATGAGGAGTCTGACGGTACGCACCTCGGAACTGTTCGAGGGCTGATTCAGCATTTTCTCCATTATCCACTGTGATGCGCAATGCACAGTTGATTGTCCTCATCAGTCTCTCTACTTCCCCGTTCGTTTGGGGCCATAGCGGGGTGATCTTCCTGTGCCTCACCGACAGATTCTCAAGATATTCCTGGAACTCTCGCCCCTGGAAGGGGGGGGACCATTGTCAGACTGGACTTCTTCAGGCAGTCCCATCATCGCGAAGGCCCTGTCCAGGACCCTCTTTACGTGTGCCGTCCATCTGGAAAACTCCTGAAGTCTATGCTGAGGTGCGTCCATGGAGTCTTACTTGGTTCTTCTGATCACCGGTGCCGGAGCTGGATCCCCTCCGGGGATTGTGCAGGGATGACATCGCCTTACCATCTCCTCGACCATGGAATGAATCGCCGGAAACCAAACCTTGTCTCGCAGCCGGGCCTTGATCATTCCTTGGTGGCCAACGTGGGAGAGCGCGAGGATCCTTCCCAGAAGCTTTTCCGGGATCACAATCAGACATCCTCACAAGACCACTCCTTCGCTACCCACGCTGAGTTTGCTCCGGACTTGCCACAGTTGTTGGTGGGCAAGGCTGACCTCGGGCCGGAGGACGCGAGCACCGTCGATGAAGTGGGCCCAGCCATTGTTCTCCAGGGCTCCTCGAACCCGGACGAGCATGGCGTCTTCTTGAGTGGCTCGGCCGATTTCTTCAAGTGTCATGGCCTTGGGGCACGCTTCTTGAGACACCATGTGGACAAATGCCTCGGTACTGCACACATCTACAGAAGGGTTAGATGGCATCAGGGACTCCGGGTGGCGAGACAGGTAATCGGCCGGGTTGTGCGCGCCCGGGCGGAAAACCACCTTGAAGTTGTTGCCTTGCAGCTGCACCGCCCATCGTTCAATCCTCAGAGGCGCCAGCCGGGACGAGCCAACAAACTACAGGAGTAGCGGCTTGTGGACGGTCACAACGCTTAATTCTTGGCCGCACAAATACAGGTGGAAGTGTTGGCACGCCCACCTGATCGCAAACGCCTCTGTCTCGATCCGGGCATACCTGGTCTCAGTGTTGGTGAGGGCTTTGCTGGCGGCATAGGCAACTGGTTTTCACACTTCCGGGCCGTGTTCCTGCAGAAGAACTGCCCCTAGACCCACGGGGCTGGCATCTACAACCAGTTCCGTCCGGCGTCGCAGGTGGAAGTAGGCCATCACGGTCTTGTCCAGCAAGCTCGCCTTGATGTCCTGGAACGCTTTGTTGGCAGCTAGTGTCCATTCCCATTTGTGGTTGTGACGCGTCCAGACACGCAACGGCTCTGACATGGCCGCAAGGTTGGGGATGAATCGTCCACAGTTGTGGCCATGCCGAGGAAGCTCCTCACTTCTGTGGGGTTTCTGGGTGTGCTGGCATTCCGGATGGCTTCGGCCTTCTTGGGGTCCACCAGGAGTCCCTCTTGGGTGAACGTGTAGCCAAAGAAGTCGACGCTCTCCTGGTAGAATGTGCATTTGGATCTGTGCAGGGTTAGCCCACAGTCCGCCAAACGTTTCAGAGTGGCCCGGAGGTGAGCCTGATGGTCCTAGAGGGTGTTGGAATATACAAGGATATCGTCGCTGAGGTTGATCACCTCTTGCAGCCCGGACAGTACATCCCGGATAGCGTTTTGGAAGACCTCAGCAGCTGAGGACACTCCGAAGCTGAGCCTCCTGTATCTTCATAGGCCTACATGCGTTGAAAAAGTAGTAATGTACCGACTCTTCGGCTCCAGTTCCTGATGGTGGTAGCCGGCATTCAGGTCTGGTTTGGAGAACCACTTCGCTCCGTTTAAGTCAGCCACGATGTCATCCATTGTGGGGGTGATGTGTCGTTCCCTCTTCACCGCGGTATTTGGCAGTCTCATGTCGACACAGAGTCGAATCGCCCCCTGTTGCTTGGGTTTGGGTGCCACTACCAGTGGGGACACCCACGGGGTAGGCCCGGAGACTTTTTCGATTACCCCATGCTCTTCGAGCTTACTCAGTTCCTCCTGCACTTGCGGGCGCAAGTTGAACGGTACTCGACAGTGCCGGAGGGCCACAGGCAGCACTGAGGGGTCAATGTGGAGCTTGAACCTCTTGCCCTTGAGCTTCCCTAGTCCTTCAAAGAAAGTTGGAAAATCCTTCAACATAGCCTCCGCATGGGAATCATGAACTTGTTAGCGAAGAAGGCAAGCCCGAGGTCTTTGGCCGTGTGGCAGCTGAGCAAAGTCCCTTTCGTGCCCTCCGTGATGTGGAACCTCGCCTCTGGAGTAGCTTCCAGTTGCAACGGTGGTCAGAATGACACGACGGAGCGGGAGCGGGTCTGTTCCTCCATAAGAGTATATCCGTGTTGTGGATGGCGCAAGAGGAGGTTTCGGTGAGAGTCGCTCATACTGGTCGGAGTCCATCACGTTGACGGATGCCCCAGTGTAAATGAGGGCTTGCACAATGGAGACGGAGCACATGGGAATGGAGACGGAGCACATGGGAATGGGGCCTCCGCCGAGTCCCCGTCCGGCTGACGTATGACACCACAAATAATACTTTGTCGTCGTCCTCATACACGGGGCATCTTTCTTGTGGTTGGTAGTCTGGCACTTGCTGTGGGTCAGCAAGGGAGAGTTGGCGGACACGCCGAGACATGCTTCTGGATCTTGGCACCGTTGATCGAAATCGCCAAACGCGGCACACTGGTTTAGCCTTCCACAGAGAGAGCACGTTTTTCCTTTTGCCCCGCAGACGGCTGTCGCCGGGTGATCCTTGCCACAGTATCCACACGGTCCACTTGGTGGGGGTCTGATCGCCTGGCGAAGTGTTATGGGGCGTCGTTGGATTGCGTTGACCTTCTCGTCCTTGACCAGCAGGTGCCTGGACGCCTGCGACGCAGCGACCGGTGTATGAAGGGCGGTCTCCATCTCGTCTGCACTGGCGTCTGACAGTTCGTGGGAGCGGGCTAGCACCAGGATCTCGTTCAGCGAGATTCCGGGTTGCCGAAGGATGAGCTTCCGCAGGAGTCTTGAGCGGCATCCCACGATAATCTGGTCACAGATTTCTTCTGGCTGGTCTGTGAAGGGGCACGTGCTCGCCAGCCGGCGTAGTCACGCATAGAACGTGTCGACGGATTCGGCATCAGTCTGCCACGCGCTCTTAAACTTGAACTTCTCGAAGTCGTGGTTGAGCTGCGGGTAGAAGTGTCTGTTGAGTGCGGCGACCACCGCCTTGTAGTCAGCGTCCTCTCCGGTGTTGGGGAGCGTTTCGAACAGATCAAAGATTTCCGAACCCCCGTAGTAGATGAGGAGTGACCGTTTCACGGTGCCATCCGTCTCCCTTCTCCCCTTGAAGAAGTGGTTGAGTCGTCCAACCCACGCCTTCCACCTTGGCGCGGCGGTGTCGGGGTCTGAAGCTTCACTAAATGGGGTTAGCGGTGCAACTGCCGTGTAAGTGTACACTGGTGGTGGCGGGTTGATGCCAGCGGCCTGATTGCGCCCTCCATCTTGCAGCGCGGCAGTACCTGTCGCCGCCGGATTGCTCATCGCGGCTGGGCAGCGGAGCGTGGGCGCAGCTTAGGGTGTGTGTCGCAGTAGATGTTCCAGGTACTTTGACCCTATGATGGCTGCTCACGAGTGTGGGTGGGGCGCGATCTGTCCACTTGCGCCCTTCTGTGGGGTCTTGGAGCGGGAGCAGGCTCGGGTGAGGTGAACACGCAAGCAGAGTCTGTTGATCCCTTGCCCTCTCTCCTTCCTCCTTTTTTTTTTCTCTCTCAGATTCTCTCTTGCAGCTACCAGTGCTTGGAGAGCTGGGGGGGGGGGGGGGGGGGGGAGGACACACTCTTCCTTCACCTTTAAACTGTCCAGGGCCTCCTCTGCAAGGATCCTGCAGAGTGGGAGCATGTTGGGGCAGACAGAGCAGTCCTGGACGCAGGCGGTGGAAGGGGCTGCCCCAGGCTTAGGGCCTCGCTGTATAGAAGCCGGCGTGAGGAAGGCCGGGGCCTGCACAGAGGAGGGACAGGCGCGGGGACCACCACGTGTAAGGAGCGGCGTGTGGGCAGGGTAGTAAAACACTTCCCCCCCCTTTGAAGGGCGCCGCGCCAGCGAGCTCCGCCGGCTGAACGCGATCCCAATGGACAGGGAGGCGCGTGGGCGGGCACGAGCTAGCAGCGCTCAGCAGCCTCAGATGAGTGCAGGCTTACAGCGGTCGCGGACACCAAACCGCTAGAGCACAGCGGGTGGGTTCCGCTCTCCTTTCCCTGCTATGATGCGGCACGAGCAAGCCAAGACGCAGGTGGGCATAGCGCGCTCCTCGACGAGGAGCACTCGAGGTAGACTGGCACGCGTGTGGTGCGACTGGCCTCGTCGCCAATATAGCGCGGCGGGACCCAGGTCATATAGGCCGCAGCTGCGCGATAATTAACAGACAGAGTACCACTTTCACTCTCGGCCAGAAGACCCAGAGTGGTTTCCGGCCACCTTTATTTATACCCTCAGGGCAAGCCCACCCCGAGGGGTGTGGGAGTGCATGGGTGCACGGGAACATTGTTTGCAAGAGCCCGGGGTGGCTCTCTACACGGTCCCTGCAGATGCAGCCTGGCGGTGAGCTGCCGTTCAAGTTCCCCGATAATCATTGCGGCTGTCTGCAACATCTCTCTCCAGTTTTGAATTTCTCCTCTGGGGGATGGCTGAGCCTTGCGTGGCGGTGGTCGGAAGCTGCGAGGACCGGAGACAGGTCCCTCGCAGAGTGAGACCTGGGGGTATGGGCTGACCTTGGCCCAGAGGAGAGCATGGCCAGGCTGATGGCCAGGCTGATTCTTGGGAGGCAGCTGGAGGAGGTTGTACAGCGCCGCACCGTCCTGGATGGAACAGATTGGGGAAGCCCTGCGGCCGCGACGCGGTGAGTGTGTGTGTGCCTAGTAGAGACACCAACATGTGGACCGAGCACCCCTCCCCCCATAGCCCCAAGGCCCTCACTTCGCTACAGACCCAGGAGGTATGCCGGACCCGGTGGGCACACCTGGGGCTTGGTGCTCACTGGCCTTGATACTCCCCCATCACCACCGGGATACCAACGAGGAGGTAGGCCTTCTCTGCGCACCGGACATTGGCAACAAGCAATGGGTGAGGAGTACCTCCTACAGCGCGATACACCACGCAAGACACATTCCCCAGGGAGTGCGTCCTGAAACTTGCGCTTCCCATCCCCTCGCAACGCGGTCCAGGTACTGGTGGAGCCCTCTTGCAGGCCGGGCTCTGAGGTCTACTACGCCGACCTAGCTGACACGCGATATTCCTGCATGTGACCCTAACTACAGGCGGGGAGTGGAGGCTCTTACAAATGGCCGCTGCCAGAGCTTGCAAGGACCGATCGGTTAGGGACTTGTTACTTCAGGCAGGATCTGGTGGGACCAAGACAATGCCACACTCTGGAGGGGCTGCTGAGCGGAGGTGTCCAGAGGATCTCGAGGAGCCGGTCACCCGTAGCGTCCTGGAATCCCTTTTTGCGGACCTCATTAGAGAGTTCCACACCATGAAGAAAGACCTATCAGTTGAAATCCGCAAGATGAAAAGACAGATTCCGTGGGGGAGCGAGTGGATGACCTGGAAAACCAGACAGCGGCCAGAGATGAAGAGGTATCCCAGCTCCAACAAGAGGTGCTCCGGCTACAAGATCAGCAGCTGGATCTTCAATCCCACACAGATGATCCAGAGAACAGCTCTCGCTGCAACAATATGTTATAATATAAGGATTCGGGCGGTACCTCAGGGGGCAGAGGAGCAGGACATTGAGGCCTTCGTCCTAGATATGTTTAGTCACATTCTAGGTCCTCCAGGCCAGGAAATCAGACTTAACCGGATGCACCGAGTGGGCCTCAAGAGATCACCAACAGCCCCTCCACCTGATATCTTGACATGTGTTCACGACTTTAAACTCAAGGAACGCATTCTACGCGAGGTACGGTCCAATCACCCCATTGAATTCCGCTCATGCAGGCCTCTTCTTTTTCAAGACTTGGCAGCTTCCAGACTGCAGAAACGATGCGACTTCTGCCCCATTACTAAATTTCTCAGTTCCAAAGATATCTCTTACTCCTGGGGCATCCATTTAGTCTCATTTTCAAATGGGAAGGCATACTCCGCAAGCTACGCTCTCTGGAGGAAGCGACCTCTCTTCTTTGGCTCCCGGAGGCTGACCGCGTCGGACCAGAAAAACCTACCACCTCCAGCCGCCGAGCTGACAACAACCGCTGGCAGAGAGTCAGAACCTCGCCACTAGGCTCTCGCCCCGATCCAGATATGATCGCTGAAGAACGCTCGGCAGTACTTCAGTCCCTATCAGACGTCTCCAACACCGCAGACTGTGATTGTGATTGGGTTCTTATATAGCGCACTACCACTCCAAGGAGTATCTTGGCGCTTCAACTCCTAGTTGTCAGATGTGTGCTGGGAGATCATGATGGTGGATGATCAAAACACAGAGAGGGTCATAGCAACGCTTTATAACCTGATTCCGACAGAGGATAGATCCAGGTTTTTAAGGCTTTCCTAAATCTGAGTTCAGTTGTACTTTGACGCAGGGACAAGGGAAGATTATTCCAGGCTTTCGACCCGATGACTACAAGGGATTTCCCTCCCTTGGCCGTCAGCCTAAATCTGGGTGCGTGAAGTAGATTAGTTGTGGATGACCTAAGGGTTCGTTTCGGCTGGTAGGGTTTAAAGTACTTCCTCAGGTATAGCGGGCCTTGTTGGTGGTAGGCTCTGTACGTGATGGTAAGTACCTTAAAGAGAATACGGTTATGCACCGGAAGCCAATGCAGTGCATCCAGTGCTGCCGATGCCGAGGACTTTCTGGGCAGTTTCAGGACAAGCCTAGCAGCTGCATGCTGGACCATTTGCAGTCTGTGCAGGGCCGATTTGTTCAGCCCTGCATACAGACTGTTACAATAGTCCAGTCTGGAAGTTATGAGCGCTACAGCCACTGTCCGCCTGGCGCTCAAAGGGAGAAAATCGAAGAATTTCCTAAGGCTTTTAATAGTTCTAAAACAAGCCCCCGCTACTTCTTTGGCTTGTAGATTGAAAGACAAAGTGTTGTCGAACTTGATACCCAAGTTACGAACAGCATTAATTGTCTTGGGAGGGGCTTCCACCTTTTCCGGCCACCAGTCCTGTGGTGAGAAACAGTTATTAAGGCCAAAAGGGACAATCTCCGTTTTTGCAGAATTACATTTTAAGTGATTTTGAGTCATCCACTCAAATGTTGCTGATAGGCACTCTTTCAGCGTTTGTTCGGCATTAGTTTGGTTTTTATCGAGGGTCAGCACCAATTGGGTGTCATCAGGATAGGCAATTGTACTGATGTTAAATGTGGAAATAAGTTACAACAGGGGTACCATATAAAGGTTGAAAAGGGTTGGGCTGACCTATTTTATTTATTTATTTATTTTGAAAGTTTTATATAGCGCGAACAAGATCTTTGCAGATATCAGAGCGCTTTACACAGCAGGGAATACCAAACACGGGAATGAATACGTGAGGGAGCATAGTAGTACAGGTAAATCAATAATGCAAGTAAATAGTCAGGTAAGTGAAACAATAAAGCAGGTACAACACATATTCGTAGGGATCTAGCAGAATGATACAGGAAAAACATAGTCGTCGGGATCGAGCTGGATAATATAGATCGGTGCAGATACTTTACAGATCCAAGTTATAAGCTCAGGTGTATTTGGCCATGAGAAGAGCTTTTACTTCTTTCTTAAAAAGTGTGACTGAGGAGATGTGCCTTGTTTCAGGAGGGAGTGAGTTCCAGATCCTGGGTGCCATTCCTGAGAAAGAGCGCTTATACGTTTTTTCCTTCCTGAATCTTCGAGGTTTTAGCAGCAGATTGTTTGTGCCTCTAGTGTATCTAGAGCCGCCAGAGATTGACAGCTTCTGAGTGAGGTATCCGGGAGAGCTCAAGTGTATAGCCTTGTGTGTCATGCAGGCGATTTTCAGATGTATTCTGGCTTCAAAAGGCAGCCAGTTCAGGGATTTCAAGTCAGGGGAGATATGAGAGTGTTTTTTGACCCAGTGATGCTGCAGCGTTTAGAGAGGCTCTTAGGGGTCCAGTAGTGGTTAACGGGAGACCGCAGAGAGCGGTGCTGCCGTATTCAATTCGCGGGATTACTAGTGCTTGTACTGCAGTTTGGAAGTCTTTGGCTGGTAGGAAGGGTTTAAGTTTCCTCAGGGTATTGATTTGGAAGTTCGCACCCTTAGTAGCCTTGCTGATATTATGCTGCATGTTGAGGTTGGAGTCGAGAGTTGTACCTAGAGATTTTGCTGAGTCCACGATGGTGGGTAGGACATTGAGTGCAGTTAGCTGTTTAAACCACGTTTGAGTGGTAGAGATCTTCGCGGGAGGTGAGATCAAAAGGAACTCTGTTTTCAGAGCATTGAGTTTGAGATGATTATTGGCAAGCCAGGCTAGGGTGCTTCTGATCGTTGAGTTCAGGAGTAAAATGTCATTGGGAGATTGTAGTTTGAGGTATAGTTGGGTGTCATCTGCGTACATATGAAAAAGTACATTGGATGCTTGTAACAAGGTGGTGAGGGGTTCCATAACTAGGTTGAACAAAGTTGTTGATAGGGAGGATCCTTGGGGGACACCTAGCGAAACAGGTATTGGCGAGGACATCAGGTTGTTCCTCTTGAATTTCTGCGACCTGTTGTGTAAGAAGGACGTGAACCACTTGAGAACAGTCCCAGATAAACCCATTCTTGTGTTCAAAAGTCAGAGTAAGTTCTCATGTTTAACAGTGTCGAATGCTGATGAGAGATCAAGAAGGATGAGGAGGCAGGTATCATTTTGATCTAGCATTTGCAGAGCGTCATCAATTATGTGGGTCATAGCAGTTTCAGTACTGTGTCCTGCTCGGAAGCCTGATTGATGAGCGTTGAGGAGATCAAACTGATCAATGTGTTTAGTCAGCTGTAGTTGTGCGCATTTTTCCAATAGTTTGGCGAGAGTGGGAATATTGGTAATGGGACGGTAGTTGTTTAGGTCAGATGGGTCGGCAGTAGGTTTCTTTAGTAAAGGTGTGACTTGTCCAACTTTGAGGGAGTCAGGGATGAATCCTTGTTGGAGCGAGCTGTTGATAATTTTAGTCCACAGTGGAAGGAGCCATGGGGTGAAGTCTTTGACAGCGTTGGCAGGGAGGGGATCCGTGAGGTGATTGGACGGTTTCAAGGTGCTGAGCAGTTTGCCTATTTCTTCTTCGGAGTAGGTGTCAAAGGATGACCATGTAGCATTGTTTTTTAGTTCGGTGGGTGTTATGCAGTTGGATGTGGTGTAGAGGCTTGCGTCAATGCTGAGATCACTCTTTATGTTGTCAGTTTTTTGGGTAAAGAAAGCGGCGAAGTCTTCACAGGAGGGTGCTTTGTCCAAAGAGCTGATAGGTTGGGGTTGTTCCTTGGTTTGTGTTCTGATTAGCTCAAACAGTTTTCTTGGGTCTGTTTTTTGCCTGGTCGAGCTGGAGGCTGAAGAAGTTTGCTTTTGAGCGCTTTATTTTCCTGAAGTAGGCGTTTCTCTTTTTCTTCAGGGTTTTCAGGTGCAGTGCAGAGGGAGCTGACCTCCAGGTGCGCTCTGCCATTCGCATGGCTCGTCTATCTTCATTGAGACTCCCGTCGTACCACGGATTGGATATTTTAGCGGAGACTCTTTTTAGCTGCATGGGAGCAGCCTCATTAATTATTGAGGTCATGGCGTTGAGATAGTGGTCAGTCAAGGATTGGACATCTGTAGCGCCCGTAGGAGGGAGTAGTAGGTCTCGGCTGTTCGGGGGTAGGGAGTCTGGGTTGAGTTTTTTCAGGTCTCTTTTCCATATTTTAGGTCTGGAGGATTGAGTCGTGTTGAGTTTGATTTTTTCATTGATAAAGAATGTGACGATGTGATGGTCTGACCAGTCACAGGGTTGGATAGATTCAAGTTGAATAGCGTCCTCTTTGGCGATGATGAGGTCGAGGATAGACCCTTTCTCATGGGTCGGGCTGTTGCATAACTGTGTGAGGTCCAGGGCTTTGAGGACATTTTTGAGACTATTTACCACCGCATCATTGTGATCGTTCCAGTGGAGGTTGAAGTCACCAAGGTATATTTGGGTGAGCTGTCGTTCGGCGTTAGTTGAAATCATGTCCATGATCTGTTGGGCGAAGGTGAGGTTGTCTCTGGGTGGGTGGTAAATGCCGTGAAGAGAGCATATCGGTTTGCCTTCACTGCTAATATCGAGGCAAATGTATTCACAGGAAGTTGAGGAGGGTAGGGAAGGTGCGGAGACTTTCAGAACAGAGAGGTTGTTCCTGTATATGCATGCAATTCCACCACCTATCTTGCCAGACCTGTCAAGCCTAATGATGTGGTAGTTGGGGGGAACCAAAATGTCCATTATAGGTGTAGAAGATTCAGTTAGCCAGGTTTCAGTCAAGATGATTAGGTCAAGGTCCAATGATAGGATGAGATCGGCGATGGCGGAGGAGTGTCTAGAAGCCGATCTACAGTTGAGGAGAGTGCATTTGAGACGGGGTGTGTCAGGGGAGGTAGGGGGTACTAGAGAGAGGGGGACTTTTCTAAGGTTATTCGGGACGGAGATTCTGTTGTTTAGTGTGGGGGGGTCTACGGGGTTTTGAGTGTATCGTGGGAATGGGGAGGTGCGTGGTGGTTGTGTGGTTTAGGGGAGCTGGGTCGTAGGAGCGGAGGAGGGTGAGAATGTCGAGATCCGAGAGAGGGGTGCATGTGCGACGGGGGTGGTTGTTGCGATTGTGGGCAGGGATCGCCGTCCAATGTGGGCGGCGGGTGCGGTCGTTGCGACTGTGGGTATGGATCGCGGTCCTGTGTGAGGGGTGTAGCTCGGGAGCGTCATCGGGACGGGTGGGGAACCAGTTGAGAGGGCCGGTGTTGGTGAGTGTGGTGTGTCTGGGGGGTGTGATGAGTAGCTCTTTGATGGTGTGAATGTCTTCTTTGACGGTGTGGAAGTCTTCTTTGAGCTGGAGGAGGGAGGACATAATCTTGTCCAGCGTGGGATATGTGTTAGTGCTGGGGGAGGAAGTCATGGGTGAGTGGCTGACCTGTGCATTAGCATGCGGGTGGGGTGGATTGGTGTTCATGCAGGGCTCTGTGGTGCCGGCGTACGAGTTGGTGATAGTGTGGAGAGAGGGTATGGGGGCGATGGGAGTGGATGAAGTACGGGGGAGGTTGGTGGCGTAGAGGAGGGCTTTGGTGGCAGGCGGGGAGAGCGGGGTGGAGGTGGAGTGTATGTTGGTGGTGATGGGGGAGCCTGAGGGGTAGTGAGGGCTGAGAGTGGGGGGAGGGGGGGAAATGGTGTTGGAGATGGTCCTGTCGTGGGGAGGAGGAGTTATAATAATAGATGTGGTATGCTCTGTATGGTTAATTAGCGGGAGGTAGTGGGGACTGAGAGTAGGGAGTGACAGAGGGTGGGAATTGTCATTATGCGTGTCGCTCTGGTGCTGATCTAGGTTAGCGGTATTGTGGGTGGGAGCTGTGGTGTCAGGGGAGAGAGTAGTGGGAGTGGCATGTGTGGGGGTCCAAGTGTTGAAATTAGGGGGGCGATTAGTGTGTGCGGGGGAGAGATTTGTGACTATGATTGAGGGATGTGTGGTGGTAGCAGCAGGTGGGTGATTGACTAGGGTGTTGGAGGTAGAGGTGAGGTGTGTGTCGTTCTGATGTTGAGCGAGGTTAGAGGGGTTGTGGGTGAGGGCTGAGATGTCAGGAGTGATAGTGCTGGAGGAGATATGGGTGGAGGTCCCGGGCTTGGAAAGGTGCTCTTTGAACTTGGGGAAAAGGTTGTCTAGAAGTTCCAGGTTCTTGTCTGTGGATTGAATTAGTACAATCCCGTTATTGTAGATAGTAATGGTGGTTCTGCCAGGTAAGAGTTGGGATGGAGTGATGGAGAGAGTTAGGCCATGAGCCGTTTTCCTGGTGGTGGATAAGGTGAGTAGGGTGAGGAACGCTTTTCTCCATTGAGCTCTACGTGAGGTGTGGAAGATGATATCGATGTTCAGGGATCCATTGACCGGTGAGAAGTATGTGTCGGCAAAGGGGGTTTCAGGGTGGGACCTCAGGAAGTTGTGTTTAAAGCGTTTAGCGGCTTTTTTGGTGAGTGTGGATGGGTAGTTTATTCTATATGTGTGCTTGCCGATGAGATCCATGTTGGGATGGCAGTAGAGGTGGTTATGGGAGGGCGAGCGATAATAATACAAATGTGCAAAAGATAACTGTCAACCGTAGGTTACTTAGCACAAAAGTGACACTAGTGAATGGCCAAAAATAACCAGAATATAAGAGGTAGGAGTCGGTGCAGTCCAGAAGTAGCGGTGAGTGGATGCAGCTTACAAAACAAAATATTTACAAGGTATATGAAGTGGCAGCCACTTAAATGGAGGCCAAGTGACACTAGTGACTAACCAACAATACCCAGAATGTAGGAGGTAGCATCGGTGTAAACCAGTAATAAAAGTGGAAGTGTGCAGCTTACAAGAATGAGCGAAATATATGAGATAGCGATCAGTGCATAATAGGGATAGCCGTGAGCTGGGTGATATATATGAGGTAGCGATCAGTGCACTACAGGTGAGGAAGGAGTGACATAGGTACAGGGTACAAAAACTGTACAAAATACAGGTAGGAGTACAATACTGCAATAAAAGGCAGACACTTAATCACACATATATGAGGTAGCATTACAGGTGAAGAAAAAGTGACATGTGTGCAGGGTACAGAAAATGCAAAGCTCATTTTACACAAAATGTATAAAACACCAGTAGAAATATAGTACTGCAATAAAAGGCAGACAATTAATCAAACTAATATTTAGATACAGACCTATGTAAAGTCTGTGGATGGTGAGATTGGTCTAAAAAGGCCAATTCTTAGGGTATGTTTAGATAGTGGGAATGACTAGTCCATGATGGCCGCCAAAGCGAGTGAGAGACTAGCCCAAGATGGCCACCAAATAGGGGAGATCGAGACGATAGTCCTCTTTTAGTTGTTGTTTCTTTTAGAGCAGGGGAGGACAGTTTCAGCTTCTAAATGAGCAAGCCCAGTTCCTGGAGTCTTATCTCGGTTTCTGCTGATCCCTGACCGCGTTGGTATGAGGCCTCATGGTCATCTGTTGGAGGGCGATTTATGACTCCAGTTTATGGCCCCGGCCATATTGGCCAATGGTAAGTGAGGAGGCCGCAAAGCCTGCGAAAATGCAAAGCCTACAGTGCATTCAGGGCATACAATGAAAGATAGTCACGAGTGTTTGAATTAGTAGCTTTGCGTGTAAAAATTCCGGTCAGAAAGTGAGAAACCGGTATGAGTATATATATAAAAACGTTTTGAAGTAGATTACCTTCTGGGTCGTCAGGCTGCACTAACGCTGCTTCGAGTCAGGCATTTCCATAGCAGAGCTGCGTAGTGGCCGCCCAGACACGCAAACAGGGCACACCGGAGACGCTCTAACATACGATTGCTTCGTTTTTTCGATGTTCAAACTGGGAGGGAGGAGGGAAGGGGGCCCTTTCCTGCAAATCCCTGCTGTCTCAATAACCACGTCTCCTTTATTGGGGAATCCTCAGGCTTGGGGAGAGCTGGCCATAACTGTTCTCCGCAGATGACCGGGCTTGCAAAAGAAGAAGTGCAGGGTCGTCTCCGCCGGCCACCTACACTGCCCGCCTCCTCCGGCGCCGCCGTGATGCGCGGGACTCAACCCGCAGCGATCAGCCAGGCGCAGAGCCCAACGGGCGGGGAAGCCCTCGCTCGCCCGCGCTCAGCCAGTCCGCCACGTCTTCCACCCCTTCCGCCTCCACGACCACCGAGCGCCCACCCCCTCCGATGTCGCCGTGAGGCGCAGGAATCAGTCCGGAGCGAGCAGCCAGGCACAGAGCCCAGCGGACGGGACAGGGCGCACAGCTCCCAGCGCGAGCAGGACACCGGGGGTCCCGGCAGCAACCACAGGCGGGTAGGACCACTCTGCAATGAAGTGTCCGTCGCACTCCAGGCGCCAGCAATGGTCCAGGTCCACCCCAGCGACGTCCCGCAGGCAACCACCGACCTCGCCAGGCACACCAGTCGTCCACAGCTGGCTCTAGGCAGCAGGCATCCGCAACGAGCTCCGCAAATTGGTCAGCGGGGAGCCCAAGGTCCGAGGAGGAAGGCGGGAGTGGCTCGGTCATCTCCCGCGGGTCCCAGTCTCCAGTCAGGTCGGGGATCCTCAGCAGGTTTCATCCAGGCAGGTAAGGAAATCCAGTTACTTGTTTTAATCCTGTTACTTGTAGATCCAGTTACTTTTGTGAATCGTTGCTCAAGACGGTGCAGCTCGGAGCTGACTGGGATAAAAACCAAAGAACTGGATCCCCAGCACCGGAGCTCTTACCGAGAGCTCCTACCCGGCGGCCATCTTGTCCTGCTCCCTATAAGTTTGGAGGTACTGTTTTTAGCTTTCTGGTTGGGTTAAACCATGGGTGGTGGTGGAGGCTCCTGCTATCCATCCCACGTCTCACCACGGACACACCGCCTGGGACATTTGTGGACTATTCATATTAAGGTTTCTTCTTGTACGATCTTTGTTTGGGGTTTTTTCTTGTGGGTATCCTCCTAATCCTCCGATGTTGGGTTGTACTATGCTATCCCACTATGCCTCCAACTCCTACAGAGACAGTGCTGCTAAGTATAGAGTCTGGGTCTATACCTCTAAGCCTCCTGAAATTCACATTGTGTCCCTGAACATGAAGGGGCTGCACAACCCCATTAAGCGCCAAGCCCTCCTGTCCTACCTTGAGCGTTCAACGCCCATATTTGCCTACTCCAGGAGATGCACTTGCTCCCTGCTGATACCCACCGGCTGAGGTCAAGGGCATTCCCTCACCAGATGTTCTCCTTTGCCACTTCTAAAACTGAAGGGTTGCTATATTGGTATCTTCTAGGTTCTCGTGTTGGTAGCAAACAGGCTGAAATTAAAGGGAGGTTCTTAGCTTACACCTTCACCTTAGATACATACACATTCTCGACAGCCTCGGTATATGTTGCCAATAGTGGCCAGGAGGGTTTTATTAAAATAGTAATTCAGGAGCTTACAGGTCTGCCAGATAAAACAATCTTGCTGGGCGGGTGACTTTAATATGGTATTAGATGGCGGCATGGACTGCTCTGGGCAAAGATGGGGCCAGACAGGGACCCTATCGAAGACCATGAAACGTTTACTAGTGGAGGCTGGACTTACCGACATATGGAGGCTTCGACACCCCAACACCAGGGCATACATATTTTATTGACACCCCCACAAAACCTACAATAGAATTGACTAGGTCTTTACTTCCGACCTCTTTACGCAACAGGTGCATGATGTGGAGATTCTCCCCTGTCCCTAGTCTGACCACTCCACACTGCGGCTCTCTGACATTGCCCCCGCGGCGCCCTACCCGCCGCTTCTGGCGTCTTCGTGAGACTATGCTTCAGCGTCCCGCAGTAGAGCAGCAGATTCAGAAGAGCATAGTCAATTATCTAGCCACAAACGACACACCAGACATATCCTTGAAATCTTTATGGGAGGCGATGAAGGCAGTGATTCGAAGGGTTTTCATTGGCATAGCTTCGGCCAATAACAGACAGATGGGAGAAACTGAACCGCTTGATGAGCGAGGTCATTGAGCTGGAGCACATCCACCAGCGGACTGGTGCTCCCAGAGTCTGGAAACTTCTAAAGGCGGCCCGGGCATAGTTGACGGGAATGGATGTCGACCGAGCTGAATATGCGGACCTTTGCCTCAAACATGCTTTTTATGGAGAAGGAGATCGCTGTGGGCGTCTTCTTGCAAACAGTCTCTGAGCGCAAAGACAGGCTCACAGAGTCACTGAGATAAGGGATCCCCTGGGGGAGAGAGAGTGGCAAGGACACTAAGCTAGTGAAGGCTTTTAGGCACTTCTACAATACGCTATACTATGCCCGATCCCTACCGGAGACTGAACGGACTCGATATCTCCATAAGGTAGCTACAGCCAGACTGCTTACGACCCAGGCAGCTGACCTGGAGGTCCCCATTCGATTGAAGGTCATCTCAGAGTTTGCTCTCCTGAAACTTATCGCCCGGCCGGGTTCATTACTGGTTTTTATAAAAAAGTTCTGTGGAACGTTTGCCCCGCTTTTAGTGCACGTTTTTAACTCAGTTGGGTCATCACCAGCCTCTTCCTTCTCGCCCTCCATGTTGGAGGCCTTGATAACAGTAATTCCTAAGTCAGGAAAAGATAAACATCTCTGCTGCTCTTACCGCCCCATATCCTTACTCAACGTGGACTTGCAGATCTTTACCGGAATCTTAGCGGCCAGACTTTCCCCCTATCTTCCAGGTCTGATAGACCCGGACCAATTAGGATTTGTTTCTGATGGACAGTGCTCCGATAATACCAAACGGCTCTTCCACGTGATGGACCGTTCGGAGCGCTTCCCGGCAGAACGCAGGATCCTCTCGGTCGATCCCGAAAAGGTGTTCAACAGGGTTCACTGGGCGTACCTCCGGGCGACGTTGGTCCATTTCAGCCTCCCGGATCGCTTTATTGATTGGAACTTCCAGAGTTATGCAAACCAGACCGCTATGGTGCGGGTGAATGGTGTGGCGTCAGCGGCCTTCTCCATTCGCATGGGAACCAGACAAGGGGGTCCGCTGTCGCCGCTCCTCTTTGCTCTCTATATGGAGCCTCTAGCTCAAAGAGTCCGAGACGATCCAGCCCTTAAAGGAGCACACTTCGAGAGTTCGGAGCACATACTCGGTCTGTATGCTGATGACGTGGTGGTGGCGACCTTGGAACATCATCTGGAATTTTTAGACGAACTGGCCCGGTGTATGCTCGCCTCGGGCTTTCAGATCAATGTGCATAAATCACAAGCTCTTAATTTATCATTAGAGCCAAAGACGCTGGAACTTCTACAGCGCACCTTTCAGATTCAATGGGTCCATGAATCTATTACCTACCTGGGCATTTCTTTGATCCTTCCGGACCACTCCCTTTCGCTGAGTTTCGTACAGATCACGGACTTCTTGAAAATGAGCGTTACCGCTACTTACAGATCAGGCACTAGGTGCTCCACAGGGAGGTGAGGGAGGGTGCAGAGAGACTGCTCACGCCGTTTGAGAAATAGTTAATCACACGGCATAGCGACGCACGACTGACATCAGAGCTGTATAAATTCCCTCGAAACACCTCCTACACTGGGAAATCCCATGGTCAGCTGCGCTGGGAGGGGGGAGTATTTATTACCGGTCCCACTTTGATACTCAGGTCCCGAGATTCCCGGTGTACAGCCTCCTGGGCCTCCCCAATCCCATCACCTTTCCGCTCACGTCTAGGAGAGGAAAACAGATAGCACGAACCTTAGGTGCGGCAGTGCAGAATGTCCTGATGCACTGGGGCACCATGACAGTCCCTACGCGTCTAGGCTGGCTTCATAAATGATGGTCCATTTTAGGGATGGAGAAGATTTCTCTGTCTTTAACCAACCCCGGGGCTTCCTTTCACTACGTGTGGGCACCCCTCCTCACACTATTGACATCTGAATTTATGGAGCTCACCTGCCCCAAATATGATTGTTAAGATTTGCAGATCCTCCCTCAACACCTGCCTCTGCTACATCCGTCACTCAGTAACCTATAGGGATTGGCCATCGGACCGGCATACTTTTCTTAATTTTATTGGGTTGGCTTTCCTTTGAGGAGGAGGAGGAGGAGGGGGGGGATGGGAAGAGGGGGTATGTTTTCCCTTTCATTGTTTGTTCATGCCTGAAATACACGACGGATGTATGACGTTACAACGCATACATTTACATTGCGGTACATTACATCGCGGCTTTTACAACGCAAGTCGTTACAACGTCTTGCGTTGGAGGGCACTGGACTAAGGAGTAGTATAATTTACTATTCCAACGCCAGTCTACATACAGTAGGGAAGGTGTTGGATAGTAAATTATACTATTCCTTGTCCTAGAGCACCATCCAGCGCGCGTCGTAACGAGTTGCGTTGTGAAAACCGCGATGTAATAGCATCGCGATGTAAACAACGTTTCCCCATACACAACAGCGATATGCCGGGTTGTAACCCGATGATTGTGGAGCGCAACGGTTCGTTAGTTTTCTTCTTGTGTAAAATCAATAAAAGAAATTTAAACAAAAAAAATCAAAATTAAGTAAAGCATGCGAGACGTAAGCATGAACATGGGCAGGACGGAGATGGGGGATTGTGACAAAAGGCGCTATTTGTGAGTTTGTGTTCATTGTGGCAGTCACGCATAATAAGAAATGAGCGGCTGCAGTTCTTGAACCTGAAGGTGCCTCGCGCAGGAAAGCATGACTCGTCTGCAGGACAAAATAATTAAAGTAGTGCTTGCAGTCTAAATAAAACATACCATGTATCATTCGAAGTAAAAGGGCCAGTCCTCAAGGGAGGTAACAAATGAAGACAAGGCGGTACTAAGGAAGGACTAAGAAGCCTAATAACGAATCAGAAGCCACCATTTACAAAGGACAAGGACACAAGCCAATGACAAATATGGGCGGAGAGTGGGCGGGGCTTCAAGTACATACTACAATACAGCATGGCTCGCAGAGCAGCGCATGCGCTTCCCAGCCTTAACCTAAAAATATTTAAAAAAAAAAAAAAGAATATTTAGAGTAGGGTCTATAACACTCAAGTCATAACTGCTGCCAGAAAAATGTTTCTATTTTTAAACATTTTTATAAAATTAAAAAGTCATTGTTTCCATGTGCCTGCAACCTCAAAGCACTGGCAACGCCAATAGGGTTAAAGATGGCTGCCAGCCTATTGGCTTAGTCAATGTTTATTTTGCTGATGGGCTCTCTCATTGGATAAAAGCAACTTTTTTTGGGGCTCACAAAACACGCCTAGTACGGATGGGAACTACTTTATGTGGATGTGCTCTTTGTAAAAGAGCAGAATGATGTCACACAGTAGAGGTAGCCAACGGCTGAATAAGGAGGACTTGCTGAAAGGCCCCCTATAAGCAAGCACATTATATATCATTTCAGTATCATGAAAAAGTCTTGGCTAAAGCCACACCTAAAAAACGCAGTGCCCAAGGACTTTCTAAATTTCATAGCCATGAACGGACAGTTTTCAGTGTCTTTTTGGCAGTCCATCTAAGAACGTATTATTTTACATACAAGCCTCTGCAGATACCCTAGACAGAGGATTTCTTCTCCATCAATGGCTGTTCGTTGACATTTAAGGATAATGAATAGAACAGTAACCTCCTTCCTTCTGAAAACAGCAACACAGTCATTTGTAACACAAGGTGTATATCTATGGTAAAAAATAAAACCTAAAAAGGTACATGCTCTATAGTAATGTCGTTACACAGAATAGAAAACTAGATAAAAATGAAGGGCCGTTAGTTTCTTTTCTGAAAGTAGCAATCTTGTAAGGGATTTTGTGCCATATTCAGCTTGCAGTCTTTGAGAAAAATCTTAGTTACCGGAACTCCAACTAAGATATGTTAGCCCAGGTACAAAAAAAAACAAATTACTATTATTAAAGGACATGGGCCTCCGAGAAAAAAATGGTCTCTTGGAAGAAAAGAGTCTATTAAATAAAATGTGTGCATACTAATGCATACTAACAGTTTCTTCCTTAGTAAATCTGTAGTCAGTACAGTATTACCCCCACTGGAAGGGAGAGAGCCCAAAGCAGGATTTGAAGAGAATGGAAGAGCTTTTCAAGAAGAAAACATATTGAGATAAGAGTAGAACAAAATATGTCTGCAAAATAAAAAGGACTCCAACCTCCAGAAAGATGAATGTGGATGTTTCAATTAAAGATTAGCTTCAAAACTGGAAACACTCCCATTAACCAAAAAAGTACAAAAGACACTGTAGTTCAATATGGAGAGATGTGGTGCTGACTTCGGAGCACAGGGCTCACGGTTCGATCCCCGGCTCCGGCGGCAGCTCAGCTCAGCTCAGCACCATGTGACTCGGTGCAATAGCTCACTTAATTTCCATAACGGCCCCAGCGCCTTGAGACCCATAGGTGTGAGTAGTTTGCGCTTTACAAATACTGACTGATATATAAACATAACGACATGAGTGGCAGAAACGCATCAAGCTATAACATGAAAGCTTTTTAAAACCTATAGTGTAACAACACATTATTTTGATGTAAGGAAATGATTAAAATGACGCCCGATTCCACAGATCTAGGTTACAGACTCTAGTTTGTTATTAAGTACCCACCGCTTTGAATGGCATTAGGGCCAGGACTTATGCAACATCAGGCTCATGAATAGGCTTTCTCCTTTTATTCCGGGTACAGGACATCCCAACAACAGTTATTACAATATGCAATACTTGGCTCATGAGTTTTGTTTCTCTTATGGGTAGAGGAAGTCTCCAGCAAGTTATCCCATTGCTCTGTTGCCCAATGATAATGCATGAATGTACAACATGCAAACAGCCACGTCTGCTCTACTTTTCAGCTGTCTCGTTGTCTAAGCACAGGAAGATTATGTAGCAATTTCTACAAAGAAAGATACAGATTTGACAGTTTTAAAATAAGACTGGAAGCCACCCAGCTCCACACCACTAGAGGCTCACCAACAGCTTCTACTCCTGTCTGTGCTCGCTGCTACACTGTAGGGTAACAGTAGGATCCACTTCGAACTGCTGCCCCTGCTTCACCTTTAATTAAACCTTCTACTGGCTCTAGTAGTGAAGGTTTTTTTTTTTTTTTTTTTTACATTCGACTGCATTTACATTCGACTGCATTTTGTAATGAATTTAGTTATATAGTTCACGTTCCAGTCTTTTTCACTGTCCAGACCAATCACTTACCTGCGTAACTACAATCACAGCCTTTCAGTATTTACTTGCTTGAATAAATATACTGTGCTGCAAGCGGATTTCATTTTGGCACTTTACTTTGAGTTTTTGAGCCCCTACTGATGTGACTGGGTGAGGTGTGACTCTCGTGCACAAGTGTTTTGGTCATTGCCAGAAATCCAAAATTGACATCAATTTGAGTTGTAGAAATGTGGATTTGACCTAGGTGAGTAGTACGTGTAAATTGGCATTGTCTCTTACATTTGCTGGATGAACAGGCAATGATTCAGCTGCATGATGTGTTCAGAATCCAATACACTGGCAGTAGGCTTAGATAATTTGCCAGTTTTGTTTCTATTTTTCCTTTTACCTTCTGTGCAACTTTTTTGGCTCAGGTTTGCCTTTTTGTTTCCACACACATTTCATTGATGATTCTTTTGAGAGCAACTAAATGCTTAATGAAGTACCTTTTATGCAGCAATAAAGAAATGGTCTAAAAGTATTTTTCTTCAAATTACTTTTCCCCACTTTTTAGGTTTCGCCCTGGCGTTGCAACTAGCAGTTGCTCCGCCCAGGGCGAAATCTCATGATCCTACATATGGGGCTTTGGTCCCGCCTCGGTCTCCCATTGGCTAGCTCCATAAATGGAGGCTAGCCATTGGGAGACAGAGGCTGTCAATCACGCTTTCCCGTGAAAACGCGATTCGGGGCGTTTCTCTGCCTATTTTTAAGTCCCACCCCTTTGCCCTGGGCAGTGCTGTCATTGGCTGCCGGCCGGGACACCCCCGTGACGTCATTCCCCGGGCCGCGCTGTGATTGGCTGCCGGCCCGGGACCTGACTTGTTCTAGTTTGCTAGAAGTTAGTCGTTCTCGCAGAGATTATTTCTTGTAGTATAGAACTGTTTTGATTCCATAAAATATAGACATTTAAATGTTATATTTACCTGCTGCTGCAAGTGACCTTCGACTCCTCGGGTATTGAAACAAAAATCAATCTCATACTCTTGTTTGTACATTTCTTTAATATTTCTTGCAAATGCTGAAGAGGGTGGTCTGACTGCAGTTAACATTGACAATTGGAGGTAAGGTCGGCATGCTAAAACGCCCAGCAGCAGAAAAAGTAATCTTTCTGACGCTGCCTTTTGCCCGCTGTTCTGCCTTTTCGGTAGCAGAATACTGCTTTTAAATACTTATTGGATTTGGGGGGACGCCTGCTAAAGGTTCGCCTGACGCAGATCGTGGGAGTTCGCCCTTACCATAAAACGGCCCCAGGCTTTCATCGGGTGTATCTACACTACAGTAAGAGCGAGCCTGCCGATTGTTTAAGAGCCGCGCCGTTCCCATCACTGCACTGAATGCTCGATCCGTTCCGAAAGCCTGGCCTTAAAGGGAGCTTTCTTTGAATAGATAGTGGAAACAGCACGCCCTAGGATCTGATCGAAGCAGCCTGTTTTATGCAGTCTGAAGGTGGGATCGAAACCAGCGGTAAGGTTATTTTACGTATGTAATACGGCCCGGCCCCTGGATGTTAAACAATGGGAAATAAAATTAAGCCCGCAGTGACAACCATTTACAGAAAGCGTTGATGAGCTGCAGATGGTAATGATGCATGTCCATCTAAGTTACATTGGGCAGTGGCGTTCGTGCAGCGATGCATGCTCGTTAGAGGCGGCACTCTACTCCTAAACGACATTTTGCAGCTTTAGTCTGAATTCCTGCTGCTTTCGCTGAAAAATGAAATAGTACGTTCTTGGAAATGGAATTGCAAAACAAACAAGTTTTTGGCACGCTTGCTTGCTTTAGGGAATGGCATGTTTCATTTGAACTCTCCTTGTTATCTCACTGTGCACTTCTGTCAGACACACGGTGCCAGAGCTCTCACTGGGAGATGTTATGCTTTGCTTTTATGGTCATGCGGGAAGCGTGCTCAATTGCTTCTAAATTCTTTATTTGCCTCTTTCGCTTTTTATGGCCCCAGGGTTTAAGAGTTCACACCCCTGTGACATTTTGGTGGCCCGTATCTTTACACAGGGCCATTCTGGGATTATTTTATATTATGCTCTTGGATGGTTTTTGCAACACACACTGTGACAAATTGTTTTGCTTTTACATAAGACAAAGGAGTACTGTTTATGGATCTGATTTTACCAATGTTGATACTCTGTTTTCAGAAACTGTGGGGGGGGGGGGGGCTCTCTGTGGGTGTGTGTGTGGGGCATTTGCGGGAGATTAAGCTATTGGCATTGTGAATGACAATGCCATTTATTTATCTGTTTTCAAAACCAACACATAAATAAAAATGTTGTCATTTACAATGCCAATAGCTCTAACTTTTGCAAAGGCGAAACCGTTGCATTGTAAATGCTTGTTTTCTGTACTTTCACATGCTACTCTTTCCGCTTTATCTTTTATTTTTCAGTGGATAACATCACATGCAGATATCCTAAGATCAACTGGATCTACATCCAAACCCTGCTTCACACATTTCAGATTGCATGCAGGAAGTGAACTTCGCACAGGCCCTGGACTCCACCACCCATGCTTCCCATTGCTTCCGTCTGCTTGGAATTTTTTTTGGCCCATGGCCACGTCTTTCATCTGACTACCAGTACATCTAATGCTGCAGTTCCCACCCTTTGGCTAAGCCCTAAATCCTCTGCTGTGCATGTCCTTCAGCCAGGTTCTGCAGGAGTTGGACGCAGACCTTTGCCTTTGACCAGGCTCCAAGCATGACCACAGGCTAGGCTTTGCACCCACCTGTACACTGCAAATGGTCCATGCTCGCATGCAGTAAATGCTGATTCATCCACTGCAGGCTGGGCACTGGGCCTTGCAGCAATCCCTCCATCCAAACCCCACTGGACAGAGTCCAGTGGAGGGCTGTGCATAGAGGGAGCAGAGTGCTTGAAGGGTGTTGGGCACTGGGCCTGCCAACAGAGGGTTTAGATTGCAAAAATGCATACATAGCCATATGTAGAAGATCCATAGCTGATAAACATGTCATTTGGTTCCATTCTGCTATCAAGGGGTCCTGACGACGACATAAGCATAATAGCATGATTATTCTGATCTTGTATTTTACTGTAGGTTAGACCTTGGGTTGCAGTTTGAAAGATCTGCTGATTCCGCAATAAGTGCTGCAAAAGCCTTTCTATTTTTTAACTTTACATAAAGAAGTATTTATGAGTTTGTGAATAATTCTTCAAAAATGGAACTGCATTTTCAGCAAGTAATAAAGTGCGCTTAGACTGTCAAATCTTTTTCGCTTTCTAAGGATCTTCATAAATCATAACAATCAAAAGGACTAAAAATTATAGGATGCTATTTGTGAATCTAGTCTGTAAAAGGTATCCATAGCAACATATCAAAAGCTGAGAACAGTTCAAACTCAACCAATATTAGACTGAGGTTTATTCACATTAACCTAGCAATAGGCCACCTAGTAGTGTTACTACAACTGGTGTGCAATTCATAATACTTCCAGACATAAAATGCAAGAAGTCAAAAGCTGACCCTTCAACAAGCCATATCACCAAATGCCTCACTTTCTCCATGCCTTAAAAAAGTGGTGACGGGGGCGATCAAGAAATGGTGTACTGCCAACTACCAGGCATTACTCAGGAGGTACAACAACGCCCAATAGGAGGAAAGGAAAAGCTGCTTCAACCTTATCAGATAAGGACTAAATAAATAGTACATAAGGGAAATGCCCCTTTTGACATGGACACCCCCACTTTTTGCCTGGTAAATGATGCAATTTTGACAGAAGTGCACTGGGTTCCCGCTATCAAGGTCCCCAGTGCCAGATCGCTTTCCCCAAAACTGTACAATTGTTCCCCCAGTTGGAAATACCTTTAGCACCCCTGAAAGTCCCTAGTAAATGATACCACTGGTACCTAGGGCATGAACGCTATAAAAGGTCCCTAAGGACTGCAGCATATATTGTGCCACCATAAGGGACCCCTCACCTACTCATGCATACAACCATTGCAGGCTGTGTGACATGGTGCAGAAAAAAGTAAAGACAACATGGCACTCTTCCTGTGTGCCATGCCTGCAGACACTGCATGTAACAGGTCACCCCTACAGCAGGCCTTACATCCTTATGGCAGAATGCGTTATATTACATGTGAGGACATGTCTGCATGAGCAGATATGCCGCTGTGATGTCCAAGTCAAATCTTGGACGTTGCCAGTGAACAGGGAAACCATCTCGAGTAGATGTATTGGGCACTGGTGAGTAGGAGTTCCCATCTACATGATGGCTCAGTTGACACCAAAGATGTTTGGTATCAAACATCTCGTATTAATAAACCCACACTGATTCCAGGGATGGATTTATTAATACAGGCACCCAGAGGATACCTTAGAGGTAACCCCATAAAACCTACCTACCTTTATGTACTGGCTGACTGGTGAAGAACAGCCACCCCCCAGACAGGTTTCTGACCCCCCCCCCTCTCCCCCCCCCCCCCCCCCCCCTTGCAGGTGAGATTCCACACTCTCTGAGGGAAGAAAGAATGCCTACTCTGGCCGGAGGTGTTGTCACCTCCTCCAAGCAGGATGGCTAATAATCAGCATATCAAGGCAGGAGGCTTCAAAGCCCTCTGTCGCCGTTGATATGCAACCCAGGCTTCTCCTAGACAGGGGAAATGCCACCCCCTAACCCAGGCCTAAAACTAGCTAGGCAAGAGGCGTAATCACATCTTGTTTTTTGATTAAATTAAATTTGAATTTAAATTTATAAACCACATTATGCCGTCTGAGCGCTAGGACCGGAAGAGCTCCTGCTTAGAAATAGAAAGAAAAATAACTCTATACAACATTACAGTTGAGAAAGGCACCAGGTTTTTAGTTGCTTACGAAAAGCTGCATAAGAATCCAAACTCACAATATGGGTAGACAGTGAGTTCCAGACTTTAGCCTCTGCCACCGAAATAGCAAGGCCATCCTCATCCGGCCATACGAAAACTGGGAATATTCACCTTCCTCATCGATGAGAATTTCAACTGTCTCTTAGGGGTGTACCAATTAAAAGCAGTTCTCAGGGACATAGGTCCCTGAAGATGGAGTGCCATATGGACCATACAAAGAGCTTCCAGACAGGGAGACAAGGGAACGCAAGCACTCCTTAACTGAGAGATGTTTGGGGACACTCCGTACCAACCGGGCTACCGCATTTTGGATGACCTGTAATTTATTGAGCAAGGACTTATTGTTATCTAAATGTAGTACAGGAGTGATGTAATAAGCGCTAAGACAACTGCAGTTCTGAGATCAGCCGGAATGAAGGGGAAGATCTTCAAAATCTTGAAAATGAAGAAGCAAGATGTCACGGTCCTACTACCCAGAGAATCAAAAATATGGGTGTTATCCAAAATCAACCCTAGATTTTTTTGCAGAAGCTACAGGGGTGGGTAAGGGACCGCATGTCTCTGGCCACCAACGCTCGGATGATACTCAGTTTAGTGCTCCAAAGACAAAATCTCAGTCTTCTAGGTGATAAGTTTCAGCCGGTTTGCCTTCATCCAGCTGCAAATTTCTGTCATGCAAGACTTGAACTAGTCTGCCACCAGTGACATATTATCTAAAATAGAGACAATGATTTGGGTGACGTCCACACAGAATTCGGCTCAACGGATCAGGGTTGTGCTCACTTCCATAGGAAGTGGTCATAGGTGGGTGTGGTCACCCTAAAGGTGAGTAGCCCATTGGCTACCACCGGTTGCACAAGATACTACTTGTGTAACGATATAGCTGTAAGAGACATTAGTTAGAGATAGATTCCTTACCTTAGAATATCCACAGGCGTCAGGCTGGATCCAGAAAGTTTTGCTTAGCTGTACCCCTGCACGTCAGTAGGTGGCGTTGTGCCGTTCCGCGTCAGTCGTTGGCGTCATATGCGGCGAGATGACATCACGGAGACTACTTAAGCGCCACCCATGTGCACTGACTTCAGTTCTGTACACGACTTTCCGTGCCGAAACGCAGAGCCATGCACGAGACTGACAATTGGTGCATAAAACTAGGGCCCTAAAAAGGGATGACCTGAACCATAGCAATCAGTTCGCAGAACAGGGAGGCTGGGCAGGGTGGTAAGGAATCTATCACAAACTAATGTCTCTTACAGATAGATCATTACATTAAGTAGTAACTTTTGCATCTGAAAGAGACAAGTTAGTGATAGATGTCTTACCTTAGAATAGATACCCCAGCAATACCAACCCCGGTGGTGGGTCTGCAAACAAGATTACACCAGAAAATCACGGAGCACAGAACGGCCAAAGAAGCCGCCTCTCCGGACCCGACTGTCAAGGCAGTAGTGCTTGGTGAACGTGTGCAGCGAGGCCCACGTAACTGCCCGACAAATGTCCTGCAAGGGAATGCCGCGTCCCAAGGCAGTAGTAGCTGCAGTTGCCCTGGTGGAATGGGCAGGCAGCCCCACAGGAGGCTCCTTCTTGGCCAAGGAGTAACATGCCTTGATGCACAAATTGACCCACCGGGAGATGGTCCGCTTGTGCACAGCCCAACCTTTTTTTGGTGGGCACGTAGCCAACAAAGAGCTGATCATCCACCCGGAACTGCTGTGTACGCTGCAGATGGAATGAGAGCGCACGTCTCGGGTCCAGGCGGTGGAGCCTCTCTTCCTCTCTGGAAGGACGCGGAGGCGGAAAGAAGGTGGGCAAAGTGATGGTCTGCCCGATGCGGAAGGGCGTCACAACCTTTGGCAAGAAAGAAAGACGAGTCCTCAGAACCACCTTGTCCAGATGTATAGAAAGGAAAGGAGGTTTAGAAGAAAGTGCCTGGAGCTCACTCACTCTTCTGGCAGAGGTGATAGCAGTCTTCAAGGTGAGAAGACGTAAAGGACAGTTATGAAGGGGCTCAAAAGGAGCACACATCAGAAAAGTCAAGACAAGATTCAAGTCCCACTGAGGCATTATGAAGGGCACAGGTGGGAATTTATGCGTAATGCCTTTAAGGAAACAGGTAACAACCGGGGACTTAAAAAGAGAAAGTTGATCTGGAAGCCGTAGAAAGGCGGAGATGGCAGAGCCCTGCTGGGCCAAAGAGAGAAGGAACAGAAGAACCTCAGAAAGAGGGGCAGAAAGAGGATCCACAGCCTTTGCTGTGCACCATGCCACAAATCTGTTCCACCTGCAGGCGTATACGGTTTTGGTGGGGGGCCGCCTGGCTGCCAGAATGACAATACAGACTTCGGGAGGAAGATCGAAAGGTGTCAACTGTTGCCGCTCAATCTCCACGCATGGAGGTGGAGGCTGGACAGGTTCGGGTGGAGGACCGTCCCCCCGGCTGCTGCGACAGAAGATCCTCCCGAAGAGGCAGACGGATCGGGGGTCGACACTCATAGGGAGTAGCTCGGGATACCATACTCTTCAAGCCCAGTCCGGAGCCACAAGAATGACTTGGGCCCAGTCGCGCCTGATCTTCAGCACTCTGGGCAGAAGCGGTACAGGCAGAAAGGCATACAATAGATCGCAGCTCCACTTGTGACGAAAAGCGTCTCCAAGCGAGTGCCGCCCAGGAAATTCCAACGCACAGAACTGATGACATTGTGCATTCTCTTCGGTGGTGAATAGATCTAACCAAGGCTCTCCCCACTGCAGAAAGAGACCTTACGCCATATCCGAGTCAGACGCCATTTGTGATCCACCATATACCGGCGGCTAAGTTTGTCCACCCTGGCATTCAGAGAACCTGCCAGGTGTTGAACCACCAAGGTAATGCCTTGATGTGCCAGCCATGTCTAGAGGCGCAGAGTCTCCTGACATAAGGTCCACAACCCCACCCCGCCCTGTTTGTTGCAATACCACATGGCGGTGGTGTCGTCCGTGAACACCTGCACTACACTTCCCCGGACAGAGAGAAGAAGGAATGCCTTCAGTGCAAGCCGGATCAGCCGCAGCTCCAGGTTGATATGGAGCCGGGACTCCACCGGAGGCCAGAGGCCTCTGATATCCGCCTCTACCATGTGGCCTCCACATTCCAGGAGGGGCGCATCCGCCACCACTGTGTGCTCCGGTTGGGAAAGGGGAATGGGATCTGCCACTGACCCAATTGCAATTCATGAGCCACCACTGCAACTGTCGTGCGTCGCCCTCCGAGATCTGGACGTGATCGGACAGGTTGCCCTGATGCTGTGCCCACTGGAACTTCAGGTCCCACTGCAAAGCCCGCATATGCCATCTGGCATGCGTCACCAGCAGGAGGAAGTAAGCCATCAGGCCCAGAAGCCAGAGGGTCATCCTGACAAACCCAGGATAGAGGCTGAAAGAGCTGATCCATAGCCTGAATATCCCGGACTCGCTGCTCGGGAGGATAAACCTGAAACCGCGTCGAATCCAGAACCGCTCTGATGAAAGGGAGCTTCAGGTGCAACTTCGGCACATTGATTGAGAACCCCAGCAAATGCAGGAGGTCGACCGTAGTCTGGAGGTGAGTGACGACTGCCTGGGGTGAGCCAGCCTTCAACAGCGAGTCGTCGAGGTTGGGAAAGACTGACACCCCTGACCTGCGCAGATGAGCTGCGACCACCGCCATCATCTTTGTGAACACCCGAGGGGCACTGGTAAGGCCGAAGGAGAGCACGGCAAACTGAAAATGCTCCCAGCCCACCGTGAACCGCAGGTAGCGCCAATGGGCCGGCAGGACGGGAATGTGAAAATAAGAGTCCTGCAAGTCCAACGCTACCATCCAGTCTCCAGGGTACAGGGCAGCAAGGACCTGAGCCAACATCTTGAACTTCTCCTTCTGGAGGAAGCGATTGACGTCCCGAAGGTCTAAAATGGGGCGCAGGACCCCCTTGTCCTTCTTGGGGACCTGAAAGTAGTGGGAATAACAACCACTCCCTACTTCCGGACCGGGAACGCATTCGATGGCCCCCTTGGCCTGGAGGACAGTGACTTCCTGACGGAGAAGAGCCAAATGATCCCCTGACATGTGGTGGTACAGAGGTGGCATGGCTGGAGGGAAGGACTGAAAGGGAAGGGAATAGCCTTGGCAGATTATCTGCAGCACCCACTTGTCAGACGTAATTTTGCGCCAGTGGTGGAGGTGGTGGCGGACCCCGCCACCCACCAGCGTGGGGTGCTCCCTGAAGCTCGGATTAGGAAAGCTTAGAGGCGGAAGCAGCGGGTGTGGAGGTGGACTGACCCGCGCGCTGGTTACCAGACCGCCCCTGCGGAATCCGCGCTGAGGCCGGCTCTGCACAGGCTTGCTAGAGGAGCGCACCTGGGTGCCCTTGCCCTGGCCACGAAAGGAACGAAATCCATGTGTGGCAGGTTTCGTTGTTGAAAGACCCAAAGACCCAAAGACTTGGCTGTGGCCCTAGAGTCTTTAAAGCGCTCCAGGGCATTGTCGGCCTTATCGCCAAAAAGGCGGGAGCCATCAAAGGGCATATCCATGAGTGAGCCCTGGACATCGGGTGAGAACCCAGTGGAACGCAACCAGGCGTGGTGCCGCAACGCCACAGTCGTGGAAATCGCCCTGCCCAACGAATCAGCGGTGCCCAAACCACACCTGATGGCAAACTTCGCTGCATCCTTGCCCTCCGCAATCACTTGGGAAAGGACAGCCTGGACCTCCTCAGAACACAGAGGCAAGACCTCGGCTACCGAATCCCAAACTGCATGGGAGTAACGGCCCAAAAAGCAGGTGGTGTTAACCGACCGTAACCCCAAGCTGGCTGAGAAGAATAACCTCTTGCCAAATTGGTCTAGCCTTTTAAAGTCCTTATCCGGCAGAGGCTTGGGAAAGGCACTCTGTGACGTTGAGGCCTAAATGACCAGGCTCTCAGGCGTGGGGTGAGTGGTCAAGAAGGCAGGATCACCCGGAGGGGACGCCTAGCGAGGTTTTTATCCACCGGTGCCCCCGAGGCCAGCAGCAACCAAGTGCCCAACAGGACCTCGGTGAGAGCCTCATTGAAAGGGAGCAGCAGCTCAGACGACGTAGACGCCGTCTGGAGAACATCCGTAAGGAGGTTGGTGTTAAGGGCCACCGTAGGGAGGTCGAGATGGAGAGTCTCCGCAGCCCAACGTAGCACCACGGTGTAGGAAGCGCCCTCCTTCATAGTAGGTGGAGGAGAGGCAAACCCCAGGTCAGAAGACACATCAAGCTCGCCCGCATCTTGAAGGTCGTCCACCCAATCCTCATCAGAGTCACACTGCCGGGCAAGGGGGCCCTCGGAGCCATCCCAGTCCTTGTCCGGCTTCAGAGTAGAGGGAGCCCGCTGCGGCGGTAGGGTCGGAGGGGGCAGGCGGCGTCGGGAACCGCACCGGTCGGGGCAGAGACGGCACCGCATCCCAATGCGGATCCCAGGCCGGAACGAAATGGTCCGAGAACCGGGCAGGGGTGGGATAAATGGCACCCAGTGCGGCGCCTGCGGTGGAGCCAGGGGCGGCGCCGTGGCCAGAGATAAGGGCGGCACCGGGGCCGGAGGATCCTGTGGCACCACTGGCGCCGGAGGCGGTACCGCCGGTCCAACAGGATCTGGACATGGGACCGCGGGGCCCGAAGGCACGCCGGCGGGAGCCCGGGGCCTAAAAAGGCGGTCCATGGCAGCAAGAAACTTTTGCATCTGTTCGGGAGTCACCAACGGACTCTGGTATAGCAGGTAGGCTGCGGGACTCCCCGGCTCCAGAGAAACCGCAGGGGCGGAGCCCCTGTCCCCTCGGGGGAGCGACAGGTGGGTTATGGGGGGGGGGGGGCGTCGGAGAGCTAACACGTTTCTTAGACTTCTTTTTATGGCGTAGCTTACCGGAAGCCGAAGGCGAAGACTTAGACCCCGAAGAGCGATGGCTCTGGTCCCCCGAAAGGCCCCTAGACCCAGAGCGGTGGTGAGAGGAGTGCCGAACCTCCAGCAACTTCTGGCACCGCTCACGCAAGCCCTTCGGGCCATGGCTCGACAGTCTCGGGAGTCATGATCGGTCACCAAGCAGTACAGGCACACTTCGTGGGGGTCCGCCACCAACATGTTAAGGCGGCACGACCTACAAGACTTAAATACGGGCATCCCTACGTGCAACAGGAGACAAGAGGGGGAGACAAAAGTCTCAACAAGTAGTCAAAAATTGAGGTACGTGCTCAACCCGGATCTGCGCTTTCGGCACGGAAAAAGTAAGAACTGACGTCAGCGCGCATGGGTGGCACCTAAGTAGTCTCCGTGACGACGCCAGCGGAACCGCACAACGCCACCTACTGACGCGCAGGGGTACTGCTAAGCAAAACTGTCCGGATCCAGCCTGACGCCTGGGGATATTCTAAGGTAAGGAATCGATCACTAACGTGTCCCTTTCAGATACTTCCCTTAAAGCCTCTAAATTGAGTATTCAGTTGGCCCCCGCATTCTAGGAATTCAGATTCGAAGAACCCAGAAGAGGAGGAGAAAAAAGTCATGAAAACGAGAACTGAAGACTTGCTGTGGGCAATTGGCGCCAAATCCCTGCCTGCCTGCACCAGTCTCGACAATCGTGAAGAAGCCAACTCGCCCTGCAGCTGAACCTCTACCAAGAACCCTAGTAGACAGCCAGACTGTTGCAAATTGCCAGCAATCACCCTTGGAGCACAGGAGCTACTTCCCTGCAGTCCGCAGAAACCAAAACAGCAGAGTCCGGTTTACCAGGCTGTGACTCCCCAGTCGCCCAGGAATAGGTCTCTCGGTCCCAAAAGGTCAGATCTGTCTCCCCACCATGTGAGAAGACACCAGGACCAACTGGTGATGACAGCACCAGTACCTGGGGGTACTGGACCCCTTGCAGTAACCAGAGCCTGTTTGAGTCCAATCTAGAGTCAAACGACACCGAGCAGCCGTCGAGGGATGTCAGCACCGCAGTGATCCACTTTCAGAGTGGCTCAGCTGTCCTGATTTTTGCACCCTAAAACCATGAGACTGACAACCACAAGGACATGTAATGCACCAGCCCAGACGACCTAACCCCACTGCACTGGAGCGCCCCTGCCTGGACTCTCGAGAACTGACTGCTGGCTTGCTACAAGGAGCTTTGTGAACCAAGCCGCCCCCCTCCATTGGTAGCTCCTGGACTTGTCCCCAAATCCCCCTCACTGCACTGTTGATGGTACTTTTGACCTTAACACCCCCACCACCTTTCGTCCTCCCCACCACCTTAAGTCCTGAAGGGCACCTCGGAAACCTGCTGTATACCTTATATGTCTTTTTCCCAAAGGAAAGCATTAAGCATAAAGACCTATTAAAGTGAACATTTTACTTACCTGTGAAGGTCGATATTTTAACAAGTACTTACTTGCTTACTAAGTTCTTGGTATCAGAATTTACATAAAAATACGAGTTATTTTTCTAAATTGGGCTTGGATGTTTTCTTTGAGTGTGTCTCATTTATTGCCTCTGTGAATACTATAAATGATTAACACTATCCTCTGATAAGCCTAAACTGAAAGCATATAGTGGTATAATTTTTGCCTCTGTAAACCAATAAGGGTTGCCTGGACTCTCTGCACTGTGTACCTTACTTTTGGTGCACTATATAGAGAGTCACTTCTGATACTGGAATGTGCCTTAGGTGCAGCAGATTCAGCAACAAATAAAATACCTTTCTTTTACTACGCAAACATGCATGGCTTAGAGGGGTCTTTAAACCAACAAGGTGCTGTCTCTCGTGACCAGAGGGACATGCATAAGCAAAACATGCTGTGAAACCTTTCTGGTGATGATAGTACTTCCAAGTTGGTCCTGGCACAGTGCTCATTAACTTGTACTCCCCGTATTGTAGCATTCCTAGGTGAGCATTGAGCAACACAGGGAACACAAAGGCAGTTATGAAAAGGTGTTTAAATCCACTACCCATGGCCTTGACCACACTGCTTTTAAACAGGTTTCTGCTTCAGTACATAGTGTGTTCTCACATTTCAGTTGGGTGGGTGGCATATGAAAATGTTCCTAAAAGCTATTCAAACAAAAAATATGTAGATTTGCCGTAGGCTTTTTCCAGACAAAAATGGTCCAACCAAAAACATGCTTGCATGTGTAATTCTTATCCTGTATTCTATTGCATAGTGGACCTTGTGGTACAATATGAATAATTGGCAGTTTTTAAAATTCTGAAATTTGCCTGATATGTGTCCTGAGCTTGTTCTGCCTTTTGAGGTCGACCCTCAAATTGTGTTCGGCCTTTCTAGGAGATCCCCTGTTACTTCAAGACTACTTTCATTTCTAGACCAATCATTGCTTCTGTTCAGGGTAGGCTAAATCACAAATGGCAGACAAATATTCAGTATCCTCAAGGCTGGTGAATGATATGAAGCTTGTTTCCCCAGTGGGATGATTATGGTGGGCTCTGGACAGAACACTGAGGTTTTATTTGGATGTACCTTAGAATAGAGAGCGGAAGGCCTCTGAAAGCAATATGCCAGAGACTAATTCTGGTCCTTTTCACCCCAGAACAAATAGGTCTTTCACACTCCCTAATTTTTTTCTTTACAAAAGCTTCCCACGCCTGACACTTCTGGGCAACATCTGAAAGTAGTATTCTTCAGAAATCAACCCACCTTACAGCTTTGAAGTCATTCATTCAAAACCAAGGTTCTCACAATCCCATAACAAAGACACTACTTTTGAAACTCTTCCATGTCTGGTCATGGCAAAGTGACCGATTTTAGTCCACATTTCGGTCTCAACATTTAGCACCGCAGAAGAAGCCTCAGTAGTGGTGCATGTAAGGCTTCAGAGAAAGCTATCACACTTCAATCCAGTATCACCCACAACCAAAAATCAAACTTCACTAAAGGTAAAACAGTAATATTCCTGACCTAATCCAGTGCGTCAGCAGTAAAAAGCATGAAATCAGCAAAAAGATGCTCAACGCAAACATAGGATTACAATGAATGTAACTTTTCTTATGAAAACATCAGTGGACACCATTCTTCTGATAATGTGCTTCTAGGCTGACCAATGAAAGGTCAGAAAGCTTTTTTGGCAATATGGCAACCAAAGACAGTAGATTCCCCCCTTCTCTCCTCCTCCCACCCCACGAGTACATAAAAGGTGGCACATAATGCAAAGGTAAGTAAATTGGGGGAAAAATTTTAATTAAAAAAAAAACATCACCTTCGTTGCCCATTTACTAGACTGGTGCAATAAAACCATACTGGAAAAACAGAGAACATACTCATGATTTATTCACTTTTGCAGCTGTATTTGACACAGTTTGCTACTTGTCAATACATTTTATATAAACGTTGGATAACCAACTGCAAAACATGAAAAGAGATAATATGCTTACTTACCATTGGGATGAAACATTTTAGAGACAAATCTAACTGTTGGTGGCTTATTTGGATATTCTTCTGTAAATTCTATTGTGAGTTTGAAAGTCCCTAGAATGAGAGAGAAGAGCATTGTTCTTATATATTAATAATGTATGCATTGGTTTCATCCAGTAACAACTCTGGGTGATTACAATTTGCATTTGTACATCTCAACTAAAATCTTGAAAACTAGCTACAGGCCATTTGGAACGTTCTAGCAAATTCCAATAGTTTCCCATTGAAATAGATTTTCTGTTCTATATCCTTGATATGGGAGATGATGACCAAGCCTACAGTACCCGCATAAAGCCTAAAGAAACCCAATAGAAAGGGAAATATTATGCAGACTAGCCTGGTAATTTCATATCCAGTCGCCGTTCCTTTGCAGTCTCAGAACAAAAAACCTGACGCTTAAATGACATTAGTGATTTCTTATAAAAAATTAAAAATGTTTCAATGAAAGTAATTTTATGGAGCTCGCAAATACCAAAAAGCATCCTGGAGCTAAAGGCTCTGGAATGAGGAGAGCTATATAGCTGGAATAGCAAGGTTTTGATCTTTTTGTTGAAAAGTGCGTGGTTAGGGATACGTTTTTTCCAATACATAATTTGTATTGTTTTAACGGACTGCAGCATCTCATGATATTAAAGACAAAACGTATTTCAGTTCCCATGAGAAATATAATAATAATCAGTTATAAGGGGAATATTTTGATGGATCTCTTATCTATTCATTCAAGCAACCAGATCTGGAGGGAATGCTGGAATTGGTAAAACAAGTGGTTAGGGATCTGTTTGATGTCCAGACGCAGCTTGCTCCACAGTTTGACTTGAAGATGGGAGAATGGTCTGCCTCCTTGGGTTTTAAGACGAATGGTACTATGGCCAGGGAGGCAGAGCACAAGAAATGGGTAGGAAGATACTGCAAGAACCTTCACCTTAAATAAGATGCACTTGCCTTGTCAAGAGCACAAGGAATGGGTCAAAGGACCTTAAACTGATTTTTTTTCGGTACAGGCAACCAGTGTGGGGAACAAAGGTGTGTCTGAATGGACTCGCATGAAGGATTTTTCATCAAAATTCTAGCAGCAGCAGCAGTTACGTGAGGACTGCCCCCTGACATTGGCTACTACCTCCTTTAAGTACTTAGGTATTGTTATCACTAATAATGCCACTGACTTCTTTGACAAAAACTTACAGCCGCCAATGGATCGCCTGCGGGCAGATATCAGACACTGGGCAGCCCTGCCATTGACCCTTCTTGGACGGGCTGCCTTATATAAGATGATGGCCCTCCCCAGATTCCTCTATGTGTTAGAAAATGCCCCGTATGTAGTGACTCCGCGATACTTCCAGCGTATTTCAGCATTGGTTACCAGCCTACTATGGAACAACGGCCCGGCGCGAATAGCGCATGATAAATTGGTCAAAAGTTGGTACGAGGGTGGAATTGCTCTGCCGAACATTCAGCTCTATTACTGGGCGGCCCAACTTAAAATTATCAATCAGTGGATCCACGCCCCGCGGGAGGATCCAGCCTACAAGGCGGACTGGTCTCAGCTGGGTACGGACGGCATGCTTTCCGTCCTGTACAACACGTCACAGGTTAAGAACCTGATAGGTCCAACGCAACATACGGCTACCCTGTGGCACATGGCACATACGAAACTGGGTTGGAAAGGGAAACTCACCAAAATGACACCGCTATGGGACACAAAATCGTTAGGAAACCTCAGAACATGCAAGGGATTCACCCAATGGGACCACATAGGGATCTCCACGGTAGGGGACTTGTGGGACAAGGGCGCGGTGATTGCATTCTCACAACTTCGACAGCAATACAATCTCCACCCCAATGAGACATTCAGATACATGCAGATACGTCACGCCCTGCTGCGAGCAATACCGGCCGACACTGAAGTACCAGAGTCCTCGCCATTAGAGGATAGACTATTGACAGACTTCATGTCACAGAGTGCCACTTCTCTCACATACAAAAAGCTGGTTAACAATCTGGAAGACCCCACACTGAAACTTAAGGAAAAATGGGTAGAAGAGATAGGGCAGATAGATGAGTCAGAGTGGAATGAAGCGCTTGCGTCACCGAAAGAGGTAGGCATTTCGGCGAAATTTAGATTGGTACAACTCAAAATCCTTCACCGCATTTATTACACTAGGACGCTTCTCCACAAGATTCATAGAGCACCACACCCCTTCTGTCTTCGAGGCTGTGGGGAGGAGGGGACGTTGTTTCATACGCTGTGGGACTGCCCTAAGATACAGGAGTTCTGGCGGCAAATTATGCGCACTATCTCCCAGACCCTCAAGATCTCTATTGTACCCGAACCCCGTAAATGCTTGCTGAACATCTGGGACCCCAATGACCTAGGCAGGTATGGCCTGCTCTGGGCTACACTGGCCATGACAGTGGCCAAACGGGACATTGCGCAGAAATGGGGTGCTATGGAACTGCCTACACTGACTAGATGGACCACAAACATGGACATGCTTATGGTGACGGAGAGGGCGGTGTATGTACTCAGGGCCTGCCCCCGTAAATGGAACAAGGTCTGGATGCCATGGAACATCTATAGAGGGGACATCTGTGACCCACTGCCGGAAGATGATGACATAGATTCAGAGGGGGAGGAAGATTGAAGCGATGATGGCTTAGTTGCTGGATTGCCTATACCAAAAACATGCTGTAATCCTCTGGAACGGTTGCAAAAAACAAAAATAACAAGCAATGTGACTGATGGATGGTTCTGGATGTGTGCACAACGATGGGAATGTGATGACTAGAGTTGAGTTTTCTGTTTTCTTTTGTTTCAATAACTATTCAGCTGAGTACCGCTTGTGGATTGAGGGCTATATAGTTGAACCTTGTGGAGAGTGAGGCGCTAACATTGGCCTCAAGACGATGTACACAGGTCCATTGTAATCGATCATATATGTGTTTCTTGAGCCTGCGCTGAACGTATTTCACTATGCAAACTAATACTACTGCTCTACAAATATATGCCTGTACAACCTGCAAAATTACAACTTCTGCAAAATAATGTATGTATGACATATGCCTTCATGTTAATAAAGATTTAAAAAAAAAAAAAAAAAAAAGAATTCTAGCAGCAGCATTTTTGATGGTATGAAGGCAGTGGAATAGATACTGGGGTACACTGAGAAATGTATTAGCCTAGTCCCCACACTGTATTGAATATAGTTGCGATTGGGGATAGAGGGTGTGTGTGGGGGGGCGGGGTGGGGGGACAACACATGATTAGCTGCGGTGACCGAGAAAGGATAAGATACATTTAAGAACAGCTTATTTAAAACCAAGATCTGATAGCCTGGAAATCAACACTGTGTGATACACCATGCAGAAGGCAGATGATGGGCCCAGGAGGAGGATTAGAGCGTCCGAGCTTCCCTGGTATAGAATTCCTCAATCGGAGATGCATTCTGTGTTCTAGTCTGGTATAAACCCGGACTGAGAGGTATCTAAAAGCTGGCAACATTCCACAAAACCAGGCCACTGGTTGGGAGAACCTTGAAGGGAATCGGTTAAGAGGGATATAGGCCTAAAATTCAGGAGCATGTGAGATCTGGAGTTTTTTTTTTAAGAAGGAGAGATCACTTTTCTACAGCCAGGGAACCGTGGTGGAGGATTTGGACATTTTACAAATGTCCCGAAGATGGAGGCTATGTTACTGGAAGCAAGGTGAAATATTCTGAGAGAGCAGGGGTTAGTAGGTGGTCCAGATTTTGAATATCTAAGGGTAGTGATACACTGTTCTCTTAAGAGGGGAAAGAGCAGTAAGGGAAGGATAATTTGGAATCTCAGTCGAATTGTCTAATAGGGAAGCGGCATTATTGTCAGAACTAGTAACATTTTTGTAAACAGTTGGGATTTTGTTTTTAAGGAAATTGTTATAATTGTCAGAGGTATTGGAGGGAGAATGGTGGAATTCATGGTTTCAAGATTGATTAGGTTATGTCCGTAAGAGAAGAGGTCCCTGGTAGGGTTACGAGAATTGCTTATTTTGGAGGAGTAGAATTTAGTTTTAGCTATTCTTATCTGTGTTTTCTAGTTTTTCATTGCTTTTCTAGATTAACTTTTGACCTGTGGGCAGTAGGATCTCCTCCAGGCTTGTTTATAGTGTTTGCATACTCATTTGGAAGGGTGTAAGTTATCAGAATACCAAGGAACAGTAGGAGGGCAGCACTCACCTGATGTGTGAACTGGGGCAATAGGGCAGAGTACAGATGGAAAGTCTAGGTTATAGTTCACTACAGCCACATTCAGGTCAAGCGTTGGCAATGGTTACAAGTGTCTAAGAGCAGCACTCAAGTTATCTGAATTGACTTGTGTTCAGGGATGGTGGGTCTTCACTTCAATAAGGGGGAAGAAGTGGCTGGTCTAGCAAGAGGAAGAGAAAAAGTGGACTTTCCTAGAAAGTTAGTTTTGGCAAAGACCGGCTCAAATATGCCCAGAGGTGTGTGTGGGAGAAGAGACTAGGTTAAGACTGTGCAGAGATGTCAAGCAAATCGATCAGGTTACTAATATTTATTTCAAGGGTTTCCAACCTTATCTTTAATAAGCTACTTATGTTATGTGAACATCATACCAAGCTACTGTTACTACTATTGTAATAATGAGCATATCATTAGCGACACCCTATGCAAAATTACGAGCAGTGATCACCTCAATGCCATAGACTGGGTTGCCACAGTAATGTAAAAAAAAAAGGCTTTATCAATTTGGAATGCCTCTACATTTATTATTATTTTTTTTTATTTATTGAAGTTTTGTATAGCGCTAGCTGGACCCGGGGGTATCAGAGCGCTTCACAGCAAATGGAGAAATGCAACCAAGACAATAAGCATCGAATACAAGAATCGGAAATAATAGGAGGGAAATAAAGCCTGTACACCAACAAAACAACAACAATAATAACGCAATAAGAGACGGAGTTCGGGGGCGAATCGGTTAGATTTGAGTTCCGCAAAGGATATCAGATTTCTGCTGTTGGGAGAGGGGCTTCTCGCTAAGCACCGAAGCGTTCAAGGAAGAGGGCTTTGAGTAGCGTTTTGAATTATGAAGGAGGCGGTCGTTCTGATATGTGGGGGGATGGAGTTCCAAATCCTGGGAGCGTTCCCCGCAAAGGATTTATTAGAGGTCTTGCGTTTCTGTGATTTCAGCGGGATGAGCAGGAGTGTGTTGGAGCTTCTGAGGTTCCTGGATTGTCCAGCCCTTTTGAGTTTAGAGGCCAGGTATTCTGGTTTGCCTGTATGCAAGGCTTTATGTGTGAGGCAGGCTGTGCGGAAGTTGGCTCGTTGGTCAATCGGGAGCCATTCCAGTTCTTTGAGTGCCGGTGAGATGTGGTCAAATTTCTTTGTTCCTGTGATCATTCTTGCGGCAGCATTGAGGGTGGAGTTGAGGGGTCCCAGGTGTGACTTGGCTGTTCCAGTCAGTACAGCAATGCCATAGTCAATTCTTGAGAGCACAAGTGCCTGGGTGGCATGTTTCAGATCTTTGGGGGGGAGGAAGGGTTTAATTTTGTAGAGAAGTTTCAAGTTCATGAACGCGCTTTTGGCGGTTTTAGAGATGTGCTTCTTCATGTCCAGTTTGGGGTCGAGAGTGATTCCTAGTGATTTTGTTGAGTCCGTTGGAGTAAGAGAGACATTGAGGGCATTTAAGGCTTTGAGCCATTCCACTATTTGTGGGTTTTCATCTTTGTTCGAAATTAGGAGAACTTCCGTTTTTTCTTCGTTCAGTTTGAGGTGGTTGGCTGAGAGCCAGTGTTGAACCTCCATGAGTGTAGCATTAAGTCTGTGAATGTCAGCGATCGAAGTGGTTTCCAAGAAGAGTTGAGTGTCATCCGCGTACAGGTGGAAGGGGATGTTAGAGTTCCTTAGGAGAGAGGTGAGGGGTTCCATGTAGATGTTGAAAAGTTGCGGGGAGAGTACTGATCCTTGTGGAACACCTCTGTTGATGGGGAGGGGGTCTGACTCGAAACTGTTGATCTTTATTCTTTGAGAGCGGTTGTTAAGAAAGGAGGCGAACCATTTTAGGACTGTGTTTTCGATGCCCGCTCTTTCTCGGAGGACATTAAGAAGGCGGGAGTGGTCGACTGTGTCAAATACAGCCGAGAGGTCAAGGAGAATGAGGAGGCTACATTGGTTGGAGTCGAGTGACATGTGCAAGTCATCAAGGACATTTAGGATAGCGGTTTCCGTATTGCAGCCCTTTCTGAACCCTGATTGGAGAGGATCCAGTAGGTTAGAATTCTCTAAGTGTTGGTTTAATTGTGACAGCACACATCTTTCCAGAATTTTGGCTAGGAACGGAAGATTCGAGACTGGTCTGAAGTTGTTCATGTCTGAGAGATCAAGGCCGGGTTTTTTGAGCAGAGGGGTGACTTGTCCTAGTTTAAGGCAGTCAGGGATGAGGCCCTCGCTTAAGGAGCTATTGATGATCTTGCCCCAGATTGGGGCTAGGGTGAGCTTCAGGTCCTTGGTCAGTCTCGAGGGAAGTAGATCGAGAGAGAGAGGAGGGTTTCGCTGCGTCGATAAGATTGCTTATCATTTCAACCTCGACCGGCTGGAAAGAAGACCAGCGGAGAGATGAGGTTACTGGGGGGTTGTGGATGATTGCAGGGCTCTGGATGAAGGAGCGATCGATTTTGGCGATTTTTTCATTGAAGAAGCTTGCGAAGTTGTCGCATTGGGTTTTGGAGGCAGCTAAGTTGGCTGCCTTGGGAATGGAGGTTTGGTTTCCAATGATGTCGAAGAGTTCCTTGGGGCGGTTTCTGGCATTGTCCAATGCAGAACTGAAGAAGGAAGTCTTCTTACTTTTGATGTGAGTATAGTAGATTTTGCGGGCTGCCTTCAGTTGGTCCCGATGCAAGGCAGAGGGGTTGTTTCTCCAAGTTCTTTCCAAGGATCTAAGGTGTCTTCTTTCCTCATTAATGTCAGTAGAGAACCAAGATCTGGAGGGGATGCTTCTGGATTTTTTTTAGTTTCAGAGGTGCCAGCTGATCTAGGACAAGCTCTAGATTGGAATGGTAGAGCGAGGTGAGTTCCGAGGTAGAGAGGGGCTCCGACGTGATCGGAGGAGCGTGCTGAGTCCTTCCTCAAGCTTGTCTCGGGGAACTCTGGTGGTGTTCCTGACCCATTTAGGGGGGGCTTGAGTGGGTGGGAGTGACACGGCCGGCTGGATGATATGAAATAAAATGATGTGGTGGTCTGACCAGTCCACCGGGATGATGTGGTCAATCGAGACTGCAGTTTTGTTCGCAATGATGGCATCCAGGGTCGCTCCTCTGTAATGTGTTTCTTCTGAGCAATGTTGGACCAAATCGTTGTGTTGTAGAAGGGTGTTGAGAGATTGAATCAGCGGGTTTTTGTGGTCGTTCAATCTTAAATTGAGGTCGCCCATAATTAGATTGTCGTCGCCATTAAGTGCGGATTGGGTAATCAGATCCGATAACTGAGCTTTAAATTCGTTGGAATTGCCTGGGGGATGGTAGAGGAGATGGCACTGACGAGAGCTATGACCGTGAGATTTGATGTTGACCGACAGGCATTCGAAGGAGCTGTGCAGGTAGGAGGGAGCTTCAGAGACTGCGAGGTTGCTTTTGTAGATGATCGCTATGCCGCCACCTTTGTGAATGGGCCTGTCTTTACGGATAATTGAGAAGCCGGGAGGCACCAGCATATCCAGAATGGGGTGGGATAGGGAGTTAAGCCACGTTTCAGTAATGAAGGCCACATCCAGGTCATGGGAGAGGATGGATTCAGCTATTTCCGTTGCATGTTTGACTGCGGACCGGCTGTTGATAAGCATGCAATTCAAGTGGGGGGGGGGGGGGGGGGTCTTCTTTTGCTTTCAAATTGTCAGGGATGGCTCTGGGAATGGGGGACAGATAAAGTGGGGCTCTGACGGTTCTATGGGTGGGCAGGTCCCTACCTAGTCCGGTGATGACTTGGATCGAGGAGGAGAGGGTCGAAATCACGGGAGGGGCCAGGGCAGGCTGGTTCGGGGGGAGTTCGTATGAAGCGACGAGTGCGCTCACTTCTAGAGGGGAGAGGGAGGTAAAGTTTCTGCTGGGAATGACTGCTCGCGACTTCGTCGGGACTTTCGTGAGAGGAGGCAGGGAACCAGGGAGAGTATGAGCCTGGACGGTACGGGGATAGTCATTCCTAGGGGGAGGGGGGGATGTGGAGTGGGGCGGAGGGGGGTAGCTGGAGATTCCCGAGGGCAGAGAGGGTTTCCTTCAGTCCTAGGATCAGGGTCGAGATCTGTGCTTCTACAAGGTCGAGGCGGTGCGCTATCTCGAGTGAGGGGGGGAGGATCAGTGGCACTGGGTCCTGGGTGTGAGGAGCTTATGGGCGAGTTTCCAGTGGGAGGAATAAAAGGATGGGAGGTGGCAGGATCTGGATTAGGGATTGGTTGTGAGAGGGCTGTTAAGGGTAGGGTGTTGTGGACCCTACGGGGGAGGGAGATACCTTCAGAGGAGGGGGAAGTGAGAGCTAGAGGAGAGAGGGATGGCGGGTTAGGAGGTTGAGTAATGGGGTTGTCAGGTCTATATATCAATTGTGGGAGGGTTAAAGGGTGAGGTGGATTAGTGTCCCAACGGGGGTGCATGTTCACTTAGTTAGAGGGAACAATGTGAACAAGGGGAGTGGGGATTGGTGGGGGTGGATTGAGCGATGGTGTTGATGAGGGGTCTGGGATCATTGAGGGGTGGAGGCAGAGAGCGGGTGGTGCTTCTGGAGCTAGGGAATGGTCTAGGATCACGAGGGGGGAGGCTGGGAGTTAGTGGAACTTTGTAGGCTAGGGAGTAGGAGGGTTGGGGTCCTTTGGGGATGAGATTGGGAGCAATGGGGGGCGGGGCTAGGGAGAAAGGGGGAGCTGGGTCTGGTGAGGACGAGATATTGACAGGTTGGAGGGATAGGGACGGGAGGCGACGCTGGCGCGGATCAATGAGGGCGTAGGACTGAGAGTAAGGGGAGTTACGGGGGCTGGGGAGGGGTGAGTTGAGGGTCCTTAGGGGGAGCGAGGGGGGCTCAGTGGGGGGAGGTTGGGTGTGACGGACGGGGGGCGAGAGTTGTGAGGTATGGGGGGGCTAGGGCTGTCGGGAGCAGCTGGGTTGAGGAGGGACTAGGTAGTGGAGTGGAAGGACGCTGGGGTGGCGAGTTCTGGAGAATGAGAGTTTGAGCGGAGCCGGAAGGTTGGGCGGGGGGAGTTTTGAGTGGGTAATGGGTCGTAGCCGTCCTAAGTGTGGGGAAGAGAGAGTCGAAGAACTCTAGGTTCTCCTCTTTCGCCTGGATTAGAATGGTGCCGTTCCTATAAATGGTGATGGAGATGTCTCCTGTCAGGGATAGATGATTCAGGGGGGGCGATTGTTAGTTTGTGGTTGTGATCAGTGAAGGTGGTTTTGGAGACGGGGAGGGATGAATTAAAGATGGTGGCCCATACGTCAGGTCTGTTGGTGTGGAAAATGAAGTCCATTTTCTTCTGACCTCTAGTTGTACAGTGGTAAATGTCAACAATTAGCGTTTCGGGGTGTTGCCTTATTATGTTCTGTTTGAAGCGTTTTTAGATTTGAAAGAGAGGGTTCGTGGGAACGATATAGCGAAGGTGTTCGGTCCTTGAGGGGAAAGGAGGATAGTGGAGGGGCCGACATGAGTGACCGAGAGTGCGGCTGGGGGCATCTTGGCTGGGCGGGGGGGAGAGGCTCAGGGGGAGTGAGGAGGAGGACAGAGGGGAGGAGGGTTAATTGGGACGGTGCAGAGAGTGTAATGTGCTATGGAGTGGTGTATCAGGGGGACACGAGGAGAGTGGTCGAGGAACACGAGGGTGGTGGGGGGGGGGAAATCGGCGAGATGGGTAGAATGCGCCGCGGATCAAGGGTGGACGTAGGGTCAGAAGAAGTTAGCTCTGGGAGAGCGGAGGTCGGGAGGACGCGGGGCGGGCTGAGGCTGGAGAAAAAATTAGTGTGGCGAGGAGTGGCTGTCGGGGACAGGGAGATTAAGGGCAGGATAGGTTCCGAGGCCCTGTTCGGGTATTATAGACGAGTTCGGAGTAGGCTTAGACCAGGAGATCAGGCCGCGTTTTGAGCTTGGGGAAGCTCTGTGTGAACTCTTAGCTCACCAGGGCTAAAGTTAATAAATCGGGAGAGCAGGAGACTCAAAGTCCATAAGGGCAAGAAAGGGAAGGGCAGGTTCACATACCAGGGTCCCGATCAGGCATGAAACGGGCAGATCAGCACCGATTTCACAGCTGGTCGATGTCCTGAGTGTAATAAATAACAGCCACAGCTGTAATACACCTAGCACTAAATTATTAATATGTGTCATGTCACCTTGATGCTGCATGATATATCACTCAAGTATCATCTTTAAATATATTTTATAAAGTCTATAATTTTTCTAAAATAATCAGCTTCTAAGTTCTGAAAATACGCACATTTTGATCACAAATACACTCTTTTCATAGAGGTGGTAGTTGATTGATGCTTGTTTATGAATGAGGGTAAGGGGTTCCATGAAAAGGTTATATAGAGAGGGAGAGAGAATAGAACCCTGGGGAATACCCAGAGAGACAGGAATAGGTTTGGAGAGCAATTGCTAATTTTTTGGGTTCTGTGCTGAAAGGAGGAGGTAAACCATTCGAGGACAAGGCCACTGAAGCCAACCCGGTCTTTGAGGGTGTTAAGTAAGGCGGAGTGGTTAACAGTATTGAAAGCAGCAGAGAGGTCAACAAGAATGAGAAGGGAGGCCTCCCCCTTGTCGAGGGAGTGATGGATGTCATCAACAATGTTGAGCATAGCAGTTTCAGTACTGCAGCCCTTTCTAAAGCCTGATTGTAATGTGTCCAAAAGGCTGAGTCAATGTGCTTGTCCAGTTGGAGCAAGGCGCATTTTTTGAGGGCCTTGGATAGAAGAGGAAGATTAGAGATGGGACGTAGATTGTTAAGGTCGATGGGGTCAGCAGTAGCATTTTTTAGGGTGGGAGTGATTTGGCCAAGTTTAAGGGAAACAGGGACACACCCTATGGCCAAGTAGGAGTTTATGATGGTAGTCCAATAAGGTGCAATGATATGCTTTAAATTTTGAACGAGGTTAGCGGGCAGAGGGTCCAAGGTATGAGAGGAGGGTTTAAGCTTAGTGATGATGTTGAGGACATCCGCTCTGTAACTGGGCTGAAGTTAAGCCAAGAAGTATTATTCTTTAGCTGTGGGCTGGTGAGGAATTAGTCCGGGGGGTGACGGCGGAGGGGAGATGAACAGAGTCTAGAGGGGGCGGAGGTGCAAAAGGAGACTTGGATTGGAGGTCATAGAGTGGTGATGAGCACTATGGTGAAGGGGTTACGGCAAAGGATAGATCTTGGCAATTTTTTCGGAAAATAAGTTTACAATTTCATCACATTTTTCAGTAGTGGCTATCAATCGGAAAGGGGGGGGGGAGGGGGACAGAAGATGTTTGATTTTCGATAATGCTGGATAATTCCCAGGGTCTATTTTTAGCTCGGTCAAGTTGTGCGCGGAAGAAGGAGACCTTTTCATTGAGGATGTTTTTTTATAATTAGCTCTTGCGATTCTGAGAAGGGCAAGATTTGAGGGGGAGGGGTGTTGTCTCCTCGTGCGTTCGGTCAGCCTAAGCGAGCGCCTTTCATTGATGTGATCAGCATAAAACCAGGATTTGGCGGGGATTTTTTTTGTGGTTTTAATTTGGCTGGGGCAATTTGATCAAGGACCTCAATGATGCATTCGTTGCGGTGTACGGTAAGCTCATTCGCATTTTGTGAGGGAGGAGAAAGTTGAAGTCTTGCTTTAATCTTAGCCTCCAGTTCGCCTGGAGGAATAAGGTGAAGATTTCTGGTTAATTTCCTATGTTTGATGTTTTTAGGGGGAGGGGGAGGTACGGCGCTGTTGATCGTGAAGAGGATAAGGTGATGATACAACCAGTCAATTGGTGACAAAGTGGGAAATTGAAGCCAGCCCTTTGCTGGTGATGATGGTGTCGAGAGTAGCCCCATTGGAATCTGTTGGTGAATGGCAGTTGGTTCAAGTCAGTAACGTCAAGGAGGTTATTGGGGATGTTAGCCGAGGGATCATCCTTATTGTTCCAGTGAATATTAAAGTCTCAGAGGAAGAGGTTTTTGGAGTTGGAAATTGAGGCTCGGGAAAGAAGGTCAGAAAATTCTTCCACAAAGGGCAAAGGGTCACCAGGGGGATGATAGATATTATGAAGTCGAATAGGAGGGGGACCTTGTATTTTAAGTTTGGCTCCAATGTATTCGAAAGTGGTTTGATCGGAATTTAGAACAAGGGAGAGTTGGAGTTCATCTTTAAAGATTATGGCTAGGCCCCCACCAATTTTGTCAAGCCTATCTTTTCTGAGGATGGAGTAACCCGGGGGAGCGAGCAGGTCAAGAATAGATGAGGAGTGAGCCTTGAGCCAGGTTTCCGTAAGAAAAGCGATGTCAATGGCTTCACTAAAGATGGTTTCCGAGATTTTTGTTGCATGTCATGTGGCCAATCTAGAGTTGACCAGCATGCAGTTGAGGGGTTTAGGGTTGGTTTTGGGGGACAACAGGAATAGATCGAGGTAAGCTGCGGAGTTGGTCTGGGCGAACCAGGAGTAGTGGGGATACAGCTTCCCAGGATCACCGGAAGAGTGGAGTGGGGTCAGTAGCCACGATGAGTTGTGGAGGAGGCCTGAGCGAGCCAGGGGAGGTAGGGATTCCGCTTGTCCCCAGGATCACCGGAATAGTGGAGTGAAATGTAGGAGGGTCAGTAGTCATGGAACTAGGGGGTAGATATTTATATCCCCGGGGTCTGAGGGGGAGAGATGGATCTGGGCTTGGGATGGTATAGGAGGACAGTTGTCAGGGGGTCCATCGGCTGAAATACCCTAAGGCGTAGTACACCCTTGTGGAGGGAAAGTAGTGTTAATTTGTACGGAGTCCATGGTAAAGGGATCATTGGCATGTTTAGAATCAGAGAGGGCCTTCATTTATTTCGATTCTTGTGGGGGCAGATCCTTGCCACTGACTGCGGATATACCAAACCCCCATGCCCTTTTTGGACTCTTCCTAGTTCATTCACCACCAGTCACACTCTCCCTCTTCTTCAGCCTCCTCAAATGTGCGCAGAATTTCTTGATAAACTCCCAGGTCGTCAGCTGTCATTTCGGCTCTGAGAGATAATTTAATGTGCGTCTCTTCTGCCAGCACTCACTCATTGGTGTCTTGCATCCCGAGTTTCACCTCCAGTCCTATGGACTCGAGCCAGTCCATGGCCACTAGCCTCTTTGCCAGGAGAAATGTAAGGAGGAGAAATGTAAAATGCATCTTTCCCCCTTTGGGTCTGCCCAAAATATCCAACAGATAATGCTTTGGTGTCATGGGGAAATACATTGTTCCTTGAAGCCCCTCCACCACCACCCTTCCATACTCAAACACACTGCCATAATACAAGCAAATTAACAAAAAGTCCCCTCCTGCCCGCAGCGTGGGCAGGACGAGGAGCGACCAACATTTACCAGTTGCTGTTTTGATTGGCATAAGTTATGTACGATGGAGGTAGCTGAAATGAATCAGCTTAAATCTGGCATTGCCTGAAACCCTTTCCCCAAAGCACAGTTATTTTTCATACATAGTCCACGAGGCTGCCTTCCAGGTTATCCCCCCAGGACACTGGCTGCAGACTACCCCCTGGACATCTGTTTTAAGTGTTTTGTGTATCCAAGACACCAAGTGGCCATCCTCCCCCCATATCTAGGAAGGCCTTTCAGTGTTTGAGCGGTGAGAAATGTGGGGAAACTCCATCCAGATTTCATTAGCAGTGCCCATGGCAAAAGTCTCTCTTGCCTCCTAAAAGGAGGCAAAGTGATCCCCAGGTATAAGTCACCCTGTAGTGTACACCACCTTCTCCCCAGCGTGCAAGAGACATGACTGAGTTGATGTCCTTAAACTGCTATAGCAACCGCAGATTCAGATTCTTGGGAAATAGTGGGTGTCTGAGAATCCTAGTGATTATTTTTTCCCAGATCTGGGCGGTGTGCTGCACCAAGAAAGGGACGTCTGCTTCTACTCTTGAGCCCTTCATCAACAGTTTCAAAGGAGGCACATCCCTCCACAGGTCTCCCAGGGTAGTCACTTTTCACTGCTGTCAGTGTCGGTCACCCATTGTGCCACAAAGTGAATGTGCAACTCATAATAATACAGTTCCAAGTCTGGGAGCACTAGCCCTAACCCTTCGTGATCCGATTTTAAGGTCTGAGGGCCACTTGGCTGATGGTCCCTGCCCATAGTAAAACACCCAGCAAACTGTTTTGCCTCTTGAAGGTGTCTCCAGGCAGTAAACACAGAATTCAGAATCACATAAAATCTAGGGAGAAACACCCTCTTGGTAATGGCAACCCTCACTATTGTAGACAAGGCGAGCTGCCACCATAATTCCAAGATATCTAAAGGTTTCTGTCTCCCATTGCAAGCCAAGATCCAGCAATTAATTTAGAGCCAGCGCCGCTACGGTTGCCAAAGGACACAGCACAGTTTTATTTCCATTGACCTTCAGGCCTGCCACCCTGCCGAATTAGTCTAGCAAGATCATTGAACCCAACACGGACACCCTCTGCCGCGACAGATAGAATAGGGCATCATCTACATAGAAGGAGTGGACATGAATGCAATCACCCAGCCCAATTCTCCAATCAGTCATCAAGCCAAAGCTCTATAGGAAATGGAACCAGTGCTACCGCAAATAGGAGAGGCGAGAGCGGGCACCCCTGTCTGGTACCACACTGTACTTTCAAGAGTTCAGATATATCTGCTGGCTCACAGGTACGGGGTTCCGTGTAAAGAAGCTTGACCCAAGCCCAAAAGTTTGACCAAATCCCATTCTTATCAGGACTTTGAGAAGGTACTGCTTGTCCAGCGTGTCCAATATTTTGACTACACTGATGCCAAAACCAATGCCAAAACCAGCTGCATATCCCAATTCTGCACCAAGTGCATCACATGAGCTAGCCTTCATAGCTTCACAGCTGTGAACCCACACAGGTAGTCATGAACCAGGAATACCACCAGCCGTTGTAAACACAGCAGCAACACTTTAAGTAAGACATTGGCATCGCAGTTAATGATTGTCAGGATTCCTACATTGAGGGGGCGATCTCCCTCAGGTACTGGGCCTCGTCAAAGACCTCCAGTAACTTTTCTGATAGTATGGGCTAAATGCTGGATAAAAGGTCACCGGGAAGCCATCACCTCTTGGTGCTTTATTAGGGGACAATGCTCCCTTGGCCTTAAACAGCTCCTCCAGTGTAATGCTTGCATCCAACTCTGTATGCCATTCCTCAAGCACTCACAGGAGATCCACCTCTGCCAGGAAGGACACAATGACTCTGGCGTGGCCGGGTCCGCATTCCACTATATCTCCTCAGGTGTTCACCAAACTTCCTATTAATTGCTGCCCTAATTGCTGCCAGGGCCGTGAAAGGTATAGCACATGCACAACATCGCATCATCATGGGAGCTGCCATTTTTTCCTGTTTAACGTCCAAGCCAAACACCTACTGGGCCAGTCCCCTTCTCTGTAGAAGCGTTGCTGATACTCCTTCCAAGTCGGTCTGTCCATTCAGTTCAACTCTTTCAATGTTCTACACGCCCCCTTAAGCTCTAATGCACCCTTCTCCTTGTTCTAGCCTACACCCCTACAAATTAGATAATACATTTTCTTGGGCGACCAGATCCCACTGCAAACATTTTATGACTCTATACAACTTTCAGAGACACACCTTGGGCCACAGCTTTCAGTGCCTCCCATTCAATTCCTCTCATAGCCGTAGGGCCACAGTTGGTTTCCACGTAGGTGGAGAACTGCTCACTTAGGTCTTCTCTGCATTCTAAGTCCTGAAACACAGCAAGGGGCATCATCTCAGTAAAGGGCCTGACTTCGCCTCCCTCCAATCAAAGTCAATCAAAAGCAGAGAATGACCCAACAGAAACCTCCCAAGGTAGTCCGCCTCTCTGACATGGATCCCTGAGCTCAGTCCAGTCTGCTAAAGGAATGATGGGTTAAGGAGGGACAGGAGTATTCCTTACCCTCCAGGTGAGGTTGCCTCCATACATCCATGCGTCTCAAATTGAACTACATTTGGCGCAGTGACCATGTGAGAGTGCGTTGCACCAAGGTGGGTGCCTATCTAGTTTCCCATCTAAAACACAATTAAAAGGACCTACCCACACCACTGGTACAACCAGACAGCCCAGTAGAATAAAATCATCATCATTATTTGGTGCATAGATATTTAGTATTCAGATCTCCCTTTTATCGAGCATCCTTTGCAGAAGAACATAACATCTCTCCAGACCTACTCCGGACTACAGTAGCCTAAATGGCACACCAGGAGCCATCCAGACAGTGGCCAACCTGGCATAGGTCGAATATGTATAATTGCCCTGTAATTTATTTCCAGTTTATCTACCTCAGTTGATGTTGTGTGTCTCCTGAAGGCATGCTATATGTATTTTGTGTTGACTAAAGTAAGAGATGACAATATTATGCTTTATGTAACTAATCCTCAGACATTCCAATTGAGGAAGTTATATCAGTCACCCATCTCGAAGTCCATGCCATGTCTCTTCCATAGCGAGAGACCTTTCCATGTACCCCGTAGCTCCTTGACAATGAGAAGAGGAATGTTGCGTCATTAAGTAGAACGTCTAACATCCAAACACAACCCCCTCCCTATGTAAACACTCAAAAACAAGGTAACAGCCTGTCTGCCCAACGTGCCTCCCAGAAACTTGCAGGCGAATCTCTGTTGTCCACAGGAACAATAAACTCTATCCTACATGTGGAGAATACATGGAGCTAAATGCCACCCCCATAGGCTTCAGGATAAATATTGTGGAGGCACCACAGAGGGAGCTCCCTCAGCTGCCCAAAGAAACCCTGTGAATAGTTGCCCTCAAACACACTATAGTGAGTGGGTCTTATCTGCAGTGGATCCAACACCTCAGGGACACCATTACCCCGGCTCAATATGGTAGGCTAGCAGTTACTCCAGTGCTCACAATCGCCTCCCCCCACATCAGCCCCCAGCAGTATCAAGCCAAGGAGGAGCTAACTCCCCCTAAGTGAAGAATAGTTGATGGGGTGGGGTGGTGGAGGAGGAAAGAGACTGAGGCAGTTGGATGATTCTCTGCAGGGTTGCTGTGTATGGCACAGAAGGCTCTCCCTGCCTGTCCGTCTGGCCATCTTGCATGGCCACGTGCAACTGTGATAATATACTTACCAGATTTCAACAACCTGTGCCTTGCACAGACCAAAGACCGTTTTCTCAAGGTACTAATGCCAGCAATATCTGGTGGGAACGATGTAAAACTAGTCTAATATTACAGCGGTTTGGAGTGACCACCTTACTTTAGTGCAAGTTTAGTTCCCATAGACCGACATCTGAAAAACACTCTCAGACTAGTCCTAGCATCAATGACAGTGGCCGTTATTCAAAACCTCAATGCAGACTGGTAATGGGAAACAAAGTATCTCAATGCCCATTCAAACATTTATCCTAACAACCCGATACATGCATTAAATCACAACTATGCCTCTTAAGAATTATTAGAATGTGCAGTTTATTGAAAATTTAAGGATAACACAAAGGCATGCCACATTTAAACAGCAGCCCTATTTAGAATGACAGCAAGCATTCATGGGAGGCAGATGGATCCTTTCCCAGGCCAGAAGCGTTCGAGATAACAGCAAAGGTGAAAGCAATTACCACCACTTTCCCAGCTCCAAATACCTTGCCAACAAACTTGAATCTAGGGCAGGACTACTACCACTTAAGAGATGAAGGTAGGCCCTACTGTGAGATCTGGCTGACAACAAAAAAGACAGATCTTTCTAGCCAGATACTTTAATTGCCACTGTGTTATCATCAAGACAGCACCGTTTCTATGGAGCATGAAGGAGATGCTTTTTGAAACGTTTCTGATCTCAAAAACCATCTCTGGTTATCTCCAGCTCAGAAGAGGAGACTGTAGTGACTTTCAAGCTCTCACTAAGGGGCACACTGGTGTGGTTAAAGTGGGAGTAGGTGACTGTCCGCCTGAGCTCCCTGCATAGAAGGTAACAGATGTGCCTAGAGATCTTCCGGCAGCAAAGCTGATCAGCTCCTCTCTGGAATTGTCTCTTCTGCAGGGAGAAGTCCAGCAACATTTTCTCTCAGCAGGCAGGGGATTTCCTACAGGAATTGTGACCCAGGCTAAGTTCCCAGCATAGTAGGAAGCCAGGAACAGCAGACAGCATGAATATTGATTCTCCAACTGTACTAGTGTACAACTCAGTCTATGGGCAAGTGAGGAATCCTGGAACACTACTGGCCAGGGAGACCAATTCGTATCCACATAGCTGACCAACAGCTCATGACCACTTTGTTTTGGGGGTTCCTCCAATCAAAGGGTGCATAGCCACTGGACATTCCCCACATGCCAAGGTCATGGGCAAAAGAACCGTTTCCTCAGCGGATTCAAACAGGTCAACTGTGGGGGTATTTTTGGGCTTAGAAAGGAGGCCAAATACTTTGCGAGACATCTCAGGCAGGAAGAGGGGAATGGAGCTCAGTGTAGGCCGGCAGGTGAACTGCTAACCAAATTACAAAGGGAATAATGTGACATTGTTACCCGCAGGACACTGTTGCCTTCTACAGCAAGGAAATGGGTGGAAAGGAAGGAATGCAAAGTTACAGGCTTCTATGTCAGCAGATACCAGGCCAGCCTTAAAAAAAGTTCACCCTCCATTTCGTTTTGTTGTACTTGTACATGAAGGCCAAAATGAGACACCCCACTTTAATCGGCCAAACATGCACACATGCTCCACATTTGCAAGACCTGGTTTACACAAGTATTGCAAAACCCTTTAAACATGAAGCCTATAGGCATTTCCCTTTGAAGGAGATGGGTAAAAAGGTATGCCCCCATCAGTACAAATCATGCTGCATTCACTGCCTGTCCTGTATAGCTAAGGTATTGAGAGGGCAGTAGCCGCTTTCTCAGAGACTGGTGTTCTTTGGGCATCCCTCTCTACCTCAGAGCTACGGTCTGGCATTGCAATACATGTATCAGAGAAGCCTTATAGTGACGGTCAGGCTCACCTCAGTGAGCGTTGGAAAGGGCAAATCTAAATACAACTGAGACTTGCTGGAGAAACACAGAGCTATACAAGGAGCATTACAGTTCCAGTCCTATAGACAGGTTCAACAGTGGCATGTCAGTTCTTAAGGCCTTAGTACCCTTTATATTTAATTCAAGTCGAGACCTGGAGATTTGATCTGACCTGGTGGCCCAAGTATTGTGTGGTTTCCCTTACATCATAAAATATTTTCCATATTTTACAAGGATCTGTGTGTTTATTTTCCATCTACCACCATTAACTATTTTCCATAATTTATAGGGATCCTTTAAATTTGTTCATTATGTCACTCGTCATTACAAAATAATCGCTTTTCTACCACTTTTGAATGTCTACTTAAAGCATCCTAACCTGTATCACGCAAACATTTGTCAAATATAGAAAATATGAGTGCCCCCTGTGAAATATGAGCCTCATCATAAAAACTACCACAACGTGCTTTGTCCAAATTTGCCCTTGTCCACTGTTTCATCAACATTTTATTCATTAAATGTAAAGAAAACCTAAACACTCCAATTCAAATCAGTGCCATTTGGTAGCTTCACTAAAGACGTTAATGAACAACCACCTACAACTAAAAGCAGTACAATGGGTAAGTAACAGTAAATTAACACACAGCGACAGGCGGACTAGCCGGTGAAACAGCCTTCTGAAAACTTTTAACAAAATACAGGAATAAAGATTACGCTATTTGTGTAAAACCGGTAATCGCTCTTCAGATTTACTGCACTAAAACCACAATCCGAGCTGCAACTGAACACCACTTTAGAGAATTTGGAACAATATCGAAGAATTTTAAGTGGGCAAAATCAATCAATCACAAACGTTGACTGAAGTAAGAGATTCCCATTTCACAGGAAAAAATTACTGAATCTGCATCGTGGCAAATGTGGGGGACTTTGGTTTCCTCACTACAAATCATCGACACTTGTCAAAACAATTTACACACATGCACAAAACGTGTATGGTGTTCACTTAGCTGTAAAAGTTCACGATGATCGAGATTTAGCAGAGCTCCAAATACTTTAACATGTGGTTAAACTTGGCATTCAGTCTGGCTTTCGTAGTCACAATTTTTCTCCTTGTAAGGCACTATCCCCCCCGATGCATCAAGCATACATTTTGCGAATTCTAAATTGCGAAAAATACCGAATCGCAATTTAGAATTCGCAGAATGGTATGCATCATGAAAAGCGATGGAAAAAAGCGAATTGCAATCTGCCGCAATTGCCGATTGAGATTTTCGCAAAATCGCTTTTAAATTGCAGAATCAGCCGTTTCCCATGTAAAAATTGCGAACTTGCAATTACCGAAATCGCAAATTGCGATCTCGCTAATTGCGAGATCGAAAAAACGGGAAGTCGCATTTCGAGCACATTGATGACATCACAACCAGGAAGTAGGCAGTTCCCTCGCTCATTCAGATCGCTGAGCCTGAAAGTGGAAGCAGCACTGGCCAGAGCTCCACAACAGACCACTTGCAGCACCACACCAGGACACAAAGACCTACTTAAAATGTCTCAGGAAGCAGCAGGGAGCAGTGCACCAGGAAGGAAAAGGAAAATTAAATTTTCAGAGCAGGAACTGGAGTACCTCATTGAGGGAGGCTCTAAGGACCATGATCGCCTTTTTGGAAAGGAGTCCCGGAGGGTGCCTGAGGCGGAGAAGAGGCGAATCTGGCTGCGCATCCGCTCAAAGGTTAACTCAGTCGGAGTGACCCAGCGCTCCATCGATGAACTACGACCTCAGAGGGCGTGCCAAGGAACGCATCGCTGAGAGGCCATGCACACCTGAAATGCCCTATTGCATTGTGGTACCTGTAGTGTGACCACAATTCCTGGATAACCCCACACAGCCAGACAGCCAGACCTGTCAAGTGAAAGTTATTCCTAAAGCCAGTCAGGGAATGCAAGCCTGCATGCATGTAGCAACATCCCATGTGCAAGATACATATTAACCATTCACCCATTTACATCACAGGTGCGTCTGAACAACCCAGCACCGACAGTGAGGCCTACACATAGAGGAGAAGCCAGAGGACGGTGAGGGCTATCCTGCCCCACGACCCGGACCATCTCAGCCAGCAGCAGCAGCAGCAGTAGCACCACCTCCCCATGTGGACAGGGCCACCCCTGCAGCCACAGGTGCCCAGCAACCACCCCAAGTGACACCCATGGCAGTGGTACAGGCCACACTACCAGCACCCAGGAGGCAGACACGGCACACAGCCAATGTGCGATCACAGTCCAGCGGACTGAGGCAGCAGCGCAACGTCGCAACACGCACTGGCAGGGGGGGGGTACCTGTCCGGGATCCTGGGCTGGCCATCGAACGCCGGATGCTTGCAGTACACCAGAAGCAGGCACGGCACTTGGCAGCCATCCACCTGCAGCTGAATAAGACAGCGAGAAATGTGGGACAGCTCACAGAAAGCATGCAGGACATGACCGTGAGAACAGCCAGATCCTGGTGTCCCATTAGTTTTAATGTGTCTCAGCAGGATATCACCCGCCGCCGCCACCGCCAGCTGCTAGATCCAACCACATAATAGGAAATGCCACCTCTCAACTTTCGCGCCGCTCCCTAGCAATGCAGGTGCAGATGGTCCAATGCTGCCAGGACGTCGCCAGGGCCCTTGAACAGGTGGCAACAGCTGTGCAGAGTCTGCACAGCCGTGGCTAGGCAGGTGGGGGTGGGGGGGAGATGATGCCAGCGAGGGCACTTCCAGTCACAGCAGCCGGTCCTTGCCGCTGGTAACGGAACGCCGCCAAAGCACCAGGCCCACTGCTGCATCACGGGCCAATAGTATCGTGGAAGACGTTGAGAGGTGACTGGGTGCGTGCGTCCGGCCGGAGGCGCCAGTGACACTTTGTACTCTACCAGCAAGGCCATGCTGATTACACAAGCACGCCCTCTAACCCATCATGGAGCTGTATGAGGGAATACAGTTTGCATGTAACATGTAAAATAATTGTAGTACCCATTATTGTGAAAAAACAATAAGAATTTATGGTCACAAGTGAATCCTACTCATGTCATTATTACATTTGTCATGCATGAGTGCAGTGTTGTGTGAGGGGAATGTGTGCACTAGAAACCGTTCATTGTGATTTGGTTACGGCGCCTGTGTCCTTCAGCAGGATTTTCCCCGTGTGCATGATGCAAATTTGCAGGTGGGCGGTTGTCCTCTTCCGACTCACTGCCAGAGATATCCACAGGTATTCTCCGCTTGGTAGCAATGTTGTGGAGTATTGCACGCACGGCCACGATGCGGCAGCAGACCTCAGGCTGGTATTTGATGGACCCACCAGTCTTATGTAGAATGCGGAAACGGCTCTTTAAAAGCCCAAATGTCCGCACAATGCAATTTCTAGTGCGAATGTGTGCTGCATTGTAACGCCGTTGCTGTGGTGTGGCAGGGTTCAGGTATGGGGTGCGGAGGTACTCACAGAGGCCGTATGCGCTGTCACCTGAATGAAAGGAGCAGAGGGTGAGTGCCTGTCATGCGCAACTACATGGTCTCGATGTACTGTTTGTTGGCATGTGTACTTACCTAGGTGTCCTTCACCATAGTCTCCCCTGGCCAGTCGTGTGTGCATGCCGCTGTGCCGGAATATGAAGGAGTCATGCGAGCTCTCTGGGTATTGTGCCACTATGTCGGTGATGGTTGTCTTAGCGTCGCACACCATCTGGATGTTCAGCGAGTGGTAGGACTTGCGGTTCCGGTACATGTATTCAGTCTCTGCGGGTGGGCAGATGTGGATGTGGGTACAGCCGCTTGGCCGCAGTGCGCTTTAGAAATCTCTTTTTAATTTCATTTCATCCAATTACATGGGGGAATTGCGCTATGTTGTAAAATTGTAGTTTGGTTTGATTCAAGTCCTGTTGGGTGTTTGGAAATTTGATGTAAAGGTGTAGCCGGGTCAGCATGGCCTCCAGGAAACTCCTTAGGCAGCGGGACATGGTGCTCTGGGAGATCCCCCCGGCAACGGCAACTATCCCCTGGAAGCTTCCGGAGGCCAGGAGGTGCAGGCTGCACAAGACCTGGCCATAGGTGGGCACGGCATTGGGTCTCCTCGTTGGGTGCAGCTACAGGGGGTCAAGGTCCCGGATGAGCTTTGTAATCCTTGCCCCATTCAGCCGGTACTTTGAGTAGATATCTTCCTCAGTTTGGCCCAGTAGTGTGATCCGCTGGCGGAAAATTCGCTCCTGGATCCTGCGTCTGTTCCTTGCTGCAGCCTGGAGCCTTCGCCGCCTAACCACCATGTAGAGTCCTGGCATTGTGAATGTCCTCATGCTCCTACTGTGTCTCCTTAAGTGTGTTTGATCAGCCCCACACCTGTGGCTAGTTAGGAATTTTTTTTTTTAATTCTTGTTTTTTTTTTTAACTTCATGGTTACCACCTGGTTTGGCTTCTCCTTAATTTGCGGCTCGCAAATAGCGATTTTTGGGTTTTTCGCAATTTGCGATTTTTCATGCATTGGGTTTGCGAATATTTTGCGAATTCGCAAATAAAATCGCAGATTCGTTGGGAACTCACAATTTCCGATTCGCAAAGGGGGTTCCACCTAGATTCTGCTAATTTCTTTGAGAAATCGCAAAATATGTTTTGCAAATTCGCAATTTGGTCTGGTATTACTTCATGAATTGCGATTAATGGAATTGCGATCGCAATAGCTAATTCGCAGCTATTGCGATCGCAATTTGGGTTGATGAATCTATGTGATTGTTGCTTAATACCGAATATTTAATTTTCAAGCTCGTGAAATTCAAAACAATGTGCTATTTGGGGGACCCTGACTGAGTTTAGGTAAGATATAATGTTTTTTATTCGACATGCTAATGGAGTCTGACGGCCGTTTCGAAATATACTGTGGCATTAAATACAGCGCCAAGAGGACAAGTAATTGGGAACATTACACAAATGTTTTTTTTTTTTTTTTAAAGTTGTTCTCTCCAACCATAAACAAAAAAACATTCTCAATAGTATAAGTTAATCTCCACTTCTAATGATTAAGGTTTAGACATGTTTTCATGAATTATGTGAGTAAAAGATACACACACACACACACACACACACACACACACACACACACACACACACACACACACACACACACACACACACACACAAACACCTATTTAAAGGCATTTACTTGGGAGAACCTATGTAGTGGTCCAATGTGTAGATCGCTGCATCAAATGAGTCCACGAAGGGAGGACCCAGGAAAGTTAACCTTCTCGTGGGGCATTCCCAGATAATGTCTGCAGGGGAGTCATTAAAGAAAGGGGTCAGACAGTCCAGGTCAGCAATGCTGTGGTGAGCAAATCTGAACCTCCAACGATAGAAGGAGGAAGGCTTAGCCCTTTCTCCAGCAGGGGAGTAGTGCAGGGCACTACAACTGAGCGGTTCCGAACCCTTCAGGGACCCCGTTTCAACCCGCAGCTGAGTATCTGTGAGATACTGAAGTCTCAGGGACCCTTCGCCACATTCTGCAGGGGAGGCCATCATGTTTCGTTATGCACATGGGCTCCAGGCGAACTAGTTTGAGAAAAGCAAAGGGAGTTTGCGGTGGTTAATTACCGCAGGAGGGTCATGTGACTGGAATCAGGTTGCTAAGGACACAAGGGCCAGAGCTGCAGCGTCCAGCACCCTCGGCCCCGTTTTAAGAAGGCCAGCGAGGGCAGGACCCCGGTTTACACTGCGGCAGGACACAAATAAGCGGGCCATGGACCACGGTTTACACTGCAGCAGGACACAAATAAGCAGGCCATGGACCACGGTTTACACTGCAGCAGGACACAAGTAAGCAGGCCATGGACCACGGTTTACACTGCAGCAGGACACACAGAAGCAGGCCTTGGACCACGGTTTACATAGCAGCAGGACACACATAAGCGGGCCATGGACCACGGTTTACACTGCAGCAGGACACACATAAGTGGGCCATGGACCACGGTTTACACTGCCACAGGACACAAATAAGCAGGCCATGGACCACGGTTTAGACTGCAGCAGGACACAAATAAGCAGGCCATGGACCGCAGTTTACACTGCAGCAGGACACCCATAAGTGGGCCATGGACCACGGTTTACACTGCCGCAGGACACAAATAAGCAGGCCATGGACCACGGTTTACACTGCAGCAGGACACATAAGCGGGCCATGGACCACGGTTTACACTGCGGTAGTGTAAACCGTATTCCATGGCCTGCTTATTTGTGGTCCTTATTTGTGTCCTCCCTCAGTGTAAACCGTGGTCCATGGCCCGCTTATTTGTGTCCTGAGGCAGGACACAAATAAGGACCGCGGTTTACACTGAGGCAGGAGACAAATACACGGGCCATGGACCGCGGTTTACACTGCGGTAGGACACAAATAAGCAGGCCATGGACCACGGTTTACACTGAGGCAGGACACAAACAAGAAGGCCATGGAGCACGGTTTACACTGAGGCAGGACACAAATAAGCAGGCCATGGACCACGGTTTACACTGAGGCAGGACACAAATAAGCAGGCCATGGACCACGGTTTACACTGAGGCAGGACACAAACAAGAAGGCCATGGAGCACGGTTTACACTGAGGCAGGACACAAATAAGCAGGCCATGGACCACGGTTTACACTGAGGCAGGACACAAATAAGCAGGCCATGGACCACGGTTTACACTGAGGCAGGACACAAACAAGAAGGCCATGGAGCACGGATAACACTGAGGCAGGACACAAATAAGCAGGCCATGGACCACGGTTTACAATGAGGCAGAACACAAATAAGCAGGCCATGGACCACGGTTTACACTGAGGCAGGACACAAATAAGCAGGCCATGGACCACGGTTTACACTGAGGCAGGACACAAATAAGCGGGCCATGGACCACGGTTTACACTGCAGCAGGACACACATAAGTGGGCCATGGACCACGGTTTACACTGCCGCAGGACACAAATAAGCAGGCCATGGACCACGGTTTACACTGCAGCAGGACACAAATAAGCAGGCCATGGACCACGGTTTACACTGCAGCAGGACACAAGTAAGCAGGCCATGGACCACGATTTACACTGCAGCAGGACACACAGAAGCAGGCCATGGACCACGGTTTACATAGCAGCAGGACACACATAAGCGGGCCATGGACCACGGTTTACACTGCAGCAGGACACACATAAGTGGGCCATGGACCACGGTTTACACTGCCACAGGACACAAATAAGCAGGCCATGGACCACGGTTTAGACTGCAGCAGGACACAAATAAGCAGGCCATGGACCGCAGTTTACACTGCAGCAGGACACTCATAAGTGGGCCATGGACCACGGTTTACACTGCCGCAGGACACAAATAAGCAGGCCATGGACCACGGTTTACACTGCAGCAGGACACATAAGCGGGCCATGGACCACGGTTTACACTGCGGTAGTGTAAACCGTATTCCATGGCCTGCTTATTTGTGGTCCTTATTTGTGTCCTCCCTCAGTGTAAACCGTGGTCCATGGCCCGCTTATTTGTGTCCTGAGGCAGGACACAAATAAGGACCGCGGTTTACACTGAGGCAGGAGACAAATACACGGGCCATGGACCGCGGTTTACACTGCGGTAGGACACAAATAAGCAGGCCATGGACCACGGTTTACACTGAGGCAGGACACAAACAAGAAGGCCATGGAGCACGGTTTACACTGAGGCAGGACACAAATAAGCAGGCCATGGACCACGGTTTACACTGAGGCAGGACACAAATAAGCAGGCCATGGACCACGGTTTACACTGAGGCAGGACACAAACAAGAAGGCCATGGAGCACGGTTTACACTGAGGCAGGACACAAATAAGCAGGCCATGGACCACGGTTTACACTGAGGCAGGACACAAATAAGCAGGCCATGGACCACGGTTTACACTGAGGCAGGACACAAACAAGAAGGCCATGGAGCACGGATAACACTGAGGCAGGACACAAATAAGCAGGCCATGGACCACGGTTTACACTGAGGCAGGACACAAATAAGCGGGCCATGGACCACGGTTTACACTGCAGCAGGACACACATAAGTGGGCCATGGACCACGGTTTACACTGCCGCAGGACACAAATAAGCAGGCCATGGACCATGGTTTACACTGCAGCAGGACACAAATAAGCGGACCATGGACCACGGTTTACACTGCAGCAGGACACAAATAAGCGGACCATGGACCACGGTTTACACTGCGGTAGGACACAAATAAGCGGGCCACGGACCACGGTTCACACTGAGGCAGGACACAAATAAGGACCACGGTTTACACTGAGGCAGGACACAAATAAGCGGGCCACTGACCGCGGTTTACACTGCGGTAGGACACGAATAAGCAGGCCATGCACCACGGTTTACACTGAGGCAGGACACAAATAAGGACCACGGTTTACACTGAGGCAGGACACAAATAAGCAGGCCATTGACCGCGGTTTACACTGCGGTAGGACACAAATAAGCAGGCCATGCACCACGGTTTACACTGAGGCAGGACACAAATAAGCAGGCCATGGACCACGGTTTACACTGCGGTAGGACATAAATAAGCAGGCCATGGACCACGGTTTACACTGCGGCAGGACACAAATAAGCAGGCCATGAACCACGGTTTACACTGAGGCAGGACACAAATAAGCAGGCCATGGACCACGGTTTACACTGAGGCAGGACACAAATAAGCAGGCCATGAACCACGGTTTACACTGAGGCAGGACACAAATAAGCAGGGCATGGGCACAGAGAAACTTCCGATGTGCATGAACAATTGTGCGCACGCTTATATGGTAGGCTATTCCTAACTGATAACCAGCCAATGGATAGCAGGCACAAGCAGGCCAAAGCAGCAAGCCGTGGCAGAAGTCTTTAAAATCAGTCACAGTGACCCTGATGCTACTCACCGACTGATGCCTTGTCACTCTGCCAGTCTCGCTTAAGAATCGTGATCATTAATGACTGCCTAGTCAGCAGCTAAAATCTGCTGGCAGAAAACTATCCTAAGCCCTAAAATTAAGTGCTGGTGCCCAGCCCACTACTAGAAAAACTGCCACAAATGACAGTATCTTGAAATCTATGGCATTCCAGGCTGCTGGGGAGAAACAGAGTAGCTTTGCCTTCATTCAGGGGGATACATATTTCACCGATGGTCGCAATTACAGTCACTCGGTCATGAAATCAGGCACTGGGTGATGAAAGGATTCATTTTCTCTACATGTGCAGGGAGTCACCTTGTTAAGGGTGTGAAGTAGGGATGCACTCCTGCCAACGTTACTTTGTGCATCAATTCTATTTGGGCTGCATGTCCTGTTGAACCAACCGTTCCTTGAGGTTGCAAAGGTAACGTCTGCACACGGGGTCAAAAGTTTAATCTGCTAAATGTGTCATATTGAGTAAGGTTAAATGTTATGTTATGTTAGCTGCTTTTGTACCGCGCACAGCTGCCCCAGCCAAGGGGCGTCCTGGCGCCCAGAAAAGGTAAACACAACATTGCAAAAAGACGCAGAATCAAGGATTTTTATTAAAAAGAACGGTTTTAATAGCACGTCTGAACTGGAATAGGTCTTCCAATGCTCGAATATCAGCAGGGAGAGAGTTCCACAGTTTTGCGGCTACCACTCGAAAAGAGCGGCCGCCAGTCCTACTCAACAAGAAACGTGTGACAACAGACAGGTTCTGACCCATCGATCTCAGGGCTCGAGAAGGAACATAAGGGGTCAGTAAATTCATCAATATGGGGGGGGCCGTGCCTTTTAAAATTTTAAAAGCCAGGCAGAGCACCTTGAACTCGATCCTCCGAGCAACTGGCAGCCAATGGAGCACCTGCAGTGTTCTTGAGACCGAACATCGCCTAGGCAGTCCTACCACCGCTCTTGCTGCGGCGTTCTGCACTCGCTGCGGCCGCTTGAGTTCCGCCTGGTTTGTTCCTGCTAGCAGAGCACTGGCATAGTCTATCCTAGATAGTACTGAGGCCTGGACCACAAGCTGTCTAGTGGGGGCATCGAAGAATTTCAGTACCGGTCTGATGCCCCTGATGATACCAAAACAGGAGGCGGCCACCCTCTTAGTATGGCCGATGAAACTAAGGGTAGGGTCCAGCCAGACTCCAAGATTTTTTATCTCCATAGCAGGAGAAGGGATCATTCCTAGCTCTGGAGGCCACCAGTGATCATTCCACCATCCAGGCTGCTTGCCGAACACCATGACCTCGGTCTTCTTAGTGTTCAATTGGAGACAGTTCTGATTCATCCAATTAGCCACCGCACGAAGCCCCTCACAAAACTTGAGGGCCTCCACAGCTGAGTCCCCACTTAATGTGACCGCCAGCTGTGTGTCGTCCGCATAAGAGACCATTGTCAGGCCCCAGCGTTTGACTACAGCAGCCAGCGGTCTAACATAGATTAAATAAAGTGGGGCTCAAAGATGATCCCTGTGGGACCCCCAATGTAAGCGGGTGCGAGGTAGATTTACCGGGTGGGATTGCGACCTGGAAAGATCTATCAGAGAGGAAGGAACGGAACCAGCACAAAGCAGACCCCCTAACGCCTGCTTCCTCTAGCCGCCGCAACAGGATCTCGTGGGACACCGTGTCGAACACGGCACTCAGATCTAATAACAGGAGTGCCGCTGTTCGTCCGGTGTCCAGCACGGAGCACAGATGTTCAGTCATAAACAACAAGGCAGTCTCCGTGCTGTGGCCTGCACGAAATCCATTTTGAGTGGGATCCAAGATGTTAGCTTTGGCGAGATGGTCAGCCAGGATCCCATTCACGTGGGCCTCGGTGACTTTAGCAGCCCACGGCAGCAGTGAGATAGGGCGATAATTCTCAGGTTTTACCGGATCTAGGGAAGGCTTTTTTAAAATAGGTGTTACTACCGCTTGCTTCCACCTGGTGGGTACAGTCCCTGAGGCCAGCGACAGATTGATGAGAGCTAGCATGGGTGTGCGACATGTAGCCTGCATGTTCTTAAACTGGGCCGGTTTAAGCGGGTCCACTGGGGAGCCAGATTTAATTTTTTGGCTCAATAAATCGAACCCCTCCTCAGAGAGGGGGGCCAGCAGGTCCAGAGTCACATCATCGCCCCTCGGACAGCCATCGGAGACCGTAAATTGCATGTGGAGAAGTGTGGCTCAGGGGTTAGAGGCAGCAGACCCGGAAGCTGAGATCGGTCCTGGACCAGGGTTCAATTCCCCGCCTCGGCGGGTCTTGGGCTAAAAATTCCACGGACTCGATAATTCTCGCCCTGGTGCCTCCTCGACTCACGGGTTCACACTCTGCGACTCTGGGCAATAGCTTGCTTAATCTCCACAACGGCCCCTCGCGGCGGGATGCCTGACTTTCACCTTGTGGATACCCTGCTATCTCACAGGGGAATACCAGGAAGGGTTCCCTAAGCAAGCGCCGGGAAACCCACTGCGGGTAGCTGTGCGCTATATAAGCTCAACTACATTTACAACTACATTTACATACTAGTTGGAAAGGTGCGGTAGATTGCTTGCACCTTTTGAATAAAGAAAGAAGCCAGACTTTCACAGTGGGAGTCTGTACAGATTTCCGCTGCGGTAGCCCTCTTCGTCATGAGGTCCTTTAGGACCTTAAAAATCAGTTTTGAGGGGTTATAGAAGAACAAGAAACATTCCAAGAATTAGAAATTATAGGAACATGGGGCAGTACTGGTCTTTGATGCTTGCATAATTACCAGGGCAATGCCAAACAAGGAGGCTACCGCAAGACCACACTTTAATGGATATTCCCTGATCGTTGTCTTCAGATGGTTCAGCACCATTAGTGATGGCCACCACTTGTATCTCAGGTGTGGTCCAATACTGTGTTAATGGAGCACAAAAAGCAAAAGCTGCCAAGCTTTGTTTATGTACTTCTAAGTTCATGATGTGCAGTTGAGGAGGACTGCATTAGCTTCCCACTAAATGTGGGAGACAAAAAGTGAAACCTAATCAGGGTGTGAGCGCTCTAGGGAAGGAGGAGTGGGACAATAAACGCTGGGCCAAAAAGAGGCCTGTGAACCTAAAGGGCCAATATGGTTGCAGAGATGGTGTAGGATGAATTATGTGGGGATAGAAAGAGACCATCAAGTAGACTATGGCATGGATCAGTGAAGTGAGGTCCACGTTACTGGCACAGGCTGAACATTAATAATCATGGTGTTGGGAGGGTGCTGTGGAAGGCAGAAAATTGCATAAGCTAACCCAGATCATCAATGAGCCAGTAGTTACTACAAATGAGGAGTCGCAAGGGGTCAGCAGGGTGACCCTGGGTTGCTCAGGGAATGGCACTTTTATTTAGAGACTGCTGTGGGGCTCACATCAATGCTTTCAAGACAAAGAGCTTGGTGCAGCACTGCCCAAGAGAAATTTAATTTGAGATTTTTTTGGAGGGTACGGTGAGAGGAGGCAGACAATTGGTGCACTGAAAAAAGAGGCTCCAATGACGGAAGAAAGTGATCATATGGAATTTAGTCAAGGAGGATTATGGCAAAAAGACCCTATCTCAAGATGTTATACTGAGGTAGAGGTGACAGAGATCAATTCAAGGAAGTTGATGCTTGATTAAAAGTGGACCACAGTCATTAGGGGTCTTCCACGTTTTTAGGCAGTACCTAAAGAGACAAGACCTGCAGCATTAGGGCAGCAGTGCTGCAGGAAACATGCACGTAAGAGCAACAACCTTTTGTAGATGTTGACATTTTAGGAGAAGGCAGGATTGAAATGAAACCTTTTTCTTGTACTTCTAAGATGGTAGCTCTTTACCGAACATCCTGCCTGAGGGTTATCACCATGTAGAATATTTATACAGCAATCTCTGGAAAATGGTACGGTCATTCGAATTTTCTATGCTAATAGACTTACAGCCTGATTCATCAATCTCCCGTTTTGCGAGCCCCTAATAGCGATTCATAAGGAATCGCTATTAAGGACTTGCTAAACGGGATTCATGTAGAAATTGCATAAAGAAATGCGATTCCTACACATTCCTCATTTGCGATTAGCAAATTGCTAATCGCAAATAAGGAATATCTCCCCATTCATTCCTATGGGCCTAAAGGCTCATAGGAATGAATGGGGAGTAATTCCTTATTTGCGAATAGCAATTTGCTAATCGCAAAAAAGATAGCGTTTTCAAGGGTGCCAGGGGTGTCCAAAGGAGACCCTGTAGCACCCCTGAAATGTAATCTACATTGGTGTTGCGCACACACATGTCCAAAGGACATGTGTGTGTGTAACATGCAACTTAGAAAAATGCATTTAAAAGCATTTTTCTACGTTTGCTATTTACCACGAGGTTTGACCTCGCGGTAAATAGCGGCCAAAAATTGCAATTTCGGTATTTTAAAATGGTTCATGAATTGCATTTAAGGAATCTCAAATAGAGATTCCTTAAATGCAATTCCTCGCAAATATGCGAATTCTTTAATAGCTATTTTTTGCATTTGGGATGATGAATCCCAAATGCAAAAATTGCACTCGCAAAGGGCCAGATTCTCAGAATCTGGCCCTTTTGCGAGCGCATTTCGCTTGATGAATCAGACTTTAAGCGCATAATGTACACAAACAGAAAGCGCACTACAACCTCATCAGCACCCGAGCACGAACAAGCATATGCAATATAAGGTACTTCACAACAACAGCACCTGATGACTAGGAGCCCTTCTCAGACACCAGCCAGGTCTGGGATGAGGAGCAGAAACCCAATGCTGATGCATGGCACATCTGTGGCGAGGGTTCAACGCCTTTTTAGAGAACATACTCCACAGAACCCATAGCGGAGCTAAGTGAGCTCTGATACATTTCTAATCAAACCATAGATCCAGTTTGAACTGGTCTCAGTTTTTTTGGTTCAGGATCTCAAATAATCTCTCTCTCTCCCCGGTCATTAATTGCATACTTAATTACAACTACTCAACTATTAAAACGGGCGTTTAGGAATATGCACCACATCACAGGAAGAGACGGCATATCTTCACTATTAAGGAAACAGTGCTAGCGAGATAACACCCATAAGCGTTCAGGCATAATTAAAAGACGGTATAATTTCTTTGGCCATCAGCTATTAATGCAATGACTAATACAGCTGGTGTAAAGGCTTTAAGTGGACATTTGTCATCATCCAACAGTCTACTGTAGAAAGAGGAAAAGAAGCACTAACAAAGTCAATAGGCCCTCCTTCTAGCTAAACAGAGAATCTCGCTACACTGGGGCAGCAGGGAAAACACCAAAAACCAAGCAATGGCTTAAGGATATGGCCTACTGCAAAGACACTCTGGAAACCTAGGGGAAGAGCTGCCCACTGACTCTAAGCCTCGAGACTACTGGATGTTTCTGGTGGACTATCGTAAGCAAATCCAACGGATTAGCTGCGCATGAATGTATAACATGTAATATTATGATTGAAGGTGATATGAATAATATGCGATGTACTGTCAGGTAGCTTTCACTCTGTTGTAATCTGTATGCTGAGGTTCTGTTTCGGACAATGTATGTCGTTAATAAAAATTATAAATAAAAAATAAAAAAGTCAATAGGCCTGGCTTTTCCTTTTCAGTAGGATAGAATGGGCAATGTGTACATTTGTGTTAGTGGGTAAAATTAGGCATATAAAAAAAAAAATAGGGAAGCTAGAGTAAAAAGTAGTGAATAGGTTTCATACGACAAATAAAAAATATCCTTTTATTGCCATGTCCATAGTTATTTGAATCATTCAGAGATCAAAAGGTGACTAATAATAAAGGCAGGCTGTATGGTTACAAAGACATTTAAAAAAAAGTTTGACAAACTGAACGAAAAAGTGAGGCTAACAGAAGAGGATGACGTAATAAGTGGACTGGATAAGCACAAGCAAAAATATAGTTCGGCCAACATCCGAGAGATCGAAGAGGCTAAAATCAGACATACAGGGCAGAAAGAGAACAGCTCAAGAGACCAGAAAATTAATAAAATTAAGGCTACTAATATATGTATTCTGGAGAACCACAAATGTTAAGAAAACCTTGTGCAGGAGGAATCAAAACACATCTGCAGTGTTGATGGCACAACTGGGATGTAGATCAATGCCTTACCACATTCCCCTCTCACCAAGATGAAATGCTTCCACAAACCAATTCCAGCTTAACCAAAACGCATGGTAAGCATTTCGGTGGTATCAGTCACCCAGCCAGAAATATTTCTATGCAATGAATGAAGCCCGATTATTTGGTCCTGGCCTAATATTTCAAACCAAAGACATGGGGAAGTCACCGATAATAGTGCTGGGTAAAGTTCAACAGGCATATTGGAGCCTTTGATTTTTACTTACTACCTTCACAACCCTATTAAATGCCCGTAATGTATCAATGTGGAGGTGGAAACAGTGACGATCCAATAATCCCGCTTCACCACATGAGGCAGGTCGTAAGAAGAGGGTGTTGTAGTGCTTGCTCAGGAACAGAACTATGGCAGGACTATGGAACATCAGCAGGGGCTGAGTCTCCAAACCACCTCGGTATCTATGGGCACAAGTCTGACTAGCTATACGGCCTTACTAGCCCTTCTAACCTTTCCTGAGAAAAAAGTGAATTAGCACAACAACCCTCTCAGGGATCATGGTACCAAGACACTTCCTTTCGCTCTTTCACTCGTACTTGTCCACAATAAGATATACAAGAGACACAAAGGAGGTTTAAAATATTTATTTAAACTATTGTGCTCTAAATTGCAGTATTTATGCTATAATTCGAAAACAAATTCATACCAAAAATATGGTTATCATGGTTAAAAAAAAACTATATACCATAAAAGTGGTCATGTTATAAGACAGATTAGCCTAAACTCACCCCCTCCCCACTACTGAAGCTAAATGATTATATATAAAAGATCTCTGGTTTGGTGGCAGACCCTGTACCTTAGCATACATGGAAAGTTCTATATCTCAGCTGATGCAGTAGTCTTGCCTTAGGATCTTCCCTCACTGAGTTTTTAGAGCTCCTGTCCTCAGTTATATGAGGAGACATTTTTGCTCACGAACAGCAGCTCCATTCTTGTGTTATGTCTAGGTACTAGTGTCTGACCAGAGAGAATAACAAGGAGCATTGTTGTTTGACCTTTTCTATGGTGTTTAGACTATATCCCAGGAAAAGAACAGAACACAAAAAGTTAGGCAGGTTCTGTGTGAAAATTCAATGTGGGACAAAAGCAAGCGTGGGCATATAGTAATGACTGCAAAAGAAAATGCACCCTACAACATGCACAACTAGGCTAACATAATAATAATAAATATAATATCCACATTTGTAAAGCGCACAATCACCCGTTAGGGTCTCTAGGCGCTGGGGGCCGTCGGGAAGATTAAGCAAGCTATTACCCAGAGTCACATGGTGCTGGGCTAATCTGCCGCTGGTGCCGGGGTTCGATCCCCATATTCCGGAGTCAGTCGCCCTGGCCGCGGCGCCACACCTCTTCCCATAGGGAAAACGACAATGGGCCATGCTGGAAACACACAACAAGAGTATATTTAATGAACACCCCAGCCAGCTCTAAATCGCCAACTCCACTCCTTTAACATCACAACTCTATTTTACATTCTATCTCAACATTGACCTTCTTCTCACCTCATAAACAATATCTCATCACGAGCTGCACATGAGAACACAACACATCAACATCTGTTTACAATAACCAATGAAGTCCCTATATTGATCTATACATAAAACTTTATCATATAACTAAAGTGCACATAATGATTCAATCTCATATATTAACCCAATATACTTGTTTGAACGATTCAAGAAACCTTTTGATGAAAATACAACAGTTGCAGGTCTACAAAATCCTTAAGATATTCTGGATGTTTTTGTTCATATACTTTTCCTTTGTACCTTGAGTGTTCCTTTTTTTGAAGCGACTATATTGGCCTTCCTCCCCACACCGACAGAGAATTTAAGTTTTCACTCATACTCTTGGGCACCTCTTCATTTTCAATAGGTTTTACAACCACAATGAGACTTAGATTCCACACCCTCCCTTCATCAATTCTCATTGCATTTTTAAACAGTTTGAAGTTGAAGTGATTTGTTAAGCGCTCTGTGACCAAGCGGTTTCCTGGCGCTGGGGGGGATGACACAGCGGAGGGGAGACACCGGAGAGTTACTGTGATGGGTAGGCTTGAGAGAAGAGGTGGGTTTTTAGGGCTTTACGAAAATCCAAATAGACAGTGATGGACCCGATAGGCAGGGGGAGGGTATTCCAGAAACGGGGGGCCAAAGTGGAAAACCTCATGCCGCCCACCCTGGTCCTCCGAAACCGAGGGACGCTTGGGGTAATTAGACTATGGTGCACAAACCACAGGTGCCTTTATTTTTACCATATCACCCACTCTAACCAACACTTCCTTTACTTTCTTTTGTTCATCACAGTTTTTTTCTAATTTCTTGCTTAAGCTTCTTTCTCTCCAAACCCCAACTGTCATGTTCTTCACACCTTTGTTCCACAGCATCCACCTGGGACACAGAGTTTGGTGACCTCCCCTGTCAATGAGTGAGTGGTCAATATATATGCAGTGATCCTATCCTCTAAGGCTTTCTCCCAATCCAATCGCTTTCGCCAATTGTATATTCTCCTTAAGCATTTTATTCAGCCTTTCAATGGCACCATTTGTTGCAGGATGATATACTGAACACTTATTGTTTACCACCCCTTGCGCGCTGCGATAATTCTCCTGCTTTGCAGGAGAATTAATGAGAGGCGGGGGTTTTACAGCCCCCGGCCGTCCTCCGCACACTCCCACCGTGATGCAGGGCGGCCAGGGGCCGTCTTAAGCACCGAAGGGGTTAAAAAAACCTCAAACTCTCTTGAACAAAACTGAGGCTCAGACGACAACAACAAATTGGGAAAACTTTCCTTTTTAAAAACTTAATTTAAAAATGTCAGAATACTAGTGGAGGTTATGCAACACCCATACTCCACTTCCACTCACTTGGAATATAAATCCAATAATACAATCAAATATGGTGTATGTTGTTTACCACTAAGAGGACCCATAATATCAATTGATATTTCGTCCCACGGATGTTTAGGTAGATCAAGGTACATTTTTGGTTTTTAGAACTTTATCACCGAGATTACACTGCACACATTCACGGAGTACCCCTTTCCACTTTCATATCCGTTCCAGGCCTCCAAAAATGAGACCTCCACCCCTCCTTCGCTTTAACAATCCTCAGATGTAATATGTGAGTTAAAACGCAATCACTCGGTTTCTCAGTGAACTACGTGGAATCAATCTTGTGCCTCTTAACAAAATGCCATTATCTGCTGCCAATTCTTTTCTCGAACTCCACACATTTCCTAGTGTACTCCAGTCACTTTTCTCAACTCACACACCTCTCCATTCAACATCTCATCATGCAGAAGAGCTGACGTCCATTCCTCCTCTGTAATCGCTTCATCAGTCACTTCACACACACTCACATCTTCAACTTCTTTGTCCTGATAATTTCCATCAACCAACCTTTATAAACAATCTGCAGGTTGACTCTTTATGCCTGGAACATACTCCTCAGAGAAATCAAAGTCTTGTAAAGCAACTATTCATTTACTGATCCTTGAGAATATCTGATCTACAAACACTTCTCTCAGGGGTTTATGATCAGTTCGTGCAGTAACTGGCATACCCCAAACTAAATTCATGAATTTGTTTAACACCCAATATATCACCAGAGCTTCCCTCTCAATGACGGCATAATTATGCTCTTTTCCTTAATTCTTTTTTACCAGAATAGATCCTAAGCATTTGGAGATCGCATCTGTTAACACAATTGTTTCATTTGCAGGTTTGAATGCTAGCAGATTGTGCGTCTTTTCTAAATCTCTCTTTAAAGGTTCAAATACTAATGCACAAGCCCCAGACCACACAAATTCTGCCCTTTTGACCAGAAGTTCCTTCAAAGAGGCTGATTTCTCAACAAAACATTTTTCAAAATATCCCACCACTACTATAAAGGAAGCTAATTCCTCCTTACTTCTTGATGGCTTAAAATTGCGAATAGTGTCCGCTAAGTCCTTTTTAGGAGACTACCTGAACTAGATATTTTGTGCCCAAGATAGTTAACATCTGAGATTCCACACCTACATTTGTCCTCGTAATGTCAATCCTGCTTGCATCAACCTATCATTTCCAAATATCAATAAATCATCCTGGTAACATCGTACTCCTTCTACACCCTGCCACACTTTGCCCATCACTCTATGGAATACAGAGGCCACGGAAAGGAGTCCGAAAGGCATCCTTTTAAACTTAAAGGCATCAAATGGTATTATGAAGGTCGTTAGATCTTGTGACTCTTCATCACGCTCAATTTGATGATATGCTGAAGCGAGATCTAGGATCATAAAATATTTAGCTCTTTTTAAGATCCTAATCAATTAATCTACATTTGGTACAGGAAACGCATCTACCACAACCTCCTGATTTAACACTCTCAGATCCACACTTAACCTAATGGCTCCACTTGCTTTCTTGGCAACGACTATAGGAGCCAACCACTCCGCGTCTTCCACAATTTCAGTCACTCCTTTTCTAATTCTTTATCAACACTTTCTTGCAAACACGCTGGTATAAATCTTACTTTAGCAATCACATGTACAGCACATTTCTTTCGTTTTATATGATTCTTGTATACAACCAAATGACTCAAAGAATCCTCAAACAAACTGCTGTTCTGTTGATATTCATCATTGTTCAGAGAGATTGACTGAATCTGCACTTGTGGGTCAGCATTTGGATCCAGTTTAACACCCAGTTGTTGTAGTTTGGCCAACCTATTAATTCATTTTCTTTGACCAACACATATACTTTTCCAGAGGTTTTTTTTGTCTACAACTGATTTTGCCAGCGCTGTGCAGGCAAAACCTAAAAACTGCCCATAACAATTTTACAGGATTAAGCAGTTGTTTGCACGTTTCGGAATGGTGTAATCTAAAACTGATCCAGTAAAGCCATAAAAACCACTCTTTATATATATATAAAAAAAAGCAAAACATTCAGCAGTTAAAATGTTTATTAAAAAAATGATGTACATATTGCATCTATTTATATAAACTTTATTAATCGGTTAAAATTACTTATTTTCCTAAGCAACTATTTTATCATGATGATGATATGAGAAATCTGACCAGATGCTTTGGGCCCTTCAGTTTCATTCACTGATTTATTATCGTATCTATTGTGGAATTAGTATCATGGGCATGATAGATCTGGTTTAATGAACTGTCTGAATGATGCTCCCAAAATTGTTGTCTCTCAAATACCCGGTCTGCTGTTCGCATACGACACACTTCTCTTACCGCAGGTCTTAACGCTCTTTTGGAGAAGTTAAAAGAATTTAGAAAAGACCACGACCTAGAAATAAACAAGCCTAAAACAAAATACAAGATATTCACACATAGCTCTAGGAGGAGCTAACTTGGATAGGGTGATAGAATTCGACTACCTAGGGGGTGAGATTGACTCCTCTAGTTGGGCAGCGCAGATGGGAAAAAATTGTTACCTAGCCATAAAGCGGTGTCTAACATCACACTTGCAAACACAGCTTCTTGTTATCCTATTTCACCAGCACTGAAGATATATAGGGCCTAAGTATGTAAAGCAGCTCCCTAGTGGGGATTTGTGGGGATGTTGCAGCCTTGTGTTAGATAAAGGAGAAAACAACAACTTAAGATCTCCACTGAAGCTACCAAAAGGTACACCACTACTTCCCCTAAGGTTTAACCTAAATGTTAGACAATTTTCAGGCACAGCCCATCTTAAGCCCATTTTATTTTAGGCTAGATGATCATCCGAGCAACGTGAGCCATACAGAGTGCCTTATGGAAATCATAGCTCCCCACTTGCTCCTTAGAATCGCGTGGATACCCCACAACAAGCTATGGTTGGTTAAGCTAGGATTGTCTCAATTCTGGCTCCAACCAACAGGAAAGACCAGCAGCTCCCACAATCTTATTAAAGATAATTACTGGAATGTTGTCCTTGGCTCAAATATGTCTGCTGTCGCTTCAGACAGCTTAACAGGCCAGTACCGGTCTGTTAAATGTGGTTCCTATTTTGGAGATTTTAAGGACTGTGTGAATAGGCTATTGTCTAGGGCTCTTTATATTAAATTCAGATTGGGGGATTCTACCAATTGCTTCTTACCTCTTCTTGGAGGAGTAATGTAGACCCCTCCAATCTTTGATCTAGGGAATGACTAGTACTTACTCTTCTTCTGTGGCGCTTACACTAAACAGTGTGCATGCTGTATTATCCTTTTGTGCCACCTGCTCGCGCTTTACGATAGGCACCATGCACTAAAAGCATGTGGGCCAGATACTATGAGCTGTGCTGTTTACTCGGTTGCCAGCTACCTTAATTCTATAAGGCATATCATAAAAAGAGGTATCCATACCCCAATGCACAATCCACTTTAAGATTAATTGGACATATCGCACAGTAATGGAGGGTCTTTTTTATGCTTTTGTATATGAACAGTTGCAAAAAAAAACTGGGGTTTTGCCTGAAGGTCCCGTCAAGCTTTTTATTAGTTCGAAAACTGAATTCTCATCAATGCTCCTAGTTGATTTGAAATGTTTTTACTGTGCCATGCTTTTAAACTTAAGCTGGTTTGGGTACTTTTACGGTTTTATAACCGAAATAAAGTTAAATGAAGATAATGGTTTAAAGAGTTGCCCGTGATACTGTTGTGTTTGTACTCCCTTCAGCAGGAGGCATATTACTTTCAGAAACTGGGTAAGACTATCTTTTTCCATACAAAGTTTAATTTCCTCATCAGAAATAAAATAATACAGATTCACACGCAACTGAAATTATATCAAGCGTAGAACATAAAACTAAAGAATTAACATATTGTGGTGGGCGCTTCTGGGGATGAGGTAAGCGTGCAGTGAATGTTATGACATCCGTTTAAATAGGCTGGCATGAACATGTTGAAGTCAAAAGACATGATAGACCTCAGTGAGCAATTCTGTGGCCATGGCACTTTCTGCATTATTGACCACTCTGCCCCATAACCTATAATGAAAAAAATGAATCATAAGCTAATTGACAAAATGCACTCGTTAAGCCAGGTAGCTGCATACCGTTTCCAAAGGTTAAACTGTTGTAATTTAGGTGCCGACTGCTATAGTAGGGTGAGACACTGGTATGGGGCTAAACATTTGCCCAGACCTTAGTAATGGGAAATGATAGAAAAGTGAAACATATGGGGTACATAACGCGCAGCATTAAGTCATATGACTTTTCTTTTCTTGCTGTAAAATTTAGTCAATTCTGTGGCTTAATTTGGTCCTTTTTTGTTTTGAGTAAATCCAGGAGCTCTGATGCTTCGGTTTCTAAATGCGTGCACAACATGAATTCCGTCCAAGGGAACTTTGCCTCTTAGATGCACTGGTAAACAATGTTTGTTCTCGACCAGCTGGAAAGCTTTTGGAGAGAACTTAAGGAAATGTAAACAATGTTGATCTCTTCAAAATTTTGGGCATGGATTCATAGTTGCAATTGCAATTCAATGAAGGACAAAAACTATACAGCCAAACCAACCCAACAATGCCCAAACTTTTTTCTTTTTTTTAGAAACAAGTGAAAAACTCACCATCCTCGAAAGGGGTTCCCTCTGGCCTGCAAAAAAAAATATAAAACACATTAGGTGTGAATTTTGTTAGGTTTGGTACAACTGTTCCAGCTTAGGTTTTCAAGGAAACTGTAAATTTAACATCTCCATAATTTAGCATACTCCATAATGTATATGGTGCCATAGTCTTACTATAGCCTTAGTGCCCACCGTAGCGTTAAAGGCCTGAGCCACAAGTGAGGGCCTTTAACAAGGCAGTGGCCCTTTAATGGCATGTAGAGCCCGCTACGGAGGGCTCTAAGGCTATTGGAACATTCCACCCCTAGAGGGCAGAATGCTCTAATTTGTAAAACAAAGGCCTTGTGGGCACCAAGGCGGTGGAAATCCCCTCGGGCTACGTTAGGCCTTTGTTCACACCTGTTACTGTGGATCACCATTGGAAGGTTGATGCTCTGGGCTTCTACCAGCCATTAGAAGACCACAGCACTCCTTTTTCTTCAAAAAAAGTCAATAAAGATCATAAAAAAAAAAGGCATAAGGAAGCAGGCGCGGTGCGTCCATTGGGGCGTGGGGGCATAGCCCCCCCCACCCGCTCAGCGTCTTTGAAGGCAAGTCAACTGAATCAGTTCAAAGACGCAGAGGGAGAACGCAACTGAAAATCATTTCAGTCAGCATGACGCCAAACCGCCCTGAAGGGGGTGGGCGCTCTGGCGTCATGTTGACTGACATGATTGTCAGTCAGACGCCACCAGGGGGCATGCAGCACCACAAGTGCGCATGAGTGGGGAAGGAGGGCAAATTTTTGCACCGTGCCCACTCATGCGCACTTGTGTTTTCGCTTGTTTGCGCATGCCCATCAGGAGCCCTTCGGCCTCCTAATGGGCATGCTGCGGGCGAAAATTAGCCATGCCTGGTGCTGATGGCAGCGCCAGGATAGGCTGAACGAGTCTGCCAGTCCTCCCCAGGGCCGTTAGGGAAGGCGCCAAGCCAGGGGAGCAGCAGAGGTGGCGCGGACCGGTCTGGCTGTAAGGTAAGTTTAACTCTTTCTTTATTTAATTCTCTGGCACCCACCACCGCCCGACCCCCTCCCCCCCCTTGAGCCACGACTGGTATACAGCATTCCTTTGCTTGGTCTGCAGTTCATGCCTGACTGAGGTTTATTTACTTAAGTCATTTGTTTTGGACTTCTGACACCTTCCGAACACGTCAGTTCGATGTAAAACCGTTTTGACGGTGCCTGTACTGAAGCTAAGTACAGCAAATGTTATGCCGGATATTTAACGCATCGTCTGTGATATGATCGTCAAGATATTTGGGTAGAGTAAGCGGAAAATAGTTAGTTTTCTTTTGATGGTATGCAAATTACGACTTTGGAGAATTTGTCCAGAAACGATGTAGTAAACCTACAATTTACACCGTCTGTGTCTTTTTTGTTCGTTTTGCCCTTCAGCTCTTTTTTATTTTAAAAGCTATTTGATTTCCTAAACTCTGGTGGCAGAAGTGTTGCGCAGTATTTATGTCCATGCTCCGCCCCTTGCATTTTCTTACCTTTCAAATGTGATCCCATTGCTCAGGTATTTTTTTTGGTTGTCTTTTTTTATCGCTGGCTGCTTTGGTATTTGCTAAATTAGTGCTAGTTGGCGTGCCTGGAACTCGGAATGGTCAAGATTTCCCAAGAAATACAGCAGGAGAGGGAAGCAATTGTGCATCTGTTTTTCGGCCATTCAAGTTACAAATGTCGAGAGAGATATTTCTCTGTTATTCTGCTGCTTAAACGAGGAAGAGAAACTTAATTTAGAGCTCCAGAGAACGCCAACCTCACAAGCTCTGCACATCTCTGGCCAAATCATAATTCTGATGTCACTGCTCCTGGATGGAATGCGCAAGGTTGTGAGGGTCTGAGGTATGTGTTTGTTCTATAGCAAATTATTAGATCATGTTGTATACCCGATTATATTATTGTCGCGTTTATTGCACTAATGGTAGTTTATTAGTTAGTTAGCTTGTTGCATTGGTCATTTCTTTTTGTGTTGTTTTACTTTCCGTGTGTACGCTCTACCACTTTCAAATGTCACCAGCCGCCCCTGTAAATAAGTAAAATGCCCACCACCTAATGCTCAAATCCCAGCAAGTATTGTTTTTACTTCATCAAATTAGTACTTATTAGATCACTTCTCTCCAGTTATTTGACACTAAAAACTCATGTTCACAGATTCAAGTGACAAAGCCCTGCTGAAAAGAACAAAACCACCAATTGCAAGAAAACACTCGGAGCCAAAATACACTCATTCTTGCTTATTACCCAGGTATGAAGGTTCAGGGTGGAGCGGTTGTTCCATTTATGCTACTAATAGCTTCTCTTTTGCTAAAACAGTTCCTTCTTTGACAAACACCATTATAGTGCTCTAAAGACAGCATTGGCAATATAATGCATTATATGTCTTCAATTTAAAAGTAATGCGTTCATTTTGCAGATTGGGCATTATGACTGTTGCTTAAGAGAGGCAAAATTGCAAGCTGCACGAAGTGAACTATAAAAGCCCCTTTATCATACAAGGGTGGCCTGATGCTCAGGACACATTGTTTGGGGATAAGCAAATTCATTCTTCATGCCTTCAAGCATTCAAAATAAAATTTACAAGAAAATCTTTGCAACCTGGAAAAAAACAGATGGCTAAAATGATTATACTAAACTATGGTAGCATTTTACGGATAACTTAAAATGTTTAAGGAAACATTTAATTGAACATGTATACACACAAATGATTATGGAGGAGTATAGAACCAATTATGGACAACGTGTAAAAAAGAAAACAAAAAAAATTCAGGGCCACATTCTTTAAGAAAATCACAAAAATAAATATGCAGATATACAACCTTGAATGGATGCAGATTTAAGAATGTCACGAATTCACAAGTGTTAATAGACATCGGTTTGTCTAGAAAGTACTCCTAGCAAACACTTCTGAAATCCATTTTTGCATAAGCAAATACAAACTTATTTGCTCATGTGGAAATCTGGTAAGTGCAAATTCACTTGTTAACCCTCACCCATCCTCCCAAACAAGGAAACTCCTTTCCTTATACCCCACCACACTTGTGGTGGATGTCAAAGAAGGGGTTCTTTCCTATCCTGGAAAAAGTTACACTTCTACTCTCATCAGAAATAAATTAATAACCTATCCAGGGTGGGAAGGATAGAAAAGGAGTTGGTTAATACCCTTGCATCCTTTAACTATGTGAGTTTGCGCAAACTCCTAGGGCATTCAGGGCACAAGAAGGCGATTCCCCAAGCAGGGATCCATCCACTAGACATCAGGAATTATTTTTGAGTGATGCCCCTGGCAATGGGTTAGTACTCCCCACCTCACCCAGGACTCTTGCCCCGGGAGCAGATGTCTTCACCTCCAATGCACCCCCCCTCCGCCCCCCCGGGCCGAGCACCTATCCAAAACAGGCCAAACAAGTCTCAAACACTCCCCCCCCCCCACCCCCCTCGCCGGCAAATTTAGGAAATCCACTCAGTCTGCAAGCCGGGTCGAACAAAAGACAGATGCACCTGTTCTGGGGTGGAGGCAGGGCACGATGCCTGGGTGAGGCATCCCCACAACCTTTTTGTCTATCTCCCAGGGGCAGATTTGGGGTAAACGCCCTCAATCCACTCCCAGGAGGGCAAAAAGAATGATGCATCAAAGCCTGGGTTAGAGTGTGGGGAGTTGTATTTATTGGTGATACGCATGTTTTTGGGGAACCTACAAACCCTATTGCCTTGACCAGAAGGGTCTGTCAGACACAACGGTATATTGCTTTTGTAAATCTGCCATTGTGGCTAGTTACAGATGAAAATGTCAAAAGGGCATTTTTTCCTATTAATGTTTTATTTCAAAAGTTCGTTTCTTTGGAAAAACCATGAGGTAGTCACACAAATGATGCTTAGTTGAATTCCAAATGTTGCCTACTTTTCAAAAATGTATACCTTTCTATCACCACCCAGAGGTTTTGCACCGGTTTCCACAACAAACTGTCAATAGGTTGAAACCCCAAACATTTGGTACAATGAACTGCGAAAACTGTAATAAAAAAATAGTTTTTTTTTTTTTTTTTTAAATAAAACTGTGCTTGTTCCTGAAAGCTGGCAAGATGGTGATCCAAGCACATAAAACATTTCATTGATGGCAATTGTAGAAAAAGAACATATGCTTTCTTACGCAGCACTTCTTTCCCCATTTTCACAAATGCGTATATAAATATGCAAAAAAGAAGGAGAGAACTCTGTGTAGTTCTCAAGTTTAGGTGGAAAGCAGCTCCTGTTAGAGCACTCTAAACACCAGCGACATTCTAGATCTGCTCACCTCAAATGTCTGTTTTTCTATCAAAGTCTTTAAGCATAGGATTAGCACAGTGCCATCCACACCGAGATAGCAGGGTTTTGTTTGGACTTATACAGGGTGCTCCCTTGTGTCTGGACAAAGCTATACCTCTCTGAAGAGCTCTAATTAGAGCGAAACACTGTGTCAGGGGTTGCTTTGACTCATTTCAGGTTGGCTTGAGTTGGTATTTTCCAAATTCAAAGCTGTAATACTCTGCCTGGAAGTGATAAATGGCTTTTGCCATTTTACAGCTCGGCAAGGATAGCACTGGGCTTAAAGACTTTGCTATAGAAATGGCAAAAGACTTTGTCCTTTTCTATCTCGGTGTGGATGCAACATCAGTGCCTTTAATGACCATGTCGTCCTCTGGGCACGGTATATCGACGACATCTTTTGTATTTGGAAGGGAAATTCAGCCGAGGCAAAAATATTGTAGATTCCCTAAATGAAAATAACCTCAATTTGAAATTCACTAGTACAATGGACAAAAATAAGATTGAATTTCTGGATGTCTGTGTCGAGGTTAATGAGAAGAGCTTAAAAAGCAAACTATTCCGCAAAACCACGGCGGGAAATAGCATTCTGCATGCCGCTAGCTGCCATCCCTTAAGTCTGATCAATAGCATCCCCTATGGGGAACTATTACGAGCCAGACGCAATTGCAGTTCTGAAATATCCTTTGCTGAAGAAATGACCATTATGAAAAGTCGATTCGAAGAAAGAGGCTATTCTCAGAAGGTCATCAAAACTGCTTGCGAAAGAGTCAAACAAATTAAAAGAGAAGATTTGTTAGCTGAGAAGGTAGACACAAATACTAAAGTCGAACCAATAAGGTTCATCACTACCTTCAGTAACCAATCAAGGATGTCAGAAAAAGTCTAGGAAAATTCTGGAATGTGCTTAGAATAGACGAAACGCTTGAAAAACATTTAGAGAGCTATCCTAGCGTTACATTCAGACGATGCCCTGCACTGAAAGATGTACTTTGCAAAAGCACACTAGATTCTGACAAAAATACAAGATCCAAAATTCAAGGGTTCTATAGATGTGCCTCGTGTAAAGCATGCAGAAATAGTCTGAAATCTGATTATTGCATTTATGCTTTGATATGCCCATGCAGACTAGTATATATTAGGAGTACTATCAATCAAGTCAAGCTACGCATTTTAGAGCAAATGCGAGCAATAACTAATGAGGATAAACAGTATCCTATCGCAAAACATTTTAAAGAATGTCACAATAAAGATACTAGTCTGTAAAGATACTGCGCATTAGATAGAATCCCAGCCTGTGAAAGAGGTGGGAATAGAATTAGAGACCTGCGCAGGTTGGAATCACGTTTGATAATTAAATATGGGACCATGCATCCGGAGGGCATCAATAAGGATGAGGAGTTATCAGTGCATCTCGGCTGAGATGCAAGAATCAAATTAGACCTGACATAAGTGATTGTCCTGACTTGTAAATATGTAAAAGTAACATGAACATCTCGTCGCCTCTTGTGAAGAGATGTTTAGAACATGGTTTTAAAATAATTTTATTGATTGCACATTTGGTTTATTTTTTCATAGGAGACGGAGCTTTTGCTATGTTTTGAGAAGAAATGCAGATATACCAATTGGATTTGGCATTCTGAATAATGAACTGGAGAATTAGACTTTTTCGAATTTATGAATTAGCCCACTGGGGCAGAATTGACTTTGTGGACATTGCAGATTGGATTGCTTTCACCCACTTGGGTTTGATCAGCATAATAACAGGTTTTACGCTGTGGTTCAGGCTCAAATGTAAACATCATTTAAATGTGTTGTGTTTATTTAGTTTTACCACTTAATAAGCTGAATTCTTCAAAGTTGCAGGTATTACATGCTTCTTTTTCACTCGATATGAATTGTAAGTCGAAAGAAAATGAGAAACTCCGGTTATTACACCACTCCAAAATGGCGACTTTGCTAAAACTATACAATTATAGCAGCGATGTAGTCCTTTGTTTATTTTTGTTAACACTATGATGCACTATATCATGTGATCCGATGAAGCATCTCACTGACCCGTGACCAAGAAACCTTTGGGTTTCGAAACGCGTCGGGAGTTGTTTGCCACACTTAATGAAATAAAGTACGCTTGATAAGAGACTGGGGCTCGGCGCAATTTCTTTTGAAGAAGGATTGTTGGTGCTGGAGTTAAGAGGGTCGCGACCTTGCCGGTAGCCCGCCACCACTGAGAAGGCAGAGGTCAGAGAGAAATATATATATATATATCCGTTCCACACTCCTACTAATCGGCCCTAGACACCGATTCTGCAAAGGTAGGTACAGACCACAAAATGGCGCTCGAGTTTTCTTCAAAGGTGGTTTATTGCTCCTCTGTCACCAGTATATATATATATATATATATATATATATATATATATATATATATATATATATATATATATATATATATACACACACACACACACACACACACACACACACACACACACACACATATATATATATATACATACATACCACAAACCATGGGTACCTTTAAAATCCCCAGAAAGTTGGGAGAAAGGGCGTAAACAAGGCATGGATGCCTACTTTATGTGAGGGGAGAAAATATGGGGGGGTGGGGAGGGGGGGGATTAGTTATGAAGGCAAAAGCGTGCAGTACTCCAAATACCAAAGCAAGCACTGGTAAGGTCAGTAGGTTTTACCTATGCGACATCAATTGGCTTCGTCAAGGTTCCAAGGAGGAAAAGATCTCCATATAAAACAAACGTGCTGCTATTCTGAATGGATAAGTACTTCAGTTTAAAAAATTGGAAAATATTTTGTTGAATGTAAAATAGGATCATAAAGTAATAATTTATGCTTGCCACCATTGTTCAGTAACACCATGCAAAGAGGCAAGGCTATGGAACTCAAGCATGGTGTGACACTTAACCGCTACATCCCTCTTCGTGCTGCATTTCGGCCCCTGCAGACAAGTGGGCACGGGAATTTGAAAACACGTTCATGCTGGGGCTCTTGTGGATACATACTAATTTATGCTTTATTATCTGTACTCTCTACCAGCGATCATCTATAGCAAAGGCCTCTAGAATTAGTTGAACTGTCCACTTTGAAGTCACAGCAAATTGCTTTGCCTTGATGCCCATAGAGTTTTATGTAAATATGCCAAAATCAGCTGTAGATTCTGTGGTGTGGTACAGTTCTAAGTACGTTCCCTTAAGCTCCACCCACCATGTTGTAGGGTTCAACAGGGCCCCTTCACATATTTGCCATCTTAGTTCGGCTTTTAACATGCTTTGCACATATTATAGCATACTTCGAAATCATTCTACATGTAGCACATTTCTTGGTAGGCATTATCAGGTTGCCTAGTACACTCCGTCCAAGGTGAAGAACATTACGCACAATGCCGTTGTCTGTGGTTGTCTGGTTGAAGACCGTGACGATTCGCAAGACAAACAATCACATCTGCGCTGCACCTCCGACAGTGCCATTGCAACAATGCTTTTATTTTATTAACCACCTCCGAGCTAAATGCGCAAGAGGAGCACTTCAAAGAATTATTCTGAATGTTTTGCTTGTAAATGAGATGCAGCCCTGCTGACTCCAATCTCTACCCTGCAAAGGACGGTGGCCTGCTCTACATCAGACTGTTTTCCTGATACTTCTTACCCAGGCATGGAGAGCTGGGTTGTCCCAAAGGAACTGGCAGAGGGTACTCTCACTATGCTCTCAATAGTGTAGGCAGTATCAGGCAGGCGTATAAGTATATGCATAATCATATAATCACAGATTGCTAACACAATGGTTGAAATGTTTATCTTTACCATTCTTGTGATGCTGTTAACAGTGCTTTGTTTCCTCCTGAAACCTGTTTCCAGCTAATGTTTTTAACACAAGAATACACCTGCTTCAATAAATGTTTGAAATGCCAATCTGTTTATATATTGTGTCTCCCTTTTGGCATGCCTAAGTAACAAGAGGGTAGATGTGGTACCAATATTTCCTTGTGGAATTAGAGTGGTCATGTTCGGAGGTTGCAGATACCATCCGGTACTGTTCCAGATGGTGCACTATGAACTAGCTAGGAATTAGGCCAACATACTCTGATGATAGGAGTAGACTCAGTCCCCCATATTCTGACGTTTATGTTGTCCAGAAACACAGTTCTACTCGATTTGTAGGAATCATACAACATGGCGTCACCAATTTTCTAGGTCAGGTACTTATTTAATAGGTCTCCTGAGTAGTTCTCACGTGTGCCCAAAGCCCCTAGTCCCTTTATATGAAGACGTTTGTGGTGTTTGGATTTAATCCTCCTTAGTTAAATAGGTAACCCCTATTTTTGTCTGTAGATTGTTCGAGCTCAAACCTTTAAAAGATCACCCCAGTATAGTATTTTCCTTCTTTAAATTACATTAATTAAATATGGAGCAGGTACCAGTGGTTATTCCACTAAATGGCAGACCTGCAGTAACAGAAATGTTACAACAACAAGGGCTTCCTCATACAGGGGGAGATGTTCCCTTCATGGTAGAGACCCACAAAGCATACAAAAAAAAAAAAAAAAAAAAAAAGATGAGGTATTCTACTCATGGGTCACTTTTCCTGCAATAGAAACACAAAAACATGTCATACATACAGAGCACCTATAATACCAGGCCAATGCTGAGCCTATTAAGATTAAGCAATGTCATTAACCTCTCAGGAACATATACATTGGTTCCAGGGGCCCTACCACATGTACTTAACAATGTAAGAATGGGTCCCCTCAGTAATGAGAGAGCACACAAGCCAGTCCTGACTGGCTATACACCATATCCAACATGAACACAGCTCACTGCTGTGGAGCTCCGTGCTCTTTACTCAGGTCTAGGGAGACTATACAGACGTGAACACAGTTTGTTATACAAACAATAACAGCAAACTCAGCAAGGGCTTTTCAAGTTGCGTAGCCAAATATAGCAGTGTCTACAATAGCTCTGTATCCATAAACGGAATTAAGGATAAAGTTCCCACCAGACATGAGGAAATTCCGTTCTGCATTGCACAAAAAACAAATCAGTTTCAATCAGTTTTTTCCTATATGGGACGCCAAGATACACATAGAAATCTCACAACATGCCAACCACTAGGGATGGTTCCCCCGGTAGATGAATGTGGCACTTGGGGCACAGTTTTTGCTGTAATATATACCATAACACATGTTTCACCATCTATCGCTGTTTTGCCTGAAGTGCTAAAACAGATTCAAAATGAATATGGGGCAGCCCCTGCCCTGGATTTGGGGATGAAACTAATTGGCAAGTATGCCACATTTGCCTCAATTACTTTAAATAACATGAAAGGGAAAGCAGCAGCTTTGGCAGTACGCCAACGCCTCGCGTAGATTCCCTTAGAGGATCACAGGTGCGAATTACCAAAAATTATTGCTGAAACCTATACATCTATGTGTCACAAGGAGAGGGAAACGGGCTCTCCAATGGGTTTGACACAGACCTCAAAAAGAAGATACAGGACAAAAGCCTCCAGTCCTGTACAAAAATTTTAATAAACAGACTGTATTTTGAGGTCTTTCTGCTTAAAGATAAACACTTCATAGTCAAATGATGAATGGATAATGAGATTTTATTATTAGTACAAGAGTTTTCACGGGTCAATAATTTTTGGAAGGATGACTGATTACTTGTTTTCAAGGGGGTGGGAGGATTCTGGGTGTGGCTGTAAAAGGCTTTCCATATCCCCCCGCCTCAACCTGTGAAAACTAGTAACTGGCCATCATACCGAAAATTGGGAGTGGTCACCCTACATTCATAGCTCTATGCGATTTATTTGCTAAAAATATTTATATTATGATCAAGAGTATTTATTTATTTATTTTTAGATTTCTAAAGCGCGTAGCTACCCTGGGGCGTCCCAGCGTTGACATACAACCTATTATTCCAGAGGGGGAGGGGGAGAGCTAGATTAATGGAAAGAGCCAAGTTTTTAGTTGCCTGCGGAAAGTGAGTAAGTTGTGTTCTGTTCGAATGGACAGCGGAAGAGAGTTCCACAGTTTAGGTGCATTGTAGGAAAACAATCTTCCCCCTGATCGTGCTCTGTTTATTCTTGGAATGCAGGCAAGGGAGAGAGAGTCAGACCTGAGTTGTCTGTTAGGGTGGTAGGGTTTGATGAGGGATTTCAGGATTGGCGGGCCTTTGCCTTGCATTAGCTTATGTGTAATGCACAAGGCCTTGAAAGTGACCCTTTCTTTGTTCGGGAGCCAGTGGAGACTTCTGAGAGCCGGTTTGGCCGAGCATCTGGACTTGGTACCTGTAAGGATTCTGGCGGCTGCATTTTGGGCATATTGCAGTTTTTTTAAGGTTGCGGCCGGAGCTCCTAGGTACAGGACATTTCCGTAGTCCAATCTAGAGTTCACCAGACCCTGGATAAGCATTTTCCTAGATTGGAAGGGGAGAAGATGGAGGATCTTTCGTGCTTGTTGGATGAGACCGAAGCAGATGCCAGAGGTTTTCCTGGCCTGGGTCTTAAAACTAAGCTCCTGGTCTAGCCAGATCCCCAGGCTCTTGACTTCTGCCTTCGGGGTAGGAGGTGAGCCCATGCATAGAGGCCAAGAGAGGAACGTTGGGAGTTTGCGTGGGTTGCCTCTAGCAGTAGAATCTCGGATTTCTCTCCGTTTAACTTGAGGCGAGATTCGCACATCCAGCAATGGATGTTATTTAGGCAGTCCGCCAAGTTGTCCAGACTTTGACTTGAGTGGTTTAAAGATACCACCAATTGGGTGTCATCAGCATACATGACAGTTTTTATACCAAATGGGGTAATGACGTCCTCTAGGGGGGACATGTAGACATTAAAAAGCGTGGGGCTCAGGGAGGAGCCCTGAGGAACCCCACACTGAAGGGGGAACGTCTTGGACAGCACAGGTCCGTCGGACACCTGAAAGGTTCTCCCCTCCAGGAAGGATTTGATCCAGGACAGGGCGGTATCAGAAACTCCTGCCGAGCTGAGTCGGTGGAGAAGAATGGAGTGGTCCACCGTGTCGAAGGCGGCACTTAAGTCGAGGAGGATCACTGCCACTGATCCTCCTGCGTCTATGATTGTTCGTGCCTCTTCGACTACGGCAAGAAGTGCGGTATCGGTACCCTGCCCCGGTCTAAACCCTGTCTGGGAATGGCGCAGGAGATTGTTGGTCTCTAAAAAGAGAGACAGTTGGGAATTAACAATTCGTTCGCCGATTTTTCCCATGGCCGGGAGGAGAGAGATGGGTCTAAAGCTGGATAAGTCTTTAGGGTCCAGGTGAGGTTTTTTCAGCAGCGCCCTAACTGTCGCTTTTTTCCAGTTCTCTGGAACAGTGCCGGAGGCCAGAGAGTTATTAATCAATTGGGTGAAGGGTGGCGTGATAGTATCGGCGACCGGTTTTAATTTGCTCAGCGGAGCAGGATCTGAAGGGGCCCCACTTTTCACTGATTGTAATGTAGATAAAAACAGATCAGTAGTGACCACGGGGAAAGCTAGGAGGCGTGGGGTTTCTGCACTCGGAGAAGAGATGCTGGGAGGTTGGGGGGGGGGGGGGGGGATTCCAAGATATTACAGATTTTTGTAGTGAAAAATTCTGCTATTTGATTGCATCTAGTACCAGATGGGTCTGGTGCAATGACAGGAACCGGGGTTTTTGTAAGGAGGCGCACAATGCGGTAGGTTTCTTTGGAGGAATTAGAAGCTGTCTGTATTGCTTTCTTGAAAAAAATTGTCTGTGCATTTTTTATACAGGATTTATAATGTTTTATCGCTGATCTGCATGCGTTTTTGCTTTCGTGTGCCCAGTCCCGTCTCCAGAGGCGCTCAAGTTTTTTACACTGTTTCCTAAGGAGGTGCAACTCTTGGGTAAACCATGGGGATTTAAGACTTCTTCTCTTACTGGGAAGGGGTTTGACGGGAAGGGTTGTATCCAGGGATTGAGCTATCCAGTCGCGTAGTTGCGCATGTGCCTGGGATGGGTCGTCGTCTAAAGCTGGCAGGGTCTGAGCAAGTGTTTGAGCCCATACATTTGTGTCCAGTTTCTGCCAGGGACGGGATGGAGGTTGCTCCGTGGGAGTCTCAGGTATTTCTGCCGATAACTTAAGGTTAAAGGGGATAAGGAAATGATCTGACCAGGGGATAGGGGTAGGGGTGTTCACTATTAGCCTCGGAAGGTTTGAGAATATAGGGTCTAACATATGGCCCAAGGTGTGGGTTGCATGGCTGTTTTTTGAGTTAAGACCAAGAGAGGCTAGATCGTTTTTGAGATCGGCGGCTATTTTGTTGTTTAGATCGTCGAAGTGAAGGTTTAGGTCTCCCAGGACCGTAAAGTTGGGAGTTAGGCAGGCCAGAGAGGTGATGGTTTCTACTAGGGAATCGCAGAAGAGTCGTTGATATCCTGGGGGGCGATAGACTAAAATCCCTGAGAGGGTTGTATCTGGTGGTAGGTGAATGGAAAAGTGGACGTTTTCACAGTCCTGGATTGGGCTGTCCTTGAAAGTGCAGGACAGGTGGTCACGGTAGATAATAGCTATCCCTCCCCCGGTACCAGAGGGTCTGTCCAGATGTTTTATAAGGTAACCTGGGGGGAGTGCTTGGGTGATGTCTGGGTCCGAGTTGACATTGAGCCACGTTTCAGTGAGGAAGAGAACCTCCATCTCTAAGGGCTGTAGAAGCATGTTGATTTCTACTTGATGTTTTGAGAGGGATCTACAGTTCAATAAGGCCATGTTGATCCGGCGGGGTTTCAGAGCGAGACGTGGTGAGTGTTTGTATGGGCACAGTGCACAGCGGGATTGTCCTTCATTTAACGGTGATGAGCTCTGACAGGGAGTCATTGCACCTCTTAAATTAAGGAGTGTTTCCCGGGTGTATCTCCGAGGGGATGGAGCACGAGCAGGTTTCCTTACTTTGAAAAATGTAAAAGATCGCTGCATTGCAGAGTATATATTTTTGGCCCTGATAAAGCAACATGTTGTCGTATATAGCCTATGAAAATTCTTGAACTAATAATAAAATCTTATTATCCATTCATCATTAGACTTCAGAATATTAATCTTTAAACTGAAAGACCTCAAAATACAGTCTGCCTATACATCTATAGGTCGAGATAATATGGGAGCCAGACCAAATAAACCACATCTTAAAGGTAATTCTGAAAGAGATAACTTGAAACAGGCACCAGAGTCTTCTAAAAAAAACGCTGGGATAAACATAAAAATTTAAGAAAAAAACAAAAACAAGTGTCCACTGAAGAGTGCTATAATTTGCATAACCGTAAAACACTTAAGCTGCCGGAGAGGTATCAGTGTATTGATACACGTCCTTCTTGTTTCCGTTAAATATGCCACACATATAGAGGATGCTCAAGGAGTGCGCATTGACACTGCTAGACAGCGTGGCAGAGGTCACATTAGTCCACCAGACTGCAAGAGTTTCTAGTGGCCAGAACAAATGATTTTCTTCAAGTTGAAACACCAGGTCAGCTGGTTAGCTCTCCAGAAATTGTTCGATTTGGACATCAAAAGTAATTTATGGGGAAAATGTAACACTTAACTATGACATTCTTTTGGCTGAAAGGGACTAGCCACCTGAGTTTGTTAGAGAAGTCCCACAAGGGGAAGATGCAATAATACTATGTTTCTCTATCTTCGTACCTCAAGCTGTCAAACGACCATATGCCACGGAGTGTGCTCTTTGACAAGCCCCAGCATAATATCGTTATCATGTAGGCTGGGATAAAGACTCACCTTATCACATACCTAAAAGGTCCAGCCCACAAGTTCAATCACAATACACAATTAAGCATGAAGCTAAACACCCAGTCAGAGAAATTCTAACAATTAGAATATCAAGGGATCATCAAACCTTGTATCTGACCAATCAATTGTTTCCAGTAGGGAAACCAGATCATTCATACAGCTTACACTTCGACTACAGACATTTAAAACAGTCATACACACACATTTGCAGGACAGAATGTACAACTGATACTCTCACTCACCAAAGACCCTAACACCGCCAAAACCAACCTACATGAAGGAATGAAAGAAGTAGCCGAGTGGATGAATCACAGCCGTCTGAAACTGAATTCAGACAAAACAGAAGTCCTTATCTTAGGTACCTCCCCCTCCGCCTGGGACGACTCTTGGTGGCCAGAGGCCCTTGGAAAAGCACCCATCCCGACGGACCACGCACGGAACCTGGGCGTCATCCTGGACTCCTCACTCTCGATGACCAGACAAGTCAACGCCGTTTCATCATCTTGCTTCAACATTCTTCGCATGCTCAAAAAAACATTTCGCTGGATCCCCACCGAAACTAGAAAAACGGTCACCCACGCACTGGTTACTAGCCGCCTGGACTACGGAAACACCCTATACGCCGGTACCACCGCAAAACTCCAGAAAAAACTCCAACGCATTCAGAACGCATCAGCAAGACTCATACTAGACATCCCGCGTAAAGACCACATTTCTGGTCACCTGAAAAACCTCCACTGGCTCCCCGTCAATAAGAGGATAACATTCCGCCTCCTAACCCACGCACACAAAGCACTTTACAAACTTGGACCCGAATGCCTCAACACACGACTTTCCTTCTACACCCCCTCCCGCCAGCTACGCTCTTCCAACCAAGCCCTTGCTGCTGTACCTCGCATCAACAAAACCACCATGGGAGGAAGATCCTTCTCCTACCTGGCGGCTAAAACCTGGAACTCACTTCCCATTCACCTTCGCCTCACTCAGAACCACCTAGCATTCAGAAAGCAACTTAAAACCTGGATATTCGACAAGTAATTCCCCACCCTTCCCCAAGCGCCTTGAGACACTCTGGGTATGTAGCGCGCTATATAAATTAATTGACTTGACTTGACAGTGCAGCACTAATGACCAGCATAGTGTGCAAAAAATACAAAACCACTTAGGGATGTTCAAATAGCTTTTTCTGCCCTGACAGAGCCTGAAAGCAGTGATTTAACTGAATTTGCTGCATAAAAGGTCTCAAAAACAATTGTCGATTTCCTAAATAAATGTGCAATTCTATAACAACCAAAAACAATTAACCGAAGCGCAAATCCACTGAGGTGCGTGCGGAATTATGAGTGGGCGGGGGTCAGACAGCCCCTGGCCGTCCTCCGCCAACGCCCACCTTGACATCGGACGACCGGGGGGGGTGGGGGGGGGGGGGGGGGGGAGGGTGGTGTAGACGCATGGAAGGGGTTAAAAGCTACAATCACTTTTGGGCTTTCTCAACTTCGGGAGGGGGGGGAGGTAGACGAATGGTAGGGGTTAAAAAGCTACAATCACTTTTGGGCTTTCTCAACTTCGGTAGAACATACATACCAGATTAAGCACAACAGTGAAACCATTTTGTGAACTAATTTGTACAGACTTCTCAGGCACACATTGGACACCAAACATGCACAGATTCTGAGATACGTGACAACACCACAAATTTGGTGATCCGCATAATTGCAGGACCACTGGCTATACATGTTACTTTCAATTTAGGTGATCTGTACCAGTTGCATTTGAATCGCATTTATATTCAAATGCTGAAATGAGTTTGGCTCATACAGAAAAAATACTGACTGCAGTACAGATCATTGGCTCAGGGAAAACATAATTGTGGCTACTCACATTCCAGCCTTAGAGGCTGCCAAAAAGGCCAGCGTGCCTAATGCGAAAGCCTTGCATCCTATATGGATACAGTGGGCCAACTTCTTAACAGCTACTGATGTAGACTATGTATTTGACCCCACACTACAAACACATTAATTCCTCTAATAGGTACAACGATACCCTGTGCACACTGACGTTTTGCCTCTTGACCAGTATGACTTTGACTTCATTGATGGTTCAGCCCAGCCCGCTATTGAAACTAAACAGCAAAACACAGCTTGCACAGCGGTACATGGAATGATGAGGAATATACAATTCCACCCTCAAAAAATGTTTTCACAATCTCTAAGGGGACTGTTTTGCCCAGCGGGCTTAACTCAAAGCTCTAATTCTGGCACTAGAAAATACTGATCCTACATTTCCAATACTTACTGTGTGTGACTCGCATTATTGTGTCCAGTATTCCAATGAGCACTTACATTATTAGTGCTTGAATGGATTTAGAAACTCAAAGTGGAACTCTATCAAGCATAAATTGCCTTGGGGAAAGGTGGTGCATCTAAAAGAATGTTTGTCACGGGCTCATGTAATTCAAACATTGAGTCACCAGTGTGTTGGAATACACGTTTCAGGGAATTCACGGACTGATTACGCCGCCAAAGGAGCGGTTCAGACTGTTGTTGCAGCTGCAATTACTCGTCATACGAGAGCGGATGGAGACATGGTAGCCATCTATGCTTCACGCACTAGAACACCATTACCAAAAACATTTCCAGCAAAATACTCCTACCTACTGGTAGAGCATGTGTGCAGATGTGCCATTGTATGTTGCACCAACTTATCTGCCAGTTTGCCTATGACAGATTTTCAATTTGTAGAGAAATCGCACCTACAGGCAGAGTGCAGACAGGTAATACACTACATTTCTCGCTGTGCCTTTGAGGTAACTGTGCAACAGAAGGGTATTCTCCTTCCTAGGGAGAATTCATAATTCTTCAGTTTCAAAAATACTCACATGATGTTCTGACAAATGTGTGGATAGGAATAACTGCACTTCTTAACTTAAAAGCGTACCTACTGTTCATGGGAAGCAAATTCACTTAGCAGTGGTACCGTGGCTCACGGAGACTATCTAAAATTCTTACCAGGGCTTCAATACATTTAATTAGGCAGTTAAATCAATCTCCCCTTTCATACTCCTGGACAGGTGTAATGTGGTTAAAGTATTGGGTATGGAGAGCAACATCTAGACATTCTTCTCCCACTCAAGAAGCATTTACAGAACTGGTGGTATAAGGTTCGAAAACACCGTGCAGGTAAAATAATGGCAGAAGCAGTATAAACTTCAGTGATATGAAGAGATGCAACTCCGCAACAAATGTGAAAGTTTGTCTCAGTCAGAATAAAAGATATGAATTACATGCAGCACGAACACACCAGCAAAAGAGGCATCATTCTCACAACAAAGTGAAGGAGAGTCAAGTTGAAGAAACAGGAAATCTAGAAGTGAAGAGATGAGGATCATTGGTATGGAGGGTAAGTGAGTCACTGCAACCACTCAGCATTCCTGACACGCCTAGCAAGCACACATGGGCTTAGTCACAGAGTTGCAAACACTTTCCTGGGCTGTTGGATACTAAGAGGCTATCTGAAGAATAAAGTTTGTTTATGCTTCAGCTACCAAGATCTCAAAATCCAATAGTAGCTGGGCAGCTGAACAAAGACCCAGAAGTACCACTACTTTGTTTTCATTTACCATCTGTCATTTGTGAGCTGTGCCCCACAATTATGACAGAGGTACCCTTCTACCAAAAGAAACAGAGTTCAATATTCATAAAAACATGGATCCCTCTTGTGAAACTCATTTGTATCTACACATCTATATATTTGGGTCTTTATAAAAAAAACATACATTATCATCCGCAATATCAATACCCTGAATCCTGTTTAATGTAAAATCTCTATCATATTTAGTAGATATTTAATATATAAAAAAAAGTTATATTCCCTTTAAGAGTATATACACAAAGTAATATAAAATCTCATTGAATCCAATATTTGAAAGCATTATTTTCAATCACTAATCTCATCACTTTAAAAACTAGCCCTATACAACTTTCTGGAGCACAGTGTTATCAATATTTGTGCATTAACAAATTGCTATAACTCACCCAAAGGTGATCATTACATTTCTAGTTAAGGCCCAATAATACAAAGCAGACAATATCACAAATCATCCTTGAGGAAAAACAATTAAGCTGGCTCTTTCCGATTTTAAAAACGGGCCTAAGAGATGCCCTGCTACGGCCGTAGCGAGTTATTCCTTGAATAATCAATTCGGAGGATTCCGAAGGTTAGTCCTTTGTGAAGCGGAACAATCTCCGACTTCTCGTGGAGGCTGGCGAGTTAATCAGCTGCCTCCCAGTGTTCTAAGGCAGCTGATTAACTCGCCAGCCTCCACGAGAAGTCGGAGATTGTTCCGCTTCACAAAGGACTAACATTCGGAATCCTCCGAATTCATCATCATAAGTTCTTTATTTCGACAGTGTGTTTGTCATAAAAGAGCAGTTACAGATGTATACATTTAAAAATGCGAAACAAAAGTAAAAATTAACCAATAAACATTTCATTAAAACTGATGCCTTAAACGGTGCTAAAGTGCAAATTAAGCAAAACCCAACACAAAGTAGGGCACATAAACCCCCAGGTGGTCCAATCACAGTCCTAGATCTACTCTTTAGGGGGTTCCAACAGAGACCTCCTCCTAAACCACATTGCTGCTAGAAACTTTGTTACAGCGAAAACAACAACCGAGTTAAGATCGGACTTAAGAATCCTGAAGGCGTGGGCACAGTGTGTTAATCCCAGGTTTTTACATAACGGGACAAGCCAAATCCTCCTTGGAGTGGCATAGGCAGGGCAAAAAAAGATCACATGAACCTCACTTTCAAGACTAGCAGTACATCCTGGACAACTCCCAGAGGATGAAATGGTCCATTTCGAAGTCAGCACTCTAATTGGCAAGGAACCATGACGCCACTGAAAACAAGCATTGGAAATGCAATAGGTCTCGCAGCATTAGAGTTAGTGCATTTAGAATTGTTTATGGGTTTTTTGTTGTAAATCTTTTGCATTTTTATTTTTTTTTGCCAATGCTAAAGAATTACAAATCAAAAAAGCAATAAACAATTGTAAAAGCTGTAACTAAAAATCCTACGAGACCTATTGCACTGTGTGAGGGTGAGGTGTTGAGGGTGAGTGAGGGTGGGGATGAGTGAGGAGTTGAGTGTGAGTGAGGTGTTGAGGGTGAGTGAGGTGTTGAGGGTGAGTGAGGTGTTGAGGGTGAGTGAGGTGTTGAGGGTGAGTGAGAGTGAGAGTGAGTGAGGGTGAGGGTGAGGGTGAGGGAGGGTTATTGCGAGTTAGGATGAGGGGTTGAGGGTGGGTGATGGTGAGGGTGAGGTGTTGAGGGTGAGTGAGGATGAGTGAGGGTGAATGAGGGTGAGTGAGGGTGAGTGAGGGTGAGTGAGGGTGAGTGAGGGTGAGTGAGGGTGAGTGAGGGTGAGTGAGGGTGAGTGAGGGTGAGTGAGGGTGAGTGAGGGTGAGTGAGGGTGAGTGAGGGTGAGTGAGTGTGAGTGAGGGTGAGTGAGGGTGAGTGAGGGTGAGTGAGGGTGAGTGAGGGTGAGTGAGGGTGAGTGAGGGTGAGTGAGGGTGAGTGAGGGTGAGTGAGGGTGAGGTGTTGAGGGTGAGGTGTTGAGGGTGAGGTGTTGAGGGTGAGGTGTTGAGGGTGAGGTGTTGAGGGTGAGGTGTTGAGGGTGATTGAGTGTGAGTTAGTGAGGGTGAGGTGTTGAGTGTTAGTGATGGTGAGGTGTTGAGGGTGAGTGAGGGTGAGGGTGAGTGAGGGGGAGGGGGAGGCGTTGAGGATGAGTGACGTGTTTAGGGTGAAGTGTTGAGGGTGTGGGTGAGGAATTGAGGGTGAGGGAGGGTGAGTGTGGGTGAATTGTTGAGGGTGAGTGATTGAGGGTGAGGTGTTGAGGCTGATGTTTTGTGGGTGAGTGAGGGTGAGATGTTGATGGTGAGTGAAGGTGAGGTGTTGGGTGAGGCGTTGAGGGTCATTGAAGTTGAGGGTGGTTGAGTGAGGATGAGTGAGAATGAGGGTGAGTGAGGAGTTGAGGGTGAGTGAGGGTGAGGTGTTGAGGGTGAGTGAGGGTGAGTGAGTGTGTGATGTTGAGGGTGATTGAGGATGAGTGAGAGTGAGGGTGAGTGAGGATTTGAGGGTGAGGCGTTGAGGGTGAGGTGTTGCTGGTGAGTGAGGGTGAGAGTGATTGAGTGTGAGTGAGTGTCAGTGAGGGTGAGGTAGCGTCTTACTGATTGCCCGTGAAAAGCCCAATTATCTTCTTATATGTGAAAAAGAATGAAATGCGATAGGTACATTTTACAAAAAAAATTGTGAGCTTATGTGTTGTATTTATTGTTATAAAATAGCACTCGCTCGGTAGGGAGGCTACTTCAGAGCTGATAAAAACAGAATTATACATTTAATAAACTGTCATTTTTTGTCCTGTGTGTTTAAGCGTAGTTGAGACATTGACAGCACGAGTCTGAAATATAAATGAAAACAACGCAGCAGGACCCGGCGCCTTTTCATCCCTAAAAGTATTTACCATTTGAGGAAGGACAAGGCGCGAACCCGAAATGCATCGAGGGGTGTGATGTACAAGTTGCCTATCTAGAATGTGAACGATTGTCCGATAAAGTATTTCAATCAATCATGCAATAGAAGTATAGAAAATTATTTTCAGCAAAGAAAAGACAAATGCACCAGTTTACGTTGGGATGACTGAATGCCAGCCACGGATACAAGAAAATTTATCAGGGATTCCAGGCTGCAATCGCGTAGAGTGTTAGGGGGTGTGAGGGGGGGAGGATGAGTGAAGTTATTTGCGTAAGAGAGTGTGTGAGTGTGTTAGTGTGAGGGTGAGTAAGTGTGTGTGAGGCTGAAGGTGTGTGATGGTGTATGAGGGAGATGTTGTTTTAGCGTTACTGAGCGTGTGTGAAAGAGTGTGATAGTTTTGTTGTGTGAGGGTGATGTTAAGAGTGTGTGTATATGTTAATAATAATTAAGTAATGTGTTGTTTGTAACTAAAGGTGTCCCCTTTGTATTACTTCAGTCTTATGTGTATATTAGTATGTAATTTTAAATGTGTATGTATTGTACTAACTATGTGTATGTTTTGTAACATGTTTGTGTAGTCTCGTTTTTTTTTTTTTTTTAAATGGCCGACGTATAGCGTCACGTCGACGTCTGCTATGTTTAGCGGTCTAGTTTATTTTTGAGTTGTGTGTGTTTTTTGTTTACGTATTTTTCTAGCCAATCGGAGCGCGACGTTTTTGACGTAGCGTTCCGATTTGCATACGTCAACCGTTGAATTCCCCATTGATCGAGAATGTTGGTGCGCGGAAGGCGTGTTCTTGTCCCGGTGGTGTTGCTGCGTCGTTTGACAGGTAAGAATGTATTCCTAAGTTTATTTTAATGTAATGTAATGTAGTATATATACTATGTAAAATTTAAATACTTGCTAAATTTATTTAATTCACTCGTAATATTTGTAAATGTTTGTAATGTAACATAAAGTAGTGTTTTTTATTGGCGATGTGTAATGCATATGTTTTGTTAAACTGTAATGTAATGTATTAATGTCCTTTTTTTGGTAATTTGACATACAAAAGGGGTTTGTTTCATTTCGAAGTGGTAAATGTGTTGTAATATATTGATGTAAGTTGTTTTTTTATTATTTTTTTGTGTGATGCTGAAGTAGTCGGATAATTTGTTATTGACGTACTTGAAGTATGAAATGAAACTTTGTGTCTTTGCTGACTGTAGTATTTTTAGCAATGTATGAACGACATGTACAGTGAACTAATGTATTTTTCGTTAGATTTTTGTGACTGACTCTTTCTATGTTCGTAATATGTTTTATTGTATTTGAACTAATTCCGTCTGGATAAATGCTATTGTGTTAAGCGTTTCTTTTTTTGTGTAAATCTCGACTATTGTATTCAATGCGTCCCATTTTCCGGATGAATCGTTCTTGTTTATTTCCCTCTGAAAAATTTGATTGTTTCTGAATTTTTGTTTATTTCGTCATATTTGCTTTATATTAGACGGAATTCCGTGAGAAGAAGTGCTATTGTTGTATGCGTCCGGTTTTTTGTGTAACTGTTGACTACTGTCTTTAAACCGTCCCATTCTCCGGATGAATAGTGCTTGTTTATTGCCCGGCGAAAAAGTTGCCTGTTTCACTTGTGTCTTTGTATCTCCTCGTCCTCGCTTCCTGCCACATATTTGTATTTGTTTCCTTTGTGTAATATTGTTGTAATATCGTACGAATTAAATTTACTTTTTGGCCCGAAGACTGATTAACATCCTTGCATCCTTTTAGGTCAATGATGTTAAGTTTTTTTTGTGTCTAACGTATCTGATGCTATACTCCGTCGACCCCCTTGTTTTCCGTCCTGAAATTTCTTTATGTGTAAGAAAATGGCCTAACATTCCTCAAATTGCAGAGTGGGTGAATGCTGCAGAGTGGGTGAATGCTGCAGAGTGGGTGAATGCTGCAGAGTGGGTGAATGCTGCAGAGTGGGTGAATGCTGCAGAGTGGGTGAATGCTGCAGAGTGGGTGAATGCTGCAGAGTGGGTGAATGCTGCAGAGTGGGTGAATGCTGCAGAGTGGGTGAATGCTGCAGAGTGGGTGAATGCTGCAGAGTGGGTGAATGCTGCAGAGTGGGTGAATGCTGCAGAGTGGGTGAATGCTGCAGATTGGGTGAATGCTGCAGATTGGGTGAATGCTGCAGATTGGGTGAATGCTGCAGATTGGGTGAATGCTGCAGATTGGGTGAATGCTGCAGATTGGGTGAATGCTGTCTATTGGGTGAATGCTGTCTATTGGGTGAATGCTGTAGATTGGGTGAATGCTGTAGATTGGGTGAATGATGGAGATTGGGTGAATGATGGTGAGTGGGTGAATGATGCAGAGTTTCTGAAAGATGGATAGTGTGTGAATGATGGATAGAGTGTGAATGATGGAGAGGCAGAGTGCTGTTGCGTTTTTGAGTGTTAGTGTGTGTAACTGAGGGTGAGTCGTTGAGGGTGAGTGAGGGTGATGTTGAGTGAAGGTGAGGGTGAGGTGTTGAATGGTATTGAGGGTGAGGGTGAGGTGTTAAGGGTGAGTGAGTGTGACTTGTTGAGGATGAGTGAGGGTGAGTGAGGTGTTAAGAGTGAGGTGTTAAGGATAAGATGTTGAGGGTGAGTGATGGTGATGTTGAGTGTAGATGAGGGTGATGTGTTGAGTGTGAGTGAGGGTGAGTGATGGTGAGGGTGAGTGAGGGTGTGGAATTGTGGGTGAGGTGATAAGGGTGAAGTTAGTGAGGGTGAGGTGTTGAGGGTGAGGGTCTGAGGGTATGCTGTGCTGTACCTGCTCCGTGTGTGAGGGAAGCTTGCACTGTTGCCGCCTGTGCTGTACCTGATGTATGTGTGATGAAAGCTTGCACTGCTGCTGTCGGTGCTGTACCTGTTCCATGTGTAAGGGAAGCTTGCACTGCTGTTGGCTGTGCTGTACCTGCTCCGTGTTTGAGTGAAGCTTGCATTGCCGTTGCCTGTGCAGTACCTGCTCCGTGTGTGATGGAAGCTTGCACTGCAGCTGCCTGTGCTGTACCTGATGTATGTGTGAGGGAAGCTTGCACTGCTGCTGTCGGTGCTGTACCTGTTCCATGTGTAAGGGAAGCTTGCACTGCTGTTGCCTGTGCTGTACCTGCTCCGTGTTTGAGTGAAGCTTGCATTGCCGTTGCCTGTGCTATACCTGCTCCGTGTGTGATGGAAGCTTGCACTGCAGCTGCCTGTGCTGTACCTGATGTATGTGTGAGGGAAGCTTGCACTGCTGCTGTCGGTGCTGTACCTGTTCCATGTGTAAGGGAAGCTTGCACTGCTGTTGGCTGTGCTGTACCTGCTCCGTGTTTGAGTGAAGCTTGCATTGCCGTTGCCTGTGCTATACCTGCTCCGTGTGTGATGGAAGCTTGCACTGCTGCTGTCGGTGCTGTACCTGTTGCATGTGTAAGAGAAGCTTGCACTGCTGCCGCCTGTGCTGTACCTGATCTATGTGTGAGGGAAGCTTGCACTGCTGCTGCCTGTGCTGTACCTGCTCTGTGTGTGAGGGAAGCTTGCACTGCTGCCGGCTGTGCTGTACCTGATGTATGTGTGAGGGAAGATTGCACTGCAGCTCTCGGTGCTGTACCTGTTCCATGTGTAAGGGAATGCTGTTGCCTGTGCTGTACCTGCTCCGTGTTTGAGTGAAGCTTGCATTGCCGTTGCCTGTGCTGGAGCAGCTCCGTGTGTGATGGAAGATTGTGAGATCTGGCATAACGGAAGGATTGGTAGTGCGTGCACAGTTTTTTTTTTTGTTTGTTTATTGTTGTAGTGAAAAGTTTTATGTATGCACTGTGTATGTTCTCTTTGTGTGTTTTCTTTTTTATATTTTCTTTATTTCAGGGAATGAGCTGCTACGATGGACAGGTAATGACAAATTAATTTGCATAATATTGAAGCGTGTCTTTGTGACTTTTATACTTTTGTTTATTGATTTGCTTATTGTAAAGCTAATGTAATTATTTTATTAGGTCTCTCTGCTCGCATGTACTTTCTGCCTGGCTTCTTGCATTTGATTTTTATTTTATCAATGGCTGCTATTTCGGTGTATTTGTTGCCATGGATTGTGTTCCGTTTTGCCGTACGTGTTTTTTGGTCGCACTTGGCTTGTGTATACGTTTCTAAAATTATTTAGTGTATGTAATTAAAAGTTTTTTTTTTTCTGTTCTAGTAAAGGGTATTACGCAATGTATTCCCTTTACGTTTGTTACGTAAGGGATGTTAGCGTTCTATTTTTTAATTGATGGTGATGTAATTATGAGCGTTACGTAATTTTTAGCCAATCGCAGCTCTACGTTGTGTGACGTAGCGTTGCATTTGACATGCGTCAACGGGGCTTTTTCCAAATTGATGTGAATGTTCGTGCGGTAAAGGTGTGTTATTCCTCCGTGTTTGTTGCTGCGTCGTTGCGTGTGTGAGTGGCGTGTGTGAGTGGCGTTGCGTGGCTGAGTGGCGTTGCGTGGGTGAGTGGCATTGCGTGGGTGAGTGGCGTTGCGTGGGTGAGTGGCGTTGCGTGGGTGAGTGGCGTTGCGTGGGTGAGTGGCGTTGCGTGGGTGAGTGGCGTTGCGTGGGTGAGTGGCGTTGCGTGGCTGAGTGGCGTTGCGTGGCTGAGTGGCGTTGCGTGGCTGAGTGGCGTTGCGTGGCTGAGTGGCGTTGCGTGGCTGAGTGGCGTTGCGTGGCTGAGTGGCGTTGCGTGGCTGAGTGGCGTTGCGTGGCTGAGTGGCGTTGCGTGGCTGAGTGGCGTTGCGTGGCTGAGTGGCGTTGCGTGGCTGAGTGGCGTTGCGTGGCTGAGTGGCGTTGCGTGGCTGAGTGGCGTTGCGTGGCTGAGTGGCGTTGCGTGGCTGAGTGGCGTTGCGTGGCTGAGTGGCGTTGCGTGGCTGAGTGGCGTTGCGTGGCTGAGTGGCGTTGCGTGGCTGAGTGGCGTTGCGTGGCTGAGTGGCGTTGCGTGGCTGAGTGGCGTTGCGTGGCTGAGTGGCGTTGCGTGGCTGAGTGGCGTTGCGTGGCTGAGTGGCGTTGCGTGGCTGAGTGGCGTTGCGTGGCTGAGTGGCGTTGCGTGGCTGAGTGGCGTTGCGTGGCTGAGTGGCGTTGCGTGGCTGAGTGGCGTTGCGTGGCTGAGTGGCGTTGCGTGGCTGAGTGGCGTTGCGTGGCTGAGTGGCGTTGCGTGGCTGAGTGGCGTTGCGTGGGTGAGTGGCGTTGCGTGGGTGAGTGGCGTTGTGTGGGTGAGTGGCGTTGCGTGGGTGAGTGGCGTTGCGTGGGTGAGTGGCGTTGCGTGCCAGAGTGGCGTTGCGTGCCAGAGTGGCATTGCGTGGGTGAGTGGCGTTGCGTGGGTGAGTGGCGTTGCGTGGGTGAGTGGCGTTGCGTGGGTGAGTGGCGTTGCGTGTGTGAGTGGCGTTGCGTGTGAGTGGCGTTGCGTGTGTGAGTGGCGTTGCGTGGCTGAGTGGCGTTGCGTGGCTGAGTGGCGTTGCGTGGCAGAGTGGCAGTGCGTGGCTGAGTGGCGTTGCATGTGTGCGTGGCGTTGCGTGTGTGAGTGGCGTGTGTGAGTGGCGTTGCGTGGCTGAGTGGCGTTGCGTGGGTGAGTGGCGTTGCGTGGGTGAGTGGCGTTGCGTGAGTGAGTGGCGTTGCGTGGGTGAGTGGCGTTGCGTGGGTGAGTGGCGTTGCGTGGCTGAGTGGCGTTGCGTGGCTGAGTGGCGTTGCGTGGCTGAGTGGCGTTGCGTGGCTGAGTGGCGTTGCGTGGCTGAGTGGCGTTGCGTGGCTGAGTGGCGTTGCGTGGCTGAGTGGCGTTGCGTGGCTGAGTGGCGTTGCGTGGGTGAGTGGCGTTGCGTGGGTGAGTGGCGTTGCGTGGGTGAGTGGCGTTGCGTGGGTGAGTGGCGTTGCGTGGCTGAGTGGCGTTGCGTGGCTGAGTGGCGTTGCGTGGCTGAGTGGCGTTGCGTGGGTGAGTGGCGTTGCGTGGGTGAGTGGCGTTGCGTGGCTGAGTGGCGTTGCGTGGCTGAGTGGCGTTGCGTGGCTGAGTGGCGTTGCGTGGCTGAGTGGCGTTGCGTGGGTGAGTGGCGTTGCGTGGGTGAGTGGCGTTGCGTGGGTGAGTGGCGTTGCGTGGGTGAGTGGCGTTGCGTGGGTGAGTGGCGTTGCGTGGCTGAGTGGCGTTGCGTGGGTGAGTGGCGTTGCGTGGCTGAGTGGCGTTGCGTGGCTGAGTGGCGTTGCGTGGCAGAGTGGCAGTGAGTGGCTGAGTGGCGTTGCATGTGTGCGTGGCGTTGCGTGTGTGAGTGGCGTGCATGAGTGGCGTTGCGTGGGTGAGTGGCGTTGCGTGGGTGAGTGGCGTTGCGTGGCTGAGTGGCGTTGCGTGGCTGAGTGGCGTTGCGTGGCTGAGTGGCGTTGCGTGGCTGAGTGGCGTTGCGTGGCTGAGTGGCGTTGCGTGGCTGAGTGGCGTTGCGTGGCTGAGTGGCGTTGCGTGGCTGAGTGGCATTGCGTGCGTGAGTGGCGTTGCGTGGTTGTTTTAGCGTTACTGAGCGTGTGTGAAAGAGTGTGATAGTTTTGTTGTGTGAGGGTGATGTTAAGAGTGTGTGTATATGTTAATAATAATTAAGTAATGTGTTGTTTGTAACTAAAGGTGTCCCCTTTGTATTACTTCAGTCTTATGTGTATATTAGTATGTAATTTTAAATGTGTATGTATTGTACTAACTATGTGTATGTTTTGTAACATGTTTGTGTAGTCTCGTTTTTATTTTTTTTTTAAAATGGCCGACGTATAGCGTCACGTCGACGTCTGCTATGTTTAGCGGTCTAGTTTATTTTTGAGTTGTGTGTGTTTTTTGTTTACGTATTTTTCTAGCCAATCGGAGCGCGACGTTTTTGACGTAGCGTTCCGATTTGCATACGTCAACCGTTGAATTCCCCATTGATCGAGAATGTTGGTGCGCGGAAGGCGTGTTCTTGTCCCGGTGGTGTTGCTGCGTCGTTTGACAGGTAAGAATGTATTCCTAAGTTTATTTTAATGTAATGTAATGTAGTATATATACTATGTAAAATTTAAATACTTGCTAAATTTATTTAATTCACTCGTAATATTTGTAAATGTTTGTAATGTAACATAAAGTAGTGTTTTTTATTGGCGATGTGTAATGCATATGTTTTGTTAAACTGTAATGTAATGTATTAATGTCCTTTTTTTGGTAATTTGACATACAAAAGGGGTTTGTTTCATTTCGAAGTGGTAAATGTGTTGTAATATATTGATGTAAGTTGTTTTTTTATTATTTTTTTGTGTGATGCTGAAGTAGTCGGATAATTTGTTATTGACGTACTTGAAGTATGAAATGAAACTTTGTGTCTTTGCTGACTGTAGTATTTTTAGCAATGTATGAACGACATGTACAGTGAACTAATGTATTTTTCGTTAGATTTTTGTGACTGACTCTTTCTATGTTCGTAATATGTTTTATTGTATTTGAACTAATTCCGTCTGGATAAATGCTATTGTGTTAAGCGTTTCTTTTTTTGTGTAAATCTCGACTATTGTATTCAATGCGTCCCATTTTCCGGATGAATCGTTCTTGTTTATTTCCCTCTGAAAAATTTGATTGTTTCTGAATTTTTGTTTATTTCGTCATATTTGCTTTATATTAGACGGAATTCCGTGAGAAGAAGTGCTATTGTTGTATGCGTCCGGTTTTTTGTGTAACTGTTGACTACTGTCTTTAAACCGTCCCATTCTCCGGATGAATAGTGCTTGTTTATTGCCCGGCGAAAAAGTTGCCTGTTTCACTTGTGTCTTTGTATCTCCTCGTCCTCGCTTCCTGCCACATATTTGTATTTGTTTCCTTTGTGTAATATTGTTGTAATATCGTACGAATTAAATTTACTTTTTGGCCCGAAGACTGATTAACATCCTTGCATCCTTTTAGGTCAATGATGTTAAGTTTTTTTTGTGTCTAACGTATCTGATGCTATACTCCGTCGACCCCCTTGTTTTCCGTCCTGAAATTTCTTTATGTGTAAGAAAATGGCCTAACATTCCTCAAATTGCAGAGTGGGTGAATGCTGCAGAGTGGGTGAATGCTGCAGAGTGGGTGAATGCTGCAGAGTGGGTGAATGCTGCAGAGTGGGTGAATGCTGCAGAGTGGGTGAATGCTGCAGAGTGGGTGAATGCTGCAGAGTGGGTGAATGCTGCAGAGTGGGTGAATGCTGCAGAGTGGGTGAATGCTGCAGAGTGGGTGAATGCTGCAGAGTGGGTGAATGCTGCAGAGTGGGTGAATGCTGCAGAGTGGGTGAATGCTGCAGATTGGGTGAATGCTGCAGATTGGGTGAATGCTGCAGATTGGGTGAATGCTGCAGATTGGGTGAATGCTGCAGATTGGGTGAATGCTGCAGATTGGGTGAATGCTGCAGATTGGGTGAATGCTGTCTATTGGGTGAATGCTGTAGATTGGGTGAATGCTGTAGATTGGGTGAATGATGGAGATTGGGTGAATGATGGAGATTGGGTGAATGATGGAGATTGGGTGAATGATGGTGAGTGGGTGAATGATGCAGAGTTTCTGAAAGATGGATAGTGTGTGAATGATGGATAGAGTGTGAATGATGGAGAGGCAGAGTGCTGTTGCGTTTTTGAGTGTTAGTGTGTGTAACTGAGGGTGAGTCGTTGAGGGTGAGTGAGGGTGATGTTGAGTGAAGGTGAGGGTGAGGTGTTGAATGGTATTGAGGGTGAGGGTGAGGTGTTAAGGGTGAGTGAGTGTGACTTGTTGAGGATGAGTGAGGGTGAGTGAGGTGTTAAGAGTGAGGTGTTAAGGATGAGATGTTGAGGGTGAGTGATGGTGATGTTGAGTGTAGATGAGGGTGATGTGTTGAGTGTGAGTGAGGGTGAGTGATGGTGAGGGTGAGTGAGGGTGTGGAATTGTGGGTGAGGTGATAAGGGTGAAGTTAGTGAGGGTGAGGTGTTGAGGGTGAGGGTCTGAGGGTATGCTGTGCTGTACCTGCTCCGTGTGTGAGGGAAGCTTGCACTGTTGCCGCCTGTGCTGTACCTGATGTATGTGTGATGAAAGCTTGCACTGCTGCTGTCGGTGCTGTACCTGTTCCATGTGTAAGGGAAGCTTGCACTGCTGTTGGCTGTGCTGTACCTGCTCCGTGTTTGAGTGAAGCTTGCATTGCCGTTGCCTGTGCAGTACCTGCTCCGTGTGTGATGGAAGCTTGCACTGCAGCTGCCTGTGCTGTACCTGATGTATGTGTGAGGGAAGCTTGCACTGCTGCTGTCGGTGCTGTACCTGTTCCATGTGTAAGGGAAGCTTGCACTGCTGTTGCCTGTGCTGTACCTGCTCCGTGTTTGAGTGAAGCTTGCATTGCCGTTGCCTGTGCTATACCTGCTCCGTGTGTGATGGAAGCTTGCACTGCAGCTGCCTGTGCTGTACCTGATGTATGTGTGAGGGAAGCTTGCACTGCTGCTGTCGGTGCTGTACCTGTTCCATGTGTAAGGGAAGCTTGCACTGCTGTTGGCTGTGCTGTACCTGCTCCGTGTTTGAGTGAAGCTTGCATTGCCGTTGCCTGTGCTATACCTGCTCCGTGTGTGATGGAAGCTTGCACTGCTGCTGTCGGTGCTGTACCTGTTGCATGTGTAAGAGAAGCTTGCACTGCTGCCGCCTGTGCTGTACCTGATCTATGTGTGAGGGAAGCTTGCACTGCTGCTGCCTGTGCTGTACCTGCTCTGTGTGTGAGGGAAGCTTGCACTGCTGCCGGCTGTGCTGTACCTGATGTATGTGTGAGGGAAGATTGCACTGCAGCTCTCGGTGCTGTACCTGTTCCATGTGTAAGGGAATGCTGTTGCCTGTGCTGTACCTGCTCCGTGTTTGAGTGAAGCTTGCATTGCCGTTGCCTGTGCTGGAGCAGCTCCGTGTGTGATGGAAGATTGTGAGATCTGGCATAACGGAAGGATTGGTAGTGCGTGCACAGTTTTTTTTTTTTGTTTGTTTATTGTTGTAGTGAAAAGTTTTATGTATGCACTGTGTATGTTCTCTTTGTGTGTTTTCTTTTTTATATTTTCTTTATTTCAGGGAATGAGCTGCTACGATGGACAGGTAATGACAAATTAATTTGCATAATATTGAAGCGTGTCTTTGTGACTTTTATACTTTTGTTTATTGATTTGCTTATTGTAAAGCTAATGTAATTATTTTATTAGGTCTCTCTGCTCGCATGTACTTTCTGCCTGGCTTCTTGCATTTGATTTTTATTTTATCAATGGCTGCTATTTCGGTGTATTTGTTGCCATGGATTGTGTTCCGTTTTGCCGTACGTGTTTTTTGGTCGCACTTGGCTTGTGTATACGTTTCTAAAATTATTTAGTGTATGTAATTAAAAGTTTTTTTTTTTCTGTTCTAGTAAAGGGTATTACGCAATGTATTCCCTTTACGTTTGTTACGTAAGGGATGTTAGCGTTCTATTTTTTAATTGATGGTGATGTAATTATGAGCGTTACGTAATTTTTAGCCAATCGCAGCTCTACGTTGTGTGACGTAGCGTTGCATTTGACATGCGTCAACGGGGCTTTTTCCAAATTGATGTGAATGTTCGTGCGGTAAAGGTGTGTTATTCCTCCGTGTTTGTTGCTGCGTCGTTGCGTGTGTGAGTGGCGTGTGTGAGTGGCGTTGCGTGGCTGAGTGGCGTTGCGTGGGTGAGTGGCATTGCGTGGCTGAGTGGCGTTGCGTGGCTGAGTGGCGTTGCGTGGCTGAGTGGCGTTGCGTGGCTGAGTGGCGTTGCGTGGCTGAGTGGCGTTGCGTGGCTGAGTGGCGTTGCGTGGCTGAGTGGCGTTGCGTGGCTGAGTGGCGTTGCGTGGCTGAGTGGCGTTGCGTGGCTGAGTGGCTTTGCGTGGCTGAGTGGCGTTGCGTGGCTGAGTGGCGTTGCGTGGCTGAGTGGCGTTGCGTGGCTGAGTGGCGTTGCGTGGCTGAGTGGCGTTGCGTGGCTGAGTGGCGTTGCGTGGCTGAGTGGCGTTGCGTGGCTGAGTGGCGTTGCGTGCCAGAGTGGCGTTGCGTGCCAGAGTGGCGTTGCGTGCCAGAGTGGCGTTGCGTGCCAGAGTGGCGTTGCGTGCCAGAGTGGCGTTGCGTGCCAGAGTGGCGTTGCGTGCCAGAGTGGCGTTGCGTGCCAGAGTGGCGTTGCGTGCCAGAGTGGCGTTGCGTGCCAGAGTGGCGTTGCGTGCCAGAGTGGCGTTGCGTGCCAGAGTGGCGTTGCGTGCCAGAGTGGCGTTGCGTGCCAGAGTGGCGTTGCGTGCCAGAGTGGCGTTGCGTGCCAGAGTGGCGTTGCGTGCCAGAGTGGCGTTGCGTGCCAGAGTGGCGTTGCGTGCCAGAGTGGCGTTGCGTGCCAGAGTGGCGTTGCGTGCCAGAGTGGCGTTGCGTGCCAGAGTGGCGTTGCGTGCCAGAGTGGCGTTGCGTGCCAGAGTGGCGTTGCGTGCCAGAGTGGCGTTGCGTGCCAGAGTGGCGTTGCGTGGGTGAGTGAGTGGCGTTGCGTGGGTGAGTGAGTGGCGTTGCGTGTGTGAGTGGCGTTGCGTGGCTGAGTGGCGTTGCGTGGGTGAGTGAGTGGCGTTGCGTGGCTGAGTGGCGTTGCGTGGCTGAGTGGCGTTGCGTGGCAGAGTGGCGTTGCGTGGCAGAGTGGCGTTGCGTGGCAGAGTGGCGTTGCGTGGCAGAGTGGCGTTGCGTGGCAGAGTGGCGTTGCGTGGCAGAGTGGCGTTGCGTGGCAGAGTGGCAGTGCGTGGCTGAGTGGCGTTGCATGTGTGCGTGGCGTTGCGTGTGTGAGTGGCGTGTGTGAGTGGCGTTGCGTGGCTGAGTGGCGTTGCGTGGCTGAGTGGCGTTGCGTGGCTGAGTGGCGTTGCGTGGCTGAGTGGCGTTGCGTGGCTGAGTGGCGTTGCGTGGCTGAGTGGCGTTGCGTGGCTGAGTGGCGTTGCGTGCCAGAGTGGCGTTGCGTGCCAGAGTGGCGTTGCGTGCCAGAGTGGCGTTGCGTGCCAGAGTGGCGTTGCGTGCCAGAGTGGCGTTGCGTGCCAGAGTGGCGTTGCGTGCCAGAGTGGCGTTGCGTGCCAGAGTGGCGTTGCGTGCCAGAGTGGCGTTGCGTGCCAGAGTGGCGTTGCGTGCCAGAGTGGCGTTGCGTGCCAGAGTGGCGTTGCGTGCCAGAGTGGCGTTGCGTGCCAGAGTGGCGTTGCGTGCCAGAGTGGCGTTGCGTGCCAGAGTGGCGTTGCGTGCCAGAGTGGCGTTGCGTGCCAGAGTGGCGTTGCGTGCCAGAGTGGCGTTGCGTGCCAGAGTGGCGTTGCGTGCCAGAGTGGCGTTGCGTGCCAGAGTGGCGTTGCGTGCCAGAGTGGCGTTGCGTGCCAGAGTGGCGTTGCGTGCCAGAGTGGCGTTGCGTGCCAGAGTGGCGTTGCGTGCCAGAGTGGCGTTGCGTGCCAGAGTGGCGTTGCGTGCCAGAGTGGCGTTGCGTGCCAGAGTGGCGTTGCGTGCCAGAGTGGCGTTGCGTGCCAGAGTGGCGTTGCGTGCCAGAGTGGCGTTGCGTGCCAGAGTGGCGTTGCGTGCCAGAGTGGCGTTGCGTGGCAGAGTGGCGTTGCGTGGCAGAGTGGCAGTGCGTGGCTGAGTGGCGTTGCATGTGTGCGTGGCGTTGCGTGTGTGAGTGGCGTGTGTGAGTGGCGTTGCGTGGGTGAGTGGCGTTGCGTGGCTGAGTGGCGTTGCGTGGCTGAGTGGCGTTGCGTGGCTGAGTGGCGTTGCGTGGCTGAGTGGCGTTGCGTGGCTGAGTGGCGTTGCGTGGCTGAGTGGCGTTGCGTGGCTGAGTGGCGTTGCGTGGCTGAGTGGCGTTGCGTGGCTGAGTGGCGTTGCGTGGCTGAGTGGCGTTGCGTGGCTGAGTGGCGTTGCGTGGCTGAGTGGCGTTGCGTGGCTGAGTGGCGTTGCGTGGCTGAGTGGCGTTGCGTGCCAGAGTGGCGTTGCGTGCCAGAGTGGCGTTGCGTGCCAGAGTGGCGTTGCGTGCCAGAGTGGCGTTGCGTGCCAGAGTGGCGTTGCGTGCCAGAGTGGCGTTGCGTGCCAGAGTGGCGTTGCGTGCCAGAGTGGCGTTGCGTGCCAGAGTGGCGTTGCGTGCCAGAGTGGCGTTGCGTGCCAGAGTGGCGTTGCGTGCCAGAGTGGCGTTGCGTGCCAGAGTGGCGTTGCGTGCCAGAGTGGCGTTGCGTGCCAGAGTGGCGTTGCGTGCCAGAGTGGCGTTGCGTGCCAGAGTGGCGTTGCGTGCCAGAGTGGCGTTGCGTGCCAGAGTGGCGTTGCGTGCCAGAGTGGCAGTGAGTGGCTGAGTGGCGTTGCATGTGTGCGTGGCGTTGCGTGTGTGAGTGGCGTGCATGAGTGGCGTTGCGTGGGTGAGTGGCGTTGCGTGGGTGAGTGGCGTTGCGTGGGTGAGTGGCGTTGCGTGGGTGAGTGGCGTTGCGTGGGTGAGTGGCGTTGCGTGGGTGAGTGGCGTTGCGTGGGTGAGTGGCGTTGCGTGGGTGAGTGGCGTTGCGTGCGTGAGTGGCGTTGCGTGCGTGAGTGGCGTTGCGTGCCTGAGTGGCGTTGCGTGCCTGAGTGGCGTTGCGTGCCTGAGTGGCGTTGCGTGGCTGAGTGAAACAGGCAGAAACGTAAATGGAGAGGGGGGTGAGAGTTAAAAGAGAGAGTGAAACAGGCAGAAACGTGGAGAGTTAAAAAAAAAAGCAAATGAATCTAAGCTGCGAGATGTGGCATAACAGAAGGATTGGTACTGCGTGCACCGCTGCTTGGGGTATCTGCGAGATTTGTGTAAGTAAATGGAGAGGGGGGTGAGAGTTGGAAGAGAGAGTGAAACAGGCAGAAACGTGGGGAGTTAAAAGAAAGAGGGAATGAATCTAAGCTGCGAGATGTGGCATAACAGAAGGATTGGTACTGCGTGCACCGCTGCTTGGGGTATCTGCGAGATATGTGTAAGTAAATGGAGAGGGGGGTGAGAGTTAAAAGAGAGAGTGAAACAGGAAGAAACGTGGAGAGTTAAAAGAAAGAGCGAATGAATCTAAGCTGCGAGATGTGGCATAACAGAAGGATTGGTACTGCGTGCACCGCTGCTTGGGGTATCTGCGAGATTTGTGTAAGTAAATGGAGAGGGGGGTGAGAGTTAAAAGAGAGAGTGAAACAGGCAGAAACGTGGAGAGTTAAAAGAAAGAGCGAAAGAATCTAAGCTGCGAGATGTGGCATAACAGAAGGATTGGTACTGCGTGCACCGCTGCTTGGGGTATCTGCGAGATTTGTGTAAGTAAATGGAGAGGGGGGTGAGAGTTGGAAGAGAGAGTGAAACAGGCAGAAACGTGAATCTAAGCTGCGAGACGGAGAGGGAGGGAGAGAGGAGGAAAAAGAGAGGGGGAGTGAGACAGAGGGAGGAACACAGTTAGAGTGAGACAGAGGAAGACAGGAGAGAGGGAGGGGGAGCTATAGATGTAGGGAGAGCGCGAGAGAAAGAGAGCGATAAAATTATGTGTATGCCGGGAGGGCTCAGTGCACGAAGCCTTCGGCTGCAGGGTCCTGTGATTAACTTCATGGTCAGTTTTATGTTGTTGCTGTCCCTCCAAGCGCAATGCCGCTGCCAGCAATACCAGCATCAAAGAAAACAAGACGGAGGGAAGAGAGGGGAGAGGGGAGAGGGGAGGGGGGAGGAGAAATGCGACACGGCGGGAAGGGGCAGGCAGGATGACTCAGGGGAGGGGGCGGAGCGGGGCAGAGCGGCATGTGGGTGTGAACAAGCCGGGCCTTTGAAGTGAAGCTAAGTTTCACTTCAAAGGTGTCGGAGGAATGCGGGCGGCTGTGCACGCGCTTTTAAGCTCAATGCACATGCGCATTGAGCTTAAAAGTCACGGGCACTGCAAGGAATCGCCACGATTCCTTGAAAGTTAGATAAAGTCTGGATGAGCCCCTATAGTCTCGCTTGCTCGATGCGCATGCGCATCGACAGGCGAGACCTAAAAAAGCTTTCTCGACATAGTGGGGCTAATGTCATCCAGGACTTGCTCAAAGAGATAGTTATCCTTGATTACTAGGAACGTAGCTGTTAATGATCCCAGGTCCTTGGTAGATAGTAAGCGTGCCCTTTTGTTTTCCCGGAACAGATTAACCAACTGCTGTCTCGAAATGCCAACACATGCCTGCTCCGGGTCAGTCCACAGTGCCTCAAGGCCTAGATTCAAAAGTTCCCCTCTGACGTGCATAAGCCAAGATAGTTTACCAGCATTAGGTAGTCGCAAGATCTCAGATAACTCTCCCCTATAGACACTCAACTCTAGGGTAACCCAGAGCCGCCTCCAGAAAGTTAATGGTCTTAGGGCCAGATCTTCTTCTATGGGCCGGATCCCCAAGTCAAGTCTAAGAGGAACCAGGGGGGTGCTTGGTGGTAAAGCTACCAGCTACCCGAGAAACCTACTCTCTGCAACTGCAATTTCCGGCACCGGCTTAAAACCCCAAAGCTCGGCCCCGTAAGTTACTGCCCCACGTGCTCCGAGTTTGTAAATTTCAAGAGGGGGGCCAAGCGGCTTAAAAGCAGATTTATTCAGTAGTTTGACAATGCCCCCTGCTATCTGGGTCAGCTTGAGTTGTGATCTAAGGCAGCTGATGAACTCGCCAGCCTCCATGAGAAGTCGGACATTGTTCCGCTTCACAGAGGACTATCTTTCGGAATCCTCCAAATTGATTATTCAAGGAATAACTCACTACGGACGTAGCAGGGCATCTCTTGAGCCCGTTTTTAAAATCAGAAAGAGCCAGCTTAATTGTTTTTCCTCACTGTGAGAACCCGGCTGGGTCCTCAAGTGAGTCTCCTTATTGTATTTCTTCACCACTCGGGTCACGCCATTCACCTTAAGCTGCGCCATATGACATCAGATGTCCCCTAAAATACAGTCCTGAAGAGCCCCCCCCCTACTAAGTGGGTCGGAACGTCGTTGACAGCCTCACAGAGCAGACCAACATACAGCCAGTGTCACCATACACCCAGGCTGTTGAGAAATTTTTACTAAATGAATGGTCATTTCTTGTCTATGGAAACCTGTTTGTAAATGACACACTGTATTTAAGTCACATTTGTTTTTTGGTTCCATGCTTCACTTGAGGACACAACGCACAAAATGTAGCGCTTTTTAAATTTAAGAAAGAGTCTTATACTATTAAACGGTTTATTAATTAAACATCAAAAATCTAACTGTGTAGAGTGTCCATTCCGCCCTCCGATGTTAACTAGGCCTTTAAAAAAATTCATTGCCATTGTGCATCGATTACTATTATTGTTTTTTTACTAGCCACAAGAACCATTGTTTTCCTGAATGCTCTGCTACAGCACGAAATACAGTGACCGTGCCTCTGCACTCACATTTGCGACACCTGCCAATGTCCAATGCACTAGTTTATTGGAGGATGGTAGTTTATGTAAAACTGCAATGCATTGACTGGTTGCTTCAGAGAGAGCTGGGAAGTATAGGCCCTGTGAAAACTGGCCTTTGTGCCGAGAGTACATCACGGAGCTTGCCACATGTCCTGTATGACCAGGCAGCACTGGGTGCCGGGGGATTAGACTTCTGAGCACAGGGCCACACGGAGTGGAATAAGGGGCCGAGATAAAACAAGAAGAAAGACATGGCCCTTCGTACTACAATGAGTACGGTACCAGAGCAAATTACAAAGGGCAGAGTGCAAAGTAACGGAAATGAAAGCCCCCCTCGTCCCTCATTCACCCCAGTCTCTTACAGGCGAATGCTGGAATTGCGTTGCAGGGTAGCAATGTTTTTCTGCTCCTTCATGTGGTGCAACTTTTCTGGGGTATTGAGATTCTCTGCATTTCATGCCCTTGGGGGATGCACACGCATTATTTTTCTGCTCAGGGCCCCCAAGCCCAATCGTAGGCTGAATTCACCATTAGTAAGCAATGTTTAACTTGGGATGGGGTTCAGGGTTCTCAGCACCAATCGGATCTAAGCGTGTAGGAATGGTTTTCTGGCCAATCACGGGCCATCACATGTTTGGTATATTGATGGTATATTATAGTGATCCCAATTGGCTGTTAGCACCAGAGTGACACATCTCGCTTAATATTTTCATTTCATTAAAGACCTACTTGCCTAATAGGCAAAAACGAAATTAAAACGTCTTGCCCCTAACGAAAATCCCAATGTCTCCGGCATTAGGCGATAGAAATCCCACATCAGAGTTTTGCAGAGCACTCCAAGGACCGCTGTGTGCCCAGGATTGGAGGCTGCCTAACAGCAAGTCTTCCAGAGCTGAGGAGTTACCACTTTAAGTCTGCATTTTCTGCTGGAAGAGGTATGCGTCTACAAAAATAACTAGAAGCCTGCCTCCCGAGTTAGGAAGGAGTCTGCCTGATTCTACAGGAGGAGAGGTTGTCCAGGAGGAAAAGCACAACCAGTTTCTGGGGCTGTTGGACAGCTAGAGGAAGGGGACTACCAAGAATGAGCTAAGAGCAACCCATGCTCTAGAGGGTGCCCATAGTCTCTTAAACCAAGGAATTCCTTTATCTAAGTGCATGCGAGGAAAGCATCTGCCTGTTTGACCCCACTGGACAGCACCTGCCTGGTTGGCCCTACCTGGACTGCATCAGTTGTCTGACAACTGTGGTACAGTCAAGACTGCAACTACCGAGAGGCTGGATAGGGGGATGCATCCTTTGAAGTGACCAACAGGCCCTGGCCGAGGACCCAGACAGAACCCCCACAGCATGGGCTGCATCTGCACTCTCCCTGCACAGCAAAGATAGAGGCATGTGACTGAGTGCTTAGAGACACAGCCTTGCCCGTCCTACGTTGCAGCCCTCCTTGCTTACTTCGGGTCTGTGACAGGAAGCGCTACGAAGCTGCTTCATAGGCTCTGGAGGGTGCATTGTGAATTGCTGCATACCCACTACACCGCAAGGGGAAAGAAACAAGACCAAAATGAATTGTGTGCACATTTGACTTATGGGTGACACATGAGATTGAGTCGGTGGCAGATTCACCGCTTTTAACACAAGCTGGTGCCTTGATATTGCCCTCGCCCCATTCATGGCTTTTCTATCACCACAGATGGGTGTTGAGGGCAGGAGCAGTAATTAGGTAAATTACCTGGAGTAGGTTCAATGCAGAGGTGCCTCAATGAGTATTGCTCCACAAGGGAAGGCATTACCAGGGTCAGAAAGTTAAACCTCAAGTGAAATAGTGTAGTATAGAGTTTACCAAACTGCAGGACACGATCCACTGCTGGGTTATGGGCACATTTTTGATGGTTCGCGAAAGTGCAAGCAATAAATAACGATACCTTTAAATTCTGCATTTATCATGTCTCTTTTTATGTGCTTCAAAGACTGAAGTCAAATATCAGGGTATGTCTTCTGACAAACTGCTGCTCATTGTTATTATTTTTAAACATGGGGTGGGGGTTTGTGTTAAACTCCTCTCACTCTGCTGTCAGAGAAAGAAAAGTAAAGTGAATCATGCGACAACCATGGCTGGGGTACAGGGAGTCGAAAGAAAGGCAATAAAATGTAAACACCTGTAAATTAACTGTAAACATTCAGCAGTTGGGAAAGCAAAAATGAGGCACATTTTTTGTAACCCCCCCAGTGTGGTGGAAAAAAAGATTTGGATAGGACAAAATCAAACCATTACTTTGATGCACAAATGATAAATATTCAATAAAACCAAATATCGAAACATTTAAAATTGGTGTGCAGTGTAGTTTTGTTCTAAAAATTACGTCATGGTACTAAAAGGTTTGGGAAGCACTGGTGTAATATTTAGTACTGCTCTGTGGTCAAAAGTACTTTCTTTTGCTAAAGGAGAAGTAATATGCTGTACATTGAAGACACTGTCAACTTCTGAGGTTGTGCCCAACACCACCTCCCCATAGAAATCTGCAACTGCTCACAACCTCGCTACAGAGTCAAAAGTGGTAGGGAGTTGTATTTGGCCTAGGACACCACTGACAAATGACCTCACCTACCACGGTGGGGAGCAGTATCCAGAAGGCCCTGTGACCCCCACCCGCCCTCGAGCAGGGTGCAACATTCGAGTTACATTGTCATTTTTCAAAATTCTCTTTTGGCCATTGACCACACAAACACACCACAAACGTATACAAGAATATACTTTAAACATGTGAGATCTAATGGACAACCAAAGAGGGTCCTGGTAATCGCAAAATCCAGGAAATACAACCAGTTCCTGCATTCCTATTTTGACCCTTGTATGCCATATATAGCTCTGGGTCGAGGCCAGGGTACAATGAATAAATGATACCCGTGTTTTGGAAAGGCTGACTTGTAACCTACAATTGATGTCTGATTTTGGCACGACACTGGGCATAATTGACTATGTTATGGGGATTTATACAGCACCCAGCTACTCAGTCAGTCTTTATTCGATAATAAATGACACAATACATTATAAAACGTCATTAAAAAGGTAAGACCCTAAAAACATATAATCTTACAAAATGTAATACAAGCATTATCGAAAGACCCTGGCAATACTCTTAAAATAACTTTTAAGAATATTTTCATACAAGACATTCCATCAAGAATCTACAAGAGAGGAACCGCTAGGCAATCTTATCTCAAAATAATGGTTCCTGAAGAAGGGAGATTTTTCCTTCGCAGTGCCCATGCCCAACTAAAAAATTTCGCAATGGCTATAACAATTTTGGGTCGGGTATTTGTTACCAAGATATGCAAGGCTACCATACCCGATCTCGTACCCAGGTTAGATCAAAGCAGCTTAAGCCACCTGCGAAGGGGCTACAATAAGCCTGTGTTGACCAAGAGGGACAAGTAGTATCTGGAGCATTGTTCCAATTTGCCGTGAAAGATCTTACCGGAAGGGTGCCCACTCTTAACTGGTGATATAATTTCCTATCACCTGGTTTCGTAATCAGATTCCAGTAGGTCTCTGCTTCCACTACAAACTTATGTTCCATAAAAATACCTGTAAGCGAGTTGCTGTCCACCCCCGACAGGGTCTGTTTTGTGATCATATCCCAGTAAAAGAGTTTGATATTAATTTTTACTGGGAAATTAGTTCCCTATCGGGTCATCCCACAGGTGTCTTAGCCCCATGTCATACAGATTACGCTTAAGCTTCTGGAGCCATTTGATTTTTGAGGACAAGTCAGCATTCCTGATCCCCATTAGAGCCAGTGAATAGTTTTCAAATTCAAGAGAGGTCCATAACCTCCTCCAATAAGCTAGGGGTCTAAAAGCCGCCACCTCATCAAAGGAAGTACAGCCTTTATCTAGTAGCAGAGGCTTAATAGGGGTGGATTGTGGGAGGGCGGTCAATGATCTCAGAAACTTATATTTGTGCCCTAACTAGGGGTGATAAATTTTCAAACCCCAAAGTTCGGCACCATATATTATAGAAGCTCTGATTTTCCCATTATAGATCGATATAGCTGGCCCCACCGGTTTAGTAGTTGAAAGTCTGTGTTCTTTTAATAAGGCGCCCGCTAGCTGGTTATGCCTTAGGACTAGGACATCTAACTGTGGTGACCAGTTCATCCTCCTACCCAAAGTCACACATAGGTATGTAAAGGTATCAGTTTGTTCCAAAGGTGCTTTGTTCAATTCTACTCTACCTTTAACAGATTTATGTTTATGCAACACCATGAACTTTGTTTTGTCAACGTTTACTATTAGGTCATGGTTGTTGCAAAAAATCAATAAATCTGTCAAGGGCACGTTGTAGACCCGATTGAGTTTTGGATATAATTGGTGCGGACGTGGGGTCTGAAACCCGCTTGGTAGGTAGATAATATGTTCTGATCTATTACCCATTCATTAACCCTGCCTAGCACAAGTCTAGCCACAATTTTCTGTAATGTGTCAATTATGCTTATTGGCCTATAATTGCTTGGGCTAGCTCGGTCTCCCTTTTTATATTTGGGGATGATTTAAGCCCCAAGCCATGTATCTTCTGGGATTGGCGCACCTCTAGCAATAGCATTTATGATAATAAAAATATATTCTGTTCAGTTCTTCCTGTCCGATTTATAAATATCGTCCAGGATACAATCCGGGCCGGGGGCCCTCCCTGCTGGAACACCCTCCAGGACACTTTCTATCTCCCTTTTGCTGAATGTGAGGACCGCCTCACTGATAACCTCAGGGTAAGCTTTTACATTACTGTTTGGGGAGGCAAATTAGGCTTGAAAGTGCTCCACCCCAAGTTCTGGAGGTACGTTGTTAACTGGTACAGTCAGTCACACCACTGCCCCACTTTACTATTTGCCAAAACTTGGTCCAATTCTTCCCTTTGCTGGCGATAGATAGGCTCTCCCATCTATCCTCATCAAAGGCCTTCTTTGCCTGCATTTGTACTTTTTTATAATTTGCCCTTGCTATTTTGACCTCATCAGGTGCTCCTATTTTAATTTTGATCGATGATGCTTCATTGTACCATTTGGCTGATTTGTTCTGATTTTTTACACTCTTATAGTGTACTTAAGAGGTTTTTTACTTTTTTGTGAACAGGGACTTTAATTTAACAAATAACTCTTAGTGAACCTTCATGAGATCAGAGGGAGAGTTATCCTGGGTATATCTAGAGCCAAGCCGTATTCATCAGTTATCGACTTGATCTGCTTTAGAGCACCTTCGTCTGCAGAAACTACTGCCCATTTCAGCCAACGGGAGTCTTGGGTCATAATTACATTTCCTATATCAGTTCAAAAGCAGCCTTGGGGTGATCCATACCCTTCCCAATTAAAGTTAATAAAAGAGGGTCATGATCACTTTCTGGTCTGTGGTGAACCTGCATATCCACAAATCTGGGCCATAGCTCCAAACTGAGTAGGATGTAATAGATTCTACTACCTCTAGACCCATTACAGAAGGTATTAATACCTTCCATGTCTGAAGGAGATCTCCCATTAACAGCTCTTAACTCCCTCACCGGGGTTAAACTTTTTAGCTGCACCGCCGCCTCAGACCATTTATTAATAGGTGGCAGCGATAAAGATGGTATCCCCCCAGTTCTGATCTTCCTCCAAACTACGTTAATGGTCATCCAGGCCTAAGGGCTCAAAAGTACATTTTAAATCGCCTGCAATAACCAAGGCATTTAAGCCGGCCGGATCATCTATGGGTGTGTCCACATGGGCTATAGTTGGTGAGGCTTTCCCACCCGCAATCCCTCTTGCATACAAATTAAGTATTATAAAATCAGGCTCTCCCTCTGAGGTAATCTTAATGGCAAGAATGTCTTGGCTATCTATTGATAGTTCCTCTATTTCGATCGAAGGCTGTGCTTGACCCATATTAGCAAGGGCCCACTAGGTCTCCCCCTGGTATTTGGAATTGCAGCTTTGCCAAACGCCAAGTATCCAGGGCGATAGATCATATCCACCGACCAGGTCTCCTGGAAGGCAATAACGTCATAGCCTTCAATAAAACTTGACCATTCAGAAGACAATGTTTTAGTTATTAAACCGGCGATATTCCAAGATACCAAGGAGATCTGTGTTTGTTGTATACCCCGTGAATTTGGAGTAGGTGGTGGGGGCCCAGTACAAACCTGGCAATTATCCTCCATTTGGTGCAGATCTTTTTTAGGGCGATGAAGTAGAGTTGCACAGCCATCAGGGTTCTCAACCAGATTCAAGGTAAGTGAGGGTAGTCAGTCACATAGATCCAAATCAGATAATGGGGCAATCTTTTAGACAAAGGGACCTCAGTTGAACTTTGTGCTAGTCCAAGGATAGCCCATTTTTGCCTATCCTTCCTTTGACGTTCCAGCACATTAGGGAGGCGGGGACCCGGTTTATTAAAGCACCCTAATGGTAAAATGGACACTATCGATATGGCCTCCCGACATCCCTCCCAGATTCCCCAACAAAAACCTTGTTATGTGTACATTATTAAAATGAACAACTACACAATCGCTGCTATATTCTTTCCTGGAAGGCCCTATCCACGGTGTCCGTCTAGCCATAATCATGTGCTGATCAACACCTTCCTCCTATATCCCAACGTCTTTAAGACGAATGTTAAACCAATGCAACGCTTTTAATAAAAGTTGTTCAGTGGTTTCAATCGGTGCTGCCTGGAAGGGTGGAATGTTCATCAACACAACCACTAGAGGTACAACTGCCGGGGGGAAGGTTAAAAGCAGTAAGGTTTGATTGCACAGCATTATATTCCAGATCCCCCTTTCCCTGTGGTCCTATGGTTGCACTAGCTTGTCTTTCCAGAGAAAAGTTTTTACAGTTAGTGTTTATAGTAGAAGGTGATGCTGTTGACACTTTGTCAACTCCCGGAGTGCTCACAATTGATTGATTGATTTTGCGGCAACCTCAAATGGCCCAGTTTGGGGGGGTTACGGAACCGCTCTCATCGATGAACATAGAGGTATTAAGGTTAGCGGCAGGATGGACTGGGGAGCGAACTGTAGCAATTAAATCTAGGGAGGATCTTTTAGTTTGTTGCGGGTCCAGAGATAAGCGACGTTCTGTTATCGCTATTTCTTTTTCCAGGACAGATGTAGCCCTTAATATAAATTGATCCATCCAGGGTACCCGCCACGCTGCTACAAGTGAGGGCACCTATCCTCTTCCCTTCGCGTTTGGCCATCTTGTTTTCAAATGACAAAGCACACACAATCTCTGTGATCGCTGTACTCAAGGGTTTAATTAAATGTTATACAAGACTGACCTTGCAATGAAGTTGAAGTTAGAGTGGAGGGCCCGGTCTCTTCCGCGCAGCGGGAGCAGCGAGCTGCTGTAGCCTGCAGCAAGGAGGCGCAGGTGCGGGGCAGAACCTCCGGGCTTTCTGGGACTCGCAGTCCCTTCTCCAACAGTCAGCGCCCTCCTCTCAGGGCATAGCTTTTCAATTGAGAGGCAGCTATCCCAACCCGCTATTCCACTGCTCAGCACCGGGCACCATACATTGCCTCGTTGTTCTCGCCGCACACAGCCAAGCAGCAATTCCCTTTTTTTTTTTTTTTTTGCCCGGTCAGCTAGGACAAGTCAGCTCGGTTCAGCTCAGTCCAGGTTCCAGGTCAGCGGTGACGGCGTGCGGCCAAGAACAGATGGGGCAGGGCACGGCGTCCTCCACCCCTCGCTCCTCACCCGATCCTCTCACGATCCTCGCACTCCCCAGCGGCAGCAGATCTCAGTCTTGCGAAACCGCGCAAGCCGAGACCGGCCGCCACCAACCGCAATCCACAACTCAAGCAATCCCCAGCAATCGGAGAAACCGGAAAATCCAGCCGCCAACTCCTCTCGCTCCGCCCTTGTGTTCCGTTCACTTCCCAAGAGTGTGCCACAGCGCTAAAGAAAAGACAGCACCTACATATGAAACTTATATTGTGTGAAAAGCCAAGTTTTCTGTTACTTTCTGAAAACTGGAAGGTCCTGTGTTAGCCGCAGTTCCCTAGGGAGCATGTTCCAGTTAGGCAGACTGAGATACGAGAATGATCTGCAGCATGTTCTGAGCCGGCGAATACGCAGGACTTTAGCTAGATGTTCAGTAGAGGAGAGCAAGGTGCGAGCATGAATGTAATCATGGATCCTCTCTCTCAGATAGTTGGCCCCGGAGCCGTGCAGGGCTTTATGCATTAAAACCATGCCCTAAATCATATCTGCTCTTTCACTGGGAGCCAGTGTAGTGCCTCAAAGTGAGAGGTCATCTGTGATCTAGGGGGAAGGTTGAGTAATAGCCAAGCAGCCGAGTTCTGAACCATGTGAAGTCTGCCGAGAAGGTATTCAGGGAGGCTAAGATAAAGGGCATTACCATAGTCCAATCCCGAGGTTAGGGGCGCTTGGATGACCGTATCCCTAGCTAATTCTGGCAAAAGGGGGACAATTGTTTTCAGCATCCGAAATGTTTCAAAGCAAGAGCTAGTCAGAGCCTGAATCTTTGGTTGAAAGGAGAGGGCATGGTCAAATTTGATACCTTTTTTCCTTACAGTACTCTGTTGGGGGTCCAGAAGCTGGGCCTCCTTCGGCCAACAAAATCTCCAGAGGTTAGAGGAAGATGCACCAAAGATCATGATCACAGTCTTATCCGGGTTGCATTTTAGTTCCCAGCCAACCCTGGAGAGGAAGTTTATGATAGCCTATCTGTCTAGCTCCTTTCTTTTTCCACAGGAGAAGAGAAGCTGGGTTTCATCTGCATAAGAAATTACTTTCGCGCCCAGCGACTTTGCCAGTGGTGTAAGATAAACATTAAACAGGGTCGGGCTCAACACTGAGCCCTGAGGAACGCCTACTGTCAGTGTGCGAGCTTTGGATTAAAAAGGAGGCAGCCAAACTTCTTGGCTACTGTTGTCCCAAGGAGGAGCCTGTTTTAAGGATGAGCCTGTTTTGTGGCAAATACTGCCTTGTAACTTTTCATAAAAGGAAAAAAGATTAGCTGTGAAACAGGCTCGCAGGAAGATAATTTTATAACAAACAAATGTAAGCCTTACTTATTTTTGCTGTTAACCAAACTTAATCAAGCGCATGTTCACTTACGGTTTTAGGGCGCTGAATAACTACTTTGAAGGGAACATAGAGAGGTCAGCAACAATGACTGAAGATGTTCACACTGTATACACCAGCAGGAATAACCAAGAATTAGACTTTCTTCCCCCAGAAATATTGCATTCTAATACAGCGCTGAGTTGAGAAGGCAGATTGTTCCACATGGCTGGCGCTTGAACAGAGAAGCTGTGCCCATCTGTACTTTATCATACCTGGGTATCCCAAGACAGTTTGCGGAAGCACAAATGAATAGCTGCACACCTGTCCAGGAGTTTGGGGTGGTATGTTACTAATTGCAGGTTCCTTCGCTAACAATATTTTGTATTTTCACTTTGTTTCATTTTAGGTCTCGACTTGTCCAGACTAAATGTCCTGGTACCTCTTAATCAACGCTGGTGTCACAGCGATACCCAGCACCTGCATTGCGGTAGTGTAAGAGTTAGGATCACCTTCTCCTACTTTTAAACACTGGTCCTGATGAATTGCCGCTGGACCTATTAGGGGCTGTAGGCAAGAAACATTTTGACCACTTACACCAATCAGTCCCTGTAGGATCATTGGCTCCAGACAGGTCTCACGCATTTTAGTTCGCTTAGAGCACCACCAGAATACATTTTTTTCACATAGGGCAGTACTAGACCCATTTTAAATCACAGCGCATACTAACCTCACTACCCGCACACACCAAACGCTTCCTCTAAAAGATTTCCAGCAAAGAGCCCCTTCGCGGGTACCCGTCCGGCATTGTAGCGCCAGCCCGACGAGGAGCACAGCCCAATGATGAAGCATGACATCCTTCGGGTGTGTGAGGGCAATCCATAAGAGACCTGAACACTCCTTCACCTTAGGAACTGCACACTAACATTTTCCCCACATCTACAAAAACTCCCAGGCTAGTCACAGACCTTTTAGGAGAGAGGTTTTTGCACGCCAGCAGTCGCCTTGCCCACAGATCTACTCTGTAGTTAATAATAATCACTTCAGTTTTAATTAGGTCCGAGGTTTGGTTGTTCCTCGTCTAATTCCATACCAAACACATAGATTTATGAAAATCGAGTTGGGTAGCAGTTTTTTCATCAATGGTCCTACAATAGATATCAAAAAGGTGGGGAGGCAGAATGTAACCCTTAGGGATTCCAAATTTCACTAGCTTATTGTCAGCAAAAGAACCCCCCCTCCCCCGCCCTCTTCACAAAAAATACACCAATAGAGTGGCCAGCTTTGATATGAGCCTCCAAAGGGATGTTATCTATTGCAGAGAAGGGCTGTTGAGGCCGGCCACGTTTACAAAGTCCAATAATGTGACATAGCCAACCATGCTGAAGGCCCAACATCACCAATGCAGGAACTTTACTGCTGTCTGGATACTTCCTCAAGTCATCTATCACAGATAATACAGTTTCACTGTTATGACCTGGCTGGAGACCACGTGCTGCACATCCATATAATTTGTAGATAATTACATAGTATTTTTGCTGCTTGAATTTCTAGAATGTCGGTAGATAAGGTTGTTTTTAGGGCTTAGTGGATCCTGCCCCGGCTTTAGTAGTGAAATTGCAATAGCATTTTTTAAAGAATTATGAATATTACCTTGGCCCAAAGGCTTCTTAACATGTCAACAGAAGCTCTGTAATCACTTATTCTAGTTTTGTTTTTTCCATGATGTCAGGGGGACATGCATCTACAGGAGATGTATTTGTGGACAGAACGTTTTTAAATAAATCTGAGGCGGTCAGCTGAAAGTTAAATAGAATAAAAGTTTCTGATTTTCAGCACAGCTGTTCCTTAGTTGCAAGGATCCTTGGTGATGCTTTCTCCGATTTTAACCATTTTATCAATGAAAAATTAATTACATTTGCCACAAAAGGATTGCAAAGGGGTAACATTAGATAAGATTCGGTCATAGAAAGTTAATTTACAATTCAAAATATCTCTTTCTCCGCATTAGTGGCTGTGAGTATCTTACTGTGGTGCAACAAATGCTTCAAACCACCAAGTGACCATTACTAACACTGCCTCTAGAGACTAGTAAACCCATAGCCAGCCGAGACGGGGAAAAAAACCCAAAAAAACCACAGCGGTGGCTCCATGATACAACCATATCGAGACAGCGAAGATAAATCAACACCAGACTGTGAGGATATGCTTTTAATAACTCCGTCTCAAGTATCACTAGCAATCAAGTCAATGATCAGCACCCTTTACTCGGACACCTGGGTAAAAATATGAGTCCGCATTGGATGGGCCACCACTGGTAAAATCCTGACAAAGGCTTGAAGCAAGGTTCTATACTGGCACTGCTTCCATTTAATCTGTATCTGGCTGACTTTCCAGAACACCCAGCACCGGCGAGGGAAATTCCACTTAAAATGGCCGGGGTTTAAATCGAATCACTCCAGTACGCAAACGACATGTTCCTTTTAGATCAAACACTGATTGGCCTCCAGAAACTCTTCTCATTGCTAAAAGTCTACAGTAAGGCCAACCACCTGAATGTGAATATAATAAAAACAAAAAGGAGATGATCATCTCCCGGAAGCTGGCAAAAAAAATAAAACAACAAGAGGTCATGGTCCATCGGTCAGTCAATAGAGGTGGTGACCACTTACACATACTTGGGAGATTGATTCGGCCACAAGGCCAGTTTATGGCAGCATATTACACTGCCCAACAGGGGGTAGTCAACTCCCTTGAAGCTGCCTTTTTTATATTAAAATAAATAAATAAAAATCAACAAATACCCCAGATTTATCACAGTTCCTGAAGCTAATAGGATGTTCATTTCTCACCACAGTGGCCTACAGGGTGCGGACATTCAGAAGAAGAATGGACAACTGGCTGGATAGAGCACAGTCATCTTGCTTTCTAGGAGTATTCTTGCTTCTTAACTGTACCTCACAAGCTCAAATCCGGTTAAAGTTTGGGCTAACCTTGCTGCAATGGCTACTAAACGCCAGGTTCCTAGTGTATTGCCTGAAGGCCAGGTGGGCACAGGAGCACATGCTGAAAATTTTCATCTGGAAATTAATAAGCAACCCAGCAACAAACTGGCATACATTTTTAATCCACGCTGTGGAGTCTTGAGAAGCATGGACAATCTGGATAAGCGGACTGTCGGTACCCGTGGTGGCTAAGCTGTTGACAAAACAAGCTAAGGCAGACCTTGATGCTCAAACGGTGTAAAAACGGAGGCATGTTTTATGAGCCAGGGTCTTAGCCATACTAGCTTTCCCGGTCCCTCAATCTCACCACGAAACAGCAGTTAATGGATTTGCGCTTTAGTTTAGTCCTGCTAAAGTCCTATTGGTATGGGCGGAGGAACTTGGAGGAGGACAGGCGATGCCGCCTCTGTGCTAAAAAAAGAGGAATCCCTGACCCAAGTGCTCTGTGTCTGCAAGGAGTTAATCCTGCTAAGGAAGTTTTGGCTTCAACCACCTTGGGGCATCTTGAATATGAGAAACAAGCTTAGTTCCCGAGCAATATAAATACAATATTTGGTAAGCAAAATCAGTTCAAAGAAGGTTCTCCAGATAATATCTTTCTGAGAAAAAGTCTTTATTTTGAAACACAGATTTCAAACGGTGATCCAGCGTAGTTGGGATCATCCAAAGTAGTCAAACAAGAAAACAGCCAACACGTGTTTCGTCTTGGGAAGATACCCAAAGACTTCCTCAGGGCCAAAGAATGTTATCAAGATCACATCACATATTCGAACGTCAGGATTTAGTCTAAATCCTGACGTTCGAATATGACGGGAGTACTCTCCGGGACTTGAAACTTTCTATTGGACCTCAATTTGAAGCTACATGGAACACAATATATATGCAGGAACTACACTGTTTATTTGAGAATATCACTGGATGAGACCATATAAATAATATGGTGAAATGAATTTGATGTGATCTTGATAAAATTCTTTGGCCCTGAGGAAGTCTTTGGGTATCTTCCCAAGACGAAACATGTGTTGGCTGTTTTCTTGTTTGACTACTTTGGATGATCCCAACTACGCTGGATCACTGTTTGAAATCTGTGTTTGAAAATAAAGACTTTTTCTCAGAAAGATATTATCTGGAGAACCTTCTTTGGACTGATTTTGCTTACCAAATATTGTATTTATATTGCTCGGGGACTAAGCTTGTTTCTAATTTGTTTCTTCTGTTGACAGAGGGAACACCTTCTGGCACGCTAGTGGTCGTTGCCTGTCTGTTCCCTAGAGCATTTGTTATTGCTAATTGGATCTTTTCTTACTTTTATTGGTTTTGCGCAAGACGTCACCCAACCACGTATTGTTGTGTTTATCTTGAATATGAGGACCGGTTGAGGAGCAATAGAGGGGTATCTGAGAGGGCAAACTGTACAATTGGCTGCCCGCTTCGTGAAATGTATGAAGGCTGCATTTTGGACTGCTGTCTTCTTGCCAATCACAAGAGACTGCTTAAAGTGCGGAACTCTTCATTGATCAGAATGCTTAACCAGCCACTGAAGAGAAAACGGATTCACTAACTCCCCTGTCGTACACGCAGACCAAAACAGACGGGTTGAAATCAAGAATTTTAGAGGTGGGGAAGGGGGGGGGGGAGGCAGCACGCTTATTCCTGACTTTCTCCTGAAAATTTCGATTTTAACATATCACTTGCTTTATTATCGCTTTTATTAATTATTCATGTGTATTACTCTATTTTTATTGCAGCTGTTTACAACATGAAAGGGTTTTAGATAGTAATGATTTTTAGTAATCGTGCAATAAATAAATCTGAATCTAAATCTGACTGTTGTAATATAGTCAGACATCATCTTGAATAATTTGTTTATAGACCAAAAAGTCTTATTTAATTATTTTTGTATCTTCATCATAGGTTATCCACTACTGGAGTTTCAAATGCCATAGTTCAAACTCTTGCATATACCACATAGCAGGCTTAGCTGTTTTAGTATTGTGGCTACTAATATTGAAACTTGTATTTTATTAACAACTTGTGACCAAAGTGCGGAGTGCTCTTTCAGCACTTTCAATTGTATGGTCAGGCTCAGGTCGAGAGTTTTCAGGTGCCGTTAGCATAGCTTCAACTTTGACTTTTCTCCATTTACAACTAATACTGACCTTTTTAGGTCTCGCTGAGCCAGCGCATGCGCTGCCCTGCGAGAAATTTAGTGAGTGGCTTTTCAAAGTGCTACCACAGGCTTTTCCTGGCATCAAGCTTGCGGCCACGCACGCAGCTGCCATGTGGGTTTCTGTCGAGGCTCATTAAGCCTTGCGTGCCTCTCTCCCCCTTGCTTGATTGCGCTTCAATTCCCTCCCCCACCACAGATCGCATCACTCTGCTGGCCTCCACTCCTCCCCCCCACCTCTCTATACTGCAGCAGGCCGTAGCGTGTGCACGCACCACTCAAGACCTGTGTCCCAGGACTGCAGAAATAGCAAAGCTATTCAGATAAGGCTAAGCTTGCTTTTGTGGACGTTCGGGGACGGGCAGAGAAGGAAAAGGACTTTGTCTCTTCCTTACTGCCCACAGAAGACACGGACAATGTCCTCTTCTGTGCTGACAGCTGACACCCCCCCTCCTATTATTCCCTCTCTTTCTGTCTTGCACCTCACTTAAAGAAGAAACGGTTCACGACCTCTTTCCTTCTTTCATTTAGTTGCTTCCTTGTGAAATGGATCCAAAAAAGAAAAACGCTATTGCGGGAAATGCCCTTTTTCTATTCCAAAGTGCAGCCTCGGGATGGAGAGAAATAAAAGGTTTTAAATATGAAAAATAAATACATAACTAAATAAAGCACGACAGAGTGGTTGCAATTCACATCCAAACACATCAGCCTTACTCTACAGACTGCAGTGAAGCGCTACTTTTATTTTCTCGTCTTCCTTTGAACAGCATTGTAATCCACAGGTGGGGAAGTGCACCATTCCTGGATGTATTGCAATACCGGGTTGATGGGTGGATTGGAAAACAAAATGTGTACCTCTTTGTTTATGGATTTGGTCTTTTTAAACCATACTGTTTACATTTATTAAGGATATAAGCAATGGACATTGAAAGGGTTTCCTTCAGGGCCCTGTAGTTATGTCCTTAACTTTTCAGGTAAAACCACTCGCTGATTTCTGAATAGTGAGTAAGAGATCGCTATGGTAACCATGTTGTTTCTGCTTAGATTTCACATGCTTTACTTAATCTTGCACTCCCTGTGAGTGTTTGCTGCATAACTAAATACTTATAAGGTCCCAAAAGCGAGACCTATTGGCTATGCCAATGTTTGTTCAATGTAGTATTTTTTTGGTACCCAAAAAGTAGGTCTAAGGTAATTAACCAATAATCAAACCAAATACATGGGGAAATGCTGGTATTACTGACTTTGCAGTTTATTAACCATATTGCATCTCACATGTGATCCTTACCATGAGTTAGGGATTTAATATTTTCAATCAGATCAAGGGAGTTTAAATGATCCATGAATTTGCAGTCTATTGTTCCCACCATGGGATCATATGTAGAGTAATTCAAGTCTCAAGCACCATCAACGGTGAATGGTTGGTTAGCAATGGGCAAAGTAGCAAGTAAAGCATGTTGGGGGGGTGAAGTCAGGCATATCACTTTATAGGCAATAATTAAGTAAAAATGTGCAAGAATTTTTACTTTGATTACTTCAGGAGGAAAAATATCATACAGGCTGATATGACATTTGCCTTGCTGGCTAGTCAGCAGTTTTGCACATCGTGTGGTTGTAAGCTCAAATCTGATAAGGACGAGAGATTGATAAACTGAGACACTCGGGGTCGAGTTGTGTTTATAAAGCCGCCATTATTGTAACTCTATCAGACTTCCATGAATTAATCCCATAGAAGATCTCAGTTATCATTAAATATGCAAGTACATGTTTCTCGAGGAAGTATGGTCAACATCTTTATTGGCCTTGAGGTTTACCATACAAACCCTAGTCTTTTAATGTATGTGATTTATAGGAGGATGAAAAACTCTCACCCCAGTTTTCAGTTTAAACAAAACTCTTTAAACAGTTTCCATACATGCTTGAAATATTCATACCACTGTGTACTACATTTACATACACAAGGGGAGGCATGTTCAACTTGCAATTTTTGGAAAGGGGTACGTATGATGCTATTTTAACATGGGACTACATTTCTAGTATCTAAGTGTGAACAACTTGCAATCGATTTATAAAAAAAAAAAATTAATGCAGCAGGCTGAGCCCGCAAATCCCATTAATTTCTTACCCAACTGGCTGAATGAGCCAAAGCAGAGACATCCCATGTAAAGGATTATTACATGCAAAAAGGTTAAATGCAAGAAGAGAGCACATGCAGCAATTATATCTATGAATAACTCCTACATCACATAAACGTAATACATCGTTGCGAGTGAGAATTTGGTTCATACAGTAGCTATTGAGTTCAGGTTTAAATGAAAGTTTTGTAGCACCTGCATAGAAATATCTGGTCAACTTATTTTACACCTGACCTAAGTTTGTGACTAAATGGTAAACATGATTAAAACCAGTGACATGAGAATCGCTCAATTAAGGAAGCAATTAACCTTCCTGAGTTGAACATTTGGGAATGAATTCTTAGGACACTAACACCTTTGGCTAAACAAGGGTGCTTCTCAACTCCACTGCTTTTTAGTTTATATATTTCAAATCTCTCTGACGTAGGAAATCAAAGCATGGGCAAGCACCCAACACTAGGTAACCCTGAAATACCATATATGGCATACACCGAGGACCGAATCATCCTTTCTACTTCCCAGATCGTTCGACAATTATAGAACCCATACTTTTAATACTAACAATTTCTACATTAACATCAACAAAACTAAGGTTATATAATTTGTATGCCAATAACCAATATTTGCTTAGGCCCGAACAAAAATCGAGTTTGTGAAACAATATACATATGAAGTTATAACAGACCACAACTTAAGCTGGAGCCCTCACATAGAAGACCTGACCGTAAAGCTTTTAACTCCACTAGGGAAATCCAAAGAACTGCAGGAAACTACGGCAGGGGTGAGATTAGTCCAACCTTAACTGAAACAAAAATAGTCCCCGCTGTTAAGTATGGTTCAACCTGTTGTACCTCTAATACAATAGGAAAATCGCGCCAATACTTTTGAATTGCATCAGAAAGTTACTTAACCCAGGAATTGAATGCAGCAGTCATAAGACTTGAGCTAGACCTCACATCTTGTCATGCTCTTGTAACCGCAAACCAAATCAACTATTTCATTCACAGTCATCTGGCAGAGGACACCATTTTTGAATCTTCTATAAAAAAATGTTTTAAAAAGGAGTAGATAAAACTAACATGCTAAGGTACAGGTATCAGAGGGTTACACTATAGAACTTTTGGTCAAAAACAAAATTATATAAGATGACCAGGGCCACATGGATGTTAAAGCAAACTACCTGCTGTTCATCAGCCATAATACAACCAAATATAAAAACATGTACATCGTGAGTTTGTAGACCATGCAACAACAACCATACCTAGATTTTAAAATGAACATGAAGGTGAAGAAATGTTTTCTCGGTTTTCGATGTTTATATTTATCTTTTAGACAATTTGACGGCGCCGTACCCAACCCCATTCTCCCTTCTTTGAGTCAGTAACCTATGACAACTCTGTAACTCGGTTCAGGAAACACAAACATATATTCTGTCAGCATCCAGAAATGCTTGAACAACCAAGGGAATAATTGAAGCCAATTTTGAAGTCTGAATAGATACGAAGTAAACAAAAAGCAATTGTATTTGGTTTCAAGATCTCTGCACCAAAATATGTAGAGCACACTGTGAAATATTAAAATCTAGCGTTTAAGATGTTGTAAAGTAAATCCCATGGGGGGGGGGGGGTCCTGCCTCCAAGCACAGAGGGGGGGGGATACCAGCGTCCAATCACATACAGGACATGGAGAGGACCAGTAAATTAAACATTAATAACACAGGGAGAGTTCAGAAAATGACAGCAGGGAAACGTGGGCATTGAAGCCCAGCAGCAGTGCTACGAGGCTAGGGTTGCCACCTTTGTGAAGAAAATACCAGAGAGTCATACTGATGCGTATGACACGAGTTGCAGCACTTCACTCACTGACAGCCTGCGAAATGTGTAAATCCCGTGTAATTCGTCTGACTAAGCAAGTGAAGCACGCGTGCCCCAACCTCCAAAGTGGGCGAGAGTCAACTCCAGGGAGTAGGGAAACACAGTAAGGAGAAGGACATTACGGTGACTACTGAAGTAGCAAGCGCTGGAAAAAACATGAATGGCACTTACCCGAAGATGACAGCATTCCACACCATGATATTGTTTTCGGACGGAGCTCCACTCACCCCCGCAGGGGGATCCTCCTGCAGCCTGCGGGGAAAGGGAGTAAATATTACACCATACAGCCATTCTCAGACTAGCTAGCGCCATAATCGTCCTCTGACTGAGCAGAGCGACCTGTTCCTGCGCAAAAAGCGTGAGGCTCCCAACCCAGCTACGGCGAGCGTACGCCGTCGATACGCCATCAGCGTAGGAGCGTGACAAGAATAGAGACGAGAACACCGTAGCCCGGTGGCAATCGGGTTCGGTCCTCGCTTTCCCCAGTAGCTTTAAAAGTGACCTCTAAAAGAACGGGAAGGATCACTCCTTTACCTCTTGAAGTCTCGCATGAGCCGCCGTCTGGCCGGGGTTGACATGGGGCCCCTGCTCTTTTTGCGGCTTCCGGTATTCGCTGCTGATGGGGGTCGAGGGGAAGGCGTGGCAGCCGGGACAAGGGCTTAAAATTAAAACATAAAAATAAATAATAACCGGCGGCTTGCAGGGGAGCCTGTCCGCGCTCTGCCCGAGCTAGCAGCAGACCCTCTACGTCACACCAAAAAACCGTGACACGGCAGCCAGTTCCGCCGAGCGCAACAGCCCAGGAGGCACGGAGTGTACCACTGTTGAGAGAGGGGTGTTTAGTTAAATCGTCCACACCAGCGAATTTTGCCGGCATTAGGGGCATTTGACTGGGTTACGAGAAGCGGTGAACCATTTGTATTCCGAGATGACGAAGCTCTTTATATAATTACTTTCATTTTAATTCGTACATGCTGTTTTTCCCCTCGCCTCCCTCCCTTTCGCAGCAATGTCCTCGACCAGACGACCAGGAAGCCCCGCCCCTGGCTGTCTGATTGACACTCAGGTGAGCAGCGTCACTTCACTGTGAGAAGGACATGAGGTTGTTGCTGCCTGAGCTGACCTGGTGCTGAAGCAAGAAATCCGACCACCAGGTAACACCATCAGTGCCAGCAATTTATGTTACCCAAACCAACGCTAGCCACAGCCCGAATTCAAACAATGATAAATATCACGCAAACCACTGCCTGTTACCGAAGGTGGGCTTCATCTGATCAACACCAGAGCGAGCGACCAACTAGCTATATTTAGGGTAATCAGATTTTTGAAATTCCCAAAACGGCTGTCCGTAAACATCGAAGTAGGACTGTGAAATAATAGAAGTCGGTCCTTTAATGATGCTAAGAAGGTAAGTTTAATACGATCGGCCGGGAGGGAGACTTCATGTCAACTGACACGAACAGAGTCGTGTTCCAGAATACCACCACATTCTCTTCTAAGAAAAGAAGAATGCAAACATCTCCCTCCTTTATCATTTTCAAATAGAGGTAAACATATTACAACTACATACCAATAAACTATACTGGAATATAAAACTAATTACCTTCTCTTCCGTCTTCCCTTCCCATTCCATAACAGTGAGCAGCAGCTTGCCTGCTCCCCAGAAACCTTATACCTAGCAGAGTTTTTAACACTTCCCCCAATATGGCGCCACCTATCAGGTGAGACTATAGGGGGAAGTAGTCACACCTTATCCTCAGGAATGGGAAGGGAAGACCAGGTCTCGGAGTAATGAAGATTACCGGTGAGTAACCGGGCAATACTCCTTGTATTAAAAGATATACAAAACATGTCAAAACGAAAACAAACATTTCTTTGTCAATACGGAAATACAATTAACAGCAAATAAATACTTCATAAAAAACATCCCTTTACAATAATTGTCATTCATTGTACTAAAATCTGTTGTTGCTTCACAACAGGAACTCATCAAACCTCAGAATTCTGATTTCTCTGCGATCTCTCAGAGTTATGGATTTGTAATTTTCACACACCACTCTCCTGGGATGATCATGTAACTTTCCTTTTGTCTTTCCGTTCCAACCCAATCGGGGCTTTCTCCACTTTCTTACAATTTCATTGTAAAGACTCGCCGGAGGAAGAAAGTAAGGTAAATAGTCTTTGTTGTATGTAAGCCACTGACACCAGAGAGCACGTCTTCTCAGGGGCTACAGGTACCGGCAACTGCCACTCCAACTGTCGCCCATGCCCAATATTCTACTGTGGACCCATAAGACATCATAGAACCCTTGGGCATGGGCACGCGGCAAGAGAAGCAGCACGAGGCAGGCAGCGAGACCTAGGGATGTAGCATAACAGAAATACAGGGTAATATATATGATGCACAACTTAACACATCTCCTCATTTATTTATTTATAAAGTTTTATATTGGGCGAATGAACAAAAACTTGAAAAGGTGAGAGGATACTGTGTGTGAAACAGAACGTGGAGGAAGGCAGAACCAGAGGCTTTAGTCACACACAAATTTGTGTAACTTAGCAGGCGGTTTGACTACCCTACCATATCTGTTCACCATTGGTTCCTTGATAACAGTGCTACTAGAGGGGGAAACATCGTCAGTATCATGACCATTATGTTTAAGGTTTACACCACTCCTACCAGGATTTTGTGGGGCATCCTCCGATAATTCCCGACTGAAGGTACTACAACTGTCCTCCCAATTGGCCATACCATCAGGAACGCTCACACCGTCAGGAGACGTAATATCTGTCCTGTGTGGGTAAGAATCCCTATCGGCATCGCCATCCAGAATCCAATCATAGTCTTGGGAAAAGGGAGGGGCGTGGTTGTCAGAGTTAACATGAGAGGGGGGAACAATCCCGCCACTCCTACACAGAGATAATGAAGAAAAATTGCATATTTTACCATCACTTAAGAGGGCAGAGTTACAGAAGACTTTCTTGACCTCCATGGGCTGTGAGAAGTGACTTTGCCCCTTTCTTACGAAGTCAGTTCTTACCCTGTCTTTGTCGCCCACCTGTATGCTCACTTTTTTGCATGTATGCCTCGAGTCATAATATTTTTTACTATTCATTTGTGAGTGTAACAACTTCTCTTTCACCTTTCCAGAAGACCAGCAAACTCTCTTGGGTGTAAGCCAACCCACATTATCTTTGGTAACAGGGGTTCTACCTCTTAGCAGTACGAAGGGGCTGGTACCAGTGGACTCACAAGGAGTTACACGTAAAGCCCAGATATTGTGGATGAGTTCTTTCCTCCATGAAAGGTCGTTGTGGTTGGCTAGCTGCACAATACCTTTTATGACTTGATTAAACCTTTCGACTGCCCCATTACCAACTGGATGGTACAACAAAGTGGTTTTATGAGAGATACCATTCTCCATTACAAATGTTTTAAAAATGGCAGAAATGAATTGTGGGCCATTGTCTGACACAATACATTTGGGTAGACCTTCTCTAAGAAATAACCTCTGCAAAAAACTAACAATGGTTTTTGCATCGGCATTCCGTACAACTTCCACTTCCGGCCATTTACAAAAATTGTCCCCTAGTACAATGAGGAACAATTGTTCACCATGTGGTCCCAAATGGGACCACAAATATCAATGCCTAGTGTAACCCAAGGCATACAGGGACTAGCAAGGTGTTGAAGGGGTGGCCTGAGCATGTGTTGTGATTTGTCCGAATTCTCGCAGGCTGAGCAATTTCTGACTCTTCTCTCAATTTCAAGATCGAAACCCGGCCACCAATATGAATTCCTCACTCTTCTTTTAGTCTTCCCTACGCCAAGGTGTCCTTCATGACAGAAATCAAGTACTTTTGCGCGTAAAGTGGTGGGAGGTATGACTTTACAGTTCTTAAGTATTAAGACTACTTCGCTGGAGAATTCATCTTTCAGTTCCCAGAAGGTGTGAAATTGTTTGGGAATACATTTTTTTGCAGGCCAACCATTTTTATATATCTTTTTACATCAAGTAGTGCAGTGTCTCCCTCCAGGGCTGATAACCACTCGGACTGTGATATGCAGGGTACCTCCTCTAGGATGTTAGCAACATAGAGCGTTTCAATATCCGAGGTATGATCTCCTGTCTCTGGCAAAGGCAAACAACTTAAACAGTCTGCCACAGAATTCTTTACTCCTGGGACGTACTGTACGTTGTAATTAAAATCCATCACCCTGATGGAAATGCGTGAAAGACAGGTAGAGGCACTTTGTAGGCCCTTGGTGGAGAGTACCTTGACAAGTGGTTTATGGTCACTTCTAAGGGTGACCAGGTACCCCCATATGTAGTGCCTGAAGTGCTCTAAACCCCAGGCGCATGTCAAGGCTTCACGCTCGATCACAGAGTACCTTTCTTCAGTAGGTGTGATCGAGCATGAGGCAAACGCCACAGTTACCTCATTGCCAACTTCAGTGATCTGGGTGAGTACCGCTCCTAGACCTCTACCGCTAGCATCAGTGGTGACTACACTATGTAGGGACGGATTAAACCCTTGAAGCGGTGGAACATTGCAAATGTCATCTTTAATTCTATTGAAAGCCTTCTCACACGTGGTGGACCATTCAAATTTGTTTTTAAGTTTGATAAGTTGTCTCAAAGCAAATGTTTTGGAGGAGAAGTTTTGGACAAACTTAGCATAGAATTCAGAGAGACCTGGGAAGGGTCTTACTTCATCCCTGTTTTTTGGAGAGGGGGCTTCTCTAATGGCGGAGAGGAGTTCTTTTTTTGTTTTTTATGCCATCACATTTTATCTCGTGTCCTAGGTATGTGACATTACTAGTAGCGAATTTGCATTTTCGGACATCCGCGGTAAGACCATGATGTTCAAGGATACTTAATAGCCTGTTTAATTTGTTCCTTCCTATTGGTGCCCATCACCATAATGTTGTCCTGAAAGATGAAGGAATCTTTTTCATTCCTAAAGAGCGTACGCATCAATCTCTGGAACACGGCCGCAGCGGAGGCCAATCCAAAGGGTACTCTTCTAAATCTAAATCATCCCAATGGTGTGAAAAATGTTGTGAGGCTTCTACAGTTAGGGTGTAGCAAGTGTCCTGTGCACACGAAAAGAGGAACGTGGTTCTCAGGTGAGAACCAGAATGAGGGGTTTTTTTTAAGAGTAGTAATGTACTTCAATAAGGTGGTTTTCAGAAGAAAAAGTTTTTAATTGTTCTGCATAGAAAATCAGTACACACAAGAGCACAAAAGCCGACACGTGTTTCGTCACACCGTGTACGGGTGGTGACTCATCAGGGCTGTACTATGTCTGTCTCGTGTAGAAGCGCGCCAGCGTAGGCGAATGTAGGAGGAGATCCTTGCTGCGGGTGGGGGTGAGGGTAAAACGAATCAACGGTGTTGGTCTGGGACGGGTACGTCCTGTACGTAGAGCTGGACTCTATGTTGGCACGGGTTGTGCGGGAACAAGCGGTCTGCATCCGGGTAGTGGATCTACAGTTAGGGTGTAAGGCCACTTGTTGGTAAGCTGAACTTAGATCGATCGTGGAAAAACAGAAATACAGAAATACAGGGTAATATATATGATGTACAACATAACATTCATATGTTACAATTACTCAATAGAAGAGTGTACTTGTTCACCTTCTTCACTTGGAGAGGATCAGACTAGATAGACTCACCTTTCCTAACTCTGCGTCCCTTCTGCATGCAGACCCAATCTCCAATTTCGTAATCACCTTCCCCTCATTGTCTCGCTGTTCCACACAATCTTGTTGCACTCTATTCATTTTGAACAACATTGCGCTGGCCTTGCGGCCCCTCATCACCTCAAAAGGTGATCTATGGGAGGCGTGGCCAAGAAGGCGGCAGAGTAGGACGTGCCTGCTCGCCGCTCCGTTCCAACGTCTGGGCCCCGCTAACACAGCTACGGATAGTAGACGGAGAAGGGCTTAGAAACACTGTCCCCTTCCTCCAACGGTGCCCGGGTGTGGGTCATGGTGGGAAAGATCAGCTGGGGTGCCGAAACGAGGTTGACAAGCCCTATCAGGGCTGAGCCTGCAGTTGCGGAGGCCTGAGGTGGGCGGCCCTAGGGCCCGACGGCTTTCTCTGGGTGCCGTGATAGCCAGACTGAGTTGCGGCCAACATAGAAAGACGGCCGTAGACCCAGGAGCACAACAGCGAGGAGACGCCACAGAGAGGTGGGGCAGGCTGCCGAAGTGCACCGAGGCTGCACAACCCAGAGTGGGTGGGCTCCACCGTCCCCATGCGATGAAGGCCCACGAGTGGACAAAGTGAGCTCTGCGGAAGGGTGAGGTGAGCTTCTCCTGACCTGGGGCCTTGGTGCCTCAAACGCATGAGAGCCGCATCTCCGGTGGGAGAGACTACACGACTATCTGCGGGTTCCGGTGGAGGTGGACCATTCCTTCCCTCCACCTCCCTGATCGCGGCCCAAGGCGAATTCCTGCATGGCATGACCCGAAGCAGCAGCGAGATTCCGGGTCTTGCAGAGCAGTGCTGGGACGGGGCTGAGTGCCGCGCCGTAGCTCAAGACATCACCCAGCCGGAGTTGGTGGTCTCCCCGACTGGAGAGGAGTGAGGCCCAGGGTCTGCGGTAGGCCGGAACCGACCTAAGCTGCAGAACAGCCCCGGAGGAGCAGTCCCGGAGTGCCCTTGGAACAGGAAGGTTGTTCCGCCACGGGAGAGGGGGAATAGTGTGGAATCGCCTGCTTTACTGGCCCTTGACTGCAGGTGGCATTAGTAGTGTCCAGACCTCCAAAACCAAGCCTATAGCCTAAGGCTCAGAATTCCAAAGGGGGTGCAGAGGAAGAGATCTCGCCCCCCTCTGTCACTTGCGGACCCTTGAGCTGAGCTGCAAAGCGGATCACCTTCTGAAGCCAGCATTCGACCCGCGCTGGACAGATTGAGATACGAGGCCTGCAATACAGACTGCAAGAGGGCTGGCACAGGCCTGGTGCCCCGGTGGCCTGGATTAAATTCATAGGAAGGAGGCCTTGGCGCAAGGGTCCCCATCGCGTGGGAAGTCCATCTGGGAGAAATAGGCAGCAGCTGACGGGCTGACCGAGAGGGGCAGGAGTCAGAAGCGAGGGGCCGGGACACGAGTGATCCCAGAAGCTAACAAGGCGGATACACTTCACCATGGCCTACCAGGCTCTGAGCAAATTCTGAGGAGGCAGAGCCTAAGCTGTATACGCAGACGACACAATTCAACTGAGATGGCGTCCAATAAAACTAAGAAAGAACGCTCTGTTAAGGATCTTCTTATTAACCCCTTCGATGCTTGTGACGGAACCGTTCCGTCATCAGTCACGGCTGAGCTGTGCTGATGACGGAACGGTTCCGTCACGACCGCGCCCTGTTCTGGAATGTCCAGCACAGGGGCAGAATCGGCGCCGCACGCAAGGTGTTAAGAAGACGCCGGAGGCGGTCCTGCCGGCGTCCGGAGAACCCGCAGACCCAGAGATAGGGGGTGCGGAAGGGCCAGTTACACTCGCCTTCATGGAAACCCTATTCGCCTCCCTGAAAGATGAACTCCATATCATGAAGAAGGAGATAGCACAGGAGACCCGGGAGGTTAGGAGAGACTTGGATTCAATGGGCGACATGGTAGACACTAGTGACACAGACTTCTATACGTGACGAGGAAATCAATCAGCTCCAACAAGAGGTTCCCCGCCTACAAGATCAGCAACTGGATCTCCAGGCGCATGCGGAAGACTTCGAAAACCGCTCCAGATGTAATAACATTTGCATTAGAGCGGTTCCTCAGGGAGCATAGGGGTCGGACATTGAAGCCTATGTGGAGGATCTCTTTTGCTTCATTCTGGGAGCCCTGCGGGAACAACGGATCAAACTGGATAGAACACACAGGGTAGGCCCGAAGAGAGCTGCGGCGGCTCCCCCGCCGGACATTCTCACGTGTGTCCACAACTTTCAGCTCAAAGAGCGGATCCTCAGAGAGGCCCAAGATAAATACCTTGTTGAGTTCTTGCCTGCCAGGCCTCTCCTGTACCAGGACTTAACAGCCTCCACATTACAAAAGAGGAGGGAGTTTAGACCGATCACGGCTCACTTGCATTCCAAAGAGATTTCCTACGCCTGGCTCCATTCCTTCCGAATAGTTTTTAAATGGAAGGTAAAAGGCACCAAATCCGCTCACTGCAAGAGGCCAGGCGTCTGCTGAGCTTACCCGAGGACGGTTCGAGCGCTTCAACACAGGAAGAAACCATGAGGAGATCCCCGGGCTCAGACACATGGAGGAGGGCCGGCCGGAATCCGTCTCGTCTTCGCTCAGACCCAGCAACTATTGCCAAAGAGAGACAGACGGTCATTGCCTCCCTGGAAGTAGACTCCGCCAACGCAGACTGAGTGCTGCCTGATCCTGTTAACATGGAAGAGACAGGCGTTCTGAAGACCTGCACTATGTAACGGCCCGGTTCCCACAACTGGGGCTCAGATGGGATGGAGAGGCAGAACGGATCCTGCTGACATCTCATTCCTATTCATTGGGTCTATTACCCAGGAATACTACCTTGTTAACCAGTTTATGTTAAATTTTAATTTCATGAGTTTTCCTCCCTCCTCACCTATACACCTTCTAGTCCTAAGAGGCTCTGTCAGGGCTAGGTTACTCCCACAGAGCACCTTTACACTCATAATTGAGGAAGACCTTTGCCGGTACTATACTCTTTTCGGTAGGTTTAGCAAATTTACGAAATCATCCCCATGACTGCAGCCCTTAAGATTATCTTGCTTAATTTAAAGGGGCTTAAAATCCCAATTAAACGGCTGGCCGTACTGTCATTTTTGGAAAACACCGATGCGCACATCTGCCTCCTCCAAGAGACACGTGTTCTGTCCCTAGACACCCATAGTCTACGAGCCAGGGCATTCCCCCATCAATTATTTTTGTCCCATACCTCTAAAACAGCTGGGGTGGCCATTTTACTCTCCTCTAAGTTTCAAGGTCAAAACGAGCCGACATCAGAGGTAGGCTACTGGCGCATACATTCACACTAGGCCTGCACACCTCCACTGTCGGCACAATATACGCTCCGAACGATGGACAAGAGGGCTTCCTCCTGGAGCCAGTGATGGACATATCCAAATCCCCGGATAGATCGCTGGTCATAGGGGGAGATTTTAACCTAGCTTTCAATAATGACTTAGACAGATCATGCCAGCGGCACAGACAGACTGGGGCTCTCACTAAGACGTGAAAGCGGCTCCTGACCGAGGCGGGACTGACACACATATGTAGGTCCCACCATCCTAGCTAGGAAGTACACTTTCTATTCGCACACTCATAGGACCTACGCTAGAATCGACTACATATTAACCACCAATACGGTGACTCAGCAGACACAACAGGTCAAGATGCTCCCCTGCACCTTGACAGATCACTCGGCAGTGTGCTTGTCACTGGCCCTTCCCGATCCTCGATCTGCTCGATGCGTCTAGCGGCCCCACAGTAGTCCAGTGGATAACTAAAGCTATAGTGGATTATCTGGATATAAACGACACACCAGATAGCCCTATTGCTACTTAGTGGAACGCCCTGAAGGCAGTAGTCGGGGGGGTTTATAGCGATCACTGCGTATTAAAACGAAATTCGGCAGGAAAAGAGGGAGCAACATTCTAGTGAGGTGAAGGAATTAGAGCGCATACACCAGAGAACAGGGGCGCCCAGAGTGTGGAAACAGCTTAAGGCTGCACAAACTCAACAGGCAGGCCTTGACATTGACAGGGCGGAGTACGCAGCACTAAGGCTCAGATATTCCTTTTACTCTGGGGGGACAGGAGTGGGAGACTCCTGGCCAATAGATTAAGAACACAGAGGCAAGCATCGAACATTTCCATGGTCACTGGCCATTCTGGGCAAGAGCAGACTACTGACCAAGACATTGCCCAGGTTCTGTTCCGCTGCCAACACTTTGCGTTCCCTCGACTGGCTTCCAGTCAAGCAGAGGATTCAATTTAAAGTGCTCTGCCTGTCCCACAAAATTCTTAAGGGCTCTTCTGCCCCGATTCTCATAAATCTTTTGACGCCGTATGTCCCTGTTCGCCCTTTGAGATCTTTAGGTCAGGATCTAGCAGTGGTCCCTCGGTTTAAGCTTAGCCGAGCTGGAGGCCCCTCATTTCGAGTTCGGGCTGCGGCCCTGTGGAACTCTCTTCCTTTAAAAATACGTGCGCTTGATAATCTTTTTTTATTCCGTAGGGCCATCAAGACTTTTTTATTTCTTTGAGCTTGTTTGCTTCCTAGTCTGTTGCCTTCTTAGTTGTGTTGTGTTAGCTACCTTGTCAAGCGCCAGGACGCTCCTTCGCTGGAGCAGCTGTGCGCGTTACAAATTCTCATAACATAACATAACATTGCAGAAATATTTCGACAATATTACGCGTCCCTATACGAGGCACAGAAACTCCCTGACGACATCCCTGCCCAATACTTGAGTGGTGTGAAGACCGCTAAACTAGTGCCAAGCCAAATAGAAGACCTTGAAGCTCTGATTAGGTTAGAAGAAGGGATCTTGGCAATTTTTAAGCACAAATTGCTTAAATCTCCAGGCCCGGATAGGTTCTCATCCATTTTCTATAAAACCTGTGCCACACTTGCCCCACTACTGGTGAGGGTGTATAATTCCATTGGGTTGTCCTCCCCCATCCTATCCACGATGTTGGAGGCGCTGGTTACTGTCATTCCCAAGCCAGGGAAGGACATGTAATGCTTCAGTCTGTTGTCTGAGGAGCGTCACGGAAACCAGAAGAGAATTCCACACCTTCACCCTATCACCAACATGTGTTATTTATTATACCAACACAGTGTATGGTGATCAGGGGGAAAGAGGGAAACAAAACAAGGAAAATAAGGAGAAAACAAGGTTTCAGCAGTCTTCAGCGAAATCAGGAATTTCTGCACTTCAGGAAAACAGGGTAGCTGTGTAAAGAGAGCACAATTAATTAATATCAGACCCTCCCTTTGCTCTATGGGGACTTTATCATATAGCGTGACTATTAAGCTACCTGAATCAAGGAGAACTTTACACATTAAGGATTCCCTCCGATGTCTGAATAATGCACATGTGGGTTTCAGGATAGTGATATTAGGATTCTACAAAATAGAAGACAAAAGATATTATGCTGGGACCAATGAGTTCTATTTGAATCTCTCTTAAGTAGTAAAAGGCTCACCTTCGTAGGACAAAACACAAACTTTGTAATTGCACACAGCAAGGTCAAAAACCACTCTCCTGAAAAGTTTGTTTGAATAATCACCAACCTTGTAAAACAACCTTGGAGCGTATTCAATAAATGCGCTTATTCCGCATTTATAGTGATTCTCAGAGTCTATGAGAACCCACTAAAATGAATATAAACGATAGACAAACAAAAAGCTGCACTCATCTGTAGCAGAGACTTTCCGACCAATCGGCTCAGAAATCATAGACCTGCCCCTAACAACAAGGCAAATGGAAAGTAGATCGTAACACTAGACACGATAATAGCGTCGGTGGATACAAAAAAAACTAGGAAGTCGGACAGCACCCGACAGTACTCCCAAACCAGGGATATTGAACCAGACGAAGCCTCGATACCGCAACTGCCACTCACAACGCCTACACCTCCTCGGACGCCTTCACTGTGACCCGGAACGAATCAGGAAACTAACTCGAATGCGAAGCACTTCCGAGGGCGCGAGGCGGGATTAAATAGTATCGTACTGCGCATGCGTTATTTCAGGCGCATGTGTCGCGCTGGACCTTCTGTCCTTTTGCCAACCATCGTCCGTGGTATTTTGCCAACCACGACTATAAGCATGGTACAGGCACGACAGAACACCCCCCCTACGAGACCCCCCACAGGTTTGGGCTTGTGAGGGAAACTTCTATGAAAAGCCCTAACTAGACGTGGGGCATGCACTTGTCCATCAGGTTCCCAAGATCGTTCCTCAATTCCATTGCCTTTCCAATGAATTAAGTATTGAAGACAACGTCTCACCCTCCTAGAGTCAACTATAGCACCTACTTCGTATTCTTCATTGTCATCAACCAGTGTGGGAACGGGGACAGCAGGGCGACGAGTACCAGGTTCTACAGGTTTGAGAAGGGAGACGTGGAATACTGGGTGTATTTTCATAGATGGAGGCAGTGTCAGTTTTAAAGCAACAGGATTCACTATTTTACAAATGGCAAAGGGGCCTACATACTTGGGTTTGAACTTACAGGAACCTTTTAGGGATAGATATTTGGAAGACAACCATACATTATCTCCTATCTTATAGTCAGGTTCAGGTTTCCTTTGAGCATCTGCCTTTTTCTTGTATTCAAGTTTAGCTTGATCCAAATTGTCGTGTATCTTGGAATGTACTGTTTGTAAGTGATTAACCAAGTCTGCTACGGCAGGAGTGTTGCAGGAAGGAGTCAGAGGTAGGGGCAATACTCTGGGATGGAAACCGTGAGAGCCATAAAAAGGAGTATACAAGGTGGAAAAATGATGACTGTTATTATAGGATAATTCAGCAACCCATATTTACTCATCCCACTCGGACTGTGTTTGTAGCGTTTGGCATCGCAGGAACTGTTCGAAACATTGGTTCACTAGTTCGGTCTGTCCATCCGTCTGTGGATGATGGCTGGATGACAGCCGCATATCTATGTGTAATGCTGAACATAGTTGTTTCCAGAATTTGGATACAAACTGTGTTCCTCTGTCTGTGATCAATACAGAAGGAAGCCCATGCAATCGGACAATGTTATGTAGGAATACCGTGGCCAGGACACTGGATGAAGGAAGGCCTGTCAAAGGGATGAAATGAGCTGTTTTGGTAAACATATCTACTACAACAAGAAGGGTAGTATTCCCATCCTTTGTGCGAGGTAGCTCAACAATAAAGTCCATCGACACTGTATGCCATGGTTCAGGGGGAGTGGGTATCGGTTGTAATAACCCCACTTTTCCTCTATGGGAAGCCTTTCCTTGTGCACATATGTGGCAGGTACGTACATAGTGTGAGACATCACTAGCCAACTGAGGCCACCAACAATACCTTCTTACTAATTCAAGTGTTCTCTTATAACCCGGGTGTCCTGCTATTCCCTGAGTGTGGCACCAATCGAGGACTTGTTGCTGAAGAGGCACCGTTGGAATAACTATTCCTCCTTGAACGTACTGTAACCCCTCCCTAATCTGAGCTGTGTGTGGACTCACTAATTGTCGCATAGAGGGATCTTGTTGGGCATCTCTTATTTGTTGTACGAATTGTTCTTCCACTACAAGAGCGCCTATAACCCTGTGAAGACTAATGATAGCAGGGGGTTCTTCCAGATTAAGGGGAGGTTCAAAACCAATACGTGATAAGGCATCAGCCTTTCCATTCTTTTTGCCTGCTTTGAAATGGATGACAAAGTCATATTCGCTAAAGAACTGGGTCCAGCGTAACTGTCTCATGGATAAAGCTCTGGCTGTCTTAAGATACTGCAGGTTACGATGGTCGGTCAGGACAGTTACAGTATGGTGAGTGCCTAATAGATATTGTCGCCACTCCTCTAACACTTTCTTTATGGCAAGAAGTTCTCTTTCACCTACCGCATAATTGATTTCAGCAGGTGAAAGCTTATGGGAATAATAGGCAATGGGATGTAATTCACCAGTGCCAGCATCTGCTTGAGATAACACTCCCCCAACTGCCACTTGGGAGGCATCTACTTCTGCTACATAAGGACTCCTTGGGTCAGGGTGTCTCAATATAGGTGCTTGGGTGAAAGCGTTTTTTAGCTGTTCAAAAGCAGCATTTGCTTCTTTGGACCATTGGAAAGGAACGCCTTTACGAAGTAGTTTGGTTATGGGAGTGACCACATCTGAAAAATGATTTATGAATCTTCTGTAAAAATTCGAAAAACCAATGAATCGTTGGACTTCTCTAATATTTGTAGGAGGAGGCCATTGCAAGACGGCTGCAACCTTCTGGGGATCCATTTGCAATCCTTGGGCAGAAACGATGTACCCTAAAAAGGCTACTTGACGTCTGTGGAAAAAGCACTTGTCCAACTTACAGAACAACTTGTTATCCTGTAGTTTGCTTAATACTGATTGTACATGAAGGATGTGCTCTTCTGGAGTCTTTGAGAAGATGAGTAAATCATCAATATATGCAATTACGCATTTATCGAGGCGATCTTTCAGTACCTCATTGATAAAATACTGGAATGCTGAGGGGGCATTACATAGCCCAAAGGGCATCACAAGGTATTCATATAAACCGAATTTAGTACAAAATGCGGTTTTCCACTCAACTCCATCTTTAACTCGAACAAGATGGTAGGCACCCCGTAAGTCGAGTATTGTAAACCATTTGGCGTCTTTAATTTGATCTAACAAAGAAGAGATGAGTGGTAGGGGGTATTTGTTCTTAATCGTAATAGCATTGAGTGATCTATAGTCTATGCAACATCTTAACCCTCCTTCCCGTTTAGGTAGGAAGAAGAGCGCCGAGGAAGCAGGAGATCTGGATGCACGGGTAAAACCTAGTTCAAGCATGGTATCAAGATATTCTCTCAAGTATAAATTTTCTTTTTCCATTAAGGAGTAAACTACTAGTAGGTATACGTGCCCCCGGTTGTAGATCAATACGGCATTCGTATACCCTGTGAGGGGGTAGAGTGGTAGCTTGTTCTTTATCATAGACGGTTTAAAAAGACTGATATTCAGGAGGCAACATAGTATCGGGTTCATCTGGTGTCAAGCTTTCCACCCAAGGGAGAACCGAGTTTGCATTGAGTGTCACATGATTTTCAGATGGTTGCGAGGTGCACACAATGTTTGTTTCAGCCATGGCGTTGGTTTCTTTCATGTGGTTCTTACAACACTCTGATAAAAATAATAATTGAGATTGTTGCCAATCAATACATGGATTATGACTTCGTAACCAGGGAGTCCTAGGACTACAGGGAATTGGGGTGACTGAATTAAATCAAAAGCTAGAACTTCCCAATATGTAGAAATACATAGTGTTAAAGGAATGGTAGCATGAATGATGGGTCCTGATTTAAGCGAACTCCCATCTATAGTAAAGACTTCTTCTTGCACTTCTCTGTTTACCTCAGGTATGGCATTGTCCTTGGCCCATTGTCTATCCAGGAAGTTAACAGAGGCCCCTGAGTCTATCATAATAGATATTTTGATAGTAGAATTGTTCCAATAGAGTTGTGCAGTGACAAAGAAGTGGCCCGTACGCGACAACAAGGATGAGACCATATGTTTGGAATGACCCGATGGAGCGGTCTCTTTGAGCCTCGGGTCTGCTAGTTTTCCGCCTTACGGAACTGTTTGGGTTTCACTGGACAGTCTCTTAAGAAATGTCCTGCTTTCCCGCAATATAAACATAACTTGTTATCTCTTCTCCTCTGTTTTTCGGATTCACTTAATGGTCCTTTAATACTACCTATCTGCATAGGCTCGCTCTCATCTGTCTTAATCTCAATTTCTGCTTTCTTTTCTCTATTTCCTATTCTAGTATAGTCAAACCTGATTCTGTCTTTTAGTCTCTCCCCTAATCTATGATCTAATTTAACAACTAAATCAATTAGCTCTGTACAGTTCTCAGGGAGATCCACTATATGTGCTAAGGCGTCTTTAAGCTCTTCACGCAAGCCTTTATAAAAAAAGATCACTACGTTTTTCCGTGGGCCACTCAGCTTCAGCAACAAATCTGTTAAATGTAGATATATAGGTGGTTATGTCTTTTGAACCTTGCTTAAGATTGAGTAACTCGGTGTCTGCAGCATGTGTGAAAGTATGCTTATCAAATAGTTTACGGAGTTCTCTTTTAAAAGCCACATAATTCAATAACAAAGGATCATCTTTTTCTATAAGAGGTATGGTCCAATTGGCGGCTGAACCTCCCAAATAAGAAATGACGAACGCCACCTTTGCTTGGTCGTTAGGAAAACAAGCTGCTTTGCAGACGAAATGCAACTGACATTGAGGGAGGAACTCTGTACATTTAGCGGAATCGCCATAAAAGCGCTCAGGTGGGGCCAAAGGAATGGACTGCGGGGTTACTACTTGAACTACAGAAGGAGCCGTACTAGAACTAGCCCCTCCTTCGCTCTCTCGTTCTCTATGCAATGTATCTAATCTCTTTGATAGAGCTTGGGTCTCTCTTTGTAGATTCCCTATCATGGTGGGCAAATCCGTAAGGGTGTGTTCCATGGCGCTCAGGAGACAAAATATATAGAAGGCTTCCCGTTCTGTAATGCTTCGGTCTGTTGTCTCAGGAGCGTCACGGAATCCAGACGAGAATTCCACACCTTCACCCTATCACCAACATGTGTTATTTATTATACCAACACAGTGTATGGTGACCAGGGGCAAAGAGGGAAACAAAACAAGGAAAATAGGGAGAAAACAAGGTTTCAGCAGTCTTCAGCGAAATCAGGAATTTCTGCACTTTAGGAAAACAGGGTAGCTGTGTAAAGAGAGCACAATTAATTAATACCAGACCCTCCCTTTGCTCTATGGGGACTTTATCATATAGCGTGACTATTAAGCTACCTGAATCAAGGAGAACTTTACACATTAAGGATTCCCTCTGATGTCTGAATAATGCACATGTGGGTTTCATGATAGTGACATTAGGATTCTACAAAATAGAAGACAAAAGATATTATGCTGGGACCAATGAGTTATATTTGAATCTCTCTTAAGTAGTAAAAGGCTCACCTTCGTAGGACAAAACACGAACTTTGTAATTGCACACAGCAAGGTCAAAAACGCTCTCCTAAAAGGTTTGTTTGAATAATCACAAACCTTGTAAAACAACCTTGGAGCGTATTCAATAAATGCGCTTATTCCGCATTTATAGTGATTGTCAGAGTCTATGAGAACCCACTAAAATTAATATAAACGATAGACAAACAAAAAGCTACACTCATCTGTAGCAGAGACTCTCCGACCAATCGGCTCAGAATTCATAGAACTGCCCCTAACAACAAGGCAAATAGAAAGTAGATCGTAACACTAGACACGATACTTGCGTCGGTGGATACAAAGAAAACTAGGAAGTCGGACAGCACCCGACAGTACTCACAAACCAGGGATATTGAACCAGACGAAGCCTCGATACCGCAGCTGCCACTCACAACGCCTACACCTCCTCGGACGCCTTTACCGTGACCCGGAACGAATCGGGAAACTAACTCGAACGCGAAGCACTTCCGAGGGCGCGAGGCGGGATTAAATAGTATCGTACTGCGCATGCGTTATTTCAGGCGCATGCGTCGCGCTGGACCTTCCGTCCTTTTGCCAACCATCTTCCGTCGTATTTTGCCAACCACGAGTATAAGCATGGTTACAGGCACGACAGGACAAGAGACATTCTCTTAATGTGGATCTTAAAATATTTACTGGGATCCTTGCACAGAGACTCTATGTAGGAAACTGGCTTTATATACACTACACCAAAATTATAGTGTGTATAGAGTCCAGGAGATCCCAGAGGTAGGCAAAGGTTAACGTTAGATAGAACCTTACTCTCTATTTGTGGTAGAGTGGTCGAGCAGTAAGGCAGTATCAGAGGACAGTGTTAAGCATTGGATGTACACGAGGTGACACAGCAGGAGATTCTCATGAGGAGCCCTGCTGTGGGGCAAGTGCGGGCAGGAAGCCACTGATGGGCAGTGAACTGGAGTGAAGCTCTGGACGGCGGGGGATTGCGCCGAATGTGCAGAGAACGTTGCGTGGCTCTGGGAGGTGCTGAGCCACCCGGCATACTGTTGGTGGAAGATTTGGTGGAGGCGGATGTTGGAGGAGTCCCAGTGTGCTGGAGACTGCCAGATACTGTGCTGTGGTCAAAGAGCGGCAAACACTGAACGGGAGCGGAGAGGTGCGAAGTGGATGCGAAGTGGACTTCCATTAGAGGTGACGCAATGGGGAAACCAGAAACTCTCCAACCCATACTTACCTTTGACGCTGCCGCGAATAGGGCGAACAGACCTGCCACGGAAGATGGCGAGCAGAGCAAATCTGCTGCGAGGGAGATGCCAACACCCTCAGGGCCGCCTGACCTTCTACACGCCCACCCGCCAGCTACGGTCCACCAGCCTCGCCCTCGCAGCCGTACCACGCATCCGAAGAGCCACCGCCAGAGGAAGATCCTTCTCTTACCTGGCTGCCAAGACTTGGAACTCCCTCCCCATCCACCTTCGGCTGACCCAGGACCATCGCGCCTTCAGGAAACAACTCAAGACCTGGCTGTTCGAGCAGTACATACCCCTCCCCCCAAGCGCCTTGAGACCCTCCCGGGTGAGTAGTGTGCTATACAAATGGCATGATTGATTGATTGATTGATTGATTGATTGATATGCATCGCTTGCTACAGGAGATGAGGCAGGGCTTCGCCACAGTAGTGGACAAGGTGGATCGAATGTCATCTAGACTAGAGGCCATTGTGCACAAGATGGACGTCCACGAAGAACGTATCACAGAGGCTGAGAGAAGGATCTCCGAGAATGACGATACTACTGCCAGTCATACGGCGCAACTTGCGAGGATGGACAAACTCCTCAAAGTCATAGCAGCTAAGAATGAGGACTTGGAAGCCCGCAGTCGGCGCAATAACATCCGCGTGACAGGGGTTCCGGAGTCAGCCAACACTGGCCGCATGGAAGAATATGTGGAGAAATTACTTCTATCTGCGGTTGGAGCTGAGGCCTTCTCAATGCAATTCATTGTGGAGCGGGCTCACCGATCACTGGGGCCTAGGCCGCCGCCTGGAACTTCGACTAGACCTATAATAGCACGATTGCTGAACTATCGTGACTGGGATGTAGCGTTGCGGGCTGCACAAACCAAACAAAACTTAACATATGACGGAGATTCGTTCTCAATTTATCCGGACTTCACTCCAATTGTACAGGAGGAACGACGCAGGTTCCTAGCGGTCAAGAGGAAACTTCGCGAGGCACAGATTGACTATGCACTGCTGTACCCTGCAAACTTAGGGTAACACACCAAGGGAAGCAAGGATTCTTCATGAATCTGCAGCAGGTCGAAGACTTTCTGCGTACGTTGAAGCGGGCAGCTCGGAGTGGAGGAGGAAGAGGGTCCCCGCAACACGAAGCAGCGCAGGACATTGATGAAGAAGCGTGATAACTTTGATCCTGGAAGGGTAACATCCCACGCTCGCAGTTGATACTGAGGGTGCACAGGGGTAGGAGGGGGCCCACATGTGCTCCATGAACAGAATAATGAAGGACACTTCGGACAGCAGAGGTTGTACCTGTGGTAATGTACTCCAGGCCCGCTCCTCCCACCTGCCAGGGCCCTGCGGTTAGTTAGTTGAGGGGCTCACGGGGGGAGAAGCGGTTGTGTAGCTGACTAGAGTTGTCCCCCCAAGGGTGTTCCCCAATGTTGGACTATATCCACTTGATGTTTGGGGTGTTGTTTGTGGGGTGGAGGGAGGGTGGGTGGGAAGGAGATACTGGCAAAGTTGGGTTGCTTCAGTGGGAGGGGGGAGAGGGGTTGGGCCGAAGACTAGGGTTGAGAACTATCTTAAGAGTAATGGCGGTTGGTTTGTTGGCTGGAAGGATGAATTAGGGGAGGGAGGGAGGAGGCAAGGAAGTAAGTTTGGACGGGTGGGGGGGAATAAAGTTCACTGAGCAGTACGACAGTTCTGGAAGGCATATGTTGTTGTTGCTGTATAGTCTGAGGGATGGAAGCATGATTACAGGTTCTGCAGATGGAGCGATAGAGCATGAGTGGGTACGAAGTGGAATGCGTCGGTTTCGGAGGCACTTCTACGCAGGTGAAACGGAGAGGTGGTATGGCGGGACGGGACAAGTGCGCTGAGTTGAATATCCTCTCTTGGAATATGAGGGGGCTTAATGATGCACGCAAATGTCGACAGGTGCTGTGTACTTAAATAGACAACAGACTCAAATAGCGCTGTTACAAGAGACACACATCCCTCCCCAGTCACAGAGTTCTTTCGCTGCTCGCTGGGCATCGACTCGCACATTCTCCTCATATTCATCATACGCCAGAGGAGTTGTTATACTGATCAAACAAGGAGTACCGTTCGCGCAAGCTGGGTTGGTGACGGATCCGCAGGGACGATACGCTATAATCTGGGGAAGGCTGGGCAGGGACACGGTCACGATTGCTAACTGCTACGCTCCTAATGTAGACACCCCGGATTTATTTGCTAAGGTCTGGGGAAAATAGTTCAGATAGGCTCTCAGCACATAGTCTGGGCGGGGGTGACTTTAATGAAAGTCTGGTCCCGAAACAGGACAGGATGGAAGGCACTGAATCTTACCACAACAGATCCCGAGAGGTATTGACCGACTTAATTGCGGAAGGTGACCTGATAGATGCCTGGAGGAGGCTGCACCCGCACGATAGGGAAGGCACACACTTTACATCCTATACAGGCTCATGGGCACGATTGGATTATTGCTTGCTGTCTAGGGGGTTGATGGTAGGAGTGGAGTGGGTGTTAGATCTTCCATGTACATACTCCGACCACTGCCCGGTAAAACTTACGCTCAAGATACCTGGGCTGGATAGGCCGAGGCCTGTCTGGCGGCTACAGCCGAGGGCCCTGTTGGACCTGGTATTTCGAACGGAGCTAGAAGAGGAAATTAAAGATTTTTTGTGAGGAACAAGGGGTCTGTAGATAGCATTGAAATGATCTGAGAAGCATTCAAGGTTACTATGCGCGGTTTTTGCATGTCCAAAAGCTTCGGGGTCCTGCGGAATATCCAGCATACGCTGAATACTTTGGAGCGCGATCTGAAGGTGCTTGAGGATCATATGGTGGGGAGAGGCGAGGGGACACTGCAGAGTGAATTCAGAATTAAATTGTCCGCTTATGAGGAGGAGGCTGCTAGGGAAGCTAAATTCAGGGGGCGGCACTGGGTGGCGCGACGGTATGGAGAAGGGGAACGCCCGGGGAGAGTACTTGCGGAAATCACTAGAAGTCCCAGATTCAATAACACTGTACTGGAGATAGAAACGCAAGAGGGTGGGTTAACACACGACTCGGAGGGGATCTTAGCGACTTTCAAGGCGCACTATGAGACCCTATATGCCACCCAAGGGACTGATGAGACGGATCTGGAGGGCTTTCTGGGAGATGTGACGTTATGCTGGTTAAGTGACGTGCACAGACAGTTCCTGGGTGCCCCATTAGAGACGGAGGAGATCCGGGAAGCAATAATGTCTTTGCAGAATGGGAAGGCGCCGGGGTCAGATGGCATACCAGCTGAATTCTGCAAATGTTACGTGGAGATCATGGCACCTGTATTACGTGAACTATACGAGGAGTGTATGGAAGCAGGGGCTCTACCCTCCTCGATGAGCCAGGCGATAATAACGTCGCTTTTGAAACCTGGGAAGCCCCCTCAGAAGCCAGACTCGTATAGGCCACTATCGCTCATTAACTGTGATACTAAAATTCTTGCGAAAGTTTTGGCCACCAGGCTAACATTACTGATGGATAAAATAGTCCTCCCGGATCAATCAGGGTTTATTCCAGGGCGTGCTACAACACACAATTTGCTCTCTCTCAACCTTACTCTTCTCCCTCATACAGACGATTGCACCTGAACTCCCGGTAGCGGCAATTTTCCTAGACGCCACAAAGGCATTCGACTCTGTGGAGTGGCACTATCTGTTTGCAGTGCTACAGCGAATGGGGTTCCCGCCCATTTATGTGACGTGGCTCAAATAGCTGTATTATAAACCAACAGCTAAAATAGTGATATAATGGCAATATGTCATCGGCTGTGGAACTTACCAGAGGCACTCGTCAAGGGTGCCCTCTCTCACCCTTACTTTTCGCCATTGCAATTGAGCCGCTGGCAGCTAGGTTGCGGCAGATACATAAGGATAAAGCGTTCCGTTGCTATCAGCGGCAACTGTTAATTTCGCTATACGCGGATGACATAACGCTGTATGTAAGGGACCCAGAACAGAACCTTAACTCCCTCCTTCGAGAATTCTTGGTGTTCGGGCGACTCTCGGGGGTTAATATAAACTGGGGTAAATCACAATTCTTCTCCCTCACGACTGCAGTCACCAAATTCCCCTTAGACTTCCCATTAGAATGGTGCGACGACGATCTGCGATACCTAGGTATACAGGTGTCCAGGAATCAAGAGGAGACGCTGCGCTTGAACTATGGCACGGCAATTACCAAGCTAGAGGATAAGATCACCCGATGGATAGCGCTGCGGCTCTCGTTGGCGGGCAGGGCGTCACTGGTGAAAATGGTGGTGCTGCCCCAATTCCTATACCTGTTCCTGAATATACCTTACTACACTGGTGCCAATTTTTTTAAGACGCTGCGCTCTGCGCTGCTCCGACTGGTATGGGGTGGAAAACAACCCCGCCTCCGGTGGGCAATTATCACGCAGCCGTATGATAAAGGCGGTTTTGACATTCCAGACTTTGAGATCTATTTTTTGAGTCCGCAGGCTCATTATGCGTACCACTGGAAGTCGCTCACGTTATACATGCCTCATTTGGCGGTTGAGGCCTGGGTGGCTCGGCCGCTCCCTCTTAGCGGAGCGGTCCACGGTCCCCTGGAGGTAGTGGAGACTCCCTTCATGACGGTCACATGTACAGTGGACGCTTGGAGGCGCATAGCCCGCATGTTGGGAGTACATCTCTTGTACTCGCCGCGATTACCCCTCGTATACCACCCTGGCTTGATAGTACTGCAAGAGGTGGGATTTCAGAACATGTGTAAGCGGCTGCGAATTACAACATGGGGAGACCTCTTTGAAGGTGGGCAGTTTCGGACGCGGGAAATATTTTTTCGGGGTCTTTCCTCCCACCCCCTTGGAGATTTTCTTGTATGTCCGCTTCCGGCAAGGGATACGGATGGTGCTCCCAGAGTTCCCCTCGGAGCTGGCAATTTTTGAGTCATTGCATATTCTGCTTAGTTCTCCCGATGGGAAACACTTAGTATCGAAACGGTACAGGACAATCAGGGAATGCAGGAAAGGCGTGGACAGCTCTGCTCGTACCAAGTGGTCGACGGACCTAGGACAGGAGATGTCTGATGCACAATGGAAATACTGTTGCAGTATCACAGAAAATATAACAGCTAGTTGCAGATTTAGAGTTATTCACTATAAGTTCCTACAACGATTCTATTATACTCCTGCCACAAAATATCGTTTCCAGTTAGCGGACAATGATAGGTGTATGAGATGCAAGAGTCCTGGAGCGGGGTTCATGCATATGGCGTGGGAATGCCCGACTGTGTATGAATATTGGACCCACATACATCAGGCACTAGAGAGAATGCTGGGTGTTAGCATTGAAATGGACCCCTTGTTGATGTTGCTGGGTTACACTATGTGCATTCCCAAACAGGCGAGAAAGTTTGTGGATATCGCTTTGCTGATGGCGAAACGTAGAGTTGCCTGCAGGTGGGGAAGAGGGAAGCTCCGAAGTTCAAGGATTGGTTGCGTGATCTTGTATACTACCAGGAGCAATCTGCTATTTATGCGTAGTTATTACCAATGTCCTCTAGGCCGAGGGATATATGGGGACCCTTGCAGATGTACTTGTTAAATGATGTGGAGAGCTCTACTGGGCATACTGAAGATGATCCCCCGGGGAGTGCTAGTGCTGTGACCCTATGACAGATGAACCTCTTGTGACATTCACTTGTTATACAATTGGAGGTGAAAATGGTAATGATGCACACTCTTGTTATGTTGTCTTGTATAGTTATGTGCGGACGGCCTGGCATCACAGATGATGGGCATTTAAGATCCTCCCTCGAAGATTAACCTTGCATCAATTCACGAATGGTTAATTGGACTCTGCCATGCCCCGATCCCCCACTTGCTGCACGTACAGTGATTCTATCTGAATTGCCTTATGACTCTGTATCTGACGCATAACGTTGTTTGACCTGTACTAAGATGTGATGTGATTCCATGCATAAAACTACAAAATAAAAAAAATAAATAAAAAAAGCATTGGATGTACACACTCAGTCAGCAAATGAATTCACACACTCAAGAACTGAACTCAAGGCCAATTGTTTTTGTATAAAAATATACTGTTGTTTTATTTTAGAGCCAAGCAAGCCTGGCACAGGTAAGCATTAAATACTTTACAATAATAAGTTGCTGATTGTAGAAAAGTTTGAAAATTCAAAAGGAATTGTACTTTGTTTGATTTATAGGGGGTGCAGTAGGTTGCAATACTTAGCAAATACAATACATTGAAATGAATAGGTTTTTTCAGTAAATTACATTTAAGTAAACTTTTTACATTACTTTTCTAACTCAGTAAGGTAAGGGTTGGTTAGGCACCGCTGGTTTGAGCACACAAGGCCGTGGGCCTTGGGGTGCCTTTTGGGGTTGGATCTTCCTACCAGCTCCAGGTGGCGGTTCGGGGGGCCAGCTGGATTTAGACTGCAGGCGTCGGTTGGAGGCTTGAGGCAGGTCAGGGGTCGCCGGATCTCGGGTCAGGATCACCGGGGTGACCTCCTCGTGGTGTTTTTCCACTCGAGCTCGGGACGGGTTCGGTGGGTGCAGAGTGGGCTGGATTCCAGGATTCCGGTTGCTGCCAGAGGTTGCAGTTGAACAAATCCGGTGTTCACGAGAGAATCAATCTTTGGAAGTGAAGGCAGGCAGGTCCTCCAGTGTTTTTGAGGTTGCTGGCTGCAGGACACACCAGGATTTTGCAGGAGCAGGTTTGAGGGGAGAAAGGCCTGTAGGGCTCGGGCCAAGTCAGTGGGCATCGTCCTCTTGTTAGCTCTGCACGGCTCTTCAGTCCTTCTTCTTTTCTTCTTGTCATTTCTGGATCTGAGGAAGCAAGGTTCAGGGTGCCCCTTAAATACTAGATTTAGGGGTGTTACAGGTAGGTAAAGGGCAGGGACCAATGGGCCGGGGTGGGTACACTCCCTATCGTGACACCCTACAGTGGGAAGGGGCAGTAGCCTGTCCCTGGTTGGTTGGGTCACCCCATCCTCAAGATGGCGGGGACTCAGAGTTGTGCTTCACCACGCCTCCCCCACCTGAGGGGTGGAGTTGGCAGAGGTGGGCACAACTCTTTCCCTCACTTGTTTTTCCTGCTGGCTCTCCCACCCAAAGTGAGGCGTAGAACCAGTGAGGACCAGTTGCTGAAAGCAGCAAATGGGCTGGGGAGGCTCACAAAGGCGACATGCCTTCGAAGCCTCCTCTTCGTGAACACTGCCCATCCTGGGGGAGGAGGTTTGGCACCTCGCCCCAGGCCCCCAGAGCAGCAGGCTCTCGTCCCAGTGGTCCAGAAACATGTCTGTTGGTGGCAGCCTAAGCAGGCACGCCTGACAAGGTTTCTCCTTACCTATTTTAATCACAATCGCCTTTTATTCTTGCTGTTCCCACTGATTTGCTTCTGAGGGTTATGTTTACATGAATTGGGGAATTTTAATGTATTATTCATTTTTTTACCTGTATTTGTCGGAGTGTGTTATACTCCTGTTTTTTAAAGACATCTAGCTGCTTTTTCACAGAGTGTGTTATACTCCTTTCCGCATTGCCTTTCTGCTCAATATCTTGGCAAGTAGTGTTTAGTGGCCATCTTGACTGTGACGCTCATTAGTTGCGATCAGCGCTCTAGCTGTCGCACGCTGTACCGCGCCCACATTAAACCCTGTTTAATGGCCTGTGGTTGGACGCGCAGCGGACGCAGGCCTAAGGTGCGCCTAAGGCAAGCCTGTCTGCCCCTGTCAGCGCCAAGTCAGCGGTCAGCGCTAGTTATGCTGCCCGATGCGTGACTGAAGATGGGACACACCTGCGGTTATCTGGTGAGTTTCTTAAATCGCTTTGGCCTCTCCTTTGCCCTCCCCGAAACCCCCCCCAAACGCCCCCCCCCCCCCCCCCCCCCACTGCTGCAGCTTTTTGCCTTTTAGAGCGTACTTTCTCTGCGCAGCCTGTGGTTTTGCTCCCAGACCAGAACTTCTGTCGCTCATTTCACACACCACTTCCCCGAGAGGGTTGCGCGTCAAAGCTGCTCTGCATAATTCCAGATCGGCACGGAAACATCACGCTGAGATTTTTGACCTGGTCTCTGATAACTCTTTGGATCTGTTGTTTGTTACGGAGACTTGGCTCAATGTCGTTTCAAACCCTATTGTTGCGCTGGCCACCCCTGCTGGTTATAAGCTTTGCAGGGTGGATCACCCCGTTGGTAGAGGAGGTGGTGTAGCTATACTATACAGGGATAATTGGGTTCTTCACAGTGAAGTCTCTAGTACATGGGACGCGTGTGAGGTATTAGATTTCAACATCCACTTCTCGGGTCATTTTACACTGGGTGGCTCTGTTATCTATCGCCTCCCTGGCCCGGCTTGTGCTTTTGTTAAATCCTGTGGTGATGCCATAGCCAAGCGGTCACTGCGCTTTTCCCACTTTATGATTCTGGGCGATGTGAATCTACATCTTGATCAACAAGATGTTAAAGATTCAGTGGATTTCCTTGATTCCCTCCATTTAGCTCACCTTTTTCCAATGTGTCTCCCATCCTACTCATCAGGGTGGTCATATTTTAGACCCTATCTGTTCCAACTTCCCTGTGGTGGTCGACGAACCCTCCCCGATCTCCTGGTCGGACCACTTCCTCATCCGGTTTTCCTGGGAGATCACTCGGCCAGCTCAGCCTTCTCGCTCCATTCGTCCTCCGACGTTCAGTAAAATTTACCTTCTTCAATGTAAGAGCTCTTTGGCTGCATCTAGGCCCCCCGTCAGCAAGATCTTGAATGGGAGTGTGACCGGGTTTACTAACTGGATTGCTGACTCAGTGTCTTCTCTATCGTCGCCTCGCCTACCTAAGCTTGCTAGAGAATCTCCCTCTAATCCTTGGTTCCTACCGGAGCTTAAATCTTTGAAACATGAGTGCCAAGTTCTGGAAAGGGCTTGGCGTGCCAGCTGTTCCTGCCCTCAGGCTAAATTTACTTTTGAGAGCCAAACAAAAAAGTTACTATGCCCCCATCGTGGCAGCAACAAGCCAATTCTTTACTTCACGTATCGTCCAGGCTAACAACAACTCTAAAGAAATGTTCTCAATTGTGAAAAGCTTTATGTCTCCTCTCACCTTGACGCGTTCTGCGCCTGTTACGGAGGCCTGGTGTAATACTTTTGACAGAATTTTTCTGGACAAAATTTGCGCCATTCAAGTCACGTTTGCCCCCTGTGTTTCAAAACCTAGGCCCCGTATTTCTGTTCTGCCCTCAGCGAATACTTCGCACAATCTTTCTTCCTTCTCGCCAGTAGATTTATCTCGCTCCCTTAAAATTTTGAAGGCTCTGAAATCAGGATCTCCTACAGATCCCTGTGCGGCCAGACTCTTGGCCTCTGTTGCAGACTGTATCAATCCTGAGGTCAATCTGATCATTAACATGTGGCTGCAGGGGGCCCTCGTTCTAATGTCCTGGAAGCAGGCGAGTATTCTTCCCCTCCTCAAAAAGCCATCCTTGGACCCATCCATTCCAGGAAACTACCACCCTATCTTGCTGCTGCCCAGTCTGGCCAAGGTCTGTGAAAAGATTGTCACCAACCAACTTAGTGAGTACATCGAGGGCTTTGCCCTGCACCATCACGCACAATTGGGTTTCCGGGCTGCCTATAGCACAGAGTCTGCTCTATTGGAGGTGTTTGAGGCGATTCAAGAGTGCCTCGATGCCGGCGGGATTGCAGCTTTGGTTATGCTGGACCTCGCAGCGACTTTTGATACTGCGCCTCTTGGAGATCGGAGTATCCGGGTCAGTGTGGGGCTGGATCAGGTCTTTTTTGGAGGGTTGCATACAGCAGATTTGGCTTCCATCGTGCGCCTCTGCCCCCCAAGCAGTTGCCACGGGTGTCCCACAGGGGTCATCCCTTAGCCCCCTTCTTTTTAATATCTGTGTTATCCGCTCGTTTATCTTGTGGAAGCATTAGGGGCTAAAGTGATGGCCTATGCTGACGAAACCCAACTGCTGTTTTCTTGGGGACGAGACAAGGATGCAGATGTCCCCGCCCAACACTGCCTTTCCTCTGTCTTTCAGTGGCTTTCTCAGGCACAGCTCAAGTGCAATGAGGAGAAATCGGAGATCCTCTTGTACGGCGCATTCCACGCGGACTTCAGAGAGAGGCTATGGCCCCCGGGTTCTCCCTTACCGAGCATTAAGGGTGACTCTGTTAAGACTCTCAGGGTCTGGTTTAATGAGAACCTGACCTCATCGCACGTTAAGAAGTTGGTGGGCTCTTGTTTTAGCATCCTGAAGTCTCTGAGGAGTTTCTTCCTCTTCTGCCTAAATCTGCAAAGGAAACTGTTGTTCGCGCTTTAATTCTCTCGCGCCTCGATTACGCTAATGCACTGTACGCTGGCATTCCGGGCTATATTTTGAATAAGTTGCATGTGATCCAAAATTCGGCTGCCCAACTCCTGCTAGGCCTTCCCAGCAGGTGCAGTGTGGGCTCTCATCTGCGATCTCTGCGGAGGCTCGGATAAAATTTAAAATATTATCCATTGCTCACAAAGCCCTCCATGGTCTGGGTCCCATTTATTTACAGAGGAGATTTGCCTTCTATATTCCGGCGAGACAGCTGCGTTCTTCTTCCCAACTTTTGGCGCAGATTCCTCGATTTAATCGCCAAAGGCTTGGCGGGAGCTCTTTTGCCCGGCTGGCGACGCAGGCATAGAAGGCTTTGCCATTGGCCTTGAGGGGCGTCAAAGACCCTACGATCTTTAAGAAAAAGCTGAAAACTCTTCTGTTCAAGCTCTATTATTGTTTCTGACCTCTTTCAGGCTCGCGCCGGGACACTCCTCGGAGTATCTGTGCGCGGTACAAGTGCATATAGCATAACATAACATAACACTCAGTCGGGTCACTAGAAATTGGTCGAGTTTCACGGGGCATCTCTAAGATGCCCTCTGTCTTGCATTTTACATTAAATCTCACACTGGCATCAGTGTGGGTTTAATGTGCTAAAAAGTTTGATACCAAACTTCTCAGTGTTCATTGTAGCGATTATGGTGCTGTGGAGTTCGTAATGACAAGCTCCCAGCACCATGTACTCTTAATGCCAGCACTGCACTTATAATTCCCAGGAATGGACCTGGGCACTGTAGGGGTACAGGGCTCATGCATCAGTACTCTCACCACTGGCATAGGGCACCCAGCTAGAGGGGTGACTGATCTATGCCAGGGCAATGGCTTGTGGGCATGGCACACAGGGACGCATGCCATGTCGACTCTTTACTATGTTCTGCACCAAGTCATGCAGCCTGCAAGACAGTGTTTGAGTGTCAGGGTACAGGACCTCTAAGGGTGGCACAATAAGTGCTGCAGCCCTTAGAGGCCTTCTCTGGTCACAGTACCCTGGGTACCTGTGGTACCATTTACCAGGGGCTGACCTGTGGCCAGAGATGCCAATTGGGTTTTGGCTTCAATGCAATTTTAGGGAAAGAACATAGGCCCTGGGTACCTGATTAGCAGAAGCCCAGGGCACACTCAGTGAAAGAACAACAGCAATTCAGCAATAAGTGGGGGCATACCATGCAGAAAGAGGGCACTTTCTCACACTCTCCCCCTATCTTCCGGGGTTGATAGACCCGGATCAGTCGGGTTTTGTTCCAGGCAGCCAGTGCTCTTACAATACCAAGCACCTCCTACAAATTATATACAAATCCGAACGCTTTGAGGATGAATGCATGATTCTCTCTATAGATACAGAGAAGGCGTTTGATAAGATGCACTGGCCGTACCTTAAAGCAACCATGGGTCATTTCGGCTTGCCGGAGTGATTTATAAACTGGGTATTAGGGAGTTACACCAATCCTACTGCCTCTATCCGGGTGAATAGCCTTATCTCGCAACTCTTCCCTATCCAGCAAGGGACGAGACAGGGCTGTCCACTCTCACCACTATTGTTCGCCCTTTATATGGAGCCTATGGCCCAAAGAGTGTGTTACAATCCTTTAATATGTGGGGTGGCCTGTAGATTCCCTGATGACGAACTAGAATGCTTTACACAAGCATCAAGATTTAATGTCAACGTACATAAGTCATCATCGCTTAATTTAACCCTTACCCCTGGCACAATGAAGGTTCCTATGTGTGCTCACCCCCTTCAATAGGCTCGAAAAACTATCTCCGAATTAGGCGTACAACTTACCGCCAGTATACAACACTCCACTTCACTGAACTATACAGCACTACTGTGACACATATGCGAATGCCTCCGTTGATGGAGACCACACTCGCTGTCTTGGCTGGGCCGTATAGTGGCGATAAAAATGACAATACTACCTCAGATAATATTTCTATTCCAGACTCTTGATATGGCTGCCGCTCCAGGAGTGTTGCACTTGTTGCAGCGGGACCTGGAGGGTTTTATTTGGCGAGACCAACGTCCCAGACTACATAGCGAACTATGCTACAGGGCCCCCACCGCGGGTGGCTTAGCAATCCCTAATTTCCAGGATTACTATTGGGCAGTGTAGCTGAGATCCCTTGTGGAGTGGTCACGTCCAGAATCTGAGAAGCACTGGCTGTTCATGGACAGAGCTTTAGCTAGAAAACCCTATGGGGCATTCCCTTTCTCACGAAAGCCGCCAGACCTCGCAATCCATACTTATCAAAAGTCACACACACAACACCATGAGCTTGAGCCAGGGTTGCCACTTCTCGATCCCTCACTAGATTCCCGTTTACAATCACCCTTATAGTCCAAAACCCTGATTTCACGCCGAGACTCGACATGAGGGCATTCGCACACTGGACAAAAGAGGGTTGCCGGTCCATAGCGTTAAAACTCTCTTATCCCCCGTCTCTTGGCACTACTTTCTTCTTCTCTCCTGAGTTTACGTGTTTCTCTTTGGAATGCCTCTATTTTTTCTTTGGATTTTAACTCCTTTAATCCTTCTTCCGTAGTTTCAGCCATTTTCATCAAGTGAATTGCCATCTGAAGTGTCAGTCCTTCCGTATTCAGCAGTTTCTGTTGTACTTTCCAGTTGTTGGTTTTCAAAACCAATTGATCTTTCAACATTTCATCCAGGAAACCCCTATAGTTGCAAGTTACAGCGAGCTACCTCTAACTGACTTCATAACTCTCCACTGACTTGCCTGAAAATTGACTTCTGCTAGACCTGGCATCTTTTGGCTTGTTTTCCCTGTCTTTTTTGCTTTCTGAAGTCCTGATTTTGACTCTATGTCTGCTGGTTTAGTGTCCCTGTGCACGTTCTCACTGCTGTTCAGTGTTAGAGTGCAAGTGCTACTTTTTTAAATTGTGTTATGGATTGGTGTTTCCATGATTGGCATATTTGATTTACTAATAAGTTCCTAGTAGAGTGCACTGAGAGTGCTAGGGCCTGTAAATCAAATGCTGCTGGTTGGTCTGAAGCACCGGTTGTGCCACCCTCCCAAGCAGCCCTGAAACGGGGTCTCTGACCTGCCACTGCAGTGTCTGCGCTCAGTTTGTAATTGCCATGTCGAAGGGAAGGTTAAGGCCTGGCAAGTGGGTGCACTTGCCAGGCCCTAACCTTCCCTTTTCTTACATGTAAGAAACCCCTAAGGTAGGCCCAAAGTACCCTTGGTGGCAGGGTGCTGTGTATGTTAAAGGTAGCGTGCCCCTTCAATTGGGGAACGTCCCCAAGTGCACTGCTGTGTCCCCAACTGGGGTTCTGTAGTTCAAAACTTAATTTTCACAATAACAATGCAATAGTCATCCACCATTCTATTGTTTCAATCCATTTTGTTTTATTCATTGTTTTTCATGATTCGAGTTAATATTCACTCTTTAATTTATTATCTTTCTCTATAGAGAGTTTTATAGAGCGCGGGCAAGACCCTTGCGGGTATCAGAGCGCTTTACAGTACAAGGGGATACTTAAGACATGCATAAACTATATGTCCATGAAGTATACATAACACCATAGAGCAAACAAAGGGCAGGGCAGTAAGAAGCAGAACAGGAGCGAACTGAGGAGTGAAGGTAATACAGTAAAGATATGTGAGTAAAATAAAAATATAAATAACATCATTGAGCCAACAAAAAGCAAAACAATAGGGTGCAACAGGAGCAGGCTGAAGAGTCATGGTAGCAGCAGAGAGATTGATTAGAGTGAGTAGATTGATACCATGTAAGGAGGTTCTCACGGAATCCAAGGACTGAGATTAAGTGAATTTTGCCATAAGAATGCCTTTTACTTCCAGTTTGAAGGATACAGTGGAGGGGTTTAGTCTTGTTTCCGGGGGAAGGGCATTCCAAATCCTGAGCGCCATTCCTGAGAAGGATTGTTTGTATGTTTCTTTCTTATTGAATCTTTGTGGCTTCAGTAGGAGGTTTTCCGAACTTCTAGTGGATCTTATCCCACCAGATATTGTGAGTTTCTGTGAGAGATAGCTGGGTGCATTGTGATGTATGGCCTTATGCGTCATGCACACTATTTTCTGGAGAATTCTGGCTTCAAATGGCAGCCAGTTTATAGATTTAAGGTCAGGGGAGATGTGGGCCCTTCTTTTTGAGCCAGTGATGAGTCTCGCTGCTGCATTAGTAGAGGCTCTTAGGGGAGCTGTAGTAGCTTTGGGGAGACCGCATAGTGAGACACTTCCATAGTCCAGCCACGGTAGAACTAGAGCTTGAACCGCCATCTTGAAGTCATTGGCAGGAAGGAAGGGTTTCAGCTTCCACAGTGTGTTAATCTGAAAGTTTGCTCCCTTTGTTGCGTTACTAATGTGTTTCTGCATGTTGAGGTTGCAATCTAATATTATACCCAATTATCCAGCTGAATCCACAATGGTTGGTTGAACGTTGAGTGCTGTAAGGTGTTTAATCCAGTCGTGCATTATGGGGACTTTGGCAGGTGGGGCAATTAGGAGGAATTCAGTTTTAGGGCATTCAATTTGAGGTGATTCTCTGCCAGCCATGTTTAGGTGGTCTTAAGAGTAGTGTTAAGCAAATTGATGTCTTCAAGAGTGTTGATCTTAAGGTAGAGTTGATTATCATTGGCGTACATGTGGAATTGCACGTTGGGCGCTTGTAGCAGATCGGTGAGGGGTTCCATGAATAAGTTAAAAAGTGTTGGGTATAGCGAGGACCCTTGTGGTACTCCTAGCGTAACTAGAACGGGTTTGAATAGGGTGTTGTTGACCTTGAATTTTTTGGTCCGGTTTTACAGAAAAGAGTTAAACCAGTTGAGCACTGAACCCGAGAGACCCATTCTGTGATTCAACAGATCTATTAAGTTTTTGTGTTTGACCGTGTCGAAGGCTGATGAGAGGTCTAGTAGGATAAGAAGGCATGTTCCGTTTTGGTCCAATATTTGTAGTGCATCATCAATGATGTGAGTCATGGCTGATTCCGTGCTGTGATCTACTCGGAAACCGGATTGATGTTTGTTAAGAAGGTTGAAGCGATCAATATGTTTTGTCAGTTGGAGGTGGACACATTTTTCCAGAAGTTTGGCTAAGGTGGGGATATTGGAGATAGGGCGGTAGTTGTTTAGGTCTTTGGGGTCAGCTGTGGGTTTCTTAAAGGTGGGAGAGACCTGTCCCACCTTAAGGGAGTCAGGGATGCAACCTTGTAGGAGTAAACTGTTGATGATTTTGGTCCAAAAAGGAAGAAGTAATGGGGTAAGTTCTTTAACCGCATTTGCAGGGAGAGGGTCGGTAAGGTGATTGGCAGGCTTCAGGCCACTGAGAAACGTGCCTATAGCGTCTTCAGAGTAGGTGTAGAAGGATGACCATACCGCTTCATTTTTTAAAACAAATTTTGAGGGGGTTTGTTGTGCTGCACTTGTGGGAGGAGGGGAGGTTATGGTGTACAGACAAGAGCGAGAAATTAGATCATTGAGGAAATCTTTCTTGATGTTCTCAGTCTTTAGGTTAAAGAAGGTACAAAATTATTCACATGTGGGTTGTGGATGAGTTCGGTCTAGTGAGCGTTGAGGTGCCTCTTTAGATTGGATTTTGATTAATTCAAAACGTTTTTGGGTCTATTTCTTGCTTGGTCAAGTTGGTGACTGAAGAAGTCCGCTTTCGTACACTTGATCTTTCAATAGTAAGCATTTCTCTTTTTAGAGTCATGAGGAGCTTGGCGGATGGGACCGATCTCCAGTTGCGTTCAGCAGTTCTGAGAGAACGTCTATCTTCGTTAAGTGTACCATTGAACCAGGGTTTAGAGTCTTTACTGGAAACTCTCTTTAGTTGAAGTGGAGCAAATTCGTTAACTTTCGAGGTCATAGAATTGAGATAGTGGTTGGTGAGATCAAGTACATTGGAAGAACCAGCAGGGGGCAAAAGTAGGTTGTGGCTGGAAGCAGGTAACAAATTTGGGTTGAGTTTTTTACAGTCTCTTTTCCATACTTTAGGTTTTGTAGATTGAGCCGAGTTGATTTTAACTGTTTCATTGATAAAGAAGGTGATGATGTGATGGTCTGACCAATCACAGGGGAGGATCGAATCCAGGTATGTGGAATCCCTCTTGGAGATTATTAAGTCCAGAGTTGCGCCTTTGTTGTGTGTAGGGCTGTTGCAAATTTGGTTGAGGTCTAGGGCATTGAGGAAGTTTTTGAAAGTGTTGATCACAGTGTCGTTGAGGTCGTTCCAGTGGAGGTTGAAGTCACCAAGGAAAATTTGGGTAGTATGTAGTCCGGTGTTTGTTGTGACCATGTCCATGAGGTGTTCTGTGAAGATGAGGTTGTCACCAGGTGGGTCATATATGGTGTTAACGTACAGATAGGTTTGTCATTCAGGGGAGGGGAATTCGTATCGCCCGACGCCCGAGACATCTAGATTCCTTGCAAGGGCAAGACGTTTTAATGTCTGTTTTGTCCTAAGGACAAGGAGATCATGCACCACAGTAAATCGAGACACCTGACGGAAACAAAGTGCCTTATATAAGAGATAGTCACATTACACAAGGACGCATTCATATTTTATTGCTGTAGGCTCGAGGAGATTAAAAGATTTGTCAGAACTCACAGGATGTTGAACAGACACTGAAAACGAACTTCCGCTCCAAAATCGGCCGCTCTTTGTTCACCCTTCTGATGTCCTGCTTTTGGGCCTCTCAGATACAGGCCCCAGGTTGTGCCCCACTCACTCGCATTTGAGGCATGCACAGAAAAAATTCACGGGCCACTCCCTTCGCACATTGCTTTCCCTCTGCACTTATCTGGTGCCTGTGCTCCCCACTGGCCTCACCTGCAGCCCCTGCTCCTAGCCCCTGGGCGTCTCATGTTTCAACCAGGTCTACAATAAAGCTCCTTACTTTCCCTTTGGGCTCTCATGAAGCCTCCTGTACCGCTGGCTGTTACTTCCATTTTCATGAGCCTCTCACGTCTTACCCGGTGCCTTATCTGGTCTTGCCTGTTGCCAGTGCCTTCTACCTGGAAAACTAGGTGTTCTCGACTTGTCCCTTCATCATCCGGGAATGAAAGGCCGAAAGAAGAAATTACAAGGTGCAAAACATAGTTTGCCTTTGCAGGCAGTTTTGCAAGTAATATATGTACCACAAACTAAAAGCCCTGAGCCTTAAATTCAATTAAATAATGTTACCAAAATCTTGTACCTAAAATTGTCAGGGACTTTATATGCTTTTCTGTGCAGCAAGCATGACTTTAGTGAAGCACTGGGGCGCTAGACTAAGGGTGATCTCTTCTATAGCCAGGACAAAAGATATCCATTTACAATGTCTGCTATGGGATAGGTGACCTCAGTCCCTCACAGGGACTAGAGCTCTAGTCTCACTAAAGACATGCGTGCTCCCAGGCTTCCCGTTAACACATATTTTATCTAATTTCTGGCATGCAAGCCTCTGAAATCTCTTTTTGACCTCGCTGCCCCTGCAAACACTATCAAAGTTCGGGTCAAACTACTTGCTCCTATGCTGTTTAGACATATACAGTTGATTTAGGTAGCGCTTAGTACAAAGGTTTAACCATAATCCAAGCACAACCAATCCTCGAAGATGTGGACAGAAGAACCATGAAAATGTAACACTTGTCCAGGATCACACAATGTGGTTAAGTGGTTGTGATTAAAAGTTGGAACCTGGTGCATTTTTTCCTACATAAGGCAGAAATGTACTTCAAATGTACTGGGGGGGGGGGGGTAAATAGTTAAAGCAGCATGTATAGCAGGACAGTGTTTTGATGCACTGCACAGAAAAGCGCTTTTTAAAAATAGACTGAGTTGATAAGGTAATGTGTGTCCAAAGAAATCTGCCTCTACTGCCCCAGATTCTTTTTCTCAGCTACATCTTGCAATGGAGCTGAACATGAAATGCCATCACAGCTTCAAAGCTTTTACTCCTAGTCAGTAAGGAAGGACGTGTTTTTTCAACTGGAATGTAATCACATGCAAAACCAGTGAATACACTAGATGGAAAAGTTCCAGTGTGAAGCTGCTTAAAGCAGAAACAGCTAACTTTGCAAACCATCACAGGAGAGGCAGTAGGAGCAATTGAATGTGTTCTTATGTTGTGTCAGCCAGCATAAATGACAAAAGTACCAACCATAGAAACTCCCTTACTTGCTACGTAACACCCCAAACACCTCGCGCTATGTCTTCAACCCTTTCTTTCTCCTGTTTGCAGTTTCAAAACTGTCATTTTTCGAATTCCCTTCCCAACTCCTCTCCTTTCTCTAGTTGTGTCGAAAGTCTCTGCCATTGGTCCAGTTTCCCATTGGGACCCAGTCTAACCCGCATGCTGCATTTCTTACCCCATCAAAGTCCCCTTTCTTTTCTTGCTTTTTTATGTAAATCTTTATACATCTCTAGCCAACTTTCGCTCCCTTCCTTGCTCTCAAACTACCAGGGAGAAACCACCATCCCTCCATTTCCCTGCCCTACTGCCCTCCTTTCTCTTTCTGCCCTCTACCATCCATCTAGTTAGTTGTGTTTCTCATCTCCTTTTTCTGTTAAACCCCAAACCATCTCTCTTCTTTAAAAATCAGCATAACACTAGCTTTGTTGTATTCCCTCCCCTGAAGCCAAAAGTGGTTATTTCTTTAACACCTCTCCCATCTTTAGCTGTGAACTAATGAGCCATCAGTGGTTCCCAATGTAACTGTCTTCCTCTACAACTCCTCCGGCCCACCGTTACATCACTGGCACCCTGTGTAACTCCTCCTTCAGGACATCACTGCTTCCCTCTGTAGCTCACCCTGCACACCCCCAATATATCACTGGCTCCCCATGTAACCTCTTGGTCGTCACTGACTCCAATTGTAACACCTTTTCCATCTCAAGAGCCCAAGTAATGTTGATGTGAATGTTTGTAGGTGTTGTCACCTCTGTCATACAAGGGCTTCCTTTTAAACTTCTTGTGTATAGAGCACAGGTGCAACACTTGCCTCTGTGGTCTTTATTTACTTGTTCTCTGACTGCTGTCCTGAGAGAGACACCTACAGATTTGTGAAGTATTAATAAATACTGGGGACATTATCAATTTTTGGAGGCTGAATACTGGTGCAGCCAACTCCATATTAACCTCATGACCACCAAGGTGGCGGTCACGTTTACTGTAAGTTCATTTTCATCTTATTTTTCCATTCCTCTTTATTCTTTTGCAAATGTCCTTAAATCTCCACTCTTCCCATCTCTCTGACTTCTTATGTTGTCTTTTTAACACTCAACTATGTCGCTCTTTCTTTAAGTTGCCATTGATTTTCGACCGTATTCTATAACCTATTATTCCTTCCTGTTTATCTGCAGACTTGAGATGGCTTTCTGGGGGGACAAAATGATGGTTGAGCACATCTGGATAGCACAAAGTAAAAACTATTCGGGTCAAACTCCTCTGTGTCTGCACCCAAGCTCTTTCAAAGTCCCCCCCACAATTTGCTAGAGTACTCTCAAGCCTCCTTTTGAAAAGATGGGGAACATTTTGAAAACAAACAAGTTAATTCTTCTGGCTTTTGTCATCAGGCCCCGGAGTTCTTTTTGCTAGATTTGCCCTGCCAGTCACCTTTTTTACGTTTCTTCCTGGGTGTCTGCTTATACCACAGTGTAATTTATTTTAAAAAGCAAGTCTTTGGGGTCTCAGATCTTGAAAGCGGACCTGTCTAGATTAACAACACATTCGAGGCCCGATAACACTGCATACATGAACTTTACTAGTAGATCAAGCCAGAATCCACTTTATCGATGGACAAATGTCATTTGCATTTCTCTGAAGTGGGAAGTTCAAGACTTGGAAACAAAAAGTACGCAACCTTGCACTCTCTGCCCCCACAGAGAGTGATCTGCATATTATGGTCCCAAAGGAGCAATATTTTTGTGAAATAGCTTTAGAAAACAATGTTTGTCAACAATACTCTGTCATACAATCATTATTTGGGGACAGACTGTCTGTCCTGACTGGACAATTACTGTTTCAGCTGGTGCTAACCACTTCTGTTCCTGGCCTACTGAAAACAGCTCTCAGTTGCCATGAAGCCTAACACCACAGCATTTCTAGTGGTTACATTTCTGTCCTAAGTCTGCTGCAGAAGCATGCCACCATTCAAAGGAAACATTAAGGTTTCAATCACTGCGGTCAATCACTGTCACAGTATACACGTACCAGTTTACTTTCACATGCACACATTTCTACAGCTTGTACCTCAGTGTGCTAAAACTAGAAATATACATAAGAGAAGCAATGATACTTCATTGGTCTCAATATCATCCACTACATAAGTTATTTTAGATAGGCAATCCAGAACATGAACTTTCCTTGTGCCTGTTCTATTTAACTAGCAGATGCAGGGCAGTTAGCCCCTGGCCTCTACTTAAGACCTCTTGTACTTCCAGTATGCAATCTCTTTCAAGACTGCCTAATACTCTAATAATACTTTCTTGGGCTTGTTTAAGATATTATTGACCAGCCAACCAGTATCGCAATCGACTCTCATGCACACCTCAGTAATTCTTCTAGAACTATCTGTGTTGGGAATGTTGAGATTTCTACAGCACAGGCCTAAATATCCCTCCACCCTAAATTGGCTGCAGGAGTGGTCATAACAATGTCACAGTGTCCAATTTGTACAAGTGAAAAGCTCACATATTTTGATAGATGATTCTTTGATCTATGTGGGCTAAAATCTTAAGAACCATCCCCTAAAAAAGGAAGTTGTCTTCTGCACTTCTCATGAGAGCTAGGAAAGTCATGGTTCACTGTGCAGGGCACTCATATATAGACATTGTTACAGATTATATTTATATCCACCTCGGACTCCTGCCTGGGTTTTAGATACCGGTTTGGTTCTAGCTGATTTGTGACCATCTTTTATATTCATTGTAAATATCTTGTACCAAAATGTACATCATGTAAATATGTAATATTGATTTACCAGTATAGCGTACACAGAGTAAAGTGTAATTTCTGATTCCTGTATTCTTCCTCGACATTGTTCTACCAAGAGGCAGTTTCAATGCTACAGGCACTAGGATGTCTAAAATGCACTCTCTAAGACCAAACTTACGCTTTTGGCAGTCAGTTTAATTGATTTAGGGAATAGGTAAGACAAGTAGATTTCTTTGCAGGACAAGTAGTTTTCTGCACAATTTTGTCCACTGGACAAGTACATTTTTTAAACAATTCCACACCCCTGGTCATTACTGTTGATGTCAAGGCATATGTATTCACAGGAGGAGAGTGCAGGGGATATGGATCTGTTTAAGGTGATGTTGCTCCGATGTATGCATGCAATTCCTCCTCCTGTCTTAACACTCCTGTCCAGTCTGATGATGTCATAGTTAGGTGGTACTAGGATGTCAATGAGAGGCGAGGAGGATTCTGTAAGCCATGTTTCAGTAAAAATTATCAGGTCCAGATCAGTAGTGATAATGAGGTCCGCTATGTCAGTTGCGTGCTTGGAGGCTGATCTGCAGTTCAGGAGTGTGCATTTAAGCCGGGGAGTGGCGTGGGAAGTGGTGTGGTCCTGCGTGATTGGGACTTTACTAAGATTGTTGTTGATGATTCCTCTATTGTTACGGGTGGCGGGCCTATGAGGATTGGAGGGGATAGAAGGGATGTGCATGTGTGTGTGAGAAACAGGAAGCACGATGGAGGGTTCGTAGGAGAGTAGAAGAGAGTGTAGATCATTCTCCGAAAGAGGGTTGGAGGAACGGATTGGACGGGAAGATAGATTACGGGAGGGTATTGATTTCCAGCTGGGAACAGTATGTTTGGGGGTGTTAGGTAGATGGGTTGGAGTCTTGTAAGGTATATAGGTTCTGTAAGATCTGGAGAGCCCTGGATGTTTTGATAGCATCACTTTAAAAGCGTGGGGATCCTCTTTGATTGATTGAAGCGTGGACATGATCTCGCCTAATCTAGTGTCAGATGTGGTAGTCATTGGGGTGGGAAGCGGAGGCATGGGTGTGTGTGTCTGCGGTGTGGGCTGGATGGGTGTGTGGCCCGGTACAGAGGGTGAAATGTTGTCTGAAAGGTCCAGGGGTGACACATAACGTGAAGGCGACTGAGCTGTGGGGGACTGGCTGGTATGAGTGGAGTCCTTGCTAGGCGTGTTATTGCGAGTAGGGGAAGAGGTTAGGGGGTGGAGAGCTATTGTGGTTCCCGGAATGGGTTCTAATGCTATTGGGGATGCGGATGTAGACTCAGTCTTGCTAGATGAGGATTGAGTGGCATGGGCGGAGTCCGAATTGGGTTTGTTATTGAGAGGAGGAGATGAGGTGGGGGGAGATGATTAAGGAAGGGGTACTGAGAGCAGGGGGAGGGGCTATGATCGTACCTGGAGTAGGTACAATTGCTGTTGGGGGTGTGTATGTAGATTCGGTCATGCTAGGTGGGGATAAGTTGAGTTGGGAGGAGTCAGTTTTGGGTGTGGTACTGTGAGAGGGAGATGGAGTAGAGGGAGAGATGATGAGGAGGGTGGTTGCGTAGGAGGGGTGAGGAGCTATGGTCGTGCCCTGAGTGGCATCAATAACTATGGGGGGTGCGGATGGGATGTTGGCCATGTTAGATGGAAGAAGCGTGCGATGTTTCGGTGAGGTGCCGCTAGGAGTATCAGTGGGAGTGTTCGTCAGGGTAGTCGGGCAAGAGGAGGTGATTGGAGTGAGAGAGGTAGCACCTCGGGTAATGATAGTGGGGGTGGATTGGGAGGCAGCTTGGGGATTGTCCACTTGTTCTTTAATAATGGGGAAGACGTTATCCAGGAGATTTAAACTACGTTCCGTGGATTGGATGAGGATAATGCCGTTGTTGTAGATAGTGATGGTTGCTGTTGCTGGGAAGAACTGGGAAGGGACAATAGAGATAGCTAGGCCATGAGCTGATTTTCTCAAGGAAGAGACAGTGAATGTGGCTAGGAGTACCTTCCTCCATTGTGCCTTCCTTTTTGTGTGGAAGATGATGTCAATGGTTGTGTGCCCATTGCGTGGGGAGAAGTAGGGATCAGCAAAGAGAGTTTCAGGGTGAGATTTGATCAAATTGTGTTTGAATCGTTTGGCCGATTTTTTTGTGAGGCCGGGGGGAATAGATGATGCTGTATGTATGAGTGCCAGTGAGTTCTATGGTATGTGTGGGTAGATAGGTGCAGAGAGGTGGGCGCCTGAGAGCGTAAGAATAGCTGGGATCCAGGAGGATTGCTAGGAGTTCACAGGAGAGGGAGAATAGGGGAGGATGAGGGAGGTAAGGTGGGTTGAAGTCAGTTACTGAGCATGTGGTTAATTTCTAAAGGGCTAGAAGGAGGGGTCGGAATGCTACGAGTTCAAAGGAGAGGGAGAATAGGGGAGGATGAGGGAGGTAAGGTGGGTTGGAGTCAGTTACTGCGCATGTGGTTAATTTCTAGAGTGCTAGGAGGAGGGGTCGGAGTGATGTAGTCAAAGGGTGAAGAATAGAAGGATAGGTATGAGAAGGTAGAGGGCAGAGGAAAAGAGAGAAGTGAGATAGGTAGGGTAGGTGGCCGAATGTGAGGTGAGTTTAGGAAATCTGAATATTTAGGAAGGGTGCGGTAGCCGATTGGTGGCTAAGGTTGCCAGGGGCTAGAGCACTCAGGGTAAGTCATGCTAAGATGGCCGCCTCCTTAGTAGGGAAAAACATAAACCTGAGGGTAGTCCTCTGTTAGTTTCCCTTAATGAAGGGAAGCTAGTGTAGTCCTATTTTACTGTTCATTCAGTTGTACGTAGGGCTGCGGTAGATCCAAGTCCTACTTTTCTGTTCATGGGCCAAAAACACAGGAACCAAAACACAGTCTATGGTCCTATTTCGATTATGAGGATGTACACAGGAAGTGATTGTTGAGAGAGGAGAATGACCACAGACACTCTTTGCCACAAGAGAAGAAAGGAATTTTGAGTATAAATATTGGGGCCCAGACGCCAGAAATTTAGAACTCGCTGGAATCAAGGAATCTGTGAAGAAGAAGAGCTGGAAGAGCTTCCAGGAGGAGTAGTGCCCCTTTGCTGTGTTATTGCTCTGTTCAGTTTGGCCTCCAGTTGCTGCTTCTGCCTTGGGCAGTGAAAGGACTGGACTGAACGTTCTCTAACATGTTGCTGAGTATCTCCAAGAGCTTGTAACCGAGCTTGCCTCACTCACCTCTGGGCGCCGTTTCAGGAACCGTGGGTTTCAGTTACCGCAGAGGGGGAAGCAACCAACTTCGTCACCGACTCTGTCGCTGGCTCCGTGTCCTGAAGGCACCGCCGAGGGCACTGCTGCATCTCACATCGCAACCCTGGTCTTACCAGCGACCGGTGCTGGATTAACCATTAAGCAAAATAAGCAAGTGCTTAGGGCATCAAGGGAAGGGGGCACCACAGAAATTTTACATAGCTGGATTTACCCTGGACTACACGGTGAAAAACTGTAAATGGTGCAATTAGAACAAGCATTTGCAATGCAATTGGTCTCGCCTTTGGGACCTTGTAAGTATTTAGCCATGCAGCACATTATCCTGGCCCTCAAACACAACTGTAATGTGTGAGTGCTTGTAGTGTCAACTGACTAACTATGATAACTATAAATGACAGACATGGAACCATCTATACAGGAACTGTCAAAGTGATAGAAAGCTAGTTCCACACCATTACATGTAGAAATCCCATGGAAACACTATTTCTGCAACATACTCTTGATTAGTATTACAACTGTATGTTTACTGAAAAACTCCATAGCCCTCATTCAGAGTTTGACAGAATTCCCGATTAAGCAAGATACACAAGTTACCAAATGGTGAGTCTGAAATTTGTGGTCGCTGTGCATACAGTATTATCACAGAGTTGTGTAAGGAAGAATATGTTCCTGATAAATGGCAGGGATATTGGGAAATAACTGCAAAAAAGTGTGTGGAAACAGATTTCTACAGTAACTTTCCATTCTATAGGGTAAAACTTTTAATAGGGCAGTAATGGTGCACCTCACACTATTGGGACACAAGAGTGCGCTATTAGCACCTCAGGAAAAACTAATTTTCAAAATAAGGACCTAGGGGCCAGATGTAGGTCGCCATTTACCGGTCGGTAACGGCCGATTTCGGCCGTTACCAACCGGTATTTGACATGTAGGGGGCATCTTATTTACAGACTCGGTATATTTACCGGTTCGGTAAATATACAGAATCGGTAAAATACCGAATCGGTAAATTTACCGATTCTGTAAATCAAGATGTAGGTGGCACTTCAAAGAGTGCCACAGGCCCTTTAAGAGTCGGTATTTACCACCCAATCCTATTGGGTGGTAAAATACCGATTTCCAGTGTACATGCACATCTGTGCATGTACCCCTATGCCATGTGACACACAGACATGCCCTTAGGGCATGTATGTGTGCCACATGGCACACAAGCCTGCAATTGGGGTACTACAGGGTGTCAAAGTAACACCCCGTTCCCCCTGCCAGGATTCGGTATTTACCGATTCGGTATTTCCATTCCTATGGGCTTCAAAGCCCATAGGAATCAATGGGAAATACCGATTCGGTATTTACCGAATCGGTAAATACCGAATCTTACAGATTCGGTAATTGTAAATTAAAAATTACCTACATCTGCCTCCTTCCAATTTACCGATTCATAAATACCGAATCGGTAAAATTCGGTATTTATGAGCCGGTAAATTAGATTTACCTACATCGGGGCCTAAATGTGTAGTTGAGTGGGTATGCCTCCGCCTGTTTGGTTTTCCGAACTACATTTGCTCACCAATCATATGTTTGCATCAGGCTTTCATATACGTGTTTTTTGAGACTATTTTCTTCTTGGTGGATGTGTTTCCTCCCTTAAGTTAGCTACAAGAGCAGGAAAGTGATCCCCTGAATCTCGTTTTTTGTTTGTTTTGAAAATGAAAACCTGGTTTGTTTTACCTTAATTTAAACTACAGCAAAAGACAGGGCCTCCAAATCACCACCCTAACTTTGTTCAAGCAACTCATTGCTTTTGTTTTCCTGAAGAGCGAAGCGTAGCTTGAGCAGATCCAGCTAACGTGCGTACTTGTTTAAAGACATATTGGCAAACATAAAATAAACACTTCAGAGCCAGGCCTTCTTTCAGCCCCTTCTACCCCCGTGTGTCCCCTCTCCAACAACTTCTGTTGCAGTCAAACAAAGTGCTGCTGCAGCCGGTCAAGAGCGAGGAACTAGTGAACTTTTCCCAGGTATGGGGGCGCGGGAGCCACGACCGGCTGATTATGATTGTCGTCGACGTTACTCCAGTGGACCCGAGCCTACACGCCTCCTCTCCCTTCCTGACTTTGATTTTTTAATTATGTACCCCCATGACCTCTTTTGGCACTCTAATTCATACTCACTGGGTCACTTTCATGGACTTCTTTACTTTTGTCCTGCCCACCATTTTGCTACCGTTCTCGGCCGCTTTTCTCTGGACCCTGACCCACCATCTTGTCCATTCCCTTGTCCTGTACCCTTGTTTCCCCCTTGACGATCCTCTGATTTGCCTTTTCTCCATACCCTTGTATCCCCCCACCCTCCCTTGGTGCTGTGACTGCGTGCCCCCTCTGACCCCATTTAATGGAACTCTGCTCTCCTGGTTTTTTGGGTCTTCACCTGAGAAAATCTACTATTTGTGTTTATATATATATATAAAGAGAGAGAGAGAGAGAGATAACTCTAATCACTAGTATATGCAGTAGACCATTGTACTCTCTACCATTCTTATGTGACTCTTAAAGTATATCCATTCGTATCCCTTCCTTGAGTGACTTTACTACTTGTACATTTACAATTTTTCTGTTTATATCTCTTCCTTGTGTGACTTTTTAACTTGGGCATTTGCAATTTTGTTTTCTATTTGTATCTTTTATGTAACACATGTAATCCTAAGTCCTTATGTATCGCAACTCGTTCTAATGTAAAGCGCTCTGACACCTTCGGGTAATGTTTGCGTTATATAAAATCGCATTAAATACATAAAAATACTGATCTACGGATAAGAGGTGTTGTTTTTTATTTACACGTCTGTAAGACTTGTATCTTAGCTTCAAACGTGAGCCAGCCAACAGGTGATATCTTTATCAGGGTTTACAAAAGTTACAAGACTCCCGTGGTCTCCTTGCAACACTGATCGGTGTGCTTTTCGTTTCGTGAAAGAAAAAGAACGTAAATCCTATTTTCGCCCTCCGCTCGGCGCACCCACCACCCTTAAGTAATAACATATCTGAAGCCATAATGGCATTGTGAGGATTAGTCCCATTTCGTAAGCATCTCCTATTTTCAATCATGGGTACAGTATTCCTCCCTAAAATGATAATGCTACCAAAACCCCATCACCTCTTTAATGACATACTAATAGTAGTTCAATGGAAAAGTAAAGAGATCAAGGGCCAGATGTAGGTAGGCTTTTACCGGTCGGTAACGGCCGAAATCGGCCGTTACCGACCGATAATATCCTTTTCCTATGTAGGTGTCATATTTACCGAATCGGTATTTACCGATTCGGTAAATACCGAATCTTACCGAGTCGGTATTTTTTACCGAATTATTATCTACATTGCAATTACCAATTCGAAAATACCGAATCGGTAAAATTCTGTATTTTCGAATCGGTAATTTACAATTACCTACATCTAGCCCTCAGTCTCTATTGATGGAATTGATATGGAGATTGGGCCAAAGAATAGTGGCAGTACGCAAGCTCAATTTACTGATTAAGGAGAAAGACCTGGGTGTCCCAGACTCTGAACTTCATTACATGGTGAATAAATTTCAGTGGGCTGAATGATAGTTGGTAAAGGGGCATTCTAAAGAGTCCCATCCATGGAATTAGAGAGATGGCCAAAATCAATCATGGCAGCGCTGTTGAGGGCTAATTTTGGATAAGCTCTATTCCTTGGGCTGATGCAAACTGGTCGGTATTATTGGAAGAGTTACCTTATGCTTTTGGGATAACCAGTACCTTATGTACCTGACATACCACTCAGGTTTCTCCTCAGGATACAAGAAATTGCTTATAGAAGTTTTGCTAAAGTTTGTTTGAGTGCATCACATAAGTTGAAGGCTTGTATGAATCAAGATGGCTCGACATATTTGCAAGACTTCTGGACGTGTGCGGTATAGCAGTGGATCAGTTTATCACATTTGGATTACTAACCCAGGTTGCAAAGTTGACTTGGGCTGCCTAAGCCACAAACAAATTAATTGTTTTAGTCAGTTATCATGTCCACCCTTTGAGATGGCCAGATCAGGCTACCGTAGGGTTTAGTAGTAGGTTTCTAATCTTCATGGATTCGTTTGATCTAGGGTGGTGTGTATTTCTATTAAGATGGTTGTCACCCATCTGCTCAACAGAGTTCAATCATGGCTTGCTTTGTTAGCTCATGTCGGGTCCTCTCAGTGCACGGTCATTTCAGATGTAGGATTCATAGTGCCCACACCGCCAGCGCTCGCCCCGCAATGCTAATTCCACTTAAATACCCAAAGGAAACTCATGAGACATAATTGTGGGAAAGAAGTGCTGCAGGTTTATTTCGTACAACACAGGTATGACGTTAAGGTGGGTCATCTTACAGGCGATCCAATGCGGCAGCCCCTCACTGACCCGCATGCCTAAGGAGCCATCTTGCACGGCGAGACAGTTCTGACGGTGCAGTATATTACCATTTCGTTATACTCCCGCCCCCCCTGTCAGGGCGGAGCGATGAGGCACACCCCCGGTCGGTTCAGGCCCCCCGACCGCCCGAAGGACTAACGGGGCGCCGACGCTGTTTCCCGGAACCTCCTTCGGCTCCAGGTGCTTGGCTCAGGCACCCTTACTGTGCCAGGCAGAGGTATCTTGACTGTATCCTTCTGCCGCAGAGGTACCCTTACTGTCCATCTGATTCCAGATCGCCCTGTGACTCCGCCTGCAACACAAAACATGACCATAAAAAATTCACAACTTATACACCGCCGCTCTGCAGCTGGGTCAGGGTTCAGGGTGGGATCAGCGCAGAGCCGGAGGAGACGCCTGGCGGGAAAGAGAGGCCGAGCACAGTTGCTGCGGCGCTAAATAACAGAAGGGACGCCCCCCTCTCCCAGGTGAGCCCTCCCTATTGGCTGCTCAAGTAGGGAGATCGGCTCAGGGGGAGGGGTGCCTCGCTAAGGGCTCTGCTCGCCCGTCGTGTGGGACTAGGGCGCTGTCCCGCCTATGCTCCCCTGCGTGTCGCACTATCGCTCTGGCCAGCCGGGATAAAGTGCATAGAGTTCTATAGCTCACAAAAGAGTCGAGGTAAATACCTGAGAGTACACCACACAAAATATGGCAATTTCCAACAGGGTTCCACACTCAATCATGTCATTATTGCATTCTAAATTAAATGCTCTCTCTCAAGGGATGGACTACGTAGATAGTTGCCTGTCATCCCTAGAACTGGAAATGGCTATAAGTCTACACAGTGCTGAACATAAGCGTAAAGGGCTAAGGTTGATTAACAAGATGTGGGAGACTCAGGGTACCAATGCCACTGCGAGGACCAAGATGCTGGGATATATTAGGCACCAGCACGTTTAACAATGAAAAGAAGGGTTTCGAATTCTGATTGTCATGTGAGTATTAGAGAATAGAATGGATTGTCAGAAAGAGGCAAAGCTTCCTCGCTATTTCCGAGCTGTAACTTTGAGCCCGCAAGTGTATTAAACAGGTGCTCGGATTTGGGTTGCACCAGAAAAGCCCATCATGAAACCTCCCAGTGTCATCTAATTAAAGTTTCTATTGGTCCTGAGTGGCAAGATGATATATGAATTTTACTGAAAGCGTCATAATGTGTGTACTGTGTTCTGAAATCATCTTTCTTTGCCCATATTCTACTTGAAATTAAGATATGGCGAGCATTGGCTTCAGCGTTGTCAAAAGTATTGCATTGCTAGTAAGGAAAGTAGCTCATGCTAAAACAAAACAGTCGTCAAGAACTTTATCATTAATGTAATAATATGATGAAAATGGCTAGTAAGGAAAGTAGCTCATGCTAAAACAAAACAGTTGTCAAGAACTTTATCATTAATGTAATAATATGATGAAAATGGCTAGTGTGTAAAGACTCAGCAGAATAGAAAGTCAGAGAACCAACGGACCTGGAATGGTATCTTCAGAGGCGTGCGCACCAAAGATACTTCAAAATACCACTTAGAAAAATACATATGATTTAGTATAATTTAGTAATATTACAAGTTACCCAGGAGAATGTACTAAAAACACATCTATGAAGCATCTGCAAGCCCTGGTGATGAAAGTGGGACCATGCCAGGAATAGAAAGTACAACAGCTGCGTAGATGATGTTACGTGCCATTGTTTTTCGCAGCTGTTTGCAAGCAAAGTTAGTTTCGAAAAGGGGGGGTCCTCCCGGGGAAATTATTTATGTGTACAATGTTGTACTTAAATTTATTATTGCTGGCTACTGCTAAGAGGCGAAGTGAACCGGATGCAATATTTGTGAGCAGAGATTGTCTAGAGATTCATGTAGGAGTAGGTACGAGTACTTGTGCAGTACTACACATACTCTGAATACTTCGGTCAATCGGTGCCAGTGCGCGTCAGTGGCCGAAAAATTGCAATATCCCAAGCGCAAAATGGATCGTTTCCCCCGATTTCTGCCGTTTCCCTCACTTCTGCCTAGGGTCATGTGACCGGGACTCGAACTCGGGTCCTCACGGTCCGAGGTCGAGAGCCCTAGCCGTTAGGCCACCTCCTCTCCGATATAAAAGCGGTATGCGGAGAGGATCTTGTGGCTTTCAAAACCCATTTGTGCGGCCTAGTCTCCGCATCTGTACCCGTGTAATCGGTCATGTGTGGCACCATCACAAGCCTTTCCGTGATTAGCACTGGGGCTGGGTAACGAGAGAAAGGATTACTCCCTTATAAAGTGCTTGAAACTCGACTAACGGTATAAAGCGCCACTTAGATAAACACAAGGCCACAGCTAATTAAATGCCCTCCAATTTTAGGTCTAAATTCAAACGCGGGCAATATGCTTTATTTTGTTCTCAGAGAAGGGAAGTTCGTATAGCTTAATGTGAGTTCTTGAACTGAAAAGCAGTGTCGCCGCCTCGTTGGTTCAAAGGCCAGAGTCCACACTGTCGCAGCCTCGTTAGTTCAAAAGCCAAAGTCCACCTTGTGCGGTCCTATGCTATTTTAATTTCGTATTTTGTCCTTATCTCTGTCTTTTCGTGCCGATTTATTTCAAAACAGCCTTTTACCACTATTTCCCATCTTGTCTGGTTGTGCTGCTCCTCATCTCAGCATGTTTCCCTCTTGTTTAACTCCACCGAGAGTTTCATTTGTACGAAAATACCCAAAGCGCTACTGAGAAACTTGGGGCTGTTGCGTTTAAATATCCGCAAGCCCAACACAAAGGCTGCCTAGTTTTGAATTGGTCTTGTGCTTTTTTACTACGGAGGCCGCTAGCTGCCCTTCCGCCTTCCGGCCCTGTCGGAGGCTGCCCCAAGTATTACATTATTTATGTGCTGTTTAGAATTAAGCTGGTCGAGGGAAATTGTCCGAAGCGCCAAGTTTCAGATATTACGTGGTGGCTGCGGTTTAGTGTGAGTGCTCTACCCGCGGGGGAGGGATTAACATTGCACGCAACGGCAGCCGGGCATGCGACGGGCTCCCAACTATCCTCAACCGCATGGAGGAGTTGAGCCACCTCACGGCGACACCCCGAACCGAGCACGCGGCTCGTACTTCCCCGCGCACTGTAAAGCACACGTTGACCCCGCAGAGTATCTTGGCGCTGTACCATGGAGTTTCTTGTTACCCATCTCAACGAGCGTCATGTTATCGACCTTAGACGAATGATAGGCTGGGCAGCCCTACAGGATCGAACCTGTGACGACACGGCCAGCCGGGACTCTCCCCACACCCCCGGGCAGTGCTCGTGCACATCAGCCCGCCGCCCGCTAACGTCCCACATCTCCCGCCGCACGATAGCGTGGCCGCCACTCCCCCCCCCTCCCGTGGTATCTTCACCCCTGGGGCCCCGTTCAACCTGGTCATGCCCAGGGACGAGGCCGGGGGGGGGGAGGCGAGCAGCAGCTCATACCTTACATTGACGGACGACGACCGACGACAATCAACAGCGCTTGTGCCGCGGGAAGGCTGGATCAGCGCAGAGCCGGAGGAGACGCCTGGCGGGAAAGGGAGGCCGAGCACAGTTGCTGCGGCGCTAAATACCAGAAGGGACGCCCCCCTCTCCCAGGTGAGCCCTCCCTATTGGCTGCTCAAGTAGGGAGGTCGGCTCAGAGGGAGGGGTGCCGCGCTAAGGGCTCTGCTCGCCCGTCGTGTGGGACTAGGGCGCTGTCCCGCCTATGCTCCCCTGCGTGTTGCGCGGTCAGCGGCATTTGTTCCAACTTCACTGCTCTACATTTCCTGTGCAACTTTTCCTTGCTGTACACGCACAAGCCCACAAGTCGTCACATGCATGTCCAAGTAAGCATCTTTGACAGCAAAGGCTAGGGTTGGCAAGATGTCGGCCATAGAGAAAATGTAGGAGCTTACTTGTTAAGGAATGTGAGAGTTTCAAATACCGTCTTTTCTGCATAGCAATTGAGATAGGTGCATGCGGGTACAATGTGCTGTGCCATTTCTTTCCCTGCACATCTTCAGATTCAAATCCGAACACGCTATATAAATGCAAATGCAATACAACAGAATAACAGCATGCCAACATTTCAGAATAGGAAAGTGGAAATTTTGAAAAAAAAATCAGGGGAATGTATTTTTCCTATTGACTTCTATTGAAGCAGAGGCAATTTCAGGCGAGAGGCAACAAAAATAAAGCCGTTTTTTGCTTTAAAAAATCGAGAGTCTACCACCTGAATCGGGTCTGTTGGCATGTATGCAATAACGATCCACTGAAACCAGAAAACACTTAGGGTGCATGACTGCAGATATGATAGTAACAGACCTCCTAAACAAAATGGGCATTAGAGGAAAGGGCAAAGTTCATTGGCCCAAACGATGGCAACTGCAGTGACATTTCTGTGGTGTGTGATAATTAGCGGCCTCGCTGATCTGATACTCACCCCATCTGTCACTCTGTCACTGTGTGGAAAAGTAAATTTTGCCATGTTCTGTGTCCCTACGTGTCCTCCATCTTATGTTATGTGTGCATGATTAATATGCATATGCATCCCCCATGATTGATTAAAGACGCAATTACAGTTGTGTCCATCTCTAGTATGCCAGTTTCCAGTTCTCGTGAAAGCTACGAGTATTAGGCCTATGTAAAGCTACGTTGCCACGTTTCCCAGTGTGCACGTTATTTCATTGTAAAGTCCCCGTTTCTAGGCCTCAAAAGGGCCCGGACACCAGATTCAGCTCCTGTCTCCTGAACCCTCGCTGAGGAGCGATACAGCCCCCACCTGTATCCTCGACCCTTCACTTACTTCCTGCCCCACAGTGCCCGGCTCAGCCTGGCTCTGCCTACGAGTCTGCCAAGAGTATGTTATGATTCTAGTTATCAGTCCAGCCCTCCTTCTCTGCATTCCTAAGCTACTGAATCGCATCAATAGTTTCCGTCACAGTCTAGCCTTTACGTCTCCATGCAAGAGAAATACTGTATTTATGGTCATTTAATATTCTTCATCACGCACTACATGTAGAATAATGCATGCACCGGTCTTAGAGTCTGTTAGCCTTTACCCTGATAACTTTTAGTTTCTATCAACATGTCCTCTAAACATCAGATACTAGATAGTGGTAGGTACATGTTGCCCTGACTCTCCAGACTTCAGTCTCTGCTCCTAGCACAGAGTTCATAGCCCCCAGCTTCTCCTAGTGATACGTCATTGTCAGTTTGCGCGCACCACTAGGTTAGAGGTCCCGGCTCCTTAGGTAGCCCCCTCCATGTTTCCGCCCCATTTATGACATATTCTGTTACGTTTACATCACATGTCTATGTATACGCCTCCTGTTACACCCACTTTCACCCTTATCTTTCGCGACTGCTATTGACCACACCCACTGCTCCGCCTATTGTATGTATTGCAATTGCAACTGTTTTAGTATATATGCTTGTGTATTGTTATTAAAGTTAGCGCGCTCATCCCAGATCCAGCCCCGGCAGCTGCCGGGCTCTGCCATCCTATTCCTGTGCAGGTTGTCCTGTTCCTGTCCTTTATGCTGTATTAAACCTGCAAACTCCTACTACCTCGAATCTTGACTCTTATTTATTGAGCTATCTGTTATTGCTATGTCCAGTAAAACCTAGATCCGGTATTATTTATTTATATACCACAACTGTATGGTGGATCAGTGGCGTAACGAAACTTAAGGGGGTTTGCCTGCAAAGTGCAAGGAGGGGGCCCCTTCCGGACATACTCGGGAGCTCGCAGGCCAGTGTACTGTACTGAGTGGGCCCCGTAGAGCTTGGGGCTCCGCACTGCGGGGCCTACAGGGGCATTTGTTACACCACTGTGGCGGATTAGAGTAGTTAAACTACTGTGGCATTACATAAATACAGAGCATGTATTTAATGCTAAATGTACGACGGCCTCCATTGTTAGCTCCATTTATTGTAGCAGGCAAACACAGTTATGCCCGACAGGCTGTCGCTACAAACAGAAACGTGGCCGGATACACTTCATATGATAACAGCAGAAGCTGCAAACTCCCTGGAGACGCATGTTTGTAAGTCTTTTGAGAGGTCTAATGGCGGCAGCCATCTTGCAGAAATGAGGCTAACAAGGTGGAAGACATTTTCATCTTGCTTCACAAACAGATCACTGGAGCCTTCCTGTGTATTCCTTTGCATTTTCACCACCTTCCTGGTATCATAGCTGTCAAGTTCTCAGTCTGCTTACGTGGGACGTTTCTCGTTCTGAAGTTTGTTTGTGTGACATTTTCATATTGCATGTATGACATTTTGAGTGACACTTTATCAGAAGCCAATTAAAATATATGTGTTCATGTCATGGGATTCATTTAAGAAATTATCACCTTTTGAACAACATAATTGCCTGGAGAGGGCCTTAAGTAGCTTCAGCACCCCTGAGGTGCTTGACTAGATGGCTAACTACATCACTTTTCTAATATGGTAGCACTAGAAATATTAGTGGTGCCATAGAAAATAAGAAATATAATTTTTAGGAATTATGATCAATGTACAGAGACCCATTGGATACCTACCTTACCCTCTTTCACTTTGCAGAGCATTTTGTGACACCACCTGTGTAATGGTCTTCGGTAACATTGTATGTCCTTTTCACACAGACATTCTACCTATTCCACATATTTATGGGCAGATGTATAAAGGTGTTGCATTGCCCTTGCGTCATGCAAGGTGGCTCAATGGCAATGCAACACTAAAGTCAGATTTACCATGTTACGCAAGGCTACCTTGCGTAGCCCTGCGGTGCTTGGTAAATTTGGAGTAGCGCAAGGCAGCACAAGTTGCTGCCTTGCATTACTCTGCCTCAGGGAGGCCTTCCATGGGTGGAGTGTTGGTGTTCCCACACCTCCACCCATGGATTTTGTCGCATTCTCAGATGTACTATGAGTGGTTGACCAGGGAATGTGTCAAAATGCTACGCCTTCACAGGAGAGGCATAATGAGGAGAAATATATTTATTTATCCTCGTTTTTTCCACTTTCTATGTGTGCTGCAGAATGCAACACCCTTAGAAAGTGGAAAAAGCCTCAGAGGATGATTGTTTTTGTGCAGGAAGGTGCCCATTCCTGCACAAAAACAATCACTCCTACAACGCAGGCACCCTTACACCATGGTGTAAGGGTACCTGCGCTGGCGCATAGCAGCCCATTGTGCGCCCACATTGTGAAAAGGACAGGAATGTGCTGTATATCATAGATTTTTTTTGTTTTTGTTTAAATATCCTTTATTAGTGGTATAGGAGAAGTAAAGCATGAATGGTACAATACATACATTATTACATCTCAAAGATGTCTGTCATGAATCCGGGGCATAGCACCCAATACACTGGTTATCTTGCTTCATACATCATTATTACAATTTCCAGCACAAACGTTTCAAACCATGTTTGTGTAACAAGGATACAAATTCCGAATTAAACATCAAGGATAGGAGGGGAGGACAAGGAACAGGGGACATAAAGGGAAAATCAGGAAGGGGTGGATATGGTCAGCTGATGCTGGAGCAAGTTGTGTGCGTCTTTGTTTGGGGTGTGGCGTCATGGGGAGCGTGGATGACACTCAGAAGTGTCTAACGAAGTGGGCATGGCCCGGGGGGAGAGAGCACCCCCGTCACCACGGATATCAGGCATGAGGGGAAGGATGTGATGGTGGGGGTGTCAGCGGATGCGTCCGTGTGGAGTGTGCATAGGGGGTGCATCGTCGGTGCTGTCCAGGTGGGTGACTCCTGTCGTGGATTGTGTGAGAAGGCATTCCTTGTGGAAGGAGGTGAGCATTGTGTCCCAGAATTGCGCAATCGGGAACTGACGGAGGCCTGCCGTTTCCTCGTTATGGAGGGCGGTGCTTTCCGCTTTTGCCCAGGTGTCTAGGGATGCGTGCCAGTGTTCTGGTAACGGCGGGGCAGCTCTCTTCCAGTGTTTTGTGAGCAATCTTTTTGCTGTGAGGAGGGCAAGGTCCCAGAATCGAGAGGGGGCTTTGTTTAATGGAGTACGCTTATACAGGCCAAGTAAGCATGCCTCCCATGTGTGCGGGATCGTCATGCCTGTGCATTTGTCTAGTGTCGTCAGTATCGCCCCCCAATATGTCTGAATTCGTGGGCACTGCCAGAGCATGTGTAGTAAATCTGCCTCATCCAGCGCACATCTCGGGCATTTGGCCGCCGCTTCTGGGAAATAGCGATTAATCTTACTGGGTGAGAGGTACGCTCTGTGTAGAATGTAGAACTGTATCAGTTTAAAGCGCGCGTTCCGTGGCACGTGTCTGGGGCCTAATAGGATCATCTTCCACTCCTTATCCGTCCATTCTCTCCCTCTGTCTGTGGCCCAGTGGTCGCGCAATGGTTGCAGTGAATGTTGTGTGTGCGACAATAGTGCTTGGTGCAGCCAGTGCACCACGTGTGTGCCATCACCCATGACATGTAGGCTCTGTATCAATTGGTGTGTTGGCAGTTCGTCAGTGATGTTGCCCCACCGCTGTGTGTATGCGAAAAGTATTGAGGCGTGCTGTAAAAATTGACCCGTCGGGAAACCTGTGTCTGCCGCTAGCGTTGCAAACGGTATCAAGACACCATCAGCATATAGGTCTGCCATAGTGTCTACTCCAGTGCGCGTCCAAGGTTCCAGCGCTGTTTCTGTGACTATGGAGGTGGACTTGGGGGTGCCTAGGAGTGGTAGCGCCGGGGCATATGGCTTGGTCGTCTTCGTGAGCCTTAGGCTTCTGACATAACAACGTATCGCCACTGCGACTTGTAGCTGATTGGATTTCCTTGGGTGTGTCAGGGGGTGGAATAGTGTATGTAGTTGCGTGGAGGAATACATGTTCGTATTCGTGGCAGTGTCTCCCAGGTGGTTTCCTGCTAGCCAGGCGGTGACCCATTGTAGCTGGGCTGCCAGATAATAAAGTTCGAGGTTCGGTACCGCAAGGCCTCCCTCATCTACTGGGGCATATAGTTTTCGGAGGGCTACTCTAGGCCGGCCCGTGTTCCATATCAGGTCTCTAACCATGGAGGCCAGTTCTGTAAAGGTGCGCGCCTGTACGTACACTGGCAGGTTGGCGAAGTAGTATAAGAGTCTGGGGAGTACAATCATTTTTGTCAGTGTCACTCTGCTCGGGACATTGAGTGGTAGGGATTTCCAAAAGGCAATTTGGGATTTTATAGACGTGATGGCGCGTGTCAGGTTACCGTCCAGTACATCTTGTGGTGTCCTGTAGATAAATACTCCTAGGTATTTGAACGTTGTGTGGTGCCATGGCAGCCTTTCCCCATTGATCGTGACTCCGGGGTCAGGGATGTCAGGGTTGAACGAGTATGCACCTGACTTGGCCCAATTAACCTTGAGGCCTGACATGGTCTCGAAGGATTGAAAGGTCTCCGAGAGGCTTCGAGGTATGCGGGTGAGGTCCCTGATGTATAAAAGGAGATCGTCCGCATATAGCGAGACCGCGTGTATGCCATCTGCGAGTGGGATCCCCCAGTGCATGCCCTCTGCGCGTAGTAGCGCAGCAAGGGGTTGTATGGTCAATGAGAAAAGTAGCGGGGATAGCGGGCATCCCTGCCTGGTGCTGCGTTGCACTCTAATGGCGTCAGAGAGTAGCCTGCCCGTGCGGACCCGCACCACCGGGCGTCTATACAGCAATCCCACTAATTCAATAAAGTCATCTCCAAGGTCGAATCTGCGTAGCACTGCCAGCAAATAGGACCATTCGAGCGAATCGAACGCCTTCTCCAGGTCCAGGACTAGACATCCCGACCTGGGCCAGTCTTGAATTGCATACTGTTGTACCCTGAATAGTCTACGGATGTTTTGGGAAGTGCATCTGGAGGGTACAAAGCCGTTCTGGTCATTATGTATCAGGCCGGGCACCAGTCCAGCCAGTCGTCGGGCGAGAGTCGAGGCCAGTACCTTGTAGTCAGTGTTTAGCAGCGCCAGGGGCCTATATGAGCCAAGCAGTGTTTCATCTCTGCCCGGCTTAGGGAGGGATACTAACGTTGCCTCATTCATGGACAGGGGTAGATTTGAGTCTTCCAGTGCCGCAGCAAACACCCTCAAGAGCTCTGGAGTTAGGATGTCCGAGCATGCTTTATAGTACTCCGCCGGCAACCCATCAGGGCCTGGCGCCTTGCCGTTCGAGAGGGCAAAGATGGCGTCGCGGAGTTCCTCCGCAATCAACGGTGACCCTAGGTCCTCTCGTTGTTCGTCCGTTAGGGTAGGCAGCATGATTTCCTCCAAGTACGCGGCTATTACCGACGGTGCAGTCAGCAGTCGGGATTTGTACAACGCGCTGTAATGGGCCACAAAGGCCTCGTGTATCCACGCCTGTGTGTACACCACCGGGCCTGCTATCGATTGCACCGCTGCCACCGGCGTGACACGTTGTTCGCGCTGAATCAGCCACACCAACAACTTGCCTGGTTTGTCGCCAGAATGGTGAGTGCGGGCTGCGTGGGCCTTGTAATTGACATTTTTCAATCTGTCAATCAGGGTGTCATGCTCTGCCCGCGTTTGTATTAATTCCGCGGTGGGGCCACCGGTCGCAGACTGCTCCAATCGCAGCAGGTCAGATTCAATGCGCCTGAGATCTGCTTCTAAGTGTCGCCGGGAGTGTGCTTGGGTGCCTAGACATTGTCCCCTAAGGACCACTTTGAACGCGTCCCATTCAATCTGAGGTGTCGATGCCGAGCCTGTGTTATCTTCAAAATATTGTGCCGTCTGTGCGCTGATGGATCCCCTAAACGTGGCGTCTAGTAAGAGATCGGGTTGCAACCGCCATGTGGGTATTGGTGGTCGAGGGTGATCCCACATCAGGTCTAGGAGGTGCGGGTTGTGGTCGGAGTGCGTGCGTCCCATGTAACATGTGTCCGTGATAATGGGCAAGAGTTCACTAGAGACCATGAAGCGATCAAGGCGGACATGCAGGGTGTGCGCCCCCGAATAATATGAGTAGACCCTGGAGTGCGGGTTGCGAGAACGCCACGCATCTTGCAAGCCCCATTGCACGGACCACGCCTGTAGCGCCTTCGTGGTGGCCCGAGCCTGTGAGTTGGGTAATGCAGGATGAGAACGGTCAAGCGTCAAGTCTAGCGAACTATTGTAGTCCCCGCCTATGACCCATGGGACCCCGTGCCAGGGGGCTAGTGTGCGTGACAAGTCTGCAAGAAAATCTGCTAACCCCGTGTTAGGCGCGTAAATTGAAGTGATTACCATTGGGTTACCATCTAGTTTGCCGTGGATAGCCACGTACCTGCCCTCGGGGTCTATATGTACATCCTGTGTGGTCCAATGAATGCCCGGCCTGACCCATATCAGCGTACCTCGGGCGTATGATGAGAACCCTGTAGCATAAAGTTGTCCGCGCCACCTGCGTCGCAGCGTAGCAATTTCTGTGTTGTTAAGGTGGGTTTCTTGCAGGAGGGCAATTTGAATGTGGTGGCGTTTGAGGTATGAGTAGATTTGGTAGCGTCGGGATGGTGTGTGTATACCTCTCACATTCCACGTGCATATCTTAATGGGGAACATTACAGCAATTTAACCAAACCCCCCAACCGTCCCTGCCACCACCCCTCAATGCACACTCGCTCTTCGTCGTGGAATCGGTCCCCGCCACCCCATAAGCATTTGACGTGACGCTCCAGTGTTCTGTGACCATGGGAAGGGGAAAAAAACATGGCTATCGAAACAATAAACCATTTAACAATACGAACTTGCAAAATACCAAAAGGTCGGATGCAAAACGTGCTCCCGTCCATACTCTCTAGGAGAGCAACAATGTTCAAGTCTAAGGGGGTGGTTGTGCTACGTGCACAGGATCAAATGGAGTATGTCAGTATGTTTGTGAGGTGAAGGCTTGGTGCCTTCCCGGGGGGGGGGATGTTTCAGGCAATGCCGCCCACGTATGGAATGAGCCCATCACATATATGCGTAAGTTGCCATTCATTACGTGTTCCAGTCGGGCCATCTCCAGGCAAGGCAGAGTGTCTCCGCAGCTGGGCATCATCGGGCGCGGGCTCTCATCGCCAGCGCCTGGGGTCATGTCCATCAATGTGTCCCTCGGTGCATGTGCCCCAAGCGTGCAGTGTGGAGGACGAGGGGGCAGTCCGCCATTACGCACAGGGTTCATTGTGGTTGTGGATTCGTAGGCCCGCCATGCTGGTCACTTGCATTTGTTTCCGTGGGGAGTTGCATCCGGTGCTTGATCAGCTGATGTAGTCCGCTGTTTGGGGGGTGACATCAGGTCGGACGTCCGAGGTCGGGGAGTCTGGCACTCCATATATGGCTTCATCGTCGCTCTGGAGGCCTCGTGTGCCGCCACTGGCCACCTCGCTCTGTTCGGGGGAGCCGCTGAGTTCCATTACGAGGCGGAGGGCATCTCGCTGCTCCTGTCGTCTGGCATCTGCAGGAGGGGAAGGCCGAGTCGCCGCACGTGTATTCGGCTGAGAATTCCGGCGGGGTCGTCGCCGCCGTCTGTGATTGCCGGATTGTCGTCGTGACGCAGGACCCGTCGCCGTTTTGGGTTCTGTGTCGACTCCGCTGTCTAGCCAGGCTTCCACTTCCATGGGGTCCGTGAAGAAATGAGTCCGCTCTCCCGCCACCACTCTTAGCTTCGCAGGGAAGAGAAGGGAGTACTGGAGGCCCACCTGTCTCAGTCGCTTTTTCACTGCGAGAAAGTCATGTCTCTGCCGCTGGACCTGTACAGTGTAGTCCGGAAAGAACAGCACCGATGCGTTTTCTATTCGGACCTCCTGGAGCTTGCGGGTTTCTCGTAGTATGGTGTCTCTGTCTCGATAGTTCATAATACGGATTAGCATGGGCCTTGGGTTGGAGCCTGTCGTCAGAGGCTTAGTGGGGACCCTGTGAGCCCGTTCAATCACGAAGTGTGGGGAGAGCGATCCTTCCGGCAGGAGGCCTCGTAGCCACTGCTCCATGTGGACTTCTGGGGACCTCCCCTCCCATTTCTCCGGAACTCCGACCAGGCGCACGTTGTTTCTGCGGGTCCTACCTTCCGCATCCTCAGCCCTGTCTTCCAAGAACTCCACCCTGTTCAGCAAGTCCTGGATGTGTTTATGCGACTGGTCCGCACGGGGTTGAAGTGTCTGCAGCGTGTCCTCCAAGGTGGTGGTGCGTTCCGCCAGCTTTTTGTGATCTGCTCTTAGGTGCGTGAGATCGATGACTACGCTGTCGATTTTGGTGGCCAGGGAGGTGCGGGTTAGGCTCAGTGACTCCTCAAGTCTTTCCATTGCTGCCAGCATAGTGTCCAGTTTGGCCGCCATCTGGTCCGAATCGGTGTGCTTCCCGGCTTTGTCCATCTTGGCCTTCTGGTTAGCGTTGCTGGTGCCAGTTCTCGTTTTGGGCCCGTTAGACATCTGCGTCACTCCCTCGGGCTCGGCCGAGCAGTCCACGCCGTCCTCAGAAGGCCGGGTCGTGCAGTCAGCAATCCGACCGCTGGACAGGCGTGTGCTGTATAGCGTGGACGGTCCCCATGGCGACACAACCCCCGGTTGTGATCCGCAGCGTGTGGCGGGCCGGTATTATCTGGCCAGTGCGTGGTAGAGGGCAGGTGCACGGTTCGTCGCGGAGGATCAGACACCACTGCAGGCTATGGGGGATCTCAGCAGCACCTCCAAGGCGCACGTGGTCACGTAGCCGGTCCTGGGGTTGGGCCGGGGGTATTTTCGTGGTCTTACCGGCACATGCCGCCACGTGGGCGCGCCCCGCAGATCTTGTCGCCGGGTCTCCGTGTTTGCCTTGCCACGTTGCTGTTGTCTACCCCACAGGGGATCGAGGTGGCTGGCCTGCAGTGTGTTTCAGTGGCCGGTGAGTCGGGCCGCACCAGCCGCCACTTGGTCGCGTGTGGCAGGGCGGCGTCGCTCTGTTCCGCAAAGCCGCACTGCCGGCGTGATACCTTGGTGATTAATGGCCTGTTGGTATGGTCACTGCAGAGCAGGTCTGGTGCGATAGACCGAGCACGTTTCCCTCCCAGCGTCTCTCGGCCTGTGCGTCTGCCGGGCCGACCTCTGGGCCTGTGTCCTCAAGTGGAGCCCCGGTCTGTCCTGCGCGCCTCCCAGGTTAGGGACCGAGGAAGGCGGCAGCAGCCCAGCGAATCTTCCGGTGCGTCCTGGGTGTGCCAATTGTTTCCAAAGTCAGCCGGCAGGCCGACGGTGACGTCCGGCGGCGGCGCTGATGTTTTTCGCCGTCCGCAGGCGGCGATTACTCGGATAAATGCCCCGGGAAGGCAAGCCTGGCGCGGAGCTTGACTCCAAGGCGGCCATTCCCGTTGCGTGCGTAGCCACGCCCCTCTGCTGTATATCATAGATACGGCACGTTCCTGCCCTTTTCTTTTGAAGCAGGGCAGCACAGCAAGATTCCTTGCAGCGCTGCCCTGTTGTGCCAAAAACCTTGTAAAGTAGGCCTTTATGGTATAACTATTTGATACCGCTGAGACAAGCTGACTCAATAATGAGTAGATAATCACAAGACTTTATCATAGCTCTAGGCTTTCCTCTCTCTATGTTTCTTGAAAGATAAATAAGGATCATATTCAGAAAAGCCTATTTCCCTTTCGAATTAAAGATTTTCCAGATATTTATTGAAGGTACCAGTGGTATTAAAATTACATATATTTTGAATGATAATTGAACTTGAGAGATACATATTGCTAATTGTTTTTACATTTATTATTTCAGACCTCCTTCCCAGCAGTCCCTTTTTCTCTTCCTTCTCCTCACCTGGCATCTCAGGGGGTCCTGTATTAGTTTCATTTAGGAACCCACCCCAGTGTTGTCTGGGGCTGGCTCCATTCTTAGCATAGTGCCATTCTTGAGAAGCGTTGGATTCCTTCCTGACTGGATTAAACGAGATGTCAAAACTGCAAAATGTATGGCTTAATGAGAGGATATATGCATCAGCATCATGTTCAAATAGTAAATAAGTCCGTAGAGAATCAGTGGAAAGGACAACAACAACCTTAAAGACTTAATCAGGTCATATATGAACCACTATTTAAAAACCAATATAACTCAGAAATGTTTAAAATATGACCAACCATCTAAATAATTACACTTGCAAAAATCTGGTGAATCGCCGCTGAATATTTTCGAAATAAACATGCTTACAAAGTGGCTTTGATGATATGGAACTAGATAAATGAAGATGGTCCTTGTCAAACACGAAGAGAACCAGTGGAAAGGATAATACCAGTTTTACATTCCTATGAGGCCACTTATGAATCAGCAGCTGGGGACGCTTTGCTGTGTGCATCATTTCCGTGGCTTATCTTTTTCCCTGTTACTGCTCGCGGTACCCGCTGCGCGGCTCCCGCTTCGCAGGGGTGCCTGCAGACCGAGTTGAGACCCTGCATCTGGAGCCGGTGGGTTCACGTCCAGAGGAGGAAGACCTGTAGGCAGGGCTGCGAGCGTGCGGCGGGCTTGGGACTTCAACTCCCAGGAGTGCCCGCCGCCAGCCCAAATTGCCAGCACCTGGGCCGCTCTCCCTGTCTACGCCCTCCCATCAGCGTCATCTACCCTTGAAATAATCTCTGCGCCAAAACCATCGTGGGACGCTTTGCTGTGTGCATCATTTCCGTGGCTTATCTTTTTCCCTGTTACTGCTCGCGGAACCCGCTGCGCGGGTCCCGCTTCGCAGGGGTGCCTGCAGACCGAGTTGAGACCCTGCATCTGGAGCCGGTGGGTTCACGTCCAGAGGAGGAAGACCTGTAGGCAGGGCTGCGAGCGTGCGGCGGGCTCGGGACTTCAACTCCCAGGAGTGCCCGCCGCCAGCCCAAATTGCCAGCACCTGGGCCGCTCTCCCTGCCTACGCCCTCCCATCAGCTCCACCCTATATCAGTTCTATTGTGGGCCGCAGCGCGGGAGCGACCGGGAGAAGCCCGGGACAAGGGCGGGCCCTCTGTGGCCCTCAGAGGCCTGAGGAGACTGGACTGGGCATAACCCCTTGATCGTTTTATTTTTTTATCGTTTAAGTTTTAAGCAAGTCAAATCTGTTTTAATATTTAAGCCGGTTGTTTTTATTTTTTTTATTTTTTATAAATGTCACTGCCACTTTTAAGTACAGACATAGCTATGTCGGACAAGCCAGGGGGTACGTTTAATGGAACCCTGGACAATTATTTTACAAAGTCTGGGGGTGATGTCCCCAAGGAAGTTGCTTTAGCAGAACGACGAGCGGAACGCCGTCGTTCTGTAGAAAGTCTGAAGAATAGGTTAGTGTCACAGTCACCTTTACCTGCTGTCTCTATTGTTGAAGGGAGCCAAAATGACAATGAAAGCTTACTACTATTGGATAGTTTGCCTCTAGTATTTAGAGATTGTCCGTCGACACCCAGTACTTGCCCTAAGTTAAATACAAATGGGCTCTCGCCCACCAATCATAATAGTACTCCTAGCACAACTAAGGCACCGACCACTCCTGCACCTATGCCATGCATAAATACACGGAACAGGGCAAAAAAAATCCCTCCGCCACCTAGAAATTATGGCCCACCCCCTACCAAAAAAAGGCGGAAAAGGGGGGAACTCCACCAACAAAAATTGAGCCATTCTGACTTTGGCAAAAAGGCAAAGATTACCACTAGGAGTGATAAGGTCTTAATAGCTGCACCTGAGGTTATAAATTCAATGCCCCTACCGCTAGCTACTATGCACATAGATAGGGAGGCCCGCCCAGATGCCATTGTGCCTCAAGCAGTCCAAAACCTTGTCACATTGGATAGCATTGAAAGCTTAATTAGGAGCTATTCCCTAGCAATTCTAGAAAGATTGAATAAGGTGGAAGAAAGACTAGGGAAAATTGAGCAGGAACTGGGGAAAAAGGAAGTCCCTACTAGTACAGCCGCAAATAATGCTACACAAACTATTACACTGTCTACCCAACCCACTACATCTGTTCCGATTCCTGCTGCAAACACGAACATAATTAACTCAAAACCCATTGATAATAAAAATGATAGACAACATAATTCACCTCTTAATTTGCCAAAATCCAAACCTGACCAGACTTCGGCTGCCCTAGCCAGTAAACCATCTAAGGGCCTAGGTGATACATTACTGAGGAGACCACTAAGGGAAGCGGAAGGCACTAGACACATCCGGGGGAGACCAAACCGGGCCCCACTTCCAGAACTTCCACCGGAAGCAGTGCCTTTCGTTGTAGTCCTTACAGGGGTCCCTGTGTTGGAAGAAAACAAGCGGGAAGGTTTTGCCCAACTGAAGAACAAGATCATCCACTGGCTTAGGCTAAATAGGCCAATCGCAAGCAACATCAACTGCGACATTGCACACGTTCGCCGCACTCAGTGGCTGGGGGGCAGACCTAAGGATAGTGAGGGTGATGTGGTGGTAGTGAACTTTAGGGACCCTAATGCTGTTCACTTCATATTAAATTGGCCCCCAGGCAATACTAATAATCGCATCATTCCCCGACCACTGACGTATTTCTATCCAAGATCAGTGGTTTTTCCATCCCAGCACCAACCCCCTCATTATATGCAAACACAAGCTCATCCTTCAACCTCACAGGACGTCAGGAACTCTCTATATGCGCCCTATCCCTTGCTGGTCCCTGATCCCTATGGGTGGAACCTTGTACCAACTAGGTCCAATTTTACCTCCAATAGGAGAATGGACCACTTAAAACCATTCACGTCATTGGAGACCATAAATAGGTTTGACATTTTTAACGGCCTAGATGATTGTGATTGACGCCTTGTGAGTCCAGGGGATGATGGAAGTGGTATTCATTCCCTTAGTATGGATGGCATTTATATTGGTAGTGAGTTTACAACGGGGTATACCCTAAGAACTCCCTGACCTGGGTCAGTTAAGATAAGTATGTATGCAGTGGTCAGGGTCTATTGATTATCACAAAGAATTCATCATAGAAACCTTTACATTAATAAATTATTTTGAGATTACTTCTGTGTAGTACAAAAAATGTATTCAAACATTTTAATAATCAGTATGCTTGGTAATATTTTCAAATGAGTACCACAAGTTATACAAAATGCAAGAGATCAATTTCTTCATTGGATCAAGCACAACCTGGAGGACGTAAGTCTCGATAGAGTTGGTGTGGAGAAATCCTTGTGGGTTCAATTCACAAATAATATCTACAGAATAAACATTTCAACGCGCTCAAAGTGACAAGGAAAGGAGACAGTTAGGAGGTATGGGTGTGGTTGGGTAACGGTGAGGACTGGGTAAAGGATGTTGTGACCATATTACAATCACAGTGATAATGCAACCTTTACAGACTAATTTTGTTCATTAGTTCCATATAACTCTTTAGCATAGGATCTGTATGTATCTATGGGTTGCTTCCTATGTTAAGAGGGTAAGTGCAAACCTCTTAAGGTGCAGTGATTGTAATATGGTCACAACATCCTTTACCCAGTCCTCACCGTTACCCAACCACACCCATCCCTCCTAACTGTCCCCTTTCCTTGTCACTTTGAGCGCGTTGAAATGTTTATTCTGTAGATATTATTTGTGAATTGAACCCACAAGGATTTCTCCACACCAACTCTATCGAGACTCACGTCCTCCAGGTTGTGCTTGATCCAATGAAGAAATTGGTCTCTTGCATTTTGTATAACTTGTGGTACTCATTTGAAAATATTACCAAGCATACTGATTATTAAAATGTTTGAATACATTTTTTGTACTACACAGAAGTAATCTCAAAATAATTTATTAATGTAAAGGTTTCTATGATGAATTCTTTGTGATAATCAATAGACCCTGACCACTGCATACATACTTATCTTGGCATTTATATTGGAGCGGAAGGTACGGGGACTCCTGGGGTTAATTTTTCAACCACTGCAATACTCTCAAATAGTCCGATTGTAAGAACAGAATCGGTAGCCCCGAGATTGATTGATAATAACCAGAGGCCCACGGGGTGCGACGAGCACCCAGGCCCCATAAGTATATATGGGAAAGGCTGCTCACGATATAACTTGGCCCTAATGGCACCCCCCAATGAGCCTGAAGATTGGGGATCCTCGGGTTATTGTCAAGATCAAGCTATAGGAGTTATCCCAGGGTGTCCAATTGCAGTAAATTCACCAATGGCCAGTATGGCATTGAGGGATGTAAGTGTTAGTGGGGAGAGTGGAAGAGGTCCTAATGCTCTAGGAGCAGCAGAAGAAATGTTGACACGTATGTCAACATCTGAGGAGACAACACTGGTGGCTCATTCTGTGACCCTGGTCGATGCGATGGAGCCTCTAAGGTTAGTCTCCTGGAATATAGCTGGAGTTTCAAAGAATCTAAGGGACCCCGAATGGGCAGAATTCATTGATACCAATGATCTTTGTCTGCTGCAGGAGACCTGGGCGGTGGTAACGCCTCATGGACTAGGTTTTAAATCTTTTGGAATAGGCGCCACCCCATCCAAGAGCGGAAGGCCCTCTGGGGGCGTATTAATCTGGGTGAAAGTTAATTTGAGGGTACAGATTGAGGTGGTAGATGTAAATTCTCTTGATATATTAGCACTAAAAATCACCACATGCGAAGGGAAAAAATTCCTCCTAATAAATGTTTATAACAGACCAACACCTCTATCAAAAGAATCACCTACACTAGCCATATTAGATTCTTTTCTAAATGGATTAGATGGCAAAGATGATCATGTTATTTTGGGTGGCGATCTGAATTGCAATTATGAACCCGTCCTGGGGCTTAGCGACATTTTCGAAGATGAAGACCAAGCTAATAAAATTCCAGCACTGGAGAATGCCAAACCGGTTAAATGTTCGGTTTTGGCTGTCCAAATAACAAAATTATGTGCGGAGTATTGTCTCAGGGCCTGCAATGGACGACTTCCGTCTGACAATCTGAAAAAACCTACCTTCAGTAGAAATAATTACAGGAGCAATTTAGATTTTGGGATTGTATCTATTCCTATTTGGCCGAGTATCCTGGACTTTGAGGTAAAGGACAGGTTAGAAAGTGATCACTTTCCCCTGAGCCTTTTAATAGAAGCTTCCTTGTTTCAGGGAGTAGCGGGCACATCACTTGTAGATGTAAATAACGGAGATAACACTGAGATGCATATCAGTAATAATAGACGAGTCCTTAAATGGCCTTTTATATTGGAACATGGTGAGATCCTGGCTGATATATACACACTTTTTGCAGGGACCTTTGGCCCATACATAGGCTCCAATGTAAGTGAGGGAAATCCTACTCACTTTATGTCACTGCACAATTTTTTTTTTTATGATTTAAAAATGTTAGTTACCAAAATGCCCAAGAAAAACCAACAAATGATACAGAATCTGTCCCACAGTAAACCATGGTATGATAGAATCTGTAGGGAAGCCAAAAGGGTGCTTATATCGGCTATTAAATCTAAAACTCTATCTGATATAAAAATAGCTAGGAATAACTATAAGACAGTACAAAAGGCTTCCAAAAAAGCCTGGAAGGAAGAAAAATGGGCTGACATGCTGCTAGCGGTCAAAACTAATGATAACGTAGGCTTTTGGAGGTTGGTAGCTAATGGGAACCATGTAGGTAGAGTGGTTAAGGACGTCCATTTGGACGAGCTAACATGGGTCAACCATTTCACTAACCTCTATAAAAAGTATGATGATGCCCAATCCGATGTGGATGCCCCATATCTTGTATACCCAACTGATTGCCTGGACTTTACACTAGTCGAAACAGAGATGGCAATTAACCTAGTAAAGACTGGCAAAGCTCCAGGCTTGGATAAGATCCCTGGTGATTTATATAAACATGATCTAACAGTTTGGGCTCCATATATAAATTACTTGTGTAATATGTTATCCCTTAGCTTAGATTTCCCTGAAAGTTGGAGGGGGGCTGCAATTGTTTTAAATTTAAAAAAAGAGGATCGGAAGGACCCCTCTAATTACCGGCCAATCAGCTTGATGGATATTCTCCAGAAAATCTACTCACGACATAAATTAACTCGTGTCAGTAACTGGATGGAGGAGAATGCAATCTTAACCAAATTTCAAGCTGGTTTCCGATGTAAAGTAAGCACAATAGACCAGATATTTAGATTCTGCTGTCTTTATTGGAAATATGTACATATCAAAAAGGGTCACCTATACGTTGCTTTCGTCGATCTGAGAGCAGCGTTCGATTTAGTGCCGCGCAATTTTTTATGGAAAACATTGAGTGTCGTAGGGTTACCAAATAGCCTATTGGTTCAGATAAAAGAACTGCCCGAAGGGAATTTTGCGAAAATCCGATGGGGCCCAAGTGGGGAACTGACCCAAAAAATTCCCATCGAGCGTGGCGTTCGCCAAGGTTGCGTATTGGCCCCTACACTTTTTTCCCTTTTTGTGAACGACATCCCTACACATCTAGAGGGATGTATAAACGATTCACCAAAACTGAATGGAGAAAGAGTAACATCACTATTGTTTGCAGACGACACTATCCTGATTTCCCAAACTAAGAAAGGTCTCCAGGCACTACTTAATTCCTTTAGTGAATATTGTAGTAAGAAAGGACTGGAGATAAATGGGAAAAAGACGAAATGTATGGCCCTTAACCCATCGAAAATTGACAAAGGATGTTTAACACTGAACGGTGTTAAATTAGAATCGGTCTCACATTTTTCTTATTTAGGGGTTACTCTAGATTCTAATTTTTCTTGGAGAGCCCAAATGGAAAAAAGCAAGCTGGCATTCAGTCAGAATGTAAAGACAATTCTTAGGAAACAAAGTTTGAGTACCAGTAAAGCAGTGTCTCCGGTAGTTGAGCTTTTTAAATTTAAGGTTCAACCAGCAGCGTTGTACGGTGCAGAAATTTGGGGGCCAGGGTCAAAAGACACTTTTCGTGTTCTGGACAATAACTTCATGAGAAGTTTGGTAAGGGTCCCAAGAGGCACTCCCTTAGTGCCACTTGAATTGGATCTAAATGTTAAAAGAACTGACCATTACACCATAATCCGCCCACTGATGCTATGGGTTAGATTGTGGCGGGTGCCTAAATTGCAGGATTACAGGGATGGTCTAAAAGAAATCATGGGGTTTGATAATTCAATAACTATCCCATGGTTAAAACATGTTAAAATTTGGCTTACCAAAATAGGTTTAAAACATTTTTGGGAGAATCCAGAACATCTACTGTCTAACCCAAAACTAACACTAAAAAGGGCCTTTTGGAGTTTCATGGTTAATATGGCAACAAATGCTTTGGCTGCTGGAACCTTGGTAACAAGTTTTCTCAGCTTCAAGGATGAGCCACTATTTGAGACTTTTCTAGATGAGATAGAGCCCCCACTTGCTAAAAATCTATTCTTAAAATTAAGATATGGTAATCTTTTGACCAAAACAACCTTAGCACGTTGGACAAGGAGGTCTAATGCTTCATCCCTGGAGGCTGACGAAATTTGTGCCATGTGCGACTGTAGCCAGATTGAAAACGAGACTCACATCTTCTTTTTTTGCCCCGCCTATGCATTGGCTAGAATAAGATGGATTAAACCACTATGCCTATTGCTAGGCCTGAGATCATGCAACCAGGCCCTGAGAATACTCAAAACTAATACAAATCAAACAATAATATTTAGTGTTAGTCGATTCTTACACTCAATCTTTTTCCTAAGGGAAAAAAGGGGCAACAGCTATAAATGAAGTATATCCTTAAAAACAGAATTAGAATGTGCCCTAGTAACTACAGGGGGATATTTGGTTTATCCAATCGGATGTGCTTAGATTTATTTGTATTTAGAAATGTATTTTTATTGATGTTCATACTAATGTAATGAATTGTGCTGTGACTCTTTTATGGCATTCATGCCGAAATAAAGAATTTGAAAAAAAAAAAAAAGAATCAGCAGATTAATCTGATAAATGAACTGCAGCCAACGTTTTTCTAAAACAAACAGAAATATGAAGTGTTAAGTCGAGACATGTGGGCAGTGGAGCGGCTGAGAATGAACTAAAACTACCAAAGTACCCTCGCCAAACAACGGAAAACTCACGTTATTTCCCGGCTCCTTTGAATTGAGAGAACGCGAATTGTCACGAAACACGAAAGTGTGGCAATATATAAATTGAACAAAAAACCGCTGCATTCGGTCATTTGCTGATGCTTCGGCAATGCGCCCGTCTCCGTGCCGAAGAAGTCCTACTGAAATTTAAAACTACAAGTAAACTGTCTTTAAATCATTCACACTAGCAACAGTTTAGTGAAGTAGTTCATCATAGGCTTTTTTTCCCTCAATCCCGTTAAGAGGGACTCCCGTTAAATCTTGAAAATAAATTCGGATAAAATATATATTGAATGCGAGTCAACCAAGTCAAAAATGTGATTTTAATGAATACAGCAGTGTTGCACTGTCTTGGCCTAAAAATGAAAATGGTTAGGAAGAAGCGTACGATGGCAAAGGTTCACAACCCCGCCTCACTCGGGAGAGCCAACAGAGATTGAGTCAGTGTTACCCTGGAGCTTTGAAGCTTTAAACGAACGAAAAAATGCGCTGAGGCTTTTTTTTAATGACGAGTTTGTCTCACTGGTCAATTTAGAAATCTAAAATTGTCAGGATGTGACAAACAGCAGATTATGGACCCTGTAAAAAGAGCTTGATCAATGCAGCAAAATACGGCTGATAAGTAAGTGAACCTCCTACTATAACGATTCAATTGAACATAAATTTGATTCACCGTCAACTTTATTGTAAAACAATTTCTAACTTCTTCCTTTAAAGCATCTAACAGACAGGTATAATGCTTTAAAGAATTGCATGCCAAGAAAGCGGATCAAAGCTACTATTATAACTTTATGTTTGGAAAGGCCTGCACAGTCTCAGTAAGTGTCACATATGAGCTTGACAAACCACACTATCATCTAATGAGATGAAGCCTCTGACTAATTACACTTTCTTCTGTTGTCATAATTTGAAATTATGAATTTGCCACATAAACAATCAATCATATAGTGAACACTGCACAAAAAATGTGTTAGCAAAGTACGTTTTTGGCTACTGAACAAAGATACGCCAAAAATTAGAAGTAAGCCGGCATACGCGGTGGAGAGGTGACTCATGGGTGACCACTCGCTGCATGCGGTATTGTACTGAGCATCACTGCGGGGGCCATTGCCCCCGGCAACAAAGGTTGTGTTCCAGGTTTGGAGGCATGCATGCGTAGAATGGGGTGGTGGAATAAGCTGACGCAGGAGACCCCCTTTGGGATAATGGGCGCTTGCCGCAATTAGCTGCCCTGCCAGGTTTCAGAGGGTGGGACCTCATAGGGCAGTCTTGGGGGATGTTATGAAGGCTTTGACATTAAAATAGGTCCAGGACCTTCAGACGGAGTTCCATATGCCACAGCCTCAATTCTTCAGATACCTTCAGTTTCGGCACGCCTTGTCGCCCAGTCTAGTGGGGTTAGAATCAGTGCCTAATTCCAGCCCCCTGGAGGCAAAGGTTTTTACGGGGGATCTACAGGACCGCAAGATATCCAGGATATATCAAACTCTGGTTATTCACTGCTCCTCCACACTGCAGAAACTCCGAGAGGATCTGGAGGGTGACTTGGGACCCTTAGAGGAAGAGGATTAGGTGGAGGCCCTAGCAGCCCCGCGCGGGGTGGCCATAGTGGTGCGTCTACGCCTGGTCCAGTTTAAATATTTGCATAGGATCTATTACACGCTTACACGGTTGTGGAGGGCGGGGTTGGTTGCCTCCCCCCAGTGTCTCAGATGTCACAGGGAGGAGGGTACGCTGATGCATCCGGTTTGGCAGTGTCTATCTCTGGATCGGTTTTGGAGGGGAGTCTTCACTTGCCTATCTGAGGTTTTGGGCTGGGATCTTTCCCGCTCGCCGTAACTAGCACTATTACATGTCCTAGAAGGGATAGGAGGCAGTGACCGCATGGAAGAATGGCCTAGACTTTTGTATGGGCCTCGAGAAACCGATCTTCCTTGCTAGGAGATGCCATTAAACATTTAAAAATATGGAAACGGTGGGCAGACTATCGGGGATTGCTCCTAGACCCGGTTTCTGCAGAATGCGATTAGTGATTATAAAATTCGGGCTGCTTGCCCGGGACCCTGGGAGTGAGGGGGGGAGGGTGGTGGAACCTGGTGGGTAATTTGACTATCAATATCTATGCAGATCTGGTTAGGGTGGATGGGTAGTGCACTCGGGGGGGGGAGGGGGTGTTGGCTTTATGTTGTATTTCTTTTAAGGTCTTATTGGTTATAGTAGCAGAAAAATGTAAAAGTCTATTCTATATGTTATAATTGTGCAGATGTTGCTAGGTTGCAGGGCTCTGCTGTACAGGTGGCGCTTGACCGATAAAATTTGTTTAAAAAAAAGAACATTTGAAGTAAGACTATGACCGTAATTCTAACTGGAGTGTTGTTTGTGTTCAGTTTCATCTTAAAAAACTGATACAGATGAATACACAAAAGTAAAGATAACATATAATTGATTAAGGAGAATCTAGTTGAATGTGATATGCCCGCGCAAATCAATACGATATGGCAATTTATGTATTTGCTTATTTTTAGTTGTACCCAGTTCCTGGTCCTGAGGAGACCCTAAAACAACAAGCTTCGAAACGCATCGAATACCAAGCATTGGGGTGTTATGGAAGTGGCAACCTTTGACAGGTAACCTGTTTGATTAATTTGGTGCCTTTTATAGGCTAAAATAATAAGGTGTTTTAACCCCTGATGCTATATATATATTTTGGGGAGTACTGTTAATTGAGGATACAAATTGCAACTCCCATTGTAACAAAGTAGCAAACTGGTACATTTTAAAGTGGTTTTCAAATTGTTACATTTGTTAATTTTTCAAATTTCTTTTGTTGGTTTTAAGCACTCATAATAAGGTGTGGGCCATTGAAGTTTATGGTTGGTTGGTTGATTGCTTTATTTCGATATGCATATATCATAAAAGCATTACAAAAGATAAAACAGCATGTCGAGAAAGGGAGACTGTACATTTAGATTTAAAAAGAATAAGATCACAGTTAAGTAGAATAAATTATCTAAAACAGCATTAAATTGATACGGCCAGTCTTTTAAGTCGAATCAACCAAGCCCATTTAAAAAATTTAGAGACAGCACAAACAATGTTGGGGGCTGTATTAGTTAAAAGTATCCGAAGGGCGACTGTGTACTGGCGGGTGCCCAATTCTCTGCAAATTGGTTTGAGCCATCGTGATCTAGGGCGCCCATAATCCGGACATTCAAATAGAAGATGTGGCACAGTCTCTGGTTTGTCAGGGCATAGGGCACAGTAACGTGATGCAGGCTCTGACTTGTTCCACCTGGAGCAAAGGTCGGCGAGGGGTAGAGTTCCTAATCGGAATTTAATGTACAAGGACCGGTCCATGGCGATGGTGATTAGGTCCATGTAAGGCTCAAGCGCAGCAACATCTTTTATGAGCAGAAAGGCTGCAGTGGCTTTGCAGTGCTGCTGGTTACTGGTGCGCTTCGCGGAGACCCATTCCCAATACAGTTTTTTTAGAGAGTCCTTTGGGGGGGCTGAGCGGGTAAGCCAGCAGGATTCCAAGCCTAGGTCCCTTAAAAGTTTGTTGGTAGCCCTGAGCCATTTGATCTTCCGCCAACCAGTGGAGCGCATCACCTCTGCTAACCCGTCAGCGTAGGGTTTTAGATCCGGAACCCTCCACAGGCGGGCCCAAAGCAGGAGAGGACGAAGTCGTGCCTGATCCCCAATTGCTTTGCAGCCTACATCCATTAGCACCGGAACTGTTGGAGTGCTCGACGGGATAGCAAGGAGGTCTTTGATAAATTTGTTCTCGGCCTTGCTCAGGGAGTCCAGTTTGCCTTGACCCCACAGTTCAGCTCCGTAGAGTGACGCGGAGACAGCTCGTGCTTTATAGATGTCGATCAGTGGGGCAACGCAGTGTTTGGTAGAACTGCTGTACTCCTTGAGTAGGGCCCCTCCAACCCTTTTGTGGCCAATTATCATTTTGTTGATGTGTGCGGTCCAGTTCATTGAATCACTTAGACGGATTCCCAGGTAGTCAAATTCAGCCACTCTTTCAAGGGGGGTTGAGTTCAGGACAGGGGGACGGCCCAGTTTGCGGGGGGGGGTGCATGACTAAATACTTAGTCTTGTCCACGTTAATGACAAGGCCTCTGGTGGTGCAAAAGTGCTGGAAGCGATCCAAGAGTTTCTGAAGGCCTTGGGGCGTCTTTGAGATGAGGAGGGTGTCGTCCGCGAACAGTAGTGTTGGAATTTTTACGCCTCCCAGAGTGGGAGCGTCTGCTGGTTCGCCTAGCAGGTGCTCTACCACCCCATTAATATAAAGGGAAAATAGGGTGGGAGCCAACACACAGCCCTGCCGCACTCCCCTCTCGACCCTGATCTTATCGGTCATTTCCCCGTGTAGGCCCCATCTAACCTGGGCAAAGGTGGCATTATGCAATTTGATAAGCAGGTTAAGTATGTACGGGGGCATCCCTAAGCCGTGCAACACCCTCCAGAGTTCCTCCCTCGGAACCAGGTCAAAGGCAGTCTTTAGGTCTATAAAGGCCAGGTAAAGACTGCCTTTGCCTAGCTCCACCACCTTCCAATACAATACCATAAGCCTAAACACTTGTTCTATAGTTCCGGTACCTGACCGAAAACCGGCTTGCATATCGGACAAGATGTGGTTGTCATCCACCCATTCTAAAATTCTCCCCAAGATAGCTTTCCCCGCCAGTTTCTGACTCGAGTCTATTAGGCTTATGGGCCTATAGTTCCCAGGAAGGTCCCTGCACCCCTTTTTAAAAATTGGTACTACCACGGCCCCTTTCCAGGAGTCTGGGACAGCACCTCCCATAATAATTGCATTGAGAAGGTCCGAAATCAGTACCCCCCATTCATCTGCATAGGCTCGAAGGATATCTCCTGGGAGGCCGTCCGGGCCAGCAGCTTTTAGTGGCACCAGGGTTTTAATCTGGTTAGTAACATCCCGTACAGAGAACAAGGCCAGGTCTCTGTCTAGGGTGTATGGCGGGAGAATGAAGGGATCATTGAGCTGGCCTTCGATGGCTGAATAGAGTGCTTGAAAATGGGTGAGCCAGGTCTGGGGATTAATGCTACAGGTCCTGAGTGTATCATCAGGACGACTCCTATTTCCCACCAAGTCCCAGAAGCCTTTGGCGTCTCTCCTTTTACTGGCTGCCAAAAGGTCCTGCCAGTAATTGTCCTCCCACTCCTTCTTTGCATTTTTTTGGCAAAGGGAATAGTATCTTCTGGCCACCCTGGTCCTGATGGGCTTTTTGGATTTAACTGCTTCGATAAGAAGCGACTTCGCCTCCCTACACTTATCGTTAAACCAGCCCTGTCTAGTTTATATGTTATCTAATGGTTATGTCATCCAATAGTTATGTATTGTCATGCAAAATTGACTCAAAAATTATTTAAGTAACTAGCTTAGCCGTCGCGCGTTGCTGCGATCTCCGAAGAAATGAAATTCAAGGAAACTCGTCATGATAACATTTAATTTACATTGTGTCATTTTTTTTAAACTTATTCATTTTAATATGGAAAACATTTCAAAGTGTCGTTTTAATTCTATTTATTTATTCGAGTGCTTGTGGATACACAATTTTTTGTTTTTCCGTCTGGTGCGTACATCAGTATTCGAAAGATTATGAGGGCCCTGGGGGGCCGATATTTAAAACAAATGTATGCAAGAAACCTTTGCGGGAGTGTACTCAACAACTTCCCTAAGTTTCATGGCGATCGGATGAATGGTGTTTTAATTCTATTTATTTATTGGAGTGCTTGTGGATACACGATTTGTTGTTTTTCCGTCTGGTGCGTACATCAGTATACGAAAGATTATGAGGGCCCTGGGGGGGCCAATATTTAAAAAAAATTGATGGCAGAAACCTTCGCGGGAGTGTACTCAACAACTTCCCAAAGTTTCATGGCGATCGGATGAATGGTGTTTTAATTCTATTTATTTATTGGAGTGCTTGTGGATACACGATTTGTTGTTTTTCCGTCTGGTGTGTACATCAGTATACGAAAGATAATGAGGGCCCTGGGGGGCCAATATGTAAAAAAAATTGATGGCAGAAACCTTCGCCGGAGTGTACTCAACAACTTCCCAAAGTTTCATGGCGATCGGATGAATGGTGTTTTAATTCTATTTATTTATTCGAGTGCTTGTGGATACACGATTTGTTGTTTTTCCGTTTGGTGCGTACATCAGTATTCGAAAGATTATGAGGGCCCTGGGAGGACGATATTTAAAAAAAATGTATGCCCGAAACCCACGCGGGAGTGTACTGAACAACTGCCCAAAGTTTAATGGCGATCGGATGAATGGTGTAGTAATGCATATGTGTAAAAGAGGAAGAGTCCCACCACGTCTAACCCGGAAGCTGTGGAAAAGAGGAGGCAGGGAGGCCGACTTTCTCACAAAAGAGAATCGGTAAATATTTTTAAATCGACAGAGATGCATTCTGGACTAAAGAAAAGTCAAAAAACCATTAGTCCCTACGGTCTATAAGATACTAGCAGAAGCTGTTACTGCTGCGAGACGCCGATTAAAAAGGAAAAACATTCTTGATGTACAACCAACAAAGAAAGAATACGGTGGCCATTTTCTACACAGCTTTCCCTATACCCCTGACTATTATTAAACAGATAAACCGTCCTGAAGAAGGTGTCAGATCCACAAAAAGCACCGAAACGCCGCGTCGACTTTTTGGGTTTTTCTATGACATAAATTGTGCAATATTTTTTTTAAAATCTTTTTTTAAAATCTGTAACAGTGTATATTGTGTTTCTTCTTATGACAGAGGGTGATTCCCTCAGGTTTTAATAATATAATGTTAAATAAAATAAAAAACTTCATGTATATATGTGATTTAAATACAGAACTCCTCTTCACGTACTTTGTGCATTTATAGTGTGTGTTTAAATCTATTGCTTTTGTTGTGGTCCAATGCCTGGACGATAATTCAGTAAACTGAGTCACGGTGCCCTGAGATTTGAGCTAAGGTTACTGCAATTATATTGCAATATAGCAGATACTTGGTGGGACTCTTCCTCTTTTACACTTACTACCCCGTCCCTCATAGGATCAAGGGGGAACACCCTTTTTGTTTCATCGTATTAATGCATATGCCAGAAACCTTCGCTGGAGTGTACTCAACAACTTCCCAAAGTTTCATGGCGATCGGATGAATGGTGTAGTAATGCATATGCCAGAAACCTTTGCTAGAGTGTACTCAACAACTTCCCAAAGTTTCATGGCGATCGGATGAATTGTGTAGTAATGCATATGCCAGAAACCTTTTCGGGAGTGTACTCAACAACTTCCCAAAGTTTCATGGCGATCGGATGAATGGTGTAGTAATGCATAAAGGACAAACAGACAGACAGACAGACATACATTCGCTTTTATATATATAGATATTGCACAATGAAGAAGTGGTCATGCTAATTAAATGTTTTGGTCACAATAAAGTAATTTTTGTATAAATAATTTCAGTCAAGGTATTTTGTGTATGTAACTTTCTAAAAGGGGCATTTTCAAAATTTTAATTTAAAATCAGACTTAACCACGAGTTAGGATTTTTCATTACATCCCAAAGACACCAAACATGAACTGGTCATCTGCTCCCATTAGAAAATTAGAGCATATTAAATGTATTAAAATACCGAAATGTTATCCTATGGGAGAGGTAGGCCTTGCTGTAGTGAAAAACGAGTTTAAATGTTTTTCACAACCAGGACATGCAAAACCTAAAAGTACATGTCCAACTTTTTAAATACATTGTCCCCGACCTCTGGGCTGTCCAGAACCTGCCACAGGGTTGACTTACCTGTATTAAAAACAAAGGTTTGAGCCTGGCAGGGGTTTATTTTTCTAGGTTGAAATAGCAGTTTAAAACTGCACACACACATGCTGCAGTGGCAGGCCTGACACATGTGTAAAGGGCTCCTTAAGTGGCAGGCACAAGCAGTGCTGCAGGCCCACGTGACCGGGTGCATGGGATGTTCTCGGCGATAGCGAAAGTTGGATGGCTACGAGGAGAGTAAAAAGAAGGCGAGATATTTTTCCGAGAGAGAGAGTGTGAGTGCAGTACGCGTCGGGCCACTAAGGAGGCGACGAGCTGCCATTATCTACCATTGGATGATTCGGTCTGTGAATTTGACTGCAGCGATGCACTAGGAGTGAAACAGTGGTGGAGATCTTCATTTACCACCAGAGGTTCTGTAGAAAAAGGGTTACTCTGGAGCACTAGTCCTGATGAGGCCCGCAAGTTGATGGGCTGAAACGCGTCGACACATACAGAGGAAGACACCCGAAAAAAATACAACATTTAAGAAATATATCCATGAGCATTGATATAAAATTCAGGATTAAAGTTGATAATCTTTAATGCTCAATAGGGTGATCTTACACATAAGGAATGCTCAGGGAAACCTTAGGTAGAACATCCGTTATTGAATGATAAGGGCTAAGAGAAACTACAAGTGAAGTGTACAACTGTTTGTTTCTATTTATGTTGACTGTTTAAACATTTTTTTTTTTTTCAAAAAAAACTTTATTCAGTGTTACAAGTCGGTACACCGCTATTTAGCCAACAACCCGGAGGCAGGCAGCATTAGTAGTATCCATGGGACCACATCGCGTGGTCACGTTTTTCCATATACTTGTACATATCGTGCAGCATGAATTTTTGTAAAAACCTATACAACCAAACCAACAGCGCTTTGTGCTTTTTCACGAACAATTCTTCAATTCGAAGAGTAAGTTGTCACCATCACAAGATTGTTTCTCTGTATCTGTCAACAAAGGGGGGGGGAGAGGGCAGGGAGGGGGAGGCCAGTCCATCAGGCATCCCTTCATCACTCATCCCACCCAGCCGTCTACACGCAGTCACATGGCCATAGCCCATCCTCTCTCAATCGCACTACCACCCATTCACCTCCCCCTTATTTCACCTCCCACAGCGTTCTAACCTTCATACGTCCCGTCAATCTTCCAGCCCCAGGCACTCTCGGCACTGCGCCATCCGCTTTACTCATCCATCTCTGCCTCAGTCAGCCAGGTCATCAGGGGCTGCCAGATATCAGCAGGTCTAGATCTCAGTGGCAGGAGTTCCCAGTATGTGGTCAGTTGATCCCGACAGTATAGCGCAGAGTTAATCCAGCCCACAGTCTTTGGAGGAGTCCCTTGCTTCCAATGTAGTGCAATCTGCCTTTTCGCCAGTAGGAGCAACATTGCGACTAATTTCCTTGAGGCACTGGGTACGCTTGCCACAAAACCTAGTAAGGCCACTAGCGGATCAGGAAGCAGCTGTTCCCCTATTATTTGTCCCAGTTTCGAAAACACCTCTACCCAATAGTGCTGTACGGGCGTGCATTTCCATGTGAGGTGAAAGAAATCTGCATCGACAGCCCCACATCTCCAACACCGAGATTCAGCTAGTAACCCCATTTTGAAGAGTTGCGCAGGTGTGCGGTACGTTCTATGCAGGAAGTTAAAGTGAATTAGTCTCAGCCTGTAATTAGGCGACAAGTTTTCTAGTTGAGTGCAGCAGAACGTCCATTGTTTGTCTGATATGTTTATTCCCGCCTCTGCTTCCCATTGCGATTTCGAACTAGGTCGTATCCACGGCGCCGTGTCCTGCGTTATTTTATAGATCCGGGTAATCAGTTTGCTCGAAGAGCTGTTCGTTAATATGTCTTCCAGCGCCGAAAGCGATGGTGGCACTGCCGGAAACATCGGGTATCTGGCCTTACATGCCGCTCTCAGTTGGTAATAGAGGAGCAATTCAGAAGCCGTAGGTACCTCTGACTTACAGATATCCTCCAGCGCCACAAACGTGTCGTCTGGGTAGAGGTCACTTGCAACCAATAAACCACATCTGCGCGCTCTTTCTGATACTGCTGCGTCCTGCAAAGGACCCAGCAGCGGATTGCCGCCCAGCGGCATGGACGGGCCTATAATTCAATAATTCCTGCCCGTTTCGCTATATTTTGCCAGGCCCACCTTACCGTTTCCACCGTGTCCACATCCTCCGGTGAACTCTTGAATTTACGGTAGAGCGTCGTGGTCAAGGGGGTGGGTGCCGACACATCCTTTTCGATCGCCACGTGTGGCTGATATGGGATCGGTGTTGCCAGTAGTGCAGTTATTGGGCCTGGGCGCAGTAAGCATATAGCTCAAAGTCCGGGGCCGCTAGGCCTCCTTGACGGAAAGGCAGCGTTAGCACCTTCCACTGAACTCTAGGCTGTTTGCCTGCCCATACCAGTTCCAGAAGTGCATAGCGTATGCGTTTAAAGAAAGAAAGTGTAAGCGGCAGGGGTATGTTCGCAAACAAGTATAGGAATTTTGGTAATATAACCATTTTTGTTATGGCTATACGCCCTGTCAGGGATAGCGGCAGAGCTACCCACTTTTTTATCTTGGTCTCGAGCCATTCCACCGCAGTGCCATAGTTTAAAAGCCACAGGTCCTGTATCGAGCGACTTATGTGAATTCCCAGGTATTTCACCTCTTCTTCTACCCAAGCGATGGGGAATTCGGTGTGACATTTAGCCGTGCCGTCTGTCAGTGGTAACATTGTGGATTTAGACCAGTTAATGTTTATGCCCGTCAAACCACTATATCGCACTAGTTCCCTCATGAGGGGGTCAAAATTTTCCGCTGGGTTCTGCATAAAGATTGTTATATCGTCTGCGTATAGAGACACTAACAACCCCCTAGAGGTGAATCCTATACTTCGCTGGGTGTTATGTTGTCTTAGTCTTGCCGCTAGCGGTTCCGTAGCGATGGCAAATAACAGCGGCGATAAGGGGCAGCCCTGCCTTGTCCCCCTAGTGAGCTGTATAGGCTGCGAAACCTGCCCATTCACCTTTACTCTTGCCGTGGGGCAATTGTAAAGGATGCAAATTTTCTGAATGAATAGCTTGCTGAACCCCATTCTTGTGAACAGCGCCTGTAGAAACTTCCATTCAAGAGAGTCGAAAGCCTTAGTGGCATCCAACAAGGCAGCTGCGGCCTGGGCCTTTGGGTCCAGGTAATGTAGTAATCCAAAGAGGGTGCGCAGGTTGTGCGAGGTGGATCTTCCCGTCACAAATCCCGACTGATCCGACAGTGCTATTTGGGGTAGCATTGGTTTCAGTCGTTCCGCCAAAAGCTTAGCATAAATCTTGGCGTCCAGGTTTATCAGGGACAGCGGCCTATACGAGTCCGGACACGTAGAGTCTTTGTTCGGTTTTAGGAGTGTAATGATCATGGCTTCACGAAGCGACGGGGGAAGGCTCCCGGCCTCTATCGCTTCCATGTACACCTTGTGTAGCCTGGGGACAAGGACGTCTGCGTATTCTTTATAGAATGATGCTGAGAGACCATCAGGTCCAGGCGCCTTACCCGAGGGCATGCCGGTTATGGTCCCACGTATGTCTTCCTGCGTGATTGGTAAATCAATGTACTCGCGTGCCCCGTTGTTGAACCACGCTAGCGCTATTGTGTCTAGGTAGTCCGTTATCACCTTGTCTTCCGGCTGTACTCTGGAGGTGTACAGCTTCTCATAGTAAACTTCCATAGTGTGCAATATACCACTCGGCGATCGGATAGATTCGCCAGTCTCAGCGGTCAGTTCCAAAATATATTCCGCCCCTCTAGGTTTCCTAAGCATGGCGGCTAGCGTCCTTCCAGGGCGGTCTCCCTCCCCATATCGCCGAGCCTGAGCGTATTTATGCAAGAATTTCACTTCCCTCTCAGCTTCTTCTTGATACTGGGTGAGTTTCGCCCTGAAATCTGCTCGGGCCCCCGCAGTAGGCGATCTGGTTAAAACGACTTCCAGCGCTGCCAATTCTTTTTCGAGCACATCTAGTGTGTTTCTGATGGACCGCAGCACTCCTGTTTTGAGCGCCAGACAGTGCCCCCTGGTTACCACCTTGCAAGCCTCCCAAAGCGTTCCAGGCGACTCTACAGTCCCTTCATTGAGTGCAAAGAACTCCTCTAGTTTATCTCTCAGCTCTTCCTTAAAGACCTGATCTAGTAAGGCCTGCGACGGAAATCTCCAGCTGAATGGCTGTGCGTATTGTGAGGGGGTGGCAATTGTCACTCCCACCGGAGCGTGGTCTGACAGTGATCTTGGCAAGTGTACAGCTTCCAAGACCGAAGCATGTAGGTCCCTGGACAGCAGCCAGTAGTCCAGTCTCGACCATGCGGCCCTGTGAGCCGTAATGCAAGTTCCCGCCCGAGTATTCGGATGTAACAGCCTCCAGGAGTCAACCAGGGATGCCTCCATTATAATGCCCCCAGTGCCTCAGCCGCCTTCGGGTGGTGTTCCCGGGCAGTGCCCTGTCGATCCACAGCGTCAGTCAACACTACATTGAAATCACCCGCCCATAATATTGCCGCATTTCCAAGGGGACGCATTCTATCCCACAGTCTCTCATAAAATTCAGGATTGTCGCTGTTCGGGCCATAAACATTCACCAGCAACATCTGGACACCACACAGGACTCCCAGTATTAATATGTATCTACCATCTTCATCTCTCAGCACCTGGTGTGTCACCCAGTGTAGGCCTCTTCGGATCAAAACAGCCACCCCCCCTGGCATAGTTCGAGTAGGGGGCATGTACTATCTCCCCCCATCTAGTGTGTTTGAGTTGCGTGGCATCTTTGGCATGCAAATGCGTTTCCTGTAGCATACAAATATCCACTTGTTTCCTTGACAAATAGGCATGTACCAGTCTCGCTTTCCTCCTGTCATTCATTCCTCTCACATTCCATGATAAGCATTTTATCGATGACATTGCGACATGCACACCAGGGTTTGTAGTCTCCCCAGATTTTAAGCTGTCTTTAGCCTCCATAGCAATACCAAAAAATGAAGGTGTAAGCGGATCATCAGAGCGCATAAGTTAGTCCGCCGGTGGCACAAAAGTTCCAATTCCACAGTCAATAGTAAAAGCACCCTCGACCATCCCCTCCTCGAGCATATCGCGTCAGCGTCAGTGACCACCATTCGATCAATCTTTGGTGACAGTTGCAACATAGCGCCTTCATAGGTGAACAATGTAAACCAAACATAACTAATCCCCATCCCTCCCCCCACCCGCTCCAACCCCCCAATTAGGTAGTGCATTCACCCCCCCTCTTACCGTCCCATTAGAACCAATTAACAACAATAGTAGACGGGCTAACCATGCTTTGGGAGTCATCCCTCGGGGTACGCAGGTAAGTGCCATCTAACCCTGTACTTTTGACAGGGCGATCGAGCGCGAATCTGACCCTGTGTGCTCCAGGATGCCCCGAACCTCAAACCAAACGGAGTAGCAGTGACCCATTGTCGGGGATCTGAAATAGTGACCAATTAGTACCACATCCCCCCACTCAAGCTGTCAGCTTATTTTTTACGGTCCCATCAGTGCTACAATCAGTAATACAGAGCATTATTCAACATCACTTAGCTGCTCGGTGTCCCCCCGCTCTCCTGCCTCCAATTGTCCTTTCTGGTCCTTAGCAAACTGCTTGGCAAATTTCAAGGCCGCTTTCGCGTCTGTGAAGAAGGTGGGTTTACCCGGACTTTGCACCCTCAGTTTTGCCGGGTAGATTAAGGAGTATTTCGTGCCGGTCTGCTGGAACACCTTTTTCGCGGGCAAAAATTCCCGCCTGGCTGTCTGCACTTGGAGAGTGAAGTCAGGGTACATGGCTATCCGGTTACCTTTGTATTGCAAATCCACCATGTTGCGTGCCAGTCTCAGTATGGAGTCTCTGTCTCTATAGTTCAGAATGCGGGCCAGTATGGGCCGTGGTGGGGCTCCTGGTTTGGGCGCTGGTCCCAACGTGCGATGTGCTCTCTCCACCAGGAACATTGAGGACAGTCCCTCTCCAAATAGGTCCTTCATCATCTGTTCAACATAGCGTTCCATATTCGCAATGTCTGTCGATTCTGCCACTCCCGTGATACGAACGTTATTTCGTCTGGACCTCGCTTCCAAATCCTCATTCTTCATTTGTATCAGGGACAGCACTTTGTCCATTCCTCTCAGCTTCTTGTCCAGGTCCGACTGGCATTCCTCCGTTTCTGTCGCACGCGTTTCCAACACCCCGACCACCCCTTCTTGTTTGTCCATCCCTCTTGTCATACTATCCATCCTTGCAGCCAATGCGTCCATTTTGCCGTCTATGCCCTGCAGACTCGATTTCAAGTCTTGAAACATGGCTTTGATGTCGTCCGCTGGCAGCACAGTTCGGGCCTCCCCTGACGACTCCTGCTCCGGTGCGTCCTGGCTTGGTGGTTTCTTAGTCGTCTTGTCGAACGTGATTCTGGGCTGACGTGTGTCTGGCTTGCCCATGGCGATGCCTGGTCCCGGTTCGTCTACCGACAGCTGCCCGGATTCACCTCATCCCGCCTGCACCAGACAATTAGGGCAATCAGTCTGGCAGCGGCCGCAGCGCCGGACCCTAGCGTGGCACTTCGCAGTTCGTGTCTTAGGTAGTGTTATATGGCTTCACAATGGGCCTCCCCAATCAGCAAGCGCGTCGCTCAGTGGCCCGTGTATTTACCTCCAGCACTGCGACGGCCGGTTCCAAGGTGCCTCGGCAAGCAGTCCCACACAGGGCGACAGTAATGCCCCCGATGTCCAGCCAAATTGCCACTGTAGTCAATCGGGCCTATATGCTTGCCCCAGTTGATACTTCCATCCGCCTTAGCGTCAGTCTCAAGCACCAGGACAAAATGGCGGTTCGCGCCTAGCCTCCCCTTGCTAGCTTCTGGTATCGTTTTTGTGTTCGTGGGCCTGGGGATGTATCGTGCCGCAGAGCTGTCCTCTCCCTACAAGAGCCGGCAGTGGTCAGGCAGCGCATTCAAAGTTCCACTCACTGTTCGCAGGCGTCCTCGAGGCTTCTCTTCGTCCTCCGCCGCGATCGCGAGCTCGCAGCCTCGCACTCTCCGGTCGCTCGCAACACACCCCTCAGCCGCCTCGGTCTGAGCGTCCGGAACGGAGGTTTATGCTGTCGCCGCCGACAGGTCCTGTCCCGAGGTGTCCGGCGGTCGAAGGGCGCGGTCAATGCCACCCGCCGACCCACCAAGCGGCACAATCCGTGTACGCGCTGTCGGGAAGACAGCTACTTCCGGTCGGCCAGCAGCAGCGCGAGCCCCCGGCGCTCCACGGTTCAGCGGGCCTCACAGCGTCCTCAGAGCAGGGTGGCAGGTCTCTCCTAAGACTGAAGCGCTCTGCAGCAAATCTGTCGCAAATCGAGGTGGGGACACTCCGCTGGTGTTAAGGGGCACGGGGTCCGAGCCCCAGTGTCAGTAAAAGCGGATTAATGGTGGATTAATTCGCTCGATCGGCGGAGCTGCGCTTTCAGGCAGCCATTCCGCTCGGCAGCCAAGCCACGCCCCCCGACTGTTTAAACATTGAGTGTATATATGTCGATTGTGATAACTGTGTATAAATATGTATATAAATGTCATACTAATGTAGATTTTTTCTAAAGAACATTCAGAAAGAAAAAAAAGAAAAAAACTGATAAATAAATATTTGCTGTATAATCGAAAATATTTGATATTTGTTTTGGGTCAACTGATAGTGATTTTTATTAAAATTGCGAGATTAGTTCTTCAGATTAAATATTTGGGAAAGGTGTGAATGGACTTGGCAGTAAAATAAAGAGAGGGCTAGTCCATGCCTACATAAAACGGTTAGGCCCCGACGTAGTCCTATTACAAGAAACACACCTGCAGGGCACCAAATGTGGCTTTTTGGCCATAGGACGGTACAAAGTTCTGGCACACGCGGGATTTACCAAGGGCTCCAGGGGGGGTAGCCATATTGATTAAGAAGACCCAACCATTTCAGATAACGCAGGTATGGACAGATACACAGGGGACGTATGTGGGAGTGAGGGGCCAGTGTGGACGCCAGGAGTATACGATCGTCTCGGCATATGCCCCACCTAAATTACAGGCAGCCACACTCAAGGGTGTCACAGATATCCACGTCAACACGTCCGACACTCTACAGATACTGGGAGGTGACTTTAACGATGTGATGACCCCGACACGAGACAGGACAGGAGACAGGACAAGAGACCCGACCCGACCCTACTTTCTAAGACGATCACTACGTTGGGACTGATTGACGTATGGAGATGGCTCCATCCCGAAGTTAGAGCGTACTCATTCTTCTCAGGTGCACACAAGGTATACTGTAGGCTGGACTATATCTTTATGGCTCACCATGCTCTGACGGTGGAGGACACAGCTGAGTACCAAGCAAGAGGTATATCGGATCATTCCCCGCTCCTAGTTCGGGTGGGTGGGGGGAAGGGAGTGAGGAACGGGTCCTGGGGGTTAACAGCATGGGACCTGCAAAATGTGGCCATATTAAAGGGCCTTCGAGCTGACGTGAAAGTTTATATTGCAGAAAATGAGGGCTCGGTCTCGTCGAGGGTGATCCTCTGGGAAGCCTTGAAGGCGGTCCTACGAGATAGAGTGCAGAATAGGCTGGCGGAGGGTAAACGGAAACTACAGGAGGAAGCCAGGTCACTAGAAGCCCAGATCTTGGAACTGGAAAAGGAACATCAACTCACTAGGGCTACGGGGACCCTTAGAAGGCTGATAGATGTTCAGCACCAGTATAGAGATTTGGTGACAGGGGAAGCTAAGACGCAAGCCCTGGCGACGTTACACCGTTTATATGATGTGGGGGACAAATCAGGAAAGTTGCTATCCTGGCTCAGTCGGAAGGAAAGAGATGCTAGATGGGTGGAGCAGGTCCGAGACGCCCAGGGGAACCTGGTGAGGTCAGATGCGCAGATTGCGGAGGCCTTCGCAGCGCACTACAAATTGTTCTATGAAGCTAGAGACTTGGGGACGCAGGAGGATGCCTTACAGTACATGACGCGCATTGAGCTCCCAGTGTTGACAGATGAGGACCAACATGATTTGGAGCCGGACATTACGTTAGATGACATTAATACAGCCCTGGCCAAGCTTCGGGCAGGGAAGACACCAGGCCCTAATGGGTTCCCGGCGGAATTTTTTAAACGAACGGCAGACCTGTTGGCCCGCCATTTTCTGGGACTCTTTGAAGAGGCAGTGGAGGAGGGAGAGTTGCCACCAGACCTTCGTTTGGCCATAATAGTCCCGATTTATAAGGAGGGTAAGCCGGCGGAGGACTGTGGGTCGTATCACCCCATCTCCCTTTTAAACACTGAAGTGAAGCTCTTGGCGACCATCCTAGCCCTCAGACTGCGGAAGGTGATATCGGGGCTGATACACCTAGATGAAACGGGTTTCCTCCCTGATAGGGCCACTCGATTAAACCTTAGACGGACTCATAACTGGCTACAGGAGGTGGGCAAGCGGCAGGACTCACATTGGTTCCTGTCTTTGGATGCAGAAAAAGCGTTCAACGCAGTTCACTGGCCCTTCCTTGAAGGGGTCCTGGTACAGTTTGGGTTTGGACCAAAGTTTAGGAAATGGGTACAGCTGTTATACACTGATCCCAGAGCCAAAGTTAAAGTCAGTGGGATCCTATCGCGGGACTTCCCGGTGCGGGGGGGGGGGGACCAGGCAGGGGTGCCCCCTGTCCCCCCTGCTCTTCGCACTAACTATTGAGGTGCTGGCATGTGCGATTAGGCAAAATGCCGACATTAGGGGTTTCAGACTGGGGCCGACTGATACTACGGAGGAAAAAATATCGCTATATGCTGATGACGTCCTCCTATATATAACGCACCCAGGGACCACGATAGCGGCACTGTTTCTAGAGCTGGAACACTATGGAGCACGTGCAGGCTACCAGATAAATTGGCATAAGTCGATCCTCTACGATCCCTGGGGTCGGGAACAATGGACAGGCCTCCCAGGGAAGTTGCAGACGACAAGCGAGGGGTTTGTTTACTTTGTTGTTTTTGTGACACTTGATAGTGGACGCTCCTATGACAGGAATATTAAACGAATACTACAATATTTTATAGATGATGCAAATAGGTGGCAGCTGCTCCCTCTGACGATCCTGGGACGTGCGGCGTTGTTTAAAATGTTGACGCTACCAAGGTTTTTGTACGCATTCCAAAATGAATATTATCCCCTCCCACGTAGGGTGTTCGTGGAGATCCATGCAGAATTTCGAGCCTTTTTGTGGTTGGGTAAACAGCCACGGGTGGCGCTGACAACCTTGCAGAGACATCAGTACAATGGCAGGATCTCCCTCCCTAACGTTGAAGCCTACTATTGGGCAGAACACCTGGTGCCCATTAATAACTGGTTGCACGCTCCTGCTACACACCCCACCTAAGCACTTGAGAGACATACTATGGCAACACGTACATGCATCTATTATCTCTATGGGGGCAAAGGGAAAGGTAGATTGCTTCCGGCCACCAGGCTTACCTTGGTGGTCTGGTGCCAAGCGACTAACAGTATAGGCTGTGAGAAGAAACCTACTAGACAGACCCCGATATGGCAGTGTACCTGGCTGAAGGAACTCAGTAAATTAAAGGGGTTCCAGAGATGGGATGACATAGGGATATCGACACTGGGCGACGTAATTAAGAAAGGGGAACTGAAGTCATTTCAAACACTGAGAGCAGAATTTGGCCTACACCGCACGCAGTATTTTAAGTACGCACAGCTGAGACATGCATGGTGGGCAGAAGGGATACTGGCGGGAACGCTCCCCGAGTATTCACCTTTAGAGGGCTGCCTACTACAGGAACACATACCAGGAAGGGCGATGTCGCTAACATATAGAACGGTGATGAATAATATACTGGATGGTCTGGTCAATCTTAAAAGTAAATGGGAATGTGATGTGGTGGAATTAGATACAGTGGATTGGGATACGGTGTTGATGCACCCGAGAGAGGTAGCCATTAAATCCCGTCTGCGACTTATCCAATACAATATACTTCATAGGACCTACTTTGACGACAGGGAACGCCTATACAAAATGGGAATGGCTGGAGATTCAAACTGCCTGAGATGTGGTCTGGACGGGGGGGATTTCTACCACGTTGTTTGGTCCTGCCCCATAATCCAGACTTACTGGGCTGAGGTCCTGGGAGAACTGGGGGAAGTGCTGTAGATCACCCTTCCGTTGGACCCTAGGATGGTCTTGCTGGGGGTCACTAACGATATAGATCTCGCTCGCCCCTTATTGATTTTCTTGGTCTTGGCATTGGTAGTAGCTAAGATGGGCGTGGCTAGGAAGTTGGGGGTGGCACAGTTGGAGGAGTGGAGGAGAGGTCTGGATCTGTACATGGCAGCGGAAAGGGTCACATACAAGGCACCGGGTTGTCCAAAGAAATTTGGCAGAGTATGGGGCAAATGGCGCCGATAGCATGGTCTAGATGGAGGACTCTGAACCTGGACAATTGAGAGTGTACTCATGCTGGTACAGCAGGGGATTCAATAACAGATACTATGTTCACATGGACTTGAACCTGGGACAAACTCTATTGGGGCTCCTTGAGCTGGAGTGGAGTATATTTCTTTTACTGGTGATGCTCGTGGGTGGGGGGATGACGGGGAGGGTGTGATGATCAATGATGACATGCCTGTTATGTTGTTGTATGATAAAAAGCAAATAAAAATGTTTTAAAAAAATATATATATATATTTGGGAAAGGTAATTTGAGTATCTTTCCGACTTATGTTTGATGTATTTATCCCAAGGCATTATTTCTTTGTTTGATATATGCAGGCCCACAAGTAGCATTTAATTTGCAGGCCCTGGTCACATGTAGTGCCACTTTAATAGGGACTTACAAGTAAACTAAACATGCCAATTGGTAATTAGCTATTTCTGCCATGTTTTAAGGAGAGAGTACAATCACTTTAACACTGCCCAGCAGTGGTAAAGTGTGCAGAGTCCTAAAAGCCAAAAATAAGGGTTCAGAAAACAAGAAGGTAAAAGACAAAAGGTTTGGGGATGTCCCTGCTGAGAGGGCTAAATCCAACACAACCCTTCCCTTCAGCCAAAAGCCAGGATAGACTAATCAATACCTTGGTTTGCTTCCTTGCTTAGGCGATACAAAATGGACGAAGGCCCTGTTATGTAGTGGCACTTGTCAGTTCTACGCCTCTTTGAACTCAGTTGGATCCCTCTGTCTACACTCTCTTGAGCCAATGAACTGACCCATGAGGAGCCCTTCTCCTCACTTGTGGTCCCCATATGTGAAGCACCTAACTTTATTTTGCTCACCGATGCATCTAGTAGGCAGACAGTTCAACCACAACCAACAAAGTGATGTGGCCCATTCCACCCCTTGTATCAGACTAATGTCCCCAACCCAAGGAGAACTGTGCCCATAAGGACATCAACCAACAGAGGCTACTGACCACTGTCAGCGTCAAGAGCCAGCCCCCAAATAATCCAGGGCTCTCAGAGTGGGCCGGCAGTAGCCCCAGGCGCTTTTCACCCTACTCCAACTCCCCTTCCCACCAGTTCAGGGGTGGTATCCTGAGACTGGACACTCAGCCCAGGGTATATACCCTGAGGATGAACAAGGAACAAGGGTGAGTCACCTTGCCCCTCTATCTGGGCTCCCATACCCTCCGCTTGGGAGCAGTACCCCCAGAAACCTGAACAGTTATTGCGCCCTGGGGGGCCGCCCCTCTCAGTTCTCCTGGCACCGAGGGCAACTCATTCCCCACTAACTGTGACGCTCCTCTGGCTCACCTCCCCACTACACTCAAGGGATACCAGGGTCATATGGCAGAAAAAGTCCTACACACAGACCTGAGTTACTCTACACACCTGGCCGGTGTATTGCTCTGGAGAAACCAGCTTTTCCACTATCATAGTCTGGCGAGCCGGTGTTCCTCAGAGCAGTGACTGGGATCCCATTCACTTTTACCTGGTGGAAGTGATTACTCCCACCCTCAGGGATCACAAGCTGACACTCTTAGTCTACGTCCCAGCTAAGGGAGATCATGGCATAATCTTTACCTGCCCCTGGGGTCTACTTACCCCTAAAGCCACACTGGCTACCCCTATAGAGGTGCCATCAGTGGGTGGTTTCTTAGGACATACAGAGTCCCCTTGCTTGTGTCCTAACTGGGGGTTAGGGGTGTCATTTCCCTCACTAGGGATGTGCTTCCACAGACTAGCCCCCATCCCTCTTCAGGGATTCTGTGCATCTGTAAAGCAATCTCATAAGCTTCAAACCACTTATCAGTGTTGTCCTGCACTACAAAGTCAGGCACTAGACCTTTAGGAATATGACCTTCTTGTCTTCAGAGGGCATTGTAGGTACCCTGCCACCAATAATACTGGAATCTGCCCGAACTGAACCAACTTACCAGAGGGAGACTGTCAAGATTTAAATACATACAGTTGAAAAGTTAGGAGTATAGTTGCAGGTTCCCATTGGGCAATGGACATACCGTGTAAAATCAATTGCTGAGAAAACCTCCGGGGAATAAGGAAGTCTCCACGTGGTATTGGGCTGTTCTGGATGCTATTAACGGAGAATTTACCCTGTCGGAGGATATGTGGGGCGAGTACTTGCGGAGGGAGCAACTGCAGCATATATGCAGCACACTTTATTCTCGACAGTAAAACCTGCTTGGTTAAGAAGGAGCCGTTTTTTTCACTCCATAGAGCCCACATAACCCCTGAAAAATTGTCTAAAATAGCGAAAGATGATGTCAAATGCAAGAAGTGTGGTCTAGCACGTGCCTCCGATATCCACATGTCCAGCCCTTGCCCAGCCTTAACAAACTTTTGGGAGGAAGTGGGTAAGATAATTGGAACCTTGTTGGGGGCCAACATCAATGTAAGCCTCTTTTTGGTTATATTTGAAATTGAAGAGGGTCCCGCAAGAAAGTTCCTGTTTTATGCTATCTTACTTGCTAGAAGGGAAATCTGCTGAGTGTGGGTGGGGGATACTCCTCCATCTCATCTTGAATGGCTTTACTTCTTGTTTTATGCAACTAAAATGGATTTATTAAGGGTCCCTACAAGCAATAGCAAGGAGAAGCTTTGGAACTTCCTATCAAGCTGGTCACAGCATTCGAGGGTCCTATGATAACACCTAAAAATCTCTTAGAGTTGCATGGGTCACCCTCCTTGTTTCACATCCATCATATGCAGCTCCCTTAAGGGGGCAGTGGCTATCCTACCCTTCGCCCGATGTTGTGTGGGTTGTTTTATCACTCCGACCACACTCACTTGGTTAATGGGCGAAGAATGGGTGTACTGTTGTCTGGTGGTGAATGAGGACAACAACAAAAAATACTGGAATCTGCCTGCCTGGCTTTGAGGTCCAGCTCCGTGAGGCTCTTTTCACGAGCCAGTCATTCTAAGGCCAGTTTCTCCTCCACGGCCAGTTTCCTTTCCTCCATTCTGATTTTGGCCATTGCCAGCCTTAACTATCTTTCTGCCTTCCTGTCCGGTAGCTCCTCTGGGGACAGGCCCTGGGTAGATACACTACTCTGCTATTGCAGAGAGCTCCAACTCAGGAGGTATCTCACCCCCCCAATCAGACTGTTGCCTCTCAGGACTTGCATCCATTACCTCTACTTGTCTGTCCACATCATTATCATCTTCTGTTGCTGTACCAAGTGACTCGTGGACCCACTCCCAGGGCCTCGGAGCCTTTTGAAGCCTAGTGGTTCTTTTTCCTGTAAGTCCTGTCTCCTTGCAGAACTCCTTGAGCTCTATAACAGGGTATGCATCCATGTTGGCCAGCTCAAACTCCATCCTTGCAGGTGTAGATTCAGGGACAACAGAGAGAAAATGTTGAAAAAGAAGAAAGGCCAATTAGGGAGAATTTAGAGATCAAATTGATCTCAGATATGGGTCCTAATCCTCACTGCTGATCACCAGTGTAAGAAATTGGGTTCTCCGTTGACTGGGTGAGAGCACTGGTCAAGCAGCAACGACAATCTTTGTCAGGGTGAGGCACACGCCGATTATAAATTAATCTGTGCTCAACTCTCTGGTAGCTTGGAACAGAGCAGTCAGGCTTAATTCAGAGGCAATGTGTAAAGTATTTATGCAACACTTCAAATAGTAATAAAGTGACAAACACCACACAAATGGATCCTAGAACAAGTTAGAAAAATAGAACTTTCTTTAATAAATAAATGAAGACCAAATCAAAAAAATCCAATTAGTAGAACCGGAGATATGCAATTTTAAAGGTGTTAGTGAAAATGGAGCCAAAAACCACAAAGCGCCAACTGCGGATATCTGGTCGCATCGGTCCAGGAAAAAGTCACAAGTTCAGGCTGACTGTGATGGAGCACGGCTACATGGACCCAGTTAGGCCCGCTGAACAGAGTACCTTAAGTCCTAGTTTGCGGAGTGTTACGAGGGTCCACATCAAAGATGCATTGCATCTTTCATCGTTTGTGAGATGCGGCGAGGCTGTGAAGCGAGGTCCTGCATCATCGTCGATGATCCCATCGACTGGGCTTGCAATGCGAAGATTGTCATCGAGGATGCAGTCAGGCAATTTGTCGTTTCCGAGGAGCTGCAAGGCTGTGATGTGGAGTTCAACATTGTCGTCGACAAGTCACCTCGCTGCACTGTGTGATAGGGAAAGGGCAGGAATGCATTGTGTTTAACATACTATGGTGCATTCCTGCCCTCTCCTTGCGCTGGTGCACTTTTGGCTGCCTAGCGCCAATGCAGGCACCCTTGCATTGGGGTGCAAGGGTGCCTGTGTTGCAGACAGGAATTGTTTTTGTGCAGGAAGAAGCACCTTCCTGCACAAAAACAATACTCTGAGGCATTTTCCTCTTTCTGTGTGTGCTACAGAATTGAACACACATAGAAAGAGGAAAAAGCAAGGAGAAATAAAAATATTTCTCCTCATTATGCCTCACCTGGAGAGGCGTAGCATTTTGACACATTCCTAGATCTACCTGTAATGGTAAAATGGGGGTGAGCAAAATCCATGGGTTGATGAGTGGGAACACCTGCGCACCACCCATTGAACGCCTCCTTGGGGCAGAGTAATGCAACGCAGCGATTTGCGCAAGGTGGCCTTGTGTGGCTTGAGCAATCTAACTTAGTGGTTGCATCACCCTTGCGTCCCTTTGCGTGGCGCAAGGGCGACACAACTACTTGATAAAAATGCCCGTTAGTGTCTGAGGTCCAGTATTTATACCCAGTTGTGCCTTTGAAGTCGGGAGGATCAATTAGAGCCTAGACTGCCCTGGCTCCAGACTAATTACAGGTGGTATGCAGCCCTTTGTGTTGAGGCAGGACAAAGCCCATTCAAGTGTAGGTGAGGCTGTGCCCAGCTCCTCCCTCCCATCCTGCCAGTGATGGCCCATCCAGACACAGCTAAGCTCCCTATTGTGTCTGGTTGTCTAGGAGAAATATGCAAAGCCCAACTGTCAACTACACCTAGTCATGTAACCCAGAGACAGGCTGCAGGCACCAGGTAGTTAAGGCAGGAAAATGCCAACTTTCTAAAAGTATTTTCGTAGACAAGGGAACTCAAGGGTATAAAAGGGACCGTGGAAATGAATATTTGTAAAGAAACAGGTGAGCCCTCACTGCGAAGTCACTCAACGATGAACATAGAAGCTAAATAAATTCTGTCAGGAAATCACATGAAAAAATACAGGTAATTATTAGGTGATAAAACAAACAGAGACATAATAAAAATAGAAACAAACCAAGGAAACAAATCTAGTTTTAAATAGCTCAGACATTTTCTTAAGTGACTACAAAAATAATGAACATATTATGTCCCATTTTATTTTGAAGTACCAATGCTATCATTTTTAGACAAAATCCATTCGCGATAGTCATGGTACGCTGTGTCGCCGACGTTTTGATCCCACTTTATGATCTGGGGATCATCATCAAGACTTAATTGTATATGCCTGAGACTGGAAAATGCCTAACATCACCCCCGAATGGGGTGATGAATTTCTAAGAAGGATGAGGGTCGAACAGTTCTTGATGGCTGATCCTCCAATGAGGTGTTACATCAGTAAGCCGTGGGGCACAAGGAAGGAAACAGCAGTGGTCTACAGATCTAAATTAAAGGAGATTAATAGCTGCTGTTAGAGTGGGCTGTGTGTGTCATGGCATATGCATCCTAAAGGCTCCCCAAGTGAAGGGGACCGGCGCTATGTATTGTCACAGTGAAGATCACAAACACTCAATAATACAATTAAGTCCTGAGATGAAGTGGGATCGAAATGTCATTGACACAGAGTACCATGACTGTTGCGAATCTTCAAAGGGCTACTTAAGTGGGTGACACAAGCATTGCTGAAGGCCTACTATTTACTTTATAGGCCCTAAGAACATGTAGTGCTGGTTTTACCTGGGACTTACACATGAATTAAATATGCCAATTGGGTACAAGTCAATTCTACAATGTTTTAAGGAGAGAGCACTTTGGCACTGGTTAGCAGTGGTAAAGTGTGCAGAGTCCTAAAAGCCAACAAAAACTGGTTCAGGAAACATGAGAGTAAAAGGCAAAAAGTTTGGGGACGACCCCGCAGGGCCAATTGATTATAAGCCAATTCAACCATGTTTTAAGGAGAGAGCACAAGCACTCTAGCACTGGTTAGCTGTGGTAAAATACTCAAAGTCCTAAAAGCCAACAACACAAACAGGTATGTAAAAGGGTAAATGGCAAAATGTCCGAGTATGACCCTTGCAGAAAAGCCCTAGTCCAATACCTTGCATCCTTGGCCTGGTGTTCCCTATAACGTTTTGCTTTCAGCCCTCCTGCTTTACTGACTTCGTTTTTGCTAGCTTTAAGACTCTGCACACTTTCCCGCTGCCAACCAGTGCTAAAGTGCTTGGTAGACCCTGGACAGCCCAGAGGGCAGAGTGTAGTGTCCATAAAAAGTGGGACACTTACTTATTAATTTTTCATGTCCTGATAGAGTTAAACTCTTACATTTGTTTTTCACTACTGCAAGACCTACCTCTCCCATAGGCTAAAATTGAAGTTACCTTATTACATCCAGTAAGTGATAATTTCCTAATAGAAGGAGGTGATCAGATCATGTTTTGTGTCTTTGGAATTGTAAGGATAATTCCACTTTCATGGTGAAGTTGAATTTTAAATCACAATTTTGAAAAGCCGCTTTTAGAAAGTTAGGTTTTGTTCAGTTATCCGCACTCCGTATTTATATACACATATGACAGTGTTAATTCTGTGGGTGGTGCAAACAGGTTAATCCTCCTGAGTATGAGGATGAATGCTAGAAAGTGAGTTAAAGCAAACCTCTATTTCAGAGGTGCATGCCTTCATGCACCCGTGTCAATGTAGTTGATGTAAATATTCAGTAATCAATTTGTTGAGAAAGTTCTTTCTTTATAGGGTAGTACAATTTATCAGTTTCCTTGTTGCTTGCATATGAATATAAAGGAACGGTCCCTTGCTTAAACTGTGGTAATTGTAATTCCATAATCAAAGGCACAACATCAGACACCCTGTCCGAGGAACACAAATCAAACTCAGAGTCACAGCCAATTGTAACAGCCAAAACTGTATTTATATGCTGAAATGCCCATGTGGTCTTGCCTACGTGGGAAAAACTGAACGGAAAATTCGTATCCGACTTAATGAGCACAAAAGCAATATTCGGACAAGGAATCCTAAATCCCCAATTACAAGTCGTTTCAACGTTGCACAGCACAACATAAGTCAACTCCGGTTCTTAGTGCTTAAACAGATACCACTCATGCAGGGACGCAACAATACGCAATTTTTATTGCAAAGAGAGATACACTGGATTAACCCAAAAAGACTCAATGAATGCTGTGATACAATTTTAGAAAGTTGGCATTTTCATGCCTTAGCCATTTACTGCCTGCAGCCTGCCTCTGAGTCACACATAATAGAGAGCTTAGGTGTGCCTTGATTGACCATCACTGGCAAGCTGGGGGCAGGCTGGGGGGCGGAGCTGGGCACAGCCTACTTATGCCTGAATAGGTTGTGTCCTGCCTCCACACGTGTGGAGAAGTGTGGCTCAATGGTTAGAGCAGGCAGACCTTGATGCAGAGCTCTGGCCAGGGACCAGGGTTCGATTCCCGCCTCGGCGGGTCTCCGGGTCATTAATTCCCCTGACTGGATATTCTCGCCTCAGTACCTGTTCTGATCATGGGTCCCACGCTGCAACTCTGGGCAATAGCTTGCTTAGTCTCCACTACGGCCCCAAAAGCGCTGGGATGCATGGCTGCACCTGGGGGGTGCCCAGGAGTGGACAATTCCTAGGAAAGCCAGGAAGGGTTCCTAAGCGGTATACGGACAGCGCCGGGACACCTCCGGTGGAGGTAGCTGTGCGCTTTACAAATTCCGACATTTACATTTTACATTGACATTTTACACAAAGGGCTGCATACCCCCCTGTAGTTAGTCTGAAGTTAGGATGCCTGTAGACTTCAAAGGGTCACCTCTAGACAGACCCTCCAGCATTTCGCGATTTCTCGATTCACGCACAAATCGAAAAAACAGCTGAATAGCGCGATGGCTGCAATATTTACAATTATTGCCGCAATATTTAGAAAAAAGTGTTTGCAAAACAAACAATGCCCGTTTATTGGCTGTGCGCACACACGTCACTATGTGCCGCTGTACAGCCATACAATACCTGCTTCCTCCTGGCCTAGATCCAAGCCTTTAGCCTATGTGGCTTTGATCTACAAATGCAGCACTCCTTACCTTCGGCTACTAGCGCTTATCTCCGGTCAGTCCCACATGAACAGGAGTTTTACTCTCATGATGCCAGAGACTAAGAGAGAGTGTTGTTCGGCTCAGGCTGCGGCAGGATGGTAGCAATTTCCTGCCGCCCGGATATTTCCTGGCACTAATGTCTAGGGGAAGGTTGCTCAAGAAATGGGTTAGGCGTGCCCTGGATAAGTAGGCTTCTCCTACAACAGCAGTCACAGTGGAAGGTGAGTGGAGCATGGACGAGAACTGAAACTGTACTGTCAGTAGTCAAAAGACGGGCACCCGCCACCTCACGGTTTCATTTTTTTTTTTTTATATACAAATGTTTATACATTTTACAAAAGAAATACACCAGCCAATCCGCGCTGTATTGCAATGATCGAGGATTACAGTCACAAGTTCTCAATATCCAACATGTAGACATTAATAAAGCAGAAATGAGACGTAAACAGTCGAACCCCTCCCAGTTAGACCCCCCCTCCCAACCATTTCCCACAAATTCTGCGGTATTTCTTAGGACAACCACGTGCTGCATACATAACTTTCTCCTGTATGGAGCACCAGTCTACTCCATTCCGCCAACGCTCCACACTTGGGGGTTCGGGACATTTCCAAGTGGCCGCAATGTCTCTTTTAGCTACCACCATAGCTGTAGTAAAGAACATTTTTCTGTTGCGTGACCCATCCAGCCCATCAGTGATGCCCAGGAGCGTGTGTTTAGGGTTGTGTGGAACCTCCCACCCCAGGACCTCAGAGAGTTAGTTTTCGATGCCCTGCCAAACCCCGCCAAGAGGGGACAGGCCCAAACCATGTGGAGGAAGTCAGCAGGGTCAAATCCACACCCGGTACAGGCTGAGGACGGACTAAGCCCTGCGCGATAAAGGCGTGCAGGGGTGAGATATGCAGCAAGCAGATAATAGAGCTGCACCAAGCGCAGCCTAGCGGACGCTGTGACCATTCTGGGGGCCATAAGGGCATCACGCCAATCTTCCTCCAAGGGGCCCACCCAGTCCACCCATTGTGTCCGCAGTCGGTCCAAGGAAGTCGGGGTATTGTTAATCAGTGTACGGTAAATGCGGGAAATGCCACCTTTCCCCAAGTCCCCCAAACATAATCTGGGCTTCAGGCAGGCTATGATCTGGCAACCGCGTGCCTTTTGTGAGATGTGAGCCTAGGGCATGTCGCAGCTGGAGGTAGCGAAAAAATTGTTGCAGTGAGTACCTGGTTCGGAGATCTTCAACGAAACGCATATGATCTCCCACCCAAACGTCCCCAAGCTGCGTAATGCCTATGAGGTCCCAAGCTTCAAAGCCCCGAAACCCGGTCACCTCCTTGAGCCAGGTCCCGTGCCACAAGGGTGTACATTCGGTCAGTGTGTGTGTCCAGTTGGTGTTTCGCAATGCTGCCCGCCAGGCCAGTAACACCCAGCGCGTCACCTCCGGAAGACGGGATGGAATCGGGTTCCCATATAGAAAGGATTGGATTTCTAGCGAGACCCAGCTCCCCTATTTCAAGCCTATAGGCTGGGTCGGACCACCCCCATTGAACCAGTCATGTATGGAAAGAAGTTGTGTGGGTAAAGATGAGTCATCCCCAAACCCCGTCAAACTAGGGGATCCTGCAAGTACTGAGCACCAGCCTGGACCTACCCCTTCCCCACAAGAACTGGCTGGTTAAGCCGTCGAGTTCACGGAACCAGTCCCTGGGAAAGCACATAGGGGTGTTCTAAAGCATATAAAGTAAGCGGGGAAGCACCATTATCTTAAAAAGGGCCACCCTCCCATAGGGTTGAGGGGCAGCGACCTGCTTCACCAGAGAAGTGACATTGAGAGCCCAGCTGAGCTCAGGCAGCAAGGTCACCCAGATCCCCAGGTATTTGAATGATTTACGACGTAGAGGTATTTCAAAGCAACCCCGTGAGAGGTGAAGGGGAACTAGGACCGAAAATGTTTACTCCAGAGGGAAGTATTCTGGATAAAACGTTTAGACACTCAGGATCCCAAAGTGATCAATGATAGAGTGGATCTAGGATGTTACTTGTAATTACTGTACCATTGTTGTGAGCATGCAAACCGGATTCCAGTTATTCGTCCACAGCTTACTGTTGTTGCTTTGTTACTCATTGTTTATATATATTTTGTATATATTTTGTATACCATTAACTATATGTTTTTTATGGCACTTTTTTCCCTGGTTAGCATTTGTAGGTGCACACATATCATTGTACCACATATCCTTTTAATAATTATTAGTGCTTAGTCATCACCCATAGGTTCGCTTTATACTAGATCGGACATGTTCCAATATGGCGCGCCTCTAAAGTTAGCATTGAGCCTTTCGCATAGTCGAGATAGTCCTCTTTTTATGTTTCCCAAACACACTTTACACGCACGCGTGAGAGAGTGCTTTCTGAACACCTCGGGCGTCATCTTCCATTCACAGCAGCTCCGTTCGTTGACTTCGTGCATCGTCTGCAGGTTCCACCTAAGGTATGGCGGGCCACTTTCCTTCGGCGGGTAGGTTCTCCCAATTATACGTCGGGCCATGATCCCTTACACTTATCCCTGTTGTCTTGTAGAAAGAACTACACTAAACGCTGAGTTTGCGCAATATGGACACGAGTCTTTGATATCGGCCAGAGTGATTCCGCTGGGCAGACTGGTATACTACAGGTGCGTGACCCGTTTGTAAATACGTCCTCGACATTTATTTATCAGGCTTTGCCCTTATTTAAAATAATGAGGTTACTAGAGCTGTGTGCTTTACAGGCACCCAGCTAGGCGGAACACGAACTGCATACCGTTTTGAATACAGAGCATCTATCTTATCAAGGTTAGTGTTGTAGCAACTTATTACATACCATCTCTCTTTTGAAGTGTTGTCACAGGGTAGTGAGACCTTTTCTCTTTGATAACCAGGAGCCAGTTTATTATGGGACAATTTTGAAAAGTGAGGACCTTTCTTCAGTACCACAGTTTTTTTCACATACAAGTGAGTGATTTCTTTAGCGGATTTATGTCATTTTGGAACAACGCATTTCAGTGTAATGCTATCATTTTGTTTGTTGTTTGTTTTTTCTCATTTTTTACCACAATACAAAGTCGTGTAGTTTAAGATCTGTCTAGATATAAACATTGGATAATTTAATCTTGCTTATGAAATGAGAACGCTCTAGACTGTAACCCATGTCATTGGAGATTTTTCTAGTGTTGTGAATGTATTCCTTCATGTTTTTCAGATACAGCCCCTGAGGAAGGGCCGTGTGGCCCGAAATGCATTGGGCACTTTTTGAAAGAGACAAAAGGATTGTATCATATATGCATATTGGATATTATGAAATATAATAATGTTCTGATGGACTACAAACTTTTAGTAAAAAAGCATTGATTCAAACCAAATGTTGAGCACTTTGTGTAATATAAGGAAACATATTTGATTAATTTCGTTCACCAATTCCCAATTGGGATCAGCAACAGTGCACGGAGGGCAAGTGGTTTCACTTGGCTGTATTATTTTATGTTTGAGGCGCAATAAGGACATTGGGCCAACCTCCGTAGCACGCATGGAATAGTTTTTTCAAACAGTTTAGAATAAGTATAACCCAGGAGTGCCCCTCTTTAAATTATTTCTGTTTGTTCCCTGTCCACAGGGAGGGAGCACCCCCTCCATAAGAATGTCTTTCGACGTGATTACAGGTCTAACAGATAACCGGGCCAGCACCTTGGCTTACACGAATGAACATGTAACGGAAATATACTCCCTCATTCATGATATTAGATCCTTCAATGTACAGGGAAGCAGCCTACCACAGCCATTAAAACAATTAGAATTCTTGACAAAAAGACAACTGAATCAGCGACTGCATGCATCCACTCTAGTGCAGTATCACCGAGCAAAAAGGATTCCTAGAGGTTTAAGAATGCCAATCAAGCCAATGTTATTCCGGTTTCATATGAAAAGGACTTTATGGATCGATGGTATGCAGTGTTGAATAAATGCTCGCTAGATCTTATTCTTTTATTGGTAGAAGAATTGGCAGTAGTAATCAAAGAAATCACGGAAGAAATCTCCTTAATTGAAACAGATTTACAAAGTAGAATGGATTCAGAGGATTGGTCAAAATTTTTAGAGGAAATGAACAACAGAATGAATAAATATACAAAAGAAATACAAGAAGGTAAACTCAGGAAATACAAAAGAGACACCTTGGACTACAAACTGAATGAGGTATATACGTGGGCAGAGGTTTATGCCCAGAGGAAAACCTTTACAAAAAGAAGCCCAAATACATCGTCACAAGAAAGTGTAGCTTCTGAGGGAGATACCATCATCAATAGAGCACCTCCCAGAGTAGAAAAAACCACTGGAGCAACTAGTGAAGTGGCGACTGAAAGTGCATCTACTAGTAAGACATCTTTTTCCGCCCAGGACGCGGACACAACCCAGCCACCAGGGAAACCAAAAGGAAAGTCAAAGAAGTAACAAAACAAAACCTGAGGAGCACGAAACAAACCTAGTCATTAATATTTCTTCACATGAGATAACTGCCCAACAGCTCAAGGTGCTCAACAAAGGGTTTAATTTTGTACCTACGTATCACACCAACATATTGGAAACAGAAATTGATTTCTTCAAATTCATGAGAATAATGCGCTTAAAATACTTTTTTTCCAATCTTCCTGATCAGAGCATCACTGAAATTCAAACTGAGTACCATGAGTTCAAACCCAAATCTTCGTTTCAAGCACCCATATCACATACTGTTCAAACTTTCTGATTTTACTGTTAGGCGCCTTGATACCTGCGGGTCATTGTTCTGCGCATTATAAATTTTTATCAATCAATCAATCATAAAATACTGGATGCCTTTGAAAATCTAGTACTCAATGACATTAAGCAAATTAAAACATGGAAAAAGCGGAACATGAATTTTTCAAAACACGAACGTTTAGTTCTTAAGGATTTAGCAAATGACCCCAGAATACAAATCCAACAGGCTGACAAAAGGGGGTGCAATTGTAATAAGGAACCGGCAATTCTATGAATCCAATGTGATAGAACACATATCAGACTCAGATACTTATCTTAAATTGGATGATGATCCTATCAAAGAATTGACCAGTACTCTAGATTCTATCTTAGAACAGGCGGAGAACATGCAATGGATTACCAAAAAGACAAGACAATTTTTGACAGTTTCATTTCCTAAACAACCTGGAATATACATGCTGCCAAAAATCCATAAGGACCAGGCAAAACCTCCTTTTCGACCCATTGTAACTGGATGCGGCACCATCTTCGAGCCCCTGGGCCAATATATAGATCACTTCCTTCAACCTTTTGTTCAGTCTTGGTACTCTTACACTAAAGATACTACACATTTTTTGCAAAAGTTGGCGAACATTCCATTTGAAACAGGAATGATCATGTGCACCCTAGATGTCAAGGCCTTGTACACCTCTATACCCCACGTAGCAGGGATAGAGGCAGTTGAATGGGCACTTCTCAAACAGGACGAATTATCAGCTAACAAAGTATTTCTCTTAGAGCTTCTTCATTTTTGTCTCCATCACAGTTATTTCAAATGGGACAATGAATTTTATTTGCAGAATAAGGGCACATCCATGGGCTTTTCCGGGGCACCGGCATATGCAAACACGTACATGGCTAAATATGAGGAAACATTTCTACTGAAAGATAAGGATTGGGTCGACAATATTATTTTATATTGTCGCTACATAGATGATATTTTTTTAATTTGGCAAAACTCCCAGGAACTGTTGGAACAGAAAATACTGCAATTGAATACATATGATGAAAACATTGAATTCACCAAAAACATAGAAACAAAAGCAATTCCATTTCTAGATGTCCTGGTGAAAATTGAGGATAATGCTATTCAGACTGAAGTGTATCATAAGACTACGGACAAAAACACGGCACTGATGTTTAACAGTTTTCATTCTAGAAATCTTGTCAACAATTTACCATACTCCCAAATGCTGCGAGTGAAAAGGATTTGTTCAGACAATGAGGCATTGGAATCCAATTTGGATATGATCACCACAAAATACATAGCAAAAAAATATCCTAAAATCCTTCTTGAAAAGACAAGAGAAAAAGTGCAAGATCAAGCGAGAGAACTACTGTTGAAAAACAAAGCCAAACCCACAGAAACGCGGCAAGTGTTTGTTTCTAAATACTCCACTAGTACCAATGAAATTAAAAGAAGTAACAATCGACATTGGGAACTTTTGAGTAATGAGCCTGACTTCAAAGAACTATTTGTAAGAAAGCCAATTTTTGCCTACAAAAGTTCTCAAAATATAAAGGAGTTATTGAAACCCAAACCGCGAGGAATTCAAACCATTTACAGAGGAACCAGAAAGTGCCAAAACTGTGTTCAATGCAACAATGTTATAGTGACCAACACAGTCAAACATCCATATACAGGAGAAACCATCATCACTAAGCACAATGCAGACTGTAACACCATGAACGTAATTTATGCAATAAAATGCCCCTGTGGTCTTTTATACATAGGGAAAATGGAACGCAAAGTAAAAACGCGTATTTCTGAACATAAAAGTACGATCCGCAACAAAAATCCTAATAGCAGTTTGGCAGTACATTGGGATTTAAACAGACATTCAATTGCCCAAGTAAAATTTCAGGTTCTCGAAGTGGTTGTTCCCGCACCCGGAAAAAATAACACAAAATGTTTACTCCAGAGGGAAGTATTCTGGATAAAACGTTTAGACACTCAGGATCCCAAAGGGATCAATGATAGAGTGGATCTAGGATGTTACTTGTAATTACTGTACCATTGTTGTGAGCATGCAAACCTGATTCCAGTTATTCGTCCATAGCTTACTGTTGTTGCTATGTTACTCATTGTTTATATATATTTTGTATATATTTTGTATACCATTAACTATATGTTGTTTATGGCACTTTTTTCCCTGGTTAGCATTTGTAGGTGCAGACATATCATTGTACCACATATCCTTTTAATAATTATCAGTGCTTAGGTATCACCCATAGGTTCGCTTTATACTAGATCGGACACGTTCCAATATAGCGCGCCTCTAAAGTTCACATTGAGCCTTTCGCATAGTCGAGATAGTCCTCTTTTTATGTTTCCCAAACACACTTTACACGCACGCGTGAGAGAGTGCTTTCTGAACACCTCGGGCGTCATCTTCCATTCACAGCAGCTCCGTTCGTTGACTTCGTGCGTCGTCTGCAGGTTCCACCCAAGGTATGGCGGGCCACTTTCCTTCGGCGGGTAGGTTCTCCCAATTATTACTAAAGCTGTGTGCTTTACAGGCACCCAGCTAGGCGGAACACGAACTGCATACCGTTTTAAATACAGAGCATCTCTCTTATCAAGGTTAGTGTTGTAGCACCTTATTACATACCATCTCTCTTTTGAAGTGTTGTCACAGGGTAGTGAGACCTTTTCTCTTTGATAACCAGGAGCTAGTTTATTATGGGACAATTTTGAAAAGTGAGGACGTTTCTTCAGTACCACAGTTTTTTTCACATACAAGTGAGTGATTTCTTTAGCGGATTTATGTCATTTTGGAACAACGCATTTCAGTGTAATGCTATCATTTTGTTTGTTGTTTGTTTTTTCTCATTTTTTTACCACAATACAAAGTCGTGTAGTTTAAGATCTGTCTAGATATAAACATTGGATAATTTAATCTTGCTTATGAAATGAGGAAGCTCTAGACTGTAACCCATGTCATTGGAGATTTTTCTAGTGTTGTGAATGTATTCCTTCATGTTTTTCAGATACAGCCCCTGAGGAAGGGCCGTGTAGCCCGAAATGCATTGGGCACTTTTTGAAAGAGACAAAAGGATTGTATCATATCTGCATATTGGATATTATGAAATATAATAATGTTCTGATGGACTACAAACTTTTAGTAAAAAAGCATTGATTCAAACCAAATGTTGAGCACTTTGTGTAATATAAGGTAACATATTTGAATAATTTCGTTCACCAATTCCCAATTGGGATCAGCAACAGTGCACGGAGGGCAAGTGGTTTCGCTTGGCTGTATTAATTACTGTGTTAGCTCCTGCCTCACCACCTTTCTGAAACCCTTGTCTTGAAAAAACAGGCATTGAACCTCCAAGTTTGTCTAACAGAGGCGGGGGGGACCTGTGTGGCTCATCACTGGCGAGTGGTCAGAGATACCTCTCGGAAGAAGCGGGACATCTTTAATCAGCAGACAGTCCGTCGAAGGAACAAAGATGGCGTCAATGCGTGCCTGTGTGTGGTGCGCCATTGAGGTGTGCGTGAATTGTTGAGAATGAGGGCGCCATAATCGCCAGGCATCGCATAAACCTACTGTTGCGGACCAAGACCTCAGTTGTTTGGCCTGTGGAATTCTACCAGGGGATGGAGGGCCTGTCGTGTCAAGGTCGGGTGATGAGACTGCGTTAAAGTCAACCCCAAGAAATGTGGGACCAGGGGGCAGGGACTCCAGGAAGTCAACAGACTGAGCTAGGATCATCGTCAGCATTGAGGGAGGAGGGTAAAGGGACACCAGGTTGAGCGGGTTGCCGTTTAGTGTGCCTCTGAGGGCCACGAAAGTGCCCTGGGCATCAAAAGTCGTTCAGACAGTCACCAGAGGAAGGGAGCGTTTCACCACGATCGCCACCCCTCGGAAAACCCAAGTGCCACACTCTCATAGCCGTACCGCGTTAAGAAGGGACAATGATTACCCAGCAGGTGGGTCTCTTGTAAAAGTAAGATGTCCGCCCCTGAGCTCTGTGCGTATCTGAGGACAGCCATGCGTTTCAAGCGGTCCAGGAGACCATTAACGTTCCGTGACATGATGCGCAGGGAGGCGTTTATCAATGGTGTTTCGGACATGGCACTTGGATTGGCAGTGGGACTACAAGACTGAAAGGAGAGGCCTAGTCTGTCTGCCCTATCAGATGTACGTCAGGGTGCTTCATGAATGCTGGTGTGGTAGAACTAAAACACCCAAAACATAAAAACAGGTCAATAGGAGCTTCCAAAGGGAGATCTGTATGTCTCATGGGGAGCAAATTCGGGTGCCATAGGAAAGCCGGTGTGGCGAAACTAAAGAAAAGGAAAAGAACCAAAAATACAATTGAAACCTGGGACAACGGTCCCACCCCCTCAACCCCCCTCCCACCCTACACTTCAGGAACTGAAGCATCTGTCGCCCTAATAATAAATCAGTGAGTAACAACCAAGCTAAAACGTTTGGGAATGGGAAAGCGGGGAGATCCCCGCCTCGTGTCCGGATATGTGTGTACGAGTTCATCGGGAAAGTACGAAATGTTCTGGGTTAGAGCACCATCTCCGGCCGCGGAGCTAGGCCGGGCGGGCAGAGACCAGTTCAAGCAGGGTCGCGCAGGAGCCTCGGGCTACAGGAGAGGTCCGATTCCGGAAGGTCGATCGCCGAGGGTCCGGGCGAAGCACCCCCGCCATCCAGGCAGCCAGAGGAGCCGGAGCGCCTCCCAGTCGAGGGTCCCCCAGAGAGAGACACCCATTGCCGTGAGTGTCCTGGCGGGGAGGCTGAGCAGGTCCTTCTCTGCGGGAGTGGTTACCCTGAGGTTGAGGAGCATAAGGAGCGGGGAGGTCAAGACCGCCCACCTCCCCCCCTGAGTCCAGCACCCGATCCCCAGCCCACAGAGGGTGTTCCTCCGTCGCCCAGGTCCAGGCCGCCGTCGGGTCATCAAAGAACAATGTCTTGTTTGCGAATACCACACGCAGGCGAGCCGGGAAGAGGAGCCGGTATTGAGTGTTGAGTGCCCTCAGCTTCTGCTTGACCTCTCCAAAGGAGCGGCGCTGGCCCTGGACCTCGCGGGTGTAGTCTGGGAAGATCATGATAGCACAATGTTCGTAGCGCAGCCGCTATTACTTGCGGGCTCCAGCCAAGACAATGTTGCGGTCTTTGAAGTTGAGAATCCGCATGATGAATGGGCGGGGGGCGCACCCGGCGCCGGCCTCGGGGCCAAACACCTGTGGGCCGGCTCAATCGCAAACCATGGGGAGAGAGAGCCCTCTGGGACCCACGACCGCAGACACCTATCCAGGAAATCCGCTGCGCAGCCCTGCTCCACTCCTTCCGGAAAGCCCACCAGGCGAAGGTTATTACGTCGAGATCTATTTTCAGCATCCTCTGCCCGGCGGTGCAACTCCTGAGTGTGAGACTGAAGACTGGCCACCTGCCCCTTAAGTTGCTGGACGTCATCTTCCACAGTGGTCTCGGTCTCTGCAATTCGGGCAGTGACGTTACGGAGGTCCTGCCGAATGAGTCATGTTGACTCGCACTTCTGCAATTTTGCCTTCCACCGAGGTCTGAGATGTGTGGGTGGCCTGGAGGATGGTGGTCAAGTCCGCGGACGGAGAGGCCTCCTGTTCAGGCACGTCCCCGGTAGCCCCCGCTTCCAAGGTAGTAAAGCCATCCATCTTGGTGTGGGTGGCAGGAGTCTTCGCTGACCTGTCTGTTCTGCCCATGATGGCTCCTGGGAGTCAAGGATTGCTCGCGTTCCCACGGGCAGACCCCACAGTGGGAAGTCAACAAGTTAAAGCGGGCGAGCAGTGGGTCGGCCGGGACAAGCAGTTAGCACAAGGACTCAGCACGGGTCGAAGTGCCGCCGCCAGAATTGTGCGGCCGGAGTCCAGGAGGAGGGAGGGAGAAGGACCCCGTTCCAGGGCTAAACAGGAATCCCCAGCGAGGGCCACAGAATGCTCCGCAGGGTGGTTACACAGAACGTCCGCAGGGATAGTAGCGGGTCCAGGACTGAGCGACCACGGGAGCACAGTAATGGTCAGCGCCAGGCCCAGAGAGGAGAGGCCCAGCAGGGTCAGTTCACCTCAGCCGCAGGTCGCAGGAGACGCGCCGGGAGTGGGGGAGAGGGGGAGAGGGGGAGGAGATGGGGTGGAGGGAAGAAGCCGTATTAACCAGGGCCCATGCACCTGCCGACGGCCGAATCCTCCACCCAAACACAGATGCCCCACTCCTTACCTCCAGTCCAGGGCGCAGGAGCTCGCCACCCGTCACAGAGCTCCCACTGATCGCCAGTGGCGCCCGCAGCAGCGGCACAGGCCTCAGGTTCATTAGGGGCAACCAGGAATCGTGCAGGCCTCCCCCACGTGGACTCCGTAGGCTCTCCACTCCCAGAGATGTTGCTTGGGCCAGGGGGGTGGCGGAGAGGGAAAGGTCCGCCCTCAGCAGACTGCCCATTGGCACCGGCGATGTCCCCCCGTGGGAGACCCCAGTCCCATTGGGTCCTACAGCAGGTGGCGAAGTCCCCTCAGACCCGGGATGGGGGGCAATGATGGAGCGCCTCTTCAGGAGTTCACGCAGCTCGCGGAAGCTCGCGGCTCCGTCAGGAATCCACCTCACTGTTTCATATGCCTGTCCATTCAAACACCAGAAGCTGTTAAAGTGTACTTTAAGAATCAGACGCGTAATTTATCGTGGCAGTGGCCATCTTTAACACAGAGGAAATAATTAATCACAGAAGCCAAAGTCTTGCTGCATTAGCAGCCTGGGCGCCATAATGTGGCCGTCTGTGGGTCTCAAGCACTCCTCTGCCTGGGCGCCATTATCCCGTCTCTTTTCACTTTCCATAGTGGGCGAGAAAGATTACACATGGAATGTTAAGGAAGACATATAACTGGATGACTAGGGCCTAGTGAGCACGCTCCATGTCGTACTGCCTTTTATTGGTTTTATTCTTCATGTAACACTGCTTTTATTGTGGTGGCTCAGCAAACGCTTGCCTTGTCAGAAAGCTGGATTAGGAGATGGCTGCTGATTGACCTTCAAGAAGTGTTTTGTGAATTTTGGTTCTCTCCATGTCTGTGGATCAGAGAGTGGTCTGCGATCCATCATCAACAGTCAATTTAAGTCACATCACCTGCTCTCAGAAAACTCAGAAAAACTGACATGAGCAATGGAGGCAGCGGTGCCCCCGTAGGGGTGCATACATGGGTGCTAGAACACCCCAGGTAGAAATAGGGCCCTCTCTCACGAGGTGCAGATTGGAGCTGTGCTTCTGTAGAGCCGCAGACACTTTAAACATGCCAGTTTCAAGGTGGGATATACCCTGCTAAATCAGTTTACATTGATTTAAGGCTGAAAAGGAATGATTACGAATACAATTAAGTGCCACAATAATGCAGCTAAATTTCCACTATTATGCTGCTAAATTTCCACTTTTGAGCCGCTAAATTTGCAAATCTATGCCGGAATATCCTAGGGGGGTCTGTCTAGAAGCTTCCCCCACTTCAAAGGAAGGCCCAGGTATAAATATTTGCCCCCAGGCACCAACTCTTCAGTACACTTCTGGACCTGTGGATACAATTCCAGGAAGAAGGACTGTTGTGCTTCGGAGGACTGGACCTGCATCTGATGAACCCAGGACCCCAAAGTGATTCCAAGGGCTTGTTGGCTGACCTCCCGACTAGAGCCTCAGAAACAGAAGGCTATGTCAACCTTGAACCCAGCACTTGGATCTGCTATCTGTGAATCTTACCCCGCAAAGTGGTGCTACTCTTATCCTTTACCCTTAAAAGTGGGCCTGAAGGTGCTCTGGCAGCCCATCTGTGGAAAGCAAACACAAGGAAATGATGGATGTAGCGCTGAAACTTTTCAGACACTCACCCTCAGTCACAGATCTGGGTTTAATCCATCATCTTTCTTTGGCTCCCTCCGCCACTCCAGTTCAGACACAGCTATATTTGAATTTGAATTGAATTTGTAAGGCGCACTGCTACCTCGGGGGGTTTCCCGGCGCCGGCCAGATAGGAGTGCTGAGAAAAACTAGTGTTCAAGCTTTTGCGGATTAGTTAGTAATCGGTTTCCTCGCGACGTGAGAAAGGTATCGAGTTCCACAAGGTAGGTCCTAAATAAGAAAAGGACCGGCCACCCATGCGGGAAAGTTTGAATTTAGGGACAGAGAACCTCATCTGATTGGTAGATCGAAGGAGACGCAGGGGTTGGTAAAGCTGAGCTAACTTTTATAAATATTTGAGGCCACTCCAGTTTTGATTTTAAACATATAGCAGAGGGCCTTACATTTTATATGGTTCTTCACCTTCAGTCAATGAAGGCTATGGAGGAACCTGGTGACTGATAAAGATTTAGGCACCTGACATAATAGTCTAGCCGCCGCATTCTGCACCATTTGAAGTCTTTGGACTATAGCTTTATTGGAGCCCAGGTAGAGAACTTTGCCTTAGTCTAGCCTGGAATTGACATGGGCATGGACTACCGTTTTTTGAGCAGAGAGGGGGATCATCCATAAGATTTTTTTCAGTCATTTTAAAAGGTAAAGCCAATGGCAGATAACCTAGTGACTTGTTGCTTCATTGAAAGATGCTCGTAAATGATGAAACCTGGATTACAAACATGGTGTACCCGCAAAGACAGCATACCCAATTTGGAGGGCCTGTGCTGAGCACCCCATAGATCATGTTATTTTCCTAAAATCATAACTTCAGTCTTTCCACCGTTCAGTTTGAGTAGATTGTTTTGCATCCAAGATGCAACTTTACTCAGACCTGACTGTAGGGCAGAGGGGTTGGACCCCTTAGCTGAGGAAAGCACAAAAATGATCTGAGTGTCGTCAGCATAGAAAAAGAGGGAGAGACCAGCCTCTTCCACAACATCCACTAACGGACAGATTTACACATTAAAAGGCAGAGGTCTCAACACCGACCTTTGAGGAACCCCATAAGGGGACGAATAGGAGTTGGAATTCGCTGACGCAGAAAAAACCTGAAAGGTTCAGTCAGCTAAAAAAGATGCGATCCACTGCAAGGCTAATCCATCTAGGCCAATCAACTGCAAGGCTCTGAACAAGACAGAATGAGACACTGTGTCAAAAGCGGCGCTGAGGGCCAATAATATAAGGGCCATGGTTTCACCCTCATCCAACCTATGTCTTATCATTTCAGTCACTCCATGAAGAGTAGATTCGGTAGAGAAACCAGCTCTAAAAGCTGATTGAGAGGGGTGAAGGGCGTTCCCGGATTCCACAAGTGCAGTCAATTGGCCGTTTATATGCTTTTCCGGGATATTGGAGAAGGCAGGGAGCAGCGAAATGGAGCGGTAGTTAGATGGATTAGTAGAGTCGGCATTGGACTTCTTAAGAAGAGGCAGGATGATGGCATGTTTCCATTCCTGAGGAACAACGCCCTCCGACAGGGAGGTGTTAGGGAGATCCATGAATATGGCGAGTATGGGCGCGACCAACTGTTTGATCTCATGAAAGGGAAGTAAATCCTGAAGAGACCCCGGTTAATGGAACTAGGCTCCAATAGGATCCAAGTTTCCAGTTTATTGGGAGAGGGACTTTTAACATGTGACTCTGGTTCGACAAACTCCGGGCTGTCTGTGATGTTAGTCTCGGTAATCGGTAAACTAGTCTGAGAGTGTTTACTGAGCAGTGCAGAATGTATTTGTTCAACTTAATCATTGAAGTAGAAGGCAAGTTCCTCACACTGGGCGCCAGTAAGAGCAGGGGGGTAGTCTGAGTTTCTGCGCCAGAGAGTTCTTTTACTACCTTAAAAAGTGTTTTGGAGCAATTTTGGGACTGAGAGATTTTATGTGTAAAGAACTCAGCCCGAGGTACTTTACAAAAAAAGTGTGGTATTCCTTGAGCGCTTTTTTATATGCTACTTTATCTCCTTCAAGATAATGTTTCCTCCAACATCTTTCAAGGCATTTATATTTATATTTCTTACTTTTCAGCTCCTTAGAAAATCAGGGAGCGGGTGGCAGGTGTCTTTTTACGCACTTGTTAGAAACAGGGAGGCAAGTGTCTGCTGCTAGAACAATCCAATTTTGGATGACACCAAGATCAGTAACAGTAATCTGTTCTGCCATAGTTTGCTATCAACTAACGATTTATTTAGAGCTGAGACGTCAAGTTTGGCCCAATTTCTCCTTTTTTGATCAGTTACCAGGCAGGTCGCTGAAGGGAAAAAAGCCACTTTCAATGAGAAAGCTACAGCAAAATGATCCGACCATCATAAGGGAAGCGCAGAGACACAGCTAAGATCAAGTAAATTGGAAAAAATAGGATCTAACAGATGGCCCGCTATATGGGTAGGACCTGAACTGCATAGATGAATGTTCATAGCTTCTAAATCATCAATGAGTGACAAAATCATGGTACATTTTGGATCGTCTAAGTGTAGGTTCCGATCACCCAGAATGGTGAAATTAGCAGCCTTCAGGATTTGAGGGGATGCTCGATCGTCCAAAGAACACGCCCACGGCCCGCCGGGTCGGGAGGGAGGTACATCAAGATGCCTGAGAAAGTAAAATTACGCGTCAGTGCTATTTTGAATAACAGTGCTTCACAATCCATTACACAGACGTCATCAGTTATACATGTTAAAGAGCTCTTGTGAATAATGGCTATGCCGTCCCCATCTTCCCCTTCCTGTCTTTCCTTATAATACAATAGTTATAATACAATAGTTCGGTGGAGATGCAGCTGCCACATCTGAGCCTGAGCTTTCCTGTAACCAGGTTTCTGTTAAGAAGACAGCATCCGGTTGGTTGTTCATCAGGAAATCGAGAATGTTGTTTTGATGTTTTGGCAGAGAGCGGCAGTTAATGTTATAAAAAAGTGTAATCTGTACGGGATAAAATTGTGCTTTTAGGTAACACCCTGTTGGGTAGATCGCCTAGGTTGAATTGCCCCACTACACTACAGGTGTGTCTAAACCTAGTGTAAAAGTCCCTGCTAAAGATGGACGTAGCAGAAGAAAACAGACAATGCTGGCAGTGTGTAGAGTTCATCCATTTTTACAATAGTGTATTTGGGTGAAAGAGCCAGGCACAACTTAGTAAGTTGTTTGGGGGTATATGCTAATCTCAATACCTTGTTTGGTCCAGGGGTCGTGGCCGCTGGTCGCAGTCGGGCGTGGATGGGCACAGACGGGCTTTCGTGACGCAATGCAAAACACTAGAGCGCTGACCGGCCAAATCATCAGGCACCCCAAAATGGACTCCCGAGGACCGGAGCCTCGAGGAAAGTGCAAGAGTTAAAAAAAAATATTAAAACATCAAATTCATGAAGTTACAGCAACGGGAAAGAGGAGTGTAAGACATTATTAAGGTAGTTTTAGGCAAGTCAAGAATAAAGTACAGCAATGTAAAAATTAGGAACACATAAAATTCATCAAACAGAGCAGGAGGTAAGAGCAATCTAAAAACTCTTAGTCCGTTTTAGGCAAGAGATCTCCTATCAAGCGCTGAGCGTCCGCTACCGGGCCATAAACTAGGGCCGAAGCGTGACACAACGCAAAACACTAGAGTGATGACCGGCAGTGTCTGAAAAGTTTCAGCGCTCCGTCCATTATCTCTTTATTTATTTATTTATTTATAGAGGATTTATAGTGCGCATGGCTGCCTCAGCGACGAGGCGTCCCAGCGCAGACCAGAAACCAGAAGGGAGGAAAACAAGGGGATTCACAGGCGTCAAATGTTAAATAGAGGGGAACAGCCATGTTTTTAAAGATTTCCGGAATGCCAAAAGATTGGGAGTTGCCCGAATGCTAGCTGGAAGGGAGTTCCAGAGTTTGGCTGCCAGAAAGCCAAACGAACGACCCCCGGTCCGTGCTTTCTTCACTCGAGGGACACATACCAGACCTTGGTGGGCAGAACGCAAAGCACGTCTAGGCAAATACGGCTTCAATAAGCCTGATAGCCCACTGGGGGCATGCTGTCTCAGAATTTTATGGGCAATGCACAGCACCTTAAACTGAATACGGGCTTCAATTGGCAGCCAATGCAATTTCAAGATCACCCGTGCAGCTGATTGAGACCGTGGGAGTGTCACTAGCATACGGGCTGCCGCGTTTTGGACCCTCTGCAGACGTTTGATACTAGCCTTGTTGGCACCCAGATATAGAGCATTGCCATAGTCAAGCCTCGCAAGAATGGAGGCTTGCATGATGGTTTGGCGTACTCTAGGCGGAAAGAAACCAAGCAAAGGCCTCAAATCTCTTAAGAGCCCAAAACAAACAGCAGCAACAGCTCTTGTCTGTTTATCAAATGTTAGTCCGGAATCGTATCTGACACCCAAGTTTTTTACCGACTTCTTCGGTGACGGGGCAGGTTTTAGATGTTCATGCCACCACTGGTCTGACCAGAGTCCCTGATCCTTCCCATATAACATAATCTCGGACTTGCTGGCATTTAATTGAAGGCAGTTATCCTTCATCCAGTCCGAGATCACAGTCAAATCCTCTTTAAAATTCTCTAGGTTGGCACGGCATTTTTTTGAGGAGGAAATCACCAACTGGGTGTCGTCTGCATACGACACCAGGGACAGTCCCCTGCCTCTGGCCACCTCCGCTAATGGACCCACATACAGATTAAATAAGAGTGGGCTCAGGATGGAACCTTGAGGTACCCCCCGACACAAGGCATAGTCCTGCTGTGGTAAATAAATAAATAATACCCTATTTTTGACTAGACATATATCATAACAGATAGCTCAATAAATAAGAGTCAAGATTCGAGGTAGTAGGAGTTTTGCAGGTTTAATACAGCATAAGGACAGGAACAGGACAACCTGCATAGGAATAGGATGGCAGGGCCCAGCAGCTGCTGGGGCTGGATCTGGGATGAGCGCGCTGACTTTAAATAACAATACATGAGCATATATACATAACGCAAACACATAGCATTACATTGCAATAGGCGTAACAGTGGGTGGAGCAGAAGGCGTGACGCGTAGCAGTCGCGAAAGATAAGGGGGAAAGTAGGTGTAACTGGGCGTATACATAGACATGTGATGCAAACGTAACAGAATATGTCATGAATGGGGCGGAAACCATGGAGGGGGCTACCTAAGGAGCCGGGACCTCTAACCTGGTGGTGCGCGCAAACTGGCAATGACGTATCACTAGGAGAAGCTGGGGGCTATGAACTCTGTGCTAGGAGCAGAGACTGAAGTCTGGAGGGTCGGAGCGACATGTACCTAAACCCTATCTAGTATCTGATGTTTAGAGAACATGTTGATATAAACTAGAAGTCATAAGGGGAAAGGCTAACTTGATTCTAAGACTGGACCATGCATTATTCTACATGTAGTGCGTGTTGAAGAATATTAAATGACCATTAAATGCAGTATTTCTCTAACATGGAGCCCTGAAGGCTAGACAACGACGGAAACTATTGATGCGATTCAGTAGTTTAGGAATGCAGGGAAGGAGGACTGAACTGATAACTGGACTCATAACATACTCTTGGCAGACTCAGAGACTGAGCCAGGCTGGGCCGGGCACTGCGAGGCAGGAAGTAAGTGAAGGGTCGAGGATACAGGTGGGGGCTGTATCGCTCCTCAGCGAGGCTTCAGGAGACAGGAGCTGAATCTGGTGTCCGGGCCCTTTTGAGGCCTAGAAACGGGGACTTTATAATAGAATAACGTGCACACTGAGAAACGTGGCAACGTAGCTTTACATAGGCCTGATATTCGTATTATTCACGAGGACTGGAAACTGACATACTAGAGGTGGACACAACTGTAATTGCGTCATTAATCAGACATGGGGAATGCATATGCATATTTAATCATGCACACATAACATATGATGGATGACGCGTAGGGACACAGAACATGGCAAAATTTACTTTTCCACATTCCCTCCTTGTCACTACGTTTCCATCAGGAAACATCAATATTCATGATACCATCTATCATTTCATACAGTATCATTTGCTCGTCTCGAATTATCCTGGAACGGGATTTAGAACGGGATTTAGAACGGGGCTGGAACGGGGCAGGAATACAAGAGGTAGCACAAATGCCGCAAATCGCAGGGCCACATTGTATACAGAGGCAGCAGCTGAATATGATCGCTACTGCAATACCTAGAAAGGACAATATTTTCCATCCCCATGCGGAAATTATATTCCAGAACCAACCGGACCATGTCCAGGTGCCTGGATCTTGGTGTATCAGATGGGCAATTTTATGGAGTCTGGTTATAGCTGAATAGACAGACGGCGCGTTATTTGGAATGAAAATGCAGCAACTAGATCCGATGACTCTACAGGCCCCGCCCCTATCGGCCAGTATGACGTCAAGGACGAGACGATTCTGTAAAACGACAAATCTCATAGCAGATTGCTCTTCGGTTAAGTTACCTAGAGCAGAGGCAGTCTCATTTACTACAGCTTCAAGGGTTCTGGTTAACCTACGGATCAACTTACTATTCTGGATAGGTCCTATAAAGAAAAAGAAACCTCTGTTGAAATCTGTATACTGTTCTAGAGCAGTTTCAGTATAATCGACAATTGGGGACTCCCTTCTATGTCTAATGTGTACTAGATGTGTGTTTCTATGATAATCAGGTGGGGCTAGGAAAACTGGTGGCAGTAGGAAGGCAATGTAACAGGTTCCCTCCCAATCGAGGGGCAGACGAATATATGCAGTTTGACCACAAATAAAATATGAATGACGTGAAGCTTTAAAAATAGATTTCCCACTGTCACTATACTTGACAATAGTAGTACATTCACTATGTCCTACATGTACGGAACCCTTATTTCGGACACATAATTCGCCTTTGACTGGTAGTACTGAAATAGCAGGTAAGTCTGGAGTAGTATCAGACTGAACATTCAGGACCATAAAATTCGAAGAATAATTACCTAAATTATACACTTCATTTTCTAGATCTAACCCGGTTCTGTGGGGAAGACCTTGCTTGTCTGGGAAACATGTACTGTTAAGAAAAGACATATCTGTTGAGGATGACGTTAACGTGGACCATGCTCCACACGAACCATTATGTGAGAATGGATAAGGAAAAAGTGGCAGAACTCCCTTCGGCATCTGGAAAGGGGGGAGTCGACCACATACCCAACAATTAGTGGCATTGCTGGTCTGGTGTGAGTAATGTAACATGCGGATAAATGAGTTATTACGCATAGCGAGGCGGTAGGACAGTTCATGAGGGGGCAGATCACTAAACGTGTGCTCTACTGTAGCATTAGCAGACTTATTTACATGTGAAACTGGGAAACATAGATAAAATGCATAACTGGTGCAGGAAATCATAATGCTGGAAAACAATATAAAACATAGAAAAACTATACATCGGATTGAGTTTTGACTGACTCTCTCACTATGGGGGTCTATTTTATACATGTCAGAAACAGTCTAACCGTTTCACCTAGGGGAGGACTTAGACAATCAAACTGGCTGACTTAATTTACTAGACCGTAATTTCTGTTTATACTCCTGCTGTGGAGTTTTCTCTAACAGGGGAGGGGTTGTAACAATGTCATTTGCGGGACAGTCCTTGAGAACAATATTCTGGCAATCCTTCAAATCCTGGGAAATGTTCTTAAAGACGGGTTTCAGTCCTTTAAAAAGTTTAACATGAGAAAGGTGCACCCAGCCCTTGCGTCCTTCCAACTTCACGGCTGTACGGGTGGTGAGGAGGACCTGTCGGGGCTCTTTCCATCGAGGCTCCAGCGGACTTGATCTGTCAAAGTTGCGGACCATCACCATGGATCCTGGAACGATTTCATGCGGTGCCACCTCGGTATTGTCTGGAAATGCGGCGGCAACCTGTGAACGACATGAGTTGAGGGCAGACATCAAGGAAGCTAGGTAATCTGTCAGCATATTACTTGAAACATCGGTAATACTTCGGGGTCTAGGAGTACCCCACATGTTAGGGGGGCGGCCGAATACGACCTCATACGGGGACAGACCTGATCTGGAATGTGCGACCATGCGCATATAAAATAAAGCGACTGGCAGAGCTACTAGCCAGTCCACACCTTTTTCTTGACAGACTTTGGCGATGCGGATTTTCAGGGTTTGATTATGTCTCTCAACGAGACCGGCTGCTTCAGGATGGCGTACACAATGGAACTTCCACTGGTACCCTAACAAAAGGGAAACGTGCTTCATTAACTCTGAGGAGAATGGCTGGCCGTTGTCAGAATATACGACTCTAGGGAGTCCATAACGGGGGAAGAACTCACGAACCAACTGCTTAGCAGTGGTCGCGGCTGTGTAATCTGGGACTGGATATGCTTCTGTCCACCTGGACAAAGCGCATACAACTACAAGGACATACTTGAAACCTCGACATCGCTCCATCTGAATATAATCCATCTGGAGGACTTCAAAAGGGTGGTCAGGGGGCTGGAATCCACCTTGTTCCACCGGGACACTTTTACCTGGATTAAACTGACAACATATCATACAGGTACGGACTTTCTGCTTAGCTGCAGCTCGTAAATGCTTGTTGAACCAAATGTTCTGGATACTATCTAACATAGCTTTTTCTCCTAAATGTGCTGGACTATGTGCGGTATTAATAATGACTTGAACCATAGAGTCGGGGAGAAACCATGTGGCTCTACCCTTTGTTAACCATCCTTGATCTGTCTGGACCCCTCCTTGTTCGGACCATTTCTTGATTTCATCGGGAGTAGCATGTAACTGGATATCTATGACATCTTGTGTAGGGTCCTTAACTGTCATGCATGTAGTCGGATCTGGAGTATGTGTCTGTGTCGGATTAACTTGAATGTCTGGAGTCTGTGCTGTAAGCTTGGCTGTGCGATCTGCTAGGTCATTACCTTGGGAAATAATGTCAGTAACTTTCGTGTGTGCTTTGCACTTCATGATAGCAATGGATGTCGGTAAGTGTATGGCATCTAACAGAGCTTGAATAAGGAGACCATGCTGAATCTTGGTTCCATGAGAAGTCATGAAACCTCTCTCCTGCCAGAGCACTCCGAAGTCGTGTACAACTCCAAATGCGTAGCGTGAATCTGTGTAAACATTAACTTTCAGGTTCTTGGCGTGTATGCAGGCTTGTGTCAGAGCAACTAGCTCTGCTGCTTGAGCGGACAGGGTGTCAATACGGTGTGTTTCAATAACTTCAGTGTCAGTAGTCACTGCATACGCGGCGACTAGTTCTCCTGTACTTGTTCTTAGGCATGAACCATCCACATAAAGTGTCAGGTCGGGGTCTGGTAACGGAGTATCTGTCAGATCTTGTCTTGGCTTTGTCATAATGTTAACTACTTCCACACAGTCATGTGGGTCAGGATTCGAAGTAACTGATGGTAACAGTGTAGCAGGATTTAAAATGTTGCAGCGTCTGATTTCTATGTGTGGCTGGAACAGTGTCAATTCATAACCTGTTAAACGTGCAATTGTCAAGTGCTGAGTTTGTGTTCGGTTCAGAAGAACTTCCACAGAATGTGGAACTTGTACTGTCAGAGAGTGTCCTAAAACTATGGAATCACTTTGTCTGATAGCTAGTGCTGTGGCTGCAACTGACTTGAGGCACGCAGGCAAAGCCTGGGCGACTGGATCTAATGTGCTCGAAAAATAAGCACAGGGCTTGTATTGTCCTGCTTGATCTTGTGTGAGAACAGATAATGCTGTACCTTCACGTTCTGTGACGAAAAGTGTAAAAGGCTTACTGTAGTTCGGTGTCGCTAGAACTGGAGCTTGGCATAGGGCTTTCTTTAACTCATTGAAACTAAGTGTATGTTCAGATGTCCAAGGGAGGACAGTCGATACGGCTGCCTCCTGTGTCGTTAACTGTATCAGTGGCTTGGCTAGAAAGGCATACTGAGGAATCCATTGTCTGCAATAAGAAGTGAGGCCGATAAAGGCACGTACCTCCTTCTGTGTCTTGGGCTGAGGAAGACTCGCTATTAACTGGATACGGTCTGATGTCAACTGCCTACCCCTCTTGGACAGTAAGTGTCCTAAGTAGACCACTTGCTGGACACAGAATTGAAGCTTCGAAGGGGATACCTTGTGCCCCATCTCGGCTAGGAAATACAAGACTGTGAGGGATGCTCGCTCGCAGTCACGTTCAGAACGGGCTGTGATCAGTAGATCATCGACATACTGGAGCAGGGCAGTGTCAGTTGGCATGTGAACATTATCAAGTTGTCTCTTAAGTGCTTGACTGTAAATACTAGGACTTTCTGTGAAACCTTGAGGAGCGCGTGTGAACATATAGCTCCTTCCATTTAAACAGAATCCGAAAAGGAACTGGCTGTCTGGATGAATAGGAACACTGAAAAATGCGTTCTTGAGGTCTATGACAGTGAAGAACGTGGCTTCGGAATCAATGGCTGTCAATAGGGAAGAGATATCTGGGACAACTGGGTACTGAGGAATAATACATTTATTAAGTTCTCGTAGGTCGATCACTAATCGATATACTGGGGGTGCATTTGGATCAGTACGTTTCATGACTGGAATGATCGGAGAATTACATACGTTGGAGTCAGTTTCTACAACTACTCCTTGAGCGATGAGCTCGTCAATAATTTTGGATAAGGCTGCTACAGCCTCAGGTGGCAATCTGTACTGTCTGATTCGTGGTAACACTACACCTGGTTTGAGAGTCACACGATAGGGTGTGATTTGCATATAACCTACATCAGTTGGACCTTGCGCCCATAAATGCTGTGGGACATTAGACAATCTGGGATCAAAATCACGTAAAACATAGTGACCCTTAAAGTCACGTAGGAACAGACGTATTCCCTCTGGGGAACAACATATAACTGCACCTAACTCTTTCAGTGTCTTAATGCCTAATAGATTTTCTGGACATGACTTAGTAAGTAACAGATCAGTAGTGCGGGACAATGGACCTACTTCTAGAGTAACTGGCTTTGAAATCTCATTTACGATAGGTTTTCCTGAAAATCCAAGGGAAACATTTCTTGAGCCTGAGAGCGGAGCCCCTGGAACTTCGGCATGACTAATTGTGGTCCTACTTGCCCCTGTATCAATCAAAAACTTTCTGTCTTTCCCTAATACTTGACTGTGAACATAGGGACCTTCTTGATCTACAGGTATCTCGATGAGAGGCAAGCCTACCTCCCTCTCTAGGCTGTTTCATGAATACTGCTGGTACTCTGGATACTCAGACTGTGCATACTGGTACATCTGTGATGTAACGTGCTGTGTTGCAGCGATAGGCTGCGGTGCGGTAACTGTCTGTTGTGCATTCTGTGGCTGAGGAGTCTGTGAAACTTGCTCTTGTCTAGGCGGACGTGGTCTTTCCTTAGTCTTACCAGTAGCTATGTTGTGTTTCAGAACTGCACACTCATTTATAAAATGACCTGGCTGTTTACAATAATTGCAGTTCCCTTTAACGGGAGCTGCAGGATGACTGGCTTGATTCGGACCCCTCTTCTGACTGTCTTGAGGAACAGATTGTGCAACTAGTACTTTCATTTTCGTGTCTTTCATACGTTTTCTCTCGTGTTCTTGCTCTTCCCTGATTCTATTCTGGTGGTACTGGAGCATCTGGAGCATCTGGGACGGAGTATTAGCTTGCCAGGTGCTTTCGACTTTCAAAACTCGATTTTTAACTTGTGGGCTTGAATTCTCGACTAATTTAGTAACAAAAAGGTGAGGGTATGACTCACTACTTGTCTTGAGGCCACTGTTGATGCTAAAGCATTTTTCAAACCTAGAATAAAAATCACTAATATCTTCCTCTTGTTTCTGTTTACAGGCTGAGATTGCATCCCAGTCTTCTTTTCTAGTTGTCAATAATCTGGGTAAAACTTGTATTAATAATTCTGGTAATTCTTTACATTTCTCTCCTAGACCGGTACCTGGTACTCGTGCCTTGTCTTCAGCTTCTAGAACTGCCCAATCTATCTTTTTCTCTCCCACCTCCCATTCTTTTTCCTTTAGCTTTTCATACACCCCTGCGGGCAACAGGACCTTTAACATTTTAATGATATCTGGGTAAGTGTATTCTCCCATACGGAGCATGTCTTTTAATTCTCTATGGAACCCTGCTGGATCTTTGTCATGACAGGGAATTAATTTCTTCATTTCGAGGAGTTCCATCTTTGTAATCGGGGTGTAAACAAACCCTCGTTGCATTTCACCGTCCTCTGTCTTAACTGGATGCACTTCTCGTAACGGGTTCTGTCTTTCCATGTAAAATGGTTTACTTTCTGGGGGTGAGACATGAACAAAATGCGGGTTCAGAAACGTTCTATATTTGTGGCGCTGTTCTAGAATGACACTAATTAAATCGGTACCTAAACCTCTCCATCTATACTGGAGTAACTCGTTCAGGACATCATGTAACGGACCTGGATCAGAGTGCTGACCCTCATACAAAGTAATGAGGTGCTGGATCATATACATACCCACCAGTCGCTGCTCGGCTGGGGGCAATTTCAGAAACATTTGTGCCACTATTTCGTCTGGAAAAGTGGTAGAATCAGTAATCCATCGGACTGCTGATCGGGCTAGTTCCTGCTCATGCATGGTACTTAACTCACTGTAACCGATTCGTGATTTCAGAATGTGATCGGTAGCTTGGAACACTTGTTCTAGGGAACCTTGTTCTGGTGCTGAATGGAAAGTTGACTTGTGTTCTAGGCGTAAATGGCGATCTGGAAATCTAGATTTTCCTACATACGCTATCCTGGCGGTATTCTCGTCGTCTTCCTCTTCAGGATCAGAGTTACTTTCTTTCTCGCTTACTTGTGCTGCTTTACGTTGTTCGTGTATCTTTATTATTTCTCTACGGATTTTCTTGTACATACTCTCCATGGCACTAATGGTATTGTGCTTACCCTCGGCTATATTATCACTCCACTTTGTCAGGGTTTTCATTTCGGCCTGATCTTTAGACGGGTAATCTTGTTCTCTTATTAGACAGTTAATTAAAAACTTTAATATCATACGCTGGATCTCAGCTTTCCTTTGAGACATGGCATCACTAATACTTTCTGGATCATCCCCTGTACGGATGAAACGATATATTCTGTCTAGATCTTCTTTCATATTGGGTAGGGTGACTAGATACTCGGTCACCCTCCTTACGCGTACTGAATATAAAACCATATTATTCTCGCCTGGGACTGGGTCATAGGCACATTCGCCAAGGGCTTGCCTGATTTCTGCAACAGACTTATTACTCTTGGGAGTACGCTGTGATGCTTGAGCATGTAATTCGAGTGCTGATAAACGCTTGCGTGGCGGCGGGGTTTGAGGAGGACCTCCTCCTGCGGCCCCTAGACTAGAATCGTCGACTGATATTCTTCGTGGCGGAGCGGGAAATTGAAATGCTGGCTGGACCGGGGGTACCGTAGCAGGTGCTGCATGGGGTGCCCCGGTGTCTGGAGGAGCAGGATGTGCCTGATTTACTGGGACTGGCGGAGCGCGAACAGGATTTGCATATTCAGGGACTGTGTCGTCCAGATAGGACGAAATAAAAATATCAGCTGCGGTCGGTTTGTGACGTAGCTTGGTCGGAACTAATGGTGGCGGGAAATTACTGGATGCCTCCGGGGTCGCTTTTGGCAAGCCCTCGGCAAGAAGAGGATACATACCCTTAATAAGGGCATGCCTCTGTCTGTCTGACTGTTCGGCTTTGACTTGTTCACCTATCTCGATTAATTCTTTTTCTTGAGCTCGCTCTAAGGATTCTCTACTTAATTCTGACTTTCTGATTTCTTTTTCAGTTCTTCTATGAGCTTCTTTGCGCCATAACTCGATGGCATCTTTCTGTGACTGTCTGGCTTTCTTTTTCCATAATGCTTCTTCTACTCGCATGATGCACTCAGCATCCCATGTACCCGATACGGGCCATCTATACTTTTCTTCTAACTGTTTGGTATACTCTACCCATAAATCTAGATACAATATGGCGCTTATGCCATGTTTCTGATACATAAAGTGACCTGGACTGTCCCTGGGCGGGACGGGAACTGCTGCTTCCAGCAGACCCTTTCTAGTTTTTAACTGACGTAACTTGGAAAATATGGGCATGACTGAACTGTAATCTAGACACAATACAATACACAATGAACACGATACTTATTCCCCATTCATACCACGACATTAAAATACATGAAAAACATTTAAAATAATCAGTTCGAACAGAATACTACCTGGAAATATTGAGAACAGAACACATAAATTTTCTCGAGAACAGAAACTGACTAGAACAGAAACTAGATGCACTGCTGAAACAGTACGAAACTTACCGGTCTCATAAAGAGACACGTCAGGACCCGCATCCACCGAAGTGGACACTTCGTTTGTGGGACTGTGTACCACCAACCCACAGACCAGAGTCAATGAAATTGACCCTGTCTAGATACCACCCCAGTAACGGTACTCACCGGGCAGCAAGAACGGAAAGCCTCGGACTGGACTGGACTGCTACGACGACGGACGACGAACTTCGGACTTCGGACTTCAGTTACGGGTGGACCTCCGGATACCTCGGACCTTGGACTCTTGGCTTGGGCTCTGGTCGGGACTCGCCGCGTTCCTCCACCGTCTCGTCTGGATGCTGGACCGCCTCCTCCGTCTCCTCCGTGGGCCTGAGGGATACTTGAGCAGAAATATCTGCCACTGCGCAGAAGAGTTCCGTCACGACTGCAGAGGGTCAGGGGGTCGGCGTGGCTTCACCGACGCGTGGGGAAAGGGCAAGTCCCTGTTCGGGCGCCATTATGTGGTAAATAAATAAATAATACCCTATTTTTGACTAGACATATATCATAACAGATAGCTCAATAAATAAGAGTCAAGATTCTAGGTAGTAGGAGTTTTGCAGGTTTAATACAGCATAAGGACAGGAACAGGACAACCTGCATAGGAATAGGATGGCAGGGCCCAGCAGCTGCTGGGGCTGGATCTGGGATGAGCGCGCTGACTTTAAATAACAATACATGAGCATATATACATAACGCAAACACATAGCATTACATTGCAATAGGCGTAACAGTGGGTGGAGCAGAAGGCGTGACGCGTAGCAGTCGCGAAAGATAAGGGGGAAAGTAGGTGTAACTGGGCGTATACATAGACATGTGATGCAAACGTAACAGAATATGTCATGAATGGGGCGGAAACCATGGAGGGGGCTACCTAAGGAGCCGGGACCTCTAACCTGGTGGTGCGCGCAAACTGGCAATGACGTATCACTAGGAGAAGCTGGGGGCTATGAACTCTGTGCTAGGAGCAGAGACTGAAGTCTGGAGGGTCGGAGCGACATGTACCTAAACCCTATCTAGTATCTGATGTTTAGAGAACATGTTGATATAAACTAGAAGTCATAAGGGGAAAGGCTAACTTGATTCTAAGACTGGACCATGCATTATTCTACATGTAGTGCGTGTTGAAGAATATTAAATGACCATTAAATGCAGTATTTCTCTAACATGGAGCCCTGAAGGCTAGACAACGACGGAAACTATTGATGCGATTCAGTAGTTTAGGAATGCAGGGAAGGAGGACTGAACTGATAACTGGACTCATAACATACTCTTGGCAGACTCAGAGACTGAGCCAGGCTGGGCCGGGCACTGCGAGGCAGGAAGTAAGTGAAGGGTCGAGGATACAGGTGGGGGCTGTATCGCTCCTCAGCGAGGCTTCAGGAGACAGGAGCTGAATCTGGTGTCCGGGCCCTTTTGAGGCCTAGAAACGGGGACTTTATAATAGAATAACGTGCACACTGAGAAACGTGGCAACGTAGCTTTACATAGGCCTGATATTCGTATTATTCACGAGGACTGGAAACTGACATACTAGAGGTGGACACAACTGTAATTGCGTCATTAATCAGACATGGGGAATGCATATGCATATTTAATCATGCACACATAACATATGATGGATGACGCGTAGGGACACAGAACATGGCAAAATTTACTTTTCCACACTGCGAATGGAAGGGCGGCACAGATACCTGGAATGATCGCCCCGCCAAAAGGGATCGAATCCACTCCAGGGCATCACCTCTGACTCCAACTGTCCAGAGCCGTTGGAGAAGGATCGCATTGGATAACGTATCAAAAGCGGCACTTAGATCCAATAGGACCAAGGCCGCAGAGTCCCCTTCATCCAACCGGCTTCTGATGGTTTCCGTGACAGCGAGGAGAGCAGATTCAGTACTATGGCATGGGCGAAACCCATGTTGGGACAGGTCAAAAATATTATGATCATCGAAGTATTTTGACAGAATGGAATTAACATGGGCCTCCACCACCTTCGCCATGAACGGGAGCTGAGAGATGGGGCGGTAGTTGCCCGGGTCATCTGGGTCAAGTGAGGGCTTTTTTAATAATGGAATAATTTTTGCATGCTTCCATACCCTTGGGACAGAGGCTGACTTCAATGAAAGATTGACCAGTTCAAGAGCCACTGGGGCAATAGGAGTCTGGAGCTTGCGGAAGTAAGTTGCTGCCATAGGATCAGCTGGTGAACCTGATTTAATTTTAACACTTAGAGTCTCAAACTCTAGGGGCGACAGCAGTGGAAAAGATGTCAGGCCCTTGTTCAAACTGGCAATTGGCCCCATCAGCACAGCATCCTCATTGGGGAGATTTCCTGTGGAGAGACCTTGATAGATCAACTTCACTTTGTTCACAAAGTGGAGTGCTAAGACCTCACAGTGATGGTTTGAGGCCACAGAGGAGGAGTTAGTCGTACCTGTACTCCTCAAGTTTTTTAATAACTTGAAGATGGTCTTAGTCGGGTTGGAGCTAGTTAAGATTTTATTAGCAACAAACTCTGCCCGCGATTTGCGGATGAGCTTGTGATAAGCCTTCACTGCCTCACAATATACTATTTTGGCAGACAGCTCGTAAGAACGGTGCCAAACGCGTTCCAACTTTTTACACCCCTTCTTTGCCTGAGTCAATAGCGCTATAAACCAGGGATTAGACGGCCCTCGACCCTTACCACCCCGTTTTGCTGGAATACAGCTATCCAGACCAGCTACTAGCCAGTCATAGAAGCACTTTTGAGCCTCCTCGATATCTGGGGGGAGCTGAGGTCTGTGCTCTGCCAACCAGATGGTAAGCAGCTCCTGGTTTAATTTGTGCCAGGGTCGTTTGGCCACGACCATAGGGTGATCCACCTCAACTCTACCCTGCCACAGCAGAGAGAAAGGAATCACTAAGTGGTCAGACCAGGTCAGCGGAACCGGGGAGAAAGTCTTTAAACACTCAAGGTTAGAGAAAATGGGATCAAGTAGGTGCCAAGCTACATGAGTGCCTCTAAAACCAGCTGAAGCAACTGAAAAGCTTCCAAGTCCGCTAAGAAATTGGAAATTTCTGCCTTTTCGTCTAGCTCAAGATGGAGATTAAGATCCCCCAAGATTGTAAAGTTAGCTGCTTTACCAGCCATTGATCTGATCTTATTCACTAGATCCTCACGGAAGATCCCCGAAGGCCCCGGAGGTCTATAGATCAAAAGACCGGACATAGTTAGATTGCAGTTAAGCTTTATTTTAAATAGCGCATTCTCACAGCTTGCTATTTCTTCCTTCATCAGGCTGATGGCAAATGCAGCTTTGGCTATGACCGCGATGCCGCCCCCTCTTCCCCCCTCTCTGTTGATGTTCTGTAAGGTATAACCATCCGGGAGAGCTAACCCTGGCTCAGCCACTGTGTCACTGGTCAACCACGTTTCTGTGAGGAAAAGAACATCCGGTGCCTCGGCCATAAGAAGATCGAATACATCTGCATAATGGCTCACTAATGAGCGGCAATTTAAACTGAGAAACTTATAAGCAGTATGGCTAAGTGGACGAGAGGACTGCTCCTCCAAGTTAATCTTAAAGGCACACAGTTCACACTCGTAATTCGTCTCATGGGAGGCCCACGGTGCTGTGGAGCACTTAGAGGCCAACCCCAAGAGTTCCTCACGAGAATATCTAAAAGCGTCGCCAGTGAGAGAGACAGGGGTGCTGGCGTCCGGCGGCGTCCCGGCGCGGACGGGCGCAGACTACATTTATAGTAGCCCAGGAGGTGGCCAGGCAGGCGAGTTCGCAAACACTAGTCTGCTGCCTCGACTCTCCTCCCCCAAGATGGCGTGCGACCTCTCTCCCTTGCCCCGAGCAGTAAGTCCAGAGAAAGCAGCAATAAATGCGTTAAAAATGTTTGCTATGTTCGCCCTAAGTTGGCAGGGTATGCCCAGACGTGGGGCCCTTGTTCACTTTGCCACTGAATTCAAGCTAGCCTGGCTGATGAGGGCTGTTAGTCTGAAACTGGTCCCAGGATGCTTGTTTCCAGTCCAGGGAAGACATGGCTTGGCAGTTCAGGCTGGACTGTTCCCATGAGGCACAGGGTCAAGACTGATTTGCATGGAGCTGTGTCTGAACTGGGGTGGCGAAGTGAGCTAAAGGACGATGATGGACTCAACCCAGATCTGTGACTGGGGTGAGTGTCTGAATAGTTTCAGCGCTCTGTCCGTCCTCTCCTTGTGTTTGCTGTGTTCGCCTTAAGTTGGTAGGGTTTGCCCGGACGTGGGTCCCTTGCTCACTTTGCCACTGGATTTAAGCTAGCCTGGCTGATGAGGGCTGTTAGCATGAAACCGGTCCCAGAATGATTGTTTCCGGTCCAAGGAAGGCATTGCTTGGCAGTACGGGCTTGATTGTTCCCATGAGGCACAGGGTCAAGACTGATTAGCATATAGCTGTGTCTGAACAGGGTGGCGAAGTGAGCTAAAGAACGATGATGGATTCAACCCAGATCTGTGACGGGGGTAAGTGTCTGAAAAGTTTCAGTGCTCTGTCCATCATCTCCTTCTGTTTGTTTTGTTAGCCCATCTGAGGATCCAGCAGAACCGACGCATCACCTCTGCTGTGCGGCACAATCCTGAGTAGGTCCAACGCAGCAAATCTACTGCAAGGGTTCTCCCAGCACAAGGGCTCCGCATCTACCTCGCAGCCCTCATCGACGGAATCCTCGATGACGATGCAGGACCTCGCATTGTAGCTCTGCAGCCCCTGGGAACCGGTGTATTACCGCGGCTGCCCAAAGCATCCACAGCGCAGTACCTCACAAATCTCTGCAACCAGGATTCAAGGTACTCTTGTTCGGCGGGCTTAACTGGGTCCTGGTAGCTACTCTCGCTCCATCCTGACCTGAACCTGTGACTTTGTCCCGGTCCGGCACGACCAGTTAGCGCTTTGTGCTTATTGGTGCTATATTTACTGGAATTTTTCACTTGCATATCTCTGTTGATTTTTTTTTCCATTTTGGTCTTGTTTTGTTTGTTAAAATGTACTCTATTTTTTCTAAAGTGGTGTGAGATTTTGAAGGTGTGTTTTCACTTTATTACTGTTGAAGTGCTGCATCAATGCTTTTCACACTGCTTCTAAATTACGCATGAGCTAAGCCAAGCTAACATTGGGCTGAGCACAGGTTACTTTGGTATTTGCTTGTGCCTCACCCTGACAAGGATTGTGGCTTCTGCTTGAGTAGAGTTTCACCCCACCCCCCTCCTTAACCAGTAACCCAATTTCATACAAGGATACATGCGCACAAGTCAGAGAGAGGGGCTCTAAAATGAATGACATAAAGGTTTAGTGCGGTAATGCGAAGACAAACCCTAAAATGCGTTAGTCCTGTCTGCGATGAGTAACACTTGGCAGGGATGGTTATTGTAAACTAGTAGATTTGCGTTGCATTCTTGGATGACTGTTTTTGTTTCCTGGAAACTCCGGTCTCAGGGAGGACTGAACGAACTTAATTTTTTAACTTTCGACTTGTGCTCTTCATGATGGTGTGAGATCAGGAACCCTTTCAGAGAACTTTATACACAGTGGATTTCAACGGTCATGACACATAGGAAATGCAGCTTGATCCCTTAATGAATCACAATTTTATTTGGCTGAAGTGGCTTTAACAAAAATACATTTTTCAAGATATCGTGAAACAGTCAAAAAGACGAAGATTATAATATGATGTCTTTCATCTTAATTAATTAAAGCAACATTTTTTACAAGAGAATTAACTGTGAAGCTAATCATTGTAAGGTGTGGGACTATTAAGGTAATCAGATTTGTTTAAGCGGAAATTGCAAATGTGCTCTTTATATTTGATATGTTCTGATATACATCATTCAAGCCCTGCATTGCTATATACCCATTGGTTTATATTCCTGCATGAATAACATAGACCGATTACCCAGTTATTTTGGGATATCTGGGATTTAAGGTGTCTTATTCTATTGTATGTTCCTACTTGATATTGCCTTTATTCATAAGCACCAATTGATTGACCCCTTTTTGCATATTGACTGTTATTATGAATATTCACCTCTGGTATAGAAGGTAGCTCTTTTCCATATCCAAAATTTTAAAAGTCTACAACGTAGTTCGACTACTTTTTTCAAAGTGAGTGTCTGTAAATCTGCATGAAAACCTCGCGTTTTAGCTTTATCTTGAAGGCACTGACTTGAAAGCAGCAAATGAGCTTGAATGCATCACTGCTTACTAACATTTAGGACCATCACAGATTGATTCAAGTAATTACTTCAAGGATTTCGAGATTTAGTGTCAAACTCTATAATCGCCTGTAGAGCTAAGCTGTCAATTGTGTCCTGAGCAGCAAACGTAGCCCTGAGGAAGGCCTTCAAAAATTGATCTTGCATAGCCAGTGATTGAGGGACTAGATTAAACACCAATCAAATCTGTGATTGTGAGATGGAGTTCGGCAAACAAAAAATTGTTCTGACTGAGGCACACTATGAGAGTAAAAGACTAAGAATAATAATACAAGAAAGGGTGTCAGCAAGGGCACCCACCCCACAGCTCAGTCATGCTAAATAATTGACAGGGCCACTGCATGCATTGGGGTAACAGGACTGCCCCACTCCTTCAACAATAGGCCTATATTATCGAAATATGTAATTAGGAGACACCTTTTGATTGTTAGTAAGCCAAGTGCCAATCTTACACAATTTGCAAAAAAAGATAACTACGATAGCTTTAATTACATTGATCTCTGTTTTTTTTAAGACTAGCAAGCTTTTTAAAACGATTTTTGAAAACTAACCACAGTCCAGTCTAGAATGCTCGCGTCACCTTCATACTGCTTAAGCACCATGGTGCAGATTTACAGGCCCCTTGCAACACTTTTACCCCGCCGTTGTTCACTATTGTGACGCAGCAGCGGTGTAAACAATACGGTCAATTTACAGCATGACGCATCTAGGGAGATGCATCACGGTGTAAAGCCCTGCGTTACTTTATACCTGCGTCAGGTATAATGTATGCAGGGTAGGCGTTCCCACGCAGGAAAGCCTCGTAGAAGTGACACAATGAAATCTACGAGATTTCACTGCGCCACTTCTAGGATGCCACTGCGTCAGAACCTTCCGCCTGCTTCAAGCAGGCGTAAGGAGTGACGCAGTACAATGAGTATAGGCCTCTCCATGCATTGCAGGAGTTGCGTCGTGCTTGCAACACGACTCCAGCAATGCGTGACTTTTGGGCCAACAGATGCGGCAGAATTTCTGACGCATCTGTCATTCCTTGCGCCATGGTGCACCGTATTTACAATACGGCGCAACCATGGTGGCGCGAGTCTATCACAGGATGGCGCAGGGAAACTGACGCATATCTACAAATGCGTCAATTTCTTGTAAATCTGCCCCCATGTGTGTATCCGAGCCTTGGTGAGAATTCCCTGGCCACACCTAACACCTAATCAAAAGATCTGCTCTAAATAAAAAAAAATAACAGGGATTCCAAAATGCACCCCATTTTGTTGTGGTTTGTATAGATTTTGTGAGATAATGCAGAACTGCTTCCTAGTTTTATCTGTATCTGTATCTGTACATGTATCTGTGCGAAGACTGCAAACTGTTCCTCGCAAGTCTATGGCATACTTCAAGAGTTAAGCTTCATCCATCGGCGGCCTTGACTTACCTCATTGAACCCTACATTTTATTCTATAAAAAATGCATGTAATCAATGATTTGTTCACTACCACCTGATTATAAATTAAGATCAAGGTCAATACAATTAGGCAGTTCTCTGGCTTTAGCATTTTCTGCGTAGTTATGGATTTACCTTGTTTGCCACTTAATACGCCATCGACTGCATCATTTTAGGTTTAAAGCATTTTATTGCATTTTTATGAAAAACAATACAAACAAGTGAAGACAGTCATCTCAAAGAAATAGTGCAAAGTTCACACTCCAGGAGCGCCTTCAGTTGTCAGCTAGTGCGATCATAACATCCTTCAGAGCATAGCGCCAGGTGAATATGTGACGACGACAATTACCAAAAACCAACAACCCCTACCCCAACTCCCTCCCTCCCAGCCCACCCCCCAAATCCCCTACCCCCCTCCCCCTGTGCTGTGCGAATGTCCTACCCCCCTTTCACTCCTTCGAGGCATCCGCCTCTCTCATCAAGCAATCCTCCTGCGCATGCTAGGTAGGTAGATTGGTCAGAGACGTCAGCCGCAGTAGCCTGAGATATCGGGAACAAGTAATTTCCTTGAATTCTGACTGTAGTAAGGTATGGAAAGGCTGCCAGAGCTCCTCAAACTTATCCACCTCCCCCGCCACTGTGAGGGACAGCTTCTCGATTCCTGGGACATGCCATAATCTATGCAACCAGCCAGTGGTAGTGGGAAGTGTGGTAGTGCGCCAATAGATGAGTATGTTCTGAATCGCTGAGCCTAAGGCGATCGCTATCAGCCTACCCTTTCTGGATTTCAGAGGATACATCAAGCCATTGGGTAGCCCCAGCAGGACATAGGCTGGGAAGCGGGGCAATTCAATGTCAAAGCACTGGTCTATCTCATCTAGGATCTCCTTCCAGTAGGGATTCAATAGCGGACAATTCCACAAGATGTGTGTAAGTGTGCCAATCTGTCCACATTCACGCCAGCAAGTGTTTGCAATGTTGTGATTCATTTCGTGCAGTCTTTGAGGTGTATAGTACCAATAGGTAGTTATCTTAGTGGAAGTTTCAGTGAGCCCAGTGTGGTATGCAGAATGGCGCGCCCGATAGGAGATGTGGTCCCAGTCCGCGTGACTCAGTTCCCTGCCCAGTTCTCGCTCCCAGCGCTCCCACCCGGGGTTGTAAATGTGGAAAGGGGGGGGGTTGCAAGAGTCTGTATAGATCGGAGATGAGTTTGGAGTCCGAGGAGCGTGTCGCCAGCCACAGCTCATAGGGCGTGAGCTTCCGGTCGGCCAGGTCCCGTACCTGTGGCTGAAGCGCCCAGTGGCGTACTTGCAAATACCGCATTCGTTCAGTCTCGGGCAGGCGGTATTCCTGTCGGAGGTCCTGAAATGATACGGCGCCTTCCGGGCCATAAATGTGAAACAGAGCCGCCCGCCAGAGCGTGAATGCTCCAGGTTCCATCCCGGGCTGGAAGTCGGGATTCTCAACCAGTGGTGTAAGTGGTGACGGGAAGGTGGTGAGTCCATGCACAGCAGTCACGGCATCCCAGACTCGCAACGGGGTCTGCGTGACAAAGGATGCGTAGAGGTTGGGGGGCGGTGAATCCGGCGCATGAAGGGTATCTCCTGCAGAGTCCTACCCGCCACTGCTTGGTCTTGGAACAGCCAATGCTTATCAGATTCCCACTTGCTCCATTCTACTAAATACCGCAATTGCGCAGCCTGATAATATTTGTGTAGATCTGGTACGCCAAGCCCTCCAGATTCAGGTGCCAGCGTGGACAAGGCTCTCTTGAGTCGGGGTTTGCGGCCCTGCCAGACAAAGCGTGCGATGTCAGCCTGAGCCTGTCGAATCCAGCCCTTCGGCGGTTGAAGCGGCAGGGCCCTAAACAGATACAATACCTGCGGTAGAAGTGTCATCTTCACCACGGCGATCCTTCCCAGCAGCGACAACGTGCCTTTGCTCCAACGGGACAATTCTTCCTTAATTTTCCTACTTAGGGCCGTGTAGTTGGCCGTCACCATAGTAGGTAAAGAGGGTGCTAGTAGTAAGCCCAAGTATGGAACCAGGTCTTTAGACCAGCGCATGGGGAAGCGTCCCTGTAACTCAAGTCTCGTGGCAGTGGTCAGCGAGATGTCAAGGGCCGCAGATTTCCCCATATTCATCTTAAAACCCGCCACGGCCGCAAAGGCGTCCCACTCGGCTATGCAAGCGGGAAGCACCTTTCTTGGGTCTTCAAGCATTAAGATCACATCATCCGCGTATAAACTAATGGTGTGAGTATACCTTCCCATCTGGACGCCGGTCGCATCCGGATTCTGACGGATCCTCTGGGCAAAAGGCTCCATGTAAAGAGCGAAGAGCAGCGGCGATAACGGGCACCCCTGTCTGGTGCCCCTCTCGATCGCGAACAGTCTGGAGCTACAACCATTCACTCGCACCACCGCGGACGGCAATCTGTAACAATTGAAGATTAAGGTGCGAAATTTCTCACCTATACCCAACTTGCAAAGCACTCTCTCTAGGTATGGCCACTGTACACGGTCGAATGCTTTTTCCACGTCAATTGAAAGCAGCATTCGTTCCCCAGGAATACGCGAGGCTTTCTCCAGGATGTGGACCACTCTTTTAGTGTTGTCCACCGTTTGCCTGCCGGGAACAAACCCCGCCTGGTCCGGGTCCACCAACCCCGGCAGATGGGGTGCTAGACGCGCCGCCAGAATCCCAGTGTAGAGCTTGAGGTCCACATTTAATAGGGAAATCGGCCTGTAGGAGCCGCATTCAGTTCGGACATTCCCCGGCTTGGGGATAACCGAAACCGTCGCACGGAGTAGGTCGGGAGGGATAGCCCCCGGCTCAGAAAAGGAGTTGAAGAGCCGTGTCAACAGCGGCGCCAGCTCCGGGCAGAGCGTTTTATAGAAGAGTGGGGTGTACCCGTCTGGACCCGGGGCTTTCCCTTGCTTGAGTCAGAAAATAGCCGCAATCACCTCCTCGATCCGAATGTCCCGCTCTAAGTGTTCTGCCTGTTCTGGGGCCAGGGTGGGGAGTTCGACCGAAGCGAGGTAGTTAGTCTCGGCCATCGCCGAGGGGGGATCGCCCGCGTACAGGTCGGCGTAATATCGACGGAACCCGTCCGCAATCAGGGTATCTTCCTTGACCGTCACCCCACCGGGAACCGATAACTCCTTAACCCGTTGGGTCTGGTGTTTTACTCGAAGCTTATGCGCCAGAAGTCGGCCACACCTGTCGCCCCCAGTGTAATACGCGTGCTTCAGGCGTAGCGCTGCATATTCAGCCCTATCCATGTCTAGTGCAGAAAGGAGCTTTCGGGCAGCCTTGAGCTGCCTCCAGACCCTAGGGGCACCCCTCCTTTGATGTACCCGTTCCAGCTCCCGTACCTTGCTCGTAAGTTCGTCTCTCTTTTGCTGTCGCTCCCTATTCTCCGCAGAGGAAATGGCGATAAACTCCCCGCGGAGCACCGCCTTCAAGGCGGCCCACTGCGTTGCCCGAGTGGTATCGCCGTTATCATTGTGCTCCTGAAACTCACGGATCGAGTTTCGTACATGCGTCACAACCGATGGCCTATGCAGCAGGGTATCCCGAAGACGCCAGACCGTTCTAGAGGGAGATACCGGCGGTAGCTGGAAAGTGCCCGTCACCGGGGCATGATCCGACAGTGTAAGAACCCCCATGTCGGAGGCCGTCACCAAGTCGCAGACCGGTCCCGTCACCAGGAGATGATCTAGTCTCGCGTAGGTCTTGTGTGCGTGTGAGTAGTAGGAGTAGGCCTGAGCAGTAGGGTGAAGGCGCCTCCACAAATCATGCAACTCGAGGTCTCTCAGTCGGGATTTACTCAGCTGCGAGATCTCACCTGCTTGTGGGCGTCGCTGCGCAGATCTATCTAAGGAGGAATCAAAGACCATATTCAAGTCTCCCCCAATGATGATGTGCCTATCGGGGGTGGTCGCTATGTCTTCTAGGGCCGAGTGTAGAAACCGGTCTTGGTGATCACTGGGGCTATATATCGAGCCTACTGTAAACAACAGATCTCCCACCTTGACCCTGTATGCCAGTAGCCTCCCCTTCTGTTCGGCCACTTTGTGCAAGACCTCCCCTTTAAATTTCCTAGATACTAAGATGGCAACCCCCGCTGTCTTGGTGGCCCCTGAGGAAAAGAGTTGTATGGGAAATTTCGGTGACCTCATCCTATGACAGTCTCTGGGTAGGAGGTGTGTCTCTTGTAAGAGACAAATGTCTGCCTGGGTGCTTTCAAGTAGGGACAATACCGCTCTCCGCTTGACTGGGTTATTTAGCCCTTTCACATTAAGGGTAACTATCTCAAAGGCTATCAATGACCGTCATAAGGACAGCGCGTAATGAGCCTGACTCCTCCCCAGGGACGGCAGAAGTGACAGCAGTGTGAAATGGTGCTGCGGGGTGTGGCCAATGCGACAACCATACAGCACAGTACCCCGAAATCAATAAAAGTGGCGTGAGGACAAAGCAAGTGCAACAGAAATACAAAACAGCACAACACAGACCCCGACTCCCCCCCTCCCCTATCCTCCGAACTCCCCCCAAACAGCCCAACTCCCCGCCTCCCCCCACCCTGTCTAGTGACCTGCCCCTCCCCATTTCCCCCCTCAACCCCAACCGTTCACACTCCCTCAAACCACAACCAACCTGACCCTGAAAACTCCCGCCGCCCTCCCCCTCCCTCCCCAGTTGGACCCAGGGTCCCATTGTCCCAGTGCGGAGAGTTATTCAAGTGGACGTCCAGCCACTACCCACTCCCCCGCCGCCCCCCATCCCCCGGACCCCCAAACCTGCATCTTCAGTAAAGCTGCGTCGATCTCCCCCCGGAGGCCATTCAATCCGTCAAAGCCACACCTCCAGTCGCAGTGGACCTGTCCACCTCCTGAACAGCATCAGCCATGTCTGCCCTGATGGTGGGCGAGTCCGGACGAGCCGAGGACGTAGAGGATTGCCTCGCTGGGACCGTTTGCCAACCATCCCTGGTGACGCGGCGTCGACGAGGGGTGGGCACAGCGTCATCAGTGGCAGTGATCCCAAGCACGTCACAGGTGTCCTGAAGAGAGCGCAGCTGGTGCAGAGTTCCATTCCACCTAAAGATGAGGCGGAAAGGGTGGCCCCAGGAGTACTGCGTGTTGTGATCCCTCAAAAAATCTGTTGCAATTTTGAAAGTCTTGCGTTTTTGAAGTGTGATCACCGATAGGTCTTGAAAGAGGGCTACCTGATGCCCCCGGAATCTCAGGGACTGCTGCCGGCGTGCTTCGCGGAGGATCCGCTCCTTCAAGGGGTAGTCGGGCAGGAAGGCTAGAATATCAGGGGGGGGCCGAGGCTCGGTGCGGGGGGCCCACCCGGTGTGCTCTGTCTATCCTAATAGAGAAATCCGCCGACTCCCCCAGAATCTCTCGGAAAAGATCCTGCAGATACCCAGCCGCGTCCTCACCCTCTTCTCTGGATGGAACGCCCCGGATCCTGATATTATTGCGGCAAGATCGGTTTTCTAGATCTTCGCTGTGCGCCTGGAGGTCAAGGTGTTGCTCCCTCAAGCGCAGCACCTCCTGTTGCAGCTGCGCGATCTCCTCGTCTCGGGTATGACCCGCTTCCTCCACTGTGGTCACCCTCTCGCCCAAGCCATCGACCTCTCTGCGCACTTCCCGTACCTCTCCTGCCACCTCCTACTTCAGCGCGTGGAAATCCTCTCTGAGCGAGCTGAAGAGAGTCTCCAGAAAGGATCTGGTCACCAGGGGCTCCCCTCCAGCGGCCCCCTGGGAACTGCTCGCGGGGCTCGATGATTGCTGTGCTTTTAGTAAGCATATCCTGCAAAGTCCGGTCCCCCTTCTTGGACCCTCTGTTGCCAGCCATATCGCCAACGGGGTAGCACACCGGATAGTACGTTGCTGAGGTAGGCAAGAACTCCGGGCCGCCTCGACCTCGATCACCCAAGGCACTCCGCTTCGCAGCAGATCTCTCGTTAGTCCCAGTGGTTGCTCACTCCTATTCGGATCTCCGTCTCCACCTCTGCACTCGCTCAGCGGTCTGGTATGTGGGTGTCGAGTTTGGGGAGGTCAGATCTGCCTCGTGCAGAGCGTTCATGCCCTGCAGAGCGAGTCAACGGCCCGCTGGGGTGGCACCCGAGGCCACCAGAGCTTCGTATATTCTTCCCCGGGATGGTCCAGGCCAACGGTCGGGGCCGCTCCGGATCCCGCCCCCCAGGGCCCGCCTGTGCCGCGATCCGCGCCGAGGCAGCGGCCAATCCCACCTCCGCGGTCGTCCACCCACGTCTCCTATCCGTGCGACAGTGTCCGCTCTTCCACTGGGCCCCACCTGCAGCCGAAGACCCGGTCCAGGGCCCAGCTCCTCCGGTTTGTGGCGTTCCTTCGCTACGTTGCCCCCCGAGGCTCCACAATCGCCGCTCTCAAGTCCCCGTCCGGGGCGGGTGCGTGGTCTCGGGCCTCGGCTCGTCGAAGAGACGCGGAGTATTCCCCGCCACTAGGCACAGGCCTTTGCCGGCGATGCGATCGGGCCCCCTCTTCCGGTCTCCGAGTATCTGCTTCACCTTCCCCGGCTCCGGGGCCCGCACTGGGGAGGGGGGAGCCGGCTTCTTCACCACCCCCTACCTGTGCCCGCTCTCCGCCGGTGGCCACTCCACTGCAGTCTGGATCGTGCCAAGAGTCGTGGGCCGTGGCCGAATCACTGTTGGTCCTGCTCTGCAGTCAAATGCGACCGCCCGTGCCCCCTGCTTCGTCCGGGCCTCTTTGGAGCCAGATATGTCTCTGCAGCCAGGTGCGACCGCCGGCGCCTCCGGCGTGTGCCCGTACCTTTTGGGTGTCAGGCGCTCCTCGGCAGTCTGTCTGTGGCAGGGGCTTTGCACGCCCGGCCCGTAGGCCACGACCCCGGGCTTGCGCGGCAGTTCCCCGCCACCCGTGCAGCGGCACCTCCGTCGGACACCCTCGGGACGCCTTCAGTTCCGGACTCGGGTCCCAAAACTCACCGGCGCCCGTCTCCCCTCAGCGCCAGCCGCCGCCTGGCAATCCGGCCCTCAGCCGCAGGTAGGAAAGTCTCCGTAGCAGGCCGCAGCCGCAGCCCCGGCCCCGCGTAGTCAGAGCCGGGCGCCGGAGCTCCGCCCCACTTCTTCACCGCCACTGCTCTCCGTACCACCCCGGGCGTTATCCAGCACTCGGGTCCAGCTCGGGGCTCCGCCGTCAACCGCCACCCGTTGTTGGGCAGCGCAGGGTCCTTTCTGCTACCCCGCCCGGGGGCAGTGCTCCGTAGTGCTCCGGCCGGCCTCTAGGCAAGGCCGCAAAGATGGCCGACCCCCGTCTCCATTGCCCCTCAAGACCCCAAAAGTCGATTCCTGTGCTGAGTAGAGGGCCAATGCAAGGGCGCCCGCCGTTCACACAGGTTCCGCTCCTGCTCCGATGCCGACCGGGGGGAGATCGGCAATATCTAATGGTCTAGGGCTCCGTGGTCAGAGGAGCTCGCAGAGAGTGCGTCTTCTCACCTCGCCATCTTGGCCACGCCCCCGACTGCATCATTTTAGAGGTTTCAACAAAAATTGTTTCTAGATCAGGTGGATCAAACATAACAAGAAAAAGTACCACTCTGGTGCCACTGACTGGTAGACCCTTTACAAAGGTTAACTGTTCACCTTCCTGTTGTGCAGACATTAATGTGCAGTGGTGTAGATTAATCAGCGAAATTCGGTAGATGTGAATCTCAAAGGACCGAATTAAAAAAGGGGTTGAGAGGTGAGATGACCAAGGTTTGGAATGGACTGCTTCCATGAGGGACAGGGTCAGTACATATTTGCATTAGATGGGCCTTTCTCTAGAGTTGCACAGTGGGCTAAAAGTCTGGATTGGAATGCTGTCCGAGGGATTGCCACTGGTTAGACTATTTGCAAGTGTTCAACCCATCAGCTTTTGGGTATTTGATTGACAGTTGTGTGCCTGGGAACTAGGGGCTAGATGTAAGTAAATAGGTTTTACCGATTCTAAAATACCGAATTTTACCGAATCAGTATTTCAGAATCGGTAAATTCTATGTAGGTAATTAATCGGTAAAAAATACCGAATCGTTAAGATTCGGTATTTACCGAATCGGTTATTACTGATTCGGTATTTGCCATTCATTCCTATGGGCCTGGAGGCCCATAGGAATGAATGTCAATTACCGAATCGGTAATTACCGAAAAATTCAAGTGTGGCAGGGTGTCACTTGGACACCCTGTTGCACCGCTGATTAGTGCTGGTGTGCACATGTGGCATAGATACATGCCCTAAGGGCAGGAATGTCTGTCACATGGCACAGGTGTAAATGCACATTTCTGCATTTACATAGGAATTCCTTATTTACCACCAACTAATAGTTGGTGGTAAATAACGAATTCTTAAAGCCCAGAAGCACTGTTTACAGTGCTTCCTACATCTCATTTACCGATTCGGTAAATACCGAATCGGTAAATGATGATTCGGTAAATACCGAATCGGTAAATACCGATTTGTTATTTACCGATTCGTTAAATAGCCTCCTACATAGGAAAAGGCTTTTACCGGTCGGTAACGGCCGATTTTGGCCGTTACCGACCGGTAAAAGCCTACTTAAATCTGGCCCTAGATTCTGGTACAGCTTTCCAATCCCACTACTGCCAATGTTTGTGAATTCCGAAGAGTAGTACATTTGACCCTTTCAAGGAGTACTTCTATCAGTACAGATTTACAATTTGTTTTGATAAACCAGTCACTACATGGGCCTGAATCACAAAGGAAACGTACAATTTTGAGTAAGTTTACAATTATTTGGCTAATCACAAAATCAGAGAGTACATTTTCTCCAAAAAAGTAACTTACATGTCTTCACCAAATTGAAGGACCAGAGGGCTATTCACAAACTGCATTTTGTAGTATGTTTTTAGTACTACAGTAGTACTATAAACATATTACAAAATGCTATTCACAAACTGCACTTCTAAAGCACTACTGCAAAAAAAACAGTAGTACTTTAGAAGTGCAGTTTGTGAATAGCATTTTGTAGTATGTTTGTACTGCTATTGTAGTTCTACAAAACGAACTACAAAATGCAGTTTGTGAATAGCCCTCTGGTCTGTGATGTTTCCTGCTACCTGGTTTGCAGCCTCCATTAAACAAGCAAGATATTACCTACCTGTGTGGCTCTTCTTTGGGGGCAACCTTGTTTGTGTGGATATTCACGGCCGACCCGGCAGTGGAGGAGCCCCGCTGCTTGTACGCGGACCCGGGTGACGCCAACCGGTGGTCACCTTAATCGGGAGGTAGGTTGCTATGGATGGCGTAAGTTTGCAGCTGAGATGTTGTGGAACATTGCACCAACCTACTGGGGTATTTTATAAACATTTGAGCACTGGACTACAAGACAAACTCACATGAGTAATATAACTTGGCACCACAAGAACCATGAGACTGTACGGGTGGCCACTCCCACAAGGGCGGGTTTAAGGATTATTAATCAGGTGCACAACTTGTCTTGTTTCATGCTGTAATGCCTGTGACGAAGGGCAAAAAGCCCGAAACGCGTTGGCTGTGAGGATGTGATGTGATGTTTCCTGCTACCTGGTTTGCAGCCTCCATTAAACAAGCAAGATATTACCTACCTGTGTGGCTCTTCTCTGGGGCAATATATAAACAACAAGGTTCTATCCCTAATGTGTTTTTTAGTTTTTTTTTGTTAAGTGTAGATATTTATGCTCGTGATGTGTTGTTATAGCTAACCACCGTCACTGAATGCGGGGAAAGCACTATGTGTTTTTAAAATACCCCTCACACACTATGAATCCCATAGTGTCATGCTTCATTATAGGGTCTTCCCGTCCCTCTATGGGACGGGCGTGCTTCGACCTACGACTACGCAGGAGCCCTTGATTTTGTGATAATAGACTATGGGCCATATGTATCATAGTTCCGTTTTGCGAATTCTAAATAGCGATTTTTAAGGAATCGCTATTTAGTATTCGCAAAACGGTATGTATGTAAAAAATCACATTTTTTTTGCGATTCCTTAATCTTCTTTATTTGCGAATTCGCAAATAAGGAATAATTTCCCATTCATTCCTCTGGGCCAGGAGGCCATAGGAATGATTGTGAAATGCATTTCATTTTGCGATTCGCAATTTGCTAATCGCAAAATTAGATTGATTTCAAGGGTGCAGGGGTGTCTCAAGGACACCCTGCTGCACCCCTGAAATCAGCATGTGTATGCATATGGCGCACATACATGCCCTATGGGCATGTATGTGCGTCACATGCCACATTCAAAAATGCCAATTTGTGCATTTTTAAAAGGAATCGCAAATTACCACCAATTGAAAGTTGGTGGTAAATTGCGATTTCTTAAGCTAACATCGCTATTGAAAATTGCATCATACATAGCATTTAAGGAATCGCAAAATTGCCATTCCTTAAATGCTATAGCAAAATAAGGAATCGCACATTTTTGCGATTCCTTATGATGCGATTTTTACATACATAGCAAAAAATGCTAAACAGCCTTTTGTGATTCGCAAAGGCCGGAATTCGCTGAATTCCGGCCTTTGCGAATCCAAAAAGCCTTGATACATATGGCCCTATATGTGTTATAGGTGTGAGAGATCTGAGTAGTAGGGAAAGTCTGCAATAGAAAAATAACTTACAAATTGCCTGGCTAGTAGAAAAATAGACTTTATTCGTATCTCTGGCTGGGAACGTTAAAAAAGAGAAGGAGAGAGTAAATCCTGGTTTTGTTTTACTCTCTACTTGGTCGACATGTTTCGTGAGCAGTCCCCTACTGCTTCACTCATCCGGACCTATTGTAATCCCTACTACACTCTGGGATAATAGTTGGAATGTTATATGCCTATTTCACAACGAGCTGGCCGCAAAAATAGGCTGGCCAACTAAAAAAAAGAGTATATTAGGAGGTTGAATGACCTCCTCAAAAGGTTTTTACCAATGCGGTATCTGTGGAGAAAGGGTGGAGAAAAAAACTAAAATAATAATAAAATCAATAACCATTTGGTTGTTTTCACAACACATCATCAATACGTGGAATTGTTTAAAGAGAGGCATCGGCATTATTCTTGTTGCCCTGTAATGGAGAAATACAGTGATCGAGCAGATACCTAATGAGAAACATTTATTTGAAAAAGAGCAGCGCTGGGTCCATCGCATAAAGAGCAATGAAAGAGGGCTCAATGATGAAATTCCTTGGAGCCAACTGTAAATCAAGATATTTGATCACCCATCAAACTGACCAGCAATGGGGCCCCAGCCGACAACTCCTGTTCAGTCGACAACTTCTGTTCAGCCCACTTCATAGATAACTATGTTTCAGAAATAACACCATGTACAGTGATTCCAACAATTATTGACACGGTAACAGTTTTTGCACTACGCACAGGTGGTAACAACATTTGGTATATCTGTGCAGGCAATTTAATTTCATAAATAACTAGGTTTCATAAATAATCTGGTTCTGCTCTGGATTTAACCAATGATGACAAAAAAACATGGTTTTAAGATCACCGGCAATGTTCCTAGCAGGTCACTTATTTATTTTTTGTTACTTTTTGTTGCCTTTTCTAAATGTTTAAACCGGTTTATAACCTAATAACCAGGTCTTCCTTTTTGAGTCAACTTTAGCGATAGGAAGTCCTTTTAGCAGCAATGTTCCATTCTACCCTGGTTCCAACCAATGAGAAAAGAATATGGTTTTAAAATCACCGGCAATGTTCCAAGCAGGCCACTTAATTTTTTCTACATTTTATTGCTTTTTCTAATGTTAAAACTGGTCTATAACCTAATAACCAAGTCCTGCTTTTGGAGTCTACTTTAGTAATAGGAAGTCCTATTAGCGGCAATGTTCCATCAAGGTCGGCCATTTTTGTTGTCTCTCTAGCCCTCATACCACATGCCCGAGCTCACATATGACGAAAATATTCTGTGGTGTTTGAAAAAAAAAAAAAAACCCTGAAGAGATCTTTCACAAATACGCAGAACAAAGTATTTATTCCAGTTTGGAATGTACCTATAAACAAACAGGAAATGGATCTCTATAAACATCGTCAATGTTCCAGAAAGGTCGGCCATTTTTGTTGCCCTTCTAGCTTTTTTTGCCTAATCGCAGTTGCGAAGTAGCGTCACTGTCAGGCGCCACACCGGGAGCATGCTGAAAGTACAGCAGGTGCAAATAATCATTGAAATTAAGGAGGCAATTATCCAATCGTCCATGGTATAAATACCCAGAACAAACAACTGATGCTTCACACCACGGAGCAGCACGGAGGTTCATGGATGGATGAGGGAACATTGGTATTCACGTAAGTCTGACTTTTGCCAAGTCGTTAAACCACCCGGCTAAAACGCTGTCAGAGGTAACCTGGACTCAAGAGTCCTTACGCTTTTTTCTTAAATGTCCTAATTCCACCACCTCATCAAAACCTTGACTTACGTTTTGTTGCAGTGATTGAAAATACAAAAGAACCCTCCCCCACCCCGGCGCTGACTCATGGGGCACGGTTAATGAACGCTGATGTATGTATTCCTAAGAAACTTGAGCTTTTACCATTCGCTCTATTGCATGTTTATTTAAAGTGAAGCAATTCCTATGAGCCTCAGATACTATGCCACGATGTGCACATGGAAATACAGCGATCGTATTTCACTGAATGTATGTGTGTGTGTGCGGTGTTGTCTACTTTTAATGTAACGCTAACAGTAATCCACATGATTTATGTGGTTAAAATACATCAATGAAAGCCTGATGCGTTTGTAAAACCAGGCACGAAAAAAAATATATCATGTAAAATATATCACAGAATCTGTATTTCTCCATTACAGGGCAACCAGAACAATGCCGGTGCCTCTCTTTAAACAATTCCACGTATTGATGATGTGTTGTGAAGACAACCAAATGGTTGTTGATTTTATTAATATTTTAGTTTTTTTCTCCACACATCAGAACTACAGACAACATTGAATTCAGTCTCAATTTATTTAGGCAGAGACAATTGTACTGTGTCCTCAGATTTTGTTAAAGTATGTGACAAAAAAGCATTCCTCGATGTCTGTGTCAACTACTGCCTTTGATCTACACTGCGGACAGCATGGTTCACAACTTGAATTCAGCTTTGCATGTACACTACAGACGGTAGGGAATTCAACCATGATTTATTTAATGCAGAGACAATTGTACTGTATCTGTTCTGATTCTGTTAAAATAAGTGAAAAAAATCATTCGTCGATATCTGTGCTGACTACTGTCTTCGATCTACAGGGCAGACGGCAGGGTTCACAACTTCAATTCAGCTTTGAATCTGTACTACGGACAGCATGACATTTAGCCTTGATTTTTTGTAAGGTAGAGATAATGGTAATTTATGTCCTCAGATTTTGTTAAAGGATACGACAAAAAGAATTTCTTGATGTCTGTGATGACTACTGCCTACGATCTACATTGTGAGGGCTCACGATTCAGGTGGAATGGCGATTGCACATGATACATTCCAGTAGGCAAGAGACATTGTACCAGTGCGACCCGCCCGAACCACGAATCATCGCAGGGTGCGCACACGCTGACTTCTTCAGGTACCACTAACTCACTGCACCACAAGTCATCTCCCCGTGGCCTTATTAAGGCAGAATTCACTAGGCAAAAAGACATTGCCCCCAGTGCGGCCCCCCTGGACCACGCATAATCGCAGGCTAAGTACAAGCTCAGCGCCAAAGATACTACTAACTCAGTGCACCATAAATCATCTCAAAGAAGAGAGAACAGTTTTATGTCAGCAATTAGGCATACTATCACTTTTAAATAGAATTCATGCAGAATTCAATCGACAAAATACATTACTCCAATTACTGTGCCTCCCCCGACCACGCATCAATGCAGGGTACGTACACTTTAAGCGCCAAAGGTACTACTAACTCAATGCACCAAAAATCGTCGCCACGTGGCCTTACTAAGGCAGAATTCACAAGACAAAAAACATTACTATCAGTACAGCCTGCCCGGACCACGCATCATCGCAGGCTCCACAGAACCTTGTTGTTTCAGGTGTCACTAACTCAGTGCACCACTTATCATCGCTGGCTGCACACACGCTAAATTACCAATACTGTGCAGCTCTAGTCAACCCCACGTGGCCGTGGGCACTTGCTAACCGCGGTCTCCTGCCTACACTGCGGTCATCAGAGCTCACAATTAAATAGACTGTTTATTCATTATTTGCAAAGTACAATACCAAACTAAGTATAACACCTATCAAACCTATACAATAACCCTTTAGTATGCTTCCTTCAAAAACTTCTTTTATATCACTTATAGATTTAGTTGAATAATAAAGTTCACGCTGCAAGTGCAAAGGCACACTTAATGACAGTCTACACTGCGGACAGCATGGGTCACAATTTAAACCTCCTTTTTTCTTCATTGGAAACCTGAATTTCTTTTTTGGAGCCAAAAATGGTTACACCACTGGAAGAATCATCTGATTCTGATCATTTTGTTGCTGAAGAATTGATAACCATCAATGGTACTTTTTTCCCCTCAAAGTACATGCAGTCCAGTATGCAACAGGCAATGCTTTGAGTACAACCCGTTCAGACCACCCATCATCGCACGGTGAGCACACTCTAAACACCAGACGTACCACTAACTCAGTACACCATAAATAATCGCTACAAGGCTTTATTAAAGCAAAATTCAGTAGTCAAAAAACATTGCCCCAGTGCGGCCTGCCCGGACCACACATCATCACAGGTTATGTACACGCTCAGTCCCAAAGGTACTACTAACTCAGTGCACCATAATTCATCGCCACATGGCCGTATTCAGGCAGAATTCAACTGACTCTTCATTCATTATTTATAGAGTGCAGCACCAAACAAAGTATAACGTCCCTCAAACCTACACAATATCCCTTTAGTAGTCTTCCTTCAAAACCTTCTTTTATATCAGTTCTAGGTTTAGTTGAAAAACAAAATTTACGCTGCAAGTGCAAAGGCACACTCAATAATAGTCTACACTACTGACAGCACAGGTCACAACTAGAACTATAATGTCCCTGCAACATACATATTTCGACAATGTATTCCATACATGTTTCATCTTTTATTTCAATCATGATTACAGATGATGCAGTCCAGTAGGCAACACGCTGAGCACCATACGTACCAATAACTCAGTGCATCATAAATAATCGCCACGTGGCCTTATTAAGGCAAAATTCAGTAGCCAAAAGACATTCTTACCAGTGCGGACGGCCTGAACCATTCATCATCGCAGGTTCCACACAAACCGACCCTACCTTATTGCACCACAACTCATAATCCCTTTACAATAGAATCTTCTGTGTATTATTTCACATATAGTGCTCCTACCTTTGTACAGCAGAAGTCATAAACCGTTTATGATTGAATATCTGTGTATGATATCATGATTACTATTCTACTTGTTACCAACAGCAACGTAATAAAATGGAGTCGAGCACACGTGCCTGCACCTACTTCAACTATCTATCTATGTCTGAGTATTTATTATGTGTGTAAAATGCTGCTCCTGCGCCCTACCACATTATATTGTACTGTAAACAGCGTTTGCAACCATCTTACCTCTGCCAGTAACAAAAACTTCGATTATACAACTTTCTCTCGCTCATTCTACAAATACGAACGTACAAACTGGATCATTACAATACTGCAAAGAAAGTGTATAGTAAATTTATAAGTGTGTGCTATTTCCCGTTCTTTTTAGCATAGTTATATAGCGCGGAGTCGACCCAAAACTATATCAGCAATTTACATGAGCACTGTATTTACAGTACATTTTAAGGCATGCGTAGATTACATCATTTTTCTACAATAACAGGATGTGGATGTGCCTCGAACACTGATTTCCAGCACCAAGTTCGACAGTATACCTGAATGACCACATACGTGTATATATTAACTGCCCTTCATGTGTTAAAAACTGCAACCTAAAGCTTTCACAGCCCTGTATTACTACAGCTACAACACTCCACTGAATGTACAACAAACATTCATATTCGCAGAAATGCGTCATGTCCACCATCTTTTATGTGCGCAACTATGGATGAATATAGGTTCAGTGATACCCCGTACCTTCCATGTTGCCATGTTTTGGGACTTTACAGACATAATGACACATTTGCGTTTAAGACCCGGGTGATGGCAGCACTACAACACGGACACCTGAATCTATTCATTTCTCATATAGCTCACGACGGAACCACGGCCACAGCTCCGAAGTCATCGTTCACAGCCTTGTGCAGCACTGGCATACGTCAGTCCAGCCCACTCCGCTTACGCTACCAGGAAAACACAACAACGCTACATGGCCCAGATTTCCATTGTACTGATTTCTTACCATCCGGTCTAGTTGTCAGCATGGCACACACACTCCCTCATGCCTGTAATACACCCACACCACACCCATCCAGCACATGCATCACTACACACGTGCTCTACGCCATTTTAGAGTTGCTCCCATCACAAGCGTACTAGTGATTCGGACGCCTCATGTAGGCATGACCTACCCAACAGGAGGGCCCACTACCACGTGAGTGGCCTCTTTGGTCACTGAGTTAGTGGTACCGCAAGGACTGAGCGGGTGAGGAAGCTGCGATGTAGATAGGTGCCCGAGTATGTCCTTTGCCATAGTGATATCAAGACTGAGCACCAAATATGAGACTTCTTGGTGGCAGAGCAGTACTGCATGATGTAGAATGTACCCTGTCTACAAAAAGGTGAGCAGTGAGGCCTGGGTGAGCAGCGGATGGATAGATGGGGTGCAGCATACTGGATACAAAAAGGCGACGCAGCGATTTAGGCGTACGCAGTCCTATTTTATTGCATTGGTATTTTTTTCCTATAGCAGGAAAGTTTATATAGTCGGTCAGTGTCAGTCGCTTGTGATGATTGAAACCACGTGTATCACTGCGCACCACTTGTTTTCACAACCGGATAGAAAACATTACTACTGTACTAATTCTTCATAAATCGAAGCCCATTAAACAAGTTGGAACTGTACAAATAATAATAATAAGACATTTTTAAAGCGCCTGGTTACACTAAGCCCAGTGTGTCTCCGCGCTATGATACGGCCAGCAATAGTTGAGAGTTACAAGTACCTTTATCTATATACTCAGAGGGGCACCACCTCCCGCTACCCTGAAGGAAAGAGATATGTTTTCAGTTGTTTACGAAACACCAATTCTGAGGTCTCCAACCACAAGGTAGATGGGAGTCTGTTCCAGTGTTGGGCTGCCTGAACACAGAAAGATATATCATGTAAAATATATCACAGAATCTGTATTTCTCCATTACAGGGCAACCAGAACAATGCCGGTGCCTCTCTTTAAACAATTCCACGTATTGATGATGTGTTGTGAAGACAACCAAATGGTTGTTGATTTTATTAATATTTTAGTTTTTTTCTCCACACATCAGAACTACAGACAACATTGAATTCAGTCTCAATTTATTTAGGCAGAGACAATTGTACTGTGTCCTCAGATTTTGTTAAAGTATGTGACAAAAAAGCATTCCTCGATGTCTGTGTCAACTACTGCCTTTGATCTACACTGCGGACAGCATGGTTCACAACTTGAATTCAGCTTTGCATGTACACTACAGACGGTAGGGAATTCAACCATGATTTATTTAATGCAGAGACAATTGTACTGTATCTGTTCTGATTCTGTTAAAATAAGTGAAAAAAATCATTCGTCGATATCTGTGCTGACTACTGTCTTCGATCTACAGGGCAGACGGCAGGGTTCACAACTTCAATTCAGCTTTGAATCTGTACTACGGACAGCATGACATTTAGCCTTGATTTTTTGTAAGGTAGAGATAATGGTAATTTATGTCCTCAGATTTTGTTAAAGGATACGACAAAAAGAATTTCTTGATGTCTGTGATGACTACTGCCTACGATCTACATTGTGAGGGCTCACGATTCAGGTGGAATGGCGATTGCACATGATACATTCCAGTAGGCAAGAGACATTGTACCAGTGCGACCCGCCCGAACCACGAATCATCGCAGGGTGCGCACACGCTGACTTCTTCAGGTACCACTAACTCACTGCACCACAAGTCATCTCCCCGTGGCCTTATTAAGGCAGAATTCACTAGGCAAAAAGACATTGCCCCCAGTGCGGCCCCCCTGGACCACGCATAATCGCAGGCTAAGTACAAGCTCAGCGCCAAAGATACTACTAACTCAGTGCACCATAAATCATCTCAAAGAAGAGAGAACAGTTTTATGTCAGCAATTAGGCATACTATCACTTTTAAATAGAATTCATGCAGAATTCAATCGACAAAATACATTACTCCAATTACTGTGCCTCCCCCGACCACGCATCAATGCAGGGTACGTACACTTTAAGCGCCAAAGGTACTACTAACTCAATGCACCAAAAATCGTCGCCACGTGGCCTTACTAAGGCAGAATTCACAAGACAAAAAACATTACTATCAGTACAGCCTGCCCGGACCACGCATCATCGCAGGCTCCACAGAACCTTGTTGTTTCAGGTGTCACTAACTCAGTGCACCACTTATCATCGCTGGCTGCACACACGCTAAATTACCAATACTGTGCAGCTCTAGTCAACCCCACGTGGCCGTGGGCACTTGCTAACCGCGGTCTCCTGCCTACACTGCGGTCATCAGAGCTCACAATTAAATAGACTGTTTATTCATTATTTGCAAAGTACAATACCAAACTAAGTATAACACCTATCAAACCTATACAATAACCCTTTAGTATGCTTCCTTCAAAAACTTCTTTTATATCACTTATAGATTTAGTTGAATAATAAAGTTCACGCTGCAAGTGCAAAGGCACACTTAATGACAGTCTACACTGCGGACAGCATGGGTCACAATTTAAACCTCCTTTTTTCTTCATTGGAAACCTGAATTTCTTTTTTGGAGCCAAAAATGGTTACACCACTGGAAGAATCATCTGATTCTGATCATTTTGTTGCTGAAGAATTGATAACCATCAATGGTACTTTTTTCCCCTCAAAGTACATGCAGTCCAGTATGCAACAGGCAATGCTTTGAGTACAACCCGTTCAGACCACCCATCATCGCACGGTGAGCACACTCTAAACACCAGACGTACCACTAACTCAGTACACCATAAATAATCGCTACAAGGCTTTATTAAAGCAAAATTCAGTAGTCAAAAAACATTGCCCCAGTGCGGCCTGCCCGGACCACACATCATCACAGGTTATGTACACGCTCAGTCCCAAAGGTACTACTAACTCAGTGCACCATAATTCATCGCCACATGGCCGTATTCAGGCAGAATTCAACTGACTCTTCATTCATTATTTATAGAGTGCAGCACCAAACAAAGTATAACGTCCCTCAAACCTACACAATATCCCTTTAGTAGTCTTCCTTCAAAACCTTCTTTTATATCAGTTCTAGGTTTAGTTGAAAAACAAAATTTACGCTGCAAGTGCAAAGGCACACTCAATAATAGTCTACACTACTGACAGCACAGGTCACAACTAGAACTATAATGTCCCTGCAACATACATATTTCGACAATGTATTCCATACATGTTTCATCTTTTATTTCAATCATGATTACAGATGATGCAGTCCAGTAGGCAACACGCTGAGCACCATACGTACCAATAACTCAGTGCATCATAAATAATCGCCACGTGGCCTTATTAAGGCAAAATTCAGTAGCCAAAAGACATTCTTACCAGTGCGGACGGCCTGAACCATTCATCATCGCAGGTTCCACACAAACCGACCCTACCTTATTGCACCACAACTCATAATCCCTTTACAATAGAATCTTCTGTGTATTATTTCACATATAGTGCTCCTACCTTTGTACAGCAGAAGTCATAAACCGTTTATGATTGAATATCTGTGTATGATATCATGATTACTATTCTACTTGTTACCAACAGCAACGTAATAAAATGGAGTCGAGCACACGTGCCTGCACCTACTTCAACTATCTATCTATGTCTGAGTATTTATTATGTGTGTAAAATGCTGCTCCTGCGCCCTACCACATTATATTGTACTGTAAACAGCGTTTGCAACCATCTTACCTCTGCCAGTAACAAAAACTTCGATTATACAACTTTCTCTCGCTCATTCTACAAATACGAACGTACAAACTGGATCATTACAATACTGCAAAGAAAGTGTATAGTAAATTTATAAGTGTGTGCTATTTCCCGTTCTTTTTAGCATAGTTATATAGCGCGGAGTCGACCCAAAACTATATCAGCAATTTACATGAGCACTGTATTTACAGTACATTTTAAGGCATGCGTAGATTACATCATTTTTCTACAATAACAGGATGTGGATGTGCCTCGAACACTGATTTCCAGCACCAAGTTCGACAGTATACCTGAATGACCACATACGTGTATATATTAACTGCCCTTCATGTGTTAAAAACTGCAACCTAAAGCTTTCACAGCCCTGTATTACTACAGCTACAACACTCCACTGAATGTACAACAAACATTCATATTCGCAGAAATGCGTCATGTCCACCATCTTTTATGTGCGCAACTATGGATGAATATAGGTTCAGTGATACCCCGTACCTTCCATGTTGCCATGTTGTGGGACTTTACAGACATAATGACACATTTGCGTTTAAGACCCGGGTGATGGCAGCACTACAACACGGACACCTGAATCTATTCATTTCTCATATAGCTCACGACGGAACCACGGCCATAGCTCCGAAGTCATCGTTCACAGCCTTGTGCAGCACTGGCATACGTCAGTCCAGCCCACTCCGCTTACGCTACCAGGAAAACACAACAACGCTACATGGCCCAGATTTCCATTGTACTGATTTCTTACCATCCGGTCTAGTTGTCAGCATGGCACACACACTCCCTCATGCCTGTAATACACCCACACCACACCCATCCAGCACATGCATCACTACACACGTGCTCTACGCCATTTTAGAGTTGCTCCCATCACAAGCGTCCTAGTGATTCGGACGCCTCATGTAGGCATGACCTACCCAACAGGAGGGCCCACTACCACGTGAGTGGCCTCTTTGGTCACTGAGTTAGTGGTACCGCAAGGACTGAGCGGGTGAGGAAGCTGCGATGTAGATAGGTGCCCGAGTATGTCCTTTGCCATAGTGATATCAAGACTGAGCACCAAATATGAGACTTCTTGGTGGCAGAGCAGTACTGCATGATGTAGAATGTACCCTGTCTACAAAAAGGTGAGCAGTGAGGCCTGGGTGAGCAGCGGATGGATAGATGGGGTGCAGCATACTGGATACAAAAAGGCGACGCAGCGATTTAGGCGTACGCAGTCCTATTTTATTGCATTGGTATTTTTTTCCTATAGCAGGAAAGTTTATATAGTCGGTCAGTGTCAGTCGCTTGTGATGATTGAAACCACGTGTATCACTGCGCACCACTTGTTTTCACAACCGGATAGAAAACATTACTACTGTACTAATTCTTCATAAATCGAAGCCCATTAAACAAGTTGGAACTGTACAAATAATAATAATAAGACATTTTTAAAGCGCCTGGTTACACTAAGGCCAGTGTGTCTCCGCGCTATGATACGGCCAGCAATAGTTGAGAGTTACAAGTACCTTTATCTATATACTCAGAGGGGCACCACCTCCCGCTACCCTGAAGGAAAGAGATATGTTTTCAGTTGTTTACGAAACACCAATTCTGAGGTCTCCAACCACAAGGTAGATGGGAGTCTGTTCCAGTGTTGGGCTGCCTGAACACAGAAAGATAGCCCTCCCATCCGGGCTCTTCTGATCTTGGGAACCTTAACCAGCCCCATACCACTGGATCTCAGTTGACGCGAAGGAATGTACGGGGTCAGCAGATTGAAAAGATAGGTAGGCCCTTTCCCTTGAACAATGCGATGACTGATCGACAGGGTTTTGAACAACACCCGTTCCTTAATCGGAAGCCAGTGCAGTGTTTCTAGAGCTTTTTTGGATGATGCTCTTTTGGGCAGCATCAAGACCAGACGGGCCGCTGCGTTCTGTATACGCTGTAGCCGAGTAATGCACCTCCTGTTAGCTCCCAGATACAGGGCATTCCCATAATCCAGCCTAGATGTGATGAGAGCATGAACAAGGGTTTTCCTAGCTGTAGTGGGCAGCAGGTCAAGAGTCTTCCTCATGCTCCTCAGGATACCAAAACACAAAACACAGGCCTGCCACTCGCCTTGAGTGGTACTCAAAGGAGATTTTACTATCTAGCCAGATTCCCTAGTTTCTGACTTGTTCGCTGGGAGTGGGTTGAGTTCCCAGCACCTGCGGCCACCACGCAGATGTCCACACCGAAGATGCTTTCCCCACAATCAGCACCTCCGTCTTAATACCGTTTAGTTTTAAACAGTTATCAGCCATCCAGGCAGCTACTTCCCGCAAACAAGCAGAAAAATTACTGGCTGCTGTCTCATCTGATTGTGCGAGAGACACGACAAGTTGAGTGTCGTCAGCGTAGGATACAACTTGCACCCCAAATCTCTCAGTGATAGTTGTATTTTTAATGCGGAAGGGAAGGTGTGTAAAAAGGCAATGTTATTCTACTGCACATTAAGATTGTGACAATTACCAATAATAACATCTTTGATTTACTATCTTTTAGATAAAGAGCTTCAGGGTGCACTATGTCCTGGCACGTGGTGGAAGACACACCAGTGACAGAAAGGTGAGCTGCGAATATTATTTTCAGTCACTCTCTCACTTCCTCTCTCCTTTGAAAAACAAATGACGCACAGTCTTATCTTCCTATTTATCTAACAGGTTGTGTTTCACAAATTGGCGTCCCCCCCAACACCTCCAAAGCTCAACGTTTGAGGATTCTGCGATGATGCGTGGCCATCGTAACAACGCCTCAGAAGGTTGCATTGACACTTGGTGGACCCTCTTTGAATCGCGCCAATGGCACAAGGTGAGCAAAGAAGCTTATTTCCAAAGCAATGAGATGTCACCTGTCGGCGGAGAGAGTGGATAGTGTGCAGCAGCTTGACTGCATAGGAATGTACAATTACCTCCGGGCAGTGGGAGTGGATAGATTTTAATAGTCTGGGTGCGCAAGAAAAGGCACTCACCTCCAGACTCTGGGAGTCAATGGGGTTAAACAGGCTGGATATGCAGTGGGAGTGCATGGGGTATAGTACTCTGAGAAAAAAAGAGCGCACAGACACCACCTTGCAGTGGAGGTTGATGTAATACAGTATCCTGAGTGTCCAACGGCATAACTCTATACTATCTTTCAGATCACTAAACTCGAGGGTGCACTATGAACCAGTGCTTGTTTGGACACACAACGTTGGCAAAAAGGTGAGCTATGAAGATTTTCTCCAGTATTAACACTACCTCTCCTGCTCCATCTATTACTTTCTCTAACACTTTCAATGTCGTTTTTTCTCTCTTTCTCTCCCTCCCTCTCTCTCTCATTATTTCTCTTTCTCTTTTCAAGTTATGGACGCTGCTGTCCACTCTGCAGATAAATAAATCAAGGCTGAATTTAATACAGTCTGCAGTGTAGAAACAAAGCAGAACTCAAGTTGTGAGCTCTGTTGAACACAGTGTTTACAAAAGGTAAGCAGAGCGACCTAGATACACAATGCCTCCAATTATATGCGTTACAAATAAATGATATTGTCCTGCATAATGACGTGATCTCTCACCTAATTCTGTCTTATCTCTGAATCATTTTAAAGATCTACTGCACCATACTGTAGATCTGACGCAGTAAGCACTTCCCGATTTTGGAAAAGGGGGGTGGTGATGGACAGAGTTTCTGAATGATGCAGAATACTCTTACCAAGTCAATAGATCATGGTTTTAATCCATCACCGTTTTTTAGCTCACTGCACCATCCCAGCTCAGAACCTGGCTATATGCAAATTAGTCTGTTCCTGTCCCAGTGCATGATGGGAACAGGGCAAACCAAACTACCAAGCCAATTCTTATACTGGGAAGGAAACAAGCTTCCGGGGACCGGTTTCTGGCATCACAGCCTTCTTCGGCCCGGCTTGCTTGAATCCTGATGCTGCAATGAGCAAGGGACTCACGTCTGAGTATACCCTCCCACACATAGTGTGGATAAAAACGATTTTGGAAAAGGGGGGTGGTGATGGACAGAGTTTCTGAATGATGCAGAATACTCTTACCAAGTCAATAGATCATGGTTTTAATCCATCACCGTTTTTTATCTCACTGCACCATCCCAGCTCAGAACCTGGCTATATGCAAATTAGTCTGTTCCTGTCCCAGTGCATGATGGGAACAGGGCAAACCAAACTACCAAGCCAATTCTTATACTGGGAAGGAAACAAGCTTCCGGGGACCGGTTTCTGGCATCACAGCCTTCTTCGGCCCGGCTTGCTTGAATCCTGATGCTGCAATGAGCAAGGGACTCACGTCTGAGTATACCCTCCCACACATAGTGTGGATAAAAACGATTTTGGAAAAGGGGGGTGGTGATGGACAGAGTTTCTGAATGATGCAGAATACTCTTACCAAGTCAATAGATCATGGTTTTAATCCATCACCGTTTTTTAGCTCACTGCACCATCCCAGCTCAGAACCTGGCTATATGCAAATTAGTCTGTTCCTGTCCCAGTGCATGATGGGAACAGGGCAAACCAAACTACCAAGCCAATTCTTATACTGGGAAGGAAACAAGCTTCCGGGGACCGGTTTCTGGCATCACAGCCTTCTTCGGCCCGGCTTGCTTGAATCCTGATGGTGCAATGAGCAAGGGACTCACGTCTGAGTATACCCTCCCACACATAGTGTGGATAAAAACAATTTTGGAAAAGGGGGGTGGTGATGGACAGAGTTTCTGAATGATGCAGAATACTCTTACCAAGTCAATAGATCATGGTTTTAATCCATCACCGTTTTTTAGCTCACTGCACCATCCCAGCTCAGAACCTGGCTATATGCAAATTAGTCTGTTCCTGTCCCAGTGCATGATGGGAACAGGGCAAACCAAACTACCAAGCAAATTCTTATACTGGGAAGGAAACAAGCTTCCGGGGACCGGTTTCTGGCATCACAGCCTTCTTCGGCCCGGCTTGCTTGAATCCTGATGGTGCAATGAGCAAGGGACTCACGTCTGAGTATACCCTCCCACACATCGTGTGGATAAAAACGATTTTGGAAAAGGGGGGTGGTGATGAACAGAGTTTCTGAATGATGCAGAATACTCTTACCAAGTCAATAGATCATGGTTTTAATCCATCACCATTTTTTAGCTCACTGCACCATCCCAGCTCAGAACTTGGCTATATGCAAATTAGTCTGTTCCTGTCCCAGTGCATGATGGGAACAGGGCAAACCAAACTACCAAGCCAATTCTTATACTGGGAAGGAAGCAAGCTTCCGGGGACCGATTTCTGGCATCACAGCCTTCTTCGGCCCGGCTTGCTTGAATCCTGATGGTGCAATGAGCAAGGGACTCACGTCTGAGTATACCCTCCCACACATAGTGTGGATAAAAACGATTTTGGAAAAGGGGGGTGGTGATGGACAGAGTTTCTGAATGATGCAGAATACTCTTACCAAGTCAATAGATCATGGTTTTAATCCATCACCGTTTTTTAGCTCACTGCACCATCCCAGCTCAGAACCTGGCTATATGCAAATTAGTCTGTTCCTGTCCCAGTGCATGATGGGAACAGGGCAAACCAAACTACCAAGCCAATTCTTATACTGGGAAGGAAACAAGCTTCCGGGGACCGGTTTCTGGCATCACAGCCTTCTTCGGCCCGGCTTGCTTGAATCCTGATGGTGCAATGAGCAAGGGACTCACGTCTGAGTATACCCTCCCACACATAGTGTGGATAAAAACGATTTTGGAAAAGGGGGGTGGTGATAGACAGAGTTTCTGAATGATGCAGAATACTCTTACCAAGTCAATAGATCATGGTTTTAATCCATCACCGTTTTTTAGCTCACTGCACCATCCCAGCTCAGAACCTGGCTATATGCAAATTAGTCTGTTCCTGTCCCAGTGCATGATGGGAACAGGGCAAACCAAACTACCAAGCCAATTCTTATACTGGGAAGGAAACAAGCTTCCGGGGACCGGTTTCTGGCATCACAGCCTTCTTTGGCCCGGCTTGCTTGAATCCTGATGGTGCAATGAGCAAGGGACTCACGTCTGAGTATACCCTCCCACACATAGTGTGGATAAAAACGATTTTGGAAAAGGGGGGTGGTGATGTACAGAGTTTCTGAATGATGCAGAATACTCTTACCAAGTCAATAGATCATGGTTTTAATCCATCACCGTTTTTTAGCTCACTGCACCATCCCAGCTCAGAACCTGGCTATATGCAAATTAGTCTGTTCCTGTCCCAGTGCATGATGGGAACAGGGCAAACCAAACTACCAAGCCAATTCTTATACTGGGAAGGAAACAAGCTTCCGGGGACCGGTTTCTGGCATCACAGCCTTCTTCGGCCCGGCTTGCTTGAATCCTGATGGTGCAATGAGCAAGGGACTCACGTCTGAGTATACCCTCCCACACATAGTGTGGATAAAAACGATTTTGAAAAAGGGGGGTGGTGATGGACAGAGTTTCTGAATGATGCAGAATACTCTTACCAAGTCAATAGATCATGGTTTTAATCCATCACCGTTTTTTAGCTCACTGCACCATCCCAGCTCAGAACCTGGCTATATGCAAATTAGTCTGTTCCTGTCCCAGTGCATGATGGGAACAGGGCAAACCAAACTACCAAGCCAATTCTTATACTGGGAAGGAAACAAGCTTCCGGGGACCAGTTTCTGGCATCACAGCCTTCTTTGGCCCGGCTTGCTTGAATCCTGATGGTGCAATGAGCAAGGGACTCACGTCTGAGTATACCCTCCCACACATAGTGTGGATAAAAACGATTTTGGAAAAGGGGGGTGGTGATGGACAGAGTTTCTGAATGATGCAGAATACTCTTACCAAGTCAATAGATCATGGTTTTAATCCATCACCGTTTTTTAGCTCACTGCACCATCCCAGCTCAGAACCTGGCTATATGCAAATTAGTCTGTTCCTGTCCCAGTGCATGATGGGAACAGGGCAAACCAAACTACCAAGCCAATTCTTATACTGGGAAGGAAACAAGCTTCCGGGGACCGGTTTCTGGCATCACAGCCTTCTTCGGCCCGGCTTGCTTGAATCCTGATGGTGCAATGAGCAAGGGACTCACGTCTGAGTATACCCTTCCACACATAGTGTGGATAAAAACGATTTAAAAAAAAAAAAAAAAACCTTTATTTAACAAAGTATGGAAATACAGATTCTCGCCTACAACCCCTCGGGCCGGCCAAGAAAACAGCACAAGGTATAGCATAATACACAGCTCATCAGCCGACAACCAGGGGTCCGGCAGCCATGGTAAGAAATTCGTTAAGTTCCAAACGACAGGATACGAGCGGTTTCATTTTATAACATTCAAACAACAAAAGAAACAAGGCTGCACTCCGATCAGTATGGTCATTACATATGTGGCAGGAAGAAGCGGTCAGGAAACAATACGGTAGACAGGAGAAGAGTCAGGGAGGGAGGGACAAAACGGGAGCCCAGAGCAAATGGAAATATCGATATATCTGTACATGTGAGAGCTGAAGTGTACAGTCAAGGGGAACAAGGAGCATCAGGGGGATCCACGAGGGGGGGTTCACAAATGTCCCCACGGAATGCATTCCACTGGTTCCATATCCTACCCCACTTTCGGGGCCTGCCACGGGAAATGTAGACAATTTTCTCTCTGAACATACACCAGTCCATGTTATCTTCCCACCCGGAAACCAAGGGTGCCCTCTGAGACCCCCATAACTGCGCAATGTCCCTCTTCGCGATCATGTTGCCCAGAGTCACCCATTGAGTCTGAGCAACATTACAGTCGGTCGGTTCCCACACGTTCAATAGACAGCGCTTAGGTTCAGGTAGCAGCCGAACATTCGTGACTTCATTCATCACTTCATGCACTCCCCTCCAGAAGGACCCAACCACCGGGCACTCCCATACAATATGGAGGAAAGTAGCAAGCATACCACAACCCCGCCGACACAGTCCATCCTCAGAAAAACCCATACGCATCATTCGGGGACCAGTGACATAGACTCGGTGCAGGACTTTCAGCTGAACAAGTCGCAGGCGCGCCAGAATCGCGACCTCTTTAGGAGAGGACACCGCAGCCTGCCAATCCTCATCGTCTAGCTCCAGCCCATCGGCAGTCCAGGCGCCACGCAAATGGACAAGCAAGTCCGACCGAACATTTATAAGTTTTTTGTAAATAAGAGAAATAGTGCTGTCTGGAACATGACCGTCCAGCACCCTATCCTCCAGAGGGGAACTCTCCGGAACATCAGAACCGGTCGGAAAAACCGACCCAACGGCATGGCGAACCTGAAGATATCGAAAAAATTCCGAGTCATGCAGACCATACTCTTGCTGCAGTTCCGCAAAGGTCTTCACTCTATCCTTAACCCAAAGATCGCTCAATTTACTAATCCCGATGAGGTCCCATCTATCGAACCCCTTCGACGTCCATAGTTCACCCAGTCTCTCCGCAGCAAATAAAGGGGTCGCCCCGGTAAGCCTATCCGACCACCCAGTAGCCGCGGTCGCGCTGCTCCAAACCCGCACCGCCACTGCCGTGGGACCCGTCAAGTTCCTCCTAGCACTCCTAGAATAAAATGCCCTATAGTAATCCCCCCCAGGTAAGAGCCATCGGTCCATTTCAAAAGCCGGGTTCGGGACAGGACCATACATAGCATGATTCACAGCACTTAACTGGGATGCCCAATAATATCGTCGTATGTCGGGTAAGGCAATGCCCCCGTCATACCAGGGTAGCGTGAGTTTAGCCAGTGCTATACGGGGCCGACCAGCCCACACCAGCTTCCTCTGGAGGCACTCTATTTCACGAAAATAGTGAGCCGGCACCAAATCTAGCGTGTTTTGTACGGCATACAGGAACCGGGGGAGGGACATCATTTTAAACAGCGCCGCACGTCCCAAGGGGGAGAGAGGCAGATTGCACCACGCCGCAACGTCCGACCGGAGCCGAGCGAGCGGAGGCAGCAAATTCCGATCATAACGCAGCACAGGGTCAAGTGAAATATAAATCCCCAAATATTTAAAGCCATCAATGCAGACCGGGATCGGACATATTCGGGGCAGAGAAAGTGGGTCGCTAGTGAGCGGGAAGATACAGGATTTAGACCAATTGATAACCAACCCAGAGTTGCGTCCAAAAGAGCGCAATACGTCAATAAGTACTCCCAACGATTTGCGGGGGGGACGTCAAATATAACAGGATGTCGTCAGCATAGAGAGAGACTTGGTCTTCGAAATCCGGGGACCAGCGTATACCTTTCAGAGAGGGTTCCCACCGAAGCCAGGCGGCCAGCGGTTCAAGCGCAAGCGCAAACAACAACGGCGACAAAGGACAACCCTGCCTCGTGCCACGCCCGAGAGCGAAGGGCGCCGAGGCTCTGCCATTAACCACCACCTGCGCGAGTGGCTGTTCATACAGGAGTTTAACCCAAGTGATGAATTTAGGGCCAAAACCGAACTTGGCGAGGGCGGCCCACAGATACGGCCACTCAACCGTGTCAAAGGCCATCGAAGCATCGAGAGAAACCAAGATGGCCGGCTCACGAAGAGATCCCGCCCTCGCAACGACGCCATGTAAACGGCGAAGATTGAGAGTAGTATTGCGCTGAGGAATAAAACCGGACTGATCCGGGTGAACCAGTCCGCTGATCACCGTGACCAGTCGATTTGCCAGTATTTTTGCCAATATCTTCGGTTCAGCGTTCTGAAGGGAGATCGGACGATACGATGAGCAACGCTCGCGGGGCTTACCATCTTTATGAATGACCACAATGGAAGCCAACCTCTGGTCCCTGGGAAGAGAACCAAGATCTCGCGAAGCCGCAAACATACGCAGCAAATACGGCGCCATTTTGTCCGGACACAATTTATACAACTCAACCGGTATACCATTAGGGCCCGAAGCCTTCCCCGAGCGAAGGGAGCGAATGGCAAGCGCAACCTCATTGACGGAAAAATCAGCCTCCATTAACACCTCGTCCGACTCCGAGAGACTGGGCAACACAAGGTCACGAAGTAACAAGCACGAGTCCTCCTCCGGGAGGCCGGAAACCGGGGCATATACGACCCGAAAATGCTGAGCAAACACCTCAACTATCTCCACCGGGTCCACGACTCGCACTCCATCATCTCTCTCAATCACTGGCACCACACGATTCAATCTGTCTCTCCTGTCCAGCCACGCAAGCAATTTCCCGGCCTTATCACCCACATCATAAAGTCGCCCCTGCTGCATGCGATGCATCGCCTCAGCAGCGGCAGTCACAAGTGCCCTGTATTCAGTTTGCTTAAGAGCCAAAACATGCAGAATCTCAGGCGTCACTCCAGCCTCCAACCGCCCCTCAAGCATTGCAATCTCAGATTCCAAACGCACCACCTCCTCCTGGTTACGCCGCTTCTCATCGGCCACAAGGGACAAGGTCTGACCACGGATCACCGTCTTGTAGGCCTCCCACAATGAAACCGGGGAGGAGACAGAACCCTCATTTTCTGCAAAGTAACAGTCCACACATAGTGGAGAAGTGTGGCTCAATGGTTAGAGCAGGCAGACCTTGATGCAGAGCTCTGGCCAGGGACCAGGGTTCGATTCCTGCCTCAGCGGGTCTCCAGCTCATTAATTCCCCTGACTGGATATTCTCGTCTCAGTGCCTGTTCTGATCATGGGTCCCACGCTGCAACTCTGGGCAATAGCTTGCTTAGTCTCCACAACGGCCCCAAAAGCGCTGGGATGCCTGGCTGCACCTGGGGGGTGCCCAGGAGTGGACATTTCCCAGGAAAGCCAGGAAGGGTTCCTAAGCGGTATACGGACAGCGCCGGGACACCTCCGGTGGAGGTAGCTGTGCGCTTTACAAATTCCGACATTTACATTTACATTTACATTTGACCACCTCGGATCTGAGTCTAGGGTTCTGGAAGTGCCACGGATTGATGGGGGCGATACGGCCCCCCGTCCCCAAACAAATGTCTAAGTGAAACCATATCGGGGAGTGGTCCGAGATCCCTCTAGCCAAGTGTCTGATTTCACGCACCGAGGCCAACTGCACCATAGGCACGACAATATAATCAAGTCTCGAGAGACTTCCGTGAGCCCCCGAATGAAAGGTATACTGAAGTTGGCCAGGGTGCAGCTGCCTCCAACAATCAGCCAACCCAAAAGCATCAAGGAATTTCCCCAACCACAACTGCGATGCAGGGAGGAGCCGGGGGGGGGGGCTACGATCACTCTCACCATTCGCCACTGAATTGAAATTACCACCCAGCACAAGCAGGCCCTCGGGCAGGCCCAGAATGACCTTGCCCAAGTCAGCGAACGTGGTAGACTGCAGCCCAGGCGGAACATAAATAGACAGTATGGAGATCAATTTCCCCTCCCATCTCCCGGTAACGCCAGCATAGCGGCCCCTATCATCTAACAGTGTGGTATCCACCTCCAAGGGAAGGGAATTCCTGACCAGGATACCAGCCCCCCTCGATCCCGAGGTGAAGCCGGAGTGCGCCACCAGACGATAGACTCTCCTGTTCAAAGCGTGGCACGTGTTGCCCACCAAATGGGTCTCCTGAAGCAGGACCACATCCGGGGAGCACCTCTTCAAGTATTGCAGCACAATCCCACGTTTTATCCTGTCCCCAAGACCATTAACATTCCAGCTCAAAACCCTAAGCCCCCTACCCCCCATCCCTGAAGCAAACCGACCGCATTCCCCACCTCGAAACAGTCATGTAAAAGCAAGTGATAAACAGAGCACAGCCTCGAACCAAACAAGAAGAAAAAAGCCCCCCCCCACCCCCAAGGAACCCAACAGTGTCGAACCCCCCACCCTGCACCCCTGCGGTAGACCCAAAAGCCACCCCAACTTGCAGTGTGCCTGTCGCCCCATTAAACTAACCTACAGAAAGAGAGAAAGAAATCCCCGGAGGAGGAAGACCCCTCAGACCCCCTCACACCCCCGGGCAGTCACATAATGCTCAAAACACAGTCCGGCAGCCCATGCGATGTAATCCGGCTCGCCAACGTAGACTCACTGCTCCTGGTCCTCCACTCCTCCCTCGGCCCCTCCCGAGTCTTCCGGGCCATCGGTACGCTTCGGTAAAGTGTCCAACCAGTCACTCACCACCTCAGGGCGGTCGAAGAAAAAGGCACGCTCAGCATGTTCGATCCTCAGGCGGGCCGGGAAAAGCATGGCATACTTCAGTCCCAGATCCCTGAGGCGCCTCTTCACGCCCGTAAAGCCCATCCTCTGTTTCTGGACGGCTTGCGTGAAATCTGGATAGAAACTTATGGAGGCGTTCTCAAATTTAATGGGCCCAGTGGTTCGCGATGCCTGCAGGATAGCGTCCCTATCGCGAAAGTTAAATAGTCTGGCTATAATAGGCCATGGAGCGGCACCCAGCTTCGGCTTGCCTCCCGGAACAAGATGGGCCCTTTCGACCGCAAAAAATTTACTTAGGCCCTGCGCCGCCAGATGCTTCAACACAAGGTCCTCCACCAGGATATCAACAGGCATATCGGCAGAAGTCTCCGGGACACCAACGATGCGGACGTTGTTGCGCCTGGCCCGGCCCTCAAAATCCTCCAACCGATTGGCAAATAGGTCACAAGTGGTCCGGAGATTACGGACCGTAGTCTGGAGGTCCGAGACATCCGTGGTCAGATTAGCGGTCTTAAGATCAAGAGAGTTGACACGCTCGTTAGTTTTTCCAAGGTCCGCTCTGATAAGGGAAACATCAACCGCCACTGTGTCTATTTTAGCAGCCAGGGTTTCATACTGCTGGCCCATGCTGGATTGAATACTCGCAATGGCGCCCATTTCAGGGTAGGCTCCTCGCCATCAGGAGCACCGTCGCCAGCTTCCTCCAGGGCACCACTCGATCCGCCCGGGGAGCCCTTGGGTCGAGTAAAGCGATCAATGGTCTGAGATTGGGTGGCCCCCCCTCGGGACGAGCCTCTTGCGCCGCGTCTCTCGACCACTGTCCTGCCCGTCATGACCGGGGAGAAACTTCAACTGGAATTGCGAAACTCGGACAAAACAGCCTCCGTCGTGGCAGGCGCCGAATTGCGAGGAAAGAAGGGCACAGCACAAGACCAGGCCAGCAGTCGCAGAATAAGAACTCCAATCGGGAAGTGGGCTAGCACTAGAAGCAGAAACGAAACCGAAAGCACACCAAGGGAAGAGGGCGTGGCCCACCAGCCGCTGTTGTTCAATTGCCACCTGGGTACCTCGGGGACTCGAGCCCCCGGTTGGCATACGTGGTAGGCCCCAAAGTTCAGGTCGCAGTAAGTCCAGCGTGCGACGGCCAAAACAAGTCACGAAAAGAGCGCTGGCATCAGCAGGGCATCAATGAAAAATATCCGTCGTCAGAATCAGGATAGATGACAGGATAGTCGCCGGAGGTGGACGGGGTCCCGGGAGCTCTTAGCTCACGCGTCCATCTTGGAATCGCGCGAAGCCCCTCCTCCGATAAAAACGATTTTGGAAAAGGGGGGTGGTGATGGACAGAGTTTCTGAATGATACAGAATACTCTTACCAAGTCAATAGATCATGGTTTTAATCCATCACCGTTTTTTAGCTCACTGCACCATCCCAGCTCAGAACCTGGCTATATGCAAATTAGTCTGTTCCTGTCCCAGTGCATGATGGGAACAGGGCAAACCAAACTACCAAGCCAATTCTTATACTGGGAAGGAAACAAGCTTCCGGGGACCGGTTTCTGGCATCACAGCCTTCTTCGGCCCGGCTTGCTTGAATCCTGATGGTGCAATGAGCAAGGGACTCACGTCTGAGTATACCCTCCCACACATAGTGTGGATAAAAACGATTTTGGAAAAGGGGGGTGGTGATGGACAGAGTTTCTGAATGATGCAGAATACTCTTACCAAGTCAATAGATCATGGTTTTAATCCATCACCGTTTTTTAGCTCACTGCACCATCCCAGCTCAGAACCTGGCTATATGCAAATTAGTCTGTTCCTGTCCCAGTGCATGATGGGAACAGGGCAAACCAAACTACCAAGCCAATTCTTATACTGGGAAGGAAACAAGCTTCCGGGGACCGGTTTCTGGCATCACAGCCTTCTTCGGCCCGGCTTGCTTGAATCCTGATGGTGCAATGAGCAAGGGACTCACGTCTGAGTATACCCTCCCACACATAGTGTGGATAAAAACGATTTTGGAAAAGGGGGGTGGTGATGGACAGAGTTTCTGAATGATGCAGAATACTCTTACCAAGTCAATAGATCATGGTTTTAATCCATCACCGTTTTTTAGCTCACTGCACCATCCCAGCTCAGAACCTGGCTATATGCAAATTAGTCTGTTCCTGTCCCAGTGCATGATGGGAACAGGGCAAACCAAACTACCAAGCCAATTCTTATACTGGGAAGGAAACAAGCTTCCGGGGACCGGTTTCTGGCATCACAGCCTTCTTCGGCCCGGCTTGCTTGAATCCTGATGGTGCAATGAGCAAGGGACTCACGTCTGAGTATACCCTCCCACACATAGTGTGGATAAAAACGATTTTGGAAAAGGGGGGTGGTGATGGACAGAGTTTCTGAATGATGCAGAATACTCTTACCAAGTCAATAGATCATGGTTTTAATCCATCACCGTTTTTTAGCTCACTGCACCATCCCAGCTCAGAACCTGGCTATATGCAAATTAGTCTGTTCCTGTCCCAGTGCATGATGGGAACAGGGCAAACCAAACTACCAAGCCAATTCTTATACTGGGAAGGAAACAAGCTTCCGGGGACCGGTTTCTGGCATCACAGCCTTCTTCGGCCCGGCTTGCTTGAATCCTGATGGTGCAATGAGCAAGGGACTCACGTCTGAGTATACCCTCCCACACATAGTGTGGATAAAAACGATTTTGGAAAAGGGGGGTGGTGATGGACAGAGTTTCTGAATGATGCAGAATACTCTTACCAAGTCAATAGATCATGGTTTTAATCCATCACCGTTTTTTAGCTCACTGCACCATCCCAGCTCAGAACCTGGCTATATGCAAATTAGTCTGTTCCTGTCCCAGTGCATGATGGGAACAGGGCAAACCAAACTACCAAGCCAATTCTTATACTGGGAAGGAAACAAGCTTCCGGGGACCAGTTTCTGGCATCACAGCCTTCTTCGGCCCGGCTTGCTTGAATCCTGATGGTGCAATGAGCAAGGGACTCACGTCTGAGTATACCCTCCCACACATAGTGTGGATAAAAACGATTTTGGAAAAGGGGGGTGGTGATGGACAGAGTTTCTGAATGATGCAGAATACTCTTACCAAGTCAAAAGATCATGGTTTTAATCCATCACCGTTTTTTAGCTCACTGCACCATCCCAGCTCAGAACCTGGCTATATGCAAATTAGTCTGTTCCTGTCCCAGTGCATGATGGGAACAGGGCAAACCAAACTACCAAGCCAATTCTTATACTGGGAAGGAAACAAGCTTCCGGGGACCGGTTTCTGGCATCACAGCCTTCTTCGGCCCGGCTTGCTTGAATCCTGATGGTGCAATGAGCAAGGGACTCACGTCTGAGTATACCCTCCCACACATAGTGTGGATAAAAACGATTTTGGAAAAGGGGGGTGGTGATGGACAGAGTTTCTGAATGATGCAGAATACTCTTACCAAGTCAATAGATCATGGTTTTAATCCATCACCGTTTTTTAGCTCACTGCACCATCCCAGCTCAGAACCTGGCTATATGCAAATTAGTCTGTTCCTGTCCCAGTGCATGATGGGAACAGGGCAAACCAAACTACCAAGCCAATTCTTATACTGGGAAGGAAACAAGCTTCCGGGGACTGGTTTCTGGCATCACAGCCTTCTTCGGCCCGGCTTGCTTGAATCCTGATGGTGCAATGAGCAAGGGACTCACGTCTGAGTATACCCTCCCACACATAGTGTGGATAAAAACGATTTTGGAAAAGGGGGGTGGTGATGGACAGAGTTTCTGAATGATGCAGAATACTCTTACCAAGTCAATAGATCATGGTTTTAATCCATCACCGTTTTTTAGCTCACTGCACCATCCCAGCTCAGAACCTGGCTATATGCAAATTAGTCTGTTCCTGTCCCAGTGCATGATGGGAACAGGGCAAACCAAACTACCAAGCCAATTCTTATACTGGGAAGGAAACAAGCTTCCGGGGACCGGTTTCTGGCATCACAGCCTTCTTCGGCCTGGCTTGCTTGAATCCTGATGGTGCAATGAGCAAGGGACTCACGTCTGAGTATACCCTCCCACACATAGTGTGGATAAAAACGATTTTGGAAAAGGGGGGTGGTGATGGACAGAGTTTCTGAATGATGCAGAATACTCTTACCAAGTCAATAGATCATGGTTTTAATCCATCACCGTTTTTTAGCTCACTGCACCATCCCAGCTCAGAACCTGGCTATATGCAAATTAGTCTGTTCCTGTCCCAGTGCATGATGGGAACAGGGCAAACCAAACTACCAAGCCAATTCTTATACTGGGAAGGAAACAAGCTTCCGGGGACCGGTTTCTGGCATCACAGCCTTCTTCGGCCCGGCTTGCTTGAATCCTGATGGTGCAATGAGCAAGGGACTCACGTCTGAGTATACCCTCCCACACATAGTGTGGATAAAAACGATTTTGGAAAAGGGGGGTGGTGATGGACAGAGTTTCTGAATGATGCAGAATACTCTTACCAAGTCAATAGATCATGGTTTTAATCCATCACCGTTTTTTAGCTCACTGCACCATCCCAGCTCAGAACCTGGCTATATGCAAATTAGTCTGTTCCTGTCCCAGTGCATGATGGGAACAGGGCAAACCAAACTACCAAGCCAATTCTTATACTGTATACTTCCCTACAGACACATCTTCAACGCGGGCCTCGCAAATAACCAATATTGCCAAGTGTTATGTTAATTTGTGATCTTTGGCCTCATTCAGTCACATCAATCTAATTTTAAACACTTATTTGAATTTTTGTATTGTAGGTTACCTACCCTCCTACCATTGGAGTCCATATCACATTTTCTTTATTATATTGTTATGTTAAAGTTACATTTCTAGTTATAAATTTTTGTTTTAATAAAAGTTAATAAAAAAAGGAGTGTATACGTCTTCTTTTTCTGACAACATTTCACTATTATTTAGTGTGACAATCATATGCTTAGAGAACATTTAACAATAAAAAGTACAAATGATGTTTATAACTCGAAGTATAATACTGAGGCTAACTCTTTACCAACTCTTTACCAGAGTCTGTAGCTGCGATTAACGGTTCCCATGGAAAAAATTTAAAAACTTCAGCACAGTTACTGTTTGGATTAGCAACATTGTGTGGTGAACTTGTGACCTGTGTGCTCACTTAAGTATTCCATGAACTGTTACTAGGGTAACAGGCATTAAGCAGTTTAGGGGTAGAGTTGAAAGGTACTGGCTGTACAGAAACCGTTATATTTACCCAGGATCCTCTACATGACAGGGGAAAGCAAACTAAGACGACAGAACACTGTGGAGCAGATTTACAAGCCCCATGCGCCAGTTTCGCGTCACTTTTCTCATGGTAAAAGTGACGCTATAGTGGCGCAAGGGACTTGTAAATCTGCCCCTATGTACATTACGAGCAAAAGAATTACACAACTCTTCGAATTAGCCTCAAGAAAGAGGAATAGCCACTGACGTTACAAAACCCCATGTACAATTTACCTACTCTGCAATTTTTTATCGATCACAATTAGACAGTGTTGCTTCACGATTCACAGTGTGCACTTCACTAAATACTTTGTGCCTATTTAAATGGGAGACAGGATTGTCGACATTACAAAACTTAAAGGCATATTTACAAAGACGGCGTTAAAATTATCGCCGCTTTAACTGCAGCAAACTACAACTAAAATGGCGATAATGGACATCAAGATCCTTTGTTGTCTTACCGGAAGATTTTTTCAACACTGCTGTTTCCAATGGCAGGGTGAGAGGCTCCCGTCCTGCCATTGCAAACTTGGTTTGCATTTTGAAAGAAAGAACACGAAAACCTACTCTCTCTTCCATGTTATATTGTCATAGGAACACCTACCTTGCTACTGGTAACGCCTACATAGCACCTCATTGGAGATACGAGGCGAGCCGTTAGCAAACAGGCTGCTAACAGGCGTTAATGCATCTTAGCGTCGCCTAGTAAATAGGGGATATAATTTTCACCGCATTTTTGGCTTTTTTTAAAATATTGCGGCGAAATGGCATTTGTTAATGTTCCTTCAAGTTTGCTATGACACAGCAGGAACCTCGACTCCCGCCCTGCCATAGCAAACAGCAGTGTCCCGGGGGTAGACAACCCACGACACAGCAGCAGCCGCTAGTGGGGGGTGGTGTTTCCCAAGGCCTTCGACTGCTCCAGAATGCAGACCACGCGGCTTCCCTCCCAAAATATAAAAAGCCCCGAAGGGTGTTAATCCCCGGGGCCTAGACGGACCTTTGAGCTCCCTCACCCATTTATTTTGTAGCACCGAGGAATGGCGGGCCCCGGGCTACAGGGCCCCTCGAAACCCCCATCAAATGTAATATTTTAGACCCCGGGATTTGGCATTCCCGGGTAGCTAATTTTTAAACAAGCACAGGAGCCCGCGCTTCGTTTTAATTTTTTTTGCGGTGGATTCACGCACCCACCGATCATTTCTCCGGTAAAACAAAATAAAAAATTGGGGGCCCTAGGGGTCCTTGTAGGACCCCCTAAGCAGGTCTAGAGGGGCAAAATATTTTTTACCTGCCCCCTTTATACCTTTTGAACACTTGTTCCACTAATTTCTAGATCCTCGCTCCTACCGAGGCACCAAATGGCTGCCAACACTTCCTGGTTTTGAATGTTGACAACCAAGATGCGCGGATCCACCGAGGCCATAGATATATATGTACTTTTAATTGTAATTTTCTCAGGAACTACTGAACGGATTTACACAATTTAAGCATAAGGCACGAGTCTGAACCAAGGCCTACTACTTTGCCAAATTTGGTGTAATTCCGTTCAGCCGTTCAGGCTGTAGCCGCGATGAACGGTTCCTTTGGAAAATTGCATGGGGAAAACACGTTTTGGGACCCCCCTTTTTTCTCAGCCCCCGCTTCACGAATCACCCCAAGACTTTCAGGATAGGAGCGGACCGTAGTGCCCCACCAGTTTTGTAAATTTCGCAAAGATTCGTCAACTGGCACCAAAGTTAATCAAAATAGAATGTTGCGGATTACCTATGGAAAATAGGTCCTAACTATAACTACATAATGGCGACCGCCAGTAGGTAATATATATATATATTTTTTCATGTCCAAGGAATTGGAACGACTCCAGCCCGCCTCGCAGTACAGACTACGCCATGGGCTGCTGCAGCGCAGATCGTGACTCCACGAGGAGGCAGGTTCACGGCAACACTGTCTCACGGCCCGGCGGACTCCTGCAACCAAGGCTTGAGCGTAAAGGGGACCCGAGGAAGCCCTAGGGAACACAGACAAACAGGGAAGAACCACTTATGACACCCTGTACTTTCACTTGCTACAAGCACGTCCATCATGCACTTGAACTCCATGATTTACCAAAACCCTAATACTCGCCAAGAAACAATGCCTACTGGGAACTGTAGTTTACATCTGGCTGCAGTGGTCACCCGACCTCGTGATTTTGGTGAAGCAGACTCCTGCCAATAGGAGTGATGGAGGCAAGTGAAAGGAGGGGTGGAGCTACAACCCTGTCGGCAGCGGCGTCCGAAGAAGGCTATCCAGCCGAAAGGCATCATGCCCGATTCTGCCTAATTAAAGGTCTTCCGAAATTCCCCAATGTGGCCTCTGAACTTCTTTTACTGGAGGGGTTGTTGTTAATATATATATATATATATATATATATATATATATATATATATATATATATATATATATATATATATGTATATATATATATATATATATATATAGTAGAGCAAATTGCGCAAGCGCTTCGGGAGGGCTCACCGCTTCATCCAGCCCCGAAACGCGTCGGACCCAATTTTAATTCAAGGGAACCTGTGAACATTGCAGAGGAGCCTAATACAGACCGGAGGGTCGGATGAAGCGGTGAGCCCTCCCGAAGCGCTTGCGCAATTTGCTCTACTATATTCAGGCGGCCAGCCTTGGTCGCGGAAGGAGCTCCACTCTGATGGCGGAACATGTATCCTGTCCTAAGAGACTGAGGCGAGATCAAGCACATTCGCCTGTCAGCGCAACATCCATTTGAATAAAACGTGATGCCCGCAGCTTCCCTCCCATCCTACTTAAGGATTTTAATGACAGTAATGAAAGTGCAGACACGCCAGCCTACTTAAGGTTACTATTTTGTTTCACTTCACAGGACTACGTTGACCAAGAGTCCCGGTGTTGCCAGACTCCACCCACTCAGGGAGGACGACGCCAGCTGTTCAAACTAAAACGCGTTTGACCAGCGTGAAGAGAATTTGGTGTTGAACTGCGCACAGTCCATGAGGAAGGGCGTTTGTGGCCCCGAAACGCGTCGGACCCAATTTTAATTCAAGGGAACCTGTGAACATTGCAGAGGAGCCTAATACAGACCGGAGGGTCGGATGAAGCGGTGAGCCCTCCCGAAGCGCTACAGAAAAGGGGGTGGTGATGAACAGAGTGTCTGAATTAAGCAGACCACTCTTACACAGTCCAAAGATCAGGGCTTGATCCATCACCGTTATTTATCTCACTGCCCCATCCCAGCTCAGAACCTGGCTATATGCAAATTAGTCTGTCCCTGGCCCAGTGCATCATGGGAACAGGGCAGACCAAACTACCAAGCCAATTCTTCACCAGAAAGGAGACAAGCTACCGGGGACCGGTTTCTGGCATTACAGCCTCTTCGGCCCGGCTTGCTTGAATCCTGATGGAGCAGTGAGAAAGGGACTCATGTCTGAGTATACCCTGCCACACCTATAGTGGCCAAAAACGATACAGAAAAGGGGGTGGTGATGAACAGAGTGTCTGAATTAAGCAGACCACTCTTACCCAGTCCAAAGATCAGGGCTTGATCCATCACCGTTATTTATCTCACTGCCCCATCCCAGCTCAGAACCTGGCTATATGCAAATTAGTCTGTCCCTGGCCCAGTGCATCATGGGAACAGGGCAGACCAAACTACCAAGCCAATTCTTCACCAGAAAGGAGACAAGCTACCGGGGACCGGTTTCTGGCATTACAGCCTCTTCGGCCCGGCTTGCTTGAATCCTGATGGAGCAGTGAGAAAGGGACTCATGTCTGAGTATACCCTGCCACACCTATAGTGGCCAAAAACGATACAGAAAAGGGGGTGGTGATGAACAGAGTGTCTGAATTAAGCAGACCACTCTTACCCAGTCCAAAGATCAGGGCTTGATCCATCACCGTTATTTATCTCACTGCCCCATCCCAGCTCAGAACCTGGCTATATGCAAATTAGTCTGTCCCTGGCCCAGTGCATCATGGGAACAGGACAGACCAAACTACCAAGCCAATTCTTCACCAGAAAGGAGACAAGCTACCGGGGACCGGTTTCTGGCATTACAGCCTCTTCGGCCCGGCTTGCTTGAATCCTGATGGAGCAGTGAGAAAGGGACTCATGTCTGAGTATACCCTGCCACACCTATAGTGGCCAAAAACGATACAGAAAAGGGGGTGGTGATGAACAGAGTGTCTGAATTAAGCAGACCACTCTTACCCAGTCCAAAGATCAGGGCTTGATCCATCACCGTTATTTATTTCACTGCCCCATCCCAGCTCAGAACCTGGCTATATGCAAATTAGTCTGTCCCTGGCCCAGTGCATCATGGGAACAGGGCAGACCAAACTACCAAGCCAATTCTTCACCAGAAAGGAGACAAGCTACCGGGGACCGGTTTCTGGCATTACAGCCTCTTCGGCCCGGCTTGCTTGAATCCTGATGGAGCAGTGAGAAAGGGACTCATGTCTGAGTATACCCTGCCACACCTATAGTGGCCAAAAACGATACAGAAAAGGGGGTGGTGATGAACAGAGTGTCTGAATTAAGCAGACCACTCTTACCCAGTCCCGAAGCGCTTGCGCAATTTGCTCTACTATATATATATATATATATATATATATATATATATATATATATATATATATATATATATTCACAGAATAGCTCCGCAGCACCTCCGGCAAGCAGTACAGCCACACCAGCGAGAGAGGAGACGGACCACAGAATCAGGTGCAAAGATTTATTTAGCACAGAGAAACAGCTACGCGTTTCTGGCTCCACGAGCCCTTGATCACGCTGTCAATCCTTTAAAATGTCATTGCTTTTAGTATGTGTTTGGGAAAAAACACGCCCCAAACAGTGACCTCATGTGTCACATGGTCATGAACATAGATGATATACTCAACAAAGCACGTATATGTATATTTTTTGCTTATATTATAAGTCAGTTGTTATAAATTCATACCTGCATAAATGCATAGTGTGGTTCATATATAAAACATTGATAAATATATTCATTACTTGTATACAATATTACTGGATAAATCCTTATATATATGAATGAAAATGAATTTTTTCTAAATATATGTACACATAATTGTTGTAATTTATCAACATAATAATATTATGATCAGAATAGATGAGTCCCACACTCAAAAATTAACACATCACATGACCATGATAAAATTTAAATAGGAATAGTGCAAAGCAGATAATTTTTAAAGTGCGGAGAAGTAGTGCAAGATTTGAAGTGCAAAGAAGGCATAAAGTGCAAGATATCTGACTGATGTATAAGAAGCGCATCAATATATATAACATAAATTTGTTGCAGGGCCCTGCAACATATGTTAAAATCCTATATATTGTCTACTAAAATTTATCTATCAATACAGAAAAAATTCCATTTTTTGAGGAAATAAATAGGGAAATTAGCCATAAAAAGGCTAAAAATCAAAAACAAAAATAAAAAACAAAAGATGCAAAGAAGAAAGGGAACATATTTTTTTTAAATTCCATAAAAATTCTTCTTTTTAACTTACACATGACAATATGGACATATATTTACAAATTGATGATATATATATACACACACAATTGAATATCAAGATATATAGATATAAATATTCACCGAAGTATATAAAAACATCTATATACATATATATCAAATTTATCAAAAGGTGTCAAAGAGTATCAAAGGTATCAGAATTATCAAAGGTATCAAAATTTCCAATAGTATCAAAATATTCCCAAAGGTATCAAAAATTTACAAGGTTATCAAACAATTCATGAATATTACAAACAAGACCGAAGTGCAACACAGATTAGAAAATAGCAAATGTAGTTATAAAAAGCTATGCAATTCCTCAATATTATTTAATCCATTGGGCCACTTGCTATCGAACTCTAAAATCATCCTGGTTTCGACTTGTCTTAGCAAGCGCTCCCGATTGCCTCCTCTTTTCAGTTTTGGAATTGAACCCACCACATAGTATTTTAGACAATTTAAATCCTGATTATGGACGTCTTTGAAGTGGCGGGCTACCGGGTAGGCTTGATCATTATGGAGTATTGCCCTCAGGTGTTGCAATATTCTCACGTGCACCTCCTACATAATTTAAGCCACAGGTGCATATATATATTTAACCCCTTCGCTGTGGGGGTTATTTTCCGGCTGTGCTGGGGGGGGGGGCGCGCACGGCGCCCGCATGCTCGTGACGAGCTGAGCACGTCATGAGGCATGGCGCTCCTGTGCTCACAGGGGAATTATCCCCGCATGCGAGCGTTCCACGGCTCATGACAAGCTGAGCTCGTCATGAGCACCGGAGCGCCGTGGCTCATGACGAGCTCAGCTCGTCATGAGCATGGAAAAGGATATATATATGCACCACCCCGGTACCCTAGGGGTCACTAAAGTGAAGCAGCAGTCGTACTTGGAATCGAGGACGGGCCCACTTGTGGAGTCCATACAGGACTTCATTGTGTGCTTCCCGGACCACACTTCCCAGAATGCACAGTCTCATTTGAGCCTCCCATCGGTGGGTGTGTTATAGATAAAATGGGGAAAAGGGTTGGCGGTTGCGCACACCGCTTCCGTTAAAGCCCCTGAAGAGAAGCATATGGAGCTTCGAAACGCGTCGGGCAGATCCCGTACGTAGCGGCGTCTACGAGTGGATCCCCGTCCTCACCTATACATAAACCAAGCTGCTGTTCGCGTGCTACTCAAAAAGGTGAACACCTTCGAGCATTGATTTATACGCGGCTGTCCAGCCGCGGAGTATGCACCACCCCGGTACCCTTGGGGTCACTAAAGTGAAGCGGGCAGTCGTACTTGGAATCGAGGACGGGCCCACTTGTGGAGTCCATACAGGACTTGATTGTGTGCTTCCCGGACCACACTTCCCAGAATGCACAGTCTCATTTGAGCCTCCCATCGGTGGGTGTGTTATATATAAAATGGGGAAGTGGGTCGGCGGTTGCGCACACCGCTTCCGTTAAAACCCCTGAAGAGAAGCATATGGAGCTTCGAAATGCGTCGGGCAGATCCCGTACGGAGCGGCGTCTACGAGTGGATCCCCGTCTTCACCTATACATAAACCAAGCTGCTGTTCGCGTGCTACTCAAAAAGGTGGACACCTTCGAGCATTGATTTATACGCGGCTGTCCAGCCGCGGAGTATGCACCACCCCGGTACCCTGGGGGTCACTAAAGTGAAGCAGCAGTCGTACTTGGAATCGAGGACGGGCCCACTTGTGGAGTCCATACAGGACTTGATTGTGTGCTTCCCGGACCACACTTCCCAGAATGCACAGTCTCATTTGAGCCTCCCATCGGTGGGTGTGTTATATATAAAATGGGGAAGTGGGTCGGCGGTTGCGCACACCGCTTCCGTTAAAGCCCCTGAAGAGAAGCATATGGAGCTTCGAAACGCGCCGGGCAGATCCCGTACGGAGCGGCGTCTACGAGTGGATAGATATATATATATATATATATATATATATATATATATATATATATATCTAGTCCCAGTGTGCTAAAAGCACTACGCGCACTCAGAAGTAGAGATGCCCAAAGTTCTTTATTAACTCAAAAAAAGGTTACGCGTTTCGACACCAAAGTGTGTCTTGCTCACACGTTACCCAACTTCACATTTTTTTGCTTTTTGAAAGGTTTTTATAGCTAGTCCCAGTGTGCTAAAAGCACTACGCCCACTCAGAAGTAGAGATGCCCAAAGTTCTTTATTAACTCAAAAAAACGTTACGCGTTTCGACACCAAAGTGTGTCTTGCTCACACGTTACCCAACTTCACATTTTTTTGCTTTTTGAAAGCTTGGGTTCGCCGGATTACGCGCCACCCGACAATGGGAGCGGGACCCCGGAAGGACCCTTCCTGGTTGCAGCTTTGATATATATATATATATATATATATACTATCGCTCCAACTCCTTACATCCAAAAGAAGATTTCCGCAGTCTCGGGAGTATTTCAAACAAAAGAGTTTATTCCAAATTGGCCAGCAACAGACGCTGACGTGTTTCGGCGAAAATGCAATTTTTTATGTCAATGACATTACGGAAACGGCATGTTTTTGAACACATCACCTTCAATGAAACAGAGAAACGACTGTTGCAATGATTTTAACGACAGCGCCATTTTAGAGCTCCAAATACCCTAGCATTATATATGCAGTTTACATGATTTAAAGGATTTGTCCCACATACAACAATCCTACACGAGTATCATTTTTTTTCTTTAAATCTTTTTATTAGGGTTTTACATTTCAGATTCCCATGTGGGACATCAGATCAATCACAGGTCAGTTATTACACGTATGATAGTTACACATTTTCTACAAACATAATACATCTTCAGCATTTGGGTTCCGTTCCATCAAGTATGATTACACATCATCGCTTATGGACTTGCTTCTAGGTCAGCTCGTTACATGATGTTGTGTCTCGCTGTGGATGGGCCCTATGGCTGTATGAGGGCGAATACTGGTGTGGGTGTTTCCCCTCTGCTTGTATATGTGACCCCTTGCTATGTAGTCAATCATTAATATTCTGTAGGTGAGTCAGTATCCGAACCGCCGACTGAAACTTAACTAGAAACTGTGGGGAAAGACTTCTTCTAAAAGAGAGAGGAGGGGGAGTGCGAAGGACAGGCGAGGGTAAGTGGCTATGGCGGGCGGAGTGTGTGCTGGCCATTGGTCTGAGGTTGCAAGGGTTCCGGGGGGGGAAAGGAAGCAATCTGTCACGGTAGTAGATGATATTCCCAGTGGTGTTGGCCACCCGTCCCATGTCATCCTCCTACCGGGGGTTTCACTCTCCCAATATCAGGTCCTGCATGCTAGGGTGTTGGGAGGGGCTGCGGGGTTGGGGCAGGGACGGCACCGGTGTCTCCTCTGCTGTTGTCTCTTGTTTAAATTGCATTAACAGTTGCGCCCATTCCAGAGAGTTTGGGTGCTTGCGTGTACCTTTCACCTCTTCCTCCCTCAAGGTCTCTTCTTCTGCTGCCCCCCACTTGTTTACCGCTCCTATCCAGGCTGCTTCTGGTGGGCCCGTGGGGGCTCTCCAGTGCATAGCTATAGTTCTATTTGCTGGGAGGAGAGCGAGGGATGCGAACCGCCACTGCAGTTTTTCAGATTTTTTCTTTCTGTAGGTTCCCAAGGCACAGGCCTCCCATGTGTCGATGTGTAACAAGTTAACTATTGTGAGGAGTGTTTGGTGTATCTTGGTCCAGTTTTGCTGCAGGGAAGGGCAGTCCCAGAACATATGTCGGAAGTTCGCCTCCACTGCCTGACACCAGGGGCATTTGAATTGTGTGTCTGGATAGTACCGATGTAATTTATCTGGTGTGAGATATGCGTGGTGTAGTATGTTAAACTGTATGTTTTTGAACCGTGCGTTCCTGGACACCTTTTTAGGGTATTCTAGAGCATGTGCCCATTCCTTGTCTCGAACCATCTAGGGAAACGTTAGTCAGTTCTCGGATTGCTTTGTAGTGCCGTGTTACTAGGTGTCTACCTGTCACCATTCGGAGTATCGTGTGAAGCACCAGGTGTGTTGGGGGTTCCCCGTCCCGTAGGTTCCAGTGTTGGCGAGCGCTATCTAGGAGTTGCCTATGCGTTAAAAATTGCCCTTGTGAGAGGTCATACCAGTCGACGAGTTGTACGTATGTTTTCAGTTGCCCCTCGTGGAACAATGCTTCTACCTCTGTCACTTCGTGATCAGTCTATACCTGTAGGATTCCTGCAGTATAATATTTTTCCTTTCGAGGGAAGCCCACCAGGGGAAGCAGTGGGGAGTATAGCGGTCGCCCTTTTGACATTCTGTGCACTCGCATCATGTATTTGCGAGCTATGTATCGGGTGTGTGTGGGCTGGCTTGGTGCCTGGCAGGAGAATTCTCCTGATGGCGGGAAGAGGTAGTCTGCCGGTCTCAGTGATCGTTTCTCCTACGTATTTCTCCGCTGTCCAGTAAGATAGCCACTGAAATTGCGCAGCGAGGAAATATGATTCAAAGGACGGGGCTCCTAGACCTCCGCATGTGGTGGGCAAATATAATGTGCGCAATGCTACTCTGCGCTGGCCATTCCCCCATATCAGCGTTGTGAGCAAGGTATCCAGTTCACAGAAGAAAGACCGGGGTGACATCACAGGAAGATTTGCAAAGAGATACAGCAGTCTAGGCACCATTATCATTTTGGCTATGGCCACCCGACCGATGGTTGCCAGGGGTAGTGTCTTCCAGAAACTCACCGCCGATCGTAGGCCCGCCAACGCTTTACGGTGGTTACCTTCGTAGAGGTCTGCCTGAGAATGGTAGAGCTGCACTCCCAGATATCTGGGGGCCGCTTCGCTCCATTTTAAGGTCTGGGCGCCTATCCCTATGTCTTGTGGTGCCAAATGACGACTGAGTGGATAGATCGTTGACTTTTCCTAGTTGACTTTGAGACCTGAGGTGTCTCTGAATTCCTGCAGGGCTGCCCATATCGAAGGTGAGATCTCCCGCTACATCCCGGATGTAAATCAGCAGATGATCCGTGTAGAATGATACGCAGTGCACCGTTTCCGCGATCGGGACACCCCATGCCATCCCCTCTCGCTGCAGCCGTATGGCCAGGGGCTCCACCGCCAACGCGAAAAGGAGGGGGGAAAGGGGACACCCCAGCCTGGTCCCCCTCTCCACCGGGAATGGAGCGGAGATGAGTTTGCCGACTCTCACCCTGGAGGTGAGACCCCGGTACAAGAGCTTTGTATATGCCATCAATATGGGGCCAATATTCAGCTTCCGAAGGACTGCAAACAAATGGGGCCATGTCAGAGTATCAAACGTCTTCTCGAGATCGAAAATCAGGCACGCCGCTCTAGGGAATCTGTCCTGTACCCTGTCTTGGATATGAAACAGCCTTCGCAAATTATGAGAGGTGTTGTGTCTGGGCACGAAGCCGCATTGGTCTGGGTGCACCAGGGTGGGTAGAATTTGACTGTAGCGATCGGCCAATTTTACAATCTGCGTTCAGGAGTGTAATTGGCCTATATGAAATGGGGAGTGGGGTCCCTATGGGGTTTCGGAAACGTCACCACCAGCGATTCGCGGAATGACTCGGGCAGTATACCTCTGGTCAGGGCTTCCTCATATGTGGACGCTAGGTGGGGCACTATTTGGGCCGCAAAGGTGCTATAGTATTCTAATGGGAACACGTCCATCTCTGGCGCTTTCTTCCTCGCTAACGACCTGATGGCGTGCTTTATATCTGAGGGTGTGATCTTGCTGTCTAGGTCTTTCCTATCTGCAGGGGAGATTGTGGGCAGTGTTGATGAGCCCATAAATTGTGTCAGTTCACATTGTGTCACCGGTGCTGGGTTGCGGTACACGCCTGCGTAGTAGTTACGGAATATGTGCAGGATGTAAGGTTGGGAGTGTTGGAGACGCCCTGTCTCGTCTGCCAGCTCTGTGATGGGATGTGATGTCGTGCCTGTTTTACCACCCATGCCAATAATGCTCCTGTTCTATTGCCCTCCCTGTGCGTCCACGTTGCATATGCGTGGAAGTTGTATTTGTGCAAGTCTCGCATTGCTTCCGCGTGCGAGAGTTTCGCCGCCGAGAGCTGCGCGACTGTGGCCCTCCCATGGTCCGTACCCCGGGACAAATCCGCTAACGTGGTCTCTGCTCTGCTTAGTGCCTGTTCCAGTGTTCTCCGCACCCCCGCCACCTGTTGGATACAGTGTCCCTGGGCGCTAACCTTATATGCGTCCCACTCTATTGCTCTAGAGGAGGTTGAGCCAGCATTGTGTATGAAATGCTCCTGGATATATTCCCCGTGTATTCGGCGAAAGACTTGATCGGTGAGGCACTGCTGGGGAAGTTTCCATGTTGGGACCGGGGGGTGGGGTAGTCTCCATCTAAGGGTCACTATGTGTGCGTCGTGATCCGATACTATCCGCCCCAAATAGTCAGTGTATTGTACTTTGGGTAGGAGATCTGTGGAACATAGGAATCTGTCAAGTCCCACTTGTAGGTTATGGGGGATGGAGTGAGAGGAGTATAGTCTGGCATCTGGGTTCTGTGTCCTCCAGGCATCTGCTAATGCCCAATGATCCACCAATCTACGGAAGCGTTCCGTTTGTTTGTACACCGGGGAATGTGTTGGAGGAGGATGTGACCTATCTAGGTGTAAATCTAGTACACAATTGTAGTCTCCACCCAGGAGCCAAGGTATCGCTGTATGGTGGGCTAGCACTGTGGTCAGTTTGTCCCAGTATTGGTGTTGCTCTGTATTGGTTGGCCCTCTAGCAGGCCGGTCATGATTACATACCGCCCTTCTTTGTCTACTAATTGAGTTTGCTCCTTAAATGGCACCCCAGGTCTGATCCATATAAGTGTACCTCTGGCGAAGGCGGAGTATGCTGTGGCACAAACTATGCCCCGCCATTTTTTGTGAAGGCCTACCTCCTGTTCTGTCAGGTGTGTCTCCTGTAGGAGGGCCACCTGCGCCTGTTGCTTCTTAATATAGGCGTAGACAGAATACCTCTTAGTGGCCGTGTGCATACCTCTGACGTTCAATGTCACAAATTTCAAATCTGTGTTAGGCGTTTTATGTGCCATGTGTCACCTTATCAGTCCGTGGTGCTCTCCGAGTGCCCGTTTCCTCACATCCGGCCCACCCCACTGGTCCTTCTCCACCCCACCTCCCTGGGGATGTCTGCTGCGACCATTCTCTTCTCTCCTCGCCCGCCCCAGGATATCTAAGAGACTAAGGATATAAAGGGGGACAAACTGTAACTCTGGGGAACATTCCCAACTTGGGGGACCTATTGCTCGGGGTAATACGTCCAAACTGGTTATCATTTGTAATCTTTAGTTCGTTGTTGCGGGGTGGTGGCTGGTCATCTCCCCGGCTACTGCCGGCGCCGCCACAGATTCATACGAACTTCGGAAATGTACCCTTGTGCATCACATTCGTTCTTGGTCGTTGGCACTGATTTGGAGCAACTCTGTTCAGTGCGGCCACTTTAGCGAGTCCTAACAGTTGCCGTTCTGCATCCGGACGCTTGGGCGGTATTGCATTTGCGTATTAGTCCGTCTCGGGTTGAGCCATTCTCGCTGTGCGACCTGGGCCTTTATGCAGCTGTCATATCAGCGTGTCCGCTGTTTGGGGCGTCACTATTGGAGGCGACATTGAGCCTTCTCGAGAAGCAGGTGCGTCATTGCCCTTGTATTCAGAGCTGAATAGGTTGGTGCCTCCTTCCACATCTGAGCCCCCCCCCGTGGGGTCAAGGGCGGCCACCGCCTGTATCGCCTTCTTGCGTTCCGCGATGATTTGCGTGAGATTCGGGGAACCAGTTCCAGTCTGGCTAGATCTCACACTGAGCTGTGTAAGGGTGACTCTACGGCCCTGTCGCATCGGCCATCTCACTGGTTGTCCGGTTTGTGTGTCCGCTGTGTTTGGGTGGCGTGATGTATGCTGCTCTACCCAGGCGTCCGCATCTTTTGGGTCCGTGAAGAAGTGCGTAGTGCCGTTGGGGATGACCTTGAGCCTGGCTGGGAACAGGAGGGCGTATTGGAATTTCTTTTGGCGAAGTGTGCGCTTTATCGCTTGGAAGGTGACCCTCTGTTGTTGTACAGCTCGGGAATAGTCGGGGAACAGCATCACCTGTTTATCCTCTACTTGCAGCCGTCCGTGTTCTCTGGCCGCATGGAGAATAGTGTCTCTGTCCTGATAGTGCAGGAGTTTCATCAGGAATGGTCGAGGGGGCAGGCCTGGCTTGGGTCTACGCATGGGGACTCGAAGCGCTCGTTCAATGGAGAAGTAGGGGGTCAAATCCTTGGCGGGTGTGATCCAGGCCGTGATGTATTTGATTGGGTCGGCCCCTTCCGCCCCCTCCATTATATTCATAACTCGGATTGTTGCTCCTCCGGGAGCGTCATTCCAAATCGTCCGTTTTATGTTTCAGAGCCTTGATCCGGGATTGCAACTCTTTAATAGCGTGATGGTGTTCTTGCACTTGCGGTTCCACTGCTTGCATAGTCTTCTCACTCTGAGTGACCTTGTCCGTTATCTTCCTATGGTCGTCCCGGAGAATTATGAGATCTGTGGCTAGAGTGTCAAATTTGTTTTCCATCGCCACTCTGGAGTGCTCTATGGCAGCGAGGACTTGGTCCAGTTTTCTGGACATGGAGTCTTCTCTGGTGGGTTCCTCTCGCGATCCGGTTGTTACTGGTGGCTGAGGCGTCATCTTCTGTTGTTCTGCGGTGTGGGTTGTCCCCACCGCCCGTTGACGACCCATGATGGAGGGCTTTGGGTCCTCCCCTCAGACCCTCGTGGCTGATGGGGGTCAGGTGGGGCCCGGCGTCCGCGACTATCCACCCCGTCGCTGTGCCCGTCACTTGTGCCTGGTGCAGGACTGGCTAGTAGTGGTGTACCGAGGCGCCGCCTCCCTGCGAGTCGGTATTGCCCGTTCTTGGGAGGGGGCTCGGAGGTGCGACGGAACGGCAAGGTCACGGCCGCGGCCTTGTGTTATGAGGGTGACCAGCGCTGGTGGGCCTTTCACCGCGCCGCAGCGGCGCTGATGACAAACTGTATCAGACAATGATCTCAGGGGCCTGTCCAGTCCAGGTTCTGTTGCCGCCCCGCAGGGGAGGCCACCGCACTGTCTTCTCGATCCTCTGTATGGGTCTCACAGTCTCTGCGTTCCTGCCCTCAGTCGCTGCGCCTTCCTCCACCCCCTCCTGCTCTTCGAGTTGCAGGCGGGTGGAAATGGGGGGTGCCACGCGTTTGGGGATGTGTGCTGTGCCTGAAACGGGGTTCTGACCTGTGTATTCTCCATCCCCTGGTGAGGAATAGATCCTATACGTGTATCATTACACACAATCGAAAGTGCATTTTTGTCGTCACACACTTCATAATTTGTCATAATTAATCTCACATTTTTTATAAAAAAGTGTAATTTATAACAGATGTCATTCCCCGTGTATCGGCGAATCTCGTAACAAATACCCTGGGACAAACTTATAATCTCACAGTGGATCGGCATATGTCCTTTCACTGCTAGTCATTATAAAACCTTGTAAAAAGTTTTTTTCTTTTTCCGATTCAATGTCAAAATTCATGAGGCACCCAATAATCTTCAAGTAATCAATTTCAACTTCTAACGATATTCAGGAAACATTGTAATCAAATTCAGACATACATATACATAGCTATTCAAGAGATGAGCCCATCTCTAAATCCCAATTACATTTGACATAATTATGGCCAGATTTATGTACCTATGTGTATCGCTAATTCTTTCCCACTGTTTAGACCCCGTGGAGAGTTTGTAAGTAAATCTATTATGTAGCGTGACTCAAGTCTACGTAACTTGCGTACTCTGTCACCTCCTCCCATGTTTTACCTGGCTGTACCAGTCGCCTGACCTCGCTCTCAAAATTGGCCCTTCACTCACTGTGAACAATTTCAATGCAGGCCACAAGTTTCACCCTCCCCGGCCTAACAACGTGCTGCATTGTGGGATATGCAGTTTGTCCAACTTAAACTGCATGGGTGGAGCCAGAGAACACGGGGCCCGGTGTACTCACTTCTTGGAAGGAAAGACTGGACTATTTTAAGACAAGCAAGTAGTGTAATCAGCTACGTGAAATGCGGCATTTGAGAAAGTAAAAAGTCATTTCTGAAACGCGTCATGCCTTCAAGAACAATAAAGTCTGCCTCACCATGCTCCGCTGTGTCCCTCTCATCGTTTCAGCAAAGGAGAAGGTGTTCTGTGCGTATAGATATATATATTTATATATATATATTTCCATTAAAACAACAACCAAGCGCAAGATAAAAATTAACAACAAGTGACTTTTAACACAAATATGTGCAAAAAAAGATTTTCTTGCAAGTAAATCACCCACTGGAAGGTATTAATGTCAAACAGCTCCTCACTATCGTATACAAATCACTTAAAACATTCCCCATCAGAGGGGGAGATCGGACGATATGGAGCAAAAACAATTGGAACAATAAAGCTGCACACTGAAAAGAAGAAAATAGCAGAATTCGGACATAAACTGCTGTAAATATAAATATAAAAATACTGCACAGCATAAATATACACACCAAAAGCACAATATCATGATGTGATATAAATTGTTGTGTTAATTAGTCTTGTTTTTTCATTTTCTAAACTTGCGTTTTTTAGGTTGTTGCTTATGGTGACTACATGTCCTATAATTCACTGCGCTCACAGTTTGAATAGAACAGGAAATTATGTAATGTATTTGAAATTACAAAAAACACTGACTTTGTAGGGTAAACCGACCGTGATTAAGGTATAAGGTTATACCAAAACACGTAGGTCACTCGCCTGTTTTCCTGATGAAATTGATTTTAGAATAAATTAACACTGCTAAAGAAACTAACCTGCAAGAGTGCGACCTTGTTTGTTCGTTTGGAAACAAAAGGACAGAGAGTAAATATATATGTCATCAACCTATCTGAGATAACGTTAACTAAAGCCGAGCAACAACTGTTATCTCTAGGCTTAAATTTCTGCCCTAAACAACCCTTCAACTATGCGGCCACACGCATAGACGTTTTTTGTTTCATTCATTCAGATCTTTATTTCGGTTAGACAAACCATAAAAGAATCATTTACATAAAAGCCAATACAATCTCTAAAAACAGATAGTACCAGTAATAACCATTTCAGTTTCCATTTGATAGCAGGCCATAAAAAAGAAAAGGGTCATGATAAACAGTACAATATTTTTCTGAAGGGAACTTAACATAATCAGACAATTGTAATTCCTAATCCACTACTCTAATCAGTCAGTCCCTAGTTCGCTAAATGCATAGGAAATACACTGTTTAAAAGTTTGCAATAAATATAATTATTAATAAATATTCATATGAATAAATACCAGGTGCTGATAGTTATTAATATTATTAACAATGATAAAAAGCATGTTAAAAGACGAATACAATTTTAAACGGTATTTCTTCCATTTCATGTAGCAAAATTTAGATGTGCAAATAACTCAGCATCATATCCACACAAAAAAAAGAGACCAAGTCCATGTCAACATCATTACCAATTTTTGTGTCAAATGCCTTATCCTATCACCTCAACAATTACAGTTTCAGACCTCGTCTTTTACGTACTATTTCTACAGCAAAAAGATATCGGCTTAGGCTAAATACAATGGTCTGCGTTGTATCGGCTTTAAGCACTCTTTCTGCTTCCCTAATACGTCTGAATCCTAGGAGGCGACAAATAGGTTTTAGCCACTTTTTCCTACTATGTTGGTATGCTGGACAGGAAAATATGACATGAGTCTCATCCTCCCTTGCACTTATGTCGCACAGCTCGCATTTTTCAAGAAAATCATCTCCTATACAACCCTTGTTGCATGCCCATTTTAATGTGTTAGCTTTAATGTGGAGGATGCCATATCGGAACTTTAAGTACAATGTTTTTGCCAAAGTTGGCAGTATTTCATCCATAAGACTTTCGAAGCTACTTTCACTCTTTACTTCGAAAAATGTAAGGGTCAACACTCCAGTTTTTGAGTTATGTATTGTAGAACTTAGGACAGAATCCCAGAACCTTTCCCGCAGTAGCTTTTTGCTGTTTAGGGTCAAGGATCCTGGGTCTGTCCAGAAATGGTATAACCCCAATTTAAAAAACCAGTACCACGGCAGCTGAGTTGTGTTCCTTATTACCATGATTTCTTTTAATGCTTCTCTGTAATCAATTAATTCATCCGTTGCCCACAGACGAATCCAATATAATAATGGACGTAAGAGGGCGTGATCGTCAGAGCGATGGATATTTAGATCAAGAAAGAGTGGGATAAGGGGTGTGCGGCGTGGTACTGCTAATAATTGTCTAAAAAAATTATTTTCATGCACTGAAAAGGCTTTTTTTTCAGCGTGACCCCATAATTCTGCTCCATAAAGTGTAGCAGATTGAGCCTTGTACTTAAACAGCTCAATTGAGGGGGATACGGCTTTAGAATAACTGGTCCTGTGCCTTCTAGCTATGGGAGCTAGGTTTTGTATCATAATTGTTTTTGATTTTTCAATTTGTAGATTCTAGTTCATTTTTACATCCAAAGTAATACCCAAATAATTAAATCTCTGCACGTGCTCGATCATTTCATAATTGACAGTGATTAATTTTTTTAAACTCTTATGAGGACTAATTGCCATAAACTTTGTTTTAGATGAGTTGATCACCAACTTCTTCTCCACACAGTAGGATTGAAATTTATCAAGCAGATTCTGCAATCCTCTTGGGGTCTGGGAGATTAAAATAGTGTCGTCCGCAAATAACAGAGCCGGTACTGCCTGGCCACCCAACTTGGGAGAGTCATGCTTGCAGCCCAAGAGGGTGGTCGGTATATTGTTTACATACAAAGAAAAAAGAGTCGGCGCTAGCACGCACCCTTTTCTTACGCTTCTCTTTATATCTATGCGCTCTGATAGTTCCCCATTTGGACCCCACCTTACCCTTGCATAGTTTGCCTCAGGGAGCCTAACGATCTGTTCAGTTATTTCAGCAGGGACACCCTGGTTCCTTAATCTTGTCCACAGCTTGTCCCTGGGAACGAGATCGAAGGCTGCTCTGAGGTCAACGAAAGCCACGTAAAGGTGCGAGTTCCTTACATTTATGTATTTCCAAACTAAGCATAAAAATCTAAAAACCTGATCGACACTGCTAATCTTCTCTCTAAAACCAGCCTGGTATTTAGTTAAAATAGAGTTTTCTCGAATCCAATCATTTAGCTTACATAAGACTTGACAAGCATAAACTTTTTGAAGAACGTCAATCAGACTGATAGGTCTATAGTGTGCTGGGTTCAGTCTGTCCCATTTCTTAAAAATAGTCACAATTTCAGCACCCCTCCATGTCTCTGGGATTGGCGCTCCTTTTGCTATTTCATTACTAAGTAAGTTGATATACGGGGCTCATAGCATGTTCTCGTGTTTCCAGAGGTCACCCGGAATCCTGTCCGGACCTGGTGCTTTCCCTGATTTAATTGCGTTGATGGCTGATATAGTATCTGCCATACTAAACGATAGGGGTATCCCACTTACATTTAATCCAACATCTTCTTCGTTACACAATTGTTCGTTTCCATCATAGGAATATAGTGTGGAAAAATATGTGACCCAGACGTTTGCTTCTAGAAACAGGTCCCTGGACGGCGTGCCCTCTTTCTTTCCCCTTGCTATAAGACCCCAAAATGTAGATTGATCTTTTAGTTTACATGGTTCCAATAATTCTGACCATAATTTTTCATCCCAACCCTTTTTAGCTGTTGCTAAAGTTTTTTTGTATTCCCTTCTTTTTTCTTTTAAGGCTGCTATATCTTTTCCTTTTACGGCTTCCATCAGTTCTGATTTGGCATGGACACATGTTTTATCATACCATGTCCCATTTTTCAGCGATGTACTTTGTCCAGTATTTACCCTTTTAACAGCTTTGGTGAGTATTTCGCTAAGCCCCAGTATCATTTTTCCATGAACCTCTGCTATTAATGGTTTCTCAGTTGAGCTGGCATCTAATGGGGAGATTAACTCTACATAAAGCTCATAGATTTTCTTAATAGTGGAGTCGTTTCCCATAACCTCAGGCCACTTCAATGCCCTACGGTTGTTAGACACTAGGGGATCGATACTCAGATTTTTAGAGTGAGGTGCCCCCTCTACAGGCAATATAAATAGAGACTTAGAGAGGGTCAGGTTAAGAGGATAATGGTCACTCTCTATTCGATCATCCACCACCAAATCTATCATCATTGGACATAAACTCGTTGAGACCATTATATAGTCCAAGTAACTAGCACAACTGCCCCGTCTAAAAGTAGGTTTCCTCGGGCAGTCTGACGGCAGACGGCCATTACAAGAGCGCAGGCCATGTCCCACTGTCAGACGCAATAATTGGAGTGCCGCTTTTGAACACGGTACTATTGAGGTGGTCTCGATACCAGGAATGCCATTAGCATTGTCTTCCAGCTCCGTTATATTTTCTAGGCCCGATAACGGTTCAAAGCTCTGGTTAAAATCACCTCCTATGATCATCATAGTATTATGGTCAAATCTGGAAATTGTATTATCCAGTTGAGCTTTAGTCTCTGATTCCTTAAGCAAAGACATAGGTCTGTTATAGATATTAATAATACAGACTTCATTATTATTAGTGTCTTTAAATTGTATGGCCAGGATATCAGGGCTGTTACAATCAATTTGACTAAAATGAGTTCCCAGTGTGATCTTTAACCAGATTAACAGACCACCAGAGGGTCTTCCTTTGTTCTGGTTAGTTGCTGGTATATAGAAAGATCTGTAACCTATTTTAAAGTGATTTTCCACTCCCCACGTTTCTTGGAATAAAATAACATCCCTATTATCGATGTAATCGTGCCATGCGGGGTCACTCAGATTTTTCCTAATACCTGCAATATTCCAAGATGTTAAATGAACATCGCCTTGTAGGCCAGTGTCCGGTATGTCACTTTCCGTATTCAACGCTCCTACAGGCATTGCTATTTTAGGGCCAACATTTCCAGATGTTTCAAGCATAATCAAGCTCGAGCCTTCCATATTTTTACCTTTATTTATCCCAGCCCTCTCAGAGTTAGTGGACTTATCTTTACTATATATTCTATTTCTATTCCTCAAACTCCTTATATCAGAAGGTTCATTATTCAGTGTCAAATCTATTGTGCCTAGTTTAATCTAGTTTTATATCTTGGTCCCTGATGGTTGAGGAGGGGCCTGCTCGCTTTAGAGCTGCTGCCCCTATAGCTACTAATTTCCACCCTTCTTCTGCTCCAAGTCAGTCCACCTCCTCTAACCCATATAGCTCTGCAAAACGGTTTTTTGTGACCACTGTAAAATTAGTATTTGGACAACCCACTACCCCTTCGTAGGCTACCCCCGCAAAGCGCTTAACCAGTGGTGGTACAGCCTCCACATTGTAAAAATAGCTTAAATGTTGCGTACCAATCCCACTGCAGTCCATAGGATGTCTTTCATTACAAATAAACCTCGCTACACGCCTGTCCCTGAAGTTTACAATGATAATGTTCCCGGGTATATCCTTTGATCTACTGCCTACCCAGTTAGCTCTTCTGGCAAACAGGACTTCCCCATTCATATCTCTTGGGAGTGGTCTATTCCTGTTTATCCAGAATGTCACTTTGTTCTTTAATTGATGATAGGATTCAACCGCTCCGCTTTTCAATTCAGGAACGCCAGTGAGGACAACCACATAAGGTAGGGACTCTGGTGGTAAATCGACAGTAGCTAATAAAGGCTTAAGATTACTATCATTGTTGCCTTTCTCTTTAGCTGAGCTTATAGGGATAGTTACCTTCCCCGACTTGGAGCTATTTGTTTTGCTATTAGATCCTTCTGTACGTTTATCCAAAGCTCTATTTGCCTGTGTGTTCATGGTAGAGCTGGATTTTGTCGTGGTAACTTGAGGTTGTACGACAGCTTCACTGGTTACAGCCACTGGTGCCGTTACAGTTTCCTTTATAGGAATATCCTTCTTCGATCTTTTTTTTGCCTCAGCTTTTAACAGGTTTTTCAGGATAAAAAAGTTATCTAGGGTCGTTTGTTCAAACCTCTCTGATCTTTCGGTTATCACCTTTATCCTCTCCAAAAGTGGGAGGATCAATGATCTTATGACCTGCTCTATCTGTGTGACTGATTCCCCAACCTGTTGAGAGATAGGATTAGCGTTAGTTACCCCATTAATGTTTGGACTCGTTTGGATATCAAGCAAGGAGTTGACATCCGGTGACAATGGTGGCGTACTCCCAGGTGGCCCTGGGTTCGAATTTGTTATTTGGGTAGTTTTCAGTAGTTGTGGAGAGTGTGGCTCACTGTTTAGAGGAGGCAGACCTGAAAGCAGAGCTCAGCCCGGGACCAGGGTTCAATTCCCGGCTCAGCGGGGTCTTGAGTCCTAAAATGTCCATGGACTCGACAATTCTCGCTCCGGTGCCTACTCGATTCACAGGTTCATACTCTGCGACTCTGGGCAATAGCTTGCTTAATCTCTACAACGGCCCCTCGCAGCGGGATGCCTGGCTTTCACCTTGCGGATACCCTGCCGGGGTTATCTCACAGGGGAATACCAGGACGGGTTCCCTAAGCAAGCGCTTAGAAACCGCTTGGTGATTTGCGCTATATAAATTCCTGTACATTTACATTTACATTACTTTAGGATTTCTCCCCTTATGTATAGCCTCCGTTATTTTCCTCTTTATATTTGCTCCAGTGTTAGCCCGTGTTTGTGGATGTGCAGCTATATTTTCACAATGGGCACCATTTGAAGGGGCCCGTGCAATCAAATAAATTTCATCCGGGCTAGCTTGTCTACCATGCTCATTGATTAATAGATTAATAGGCCCTTCTAGCCCAGTAGGGGAGATAGCTTGCATTAGGGGTGCCAGGGATGAACGTCTAATATACATCGGTTCAGCTGAAAGACGTCGTTCGGTGATGACAATTTCGTGTTCTAAAACTGATGCAGCCCTAGTGATAAACTGATCCAGTGTGCCACTCACCGACCCCCCACCCCTATTTTCTTCCCCCTAGGCATTATGTCACAACCTTATCTAAGTGCCAAATGTACACCAATGCCCATGTACTCAGTACCGCAACATTAGATTAGCAATAAATGTTATCAAGAATCAAAAATATATGTTTTGCAGTCTTACAGTTCTCGGGTTGTTCGAGAGGTGGCCCAGCCCAGCCTTATCCTGCCTTGGACGGCCGTAGACGGCCCACCCTTTGCCCGGGCAATGCGGGGGCTGCGCTTGAGTTTATGCGCCTCCAGGCGCGGAAGCGCTGGTGGCAGCTCCCGCCGCGAGGGAGCCTGGGGATTGTGGTCCCCCTCTGCACTGCGGCCACGATGTAATGGAGGCTGCGGCGTCGGGAGGGAGACGGGCAGCGTCTGTGGCGTTGGACCAAGAGGTAAGCAGCAAGGTTCCTGGTAGGGAAAAGAAAGGCCCAAAGCAAGTAGATCGCCCGCTCCACCTGGGCTGCGCTTGAGTTTATGCGCTTCCAGGCGCGGAAGTGCTGGTGGCGGCTTCCGCCGCGAGGGAGCCTGGTGATTGTGATCACCCTCCGCACTGCGGCCGCGATGTAATGGAGGATGCGGCGGAGGAGACGGGCAGCGGCTGTGGCGTTGGACCAAGAGGTAAGCAGCAAGTTTCCTGGTAGGGAAAAGAAAGGCCCAAAGCAAGTAGAGTTTTGTTTCATAAGAAAGTTAAAACTTAAGAAATTCTTTTCCATACAAAAATTTAAAGAAAGTATTGAGTCTGATACTCGCCCTCCTGCAGCCATCCGAGTGGGAGGAGTAGAAGTAACGTCGGAGGATGTCTCCACTCTCTTAACTCTCCATGACCTACATGATGCAACAGATTCACAGCTTTCTGGTCCGGATGTGAGTCTAAGTACACAAGCCAGATTAAGTAAAATAAATACATTACAAAAAGGAGCAGGGATAACTCCGTTCAAAAGCAAATCAAGTTTTGTCCCCCTGACAAAGGATGCCATAGACACGTTCCACGACTGTGTGACTAATGAGATCAAACAATTGTATAGGTCCACCAGAGGCAACATTAAAAAAAAGTACCAGCGGCAGCAAGCAGATTACAACACTCTTATGAGAAAATTAAGCAACAACACAGAAATAGTAATTAAAACATCAGATAAGGGTGGCAACGTTGTCATCTGGCCAAAAAAGGGCTATACTAAAGAAGCATACAAACAATTACAGTATGTCAATTGCTACGAAAAAAACACTCACAAGGAATATGCTAAAGCTAAAGAGACTCTCCTCAAGTTGTTACACAAATGGCGCAGAAAGGGCTTGATTTCCACGGAAGAATTCAAATTTCAAAATTCAAATCCAACGCCAGGAAGACCGATTATCTCGGCGATTTGGAGTGCTGGTGAACAAGTTGGACAATATATTGACTTCTTTTTGCAGGATATGGTAAAAGTTTGCCAAGTTTTGTTAAAGATACCAGTATTTCACATATAGGGTGCACACTATTTTTAAATATGATGAATTATTGTTGTTTAAGAAATGTGATATTTATGTGTTTTTAACAATGAATTCTGGCAATGACCGATTTTTATTGTTAATCATAATTATGCATATTTATATGAAAACTTATTTATCATACACTATGCACTTTACATCATATAGTTTGCTCTTAATTGCGCAGCTTTTTTTGCACATCAGGTAGAGGTGTTACTGAAAAATACAAAAAAGAAATTTTTACAATAACTTATGCACTTTATCTTTTTTAAGATCCTCCCTGTAATACTGTCTTTGCCACAAGATGGAGTTACCAATGGTGTATATCAATTTGCATAAAATGTTATCTAGGTGGTAGGATTTATCCTGTCATGTAGTGTTTTAACTCCATTAAGATTTGTTAGATTCCTTTTACACCTTATGTGAGTTCACTTATACTTATCAGGCATTTATGCTGTAATATTGTTGTAAATATATGTGTGACTCCCAGTAAGAATGTCAGGTTGCAGGTCACCGCGCCTGCATAAAACTACATTACCCAGCGTTACTGGGCTTGGAACTACAGTACCCAGAATCCCCGGCGAGAACTGGATATCACGGGGCAGAGCCAGGAACTCAGGGCTCGTGATTCTGTTTGCAGAGGCGCGGCTGCTCCTCTGTTAGTTCTGGTCGGTTTCCTGCTTTCCAGGCTGTGTTCCAATTACGGAGGGGAAATCTCTTCTGTCCCGGTATTGTGTTTGCACGCGCTGGCTAGCGCGTTCATTAATTTATTTCCGGAGTTCTCCGTGTTTTGTTTCGCCTCGCGGCTGCGAGGATTACTTACTGTGTTTGGGGGCCAAGGGCTTTGGGCTTGCGCTGAGATTGCTATCAGCGGACAATCGAGCCTTTTCCATTACCTTGCTATTTTGTGGTGGCGGAGTGCAGGGGGGGAATTGATGGACCTCCACACTACCGTCACGAACAGTGACATTGGTGCATCAGTTGTATTGCGTGGATTTAGCAAATACCAAAGCGGATGATTGTAGTGAAGGAACTACATCATACCGTATTTGGTTTAACCTTCAAGGGATAACTTTGTTTAAGGAACCTTTATTTCACCTTCGTTAAAGCAAAGGAGGTTATGAACTGTACAAAGGGGAGCCTTTACTTCCTTCCTGCAACGCTGCCTTTCTTCAGTTGGTGCTTGAAATCAGCTGCATTGAACCTGCTTCTTTAGAGGTTGCTGTCTAGGCTATGGGGGTACGTTACTAGATAGAGCTAACAGATTGTAGGCAGATGGTGGGCAATGCTTCATGTTCATACCTCTTTTTATTTGTGTTCTCCAGGGTAGAAGGAAGGAGAGGATCAGCAGTTATGTGTTTGGGCGCATTTCTTTTCAGGTGAATCTACAGTTACGTTTTAGCGAGACATTAAAGAGTGTAGGATTTAAGGAATGTATTAACCTTTGTGTTTTTGTCTTCCAGTTTCTTTTTCCCTGCTGCCCCTTTCCTTCTCCTCTTTATTCTTTCGGGTTTTTCCCCTTTTGGGGTTTTTTCCCTCGCCGTATCAGCTGAACACCCTGTGTTTATACTTCAGGGTGTTCGGAGGGTCCGGAGGTGGAGCATTGTTGCTGCGTGCAGATCCTGCGGAGTGCAATTCCTGACAGAATCACGAGCCCAAGAATTTCACTCTGCCCGATCCGTATGCAGCAACAATGGCATCTATGGAGGATGTGTTACATGCCTTAGTCTTGGTACAGCAGGAGTTAGCCTCCTCTAAAGCAGAGACCGCTGCTTTACGGGAAAAGGTGGAACGTTTGAGCAGTAACCCTTTCAATGCTTCCGCCCCTTCTTCTAATGTTCAAGTCACTGTGCCTCCACCCATTCCACTGGCTACTTCTGAAAGGTTCTCAGGGGACCCCCGTAAGGTACATGTGTTTATGACGCAGATCCTCATGCACTTTTCTTGTAAACCCTCGTCGTTTCCTACTAACCATTCAAGAGTGGCCTTTTTGATTTCCTATTTGGTGGGGGATGCGGCTGATTGGGCAGTGCCATTGGTTAAACGTGACGATGCCATTTTATCGGATTGGTCTGCGTTTAAAACAGAATTCGAGAGGGTTTTTGACCGAAGGGCTACGACTTTTAGTGCGGACCGGGAACTGTTAACTTTAAAGCAGGGAAGAGGTGAACTGGTCACTTATTTGACTGCTTTCAACAGATTAGTGGCCGAAGCCGGATGGCCTGAGGAAAAAAGGATGTCCCTCTTCTATCAGGGGTTACATGATGATTTAAAAGACGTAGTGGCCCAGGTTGACCCTCAGCCTACTTCCTTTGTTGATATGGTGAATTTGGTGTTGCGGTTGGACAGTCGTCTGTCAGACAGAGGGAGCAACAGGAGAAGATGGGAAAGAGGGTTTTATGGTGGCGACAAACCTCAGCGTAAAACAACGGGGGGAATCGAAAGCTCTCCTTCGGAACCTATGGAGATAGGAGCGCTCAGAGCGCCTTTGTCAAGAGAAGAGAGGGAATCCAGAAGAGTACAGGGTTTATGTATGTACTGTGGGAAGAAGGGACATTATGTTAGGGAATGCCCTTCTAAACCAAAATCTTCAGGGAACGTCAGTCGGTTCAAAAGGGTTGCTGTATCCAAGACAGGACAGGAGGGCGTGCATAAGGAAGAGAACCAGGCCAGTGCAGAAGGGGGGCATGAGTGGAAACTCACATCTTTGGCATCTCTGGGTGGTGAGGAAACGGAGCCGCACTTGGTAATTGTCATGACGCTGGAACATGAACTAGAAAGAAATCCGGTATTGGTGATGGTAGATTCAGGGGCTACTGGTAATTTCGTGGATGAAGGATTGGTACGAAGATTAGCCTTGCCTCGAGTCTCTAGGGAGAAGCCTGAGGTTGTGTTAGCAGTTGACGGGAAACCGTTAACCTCAGGACAGATCACTGAAAGAACCGGCGAGTTGGGATTGTCTTTGGTGTTACATGGCTGTGTGCATTCCGAGGTTTTGTCTTTGAACATCATAGCTGCTCCGCAGTACGAAGTCATTTTGGGTATGCCTTGGCTACGTAAACACAACCCTGTGGTGGATTGGCAGTCGAAAACGTTCAGGTTTTCAACAGAGCACTGCAAGGATCATTTGACACCATGTGTCTCTGCCAATGTCACGGTGTTAGCCACCCCTTTTTTGGCAGCTACTGCTGTGGAGAAGAACGTCATATTACCTGTTGAGTACTTGGCCTATAGTGATGTGTTCAGTGAGGCAAAGGCAGAAACATTACCCCCTCACAGGGATTACGATTGCCGCATTGATTTGGTGGAGGGGGCTACTATACCATCCTGTAGGGTTTATGCGCTGTCTGTACCCGAAACCACGCATTTAAAGGAGTACATAGAGCATTACTCCAGATTGGGATTCATCCGTCCCTCCCGCTCTCCAGCTGCTTCTCCTCTCTTTTTCATAGCTAAGGCTAATGGTGACTTGAGAGCGTGTGTAGACTATCGCGTCTTGAACAAGAACACCATCCGTAACCGTTACCCTCTTCCCCTCATCTCAGTATTGCTTGATCAGGTGAGGGAGGCTAACATCTACACTCGTTTGGATCTCCGTGGGGCGTACCACCTGGTCAGAGTGAGAGAGGGGGATGAGTGGAAGATGGCATTCAAGACGCGATTTGGTCTGTACGAGTACCTGGTGATGCCTTTCGGGCTTTGTAACGCTCCAGCAGCATTTCAGTTTTTTATTAATGATGTTATGAAGGAATATGTGGATCAGTTTGTTGTGATTTACATTGATGACATCTTAATATACTCACAAGACGTTTCTTGTCATCGACGTCATGTTTGCATGGTATTGGAGAAACTAAGGGAATACAGTTTATTCGTAAAACTGAGTAAATGCGAGTTTGGGGTACATGAGGTGGAATTCTTGGGAGTAAATCTTAGTCCCAATGGCTTACAGATGTCCGAGAGAAAAGTCCGGGCGGTGAGGGATTGGCCAGCCCCAAAGAGCGTAAAAGAGGTGCAGAGCTTCTTGGGGTTCGCCAATTACTACCGTCGGTTTATCTCGCATTTTTCCCTGACAGCTGTCCCGATCACCAGGTTGCTAAGAAAGGGGAAGTCTTTTGTGTGGACAGGGGAGGCAGAGGAAGCGTTCCAAGATCTAAAAAAGGCGTTTGTAACAGCACCAGTGTTAGCCCATCCAGTGATGGAACATCCATTCATAGTGGAGGCGGATGCTTCAGATGAGGCCATAGGGGCTGTTCTGTCCCAGAGGGACGCACACACGGGTCAGCTCCATCCCGTAGCTTATCTGTCACAGAAGCTGAGCGCGGCGGAGGTCAACTACTCCATTGCAGAAAAGGAACTTCTGGCCATCAAGAAGGCATTTCAAGAGTGGAGGCCTTACCTGTGGGGGGCTTGTCATGCTGTGACAGTATACACCGATCATAGGAACCTTCAATATATGTCCTCCGCTAGGCATTTGACACAAAGGCAAATGAGGTGGATGTTGTTCTTTTCTGAGTACAACTTCGTAGTTACTTTCCGTCCTGGCTCGGAAAATAGAAAGGCGGATGCCCTTTCCAGACAGGAGAGTCCCACGAAACCAAGGGAAGAGGAGCAATCCATTATCCCTTCGACTAAGGTGGTGTGTGTGGTCAGGGCCGAGCAATTCCTGGATGACATCAAGGGTTCCAGATCTTTGGGCTCTTGGGTTCATTGGGCGGCGGCCAAACCAGGTCGGAAGATGAGACAGGGCTTGCCTTTCCAGGGGGAGTGTTTGTTCCTGCCGACTGAAGAGATTCGAAGGAAAGCCTTCCGGTGGTGTCATGAAGCTCCGGCAGCAGGACATCCTGGGGTGACCAAGACTGTGTGCTTGCTTAGGAGACATTTCTGGTGGGAGTCCTTGGCTAAGGACGTAAACCAGTGGGTAGCGAAGTGCGATACCTGCGCAAGAGCAAAAGGGGAAAACACCAAAAAGAAAGGTCTGTTGATGCCTATGCCCACACCTGATCGGCCATGGCAGAACATCAGTTTAGATTTCATTACGGGTCTATCATCTGACCAGGGAAAAACCGCAGTGCTGGTGGTGGTGGACAACCTGACAAAGATGGGACACTTTATTCCATGTGTGAACCTTCCCACTGCTAGCCAGACAGCACAGTTATTAGCCTCTCACGTTATACGTTTGCATGGCATTCCAAGAGTTATCGTGTCTGATAGGGGGCCTCAATTCATAGCCCGTTTTTGGCGCATGTGGTGCAAGGCGTTGGGTATTGAGTCAGCACTCTCTACCAGCTTCCATCCTCAGACTGATGGACAGACTGAACGGCTGAACCAGACCTTAAAAAAGTATTTGCGCTGCTACTCCAAGGAAGCACACGAATCCTGGGTGGATCTTTTGTGGATGGCAGAGTTGGCGTACAATAATGCATGGCACAGTTCCATAGGCATGTCTCCCTTCAAAGCCAACTTTGTTTACGATGCTAGCACATTGCCGATCACTATCCCTGCAGACCTGAGCAACCAGCCCTCTGTTAATGAACATGTACAGATTCTAAGGAAGGTGCATAAAGACGTGCAAAAACATTTGCTTAAGGCCAAAGAGGTGTACAAACGATGGGAGGACAGACATCGTGCACCTGGTCCACAGTTCAAAGTAGGGGATAAGGTGTGGCTGTCGACCAGGTACATACGTTTCAGGTTGAGGAGCATATTCCATCCGCGATTCATAGGGCCCTACCCAATGGTGCGACGCATCAATCCAGTCGCTTACAAATTGAAGCTGCCTGCGGCATTGAGAATCCATCCTGTATTCCATGTACAACTGTTGAAGAAAGCCTTAACCTCGCGTCGCTCGGCTCCTCCTGCCATCGCTGGTGATGGGAGTCTAGAGTATGAGGTACGGTCTATACGTGACTCCAAGGTACGCAGGGGGGAGCTGTGGTATCTGGTTTCCTGGAAAGGATATGGTCCTGAGGAAGACTCATGGGAACCTGTGAGTAATATTAATGCACCCAGGGCGATCCAGTCTTTCCATTCCCGGTTTCCTGCGAAGCCTGGGCCTAGGAGGCGCTTGGGAGGAGGGCATACTGTCAGGTTGCAGGTCACCGCGCCTGCATAAAACTACATTACCCAGCGTTACTGGGCTTGGAACTACCGTACCCAGAATCCCCGGCGAGAACAGGATATCACGGGGCAGAGCCAGGAACTCAGGGCTCGTGATTCTGTTTGCAGAGGCGCGGCTGCTCCTCTGTTAGTTCTGGTCGGTTTCCTGCTTTCCAGGCTGTGTTCCAATTACGGAGGGGAAATCTCTTCTGTCCCGGTATTGTTTGCACGCGCTGGCTAGCGCGTTCATTAATTTATTTCCGGAGTTCTCCGTGTTTTGTTTCGCCTCGCGGCTGCGAGGATTACTTACTGTGTTTGGGGGCCAAGGGCTTTGGGCTCGCGCTGAGATTGCTATCAGCGGACAATCGAGCCTTTTCCATTACCTTGCTATTTTGTGGTGGCGGAGTGCAGGGGGGGAATTGACGGACCTCCACACTACCGTCACGAACAGTGACATTGGTGCATCAGTTGTATTGCGTGGATTTAGCAAATACCAAAGCGGATGATTGTAGTGAAGGAACTACATCATACCGTATTTGGTTTAACCTTCAAGGGATAACTTTGTTTAAGGAACCTTTATTTCACCTTCGTTAAAGCAAAGGAGGTTATGAACTGTACAAAGGGGAGCCTTTACTTCCTTCCTGCAACGCTGCCTTTCTTCAGTTGGTGCTTGAAATCAGCTGCATTGAACCTGCTTCTTTAGAAGTTGCTGTCTAGGCTATGGGGGTACTTTACTAGATAGAGCTAACAGATTGTAGGCAGATGGTGGGCAATGCTTCATGTTCATACCTCTTTTTATTTGTGTTCTCCAGGGTAGAAGGAAGGAGAGGATCAGCAGTTGTGTGTTTGGGCGCATTTCTTTTCAGGTGAATCTACAGTTACGTTTTAGCGAGACATTAAAGAGTGTAGGATTTAAGGAATGTATTAACCTTTGTGTTTTTGTCTTCCAGTTTCTTTTTCCCTGCTGCCCCTTTCCTTCTCCTCTTTATTCTTTCGGGTTTTTCCCCTTTTGGGTTTTTTTCCCTCGCCGTATCAGCTGAACACCCTGTGTTTATACTTCAGGGTGTTCGGAGGGTCCGGAGGTGGAGCATTGTTGCTGCGTGCAGATCCTGCGGAGTGCAATTCCTGACAAAGAAGTGGTTTTGTATATTGTGGATGTTCAGTTTAAAGAGCGTCTAATATATTATAAATTTTTGTATTTTTAGAAATACAACTGTGCACTTTAGATCGAATTACCAGCTCCATTTGCACAATTTCAAACCACATCGGACGATAAATTTTCTATGTCTATGGTCATGTGACCTAGCAGGAGTGTTGTATCAGGGGGGTGTGTACTTGGTTCACGGCATAAAAACTTCAAAAAAATGTAACTACTCTGCATGTGATAAAGGGCTTTTGTATGGACTGAAACGCGTCATTGCTGTTGTTGTTCACCTGTGCCAGTAAATTATCTCTGTGGCCCGATCCTGTGGTCCGTCTCCTGTTTTGCTTCGACGGTCCGAGTGTGTGTGTGTGTGTATATATATATATATATATATATATATATATATATATATATATATATATATATATATATATATATATATATATATATATATATATATATATATATATATATATATATATATATATATATATATATATATATATATATATATGTATATATCCCATTTCACAGCAGATGTCACTTTTTTTACTTTTATTTTTGGCTAACGAAGAAAAACCAACACAGACATAGCAATCCAGACTCGGGGTCTCCTGGCCCAACTACCAGGCCAGGACTACATTTATTTGGGGGATCGTCACGCACTAAACACCCCCTGCAGTCACACCACAGTTAATGTGGGTAAAAATGACAAAATAGTTCAATAATAGTGCCACAAAATTTGCCCCACAATTCGCTTTTTGCTTGCCATTTAATTTAGTTCTTCATTACTGAATAATTCCACTGGCCCCCATTATGACAGATAACACTAAAATATTATCAACAGCAGTTCTCTTGTAGGGGATTTCCTTGTATAGTCATAAGCATTTGAATAGTCCAGCCCACGTTGTCATGAGTTCATGTTCCGTAGTACCATAGGCGCTAAATGCATGCTTAAAAACCTGATGAAGCAAGTTAATGTTTGAAAGTGTAACTTCTTTGTGGTTAGCAATGCTTGTTTGAACCCTTCCATGTGTAATTCCTTGTGGTTAGCAATGCTTGTCTGGACCCTGCCTGGTGTTCTCCTCTTCTCACGTGTTTTCAACGGACCTGCACCACACGTGGAGAAGGAGCCTACGCCCTGCTTACACACTATAAAAGCCCTGCTCACGCTCACAACGCTGCTTCGCTGCTCGAATCAGCGTCCTTGCGAGCGTTCCTGTTAGCAGTTCCAGAACCCGCCCGGCTTCCAGAATCTCCCGCGTCTTCTTGAATTGATCTCCCGCCTGGCTGCTTCATCTCCTCATCTCCTCCCTCCCTTCATTCCCGCTTACCTTCCTGATCGCTTCCTCGGAGCTCCGACGGTACTTCAAAGGCTTCAACTCAGCAAACCCCGACCTCGGCATCATTTCCTATTCCGGTCCGGTTTTTTCATCGGTTTCAGTTTCCTGCTTCTACAAAACACAAAGTAAGACTTTTTGGTTATTATGCAACAAGGATTTAAAGGGCAATAGACATTTATTACATCAAGCGGTTCTCTACAGATCTTAGTAGCATCAGCAGACAATAAACAACCACTGGTAAAGACAATGGTGCTGCACAATTACTAAGAGGACTTGGCTAACTGGTATTGTTGTTGTAATTATTGCAAATACCCTTGTGAATATTATTGATCGAACCTTTTGGATATTGTATTATAGAGTTTAGTACATTAGTATCTTGAGCTTAGTATTTCTGAGGAATTCCATTCCTGTGTGAAGAAGTAAGAATTCCTTAAGAACATTAGTATCTTGAGCTTAGTATTTCTGAGGAATTCCATTCCTGTGTGAAGAAGTAAGAATTCCTTAAGAGAAGAATAGGTTGTTGTTTTTTCTTGTCCTATTTTTCAGAATCCAATTAAGGAGCATCGTTGGCAACAATAAGGTAGGACAAGTTAAAACGTGTGCAGTTTCACTCACAATTAACCACTAACCAGTTCCTTAGCATAAGCAATTCGTTGCTACTAAATCTTACACCCTTTATGTCTTTAAGGCCAGATTGACTGAATCAAAGTCGCCCAATTATGAAGAAGTGTTAGCAAGGGCGTTTAAAGATTGTGGTATGTATTGTTGATGAAAACTAGATATATGTATATACAAAGATTGACTAGAAGATCTTTAGGTTCATGTTAATGTATTGTGATTTGTAGAGGTGGTAATAAGAAAACCCCGAATATCTCCAGAAGCCTTGTGCACTTCAAGAGAGAGACTGAATCTGATCAAAAAAAGAGATCCAGTGTTTGTTTCTCTCACTCCACTTCCCCTTTCCCTTGGGGGGCTAATCCGTTGCGCCAAGTGTTTCTTCCTTGGTCAACCGGTTGGTTCACGAAGGATTTGGGAGCACACATCATCAAGACGGAACAACAGGAACCTCGTGAGCCAACGCTTGACAGAAAGCGAAGCCACACATACCCCCTTGTTCCTTCTTGATGGTGTAAGGCCATGGATCTCTCAGATATGGATGTAGATCAGTTGGCACAGATTGTACGTAAACTGAATGACGAAATGGAGGATTTATGCTTGGAAAATCAGTCCCTTAGACAGGAGTTAGATAAAACTAGAACAGGTTTTACCACTTGGAGAGAAACTACAGAAGAAAGGCGACCCATCTTACAATCTCCAAAATTCGGAGTCCCAGCCTTTCCGTCCCAGACTTCTACTAAGCAAATGCCTGAACAACCGGTACAGGTTACAGTTGTTACACCTAGTCCTGTTCCATTGGCAAATCCTGAGAGATTTTCCGGAGACAGCAGTCGCTACAACACATTCATGAGTCAATGTCAGTTGCACTTCATGTGTAAACCACACATCTTTACCACAGACACTACAAAGGTGGCTTTTATTATTTCATATCTTGGAGGGGTGGCAGCAAATTGGGCCATGCCGTTGGTAGATAAAAATGACCCAGTGTTACACAACCTAGATAACTTCAAGACAGCTATGTCTAGTCTTTTTGCCAAACATGCTTTTATACAGGTGTAGTATTCTCTATGTTGTGCCTCTTTGGCACCTGTAGTTGGAACCTTGTGTGCTTCATGGTTCCAGGCTTTGTCTGAGAACGCTATGTTTTGACAGTTGGTCTCTGTCACTGCTCCCTGTCGCTGTGCTTCTTCTAAGCTTAATAAACACTTCATTTACAATCTCTCTGGAGCGTCCTGAGCAATTTACTACAAATTTATTGGCGACGATGCTTAGAAGAAGGTAAAGAATCCACCTGCCTTACCTCGCATATCCTCGTGTGGCAACGATTAAGAATTAAACTTCAAAGGAGAAAGAGGAGCAGCCGCTCTGATACAGATGACAAGCCAGCGAAATAAGACTGGAAGCGAGATAAGTGATTTTTGTTTACTTTCAGCGCTTAATCGGCGTAAATAAAAAAAAAAAAGAGAAAGCTTAAGCGGACTCTCCGACAAACGCTTTCTACGTGTGACGTCAACAACCTGTCGTCAGCAGCGTGCGCTGGTTGGCAACGCATCTGTGCATTCTCTGTGTTGCGTGATTGGCAACAACGTACAGTCAAACTACTCGCGCCTCACAAAGGGCGCGCTTCCTTGGCAACCAAGCTGCTCGCATCTCAGAGAGGGCGCGCTTGCTTGACAACGCGACCACGTCAGCAACAACATTCAACCAAGCTGTTCGTACTTCAGAGAGAGTGCGCTTCTTTAACAACGCGACCACGTCATGCTTCCTTAACGACGCGTCCTTAGCAACAAACAAGGCTTGTTCATTATAGCTAAGACAGACGCACTGAATGCGCTGAACGGTGTTTCCACGTATCAAAACTTATATTGACACAGCTTGTGGTCCTGTGTAGTTCAGTTTAAAAAAAAAAAATAAAAAAAAAAATAAAACCACATGAGAAATGTTCCTATTTAACAGCGACAGGGCACAAAAAGTACATATTAAAATTTCAGTGGAATTTTAAAAGAATACCACATTTCAGGTTTATCAAAGACTATGCATCTAAAGTTCAACCTCTCACAAACATGTTAAAAAAAAATGTGCCTTTTATCTGGGATAAGAACTGTCAAGTAATTTTCGATTGGATCAAGTCACAGCTTGTGAGTGAGAATGTGCTTAAACCTTTTGATCCCAATAAGGAGTGTGTTGTCACTGTGGATGCAAGTGGTTTTGGTCTTGGGGCTGTCCTCACTCAGAAAAATGGCCAAATTGACAATACTATCGCTTATGCCTCAAGAGTGTTACGTGGGTCTGAGGTTAATTTCTCTGTCATCGAGAAAGAGATTTTAGCTTGCTGGTGGGCAGTCAGGAAGTTCAATCCTTTTCTTTGGGGCAGTCATTTCATGATTCGAACGGATCATAGCCCTTTAGTTTCTATTTTGTCTGGGGAGAAAATCAAAGAACATACTCCCAGAATTGCTAGGTTGTCCACCAAACTACTACAGTATAACTTCGACATTGTGTATCTCCCTGGTTCGAAGAATGTCAGGGCGGATTATTTTTCACGTTTTCCCATAACTGAGAATGACTATGAATTTAAAAAGGAGGATGATCTAGAGGACTGTTTTGTTGCTGCGGCAGATCTTGAAGGAATGTGTGCCATCAATGAAGTTGAGTGGAAGGAGGAGTTGTTGAGAGATGAGGTTCTTGTTCAGGTTACTAATTACCTGAGATCTGGTTGGCCCAAGGAGAAGAATGTTTCTGGAGAATTTCAGACCTACGTTAAGGTTGCTGACGAGCTTACTGTCGAGGATGGCATTCTCTTGCGATGTGGCAGACTTATTCCTCCTGAGAGCTTAAGGAAACGTCTTGTTGAGGGTGCTCATGAAGGTCATTTGGGAAAAACTTTTACAAAGCGTAGGTTGAGGGATGTGTTCTGGTGGCCACTAATGGATGTTTATGTCGATACTTTGATTGATAATTGTGTCATTTGCAAATCTTCTGACAAAAGTCACAAAGTAAGGACACCCCCTTTGGAGCCTATTCAGCTTCCGGAGAGAGCGTGGGAAAAGATTGGAGTTGATTTAGTTGGCCCCTTTTATCTTCTACCTTCCTCTTCTCGCTTTGCCATTGTAGCTATTGATTATTACTCCAAGTGGCCGGAGATTCGATTTGTCAAGGAACCTTCTTCTGCTAATGTCATTCTATTTTTAAAGGATATTTTCTTGAGAGAGGGTTTCCCTTCTGTGGTCATGACGGACAATGGTGTGCAGTTTGTCAGTTCTGAATTTGAGTGTTTTCTTAAACAGGGTGGTGTTAGTCATAAGAAAAGTTCCTTGTATCATCCTCAGGCCAATGGCCTTGTAGAGAGGATGAATCGCGTGCTCAATAATTGTGTGCAATGGGCCATCGCCAGCAAGTGTGTTGTGGAGAATGCTGTACGTTCCATGCTATGGTTTTACCGCACTACTGCGCATTCGTCCACTGGAGTTTCTCCTTTCGAACTTTTAAGGGGAAGGAAACCTTCTACAAAAATTTGTCCAGGTTGGATGTCTAAGTGGGTAAAGATGAATGTGATGGATGGCATTGATGGTTTTGTGAGGCACAATATTTCGGCAGCTCAGAGGAAACAAAAGATGTATTTTGATGAGAGAAAAAGATCGGTGCCTCATAATATCTCTGTTGGGGATGTCATTCGCATAAAGAACTCCGTTCATGTCACCAAGGGAAGGAGCAAATTTTCCGAACCACTAGTGGTCGACAAGGTTTGTGGGAATGCTGTGCGTGTGAACAACAAGGATTGGTGGAACATTTGTAAAGTTGTAAGGGTTGGTAGGAATGATGTGTTATCCAGTTCTGTTGGTAATAAGGGAAATGATATTGTTGATGCAACTTTTGCGTCAGAGCCTCGCAGGAGTCTCAGAGTTTGTAGGATTCCTGCCAGGTTCAGATAAATGCACTGTAACCTTATTGTACCTGATAATTGTACTGTAACTCTATTGTATTCTTTTCTGCTCTCAGTTGTGTCTTTTCACTTTTACTCCTTATCCTTTTCTTCTTTCTCATTTCCTTTTTACTCTTGTTTTCTTTCTTCTCTTTTCCTCAACTATCTACTTTCATTCGTTTTTATTTTATAGAAAAGAGGATAATGTAGTATTCTCTATGTTGTGCCTCTTTGGCACCTGTAGTTGGAACCTTGTGTGCTTCTTGGTTCCAGGCTTTGTCTGAGAACGCTATGTTTTGACAGTTGGTCTCTGTCACTGCTCCCTGTCGCTGTGCTTCTTCTAAGCTTAATAAACACTTCATTTACAATCTCTCTGGAGCGTCCTGAGCAATTTACTACAACAGGCATCTGATAATGAGCTGTTAAATTTGCGCCAAGGCTCTAAGGATTTGATTACTTATATCACTACCTTTAATAGATTACTCGGTGAAACTCAGTGTCCGGAAGAAAAAAGGATATCATTGTTCTATCGAGGTCTAAAAGACGACCTAAAAGATTCCCTAGCTCACATCATTAATCTACCAGAAGATTTTACAGAATTTCAGGACCTGGTGGTAAAATTAGACCATAGGTTGGGAGAACGGAAAAGCGAAGGACCAAGGAGTGATTTTAGAAATTTGCACTTTAAAGTAGAACGTAAGGAAAGTGAGGACAAGAATGCCCAAGTAGAACCAATGCAGATAGGAGGGGTTAAAGGGCCTTTATCTCAGGAAGAAAAGGAACGAAGGCGAAAAGGAAACTTATGTTTGTACTGTGGGAAATCAGGTTATTTCGCTAGAGAGTGTCCAATTAAACCAGTCAAGAAAAAAGTTTTAGCCACAGCCTCGGAGTCCTCTCAGGCATCGGAAAACTAACTGCCTCGAGGAATGAGGAGATCGGTTCCTCGAGAGCTGTTTCTCAAAAGATCTCACAGTATGCAACTAGTGTGATGAACCATGTACCTAGACATTTCACCGTAAGAGTCATTCTAATCTTGTCAAATCAACAAAGACACAGCATATCTGTGCTCATCGATTCTGGGGCTACCAGTAACTTTTTTGATCTGGAGTTAGCCCGGAAATTACATTTGACGCAAGTACCTAAAGAAGAACCTGAACCAGTGCGAGCAGTTGATGGTTCGGCACTCTCTTCAGGGTTAATCAGGTTTCATACTACACCTTTGATTTTAGTGGCTGACAATGATCACACAGAACGTACTACATTTGATTTAATTGATACACCAGCATTCGGGGTTATTTTAGGAATTCCGTGGCTAGAACTCCAGAACCCACAGATTGATTGGGTAAAACGTACTGTAACTTTGGATTCATCCTATTGTAAACTACATTGCTATCAAGAGACAAAAGATCCAGTTATGCCTCTTTATTGTGCTATATCACAGTCTGAGCAGGTTAACATCCCTAGTGACTATACAGATTTTGCCGAAGTGTTTGATCCCGTGAAAGCAACTAAGTTGCCTCCACACAGGATCTATGATTGTAGAATCGATTTAATTCCTGGGGCCGTTCTACCTTGTAGTCGGATATATGCCTTAACAGAACCCGAGAACCAGTATCTGAGAACTTATCTGGACGAACTATTAGAAATTGGTTTTATTCACCATTCCACTTCGCCAGTATCATCTCCTCTCTTTTTCGTAGCAAAAAAGACAGGAGACTTGAGAGCCTGTATCGACTACCGCGCGGTAAATAAGGCAACAATTAAAAATCGGTATCCCTTGCCCTTGATCCCTGTGCTTTTGAATCAAGTTAAGGGTTCAAGTATTTACACGAAATTAGACCTGCGTGGAGCATACCACTTGGTTCGCATAAAAGAAGGCGACGAGTGGAAAACTGCATTCCGCAACAAATTTGGCCTATTCGAATATACAGTAATGCCATTCGGACTTTGTAACGCTCCAGCAGCATTCCAATACTTCATAAATTAAGTACTACACGATCTATTGAATATCTGTGTCATCGTGTACATTGATGACATTTTGATTTATTCAAAAAATCCAGAGGAACACGTGAAACATGTTCGATCTGTTCTCCTGAGATTAAGGGACAATTCTTTGTTCGTTAAGCTTGAGAAGTGTGTTTTTCACACCTCAAAGGTTGAGTTTCTGGGATACTGGTTATACCCTGAAGGAATCATCATGGACCCTAAAAAGTAGAAGTAATTTTAAATTGGCCAGCTCCAACTTCAGTGAAAGAAACACAAAGAATCCTAGGATTCGCAAATTTCTATAGGCGTTTCATTTCCAAATTTTCCGAGATTGTTGTACCAATCACACAATTGCTTCAAAAAGGAAAGAAATTTCATTGGTCTATTGAAGCGGAATCAGCTTTTACAACCTTGAAAAAGGCGTTCACTTCAGCACCCATTCTAGTACATCCGGACCCTGACAGACCGTTTTTTGTGGAGGCAGATGCTTCACAAACTGCTATAGGTGGTGTCCTTATGCAAAAAGATGTTGGTACTGGGCATTTCCACCCAATTGCTTTTTTTTCTCGAAAGCTTTTGCCTGCAGAACAAAATTATACTATTGCAGAACGAGAACTACTAGCAATAAAAGCTGTTTTCCAAGACTGGAGGCATCACCTCCTAGGAGCTAAACACACAATAACCATCTTTTCTGATCACAAGAACTTGCAGTTCTATTCAACAGTAAAAGCATTTACTCCAAGACAAATGCGTTGGCTCCAATTCTTTAGTGAATTCGATTTTTTAATCACTTATCGTCCAGGCACTAAGCAGTTATTATCAGACACGCTTTCACGCTTAGTTTGCAACAAAGATGTCGAACACCCACAAGACAACCAGAGCATTATTCCAGCTGAAAAGGTTTGTGCAGAAATTTCTTCCAAAGATTTCTTGACATTGTTAAGAAACAAAATTGAAATCCTAGACCCACAACAATGGCTTGCACAAAAAAAACCACAATACAGGATGGATTCTTTTACTATAAGAAAAAGTTATTTGTTCCAGACAATGACTAAAGGGAACAGATAATTAAATGGAATCACGACCTAGCCACTGCAGCCCACCCTGGAGTTACTAAAACTCTTGAATTATGCCAAAGACACTTTTGGTGGAAAAACATGAATGAAGACGTTAGTCAGTACGTCCGAACTTGTCCTGTATGTGCACGACAGAAATCGTTACATACTCCTCCAATGGGTTTACTACAACCAATGGCTATCCCTCCATATCCCTGGCACACAATCAGTTTAGATTTTGTTACAGACTTACCTAAATCTCATGGTTTCACCACAATCTTGGTAGTAGTAGACTTGCTATCTAAGATGGGACATTTCATACCATTACCCAAAGTTCCGTCAGCAACTGAGTTTAGCAACTCATTTTTAGCTAACATAGTCAAACTACACGGATTGCCACAAAAGATTATCTCGGACAGAGGCCCTCAGTTCCTTTCAAAATTCTGGAAACAGCTTAGCGAGCAGTTGGGTATAGAATTGGCTCTATCATCTGCCTTTCATCCTCAAACAGACGGCCAAACTGAAAAAGTAAACCAATACTTAGAGCAAAGTCTACGCTGTTTAACCACCACCTTGTCGTCAAATTGGGATGAGGCATTACCCTTAGCAGAGTTTGCTTACAATAACTCAGTACACTCAGCATTAGGATGTTCCCCCTTTTATTTTCTCACAGGCCAACATCCCCGAACCCTGCCAATAGTATTTCCTGACAAAAAAAGTGATATGCCTGCTGTTACTGAACGACCAGCCAATCTGTCAGCATTCCAAGAACACATCAAAAAGACATTACTCAGACATAAAGAAAGAATGAAAAAGGCAGCCGATCAACATAGGATACCAGCTCCTCAGTATAAGATAGGGGAGTTGGTTTGGTTGTCAATAAAGAATATCCAGATAGAAGGACCTAAAAAACTAAAACCACGATTCACTGGCCCTTTCCCCATCGACAAGGTCGTGAATCCAGTCTCTGTAAAATTGATTCTTCCCCAAGAATATTCGATTCATCCTGTTTTCCACGTGTCCCTATTAAAACCCTATGACCCGAACACCCGTGCTGATAACCCTCCACCCCCTGTAGTAGTGGGAGATCATGTAGAGTATCAATCAATCAATCATGCCATTTGTATAGCGCACTACTCACCCGGGAGGGTCTCAAGTCGCTTGGGGGGAGGGGTATGCTACTGCTCGAACAGCCAGGTCTTGAGTTGTTTCCTGAAGGCGAGATGGTATGAAGTTAAAAGAATCTAGGATGCTAAACGCATACGTGGTCGTTTATATTACCTAATCAACTGGAAAGGGTACGATCCTTCAGAACGGTCTTGGGAACCAGAAGTAAATGTACATGCTCCTCGATTAGTGCGATCCTTTCATGCTCTTAATCCCACTAAACCCCGACCTGTGTGGCGACCTTTGGGGGGGGGGGAACTGTCATGAGTTCATGTTCCGTAGTACCATAGGCGCTAAATGCATGCTTAAAAACCTGATGAAGCAACTTAATGTTTGAAAGTGTAACTTCTTTGTGGTTAGCAGTGCTTGTTTGAACCCTTCCGTGTGTAATTCCTTGTGGTTAGCAATGCTTGTCTGGACCCTGCCTGGTGTTCTCCTCTTCTCACGTGTTTTCAACGGACCTGCACCACACGTGGAGAAGGAGCCTACGCCCTGCTTACACACTATAAAAGCCCTGCTCACGCTCACAACGCTGCTTCGCTTCTCGAATCAGCGTCCTTGCGAGCGTTCCTGTTAGCAGTTCCAGAACCCGCCCGGCTTCCAGAATCTCCCGCGTCTTCTTGAATTGATCTCCCGCCTGGCTGCTTCATCTCCTCATCTCCTCCCTCCCTTCATTCCCGCTTACCTTCCTGATCGCTTTCTCGGAGCTCCGACGGTACTTCAAAGGCTTCAACACAGCAAACCCCGACCTCGGCATCATTTCCTATTCCGGTCCGGTTTTTTCATCGGTTTCAGTTTCCTGCTTCTACAAAACACAAAGTAAGACTGTTTGGTTACTATGCAACAAGGATTTAAAGGGCAATAGACATTTATTACAGCAAGCGATTCTCTACAGATCTTAGTAGCATCAGTAGACAATAAACAACCACTGGTAAAGACAATGGTGCTGCACAATTACTAAGAGGACTTGGCTAACTGGTATCGCTGTTGTAATTATTGCAAATACCCTTGTGAATATTATTGATCGAACCTTTTGGATATTGTATTATAGAGTTTAGTACATTAGTATCTTGAGCTTAGTATTTCTGAGGAATTCCATTCCTGTGTGAAGAAGTAAGAATTCCTTAAGAACATTAGTATCTTGATCTTAGTATTTCTGAGGAATTCCATTCCTGTGTGAAGAAGTAAGAATTCCTTAAGAGAAGAATAGGTTGTTGTTTTTTCTTGTCCTGTTTTTCAGAATCCAATTAAGGAGCATCGTTGGCAACAATAAGGTAGGACAAGTTAAAACGTGTGCAGTTTCACTCACAATTAACCACTAACCAGTTCCTTAGCATAAGCAATTCGTTGCTACTAAATCTTACACCCTTTATGTCTTTAAGGCCAGATTGACTGAATCAAAGTCGCCTAATTATGAAGAAGTGTTAGCAAGGGCTTTAAAGATTGTGGTATGTATTGTTGATGAAAACTAGATATATGTATATACAAAGATTGACTAGAAGATCTTTAGGTTCATGTTAATGTATTGTGATTTGTAGAGGTGGTAATAAGAAAACCCCGAATATCTCCAGAAGCCCTGTGCACTTCAAGAGAGAGACTGAATCTGATCAAAAGAAGAGATCCAGTGTTTGTTTGTTTCTCTCACTCCACTCCCCTTCCCCTTTCCCCTGGGGGGCTAATCCGTTGCGCCAAGTGTTTCTTCCTTGGTCAACCGGTTGGTCCACGAAGGATTTGGGAGCACACATCATCAAGACGGAACAACAGGAACCTTGTGAGCCAACGCTTGACACACGTGCCCCGAAGCACTTCATTAGATATATCTTCTTAAGTTGTCATCTTTCGCCTTTCTTTGGGAAGGCCTGTGTAGACACTTAAGAGATAGAAAGACAATAATGCAGCCTAACTAACTAGGCTACACTGGCCATTACTTCATCTTGAAGTGAAAAAAGATAGCCAGTAATTTTCAAATTTTGCCATTTTTGGAGTTTAATACATATAGAAAACTCCCCTTCACAAAACTCCTTTTTTCATGATGGAGATGAAAAGGTTGGACAGAGAAGCCCTCCATAGGCTGCCATTATATGTCTGAAAATGGATACTGTGCCTTGAAGAGTATCCAGAGACCACTAGTATCCCATGATGCACAGCCAGTGGCAGTTACTTCAGTTCTTTTTTCCGGTTCCAGTCAACAGGACCATGGAGCATTGAGCTCTTCCTCATTTGGTATTTTTCATCAAAAATCACTTCACAATCTTTCTCTACGTATTGATGTCTTTTTTTGACAGTTTTGCCACAGTTTGTTAGTCAAAATGCCTTCCCTTTTTGACATGTGTCCTGACTGTGGAAGAACAAGGCCAAATCGGACTCACACAGAGTGTGTATTCTGTGTTTACCTGCTTCTCATGTTCCTGAGACATGTTCCATCTGTAAAACCTTCTCCAAGCGTACCCTGCGTGACAGGGAGAAGATTCGATGCCAAGGGGCAGATGAGAAAAGAAAACAACAAGCAACATTCACAGGTGGGACCTCTGGGCAAGGAGAGGGTCAGTCCTCTACCAAACCCTGTCTTCAGCCTCTGGGGGCTCCCCAGGTGAAGAAGAGCGGAAAAACAACACCGGTACCGGTCGACATCGAAGACGACAACGACGGCAGGTATGGTGACGATATGTTTGCCATCGACTCAGGGCTCTGAGTCGAAGCGGCGTTGACCCTCCGCGTCGAGGAGAAGAGCGGCGAGACCTTCTCTTTCTCCCTCAAGGCAGAGATCGCCATCGAAGACGCTGTCTCCCCGGTCAGTGTCGACACATCAGCGCCGATCAGCGTCAACACAACACCGCCGCTTGCCGTCAAAGAGGCACCGACGGTCGACGTCGAAGAGTCAACTGCGATCTACGATGAGGCGTCACCGATCGCAGACTTGATCAATCATGAGTCTGTTGACGTCGAGTGGGAGTTCAAGGTCAAGACGACGTCGAAGATCGCCGTCGACCAGTAGATTGACGTCAAGGTCGACGATCTTGTAATGAATCTTTGGCTCCTTCTCATGAGGCAGCTCGAAAAAGGAGGAGGTTGATTTATTCCTTGGACTCTGAGTACTCACGTACATATTCACCTACGAGGAGTCCACCTCACTCTGATCCTCCTGGACCAGCGGAACATCCTCCTCCTTCTCCAACGGCGCCTCTGCCTCTACCGCCTCCTCCGGGGCCTACTGCTCCTCGGCCCACGACTCCCGCTGTGCCTAGAAGACTACGGTCTAGGTCTCGTGCGAGGGATCGATCTCCCAGCCACAGACGTTCGTCCATGCACTCTCATCACAGACATCGTTATGAAAAATCTCGCTCCAGACACTCCAGAGACACATCCTCCACAAGCACTGGGAGATATTCGCCCACACTTTCGGACTCTCTGCCTCAAAGGGTGCCTCCTATTGATGACATTATCACCTTTCAAGAGGTTCTTCTGCGAGGGGCATCCAAACTAAATATTCCATTGTCCACTCCTGTGCCATCTACTTCAGTCTTCTTCGAAATTCTCCGGTAGAGACAGGCTTCTTGCTTCCTCTGGTGCCAAGCTTATTGGAACCGGCGATGGACTTATTCTTAACACCTTCTTCTATCAAACCCGCTCCTTCCAGGCTACAGAAAAAATACCGCCCGTCTGAGCAAAATCCCACATTCCTTCGGACGGTCCCTACACCAGACTCTGTCATTGTTGTTACAGCTAAGAAGCAACATGCTACGGCTCCAACATCAACAGTACCGCCTGATAGGGAAAGCCGTAAAGTAGACTTGGTGGGGAGGAAGGTATGTAACACGGCGGCCACTACAATGAAGGCTGCTAGTGCTACAGCCCTGCTGGGCAGGTATGACCGTTCCCTTTGGGAATCCCTTCAGCAGTTCGCAGACCTCCTGCCAAGGGACAAAAGGGAGGACTTTAGGGAGACATTAAATGAAGGACTTATGGTGTCCAACCAAGTAATAAGTGCAGTGGCGGACACATCACTCCTTTCAGCACATGCCTATTGTCACGGTGTGGCTCTCCGGCGATATTCCTGGCTTCGCCTCACCTTGCTTAAGCCCGGGCTCAACAGCGGAGTATGAAATTACCCTTTTACGGCACTACCCTCTTTGGCTCTCATGCGGATGAGGCGTTGGCTCGCATGAAGGTGGTAATGGAGACCTTAAAGGCAATGAGTCTTGAAAAACTGAAGGAACAGCGCAAAACTTTCCTCCCTTTCCAACAGCGTTACTCTTCCCAGATGTTCCAGGATACCAGGGCCGTCAGTCGACTCAGCAACAATTGTATCAGCGGTCGTTCCAACCATTCCAGAAACGTCAACCTAGGGAGCGTCGAGGCCAGAAACCTGCACAAGGGAATAAGGCGCCTGCTGGTTCTAAGCCCTGAAGCCTTTCTTCACCCTCTTCTGTTACCCACTCCGGTGGGGGGAAGCATTCAAAATTTCCTGGCAGAGTGGCAAACAATAACTCAGGACAATTGGGTGCTGAATATTGTTTACAATGGATACTCGCTACATTTCACCAGCCCTCCTCCACCGGTCCCTCTAACACAACCACGGTACCAACTACATCAGTTACAATTGGAGGGCAACATTCTCTTACAAAAAAGGGCAATAGAACCCGTTCCTCTTGTATAGAGGGGAACAGGACTGTATTCCAGGTTCTTTCTGGTTCAAAAGAAAGACAAGAATGAATTCAGACCCATTCTCGATTTATGACACGCAAACAAGTGGGTTTGGAGAGAAAAATTCATGAATGTTAGCGTTGCATCAAATCTACCCTCAAATGCATCAGGGGGATTGGTTATGCGCGATAGATCTGCAAGACGCATACTTCCACGTCCCCATAGTAAAGAAGCATCACAAGTTCCTGAGGTTCACAGTGGGAAAGACCACTATCAATACTGTGTGCATCCATTCAGCATGAAATCGGCTCCCAGGACAATCTCAGAATGCATGACAGTAGTGGCTGCCCTTCTGAGGAAGCACAAAGAGTTTGTCTACCCCTACCTAGATCACTGGCTGATCAAGGCGTCCACGTCTCAGGGAGCTCACCTATACTTCAATTGGACCTCCGATCTTCTCCTTCGTCCACATCAACCGAACAAAGTCCGTCTCGACACCTGTCTTCAATATCTGGGAGCAACCATCGATACTCGCACAGCAAAAGTGTATCGTGGAGGGTCGCTTATTGATCCTTCGGAAGGCTCAGGCTCTCATGAACATGTCCTCTCCAACAGTGAGGAAGGTTTCCTCTCTTCTGGGTTCCATGGCATCCTGTATCTTCCTCACTCCAAATGCACAACTCAACATGAGACCCTTGCAGGAATGCTTGGAGGATCAATGGGATCACAGAATAGGGGATTGAGAAGACGGGATCCAGCTGTCACAGCATGTCCTTCACTCCCTCAGATGGTGGTGTTCTCCCCGCAATCTCCTGCGAGGGATCCCCTTCCACAAGGAGATGCCACAATAAAGCATAGAAACGGATGTGTCTCTCCTCGGCTAGGTTGCACATACAGACCACCTTCAGATAAAGGGCAAGTGGTCCACGAAGGAAGCCACTACCACATCAATTTACTGGAGAGACGAGCAGTCCATTTGGCTCTGAAAGCCTTTCAACCGTCATTCCACTCCAGTTCCCTGCTTGTCCAGATGGACAATACGATAACAATGTTCTACCTCAACAAGTAGGGGGGCTCGAGATCACAACCGTTATCTCAGGAAGCTCAGACAATCTAGAAATGGCTCTTAGCCAGAAACCCGACCATCACAGCAACTCACCTCCCAGGTGTTCAAAATGCTCAGGCCGACGCTCTAAGCAGACTCCTTCAGAAAAACCATGAATGGGTCTTAAACGACGATGTGGTGCAAGATTTATTCAAAGCATGGGGTACTCCAGAGGTCGATTTGTTCGCCACCGCAGAAAACAACAAATGCCGAAACTTCGCCTCGAGGTTCTACCAACCCAGAACTCTGGGGAATGCCCTGTGGATAAACTGGTCAGGCAGACTTCTCTATGCCTTTCCTCCGATACCCCTGATCCCGGAAGTCCTCATCAAGCTTTCGCAGTCACGGGCTAAGATGATCCTCATTGCTCCGGAGTGGATACGTCAGTGGTCTCTCCTGCCGCATCTCCGGCTTCCTTGTCAGCCGGACCTTCTCACGAAGTTCGGCGGTCAAATGGTGTACCCCAACCTCTCATCATTGAATTGGCGGCATGGCTCTTAATGTTAGTTCAGCATGGACATTTGAATTTGCCTCAGACCTGCATGAAGATACTTAAAGAAGCTAAAAGGCCATCCACACACACTTCTTATGCGTATAAATGGAAAAGATTCTGCATTTGGTGCGCTTCGAATAATGCAGATCTTACTTCCTGCCAGGAAGATGTTATACTCCCATATTTGCTACATTTGGCCCAATCGGGCCTTCAATTTCCTTCCATTAAAGTGCACCTTGCAGCTCTGACTGCAAATAGGAAATGCCCTTCACAAACTTCCTTTTTCAAGATCCCAGTCATTATGGATATGGATTGTCTAGAAGGTTTGAGGTAAGTTTTTCCTCCCTTCAGACGTCCTTCTCCTCCACGGGAGCTTAATATGGTTCTTTCTCGACTGATGCAGGAGCCTTTTGAACCCATTCATAGGGCTTCTCTCCAGCATCTGTCTTAGAAGACAGCTTTCCTTGTAGCCATTACTTCTGCCCACAGGGTTAGCAAACTCCAAGCACTATGTTGTCAAGAACCTTACACAGTTTTCCGTTCCTCTAAGGTGGTGATGACGACACATCCGAAATTCCTCCCCAAAGTTATTTCGGATTTCCATGTAAATCAAACTATTTCACTACTTACCTTTTTCAGCATCCTTCTTCTCCTGCTGAGAGGTCGCTTCATTCCCTAGATGTCCGGAGGGTTTTTAAGTTTTATTTGGACAAAACTAAGGATATTAGATGATCAGACCAGTTATTTGTAAACTATGGCTCTATCCGTACAGGTCTAGCTACCTCCAAACAATCCATCTCCCAATGGATTGTTTCATGTATTCAACTTTGTTACCAGAAAGCCAACAAGACTCTGGTTAGTAAGCCTAGGGCTCATTCTACGAGGGGAAAAGCTGCTACTGCGGCTTTACTCTTTAATATAACCATTTCATAAATCTGTCTTTCTATCTCTTTAGTGTCTACACAGGCCTTCACGAAGAAAGGCGAAAGATGACAACTTAAGAAGATCTATCTAATGAAGTGCTCTGGAGTCCCCGCACGTGGGCGGGGCTATTCAAATGCTTATGACTTATCACGGAAATACCCCTACAAGAGAACTCGAGTTACAGGTAAGAAACCATTCCTTCTGCATATACCAGGAAACCCACAGTGGCAGATTAGAAAAAGATTTAAATTAACAGCCAATGACTTCTCTTCTATAAATAGAACTTGGGCAAACCATTCGGCCTCTAAGAGGGCTATCAAACTACTGGGTTGGCAAGGATCCCCTTTGTTGTAGAGTGGGTGGTGGATGGAGCACCTCCTCGACCTTAGACATTGTGGTGTTAAAACAAGCATCATATGAAGGGATGAGACACTTTGCTCAATAAAGAGAGTACTTTTTGACCAGAAGAGCTGGGGGCCACCTGTACTTGGAATACAATTTATATTGAGCTTCAAATAGCTTTCATAAATTCCCCGCAGAAAATCCCTCTCCATGACCACCTGTATTATCTTTAACTATCAGCACAGTACAAGTCACAAGCTCCAGTACATCTGTAAGATCCAATCGTCCATGCTTAAGTTATTTATGGTGGCTGATCATATTGCCATCAATGTAACCACAACTTTTATGGATATCAGCTCTACAAATTTCATGGATAACCTATTGTTGATCTATGTACTCGCTTACAGACCCAGATCAAGTTTATATAGGTCTTCTCAAGAGCCTTGGTTTCTAATCATCTATTTGTGTTCACTAGGAGTTTAAGAAGATGTCTAATTTGCTGCATATTTTACGCAGTGATCAAATGATCCTTGCTTTGGCTCCTGTGGAAGAATTGCAAGTAGAGTTGGTTGTAGGATATCAGAACCTGGGAGCATTGGGCGCTGCACATAATGTGATATCAACATGGAGACTTGTGCCAAAGAGTGAATTGTTGAAGCCAATGAGGCTTACTAGAAGCTAGGATACATTGAGAGGATCCATTGTATATTTTTCCTTTGTAGTTGCTCATTTACCAGCATGCTCTTCGCTTTAGCGTGGTGATACACCGCTGATTATCATCATGGTTCATATTAAATTGTGTAGTTGAAGATAGAGCTGAAAGGAGTTAGACATTTAGATAACTTTGGAGGGCCACCAAGCCCACACCTCAAACACTCCCTAGTACCCTGACCTCTGGCTAGCTCCTATTGTATGTATGTCTCCATCTACAGCACTCCGTTTCTTTGTAGTTAATTGGTTGTAAATCAACATACATACATGTAGTTTTAAAATGGAATTGGCTTGCCCCTTTTTTTTTTTATAGCATACTAGTATGAAGTATTAAACCTGATGATGAAATTGACCTGACACACATAAATTATCATTTCCCTAGGTACTTGTGGCTCTTGGGAGGGCTGGGGAATCATGTTTTCAGGGGTGAACCCAGACATTGCTGCTAAGGGACCATTGATGGCACTCTCCTTCCTAAGTTTTGCTTGACCAGGACTTTGAGACCTGTAGCCTTACCCTTAGGCTGCGTGGGTGCTACTCATGCAAGGCTCTAATAATCTCTTGGTTATGATCGTGTTTGTAAGCCTTTGGAGAATGCAGGATGGACACTCTAACCGCGTCACTCCTGTATTTGTGGGGCAATAGTTATTGCCCGCCGCGCTCAAAAGAAAGCCCACACTCCAGGGTAAATCCTTAAGTTATTTTATTCAAAATGACGCATTTCGACCACTCTGGTCTTTATCAAAGCATAACAACAGTGTAACAATGTGCCCTATTTACCCTAGAAAACACAGTGACCATGGTGCATAAATGAAAAGACTTTCGCAATACATTTCCTGCCTGTATGTCAGTCCCAAAGACAGACTACAAAACAACAATACATTTTGTGAGAAATTATAATACATAAAAAAATGAAAAATACATGCATCAGGACATTACAGTTCATGGTACAAATTGTGCAAAGCCCATATTGATTTTGTGTGTAAAAGTCATGTGGCTCATACATGCTCAGTCCCGAGCTGACTGCTCTAAATGCTGATTTTCAAAATTCGAAATAAATATACAAATTATAAATCAAACTGGTCAAGTGACCAACAGCTACAGCACATTTGAGAATGCCAAGCAAAGCAAAGTGAATAACAAGGATCAGCCAACCCTCAGTGAACTGCTTACCAAGGACTCACTTCTAGACAACAGCACCTGAAAAGACCATCACATGCATACTATGGGCTTTTGAGTAGAAAAACTGCTGAGATGTGAATGGATCAACACCAAATGGGTTTTAGTCCGGGGGAGCACAACCGAACAGGCATAACTAAATTCTCATATGGAACCGGAACAATTATATGCATGAATCAGAAAAGTATAATATATATTATAATTAAACTATGAGAGACAGGGGGCGGGGAGAAACTCCTGTTGAAAAAACATAGGAGGGAGAGAAGTTGGATATTACAGATGGGTTCAAAGGCAGGAGCCAATTAACGTCTCAGCCCAAATGCACATGGACCTCCTCATGCTGATTGAGGCCACCGGGGTGTTTACTGTTGAGAAGAATAATATACTGGGATTCTAGTCTTTTCAGAGCTCGTTCTCTGTCTCCACTTCTCACTTTAGCCGGAACCCTGTCAAGACCAAAGAAAGAAATCTTGAGAACTTCAGTAGTGTTAGAGCCATGCATCAAATTACAATGTCTAGCCTTAGGATATGTCACATCATTATTCCTGATAGCCCTGAGATGTTCCAAAATCTTTTTCTTAACAGGAAAGATTGTGATGCCCACATATCGCAAGCCACAGACACAAACCTAGACATACACCACAAAATCACTGTTGCAATTGATGAATTGTCTGATCTTATGTTTCTTCCCATTCGGTAAAAACACCATTTTCACATTGGTACTGTGAATGCATGCTTTGCATTTTCCACACTTGTGGAAACATGGAAGTTCCCTCAGCCATGAAATACCTTGTGTGCGCCCTGGCTCATCAAAAGTGTCTACTAGAATGTCCTTGAGTGAATTCCATCTGCGATATGTAATATATGGACTGGTACTAACCATCTTCCCTATCGTAGGGTCCAATCTCACTAAGTGCCAATGTTTTTTTACTATGGTTTGGACTGCTGTAGAGTTGGAGTTGTAAGTCGTAATCAGACGTACAGTCTGATCCTTATCTTTCTGTATTTTAGGTTTCAGAAGACTATTTCTGTTTGTTTTTATCACTTTCAATCTGGCTGTTTCAACTACCTTGTGTGTGTATCCTCTCAAAAGGAATCTCTCCACCAACTTTTTTTTCGGTGGTATATGTTTCTGGTGTACTACAATTTCTTTTGGCTCTCAGGAGCTCTGTACGGAATACCTAATTTAAGTTTTGATGGGTGTTGGCTGTGGGCATGCAGGTTACTGTTCCCTGCTGTAGTCTGTCTGTATAGTCTAGTCTGAATGGTCTCATACTGCATTTCCACCAGAATATCTAGGAATTCTAGCTAGTTATCATTGTTTTACTGGTGCACCTAAGATTAAGGTCATTCTCTGATATCTTACCAAGGAATTTACCCACCTCCCTTTGTGGACCGTCCCAGATCTGAAAAATATCTATATAACGCGTCCACAATACCAGATGTTGTGTGTATTCCTCAAATTCCTCTGACCAGATGTGTTCAGACTCCCACCAACCCATAAACATGCAGGCATAACTGGGCCAAAACAGCTACCCATGGCAGTCCCAGTCAGCTGCCTGTACTATTGGTTCCCAAACAAAAGATAGTTAGGCTCCAGAAAAAACTGTAGCATCTCTAGGAGAACCATGTTGTGGTCATATAATGCTATTGGTCTGTCCTTGAAAAAATGTTTGCATGCCCTTACCCCTAGTTCATGTTCAATGGATAGAGGGAGATCACACCCACTGTAGCAAACGTGCAACTGGATTTCCATGGGATATCTGCAACTTTATAGATGAAATCCATACTGTCACGGCAGTATGAAGGAAGGCTGTTTACATATGGGAATAAAAAGTGATAAAGATAAATAGAGATGTTCTCCAGAAGGCTACCATTACTGATATTATTGGCCTACCTGAAGGGTCTGTGTTGTGTTTGTGAACTTTCGGCAGCACAGGGTCAGGTCAGGTGGGATGAGGCCTGCAGCCCAAGATGGTGGTCGCGTAAGCGACGAGCTCCGGGCAGGGGGACCTTATCCGCATAGCATCCGTCATTCCCTACATTACTAGACAGTGGTTTTTATAGCTGGACGCTTGTTCCCAATAATAGGCTTCCTCGACCATGCTCTCTGCCTTTCAGAGAACCCTGGAGAGTGGACTTCAGGACGGCGGTGTGCTACAGAGCTCTGTACCCCATTGAGCTGTGTACCCCCCCTCGTTTTGCGCATGCGCAATAATGATGCGCATACGCATATTACATTTCACTACGTACACCATAATTCCGTGTACCCCCTTTCGACCCTGACCAATCACAAGTGTCATTGACAGTGACATCATGCTTACACCCACTGACTGTATTTTTCATCCAATCATCGCTTTGTGATTGTTTGGTTCAACCAATCATCGCATTTGGATGTATTTATTATTCACCAACGTTCTGGAACTTTTCCTAAAGCGCTTACACCTGCTGCCGACAGTGTCGTTTGCGATTCGTCTTCTTGCGTCCATCGAAAAACCCGTCGACTTCAGTGTGTAGCAGTGTGTAGTGCAACCCTTGCATTGCTTCCAGTGTCGACTTGCGTCCATCGAAAAACCCGTCAACTTCAGTGTGTAGTGCAACCCTTGCATTGCTTCAAGTTGCGTCTTGCGTCGCAGTGTGTAACAGTCTGTACTACAACCCTTGCATCGCTTCCAGTTGCGTCCACCTTGCATCGCTTCCACTTGGTGAGTAGTCTGCCAATGCATGTCGACCTTTCACCAAGTGACCGTCTTTGGTCATGTCCACGTAAAAAGCCAGCCATGTGCGTTTCTGTAATCTGCTACGCACTCAGGCCTTCTGTCAGTGTGTAGTGCAACCCTTGCATCGCTTAAATGTCCGTGTGTAGTGCAACCCTTGCATCGCTTCCAGTTGGAAAAAGTCAGCCATGTGCGTTTTTCTTTCCATGCACTGCCAAATGTGTTGTTGTGTCTAGCTTTTACCCTGATATGCCACTCAGTGTGTAGTGCAACCCTTGCATCGCATAAATGTCCGTGTGTAGTGCAAGCCTTGCATCGCTTCCAGTTGGAAAAAGCCAGCCATGTGCGTTTTTCTTACCATGCACTGCCAAATGTGTTGTTGTGTCTCGCTTTTACCCTGCTCTGCCAACTTGCGTCCATCGAAAAACCCAGCCATGGGCGTTTTTTCATGTGCTACGCACTTCCATATAACACCTATTTGCCAAATGGCGTCCACGTTGAAAGCCAGCCATGTGCGTTTTCTAATCTCATACGCACTCAGGCCCTCTGCCAAATGGCGTCCAATTCGCTTGCATCGCTTCCAGGCGGAAAAAGTCAGCCATGTGCGTTTTTCTTTCCATGCACTGGCAAATGTGTTGTTGTTTCTCGCTTTTACCCTGCTATGTCACTCAGTGTGTAGTGCAACCCTTGCATCGCTTAAATGTCCGTGTGTAGTGCAAGCCTTGCATCACTTCCAGTTCGAAAAAGCCAGCCATGTGCGTTTTTCTTTCCATGCACTGCCAAATGTGTTGTTGTGTCTCGCTTTTACCCTGCTCTGCCAACTTGCGTCCATCGAAAAACCCATCCATGGGCGGTTTTTCATGTGCTACGCACTTCCATATAACACCTATTTGCCAAATGGCGTCCACGTTGAAAGCCAGCCATGTGCGTTTTCTAATCTCATACGCACTCAGGCCCTCTGCCAAATGGCGTTCAATTCCCTTGCATCGCTTCCAGTTGGAAAAAGTCAGCCATGTCACATGGGGTGGGGGAATCATATCGCCCGACGCCCAAGCCATGTTGATGTTTATGATGGGCAAGAAGATTTAATGTCTAGTTTGTCCGAGGGACAAGTAGACATTAAATTGCGTAAATAATAAATATCCGAGCTTTGGGCACTCTGGGGCGCACAGAAACTCAGAGAACTTTTCGAGGCCTCTGATGGTCATGAGCATCGGATCGCGCTCCCCTCCCCTGCGTCGGAATCATGTTACAAGGCACGGGAACAATCTGTGCCCCTGCCTCTTTTAAACATGAATTGAGCACTGTCAGCATTTCAGCACGTGAGTTAACCCCAGAGGGGCCTGAGGTACCAGCTGCTGCAATGGGGTGTCTTCCCGCCGTCACTTTTAATAATCTGTGCTTTGACAAGAGCACCAAGACGCAGCCCTGCAAGAGACTTGACAGTGAGTATCAGATACCGGTGGGGAGGCCTGGGATTTTAACAGTGTTTATTGTGAGGCTGCATGGTCCCGAGGCAGGCGGGTGTCTACTGCGAACCTTCCTGAGTGTGTTGCATAGGTCTGTTCTGCCAGAGGTGTATGCTTGCCACCTGTCAGTGTGGGAGACTTTGTATGTCACTTCTTTATTTGTGAACTGTGACTCATTTGGCTTGTTTTTCAGGAAACACTGGCAGGTCAACTGGAAGGTCAACTGGTTTCATCAGGATCACAAATCGTCTGAAGAGAAATTCAGGATTAGACGTTTTTTTTCTAACGCAGTTAACAATTTTGACACTGGACTACATACCCTGCCAGTGAAACTGAAGTCTGTATCAAAAGGAAGTTTCTGATCCTTAGGGTTGTGTGGTCGACTGTGCATGTATATTTTGGGATAGTTTAAGATGAGTGGGTCTGTGTAGGAGGAATTGGTGATGTCTAGAGTGTATTTTTATTATTAGACGGGGTCCTGGGTGATATTGAATTAAGACTATTGGTTATCTCAGTCTGGGGATGGGATTAGGGGCACTCTGCAGAAGAAAACATAGAATGTCTGTGCATTTCCGAAGGTCATGAAATGCAGGGCATCTCAATGCCTCAGAAAAGCTGCACATGAAGGAGCAGGAAAACATCGCTTCAATGCAACGCTCTTTCAGCATTCACTAGTAAGAGACTTGGGAGGGGGTGAGGAAGGAGAGGGGTTTTCATTCTTATCATTTCGCCCTCTGTCCTTTGCAATTTGCTCCGGTGCCATCCTCTTTCTAGGAATCGGATGTAGCTTCCTGTATTTTTTTGTTTTCTCGTCCCCTTAACTCTGTGTGGCCCTGTGCTCCGAGATCTGGCCCCTCCACACCCTCTACATTGCTGAACGGGTATAGAGGATATACGACAAGCTCCATGTTATGCTCAAACATGAAAGTCAGTTTTCACAGGGCCTACACTTCCCAGCTGTCACTCTGACTTGGTCTCTAAAGCAGCCAGGGCATGCATTACGGTTTCACTTAAACTGCCTGTCCCTGGTAACCTTGTATAACAGACACTGGCGGTATCTGAAATGCAAGTGCAGATGCATGGCCACTCTATTTATCTAGGGCTGCAGCAGAGTACTTGCCCGTCAACCGTATTGCTTCTGCACCAATTAAAACAAATATGCAGTTGATGCGCACATGTGCAAGGATTTTTTGGCCAGTTCCTAATGACTTTGTCTTCCTCTCAACTGAAAAGAAACGCTGTGCTCTGAACCTGGACCCTTTCGACTTTAGAATGTAGTAGCTGATTAAGAGGTGGGCTAGTGCTGGCATGGTAGAAACAATTCTATGGCGTGTGCGAGAAGAACACGCCAGTAGGAGAGCACAGCCTATGAGTGCACCTGCTGCATAATTCTTGTGCTATGCACTCTTAAGTGCAGGTCAAAGAACCTGTACACCCCATCACTTATCCTTCACAGTGCAGAACAGAGCACCAGCAGGAATGGGAATACAGGGTGCAGAAGCAAGAAAAATAGCTCAGTGAGTTCACCCACCTGTTGCCACCATAATTGTAATTGCTTCGTTCACCCGCACTCTAGCATGGTGCTCCAACATTCCTAATGTCTTCTTCGTCTGCCTTTGTCCGGAAATATGGGATGTGATCTGGTTGCAGTTGCACTCCAGCTAAAGGCTCACTCACAAAGTGTGTTTGTCAGTTATTAGGACATAGCTAGTTCCTAGATTACTATGGAATTATATTTTAGCAATCTACCCCCAAACCGTTTCTGGCTAAAGATGTACCCTGTGTGAAAAAAACAGTAGCACATTTGTGGGTTATTGCATTTGATTATTATCTGTAATAAAGGGTGGGGCAATTACTGGAGGGTATTTTTACCTGCAACCATTAACAGTAGGTGCTGTATACAATGCATTATGTTCCAGTTATTAATTAGGGGTGTTAACTTTATTTGCTGTCACTGCAAGGTGTTCGCTTCCATTTTGTCTGAAGTGGTGGGTAGGTTCAGGTTGAGAGGAGCTGTAGATTTTCCTTAATTGCTAAATAATCAAATGCATTATACATGATGGGTTGTGTGTATTTGAAGACCTTTACACCTCTTATGGCTAGGGCTAGGAAGCAGGGAGAGATGGGCTTTGGCATGTTGGCATTTGTGCAGTGTGTTGGTCCGTGCCCTAAGTATGGTTGTGGTGTACCCCCTGCTCCCTTCCTCCTACAACCTTTTTTGGTCCTTCAGGGAAATGAGAGATGCGAGCTGCAGAAGGGGTTAGATGATGGTCAGAGACCACAATAACAGAGAAAATAAAAACAGGAGTGGCACTTTTTGGATGTTTGTTCAGCTGAACAGTTAATATTGGAATTAGACATCCTGGTAGTTGAAGCATAAATAATCTTAATTCGTCAAATTTGCCTTGACTATCCATCAGGGCAGGAAAGGGTTTCCAACTCTACTGTGATGGAGCCCAGGTGTCCTTGCTTGCTAGGTGTGACATGGAATGCTGAGTCTGTCCAGTGACTCATTACCCCTCCATCACAATGATCCTTAGCCCTCCACTTCTAGATTGACTGTTTCTTTAATTTAGCTGTCCTTCCCTTTGCTGTGAGAAGGGAATGAAGTTTTATTTGCTGCTATGTAAGTTTGCGTGTGTGTGTGTGTGTGTCATATGTTCTACATAACTTTTATTCTGAGTTAGACAAACTTGTAAATCCACTGAAGAGTTGCCTCTCTATATCAGTGAAGCCTCCGCTGCCGCTTCCGCCATTACTACACCAGTACTGTGCAAGAGAACCTCGCACTGATACTGCCAGTTTTTTTTTTTTTTTTTAAAACCTTTATTGTGCAGTATCATCAAACAATGACGGGCCTACAACCATCCGGCCGGCCTCGACATCGGTCTAAGCACATTTCACCAGTTATACGGTGACTCAGCAGTATATCAATACAAATTAGCAAGCATTCAGAGTTACACTGGAGATCGTCAGACTGCCGAGAAACAGGAGAAATTAAGGTTCATTTGTTAAATTTTTAAAGGTGTATTTTAAAGTATAGAAACTAAGAAGGATCAGAAAACCATACAGGCCACCGAGGGCAAGAGTGGGCAATGCCTACCGAAGGATATCTAACGAACAATGAAACATAATCAGATTATCGGCACAGGAACACAAACGGAAGGATAAACAACCACTAAATATATGTCGTGCCGGTCCTTACCCACCCCATACCAAGCCACCACACTGACCCAAAGAAAGAAACAAGAAGATAGAAGAATTAAGAAAAGGAGAAATAAAAAATAAGGCCCATAGAACCTAAAACGGACAAAATAAATCCCCCCCTCCTCACCCCCCACCCTACACACATGCAGAGGCTACGGCCTACCCCCCCCCTAACAGTGTGCCTGTCGCCCAAAAAAGAGTACCCGAAATATAGACACAGAAATAGGAAAGAAAGGAAAAGGAATCATATAACCTGGAGGAGGGCCATACATATGTGCTCCCGGTCTCCCCAGCCACAAGTTTCTTCTCCCCCCCAAGAGTAAAAGGCAATAACAGCAAGCAACAGTTATAGTAATGAATGGGGAGAGTTATCACATAGTGCGCAGCTGAGGATGTCATAGGGACGTGTCAATCCGAGTCTCCGCCAGCCAAGCAGCCATCAACTGTGAAAGGGAACCATTCAGCCCTGGCCTGTTCGTGCGAAGCCCCCTAAACATGGCCCCTGAGGAACGCCCGCCCCATCCAACACAAAGGAACAAAATGGCCACGCACGGCAGAGGAGAGGTCTATGAATACAAAATGGACGTTGCCAGTTACCAATGAGTCCATCTTCCCCGACGAACATCACCCCCAGGTTCTCCCGATGACACTCATTCCACAGCAAGGAAAGTGGGGCTCGAAAGGAGGAAGAAGTCACGGGGGTTAACAGCTGCCAAAACATTGTCCGAGCCAACAATGGCGATACCATGAACAAAGTCTCAGTCCTCGGCTGAGAGAGATACCCTGCAGCGCCACAGGAACTGGCGGACGGCTGTCCGCAGGCACCAACACAGTTAGGGATAATCCGCTCCCCTCCGCACTCGTGTGAAAACATAGCCGCCCCTTCAAGAACAGGAAAAAGCAAATCGTCGCACCCCTGGGAGCAGTCCAGCCGTAAGCGCCCCAGATTGAACGCAATGTCGTCAAGCTTCTCTCCCAGTGCTCGGGAACTATCCCTCCATGCAGATCGTAGGTCCCCAAGAGCAGCAAGAACGGCGCCACAGGATAGCTCAGGCTGTAGTCTCCACATCTCAGCCGTACGAGATAACTTGCACGCCCCATCGCACAGCGCATCGATAGGCAGGGTAATGCAATCTGTCCCGCTCAGGGAGCCAGCAAGCGCTTCCACCATTGAGGGAAATTGATGATAAAATGGGGGCGAAGTCGGCACCGGCAAACAGCGGTCCAAGTTATCGATGCCAACAAGGCACCCTTCCAGGGAGCGATCCTCGGTAATAGCCATCTATTCGTTAAAGCAAGGCCGGGGCAAATTCGGGAGTAGTCCGCAAAAACCGGGCGAATTCGAAAATGGGGTCGATACCGCTCACCTCCAGCGTTTTACAAATAAGTGCATTCCCAGTGAGCCCCCAGCCCGTAGATGCACTCCAGTCGCGTGTTGCGAGGAGCTGCACTCCGGCAGAGAAAGTCCGTTTCTTGTCCCCTCCGGCAGCCAAAGCGTCCCAAAGGACCGGCTCCGCCCCGGCCCAGCTGGCCGCTGTTGATCAATTAGCACCCGGCGGTGTTCAGCGGCATAGGTCCCGGCGCCAGGGCTGTGGAGGCCACCAAACAATTTCCCGTATATCTCCGGCTACCAGGCAGGCAGAGACACCGGGAGAACACGAGCGATGACAGCGCGCATTCACCGGCAACCCGCTGCAGCGCAACCTCAGGATGACGATCAGGATTCCAGTGCGGGGCTCGAGGACTAGCGGAGCCGGGAGCCTACACTTCTGCTCCGGTCGCCATCTTGGCTCCTCCCCCTGGTACTGCCAGTTTTGTATATGATACTTGTGTGGGAGAAGAATGTGCAGATGTAGCCTTGCATACACCATAATATAACCACCTTACACCTGCCCAGGAGTGTAAAAGGAGAAATTGATTTAACTTCCCCATTAAAAGTATAGAAACTCTAACAAGAATCGTGGATACGGTCTAAGTGAACCACAGTACCTCTGCTAGGTGATTTTGCTGCTCCATGAAGAGTTGATAGGCTTGGCCAAGAAGTGCAGTTATTCCCATCCACACATGTTTATCAGAACATCTTTTGCGTATTTTTGAAGCAGGAGAGCTATGAGTTGGCCATACGAAGGAGAAACCCTTTCTGTCTTACAGGTTCATATTCCGACACCGTCATCCCCAAAGCTAGCAATAAATGTAGTCAATTACCAGTCTGCACTCTGCCTTTAGATATCATCTCTTTACATATGAAATTCTGTTACAGACAAACCTGCTGATACGTGGTGCAGTGCACAATGACATCTTCACACATGCTGTACAACTAGCCAGTTCAACATTTGCATATAAGTGTGCATCATCATTCACTGCATATTTGAACTGGCATTTGAAATATGTATTGCACATATGTTGCACTGATCGCAGTGCAGGCTCTCTCTGTGCAGACCTAGCTTAGTGATTTATACAGTAGGTAGGGCAAGCAGATATGTAAAGAGGGCAAGTAGATTTCTGTAATATTTTGTCCCTTGGCCAAGTAGATTTAAAAAAAAATTCCACACCTCTGATCATTCAGTGTGTAGTGCAACCCTTGCATCACATAAATGTCCGTGTGTAGTGCAAGCCTTGCATCGCTTCCAGTTAGAAAAAGTCAGCCATGTGCGTTTTTCTTTCCATGCACTGCCCAATGTGTTGTTGTGTCTCGCTTTTACCCTGCTATGCCACTCAGTGTGTAGTGCAACCCTTGCATCGCTTAAATGTCCGTGTGTAGTGCAAGCCTTGCATCGCTTCCAGTTGGAAAAAGCCAGCCATGTGCGTTTTTCTTTCCATGCACTGCCAAATGTGTTGTTGTGTCTCGCTTTTGCCCTGCTCTGCCAACTTGCGTCCATCGAAAAACCCAGCCATGGGCGGTTTGTCATGTGCTACGCACTTCCATATAACACCTATTTGCGAAATGGCGTCCACGTTGAAAGCCAGCCATGTGCGTTTTCTAATCTGATACGCACTCAGGCCCTCTGCCAAATGGCGTCCAATTCCCTTGCATCGCTTCCAGTTGGGAAAAGCCAGCCATGTGCGTTTTTCTTTCCATGCACTGCCAAATGTGTTGTTGTGTCTCGCTTTTACCCTGCTATGCCACTCAGTGTGTAGTGCAACCCTTGCATCGCTTAAATGTCCGTGTTGTGCAAGCCTTGCATCGCTTCCAGTTGGAAAAAGCCAGCCACGTGTGTTTTTCTTTCCATGCACTGCCAAATGTGTTGTTGTGTCTCGCTTTTACCCTGCTCTGCCAACTTGCGTCCATCGAAAAACCCAGCCATGGGCGGTTTTTCATGTGCTACGCACTTCCATATAACACCTATTTGCGAAATGGCATCCACGTTGAAAGCCAGCCATGTGCGTTTTCTAATCTCATACGCACTCAGGCCCTCTGCCAAATGGCGTCCAATTCCCTTGCATCACTTCCAGTGGGAAAAAGCCAGCCATGTGCGTTTTTCTTTCCATGCACTGCCAAATGTGTTGTTGTGTCTCGCTTTTGCCCTGCTCTGCCAACTTGCGTCCATCGAAAAACCCAGCCATGGGCGGTTTGTCATGTGCTACGCTCTTCCATATAACACCTATTTGCGAAATGGCGTCCACGTTGAAAGCCAGCCATGTGAGTTTTCTAATCTGATGCGCACCCCTCTGCCAAATGGCGTCCAATTCCCCTGCATCGCTTCCAGTTGGGAAAAGCCAGCCATGTGCGTTTTTCTTTCCATGCACTGCCAAATGTGTTGTTGTGTCTCGCTTTTACCCTGCTCTGCCAACTTGCGTTCATCGAAAAACCCAGCCATGGGTGGTTTTTCATGTGCTACGCACTTCCATATAACACCTATTTGCCAAATGGCGTCCACTTTGAAAGCCAGCCATGTGCGTTTTCTAATCTCATACGCACTCAGGCCCTCTGCCAAATGGCGTCCAATTCCCTTGCATCACTTCCAGTTGGAAAAAGCCAGCCATGTGCGTTTTTCTTTCCATGCACTGCCAAATGTGTTGTTGTGTCTCGCTTTTACCCTGCTATGCCACTCAGTGTGTAGTGCAACCCTTGCATCGCTTAAATGTCCATGTGTAGTGCAAGCCTTGCATCGCTTCCAGTTGGAAAAAGCCAGCCACGTGCGTTTTTCTTTCCATGCACTGCCAAATGTGTTGTTGTGTCTCGCTTTTACCCTGCTCTGCCAACTTGCGTCCATCAAAAAACGCAGCCATGGGCGGTTTTTCATGTGCTATGCACTTCCATATAACACCTATTTGCCAAATGGCGTCCACGTTGAAAGCCAGCCATGTGTGTTTTCTTACCTCATACGCACTCAGGCCCTCTGCCAAATGGCGTCCAATTCCCTTGCATCACTTCCAGTTGGAAAAAGCCAGCCATGTGCGTTTTTCTTTCCATGCACTGCCAAATGTGTTGTTGTGTCTCGCTTTTACCCTGCTATGACACTCAGTGTGTAGTGCAACCCTTGCATCGCTTAAATGTCTGTATGTAGTGCAAGCCTTGCATCACTTCCAGTTGGAAAAAGCCAGCCACGTGCGTTTTTCTTTCCATGTACTGCCAAATGTGTTGTTGTGTCTCGCTTTTTCCCTGCTCTGCCACTCAGTGTGTAGTGCAACCCTTGCATCGCTTAAATGTCCGTGTGTAGTGCAAGCCTTGCATCGCTTCCAGTTGGAAAAAGCCAGCCATGTGTGTTTTTCTTTCCATGCACTGCCAAATGTGTTGTTGTGTCTCGCTTTTGCCCTGCTCTGCCAACTTGCGTCCATCGAAAAACCCAGCCATGGGCGGTTTGTCATGTGCTACGCACTTCCATATAACACCTATTTGCGAAATGGCGTCCACGTTGAAAGTCAGCCATGTGCGTTTTCTAATCTGACACGCACTCAGGCCCTCTGCCAAATGGCGTCCAATTCCCTTGCATCGCTTCCAGTTGGGAAAAGCCAGCCATGTGCGTTTTTCTTTCCATGCACTGCCAAATGTGTTGTTGTGTCTCGCTTTTACCCTGCTATGCCACTCAGTGTGTAGTGCAACCCTTGCATCGCTTAAATGTCCGTGTTGTGCAAGCCTTGCATCGCTTCCAGTTGGAAAAAGCCAGCCACGTGTGTTTTTCTTTCCATGCACTGCCAAATGTGTTGTTGTGTCTCGCTTTTACCCTGCTCTGCCAACTTGCGTCCATCGAAAAACACAGCCATGGGCGGTTTTTCATGTGCTACGCACTTCCATATAACACCTATTTGCGAAATGGCGTCCACGTTGAAAGCCAGCCATGTGCGTTTTCTAATCTCATACGCACTCAGGCCCTCTGCCAAATGGCGTCCAATTCCCTTGCATCACTTCCAGTGGGAAAAAGCCAGCCATGTGCGTTTTTCTTTCCATGCACTGCCAAATGTGTTGTTGTGTCTCGCTTTTGCCCTGCTCTGCCAACTTGCGTCCATCGAAAAACCCAGCCATGTGCGGTTTGTCATGTGCTACGCCTTTCCATATAACACCTATTTGCGAAATGGCGTCCACGTTGAAAGCCAGCCATGTGAGTTTTCTAATCTGATGCGCACCCCTCTGCCAAATGGCGTTCAATTCCCCTGCATCGCTTCCAGTTGGGAAAAGCCAGCCATGTGCGTTTTTCTTTCCATGCACTGCCAAATGTGTTGTTGTGTCTCGCTTTTACCCTGCTCTGCCAACTTGCGTTCATCGAAAAACCCAGCCATGGGCGGTTTTTCATGTGCTACGCACTACCATATAACACCTATTTGCCAAATGGCGTCCACTTTGAAAGCCAGCCATGTGCGTTTTCTAATCTCATACGCACTCAGGCCCTCTGCCAAATGGCATCCAATTCCCTTGCATCACTTCCAGTTGGAAAAAGCCAGCCTTGTGCGTTTTTCTTTCCATGCACTGCCAAATGTGTTGTTGTGTCTCGCTTTTACCCTGCTATGCCACTCAGTGTGTAGTGCAACCCTTGCATCGCTTAAATGTCCATGTGTAGTGCAAGCCTTGCATCGCTTCCAGTTGGAAAAAGCCAGCCACGTGCGTTTTTCTTTCCATGCACTGCCAAATGTGTTGTTGTGTCTCGCTTTTACCCTGCTCTGCCAACTTGCGTCCATCAAAAAACGCAGCCATGGGCGGTTTTTCATGTGCTATGCACTTCCATATAACACCTATTTGCCAAATGGCGTCCACGTTGAAAGCCAGCCATGTGTGTTTTCTTACCTCATACGCACTCAGGCCCTCTGCCAAATGGCGTCCAATTCCCTTGCATCACTTCCAGTTGGAAAAAGCCAGCCATGTGCGTTTTTCTTTCCATGCACTGCCAAATGTGTTGTTGTGTCTCGCTTTTACCCTGCTATGCCACTCAGTGTGTAGTGCAACCCTTGCATCGCTTAAATGTCTGTATGTAGTGCAAGCCTTGCATCACTTCCAGTTGGAAAAAGCCAGCCACGTGCGTTTTTCTTTCCATGTACTGCCAAATGTGTTGTTGTGTCTCGCTTTTTCCCTGCTCTGCCAACTTGCGTCCATCGAAAAACCCAGCCATAGGAGGTTTTTCATGTGCTACGCACTTCCATATAACACCTATTTGCCAAATGGCGTCCACGTTGAAAGCCAGCCATGTGCGTTTTCTAATCTCATACGCACTCAGGCCCTCTGCCAAATGGCGTCCAATTCCCTTGCATCACTTCCAGTGGGAAAAAGCCAGCCATGTGCGTTTTTCTTTCCATGTACTGCCAAATGTGTTGTTGTGTCTCGCTTTTTCCCTGCTCTGCCAAATTGCATCCATCGAAAAACCCAGCCATAGGAGGTTTTTCATGTGCTACGCACTTCCATATAACACCTATTTGCCAAATGGCGTCCACGTTGAAAGCCAGCCATGTGCGTTTTCTAATCTCATACGCACTCAGGCCCTCTGCCAAATGGCGTCCAATTCCCTTGCATCACTTCCAGTGGGAAAAAGCCAGCCATGTGCGTTTTTCTTTCCATGCACTGCCAAATGTGTTGTTGTGTCTCGCTTTTGCCCTGCTCTGCCAACTTGCGTCCATCGAAAAACCCAGCCATGGGCGGTTTTTCATGTGCTACGCACTTCCATATAACACCTATTTGCGAAATGGCGTCCACGTTGAAAGCCAGCCATGTGAGCTTTCTAATCTGATACGCACCCCTCTGCCAAATGGCGTCCAATTCCCTTGCATCGCTTCCAGTTGGGAAAAGCCAGCCATGTGCGTTTTTCTTTCCATGCACTGCCAAATGTGTTGTTGTGTCTCGCTTTTACCCTGCTCTGCCAACTTGCGTCCATCGAAAAACCCAGCCATGGGCGGTTTTTCATGTGCTACGCACTTCCATATAACACCTATTTGCCAAATGGCGTCCACGTTGAAAGCCAGCCATGTGCGTTTTCTAATCTCATACGCACTCAGGCCCTCTGCCAAATGGCGTCCAATTCCCTTGCATCACTTCCAGTTGGAAAAAGCCAGCCATGTGCGTTTTTGTTTCCATGCACTGCCAAATGTGTTGTTGTGTCTCGCTTTTACCCTGCTATGCCACTCGGTGTGTAGTGCAACCCTTGCATCGCTTAAATGTCCATGTGTAGTGCAAGCCTTGCATCGCTTCCAGTTGGAAAAAGCCAGCCACATGCGTTTTTCTTTTCATGCACTGCCAAATGTGTTGTTGTGTCTCGCTTTTACCCTGCTCTGCCAACTTGCGTCCATCGAAAAACCCAGCCATGGGCGGTTTTTCATGTGCTATGCACTTCCATATAACACCTATTTGCCAAATGGCGTCCACGTTGAAAGCCAGCCATGTGCTTTTTACTAATCTGCTACGCACTCAGGCCCTCTGTAATGTCAGTGTGTCGTGCAACCCTTGCATCGCTTCCAGTTGGAAAAAGCCAGCCTTGTTATTTTTTTAATTTGCTGTGCAATTTTATACTGTTTGGTAACTCTCACAATTTCCCTGCCTTTGCTAATTGCACTAGTGCCAATATTGCCTACCTAACGTTTGTTCTTGTGTCTGAGTGTGAAGCATATATTGCCCTACGTTTGTACTTGTACGTTTATAAGGTGGTACAAATTTATTGGGTCTGAAGTCAGTGGAAGTTTCTCTCAGGTTTTCTCTGGGGCAAAAAAACGGTGTATAGAATATGTGGTCATACAATTTGTGGCCTCTGTGAAAAGCTAACAGAGCAATGGTCACGTATGCGAGTTGCTCTTGTTATACCTTGCAAATCTGTGGATAGGGTGGCACTCTTTGTAAATTATAGTGTATATGTTGAAGCAACACCCTTAATGATATCTGCCATGCCAGTGACTTTGGCGGAATGGAAAAGTATTTCAAAGGGGCATTGTTAATGTAATTAATGGCTTGGCAAAAAAACATATCACCTGGAAATCTGTGCTAGGAATGGTGTGCTGCCCGACTCCTATTTTGCTGTTTCTGTCATTGCATCCACTTATATAATACAGCAACTATCACTACACATACAACAACCCAGGACTAATGGCTTGGTTCATGGTTGTTTGATGCTTTAGAAAAATAAGGAACATCTATTGATTTGTTGTATGTCAAACTCTTCTGCTCTGAAATGATGAGAGATTAATAAAACATCAAAGATATCGGTTTTATTACTTTAACAAAGTTAGTGAAGGTTGGTCTTGGTGCTGAGTTAAGATTTATTTGTCATCATGTTTGTGAGAGCAAAATGGAGAGCCTAATAGAGATCAGTGTTGTAGCACCCAACCTAATTGAACCCCTGGGCCTGCCCCTTTTATGGCCTTCCAAGTTTTTTTCATCCCACTTAAAGCGCTGGTGACCAACACACCATCAATGTTCATCTTGTGCAGATACAATCATCAATATTAAGAGTTCATCATGCTCAATAGAAATCATCTTGAGTGACAAAAATAACTTATCATACTTAGAATACTTTGCACTTCAAACATTAGATTAGTAATAGTGACAACCTTTGTGCCTCTGACATGTTGCAACAATGTAAAACAAGCCTTATCATAGCCAATAGGTCTTGCTTTTGGGACCTTATGATTGTTTATTTATCCAGCATAATATCCTTGGTGCAAAAACATGAAGTGTTGCACGCCTAAACACTATTTAGACACCTAATGGCTATGCCATTTTTTATTTTATTTTTTTGGCTTCACAAAGTTTTTGTGTATTGAAGGGGGGGTGACCACCTTTTCTTATGTAGTGGTAATTCTTGTACGCTTTAAATCAACCCTTGCATCGTGTCCGAGTGTTGGAATGGAATGTAACTGGTTCAAGGGTGTTGGATTTGTCTCCCGGTTCTGTTCTGCGGTAGTGCTTGCAGTCCCTCTCAGAGCAGGGCAGTTCTTGTAACTTCGTGCAGGTATCCTCTGTCCCTCCCCTCTGCCAATTGCAATTCTGCAATGGCAGCTTTGTCATTGGTGAGTTGCAGTTGAATGCGCCCCATCAGGACCAGATTGCCTACATTAAAGTAGAACCTGTCCACCTTATCCTGCAGTCATAAGCTGTGCATGCTGTGACTGCATGGTTCCTCACCACAAAAAAACACCTCTACCATCTGCCTCAGGGCTGACCAGACAGTTTGCTTCACAACAGTGTGCAAGCCTCTCCCCTCTAGCAGTACTGCCCATCCTCAACCCGGCCCCTCTGCTGTCTCGCTGTGTGAGACGGCAGAAACCATGGAATGGTAGTTATTACCATTTGTTTGTTCCTTTTTGCGTTTTGAGAAAACAGTGCCTCAACGCCCCATGCCCCATTTGGGGAGCCCGCTCTGTTTGTAATGTTATCATGTATCAATGCGGTTTCGTTTTTTTATCCATAGTACATTTTTAAACATAATTATGTTTGTTACTATTTTCCTGATCTTCTAAATTTTCACTCTTCAGCCCTTTGCCCGTCCTCACCTTTTTTTTATGGACATTGGACACCCCGATATTGTGTCCAAGGTGCCTTCTCTCCTTTGGTGCTTCCCTTGGTGTTATGGTTGGAGTGAGTGTTCTTTACGTGGGCAATATGTATAGTAATAGTGTATAATTACACATTTAGTAATTTTTTGTCTTTGTAATTATTTCAATGACGGCATGTAAAATTGGCTAATTATATATTGAATGGTCATGTACATTTTTTTTTCACTTTCTTTTTTTTATAGAAATGGATGCTATGAAGTACCATGATGGATTATGTGATCCGTAATGTGTATCCTGAAGGTTTTACAAAAGTCCAGAAGCATGGCTTGCGTCGAATGTAAAAAAATTACACAGTTGACGGTAGTATATCTCATATTTTTTTTTTTTAGTGGCATGTGTGAATGGTTTATGCAATATTGCATGTTTTTTTGTTAATGTTTGGTTTTTTGACCTGCATAGTTTGCTAAACTGTTCTCCCTTCTTTCTCTTTTTTTGTTAATAGATGGACGTTTGTTCTATACTGCTAAAAATAAGAAGACTAAAGTTGTCATTGGTGCTGAATCTGCTCAAAAAGTTTTTCATGAATTTCATTCCTCTACTCTTGGCGGTCATTCCGGTATCAATAAAACACAAAAATGCATTTCCTCCCGTTTCTTTTGGCCAAATATGTCAGTTCAAATTGAAGAATGGGTGAGTTACAATTTATCTTGCCTCTTGAAATAGTTATTAAAAATCTTTCCCCTTTGCGATAGTGTTGTATTAAAATGTTTTTTTACCCTTATATTAGTGATTCATTTTTCTTTCATCTATGGTATGTACAGTGTTTCAATCATGTACTTTATTGGGTGGTTTTTTTCTTGTACTCCCTTTGCACTTGTGTGTACCTTGAGACATGGTTATAACTTGTCCTTGAGTGATTTGCCTTTTTCTATTTGCAGATCAAAGAGTGTGATGTTTGTCAAAGGGAACAACCAGCCCTCAAGATTTGCCCAGAATTAAAACCAATCAAAGTCTGTTTTAAATTCGAATACTTTTCTTTTATGTACTTGCAGCTCATTAGCTGATTTTGATTGTTACTTTCAGGTTTGCGAGCTTGTAACTTTTATACTTGTGATTGTGTTTATTAACAGGTGGGTGAAGTTTGGGAACTTGTAGGAGTGGATTTGATGGGACCCTTACCTACAACTCCTACTGGATACAAATATATTTTGACAGCAACAGATTATTTTTTTCTAAATGGGTTGAGGCATTCCCTTTAAAATCTAAGACTGCAGCTGAGGTAGCTTCAAGACAGTTGCAAATGTATCTCTGCCATGGCAGTCCGAAAAGGGTCCTCTCGGATCATGGGCGGGAGTTTGTGAATGAAGTGAGTGACCCATCTGGCTGTAAAAAAAAATTTAAGGTGTTATATTGTGTAATTGACTTGGGCTATTTTAATGTATGTATAGACTATGTTTTTAATCATTCACACTTCTAAATCACATTTGACCCGCATTGCCTAATATATTGCTAATGTTTCTTTTCAGGTTAATTCGCAGTTATCTAAGCTGTTAAAAATAGAACGTTCTGTAAGTGCAGCCTATCATCCACAGACAAATGGGTTAGATGAGCGTACAAATGCTAGCATTAAAAGGTAATGCAAGTTGTTATTACTGAGTTTCTAACTACTTGAGAGGTTGATATCATGGTGCTTTTTTTGTTTCTTATTCATTTCTGTAATGTGCTCTGACGGTTATGTTTCGCTGCAGTGCAATTGTAAGGTGAAATGAACGGTGTTTAATGATCTCTCAGTATTACTCGTGTCTCATGTTAATCTTTTGTAATTTTACAGCACGTTGTCTAAGTACGTGAATCAGCATCAGACTGACTGGGATTTTTATTTGGACAATGCTTTGTTTGGCTTTACGATCGAAGCCGCATTCCACCACAAAAGTTTCCCCGTTTCAACTTATGTACGGCCATGAAGTTAGATTTCCTAGTGAGGTGGAGGATGATTTGGTATGATATTTACAGTACTTCAATGTATATTTTTATCTGTCAATTTATGTACTGTGACCTACATTTCATGGCTGTTTATTTTGTTATCTTTAGAAACAAAGTATGTATTCTGTTTTATATGACAATTAGCTTTGATGACATTTTTTACTTGTAAACAATTGAAAATCAAACCCTAGTCCACGCACACTAAAAACCTAGAACAGGCCTGTATAAGCTCCCTTTTGACTTAGGGGGTACACAAAACAAAGGGAAGCAGAAATACTATCTTCTCCCCAGCAACGCCAGCCAAATCCTAGTCAACGCACACTGGCAAACTAGAATAGGCCTGTATAAGCTCCCTTTTGACTTAGGGGTACACAAAACAAAGGGAAGCAAAAATACTACCTGCTCCCCATCAAAGCCAGCCAAACCCTAGTCCACGCACACTAAAAATCTAGAACAGGCCTGTATAAGCTCCCTTTTGACTTAGGGGGTGTACAAAACAAAGGGAAGCAGAAATACTACCTGCTCCCCATCAACGCCAGCCAAACCCTAGTCAACGCACACTGGCAAACTAGAATAGGCTTGTATAAGCTCCCTTTTGACTTAGGGGGTACACAAAACAAAGGGAAGCAGAAATACTACCTGCTCCCCATCAACGCCAGCCAAACCCTAGTCCACGCACACTAAAAACCTAGAACAGGCCTGTATAAGCTCCCTTTTGACCTACGGGGTACACAAAACCACGGGGAGCAGAAATACTACATGCTTCCCATCAACGCCAGCCAAACCCGAGTCAACGCACACTGGCAAACTAGAATAGGCCTGTATAAGCTCCCTTTTGACTTAGGGGGTACACAAAACAAAGGGAAGCAGAAATACTACCTGCTCCCCATCAACGCCAGCCAAACCCTAGTCAACGCACACTGGCAAACTAGAATAGGCCTGTATAAGCTCCCTTTTGACTTAGGGGGTACCCAAAACCACGGGGAGCCGAAATACTACCTGCTCCCCATCAAAGCCAGCCAAACCCTAGTCCACGCACACTAAAAACCTAGAACTGGCCTGTATAAGCTCCCTTTTGACTTAGGGGGTACACAAAACCCCGCTCTTTGGCGTAACTTGAGGCCTGTTGCGGAGGTGGTGCCTCGTCAGCCTCGGGCTGGCCTGTGGACTGGCTGGGGCGTGTGATACTGGGTCCGGCTGCTGTGTATGTTCTAGCCCCCGGACCAGGGGCCTTCCCGCCCACCTTTCGTGATTGCTGCCGTCGGGGCCTGCCTGGCTGGCGGCTGTCCGGGATCGCCAGGGTGATCCGTGTCACTACTGCTGCCAAGGTGTGAGGGGTGCACGGCAACACCTTTGGGTCACACGGCCTTCCGCTGCTGGCAGGGGGGCCCCTGCTCTCCACAGGACCACCTCGCGCCACACATCGGTGGCGGGTCCCCTGCTGTGCCTGTAGTTCCCCGCTCATCTGGATGGTGATTACGAGTGATTGAGATCGGCGGCCGTCTTGTGTCTCCTTCCCCCTCCAGAACAGCGAACCCGTGGTAAACGCTGGAGCTGGGTTACGGAGCCTGTGTCCTGCTCTGTGGAGGTCAATGGGGATTGGGCTCATGCTGGCAGCGGACCATGATTGGCATTCTGACACATCTAGCGGCCTAACTTAGAGACGAAGCTTTGTGGACACCGGGCTGGCCTGTGGACTGGCTGAGCCATGGTATACGGGGGCCGGCTGCTGTGTCTACTCTGACCCCCGGTCTGGTAGCTTTCTAGCGTGACGGCCGCGCTTACTATTGTCCTGCCTGGATGTGGACTGCCCGAGTCTGCCTGTGTGACCCTCGCCATCACCGTTGCCGAGGTATGTGGAGTGCATGCCGGTGCCTCTCAGACGCACAACCATTTCGGAGTGGGTGCTTGGCGACCAACAGATACCTCGCGCCTACCCCTTTTTCCTCACCCGAGTGCAGCAATATCTCAGAGGACATCATGACTGGAGCACTGAGTCAATGCTTCGATCTGTTGATGTCCCTATGATTTGACCCATGCTTGGCTGGCGGCTTTGGAGTGCTGGTGAGAAGCGCATTGACTGGCTGTTACTCTAAATTGTCCTCCTTCTCTCCCCCCCGAGTCCACGAGTGTGCATGGTCAGGGCTCAGGACCATAGGGTCAGTTGTGTGTTACACAATACCCTGCTTTTGTTCAGGACGTCTAGCATTTTAACTCCTTCATTTTGTTCTGGCTCCAATACGAGTAGTCATTTCCTACGGAGGTGTTTCATCTATATGTGCAAGCCTGTAAGTGACTGGCAGCTTGGATACTATTTTTGAATGGATGGTAGTGAGTTCCTGCGCAACATCACTGGATCTGTGACCTGTTTATACTGGTTGATTCTTCTCTCCTGTCCAGTGGCTCTGCATGGTGTGTGTTCCACTCAACTTTTCAGTCCCTATTGGTGGTCCCTGTGGGAGAACCTCCACTGTGTAGTTATCATCGATCAGGGGCACTTCTGCTCACCGGCGTGCTGCTCAGGAGGCTGCTGCATCTATTCTTCACCCAATCCCTTGTTCCCTCAGTGTTTATAATATACTTGCAACCGCTATCACGTGGTCACCGCCATACTGTGTCTCATCACCCACCATGGGCAAGGGGAACCCCAGAGCGTCTACTAGGTCGGGGAGAGCAGGTTCACTCTCTCCGGTTTCAGCACACTCATCCAGCCGGTCGCATCATACAGAAGGAAGTGTCAGTACCAACGCTTCAGTAGATAAGCTGGACATGATTTTGCAGGAAATCCATGATTCTCGCTCTGTACTAGAAGCGCAACTGGGCATGATATCTATGTTGGTCTCAATTTATTGAAAGATGATCATAAGAAATTAGGGGCCAGATGTAGGTATCCAAATACTGGTCGGTAACGGCCGAAAATACCGATTTTACCGGTAAAATTACCTAATCTGTATTTTGAGATGTAGGTGGCACTATAAACAGTGCCACAGGGCTTTAGGGATTCGTTATTTACCACCAACTATTAGTTGGTGGTAAATAACGAATACCTGTGTATATGCAAATCTGTGCATGTACACCTGTGCCATGTGACAGACATACATGCCCTTAGGGCATGTATGTCTGCCACATGGCAAACAAGCACTAATCAGGGGTGCAACAGGGTGTCAAAGTGACACCCTGCCACCCTTGACCATTTCACAATTTTACCGAAGCGTTATTTACCGATTCGGTAATTGACATTCATTCCTATGGGCCTGAAGGCTCATAGGAATGAATGGCAATTACCGAATCGGTAAATACTGATTCGGTAATTACCGAATCTTACCGATTTGGTAAAAAATACCGAATTATTACCTACATCTAATTTACCGATTCTAAAATACCGAATCGGTAAAATTCGGTATTTTAGAATCTGTAAAAAAGATTTACCTACATCTAGCCCTAGGTGATAAAGTTAAATCCGCTGAGCAAGCTGTGGAAACCATGTTACCACAAGTAAAAGCCCATGAAGAGCAACTCTGTCAAATGCACCAACAGATTGATTCCCTCTAGGCCTGGGCCGATGATGCAGAAAGTCGGGCACGCCGCAACAACCTCCGAATTGTTGGATTACCGGAGGGAACGGAGGGTTTCAACCCCATGGAGTACATAGAAACCTGGCTGAAAAATAGTGTGGTCCGATCGGACTCTCAGCACACTTTACAGTAGAGTGGGCCAACCCACGTCCAATATTGGCCAGGATCTTGAACTATAGAGACCAGGATCGCTACAGGCGGCGAGGGATAACAGCCCATTGCAGATCGATAATGTAAAGGTCTCAATATTCCCCGATTATACTCTATGACTTTACAGCGTAAAAGGTTGTCCTTTATGGAGGTTAAGGCGCGGGTCCGGGAGGCAGGCCTAACGTTTTCTTTATTGTTCCCAGCAAAACTGAAAATCATCTATAATCAGCGCTCATGGTCTTTTGATACTCCTGACAGTGCATGGGACTGGCTGGACAAGACCTTTCCCGATGTCCAACTTACTAGGCGTATGGATTCCTCGCAACCCAAGTCACAGCGTTCCGCGAAGGGGTATGCGAGGGCTCCTTCCCAGAGTTCGGCCTCTAGTCCCCCGCTTCATCAGCAGGTGATGGAGGGCAGGCAAGGGGCCATTCAAACTGCCTCAACCTTCCGTACATCTCGCCCGTCCATTAGTACCAGTCTGTCCGAGGACTCAGACTCTGACGGCAGCGTGGCGCTGTTCCCCTCTGTGGTCACGCAACTTAGCAATGATTCTCTGGCGTAAGCTGTTTATGTACTATTTGATACATGGCTCCGAAAGGAACTCCCAGTCCACTACCAGTTACCTGTACAGATTGATGTGCTATTGTTATAGTCATGCTTGCTTATTCTACTTGCTGTATACAATGTTCCTAGCATGTTTGCACAACAGGTAGGGATGGTTTAGAAAGTCCCCTGGTCCGGCACACGTTATGGGCGTTTTCATATATTGCTCATTGCTGTTGTCTGGATGCCAATAGTGTTGGCGACCTTCCCGCGCTGGCGTTAGCAACTGTTAAATGTGAAGTATGTTACTCTTGTTTTCACGGTTTGGTCGAATGAAGTTTAGTCGTTGGACCCAGTATTAGGACATTGTTGAGTTATTTGTATTTTTGCCGCATGGTCTGGGATTTGGGGGTGGGTATGTGGGGGGTGGAGACCGGGGAGATTTATCATTATTTCCTGATGATGCCTACTGCCAAATCTTATACTTACATCTCGTGGAATGTCCGGGGTATGGGAAATATCACTAAGCGGCACAGAATAGCTGCACAGTTACATCGCCGTAAAGCCCAAATAGTATGCTTCCAGGAGACTCACCTGTTACCCTCCGAAACTATGAAACTACAAAAACGATGGTGAGGTCAATTTTATGCGCCTGCATATTCTGCATTTTCCAGAGGGACTGCAATATGGATTCGGGCGGGGATTCTTTTCTCCCTTAGCGAGAGTAAAATTGATGAACAGGGTCGGTTTGTCCTTCTTCTTGGAGCATTGGATGGTAGATAGGTAGTGTTGTATTCCCTTCATGCTCCGAAAACAGATCATGAAGCATTCTTAACACAGGTCTCTTGATCATTTTCAGACTGATCACACTTCCCATGGTTATTGGCTGGAGATTTAAATGTGGTATTTGATGTATATCTTGACCGCTCCCATCCTCCCTTATCTTACACTACAGCGCGATCGCAGGCTGTTACCTTGACAAGATGGGCACAAGGTTGGAATTAATTGGATGTGTGGAGGTGCCTACTTGTTAATATGCGAGAATATTCCTTTTATTCTTACCCGCGCAAATTACATACTCGTTTAGATTATTTCCTTTGTTATCCAGACGTATCCCCTTCCGTTGCAGTGTGGTTATCTGGGCAAGACCATATCTGACCATAATCCCAATTATTGCTGACCTGGGGCCGTTCACCCGCTCCTATCCCAACGTGGAGAATGCAACCTATACAATTAGAGGACCAAGTTTATCGGGCCGCTTTGGCTACGGCTATCACTACATATTTTATAGATAATGAGGGTACTGCCTCGTCCAGATCCTTTGAGTGGGAATCCTTTAAAGTAACAATTTGCGGGGTTTCCATGGGAACCTTGGTGGGTTCGCAGAGGGAAACAATTAGGGGTATAACAGACCTGGAGAGGGACTTACAGGCTCTGGAGATAGCTGCCCAGAGGTGCGATGAAGGCATATAGCCGCTGTAGGCCGCTAGGATTAAGTATGCTGAATTACTGGAACGCTTGCGACTAATAGATTTTAATGCCTACACACTGCACACTCCTTCCGAGGCAGATAGAGCAGGCACATTATTAGCACGATTGATTAAACCGTCTACGACTCCCACTCCCATGTTAGCGATACATAATGTTGATAACATGTTGGTTACTTCCCAGGCTGCAAGGAATGCTGCATTTCCGGACTACTATGCTCGGTTATATACCGCCCCCCTCTTAGACATGTCCGCTACTACATCCGGATTCCTGGCAAGGGTCCAACTTCTCACTATTTCGGATTCGACGGCCAAAGACTTGGCGGTTCCGATTACTACTGCAGAGATTCGTATGACGATTAATGCATTAGCCCGTAATAAAACGTCAGGCTCAGACGGCCGGCCTCCCTGTGGAGTTTTATTACACTTTTGCCGATACACTGATTCCTAGATTATTGCAACTTTATACCTCCTCCTTAGAAGAAGGTGCCCTACCTCCCACTACCAGGGAGGCATTAGTTACGTCTCTATTGAAACCTAACAAGGATCCGACTGAACTTCTGTCTTATAGACCTCTCTCGATTTTTAACACAGAATACAAGATACTCAGTAAGGTTTTGGCATCACAGCTTCTTCGGCTGCTTCTCCGATTCGTCCATACGAAATAATGCAGGTTCATACCCCAATGCAGTACCTCACTAAATATTCGTCGGCTTCATGCCTTGCTACATGCAGCGTCGGAAGCTTCATCTCTTGCCGGCTGCTTACCGTTAGACGAGCGTCAAGCTTTTGACACCCTGAGCTGGCCTTATATGCTAGCTGTATTGTCCAAATTCGGCCTGCCCCAGTCCTGTTGTAATTGGAACAAACTGCTTTACACTAACCCTACTGCTCGTGCTAAGACGGGTTAGAACATCTCTCCCTCTTATACTGTTTATCGGGGAAGGCTCCAGGGCTGCCCCTTTTCCCCCTTGCTATTGTTATTAGCCCTCGAACCTCTTGCACAATATCTGCATCAAGTTATGGTCCCTTATGGCATCCCCTTACGGGGTGTGATCCGCTCTGTATCACTCAACGCCAATGATATATTGTTATATTTTCCGAGATCAAAATGAAAATAAACACACAGTTTTCTCTTGTTTTGGGGAAATATCTTGCTTATGTATTAACAACTCTAAATCAGTCGCCTACTTCTTTTATGATACCTATACTTCTCACTATTTACAATTTGGTCAGGTGCAATTTAGAGTTGAGCCTGTTACCTTTAAATATCCTTGAATTCCCATATATAGATCCAAAGCAGATACCATTGATGGTAATGTGGTGCGAACAATCAATTCACTACGTTCCCAGATTACCTTCTGGAATACGTTACCATTGACAGTGGCGGGCCGCTTGGCGGTGTCTAAAATAGTTATGTTGCCCAGACTCCTGACCTGGATTTTTAAAGCAATAGATACCCTGTTGTCCTCTTTAATTTGGGGGGCGGGTAGACATAGGTTGGCGTTGGCTAAATTGCAACTACCTAGTAATGCGGGAGGACTGGGGGCACCTGATTTTAAAACATATTGTACAGTCGGACAATCACAGTGGTTGGCGGGCAAGAATTTATTTGAAATTGGGCATTCCCCTGACTTTTTAAAACAAGGAACCCTTCAATCACTGCTATGCCCAGGTGCGAAAAAACTGCGGGATCCTCCTTATCTTCTACATGTTGCACTTCACTATTGGAAACGAGCCCATAAATTAGCAAAGCTGCCCTTAACGTACGCCCCGAATATCCCGATCTGTGGTTTACCTACCAGGCTTGGGATAATATCAATGAATTGAATTAGAGGGTGGACGCAATTGGGTGTAGGGACTGTTGGTGAGTTCTTCCTGGATGGCCACCTGATGCCCCACGGGGAGTTTGTACATAATCATTCCATGCCTGATACATTGTTTCTCACTCACCCAGCAATAGTGCACTTTATTCGGAAATATTGGCTCATAGACGAGAGGGAACCTTGAACTTTCCAATTATTGAAATCTATTCATATAATGGGGCATGGCCGACACCTAGTACGTTGGCTCTATCAGGGTTTGAAGGAGCATATACATACCCCATTACATCATCTCAGACAGAAATGGGACATAATACTTCCACGTGAGTTAGAAGACAGAGAATGGGCCCTAATGTTAGAACACCCTCGGCGAGTCTCCCGTAATTACTGATTAAAAATGATACAATTATTCATACTACACAAAGCATATCTTGCCCCGACGACAATACGAAAGATGTTCCCATATGCGTTCTCGGCTTGCCCAAGGTGTCCGGCACAAGAGGCTGATTTTATCCATATGCTATGGTCCTGCCCAGTACTGAGGGGGTTTTAGTGAGAAGTTATCCAGAGTCTAATAGTGCTGAAAGAACACACACCATGGGACACGATTGACGCCTGTCTCCTGGGGCTCTTCCCCCTCCCTAAGAAGGCGAAATTATTACGTTGTTTTACAGGATTGGCTCTGATGCTTGCCAAAGGACTGATTACGCAGCACTGAAAATCTAGCACGGCGCCCCGTGAAGGCAAGTGGCGTGAGGAGGTTATCAGGTAGGCGGTTGCAGAGAGGGAGTCATTACAACGTGAAGAATAATGGGGACTACGAAAGCATCCAATATCCTTAGAATGGGCGCACCTAATAGAACTTTTTAAAGCAGGCTCAGGGGATGAGTTAGAAGATTCGCAGATTACTGCGTTGGAAAGCGGTGCAGACGTCTCATTGTTTGTGAATTGATTGTGTTCCTTACTCCTCGCCTTTCCCCTTCACTTCCCTTCCTTTCTTCCCCCCTCTCCCCCTTTCTATTCCCCCCTCTTCCACTGTGCCCCCCTTCCCTTCCTTTGTAGTTTCAGACCTGACAGTCACCAGGTACGAAGACATCAGATTTTTTTTTTAAATCTCTTTTATTTTTTTGTTTTATTACAACAGTGACTACAGCCGTCAGCATTACAAATATTGCATGTATAGTTCTTAGGTGATACCTATTAGATATATTCGGACAACAGTTGCTTGACGATCACTTTTGCAGTAGTCATGTAGATACAATGGTTCCGACTGAATCATATTAAATCTGTGCCTCTTCTTAGTGCCCAGTCCTTATGGATAGTTGACGCGAATATCGGTTTGTCCCCCCACTGAGGTCTAACGACACCATGAGCCGGAGGTCCCTGCAGGGACCAGTGTAAGCTGTGGTTGTGATGTCAATGGGGAGTAAAAGGGGAGCGGAACTTGGAGTAGAACTGGAGTACATCAACCCGACAGTACACGTTTGCGAGCATGTTGCTTATTGCGCCTATTCCCTTGGCCTTGACCATCCTTTATTTTTTATTTCTTTATCTATATAACTTGCTGGGGCAGCATTATACAATGACTGGTGTCACAGTGGCGGCTCTGATTGACCCTGAGACCCTTCTAACATGTACAGTGCTACTCATCCGGAGCAGGCGCCGGTGCAGGCTGGACTAGTGGATGATCATATGTCTGCAGCACTAAACGTATCGCTTCCCATTGCGCGGCAATTGATGTTTTCCTAAGTCCTATGGTTTCTTTGCTGCTAATTGATATGCTTTCTGCTCTAGCCCACGCAAGTGTGGAGTGTCGCCAAGCTTGGATGTGTGGGGGTTCGGACGTCTTCCAATGCTCCTTGATTAAGCCTTTTGGCTGTTAGTATGCCCAGATCTAGAAACCTAGAAGCAACCTTGGTGTTACCTGTCCTGCGAAACTGATGTAGTAAATACACAGGCCATTCAAAGGGGATTACCCGCTCAGTGCTGTGATGTAATGCTTCTGAGACCCCCCTCCAGTATGTAGTGAGGCTGGTACAGCTCCACAGCATATGCACCAGGTCTGCGTCCAGTACTAAGCACCTGGAACAGGCAGAATCAGTACGATGAACGTATTTGTTGAGTTTGGCTGGCGTATAATACGCTCTGTGTGTCATGTAAATATGGATCTGCCAAAATCGCATGTTCCTAGGGATCCTAACTGGGTTGGCCAACACTTGCCCCCATTCCTTGTATGAGAATTGCCTGCCCAGGTCTCCCCCTCACTTGCGCCGGAGATGGTCTAACTTGACAGCTGCATGCTGGCGCAGTGACACTGCGAACCACCGCGTAAAATGCCTACCTCGTCCCATTACATGCAAATACTGCATGGTAAGGTGCACTGGTAATTCTGTTGTCAGATCAGCCCTTCGCGCTGTAAGTGCGGCCAATAGGGAGCGATGAAGGAGGAATTGACCGGCAGGGAGTCCATCCTCGTCCATCAAGGTCTCATAGGGAAGCAGTGCGCCGTCACGGTAGAGGTCTCCCAGAGTCTGTATCACCGCCCCTTGAGACTGTTGCAGTTCTGTGGCAGTCAGAGGCCCTTGTCCCCCACGGGCACCTACTTGCGGGAGAGCGGGAGCATACGGCTTCGTATCTCGAGTTAGGAAAAGGCTCCTCTTATAGCCACAGTGATTCTGGAGGCCTCACGCGCGTTCCGGGGTGGAAAAGTTTAAGAGATTGTGCGAGCGGCAGCGTGGTTGCCGTGTCTTCACAGTGGCAGTCCGCCATCCACCTGGCCACCCACTGGAGTTGTGCTGCCAAAAAGCAGTGCTCAAAACAGGGGGCCTCCAGGCCCCCATGATCGACGGGCAGATATAATTTTTTAATGGCCACTCTATGCAGACAGTAGCCCCATGTAAAATCCCTGTCTGTTTTTTCCAACCCAGCAAAAAAGGAAGGCGGTATGTGGACAGGCAAGTTAGTGAAGTAGTACAGAAGTCGTGGCAGAACCACCATTTTCATTAGCGCTACCCTGTCTGTCACCGCGAGGGGAAGCGTGCTCCAGAAGTGCATCTGCGATCTGGTGGCCGTTAACTTCCTGCCACGGTTGCCGTCAAAGAGGTCTGCCGGCTGTCGGTATATCCGGATGCCATGGTAGCGGAATGTGTCTGCAACCCAGCGTACCTTCACTCCGTTAAGCTCCAGGTCTGGGCTGTCTGCGCTAAAGGCGTAGAGCTTAGACTTGCCAACATTTACCTTCAGTCCCGATATGTCCGTGAACTCCCGCAAGATGTGGGCCAAGTTGCCCGGTACATTACTGACATCATGGAGATACATTAATAGGTCGTCCGCGTACAGCGAAACCTTATGCATGTCGTCACCGAACAATATGCCCCCTTGCGTGTGTGCCCTTATCGAGTCCGCTAGTGGCTCCATTGCGAGCGCGAAAAGAAGGGGGGATAACAGACAGCCCTGTCTTGTCCCTCGTCGCACTAAAATCTCTTCTGAAGTTTAAGGACCAGTCTTTACTCTTGCCCTTGGGTTCATGTAAAGTAGCTTGACTATCTGCACAAAGGCCAGCCCTAGCATATATTTTTCCAGAGTAGCAAACATATAGTTCCACTTAAGGGAATCAAAAGCTTTTTCCAGTTCTAGCACGAGGCAACACGCCCTCGTCTATGTAATTGTGTAGTATGCGGCCACTCAAAAAAAACGGCGCAAGTTGAACCAGGGGTTGCGGGCTGCCACAAAAACGTTTTGATCTGCATGCACCAGCTTAGGGACCACCTGTGCCAGTCTGTCGGCCAGTATTTTCGTTCGCAGTTTAGAGTTGGTGTTAAGGAGGGCCAGAGTCCTGTAAGAGCCCATGTCAGTAGCATCTCTGTCGGGCTTAGGCAACGAGATCAGGTGCACCTCACACAGCGATGGAGGGAGCTATCCTATATCTACTGCGGCTACATAGAGAGCAAGCAGCCTTGGGCATATTGACACTTTGTATGCTTTATAGTATTCCGCCGGTAGGCCATCCGGCCCGGGGTCTTACTCGTGGCCAGAGACGATATGGCGTCCCAACTACCTCTAGCGTGATCTGCTCGTCAAGTTTGTCCCTCTGTGCTGCCTCTAACTCAGGTAACTGTACGCAGTCTAAACAGATGGACAGAGCCTGTGGTTCGCATCTGCAGTGAGACTTATACAATTGCCTGTAATGTTGTGTCAGTGCCTCATGAATGTCGCGCTGCGCATGCACTAGCGCTCCTGTGTTGGTTTGCAGCGCTTCGATGGGTTTGCGGGTATGCTCTTGGCGAATTAGCCAAGCTAAAAGTCGCTTTGCCCGATCCGCTGTTGCGTGAGTGTGCGCAGTGTGTGCTGTGTAGTTGTGGCAGGGAAGTCATTCCAATAACTCAGCATGTTGTGTGCATAGTGCGTCCAGGTGCTGCTTATCACTACCTTCATATTCCCCGTCTATTTCTAAATCACGGTACAAAAGGGGGTGGTGACGGATGGAGCATCTGAGCCAATCAAACACTCACACTCAGTCAAAAGATCTGGGTTTGATCCATCACCGTTCTTTAGCCCACTCTGCCACCCCAGTTCAGACATGGCTATATGCAAATCAGTCTGACCCTGTGCCTCATGTGAACAGTCCAGCCCGAACTAGTGAAGTAGTGTGGCTCACTGGTTAGAGGCGGCAGACCCGAGAGCAGAGGACGGCCCGGGACCAGGGTTCGATTCCCGACGCGGCAGGTTTCTGGACCAGGGTCAGCGGACTCGATAATTCTCTCGCCTCGGTGCCCACTCGGATCAGCGATCACACTCGGCAACTCTGGGCATTAGCTTGCCTCATCTTCACTAACGGCCCCACCAGACCGCCGGGGATGCCTGGTCTCACCCTGGAGGTACCCATTAAGGGACCATCTCTCAGGGAAGCCAGGAAGGGTTTCGCAGCGGTCGAAGCGCGGAGATACTCCTCCGGGAGTCGATCCTAGCGCTATATAAACTTGCAATTAATTAATTAATTAATTAACTGCCAAGCCATGTCTTCCCTGGACCGGAAACAAGCTTCCGAGGACCGGTTTCTGGCATTCCAGCCGTCTTCAGCCCGGCTTGCTTGAATCCAGTGGCAAAGTGAGCAAGGGACTCACGTCGGAGCATACCCTGCCAACTCCGTCCATCACCACCCCCTTTTGTACCGCTTTTGGCCGCCATAAGTGTGGCAGGGTATGCTCAGACGGAAGCTTGTTTCCGGTCCAGGTAAGACATGGCCTAAATATTCTATTTTATGCACCAAAGGAAGTAGCTCTGGGGATCCCACTATTCTATCTAAACATACATGCAGGCCATATACCGCCGAATAGTATGAGTAGACCCTGTCATTGGGGTTGAGGGCGCGCCATTTGTCAATAATTGCCCGGTGTGTCAGCCAGCTTGTGAGGGCCTGTGCATTGGATGCCGCTGTTGTCTTGGACAAGGGCGGGAATGATCTGTCCAGGTCTGTGCTAAGCATGGAGTTGAAGTCCAAGGAGCCAAGGCACTCAGTTCCATCCTGCTAGTATCTTCGTTAGCGTCTCCAGAAAGGTCGCCTGGCCTACATTTGAACCAAGGAGCAGCGGCTGACCATTAAGCCTCCCGCTGACTAATATGTATCTGCCCTCCGGGTCTATTAATACACGCTCCTCAGCAAAGGGGATCCTGGCTCTTACCCAAATAAGGACACCACGTGCGTTCGTCGAATAGTGTGTGCCATATATTTGGCCCCTCCATTTACTGCGCAACCACCCGAGCTCCACCTGGAATATATGCGTTTCTTGGAGTAGCGCAATGCCTGTGGTTCTGCGTTGCAAGTATGAGTAGATCAAGTACCTGCGCGCCGGGGAGTGTATACCGAGCACGTTCCATGTTACCACATTAACTTGTACCATTATCCGTTCTTGGGGAAACTAAATAGGCAAGAAGAGGGTAAGGCGCCATAGGTTACTGAGGGCCGGAGTGTGCTCCAACTCTGGGATTGTAATAACAGTGAGTATCTGTGAACTGAACTCTGCATAACTATCTAGGGCGATTCCCAACAGGGTTATCGTCCAAACTTGAGCTCCTAACTGGAGACTGTAACAATATTGTAAGTCTTTGCGGGCGGGTAAGTGTGAGATGCCTGGCGTGTGCTGTGCCAACCACGATGTTGTGTTTGTGACTGAGTGCTCACACAGCCAATCCGGGTCGTAAAGTGAACTATTGGACTACGTATGACCTATTTTTGTGCCGTTGGGCGGGTGTTGACTGTAACAATGAAGGGGGAGGCACCGCCACCCCCCGTACGGTGTGTACCGCCGGAGGGAAGAACACAGGAGGGGGGGAAGGGATGTAAGTGGGGGGAAAAAGAGGAGGGGAGAAGAAAGAAGAGGGGGTATAAATTGGGTGTGAGAGTGAGGTCAAGGATAAAAAGCGGTGTCAATATCAGGCATGGCACATTTATTTTGAGCCAGGTACTTGAGTGAGTCTACTCTGTACACGACGTTATGTGTTATTTTTGTCCAACATCATATAATGTTGTCCGCTGTCTGCGGCGTGACATCTGGCGGCGGGTACTCTTCTGGGTCTCCTAGTCGTGAGGGTGTGGAGGAACCTGAATCAGATTACCTGGACGGGCTGCGCTGGTGCTCAGGGTGGTGCTGTGGTGTCCCAAGTGCAGCAACAACATTGATCGCTTCTTGCCTTTCCATCGTCCTTTGTTCTAGATGGGGAGCCGTGACGGCGGCAGTGTTAGATACTCGAGTTCTGCTATGTCCCCCACGGGCGCGTCGCCGTTGGGTAGGCTTGCGTACTTCCGACTCTGCCAAAGTTCTGACTCCTGTCCACATCCCGGATTCCTCCAACCAGTTCCAGACATCTGTAGGTGAGTCGAAGAACCGTGTTGTCCCCTTTGCCACTACTCGCAGTCATGCAGGGAACAGTAATGAGTATTTTAGGTCGAGTTCACATAGCTGCTTCTTCACTGCGGTGAATACGCTCCTGCGCCGCTGCACTTGGGCCGAGTAGTCTGGGAAAAACAGAACCTGATTGCTTCCCAACTGTATTTCTGGCATCTTGCGGGTCTCGCACAAAATCAATTTCCTGTGCCTGTAGTTGAGAACTTTGAACAGAAACGGTTGTGAGTAGGCTCCCGTTGGGGGTCTCTGTGCGGGCACCCTGTGTGCCCATTCGATTACAAACTGGGAGGACAGCGTGCCCGCAGGTAGTAGACCTCTGATCCAGCGCTCTGCGAATTCTTTCGGGTGCGGCCTTCCTCGCCTTCCGGAAGTCCCACCACACACGGACATTGTTCCTGCATGAGCATCCCTCAGCGTATTCCACTCTGTCTTCCAACTCGTGTACTCGATTGATAAGATCTTGTAGGGCTGCAGTGTGACTCTGCGTGACGGGTTTTAGTTCTGTGAGTGTTAGTTCTTGTTGCCGCACTTTGTCTCCTAACTTTTGGTGATCCGCTCGCAGAAGAGTGAAGTCCGACGTCACCTTGTCGGTTTTGGGCTCCAGCGATGTGCGGGTATGAGCCATCGCAGATCCGATTTTCTCAACTGCCGCTAGTACTGAGTCCATCTTCTCGGCAAGCGCAGTGTGTGACGTCTGCGAAGGCACACCGACTTCTATTGTCCCTGGTTCCGATGCGCCAGTGCGCGTGCTAGGCTGTTGAGTGCTGTTTCGCAGTCGGCCCATGACTATCTGTTGTGCTGATGGCATTTGCTTTGGTTCCGGGCCTACCTGGTCTGTCACCCTCCCTTTGGCTTATCGAATGCAACCAGGGCCCCTCCAGGAGCTGTTCAGTATCCCGGTGAGTGTGGCTGCTACTAATTACAGGCGTCTCCGGTCTACCAGTTGGTGCGTCGTCAAACAAGTGGGGGGGACCCTGTCCGGCGAGTCCAGCTACACCTTGTCTGCTATGACCCCGAAGGTCCGTGTAATGCCCCACAGCAGTCTTCTGTGTGCGTCTGATCGAGAGGGGCCGTCCCACCACTCGTGTCGTCGCTGCGTCTTGAGCGCAATCTATTATCTCCCCTGAGTGGGATCGATAGTTTCACAGTCTTCTGTGCTTCTGATCGAGAGGGGCCGTCCCACCACACGTGTCTTCGCTGCGTCTTGAGCGCAATCTATTATCTCCCCTGAGTGGGATCGATAGCTTCACCCAAATGGCCACCTCTCCCTCAGATCTACTCCAGCGCCGGTATGGTTCGGATCAGCCCCAGTGACCTGTCTCAGATAACAGCGGGGGAAGAAAGCACCCCCAGCCTTCACGGTGCACCACGGCTCCCAACCTTGTATGTTTAATGTCATGTGAAACGGCCTGGTCTGGGGGGCCCCGCATTTACAGGCCATGGCTTGCATTTTCCAGTACGGGGGCCCCTCTCTCCACCAACTTCCACAATGTCCTGGCATCTCAAAGATGTACTGTTTTCTCTTTTAAGGCCGCTTGTCGCCTCAGCATCGCACCCACCTCAGAGGAGAGGGAAGCGGGGCCTTCTCCACTGTCCCTATCCTGTATTCCTCTCCCGCGTCAGGTGTCACTGCTGTGCCGCCCCTCCTGCCTGGGTTCGATCCGACCTCCGGACGTAGCACAAAGCAAGCGGCCGGCTCGCCCAGTTTACTCCCCAGGGCCTGGCACCGACACTGTTGCAAGTCGGGTCTGCCGTAACGGACGGGACAGGGCAGGAGCAGAAGCAGGAATGGTCTCCTGTTCGCTGCGGCGCACCCCACTCACCGGTCCAATGAGCACCTTCTCTGGCGGGCGCTGCGGAGTGTGCCTAATTGATGTAGTAGGTGTTTGGTAGGTGCCACTCGTCAGAAGTCCTCGCCGAGTAGTATGGGCCTCTCGGCGGCACGCGGCATCTCTGCACTCTCACCGTTACCTCCGGCATCAATGGCGACACAGACACTCCTGAAGGAGAAAAAAAGGGGACGTTTTACAGTCTCCCGATCTCCTCCGAGGTCCGCTGGTCGAGAAAGGGAGCCCCCTCTAGTCTCTGTGATGTTTCCTGCGCTGGTTCACGCCTTCAGGATGTCTCGCCGCCCACAAACGCTTAAGCTCTGGGGGGTCGCTAGTTGTGAGAAAAGGGGTTGGAGCCTAAGTCTGGCATGTGGCATATGTCATGACATATGCCACAGCGTGTCACATTTTGTGTATATGTTGCTTGAGGTATAATGGTGTTATAAATCCCCCAGAAGTGCTAGTTTATTATTTTTATAAAACAAATATAAAAAAAAAACTTGGTTTTCCCCAGCTGGGGTTTGAACCCTGGTCAAAAAGCATTTAAAGCTATTGTAAACTATCAGTGAGCTATCTGTTTTGCTGGAACTTCCAATGCCAAAGGCCTATTTGACATAGAAAATAATGTTAGTCCTTCCTCTATTTCCATTGTGTTTGGACTTTAAATACCAGAAATCTTCTCTCGATTTACATTCTTTAAATACAAATAGCCCTTCCTTTCCTACAGTCTGCCACTAGCCCCATGCATTTATTATTGTTACACAATCATCCCCAAGTTCTCCCAGATACTGCTAGGGGGTGATTTACAAAGGCAGAAAAACAAATGAAGGAGTACCACCAGCAAGAATTCACAGTTTGCCGTAGTTGGTGGAAGCAGGGAATGGGAGGGGAAACCTCCTTTTGTTAGAAACCCCTCACTCATCACCTAGTGATGACATGCTTCATCATCGGGGTCCACCCTAATGACCTAGCGTCATCAGGGTGTGCTACAACACCTGATTACAGTGGAGCAGGTTGTGAGTGATGGTGCGTGAAAAAAGAACAGGTAAGTGTGTTAAAAATTGTCCTGGTTTGTACTTGAAGAAAATAAAAAATGTTATTAGCAAGCAACTGGACAATATTAAAATCGTGGTGAGATAAAGTGAGGGCAGTAATGAGCCCGTGTATCTCTCTATGTGTTAGGTCTACATGTTTCAACCTTCAGGGTTATGGTAAACCAGGTTTTCCTCAGGACCTTAAAACCAAGTTGGTGGACGGTCTGCGTCCCCTAAAAGACGCACCCAATCCTCCCAACTGGGACCACTGGATGGCAACAGTGTGCCCGTGGTATTAGCTCGCACCACAGTGGGTGAGGTTCCAAAAATCAAAAGACTCTCAATAGAGTGTTCGAGTACTTCATAGGGCAGGGGAGGTTACCCTCGCAAAGAAACGTATTAGTTTGATGGCGAGAACTCTAGCCGGTAACCTACTGCCTTCACCGCCCCGTTAGTGGGCAGTAGGTTACCGGCTAGAGTTCTCGCCATCAAACTAATACGTTTCTTTGCGAGGGTAACCTCCCCTGCCCTATGAAGTACTCGAACACTCTATTGAGAGTCTTTTGATTTTTGGAACCTCACCCACTGTGGTGCGAGCTAATACCACGGGCACACTGTTGCCATCCAGTGGTCCCAGTTGGGAGGATTGGGTGCGTCTTTTAGGGGACGCAGACCGTCCACCAACTTGGTTTTAAGGTCCTGAGGAAAACCTGGTTTACCATGAAGGAGTACCACCAGCAAGAATTCACAGTTTGCCGTAGTTGGTGGAAGCAGGGAAGGGGAGGGGAAACCTCCTTTTGTTAGAAACCCCTCACTCATCACCTAGTGATGACATGCTTCATCATCGGGGTCCACCCTAATGACCTAGCGTCATCAGGGTGTGCTACAACACCTAATTACAGTGGAGCAGGTTGTGAGTGATGGTGCGTGAAAAAAGAAAAGGTAAGTGTGTTAAAAATTGTCCTGGTTTGTACTTGAAGAAAATAATTTTTTTTATTAGCAAGCAACTGGACAATATTAAAATCGTGGTGAGATAAAGTGAGGGCAGTAATGAGCCCGTGTATCTCTCTGTGTTAGGTCTACATGTTTCAACCTTCAGGGTTATGGTAAACCAGTTGGTGGACGGTCTGCATCCCCTAAAAGACGCACCCAATCCTCCCAACTGGGACCACTGGATGGCAACAGTGTGCCCGTGGTATTAGCTCGCACCACAGTGGGTGAGGTTCCAAAAATCAAAAGACTCTCAATAGAGTGTTCGAGTACTTCATAGGGCAGGGGAGGTTACCCTCGCAAAGAAACGTATTAGTTTGATGGCGAGAACTCTAGCCGGTAACCTACTGCCTTCACCGCCCCGTTAGTGGGCAGTAGGTTACCGGCTAGAGTAATCCTGCATATAAAGTAAAGATATCACTTTTAAAAGGTTCTAAATCGTTCAGTCCATAGGAAACAGGAACTTTAAGCACAAAGTACCTGTGATGGGCTAAAATCAATGCTGAAAACAGGCTCAGCTGAGGTAGAGTACAGTAAAAGCAAAGGATTGCATTGCTTCCTTACTACCAGGGAAGGTAATGCCTCAGTTCCTTACTGCCAGGGGATGTGATGTGTCAGTTTCTAACTGCAGTGCAGGGGAGATAATGCATTTGTTCCTCACTGTCAGGGAAGGTGAAGTGTTGGTTCCTTACTGTCAGGGGAGGTGATGTGTCGAACACTTGATACACGGCCTCGGTTCCTTACTCGGTTCCTTACTGCAGTGCCATGTTGATGAAGAACTTGGCTCAGAGAGACGATGCAATGAAAATCAATACCCGCTGTGTCAATGTGGAGGAGCAGGCATTGCATCGATATAACAGCTGCGAAGCATGTGATGTGTTGATTTCTATAGCCGCGCATCTGGGCCAGATTTTAAGCGTGCACCACGGACGTCTGTTATTTATTTATTTTTTTAAATATCTTTATTACATTTTATCTTTTCTGTTACATTAATCATTAAGCATTGATACATACTGTTTTGGCAACATCATCCCTTGTTCCTTAACTATGTGCATATAAATCAAAGTATTTCTTTCTCACATTGTCAGTGTCGTCCATGTCTGCAATGTAAGGTTGCTCAAGCATTTATAAGTCGCCTTGGGCTTCCACAGGTCGCACATTCTGTCATCTCCGACTGATGGTCAATGTGAAGGTGTTTAGTATTTCTCTGCATGACAGTGAACAATGCGTCTTGAAAACATCAATTCATACAGACAATGGCTAATCATATTGGGACTCCGCTCTTGGAGTACTTCACATAATGTTTCATAAGCAATTGGGTCAATACATATGTAAACGTTGAGTCCGTACATTAGATATTATTTTTTTAGAACAAGTCAACCATATTCAGCAACAGTACATAATAAATCAATCAAAACAAAACAAAAGAGACTTCAAATAACTGAGGATGTATGTACCCAGCATCTAGTGTGCTATCTGGGTGAGGTCACAGCTAGGCTAGCGTGCTAGTGTGGCATGTGGGCTTCTGCTTCTGTTTTCCATGCGGTTGCATGGTCATTAAGGCATCGCCTTGCAGGAGCTACTACCATATAATGTATTTTAAGGAATGTGAGGTCGTTCCCTAGTCTAACAGCTGCAGTGGTGGTGACCTCCAGAGGCAACGCATCGCTAGTGTCCGGGTAACTTATCGGGTGTTATTTCACGCCTTTTGCGCAGGATGTGTTTGCAGTGTGGCCGTAGATTGTATGAGAGTCCTGAGCATATTCTCCCAGGTCTGTGCAATGGTATACTTGCGCATCCCCGCCGCTTGTTCCCTGTTTAGGGATTGTACTCTCTGCCTGTGTCCAGACCCCATTGGACTTTGCCCAGTGTGATACCTCTGGAGGGTCCCTGTGCTTCCATCTTTTACTGATGAGTCGCTTTGCTGTTGTGATGTCCAGGTCTAGAAACCTTGAGTTCACCTTGTTGGCTTTGGTCCTCCTATAAAACCCCAGGATGCAGACTTCCCATGTAGTAGGTACCTCAGTGTTAGTGCAGTTGGTAAGTGTTTCTGAGATCACGGGCCAATAATCTAAAAGCAGGGGACAAGACCACTACATGTGTAACAGGCCAGCGCCTAGGTGACGGCACCTTGTGCATTCGGAATTTTCGATGTTAAAGTATTGATTGATCTTGTCTGGTGAGAGATACGCCCTGTGTAATATGTATGTTTGTATGAGTCTGAATTTCGAATTTCGCAGTATGTGCTTGGCAGTAGCTAAAACGCGTTCCTACTCTTTATCATTCCAGGGACGGCCTCTGTCTTCAGTCCAATATGTGCGAAGTCTCTGCAGAGGTTTCAATACATGAACGAGCAGGGCCTGGGCCAGCCAGTGTATCACATGCAATCCCTCCCCCATCACATGCAGATATTGCAATAACTGGTGTGTCGGCAGCTTGTTGGTCATGCTAGCGTAAATGTTCATGTAATGGTTCTGTGTAGAAGGAACTGGCCCGCTGGTAATCCAGTATCTGCTGTTAGTGTCGCAAAAGGCAGTAAAGTGCCGTCCGCATACAGGTCTCTGAGAGTCTCCAGTTCCGCTTCAACCCAGGGCACTAATGCCATGTCCGTTATGGGGTCTCTGGCTCTGGGCGTCCTGAGTAGTGGTGGGTACCGGGGCATATGGAATTGTGTCTTTTGTGAAGTGAAGGCTTCTCCTAAAACACCTATGCACCAGCACAACATGTATTTGTGTCTGGCGAGAAAGCTTCGCTAGCGGTTAGAACAATCTGCATATCTGGGTCTGCGTCCAAGCTGTCTTCTCGGTCACCGTGTCTGCCAGATTCCTGCTGCTTAGCCACTTTGCAACCCACTGTAATTGTGCAGCTAAATAACACAGTTCCAGATGAGGAACCACCAAGCCTCCACTTTCCGGGGGTGCATATAGTTTCTGCAGCGCTATCCTGGGCCGGCCTGCATTCCAAATCATGCCACGTATCAACCCTCCAATTCTCTAAAGAACCTCATTGGGACATACACCGGAAGATTCGCAAAACAGTACAGTAACCTTGGCAGTACTATCAATTTTGTCATGGTGACACGGCCCATCACATTGAGCGGTAAGGCCCTCCAGAACTGCATCTGTGGTCTTATTGAGGAGATGGCGCAAACCAGATTGCCTTTCAGTATATCTGTTGGGACCTGTAAATATATATTCCTAGGTACCTAAACGTGGTCGGATACCAGTCAAGTGCTATTCCATTGATGATTATATTGGTTGCAACGACATCTTTGCGAAAAGAGTAAGCACCTGACTTAGCCCAGTTTACCCTGAGTCCCGATATTGCCTCGAATCTACAGAACAGTGTCGATATCTCTGGCGGCACGGCATGAATGTCACGTACGTACAATAACAGGGCGTCCGCATATAGTGACACTGTATGTAGACCATTGCTCAAGGGGATGCCCCAGTCTGGTCCTCCCTCACGGAGGAGAGCCGCCAGTGGCTCCATAGCTAAGGAGAAGAGTAACGGGGACAAGGGGCAAACCTGTCTAGTTCCTCGTCTCACCCTGATTTCGTCAGATAAGAGCTTGCCCGTACGAGCCCGAACTGTGGGACGCTGATACAGCAACTGCACCATTTGTAGATAGTCATCACCCAGCTCATATTTACGTAAGACCGCCGCAAGATAGGGCCACTCCAGTGAATCAAAGGCCTTCTCCAGGTTTAACACTAGACAGCCATATCTGGGCCAGTTTTACATTGCATACTGTTGGATTCTAAATAGCCTTTGAATATTGAGGGAGGTTCTTCTAGCGTACACAAAACCGTTCTGGTCGGCATGGACCAGAGTCGGAACAAATGGGTCAATGCGTTTGGCCAGGACTGAGGCGAGTATTTTATATTCTGTGTTCTACAGGGCCAGTGGACGGTAAGAGCCTAGGAGTTCAGGGTTCCTACCCGGCTTAAAAGAGAGACCAGCGTTGCCTCGTGTTGTGTTGGGGTGAGTGTTGAATACTCCAGTATCGCCTCATATACTCACAGCAGTTCCGACACTAGAACCGCTGAGTATGCCTTGTAAAATTCAGCCGGTAGTCCATCAGGACCCGGCGTCTTTCCATTTGACAGAGAGTAGATACCATCCCTTATGTCTTCCGGTAACAGAGGAGCACCCACTTCCCCTTGCTGGTAGTCTGTTAGCAGCGTTAGTGTGGAGAGGAAGTCCTGTATTTCTGTGACCATGGCTATTAAATAAGATCTGTATATTGTAGAGTAATGTTCCACAAAAGCATGATGTATATCGCTTTGGGTATGCATTGTGACAGCCTGCGTATTCTGTATTGCTGTTACAGGCACAATATCCATGTCTTGCCGTATCAGCGACGACAACAATCTACCTGGCTTGTGTCCCATATGATGGGTGCGCGCTGAGTGTGTGGCGTAGTTTAGATTACGGAGTCGGTCTAATAATCTAGTGTGTTCCTCCCCGAGCGTTCCAAATCCTCAGTATCTCCCTCCAGCGCCTCTCCCTCCCCTTGGAGCAGCTCAGTTTCAAGGTGTGTAAGATCTGCCTCCAACTGCCACCGCATGCCCGCCTGGGCACCGAGGCAGGCACCTCTCATCACAACCTTGAACACGTCACACTCCACCTGAGGCGTCGTGGCCATCCCGACATTATCTTTAAAATACTGAGTGACATTTGCAGCCAGTAGGGTACGGAAGGGTGTGTCCAATAGGAGATCCAGCTGTAGCCGCCATGTTGGGGATTGTCGGACAGGGGCGCACCCACAACATTTCCAAGACATGCGGGTTGTGGTCAGAGTGCGTTCGACCTAAATAATGAACCACCGCTATGTGGGGGAGCAGTGCGTCTTAGAGCATATAGTGAACCACACATTCAGGTCATGAGCCCCTGAATAATAAGAGTGTACTCTATAATTGGGATGACGGTGTCTCCAGGCATCCTTCAAATGCCATTCTGTTGCCCAATTCGTCAACGCCTTCATAGCATGGTGTGTGTTTCTACCCAGGAGTGTTGGAAAGGACCCGTCCAATAACACGTTAAGGACGCTGTTGTAATCACCCCCTAATAACATGGGTATGTCGAGCCATGGCGCGAGAATGTGTGATATCTTGTCGACAAATGCAGCCTGCTCTCTGTTAGGAGCGTATATCTATGCAAGTGGAGAAGTGTGGCTCAATGGTTAGAGCGGCAGACCCTGATGCAGAGGTCTGGCCCGGGACCAGGGTTCAATTCCCCGCCTCGGCGGGTCTTGGGCTCAAAATTCCACGGACCTGATAATCCTCGCTTCGGTGCCTATTCCAATCATGGAGTCCCACTCTGCAACTCTGGGCAATAGCTTGCTTAATCTCCACAACGGCCCCCACAACGCTAAGGATGCCGGGCCTCCACCTTGGGGGTGCCCAGGAGTGGACACCTCACAGGGAAAGCCAGGATGGGTTCCACAGCGGTATTCGTACAAGCGCCTTGAGACCCTTGCGGGTGAGTAGTGCGCTATACAAGTATCAATTTACAATTTACAAGTACTATTTGTGGCCATCCAGCGAGCCCCTAGCTATCACATACCTCCCCTCTGTGTCTACCAGCGACTGTGTAATTGTCAACGGAACACCTGCCCTCACCCATATCAGCACACCCCGTGCAAAAGCCGAATACCCTGTGGCAAACAATTGGCTGTGCCAGCGACGTTGTAAACGTTATATCTCTATTTTGGTTACGTGGGTCTCTTGCAGTAGGGCGATTTCTATATGTTGTTGCTTGAGGTATGAGTAGATCTGATACCTACGTGACGGCGAATGTATACCCCTCACATTCCATGTACCAATCTTAACTGAAGACATTAACCCTCCAACGCATCGGGTGAAAATGTGTACGTGGCAGCCCAACAGCCATGTGCATTAAACACAGCTCATCATTACATACTCCACCTAGCTCGCTGACTCGCAGCGTGGGACGCTGTATGAATCTACTTGTAACAGATGACGCCTCCCAAAAAAACTCAGAAAAAGATACATGCATGAATAATACCAAAAGGGCGATACTGCAACCAGCAATCGTCCAAACTCCCAATCCGAGATAACAGTCACAACAATCCTGGGGTGTGCGCTGCAAATTGCTATACTTTAGAGTACAGTCCTCGTGTCTAGCGTCACAGGGGCTCCCCATGCGCAGGCAACATACAATATAGTTGCGTCAAACTGCATATGTTAACTCAGGAACATTCCACAAATCAGCAATAAAATATACGTTTGAGTCCTACCATCTCCCTCGTGTATTTCAGTATTGAACACAGTAGTGAGCGAATACTGTGGAGTCATAACAGCGTGCATCCCAGGTGTCTACACGTCCAGCAACAGCATGCTCCCACACGTACACCCCAATACCTCAATTCGTAGTCCATACAAGTACAGGAGCTTGCAGCTTTTATGCAATCAAGTCCGCCGTCTGCGGGGTGACATCCTGTTGTCCGTTTGAGTCCTGAGAATTCTGTAGGCCATATATCTGTTCGTCATCACTCGACATGTCTCCTTGGCTGGAGTTAGATGCATTCTCGTCCTCGGGGAACCGCTGATCTCTGCCACTGCCTGTATAGTGTCTTGCTGTCCGCTCAGGATCAGCTCCGAGCGTGGACCCACAAGTGGCAAAGGCGGTGTCCCTATTCTTGTAGACCTGCGCTCTCTCTGCCGGTGGCGAAAAGGGCCTTTCAGTTTCGGTAGCCTTGCGGTTGCGGCCCTGTCCCGAGGCCCCACATTGGTGAAGGTGTCCAGCCAATCCTCCGCCTCCTCCGATGTGTTAAAGAAGTGTGTTTTTTTGCTGGCAACCACACACAGCCGCGCAGGTAACAACAGAGAATATTTCAGGTTATTTTGTCGAAGACGTTTCTTCACTGCCATGAACGAAAGCCTCTGGAGCTGTACCAGGATGGTATAGTCCAGGAAAAACATTATCTTGTTATTATCAATGTGGATATCTTGGAGCTTCCTGGTTTTCTTCAAGATGGAGTCTCGATCTCTGTAGTTAAGGATCCGAAGCAGCAGGGGCAGCGCATTCAATCCCATAGTAGGTGGCCTCGTCGGGACCCGATGGGCACGCTCTATTACGAAGTGTGGTGATAGGGATCCTTCCGGCAGTACATCTCTTAAAAAAATTCTCCATGTGCAAGGCATGCTGTGCCCCTTCCCACCGTTCCGGTACACCTAGAATGTGGACATTGTTTCGTCGTTCCCTCCCTTCGTCATCCTCGGCTCTGTCTTCCAGGAATTCTATACGGTTTACCAAGTCTTGTACATGTTTATCCGTTTGCGTCACCTGTGGTTTGGTGTCAGCAAGCGTGGATTCCAATGCAGTGGTGCGGTCCGTTAATTTCTGATGGTCTGCGTGTAGATCAGTGAGGTTGATGGCCACCATGTGTATTTTGTATTCCAGGGAAATGTGGGTTTGATTGATGGTTTCCTCCAGACGGTCCATTGCAGCAAGTACCACATCCAACTTGCTTGCGGTCTGATCCGCCGACCCCTGCTTTGCCATCTTGTCCAATTTGGCCTTTGACAGCGGCGGCATGGCTTGAGCTCCACCAGTACCAATCCACCCTCGAGTACCCCCCGACATCAGGTGCAGGACCTATTCACCTAAATTGCCTTTTCGCTCAGGGAGAACTCAGCACGGCGCCACCAGGTCTCTGGTATCGCTATCGTCCCCATCTCCGCTCCGACCGGTCGCAACCGGCAGACACTCCACGTTTCCCAGCTAATACGATGGGGCCACGTTCACTACTTCCTCGTATTCTTTCCGCAGTTCCGTCGTCAACCATTAGCTCCCAGCCACTCAGGTCTCAGCGGGTAGAGGCGCCATGGTGTGCTCCCTGGTGAGAGACCACGCCAGGCTAAGATTGGTGACACATCTATCTGTGTACATCAACGAACTCTCCCCTCAGAAGGCCACTCAGGTAGAGCATGCTGGGCGTGCAGACGTGCCCCGGCTGGGCAGCAGTGTGTACGCTTTGACTGTGTAGTGGATGCCAGGACAACGGCAGAGAACTTGTAGTGTAGTTCCTATATTCCCAATAGGCTCTGCGCATTGGAATAATATATACTATAGTTTAGACATAGGACTGAGGTCGGCTAGGTCTCTATCGAATATATTAAACTTAATTGTGAGTGCCAGTTAGCTCAGAGGTCACTAGAAACTTTCTTGAATTCACAAGAAGGGATTAGTTTATGACAACCGCATAAACATGACAACTTTGTTTCCCAAGAATAAGAAATCGATCTCTAGAGTTGCGGAAACAATAGATAGCTATTTTACTCAGTTAATCGTGCATGCTTCGTTTCACCAGAGGTTCTGAGAAAATAGAGAGACAGGCATTTTCAATAATAGGTATTTTATTGAACAGTCTTCTTTCTCAAGCTTAAGAAATGTACTGCTACAATCGTAATACTGGTTATAAAGTACAATCCATAAAGTACAAAGAGTATTATGAAATAATACTGTAAAAGCATGGTATGGTTTCTAAGCCATATAAAATAACATATAATACATACATTAATAAATAATGACTAAAAGTACTCAACTGGTGATTGTAATATACACCGACCCCGGTGTACCTAAGCTAGGTCTAGTACAAGGGAAGAAGTAAGCGAGGTGTAGCTTAAGTTTAGTATTCTTTTGCCAAGAATCTATTCCAAGAATTCTCTAAGGGTCTAATCAGCTCCGTACCTTGGTTTTAGAATGAAGGAGGTCTTGTATCTCTCTCAGGACTCGATTTCCCAGCAACCTGCAAGGGTAGCGTGGAAACACTGGAGCTGGATTTCTCTGCAGGAGAAAAGACAGCGTCTCTCAGTGCGTCAGCTGGAGGGTCGGCTTCCTTCGGCACTTGCTGCTGCAGGGCGCGTCGGGCAAGTAGATAGTCAAACTGCTCCAAACCACCGTGTGTTTATCTGGGCAAGTGTGGGCATATTTATACCTTGAAGGTGCCGAGTTTGACTTAAGGTTGGACATAATAACTTCATCAAAGACTCAGTTCTTTGAAAACTACAGGATTTCTTGTATAAATGAATAGTCAGGGGGAAGTCCCTGACTGCTGAAGGCGGGTTTCTCCAAGAAATCATTTTGGGATCTCGGAACTAGTGGAAGTAGCCTTGCCGTATTTGGACTGCATAGGCTAAGTCTAAATATGGTTAGGATTTCTATGCCTATATAAGGATAGGGTGATTTATACCTATATATGGGCATGAATCTGGAAAATTACACTAGGGTCCTGAAATCCTACACAACAAACTTACTTCGGCAGTTTCTTGGGAGTGGAGCCCTCGCCACCTAGCCATGCCACAGATGCAATGGCAGTCGTTATGAGCGTGCAGCGCCGCCTTGTAATAGCTCTCCACCTTTACCAGGATGCGTGTGTGGCAGGCCGCTGGTATCACAGAACTCCACAGGCCATCATTAATATCACAGGGACCTCAGCTGCAATGCACTCCTCACCTCAAGGGCATACAGGTATGGCAGGGAGCGGCCAGCCGTGACTCCTGATCCGTCAGCGGGGGCCAACCACTTCAACTACGTTTCCATGGCAGGAACGTTTAGGCAGTGTCCATCACCAGTCTGCCTGCGGAGTGGGGGGGGCACTATCCCCGATCACGCTGCATGGACAGCTGCAGCTCGTGTTGGCCAAGAAGGGTCTGCTCACGTCGCGCCTCTTCGGCCACCCTTTCAGTTGGCCACCGTGTTGTGCAATATCAGAGCCCGGATGTTCGTGGGCAGCACCGCGGGGGCCCCAGCCATTCTCCGGCCTCAGGCGTCAAGTAATCAGAAGAGTGTCCCGGTAGGGGGTGAGTGTCCGCAGCACCGCTTCAGGGGTCGAGAACCGCCTACCATAGCTCCGCCACAGGGTGAGCGGCCACACAAACGAGCAGGCCTCCGCCCCCGCACACAGCCCTCCTTTCTTGCGGCGTGGCGAACAGCAGGCAGATCAGGTCTGCAGAGGGAGGGGCGGGCGGGTAGCACGGCGGGGGCCTCACCAAACTCTCACCAACCATTGGCGGGCACCAAGACGTGAGCCGCAGTCCAAGCCAGCCGCAATCCGTTCACTGCAGCTGCGCCATTTCTCGTGGCCTTTTGGGTGGGGCCAGACCCCGGGCTCACGTAGTTGATGTCGGCCTCACCAGGGTCATGCAATAGGCGGCGTCTCCGGTCGGGGGTTTTACACTAGAGCCTGGGCGATCTCAAATTTACATCGCTGCATGTGGATAGTGTCCTGCATTTGTTCCTCTAGGTTGGTATCCCCAATAATGGCTGCATCCGGAGGTATTAGCCTGTCCAGGGGAGCCCTCCGCAGAGCTCTATCCAAACACGTCTGCCTTCATTTTGGCCGCAGCCACGCCCCCCACCACGGTCGTCTGTTATACAGTGCACGGGATTCGGATTTGCTGTGTTCCTTTAGTAGCACAGTAGGCACCGCATCAATTCTTTGGCCACACATCAGTGATACACTGCTTTTTCAACCGCACAGGGGTGCTGCTGTGGAAAAACAGCTGTTGAGAGTCGATGCATGGAATTTCTATTTTCTTAGCAGCCAAACCACCTCCAAATGGCCCAAAACGAGAATTGGCACCCCTTGTCAGCTCCGAACTCCCAGCATAGGAGTTCAGGGGCTACAAATGAAGTCTTTTATGACCCTGAGACTTCTTAACAGGAGGCAAGCATGCATAAGTGTTTGGAGAACCTTGGGAAGTAGGATGTAGAAAGAAAATGTCCTCTTAGTCAAGAAGTGTTTTGAAGTTATGGTGTAACAGCTCCAGTACTTATGCCAGTTTCTACCTTCGAAGTAGGCAAACTTAAACGGAAAGTCTTTGTTGAGCTCAGGACCCTACCTTACTCTGACCTGGCTCCAGACACACTACAGGGCATTGGAGACAGCTTTGTATGAGAACATTTACAGTCCTATTCAGGTGTCATTGACAACTCCTTCCACCACTATAGCTCAGGAAGACCTATCAGGCTGTCGATTGGCCATCAACATATGCATATGCAGGGCACACCTCAACTCCCTTTTTTGTGACTGTCTAAAGTGAATGGGCAAACAGTCCAACTGTCACCCTTCCTCAGAAGTGGATTCCACCAACAGGAAGAGTCACACAATGTTAAAGCAAGAAAATATCCACGTTCTAAAAGAGACATTTTGAAACACAAAATTTAAAACCAAGTTCACTAAAAGATGTGTTTTTGAATTGACCCCAAACTCCAAAACATGATCTATTTCCAATGGGAAGTTACACTTGTACGTGGGAAGAAGGCATCTTCAATAGTAACTTCTTTGACATACAGTCCTTGCAATAGTGAAAAAAGAAATAAGCAGTATTCACTAGCGTGACAAGTAAAAAACTCAAATACATTTCCTACCTTTCATCTACACTACACCCTGCTCATTGGGCTACCTCGGCCCTACCTTAGGGGTATCTTACAAGTAGTAAAAGTAAAGGTTTGGCCCTGGCAAGTGGGTACTTGCCAGGTTGACATGGCAGTTCTAAATGGCACACAGAGACACTGCAGTGACAGATCTGAGTCATGGCTGAAGGCCTACACATATTGGTGGCACTATCATTGTTGCAGGCCCACTGGTAGCATTTCATTTACAGGTCCTGGACACACAAAGTGTACTTTACTACGGAGGCCAGATGTTTGACATCCGAGGCAACATATCCCTGCGTATTCGCTGGATCTTACCCCCCATAAATAGCACCTTCAAGCCTATATAATCAAAACCCCAGAAAAGCCAAATTTGACCTAAATGTGCCTAAACAAGAAAAGAAAAAAGATAAAAGCCAAACAAATAAAAAAGTAATTAGCAACATCGTTAAGAACTACTTTCTGCGCAAATGCAACGGCATGGCTTTCCCTAAAGACAGGATAGATGTCCTTAGTGTTTATAAGAGCATCCTATTACTGTTCCCATTATTTATTTCCATAGACTTCCTCTAAGTAATTTTCAGCCATGATCTCCGAAACAAAGCTGCGAGTGGACCCTTTGTATACAATTTTAATTCTGGCAGGATTCTGAAGGTATACATCGGCTCTCACCTTTTGAAAAGGAGCAAAGAGCTGCCTGAGCCTCCATCTGTGTTCCACTGTGGCATGCGCAAAGTCAGGTCTAGTAAAAAAAGTTATTCCATCACAGGATCTTGGATTCGTGGGCCTTGCCAGATCATAAAGAGCTTGACGGAGGAGAAATTTGACAAAAAACAGTAGCATGGCACGAGGATGTTGCTGCGCTGATGGGTTACGCTTGGCAAGGGAAAGAGGAAATCTGTGCACTCTATGAACTTTGTCCCAATCCCAGGAATGTAGCTCTTGAAAAGCCCCTTTAAGGAATGTGATCATGAAGCTTCTGGGGTACTCTTTTTCCACTCCTTCCGGGATCCCTAGGAAGCAGAGATTGTTGCGCCGCTGCCTATTTTTCTGCTCCACCATCTTCCACATGCGATCTTTGACCACACTCTCATGTTCTTCTGTTTGGGTTTTAAGGGTGGCTATATCTGTCTCTAAATGCTGTGTCTTTTCCTCCACAGAAGCCATCCGATATGCAATTTCAGCGCAGGTTTTGCCAACCCTTCTGACAGCACCTTTTAGTTTCTTGGCGGCCAGGTGTGATCTACGGCTGTCATCCTTGGCTTCCTCCGTGAAGCTTTTGATAGATTGAAGAACAACCTCCAGCACAGGGTCGCGCTTTGGTCCTCTACTATCTCCATTTAGGCTATCTGTTATAGTTCTATTACCACCTGAGGTGACCATAGAGTTAGATAATACTGTAAGCTGAGTATCAGAATGATCCTACCTCAGATCTGTACCTCTTTCTTTGTCTAGGATATCATGTTTCTTTTTTCGGCAATCCTTGCAAGAGCTGCTGTACCATTTGGCACCGTCCTCTCTGCTTGACACAGAGATGTTTGTGTCTGACAGCTCTGATTCATCTGTTAATGAATAGTATTTGTCTTTATTCTCCGGTGTTTTCAATGAGTGGATTAGAAGAGAGCTGCTTGCAACTTGTGGAGTTACTGCGGGTTCTACAATTCCACCATTGATATTTGCACAATCATTTGAGCTACTTCTTTTACTGCCAGATCTTTCCACTTTGACCTCCAAGCAACCCTCATCTGGCTGTCTCACAGGTGTAGAATCGACCTCCGGGACTTTTTTCTCACCCTGATCCATAGGGAGGTGAGTACCTGGTGGCCCTATTACATAAAACGCAGCTGGCAAATTTGAGTCAGTCAGTGCTCCTTCAATCTGCCCCAGCTTTTCTGTTGTCAACCTTGGATCTTTGTCTACAGACTCTTGCAAAGTTCCAGCCTCTCCCCCCCCCCCGTTGTACCAAAAGTGCTAGTAATCAGCATTTGAGAATAGCTGGTCTCTCTGTGTGGTTTAGCCGTATCGATATTTTCTGGCTTGTTTTCAAATGTGCTGTTTTTATCCACACACTCACCCTTCTCCCCTTTCCCTCCCCCTGCTTATCTTCTCACACCTCTTGTTTCCAACCTTTTTTACCTGGTAGCTGACAGCGCTGTAATGGTATGTGAGGCTGCTTGTGACTGAGCACTGGGCACGAAAACATTTTTCCCTTTGATGTTTTTACTCCCCCTGCCAGCCATCCTTACTTGTTTGTGGTGGTTTTAGACGATGCAATAAAGTACCACTGTTGCGATTTCAGTTCTCAGAAGATTGCAGACCTGTCCCAAGCACTGTGTAATCTTTGTGGCTTCACGTGTAGCAGACAGCGCGCTGAATGTCCTCGCTGAGCTCCTGCATTCCGATCGCACCGATGGGAGATCACGCAGGTCAGGAGTAATCCGAGAATCCCAACCCGTGCAGGCGTCCTCGAGGTTTGGAGGAGGTGGGAGCGTGAGTCTCTGCGTGAAAACAATGGAAACTTTTACCATCCTTTGTTTATTTTTCAGGTGCATTATATTTGCTTTCCATGATACTGCATAGTTATCGGAGGAGCGTAGAAGGTATTCAAGACTAATTTAGCAGTGATAGGGGTTTGCAATCAGGTGAGCATTGCGGCGAGGATGTTTCTTGAGCACCATCGTGCCTCCAACTTGTGATATTTCAAGTCCACCCTCAAAACACTGTATGTTTAGTTCCAAATGAGTCTGTGCCCAGGTCGTCCCCATCCTGCCATTTTTTGGCCAATCCTGGTTCACCTAATCCATCTAATCTGTGTTTATCTGGGAGGAATAAACAAAGTCCAGCTGCCAATAACACCCATTCACATGGCCCAAGAGCAGGCAGCAGGCATCAAATTCTGGAGAAAAATGTGTTTATTCTAAAAGTTAAAGACACAGAGATGACAGACGAAATGCAGAGCGATTCAAACATTCTACCCCATTCAATAGATCTATTGTGCCACCACAGTTTTGACACATCCAAATGCAAATCAGTCTTCACCCTGTGCTTCATGTGAACAGTCCAACATGAACTGCCAAGCCAGGTCCTCCCTGGAACATGAACAAGCCTCCTGCAACCAGTTTCGTGGTTTCACCCCTCATCAGCCAGGCTTGCTTGAAGCCAGTGGCCCAGTGAGCCCAGGACCCATGTCTGGGCATAGCCGGTGCACTTAGGGTGAGGCAAAAGACACACAGATCATGGTGAACTGCTGGTATATTGGCACGGGTAGGAGCCCACGACCTCGAAACCTGTCGGTGTTGGGCAGCAGGTCCGTGGCCCAAGTGCTCTGCTGTGGTGTAGTCCTGACAACTGCGCAAAGGGAGCCACTCCGTTCTCGGATGCGGGTTGATGCTGTCACATGGCAAGGGCACAGTCTTGAGGCGATCCACAGCGCATTAGGCCCCTTGTGCCTGGACAGCACTGAAGTTGACATCGCGAGCACGACTGGCAAGGCTATTTGTGTTCCGAAGCCCAGTAGGGTTAACAAGGGCAGTTGACAAGCCCCCGGAAGTCACTCTTGAGGCAATTCTTTGTGCCTTGCTTGCAGGGCAGATGTCCGTTGGCAGGAGGGCGGCTCCACAAAGCAGGACAACAGTTCCTGTGAATAGTCAGACACAGCAAAGAGGCAATCCTTCCCACTCAGCAGCCTTTAGTGTAGCAGAGTTTCATGCAGGTCCAGTTTTTTTCACACAGATGTGGGTTTGGGGCCCTATTATTATACCCTGGTGCCCATGTACTAGAAGAGACCAGAAGCTATTGGAGAGGGCTTTGAGGTTTTGGGGCTCCCCTGTGTCACCTGACTTGTCTGCCCTGACAAAGCACAGTCTTAAAACCTATTGTGTGGTGGCCGGCTCAGGCTATTCAGATGTGAGTGTGAATCATTACTCCCTCCTCTCAGCCCAAGAAGGCCATCAGATTGTTGATATGGCAGACCTTCCTGTGTTTTGGAGAGTGTAGGTAGTATGCAAGTATAGGACTGCTACCCTGGGCCAGACGTGCATTGGGGCAGGCAGCAGGTACACAGAGTTTATGGAAGGACAGAGAATTGTCCACTTTCTGAAAGTGTCATTTTTGCCAGTAAGGGTAAAACCCAATACACCAACAGGGAGGATTTCTCCTGATGATTCTAACCATACCAAACATGATATATCTACACCTTACTATGCAGGATTTATCACTTTAAGGGATATAAGGCCATTTCTAAGGTTGGACTATGGAGGGGCCAGCCCCACTGCAATGGCAGAGGCCTGATGCAGGTTTGCCAATATCACCATATTTTAGGGGAGAGTAACCGAACCTTAGCAGTTGTAAGGTGCCCAGAGTCCTAGGTCCAACAAAATGGTATAGTCTGAAGTTGGAAGTGGGCAAAAGTTAGTGGGAGAGGTGAAACACATTTCTCAGACCCAAAACATGAAAAGTATTATTCTTCCCAATTAAAAGATAGCATTTATTACATGTAATAAGCAACCCTATGTTATCCTTTACAAGAGGTATGCCTCACAGTAATGAAAATTGATTTTAGGAGATTTTTGACGACAAGGACATGTAAAATGTAAAAGCACATGTCCAAACTATGAATTATAATGAACCCTTACCTATGTGCTAGCTAGGGTCTAATTTATGGGTTACTTATATATAATGAAAGTGGAGTTTAAGGGTAGACACGGCTTATAAAACTACAATCAGGCTGCAATGGAAGGCCTGGGACATGTTTAAGGAGGCTACTTAACTGACTGGCACACTAAGAGCTGCAGGTCCTTGTAGCTAGAATGTGGATTTAACATAAAAAATAAAACACAAGAGGCATTTTGCAAAACTAGAACAGTTGTTTTAATTAATCGCATCAACAAGAGAACAGTAGCAGAGTTGCGGTCTGAAGCAGTCTCAAAGTACATTGGTGTTGGCTCTTATTTTATACACTTTACAACTTGTTATGAAGCAATTTGTACATTATTTTTTAACAGGAATTGCGGGAATATTCACAGGACTGTATATTTGATCTCCTGATAAGGAGTCCAGCTGGGTCTCAACCTTGGGTGGACACAATGCAGGACAGTGGGTAACATGACCAGATGTCCGTCACGGTGAGCGCCTGTTTTCTGTGTGCAGTGTAAATATGGTGTTCTGATTGGCTGAGTGTTCCTAACTATATGTGGCATTTATCTTTATGTTTGTTTTGGGAATGTGCATCCCTCTGGCCAAACAAATGTTATTGGGGCCAATCTTCTCGGACCTTTGCAGTGTTGCTACCTTCTGGCAGACTGATCTAGATTGTCCCTGTTCAATCATTTGTCTATGGGCTACGTGTCACACCACTTGTGATCTGTTATTCAGTTGCTCCAGACCTTGGTCACTGGGACTTCCTGACCATGTATTTCTGACTCAGGGTTGATGGGTAGGTCATATTGGGTAGATTTGACTACAGCAATGTGAGTTTGCTGTTATACGTAAATATATCCTGGCGTACATTGGCATCGTATTTTTCTTTATTAACATCATCCTAGTGTCTGCGCCCGTCCGAGCCAGGAAGAGGCAGGGCTGGGCCTGGTCCCTTTCATCTTTCATTTGCCTTGGAGCACAACCCACGAGGTACTGTCTGTTTCAATCTAGTGACTGATATAAGTTCCTTGGTTGCCATCTATATTTGATTCGAAATGCTACCTTGCGCTTGTGCCACAGCCCTCTTTGACTTTTATTCTTAGTACATTTTGTCATAAAAAAACAACCTATAAGGTCTACCCAAACCAAAAATGGGCGAAAGCAATGGAGGGAGCTGGGGGATGTAATGGGATGCCAATAGAACAAAGGAAGAAAAAGAGACAGAGTAAACTCCTAACAAATGCGTGTGCTAACTGTGTGATGGATAGGATAGACAACTTAATACAAGAATATGAAAAAATCCTAGTTAATGAGCCTAGTACTCCTGTCAATGAACCCCCAATTAAGAGCCCTGTAGCCACCCCCCACCCCAAAAAGCGGTAATTCCATCAATTTTTAATAAATCAAATCGGGGGGAAAAAAGGGAGGCTGCGAGTCTGTCCCAGCCTGAAGCGAATCCCCCTGAGCATGAGTCTTTGATCGCCCAAGAAGAGAGTAGGCTGCCAAATCAGGTGGGCTTTATTGCCCAATGTTCCAACAGATTTGCCTCCCTTGATACGATAAGTGTATACTCTCACTCGATATTAACACCATTATTGCCTGATACACCCGAGAAGGTGCAAAGTTTCCCATGTAATCAATATATTGGGGACCCTGTAGCAGTTATAATGGCACTTGGAGGGGAGATCGAACAGATGAAAAGCATGTTCACCGAGCTCCGTGTAACAGTCAACTCTACACTTAACCTTAAAACAAATATAAGTCAAGTTGGATTGGTCCCCCATGCAGCTCAGGAAACCACATGCAACCAAGGGGGCCTAAGCACAAACATTCCAGACACTGCGAGGTTTATGTCCGAATCACTCAGGGGGAAAGGAGGCTCATTACAGCACATACTTAATAGACCCGTTTATACCAAAGACAGTGCAGATAGATCCTATCTCCTAGTAAACAAACAAGTACCATGGGCCTACACAATAGAACTCATACTCTGTCAGTTCCTCTAACAAACTCAGGCCTTAGAAATTGTGAGAACCAAAACACACCTACAAATATAGTGTTCATGGTTAATGTCCCCAAACTCACTGAGACTAGAAGCCCTGAAAATGGCGAATCACTGATTAATAAATCAATCCATTAGATTCATCATGTATGAGGGTGTCGTTCCATCATTAGGGAGGACATAACTAAAGGAAGAAGATGTATAATCCCCAATACGACATTAGATAGTATTGAATTAACACTGGCAGATGCTAGTCTGGCTGAAAACCTGGTAGCATTAGAGTATAGAACGTCCTCCCCTGATTCCTCCCGTATACAATTAAGGCGCCATCCCATTCTAACTGCAACTGTAAGTGGTGGGGTGAAGGAACATGCTCTAGGAATTGAAGGTCCTAGGTCAAACTTGGACGCTAACGATTGACTATCAGAATCTACCTGAAGAAGGGGAGAGGAGTCGCAAATCCTTCTGTCACAGCACCCCTTCTCTGACCAACCAAGGGCTAACTTTGGCGCCTCCCATTCTTATTCCACAAGAAAATGTTACACATAAGGAAACCTCAAAGCTCACTTCCGTTAATCAAACCCACTTAAACATCCTCTCCTGGAACATAGCTGGGTTAAAGAAAAATGTGTCAGTTCCCTTGTGGAACAAGTTTGTAGAAACTCATGGTATATGTTTATACCTGGAGTGTAACTGCACTGTATAAATCCGGCTACAGTACATTCCATATCCCGGCAGTGTCTACGGGAAATGGCAGGCCTTCTGGAGGACTAACAGCTTGGATCAGATAAGATCTGGCCTGCTCAGCCCTCCTACATGACACAGGAAGTCCCGACATTATGTGGCTTACAGTAAAAGGTCCGAAGGGAGGAGATCCTTTGGAGCTCTTTAATGTCTATATAGGAGGAACAGTAAATGGCAAGTCCTCGACCATCTTAACACAGCTAGAAAATCAAATAAACAAGTTCCCCCCCCGTCTACTAAAATCATTGTGGCCGGCGACTTTAACTGCACATTCGAGCCACTAAGCAGTGAAGATCTCCTAGGGATAATTGAAGAGGATAGCAAATGGGCAGTGCCCCCCCTAGTCTTACCACCAGTAAAAAGATGGTCTGAGATTGTAATCCAAGTTAGTGCTATAATACTAGAATATGGCCTAAAAGCCACAAATGGCAGAACCCTATCCGACATCAGGGGGAAAAATACTTACAATAAACTTGCATGCCCTTACCGCAATGATTATATCTTGGTCGACTTACGCCTCTGGGCCGATGTCATTGACATGGAAGTGGGCCTAACTATTCACAGTGACCACAACCCTCTAATGTTAAAATTAAAGAATCAATGGGCCCCTGCCAACAAAAAATCTAATACCATTGGGAATTACCTCACCTCCACAAAGTAGTTAATTCTCTCTAATTGTGGTATGCGTCTAAGATGGCCCAAGGTCGCAGGAGAGGACCAAAAACTATAGAACATCTCCTCAATATTAGTGTCAAGACAGCCGAACTCGAGGCAGCTTCAGATAACGTCCTTGCATGTGGCTTTGAAAAATGTAAGCACGCAATTGGCCAAAGGCGGGTGCATGTCCAACATTTTCTGTAAATGTTCACTCCCACGGCATCCATCTGTCAGGAGCGAGCAGCGGCGCGCAGGGTGTCAGCTGAATTCCTCTTCATTGGTCATTAAACAGAGAACGGTCGAGTTCACTTTCGCAACGTGGCTTGTCTTGCATTGCTTCAAAAGCAGAACCAACCACCAACAAAGCATCGGGCAGCGCTCATGATGCATCTTCATTTATTTATTATCAGCAACCACATGTTTTTTATACACAGCATTGAGCACTGCTTGCTGTGCGCCTTTATTTATTAACTGCGGTCCTGGATGTGTGCCTGCAACAAATGCCTCCCTGTTCGCTTTGTGTGCAAGGTGGCTGCACGCGCACCCAGCACCTGGATGGTGCTCAATCCTCCACAAACACAGGACAAGCTCTGTCTGAGCTCCAGTATAATTGTTTTTAACTGCTCGTTGGCTCAAAAGCAGAACCCTTCTACCTAATACACAACATCGAGCAGCGCTATTGTGCACCGTTATTTTATTAATGACGCCTGTATGTTAAATTTTTTTCATGGCTTGCCTTCAAATCACACCTCTTCCACCTCCAACAGAGCATGGGCGCGCACAGCTACATTTTCACTTTGAATTTGACTACTTGTAGTGTTTTTTGTTGGGTCCCCGGCAATGATCCTTACGACCCTCATGGCCAACTATATTCCGGCACGACCCTTAAGATCGTCAGATCTCGAATTGGCCGTGGTACCGCGCTTTAAGCGAAGCAGGGCCGGTGGGCGCTCATTTCGAGTGCGGGCCGCCGCTCTGTGGAACTCCTTACCCCCGGCAATTCGCGCTATGAGCGATTTGCTCTCTTTTCGTCGTGCCTTGAAAACATTTTTATTCCCTTAGTTAGTGTGTTCTGTGCTGTTTTATTTAGTTGTGTTGTGTAGCTGCCTTGTCGGGCGCCAAGACGCTCCTTAGCTGGAGCATTTGTGCGCCTAATAAAAACCACATAACATAACATAACATAACATAACATTTCCTCTATAGCAGACCCTTCCCATCTCCCGACAGAGCATGACAGCGTGCCTTTAATCACTTATGAACAGCCCACTTTTACTTTACATTTATATGTAAATAGCTCAACTTGTTTTAGACGGGGGCATGGGGAGAAAAGTGATTTGCTCAGAATCACAGGTTGTTGAGCCAACGAGGAGGCTCGAACATCGTCACCTCCACTCCAAAGTTGGCTGCTTTGGCCGTTACGCCACACCTTCTCCTTTGTCATATCGACTTTAAATAAAGAAAAAAAACTTGTACGGTTATTCAAAGATGTTAAGAGTGTGTGGTCATGCCAGTGGGGGATAATGTACTGCATTGATAAACACTTATAAGGTCCAAAAAGGCTAGACCTAATGGCTATGCCAGTGCTTGTTTTAAAATGGTGTAATTGCCGGGCCTGCTCTACCAATTGCAGAACCATCCATATCAGATACTCCCTATGTGGTTTTGCCAGGTGAACGCAGCGTTGGGTAAATTTCTGTTGACAGGAGGGGCCTCCAGAGTGGCGCTGAGGACTTGCTGTCAGTCGACGTATTGCGGGGCTGGCCATGTCGGATGTCCAATCGTACTATATGGCATTGCATCTTTTGGTGCCGAATGAATGGTGGTATGGGGACAGGAAGGACATCGCTTCATCGCTCATGCAGTAGAGCAAAGGTGTATACAAGAGTCACCCTACATAGCATACTGTATTTGGCGCCTCTAAGCAATTCTTTAACGCCGGCCACTCGGGTGGTATTCTAGGTGCGGAAACAGTCTCTCCGCAGGATGGGGTGGTGGAATAAATTTACTGGGGAAACCCCACTGTGCCACAACGGTCATTTGCAGCAGCTAGCTGCATTATCCGGACATAGAGGGTGGGATAATATAGGAGTCTACACATTAGGAGACGTATTGCGAAGCTTGGTTCCAAAATCATTCCAAGATCTTCAACAAGAGTACCAGATGCCAAAAACTACATTTTATAAATACCTTCAATTTTGGCATGCGATTTATCCTAGCATGTCAGGGTTAGAGGCTATTCACAAATTCAGTCTGATTGAAGCCAATGTCTTCATGGGCCATTTGCAGAACCATAAAATCTCGAAGATCTATCAGTCACTGGTGACCAATAGCTTCACTACATTGGATAAACTTAGAGAAGCATGGGCTGTTGATATTCGATAAATAGACGGAGATGATTGGATGGAAAGACTGTCCTTCCCTTAGGGAAGCAGTGATAGCAATACCGCTCCATATTAATACATTTAAATACCTCCACCGGGTTTAGTATACAAGGATCTGGCTGAGGAGGGCAGGCCTAGAGTCATCCCCTATATGCCGGCGGTGTGGTCGGGAGGAGGGGTACAAAATACAGAACATTTGGCATTGTACAGTACTCACAACAGTTTGGAGACTGGTTCTGGCCAGTCTTGCAGAAGTTTTGGGGTGGGAGCTCCCCTCTTCAACAAGATTGGCAATTTTACATATCACGAAGGGCACAGGAGGTAAAGTATAGAAGAGGCACCTGTTATTGTTGGGGCCGACATTGAAATGAAATGAAAAATAACTTGTATTGCGCAACTAAAACCCGAAGGCATCAAGGCGCCTATCAAAAAAGTTCAGAAGAAGGCAAAACAAAACTACAGGTAGGCTTTGGCAAATAGCCGAGTCTTCAGGGCCTTTCTAAAGGACTGCATAGTAGGAAGGGACTTAATTTCCACAGGTAAAGCATTCCACATTTTCGGTGCTAAACTAGAGAAAGCTCTGCCACCCCATTTAGCTCTGCGGACACGGGGTACTAATAGCAGCAACTTATCAATGGAACGCAGATTTCTGGAGGGGATATAAGGACCCAAAAGGTCTCTTATCCCACCTGACCTATTTCTTGCTAAGGCCCCATAGGTCAGACACATTATTTTAAAGGAAATCCTGTCCTCAATCGGGAGCCAGTGTAAAGATTTCCTTGCAGAAGTGGCTGACGCACGTTTGGGTAGGTCTAACACAAACTTGGCCGCCGCATTCTGGACCATTTGTAGTCGCCGAAGCAACCCCTTGTTGAGTCCTGCATACAGCGCATTACAGTAATCAAGTCGGGAGCCTATAAGTGCAACCACGACTTGCTTTCTCGCCTGACATTGGGTAAAAGGAATGTAGTAAGGCTGTGGAAGGCAACGGCTCCATCTTCTCTCTCATCATGGAAAAATGGGCTGGACTTGTTGCATGGGGTTAGAGATCCCAATATTCAAGGCCAGGGGTTGCCCACAAAAGCACCCCAAAATCTGGAAAAGATGGGCAGACAACCGAGGACTAAATTTGGACCCGGTGCCCTCAGTGGATGCATATGTATCAATGTTGTTATGCGGGCCTCTTAGTTAAGGGACCAGCTATATGGTGATGGAATCTATTTGTTGGGGTGGACGATGTGGTGGGAAATGAAATGCAGTAGTGGTTCAATGCGTTTATGTTATATTCCAATGCAATTCAATTAAAATAATCTTTTTTCGGATACTTAAGATCAATAAATAGACAGGTCACGTTAAAAACTTTTTCGATAAAAAATCAATAAATGACAATAAATAACAAGGACTTGTATATATAGCATAAACGGAATTATAAAAATTCATATTATAAAAGAGCGGCAAATATATAAGACGACCACTCCTTTAAATTGGTCAGTTTTTCTTGACTATAGCAGCATAGATTAATAAGTGCAAAAATGCGGGCAATCAGAAACAGACAAATAACAGCACTGCGTAATATGTTAAAATACAGTAAGAAAATAGCAGCATGAATATATTATATTAAAGTGCATACAGGTATTAGCTATATTTGATAAACCATAATTAATATGCAGGGCACAGATTTCTACAAGATGCCACATAACATTAGAAATTATGGTTCACAACATGTAACAGCTAAATGTAATCATTTGAAATCTGATGTTTTTAAGGAGTGCTCATTGAAACGCGTGAGCGAACTGCCACCTTTAGAAAAAAAAAAATATTCTAAAGGTTAAATCTACACTCTTAAGGTTAAGGATTTATAGGTACTTTCAGCAAAATAGATGGCTCACTAACAGATCACAGGGTCTGTGAGTGATTTTTGGCCAGAGTTCAAACCACAGCTAGGGAAAATTGTATTTTTAAATTTTTTTTTTAATTTGTTTTCTAAATTCCACAAATGAAAGCTGTGCCTTTGTAAATCACCCCCTAGCAGTATCTGGGAGAACTATGGCCTCCTTAGTCATAGTGCATGTCAGGCATTGATGGCATGCAGTGTGGCATGTGGATGGGGGGACAGGTTTGCTATGAAAGAAATCACTTATTTAGTGGAATGAGAATTTGGGGATGATTGTGTAACAATAATAAATGCACGGGGCTAGTGGCAGACTGTAGGAAAGGAAGGGCTATTTGTATTTAAAGAATATAAATCGAGAGAAGATTTCTGATATTTAAAGTCCAAACACAATGGAAATAGAGGAAGGACCAACATCATTTTTCTATGAAAAATAGGCCTTTGGCTGGAAAAATTTCAGCAAAATAGATGGCTCACTGTTAGTTCACAGGGGCGTGAGTGCTTTTTGACCAGGGTTCAAACCCCAGCTGGGGAAAATCTTTTTTTTTTTTTTTAATTTATTTTCTAAATTCCACAAATGAAAGCTGTGCCTTTGTAAATCACCCCCTAGCAGTGTCTGGGAGAACTATGGCATCATTAGTCATAGTGCATGCCAGGCATTGATGGCATGCTGTGTGGCATGTGGAAGGGAGACCAGGTTTGCTATGAAATACATCCCTTAATTTGTGGAATGAGACTTTGGGAATGGTTGTGTAAGAAAACTAAATGCATGGGCCAAGTGCCAGAGTGGGAGGAAGGAAGGGGTCTTTGTTTATAAATAACGAAAATCAAGTGTAGATTTGTGTCATGTTAGAAGAAAAACAGCATGGAAACAGAAAATGGACATCACCTTTTTTCAAAGACACAAAGGCTTTGGGCTGAGTTAATCTATGCAGAACAGATGGTACAGGGGCAGTTCAGAGGGTAGGAGAGTGCTTTTTGACAAGGGTTCAAACCCCACCTGGGGAAAGTCTATTTTTATATTGTTTTTCTTTTTTAAAATAATTTATTTATTGTAGCAGAGTGAAAGATAGTCATTTGGAAATCCTCAACTGATAATCATAAAAGACCATGTAAAAAATCAGTGGCATATGTCACATCAGCTGTGGCATATGCCACATTACAGAGTGACACGCGTCACATGCCAGGAATGGGCTCCAACCCTTACTGAGTTGTGAACTGCTTTCTCTGTCTCCCTTTTGGCTTGCTTTTGTGCTACGGTAATGTAGGTGTTTCCGTGCTTCTTTCCTACGTTGAGATGGCTGTGGAGGTAAAGTTTGGCAGGATAAACGAGGGTTTCAAAAACAAAGCACTAACTGCTCGCGTCCGCCATATTCGGACGCTTTGCCATGCCGCCCGGTACAAAAACATCTGATAGGGTGTATTGTCTATGTAGCGGCAACAGTTATTATTGTTTAGTTTGAGTATTGTTTAGGGTGAGTTTCATTGGGTGGGCGTTAATGGGTACTGCGATTTTCATTAATATTCGTGATTCTACAATATGCACTTATAAAGTATGCACGTTTATATTTTATAATGCTACCGCACTTAATATTGAGTGGATCTGGATTATACATAATGGTAACACAGAATATATATATGGCTAATACTATCTTGTTTTAGGAAAATGTAAACAAAATGTCTAATCATGATTATGTATACATATATATCATCCGCAGTACTCAAAAGATTTGTGGAGAAAAAAAATAGGAGCACGGGTTCATGAGTTTTTTCACTGCTAAAAATAGCAATTCATTCTGACTCAAAATACCCTTCTGATGCCAGGTCCCTAGCAAATTGGGAAACAAATCAACAGTGAGACCATATTGCAAAGCATTAGTTTTCATATAGCTGCCTGATAATTCCAATCGTTTTTTTGCTTCTGCTGTATACTTCCTCATGTCCCACAGAACCACATTCCCCCCCTTGTGTGATGGTTTAATGACAGAGGAAGTCCCTTTCTTTAAAGAATCCAAAGCTGCTTGTTGGCCTTTCGTTAAATTCTCTGCAAAGTGTTTGGCATTTCTAGCCCCAACTTCATGAGGTCATGTATGACTGCCTCATGGAAGGTATCAATGTTAACATATGGGGTCACTGGGTTGAATCTGGATTTGGGTTTGAAATCACTCCGACTTCTTTTGTCAGTTTCCAAATCCAAATTACAAAGAAGTTCCCATTCAGAGATCCAATCCCTATCTTCCAACTCCAGCTCCCTAATTGAAGCCAGACCTTCAATGTCTCCAATAGATAAAAGATTTGAAATCGTATCCGTAGCGGTGGGCTCGATGCTCACCCCCATTGCACTTCTCGTTCTTTTCAGAGCATGAATTTTCAACAATTTCAATTTCCTAGTAAATAGAAACATGTCAATGCGAGTAAGTGAGTGTCCAGAGTAGCAGTGGGACAAAAAGACAGACCTAGTTCTTATAAAGCTTGTTCATCAGGAGTGGGGGAATGTGGGGATAGATTGATAACTTAAAAGGATTTCTTACCCATCATTTGTTCCTTTTGCTCAGCCGTATTCCTTTCCCACGCGGCTTCTCTGTTTCCTTTTCCTCTTCCTCCTCTCCAGATTTTTCTCCTGCGTTGTTTCCTTCTCTTCCTTTTGAGGGTTTTCTTCTTGGTCCTTGTCTTTGTCTTAAAAATGGTACTCCTCTAAGGTTGTGAAGGGTACTTGGTCACTTGCGGGCGTTATCTGTCTTTCATCCAGATCAGATATATGTCGGAACTGGACTCTAATGTTGTCATCTCCTATTGCTTAAGGGCATACGTGCGCTTGAATTCCTTCCTGGCCACATCATATTTCCTACCAAAGGTTAAAATGCGACCTGAAACGTAGTCAATCTTGTCCCTTGTAAACTTAAATTTTTCTTTGTTTTAATGTCCTCTTCATATTTTGTTAATCTCACTTCCATTTCCTTGTGGAAACTCTGTATCTCATCTTGTAGATGTTTCTCCAGGGACTCATGTAGCTTCTTCAGCTCCATCACAACTTGGTCTAATTCTAGAGCCGCATATTTGGATAGAAGACCTAGCATCTGCTTGCATGTTGAAGCCATCAGGGTCGACCATTCTTCCAGTAGCTTGGGGTGGGGATCCTGGTAAGTGGGAATAATAAGTATACCTAGCCCCCTGGGGACCGAGCCCACTTCTATGTAGTTATCTAAAAAGATAACTTCCCACCTGCTGTCAATTTCATTTTTCCACAGTTTCTCCTATGCATACAGCGTCTCTTTCAGGGTTTTCAAGCCATTTCTTTTCAGTTGTTCCTCCAGTTACATTTCTTTCCCTCAAATTGTCCGTCTCATTGAACAGATCTTTAGCCACACCCAAACGTTTGCATACATATCAAGCTAAATACCACCCAAGTCTTGAGTGCCGCGTCCTTGGTGTAAACAATAAATAAATATTATATATATATATATATGTGATAAATATTGGCAGAATCATTCTTAACACAGACATTCCACTTGACCAAATTGTATGGTTCTGATATATATATATATATATATATATATATATATATACACTTTTTTTTTTTTTTTTTAGAATTCCACGAAGACCATCGCCAATCCAATACATATGTATATGATAACTGCAGAGGAAGTGATGGAAATCATAATAGCTCAGAATCACGTTTACAATTTGTTTGTATGCAGGAATACAGAAGAGAAATGAATTTTTAAATCCAAGGATTTACAATTGGAGAGAGTGAAGACCGAGAGAGCCGGTCTCTCTTTTTCCCCTCCAGTGAACATATGTCTTTTATGCCTCGAAGCACCTCATGTGGTGCCCTTCAGGCAGCCTTCCACACTGGGAACATCATCTGAGCTGAAGTGCCTGTGAGGAGCTGGAGTTTGATTGTAAGATAAATGAGAGGGAGGGAATGCAGTGAAGATAAAATGGGCCCATATCAGGTCAATGCCCGGAGACCTTGAATATATCTGGGCCTCATTCCAATGTAGACATGCACTATTCATATACTAATAAATTAATGTAAGATAATATTAAAACAAATAAACACTGCTAACAAACCACTAATTAATAGCATATTGTGAGGAACTGGTGTAGCCGAACAAAGTATATTATGGGTGCTCCCTTGCCACCTTTAGCTGAAGCTCCAAGCTCTATTCATTGGAGGAAAGTGCCCATCCCCCAGGGAGGTTGGACCCCTTAAGTGGAAATGGATGAAATGCAATGATACCGCAACTGGGGTTCCTGCATGACTTGGCTTTAGAAAAACATGAGGGCTTAGAGAACTTAATAAGGAGAAATGTGAACACTTTCAATCAGTGACTCCCTCCCCCAATCACACACCACCTCCCCCAACCTGGCAGGGTATCGGAATCGGCCCCAAACCTGCAGGGGTGACACTCTCATAGACTTTAATGATGCCAGTCAGCTTAGCATGAGCCAAATTGAGTTACAGCAGCATTTCCGTTCCATTCAGAAGTTGGTAAATTAGATACAAGTGAATATTGCATATCTATGCAGCATGTTCATGAAGAATCTTGCAGCCAAGTAGATGAAATCTAAGGCATTAGAGGCCACAATACTTCATTCAGTACGTTCAAAGTTCAAATTACAAGTACTGTTATAGTAGCCACAAGTGTGGGAATGTTATATTAAATAATCTTTAAAGCTTTTGTCACGTTTACCAACAAGTGTTCTGTATAGGTATGGAAAATCTACCTCAAAAGTTAAGTATTTGGTAAGATTAATGTCACAATACTACCGGTCTTCTAAGTTCAAAATAAATGCATTTGAGAGAGCTTGCCGATTTTTTGAGTTTAAAGTTTAATAATTTTTAAGTTTTAGAGAAGAAACCACATATGTGAAATTAACAAAAAAGAAATAAACTAGTACGTCAAAAGTAACAAACTACACCATTGTATAGTCAGTGTAATCAATACTTTTTCTAGCCAATAAACATAATAGACCTCGTGCCACAAAGTTGTTTACACGAGTAGAATGACTAATGACAGAAAGTAAGATGGCAGATATGAGTCCTGCAGTTCTATTTCTTTCAACAGTTCTATATCACAACTGCACATTGACAGATATTAGAATTTGTGTTCAAGTCCTGAGCTCCAAGATTATTGCTTCCCATTAGACTCACATAACTGTGGTCAAGATACCAAGAAATTGAGCTTCACGCTTTAGGACCAGTAACAACGGACGAAGTACTTAAGGTGTTAGGAGCCATTAAGAGTGGCTCACCTAGCGATCCCGTCCCGAAGAAATACCTCAAGCAGATAGCAACTACTATCGCTGCACCAGATCTTTACTCCTGAGGCACAGCCGGGAGCGTTGCTATCGTATTTTGTGATTTAAAAAATATTGTGTGTGTGATTTGATTTTAAAAAACTCACTACCCTCCCTTGCCTGCACTCTGTCTGGGGCACTTTCCTTACCTCGTGTGATCCGCGCAGCTGAGACAAACGCTGCCGCGGGATTGCAATTGACATCGCCGCCATCAGCGAGCGAGCCGGTCTTGTGGCCACGCCCACTCTCTCGAGGCCACGCCCCCACCACCTACATAATCGAGCTGATTGCCAGCTCAGTTAGATCTTTACTCCTGAGGCACAGCCGGGAGCGTTGCTATCGTATTTTGTGATTTTAAAAATATTGTGTGTGTGATTTGATTTTAAAAAACTCACTACCCTCCCTTGCCTGCACTCTGTCTGGGGCACTTTCCTTACCTCGTGTGATCCGCGCAGCTGAGACAAACGCTGCCGCGGGATTGCAATTGACATCGCCGCCATCAGCGAGCGAGCCGGTCTTGTGGCCACGCCCACTCTCTCGAGGCCACGCCCCCACCGCCTACATAACCGAGCTGATTGCCAGTTCAGTTAGATCTTTACTCCTGAGGCACAGCCCAGGGCGTTGCTATCGTATTTTGTGATTTTAAAAATATTGTGTGTGTGATTTGATTTTAAAAAACTGACTACCCTCCCTTGCCTGCACTCTGTCTGGGGCACTTTCCTTACCTCGTGTGATCCGCGCAGCTGAGACAAACGCTGCCGCGGCATTGCAATTGACATCGCCGCCATCAGCGAGCGAGCCGGTCTTGTGGCCACGCCCACTCTCTCGAGGCCACGCCCCCACCGCCTACATAACCGAGCTGATTGCCAGCTCAGTTAGATCTTTACTCCTGAGGCACAGCCGGGAGCGTTGCTATCGTATTTTGTGATTTTAAAAATATTGTGTGTGTGATTTGATTTAAAAAAACTCACTACCCTCCCTTGCCTGCACTCTGTCTGGGGCACTTTCCTTACCTCGTGTGATCCGCGCAGCTGAGACAAACGCTGCCGCGGGATTGCAATTGACATCGCCGCCATCAGCGAGCGAGCCGGTCTTGTGGCCACGCCCACTCTCTCGAGGCCACGCCCCCACCGCCTACATAACCGAGCTGATTGCCAGCTCAGTTAGATCTTTACTCCTGAGGCACAGCCGGGAGCGTTGCTATCGTATTTTGTGATTTTAAAAATATTGTGTGTGTGATTTGATTTTAAAAAACTCACTACCCTCCCTTGCCTGCACTCTGTCTGGGGCACTTTCCTTACCTCGTGTGATCCGCGCAGCTGAGACAAACGCTGCCGCGGGATTGCAATTGACATCGCCGCCATCAGCGAGCGAGCCGGTCTTGTGGCCACGCCCACTCTCTCGAGGCCACGCCCCCACCGCTCACAAAAAGATGTGCATTACACGTACGCGCAGCGGATGGGCGCAGCGGGCGCGCCGGCAGCGCGCCTAAGGCAAGCCCGTCTGGGCCCATCAGGGCCCAGCCGGACCCAGGCCCAGTTACTCTGCCCATTTCTCCCATTGGCCGAGTGGTCTACTCGAGGGACAGTCTCTTAGCACTCCATTCAGAAAAAAATCCGGAGTGCAGTTACCTTTACGCGGAAGACAAACCCTACATCAAGTGTGAACTATGTAACCCTGACACCATTACCGCAGGTAATTCCGGAATACAGCTGGGCCTCCTCAACTGTCGGTCCCTTCCTAAGCATGCTGATGAAATTAACCTGCTTATTCAGGATCACGGCCAGGATATTTTATTCCTCACAGAAACATGGCTTACTGCTGGGTCAAATGTTGATATTGTTAACACCCTACCCCCAGGATACTTAATCCAAACCTTAGACAGACCTCTTGCCAGAGGGGGTGGCCTTGCTATTATCTACAGAGAATATTTTGTTTGCAGATCTGGGAATGCTAACAATGAAGATTGTGAAAGCTGCCACTTCGCTCTTCAAATATCCCCTGCACATTCCCTCTCGGGGCTGCTGATTTATCGCCCGCCGGGTACGCCTGGGAAATTTATAGGTGCTCTTATCGACAATGTTTCTCAGACAGCAACCTCCTCTCCCAATTTTCTCATCGTGGGTGACCTTAATTTACACCTTTCAGACCCTAATGATCCAACTGCGTCTGAACTTCTTCTTGACCTTATGTCCCTGGACATTCGATTAGTGAATTTAGGACCCTCACACAATAAGGGGCATCTCTTGGACCCGGTCTTGACCAACATCACGGACATCACCACTTGCTCCCCCGTTGCCCTGCCTTGGACAGACCACTTTTTAATACCCATTTCTTGGCACCTCCACATTCTCCCGACTCAACAGACCAAAACCCGGGTCACCGACCGGCGCTGGCACAAACTTGTGCCAGACGAATGGATCACTATTCTTGGGACAGCTCCTCCCTCCCCAATCTCAGACCCAGCCAATGCTGATGAACAGTTTAACTCCTGGCTTACCGCATCATTGGATAAACTTCTCCCCAAAACTACCAGCTTTAGGCGAATCAAAAGAGTGAGCCCTTCCCCTTGGTACACTCTTGAGCTTAATCTTTTATGGAAGGAGTGTAAAAGAACGGAGCGCTCCTGGAGAAAGGATAAATCGTCAGATAGGAAAAATGCCTATCGTACCTCCTTAAAAAATTATAAGCTCGCTCTGCGTAATTCCAAAAGTATATTCTATCAGGAACGGATAGAAAATTCTTCCTGCTCCAGCAAGGAAACTTTTGTTATTTTAAAAGAACTACTTAAAGTCCCTGACACTGGACCAAAGATTCCGCCAGATCCCAAAGCAGATGAAGAAAAATTTCTTAAATTGGCTAAATTCTTCGAGGAGAAGGTTCAGAAAATCCTTGCCTCCATTCCACCCATTAATCCTAGCGTGGAAGAGGTCAATAATACGAATCTTACCTCTCCCCGTTTAACTTCTTTGGGACCAGTATTTAAGTATTTAAGATCCCTAGGTGGCAATCTGCGAAGCTTTTGCTACGCAAGCTTCATTGGCTGCCAGTGAAGGAGAGAGCAGCCTTTAAGATGGGCTGTATGGTATTTAAATCCCTTTTCTGTACCTGTCCCGTCTTTCTAAAATCTTTGATCACTCGGTATCAACCAGCACGTTCCCTCCGTTCAGCTTCCCTTCACTTGGTTGTTATCCCCAAATTCAAACTCAATATATTTGGAGGCCGTCGATTTGCCTTCCTTGCCCCCAAACTTTGGAATTCCCTTCCCCTGGCCATTAAATCCAGCAATTCCCTTCTTCAGTTCAGGAAACTTCTTAAGACTTTTCTGTTCACTCTTTCTGAATAACTTTTCTGTTTTCATTTTACATGTCCCTTCAGCCAGCGCCAAGAAACCCTCGGGTGTTAGCGCGCTCTAAAAGTTTCATTTAACATAACATAACATAACATACCCAGTAACTGCCGAGGAGGTCGCAACCACGCTAGACACCATTAAAAGTGGATCCCCTAGGGACCCTGCTCCGCTTCGCATCCTTAAGAAGGTTGCCACTACCATCGTTCCCCCACTCACCCATCTCATAAATGCCTCTTTACTACAGGGAAAAGTTCCCTCCAGTTGGAAGGCGGCCGTCGTTAAGGCGCTACTAAAAAAATCCCTCTCTGGACCCTTTGGATCTGGCCAACTACAGGCCAATCTCTCTCCTCCCCGTAACCAGTAAAATCGCTGAAAAGCTTGTGAACAAAAAACTCTCTCAGTATCTGGAAACTAACAACCTGCTCAGATACTCGCAGACTGGATTCCGCCCAGGGCAGGGCACTGACATCGCCCTTCTCGCAGCGGTGGAGGAGGCCAGAGCACTTTTGGATGCAGGAGGATCAGTGGCAGTGATCCTCCTGGACCTTAGCGCGGCCTTTGACACCGTTAATCACCAGGTCCTAATCCAACGACTTAAGAACATCGGTGTGGAGGACACCGCGCTGACCTGGTTCACCTCCTTCCTTGGCGAGCGCTCTTTTCAGGTCTGGGAGAATGACACCCGTTCCCCCAATTTCCCCCTCCAATGCGGCGTGCCCCAGGGCTCATCCCTAAGCCCGACATTATTTAATGTCAACATGTCCCCATTGGAGGAGATTGTCAACCCGTTCGGGATGAACATCATCAGCTATGCTGATGACACGCAATTGGTGGTGTCTTTATCCCACCCGAACCAAAAACCATCTGATCTATACAATTGTCTGACAGAAATACAAGGATGGATGAATCGCTCTTCCTTGAAACTTAATGGCTCAAAGACAGACATTCTCCTCCTTGGTCAGAAGGGGCTTTCCCTCTCACAGAATATCTGGCCCCCTTGCTTGGGCGAACCCCCCGCTCCTAGGTCTGAGATCAAGAGCCTGGGAATCTGGCTGGAGAAAGATCTGTCCTTCAGGACGCAAGCCAAGAAAATCGCGGGTATCTGCTTTGGGCTCCTCAAATCGATCAGGAAGATTCTGCCTTTACTCCCTCCGGCTTCCCAGAAACTGTTAATTCAAGGCCTTATTTTATCAAGGCTGGATTACAGTAACTCCATCTACCTGGGCGCGCCCGAGGCAACCCTTAACAAATTACAAAGGATCCAGAATGCCGCGGCACGGATCCTTACCAACACCCCGGCCAGATCCTCGGCCAAACCATCCCTGAAACTCCTTCACTGGCTCCCAGTGAGAGAGCGGGTGAAGTCAAGGCTCTCTGTCTGTCTCACAGACTTATGCAAGATAAAGGCCCCCCTATTTTGAGAAAATTCATTAGGCCCTACAAAGCCCCAAGATCCCTCCGCTCTGATCAGGAACACCTTATCATCATCCCTAGAGTTAAGAAGGTGCGCACGGGTGGACGGCACTTTTCTGTTAATGCGGCCCGTCTTTGGAACTCCCTCCCCCGTGACCTTAGGACGGAACCAGACTACCTTCGATTCAGGAAGCGGCTGAAAACGCACCTCTTCCCCTGATCTGTTCTCCCCCTTTGCTCTGGCTGACCCTCTTTTGTTTGGATCTTAGCGCTGGGATACTTACGGGTGACTACGCGCTTTATAAAATTTATTAATAATAATAATAATTAATAAGGATACCTCCTTCAAGCAACACTTCGTCCTCATCTTTTATAGTGTGGCATAGAGACTATAACAGCTTTGATCATGACCATTGTTTGGATGCCCTATGCAAGGGCCAGATGTACTATTTTTCTGGTCGCAAAAAGTGGCCAAAGTTTGCGACCAGTATTTTTGTCACCACAAATGTATTTTACGTACCAACCTTTATGCTAATTGGTTCGTTTGTTAAAAATGTTTAAACAATGCAATGCAATAGGTCTCGCATTAGGAAAGTTTGAGCTATTGGTATTGCAAATGACACATTTTTTATTTATGTGTTGGTTTTGAAAATAGCGAAATTAATAGTCATTTGCAATGCCAATAGTTATATTTTTCGCAAATGTGACACCTATAGCATTTGTAATGCAATATGTGTCATATTTACGTGACTTACATGTATTGATATTACAAATAACAATGGCTTTTAATTTTTTTTAATGATTAATACTTAAATAAAAGTTATTGTAATTTATAATGGCAATAGCTTAAACTTTTGTAAATAACTTTTGTGAAGATTATGTTCAGTGTATTTTATTGTGACGAAAATCCGAGAACAGAAGTAAAATATTAATATCTTTTTGTGACATTTGTAATAAAGCTTGAAACATTGAGAGAACATATTTGAACCAGTTGTTGTTGAATGATTACACAGATTGATGCTTTGGTGGCGCTGAGTGATGTTGTGGTGGCGAACGAGTGATGCTGTGGCGTTCAGTGATGCTGTGGTAATGTTATGCTATGCTACGCTATGTTTTGTTATGCTATGCTATGTTTTGTTGTGTTTTATTATGCTATGCTTTGTTTTGCTATGCTATGTTTTGTTATGCAATGCTATGGTTTCTTATGCTATGTTTTGTTATGCTATGTATGTCTGTATTTTGCACTTATAAAGCGCACTGTAACCCTGCGGGCATCCTGGCACTGAGACACAGTAGAAGAAGTTAAAAACGCAGCTGCAGAAACTGACCGGCCAGCTGATTATACTCTGGGAAAAAGCCAGGTCTTGACTTTCTTTCGGAACTGCAGCAGATCCTGTATTTGCCTCAATTCCGGGGGGAGGCTATTCCATAAGCGAGCTGCTGCTACGCCGAAAGCTCGTCCTCCCATTGTAGATCTTATACTCCTCGGCATGATTGCCAGATTAGCTGCTGAAGAACGCAACCTACCTGCAGGTACATACCATCCAAACCTAGCCTGAAGCGGTTTGGGTCCAAGTCCGTGAAGCGCTCTAAAGGCAATGCACAAGGGCTTGAACAATATCCTTTGTCTCACCGGGAGCCAATGCAGCTCAGCCAATGCCTGAGATGTGGAAGACCCACATGTTCTCATAAGGACGAGTTTTGCTGCTGCCGCCTGGATACTCTGGAGCCGTGAGATCAAATAACTCGGGGACTCCAGTAGCAAAGCATTACAATAGTCCAGGCGGCTGAGAACGACACTCCTAACCACTTAGCCTCTGACTTGGGGCGGCAATAGTGGTAATACCTTACGGAGTCCTCTGATGAGCATGTAACAGTGTCGAACTACTTTATTTGCATGCGATTCCAGGTTAAGCTTCTCATTGAAGCTAACCCCCAGATTGCGTACCATGCTCACAGGAACCGGAGGTGTGTCTGTAGAAATGGGCCAGAAGTCAGATGGCAAGACTGTGGGCAGTCTGCCCACCCCACAGTGCAGAATCTCCGTCTTGTCACTATTGAATTGCAAACCGTTGTTTCTCAACCAAGACACCATTTCACTCATACACTTAGTCTGCATGGTCACCAACCAAGGACACAATCAATTGAGTGTCGTCAGCGGAATTAACCACACTTATATTATTGGCTTTAATAACATCCAGCAATGGCCGCATATAAACATTGAATAAAATGGGACTGAGTGAGGACCCCTGAGGGACCTCATGCTTATTGACAAAAAAATCTGATCGAAAAGGTGGCAAAGCGACGGCCTGCCGTCTACCTGCCAGATAAGACTGAAACCATCGCAGAGCCACGTTTGACACCCCCACTTCTTCCAGTCTTGCCAGTAAGACAGTGTGGTTCACTGTGTCGAATGCGGCGGACAGGTCCAACAAAATCCAATAGGTTGTCCAGCACGGTAACAAACGCTGTCTCAGTCCCATGACCTGGCCGGAAGCCAAATTGATCTTCCCCCAGCTTATTATTACCTTCCAGAAAGCCAGAGAGAGCTCGGCTTACCTTGCGCTCCAATATCTTTACAGGAAACGGTAAGCGGGAAATAGGTCTATAATTCCCGAGGCAGCCAGGGTCCAATGAGGGTTTTTTAAGCAGGGGGGTTACTATTGCCTCCTTCCAACACGATGGAACCGCCCCACTGCTGAGTGATTGATTACACAGCTGGTGAAGCAATGAAAAGATCTCAGAGCCCAGCTCTTTCCAAATTTTTGGGGGGCTGGGATCCAGTGGAGAGCCAGAAGAGACCCCCATTGCCACCCTGACAAACTCATCCTCCGTAGGCAGATGCCCAGCGGTCAAGGTAATCCCTTGCCTCCCTGGCTCCAGCCCAACATTCCCAGCACCCATTAGGTTAGCTAGTCCTGTTTCCCCATTTCCCAAGTGCCTAGTGGGATGTCTGGTTTCAGACCCTCAATGATCCTGTTGGTTTTATCCTTAAAACAAGCAGCCAGGCCATTACAAAGTTCTTGTGACGGAGTAATCTTATTACTCGTACAATCAGGATTGGCCATATCTCTCAGTATATTAAAAACACATTTGGCACTATTTGGAGATTTCAGAATAAGATCTGCAAAGTATGCTGCCTTAGTGGTTACTATCTTTTTTTTATACTTTGCTAAGCATTCCTTCCAAATGGCTTTGTCATCATTAGCATAATGCAATCTCCACTGTCTTTCAGCCCGTTTGCAGTGTAACTTATAGGCTCTCAATTCCTCCGAGTACCACGGGGCAGAGGGTTTCCCCCGTTTCCTGATCTTCATGGGAGCCAGCTGATCGATTATGCTGGTTAGTTCCCCACAGAGAGCTATATAATTCTCATCCACCACCTTCCCCGGGTCGAAAAGAGACTCTATGTGGCAAAGCGGGGCCATTTTAGCTTTCCTCACTAGGGTCTTCCAGGCCCCACCCAGAACACACCTTTCCTCCATAGGAGTAGACCTGGTCCTTCTACCATGATTCACTCGAAATTGAACCAGGTGATGATCGGACCATCCAACTGGTAAAATATTACCCATTATGACCAAGTTATCCTCCGAGAATACCAGATCCAAAACGTGTCCTGCTATGTGGGTTGCTTCTTGGACCCGTTGTACCAAGTTCAAGTTAGCACAGGACAGGATAAAATTGTTATAGATAATATCCATCTTCCCATTAGGCCAAAGATTAAAATCTCCTAATAGCAGCAGTCTACGATGGGTAAGAGTCAGATTACTAATCACGTCCACTAGCTGCTGCTGCTGTTGAGCATTCACTGCCCCCGGGGATCTATAACAAACCATGCCCGTCAGGATATACCCAGTCCTGTCTTTTAACAAAAAACCTACAATTTCCACATGTGCATCCTCATCGATGTCCAGAGGAGCGAAATCCCAGGAGTCTTTAAATATGGTCCCGATCCCACCCACTTTGGCACTGGATCTCGGTTTATGGAATGCTTTATACCCTGCAGGGCATGCTAAACCCAGCTCGAGATCCAGCCCTGCTTCAGTTCACGTCTCAGTGATAAACAGGACGTCCAACTTATGCATTTCAATCAGGAGTTGGATTTCTGTGGAGTGTTTAGGGAGTGATCTCACATTAAGAAGGCCACAAATCAATTTACCCATTGTGACGAATCAAGCTCACTCCCCTCCAAATGGTCTAAAGCAAATGTTCTGATTGCGTTGCCCCGCTCACCTATATCATACAGCTGCTTACTTGTGTAGCGATATCTGGGGAGTTTCTGCAGTAATTTGATGAAAATCGGCAAGATGGCTGTCGCTGCGTGGACGGGCGCAGACGGGCTTGCATTTGGCGCGCCTTCGGCTATGCTATGTTTTGTTGTGTTTGGTATGCTATGCTATGTTTTGCTATGCTATATGTTTTGTTTTGGTATGCTATGCTTTGCTATGCTATGTTTTATTTTGTTATCCTATGTTTTATTGTGTTTTGTTATGCTATGCTATGTTTTGTTATGCAATGTTTTGTTTTGTTATGCTATGTTTTATTGTGTTTTGTTATGCTATACTATGTATTATGTTTTTTGTTTTGTTTTGTTATGCTGTGCTTTGTTATGCTCCGCTATGCTTTGTTTTGCTATGCTTTGTTATGCTATGTTTTGTTGTGTTTTGTTATGCTATGCTATGTTTTGTCATGCTATGCTATGTTTTGTTATGCTATGCTATGTTTGGTTGTGTTATTCTATGCGTTGCTTTATTTTGTTATGCTATGTTTTGTTATGCTATGCTGTTTTGTTATGCTATGTTTTGTTATGTTATGCTATGTTTTGTTGTGTTTTATTATGATATGCCATGCTATGCTTTGTTTTGTTATGCTGTTTTGTTGTGTGTTGTTATGCTATGTTTTGTTATGCTATGATTTGTTTTGTTATGCTATGATTTGTTTTGTTATGCTATGCTATATTTTGTTGTGCTATTCTACTCTCCGTTTTGTTGCGATATGCTATTCTTTGTTATGCTATGCTATGTTTTGTTATGCTATACTATGTTTTGTTGTGTTTTGTTATGCTATGTTTTGTTTTGTTATGCTGTGCTTTGTCATGCTATGCTATGTTTTGTTATTCTATGTATTGTTATGCTATGTTTAGTTGTGTTTTGTTTTGCTATTCTGTTTTGTTATGCTATGTTTATGTGTGTTATGTTATGCTAGGTTTTGTTATGCATTGCTATGTTTTGTTATGCTATGTTTTATGCTATGCTATGTTTTGTCTTGCCAAGTTTTGTTTTGTTTAGTTGTGTTTTGTTATGCTATGCTATGTTTTGTTATGGTATGCTATGCTTTGTTATGCTATGCTTTGTTTTGCTATGTTATGCTATGCTATGTTTTGTTGTGTTTTGTTATGCTAAGCTCTGTTTTGTTGCGCTATGCTATGCTTTGTTATGCTATGCTATGTTTTGTTGTGTTTGGTTATGATATGCCGTGCTGTGCTTTGTTTTGTTATGCTATGTTTTGTTATGCTATGCTTTCTTTTGCTATGCTATGCTTTGTTTTGCTAGGCTATGTTATGCTGTGCTATGTTTTGTTGTTTTTTATGCTATGCTCTGTTTAAGCATGGGCGTAAAATCCGTTCCGCTCACGGATTTTGCGGATTTTCGGTAAATTCGCAATCCGCGAACTCTCGCGAACTTGCCGAAAATTCGTAAAATCTGTGCAAAGCGGATTTTTTGCTTGGTCGCACTTGCCAACTAGAATACTATACAATTTCGCGGGAGTAAATACTTGCGAACACGTAGATGCGGCGGGCAGCGACAATCTCGCAATTGCGAGATTGCAAAATTTGCAATTTCGCACAAGAAATCCACCAGCAGGCAGCATAAACCTTGAAAATTATGATTTTTATCAGAATAACTCCTCAGGTTGACATTTGCCTGCACTTTTTCTTTGCAAGGAGTCCAATTTGGGGGGTGGGGGTGGGAGGAAGGAAGTGCCCCACAGTCTCCAACTTCCTGTTCCTGTCCACCAGGCTCCTCCCAGTGCTTTCTTCATGTGCTGGTCACTTTGATTTGGATCTTGACCTGGAAGGATTACTTTTGTGGATGCTGCTGGATATTTGGATTTTTGCAAAACTGAAAGCACTCAGCAGGTGCAAAAGTTCAATCTTATCATTAGTAACCATTCCCTGTAGTGCTTCCTGAGGGGCCCCTTCAGAGTTCATTTGCCTACTTGCAACTATTCTATGACCCTGCTCTGACCCTCACAGCAGGCTCAGAGAATAGCTACAAGTATACAACAAAGGTCCTGTTAAAAAAATTACACTGCAACAGAAAGCAATTACAGACAAAACTGAAAGCACTCAGCAGGTGCAAAAGTTCAATCTTATCATTAGTAACCATTCCCTGTAGTGCTTCCTGAGGGGCCCCTTCAGAGTTCAGCAAATTACAGATAAGGAAGCAGGTGCCAGCCAGACTGGAAGTTTAAATTCAGTGACACATTAATCAACCCCAAATTAATTCATGTCAGTTGAAGCAGGGCAGGTGTACTTGCTTTTTTTCACCCTCATAATCTACAGTGATAAACCAACCAGAGGGTGGCAGTGATGTACCAGAGGGTGGCATGGGTGTACCAGAGGGTGGCAGTGGTGAAACAGAGGGTGCGGTGAACCTGTGATGATGAACCAGATGTAGAAACAACATAGTCGCGGCCGTTGGGAGCCGACAAGTAAGTTCGCAATTGCGAACTGGTACAGAACCCTCGCGAACTGGCAGAAATCCTTGCGAACACAAAAAAAAATTAAAAATCCGCAAATTCGCGAGAGTTCGCGGATTTTGCGGATTGCGAATCCGTAAATACGCAAGTTCGCGGATTGCCAATTCGCAAAATCCGCCCATGCTTAGCTCTGTTTTGTTGTGTTTTGCTATGCTATGCTTTGTTATGCTATGCTATGCTTTGTTATGCTATGCTATCCTATGCTTTGTTTTGTTATGCTATGTTATGTTTTGTTATGCTATGTTTTGTGATGCTATGCTATGTTTTGTGATGCTATGTTTTGTTTTGTTATGCTATGTTTTGTGTTGCTATGCTGTTCTGTTGTGTTTAGTTATGCTATGCTTTGTATCGTTATGCTATGTTTTGTTGTGCTATGTTATTTTTTGTTATGCTATGCTATGTTTTGTTGTGTTTTGTTATGCTATGTTATGCTATGTTTTGATATGCTATGTTTTGTTATGCTGTGCTATGTTTTGTTATGCTATGCTTTGTTGTGTTTTCTTATGCTTTGCTTTGTTTTGTTATGCTATGCTATGTTTTGTGATGCTATGCTGTTCTGTTGTGTTTTGTTATGCTATGCTATGCTGTTTTGTTATGCTGTTTTGTAGTGCTCTGTTATGTTTTGTTGTGCTATGCCCTGTTTTGTTGTGCTTTGTTATGCTGTGTTTTGTTATGCTATACTATGTTTTGTTATGCTATGCTGTGTTTTGTTATGCTATGCTATGTTTTGGTTTGCTATGCTATGTTTTGCTATCCTGCTGTGTGGTTGTGTGCGTGTGTGGTTGTGTGTGTGGGGTTGTGTTTGTGGTGTGTGTGTGTGTGGGGTTGTGTGTGTGTGTGGTGTGTGTGGTTGTGTTGGGGGTTTGTGTGTGTGGGTATTTGTGTGTGGTTGTGTGGTTGTGTGTGGGGGGGTTGTGTGTGTGGGGTTTTGCGTGTATGTGGGGTTTTGCGTGTTTGTGTGTGTGGGGGGGTTATGTGTGTGTGTGGAGGGATGTGGGGGGTTGTGTGTGGGAGGGTTGTGTGTGTGGGGGGTTGTGTGTGTGTGGGGTTGTGGTTGTGTGTGTGGGGGGTTGTGTGGTGTGGGGTTGTGTGTGTGGGGGTTGTGGTTGTGTGTGGGGGGTTTGTGATGTGGGGTTGGTGTGTGTGGGGTTGGTGTGTGTGTGGGGGGGGGTTGTGGTTGTGTGTGTTTGTGTGTGGGTGGGGTTGTGGTTGTTTGTGGGGGGTTGTGTGGTGTGGGGTTGTGTGTGGGGCGGTTGTGGTTGTGTGTGTGTGGGGGGGGTTGTGTGGTTGCGTGTGTGTGGGGTTGTGTGTGTGTGGGGTTGTGTGTGTGTGTGGTTGTGCGTGTGGGGTTGTGTGTGTGTGGGGTTGTGTGTGGGGTTGTGTGTGGGGTTGTGTGTGTGTCTGTGGGGGGGTGCATGTGGGGTTGTGTAGTTGTGGGTTTGTGTGTGTGGGGTTGTATGTGTGTGGAGTTGTGTGTGTGGGAGGGTTGTGTGTGGGGGTTGTGTGTATGGGTTTGTGTGTGGTTGTATGTGTGGGAGGGTTGTGTGGGGTTGTGGTTGTGTGTGGGGTTGTGGTTGTGTGTGTGGGTTGTGTGTGTGTGGGGGTTGTGGTTGTGTGTGTGGGGGGGTTGTGTGTGTGGGGGTTGTGTGTGTGTGTGGGGGTTGTGGTTGTGTGGGGGGGTTGTGTGTGTGGGGTTGTGTGTGTGGGGTTGTTTGTGTGTGTGTCCCTCCCCCTAGGGTTTGTCCTCATCTTAAGCAGTTCTGCTATGATTAGGGGGAAGGGAAACAAATCTGAAACCACATTAACATATTTGCATGTGAATTCTCTGCATTCCTGCGTGGAAAAATGCAAGGAATCTTAAGGAACATTAAAGTCCCCCTTCCGGCTATTATGTACCAGGCCACACACAGGAACGGCAACCAACACGTGTTGCCAGTGAACTCATGCAAACACAACAATGATGGACAGAATGTGGATCAATGTCACACATTCACCCCAGTCCAAAGATCTGGGCCCAAATCCATCGTTTTTCCACTCCACACCACCCTGGGTTAGACAATGGCGATATGCAAATCAGCGCTGACCCTGTGCCCCATGGGAACAGTCCAGTCCGAACTACAAAAGCCATGTCCTTCCCAGAACGGAAACAAGCATCCGAGGACCGGCCCGGCTAGCCGGGCTGATGAGAGGTGTTACCTCGAAACCGGGCCGGTCCTCGTGTACTGGGGATGCTCAGACGTGAGTCCCAGGCACTCCACACCACTGGAATCAAGCTAGCCGGGCTGATGAGAGGTGTTACCTCGAAACCGGGCCGGTCCTCGGATGCTTGTTTCCGTTCTGGGAAGGACATGGCTTTTGTAGTTCGGACTGGACTGTTCCCATGGGGCACAGGGTCAGCGCTGATTTGCATATCGCCATTGTCTAACCCAGGGTGGTGTGGAGTGGAAAAACGATGGATTTGGGCCCAGATCTTTGGACTGGGGTGAATGTGTGACATTGATCCACATTCTGTCCATCATTGTTGTGTTTGCAATTACCGCTCTAAGTGTACTGGGGATGCTCAGACGTGAGTCCCAGGCACTCCACACCACTGGAATCAAGCTAGCCGGGCTGATGAGAGGTGTTACCTCGAAACCGGGCCGGTCCTCGGATGCTTGTTTCCGTTCTGGGAAGGACATGGCTTTTGTAGTTCGGACTGGACTGTTCCCATGGGGCACAGGGTCAGCGCTGATTTGCATATCGCCATTGTCTAACCCAGGGTGGTGTGGAGTGGAAAAACGATGGATTTGGGCCCAGATCTTTGGACTGGGGTGAATGTGTGACATTGATCCACATTCTGTCCATCATTGTTGTGTTTGCAATTACCGCTCTAAGTGTACTGGGGATGCTCAGACGTGAGTCCCAGGCACTCCACACCACTGGAATCAAGCTAGCCGGGCTGATGAGAGGTGTTACCTCGAAACCGGGCCGGTCCTCGGATGCTTGTTTCCGTTCTGGGAAGGACATGGCTTTTGTAGTTCGGACTGGACTGTTCCCATGGGGCACAGGGTCAGCGCTGATTTGCATATCGCCATTGTCTAACCCAGGGTGGTGTGGAGTGGAAAAACGATGGATTTGGGCCCAGATCTTTGGACTGGGGTGAATGTGTGACATTGATCCACATTCTGTCCATCATTGTTGTGTTTGCAATTACCGCTCTAAGTGTACTGGGGATGCTCAGACGTGAGTCCCAGGCACTCCACACCACTGGAATCAAGCTAGCCGGGCTGATGAGAGGTGTTACCTCGAAACCGGGCCGGTCCTCGGATGCTTGTTTCCGTTCTGGGAAGGACATGGCTTTTGTAGTTCGGACTGGACTGTTCCCATGGGGCACAGGGTCAGCGCTGATTTGCATATCGCCATTGTCTAACCCAGGGTGGTGTGGAGTGGAAAAACGATGGATTTGGGCCCAGATCTTTGGACTGGGGTGAATGTGTGACATTGATCCACATTCTGTCCATCATTGTTGTGTTTGCAATTACCGCTCTAAGTGTACTGGGGATGCTCAGACGTGAGTCCCAGGCACTCCACACCACTGGAATCAAGCTAGCCGGGCTGATGAGAGGTGTTACCTCGAAACCGGGCCGGTCCTCGGATGCTTGTTTCCGTTCTGGGAAGGACATGGCTTTTGTAGTTCGGACTGGACTGTTCCCATGGGGCACAGGGTCAGCGCTGATTTGCATATCGCCATTGTCTAACCCAGGGTGGTGTGGAGTGGAAAAACGATGGATTTGGGCCCAGATCTTTGGACTGGGGTGAATGTGTGACATTGATCCACATTCTGTCCATCATTGTTGTGTTTGCAATTACCGCTCTAAGTGTACTGGGGATGCTCAGACGTGAGTCCCAGGCACTCCACACCACTGGAATCAAGCTAGCCGGGCTGATGAGAGGTGTTACCTCGAAACCGGGCCGGTCCTCGGATGCTTGTTTCCGTTCTGGGAAGGACATGGCTTTTGTAGTTCGGACTGGACTGTTCCCATGGGGCACAGGGTCAGCGCTGATTTGCATATCGCCATTGTCTAACCCAGGGTGGTGTGGAGTGGAAAAACGATGGATTTGGGCCCAGATCTTTGGACTGGGGTGAATGTGTGACATTGATCCACATTCTGTCCATCATTGTTGTGTTTGCAATTACCGCTCTAAGTGTACTGGGGATGCTCAGACGTGAGTCCCAGGCACTCCACACCACTGGAATCAAGCTAGCCGGGCTGATGAGAGGTGTTACCTCGAAACCGGGCCGGTCCTCGGATGCTTGTTTCCGTTCTGGGAAGGACATGGCTTTTGTAGTTCGGACTGGACTGTTCCCATGGGGCACAGGGTCAGCGCTGATTTGCATATCGCCATTGTCTAACCCAGGGTGGTGTGGAGTGGAAAAACGATGGATTTGGGCCCAGATCTTTGGACTGGGGTGAATGTGTGACATTGATCCACATTCTGTCCATCATTGTTGTGTTTGCAATTACCGCTCTAAGTGTACTGGGGATGCTCAGACGTGAGTCCCAGGCACTCCACACCACTGGAATCAAGCTAGCCGGGCTGATGAGAGGTGTTACCTCGAAACCGGGCCGGTCCTCGGATGCTTGTTTCCGTTCTGGGAAGGACATGGCTTTTGTAGTTCGGACTGGACTGTTCCCATGGGGCACAGGGTCAGCGCTGATTTGCATATCGCCATTGTCTAACCCAGGGTGGTGTGGAGTGGAAAAACGATGGATTTGGGCCCAGATCTTTGGACTGGGGTGAATGTGTGACATTGATCCACATTCTGTCCATCATTGTTGTGTTTGCAATTACCGCTCTAAGTGTACTGGGGATGCTCAGACGTGAGTCCCAGGCACTCCACACCACTGGAATCAAGCTAGCCGGGCTGATGAGAGGTGTTACCTCGAAACCGGGCCGGTCCTCGGATGCTTGTTTCCGTTCTGGGAAGGACATGGCTTTTGTAGTTCGGACTGGACTGTTCCCATGGGGCACAGGGTCAGCGCTGATTTGCATATCGCCATTGTCTAACCCAGGGTGGTGTGGAGTGGAAAAACGATGGATTTGGGCCCAGATCTTTGGACTGGGGTGAATGTGTGACATTGATCCACATTCTGTCCATCATTGTTGTGTTTGCAATTACCGCTCTAAGTGTACTGGGGATGCTCAGACGTGAGTCCCAGGCACTCCACACCACTGGAATCAAGCTAGCCGGGCTGATGAGAGGTGTTACCTCGAAACCGGGCCGGTCCTCGGATGCTTGTTTCCGTTCTGGGAAGGACATGGCTTTTGTAGTTCGGACTGGACTGTTCCCATGGGGCACAGGGTCAGCGCTGATTTGCATATCGCCATTGTCTAACCCAGGGTGGTGTGGAGTGGAAAAACGATGGATTTGGGCCCAGATCTTTGGACTGGGGTGAATGTGTGACATTGATCCACATTCTGTCCATCATTGTTGTGTTTGCAATTACCGCTCTAAGTGTACTGGGGATGCTCAGACGTGAGTCCCAGGCACTCCACACCACTGGAATCAAGCTAGCCGGGCTGATGAGAGGTGTTACCTCGAAACCGGGCCGGTCCTCGGATGCTTGTTTCCGTTCTGGGAAGGACATGGCTTTTGTAGTTCGGACTGGACTGTTCCCATGGGGCACAGGGTCAGCGCTGATTTGCATATCGCCATTGTCTAACCCAGGGTGGTGTGGAGTGGAAAAACGATGGATTTGGGCCCAGATCTTTGGACTGGGGTGAATGTGTGACATTGATCCACATTCTGTCCATCATTGTTGTGTTTGCAATTACCGCTCTAAGTGTACTGGGGATGCTCAGACGTGAGTCCCAGGCACTCCACACCACTGGAATCAAGCTAGCCGGGCTGATGAGAGGTGTTACCTCGAAACCGGGCCGGTCCTCGGATGCTTGTTTCCGTTCTGGGAAGGACATGGCTTTTGTAGTTCGGACTGGACTGTTCCCATGGGGCACAGGGTCAGCGCTGATTTGCATATCGCCATTGTCTAACCCAGGGTGGTGTGGAGTGGAAAAACGATGGATTTGGGCCCAGATCTTTGGACTGGGGTGAATGTGTGACATTGATCCACATTCTGTCCATCATTGTTGTGTTTGCAATTACCGCCAGTGAACTCATGAGCACTTCTACATGTTGCTTCATCTTATTAGAGGCGTTGAATTTAGAGTCCGTAGTAAAACAAAAATGAAGATTTTCTCTTCTGAGACGCCTTAAAAAACTGGTAAAAAAGAAGCGATTTTACATACCAAAGTTTAAAGTGTTTCCATTTTAAATGAATACAAATAAATGTAGTTTATTTTTGATTTGTAAAACACCAACTGACGCCATCAATCCCATAAAACAGTGCGGTACAAGAAAGTGTGACCGATCCGCACAACAATGTCCAAAATAAATATACAAATATATATAGTTATTATTTAGGTTCCTTGTTGCACTGCACCCCCTCAGACAAACGACCTTCAATCCCAATTTAAAAAAAGTTGAATTTGTGACCTTCATTTCTATCTGTCAAAATACACTGAACGGAGAGATTGTTAACGCATAGTTTTTCATCTTATAACAGCGGAATGACAACGCAAAACTGTACACTTTACGGACCTACATTTTGTCATAAACGTGTGCTTTATTTCGGAACGCATTCTGAGAGAAAATTAACAAAATCTAAGAATTAGTGTAGGTGATTTAAAGAGAGCAAATTAACGAACGAAGATGAAGGTGGTGCTGAGGGGTAACATTTAGAAGAGGCTTGTGGGCAGGAAGTGGGATAATGGAGGGGGTGGCAAATGGTGAGCATTTCGCGGCCGCATTGATGTTCTCAGTGGCCACGCGGCTTACTGAGAATATCAAAGCGGCCGCGAAAATGCTCCCAAAGGCTGTAGCGGACAAATGGTGCGCGCACCCGGCGCACATGCACTGTGCCCGATCCGCCTGCAGACTGGGAGCATTTTTGAAAGTCCCTTACTATACTCTCACTGAACAACGTATGCGCGTTGGTTCAGCGAGACCTAAAAAGTGGTGGGCATAGTGCGTTGTTCCTAATAACTATTAATGAGCTTGGTCGCAAATAGTGAGTTACTCCTACTGGTCAGAGTCACAGGGATGCTGGCTTGAAAGATTCAACAGACCACCATGTCTGTATTCGATTTTAAATAAAATAAACCTTTTGTAAGCAGTTAGATTTTCTTAAAGGAAACGGGACTGCTTAAAAAAAAGCTTTTCATTGAGAGTTGGCTGTTGTTCCCCTGGGCTGTTGCCTACTTTGCTTGAAACCTTTACCTCAGTTCCCAAAGGGAAAAAGGTCCAAAGAGGACCCCTTTGCTTTCACAAATGAGGTATCATACCAACTTGGGAGTCTGTAACTTTTAAGTGGCGTGGGAGCAGAATTATGGTCACAAACCATTAATATGTATGGATTCAGTATTTGGAAGGGATGCTCAAAACATGCCCCTCCCAAGCACCATATTGGTATCCAGACGCAATCCCATTTTAGGAGTTGGTAAAACTTTACCAGCTACTAAAATGGGATTTTCTCATGGCCATAATGGTTTGTACATCTGGCCCCAAACCTTTAGTCTCAAGTGTGATGCAAATGCGGTTGTGCTGGTGAAGTCATGCTCAAAATTGAACTGTGCTTCATTCTGCAGTAGATACCCTGTATACGCCAATCATTATTTCTGAACAATGAAAAAACAAAATTTCTTGAGACAAACTTTAAACAGGGTCTCACGGTCCAGTGTTTGCTTTACATATACATAAGCTACAGTCGCAACTAAAATATATATTGTATTTTTTGTGACATAACTGTCATGCCAAGTAGTTTTTCCAGCTAGACACTATGAGCCAGATGTACGAAGGTTTTTTGAGATCACAAACTGTTCGATTCCCAGAATCGTGCCGTTTCGACCACAAACATTTTTGGGGGATGTAAGTATGCTATTTTGCGATTTGGTAATCGATTACCGAATCGCAAAATAGTTTTCCAAGTCAGTATTAGGAAGGAACATGTAAAGGGCGTCTCTTCCTAACAGCAAGTCCCAGGGGATGTATGAATGTTTTGTGACCGGAAGGCGGTCGCGAAACATTCATCTTTTACCAGCTACTTGAAGGAAGTGGTAGCCCATTCGCAAATGGGAAGTCATCCCAAAGGGACCCCTTCCCCTGTATGAATGTGGGCACCAACATATTTTAAGAGCAGGCAGCGGTAACACAGACCACTGCCTACCCTTGAAAAATGGAAAAAAAACGTTTTATTTTTATTTTTGTAATGCATCCCGGGCTGCATTACAAAACAAAATCGCTTTATTTAAAAAGCAATCACAGATATGGTGGTCTGCTGACCCCAGCAGGCCACCATCTCTGTGAGTGCAGGTCATTCCCAATGGGTCTCAAATTGCGACCTGCAGCATGAATTTAGAGGAGGCAAATCTCTTGCGACCCATTTGGGAATCGCAAACAGTGTTAAACATACTGTAGTACATTGCAGTTTGAGATTTCCGAATCACAAAAATTCATTTTTAGGAAATCGCAAACCCGCGATTTCCTACATCTGGTCCTGTAGTACAAAACACTGTTTTAGCGTTACACATAAAATGTCTAGGATAAGCAGTTAAACAATTGGCTCTCAAAAAGACTGCAATGGGAAAAAGCTCTGATTCCAGAAATATTTTGGCAAAACAATAAAACATCCTATACAGAGTATCAGTATCAGATCTGCATTTGGGAACAGGTTCAGTGTCAATCACATTAGTTCACAGTGACAAACTCGTACGAGCATCAAAGTATGTAATAGAACAGCTTCCTGATTATGAGTGGGGCGGAAATGGGAGTGGGATTTACCACACCCACAATGAGGTAATTACCAGCTGCTTTAAATATCTCCTAATCTGTGCTTTGCAGGTGGAAAGGTTGTATCGTGCAGAATTCGCATTGACCACACCAAATATCACATTTTGTCTTATTTTAAGTATTTTTCCCTCATAAATGTTGTCTGTTTTTTTCTGGAGAAATCTTGCTGTGAATCTATCTAGGACCCTAATCAAGATATCCCCGATTCATGCCTTTATATGGTTATAACAAAACATATCCTTATAAAGGCATAGGAATCATGTCCATATCTAGTCATAGCCCATGTAGTCCAAATACGGCAAGGCTACTCCCATAGACTCCTAGAAAGTACAACGCGTTCTTGAAACAAACCAAGCCTCCAGCAGCCCGGGAAATCCCCCTGCTTTTGTTTTGATTTGCACAAGAACTCCTGGAGTCCAGAAAGAACTGTTAGTTCTTAGTGACGTCTTATGTCCAACCTTACGTCAAACCCGGCACCTTCCAGGTATAAATATACCAATGTTGCCTTAAGAAAACACACGGTGGTTTGGAGCAGAGCGGCTATCTACTTGCCCGACGCCCAGCTGATGCGAGTGCCGAAGGAAGCCGACCCTCCCATTTGACGCACTGAGAGAGACGTTGTCTTTTCTCCTGCCGAGAAATTCCAGCTCCGGTGTTTCCAGTCACCCTTGCGGGTTGCTGGGAGATCGAGTCCTGAGACACGAGATACAAGACCTCCTTCATTCTATTACTAAGGTACGGAGCTGACTAAATCCTTAAGAGAATTCTTGACTCAGATTCTTGGCAAACAAGCATTGGAAATGCAATAGGTCTCGCATTAGGAAAGTTTGAGCTATTGGTCTTATAAATTAATTTTTTATTTATTTATGTGTTTGTTGAAATAGCTAAATTAATAGCTCTGTCATTTACAATGCCAATAGTTATAACTTTCGCAAATGTGACACCTATAGCATTTGTAATGCAACATGTTTTTTATTTACGTGACTTAGATGTATTAATATAACAAATAACAATGGCTTTTATTTTTTTTGTTAAATTAATTGTTAAATAATTTATTTAATTTGTAATAGCCGAGTTTAAAGGAACAACACGAAAAGCCTTATATGGGTTCTTTCGTCAGTGGGTGCTCTTCAAATAGCGCGCTGAACGCATTTGCTTTTAGGTGACCTGGTTTGATGTTTATGCCCGATGATTTGCAACCCTGTAGTATCCTGCGCACACATTGAATACATTAATAATTGCATGCATATTCAGATGAAAGCAGCTTTCAGGAAATAGCTCTGTGCGCAGGGAGAAGCGGCAAGTAGGGGAGAGGAGGGGAGTGCGAGTAAGAGATATGTAAAGGTACAGGCTTGCCTTGGCAGGTTTAAGTATCCATAGCAGCATGCACCGGGAGAAAGGAAAATGAATCTTAAAGGCACCGCAGGAGAATTGTGAAATGGACAATCTGGTAGCTTGTTTTCTGCGGTCGCGTGAATGTTCATATGAAGCAGTGATTAAAAAATGTAAACACTGGAAAAATGTCCTACTACGGAGCGGGTAAAAAAAAAACAAGACAGAGGGAAGGCAGAGAAGGGGAGGGGGGAGGAGAAATGCGACACAGCGGGCAGGGGAGGGGCGGAGCGGGTAAAAAAAACAAGACGGAGAGAAGGCAGAGAAGGGGAGGGGGAAGGAGAAATGCGACACGGCGGGCTTTTATTTTTTTTGTTAAATTAATTGTTAAATAATTTATTTAATTTGTAATAGCCGAGTTTAAAGGAACAACACGAAAAGCCTTATGTGGGTTCTTTCGTCAGTGGGTGCTCTTCAAATAGCACGCTGAACGCATTTGCTTTTAGGTGACCTGGTTTGATGTTTATGCCCGATGATTTGCAACCCTGTAGTATCCTGCGCACACATTGAATACATTAATAATTGCATGCATATTCAGATGAAAGCAGCTTTCAGGAAATAGCTCTGGGCGCAGGGAGAAGCGGCAAGTAGGGGAGAGGAGGGGAGTGCGAGTAAGAGATATTTAAAGGTACAGGCTTGCCTTGGCAGGTTTAAGTATCCATAGCAGCATGCACCGAGAGAAAGGAAAATGAATCTTAAAGGCACCGCAGGAGAATTGTGAAATGGACAATCTGGTAGCTTGTTTTCTGCGGTCGCGTGAATGTTCATATGAAGCAGTGATTAAAAAATGTAAACACTGGAAAAATGTCCTACTACGGAGCGGGTAAAAAAAAACAAGACGGAGGGAAGGCAGAGAAGTGGAGGGGGGAGGAGAAATGCGACACGGCGGGCAGGGGAGGGGCGGAGCGGGGAGAGCGGCATGAGGGTGTGAAGCAGCAGGGGCCTTTGAAGTGAAGCTAAGCTTCACTTCAAAGGTGTGGGAGGAGTGCTACTGGTGATTGACTGGCGATTTGATGATGTGCACGCGCATTTTAGGTCAATGCGCTTGCGCATTGACCTAAAAGCGCACGGGCCCAGCATCAAATCGCCAGTCTAGGTAAAGCTTATTTAAGCCCCTATAGTCTCGCTCTGCTCAATGCGCATGCGCATTGAGAGGCGAGACCTAAAAACCAACTTAACTTAAACTGCAACTTACTTACTCCTTCCCACGTATTAGGCTTAGGTCAGGTACACCGGGGTAGGCGTATCTTAGAAGCACCAGTCGAGTACGTTAGTCAATGTTTTTATGTATGTATATATTTTATCCATTTTAAAGTATCATATGGCTAAGAAACCATATCAATGCTTTTACAGTTTTATTTCATAATACTACTTTTACTGTATGCACTTTACTTCATGATAAGTATTGTAATTGTGGCAACTCATTTCTCTTGCATGAGAAAGAAGACTGCTCAATAAATAACACCTTTTATTGAAAACGCCCGTCTCTCTATTTCTCTGCACTGTGGTGAAACTAAGTATGCACGATTGACTGAGTGAAATAACTGTCTATTGTTTTCACACGACTCTAGAGATATACTCTTTATTCTGAGGGAGCAAAGTTGTCATGTTTATGCGGTTGTCAGAAACTAATCCCTTCTTGTCTAAATCAGGAAAGTTAACTCCTTCTTGAACATTCGAGAAAGTTTCTAGTGACCTCTGAGCTAGCTGGCAAAACTAATTAAGTCTAATATAGTCAGTAGAGACCTAGATGACCTCAGTCCTACGTCTACACTGCTGTTTATATTATTCCAATGCGCAGAGCCTATTGGGAATATAGGAACTACACTACAATCTATCAGAGAAAAGTTGAGGGGCTACAGTAATTACCACCTGCTGCACCTAGCCCATCATAAGGTAGATACACCCCATACGGTTATTACTGCACAACTCAGAATTACAATGCCTGCACTGCAAAAAATATATCTTTTTTTAATGCATCTCACTTTCATATTAATATTATCAAACGATAGCAAGAGTATGAGTACCATAGAAGTACCATCATTTTTCATCGTTAAAATATCCTTATGAAGCAATAACGTACACTGCCATCATTTAACTACTGTTAACTATCCTCTAATATTTATTGCACACATTTTAAATAGGCCTAATTAAAATTATATCAAATATTCATTATCTATCAGTGTTGGACTTGGCCTTCTCTGCAGGGTCACCCCAAACATTTTGCCTTCATCCCTCCTAGTTTAGCTGAATTTGTTTTTGTTGGGTTTTAGAACTCTGTGCACTTTACCACTGCTAACCAGTGCTAAAGTGTGTGTGCTCTCTCCCTCACACATAATTGGCCTATGCCTAATTGGCACATTTCATTTACTTGCGAGTACTCAGTAAATTGTACTGCATGTACCCAGGGCCTGTAAATTAAATGGTACTAGTGGGCCTGCAGCACTAATTGTGCCACCCATTAAAGTAGTCTTTCAAATGTGTCTCAGGCCTGCCATTGCAGCCTGGTGTACAGTTTTAAACTGTTATGTCGACCTGGATAAATAAACCTTTTGCAAAGCCTTAACTTTTCTTTTTAATACATACAAGTCATCTAATTAGGATGCAATAGCAGTGTGGTCCATAGGATGTCACACCAGTGTATAATAGTGTTAATATGTGTGTTATCTGTGCTCAACTTCTTATGACCCCACTGCTCAGCAGTCACAAAAAATCAAAGACCAAAATGAAAAGGAGCATCAAATTATATAATCGGTTTCGCTCAATTAGAAAGATTACAACAAGTTACATGCGATGTTCTATCCACAAATGTGAGCGATTAAATATCCATTCAATTTCCTCAGGAGTCTTGTGCATGACTTTCATTCCAATTTATTGAAGTTTATTCATTATAACAATGTCCATCAGCCCAGCCAACACGTTTTTTGTCCATACTTACTTCCTCAGGGTTGGGTTATTGCTCAATTCCTAATACTGCACGGAATGCAGCAATGTCAAAGCCGATGTCTGGTGCAGGTTCAAGATAATAAGCTGTGTGTACCCTCTGTTCAATCTTATTCATCCAAAACAGGCCGTTTTGCTCCCGACATGGAACTTTGATGAATAACAGCTGATCAATGGTGACCAGATTTTAGCTGCTATCGAAAAATGGAGACTTAAGCTTTAGAATAAAATGGACACAGTCTCTAAGAGTTGAATCTGCTTCACATCGATCTGCACAAAGTAAGTGATAGATTGTTGGCTACTGAGCAATCTGTGACTATTCTTCAAACAGAATTGACTGAATTAAAATACACTGTCCGCTTCGTCTGAAATATTGTAGCTTCACAGCAGACTGGAAGATGGAGAGGGGTGGTCTTACAGGAACATCCTAAGATTTGTTGGGTTCCCAGAACAGTCTACCTGTGCCCCAGATTGCAGTGAGCAGAGTCCAGGAAGTGGTAAGGAGACAGACTAGTGCTGTCTCTTCCTAAGACAAAAAAGTTGTTTAAAAAACGATTTTCACGTTCTGTGTTTACTGTCTATGCCTGTGGTTGTTACAGTTAAAAATTGTAGTTTTAGCCTGCCCATGATTGCCTCGATTTAGTGAGTTGAATTGTGGGATTTACAGTCCAACCTCTGTAGTTTGTCCCTCTCATCCTTGGTGACAATTCTGTTTTACCTCCAAATTTCTCCTTTGCTCTGTTAAGGCCTGTATGTTAAAACAGTTCACTCCCAGCCACCATTTTGTGTCCACAAGCCAGTGAAACCAGCCCCCTGCCTCCCCCCCCCAGCAACAGGGATTTTTTCTACATCATTTTTTTAGCCAGCAGGGGGAGTAAAGTTTTATTCAAACGGTATTGTTAGATTTCAAGTTAGTGAGGCCCTTACCTGCTGAAGTCCAAAGTGTGGATTGAGCCTGTCTGTCTCCTAGGAGATTCTGAACAGGAGAAGCAGCTTCCAACTCCCGGGCCAGCAAACCATGTCTGAGGTCGCTGGGACCTTATATGGTCTGCTAGTGGTTGGTACATGTCTACCCTGATTGATGGTTGTATCTGGTGTTTCTATTGGATTAGGGTTAATGTCCTCATTGGTTGGGTATTTGAGGGTTCTGATTGGTTTTTGGGTCTGTCATTCAATCATTGTAGGGTTGGGACTAGGGCTAGGGTTAGGATTTCTCTTGGAAGCAGGGACTAGGGCTTCCTATGTTATTGGTTGTTGGGACTAGGGCTAAGGTTAGACCTTTAATTGGAAGTAACGATTAGGGCTTCTGGTGTGATTGGTTGCTGGACTAGGTGTGGGACTTATAGTAGGGTTAAGCTTTCTTTTGGAAGTAGGGACTAGGGCTACCTGTGCCATTGGTTGCATGGACATGTTTTGGGACTTCTGGTAGGGTTAGGGCCTTTGTTGGACGTAGAGATCAGGGTTTTTTAACTGATTGGGTGTTTGGACTAGGGCTAAGATTGGCTGTAAGGTCCTGGTCTCCTATTGGTTCCTAGATTTTAGGGCTAGTGTTGTGATTGGATAGTGTTAGGGCTAGGGTTCCCATTGGCTGAAGGGGTCACCTGATTACTAGGGCTATAAAAAAGGCCAGGCTTAGGGCGTCTCAGCTAAGGGCAGGGAGGACAAGGGCAGGTGCCTGTTCGAGCCTGTTAAGGGCGGTGGGGACAAGGGCAGTTGCCTGTTTGAACCTGTTCGAGACTGGTCGGGACTAGGGCCAGAAATACTGTCCTTTTTCTCATTTAGCAATACCCAGCTCACACCATCCACATCCACAAACAGAGCAACACACTCACACCAAATGTACACTATTCACAGATTAATATACCACCCTGCACTACAAACCCAACCAAACCACATCTACACCCTACTATCCCAACTACCACACATATCCACCATCACCTACAAACAGTACACAACTCTATCCTATACCACTAACCAATACACTCATCACTAACACAACACCAATCAACACCATACAGAACTACATCCCATTCAGACACACTCTCCTTGCTGTAATTACACCTAACAGACCTTCCATCAGTTGTCCAACAAACACCCTCCTCTCCCTTCTACCATAATAACACTAACGCACAGCACACACACTGCACACCACTGCACACCACAACACTTTGTAACTCTTGCAACACATATACTTTCAATGTAATTATGGATCTACATATTTATCACTTTCTTCTAATTTAGCATTTCCAATGCACTACCCTATTTCTCCCTATAGCCTATAGTTCGCTCAATATATCTTCTAGCCCAACCTTCTGACTCATCTCAAACTTCTTCTACTACTCTTTCCAATGCACTACCCTATCTCTCATCCTATACATCTATCAATATATCCTCTACATCCACTCTTATTTATCCCAAACCCCATACCACTACGATTGCCAAAATAACCCTTTCTAGACACTCTCCTACTCTCTCTACCCCTCCTTGTATCATCTGACACCTCTTTTACTACACCGATCCCCTAAAACAAACCTTTCTAAACTCTTTCCTCCGAGTCCTCCCCTCCAAAACTCTTTTTTACTCATCCAAAAGCCTCCTCCTATTGCTATGACCTAAAAAAATATACATATATTTCACTCTTTTATCCCTCCACTATCCTTTTCAATCGAAATTAACAGACTAACATGTTCACTTCTCAAATTCCATATTAAACTATACTAATATACTACTCAATTTAACAGACTAACATATCCACTACTCAAATTACTTCATATTTTTTTACTATACTAATTTTCAACAGTAATTCTTTATTGGTTCCGGAGTGAAGTGCTACTCACCAGAAAAGTGATTCAACACCCATCAGGGGTAACACGTGCTATATGAATGCCAACCTTTCTTCCCCTTTTATCCCTCCGCAATCCTTCTCACTCCAAGTAGCTGACCAATATCAACCACTGAAATTACGTCATATTTTACCATATTAATTCACCACTAATCCGTTGTAGGCTTCCTGAAAAGCGTGTGTCAACAAGCGCTAACTAAATACAAACCTTTGTCCTCCTCTATCCTTCTGCTATCATTCCAAATCCAAATATCTGACTAACCTATCCACCACTTAAAATGTACTTGCATGTTTCACTATACTAGTTCAACACTAATCCTCTATGGGTCCCGGAGTAGAGTGCAACTCGCCGAAAAAAGCGCTTCGACGCCTCGTCAGAGGTAGTAAGCGCTATATAAATGCAATTACAATACAATACAATATAGCAGTGGATCAATACCATACGATGCCCTGCTGGGTTATCAGTGGTGTTATTTGTAGAACAAGCATATAGAGCGCTGGTTCTGATGCACCCTCTGGGCACTCCTCCCAGAGCCATAATAGCACAAATCTTATATTATAAGGACAGAGATATAATTTTGCAGCATAAGTTGGATGACAACAAATGGATGATCATGTGATTCATTTTGTCCTTGATTACACTAATGTGCAGAAAAATGTAAATCTTTTGATGCTATAAAGCAAAAGCTCAAGGCGATGGGGGTGCAATGCACGTTTCTGTTTCCTGCCAAAGTATGTGTGCTGCACAATGGCCGCTCACAATATTTACGACCTGAGGTGCTCTGAATTCAGGGGTAGAAGCAGCACAGACTATAGCAGCGACACTCCCTTAGATGGACTTGTCGGATGGTTGAAAGGATCCAGTTGGTGGGACAGAGGGTTTACACCTAATTGAAGTATTGGCATCTTTTCCTTGGTTATTAGAACTGTGCATATCAAATTATAATGCACAATAGGCTGTTAAATTTTCTCAATAGGCGACAGTAATAGTATGATTACATTTCTGGTTAACTGCTTCATGCTAAAACGGAAACCAAGAATTGGTGATTGCTTATACTTTGCTGTTTCCATGAACTGTTGTCCCCGCCACATACAGAGCAGCACCTTTCGCTTTACGTAGAATAGGGTTTCTAGGGGGTGACCACCCTCTGTAGGTGTTTGCTCCTCTTCTTTTTGGTGAGCGATTGACTCACCAACGGTTGGAACCTCTCATACATTTCAACCTAGTGATAGGACTTACTTGCTGGGGCAGTAATTACGGCTACACTGTCACGGGCTATAGTTATTACAGATTAGTTCTTATTTGCTTTTCTCTTTTTTTACATTTTTCTTTTTATGTAATACATACAATTTAGAGTTCACTGAGGTGGAAAACACATCACTATTGATTGAGTGTTTACCCGGAAGGCGGGTGGAATTGCCTTATATAGGAGTAATTGCTATAGAAATGTTTCAGTGACTTGTTTATCAGGTGTGCATGGAAGTTATGGAACCAACTGTTTCACTGTCAGAACTCTCTTTCAAAGGGCCAAGGGGCATCCTGAGGCGATTGGGTCCAAACGTGGAGGTTGAGACCTTTAACTCCTGATTTCCCAGAACCCAGCTTCCAATGGATCCTGAGCAACTGGGCCAAGTAACCCTTCTGCACTAATTCTTGCGATGTGAACGAGCAGTCTAAGGCTCCTTCAGGGGGACGTGTGGATGCTGAATAGTAGCAATAAGTCAATATCTAATCAAATAATTATTTTTAGTAGAAACAAGTTTATTTAAACAATTGTCCATAAAACATTCTAAAACCACATGAACAGTTAAAATCGATAAATGGGCCCCATCTTGGCTGCCCAACACCTCTATCCCATTACATTTCATCCAACACCTCTATCCCATTACATTTCATCCTTAAAACTCTGTTTAACAGACTGTAAAAACCGAGCAATTCCCACTACCACAGCTTTCCTCCCAGTTTCATAGTTAAAAAACAGAAGTCTTGGGGGAGGAGCCAAGATGGCGCGCGGGTCAGACGTGTAGACCCTCGGCTCCGGAGACCGTCTCCGCTGTCGAGCCTCTCCTGCCAGATATCCTGACTTGGGACGGCTGATTCCGGATGCGGACGCACACCGGCGACCCGCTTTGCAATCCTGACGCAATTGCTCCCCGGCATGTGGAGGAAACGCTTGGACGCAGCTGGCGGCCTGCATCGGCATGGTGACCGGGGCCTCGCGTGACTATTGAGGCCGGCCGTCGGACACGTTTTCCCGGGCTTTGTGACTGCGAGGTCTCGATCGGTGGTTACCGAGGGGCGGCGGACCCGACACTTCGGTCCCGCTGCATTGCTGACGCTGGGACTAGCTTACCTGGCTGGAATTGCGCCGTTACGGGCAAGTGTGCTGCCATTTATTTGGTCTTTTGCCTGCACCTCGTCCCACTAATGGTGGTGGGCTCTTGGCCTGGCCAGGTACCCGGAACTAAGCGGGACGCTATATTGAATGTACTGTGCCTTTGTCCGCACCCAGATTACAACATCTGTTCCTCGCAGCACGACATGGTTTTATTCTATGGTGCGCAGCCTGCTCCGATCCGAGACTTCTTTGTCTGACGCTATGGTGGGCATATTTCGCTGTATCCTGTGACTTGTGTCTCTGAGCACATTGTGTGAGAGGACATGTTTAACGTACGCTGTGCTACCACTTATGGCTATGGTGCTATCCTGGAGGCGCTTCTTTCCTTCCGCGCTATGGCACTACGTTCTGGCTGCGCCCTGCTGGATAAGATGGAGAGCTTGCTTTGTGTATCGCCCTGTCCTAAGATGGCTGACTCGCGGGGTTCCGGCACCACTCTTTGTTCTACCTCCGCCTGTGCTAAGATGGCGGCCATTGGGGACTATGGCGCCCTCGTGACCCTCAGTCAGCCTTTGCCATTGCCTGCGGGAGGTCGGCTCCCGGATTTGTCTGCCCCTCCGGGGCTTCCGCCACGACGTGCACCTTCCCTCCTCGCCATGTTCACGGATCTTCGAGCCTCGCCCCGAGTGGTGATGATCGCACCTGTCTCCTTCCCTGTCCTGGCTGTGCTCTATGGTTCTGAGTTGGCGTACTCTGCACCCTTTGTGAGACTCCTGGTTTTCTCTGCTTCGGATACATCTAGTTGCCCGCACCGCCGATATGTCCCTGGACTGTGTTCTGTGCCGGTATCGCCTCCGCTGATCTGTGGTGGTAAGGAAAAAACGGGACAAGGATAGACACTTCTATTATCGTCCTGGCGGATTTCTTGTTGCTGATTTTGGCGGATGGGGGAAAAGCTGCTGATATTCTGTTTTACTGATGTTATCATGGTGCCCTATTCCGTGCTTTTTGGACTCTTTGTTGCTATCGAACTATTGACTCCTGTTATGGCACTGCTCTTGCGGGTGGGGCAGTTGGAGGGTTAATTTTCTTTGAATGACCGGGACATGTACTGATGATGCTAAGGAACTGTCACGGGGGCTTCCGTTTGTTATTCGTGATTTTGGGATTCCTTATGGATGTCTTGGATGGCTGGGTTGGGGGTTGTTGCCTTCTTTATACTGCGCGCTGCTGCTGTGCTTCCGGCGTCCTCGGCATGTCGGGTGTGTTCTTAAAAATTGGGCTTTAAGCTTTATGAGGTTACTATTCTCACTAGATAGCGGAGCCGGGAGATAGATAGCGGGCTCCTCCTCGCATTTCTCTCTTTCATGAGTATTTTAGGTTAGGGTTTTTTATCTTTTTCTTTTCTCTCTATATTTCGGGACTCCTTTTATTGGGCGACAGGCACACTGCTAGGGGGGGTCAGGCCGTAGCCAGCTGCAGGGGTGCAGGGTGGGGGGTAACCGGGGGGCGGGGTTACTTTCTTTTGTTTTTCTTTTTGTTCTATGGGCCTTCTATTCTTTTTCCTTTTTCTTTTTCCCTCTCTTTATCTCCTTCCTTTTTTCCTTGGGGCTTAGACGTTCTCTTTTGGGTGCCGCGCAGCGACTCTGGTTGTTTTCATCCGTTGTATGTTGGGATATCCTGCATGTCCTACACCAGTATCGATTGTTGTGCTACGATATCCTGTTTGTGTCTCTCCTATAGGAAAATCTTTAAAATTAGACCTCGGTCCTACTGTACCATATCCTTGTGCCTACACAATGTTGCACTGTATCGTATGTGTGAGCCCTCGGGCTCTTTGTTGCACTGTACTCGCCTTTTTTCTTCAATAAAGGTCTTTAAAAAAAAAAAAAAAAACAGAAGTCTTAAAAATATAATACGGTTAGAGAGATAACAAACACAGTCCATAAGTATATGTAGTATGGAGCATTTTACATTCAAGGAGCAGGTGCAGAGACCACTGTTATCCTGAACCCTGGCCCAGCATGGGCGTGATGAGTGGATTGGGTTACATCCCACTCTAGCCCTTAATATTTCATTTCACAGGCCAGGGTCAGGTAATTGTATCAGGTATGGGGAGACTATGTTCGGGCCTAGAGTAGAAATCGAGAAGCTGATAGGTGGTTTCTTACTCAAATTGGTCAGGTCATTACTGTCAGTCACCATTATAGCAGAGTCTTTCAGTACTGGTTTGTCTGGGAAGGGGGATCAGGAAGTAATTGTACCACTATCTAAACAGAGGTTCTTGATAAAGGTCAGTCTGATTCTTACTTCCTTTGCCCACCATATTTCACTACCTTGAATCTCATCCCAAGAGAGTTTAGATACTTTAGGCACTTCATCACCCTCTGAGAGACTATTAAAATATCTTAGGGTCCGAGTGAAGGCCAGAAATCTCCAGGAGACCAGATTGAACTCTCTCCTTATGGCCTGAACCATAGTGCCTGGAGGGAGTGATAGAAGCCTTCTAAGAACTGCCACTTTTAATTGGTCCCATTCGCAAGCGGGATTGAGGGAAAACATCTGTCCTCCATTCAGACCCAGCGGAGGAATCTTCCCCTTGTAAGCCCTTAGTAGAGGAATATGGGTTAAACCCCCAAATGTATTGTTGAATCTAAACAGACAACTGGCCTGCAACAGTGCCTTCTGCTTAGTGCAGTACCAATGCGTGCCCCAGTTCAGATTCCACATGAAAGTCAAGCCCAAGTATTTATATTAGTCGACTTCGTCCACCTCCCATGCATCTAGGTATCAGGTAAACCTTTTTACTTTTTTCCCCCAAACCAGAATCTTGGTCTTCTCCAGATTAATTTGAAGCTGGTTCTGCTTCCTATGGTTTGCTAGGGCGTTTAATTTCCTCTGCAGACAAACTGGGGTAGAGTCCATTAATACCAGATCGTCTGCATAGAGCAGACAATCGATATGCTGTTTCCCAACTTTGGGGGAGAAGGACTTGGATTGGGATATAAAGGTGGGGAGGCTGGCTAGAAATAGACTGAAGAGTAAGGATGCTAAGACACACCCCTGCCGAAGGCCATTTCCTATGGGGATTCTTTGAGATAATCAGCCCGATTTAACTAACTCCACCTGAGCCCAGTTGTCAGAGTAGAAGAATTGAAGTAGACTAAGGGGGTTTGAAGGGAGCTCCCAGGTGACATGTTTTCCCCATAAGATGTCCCTAGCCACAGAATCAAGGTTGGTCCTAGAGTTGACAAAACAGCAGCACAGCCCTTGATTTACTTACAGGGCCTTCTGGCTAATGGCCCATAAGCAAAGCAGGATTCTCTTGGATTCGGTAGCCCAGTCTTCCAACTTAGACCTTTAGCGAGATATCCAGGAGGGTAATAAGCCTATAATGCTTGGAGTCTGAGCCACTCTTTTTAAAAAAATAGGTTTTACTATAGACCCATTCCATGATGGAGGGAGAAGGCCGGATGAAGCAATCCAACTGAACAAAGATGAGTAAACCGTTGACCACCAAACACTGTTCATTTTAATTACTGCTGGAATGTTGGTCAGTGGCTCAGGAGACCTTTATTTTCTCAATGAATGTGCAGGAGTTCCCTGGGGTCTAGCTTGTACACAGTCATGCATACCAGGTTACCCCAATTAAGATCACTAGGTTTGTTGACATTTACCCAGAACTTTTGTTCATCCTTGGAGAGGAGAATTTCTTGCATCTCGTCCCACTAACTGTGGTAGAAGGAGGCTTTTTTTGCCTTCACTAGGGATATATATTGTTGTTTAAGCTTAGCCAGCTCCTGGAAGGCTACAGTACCGGGATGTAGCCTATCGCTCCTGGCTCTCCGGCTCACCAATTGCTTCAGTTCTTGGCAAGTGGAGTCTAACCGGCTCCCCTCCTCCCCTTTAATATGAGGGTCTGCTCGCGGTCCCTTCTCTCTTACATTTACTGTTATACAGCCCAGAACTTGATGTACAATTACATTTTACCACACAATAATATTCTAGAAACTAATGAGAAGGATATGAATATTCTTACTTAATTGAGAAGCGGCTGTAGGAAGCTGGCTTTGTATATGCTATAACAAAGTAAGGTATAGTGTGCACAGAGTCCAGTGGATCCCCAAAGGCTTACATTGGTAAAAGTAGTTAATACCTTACTCTCTATTTGTGGTAGTGTGGGCGAGCAGTAAGGCTTTATCAGAGGGTAGTGTTAAGCATTTATTATACACACTCAGGCAAGAAATGATATCACACACTCAAAGACTGAACTCAGACCAACTGTTTGAATCAAAAATATTTCTTGGTTGTATTTTATTTATAGAACCAAGCAGGACTTGGTACAGGTAAAATATGATTGTACTTTTCAAGACAAATTGTTAAAAAGCAAGCTTGATGAATAATGACTTTTCTTATAGGTTTGTGTAAAAATGTGCAAATGCAGTTGTACTTACTTTTGATTACTTTTCAGGATTACTTTTTCTACTCAGTGTTATATGCCTAGATATCACACTGGGACATTTTCTGTTTGATAGGTAAGTCAGTTTTTTCTCAAAACACAGTGCCTCATTTATGAGGCCCCTTGCGCCATCTGAACATCACTTTTTGTGACGTACCGTGCCGCAGGAGCCTGCTCCATATTTACGAGGCAGCACTAAGCCACTTTTTTTGGCCTAATGCTGTATCACAAATATTGTCCCCTTTAATAGTTTTCTGTGTTAAAGGGGCGTGCAATGGGTGTTGCTGGGGGCGTTCCCAGCAACACCCATGGCATTTTGACACTGCCCCAGATTTACAAGAAATCATAAATCTGAGGCAGCACCAAAAACGTATTCCTCCCCAGGGGAGGCGTAAGGGAGGAACAACAAGGAGAAATATCTTTATTTCTCCTAATTTTTCCATTTTCTATGTGTGCTGCATTCCGCAGCACACATAGAAAAAGGAAAACTCCTCTTGTGATTGTTTCTTTGCAGGAAGGTTTCCCTTCGTGTCATGTTTGATAGTTGCCAGAAACTATTTTCTCCTTGGTAAGAGGGGTTCCTAGTGGCACTGTGATCTAGCTGGTCTACAGGCGAACACATCTGGTGAGTGTGTCTGGAATCAGTGTGGACACCAATCCCATAGTTTATGTTGTCTAAACGTGCAGATCCTATATAGATTTATAGGATTTATTATACATGACAAGCTTAGCCAGCTCCTGGAAGGATACAGTACCTGGATGTCGTCTATTGCACATGGCTCTCCGGCTCACCAATCACTTGAGGTCTTGGTGAGCAGAGTCAAGCCAGCTCCCCCCCCTTAGGTCTGCTCGTGGTCCCATCCCTCTTACATTTACTGTTATACAGCCCAGAACTTGATGTACTATTATATTGTACCACACAATAATATTCTCTAAACTAATGGGGAGGATATCAATATTCTCACTTAATTGAAAAGCGGGTGCCCTGTTGTTTTCAATGGGAGTTGCGGTTTTGGATTTTGGCTGCAGGCTCGGTCCAGGAAGTTGTCCGGGAGGAACCAACTGCTGGGCATGTAAGTTGAAGGGCTCAGAGACGTAGGTGCACCTCAGGTCCTCTTCTCCAGGGCACAGGGCGGCTGGATGCAAGGGTGCCTTTTGGGGTCGGATTTCACCTTACTGGGCCACACGCAGTTGGGGGGTCTCCGTGCAGAGGCTACGAGCGGCGTCGAGGAGTCCTGGAGAGGTCAACCCATGGTTGTCTCAGACTCTGGAGCACTGAGGGGCCTTGCTGGGAATGATGAGCCACTTGGACTCAAGGCCGTAGGCGACGGGTTCAATGGTGGTTCCAGGCGTCGTGTTACTTTGTCTTCAGCAGGGAGTCTTTTTTTGGAGATTCTTTTCAAAAGAGCTGCTGTTCACACGCTGTCTTTGTTGAAGGCAGTCAGTCCTTCCAGGGGTTTTGGAGTTCTCTGGAAACTGCATACTGGCCGGTAGGGCTGGGGCCAAGTCAGTTTGTCTCTGCAGTCTCCACTTCTGTGCGTTTTCTTTTGCCCTTCTTCTTCGTAGGTTGCGGGAATCTGCCTTCTGGGTTCAGGGCTGCTCCCTATGGGGAGCATTTTAGAGGTCTCAAAGTCAGTAGCCCATCGGCTACTGACTTTGAGACCTCTAAAATGCCCCCCATAAGGTGATTACACCCTTGGTGTGCTCACCCCACGTGAAGTAGTAGGCACAATCCCTAACTCTGATTGGAGAGTGCCTGCCATCTGCAAGATTGGGCTTCACCTCGCCTCCCCCACCTGAGGGGTGGGGTTGGCAGAGGTGGGCACACCTTCTGGGTTGTTCTAATTTTTCCCACTTGTGGAGGACAAAAAGGGGGTGAGACAGGCTGGGGGTCGCATTACAAAGGCAACAAGGCCTTTGAAGCTCCCCTGCTACAGATGGCTATTCTTGACCTCGGGCAGGTGTGACCAACTCCACCCAGGAAAGGCTTGGTTTCGGGATCCAGGGAGCAAAGGCTCCAATCCCTGGAATCAGTCTAGAAACATGTCTCGTGGTGGCAGGCTGGTGTTTACCTGTCAGGAAACCCACCAGAGGCTGGTTGTTTTTCAGGGGGCATCTCTTAAATGCCCTCTGCATACATGGTATAATAAATCCCACACTGGCATCAGTGTCGGTTTATTATGCTGATATGTTTGTTACCAAAATTCCCAGATTTCAGTCAAGCCATTATGATGCTGTGGAGTTCGTAATGACAAACTCCCAGACCATATACTCTTTATGGCTTTACTGCACTTGCAATGTCTAAGAACAGACTCAGACACTGTAGGGGCAAAGCACTCATGCAACTGTACCCTCACAAGTGGTATAGTGCACCCAACTAGAGGTATCTTACCTATACCTTAGGCAGTGGGTTAAAGGCATGGCAAACAGGTATGTGTGCAATGTCGACTCTTCACTTTTCTTTTCACCAAAACACGCAGCCTGCAATGAGAGTGTGTTTTTGTTAAGGTACAGGACCGCTAAGGCTGGCACAATATGTGCTACAGACCTTAGAGACCTTCTCTGATCACAGTGCCGTTGGTACCTATGGTATCTTTTACTAGGGACTTACATGTGGATAGAGGTGCAAATTGGGGGAACAAAGGTACAGTTTTGGGAAAGAACACAGGCCCTGGGAAACTGATTGGCAGGGACCCAGGGCCCATTAAGTCAAAGTGCATCAGAAGTCTGGCAAAAAGTGTGGGGGGTGAGGTTACTACAACAGAAACCCACTATCCTACAGCAGCTAGATATTGAAGGTGAATGGGATCTAGGCGTGTTGGAAGCTTCCGTGGATAGGACATCTCTAGTGGCAATACCCTCTCAGGGGTCACCGGCTCACACAGGCTAGAACCCGCCTAGGTTGCCCAATGGTTACTTCCCTCATATTTTGCAAATTCAAAGTCTAATAAAGAATTGAAGTGCCAAAGGGACGTGACTATATAATCAATAGGTCCTGGAGACAGGCCCTGCTGAAAGGCTGCACCTGCTGGCATATCACTTTTACATTGGCCGTTTAAATAGCTCAAACCATTATTCACCATCCATTGGCTCAGCACTTTGGCCTCCTTTTTAATCGTGGCGGGAGGAAATTGCGCTGGAGGAATGTTATAAGATTCTAAAGCTTCCTGCAAGGGTGAGTCCATCTGTACAGGAAAAAGATGAACATTAACATCTCCAGCCATTTATTTGACTGCTTGCGGGGATTTTTGCTACCAGACTCTGGAAAGAAAGTTACAATGATTCTAGCCAGCCTTTCATTTGCCGGTGCTCATGTTTATGGATATAAACATTTATAAGAAGGAAGCATCTATGTGTGTTATTGCTCAAGCCCATTTCAACCATGGAAAACTGCAGACCACTTGATACATTTATGACCTCTAATGATTTCTTAATCAACTTAGTGGATATTAAGTTTAGAATACCTGCGGAGGCTCTCCCCTTACCACAGCTCTGGCCGTTGCTGTTTAATATTATAAAAAACAAGAAAGTTTGAAAGGAGGGTCCAAGGGAATATTTAAAGACCTCAGCACAGTTACAACCCCCTAAACAGAACATATAACTACAAAAGAGTAACAGTGGGTCTAGAAAATTGTCTGTGTTATCTATCTAAGTGTGCCCTGATTAGTTGTATGTGTCCTACGTGTCAGTATGGTATACAACAGGACACTTCCACAATATGTAAAGTTTCCATCAGTTACCCGTCCTGTGCCGCCCTTTCCATCATTTGGGTCACTTCACAGAGTGGCGAGTCCACCTTGCAACCACTTCACTAGAGTCTAGTTGTAAAGTGTGTGGGCTCACGAGGTTGTTGACTGGCAAGTATTGGTAACTGGAAGCAGTGCATGAAAGAATTGTGAGTGGTGAGAGAGAGTGCTCATATTAAAATTGGAGAGTGGATGCATAAAACACTTTATTCAATAGCCGTACACTTCCAATGGATAAACAAAACATACAGTTAGTGCAAAGGGTCAGTAAATGCAACAAATAATTACTGACTAGATATTTAGGTCGTGTAGGAGCAACAGGAGTAAACCCATAGACCGCGTTGGGATGGGTATGTAGTATAAGCAAAAACAATTCCCAACAGGTATCAATAGAGGGCAGTTAAACAGTGTATGCAATCCGCATTACATCAACAAGCAACAAGGAGTCTAGAAAAAGTTTTTAAAGGCTTATTATTCACCAATTAGAAGAGGGGTCTTTCACATGGCAATACAGTTAAACAGCACTGTACAGACCAAATCATGTGACAACCCAAAGGCACTTGGTGGGTAGTGATATGTACAATTAGTGATGGTGAAAGTGCAAGTGCTAAGGTGAACAGCGTGAACGACGCATAGTGACAAAGAATAATACAGTGATGGCTCCTGCATTCAGTGCGAGCCGTCCTAGCCCCGAGAGCCTTAATCGCCCTCCACTGCCCTGCTTCATTCAGGCGCTGCCTCGCAGATCGGAATTACCGCTATTCATGCACGATCAGTTGCCTATTCCTGAGCTATCGCCCGGATTCCAGCCACCCAAGCCTCTCCGCATGGGTGACTAACACTGTCCTCATCGACAACCCAGTCCTGATGACGATCCCGACTCACGGGGATCGAAACTACGTCGACAACACAGCATAATTATTTGGCGCATCTTACGTTTTGTGCTCCTGTAAAATTTATTCAATCATGTTTTAAGTGACTGTAACTTGACCTTGTGGAGCCATCACTGTATTATTCTTTGTCACTATGCGTCGTAATGCGGATTGCATACACTGTTTAACTGCCCTCTATTGATACCTGTTGGGAATTGTTTTTGCTTATAGATATTTAGGTCAACATGTTTCTGCAGTTATACGATCCTCACTAGGTATCTACTGCTTCATCAGGACCAATGTGAACCTTGCTACTGCTTCAAGACAAAGTCTTGGTGAAGTTGTGAAAAAATGATAAAATATCACCAGATTCGTCCTCTCAATGCTCCTGTGTAGAGGAAAGGTGTCCAAACGTAGGAAACATCAGCTCAAAGGCACAGCACAGACAAACAACAGACAGAGATAACAGTCAACCTATTAGTACTGTGGTCTCATATGGAGCTATTCAATGTAAAAGCTCATATACAAGTTTATTCAACATCACCCATCTATTAGTTTATGGGCACTCCTCCAGCTCACCTTCAGTGCGAGAGGAACGTGCTTCTCCTCACCTGGCTACAGCTCAGGTACTAGGGGCACCGCTCTGTTAATGAAGAAGTATGTGTAACAAGTAAAGATTCTTCGTGACAACTAAACAATATATATCAACATGACTCCATTCGTAGCATATATGGTATTCCACACTGTCTACGTTGCAGCGGGCAAAAACCTCCTCAAGATAAGGAGTGGTCGATCAATAGATTAAGCAGATTGTAGTCTGTTGTTATATATAGGTACTCGTAATCATGCCCCCCCACTCCTAGCACTGAAGGTCATAAGAAGGCGTGTGTATCAGGAAAGCAAAAGCCTCTCTCTGAGGTCAGGCCGATAATAGGCTGATTACAGCTAAATCGGTGCACTGAGGCGCATTAATTAAAAACTTCGTAAGTGCTTTAACCAAATACAAATGTGCATGGGCCGCCCGCTAAGTGCTGGCTGGTAGGGCTTAGGTAAAGCTAAGAGGTACCCACATAGTCCATTGGACTAATATTAAAGTGGGCGGGGTAGTGTATCGTGTATATCTACAACGCAATACCTCTTTAGTGCAGCCTGTCCGATTCTGTAAGTGTACAAACAAATCCAGAACGCTGAATATTCTCTACTCGAACTAAGTAGACACATCGAAATATAGCGCAAATAACAATTAACAGCCCATCGGGAAATGAGCGCTCTCATGTAGATGAAAAAGGAGTTAAAAATAATAAAGCAGTAGACACGAGCTTTTCTATAGTACCCACCTATCCGTCGGTACTCCACGCTGCCGTCTGGGCTGCTTGGGGAGGTAGCGAGACGGTGGTGGTGGCCATGTTTAATTTGTGGTACTACAGCTTGATTGGTCTGATCCCGCGTCATAGGAAAGGCGACAGGGAATCAAGGGAAATGTAGTTCGTGACTCTCACCGAAGCCTCGGCAAGAATGGAGGAGCGCAAAATGCACATTTTATCGGCACAAATTCCTTATATTTACAAAAGAAGGTGGTGTATTCTGATATTATAGCTTCTCCATAGTACTCCTCTGAATAAGCACATGTACAGACGGGGATTTTTTATTTTTCCTAATCGGACATCATAATTTTAATAGATGACTCACAAAAAAAATAAAAAAATACCCCGAATGCAAGAAAAAGGGAAGAGGGTGTACAACGAACCATGGCCAAGTTACAAAGGCATCCAAGGTATATCTTCGTTGAGCCCCTGTTTGTCAGAGTTTAATTTATACACCCACTTTTGTTCAAGCCTAAAAAGGTGTTTGGAAATGTCGGTGACATGTGGTGGAATATGGGGTTGTTCTAACACCGTCCAAGTGAAGTCAGTGGGTTTGTGCCCAACCTCAAGAAAATGTTGTGTGAGGCGAGTCGCCTGCTTCCTACACCTGATAGTGCTTTTATGTTCCGAGATTCTGACCTTGATCTTCCTAGTCATCATCCCTACATATCTCAGCAAGCAGGGACACGTAATCATGTAGATTAAGTTATTACTATTGCAGTTGGTAAACCGTCTTTGTTCCCAACGCCTGCTGCTCCCAATGTCAATGCTCGTGGAACGTGTGGTCTGAGGACATGCCGCGCAGTTGCCACAAGGATGATGTCCTTCTACCGGTGGCATGTCCCATAAGGTTCCTACTCGATGGCCCGTTTTGGCTGGTGGTCTGGTATGTACTAATCGATCTTTGATACTGGTCCCTCTTTTAAAAGCGAACAGTGGTTGTTCCATGGTATCTGTACCAGTGTTAAGGATACTCCAGTGTTTCTTGACAATCCGTTGGATGGCATTGGACTTAGTACTAAAGGTATTAACACAGGTAATACGATTGTTCTGCGGTTTCTGGGGATTGAGTTCAAGCAGTGACTCGCGGTTGTTGTTTGCCGCTCTTTTCTTTGACTGCCGTATCAGTTTTTTCGGGTATTTCCTTTGGCTAAGTTGTTTCTCTAAGGTCTTCGCATGAGTAGAGAAAGTCTCTTTAGTGGAGCAGTTGCGCTGAATGCGCAAAAATGGCCCGAATGGTAAATTGTCACGCAATGCCTTGGGATGACAGCTGTCATACTGCAGTAATGAATTACATGACATGGGCTTCCTGTAGAGTTCAGACCTAAGGCCGTCGGGGGAACCTGTGATCAGCAGATCAAGGAAGGCTAAAGAGTGTCCATCATATTCCACAGTGAAGCGAAGGAAGGTGTTCTGTTCATTCAGCCACTTGTGGAAGGCCATCAATTCTGTTGTGGTGCCACGCCATATCACGAGGATATCGTCGATATAGCGCTTCCAAACTCTCACGGATGGGACGACTTCTGGTGGCCTACTGCCCTAGGAGCAGCACCGACACCCACCGACCACGTACGCAACCTGGGATTCATCCTCGATTCAACACTCTCCATGACCAAGCAAGTGAACGCCATCTCATCCTCCTGCTTCAACACCCTCCGCATGCTCCGCAAGATCTACAGGTGGATCCCCACCGACACAAGAAGAACGGTCACCCAGGCCCTCGTCAGCAGCAGGCTGGACTACAGAAACTCCCTCTATGCGGGAGCCCCGGCCAAACTGCTGAAACGACTGCAATGCATACAGAACGCCTCTGCATGCCTGATCCTCGACATCCCTCACCACAGCCACATCACTCCCCACCTGAGAGACCTGCACTGGCTTCCCGTCAACAAGAGGATCACCTTCATGCTCGTCACCCACGCTCACAAGGCACTCCACGACACCGGACCAGCACACCTTAACCAACGACTTACCTTCCACACCCCGAACCGCCAGCTCCGCCGACCGCTCCCTGGCTACCGTCCCTCGCATCCGAAGACCTACCTCCGGCGGCAGATCATTCTCCTACCTCGCCGCCAAGACCTGGAACACCCACCCCATCCTCCTATGGCAGACCAAAGACCTACTAACCTTCAGGAGGCTACTCAAGACCTGGCTATTCAAACAATAGCAGCACCCCCTATTCCCCTCCCCCCCCCCCCCGCCCAAGCGCCTTGAGACCCTTACGGGTGAGTAGCACGCTCTACAAATGTCTTGATTGATTGATTGGCGGATGACAGATTATTGGGGTCTCAAACCGATCCTTCTTATAGTCCATTTCCAAACTGCAAATGTGACTTAGGGGCTGGGTCTTTGAAGTTTTATTTTGGGGTTCTGCTTATTTTAAAGCACATCCTTGTCCTTCTTCGTCTTGAAAGGCCCTCTTTCACAGTGGGAGGGAATCTGAAGCAATAGTCTCACAACATAGGCCATGGGAGTAACTGGAGTTCACACCTGGATGTTAGCCACGTGATATGTGCATCAAGAGATTGATCCCAGGCTTTCAGCCCCACTCTTCATGATTTCCTTATCAACCCCATCTCCTTCCTGAGATGTGTCCATGACCTTTCCTTGTGATCTCTCGCTGAATCAAATAGCCCCCTTGAACTGTAGAGGGGGAGACGCTCCCTCCCTTCTCTAGTGTGTCCCATCTAACTTACAGGAATGCAGCAATACACAAATCTATTTGGGAGGATTCCTCTACTTTCTCATGTCCTTACCATGCAGGCCTGTCCCCTCCCCCCCAATAAAAATGGAACCCAGATTAATGTAGCTTTGCATGCACACTTGTGCTTAGTGTATGTACATAGCACACACACTGTCTAGTACTGTTACCTCAATGATTTGTCACCACAGACACACATACATTCAACACGTACATTCATTCTGCACCCATTGTGCAGTACATTCGTTTTTTAAACATGTTTTTATTGGCATTTATAATAGACAAAAACATAACATTGAAGCATTCGGCTGCTGCAAACAATCACAGACGATAACAATACAAAGTAACCCTGGGTGAGCAATGGTCACCCTGGGTGAAGGACAACATTAACGAGGACAAAGAGATGTGTTTGGGCGACTGGGACTTCTATCTCAGCATAGCGGATTCCATGTTCAACACGAGAAATTAAACAGATATGTGCATTTCACAGTCCCCATCTAGTGCATATCAGATTAGGCACCTAAGTCACTCCAATAAATTCGATCCTTTTTATGATGTACCACATCCCCAGTCAATTAAAGTGCTGATGCTTCTTTACTATAATGTCATCCCTCGAAAGAGTAGAGACCAACACGTGAAAAAATAACCACAACTAAAACAAACTGGTCTGTAACAAGGGACGCATTGCTCAGTCCTGTAAACATTCTATGTTGCCACTGGCAAGCACACATGCAGAACACACAGTCACCATGTGCGAGCTATCCAACTCTACACTCTTCGTGTATTGTACTCCTCACAGTTACACATAAACCCAGTACATGCACACACCATGTGCGCACTGCATAGCACGGCATCACCCAACTACTGTACCCCTTGCAGGTATACATACACCAGGTACGTGCATGCACTGCACACTACTGCTCTAACCTTGTACTGTACCCTTTCCAGGCAAACATACAACTAGTGCAGAGTCACCACTTGTGCACTGTACAGCACTTCACATCTCACTGTTTAGACCAAGAGTGAGGTAAGTACACAGAGGTGGAACTTCAGAAAGTGAGTGAGCCTTTAGACCTCACTCCAGTGTCTCAAGTTAAAAATGACCTGTTCACTCCTACTGATCACTAGTTTGAATGATGCCTCTAACACGCACATGCTGCTTAACTTCTGGTGAAGGTAGTAGCCTTCCACCATTATGAGGGTAGCGTTTTGCTCGCCCCTCCTGGTCCAATAAGACTGCAATACATGAGACAGGCCTATGCCATGGTGCACAAGCATGACTCTCATTGGCCTAGGACAAGAAAAATCTTCATTAGGAATCCAGACATCAATACAGTTGACCACTCAGGGCAGGTTTACATGTCTATAACCATGCTCAGAAGTTTCATGTCCCAACATTCGCTATATGATGTAACAGTTAATTCTGATACATTGTTAAGAAGGTGGACCATACATTGCTCCCCTTACATCCTCTACGATGGAATGACTAGTGGAAATGGAAGTTTAAAAAAGACATCCTAGAATGTCAGAGGTCTTAATGATCACACCAAATGAATTGGGGTGCTCACATATCTCAAAAGACTGTCCATTGGAGTTGCCTTCCTCCAGGAAATACACCTGACAGATACCACCGAAAATGGACAGGCCAGATGTACTCCTCCACTCATTCCTCCTTTTCACAGGGAGTATCGATCTGGCTGACTGCTGGAGTGTCCTTTCAACATCACTGCACTGAAGCAGATGTACACAGCATATATATATATATATATATATATATATATATATATATATATATATATATATATATATATATATATATATATACATATATATATATATATATATATATATATGCCCTCTTGGATGGACAGGGATAGGCTGTGTCAATGAGCGTGGCCCAAATATAGATGATGGACAACCGTTTTGGTACAATGTGGAGCTTCTTAACCCATATATGACTATATCAGTCCTAGGGGCTGGGGACATCAACTATACGTAAATAGGGATATGGATTGGCGCCCTCCCTGGTAACATGCAAAGCCTTCCATGACAAAAAGCCTGAGGAGAAGTGATAGCCAGATTTGCCTATATGATGAGAACTTCACTCTAATAATAGAGAATACTCCTGTTGCTCCCTGACCCATGGCACATACAGTAGACTTGACAACTTTTGTAACAAACATAGGATAGATGCAGTGAAGTACCATTACAGATTCCTGTCTGACCATTCTGCACTGATTGACTACTTATAACCTGGGACAGGCCGCAGGTCTCATTGTGAAGTTTACGACCAGAGGTCTTACAAAACAAGGGGTTTTGGGTGATGGGAGAGGAACTTGGTACTTATTTCAAGGCTAAATGGGGTTTGACTGCTACTAAAGCTAATGAGTGGGAGGCCTTCAAATGTGTATTAAGATGCAGGTCTACTGGCAAGGCAGTTGAAATACGACAACTAAAAAAAGATTTGCTGTGACTCGTATATGCAGCATCTACACCACAAAGTAATGAAACCCTGGATGCTACAGCCAAAATTGACTTACTAGCTACAAACAAAGCTTTAAGAGACACATTGGTTGCATTGAATAGATGTACACTTCGAGATTATAGGTATAGACTCCATAGGGATGGGGATAAATCAGGTAACCTTCTTGTGTGGTATTAGTGGACCCTTGAGCCTGTATCTTGAACAGATGGACACATTTCCACAAAGGGAACAATGACCCACCATCAGAGAATATTTAGCAGGGCTCACTTTACAAAGGCTCACAGATGAGCAGATAGAGTACGGAAAAAGAGCTTATGAAAGAAGAGCTGCTGAAGAGCTGCTGGCGGCACTTAAATGCCGCATAATAATAAGACACTGAATTTAGATGGTTTGCCTCATGAGTTCTATCAGACATTTGTGCAACTGATCTCTGATTAATCACTAGAAGTGTACATGTGTTAGGAATCAGCCTTGACTTGTGTGTTTAATGTGGTTTCGACACTTTATTGTGGCCCCTTAGTGTCAGAGCCTGTACTTTATTGACATTCCCTAAGAGGAATAAGGAGGAGCAGAGCCCTCCCGTCATTGCTTGGCTTACTTTCTGGTGACCACGCCCCCTTCCCACTTCCTGGTTCCTGCTCGAGTTTGGTGCTGGCGTCTGAGGGCTCTCTGCTGGAGTTCTGTCTTCCTGACGCTGCTCTTCCTGGTTGCAGCCCCTTTGCCCCTTGAATTCTACTCCTCGAGTGTGTGTGTGAGCCTGTATGGTAAGCGGTAATACTTCGCCGCTTCTTTTACCGGTGAACGCGACGCCCTGCTATATCTCACGCATTTTGCGGGCGTCGTCAGTTCACTTTCTGCAGTCTACTTGTTTCAGAGGCTGCACTACCTCCTTTGCTTATTCCTTTCTTTTGGGCTTCCTATCGAGAGTGAGCGCTCCGCCCTGACTTGCTAGGGGCCGGGTGTCTCACCTCCTGAGTGGGTGCTGCTCCGCTGTACTCGCCCCCTGTGCAGCCGGTCGGTGCCCCTCACTCCTTTTCTTTTTGAGTTGGTTTGCTTGTGTTTGGTGATTGGTGTTACTGCTGCGCTGCACTGGCCCCCTTAAGTCAGCCGGTCGGTTCACCTCACCTTCCTTTACAATTTGGTTTGCGTCAGAGGTGTGTTGAGTCCTTCGTGAGTCCTCCTTGGCCCCCTCCCTGTTGCCTGGACTCATCGATGACGCTTGCCCGATCTACACTTGGGGTAAGATCCATAATTAATCACACTTGTCAATGTTTCACTGTGTTTAGAGTAACCATAGGGAGTGTGACTGTTCATAACGTGCTTTTGTTTCCTAGCCTGGACCATCCCCGGAGACGCCTTCTGCTATTTTTGTTACCCCTCGTATGAGGAGAGTGGTGGACACTCCTTGGGTAAATTCCCTCATACTTTTAGGAGACAGTAGACTGGAGTGTCGTATACTTTGTTATCGCATTCCTGCTGCTGTGTCTTGGAGGTGGAGGGATTCTTCTTCGCTCCTGTGGAAGTTGGCCCTTCTCCTAACAACATGGATACGACCACCGTGGGGAAATTTCAAGATACCATGAGAGAAGCAGTTATAGTGAGGATTTCTATGCCTGACCAGGAACTCATACAGTTTAGGTAATATAGACCCCTCTCTTTGATAAATACCAATGCTAAATTATTAGGGACATCATCATGTGTTACGCATGCTGGTGCACAAGGACTAGTATTGTTTTATCCCTGGGAGAAACACAAGATACAATATTCGCAGGCTTACCCATGTTCTTCATTCTACCGAAAACAAGAATATCAATGGTGCCCTAGTGGAGCTAGATATTGAGAAAAAAAACTTTGACACCATGGGTTGGGATCATATGTTTGAGGTATTGAGGGTATGTGTTTTGACCTGATTTTTAGGAGGTGGGTACGGCTTCTCTCCACACAGCCGGCAGCTAGAGTGAGATTGGAAGGTGTTGTGTCGACTGCCTGAAATGTAGAGGGTGGGACTAGACACAGGTGCCCATTGTCACCCCTGCTATTCACATTAGCATTAGAACCGTTAGAGATTAAGTTACGGATGGTGCGACGGGATTCGGGGATACAGCTCGTGAGTGTAACACGGTGTCTAAATGTATGCTGATGATACACTGGTTTACCACCGGGAACCACATGTGTCATTGTCAATATTGATGACCGAACTGGAAATGTTTGGCAATGCAACAGGTTTACACATTAACTGCCCAAAGTCAATGCATTACCATTGGGATGACTCACTGATACCACTTTAGACACTCTCCCATGTATAGGGATGAGATGGGAAGTGGAGCAGTTTTAATACCTGGGAGATCAGATCACACATGGGGAAAACTTGCAGTATGTGATAACATAGGTAAGGTCCTGACGGAACTGAGAAACTCCATCACTTTCTAAAAAACACTACCTTAGTAGATTAACGGCCATTGTAGCGTCCTCCCCAGCTCGATAGCATGTAAATTAATCAAGCCACACATGGCGCTCGATATCACACGTCTTAATTCTCTAGAGTGTAACCGTTAACTGATACATACTGCGTCATGTATTTTATTAAACACACCCAATCACTTACGTCACTAGGCTACAGAGTCTGTTAGAGACCATAGGAGTCCCGAGCTCTATAAAACCCAAGACACTAGAGACATATTGTGCTCTCAAATATGGTATTTTTAGGTTTTGCCTTTATCACCTACAAAACACATTCATTGACTTTACACGATCTGATTTTAAAGAAATTGGATCTCACTTGATAGCCGCGATCTGGGCTGGTAAGCGCAGCACAGTACGTCTAAAACCCTGAAACTAGATAGGGTCGAGGGGAGATTGGGACTTCCCAAACTGTAGTTATGTTATTTGGCTCTTTAACCCAAATAGGGTGTGGGAAATACTGAGGGTGAAAGAGTACCCACCAACACTTTAGCTACAATGTAACTGTCCTAAACCCACAAAAACAAATGAATACATCAGAGTACAAATTAACTCACAAATATGAGATGTTAAATGTTATAAACATCACAGATGACCAATATAACACAGATGACCAATTCAAAATTACTTAAATTGTTGTATTTCATAGAAAACACATTTATAGTAAAACAAAATACATAGCAATGACACTGTCACCAAGAGCAATTCCAACAGTCTTACAATTCAATATTACTTTAAAAACAAGGTTGCTGCTGCATACCGAAAGTCCTACTAAATGAGAAAATGCCAACATTTTAATTACACATTTTTTGACCAGCAACATTGGAGAGTTAAAACGTTGACGCACTTTTCAGTGTAATAGAGCTAAAATGAGATCCATCTTCTTCAGGAACGTCTGATGTGTTGAGCAATTTTGAATGCTTGAGTCTAATCAATCACATTAGGGTCCAAAAACAATTTATTAATAAAACAATTTGGGGGAGGATTTTTAGGGGATGATGGATGGATACATGCAACTTTACACCCCAAAACACCAATCCAAATGTATCGAATTCTAGAGATGATGCAATGACCTGTAGATGTATCCTAATGTTGATGAAAGAAAAGGATTAACGCCGAAGCAGACTGTAAGCGGAGAGAATAGCCATACTTGCAGTTGTTAGACCTCTGTCTGACAAAATGTGGGAAATGCGACATATCTTTGGTGGCTTCATAAAATAGTTGATCTAGATATATTGATGAAACACCATCCTAAAACTTCAGAGAACTAATCAGTGTAGCTCCCTGAATCAAAAACATAGGAGTAACTTTATCATATGCAGGGATCCATACTGCAGAAGTGAGAGATGCTGTGGTGCATTGCGTGGTTACTCATTTCCCCTTTTCTAGATCACTGGAGATTTGTTGGTTGCAGCCATTCAGAAAAATAGCACAATATCTGTCCATGGTGTGGTGCAGGAGAGTGTGTACACTATTTGGTTAACTTATTCCCTGAGATAGTTTCCTGACGGTAGAGGAGGCACAGCTCTGTTTTGGGATGGGTTGGGCAAATCCTACATTATGCCTGACTGATGAAGACAATGAGACCAGTTCTTCTGTAGTTTCCCGCATTACCCCCTACTTCTGAGACTCTGACCGAGATCCTGATGTTAGGTCATACTACTTGTGTGATATTCAGACTTTATAAAGCACTGAAGGTGGATAGGCAGAAACCAATATTGCCTGTCTGACAGATATGGAATATTAACTGAGGGCCAGATTTTGAGTTTGGCAAATGGGATTTACTCCATCAGGGTGATGAAGTCAGGGACTCCCTCGCCATGAGGGATGACCCACCGGCAAAATTTAGAGATGGCTGCCAATACCACAGACATCTCTTACATTTACAGGAGCCACCATTACGGCCGTTAATGCAATAAAAGTGTGTAGTTCAGCTTTTTGTAGTTTCAAAAACAAAAAGATGTATTTTTATTTAACAGTCTTATATAGCGCTGGCCAGACATGAAGGTATCAGAGAGCTTACAACATTTATCATGATGCCAATGGACACACATTGTTACAGTAAACAGCATTGTCTGGTGCCGAATCTAGTTAAGGCCTGGAGGGGATCATAGAAGCAGATCAAAAGACAGACGATGTAGATGCCCTCTTGTTAAGGAGGCTAGTTTATCCGCTGGACGAGATTCCTGTAGCAGAGGTACTCTGTCTCGCTGGGTGGTTGCTACCCAGTTTGTTGAGTTTGGTTGAGGAAAAAGCCTTTGAGCTGTCTTTTGAAGTTCATGAAGGAAAGGTTGGTCCTGATGTGGGCTGGGATGGAGTTCCACATTTTCGGAGCATTTCCAGAGAAGGAGCATGATGAGGTTTTTTGTTTGCGAGCTTTGGGAGGAATGAGAAGTAGTGCGTTTGTGCTCCTGAGATTTCTCGCCTGGCCTGCCTTTTTGAGTCTGGATGCCAGGTAGGCAGGTTTGCAGGTGGGAAGAGCTTTGGGAATGAGACATGCAGTTCTGAAGTTGGAAAGCACTTCAATATGGAGCCATTTTAGTTCTCTTAGAGAGAGAGATGTGGTCGTATTTCTTTACTCCTAGCAGCTCTATTTAGTGTTGTTCGGAGAGGGGCTAAGTTAGATCTTGCCGTGCCTGTGAGGGTTGCATTCCCATAGTCCAATCTGGACAGAACCAAAGAGTGTGTGGCCTGTTTAAGATTATTGGGAGGGATGAAGGGTTTGATTTTGTTGCGTAGTTTTAGGTTGTAGAATGCACTCTTCGCACTGCTCTTTATATGTTTTTAAAAAACACAGTTGATGGACAGAATGTAGAGCAATGTCATACATTCACCCCAGTACAAGGATCTGGGCCTAAATCCATCGTTGTTTTGCACTCCACACCACCCTGGGTTAGACACTGGCTATATGCAAATCAACTCTGACCCTGTGCCTCATGGGAACAGTCCAGTCCGAACTACCAAGCCATGTCTTTCCCAGACCGGAATCAAGCATCCAAGGACCGGTTTCTGGCTATCAGCCTTCATCAGCCTGGATAGCTTGACTCCAGTGGTGTGGAGAGCCTGGGACTCACGTCTGAGCATACCCAGCCCACTCAGGGTGAAAATTGCAAAATACACAGTTGATGGACACAATGTAGAGCAATGTCATACATTCACCCCAGTACAAGGATCTGGGCCTAAATCCATCGTTTTTTTGCACTCCACACCACCCTGGGTTATATGTTTGCACATTTTCAAACGTGGATCCAGAGTGGTTCCCTGGAATTTTACAGTCAGCCAGTGTAAGATTGCAGTTAAGAGCATCAATGGATTTTAGCCATTCTTTAACTTAGGGGGGTCTGCTCATTATTGGATATGAGAAGGATTGCTGTCTTATTTTGCTTGAGTTTTAGGTGGTTGTGTGATAGCCAGTGCTGGACTTCTATTAGAGTGTCATTTAGTCTCTGTATGTCTCCAATTGTGGATGTTTATAGGTAGATCTGGGTATCGTCCCCATAGAGGTGGAAGGGGATATTGGCTTTTTTAAGTGTGGCGGTGAGGGGCTCCATGTTTATGTTGGACAATAAGGAGGAGATACCTGACCCTTGTGGGACACCCCGGGTTATAGGGAGTATGTCAGAAGTGAAATTGTTAATTTTTATTTGTTGAGAGCGGTTTTGTACGAAAGAGGTAGGACCCCCTCATCCGCTCAAATTCTTTCTTGGAGTGGGTTTATGAGAAGTTAGTGGTCAACTGTGTTAAAGGCTGCCGATAGGTCCAGGAGTATGGGTATGCAGCATCGGTCTACATCGTGTGATTTGTATACATCATCTATAACATTCAGGATCGCTGCCTCGGTGCTGCACCCTTTTCGGAAGCCCGATTGGTGAGTGTCCAGAAGGTTGTTGCTGTCAATGAGTTGGAGAACACATCTTTTAAGTATTTTGGCTAAGGAGGGGAGGTTGGAGACAGGCCTGAAGCTGTTCTGGTTATTTTGGTCTGTACCTGTTTCTTGAGTAATGGCATGACTTGGCCAATTTTAAGACAGTCTGGAGAGTGCATGGGGGAGTTGTTTCCTTCATTACTGGAGGGCGGGCTTTCGTTGGATGGCAGGGGGTGGTCGTCAAGGGGGCGCTCAATCTTGGTGATTTTATCATTAAAGAATTTTATTATTGACAATAAAAAAAAAGCAATGACCACCTCACCATGTGCATTTTCTCCCATTTAAACGTTTTTACTTTCACTTATCGCCACAGTATGGATGATGGTAACTGAAAGCAAAAACGTGCTATTTGTCTGCCCATTCTAAATCAGGTGGACGGACAAATGGCAAAACCTACGATGGCCCTTACTCTGTCGGGCCATCGAAGGTGTATGCAGATGGCAGAGACAGAGTAGCCTGCATACTGAAGGTCCGCTCGACTCTAAATGAGACGGGCGGACCTTCAGTTTGGTGGAGAGGGTACTCTGTCGGCTTAGCTTCAGAGAACCATGCCCGCCAAAATCTAAATCTGGCCCTTAGTAACATCATTAACAGACAATGAGTGTACTCAAAACTGTGAGCATGTGAAATCAATTTCTAGCAGTGGCTGATTTCAGTTGCCAATGAATACTCTTGAGTTACACAAATCAGTAATATGATGTTTTTTGGTGCCTAGAAGATCACAGTATCACATGTTAGTGGTCTATAATTCCTTTAGGTAATCCCATTGAATTGGGGTGTTCATAAACATTGTATTTTGGAGCTGTTCTCTGGCTGAAACATCTTATCTCCTGAAAATGTCCTCTGTTCTCATGGTACAGTCTGAATGTCAGTCACAATGTCATCAATGGTCCAGGACCGGTCTTGCCTAGGAATAACTTTATCCAGCAGCAACAGTAGCCACCTCTGCAAACACAAAAACAAAATAGCACAATCAAGACTGCACCTCATGATAACAATCAAATTAAATGATAGAAACATATTTATCAATAACATTAAACAATCAAAATCCACAGCAAAAATACATCATTCTTAGTACCCATGTATTTCCTTTTACGCATCAACAACACCCCAAACCCTGTTTCCTGATGATAGGGGGTCTGTGTAATTAGCAAGAATGTTTCCTTGGCTGTGATGGCATGGACTGTCTCTTTCAAATAAATCTCAATCTCTGTTCAGCCACTGTTTGTGTGATAGCGACAGACACACACTGATTTATCTGAAATGAAAATAAAAACGTTTCTGCAGTCTTTGCCTCTTGACAGTAAATACTCTACTTGCTTCCCCTCTGGTCTACAATATGCTGGGAATAGGCTTGGGGCAACTGTTTCCCTTTCTGCTTTCAATAGTTTCAGGAGCTTATGCAATGTAAGAAAATCTATTTCTCTGGCTCTCCCCTAGATTTATACCCCCTGAAGCTTGTGAAATAACGGCCATCAGCTCTAGTAACCTCTTCACAACACTCTGAAATTTTTCTTTTGTCCCCGCTGAACGAGTTCCCTCTTCTTGGAAAAAGATTTTAATACTTACTCTTCAAAAACAAACCCACAGCATGTATCATGGCCAATTACAGCCCCATTTTGCTCCTTGCTTTCCAGTTAAAATCATGGATAAAATTGTTAATACCTAGCTCTGTGGCTTTATTGAGGCTCAGAACATTCTCAACCCCTACCAGCCTGGCGTCTGTTCTTCTCAATATACTGGGCCAATGGTGGCCTCTGCCACCAATAACATCGGTTGTATATGATATTCTATTATGCTGTATTGGTTGGCCGTTGTCGGAATCTGCAGCACAGCCGTTGATTGGTTTACCTCTTCTTTGATTGGTAGGTCTCCGTCCCTCTTGATCTTTATTCCAACCCATATCTTGTGTCATTCTACAGGGCTCTCCCCTAGGCCCCACTTTATTTAACTTTTATGTGGTGCAACTCAACTCTCTAAATAAAGATTTTGATCTCAAATGTATATGTATACACAGACGGCATCCAGCTGATCTACAACATCTCGCTAGACACTACCACATTCCCGAGGAAGTGGGAAAACACACGTGTAAAACCATTGCTTAAAAAGGCGTTAGCGGATCCGACTGACCTACAAAACTATAGGCCGATCTCGCTCCTCTCCTGCTGCTCGAAGGTAATGGAATCACTGGTTAACAAACTTCTATCCTACTATCTGGAACAAAACAACCTTTTGGATCCTTACCAGTCCGGCTTCCGTGCCTCACACAGTACGGAGGCTGCACTGTTGGAGGTTACGGATACCATAAGGCTGACATTGGACAGGGGGACCCTGGTGATCCTAGCCCTTCTTGATCTGTCTGCAGCCTTTGACACCATCTCTCATAGGATACTGCTTGACAGACTGGAAGGGATTGGTGTCAAGGGCCCCGGCCTCAAATGGATACAAAGCTATCTATCTGATCGCACCCAAAGCATCCAGTTAGACTCTTTTGCGTCACTGACCATAGTGGTGGACAGGGGAGTTCCTCAGGGATTTGTCCGGAGTCCCACCCTCTTTAATGTGTACCTGACCCCCTGGCTGAAATCATCAGAGGCTATGGGTTCGAAACATCTCGTATGCTGACGACATGCAGTTGATCGTCCCCATTGAGGATGACATTATATCACTCAATCAAAATGTAAAAACTGCATGTCTAGCATCGCGAGTTGGATGAGGAAGAACTTTTTACAGCTAAACTCATCTAAAACAGTGATATTGCTCTTCGGGAAGGCGGAAGAAATCTGGTCCCTTGACAGGTGGCCTGTAGAGCTGGGAGATGCCCCTTCCCCTAAAAACTAGGCCAAGAACCTTGGCATCAGGATTGATAATAAACTATCAATGGAGGAGCAGGTGAAGACACTGTCAGGCACCTGCTTCGGAACAATGAGGATGCTCACAAAGATCTTTCCCTGGATCCCACTCTCAGCAAGAAAAACCCTTATCCAGTCACTCCTGGTGAGTCGACTTGACTATGGCAACTCGTTGCTTGTTGGAATAAGGGAAGATTTACTATCTAAACTACAGGTGGTGCAGAACACTGCAGCCCGCCTTTCCCTTAATAATTCGGCACATACCCCCTCTGCCCCCCTCTTCAGCCAACTTCATTGGCTTCCTGTTAAGAAACAAGCTATCTTTAAGATGCTCTGCGTGGTCTTCAGGTCACTACAGGGGAAAGGCCCTGCCTTTCTCAAAAATAAACTTACCTGGTACCAACCTGTACGACAGCTAAGATCTAGCAATCGTAATCTCCTGCGCACGCGAAGAATAAACAAGGTGAAAATGGGGGGCCGATCCTTCTCCCATCTGGCTCCCAGTTACTAGAACAACCTACCGCAGAATATTCGGTCTTGTGCCGAGCTATCCAGTTTTAAGAAACTGCTAAAGACCTGGCTGTCCTAGATGGGCCCTACCTATGAGTACCCATTTCTCGAAGCGCCGAGAGATCCCCTTGGGGATGATTCGGTGCGCTCTATAAAAGAGTAAATAAATAAATAAATAAATAAATAAACAAGGCTGGAAAGTGATCTTGTGTCCATGCAACTCTGTTTTCATGGGGACCATTTATTTTGTTAAAGGAAACATTACAATTAGAAATATACAATCATCATAAACCATCAAATTATTCATACAATCAAGATACACATGCCAAGAACTAAAACTAACTGCTTTCAGCTGACCTTAGCTTGAGTGCAATATTTAAAAATGTACCCAGTACATAACAGTTTACAGTAGAGGACAACATTTGTAGGTATTAAAAGGCCACTTGGTGTATTTCTCCTCGCACAATAACAAAACAAGAGTTATAATTTGAGCATGTCTATTAAAAAAAAAAAAATCACAAAAGACCATGAAATGCATCATAACTTGGACTGATAAATTGTCACGCGGACATAATATTACTGCCTCACATGACACCCTTCTCTTGGGAAATAATAATAAATAATGTGCCATACCCACTCTAAACTTAGTTAAAAGATTTTGTTCGTAAACATTTAAAACCATGTGCAGATAAGGCTGTAATCTGGCAGTGGTTTTAATGAAGATACAATAAGTATTAGTTACTTACCTGTAATCCTAGTTCTCTTCCAGGGGTATCCTCATCAAAGTCATAAGCATTAGAATATTCCTGCCCATGCGCGGGACCCCGGTAACACAATAATATATGTGCCCCACATATATATAATTATATATATAATTATATATAATTATATATATATATATATATATATATATATATAAAAACACAAATAAGCAACTGCAGCCTTATACACATCAAAGCTGAATCATGCTGGAAGGACTTCCTATAATAACATGATAAAACATGCATTAGAAATAGGGAAAAAACACCAATAAAACATGTTTTGAAACTGTTTTAATGCACAGCAGACAATAGAAAATCCCATACAGGACTGAAAGTATAGACAGCTCCCAGGCTGCATTGCAAATCACAGTCTAAAAAGACTGAAAAGCTAACTCATAGCAACATAGAAATAAACTGACAACGTGCCTTTAAGGCACTCCTGACCCCCAGCTTCCCATCATGCCTCAGGGGTGACAGTTGGCTCAGTTGTTCTTTGCGGAGACTGAAAAAAAGCCATGGCACAAAGAATGAACAATTTCTCCAAACAGGAAAACAGTCCTTTGCCCGGGGAGGCGGGAGGGTTGCTTATGACTTTGATGAGGATACCCCTGGAAGAGAACTAGGATTACAGGTAAGTAACTAATCCTTCTCTTCCAGGGGATCCTCATCAATAGTCATAAGCATTAGAATAGAATAGCGAGCCTCACCTCATCTCCCTGCGGGCCAAGGAGTAAGATAGTAATATAACCAATAAGCTTAGCAGAACTAAGCTTGGCCAGATAGCTGGCTATCCATCAGATTCCTCAAGGAGGCCTGGCCCACTTGAGTGTCAGCCCTCGAATCGGATTCTAGGCAGTAGTGATCTCAAGGTTGCAGCCTTGCAAATTTCTGACATGGGGACATCATGTAAGAAAGCCACTGTGGCCGCTTCCCCCCCAGTGGAATGCGCCTTAGGCGACACCAGTAAGGATCTTTTTGCCAGTTGATAAGCTAGGTTAATGCAGGATACGATCCATTTGGAAATGGATCTCTTAGCCGCTGGGCACCCTGTTCTCATGGCGCCATAATTGACAAATAACTGATACGTTTTCCTTATACCCTTGGTACTCTCTAAGTAGAATTTAAGGACTCTTATGAGGTCCAAGGAATGCAGCAACCGCTCAGCTGGGGTCGCAGGGTTAGGGAAAAAGGATGGAAGGGAGATGGACTGATTGATATGAAAATCAGACACAACCTTCGGGAGGAAAGACAGGTGCGCGCTCAAGAATACTCTGTTGTGGTGGAAGACAGTGTAAGGCTCTTTCGTACAGAGCGCTTGAATCTCGCTTACTCAGCGCGCTGATGTAATGGCTACCAGAAAAGCGGCCTTCCACGACAAATGCTGCAAGGAGGCTCTGTGGATGGGCTCAAAAGGCGGGTCCATCAACTTAGATAACACCAGGTTTAACTCCCATGGAGGGGAAGGGTTTCGAACAGGGGGATAACCTTCTTCAACCCCTGTAAGAAGTCCTTTACCACCTGCATCTGGAAAAAGGAGGGTTGGCTAGGTGACTTCCTGTATGCCGTAATGGCCGACAAATGTACCCTGATAGAAGCATACTTCAACCCAGATCTCGATTAGTACAGAAGGTAAGGGAGAATGACATCCTCCTTCCCCTTCGTAGGATCGAGGTGATGTTCTCTACACCAAAGAAAAAACCTCTTCCACTTAAACGCATATGAAGCTCGTGTGGAGGGTCGCTTAGCCTCTTTTAAAATGTGCACGCAATCAGGAGGCAGTTTCAAATGTCCGTATTGCAGGACCTCAGGAACCATGCTGTCAAGTTCATCGAGGGAAGGTTGGGATGAAGAATCCTTCCCCCCATATTGGTCAGCAGGTCCGGCCTGCAAGGTAGTCTCCTGTGTGGAAGTACCAACAGATGAAGAAGGTCCGGGTACCACCACTGCCGTGGCCAGTCTGGAGCTATCAGAATCATCTGCATGTTGGATCTGATGAGCTTGGACACCACCTTCGGGATTAGAGGCAGGGGAGGAAAGGCGTAGGCAAATGTTCCTGACCATTCCATCAATAGTGCTTTCCCTCTTGTCCCTGGATGGTGGAATCTGGATGCGAATGCGCGGCATTTTTTGTTTTCTTCATCTGCGAACAAATCTATTGCTGGACGACCCCATCGATGGAAAAGGTCTGCCACCACCTCGTCGTTTAGCACCCAGTCTGGCTAATCTGCGAAGTGCCTGCTGAGCGCATCGGCCTTGATGTTTTGCTCCCCTGGAATGTGCACTGCCACCACCGACAGGTTCCGGGCGAGCAGCCAGTGCCAGATCCAGGGAGAGAGGGCGTGACCGTTGTCGGACTGGACCAGGACCGAGCTGGATTCGATGGCAGGCAGAAAAGCTTTCAGAGCCAGGTAAACTGCTCGCAGCTCTAGCATGTTGATGTGGTAGGATTGTTCTTTTGCCGACCACTGTCCTTGTATCTGGAGGCACCCCATGTGTGCCCCCAGCCTTGCAGAGAGGCATCGGTCACCACCGATTGTACTGGAATTGGTTGGTGAAAAGGGACTCCCACCAACAGATTCCGAAGCGGAGTCAACCATTTGATGGAGGATCTCGCTGCCTGGGAGAGACTGATCCGATCTTCCCAGCGACCTGTCGATTGATCCCACTGGTCCTCCAAAGTTTGTTGCAACGGGCGCATTCTCAGCCTGGCGTTGGGGATGAGAAAGATGCAGGAAGCCATGGATCCCAGCAGGGACGCCACCTGCCGGACTGTTGGATTCTGCGCTTGTAGAAGCTCTTCCCAAGCTTGTGTCCAGAACGGAGCCTAGGTAATGGATGGTCTGGGTGGGCTGTTGCACTAACTTCTCCATGTTGACATGGAGGCAGAGATTGTGTAACTGCTGCAGACAGACTTGGAAGTCGTTTCTTACTTGCAGAGGAGATGGTCCTTTCAGAAGCCAGTCGTCCAAGTATGGATAAACGAAGAGACCTTCTCTGTGCAGGAAGGCTGCCACCACTGCCATGCACTTGGTGAAGACTCGAGGAGCCGACTCGAGCCTGAAGGGCAGGACTTTGTACTGGTAGTGGTAGTGGCCGACCACAAACCGCAGGTACTTGCGATGACATTGTGCAATCGGAATATGGAAGTACGCATCTTGTAGGTCCACCGAACACATCCAATCTCCTACTTTTAGATGTGAACATATTTGGTGAAGGGCCAACATGCGAAACTTTCACCATGACCTTGTTGAGAAGGCGAAGGGCTAGGATCGGACAAACTTGTGCTCCTGATCTTTTTTGGGAACAAGAAAGTACCTGGAGTAAACCCCTCTTCCTCTTTGGGAGGGAGGAACTTCTTCTATAGCTTGCTTTAGCTGGTGAGGTCGAGACTTTTTCGGAGGTATGTCTTTTGGAAGCGCACGGAAACGTAGCGTGTATCCATTGCGCAGTATATTCAGCACCCAATGATCTTTTGTGATGCTGCACCACTCTGCCAGATGTAGTGAAGTACTTCCTCCCACCGGAGTGGACAACAGCGCCAGAGGAAGCCATTGTTCATGACTTCCCTCCTCTCGCTGTGGTAGAGGATTGTTGCTGGTGACCACCTCTACCTCTATTGGACTTTCTTCCCTGAAACTGGGACTTGCTCTGGTTCTGGTTCTGGGACCACTGAGGGGTTTGAACCCTCTGCTGAAGCCCCTTGCGCTGGTTGGGTCTGTACCGACGCTTGAACTCCTCCTTCTTTTCCAAACCGACTGCCTTGAGAGTGTCCAGCTCGGTTTTCATTCTACTCATCTCTTCGTCTGCGTGCGTGCCGAAGAGAGAGGAACCAGAAAAAGGGAGGTTTAAGATTCTGTGCTGCGCATCCGGTTTGAGGCCTGTCAATCTCAACCAGGATGATCTCCTGGCGCATATTCCATGTGTGTAAGAGTGCGCCGATAGCACCGCGCCGTCCGCCGCTGTGCTAATCATCTGGTTTGCCACCAGAGATCCTTCAGTAACTATTTCGTCAAAGTCCTTTTGGTCTTCCTTTGGCAGCTTGGTCTTAAAATGTTCCAAGGAATCCCGTAACGCTCTGTCGTAACGGCCTAACAGCGCAGCCGCGCTGGAGACCTTCACGGTAGAAGCCACAGAATTGCAGACCCTGCGACCCCATGAGTCCTGGGATCTGTTTTCCTTATCCGGTGGAACGGAGGAAGTAGCAGTGACAGCATGAGTTTTTCATGCTGCGGCCACAATCACCGAGTCTGCAGGTGGATCCGTCTTAACGAAGACCGGGTCCGAGGTAGCTGGCTTGTAGTTCTTTTGGATGCGAGCAGGCACCGCCTTAATGGTTGCTGGAGACAGGAAAGTGTCCATGACCGGGTCCAGAATCCCTGGAACCAAGGGAAGCAATGGTCGAGATTAAGTCTTCTGGTGAAGCATCTCGAAAATCACTGTCGTTGTGATTTGAGGAACAGACATCTCGATATTGAGTTTCTGAGCCCCTCTCTGCAGAACCTCATGGTAGGTATTAATGTCATTTATTGGAGAGACCCTAGAGGTAGGGCTGTCCGAGAGCGTGGGTGAATAATCCCTCTTTGAGGAGCGGGTAGAGGAAGTAGATGGTGTTCTTCTACTTCTGCGGTGAGTACTGTGCCTCCTGTCCCGTGATCTGATGGCATGTTCCTCCCGTCTGGGGGAACGAGATCTATAGCGCCATCCCTCAGGAGACCGCCCCGTGTGGGCTCTACATCTGGGAGAGCTCTATCTGTCCACTTCTTCCACCAGCCGGTGAAGGGGAGATCTGTGAACAGAGCTGGCATATTCCTGCATTCTCCTTGTTGCCCCCGAGTCCTGCCAGTGGTGTAAAGGCAGTTGCCATCTTGGGGACAAACGAACAGCAGAAGGAGCCTCCTTTTGTCTCGAAGGGGACTCGCTGACATGTCTAGCTCCCGGGGTGGCTGATCTTGAAGAAGCCCACCGGGATGAGTGAGAGGACGAATGGCGTGAGGCTGACTGTCACCAGGACCACCGATCCCTCTCTAGACCTTATTGAGGCGGGTCGCGACGTCGGGTGCGAACCTCTCGATGTCGAACCAGCACGCTTTCTAGGCGTCGATCTCTCTTGACTTCTCGGCGTCGGGGAAGATGCTGCATGAATCTCCCGTCTTCTCGACGACGACCGTCTTCTCGACGTTGACCGTCTTCTCGACGGCGACCGCTGCCGTGAAGGGTGCTGATGCCTCGACGTCGAGCGGCAGTGTGAAGCCGACGGCGGAGAACTTCTCTCTCTCTACGCCGAACGTCGGCGAGACGACGGCGGAGCAGTGTCCAATATCGACGTCTAAGGTCTGCGAGACTACAGCGGAGGGGTATTTTGCACCCTCGACGCCGAACGCCTTCGAGAAGACGACAGAGATCTCATTCTCAACGCCGATCGTTGCCGAGTTGACGACGGCAGATGGGTCTTGGCTCTCGACGTCGATCGCTGAGCCTGCGATGACAGAGGCAAACCTGCTCTCGACACCGAACGTCGTGTCGACGACGGCAGAGGCTCTCTATCCCTCGACACCGATCGTCGCCGGGTTGACGACGGCGGAGGGGTGATGCTCCTTGACGTCAATCGTCGCCGGGTTGACGACGGCGGAGGGGTGATGGTCCTCGACGCCGATCGTCGCCGAGTTGGCGACGGCGGAGGGGTGATGCTCCTCGACACCGATCGTCGCCGGGTTGACGACGGCGGAGGATCACGAATCTTCGACGACGTACCTGAATGAGTCTTCTTTCTCAACGGCGAGCCCGCTGTCGAGGGTCTTTTCTTGGATAAATGACCCACCGGTAGATCTTTTCTCAGCGCTGAGCCCGACGCTGAAGTAGAAGGACGTGAGGTCTTGCTTCTAGTTGGTGTTCTAGACCTCTTGGAGCCCTTCCTCTAGATGATTTATCTGCCAGGCCATAAAGGCGAATTCTCTCCCTGTCCTTCAGGGTTCTCCTGGACAGGGTTTGGCAGTGAGGACAGCTATTGGGATCATGATCCTCAGGGAGGCAAAGAATACAGACCTCATGCAAGTCCGTCTTGGCCTTCTTTTTGCCACAAGAAGGGCATGAGTCTAAAAGAGATGGCATTTTAAGGTGCTTAAAAAGCCAAAAACTGGCAAAAAAAGACAGACCCTTACTTCAAAAGATGAAACACGTCGAAGTAAGGTGGAAAAGTTGTGAAAAAGTGAAGAGAATTTCTGATAAAATCAGAAAGAAGTGGAGCTGTGTTGCCAGGATCCTTCCAGAAGGAGTCGGAAAGAACAACTGAGCAAATTGTCACCCCTGAGGCATGATGGGAAGCTGGGGGTCAGGAGTGCCTTAAAGGCATGGTGTCAGTTTATTTCTATGTTGCTATGAGTTAGCTTGTCAGTCTTTTTAGACTGTGATTTGCAATTCAGCCTGGGAGCTGTCTATGCTTTCAGTCCTGTATGGGATTTTATATTGTCTGCTGTGCATTAAAACAGTTTCAAAACACGTTTTATTGGTGTTTTTTCCCTATTTCTAATGCATGTTTTATGTTATTATAGGAAGTCCTTACAGCATGATTCAGCTCTGATGTGTATAAGGCTGCAGTTGCTTATTTGTGTGTGTATATATATATATATATATATATATATATATATATATATATATATATATATATATATATATATGTAAATGTAAATGTACAGGAATTTATATAGCGCAAATCACCGAGCGGTTTCTAAGCGCTTGCTTAGGGAACCCGTCCTGGTATTCCCCTGTGAGATAACCCCGGCAGGGTATCCGCAAGGTGAAAGCCAGGCATCCCGCCGCGAGGGGCCGTTGTGGAGATTAAGCAAGCTATTGCCCAGAGTCGCAGAGTGTGAACCCGTGAATCGAGTAGGCACCGGAGCGAGAATTGTCGAGTCCATGGACATTTTAGGACTCAAGACCCCGCCGAGCCGGGAATTGAACCCTGGTCCCGGGCTGACCTTGGCTTCCAGGTCTGCCTCCTCTAACCAGTGAGCCACACTTCTCCACCTATATAATTATATATATGTGGGGCACATATATTATTGTGTTTCGGGGGTCCCGCGCATGGGCGGGAATATTCTAATGCTTATGACTGTTGATGAGGATCCCCTGGAAGAGAACTAACTGTAGACTTGGCAACTTCGGTTCCAACCCTTAGTGAGGCTCTTCTCTTCAATAAGGTTCTCTTTGTCCATGATTTATAAGATTTCTTAATGTTCCAGGTCTACTCAGGGGGACTGAATTTAGATGACATTACTGATTTATATAAGCCAACTAATTTTATTTAGGGCCTCCAGCTTCATGCAATCTCAAAATGATCTCCTCTGTCAGACCAGACACTGAATTAGTCTAAAGAAAAATCCACAGCGGGAGTGGTACCACCTTTATAACAGTCTTTAAACAATGAAGACCTAATTTCTTGTGGCAGATGTAAAGCGAGATATCTTGAGGTAAGCCCAGTAGGCACCTGTGAAAGCAATTTTTCTCAGTTTATTAACTTGATACATCAGCGGTTCTCCAAACACCCATACCATATGAGGGTACTGAAATTAGTTTTCTAATGTAAATAGTCTTAATCAAGTGCAAAGTGTATTCCCATTCTTAGATAACAACCATTGGCAAAAACAATAGGTTTTGACTACACAATCTATAAGCTTGACCATTGCTTGTTTATGTGTTCCACAGCCGAACAAGTTGCTGTACAGCATGGTTTTAAGTAAAAGTTAAAACAAACTTTTTTAAAAAAAGAACTATGACGCAGGCAGCGTTGCACACGTCATAGTGTTTCTTTCTATTTAAAGCTATGTCGCGCAACAGCAGTCTGGGCAATATCTTGCAAAACACAGTTTATAAGCCAGATTTTTATATTTATAAACCAATGCCAAGGGGACACCAGCTCTGGTGAATTTAGGACATCCTTGACAAATGCAGCCCAATCCTATAGACCCTCTACTTCACTATCATCTCCACAAACCAATTTAATTTGTAACTCTCCGCCCTAGCCTATTCAGCAACATCTTTGATCCATCGCCTAATTGCTGGTAGATCACGAAACATCGAATGCATATCTATGTTCCTTTTGGCCAGTAGTAGGTTGAGTGATGTGCTCTAGTTTTATTTGGGGATATCCACAACATGAGTTTGGTGTCTATGTGGTACGTAAGTCTGTGTTTTTCAGGTGCCCCACAGAGACTTCCAACAAATACTTCTAAATGTTGGAGCATGACCAAACGGTTGTATGACGGAAAACGACATGCATTTACCCCCATGCCTTTACAACCACGTCACTACCCTGACATTACCACACGTTACTATAGCATGCAAGTCGTTATGATTTACTTTATGGGGCGCTGGACTGTGGAATAGTATAAATTACTATTCCAACTCCAGTCTACGCAACAGTCTGGAAGGTGTTGGACTTAACAATCCAACACTAGTCTGAAAACGGTAGAAACCACCGCAATGGAGCGCACACCGCTAGCCCCTCCTCCGGATCGCCCCTCGGGACTCTGGTACTTGTAGTTCAATAGTGGATCACCCAGGTGGGTGCAAGTCGGTACTTGTTGGACTGATGAATCTCTAGACCCGATACATGTCCCGGGTTTTTGGGTATCGCCCGAGACATGGCTCGGGTTTCGGGATAACTTCCCTCATCAGTAGAGAAATGGTTAGGGGTGGAGGAGAAGGCCGCCAAACAACCGTCAATGGCCTCGATGCCCGAACTGGCACGCAGGGCAGCATCCAGGAGCCCGTCGGCTCAAAGCTCAATGGAGCCAATTAGTAGAAACCACCGCAATGGAGCGCACACCGCTAGCCCCTCCTCCGGATCGCCCCTCGGGACTCTGGTACTTGTAGTTCAATAGTGGATCACCCAGGTGGGTGCAAGTCGGTACTTGTTGGACTGATGAATCTCTAGACCCGATACATGTCCCGGGTTTTTGGGTATCGCCCGAGACATGGCTCGGGTTTCGGGATAACTTCCCTCATCAGTAGAGAAATGGTTAGGGGTGGAGGAGAAGGCCGCCAAACAACCGTCAATGGCCTCGATGCCCGAACTGGCACGCAGGGCAGCATCCAGGAGCCCGTCGGCTCAAAGCTCAATGGAGCCAATTAGTAGAAACCACCGCAATGGAGCGCACACCGCTAGCCCCTCCTCCGGATCGCCCCTCGGGACTCTGGTACTTGTAGTTCAATAGTGGATCACCCAGGTGGGTGCAAGTCGGTACTTGTTGGACTGATGAATCTCTAGACCCGATACATGTCCCGGGTTTTTGGGTATCGCCCGAGACATGGCTCGGGTTTCGGGATAACTTCCCTCATCAGTAGAGAAATGGTTAGGGGTGGAGGAGAAGGCCGCCAAACAACCGTCAATGGCCTCGATGCCCGAACTGGCACGCAGGGCAGCATCCAGGAGCCCGTCGGCTCAAAGCTCAATGGAGCCAATTAGTAGAAACCACCGCAATGGAGCGCACACCGCTAGCCCCTCCTCCGGATCGCCCCTCGGGACTCTGGTACTTGTAGTTCAATAGTCGATCACCCAGGTGGGTGCAAGTCGGTACTTGTTGGACTGATGAATCTCTAGACCCGATACATGTCCCAGGTTTTTGGGTATCGCCCGAGACATGGCTCGGGTTTCGGGATAACTTCCCTCACCATTGCGGTGGTTTCTATTAATTGGCTCCCTTGAGCTTTGAGCCGACGGGCTCCTGGATGCTGCCCTGCGTGCCGGTTCGGGCATCAAGGCCATTGACGGTTGTTTGGCGGCCTTCTCCTCCACCCCTAACCATTTCTCTACTGATGAGGGAAGTTATCCCGAAACCCGAGCCATGTCTCGGGCGATACCCAAAAACCCGGGACATGTATCGGGTCTAGAGATTCATCAGTCCAACAAGTACCGACTTGCACCCACCTGGGTGATCCACTATTGAACTACAAGTACCAGAATCCCGAGGGGCGATCCGGAGGAGTGGCTAGCGGTGTGCGCTCCATTGCGGTGGTTTCTATTAATTGGCTCCCTTGAGCTTTGAGCCGACGGGCTCCTGGATGCTGCCCTGCGTGCCGGTTCGGGCATCGAGGCCATTGACGGTTGTTTGGCGGCCTTCTCCTCCACCCCTAACCATTTCTCTACTGATGAGGGAAGTTATCCCGAAACCCGAGCCATGTCTCGGGCGATACCCAAAAACCCGGGACATGTATCGGGTCTAGAGATTCATCAGTCCAACAAGTACCGACTTGCACCCACCTGGGTGATCCACTATTGAACTATAAGTACCAGAATCCCGAGGGGCGATCCGGAGGAGTGGCTAGCGGTGTGCGCTCCTTTGCGGTGGTTTCTATTAATTGGCTCCCTTGAGCTTTGAGCCGACGGGCTCCTGGATGCTGCCCTGCGTGCCGGTTCGGGCATCGAGGCCATTGACGGTTGTTTGGCGGCCTTCTCCTCCACCCCTAACCATTTCTCTACTGATGAGGGAAGTTATCCCGAAACCCGAGCCATGTCTCGGGCGATACCCAAAAACCCGGGACATGTATCGGGTCTAGAGATTCATCAGTCCAACAAGTACCGACTTGCACCCACCTGGGTGATCCACTATTGAACTACAAGTACCAGAATCCCGAGGGGCGATCCGGAGGAGTGGCTAGCGGTGTGCGCTCCATTGCGGTGGTTTCTATTAATTGGCTCCCTTGAGCTTTGAGCCGACGGGCTCCTGGATGCTGCCCTGCGTGCCGGTTCGGGCATCGAGGCCATTGACGGTTGTTTGGCGGCCTTCTCCTCCACCCCTAACCATTTCTCTACTGATGAGGGAAGTTATCCCGAAACCCGAGCCATGTCTCGGGCGATACCCAAAAACCCGGGACATGTATCGGGTCTAGAGATTCATCAGTCCAACAAGTACCGACTTGCACCCACCTGGGTGATCCACTATTGAACTACAAGTACCAGAATCCCGAGGGGCGATCCGGAGGAGTGGCTAGCGGTGTGCGCTCCATTGCGGTGGTTTCTATTAATTGGCTCCCTTGAGCTTTGAGCCGACGGGCTCCTGGATGCTGCCCTGCGTGCCGGTTCGGGCATCGAGGCCATTGACGGTTGTTTGGCGGCCTTCTCCTCCACCCCTAACCATTTCTCTACTGATGAGGGAAGTTATCCCGAAATCCGAGCCATGTCTCGGGCGATACCCAAAAACCCGGGACATGTATCGGGTCTAGAGATTCATCAGTCCAACAAGTACCGACTTGCACCCACCTGGGTGATCCACTATTGAACTACAAGTACCAGAATCCCGAGGGGCGATCCGGAGGAGTGGCTAGCGGTGTGCGCTCCATTGCGGTGGTTTCTATTAATTGGCTCCCTTGAGCTTTGAGCCGACGGGCTCCTGGATGCTGCCCTGCGTGCCGGTTCGGGCATCGAGGCCATTGACGGTTGTTTGGCGGCCTTCTCCTCCACCCCTAACCATTTCTCTACTGATGAGGGAAGTTATCCCGAAACCCGAGCCATGTCTCGGGCGATACCCAAAAACCCGGGACATGTATCGGGTCTAGCGATTCATCAGTCCAACAAGTACCGACTTGCACCCACCTGGGTGATCCACTATTGAACTACAAGTACCAGAATCCCGAGGGGCGATCCGGAGGAGTGGCTAGCGGTGTGCGCTCCATTGCGGTGGTTTCTATTAATTGGCTCCCTTGAGCTTTGAGCCGACGGGCTCCTGGATGCTGCCCTGCGTGCCGGTTCGGGCATCGAGGCCATTGTCGGTTGTTTGGCGGCCTTCTCCTCCACCCCTAACCATTTCTCTACTGATGAGGGAAGTTATCCCGAAACCCGAGCCATGTTTTGGGCGATACCCAAAAACCCGGGACATGTATCGGGTCTAGAGATTCATCAGTCCAACAAGTACCGACTTGCACCCACCTGGGTGATCCACTATTGAACTACAAGTACCAGAATCCCGAGGGGCGATCCGGAGGAGTGGCTAGCGGTGTGCGCTCCATTGCGGTGGTTTCTATTAATTGGCTCCCTTGAGCTGTGAGCCGACGGGCTCCTGGATGCTGCCCTGCGTGCCGGTTCGGGCATCGAGGCCATTGACGGTTGTTTGGCGGCCTTCTCCTCCACCCCTAACCATTTCTCTACTGATGAGGGAAGTTATCCCGAAACCCGAGCCATGTCTCGGGCGATACCCAAAAACCCGGGACATGTATCGGGTCTAGAGATTCATCAGTCCAACAAGTACCGACTTGCACCCACCTGGGTGATCCACTATTGAACTACAAGTACCAGAATCCCGAGGGGCGATCCGGAGGAGTGGCTAGCGGTGTGCGCTCCATTGCGGTGGTTTCTATTAATTGGCTCCCTTGAGCTTTGAGCCGACGGGCTCCTGGATGCTGCCCTGCGTGCCGGTTCGGGCATCGAGGCCATTGACGGTTGTTTGGCGGCCTTCTCCTCCACCCCTAACCATTTCTCTACTGATGAGGGAAGTTATCCCGAAACCCGAGCCATGTCTCGTGCGATACCCAAAAACCCGGGACATGTATCGGGTCTAGAGATTCATCAGTCCAACAAGTAACGACTTGCACCCACCTGGGTGATCCACTATTGAACTACAAGTACCAGAATCCCGAGGGGCGATCCGGAGGAGTGGCTAGCGGTGTGCGCTCCATTGCGGTGGTTTCTATTAATTGGCTCCCTTGAGCTTTGAGCCGACGGGCTCCTGGATGCTGCCCTGCGTGCCGGTTCGGGCATCGAGGCCATTGACGGTTGTTTGGCGGCCTTCTCCTCCACCCCTAACCATTTCTCTACTGATGAGGGAAGTTATCCCGAAACCCGAGCCATGTCTCGGGCGATACCCAAAAACCCGGGACATGTATCGGGTCTAGAGATTCATCAGTCCAACAAGTACCGACTTGCACCCACCTGGGTGATCCACTATTGAACTACAAGTACCAGAATCCCGAGGGGCGATCCGGAGGAGTGGCTAGCGGTGTGCGCTCCATTGCGGTGGTTTCTACTAGTCTGAAAACGGGCCCCCTACAGGAAGATATTGTAATGACTTGCATGGTAAAGTCGCAGTCAGGGTAGTGACTGCGTTGTAAAGGCAGGTCATTGTAAAGCATGCAAGCTAAAGGATGTCTGCCTGACAAAGCATTTAAGGCATCTATCTGCTTTCTCTGGGTCAATCTTGTAGAACATGTTGGGGTTGACGTATGTGTGGTGCAATATAATAAAGTGCATAAAGAAAAAACAGCCATTAGTTATTCATTTCATAATGTGTTCCGGTTCTAATCCATTCATTGGCCAAATGTTCCCCTTCACAGTCCATTTCCCAACCTTTTTCTTAATACTAGCTTTTTTGGACATATCCTTACTTAGCATCTTGTAACGTCTTGTGATCGCACACTTTGATATTAATGAGTCTGGTATTATTGCAAGCATGTTTAAGGACTGTGGTGCTGTGGGAAGATTCGGCACAAATCCCTTACTGCTACTGGTAACTTCTTGTACTGTATCAACTGACCTTTTCCCACCCAATATATTACCCTTGCTTCCCATTTCTGTACATTCTCCTTCCAAACTCCTTGAACTTTCCATGTCTTTGGTGGTGGTCTACATTTTAATATTTATCTCAGTGGTCCCTACTCTACATATGGTATACTCAACCCTGTACATGTGCATTATCACATTCCACTCAATGTGCCCCATCAGTACCAGAATGGGCGGATGGTATGCCATCCTGTATGTTGTTAACAAACCCATCAGAAAGGAGGTACCAGCTCAGAGTCCATGAGCAATTTCCTGTCATTTGTAAGTCATAATGCCACAGAACTCAGCTATGTGGCCAGATATTCTCATATCTGGCAATTGTAGACCACCCTTCCAAAATGACAGCTTCAATGTGTTCAGTACCTAAGAAGGAGTGCAGGCAATATGGCAACTCCATTACTTTATGATTGCCGATGTCAGTCTCCCAGTTAGGGACAAAGGCAGATTCTGCAAAAATGTTACTGCCTTTTGTAGTCCAGCTATTAATTTGTCCATAATGACTGTCACTTTAGTTCAATCGGTTCGGTCTGAATGTTCAACACTCCCAATGTAAGGGAAAGTCTGGAAATTCCATGTGTGATGCAATTTGATCAAGCCTCAAAGGGAATAATGTTGACTTGTCTGGATAGATCTTCAATCGAGACATATATAGGAATAGGTCTTCTATCAATAATAGGGAGTCTAACATTGTCTCTGGGTCCATCAGTATGTCATCTGCATATGGCTAGACCACATACTCCATTGTGCCTGTCATTATTCCATTTCCTGTAAAGGATGTTCAGGGTTGGCAAGCCAATAGTATGATGGCTGTTGCAAAAAAGCAGCAGGGATAAAGGGCATCTCTGCTGGGTAATCTTTCCAGCGGCCATTTGTCTAACATAGTCTCATTAGTTTTATTCATGTGGTAAGCTGGGTGTTTGGAGTATCTATCGTACAACTATTGGCCCAAAGTTCTGAAGCTCCAGAACATTAATGAGGTACTTCCATGATACTGTGTCAAATGTTTTTTCAGCATCTGAGTAATCTGGTGCCAAAACATCCCCACTATTCATATGCTCAATCATTACATGTGCCAGTCTTCTAATATATGCTTTTTAAAAGACCATACCAGAATTATTTACCAAATATTGGAGCTATTTCCATGTGCACCTTAATTGTAACCTAATTTCCGGGCACTGTGGAACCAGTTTAAAGGCACATGCCTGCTTCCACAAAGCAGAAAAGGTGATGTGGCATCCAGCTAAACTGCCTCTAAGCTAGATGTCTCCCAATTTCATGGCTGTTGAAGGAAAACAGCCCGAGTGGATTCCAAATATGGGAGAAATCCTGTTCTCCAGTATTGGGGTGTCTTTCATAGACTCACATGCCTGAATCACTCCCCGTCGTCGGAGTGGGAGTCCCATGGTACATACAAAAAGCAATAATATGTACATAATAACCAAAAAACCTTGGTAATGAACAACCAGGCAGTAAAGCAGCCCTAAGCTACAAGAGAAAAACGTCCACACTCATTACTATCATAGTCATTATGTATTAGTCCAAACTGCAGCCAATCAGGCAACAGCACCCACCAGAATGTTCTCCCCAGAGGCTCAGGCTCTCAGATTTTCAACCGCACATCGTTTGAAGGGAGCCTCCTGGGCTCTGCTCAGTACTTCACTATTTTTTCTGGATTTCACTTCCTTTTCAGGATGTCATCTGCAAAGAAGTCTCTTTAGGCCTTGTGAATCTTGTGGGAAGCTTATGCTATTTTTAGAAAATCTCCACAAAAAGTTCATCTAATGCCTTTAAACAGATCAGGAGGTGAGAGATTGTAAGATTTGCAGGACCTTCCCTCAGAAGACCCTCAGAGATAGAGAAGGACGCCTACTTCTGTGGCTACAGAAGATTAAAGATCAGTGTAAGCCTTTATCTGAGGTGGGAAGTGTGGCCTCGGATTCATCTGTGTTCTCCAGGAAGAGGATGGCTGAGGAAGATTCATCTTCTCCTGGGGTTAAGGTGTTGAGAAAAGGTCAACCCTCTAAGGGTTCTAGTTTGCCTTCTTCAAAAAAGGCTTCTCCACCTTCAAAATCAACTCCTGTGTCGCCCCCAAGAAAGACTGAAAAGTCCCTGGCGTCAAAAAGGCCTTCTGAGAAGGATTTTCCTCAGAAGGTAACCCCTTCGTCGACGGCGTCATCAACAGTGTGGTCGACGGCTCCTCCGTCGAAAATTCTCGTCGTCAACGCTACTTCAACGTCGACAGTTACCTTCTCATCGCCGAGGCTCAAGATGATAATGTCGTCAGCTTCATCTCGACGTTGGTCTTTGTGGCAGTTAGACCAATCTCGGTGACGAAGGAAATGTTATCTATCGTCGACGTTCCGGCGACGAAGGCTAAGAAGATCCTGTCGCCGGTGGCATAGTCGACGAAGACTGCCTCGTCAGCGGCCTCGTCATCGACAAAAACTACCTCGTCAACGGCTACCTCGTCGACAGAGACTGATTCGTCGTCGACGGCCATACCGTCGACGGAGACTGACTCGTTGTCGACGGCCACAACGTCGGCGAAGACTGCCTCGTCGTCGATGGCCTCATCGTCGACGAAGATTGCCCCGTCGACGAAAACAACTGCCTCATCGGCGGTCACTATCCTAACACCAACTCCATCGACGGCACTGTCGACAGTAAAATCGTCGAAGCCTCTTCTGTCAACTTACACGGAAATGCAAGTTTGGTCCTCCACACCGACTACTGCCCCGGCTACGGCAGCTTCTTTGCTGGAAAGACGTGGCTCTTCATTGCAAGCTCTCTCCCCACTGAAGTTACCTGAACAATTGCTGGATTCTGAAGACGACGAGGAACAATCAGATGTAGACAGAGTCTGCACTGCTAGGAGTCCGTCAGAATTATTCATTAGGTATCAGGATGAAGATCAGGAGGAAGAATCGTTCCCTGAGCATATAGATCAAGCTCCTGCCACGGTGCCCACAGCACAGATGCCTTTGGCCCTGCTCAATATCGCCTGTTCCCTCCATCTGAATCGACAGTCTCTCCCATCGACGCCCATGCCTCAGGTCACTGTATATTCATTAAGATTTCCAAGACCACCTTCTCCAGCACCAGTATCTTCTTTAAGATCTCCAAGAACACAAGTGGGATGGGAGCACACTTCTTCACCTCCCAGCACAGTTCGCCCCTTTGCATCCTGGTAAATGCAATTCAATTTACATGCTTACTTGAAGTTTCACAGAGTGTTTCACCAAGGTTGGTGCAGGTTAGTGCTGTTAATCTCTAGACACATGTGTTTCTGGATTTTATCCTTCATCAGTAGAGATCAAACAAAATTCATCTGGGGTTTGCTGAGAAAGAACACCTTCTCCAGCATCATCTCACCATTCCCAGGATGCTAACACCACAGACTAGGACAGAGAGGAAGGAGAGGTGATTGACAAATCTGTTCTGTCGGAGTGGGATGAATACCAAATACAAACTCCATCACCATCGGATACAGCTTCTGCGGACTCTTCTTCAGTAGACATCGGATGTTTTCATCTCCTGATGGAGAAGGCTACAAAGAGAGTTCTAATACCGATGGAGACAAAGAAGGACAACTGCTTTCTTTATGATTTTAAATATCAGCTGCGAAGGCAAGTAAGGACCATTCCCATCATAGATTTCATCTGGAAGGAAGGATTCAAGATCATGGCAACACCTAATTCTCTTCAACAGTCTTGCCTCGGTTGGACAAAAAGTATAAGGCACCGCGCGACTCACCTGCATGCCTCATAGGACAGCCTAAAGCTGATTCGGTCGTTGCCAAAGCGGCACAGAGACGGGCAAGGAACCCCTCTTCGCCTCGAACTGCTCCACCAGACAGAGATGGCAAACGGCTGTATTCCTTTGGGAAGAAAGTCTCCACTATGGCTGCAACAACTGTCCATGCCGCAAACTACCTAGCAATATTAGGGAGATATGAAAGGCAGATGTGGTCAGACATCTCCCCCTGAAATGCTACCAGAAACTGCAAAATCTGAGGCAAGAAAAATCTTACGGGAAAGAGAATGTACTTCTGCGGAAATGATCGACTCAACAGTGGATGTGGCGTCTACATGATTCAGGCAGCTAGCTGGTGCAGCAGTGCTAAGGAGGCAAGGTTGGCTGAAATCTACATCCTTTCGCCAAGAGGTCCAAACTAAAATAATCAACATGCCATTTGATGGGGAGTTTCTCTTTGGCCAGCATGTCGACGAGGCCCTTCAGGCTATCAAAAAGGACACAGAAACGGCAAGATCACTGGGTAGCCTTCAGTTTCGTAAGTCGTCCTTTTGTCCTTTCGAGGTGCTAAAGGACGTGGATCCTTCTCCAATAGCGAGGGCTACAATCAACAGAGGTCATACCAAACCTCTCAAAAGTAATCAGAGATACCAACCTTATAAGCAACAGTCATACGGACAGCGAGGTAACTCATACTCGGAATCAAGAAGGAAGCCCTCCTACCGTGGACGAGATTCCACCAAGAAAAAATGAGACACGCCACCTGCCACCATGTCTGCCCCCCCGTCAAAGGTTGGAGGAAAAATATCCCAATTCTACTCGAACTGGTCCACAATTACTACAGACAGGTGGGTCCTGGATATAGTGGCCAGAGGCCACAATTTGGAATTCATCAAGATCCCTCCAAACTCTCCTCCCAAGGGCCCACCTCCTGCTCATCTCAAGGAGCTGTTTTCCCAAATAAATTTGATGATTCGGAAGGGAGCGATCATTTGCAAAAAGGAACAGGATTTTACTCAAGATTTTTCCTCATACGGAAAAAGTCAGGAGAATGGCGCCCCATCCTCGACCTGTGCGCCCTCAACAAATACCTGGAAAAACTGTCCTTCCGGATGTTAACACTTCAAGAAATCCTCCAGCTTCTTTCAGTAGGGGATCACATGGCCACCCTCCATCTTAAAGACGCTTATTTTCATGTGCCGATCCTCCCCAGACACAGAAAATTCTTACGGTTCAGAGCGGCTGGCAGGGACTTTCAGTTCAGAGTCCTTCACTTTGGACTACGGTCAGCACCCCGTGTGTTCACAAAAGTTCTAGCTCCTGTGGCCGCACACCTTCGCTTAGAAGGCATTCAAATCTTCCCATACTTGGATGACTGCCTTCTCAAGGCAAATTCTTTTTCAAGGGCAAGCGCGCACGTTCAAAGAGGTCTATCGCTGTTCCAATCTCTGTGTTTCTCCATCAACTTCTACAAATCTCATCTGATTCTGTCGCAAAGGGAGACCTTCTTGGGAGCCACGCTGGACACCCAGCTCACTCAGGTTTTCATCTCAAGAGAGAGACCATACAAGATCTGCAAGCTAGCTCCCCTGTTGCAAGAAAAAGAGTGCGTTTCAGTTCGACTATTCAAATCTTTCCTGGGGATGATTTCATCCTGCATCCCTCTGATACCCAACTGCCGTCTCAGAATGAGGCCTTTGCAAGAAGAACACAACCTCCAATGGTTGCAGGTTTCAGGGTCGTTAGACAACGTCATTCTCATAACTCCTCGAATGCGAAAAGCCTTTCTCTGGAGGTCTCGGATGAAGAACTTGCAAGAAGGATGTGCATTCCTGGCGGAAGTACCAAATTTCACCATCACCATGGACGCTTCCCTCGAAGGATGGGGGGCACACCTTCAAGGAATGACGGTCAACAGAAAGTGGAATGTACAGCAAAGGAAGTGGCACATCAACCTCCTAGAGTTGCAAGCCATTTTCTTGGCCTTGAAGTCCTTTTGAACTGTCATCCAAGGGACTTCAGTACTAATTCGGACAGACAAAACTACAAGCATGCATTACTTAAACAAAAAGGGCAGTACGAAGTCGGCCCTGCTCTCTCAACAAGCCCAGGAGATCTGAGACTGGGCACTGCGTCACAAGATCAACCTTTCAGCTGTCCATGTTCCGGGCGTCTCCAATACCCTAGCGGATTCCCTCAGCAGATCTACAATATCCAATCACGAATGGGAGATGCATCAACCAACACTGGATCGAGTCTTCCGGGAGTGGGGCCATCCAGATCTGGACCTGTTTGCAACCAGCCAGAACCGCAAATGCCCACACTTTGCCTCTAGCTTCCCCACAAGCACTCTTGCGGGAATGCGCTTTCAATGAACTGGTCACAGATATAGGCCTATGCCTTTCCTCCGATTCCGTTGGTTCCCAGAATCATCCGCCAGATGAAGAAACAGCTTTGTCGCCTCATTCTCATTTCCCCCAGATGGCCTCGCCAACACTGGTTCACCGAACTTCTCCTCCTTTCGGAGTGCGACCCCATTCAGTTTCGACCAATACCGAACCTTCTGTCCATCCAGAAGGATCAGATCTGCCACCCGGACCTAGCATCCTTGAGATTAGCAGCCTGGCTCCTCAACACCTTGAATTCGCACACCTAGATATTCCTGCGGACTGTCAAGAAATTTTGGCCAATGCTCGAGCACCTACCACGATTAAGACATACAAACTCAAATGGAAGAGATTTTGCACTTGGTGTCTATCTGTCAATTTACATCCAATCCATGCCAAAGCAGAACAGATGTTACCGTTCTTTCTTCAATTGGCAAAATCTGGCTTATCTCATTCCACGTTGAAAGTGTTCTTGGCAGCTATTTCAAGGTTCCAACAGGATGGTTCCAACTCTCTCTACTCTACTAGAGTTATTCAACAATTCTTCAAGGGGTTATTTCGTATGTTTCCCCCTATTCGGTGTCCACCTCCATCCTGGCATCTAAATGTGTTGCTCGCGCAACTTATGCAGCACCCCTTTGAACCTATTCATAAAGTGGATTTTAAGTTCCTTTCTTGGAAGGTATCTTTGCTTTTCGTGCTGACATCAGCAAGGACGGTCAGTGACATTCAAGCATTCACGGTTAAGACACCTTTTCTATAGTTCACCTCATATTCAGTGGTACTTCGTACTAATCCCAGCTTCATGCCTAAGGTGCCTACGGATTTTCACCTTAATGAACCGATAATTTTTAACACTTTCTTTCCAAATCCTCAAACATCTGGCGAAAGTGCCTTGCATTCCCTTGACATCAGGAGATGTCTCAAGTTCCATCTTCAACTAACTGCAACTATTCGAAAATCAGATCAGCTATTTGTAGCATACAGAAGATTACGTCAAGGTTCCTCTGTATCCAAGAAGACCATAGCTCGTTGGATGTCCGCGGCGATTAGTCTGTGTCATCAGCAAGCGGGAAGACCTTTACACACCATGTCGAGAGCACATTCTACGAGAGCGATTTCCTCATCTACCGCTCTCTTTGCTGGTGTGCCTCTTCATCAGATCTGCAGAGCGGCAACTTGGTCCAGCAGACACACTTTTACCAAACATTACTTTTTTGAAGCTTTAAGTGATGCAGATACGTCAGTGGGACGAGCTGTTCTGCGCAATCTTTTTAAATAAGGTGAGCCTCTGTTCCCCCTCCTCCACTATGCTCTTTTAGACGCTTATAGACATACTGTTTATATATCTTGAACTTGTTCTACATATGTTAAGCACAAATGTATCTATATACAATTATGATATTATTCATATTTCATTATAGTACATGTATATATGACAGTAACTCCCTTCGTAAAGAAAGCAGAGGCCAGAGGGGAAATCTTCAGAGATGCCTTTATTGCCTCGAAACAAAAGTCAGTGGTGGCGAATGCATTTCGGCTTTTAAATATGCCTTCCTCAGCGCCTTGCACTGATTGAAGACCTTCATCAACAAAGAATAGTCCTGCTTCTCTTTTGAAGTCATAGAGATTCACACGCTCCTCCCCAAGCAGTCAAGGCTCACCTGTAGCTCGTAGCGATAAAATATCACACTTCAACTCCCAGAATGCAACATGATCATGCATCTGGGTCGGTGGTGTGGGGAGGTGTTTCACATGAAAAAACTTGGTTATATGCATGCAGGTTGTGACGAAAAGTCCCCAGAGTTGCACCAAAGTTCAAAAGACGCCTCCTCAGCTCCCCTCAAACTGCTGCAGCCCTTCAGCCCAGGTGAGTAAGCGGGGACAATCATGTAACGACATAATGCCCTACCGGAGGTAAAATACCTCTTGACCACTGTAATCAACCCAGGCGTTGTGGCAGACACCGGACCTTCTGATTCCTCAGATTGCCAAACAGCCGTGAAGCATGCCAGTGAAATCCGGGTCACTTATGTAGCAGGGCCATATGTGCTGTACATCTGGCTGGCGCAGAAAATATGACAGTAACTCCCTTCGTAAAGAAAGCAGAGGCCAGAGGGGAAATCTTCAGAGATGCCTTTATTGCCTCGAAACAAAAGTCAGTGGCGGCGAATGCATTTCGGCTTTTAAATATGCCTTCCTCAGTGCCCTGCACCGATTGAAGACCTTAATCAACAAAGAATAGTCCTGCTTCTCTTTTGAAGTCATAGAGATTCACACGCTCCTCCCCAAGCAGTCAAGGCTCACCTGTAGCTCGTAGCGATAAAATATCACACTTCAACTCCCAGAATGCAACATGATCATGCATCTGGGTCGGTGGTGTGGGGAGGTGATTCGGGAACATCCTTTACAACGCAACTTTTACCACGCAGTGCCTTTACGACGCAACTTTTACAACGCAAACCATTACAAAGCATTGCGCTGCGGGGCGCTCTAGGATAGGGAATAAGTTTAATTTATTATCCAACACCTTCCCTAGTGTCCACGGGGACTGGAGTTGGAATAGTAAATTTAACTATTCACTATCCAGCACCCCAAAGCGCTATGCGTTGTAAAGGTTTGCGTTGTAAAAACCACCTTGTAAAGGCATGCGTGGTAAAAGCATGCGTTGTAATGTCATACATCCAGGTGTTTCACATGAAAAAATGTATATTCTGGATACAGGAGCGTCTTACAAGCATTATGTTGTGTACTGCTATCTACTCTGATTCAGGCATGTGAATCTATGAAGAAGAACAATAGTTTCTTACCTGTAATCTGTGGTTCTCCAGTATTGGTGTCTTTTATAGATTCACATGCCATCCGCCCACCTCCCCTCAGAGGCTGGTTTAGGCTATTTAGTTTTGGTTCACTCCTGTGCGAGAAAATCTGAGAGCCTGAGCCTCTGGGGAGAACATTCTGGTGGGTGCTTTTGCCTGATTGGCTGCAGTTTGGACTAATACATAATGACTGTGATAGTCATGAATGTGTAAGTTTTTCTCTTGTAGCTTAGGGCTGCTTTACTTCCTGGTTGTTCATTACCATGTTTTTTTGGTTATTATGTACATATTATTGCTTTTTTTATGTACCGTCGGACTCCCACTCCAAGGACGGGGAATGATTCAGGCATGTGAATCCATGAAAGACACCAATACTGGAGAACGACAGATTACAGGTAAGTAACTATTGTTCTTGTTGTATATTGACCTAGGAGACAAACTGCTGGACACTCATGTTGGGTCCATGTTTTCTTAAGAACAGGAAACTCCCAGAAGTCCATTATCAACAGCGCCAACTTGCTTTATAATTGCTCATAGGCTTAGAGTGGCCAAACGGGAGGTTGGGATAGGGTGTAGAATTAGTAGGGAATTGTTTGCTTGGAGGGGTCTGTGGTGCAAAAGAGTGGACGTGGGAAGCAGCTGGCTGGAGTTTTAAATCTCCTTGTGTGGTACTCAGAGCATTACAATGCCCTAGCCTGTTTACTTTGTGGAACACATTTAAGTATGTTGTATCCTCTTGTCTGCATTATTCCTCTGCTTCCTCACTGTTAGTCATACCTAGTTTCTGGCGTGCTTGCATCGGAGGATGTCCTTACTCTGCTAAGGTCCCTGCTAGTAGAAGCATGTCATATAGAAACGGAAGGAAGCTCCAAATACCCTAGCTTTTCACAAAGCATTCAACCCCCTTTGTACTCTGGTTAGCTGTTGATCTTGATACTCTACGTCAGACTCCTTTTGGCTAAAGGTAGTACTTAATATCAATTTAGAGTGGATTATAGCTTAATTACAGAAGTAACAGATTGCCTTTCCCACTTAGTAAGTGAGGGAAATTGAATCCTGGAAAAACTGTACAACATTTTGCCTCGTACAGATCGGGTTGTGAAATATCATGATGTCAGCAACTTATCTCTAAAAACTGAACTGTGCTAACTGTTTAGATGAAAACAGAATTTCACATTGAAAACAGAACAAACTGAACTGAGTCAGAATATTCACCTAAAGAACAAACTGCTTACCTTTGGTAATGCATTATATGGTAGAGACACAGTCTAGTCACAGATTACTTAACTGTGAATGCTCTCCAGGCGTCAGACTGGATCTGGAAATTTTTCAGCAGTCCCTCTGCGCACCGGGGGCGCCGCCTTTTGACTCCGGGATGACGTCAGTGGAGTCATATAAGTCCCCTTTGGCACACAGACATCAGCTTCTTCTGTGAAACCTTCCGTGCTCAAACACAGAGCCACTATAGAAACTTGCTGTAGAAACAGTATGCCAAAAAAGATCAATGTATCTTTAAAACATAATTAGAAAATGGAAATAAATGGAATGACAATACCCAGACAAGACCCATAAGGAAAGATCCAGTGTTTTTACGAAGCAAATGGAAATGAAAGTTATGGCAATACCAGTCAATATTTAAGAAGTAAGACCAAAGGGTCCGTTGAATTACACAATTACGTGAAACAGTGATTACTGATATATAAAACCGGTACTGAAAAGGGGTATAACCCTTACAGCATAGCTCGTTCGCAGAGTGGGGAGGATAGGCAGGGCGTTAAGGAACCAGCAGCTAGACTGTGTAGACCAAATAATACGTTACCGAAGGTTGGTAACTTGTTCATCTGATAGAGACATCTAGCTGCAGATTCCTGAACATGTGAATTAAATACCATAGCTATACCCACCCGGAGGAAGGTCTGCAAACTAATTCTACGAAAACCCTCAAAGAGAACCAGCTGGTCGAAATTGAGCACAGACCAGACCTATCTAGGAATTAAATGAAAAAGAGCCTGGCTCTCCATAAAAACCGTGGCAATGACAACATGTAAATAAGAAACAACCCCGCAGGCACAGAAAAACCAAAGCCTCAAGTGGAACAGAATAATACCCTGTTAGACATCTGACAACAGTCAGATAATAGTATTTAACCCGCAAAAAGTAAGTGAGTCCCTGGCCTAGAAGGGCCAAAGGCAAAACGAGTGCCATGTAACATGCATTCTCTACATCAGTAAAGAAAAATCTGGAGGAAATATGCCCTGACTATTCCAAAAAAGAAGGGCTTCCTAAACCTAAATGAATAAATCCATTCATCGCTAGATCGGGATGATCAATCCAAGTATCCAGACAGATGAATGTCATTTCTAAAACAAAGAACCTTTCTTTTTTTTTTTTAAAGAAAATGACCATGCGAAGGTTTACACAATGCATAGTGCCCATAAAGACAGAAAGATGGCAATTAACCCCTTCGGTGCTCATGACGGAGCGGTTCCGTCATGAGCGTCGGTTGAGCTGTGCTCATGACGGAACCGTTCCGTCATGACCACACCCGTTTCTTAGAACGTTCAGCACAGCGCGAAAATTCGCGCCGCGCTGAACGGGTTAAACAGATATGAACCTGCTATAAAAAATGGATCCATTATACCCAGATCTATATATCCATGTTCCACGCATACATTTTGATTCAAATTTAAAAGAATGTAATATGACATATTGCACAAATATATCTCATCATGTGTAAACACATATGCAACACACTTATGTAAACTCTGTATACACACATGGATAAACGAAACAAATCCCAGTCCCAATGTACCATACAATAAATTATATCAAGTGATATTGCACCCTCAATGAGAAACCTTGTGTGACTTAGCATTAAGATAATGCTGCCTATCAAAAATATCTTCACAGGCTGCATCTACCTAAAGAAAACTTACATGAAAATAAACCCTTGCCAGTAGCAAGAACTTAGGACCACACTTGGCCCAGAAGATCAAGATGAATGAAATAAACCAAGCCCTCGAAAAATAACCAGCAAGGGAACCCAGTTGGAGTAATTGTCCACAAAGTGTATGAGCCAAAATGCAATCTGACTGCAAGACAGACAAGTGCTCAACGAACATATATAGTTATATAAGAACACACGAGCTACCAGATCATACGTTCACACTATGATCCCTTATCGGACTGAAAGGTACAGCAAATAACTAATTCTAAATAGAGAAAGAGAAATGTCCCCAAGGAGACAGAGAACATCCAACCTCCCGACAGAAAATGTATAACTATCAAAGTACCATTGCTAAAGAGTATGGAAATGTCCAAGATGTTCTTAAAGTGAAGAAGGGTCAAAAGGCGAACCTTCTCTTTAGATAAAACAGAAATCTTTGCAACCATGAAAACATGGTCATAAAGAGCCCTAAGATAAATAGGATAAGAATAAATATCACCTCCATAAATGGAGGAAACCAAGACTTTAAGTATTCAGAAGAAAAGATATCTGGGGACCTTTTAGAACATACTTATAGGCGAAGCGACAAGATCCCCCCTACACAGAAAGAACAGGGCATAGTCACAACCGGGGTGGGTTAGGCTGTCCCGAGATACATGCCAATACTCAACAGCATTGGATGGTAAACTCTTTTTTTTTTATGTTCGTTGATGTATTCCCATGCCATGATTGTAACTACCGGTTATGTGAATCAGAGTGAATAACGATTGTAACAGAAAATATGTTGGCAGCCGAGAGACCTGCTTTATGTAACATGTGATCATTCTGCGACATTAATTGAGCCATTGACAGTGTGTATTATGTCTATCTGCGATTACCAAAGGATTTTACGTGTCCTAGTGTACTGCTTTACTTATACCTAAATGCAAAATAAAGTTAAAAAGAAAAAGTATTCAGAAGAATACTAATCAGACACCTTGAATAGCCATCAACACAGAAAGGAGCAAAGGGGGAAAAAAAGTCAAGCTGCCCCCCCCCCCCTCCCCCCCCACTCAACACATTATCAACATCCAGGGCCTGACTCAATGGACAGATATCCTTAACTTTCAGACACTGGAGGGGTCTATAATATTTTACGACTCCCCCAATGGTGCAGTCTACTACCGCTAATTTGAGTGTCTATATGTCCAATTTATAACACTACACTACAGCCAAAGAATTCCCACCAAAAATTGATTAGAAAAGGTTAGAAAAAATGTGAGAATGGAGAGAAAGCACCTCACTGTAGCAACACCAAGGGGGGGGGGCTTGCTAGTTGGTACTCGCTAGCACACCCACTTATCATCGGTTGCTTTCTCACCATGAAATGGAAATTTATTCCAACGGAAATTTTCTCAAAAGTGAAGGAAAGCAACAGTGAAAAAACAAATAAATTATGCACTGTGGGTGCAAATAGAACACAAGTGCCCTACTGGTCCCCATGAGGAAGGAAATGAAATATTAATTCCCAACATTAAAAATGAGATCCTACTCACTGGCTAAATTTAGCTTTATTCAGTGCTGTGAACGTCCTCAATTAAAAAATAGTTCAACTCAGACCATTGTTATGTCCAAAGCGCCAACATGTTTCATAGCTACCACTGTGCGCAACTTCATCAGGGCTAAGGGGATGACCAGTCTTCACTTCACTTAGAATTACCACTTGGTCAAGTAGTTGCCAGTGTTTCTCGTACCTGCAAACTCCTTGTTATGCGGTGCGTGCCAATAGGTTACGTGTCCGCAGGGTAACCACACGCAATTATGGCACCACTACAGGGAACTATTGGCATCTCAAGGCTCCAGCCTTGAGACGCCGATAGATTGTTCCCCCTCCAGTGCCTGAAAGTTAAGGATATCTGTCCATTGAGTCAGACCCTGGTTGTTGATAATACATTGAATTGCCAAACACAATATCTCCCGCAAAAAGGAGCACACTTCCATAGAACAAATTTGTATTTGCAGGTAAGGGACCCATCACATAATAAAACTGGCATGGCACCCTCACCCGGAAGCATGATTTTTAAATTATGCAACGCACAGGGTATCCGTGCACCACCTGAATTAAATGCAAGTGCACTCCGATAAGTAGCGAAAAGGACTGCGTTGGATAAACCCAAGACCAAAATTACCCTGAGTTGGAAATTCAGAATATTCACGTAAAACAAGTATACATTCTGTATACAAGGTCTCAATATTGGTATAAGAAATATGTCTCTTAAAAGAGATACTGCAAATGAACAGTAATAGATACCGTTATACCAAACTGCTTCAATAGAAGCATGTGAAAAGGTAAGCTTCCTAGCCGGTAAACACAACACCTGCAAATGAGCGCATCATAAAGCTCAGTATCAGAGGAAAAAAGAAAAAGAATGTACAGACAGTATTAAAACAGTAACCTCTGCACCGGCAGAAACGAAAGTCCTCCAACAAGGAGGAGCATATTTCCGTGGAACGAATGCCCATGTTCAGGAGAAGAACTCAACACACATCAAAACGGTCATGATCTCTTCACCAGAAATCATAACCCAAAAATCACTGCATAAAGCAGAGAAAGAGTAATTAAGACTCTGTATCACTTCTCCTATTATGGAAGTGTCTCAATGCTGAATCGGCCTGAGCCCAAAAACAGATGGGTGCCGTCAACGAGCATATCCACTAAAGTCGCCTGTACAGCCTCTGAAAAGCCTGAGGTTCTTAACCATGCATAACGTCGGAGCACCACCCAAGATGCCATGGCTGGGCCTTTCGAATCAGTAGTATCCATGCCACACCTGATTATCAGCTTCGCTGCCTGTTGCCCATCCCTAATCAAGTTTTCAACATCAGAATGGAGAATGTCCAGCAGCGATGGCAACATAGTCTGCCAGGTATCCCACAGAGAGCGGAAAAAAACGTCCCAGAAAACAAGACGCGTTGGTCGACCTTAACACAGAACTAGCAGAAGCAAGGATTTGCTTGCCACATGCATCTTTGCTCCTAGACTCCCTGCTCAATGGAGTCTTGGGTGAAGAATCCATATCTTGAGTGGCTGTAGGCACTTGAACTATCAGGATACGAGTGGTAGGATGTCTGAGGAGACAAACTGGATATCCTGGAGCAGGTAGATGCCTGCGAGATATAGCACAGTCCACCGAGACCACTGTGTCGGGCTTGGCCAAGTACCCAACAATATGTCAAACAAGGCCTCACTGTATGGAAGAACAGGCTCTTCCCCAGACTGTGCTTGATAAAGGACATCAATCAAAAGGTAGGTGGACTTCTCCACCATGGGCAATGACAAGTCCAAAACTGCAGCCACTCTCCTCAACACATCTGCGGAGGAAGAACTTGCCTCAGTAGCGAGATTAGGAGGTGAAAGTAGCCTGTAGCTGGGGAAGACTCCAGCCTCACCTAGACCAGATATCCAACTCTCAGCCACTTGCGATGGAATAGCTTCCGAAATGGGCTGAAAAGGGCCAGACTCCCCTGCATCACCTACCACAAGGCGACACCCAGAAGTCTCACTGTTAGACCTGGTATAATTGGCGTGAGTCTCCCTTCCATTTTTCCTAATTGCCTCCTCTATTTTCGATCTGTTTGCTGGTTTTAGATACTTCGGGCATTGTGCCACTGCTATTCAGTGCCTCAGTGCAAGTGCTCCCTATGTTAAATTGTTGTACTAATTAGTGAATCCATGATTGGGTTATGTGACTGTCAGACTCTAGTACAGTGCACCATGTGTGCCCAGGGCTTGTAAATCAAATGCTGCTGGTGGGCTTGCAACACTGGTTGTGCCACCCACAGAAGCAGCTTGTAAAGTGTGTCTCAGGCCTGCCATTGCAGAGCCTGTGTGCAGTCTGGGACTGCCATGTCGACTTGGCAAGTGCACCCACTTGTCAGTCCCTAAACCTTCCCTTTTCTTCGTATCAGACATCCCCAAGGTAGGCCCAAGGGCAGGGTGCATTGTACTTATAAGGTAGGACATGCCCTTGTGTGTGTGGCATGTCCTAATAGTGAATTCCCGCCATTTTCTTTTTTCACTATTGCAAGGCTACCTATTCCCCATAGGCCAGAATGGGCAGTTTGATTATTACATCTTATAATTCTAACTGACCCAGGGAACTAGGTGGAAATTAGAGTTTAGTATGCCTGCATTCAGAATGATAAAAAAAATCTTTTAGTGAAGTTGGTTTTAACATTCATTGTTTGAAAATACCACTTTTAGAAAGTAGTTTGTTTCTTGCCTAACTATCCAAGCCTGCCTCTGCTAGGCTGTGTATTCCTTGCCTGGAGTTTGAGTGACAGGGGCTGGGGGATTCCAGGAGACAGGGTGAGGTAGCACAAGGCTGAATAGAGAGATCTGCATGTAGATGGGTGGGAAGAGTTGCACCTGGGACCTGCATTGGGCTGTGCCTTCCCTCCACAATGCTGGCTCCACCTCCTGCCTCTGATGTCCCTGGCCTACACAGTGAAAGGAAAGAAGGAGTCTTGTCTACAAAGTGCTCCAGGACTGACCAAAACTGGTTTGGACTAGGCAGAGGCCTCTCTGCCTTCAGAGAACAAAGAGAATATGAGTATAAATATGGAGACCCAGAACCCAAGACTTTAGATCTCTTCTGGGAACAAGACGAACATTTTTCCAAGGAGAAGAACCAAGGAAGTTGCAGGAGTTTGGAATACCCCTCTGCCAGTGTACTCTTTGTTGGTTTGGCCTGCAGTGGTCTCTTCATTGCCAAGGAAAGGAGAAGGAACTTTTAAAAAAGCTTTCAACATCTTGCAGTATATTACTCCAAGGACTTGATTTGATCTTGCCTCCTGACCGAAGTCTCAGGGATACCAGACTTCACCCCCTTCTGTTTGCATGCATCTGGAACTTGCTGTTCTAGTGCTACAGAAGGAATCTGCAATACCGACGCCAGCGAGCAACGCCGTCATCTGCAAGTAAGTCGTGAACGCTGCTCCGACTTGCAACATAGACCAGACGCCGACCGCCGTGCCACATAGACGCCAGCGAACTACATCATAAGCCTGCCATAGCCGTGAGGGCTGCTCCGACTTGCGTCGCCAGCACGACACCTGCTGCTGTGCCGCATCGACTCCGAAGCTGACATCATTGCGGAGCCAATTGTCGACATGGGTGGTCAAGAATCAATCGACATCGTACGAAACTGTGGTTTCAGCGCCATTGTGAGTGAAGTCACCTCCTCTCCGGTCAGGAACCGACGTCTCCCCTGCCTGCGCAAGCATCCAGGTCCCAACGCATCATCTCCCCCGAAGCAAGGAACCGACGCTGCAACGAGATAACGACGCCGCATTGCCCGATGCCGTGAGCGGTCTTTGTTTTCGCTTTTCCAAGGTACTGTTCTTTGCAGGTCTGTAGACTCCAGGCCCGACGCCACGCACCTCGCGGTCGGCGCCGTACTTTGGGATTTCTTTGACCTTGCAGTCGTGATAACTCCAGCTGGGGTTATTTGTTGCTAAAGACTATTTATAAGTACATAACCTATTTTTGAACTACACTTGGACATTTCAGAAGTACAACTTCCTGGAGAACGACTCCGGCTCCTGGAATGGCCATGCAAACTGACCTCCACATAAAAAGAAGATCTAAACCGCAAAGTCCATCCAGAGTCAACGTCATCACGAAGTCTTAAGGTGCGCACAGGGATTGCTGAAAACTTTCATGATCCAGTCTGACACCTGGGGAGAATTCACAAGTTAAGGAATTTACGGATAGATGTCTCTATCAAATCACAGAAATCAGAGCTGTAACAGTCCAATCTTTACTCTGGGATGTAAATCTCATGGATCTCCAGAGCAGCGACAACATTGTTGGCTAATGAACACATTTTTCGGCTCAATTTCCCCAAAGTAATCCCTCCGTTGCTCCATACTTTTTCTGCCATGGGTTGCGTCACCATTGCAAACTGCCTTGCACCCCTCTCTAAATAGGAAGGTTTCAAAGTAGATCAGTTAATCAATACGTTACAATACTGTTGGACCATGACTCTTTGGCATGAATATTTGGCTCGCCCGCCCTGATTTCCTGGTGGAACTTTGTCAAGCAAGAACATCTGACTAAAGGAAATGATATTCACCTTTGGTAACAGTTCTTCGGATCGACACAATCTCGGCACACATTTCACATCTTCGAGATTTCCCCAGGCATTAAAAACTTTTGTCAATACCGGTCCCTGATGTATAGGTGGCTCTGACTGTGGCGGCTTTATAATGGTGTTGTCCATGATGCCAGTTCTGGGCATTTTATCCACTATGTAAAAGCCATGACAAACAAAAAAAATATTACCTACTACCTCCTCAGAGGAACAAAGGAGGAAGAGCAAGTAAATATTACTTTTAATGCGTAAGCCTTTCTGCAGGTTCCTTATCTGAAAAGAAAACCTTCCAAAACAGCGACCATGTATTATCAGTGTCTGAGAAGTGTCACTGATTTTAACCCAACAGTGGTTGTAGAATTGATTTATCAAATTGAGTCTCCAATGTTGCATCCAAATGAAGAGTAGTACTTCATGAATGCTCAAGTAACAGCTTGACAGATCTCAGAGACCAGCATTTTTCTCAACACAGAAGGGGGGCTTTGCTCCCATATAAATGAGGTCTTAGCCCTGCAGATGTTCCTTTGTTAGCCAACACATAAAACAGTTAATTCACTGCACAACTCATCCAGAAATAATTTCGTTTTGGGACAGTGTATGCCTATTTTGCAACCGTAAAATCCCCAAAAAGCGGCTTGTTAGTACAGTTTTTCTTTGATCTCTCCACACAGAATTTGAACGCTCATCTTGAGTACAATCAGTGCAACCTCTTCAACACCCTGTTAGGACAAGGTAACTGAAAAATGGCTGATAACAACATCATCTCTAATGTGGGGAATTTGTAATCCACTTATCATAAAGCTTTGACTGAACTGGTAATGCCACTATGTCTGGCTAAAATAGGATAGAGAGCTGTCCAGACAACAGCAACTGCAACTCACTTATTCAGATGGCAGATACAATGGCCACTGGAAAAACAATGTTAGTTACTTGAAAAAACATATTACATGAGCTCAGATAAAGTGCAAGGGTTCCCGTCCCAAACGGTAGGTAAGAAAGGAGTAGGTGACTTGTGGAATCTTGTAAAAATAGACAGTTGAAAGAATTCGCTCTGCTTGAAATGATGTAAAAAGTAAAGACCTGTAGGAATGCAAAATATCCTTTCAAAAAGCATACATTGAGACCATCACTGGACAGGAAAAGGGCAAATTGCAGCATATTATGCAAATCTGATAAGACTAGATACTTTACTTGGAGTGCACAGTAGTAATCCAGAACACAGGCACCAGTTAGGGCTGCACTAAATATTTATTAAATCAGGCATCTCAGCTCCTCTGAAGTTCCTCTGAAGCTCCTGATGTAACTACCAATACAACTGTAACTGCTACCTTGAAAATCAGCATTCCACCCATCAACATGTTACCCTTGATGTCATGATAACTACGGCATCACTCACATTACATTACTAAATGCACCAATCAGTGCAGCATTTCCACTTACTGGAGAAGAGGGTCCACAGGTGCAAGAACAATCTCCAGCTCCTGCTTTGGCAGTGTGTGAGCACTCATGGCCTTTCTTTCAGTTGTCATGTTTTTAGACAGTAGGTCTACTACTTTTGTATGAAATAAATAACCACCACTGCAGGACAAGAAGATCCTTTCTAAATGGAAATATGTGGGGTAGACAGATGCTCAGGTTGAGGGAATCGGGACATGAGGTCCTAACCCCCCAATCTGTAGCAATCGGAATACTCCTTTCTTATCTTGCTGATCTCACTAGGTAGGATACTAAAGGACAGGGGAGCATACCGGAGTTTGAAGTCCCACTAGGACTGAATGCCTCCCACAGAGAATGCCTGTGCAGATCCTCTGGCGAGCAGAAGAACTTGCAATTGCTGTATTGACGACTGACCAACAGGTCTATGCTGGTGTGCTCCAAGAAAACAGCCTGCAGTTCCTCCAAACCTACTTTCCACTCATGATTCGCTAAAGAAAGTCTGCTCGGGGAATCCAATGTTATATTACTGTCCACAAGGTCTTGCACATTAATGCGCAGAGTGAAGCGAACCACTAGCAGATCCTCCATACTGATGTGAAGGCTGCATTCTCTCCGGTATCAGTGGCCTATCATGCCCTCTTTGCCAGGTGCACTCCCTACCTATTGCCATTCAGTTCACCTGTGAGCACATGAAATGTGTCACTAAAGAAGGCCTGACTGGCCAAACGAGTGGAGGAAAAAGGGACATCTTGAGCTGAAGCCAGAACTGGTTACTTTGGTGCAACAGACGTTGCTGCAACTGCTTTATACAGAGTGTTGCCTGAGCCACCCGGAAGATGCACAAAACCATCAGCCCCATCAATCTCAGAAAATGGACCATGGTAGGATGTACATCCTGCTGGAAAGAACTTAAAAGCTGCATCAAAAAAATACTTTGGGGAATTGCTGCTGCTGTTGAGTGATCTGGAGCTGTTTTTGGATATTCATGGAAATCCCCACAAAAAGCAGATTACTCTTGATCTGAAGTTAATTTAAAGAGGTATTCAGATACTTGAACTATATAAGACAGTCATTCATGTATAAAAAGATATGCAGACTGCCTATGAAGGCGCGCTGCAACAATGACCGTGGTAAAGATCCTTCTGCGACAACTCTTTAAAGGTATATGAATTATATGCCTTGAAAGTTACAAGACCATTTAATGTTGAACGGGGTATAACTAGACATTTTCAATTGACTTGGCTGTGACAAAAAAAATAGTTGTGGTGACAAGCAATTTACAAGTGGGCTTGGATGTTATTCAGTAGGATTTTTGTGAAAACAGTATGATATGCTAGAGCACATTCAGCGAGTATGAATTCTGAATATGAATTTAAGAAAATTGAGGAAAATGTTGCAACTTGAAAAACATTTTTGGGCTAGTAACAGGTCAAAACCGAGTGGAAATTAAATGTAATTTACACAATGGTTCTTTCCCAATGTAATGTATAAATGGTCAAGAAAAAGAGACGCAAATTGAGGCATTTTAAAGTGCACTGGGCCAGTAATGGTGTTTAAAACTAGATAGAATTTAAAAGCAGTTTTACAAGGGAGAGGAGAATCTAAGAAGTTCTCATCTGAAAATATTTGAATGAGATTAATGGCAGCAATGTAACATTTAAAAACTTACTGGTGAAGTTCCATGGATCACAACTTGGTGACATTTAGACAGTATTTGAGGGGTGGTGGGGATTCAAAGTCTTTCAACTACTTAAGAATAATCTTTGGTGATTGATGCATGTACTGCCTGGAGCTACATTTGCCTGTGATTGATTTTCTGGGGGACATTGATGCTTGTTACTGTCTAAGGCACTATGGTCAATACTATTTTGGACCACTGGGGTATGTACTGCCTGGGGCCAAAACAAGTAGTCACTGCTTGGGTCCACTGGTGTTCATGACTGCAACAGGCCGCAAAGAGTGACGTAGGCTGGGAATGGACATAAAACAACTCCAGAGATGACAGGTTGTCCCATTTAAGGTTTGAAAATGTATTTAATTATGTTTCCTTATGAATTCATGTGGGTACTAGGTTTACTCTTCACAGTATGTAAGCAGAATGTCCGATACTCCAATTGAAAGAATAAAAAAAAAAAGACAAGAAATGTATGGGACCACCTTATTCTGGTAATTTATTGATTGTCTTTAATAGGAAACAGGACTACCAGTGGAACTTCTTTTTCTTAAGTCAGAACAGGCCAGAGATATTAACATTTAAAAAAACAGCTCTGCTTTTCTTACACATAATGTTGCAGTTTGTGGGATTGCCTTATTATAATGTGTCCTCATCTAACGCAACTGGTGCTATGTAAAGCGCTCCGATACCCGATTCAGGTCAAGTTTGCGCTATATAAAACTCAATAAAATAACATTAATTATTATTTAATACTAGAAAATGTCTAATACAGTGTCAGACTGATAAACCAATTATTATGTTTAGGTTGCTAGTTTGCTCTTTGAGCTAAAATAACTCCTGACAGATAATTAAAAGTAAACAGGGTGTTTAGTTTAAATCTGTGAGAGGAGAAGATAATGTGCAGTTGCTAAACTGAAGACTTCATAACCAGGAAATCTGCCCCACAATCTCATAATGTAGCAACATCGTGGACTCCTATAATATGGAAGCTGGGAGAGGGGCCCTATTGGTCTAGAGGCTGCATTAGCAGCACCCTAAAAAAAGTGTTTGGAAAGAAGTAATTAGAAGACATTTGCATTGTAAACAGCGAACCTAAAAGCATACACAACCAGGCTTTGCTGACAGAGACAATATTTTCAATGTATCTTTAAGAAAGCCAACTTGCTTGGTCCGTAGAAAAGGAGCATTAAACTCAACAACATGTTATCATCACGAAACATAAAACAAATAAATGTGCAAAGGCTACTCGTGAATAGCACTGCGTCTTTATTGTATACAGACAACTCACTTCCTAAACAAAAGAAGCCATAAATCAGCAATTAAAGTGTTGTAGTGTCAGGTATATAAATACAACAAGGAACACACACTGTCTCTCAATCTATCCTCATGTCACATCTGAGGGCTTATTACAAACCCCTTGGCCAGCAGGTGCGTCACTATAAATATGGAAAAATGGATGCACCGGTTTGTAAATAAGCCCTCTGGGGGCTTACAAAATGACTACTCAATACCCTGTCACCAATATGTAAAGAGAACACAAGTAGCACAATATAACCATCCTCGAAAAGCCATGGCCTTGCCGAAGAACTCATTCAAGCAATGGCAAACCATGAAAAACACATCAAAGCCAGTGGCCGAAGGGGGCTGACCCAAATCTGTAAATCATTTCATTGTACTTTTCTGAAAAATTGTTGCCAGACCTAAAAAACATCTAACTACTGAAAACAAGCATTTACAATGCAATGGTTTTGCCTTTGTTAAAGTTAGAGCTATTGGCATTGCTCTTGACATTATTTTTATTTATGTTTTTTTAAACATAAATAAATGGCATTGTCATTTACAATAGCAGGGCAGGGCCCAGGGAAGGGGGGGCGAGGAGAGACGAAGGAGAGATGCGGGCTCAGGAAAGGAGGGGGGGCGAGGAGAGACAAAGGAGAGCTGCGGCTCAGGGAGGGGGGGGCGAGGAGAGACGAAGGAGAGCTGCGGGCTCTTGTTGTAATGCTTGCATGGATGAGTTGGTGGATGCATGGATGGGTGTATGGATGGGTGTATGGGTAGATGCATGAATGGGTGGATGGATAGATGCATATATACAGCCAATCCCTCAACAATGTATGCAATCCACCAACCCATTCAACCAACAACCCATCCATGTATCCACCCATACATCCATGCATCATGCATACATCCATCCATCATGCATCCATCCACCCACTGCGTCCCACTCCGACCCCTCTAAATATAACTCATTGTTTCTGTATATAGAGATGACTGTATTCACTAGTATATGCAGTAGACCTTTCTACTCTAACATTCCTATGTGACTCTTGCAGTACATCTACTCATATCCACAGGTTCCAAATACTTTAATACAGCCCTAGTTCATGCTTCACACAGAGGGCTGGAGCTGAGTATTCACAGGTCCCAAATACCTTAGTACAGTCCTGGTTAATGCTTCACACAGAAGACTAGAACTGGGTATTCACAGGTTCCACATACTTTAATACAGCCCTAGTTCATGCTTCACACAGAGGGCTGGAGCTGGGTAATCATAGATTCCAAAACCTTTTCAACAGCCCTGGTTCATGCTTCCCACACAGGGTTGAAGATAGGCAGCCACAGGTGTCAAATACTTGTGTACAGCCCAGGTACATGATTCCTACAAAGGGTTGGTGAAGGTTGCCCACATGATTCCAAATACTTCCGTGGAGCTCTGGTTCATGCTTCCCACACAGGGTTAGATATGTGCTCCAAACACCTTGGTATACCCTGGTAGCAGAGAGAGCGCATCGGATGACTCAAATGGTCCTATTACATTAATATGGTTATGACTCTTGCTCCACACAGAGACCTAGACCAGAGGACCAAGGGTCACTGGTACATTTTGAGAGCATCAAGTAGTGACTGTTATACAGCAGGAGTTTACACACAATCCCTGAGGCGGTGTCACCTTTGCGCAGCTTTAGTCACTGCTCTATCTGGGTCACTGAACTCGATGATTCGCAGAGCACTTCACCCAAGTGTACCCCTGTGCTATCAGAGGGGTCGCATGCCACCCTGCAGATTTATGATTCTAAATTAGGTTCTCTGCCTGCAGCAAGTCTCCTTACTGCCTTAAACTTCTTATTAACAGGAGGCAATATAACACATTTCACAGAGAAAAATAATTCTACTAAAACTTTTTTCACAAACAAAATTCATGCATGCCACACTTACACTCCCACGAGATTTCAAGACAAAGCCCACTGCATGAAGAATTTGCTAATAAAGGATCATCGACTCCAAGACTGCTGCAATGGTTGGGCATCAATGTGAAACACTTTAATTTGTTAGTGTAATTATGTGCAGAAATTCTGCAGCTTTTTGAACAAGCCAATGTAAAAGGCGAACCCTCGGTGCTTCAGGGATCACGGACGGCTTCACATGGCCTCTGCGAGCGATGGGCCAATCCCAGCGCGGCCCTGAGGCGAGCCCCCGATGACGTCAGAGCTCCTTGACCAATCGGAGCGCGGCTCCCTCGTGCCAGCAGCCTATCAGAGCACGGCTCCTGCGTGCCAGCCACCAATCAGCTAGCTGCCCCTTCGGTTTGGTCTCCGTTGCTCTGGCTGCACGCGGCTGGAGGTAATACCCCAAAACTAATGCCGCCTGGGGCGAACAGTCCCCTCGACCCCACCACACCCTCCCTCCCTCCCCCCCCCCCCCGTGCTATGCCACTGGGTCACTGCTGTGGAAACAAAAGTTCTTTAACCCAATGACAAACTACACAATATGCCAGTGAATGATTTGAACCGCGCAATAATTGTCCCTTGTCCTCTTAATATAGGGAGTGTGGCCCATAGAGTTGTGCGGGGCACCAGAGCTGGGAGGGCTTTTCCTTAATTTCACAATCCCGCTTCCTTCGACTCTTTGAGCCGCAAATGCCAAGATTCTCCGCTGTGAAGTCTAAAAATGTCCCGGGCTCGAATCTGTTTACAGGGAACACTGGCAGATCTAAAGTTACAGAGCACGGGGGCTGGATAGAGGAGGATTCCAAGCCATCCTATGTGCAGCTTACATAACATGTGACCCAGCTGGCGCGCATGATGTTAAAGCTGGAGCGTTCATAGATTTGGGGATGTTGTGATGTTCACAGAGCCTCCCGAAGTGCCGCCTGACTAAACAAGCATTTTGTTGTCGCGTCCTTTTCTCAGGAACCATCTGAAGGCTGAAGGTGCTGGGCGCGTTTTCTAATTACGTCATTTTGCATCGTGCTGCAAGACTCAATAATACACTGCCGTGCTGGAAGCGGTCCCTACATGCCCAAAAGGTATGTTTTTATTCCTTTATAGAAAAAGTATTTATCCTTGTTGCATTAGCTATGGGGCGTGCGTATCTGTTTCGACCCCTGTAAACAATGCTATAGGTGTGATGGGTTGGGGAGGATGAGGGCTGGGTTTGGGCGTACATTGCGTGCCTCGAAGTAAATAGACGTGCCAGTGGCTGGGCTCCCATCTCGTAATAACGCCTCAGCTGTTCGGGCAGTGTTTTCAAACACCGCCGTGATTTATTAACGAGGCCTGAGCTGACAGCGCTGTCCTGCCGCCCTCATGCCAGTTGATCCTTTCCAGGCGCCAGGTTGGGGCAGGCAGGCAGGGGGCGAGGAGCTGACTGGGATATTCCCGAGCACGGATTTAAAATAAGCGCTACCAGTTGGGACGAAGGGTGCACATTCAGTGTCCTGTTAAAAGGTACTATTTTACAATCGCCCCTTGGCCTGTTTTGTTAAAGGAACGCGGAGACACAAGGAAACGCACATAAAAATGTAATGGCCCAAACTAAATTTACCAGCTCCTTTCCTTACGTCACAGGCAGATTATATTTAGAATCTGCCCTAACCCTGTCAGAGGCTCGCATCGTTTACATTTTTCCGAAAGGGGAAGAAACGATAACAAGCGGGAGGGGGCGGGAAAGGGGGAGGAGAGACGCAGAAGACGGCCGGAGCAGGAAGGCGGGTGCCGGCTCAATGCCGGACCAGATTCGGGGGCGTTCCCGGCCTTTGGCTGACGTCGCGTGACGTCGGCAAAAGCCAAAGAATCTCGGGAACGCCCCCGAATCTGGTCCGGCATTGACGGACAGGCCCCTCGTCCAATGGCTAGCCTCCATTTATGGAGCTAGCCAATCGGAGGAGGGGGCGTATCCCGACCCACACACACAACTCAAGAGGTTTTTTGGCGCATGCGCAAAGCGCATGGCCAGTCAAAACCTAAAAAGGTATGCAATCTGGATCAAAAGGAATGGTAAACCAAGCGGCGAGTGTGATCACTTGTTAATGGCTGCTTTTACGGATATATTCTCCAGGGTCATTTGCACAAGTAACCATAAGACTGTCATGTTATGTAACTAATAATATATTATGTTATTTTGTTATGCTGTGGTATCGTACAGTGAAGTACCACCTGGCAAGGCATGGCATGTCACATTATGTTACACAATGAAGTCTTATAAAGCCCTCCGTCACACTTCCATGGACTTCCAGTGCGAATGACACAATGGGGAAATGATTATCCTAAGGCTGGGGTCTTGATCTCATCTTTGGTATTTGTATTTTCTCGAATAAGCATCCTTCACATTATGAGATGGGTTCTGATTATTATTCCAAAGTTATTTTATATATTTGTTTAAACGTTCTATTCACTGAAACAACACAAAGGGAGTTTCTGGAACCTGCCCTCTAACTTGTGGGATTCGGCCTACTGGCCACAGGGTGTTTAGGATGTGGAAACTAGGTTGCAAATAAGACGACTGCCAAGTACCTATTATTAGGTCTACAAAACCCAAGCTAATTCTTGCCTTTAACTACACATTGAAACAAGAACTGCATCTATCTTTTCCACAAGGCTGTTAAAAAGTTCTCAGATGTAGTGGTCTAAAGTTTAAAGAGTGGCTGAAAAAGCACTCGCCGATTTCTATTCCAACAGTTGCCTCTCTTTTTAGGTTTTGCCTGGCGAAAAGATGCGCTCTGCGCATCTTTTTCGCGCAGGCGAAAACCTGATGAGAACTGTAGTGTGGGTTTGGGTCGGCCCTCGTCATTCATTGGCTGGCTCCATAAATGGAGCCTAGCCATTGGACGAGGGGCCTGTCCGTCAATGCCGGACCAGATTCGGGGGCGTTCCCGAGATTCTTTGGCTTTTGCCGACGTCACGCGACGTCAGCCGAAAGCCGATTCTCGGGAACGCCCCCGAATCTGGTCCGGCATTGAGCCGGCACCCGCCTTCCTGCTTGCGTGAGTGCTTTTTTTTTTTTTGCCTTAAATTCGTGTGTGTCTGTTCCCGCTCCCCCCCCCTCCTCACCCCCTCCCCTCCCTCCGCTGTCAGTGTGTGGCCGTTCCCGCCCCCCTCCCGCTGCTTCTTTCTATTCCCACTAAGTTGGTGCTCCCGTGCACACGCTATTTCAGCCGACGTCTTCCGGGTTCTGTTTACCTTAACGGGAGTCCTCGGGAGTCTGACTGCCTCCGGGTCATTTCTCTTTCCTGGTTGCAGCCCTTTAAATCGCGCCTAGGTTACTATTTACTAAAATTCAGCAAAACGTGGAAATGCACCCCTGACCGGTGAAAACAGGCACACGGCAGAACCAGAGACGCACCCTTCCCGAAAACCACAGCAGCAGTTCAGATACTGAGCCGAATCCGCTAAGAGGGTGCAGGCAAGGGACACGCCCCTGTGAGCGCTCACCTACAGACACAAACCGGACAGACTGACAGGTGGACACCCTCGTCCCAAGGGCCACCTGTGTACTGGGTTGAAAGGAATAGGCGGAACCAAAAATCCTCCAATTTGCGGAGAATCGGCAGGCGGAATTTCCTTCAACATAACATATATGAGAGAGAAACGCTCCGCGGGCTGATGGCGCAGCCTGAAACTCCCCGGGCGGGAAATAGCGGTGGGGGTACCACCAGCTGTAACTCCGAGTTTAGATGGGTGTTGGGGGCGTCAGTAGCTGCATGGGTACAGAGGGGATGCTAGAGTGCACTTTCGGGTGTGAGAAGTGTGCTGGACGGGTGTTTGGGTGTACCCTCCCTGTGAGAGAGAGAGCACAGCGGCAGGCTGTGCGTCACTAAGTGCCGGGGTAGACGACTGTGGGTGCTTGTGAATGCTGGGGGCACCCCCCGTGGCTCCGGGGCGCTGGTAGAGATGCCCACTGTACCCCCAGGTCTGCAGCGAGGGCAGGTGGAAGTCTGCGGGTCTCTGGATGCTGAGAGGTGCAGGAGTTTGCATTTGCTATTCACCGATTACCCCCCTTTCCTTCTTCTCCCCACTCCTCCATCGCTGATCCTCCCCACAGCTACTCCCCCCTTATCTGCACCCCGGCCCTTCCAATGATGCCTTCTCCCTCCTCCTCTTCTCCCTCTCCGCCCTTCAGCCCCCCTGCTCCATTCCTCGCACCCGTCCCCAGATCTCCTCTCCCTCCTCCCCCCTTGCCCCCACCAGCCCTTTCCACATGCTTTCAGAGACACAATGAGGAAGGAGAGGGAGCAGCGTCCTTGTTGTCATGGAGACCGGAGGTTGCAGGCATGGAGGGGGCACCCCAGCCCCTCGCAGCCTCTTTATCCTTCAAGCAATGGCGAGCTCAGACCGGCGCTGCGAGGTAAGGCAGAGGGGCCGGGGAGGCGGCAGGGGCCGCCGAGGTCCCAGCATTGAGGGAGAGAAGGGGCGAGGCGGGTGAGAGAAAGAGGACAGCAGATGGGGGACCAGCGGGAGAGGTTTGAACACGAGAGGTGGGCAGAGAGCAGGAGAAACTGAGAGACAGACGAAGTGACGGAGAGATGAGGAGAGTGCTGAGCGAAAGACGGAGAGAGAAAAAACACACCTACACGAGGGAGAGGAGGAAAAAAGACAAAAGAGCATCAGACAGATAGGAAGAGAGAGAGAGCGCGGGAGAGAGGAGGGTACCATTGGGGAGGGAGGCGAGCAGACGACGCGATGGAAGGAGGAAAAAAAAGAGAGAACAATTAGGGAGTGCGAGAGCAGCCAAGTAAAGAAGAAAAACCGAACACGATAGAGACAGGAAGGAAGGTGTGGAGAGAAGGAAGAAGGAAGGCGGGTAAAGCGGGAGAGAGATTAAAGAGCCGGAGAGTGCCTGACAGAAAGAGGGAGAGAGAAAGGACAACACAGAGAGCGCAGGAGAGGGAGCAGGGGCGAAAGAAGATGCAGCAGAACAGCAACAGAGCGACCAAGGGTGAGGTGGGATAACGGCGGGATGATAAGAGGAGGAGAAAGGACGCGAGATGGGCGAAAGAGAGGAGGGAAGAGGAGGAGACCGCGGGAGATGTGACAGACGAGACACGGGGGGAGAAGAGCAAGAAGACAGACCGCACGAGAGAGTGAGCACGGAAGAGATCACGAGAGAGCTAGAAAGACGGAGTGAAAAGAGAAAGAGAGAGAGATCTGGGGAGATAGTGTGGGACATGTGCAGACCAAAGGAGGGAGACAGAGGGAGCACTGGAGGGAGGGGGGGGGGGACTGAGCGCGAGCTGAAGGGGAACAGAGATGGGGAGACATGGGAATGAAAAGGGCAGAAAAGAGCAGCTGGGGTGGGGAGAGAGGAAATAGGGACTTTGAGGGAGAAAACACGCACTAGTACTACTGAATCTGTCCTTCCCTCTCTACAAGTCTATTAGGGGGGGGGGGGGGGGAGAACACATGCAGTCAGTAGGAGAGAGCGTGGCAGGTGGAAAAGACGGAGGAGGGCCGGCGGAGCAGGGGATAAGTGGAGAGATGAATAGGGCAGGCTAGGTGGGGTGAGGAGTGAATGGCCTGGGACAAAGAACAGACCTTAGCACCCAAAAGAAAAGCCTACCTCCTTCACAAAATGCAAATTAAGACCTTTCACGACACACTGCTGTATCTCGGAGGGAAGTTAAGTAGTCAATTGGAAATCATAGTGGGCCAGGGACATTGAGCAAAAGTGGATAGAATGTTAAGGCATCTTCACAGAACAGAAACATCCACTAAAGAAATATGGGGGACATTTGTGGCTGGTTGTGCATTCTAATGGTATTTCAAAGAAAGTAAAAAGGCTAAGGATGTCGCCTGTCTTTCCCCCCCTAGCCTTTTTACCTTACCTACGTTTTCCATGGCTCCACAAATCCATGTACTGGTGTACTCATACAGAAACCACTATTAAACGAACCCATATTGACACAAAACTGCTGTACTGGCCTTCTTTTGGCCAGCCCTTCTGGCTGTGTCCCACTTGCCACTTACGACAGTCCAAGCTGCAAACATCACACATTTACCGGACACAGGGCGGGCAAGTCCAGTACAGTACTCCCACCTTTGGCACGGGGTGCCCTGGTCGTTTACTGTACTTTTTACCACGTGGCCGACTTTGTATCCAGTAGTCGCCACCACGGTAAGACCCCCTGTCACTGTCAGTCATCACGCCGCTCGCACTCTCGTCCTCTGATAATCACCCCGTACTTTTTTTCTTTTCTTTTGTCTTCCGAAGAGAACCTGGACATCCACAGAGCGCAGCAGGTGAAACGTGCATCATTTTACATTCCTTCCGACTAGCGGTTCTTCCCCCCCCCCGCCCTCCTCTGTTACTTGTATACCTTTGTGGGGTTCTTCTTGTGTTATTGACACACGATATTAATATCCTCTTTCGATGTAGACTCTCCCAGAGACTGTTTTTAGACCATGCACTACTTGAGCTACTTGAGCTTCTTACATGTCACTATATGACACTATATTACCTTCTCCTACCACTCTCCAGTGTCACCTGCGTAACTGCCTTTATTCATTCTCCAGTGCGTTTGTGTGCTTAATACACGTATCATTACGAACTCTCGTCCTTTTCATTTACGTGACCCCCTTCTATTTGCCTGTAACTACGCTTGGGCTCGGGCTTGCAGTGTGTGTGGGGGCTTGCAGTGTGTTGGGGGGGCTTGCAGTGTGTGTGAGGGCTTGCAGTGTGTTGGGGGGGCTTGCAGTGTGTGGGGGGCTCGCAGTGTGTGGGGGGGCTCGCAGTGTGTGGGGGGGCTCGCAGTGTGTGGGGGGGCTCGCAGTGTGTGGGGGGGCTCGCAGTGTGTTGGGGGGCTCGCAGTGTGTTGGGGGCTTGCAGTGTGTGGGGGGGCTTGCAGTGTGGGGGGGGCTTGCAGTGTGTGTGGGGGCTTGCAGTGTGTGTGGGGGCTTGCAGTGTGTTGGGGGCTTGCAGTGTGTTGGGGGGGCTTGCAGTGTGTGTGAGGGCTTGCAGTGTGTTGGGGGGGCTTGCAGTGTGTGGGGGGGGCTCGCAGTGTGTGGGGGGGCTCGCAGTGTGTTGGGGGGGCTCGCAGTGTGTTGGGGGGCTCGCAGTGTGTTGGGGGGCTCGCAGTGTGTGGGGGGGCTTGCAGTGTGTGGGGGGCTTGCAGTGTGTGTGGGGCTTGCAGTGTGTGTGGGGGCTTGCAGTGTGTTGGGGGCTTGCAGTGTGTTGGGGCTTGCAGTGTGTTGGGGGGGCTCGCAGTGTGTGGGGGGGCTCGCAGTGTGTGGGGGGGCTTGCAGTGTGTTGGGGGGCTCGCAGTGTGTGGGGGGGCTCGCAGTGTGTGGGGGGCTCGCAGTGTGTGGGGGCTCGCAGTGTGTGGGGGCTCGCAGTGTGTTGGGGGGCTTGCAGTGTGTTGGGGGGCTTGCAGTGTGTGGGGGGCTTGCAGTGTGTGGGGGGCTTGCAGTGTGTGGGGGGGCTTGCAGTGTGTGGGGGGGCTTGCAGTGTGTGGGGGGGCTTGCAGTGTGTGGGGGGGCTCGCAGTGTGTGGGGGGGCTCGCAGTGTGTAGGGAGGCTCTGTGGGTGTGTGGGGGGGCTCTGTGTGGGTGTGTGTGTGTGGGGGGCTCTGTGTGGGTGTGTGTGTGGGGAGGCCTCTGAGTGTGTATTGGGGGGGCTCTCTGTGGGTGTTTGTGTGTGTCATTTGCGAGAGATCAAGCTAGTGGCATTGTAAATGACAATGCCATTTATTTATGTTAAAAAAACATAAATAAAAATATTGTCAAGAGCAATGCCAATAGCTCAAACTTTAACAAAGGCAAAACCATTGCATTGTAAATGCTTGTTCTTTTGAATGACACTCTTTTCTTTCCATCCTCTGCATTGCTCCTCTCTCTGTGCACGGCTTACTCTAAGTCACATGCATGTTTGCCTTAATCTCAATTATTGTCTTGCTGCAGGGTTCACAAGATTCTTCTTCAAATGCCATATCCTGCAATCTAACAATATCTAATCTCCTCTACCTCATTTATCAACCCATCCCTTTCTGCATGAACGCACATACTCCCCTAAACCCTCTCTAATGATTACATCTAAATCATCCTAATTTAATCACAAAGACACTGGTGAAAACATATGGAATGGTTACCTTGAGAGAAAAAGGCTAATCCCAATAAACAACAATAACCACTGCACTAACCGCTAACCTTCGGTTGCAGAGCAGAACGTTGCCCTTGAAAAAGCACTTCAATACCTCATCAGTGGTAATAAGCCTTCGATAAATGCAATTACTATAGAATACATTACCAATATCTGAAAATAAGTACTAATAAAGACTATGAAAACAGTTAATAGTACATTGATTCAATAAAAGAAAAATTAAAGGTGTCCCAAAGTAACAACAAAGAGCTTATTGCGGAGCCACCACCAAAAGACGCTCCATTGCATCTCCAAAACCTGCATCTAAAACAGTGGCGTTGTTAACTCCCCGCTTAGTTAGTGGGGTGGAGTTAACAAGCGTGGGTGCTAGGGCGGGCGGGTGGCGCACAGGTGGGGGAAATACGGTTGCGCATATTTATTTTTTATTTTTTTTTTAAATAAAATAAACTTACCGTTGCGCCAGGTCCTCCGTCTTTGCTGCTTCTCTTCTCCGGACGGAAGCACAGCAAGGCGTTGCGATTGGTAGGCACCCAGGCTCCCCTGACCAATCACAACGCTGTAATGCAGCGCTGTGATTGGTTTTGAGCGTCCTGCTTGGACGCTCAACCAGAGAAACGGAGCCTGGGCTTGTTCTCCATGGAGGCTGTAAAGCAGCCTGCATGGAGAACAAAGAAAGTGCCCATGACTGGTTTTGGCGGCCCAAGTTAAAGCAGAACAATCCGGTTCCTTTATGTGCCAATTCATTCAGAACTCTGCCCAGCCTGAATCAGTGATAAATGGAAGAATGTGATGCATCCTCTCTGCAAGAAACAGTCCATTTTAGTCAAGGCTACCAGTCTGTAAGAACAGCATTGAAGTTGGTCATTTCTGTATTTCAGCAAGAGAGAGAAGGTCATATCTGCCTTTGATCTAACCGCTCTTCCAGAGAAACCCAATCGGATAAAAAGTAAGTGGCTGTAACAAACTGGGTTATTGGTTGAGGGAGGCGGATGTCCCACTTCAGTGTAGCACGAAGATCAGGTCTAGCGTCATTGATGGTTGTCGCTGTAGCGCAAAAATCCGGTTGGGCGCCACAGAAGATTGATGCCGGGGCTTTGTATTGGTGGTCACCACGCGCTGTCATTGCTGTAGCGCAAATTGCTAATCTTGTGTTGCTGATCGTCACTGGTGGTTGCTGGGTTCACTGAAGCTTTGTGTTGGCAGTTGTCACGGGAGGCAGATTCCTGATGCAAATGAGTCCATTTGTGGCCGCGAAGTGCCAAAAACCTCAGGATTTCACGTTTATTTAAAGGAGGAGTTCAAATGATTTCAGTCAAGAGTCCAGACCTTGGGTAGGCACCTCTTGTGATCGGGAAACCCGCTCCAGCAGAGACCATCAGGGCTCAGGCAGGTCCAGTTGTAGGTCCATTGATGCAGGTCATCTGGGCAGTTGCAGGGAGGCCTGTGGAGCTTGAGACCAGCAGGGCTCAGGCAGGTCCAGTTGTAGGTCCATTGCTGCAGGTCATCTGGGCAGTTGCGGGGAGGCCTGTGGCACTTGGTGTCCCTGTAGGTCAGCCAGTTGACCCTTGCAGTCACAAACGTATCCTCGGATGAAGGGAGCAGGTCAAGGAGCAGGTCCAGTCTTCAATCTCAGAGAGCAGAGCAGCCCTCAAGCAGCGGGGCATCCCTCTGGAGGTCAAGCCAGTCCTCTGGTAGCAGCAAGGCAGTCCTCTGGGGAACAAGCCAGGTCTCAACAAGTAGGTCAGTCGTCTGGGAAGCTTCTCCTTCTGTAATGTCCACAGGCCCAGGGGTGTACTGAAGAGTGGCTCTGGAGGTCCAGTATTTATAATACCCCTGCATCTAGTTCTGGAAAGTTCTTCACTTCCCCTGTCAAGGCTCCAAGAAGTATGGGGTGACAAAAGACTAGTGTTAAGTTCCTTTGTAGTTGCATAAGGCAAATCCCTTTTAAAGGTTTTGAAGTATAAGTGGGGCTGGGTAAAGACTCCACCACTAACGATCCTGGCGAGATGAGCAAACCTATCCACACGTAATCCCCTTTTGTGAGACTATCAGAGGAATGCATTAAACCTTAACAGCAGAGCCATTCACAGTCATGTGATCCATGATACTGGCAGAAGGCACAAATTGTTTAGACAAGAAAATGTAAACTTTTCAGAATTGTGACTTAAAATCCAGCTTTACAGTACCTGCTCCCAATCAAAACGTATCACTTATTAAATATAATATGGTAACCCCATGTTAGTCAATGAGAGAGGTAGGCCTTACAGTAGTAAAAAAAAATTTGGAGGAGTTTTTCTCTATCAGAACATGTAAAACTTAATCCCACATGTAATACTTCTTAAATACAAGGCACCCTGCCAAATGAGCCTTTAGAGCTTACCTTAGGGGTGACAAATGTTTTAAAAACGAAGGTTTAGGCCTGGCAAAAGGTTTATTTGGCCAGGTCGAAATGGCAGTTTAAAACTGCACTAAAGGCCGCAGTGGCAGGCTTAAGAAATGTTTTAAAAGGCTACTCTAGTGGCTGACACAATGAGTGTTGCAGACCCACTAGAGCATTTAACGTACAGGCCCTGGGTACATATAGTACCATTTACTAGGGACTTACAAATAAATTAAATATGCCAATTTGGTGTAAAACAATTGTACCACGTTTTAGGGAAAAAAGCACAAAAACTTACTGATTAGCGCAGAGTCTTAAAGCCACCAAATACAAATTAAGCCAACAAGACCAGTGAAGGCAAAAGGTTTGAGGGAGAATCATGCCAAGGATGCCAGGTCTATTAGTGACTTCACCAGACAAGATCATTTTTATATAGCACTGCCAAATAAAGTTACCCATACCTTGAGCCTAATTTTGTTTTCACTTATTAGATCAACCTGAACAACACATCAATGAATACTGGTGCTCCTAGAACTTCTCCAATCATTTCAGGACTATTAAGCATTGAGGACTCTTGATCAATGATGAGCCATTCAAATATTCCTCTAATCGAGGTGAGTCAGTTGCAGTGGGCGGGTCCAATCACTGGTAATATTTGTTCCAATCTTTTCTCATTTGAGGGAACGGGTTTACCCCCTCACTAACAGCCGGTCTGCCAATAACCGTTTTATTACTCTTTTCATAGAACTTCTGCTTAGTCTTAGAAATAAATTCTCCTCTTTGATTAACAACCCTGAGTTTGATTGTCCCTTGCCTCCTTTTCGACCTTTTAAATTCCCTTCTTAGACCATGTTCTTTGCGTTTCTATGACAGACATTACAGGACGTATACAATTATTTGTTCTGATCCTGTACCTTTGTGAGTTTGGCCTGGTTTTAGTAAACATTCAACCTCATCTTACCCTGTGCATAGACCTCAGAGATGAGGAGGCTTGTTGCTGGTCCCACAGGAGAATTTATCAAGTTAACAATCCCTTATCCACCTTGATGGAAGCGGAACAAAATCTGTTCCAGTGTAGACTTTGCATACCAATGAGCAGAACAAATCTAAATTGCATGTGATTTGCATGCTGTCTGTGAACCTATCAATCCTGGCTACTCAAATATCACCTGGTGCTCTTCCAATGCTGCCCCAGCTGAAATCTGTCCACTGTTGGCTCTACATAAACACATTACAATCTCTCCAACACCACAATCATTCTCCCATCCTCAAACGGCATCAGACCAAGCTTTCTTACCATTGAGTCAAGGTTCAGGCAAATGCTACCTGAAAAGAGCTGTAGGATCTACTAGCAGTGGCTTGAATCTTGCATCCAGCTATGCTACATGTTGTCTTTGATGAAAAAAACGTTATATTCAGCTGACTAGTGGTGCATGTGCACTGGTTGAACATATTACAATTGACTTTAACCAGAAGGTAAGCACAGGAGTTCACCATGTGAAGGGGTAGCTGCCTGCGGACTTCTAGCATCAGGGGCACTTAAGGCCTAATTCAGAAAGCTATAAGGGTAGGTGAAGAGTAGAGAGTTGGAAAATATGTTCCTGATCAATTATTACTTAATGTCTTTTCAAAGTGTCTCATCTCTGTTTAACCTTCCACTCTCATCTCTGTAATGGCCACATGTCATAAAGGAGGAGGCAAAAGGTTGCTTTTGGAACACCTATGGTAAATAGGCTATCTATCCTGTTGATAAATTTTAAAACAGTTGAGAAATATAGATAATTCCTGTTCAGTGAAGCATGCAACTGTTGCATTGGTGAAACTGGATCTCTCAACCATTTTCTCTTTTGTTAATAATCACATTTGAAATGAGATATGCATAGCCCATGACCATGCCCCTTAGACATACGAGAAACCTACCATTGTTTTAAAGAGGCTGAGAATGACCCAGATGAATGAACAATGCAGCAAGTTTAGCCTGTGCTTCAACTAGATTAATTAGGGGCCAGTGAAACTGTACCAGATATGTGACCAATTGCCTCTATTTTGTAAACATTTTTTTTAAATGCAGCACTTTCAAACAAGGGTTGATCCAGAGGAAAACGCTTATTCTGTCCAACAAGGCTGATCATTTTGGTTAAACAAGGTTTCATTTTTAAGGAGCACACAATAGTCTGTAGATGAACTTACGCAAATCAGTTCTTCATTCTGATCTTGCTCTTGGAAAATGTTAAAAAGTGTTCCTGCTTTTCTGTGCCAGCAGTCACGAATCCCTCTTGTGGTGCCTGTGGCAATATAAGAACAGTTACTAATTAGGTTAACTAATCATCATTTAATTTATTTGTAAAATGTATACACCTCTCCCTCTTTCCTCTCACCCCAATCATCTCACTGTCTGGTCCCCTTTAACAGTCAAACAGTGCGTCTTGATTCCAAAGTTGGACAGACAATCCTTATGTGTACACGTTCCAAAACAACCAAACTCCAGAGTTCCACCCTGCCCCACTCCTCATTTTAAGCCTCTCTCAACTTTGAACATATCCAGAATATTTTAGGTCAGCAGTGGTCCTACATGTATTCCCATGGTGTGGATATTCTGGCAATAATTACCTGCTGAGGCAGGGATGAACAAAGGCCATATTAATCCAAGGTGGAAATGTACATGCAACAACCAGGCAAGAATGCTGGTCATCCTGCTGTCTCCCAAGTCATTTTAGTAACCGAAAATTAACCTAACTGTATTACCCCAGTCAAGAAGATCCTTGTTCTAATGGGTAGTAAGAATGTGTGGAAGACCAACATAGGGAATGTGATGGCTCAGAATATCCATGGAAATGCAGTGTCTTGTGTACCAAATTGTGGCCAGGACCCTCCAGTCTGCGGTTAAGGAACCCCAAAAATGCATGTCCTGGAATTATGGTCTCAAGATGTAGAATTTTGGAGATTATTGTGATTGATTTCTTTTAGGTTCTGGGGAACCCTTGAAAATCACATAGTGATCTTTACAGATCATCTGAAATGACTCTACAGGTAGCAAACACAACCTTACAGATCATCTGAAATGACTCTACAGGTAGCAAACACGATATCAGCTAAAATCTGCTGGACAGTAAATGCTGAAATGGTACATTTTAATAGCAAAGTGATGGTCTTCAGAGATGAACTCACACCACCATATATTTGGTCAACCCCACACAAACAGGCCATGTTTCAGCAGTTAAAACAACATGGTAATTGTTACGTTAAAGTGTGAAAGAAGGTTGCAAGTGTCAGGGGTAGATTAACAGGACATTATAATGTTTTAATGTGGACTTACACTGCATGTAACCCAGTGTTTTTCCTGTGCCCAGTCCTGTGATGCTTCTACAGATTGTCATGCCTGTAATGCCATGTGACTTCATGGGGTTCGGAGTAACCAGGGAGAAACGGCTGGTGCCTGGCTGTGACAGTCACAGGATTTCTATATCCAAATAAACTTAAAGAATTCAACTACCACAGCCAGATTCAGCGTGTAATTCACAACATATTTGGCGATGGAGATGGCCAGGCATCTATCACCAGCAGCAGCAGCATAATCCTGACGACATTAGTCCTCAACACCAAGTAACGGTAGGCCAAGAGATCGCAGCTCCCTACCCCGCCTATGCTGTCGGGTAGTGCTGCCACACCTAAGAGTGGTGCCCGCTCACTTCATACAGTGAGACCTGGCCCACCAGACGAAAAACGGGTATTGGAGCGGCAGTCAGTATTGAGCATGTGAAGTGTTTGTGCTTTCCACCTCGCGGTTGCTCCCTCTCATTCCGCTCACATGCGCTAGCCCACAAGCAATCTGGATTCCGTCTCCCGGCCACTGTGCTTCCAGCATGCTGTGCCATAAAACTGCCTAGCCTCCACAATCCTAAACTTACCTGCCACTCACGGCGCACCAAGCTTGCTGCCAGTTCCCATACTAGGGACGACTGCACCTCCTCGTAAGCTCCAAATCCAAACAATCTGTGTTTTTTTCTTACTCTTTGTAATGTGTTGCAGTGCCACTTAAGAGTCTTCTTGTGAAATTTCAGTGTGGCTATATATAATGAACATAAACCAGTCTATTGTGATGCCCCCCTCGTTTCTGAGGCAACCCGGAGATCCACCAATTGAATAGGAAGTTTGGATAGAGACATTTGAAACTTACTTAGTGGTGCTTGAAGGCACAAGTTTTTCTACGCTCAGAAAAAAGCACTCCTAATAGGTTGTTTGTGTACAGAGGGTCAACACGTGTTTAAATACCTGCCACAAGTGTATGATGATAGTGGAGATGGGATCGAGAATGTATACAAAGAGAACAAATTGCGATTACAGCACTGATTTGCTGAAGCTGTGAATATAGTGATGCAACGTCCCAACCTTTGAGTCAGTAGATCACTTTGTAGCAAGACTGTGTGAGTCAGCAGCTAAGGGCCAATTTGGACTCATGACAGAAGAGTTCATTAGGGACTAATTAATAGTCCAATTAAGCAGTAAAAAAATGCAGGAGAGGCTTTGGGTGGACAGCAATCCCACCCTTACGGATGCCACGGTGGTAGAGGATTCGGAGAGATGCAGGAAGGAAATGCAAAAATTGAATGCAAAAATATCTCATAAGTAGCAGAGGTGGATGATGAATCAAAACTGGTAAATGTGGTGAATAAAAAAACTGGTAACTGCAAACAATCATAGCAAAGGAGATAGTATGAAAGTTGGGGGACCATCGAATTTCTCAGGGAGATCTTCCTCCTGTTTTTGTTACAGGTGTGGTAGCAGTTTCCACTTGGGCTACTCAAAACATTGTTTTACCATAGGCAAGGAATGTCGAATCTGTGGCAAGAAAAGACATTTTGCAGGAGTTTGCTAAACCTCAAACAAATGTGTTGCATCTGTAGATGAGATAATGGAAGTGGTGGTACACAAAGTACTAATGGTCAGCGATGTGTCTGCAAGTGAGAGGGGCGAATACAATGTGAAGATGAAAATACGAAACAAAACTGACTTCAAATTGAATGGAAAAGAAATTGCATTGAAGGTGGACTCCGGGTCAGTATACATCATCATACCAAAGCAACTGTTTGACGTCACTTGGCCCAGAGGAAAACTTAAATCTACTGATGTGATATGGAAGGGCTATAATGGCGCAGACATTGGAGTGATGGGTTGTTTGTCAGCAAAATTTGAGTTTATAGATCGAGAAACCCATGGGAAACTGTCCTTGGCTGTGGAGGGTCAATCTATTTTGGGCTTGACACATCAGTAGGACTTGCACATAATTGTAAATCCAAGAACTGCCAACCAAGTGACGGTAGTGGACGATGGAGAACTGAGAACAGTTTTGGAACAATTCAAATCAGTTTTTGAGAACAGGTTGGGAGAAGCATAGGAATACTGACACAAAATCATAATGAGGGAGGATGCCATGGCAGTGAAGCATCCGCCGAGAAAAGTTCCACTGACAATAAGGGTAGAAGTGAAGGGTATACTTGAATGGATGTCTGATCAAGTACAAAGTCATAGAGCCTGTTGAGGCCACAAAATGATTGTCTCCCGTGGTGATAACAAAAAATAAATTGGATGGGTCATTGAGATAATTGTGTTGACATAGTCTCAAACTAAATTTTGTCATGGATTGCTTCCCCTGCCAAACCAACAAGCTGATTCTGTTGTTGTCTGGGGGACAAGTACTTTTCTAGGCTACACCTGAAAAGTGCCTATCATCAGGTGAAACTGCATCCAGATTCCAAGTATCTGACCACTTTCATAACGAGTGAAGGGATTTTTCAGTTTAACAGGTTGCCTTTCAGATTGTCGTAAGCAGCAATTGTTTTCTAGAAAATATTATTAAATGTGTTGTCTGGGTTAAAAAAAAATGTGTTTTTTCACGACAACATTTCAGTCTTTGGCGAAAGCATTACTGTGTACAATACTTTTGGGTGAGGTCTTAGCTTGCATATTCAAGGCTGGTTTGAATTTGCGAAAGGAAAAAAATTACATTTTGGGTGCAGGAGGTATGAAATTCAACAAGTGGCTTTTGAGATGATTAAGGTCAACGTTCTCAATGCTAGCATTTTGGTTCAATTTCCATTTGGGTTAAAGAGGATGCCAGAGCGGTTAGCATAGGTGCAGTGCTTTCACAGGTACATTGGAAGACAGAGAAGAAAGTGGCGCTTGCTTACCGTTCGTTGTCCCACACGGAAAGTAACTATTCAGTCATTGAACGGGATGCATTAGCTGCTGCATGGGCAACAAACTATTTTTGCACCTTTATTTGGGGTGTCAGGGTGACCCTAAGGACAGATCATAAGCCTTTGCTGAAGGTTTTGGCACCTAATGGGACGTTTGGTAAGATTGTCTGTTAAACTAATGTATTATGATTGTTGTGTTGAATATGTGCTGGGCTGGAAGAACCAGGTGACAGACTGCTTGTCAAGGTTACCGGATAAGGCAGTATATATTTTGAATTTGATAGAGAAGAAGTGGTGGCAGGTGTGGAGGATGCCACAGAGGATTTCCAGGGATGTGTATCTATGGAGGATTGGATTTGTGCTATGGAAGGGGATGTTGTTCTCAAAGCAATGGTGGAAATGATCAAGGTGGTGTAAGAAGAGAGAGTACGTTTCCAGATACAGTTAAACCATTTCACAAGGTGGCTGAAGAATTATCTTTGATTGGAGACAAACTCATCATGAGGAACGAGAAGTTTGTGTCACCTAGTGCAGTTAGGTACAAACTTTTAGCACAAGGAGCATTTGGGTCGGACACGGACACTCAAAAGACTCAAGGAAAGAATCTGGTGCCTGTAATGGATGGCAGGTGAAGAAATGAGTCCAAGAATGCGAGGTGCGCAGCAATTTAGACAAGAGTTTGATAGTAAGTTTAGGTGTATTGGCAAATTTTGTGTGTGAAAAGGTATGCTTGGATTTCACAGGACTGTTGGTTTTCTTGCCTGAACATGAGAGATATGCAGTTGTCTCGGTGGATGCCTAATCAAAGTAGATTGAGGTAGCTTTCATGAGGTGTGTGAGCACAAAGGCTACCATTGCAGTTCTGGGAGAAATTTTCAGTAGGAAAGGTATTCTCTTGGTGTTGATAACTGATAATGGCATGCAAATTACTTCAGGGGAAATTAAAGAGTTTCTGAGCAACATAGGAGTGAAGCATGTTTATACTTCTTGGTATAACCCACAAGACAATGGCCAGGTGAAAAGAATGAACCCCTGATCAAGGGGGCCATGTAGTTGGCCAATAGTGCTGAGCGCCAAGTCAATGTGGGTGACTGGGTTAAGGTTAAGCCTGATTGTGAGGGTCAGGGTTTGTCCATGTTTCAGGGTCTGTACAGAGAGAAGATGGTGGGTGGAAATTGGGTGAAGTTGGAGAATGAGCGGACTTGGAATTTGAGGAGAGTTGCTTTGTTCCACAATGGTGGGAAATGAGTGGTGCAACCAGAAAAGGTAATAGAGGGGTGTTCAGGGTGGTTGTTTATGGAGGATAGTGATTTTCCAGAAAGCAAGAGGAGTCTGAGGAAAATCACACGGCGGAGGAAAGGCTAGGGAAACACACGTTTGTGGATTTGGTCATTCGACAGACCGAGCAGTGAGATCCCACAGACCACCAGGATGGTTGGGTGATTTTGTGTGGTGGTAAATTCCATCTTGTGTTTTGTATCGTCTCTGAAGGGTGGTTCCAGTTTTTCATGTTGTATTTTAGTGTAGTTTCTGGAGCGAGGTTCCGGTTGTTTTTCTTGTAGACTAGGGTCGGTGTATCTTTGTTTTGGTCTTGTTTCCAAATGCCAGTTCTTCAGGCTTGTCGGAGTTAACTTTCAAGCAGATGGTTCTCATCCATTCTGCTACCAGGTTCATGTAGTTGGTGAAGTATGTAATGGTGGTGGGTGTCTTGTCCGTCAGCGAGAGGATGAATTGGGTATCGTCTTTGTAGGAGATTGTTACATGTTTGTATTGTTTAGAATGCATTAGGACTTAACTATGTCATTTACATTCCTGAGTGTGTGTAATATTGAATCTAGGAGAAGGATTGAGCAGCAACTGGCTTTTATGGTCTCTGTCCTCTCTGCTCCTTATCTTCTCTGAAATAAACTACAACCACACTGCTACGAGTTGTGGATTATTTCAGCACCACATAGTTGGCGACCAGTAGTTGTGGTAAGGAGTGGATAGTGTTTTGAATTTTTGGAAATAAGCATTTGCAGTGAGTAAAGGACAAGTGTTGAACCGCTAGAGGAGTAGACTGCTGCTGGAACGTTATCATTTGGATTGGATTTGTATTTAATTTATATCATTAAATTAAATTTAAAACCCTGTGGTCCATCTTTAAAATCAAACAAGGTGTGGCACCAGCGTATCTGCAAGAGGTCACCCATCCTTACATTCCTTCTTGTCCCCTGCACTCTACAGCCCACGGAGACTTCGTGATTCCCAGATTTAAACTTGCAAGAATGTGAGGCCGCCCCTTTTCGTGTCTTGGGCCCAAAATCTGGAATTCTCTTCTGGTGTCCTTGAAGAATGACCCGTCCTATTTCAGCTTTCGAAGAAATCTTAAAACTTGGCTCTTTTAGTAGCAAACGGTTCTTGACTGCTCCTTTTCTAGCAATTTGTGTGCTAGGCGCCGGGAAACCCTTTTTGGGTAGCTGCGCGCGTTACAAAACGAATGTAATAATTATAATATCATGTGTAGACCGAGTCAATTAAAAGAAACTGTGAGTAACCGGTTTATTTTTGCCAGGGCCCTTCAACTATGGTGTTTAACATTCCAACTTGCAGTTAAGTTGCTGACGCTGCTCACGCCTCATCGGGAGCTTTCCGAGCCCACGCTGCATCGGAAGCATCAGAAGCTTTTTTCTTTGCACATTGTGAGCTTCTCTCCCATGGGACAATGTCACGCGTTCTACAATGTGATGAGGTTAAGTGACGAACATCTTTAATTGGGCTTGTAGGAGAGGAGCTTTTAAGGAACGTTTTTTTCATGCACTTGTACATTCTGGAGAAGTTTCCCATTGGGGGCTTGAATAGATTTGGAGAGCTTTTATCTCTGCAACAGTGGAAGTCATTGATTTGGTAATTAAACATAAGTTATTTACACGAGGGAGGAGTTGTTTATGATTGAGGGTGCAGTGAAGATTGGACGGTGGACTAATCCTGTCTTCACTGGTGAAGTAAGGACACTGAACAATTCCACATTATTTTAAAACTATAAAATGAGTCAACCAACCTTTACTTTGCGTCCTGCTCAAGCGTTTTGGCCTTTGATTGTAATCGATGTTATGATGGGGGATAGATGGAGTATTTTTAAAAAAAATTGTATTTAAACGGTTGATGCGGATGAAAAAATGTCACCTGAACACATTTTTTTAAAATTGCATTCCTTAGGTCCTCAAGGGTTGAAAACATTTAACCGAATACACAAATCTGTTGTAGAAACTGGTGATTCAAACGTCTTCAGTGCAGCCAAGGAGAAATTGGATAAATATTTGCTCCTAAGGTTTGTATTGGTATCTATTGATGAGTAAGTAAGCGAGTTGAAGAAATTGGCTATGGATATATACCAGAGGACGTCTCAAAATAACAATCTTTTAGTAGCGTGTGACCAGGGGTCTGTTGAAAATTCGAATGAAGAGTCTGAGTTTGTTTTTAATGGTAATCCAGTTTGCACTGTCTATATAAAGTTAAAAAATAATGTTGTACCAGGCCCTAATGGCTTGCCTGCAGCCCTCTAAGGCAAATGTGCCATTTTGGGCAGGAATCTTTGCTTCTTTATATAATTATTGCCTTCACTCAAATTATATTGCTGACTCCTGGAGAGGTGCAGTTTAACATTCAATTCTAAAATCTTACCTAGGAATCGCAGCAGATTATAGTCTAATTGCTTTGATGAATATAGAGGCAAAAAGTTTGCATCCTTGTTACTGAAGACCTTAGAATTATGGGTTGCCTTTCTTAAATCTATCCCAAAAGAAATGACAGGCTTTCAAAAAGGAAGTGGTACAATTTCTAACTTGATAGCTCTATCTATTCTTATTGAAAAGTTCTATGCAGGAAAGCTTCCACTTCATGTCTGTTTTATAAATCTAAAAACGGCCTTTGATAGGGTTTCGAAACAAAGGCTGTGTGCTAGGCTACGAAAATGGAATATCGTGGCTACGTTGTTGAGGGTAATTGATATGTTATACATAGGCTGTCCTGTTTTCAGTTTCTATTTTTGGTAAATTCTGGTGTTTTTTTTTCAGTGTTTTCAATATCTTAAAAAACAGTTGTTATCAGTGGTTACACATTTTCACGCCACTAAAAACAACAGAAAAAGTGTTTTTCCGGTGTTTATGGAATGTTTTGCTTTTATCATTGCTTGCTTTCTGCACTGAAAGAACATGGTATATAGACAGTGTACGTATAGTGTTTATGAGGTCCGAAGAGATTTTTGCAAATTAATCTTATTGTAGTACACCATACAATACTTATTCAGTGAGTCTTTGGTCATGTGCGCTCGCGCTTTCCTTCCCATGTAAACTTCGGTGAAAAGGCCCTCTCAGCATTCATAGCCCTGTCAGCTAAGGGACATAGTTGGGATGACTCTTTCTTTGATGCCACATAAAGCACAAAATGATAAATATTTGCGTTTTAGTTCTTGGGCATAAGAAAACAGTGCAGCAGAATGGTGTAAAAAGTCAATAGCATCCCTCATTAACTCTGAAGATTGTAAAGATGCTTTCAGCATACCGTTTGACAGGTCATCACACAAGTGTTTTATATACGTAGCTGAATCACTACAAATACAAACGATATCACTCCAATCTTTGTGGAACTTGCAAAGAACCTTTTTTGCAGAGCATAACAAGTGACACTGCGTTCAATGTTTTCCAAAAGTCTGGTGTCAAGTTTTCACCACTATCCCAGATGCTTGGTGATATATATACTTGTCACTATACCTTGCATTTAATGTTTAAAGCCTGAGGTGTTGGCAATTCACCTCCTATCAATACTGACCCACTAGAAACTATGGTCTGATGTATTAAGGGTTTTTACCCATTCTCTGTGGGCAAATGTGATGACACATATTAGGAAAGATTTTTATGAAACTAGCCATTTTACCTATCAGTGAAAGAATCAAATGCAGGCAAAATATCAAATGTGAGTTTGATTTGTCCTGATTCTCTACAGTTTATAAAATAATTAAATTAAACCTAAAACGTGAAACTAAACCCTGCAACTTTAGACCAAAGGCCATAAAACTGAGAAAGTAAAAGGAAGAAGAAACAATATTTTAGTGGCATCCCTAAAGAACAAAACTCAAGCAGAATAATGTTAGCCAGTCTTTCTTACTGCTAGATTGTATAACAAAGTTATATTTTATTGACCCCTTCAGTAAGAACAAAATGACTCTTTCACTTTCTTTTTCCTTTCTTTGAATGACATTTAGTTTGTGGTTGTGCAGGTGTTTTTTCAGTGTTTATATGTTTTCACCGGCGAGGGCTATTTTTCTTTCAGTGGGGTTTTATCAGTTATTATAGGTTTAAACCTAAAACCCCACAGTCTAGTTATACACAAACAGATGGGTTGTAGTGAAGTTGGGAGATGGATCTACTGTCTCAAAAAGAGTTAAGACCTGTACTGTGCTTAAACAAGGATGTGTTTTGGCACCCTTATTATCGAATCTGCAGATAGCGGACATAACTGTTTGGCTTACTAGTTTTTCTTTCAACCCTCCTCTCTTAAATGGTCAACCGATTTCAAGCCTTCAATCAATATGCAGACGATATTGTACTGTGAAGTAAGACCCCAGAGTGGGTGGTCAGGGGATGTTGATCTCATTTGCCGCATACATTAAGTTCTATAAAATGATAATACGTTTGAAAAAGAAAAAGGTGCTGTCCTTCGCTAATTGTTTTAAGAAATAGGCGATATGTTATCTACATTAAAAGTTGCAAACAGCCTCCAGTTACACTTCTTTGAAAGTGAATTTTGATAATCTGGGTTCTTTTAATTTACATTTGCAAGGAGTAAAACTGAAGTCTAAAACCTTGTTGTTTGCTTTTGCTAGGCTTCAAAAGAAATGAAACCCCCATCATTAGAACCCATTCTTAGACTTATTAATGCCAAGCATCTCCCGTCTTTGACATATGGATCTGAAATCTGGAAAGGGAAAGATGCAAAATTGCTGCATTCCATACAAGAGTCTGTTTTTAAGTATTTTTTTAGATTACCAAGAAACACCTCGCCAGCCCAAGTACACCTGGAGTTCGGGCTTGTGTCACAGCAGTTAGCCTGGCGAGGTGCCTATATTCAGTTCTGCAAAAGGATGAAGGAGGCACTAGAAAGTACTCCAGACTACCATATATGGCAGGAAATGGTGCATCTCAGACTCGACAAACCTTGGTGCAAATATTTCGAATCTCCATTAACTGAGTTGGGTCTGGATGAACTTTGGTCTACGACTGTCTCCCACTCAAAATCGAAAGGTAAAACTACCCTCACAACTATTTGATAAAGCATTTTTAGCCAAAAAAGCTAATGTTTGGATTGTTTTAAATTCCTCTACATTGCTTGTTGCACAACAATATCTAAAAAATATTTTTTAAATTAACTTGCAGCGCAAATTCTTATTACTAGGAATGGGTAATTTTCCATCAAAATACTTTATCCCTGCATGGCAACACAGCTGGGTAGACAGAAAATGCAGACTCTGTGGCTGCATTTAAGTGTCGTTGTTGCACATCATTTGCATATGCTCAGTGTTGCTTGAAGCACATAGAAAATGTTAGGTCGTGCAGGCAGGTGCAGATTCTGAGCCTGAGTGGTAAAAATTAAGCTCTCTTGTAATCTGATTAAGTACTTGGACTATTTTTTTAAATTACCGAAAGATTGCTTTTATGTTTTGAAAGTTTTATCACCCTATGGAATGTGTATGTTCTTTAAATTTGTGTTTTATTAAATTGTGATGGTTTTAATAAACCTTATGCAATAAAGTATTTTACTGGCTATGGCTTGTGCATTTGGTGAATTGCAAGAGGACTTTATTCGTGATCAGGTTGTCATACATGCTTTTAATCCCGCTATTCAAGAGCATTTGTGGGAAAATGGAGATGCATGTCTCAATGATGTATTAGCTATTGCCCCCAAATCAGAAACGCCCACCAGATGTGCAAGTGGGTTGAAGCCTGAACCTAAGTAGTTTGATATTGTATCTAAAGTCAAAGGTAATATTAAAAACAAGACGGAGGGTGGTAATTTGAAATCCTTGAATTCTTCTAGGGTACCACCCAAGTGTTGCTGATGCGGCATTTGCGAAGTCATGCCCAACCAGGAAAGATAGGTGTAGTGGTTAGTGAATTGTAGGGCAGTATGCTAAAGTGTGTAGCAGGAAATCTAAGAAGGTTAAATGCGTGAGCAGTCATGAGAATGATAAAGCAGATTCTGTTCGGAGTGAGAAAGAAGTTTCAAAACTGAAGGAAAAACTCATTTTGAATATAAAAGATGGGTGCCTATTAGTTGATAATAAAGCAGAGTGTTGGATGAAATTTGGTGACGTGAATCTTAAAGTTATTGCAGATTCAGGGTTTCCCCGTTGCATAATCAATGAGGATGTTTGGAGGAGTAATTTTGGGAGTAAAGTGGAAACGTAATTATTTACTACAGATAACAACCTGAGAGGTATGTAGGAGAGAAAAATGTATATGACTGGATTTCGTTGGTTCAAATTTGTATTTAAAAAAAATCAACCTGCATATGGAAAATTGTATGTTGCCAAGAAAAAGCCATCAGTTTTAGGTTGGCATGATCAGAAACATTTACACTAGACCAGATTACCGAAAAGCAAGCACTTGTGGTAGATGGTGTATTAGTGGGTGAAAGAATGTTGTAGAAATTTCCAACTGTTGTCAGCAACAGAATTGGTAAGTTATGTGGCTTTGAACATAACATTAACTGAAAGATGGTGCTCTACCGAAAATACACAAAGTCAGAAATATTCCCATTTTATTAAAAGAGAAAGTGCTGAATGAATTGGAGAAGTTGGTTGCAGCTGAGATAATGGAGCCAATTTAAGCTTTAGCGTGGATTTTACCTTTGGTTGTAGCACACCGCAGCAATAGCAGGGTAAGGTTATGCGTTGATCTACGCCTTTTAGGTAGTAATATATTGCCTAGGATTAAAGAAATGTCATCTTTGTTGAAAGGCGTCGAGTGGTTCTCTACCACTGATTTATCAGCAGCGTATCACCAAATTTGGTTGTTTTACGACATTGAAGAACTTCTGCGTTGATCACACAGCAGGGTTGTTATCAGTTTAAACGAAAGCCATTTAAGTTGGCATCTGTGGCTGTAGTTTTTCAACGATTAATGCATCAACTGAAAAATGAGATGTGTGAAATGTTATCAAGATGACATACTTGTTTTTAGGAAAGAAGGTGTTGGAGGAAGGGTTAGGCAATTGGAGTCACATGGTTTGACAACAGAATTTTCAAAATGTTACTTTTCTGAGAATATGGTCATATATTAGGGACATGTAATAGACTGTGATGGAATTAGTCCTAAACCATCTTGGTGGATGCAATCCAGAGTGCAGCAGCTCAGAGTAGTAAAGTAGTTCGGTAATTTATTGGGCTTGCAGAATTGTGTTCCAAATATATTCCCAACTTTGCTGCCAAACATACAATATTTGACAATTGTTGAAGAATAATTTCAGATTTGAGTGGACTGCAGAATGTGATTTGGATTTTTGATTTGATGTCCAACATGGAAGAATTGTTGCCCGGCGGATACTGAGGAGGACCCTCTGGGTGCGTCGGCGCTCCAGGCGGTAGGGGTCCGGCTGCGCTCTTGGCCCCGCAAAGTAAATGACTCCGAGCCTGGGTGGCCTCGGATGAGAAGGGAGAAGCGGCTGCCTTGTGTTTGGGCCTGCACCGGTTGGTGAGCGCCCCGCGGCGGCAGGTGCCCGGGGCCGCGGGGGTGTCTCGATGTGGCTGGGGCGCTGCCCCCAAGGAGACCTGCCTGGGGTGCCAGAGGAGACGGCTTTACCCACCCGTGCCTGGACCGAACCTGCGTCTCCAGCGCCAGAGCTTGTGGTGCCTGGGGGAGCAGCCTGATCGGACCGGAGCCGCAGCCCACCCCACGCCAGGATTTTCGCAGAGTTCCGGCGACACTTGACACGGCGGCAGGGTCGGATCAACGGCTGATAGCAGGGGCCCGCATTCACACGATCATCAACATTGCTGCCGAATGTTATCGGCCCTCGGGCCCAACTTGAAGAGTTCGCTGTCCGGCAGTACCGTGGGGGTGCATACCAGGGCCTGCCTAATCCATTGGACACCCATGTTGGAGCAGGTAGGCCCGCGGTGCAGAGACCCTTCATTCCCCCCCAGAGCGCTGGGCCCTCCTCTGGCGCCGTGATGCGGGCTGTGCCCGGAGCTGTCATTGGGGCCATCTCGTCGGGGGTAGGTGGAGGTGGACTACTTGCTCGTGGGGGGTCGAGGGCCAGGACCCGGCCCACCTACAACATCCTGTGAAGGGCAGCGGTCCGTGGTCCACAGAGGGTTGTGCCTGAGTGTGGGGGCGGTGGGCCGGTTCTGGCGAGTCTGGTCCCTTTAGGGGGTCTACTCGGTGGGCTGGGCTAGGCTCGTTGTGGCTTGCGGCCCGGGGTGGCTGCATTCCATGAGGCCCGGACCACAGTATTCCATGCGAATACCCCCACCGAAGCACTCGAGAAGCGAGACACCTGCTGGAGACACTTACCAGATAACTCCACGGGACAGATACAGACAGGTGGGAGGAAGACGACACACGCTTGACCCCGGGGGACCCCCCTGTCCTCATGGCCAAGGATACGCCTTCGGACCCCACTTCCAAGCAAAGCACGTTGCACCAAATCTCCCCAGAGGTGCAAGTAATACAGACAATGGGAACCCCATCCCCGACAATGCCGCACTGCTGACCGCGATCACCTAGGCCCCTGACACCCTAGATGCGAAGATGAGTGCTGTGGGATCAGAGGTCTCCTTCCTGCGGCAAGATCTCAGAAAGGCTGTAGATCGCTTTACAGAGGCAGAAACCCGTGTATCAACAGTGGAAGATACAGTGGCAACCCTACAGCAAAAAGTGAATAAAGTCACCGCCGTAGCGCCGTAGTTGGCTTACCGGGTGAAAGATGCTGAGGTCCGCTCCAGACGCAATAACCTGCGCCTCATTGGCTTTCCAGAGGGGTGGGAGGAGTCCTACATGGAATGTTTTCTCATACAATGGCTGAGAACCCTTCTGGCCAAGGACTCCCTATCCCCCTACTTTGTGGTGGAGAGAGCCCACAGGGCACTGACAAGAAAGCCCCCACTGAGGGAACGCCCCAGGCCAGTTATAGCCAAACTGCTGAACTATGTTGACCGTGATGCCATCCCTCAATATGCCAGATCTCATTGGGATAAACTACTCTACAATTCACAAACCATAATGATTTTCCCGGACTACACCCGTCTAGTTCAGCAGCGATGCCAATCCTTCACCGCAGCCAAATGCTGACTCAGAGAACTTAACATTCAACATATGAGAGTAATTTACTACTCCAAGTCCCGCATGAGAGTAATATACTACTCCAAGTTCCTCTTCTAAGACACGCCAGAAGCAACCTTCGCATGGGCCGGTTAGACAGTCCATCTCAAACCGCATACCCCACCCTTCTAGAGTCTGATTCCTCGCAGGGTACTCAAAGGAACCGCCCAAAGGTCAACTCAAAGAGACGACACAGGTCAAGGTCTAACTGGCGCTCCCAGACACAGGGCGACGAGTCATTAACACGGGGGGACCATACCTTCCTCTTCCACAAAGGGCTTCGACCATGGACATTTACCACTTGGAAGACTATGGATCGCCTGGGGAGCAAAAATTGCTTGAGGGTCTAGGCTGGTGGCCTACTGAACCCCCTTAACAATTATAGTTAATTTCAGTGGGAAGTTAGGGTACTTTTGGTGGAGGCACCCTGGGACACCCTCCAGTTGGGGCCTCAGGCACCCTCCAACCGCAACAGATACTCCTTGTCGGTGGAAGTACTGGGGTGGCGGGAGGGAGGGTGGGATGTTCAACATCTTTGCACAAGAGTTATATCAGTTCAGGCATGGGCACAGTGAATTCATTGCATTTCCACACGTCTACTTTAGCTGGCAACCTCCCGAAATGATAGATGACTACACATGAGAACAATTCTCAGCCCGGGGGTCTCAACCTTATAACATGGAATTTTCGGGGGGGGGGGAGGGGGGTGCTAGATAAAATAAAAGAGGTGTTGTCCTTCGATAAGCCAAACGTTGCGAGGCAGACCTTCTCCTCGTACAAGAGACCCACCTACTGGGCAATAAAGCCCCATGTCTTCCCCGTTTCGAATTTGATACTCAGGGTTCGCCCACAGTTCTCACAGCACTGCCATTCTTATACATAGCTGGATCCCCTTCACTACGTCTAAATTATGGCCAGATCCAGATGGCGTTACACCAAATTGACAGGTACACTATATAGGGGAACAATGACTATAGGTAGCATTTACGCCCCTCCCCCCGGGATACACGTTTATTGCCAGGATTACACAACTTTGAGGGGGAGCTCCCAGACAGTTTGACAATATTAGGTGGCAACTGAAATGACACCATGTCGCCTTTGGACCATAGGTGTGAGACAGGTCACCGGCCTCAAACGGGAGAATCCAGGCTCTACCGGCTAGCCACTACCCTGTGGTGGTTGGATACATGCCTGGCTTACCATCCTGCAGAACTAGGCTTCACTTTCCTTTCAGCCGTTCACAGATCCCTATCCAGACTAGACTACCCCCCTTCAGATGGTGAATGTAACTCTGGCATCTGCGTGACCTGGGTTATCAGAATGTCCTCAGACAGGCGATTACAGACTATCTAGCCTCTAACATGGCCACTGCCCCTTCCAGTATAATACTGTGGATAGCCCTTAAACCCACACTCCATGGGGTAAACATCAGCTATTGTGCAGGTGAAAAACGCAAGCATCTCGCCCAAATAGTAGCCCTGGAAAATTGTCAGAGGGCTCTTGAAGCCGAGGTGACAGAGGGCTCAAGCCCAATACTGCAGCGTAGCCTCCTCCAAATACAACACCAGCTACATCAGCATCTCACTAATGAGGCGCCAGAGATTTGGTTGGCAACCCAACATAGAATTTACCGATGGGGCGACAATCTAGCAAGAAGCTTCACCGCTTATGTCAGGCAGCGATGTCTCCTTCTTCGGTGCCGGTACTGAGAAACGCGGACGGGAGTTTATGTACTACCCATGAAGCGGTTGCTCAGGCGTTTGCAACCTATTACACCATCCTATATGCACAGAAGGAATCCATATTGAGCGCGCGGATAGAAGAATTCCTAAAAGACATACCACCCCAAAAGGTATCCGATCACATACGGGACCAATTAGACGCTCCTATAACAGTGGAAGAACTTGGTGCTGCCTTGTCAAATATACACCCTGGCCAAGCGCCTGGTCCTAACGGATTTCCAAGTGAATTCCTATGATCGCACAGGACCCAGCTTGGTCCACACCTGCTAGAGGCACTCCACGAGGCCCTGGAGCAGCGCATCCTACATCCTACCTACTGGTTGGCGTCACGCAAAGATAGTGGTGTTCCTTAAACCGGGAAGCTCCACAGAAGAACCCTTTTCCTACTGCCCATTCTCCCTCTTGAAGTTTAAATCCAAATTACTGGGCAAAGTCCTTGCCGACCGCCTCCGCAAGTGTATTCACGAGCTTATCCACCCTGACCAGGCCGGCTTCATGCCGCATCAATCTACCCGGCATAACATAAGACGATTCCACAATGCCATTACGAAAGGCCCTGAATTGGACCACCCGGCGGCCATCCTATTAGCCGACATAGACAAGGCGGTCGACTCCCTAAGCTGGACCTATCTATTTCAGCTCCTCCAATCTCTTAACTTTGGCCTGCGCTTCTTGTCTTAAATACAGTTATTATACACAGAGCTCTCTGCCTCGGTGCAAGTTGCAGGATTCCGGTCAGCACTCCTCCCAATTCGTCGTGATATGAGACAGGGCTGCCATCTGTCTCCATTACTATTTGCGTTTGCGACGGAGCCTTTAGCAGCATGGGTGCAGCGAGACGCATTAGTGTGAGGTTATGTCTGGTCAATGGACAGGTCCGATAGGATCGCATTATACGCAGATGATGTGTTATTCTTAACAGATCCCGGATTCTCTGGCCCATGTATTCTCCAGATGCTTCAGTGTTTGGGGAAACCTCCAGCCTTGGAACCAACCCAGGAAAGTTGGTGTTATTCCCAGTGTGCAGGGACCTGTGGCGGGGCTCCTGGGTTTCGCAATTGTCCCATGCAACAGGGGGCTTCAAATACCTCTTCATCTCGCCAAGTTCCACGATATCCTGGGTGCATAATATCAACCAACTACTATCCTGAATCCGGGAGGAGATGAGGGGATGGTCCCTTCTGCCTTTGTCTCTGTTCTTGCGATCAGCAATCTTGAAAATGGTCTCCTTACCTCGCATCTTATGCGGACTACAAAATTTCCCATACAACATCCCACGCACGTAGTTTGCCCAGATCAACGCGCTCCTCAAAAGCTTCTTATGGAGGGGGAGGCACTGTATGCGTTGCATTGCAAACCAGTACACAGTTGACATACTGTGGCTGGACAGCGACTGCTTATGTATATGCCTGTTATGCTGCATCTCACTTGCTGAACATAAATGAGTGGTGGTACAGCTCACTCACAGACCCAGCGTTCGCTGTGGAGAGACTTGCGATGGGGAACATTCCCCTCCTTTCTCTACAGTTGCAACAACCTTGACCATTTACCCCCTGCCTGTAGAGTCGTCATACAGTTCTGGCATCACACTGTGAAGAAAATGGGCTGGGACGGGCGCTTTATACAGACAATCCCTCTGTGGCAGGGAACCTACATGCAATCTGTCACCGGGATCTCAGGATTCCGAGCATGGGACCATATTGCAATCTCTACTCTAGGCGATATATATTACCAGGATCCACACTGCAATCCTTCCAACAATTGCAAACAGAATACCATCTTCACCGGGCACAGTTTTATAATTATCTTCAGCGGAGACATGCCTTGACCCCCCCTGATCTGCTCCCTGGACGGCCTACCAGAGTTTCATCCCTTAGAGGGACGCCTACTGATGGGGTCCTTGGCGAGTACAAGATTCAGCAAATCTTTTAGACACTGATTACTCACCCAAAGTACACTACATACAATCCGAGCTGCTTGGGAAGCTGACATTCCTGACTTTACAGATAATGATTGGACTGAAGCCTTAGCCAGTCCACGGGGTGCCACTGTAGCTACGAAATACTGCCTAATCCAGTTTAAATACCTTCATAGAGCATAATACACACGCTCCTGCCCCTGGAGGATGTGCGCTATCCCACGTGCCGCAGATGTGGCGAATCAGAGGGGACCTTCTTACACACGGTTTGAAGCTGTGGGGCACTGCAGCCGTTCTGGCATAGGATAACTTCCTGTCTAGGTCAGGTCCTGTCCTGGCGACTTCCATTCAAACCTCAGCTATTCTTGCTTCACAGTACTGAGGGGTAGGAGGAAATCAGTACAAGCAACACTTGTTATTTCTGGGCCTCACACTTGCCAAGCAGGATATTGCCCAAACATGGAAGGGGACCTCCCCGCCATCACTGGTGGGGTGGAGGAAGGCCATGGACAGGTGCTTGGGGCCGGGATTGCTGTGTACCAGGCGCGTGGCTGTCCACAAAAACACAGTAACGTTTGATCTCGCTGGACAACCTACCGGAGTATAGACCTGCCTCCCCTGCCATCCCTAGACCCTCCTTAAACCAGGCAATATAATCAGTGTAAATCATACAACTGTACGGTTAGTCATTTCATCATCTACATATGTTTATATGGACATTTCTTGTAGTGGAACATGATGCAACCTGTGCCAAGTTTAGTTGTTGGCCTGTACGTTCACAAGCGATACTATTGTTCAGACATAATTGGTACCATCTCATATATACTGTATCCAAAATATATGTATTGGGCATTGCCCGTCATGCACCGCAAAACTCAATAAAATTTGTTATAAAAAAAAAACATGGAAGAATTGCAATATTGCTTTGGGACAGTGGGTTTGAGTCAAGAAAACAGGTTGGATCCTGAAAGGTGAAAGTCATTCTACGAGCTCATTGAAGCTGTACAAGCGTTAACTAATGCTGTGTGTTTGACGATTGGGAAAGCCTGGAACCTTAAAAGAATTGCAAAATGTTCTGCACCCAGCGTGACCATGTCACACTCCGGTTATTGCCTTTGCAATGATGGATTGGATGATATGGTTAAGAAAAGGGACAGTAGTCAAGTATCTGATATAGGCGTGAATGAGTTGTCTATGTCTACAGCTTCTGATGATGTGGAAATTTCAGGGAATCGTGACAGTAACAATACTGAAACAACTTCAAATGAGACCATTTCTAATGATGATGAATGTTCTAGAATTCTTGGTGATGTTGTAGTTGAAGGCCCAGACGGTATTGTGCATGACAGTGATGTATTACCTATAGATTACAAACATAAAAGGAAACCACCAGTTTGGTTAAAGGATTACATGTCTTGGCTATAACTTTGGTGTCGTTTGACCAATCTTCATGAAGTTTTCCCCAAAAAATGTCAAGGTAGATTCTGTGCGTTACAGAAAACGTAGAATATTGTGACTCATAATTGTGTACACTAAAAAAAATTGCCAAAGTAACATGAAACAGTGATATAAGCATAGGTTCCAAAGTGCAAAGAAAATCGATTTCTATACAGGAATATATAGTTAGAATTATAAGTACAAAGGTATCCTTTCCGGGGGATTACTCTGTTCTTTTTGATACAACCAGACATGAACAGAAACAGACGCTGTACATACAAGTGTAGCATAAGCCGCCCTTGCAAATACAAACATCAGTGAAAAGCCCTCTTGGAGTTGATGCAACCATTACAATGAAAATATGAAGTAATAATGCTGAGCTTATCCAAACATGCTTTTGACTTCAAAATGTGATTCATTGTTCCCATAGATTTTTTTTATGTATTTATTTTGTAAGGCTTTGGCACAACCAACAAAGGTGTCAAATTGTTTATTGGACAATGTGTTTGGGGGAAGGAGCTAAATATATTAGTGTATCAGAAGAGGTAGGTGTTCAGATATTTGCTGATTAGTTTTAGGTCCACCTCATGATAAAAAGGGTTAGACTTCCAGAGGGACTGTCTGAAGATCTGCCCCAAAAAGGTTTTGTACCTCATGAGACATATCGTCGGACATTCTTGGGATGCTGACTTTAGGCGTCTAGTTGGCCATGGCATGTATGCAAAACAAAACTTGCACTGGGCCACAGTTCGACCTGTCAGCCTTGGGGTGATCTTCCACCAAACATTTTGCCTTCATCCTCCCGTATTGCTGATTTTGCTTTTGTTGGCCTTTGGACTCTATTCACTTTACCAATGCTGACAAGTATTAAAGTGCTTGTGCTCGTTCCTTTAAACATGGGGAAATTGGCTTACATCCAACAGGTACATTTAATATACTTGTAAACCCCTAGTAAAGTCGTACCCCATGTACTTGGGCCTATAAATGAAATGCTACTAGTGGGCCTTTAGCACTGCCACACACTTAAGTAACCCTTTAATCCTGTGTCAGGCCTTCCATTGCAGCCTGCGTGTGCAGTTTTAGAGTGAAAATAAATACAAAATAATGGCTGACAAAATACCCCTAGGGTAGGTCCTAAAAAGTCCATGGGGCACGGTGCAGTGTATTTAAAAAGTGGAGCATGTACTTTTTTCTTTTACATGTCCCGAAAAAGTCTTACATTTGTTTTTCACTACTGCAAGGCCTGCTTCTAACATAGGGTAACATTGGCTTACCGTATTATATTTAATAAGTGCTAACTTTAAATTTTTTCTGGTTCCCAAAATACACAAGAATCTACAGACACCACCTTGCAGGCCTATAGTATCCACGTGTGGCAGCATTCACGATCCAGTGGGGAAATTTTTAGATAAATACCTGCAGCCCATAGTCACCTCTCTACCCACGTTCATCAGAGATACTACAGATTTTCTCAACAAACTCAGTCAAGTGACAATGGAGGACCATAGCAATCTAGTACTGTGTACTGTTGACGTATCATCCTTATACACGTCTATCCCCCACACCATGGGGATCGAAGCTGTTGAATACTGCCTACTGAGAACAGAGTTGGATAATGACATGAAACTTCTGCTAATGGAACTATTACAATTCATCCTATTTCACAGTTATTTCACATGGAAAGACAATTGGTACCAACAAATGACTGGAACCTCTATGGGCAATTCGGCAGCACCAGCCTATGCTAATATTTTCATGCATAGATTCGAAGAAGATCACATCCTCAGTAACCCCAAATGGACCGACCACCTGAGAATGTTTGTAAGGTTCATAGATGATATTTTTTTGATTTGGCAGGGTCCACGTCACATTCTACAAAAAAAACTGCTACAACTCAACACTATTGATCAGCGAATTCAATTCACCCACGAAATGCAAACAGAATCAATAACCTTTTTGGATGTCAAAATCACCAACACCCCCACTGGATTCAAGACTAGTTTATTCCGCAAGAACACCGACAGAAATAACACACTACATTATTCAAGCTTCCACCCACAACCCTTAAAAAACCATTTGCCATACAGTCAATTGATTAGAGCTGAAAAGGAGACTCACACCATCACACAAAGATTCAAAACCCGAGGGTACCCAGACCAGATCCTCGAGCAGGCCAAACAACGATGCGGGACAAAATCTAGAAATGAGTTATTGGCAAACACGACCATACCCAAAAAAGAGGCTGTTACTGTACTTTCCAAACATTCTACAGCGAGTAACAAATTCAAACAGATCAAGAAACACTGGGAGATCCTTAGGATAGAACCCGATTTCAACAGGATTTTTGTCGACGATCCTATCTTTGCTTTTACTAGAGCCAAAAATTTAGGAGAACTTTTAAAAACTCCGAAACGCGCCATCGCTGAATTTAAAGGAACAACTCCTTGCAGAAATTGTAATCACTGCAACAGTGTAATCCAAGGAACTACCATTAACCATCCCATGAAGGGCAATAAAATCAAAATCAGAGCCACAGCAACCTGTGACACCTCCATCGCCATCTACATGCTGAAATGCCCTTGCGGCAAAATTTATGTTGGACAGACGGAAAGGAAAGTAAAAACTCGTCTTAACGAACATAAGTCTAACATCAGAACTAAACAAACTAAATCATCTGTTGCACAGCATTTCTTGGAAGCTGGTCACGGCATCAGCCAAATACGATATTGCGTGTTGGAAACAGTCTCTAAACAAGAAGGCAAAGATAATCACATTGAACTACTCAGAAGGGAAAATTATTGGATCTTCACATTGTCCAGCATGAAACCACACGGTCTTAATGATCGAGTCGAATACTTATGTTACTTGTAAACATGCTGTTTTTTCAGCCAACTGCTCCCATTATGCTTTAGTGACTAGCTCAGTCATATCCAGAGTATACCCTATTATGATATAACTTGATGAGACTTCATTTACATTTTTTAATTTCTTATTAGATTTATTCCATGCCAATTAATTAGTGATAGATTGTTTTAGGGTACTGACATTAATAGTAGCCTTGTTTTCCAGATCCCTCTGATAATGAGTGAGTTTATACTACATACCCTACAGTTATCTTCACCTATGCTACCTCTTTGTTATTCACCCGTAGATTCATTAGGACGTATTATGTCTTATTCTCTTTTCCCTGTTTACTTTTTTCATGTTCACGTTTTTTTACTGATCGTCTATTCTGTTTTCAAAAAACTAACCGAGTGCGGGAAGTCTTTTTTCTGTGTCGTCTAATCGACACTCTGCACCTTTAACTACGTATTTTACGTCGCTCCGTAACCAGTGGCTTCAACCACATCCGGGGTTCAGTCACGCACAAACCCGGTCGAAAACCGTAACACCCTGTGTGAATAACTTCTCTGCACGTCACGGTAAGCTGCACATTTAATTTCTAACCACCCTTTTTTTCCTTCGCGTCTTTGTAAACAGCATGGACTTCACTTAGAGCACCTCGAATGCATGGCGGTTTTTACACCCGCATTGACATTTCACTACAGATTCCTTGCGTACCTCTCGCATGCTTTATCAACTACCACCTGTTTAGGCATTCATTTACTAGTTTTTACTGAACGTTTGTTATCACGTTCTTTCCACACGTTATGTCAACCACGGGTCTTTCACTCTATATAAGCACTATTGGACACGTAACTTTAATAGTCTCTTCAATGAAACACGAGGGCACACCCCCATACTACCGGTAAATCGCATGGTTTTATGCTTTAATTAGTATTGTAACTCATCAAAAACTTAGGGAATACCTACATATATTTTTTCTTTGTTGACAGAATGTGTCCCCAGAAGAAGGCACGTTTTATATGCCGAAATGCATTGGGACAATTGAGTGCATTCATGAACTGACACGCCAATACAGAATGTATACTTGTGAATACAACGAGATGCATTAAGAATACAAGATTAAAAATGTGAATATCATCTACAGTTGAACTTGTTTATTTACGCTACATGAACAGTTAGAAACCTTATTATAAGGACGTTTTGAGGAGCCCGGAGGACATTTCTCAAGTCTGAGTGCTACCCTCTTGTAACTTTCAATTGGGAACAGGCAGGAAAGTCAAGTTTGGTCTATAAAGAATTGTATTTTAAAACCTTCTTTAATGATAAAAGTATTTTAAGTCACAATTCTGAAAATGGCACTTTTAGAAAGTTGGCATTTTCTTGTCCCAACCATTTGTTGCCTGCAGCCTGTATCCTGGGTCACATGACTAGGTGTAGCTGATAGTTGGCCCATGTGTATTTCTACTAGGCAGTGAGACAAAGGGGTGATGGGTGGGGTCAGGATGGGTCACCTCTTACCTAATGGGGGTAGGGGAAAAGCTGTCACATGCCATAATTGCACATCACAAAGACTCTACCTTAGCACACTCACTAAACATTTCACACTAGTCTTTTGTGCCTCCAGCCAAGCTGTGGCCAAGGCTAAGAAGGGGGATATTCAAGAACCCTCTGAAGGGAGAGGACTCTAGAAGTTCCTTCCACTTCAAAGTGGCATCAAGTATGAATAGTGAACCCTCAGATTTAACTCTTCAATATACTTCTAGTCCTGTGGAAGACTCAGGAGGAGGACTGTTGTGCTGCTCTGCTGCCCGAGTAAGAAGAACTGGAAGGTGCCCTGCCAGCCCAGCTGTGGTCTCACCAGAGCCAACGCAGTGCGACGCAAGCCCGAAAAACCTCGACGCAACACCTCATCAGAAACTATGCATGGCAATGCAGCCTTGACACAAGCCCTAATCGCAGCCTGCACAGCTCATCAGAACCACTGCTGCACGCACGATGCCTCCTCGACGCGGACCTCGAGGCCTCTCCTCAAAACCGACTCAGCCTTGACGCAAGCCCGCATCGCTGCCCTCGCAGCTCCTTGGAACCACTGCTGTGCGACGTAACACTCAGCAACTAGGATTGAAAGTACATTTCTTAGTTGGACTAACTTGGTAAATGTAAACAGCCCATGCTCCATGAACTTGTAATTTTGTCCCTGTCTGGCATGACCAGATAACCATTGTTATCGCTTTGCTATTTTAGGGTCTGTTAAAATTGCATATCTCTGGTTCTACTAATTGGATGTTTGTTGTTTTGGTGTCAAATAATTTATTACCATGCACTCTATTTTTCTAAATGTGTGTGGGCCCGATTCACAGAACTAACTTAAGACAAAATCCTAAACTTACTACCATATTGGTATTCACAGAAGGCACTTGTTCATTTTGGTATTTACACTCATTTTGGTATTCACAGAACTTAGGACTCCTAACTTTAGGACTCCTAAATGCCTTCTGTGAATACCGAAAGTCTCAAAGTTAGGATTTTTCTCAGTTTAGGACTCCTAACTTAACTACTCCTAAACTGAGAAAAAACCTAACTTTAAGACTTTCGGTATTCACAGAAGGCATTTAGGAGTCCTAAAGTTAGGACTCCTAACTTCTGTGAATACCGAAATGAGTTAGTGGCTTCTGTGAATACCAAAATGATAGTAAGTTTAGGATTTTGTCTTAAGTTAGTTCTGTGAATCGGGCCCGTGGTTATTAGTCTTGTGCTGTCACTTTATTACTGTTTGTGTGCTGCATAAATACTTTATACATTGCCTCTAAGTTAAGCCTGACAGCTTTTTTGCCAAGCTACCGGAGGGTTCAGCAGAGGTTCATTTAAGGAATGTTTCATCCTGACAGATATTGTGGCTGTTAGAAGAGGGTATACACCCCCTCCAACCAACAACCCAATTTCTCACAACCACTAACCCGAACATTATCCATTCATGAATACATTGTGGAACAAAGCTAATCACCATCCCAGCAAATAAACAAAACTATGGAGACTACACAGTTACAACAATGTAATACATACATAAATTCAGAAGCTGCTTCTCTGCTTTTAATCTGGTGTCCTCCTTCTCTTCTGGGGATCGGGTGGGAATCGGTGGCGCAGGCTGTCCATCGGGCCACAGTGTCTCCCTCAGACGGTCGATAGAGGAGATAAGTTCCCCTTCACTGATCATTTCATCCACTTTATCAAATAGGTCATTCTGGATTCCTGTGCTGTAAAGAATGTTATTAAAACTATCAAATCAGTTGCATGCATCCATGATAGAGTTTGCATTTTTCACATTCTGGAAGCAAAATATTTCCTCACCGATTTAAGATCTGCTGCACTTTCGATAACTGGATTATTATGAACAGATATAATAATACGCATTGCCAAAGGCAGGTTTGTTTTTTGTGCAGCACTTGTACCTAGAATCACACAGCATACAAGAAGTTACACATTTTCGTTATAGCCATCCGCATAGCAGACATTATTACACTAAGGAACACGGAGACACATATCTATAAACACCCAAACCAGAGATCAGCATTCGTATATAGCACCAAACGTGCAAAGTACAAAAGACTGTGGCACACAGGGACAGGAACGGACATAAAAGGTACCCACGCACATAGACCAAAAGACAGGCGGACACCTAAGCACACAGATCAAATCGGAGAGGCATCGATGAAGACGAACAGTTGGACAAGTACACTTTCACACAAAGAGAAACAAAGATACTCGTACATAAAGGTGAACTGACACAGTGGCACCAATGTACACAGGCTATCAGACAATTACACAAAAAAGAAAGCATCAGGCACACAGAACACAAGACAAACCAGCACTCGTGGCTGTACACCTGCTTCAGAAATGCAAAACACATACATATATACCAAGAAAAACACAGACAACAAACCACTGTTTGACAAGCATACAGTCGCATACAATACATATGGACACACATGGATGGTGGAATGGGTAACATGGCAAAGTGATGGATGGAATGATTGCCACATCAACGAGTCTTGGAGGGGAAAATAGGTACATCAGAGGCTATGGGGAGATGCAGGATCAAGCTGTACACGCTCTGCAGGGGAAATCCCACTTGAGGAGAAAGTGGTGGCCATTCAATTCTCAGCATATGCACACTACTGACTACGGGTATTTAAGCACCTATGTAGACAGACTGACATACATACGTTATCCAAGAAACTTACAGGTAACTATGAAGATAGAGACAGAATATATAGCCATATAAAGAGGCGTGCGCGTGAACACACACAATGTACAGATGGACTAATGTAAAGGTGTTTGGAAAGATAAATGGATGCGTCATTAGTGGTGGGATGACACCACGTAAGTGGATGAAATTAAGAAGTTGAGGGACGAGTGTAGTACCCCTACCCATGCAAACCTTGCCCCCTTCCTGGCATGAGTCATGTCTGCTTGCAAATGGAATACTTCACTGTCCATGCACTCTAAGGTAACACTGCTGTACAACTTTGCATGCATATTCCTTCCCTGGTCTGTTTGGTATATTCCTACTTATCCTGCACTGCAATCGAGTGCCTGAATCTTATTAGTATTTGACGCAATTAAGGATGCCGGATCACTCAATATACACTGGACAGCATTATACCCTATCTGGGATTATCCTTTCACAAAGCATCTTATCAGGTGTGTTAGTCAAACAAGTTCAATTGAAATAATCTAAGATCACAACTCCAAGCACACACTCATTTGATAAGTCAATACCCAAGACTACAAAACATGGTGCTTGATACACAAGGCAAGATCTGCCTAAACTAGCTATAATGTAGGCCGCATCCATCAATGTAACCAGAATTCGAGTGGTGTTGTCCATTCAATAGTTTGCCACTGGAACTGGGGTCACCTAACATTAATACATTTCATTGTAAATTGCTAGGAGGGAGTCCAATTTCAAACCCACTGATGCTATAGATTATTAAAGAATTGCAATATGTGCATTGCAAGTCTCAAAACCACTTGGAGCATACAGGGCCCTGCTCATGCAAGCGCCGGGAAACCTGGGCACCACTCAAGAAGAGGGTCTATCTCCTGATGACATTACAATTAGAAGGACTAGGTGAGAATAATGGCCGCAGAGGAAACCTTCATTACTCCTAGTCCTACTCTTCCTTGTCACAGTGCAACGCTCTGCTCAAGCTTGGCCTTCTGTCTACATGATCCTTGCTTCAGCTTCTGAAATTGGCCACCTCTTTGTAAAAAGCCCTTAATGGTTGAGTGGGTTCACCATTGCAGGAATGTATTTGCTTATTGTGTACCGAAATTTCTGTTTCAGAAGTAAGAAAGAGTTGGACTTTGAGTAACGCAGATCACAAAAATGAGTACTTTTAATCTCAATAAAGAATCTATGCATTCAATTCTTTGAAATTGTTTCAGTGGAAATATCTCACAATCAGTTTTGAGATGCACACTGTTCACCAGCCAAAAACACATGTAGTAAGGATCTTTTTGCACAAATGTGCAGAATCTCCTTTGTACAAAAGGCTGCGAATTTTTGTCGTTCAACCGGCTTCTTGAACTGAAGATCATACAATACATCTCAAACACTGGGTTTAAACTTATTTTTACAGGCAAATCAAATTACAAATCCCTTTGATACTTACAACTTTGCAAGAAACGAGAGAGAAGCTGTAACAAAAGAAACAAACTGTTGAATATTGCAACTTAAATAGTACATTGCACGTTTTACATGTAGAGTACAACAGTAGCTAATTGTTGTTCAATGCAATTTATTCAAACTAAAATAAATTGTGTGTTTCATTTCGTGTTGTTTAAGATGCCTTTGCAAATTTAATATCCCACTATTTAATCCCACTGACCCAAACTATAATAGAAGCTCGGGCAACTTATCCAGAACATTCTAGCTTTCTGGTGGCATAACAGACATTGCTGCAGTTATTGTTGTCAGTTCGGTCTCATCCCAAAGTAGATGTCTGGCCACAGCTGCCAGGCTAGCCTCCCAGGATGAGACAATTAGCAATCAACACGTGCATCCGACTCAGTGATAACAACCCTCTCCTCCTGGGGAGAGTGCATCAGTGAATATAAACACATATACTGCTATTATGGCCTCAGACTTCACATGGTTTGCTCCGGATTGTCTTAATTACTAGTTTCTCTGATACTAGGTATAAAGGCGCCAACTTCCATATTTCCCAGGGAATTGTGGGCCATTTTCAGTCACAGGGCAAGACTTTTGACACGACTGAGGTCATAGGAGGTGACATCACTTGAATGATGTCACAGGAAGTAACATAACTCTGTACGTGGCACTGTGAGGAAAGGACTGAACTGGACAAGAGGGATTGTACGCGGAGGTGTAATGTGGGCCCCCTTCCACTACATCGCCTCTACTTCACTGTCTGACATTATATCATCTCTGGCAGTGGGGAGAACCCTCAGATCCCGTCCTTTTGAAAATAATAAATAACTCAGAATATTTGTCATTAAATAACCCTTACCATTATATATTTTATATAACTTACCTTTTACCAATATAATGTCAGGTGATGTAATGTTTAGAAGAAGTAGTGTTGGTGTGCCCTTCTATCTTGAGTCTACATTAGATCCCTTTCCTTTATTTAGTCGCCCCTTTTTAGGTCTCTCCTAAGCAGCGCGCATGCGCTGCATAGGAGACCTCTTGCAATCGATTTACTTTTTAAGCCAAAAACGTGCACGCTTTGCATTGCTTTAATGCAATGCGTGCACGTTGGGCGATTCCCTTGTGGGAGCGAGCTTTGGTGACCTCTGTTTGTCATTAAATTTCAAACAGATGGTGCCCCCTGCTCGCTCCCGCAAGGGAAACACTCACTTTTGCCGCCACTTGTTCTATTCTTATTTCCATTCAGGGTAACTCAGCTCAGACATTGAAGACGCATTCACAACGGTCAAGCCAATGCTGCCATCTGCTGGCTAAAAGTGGTGTGACAGCAGCATCCTTATGCTTGCTTAGGACATGGGGAAACCGATTAGGTGGGAAAGCAATTTGCGTGGGGCCACTTGTTTATTTTGATGCCATTGCCCGGCCTACTTTTAGTGCCAATCCGACCATGGTGGCTCTGGGCAACTGCTGACTTTGTATTTCTGCCAGACTTCACTCTGAATTTCCAAGCTCCTTGCTCCTAAAGTCCAATCAACTTTCAGCACCTCGCCAACCACAGTAGACACGTATTCAAAGTAAACCTTTCCGCTGCCCATAAACCGCCTGCCCCCACAGGGCCCCCAGGCAGGTAGGCATCAGGTCAACAGTGCCTGGCCCACATCATCAAACCTGCTCAGCGCCACTAAGAAACCTTGCTGGCTCCATAAAAAGGACTTCCTCGACATAAGAGAAGGAGCACAGAGGCACATTGTTCCCGGCACATCCCTAGGTTCTAGTTTAAGCTCTAGCAGCCATGGGTTTGGCACTCATAACTGCTCGCTTTCAAAAGACCTGTTTGCGGCTCCGGGTAAATGTTGAGCTCGGTGTGGGCACCGGATGTGGAGGTCCCGAAGGGCGCGTGTACTCTGCTTGCACCGCAGACGCAGAACACTGGGTGGTGTTTCGGCTCATCTTCGAGTAAGGCAATGAAATTGGATGCTAGATTTTTATCTCTCTCTCCCATACACACATGCTTGGCACTATCGCGTTCATGCACTCTTGAGCGCTCCCACGCTCAGATTCCACCTCACTCCCAGCCTTTCCGCCTGCCTGGTGGCCATTCTGGTTTCTCAGAAATACCCGCCCAAGCATCCGGATGTGACTTCAACGAAAGTGGCAGGTAAAGTGTGGAAAAGTTAATTCTGCTGCCTGTTGCTCTGGCCTCCATATCACTGCTCCCGCACAAAGGAGCATGTATATATACTTTATGTTGTAATATTAGCACCCCTCCAGCGTATTGTTTTTGATATATTGAAATACTTAATGTTGTTATGTTGTTTATTCTTGTTAAAAGCTTCTAAATAAGTTGCTGGCAAAGGGGTTTCTGTGTGTACTCCGATGATCATCGTTCCCTCCGTGGCAGACGACTAGCACTTTTCTGTACACAATATTTGTCTCCGTTTGCGCCTGCGGTCTACCTACGTCACCAGTGCAGTGATATAGTCGCCCTTGTTACACATATTTGTCTCCGTTTGCGCCTGCGGTCTACCTACGTCACCAGTGCAGTGATATAGTCGCCCTTGTTACACCTAAATATTTCTTACTTCTTTTTGATAATATTTGGAGCGGGTGAGTTCTTTCAACACCCTTTCTTTGCACTTAACCAGGTGTCCGCATGTTGTCTTGGGAGGGGTTATATAATACCTATAACCGAGACATTCTCCATGTGATAGATAATATTTGGAGTTGGCTGAGGGATGTAGTGAAATATGGGAGCTGGCATCATGGAGGCATGTGCCAGTCAACGTAACAGATTATTTTTCATCGTGAGACAAATACAGGTTTTGCATACAACTTCTGCAGTGCTAGTCGAATTTTCAAGGGTGCTTGCGTTGACACCGGAAATGTCCATCACATCAGACTGTCACCATCAATTTTCCTTTCTCACAGGATTTTAATTCTTTCAGCATGTCCATATGGTTTCATAAAGCCCCTAATACAAGGCAAGTCCCCGTGGTGTTGTAAGACAAGATTGCTGTTAAAAATGTTTAGGCTTATTCAGCTTCTTCTCACCGCTGAAGTCATGAGGGACTGGGGAAAACAGCGTTTATACTAAGCTTAACTTGATTGGGCAGGTTTAATGCAAGCGGGTCAAAGGTACAACTGCTTAGCTAGTCTCATCAACCACTCGGGTTTCAGCTGGGACTTTAGAACGAGGGCCTGTGCCGATAACATCTGGCTGCCAGCACGTTCACGCCACTCTGTGTTCTGTGATCGAGTAGATATTAATGGCGGGGAGGCGCAGTCCGCGGAGGATTCATCCATACATTATACTTTTCTAAAGCAGAGGTCACGTTTTCTTCCCTCTGAGTACATTAATTGAGTAGCTTTATGAAGACCCGTACCAAGAATCAGGATAGTGGGGCTGAATAGTCCAAGCCAAGCCTCAGTCCATCTCTTCCTCTCCTTTCCTTTATTTGTTCTCCTGGGAAAAGGATCCAAAAAAGATAAACACTTTTGCTGGAAATGTCGTCTTTTTCTGACATTTTTCGATTCCACAGGCCTCAGGGACGGAGAGGAAAAAAATGTCAAAATACGAAAAATAAATTAATTAAATAAAGCAAGATAGAGTGGCTGCAAAGTGGCCAGGTTGGTTTTATTCACAACCACGTACATTAGCTCCACTTTACAAAGTTTGCCAGTGAAGCGCTACTTTCATGTTCGCTTTTTTAATAAGTCGTTCAGTTATACATAATATCGTCCTATATATAAATGGCACTCGCGTAGTTTGCGAAGTTTGCGCTACTTCGCTCTACGCAAACTGCACGTAGCACAGTGTGAACACGCGTAGTGCAGCGGCCATTTTTTGCTTGATCGCGGTCCTCAACTTCAAGTTGGCGACTGCAAGCAAGCAAAATTACATCCCAGCGAGACTTTTTCCTCGTTTGCGATCAGCAACATCAAGTTGCTGATCACAAGCGTGGAAAATAAACCTCCCGGCGAGATTCTCAACGCGGGGAGGTCAGGTTTCTCATTGCGAGTGGTGGCGTATGCTCGCGACCGCTCGCGATGAGAAACTACTAGTCCACGTTGAGAAAGCTGCAGCTCGAGTAAAAATCTACTCGAGCGGCAGAAAACTACAGCTCGCACTGTGCAAGATGCCGTTTGCAATGATTGCATAGTGCCGGATGCTTGTCCGCACTGTGCAATCATTGAAAACGGCATCTTGCACAGTGCTAACAGGGTACTACGCAGTTCGTGGAGTGCTATGCGTAGCTCGCGTAGTGCAAAATGCACTTCGCGTAGATGCGCGTAGCGCTACTTCGCAAACTACGCCCAGCCCTATAAATAAGGTAATAAAAATGCTTAGAACACTCTTTTATTATAACTCTGCAACATGCTACACCCAAGCCACACTGCTCTAAAACATGGCTTAGACACATTAGCAAAGCCATTAGCTCTCGCTAAACACTTATAAGGTCCCAAAGGCGAGATCTATTAGCTATGCCAATGCTTGTTCTTTCCTGTTCTTAGTTTGTTTTCCCTCATCATTCTCTTTGTCTACCCTTCTTTCTCTTCTTCTCAATTCTCCACCATCTCATTCTCTCCCTCTCGCTCTAATTTGTCTTCTCACTTCTGTCAAACCTACAGCCAGGTGTTGCTGGTATGGTTCAAGTTAAAGTTTATTTGGTTAGCGCAGTTAATTAAAACCATTGCTATAAAATATCGACATTGGGCACAGTTATCACATTAAGGAACGAAACTGGCGGGATACACTGTCAGTTTTAAAAAGTCTATACGTATAAAAACAATCTTATAGTTACCAGTGTTATTACATTATTGCTTTAGCCCAGAAATAAAAGGATTAAGACAGGAGGTGCTAAACCAGGGGGCCAAAAAAGTCTGTAATAAGTTTTTGAGATGGAGGGACAGGCAGCGCTGGGGCCGGGGAGGGTGAAAAGAGATTAACCAGGAGTCTCACAAACTTTCCAATCCTAGCGAGCGCTTGAATGTCTGTGGAGGTAAAGCACAGGGCCGTCGCCTCCCAGCATGACCTAATGCCCCATTTTAAAAATATGGGTTTTAAAAGTGATCTTCTGGGGGCATCCATAAAGGGCAACAGCACAAAAGATGCGGCCATGATTTTGTGTGGTATGTGCACAGTCTGCACGTCCCCCCCTCCTTTGAGGGGGCCCATCTGTAAGTGGCCGTAGAACACAGGCCTAGGAGGCGCACGAACATTATGTTCTTCCGTGCCACTGCGTTCAGGTTTTCCAGCAGATAGAATTGCGGTACCCCAGGCTGGTATGAGGCATTCAGGGATAGCAGAGCAGTAGGTGTATTTAAGGCCTGGAAGTCCATCCGATAGGAGATTAGTTTCACCTGCTTATTGATGACTTTTTTCCAGACTGAGTATGGAATAGTGTCTGAAGTCAGCAGTGAGTTGTCAATCTCTAGCGATTTAATGGCCTTTGTAATCTGACGGTTCCATGGATTTCCAGGGCTGGTGAAGATCTCTTTTAAGCGGAATTTTAGGGTGGTGTCTGCAGCTTTTAGTGACCTTATGAAATATTTCAAAGTGTCTGCCTCACAGTAGATGGACTGTTTTTGTAGGCCCAGCTCTAGAAGTAGTCTTGCCCTCTGAATAAATTTCGGAAGGTGAAAGGGGAGAGGGGTTGGCCTAACGGCTAAGGCGCTCGACCTCGGACCTGGGGATCTGGGTTCGAGTCTCGGTAACGACGCCAAAAAAAAAACCCCTGTGATTCTGGGCAAATCACTTAATCTCCCCGTGCCTAAAAAAATGAAAGTGTGTCCTCATGTAACGTAACTGGTGCTATGTAAAGCGCTCTGATAACTGATTCGGTTCGGTTCTAGTTCGCGCTATATAAAACTCAGAGAAAAAGAGGAAAAAAAAGAAAGATTTTTTTATAGATGGAAACTTGGGCGTGGTCAAAAATAGCAGAGCAAGCACCAGGGAAGGCCTGATGCCCGTAGTTTAAGGCAGGGAGTAGTGTAGCTTTAATAACCTTCAAAATGGGTTCTGCGGAAGGGCTGCTCAGAGACTGATTCAGTCGAGTCAGGGAGTATGTTATTGCACCTGCTCTTTTTTTCAAGGCGGCTAAGTGAGCTGTTGGTCTAGAAGTCTCGCAGAACCATACTCCCAAGTAATTGTATTTTGGTGTTGGGTTGATCTTTGCGGGCCCAATTTGCCACCTTAGACTTCTCTTGTTCTTGCAGCTTCCGAATATCATGACCTTGGTCTTTTCTTGATTAATTTTTAGTGCATTGGCGGTATTGTATGTATGGAGCTTACTTAGCGCTCGTTGGAGCCCCGATTTTGTCTGATCCATTATGACAATATCATCGGCGTATTGTAAAATGTGCAGATTTCTTTTTGCAATGCCCAGCTTTGGTGGTAGGAGGTTGCTCTTCTCCAGATATGTTCCCAGGTCAGCAGTGTAAAGATTAAACAAAAGAGGGGCGAGAACACAGCCTTGCTTCAAGCCGTCTCCGATAGCAATTTTTCTGGAGACTGTCTTTGGGCCAGTTTTAATTAGCACCCAAGTGTTCTTATGCAAGGAGATAAGTGCTCCTAGCAGGCTCTGTGGAATCCCCCATTTGGCCAGATTCCTCCATAGAATCTCGCGAGACACTTTGTCAAAGGCTGCGCTGTAGTCTATGAAGCAGCAGTATAGTGGGAGATGGTTTTTTGTGCTGCCTGTTGACTCAGAAAGGCCAAGGTTGTGATGTTATCTACGGTGGAAGCCGAGGAGCGAAACCCTGTTTGGAAGTAGGGTAGGATGTTATTTTCTGCTACCCAATCTTCTAAGAGCTTAAGAAGACACCGGGCATATGCCTTCGCCTCAAGATCTAATAGAGCAATAAGTCGATAGTTGGCTGGGAGCGTGGGGTCTCCTTTCTTAAATATGGGGCATAAGATCGAACCTAGCCATGAGTCTGATAGCTGACAGGTCGTAAACACATTGTTATAAAGTGAGGCAAGAAGTGCGGCCCACTCCTCCAGAGCACATTTGAATACCCCTGCAGGAAGACCGTTGGGCCCGGGTGCCCCATCATTTTTCATGGCCTTCAGAAATTTGGAGACTTCAGCTGCAGAGGTCAGCTCATGGATTTCTGTCCGGGTGTGATCGACGCGATCTCTTAGTTCGATCACCACGGGATCCGCCGTGTCACAGCAGTATAATTGGGTTACATGCTGGGCCCAGTCTTCTTCGCGGACTGCGTTCCCTCTATTGATATTAGACGAGCGGAGCTTGTTCATGTAGTTCCAGAACTGGGACAAGTTTTTGCCCCTTAGCAGGGCGAATATTTTTAGCCACTCGTTCTGTTCTTTTAGTCTCTTGGCAGCCCATGCTGATTTTCTGAAGGCCTTGCGCAGCAGAGCCATGTTGTTGGCAGAGTGCTCTGTGCCGTTCAATTTGTGCAGGCGCTCGGCCCTCCTTAGGGCATTCCTTTTGGTGGCTAGCTCTGGGTCATAGGTCCGGTTCGGGCGTAGCCCATGGAATTTATGTTGAGGCTTGGGACCTAATAAGAGATCTTGCAATTTAATAATGGCGTCATCCCACCGATGATGTAGGTCAGTGATAGAGTTGTGCCTGAAATTAGGAGTTTCTCCTGTAAGCCAAGCGCCCACTTTGGCAGAACCTGATGTATCCCATTTGATTCTTCTGACTGCTGTGTGGAGTTCAGCCAGCGTTGAGTGCCCCACCATTGTTATTTCGGCGGCGGCTGGCGCTAGCAGTTGCATTGTTACCGTTAAGGGGTTATGGTCACTCATGACGTGGAGGAATTTCCATCCTGGTTAGTTTATTTCCCAGTAACGGTGAAAGGAAAATGTAGTCTATTGTCGAGATGTTCCTAAAAGTTGGTGGAAAATGAGTCCCAGGATTCTGTTCCATTCTAATTTGCTTTGCTGAGCATAAGTTATGATTAATTAAAAAAGTTATCATGACTTCTTGCTCTTTGGATCTGATGGCTGGGCGGGCATTGGTGACCAGATCTTTGATGTTAAAGTCCCCTAATAACAGAACCTCTGCGGATGCAAATTCCAGTAACAGTTCTTCCAGATGTTTGATCAGTAGCTCTGTAGCAGTTACTTTTGTGGTTTTCATAGAATTATGGTAACAGTTGATTAGCAGCAAAGAAAAGGCCCTGCCTGGGGATGAGAGGCCGGTAATTAGAACAGTCTGCCCTGTCATTAAGTTCCGATGGATGGGGGTAGCCGCTATCTTACACCTATGCTTGATGAAAATAGAGAGACCCCCAGAGGGTCTTCCATGAGAGTAGGCCTGAGTAGCTGGTTGAAAAAGTTCATAATAGCCGAGGAGAGGTGTTGGGGCTAGAGACCAAGTCTCCTGTAGACAAATGATGTCACTTTTGTTCAGATATTCCACGGCTGATTTAGAGGCGATCGTTGACTTTAGCCCAGCCACATTCCAGGAGGTAATGGTTACATTATGTTCTGACCAGTTGACTTCCCCTAAGGAGGAGCACTGCCAGGCAGATGTGTTTGCGGGCTCTCTGTGAGGATGCCCGTGGGGATTGTCGGTAACATGGACAGGGCGGCTAAATTTGCAGCTCACCAGGCGATGGTTATTGTTACAAGAGATGTTTATGAAATTGTCCACTTTCGTTGCTTCTGGGAGCCAGGCGTGAGTTGCGCCCCTGGACCCCTTCAGTACGCTAATATGCTGCCTCGCGGTGGCCGCTGGAAGGAGAACGTGTGGATATTTTTGTTGTGTAGGCACCCACACTTCTATGCCCCAGTTTTCAAATGTGCTGGCTTCGCCAAAGATTGCATCCCTTGTAGATTCCCGGGACCACGTAGTTACGGTTGCCTCCGAGTCCCCTTTGCCTGGTATTGAGGAAAACATGACGGAGGTAAGGTCTAAAGAATTGACCCCAGACAGCGCTGGAACGTTATTGAGTAGCCGAATAAGATTTTTTCTGTTGAGGATGTCATGTGGGCCCTTGTGGGCGTAATGAGGGAAGAAGACAAGTTCAGCATCTTTTTCCGGACTTTGATGGTTATGACTCCTTGCTAATTCGCTTGAGGATGCAAGCACCTTCAGTTGTTGAGGTCGTGCTTCAGTTGAGTAATTGTTCCCCTCCTGATGGCCTTTCGCACCCGGGGCATATATACAATGGGGCTGAAAAGGCCTCTGTCTTTGTGTCGAAGAGTCCACACAGTCTTTGGTTGGAACTTCTGGCATGTGGCACATGGTACAGCCCTTCACTACGCCCTCTGATACAATTTGAAGTTCTCCTTTCAATACTTTTGCCAGTCCCTGGCCATTAATTTGGCTGTTCTGAACGCCTGGCGTTGCTACTGCAGGCTGTGCAGTATTGTTCTGGCTCCCAAGGCCAAGATCATGGGTAGCAATTCCTTTATTTTTGTTTATTAGAGATCCACACGTTGCCGATGTGGAGAGTAGTTCGCTGACTCCCAGAGCCGGGGATGTTCCCACGGCCGTACCCTGTATCGGTAGCCCCATGTTTTCTGTGGTATCCTTATTGCACACCTGAGTCGTGCTTGTCCCGATAGTTTTCGGTTTGGGTTTTAAGGCCAGATTAAAAATAGGAAAGTACGGAAGGACCTTAGATTTGGTGACTGGGATACTAAGAGCCGCTGGCCCATCGAGCTCCACTCTCCTTTTCGCTAGACATTGTTTCTTGGATTGTTTTTTCAATTTCTTTCTCTCCCTCCTTGACAGTGGAGGTTTCATTGGGAGATTGGAGGGCGTGTGATTCGTGTTTTTATAGGCTACATTAGTGGAATTGGGCCGCTGAATCACTGATTTCGTCGGTGTAAGGCTGCTCAGATAGGAGCGTTCTGGACCCGCTTGGAGGTTCCCTGGGCAGGTCCCCAGTGGCAAGCAAGCTGTGCTATTAGGATCTGAATTAGAAGTCGGGGGGGGGGGGGGTATCTTTTCTCCCTGTCGGAGAGCCGACCAGTGTAGCAGTGTGTATAAACTCCTCGGGGGAGATTGAAGTTTGAGGCTATTGAGGGAGTTTCACTGTCTCATTTCCCTTGATGTTGCTCTTTACACTGTCCAAAAGTGCTCCCAAGATTTCTGGGAGAGAGGAGAGTTTGTTAATTATTGGAGAGCAGGAGCAGGAATTCGAGTTGTCCTGCGGCCCTGCAGGCCTTTCAAGAGAGCTTAGCCTGGAGCCCAGGTCAGACAATGCTGAAGCCAAAGTTTGAATTAGGTCAATCTGCAGTTCCATTTTCTGAGATTGCCAAAGCATGGCTGCGGCAATTGCGTCTTGCTTTACATGAAGAGATGTCAACGAGACCAAGATAGAGTTTGTCGATCCCATGGAAGCGAACACAGGTAGCTCTTGATCATCTTGTGTGATACTAGAGGAGTTGGAATGTGAACTGAGGCCCGGTGTGTGGGCAAGGGATTCCTCAATACGGGCTTCTAGAGAGGCCAGGAATCGCTTAGATGACAGGGGGCTCTTTTTTAAAGATAGAGGGTCCTTCTGGTTGCTTTGAAGAACACCTGAACCTGGGCAAGGTTGTGGTGAGGGCTTAGGTGTCAAATCTACCATATTGTGGTTGTCAGAATATATTAGAGGAGTAGACGGCGCTCTGCTGTGGACTTGGACTTGTAACTTAGCAGCAGTATTTATTACAGAGGTGTTTGTAGTAAAGTTTGTAGAATCTGAGCCCAAGACTAGTTCCGGTAGGTTTTCCAGGTCAGTAGAAAGTGCGCTTGATTTAACGGGGAAGCTGTCCTGGGTCGTGATGGCGTCGTCCTGGGAAGGCGTACACAACTGGGGATTCTCATGTGAGACAAGAGCTTTGGGCGAGGATAAATGCAGCATTTGCAAAAGTGAGCTTTTGAAGCGAACAGGGCTGGAAGCGGAATGTTTCTCGTCACCCAGGATATCTGCATTTGTTTCCGCATCGTACTGTGATGTTGCAGAGGGGGGAGAACCTGTTTGAGGGGCGGAATTGCCAAAAAAGTAAATTATCCGGGATTGCGACAATGGGGCACCAGTTTGGGGCGTTTTGACCTGGGGAGGCGGCAACTGCTGCTGGTTGCCCCCCGGGGGGATGACACGTAGAACAGTGCCCTTTCTCCAAGGTAATTTCCTGAGCGGCTTCGAAGACTCCATGGCAATCCTGTGAATATTGAAGCTTGCTGGAGGCGCTCCCTGGTACCCTCCTGGTACCCTCCTGGAACTATGGTGGCCCAAGAGTGATGGTGATGGTGAAAGATCTACAGATGCACAATCCACCAGACGATAGGCCTGCTACAGCAACGGCCCAAGAAAAGTGCATCAGGTTGCTGACCGTGGTGTAGACAAAGATTTCAAGTTGCTGCACCGCTCAGGGCCTCCGGACTCTGGACCGTGGCCGATCCTGGCTGTCTAGGTAGATAACCGCTCTTTTGATGGTGAACTCCTTTGAACACACTCGTCCTCCGTAGGTGGCTTCACCACCGATACTCCAGGTGACGGGCAGGTAGGCAGATAGTCCAGCTGGGAGACCTCAGCCACGGGCAATGATCTGACAGACAGGCTGCTGATCGATGACTGGGCAGCTTGGAGGGTCTGGGAGGGTCCGGATGGCCAGACCTCAGCGCCGGCAGACCCAGCAACTTGAGCTCTACAGTTAGGGGGCGTTAGGAAGCAGGGGGGGGGGGCGATTCACGGATCACACCTGCATCGGGCTTCAGCCCGCGCCCGAGCTCATCAGAGCACACACCCTGCTCTTTGCCCCAAGAATCCCCCCGTAGCCCGCAATCTGCCACCCACAGCTGACAACCGGCACCGGACCTCTGCCGGAGCCAAACCGCACTGCTGCTGCTGGTGTCTCACCCGGCTGTGTTCTGCGCCGATCCGTCTGCCTCTTTCCCTTGATCTCACAGGGTTCCCGGGTTGTCACAGGCTATCACGGGTCTTTTCCTGCACGGGGTACCACTGCACTCCCCGGTCTCCTTGCAGCCCCCTTATCTCCTGAGGGGGGGGGGGGGGGTCGGGGGGGGGGGGCTCAGTGCCTGGTGTGCTGCGGAGAGGCTGCGAAGGCTCTCTGCTTGTTTGTTTGAGAATGGCGATCCGGCTCTCTGGCTGCTTTGGCGTGCTGCTCTCTGCTGCTCTCTGGCGTCCGTGTCCGTCAGAGTCAAATTGTACGCTGCTGGTATGGGCTCATTTGATTGCTGACGTTGCGTGCAACTCCAAGACTAAAACAGGAATTGCAATTATGCATGTTCAGCATTGGAGAGTGTTGTCTGGTTGCAGTGCAGCTTATGGAAGTAGCTGCTGGATAAGTCATCAAGGAAGCAAAGAGCTGGGTACTAGTCCCTGGTACCGGATGACCTGGGACATGTGGCCTACTCATATGTGAAGCAAAGATTTGAATATAAAGAAAAACAAAACAGACAGGTAGATGAATTCACTGAATGAGTAACATCCTCTTCAGTAATCATTAAACTAAAGACTCGTCTCCTAACATCTTTAAGGTAACTATTGATTTTAAATTTAAATGCAATTTCATTTTCTACCATGAACATCTGGGGTTGGTCCCATGCTATTTGACTCGTGAGTTTTAAGCACTGAACGTGTTAAACAGGAGTCGGAAGTCAGTGGTTTTGGAAGGAATCAGTTTACTCTCCTGAAGACGAAGGATAGGAAAAATAAGCTCCCGAGATAACCAATCTGAGTGTCACTAAGAGAGGGCTGCTCTGTTTTTCATCTGCGAATAGCTTGGTTTAATCATGCATTTGTCAGGGTAAAGGAAAAAGCCAAGAATATAGAGAATGTCCAAATTTATATGGCTCGGGCTGTTGCCTCTAGAATTTCTAAGCCTGTGCAAGATACATTTGTGTTAATAAAACTTATCTACCTGAGAAGTTAATGAATTATTTTGCTTGACAAATAAATTAATGTCACATATTGGAAGGAGCAGGTGCGCAACGCCCGTCCTGTGTCTCAGCCCGGCTGCTGCAGCTGTGTGCTCAAGACTATTTGCATATTTACACACCTTTATAAACTGGTTACCGATGCTTAGTTTTTTTCCTGATTCCAGTACCCCCTGGGCCCCCACTCGGCCTATTCCTTACATTTGTATTTTACATTTACTGCCGTGGTGTGAGAATGCATTTCATGAAAAGGAACATAAAGTAGGGTTGCCAAAAGAAAAATGCCAGCCATGTGTTGTTTAACCCCTTGCATGCGCACAAGTGGAATTTCCCGCACAGCGGGGGAATTCCAGCCGCGCCCAAAGGTTTAAAGAGCCTGCAAAGACCTCACTTGACACTAAATAGAGTTATAAATTAAAAAGTATGTATTCTTTTGTAATGTGACTTTTCTGTCTTTGTTCCCTTTAGTTATCAGTCATGGATCATTCAGGCAGCCCTACAACACAATTAAAAGTGCTTTCTATTTATATTCAAAGTATGCACAGATAAGTGCTGAAAATACGGCTCGATGTGATTGTTTATTTTTGTACCATCTGGGGCATCAAAATAATGAGCTGGCAACCCTAATCATAAGACTGGAAGTTTGTTGCAGGATCAGCACATTATTTATTTCCTCACCCGTGTTCCCTTATTAATGCCATAATAGCAATAGTGTAACTTCTATCTGAAACCCTGAGCCGCCGTCAATAACATACTGAGTTACTTCAAGTGTCTGGAAATGCACCTTGCATTCAGACAACTCCCTCCTTATTCTCATCTTTCAATTTCATGCTCAACCTGCACTCACAGCGATCACAATACACTTACACTGATCACCATGCACTCACACCATTCACCCACTCACTCTGCACTTACACTGATCACTCTGTACTCACAATGCACTTGCTCTGTTCACCCTGTACCTCACCCTGCACCCACACGAGCAAACTACTCACCCTGCACTCATGTGATACTTCACTCACCTGTCTCCTTCAATGCTCAATTTGCAATCTCACTCAAACAAGCCCGTCAGTAACCATGCATTCAAACGTCCCACTCTGCACTTACATCCGCAACAAAATTCATATGGTCACCTCACTCATGCTGCAGTCACTCCTCTTACCCAACTCTCAGTGTTGCATCGCTCACCGGGCACTCCTGCCGCCCACACAGTGCACACGGTTAATGTGCCTGATACAAAGAACATGTACCATGCAGATCACAGAATTGCGTGTGAGTAGTGCGTTCTGATTTCAATTTATCCAGTTTAAGATTTTGAACTTACTAAATGGTACCATTCAGAGAAGTAATTTCTCTGAATTGCACAGTAGGGCTAATTATCAGTTAAATCATTAAAATATTTAGGTTTGTGAACGATTAGTGGGAAAAAGAAAGATCGGAGTAATAGCCATCTATTTCAAATTTCTGCAAAAACAGTGCCCTTGGTTTAGAGTAGTCACTGATGAAACTGCAAGTCCAGTAATACGTAAATGGCAACAAATATACAAGGAGGAAGCATGTAGAATATAGGTAAATTCTTGCAAATGGATTTAGGGTTATGGACTTTTTAAAGCCTTTGAGTAAATGGGTCATAATCAGTAGGAGAAAAGATGATCAGAAAAGTAGCCACAATGGGTGGGGCGGTACGGACACTTCTCTACAGGCGTAGGAGGGGGCGGGATTGACCGCCCCATCCACAGGCAGTCGTCCGGGCATGGAGGGAGGCAACACACTATCTGGGATGGCAGGGTCATCTCACGGTACTCATCGCACTGTGGCACAGTGATCTAAGGGAAGTGGGAGGACTGAAGGGATTTTCCGGGTGGGAATTGACCGGTATAGAACACCTGGGAAATGTGTGGAGGGGCCTCGCCCTGATATCCTGTAGGGACCTCCGCCAGGAATAGGATATGGTGGAAACTGAACAATACAGGTATGTACGAATAGGACATGCACTCTGACGACACATACAAGAAGGGGAGACACTACCAGAATCCTCCCCGCTAGAAGACAGACTCCTGGCAGACCCTGTGCCCTCTAAGGGTATTTTGCTAGTGTATAAAAAGCTGCTAAACAATTCCCCAGATGCATTGGTAAAACTGAGGGAGCAGTGGTCCGCCTATCTAGGGGACATAGAAGACGAGGAATTGATTGAAGCACTTCAGAGCCCAAGGGAGGTCGCAATTAGTGCCAGCTTCTTCCTGGTTCAATTGAGAATATTTCATAGATCTTACTACTCTCAAGACGGTCCTATTCATGGAGGGAAGGGCGGTATCCCCATTATGCCTACGGGGCTGTGGGTAGGAGGCCACCTTTTTTCACATTTTCTGGGCCTGTCTGCAAATTCAATCATTTTGGGAGTAAATAGCGACAGTAATCTCCAGAGTCACGTCTAACGAGCACTCTTTGGATGACGAGAACTATTATTAAATAGCTCAGCGGAGGAACCTAGACTGAAATATCTCGCCATATGGGTGACATTGGCTGCTGGCATGGCCAAGTGCAACATTGCTAGAGCATGGGGTAAGTCAGAATCCACAAATGTGGTGGAATGGTCCAGAGACTTGGATTGGTGCCCGGGAGCTGAACACAATCTACAAAGGGAGGGGTTGTTCCAAGAATTGGGAAAAGATCTGGGGGGCTTGGAGGAAATATAGTTTACTGGCACCTGGGGAAGATGTGTACTGGTGTTCAATGGCGAATTTCTGTTCGCCATCGGGGGTTGCAAATGAACTACCTCATGAATATTAATGAGGTAGGTCCAATTTGCGACCCCCTAGGAATCGCAAAAATCACGGGGATTGTGGCCTGCTGAGATCAGAAGACCACCATGTCCGTGATTGCTTTTAAATTAAGCAATCTTTTTTTTGTAATGAAGCCCATTTTCCTTAAAGGATAACGAGATGCTTTACAAAAAGAAAAAGTATTAATTTCATTTTTTAAGAGCAGGCAGTGGTCCGTGGTACCACTCCCAACTCTTAAAAATGGTTTAAAAAACATTAACAAAGGGGACGGGGTCCCTTATGAAACCCCTTCCCATTTGCAAATGAGTTACCACCTACTTGAAGTAGGTGGTAAAATGCGAATATTTGCAACTGTAATTGCAGTCACAAAACATTCATACATACCGATTCGGTATTAGGAAGGTACGCCCTAAACACACCCCTTCCGAATACCGAACCGAAAACCCATTTTGCAATTCTGTAACAGTTCATAAAATTAGGTTTGCTACATCAGAAAAGCAATTTTTGCATTCGCAAATGGGCAGATTCTGCCAATCTGCCAGCTTACGAACACAAAAAGGCTTGATACATCTGGCCCCAAGTTTGAATGTAAAAATTAACCTAATGTTTTAAAAATATAATTAAATCAAGTATAATTATTTCTATACCTCATTTATAATAGTTATGAAAGCATATTTTTACACAATATCTTCATGGGGAATTTATTATTTCGTTTAAACTGCATAAAAATTATTTTAATTTACTAAATGGAAATTAATTAATGAAGTAATTCAAAAGAAAGGTAATATCGCTGTAGCATCGTTTCTTCTCTTCTATATACAATTATTAATTTTAATTAATATTTAACACACATGGGGGGCGTGGCTAAGGACGTCAAGATGGCGGTCGCACTCTAAGAGTGCTCTTGACCCCCCATCCGTCATCCGTCCGACATCTGCCTGAAACAGCTCTCACCTGCTGGCGTTTTTGGTGTCCCTGAACGGCCCTGGCTGTGGTGCATCCCCCGGTGGTGCCGGGAGTCCCGCTGAGGCTTCCTGCCGCCTCCGGCGACCTTGAGTCCTCCGGCCTCGCGCCCTACAAAATGGCGGCCCCCTGTTGACCGCCGCGGCGGCCCAGACCTGCGGGTTGTGGCGGCCGCTCCCTGGTCGTCCGACGGAACCCCTGTGATCTGTGGCTGTGCCCCGTTTTTGCCCGGCTGACTGAGGGGCACTCCTGCGGCTAGCGTGCCGCCTTCCCCCATCCGCGATTCCGCGGCAGACTCCCGGGGCCGAGAAGTACGGGGGCCTGGGAGGCGCTCTGCCCGAGTTCCCAGGCCTGTGGTGGACTCCTTTCGGTGGCGAAGCTGATCTAGCCTGGCGGCGGCCTGCTGCCATCCGGGGCCGCCGCGGATCTGGCGAAAGGTGCAGGGTCGTCCCCGAAGATCGGGACCCCCCTGGCCCTGCGACTGCCCGCCTGGGGGAGCTGGGGCCTGGCCTCGCCAGAGTGTCACCAAAACGGGCTGGGAGGCCGGGGAGCCGCCTCCTGTGCACGCCACTTGTGGGGCAGCCCTCCGAGTCTGTCAGCGGGCTCTCTGGGTTGGCTGTCCCTGCCTGGACGTCGAGGGTGACTTGGGCCCCCCCGCGGACTCGGGTCCGAACTGAAGGGCTCCCCTTGGCCTCGCCCGGGTGCCGGGCATGCAGGCTGGGAGGCCGGGGAGCCCCGATCACACGGCCTTCTGTGGACCCCTTGCGGAGCCTGATGGTCCCCCTTCCCGGCTGCCCGCCTCCCGTCGGCCTCCATTGACGCCTCCCCCCCCCCCTGAGGACGCCCCTTTGGGGGTCCCGGATGCCCCTTGTGGCCCTGGGGGCCCAATCCTATTGACCTTGGCGTGGAATTCTGGCTTGGGGGCCATGTGGAAGGTCTGGAGCGGCTGGAGGTGAGGGGGTGGTCGAGACGGGTTGGGGCCCTCTGGGAGTCTCGCCAGCGGACCGCCGTCCTGAGCTGGGAGGCCAGGTGCCCTCGTGCACCACGAACATCAATTGACCCCTCATCAGTCCCCAGCCTGGGCCCCCCTACCTCCTTGAGTCGCCGACTAATACACCCGCCCTGGAAGTATCTCTTTCCTCTGAGACGCAGGCGGCGTGTGGACCGGGGGGGGTGACACCGGGGCCTCGGGGCCAGACTGCCAAGACCTCGGTCTGTCTTCCTGCGCCCGGACTGGGCCCAGCACCGAGTGACATTGCGGCCGGGGTGCCCGCCGGGATGTCCCCTTCTGACTTGACTCCCTACACCGAATCATTGCGGCTCCTCCGGAGTTCTCCCTCCGTTCTTGACCGGATATGCTCTTCCACCCACGCTGAGGGGGGGCCCTGGAGCTGCGCCCTGCCTGGACTCCTGGCATCCCGAGAACCTCCGGGGGGCCTGCCTGGCCCTCAGCTGCGAATGATAGCCCCTGCTGTGGACCTGGAGTGGCTGGAGCTGAGGTGAGGGGGGGCGAGGAGGAGGTTGGTGCCCTTGTGGATCTCGCCCGTGGACTGCCTGCCGGGGCTGGGAGACCGGATATCCCTACAGCCCCCACACAGCAACTGCTCCCAAGATTGCCCACGGCCTCTTCGCTGCAACTGCGACTAGTCTGGGAGCCTAAGGACTGACCCCCGGCCAACGCACCTGCACAGGCGCTGTCGCTATTCCCCCCCTTAGACTCGGGCCGGGCTGACCGGGGGGTAATAGGTCCCGCGACTCTGGAACTGGCCCTGCTGTCACTGGGCGCACCTACGGCGGAACCCGCTTGGGTGCCCCCTTCTTGCTGCGATCGGACGGCTCCACCAACGACACCGCACGTTCCAGACAGCTGGGTCTGATGCGCGAGTAGGCGGCTCCCCCTGACTGTACTAAGTGCTGGCAGCCAGGACGCCCCCCCCCCCCCGGCCTACGATCACCCAAAGGGACCATGGTTAGGGGGAAGAATACACAGACTCCGGTCCCCTCCTCCCAGCTACGTATGGACCAATTTACCAGGGCGGACCATGCCCCCGGTACCGGACCTCCTCCTCCCCCCCGGGGCAGAAGGGGGGGGGGAACTTATCAACAATCCTCCAGGCGATCAGCGCCTCCCAGGCGTCGGTCGAGACCAAAATTGGAGAGGTACGGGTGGACGTGGCCCTAATCCGGCAGGACCTCAGGAATGCCACGGCGTGTATCACCGAAGCCGAATCCCGCATATCCACGACGGAGGACGACCGACCATTCTCAAGACCCAAGTGGCCCGCCTCCAAACCCTGACGTCTGAGCTCCATCATAGGGCGGAGGATGCAGAAAACCGGGCCCGCAGGAACAACCTACGCCTCCTGGGCTTTCCGGAGGGGGTGGTGAAGGGCACGGTGGCAGACTTCTTGGAGACCTGGTTCCGGTCCTGGATGCCGGCGGAGAAACTCTCCCCCTGGTTTGCCATAGAGCGGGCCCATCGCCTCTTGGCGCCCAAACCTCCCCCTGGAGGCCCTGCCCGACCTTTCATCCTCCGCATCTTTAATTTCCGAGACCGGAATGCCATCCTAGGCGCGGCCAGAGACCTAGGCCCCCTGCTATTCCAGAACTCTAAAATTATGGTATTCCCCGACTATTCGAGGGAGGTCCAGTCCCAAAGGAAATCCTATGATGAGGTCAAGCAAAAGCTTAGGGCAATGGGTCTGCGATACGGTTTCCTGTTCCCCGCCAGGCTCAAGGTCCTCTTCCAAGACAAGTCCTTCTTCTTTGACACCCCGCAGGCCGCCTGGACTTGGCTCACGGAGGAACGTCCCTTCCTGCCTGGGCGAGTGCCCTCCCTCACCCGAGGATCCAACGTCCGTACAGCCCGCGAGGGACCCATGCCAAGGCGGCGCCGGACCGGATCCCGCAGACGGGATCGCCAGCGTCGGGACGCCTCCCGTTCACCGGGGGGGCCTGCGCAGCAGTCATCTCCCCCCCCCCGGAACGTGGATCTCCCCCGGCGACCAGGCCGTCACCCATGACCATCACTGATACGCCCCTGGACACGGATCTGCGCAAATCCAGATCGGACTCGGACCTGTCCAGTAGCCCGGTCATCCGGGACTCTTCACTGGAGACAGAGGCTTGAACCTGGCTTTGAGAGGGCTATCTGCCTGAGGCCGCTCTGAGCGGCCGAACTGCGGGGAATGACCTTCCAGGTCGTACAGGACGCCCGGACGACGGACGGCCTGCGGGGGTGACACCCAAGATCTGCATGTTGAACAGCTCCTGTGTTTTTCTTCCCTCGTACGCTCTCCCTTTCTTCCCAATTTTTCGTATGCCTATCTCTCTCTAATCTCCACCGATACATCCTGCTGTCTCTTGTGACTGCGCAAATACCGGTTGCTGTACCAGGCTTGCTACTTAATTGCACCGTTTATAGCTGTTGATATTCATCCGGCAATACGGAGGGGGGTCCTCCCTTGATTGACTCTGGACTAGTGCTACTGCTCCCGACTAACCGTTTCAGTTTAGTTTCAATCCCCTAGTGAGGGTTTCCCTTTGGGTGTTGTACTTTAGGGCGACAGATGCTTCCTGTTCTGAAGTGTAGGGTGGGGGGTGTTAAGGGGAGGGAGGCCGTTGTCTCCCATGGGTTTATTGTTTTAGCCGCCTACGGGACGCTTTTTAGTTTAGTATTGTTCGGCTGCGCCTCGGCCTGTATAGTTGCCGCTTGCGAGCGGCTGGCAGCAGCTCCTTCTACTGATGACCAATGGTGGGCACATCCCTGTCTGACACACATTGCATGCACTCCGATGCTCTGGCAACCCTGGGTCCCCGCGGGCCACCACAGGAGCGAACTGCGGGCGGCCACCCCCCCTTCTTCAGATCCCACTGGCGTCCCGGGGGCCTGGGCCTCGCTGGCCCGCGCTGCATACCATGCTCCCGGGCGCCAGAGCAATGTGACGGGCCCTACCCCCGCGGCGCACCCCCTGACTGGCCCCGCGCTCCCCCATGTCCCTTCCTCCCCCAATGGCGTACTCACTGACTAGACCCCTCCACGTTCTCTCCTGGAACGTCAACGGTCTCCTTAACCGCATCAAGCGCACGGCGGTCCTCCGAGCGGCGCATCGCCTCTTGGCGGACGTGCTCCTTCTCCTGGAGACCCACCTCATGGGCACCCAGTGTCACTTCCTAGCTCGCTACGGATCTACGATGGTCCGGCACTCTGGGTTCCAGCGCGGGTCCCGGGGGACGGCGATCCTGCTCCGGAGGAGCCTCCCCTTCACCCTGACTAAAGCCTATTATGATCCACAGGGGAGATATGTTGCGATCTCTGGCGTACTGGAGAGGTGCCCCCTGAACATCCTGAATGTCTATGTCCCGCCCGCTCTCCAGCCGCCGACGCTACGGTCCCTCACACAGATCCTCTCCGCTTTGCCCCCAGGCCTCACAATTGTTGGAGGCGACTTTAACGCTGTAATGCAGCCGGGACGGGACACGACTGGTCCCCCCTCGGCGGCCCGCTCCTCGTCCGCATCGGCCCTTTCAAGCTGGGCGTCGGCCCTGGGGCTTTGTGATACTTGGCGGGTATGGAACCCTCGCACGACACAGTACACTCATACCTCGGCCTCCCACCGCACCCACTCCCGCATTGACCTCCTCCTGCTCCCGGCCACAGACTGCCACTTGGTCTACGGAGTGAATATCCTGCCGAGGGGACTGTCGGACCACTCCCCGGTCTCCCTCCACATGGGCTCCGCCCCAGGGGGACCACGCGCGGTGTGACGCCTCAATGCATGGTTCCTTCAGGACCAGGCGTTGGTTGATGACCTAGGGCAGGAAATTACCCACTATTTCACCACCAATGAGGGTTCCGTCTGGTCGCCGGGGACCCTTTGGGAAGCTGGTAAGGCAGTGATTCGTGGAGTGGCGAGGGGACTGGTTCAGGCCAAACAAGCAGACCGGCTTGCGGATTTGGAGTCCCAGGCGGCCCAGCTCGAGGCCGAACTAGCTGCAAGCGGTCGGGAGGACCCCATCCGACAGTTGGCGTTAATCCGAGAAGAGCTCCGCCAAGTCTCGCTCGACTCGGCCCAGCAGCTGTGGCGATCGTCGGTAGCGCGGATATATGGCTGGGGCGATAAAAACGGCAAACTCCTCCACAACCTGGTGTCTTACCCTAAGATTCATAGAGTCATTCCGGAGATACGGGCATTGGATGGCACCCTGCGGGTGACTTCCGGGGCCATAGCGGGAACCTTTGCCGAATTCTACACTTGCCTCTATGCAGCCCGCCCTCAGGCCCTAGTTAACAATAGCCCCACGTCCCTAGACCAACTGCGTACCAGGTGGGAGGGATGGGTGGGACCCCTGTAGGAGGCCGACTGGAGGGATGCCCTGATGGCCCCACATAGCCTAACTACGTCCTCCAAGTTGCGGTTGGTACAGACATACTACCTTCACATGTCCTACCTCACCCCGGAGAGGCTTCACCGAGCCCTCTTGAGACCCTTCCCAGACTGCCCCAGGTGTGGACAATCCCCGGCCGATTTCTTTCACATGGTATGGACATGTCCAGGGCCCGGGAGGTTTTGGAGGGGAGTGGAAAGAGAGCTTTCACAGGCCTTGGGCTGGGAGGTCCCTCATGACCCGCTTCGGCTGCTCCTGGGGATCTTTAATGGCCTAGATGGTACTAGATCAGATAAGCGCCTCCTGGGGACGGCGGTGGCCGTGGCTAAGTGGGACATAGCACGTCACTGGCTGCGAGAGTCTGCTCCCACGGTGAAGGGCTGGAGGAGAGGGGTGGATTGGTGTGGGGCCCAAGAGGAGGCCCTCTTCGATTCCCGGGGGTCGCCAACACAGTTCTCCAAGATTTGGGGGAAATGGTACAATCTGCTTCCACCATAAGCCCAGAGGTATACTTTGTATGTATAGGCATTTATATAGCGCACTACTTACCCGTAGGGTCCCAAGGCGCTTCGACCGCTGCGAAACCCTTCCTGGCTTCCCTGAGAGATGGTCCCTTAATGGGTATCTCCAGGGTGAGACCAGGCATCCCCGGCGGTCTGGTGGGGCCGTTAGTGAAGATGAGGCAAGCTAATGCCCAGAGTTGCCGAGTGTGAACGCTGATCAGAGTGGGCACCGAGGCGAGAGAATTATCGAGTCCGCTGACCCTGGTCCAGAAACCTGCCACGCCGGGAATCGAACCCTGGTCCCGGGCCGTCCTCCGCTCTCGGGTCTGCCGCCTCTAACCAGTGAGCCACACTACTTCACTTTGTCTCTCACCGAGACCATGTCAATGTAATGTCAGACCGAGTTGCTCTAATCCCTTTTATGTATGATGCTGTTTTTTTCCCACTGCACCTATTGAATGCTGGGCTGCTGCCCATGAATTTTCTTTGTTGTTTTCAAAATGCCAATAAAGTTGATCATCAAAAAAAAAAAACATACAAATATTTTTACAATTTTTTACAAGTTAAAAAAACTTTTTCTTTATACTTTACCATAAGGAGATCTTCACCCCGACTGTGGAGTTTCCCTCTGGAAAACTATGGGGAAAAGATAACTTGGGACCAGATGTACGACCATTAGATTTAGTGCCTTGCAATTTGCAACAAATTGCGATTCTCAAATTGCGCTAAATCCAAAGTACCACAGTGTCAGAGACACTGTTAGTGATTTCCAATGGGGTCGCAAAATGCAAGGCTCATCAATACTCATGAGCCACTCGTAATTTGCGACCCCATTGGGAATGGCCAGCCTCACAGGGATAGTGGCCTGCTGGGGTCAGCAGACCACCATGTCTGTGACTGCTTTTCGGTCGTAAAGGGGTCTGACACCTCTCTGCAACCGCAAAAAAATGGTCGTACATCTGGCCCTTACACGTTTGAGTAAGTTTACTACTTTTGACTATGTACAAAATCGGAGTGCAAGTTGCTCCAAACAAAATAGTAAGTCCAGAATCACTCATGGCCAACCACTAGTAGTGCAACACTTTCCCAAAGAAAATAATGAAAGTAGGAAATTAATATAAAACTTCATGGGAAATAATGTTAAATTAAATGATTAAAAATAGTATCATAATTTCTATTACATTTAACAGACTTAATTTTAAGTAATAATATATACATATTTTTTAATATTTATTAATACGTAATAAAAATGTTTCTTTTCTTTTGGTGGTTAGTTTTTTTTAAGGGAGACTCTGCAGTTGGGGCAGAAATCCCTGCCTGGTAAAGTATAGGGAAAAAGAAAAAAGTTTATTTACCTTAAAAATAAATCAGATTTCAGCAGTTCTATAATCCCACTATATATCTCGTCTCCCTCGCCATTTGATGTCCTTCCCAGACTCCAGGGAATTAATGATTCCTATTGACAAATAGAATTATGGGTCGGTATCTGTTAATGATGGGAATGTTTTTCACTAAGGGGTTCTAAGTGGCATCAAATAGATAACGAGAGCTAAGCTTGAGTAACAAAATAACAGGATTTACAATCTGGTGTTTACGTAAATCGCTCTCAGTGAGGAGCATCCATTACATATAAAACATATAAAATTATAGATAGGTAAAAGTGGATACCAGGGTTATTTTTTACTGAGGAGTTTTTAGTGACAAATAGAATACACTAGAAAAGCTTGAGTGTTTTTGAGGTCATGAAGGACCCAAAGGTGAAAAACATCCCTATTATTCATTTTTTTGCCATTTATCATTTTATGTAACATATGTTTTCCAAATTAGTCTGTGCCTGCTTTCAACTGCTACACCGGGGCAGAAGAGTAATGGGGACCCATATACAGTATGGGTTCTCTTCACTGTCCTAAATTTTAAAGAAAACAACACTCTATACTACTCTAACTAGACCAGTGGGCAGAAACAAAGACTACAATACCCAAATTGCATTAGGTTATCACAATAAAGCCCAGTAATGAAAACAGTGTCCCTAATGATACAAAGTGAGATGGTCTTCCGATTTAGTTAAATCTTTCAATCCACTGAGCAGGAAAATCATGCATCCAGTAGCTTTTTGGATGATCCTATGTCCTTCCCAGAAAGCATGGCACGTGTGAATCTCTGGAGTTGTTCCATTTGTCTGTGTTGCTTTGCTAATAGAGCATCACATTGTGTTTGACCGTGGGTGCTTCCTAAATGCAATTCTACAGTAAAACATACCTAATGTCTCCTCGTCAGACTATATGGAAACAAGTGGTTGAAGGTTACCACAACTTTTTTGGGCCCAGTATTCTTAGTTTTAGATAGGTATTAACCCTATTGAGACAGATGGTTAAATTTGGTCTGCAGTTAGTACATTGGGACACCTGTCTAGGAACAGAACTCTGGAAATGACTGTTTTCACAGGGATAGGAGCAAGGACTCTGAAGAATGCCCACTACTGTGACCTGCCTTGGAATAAGACAAAGCTGTATTGTCTTGTGTGGAAAGGAGCTGCCACCTGACTAGGAGGACTAGTACCCTGAAATCCCAGTAAATAAAAGATAGCCCCAGAAGAATAGGCTGAGGAAGGAGCATTGTGAAAAGACAACATTTCAAAAAATGGAAAACAAGCACTAGTGCTACAGTAGTTCATTTTTGCAAGAATCAATTTGAAGTAGGTATGCTCCAAATGACAAAGTTACTATTTTGCTAGCTAGTGCGCATCTCAGAAATATGGACAGAAGAAAAGTTTACATATTTAGAAATGGACAATAATGTTTAACCAAATGACTGTAAAGCCGACTATAGAAGAGGGATACAGAAGCCCATTTAAAGCCCCCTAAATCTCACTCCCTTCAAATATATTCCTGGATTTGGGACTTTCCTCCCACCTTCTGGTCGATACTTGTACATTATTAACCCATGGATACTGAATCTTGGGACCTCAGTGAAACCTGCTCCTTTTGTCCACCAAACAGACCTGTCCCTATGACCACCTGTCACATGGGATATTGTTCCCTTTGCTCCTCCACCTGACTATTGAGCAGGTGCACTCGTCTCCCGACTGTCAGACCTCACCCTCTCAGCCATGTTGCCCTGCTAGATTTTAGCTAAGGACCTAACTTATTTGGATTTCTATATTGGGTCTTGGATCTTGGTTTTGCTGTTGGGGGTTCCTTTCATACAGATAGTTTATACTTTCAGGGTGTCAGATCTACTCTATCCGGACTGAATCCTATCTCTGTCTGATCGCCACTCACCATGTGGTTCCTTCACAAGTACCATTCACAAGTCAGCACAAGCATTTGCAATGCAATAGGTCTCGCAGCATTAAAGTTTGAGTTATTGGCATTGTATATGACAATGTGTTGCATTACATTTTTAGCAAAGTCTGTATTGGTGTATAAAGATGATTTGCAAGATGATCGCAATGGAGTGGGGGATAGACTGCTAGTTTTGCAGTTATAAGCATATATTGTAAGTACGTGTTTTTATGATAAAGTGTGTGTGGTTGTGTGTGTGGTTGTGTGTGTGGTTGTGTGTGTGGTTGCGTGTGTGGTTGCGTGTGTGGTTGCGTGTGTGGTTGCGTGTGTGGTTGTGTGTGTGGTTGTGTGTGTGGTTGTGTGTTGTGTGTGGTTGTGGGAACGAAGCAGAGGATGTTTTTAAGGGCACAGTGGAGGCAAGAGAACTCCGGGGGAGGAAGGGAGCGGGTGACAGGAGTTGAGGTGTTTGTTGATAATTGTATTTAAACACAACATGAATGATCAATGCAGTAAACAAGAAATAAACAATGAATACAAAGCATTGCTTGTGGAAAATCTAGTTATTTTTACTGCACGTAGTTTATACTCAGCCCATTAGTGGAAAATGAGTTTTGAGATTCTGGCATTTGCTTGGGTAGTAGAAAAAATACTATGGGTGAATGTTGACCAATGCCATCTAAAACCGATAAACACTAGTATCCAGTCACAGACATAGCTGGCATTATTTTCATTGCAGTTTTAATATAGGTAGATCGACAGTGCATCACGTGCGTCCCGCAGGAGCTGTTTGTAACTGACTGTGTAGAGCAGTGTAAAATGCTCCTAGTCAGTGAAGCAACCGCTGCGGATATTGCCTAGTAAGATGCTGGTGCTGGGGGGGGTGCTGTTAAAGGCAATTCAACTCGAGGGTGTGCCATTGAGATTAAGTAGCATCTGATGCGGAGAAGAAGCCTTTGATTTTGAAGGGTTCCTATTTAAAGAATGTACAAATATGGGCAAAAATTGCACCTTTAGGTGATTTTTCATTATTTCTGCATCGGTTGGGACCCCAAAATACCGCTGCAGCCATTAGAAAACCAATCAGTTGGCACCAGCACCCTCCCTTTGAAAATTGCTCCAATAACAGTGTGTCCAAGGTAGTAAAATATTGCTGCTCCAGCTCTTCAACTATTGAAAACACCCATCAGCCCAAAACGGTGGCAGATGCAAGGCTTAATACATATGATAGATATGACAATAATGTTGCAGGCTAGGGACTGCGTGAGCAGAAACACCAGCGCAGCCACAATTTAACCACTGCAGTGCCACAGGTGCATGTATGGTATAAATGTGAAAATACACCGTGCATTAATGCTGCTATTAAATCATTCCTCTCTAAGTTCCTAATGCCGGCACACATTACTTTCACAGACTATTTCTGCCGCCATTGTCCTGTGCGGAGGAGCACTTGGCGGACTGTCATTATCAAGCATGCAACCTGGATTAGCAGCTCTGAACAACAACATATTTCCAGCATTCACCCTGTAACCCGAGCCCCATGTGTGATTTGACACAGCATTCCGGAGCCCATTCCAGCGCGGCTTCACAGAGCGGGGCCTTGGCGCTGCATGCGAGGGGTATCAAGCCAGGTTTATGTGTAATCGAAAGAATACCTTCTGTGTGTGCCAAGTCGTGGCGTCTCCGCCACCTGCTCCAACGTGGGAACGCCGCTTGCTGGGATAGCCCATCGGCGTCACCCCGGACAGTATGCTGCAAAGTTCCTGGAATGAGATTGGTTTTAACACAGTTGCTAATTCGGTTTGATTGCCCTGATACGATGAAGGATTTACGTTAGCTCGAGCCCGATAAAAAGGAGCGGGAAGCGCAATGTCGGCATATCTCTGTCATCCGTGTCGCACCCTCACAAATACGCAGGGCAGAGGTGTGCAGTGGCGGCCAAACCTGGAAGAGGTCCCACACGACTTTGGTGTCAGGAAACCGGGCAGGACCAAGGTAAGATTTGAAGGTGTGCCACGCAAAAGCTGCCACCGTGGCCAGGAAAGACCGGACAGCCCATATCCAAGCAAAACAGCTTGCTCATGCCTTTCACTGTACCCAAGGACTCGGTCACAACTCACCGAATGAAAGTCTGAGAAGAAACTGGCGACGTGAATGGGCTGAGCGGCGACGACTGTGCGGACTTCCTGTGCGGACTTCCCCCCTTTACTCTGTGCGACGCCGGAGAGGAGGGAAAGAGGAGAAACGAGAAGAAAAACAAGTCAAAATGAAACTGAAACATACGGCGCATGGCAGAGTCGGATTCCGACGCGCGTGACCCAATCCCAAGGCGCGCGTCGGAATCCGACTCTGCCATGCTTTTCAATGGTGCGCGTGGCCAGCTCTTGTCTCCACTCGTTGTCGGCTGAGCCGACAGGTATAGTTCTCTGGCGAGAACGCGCTTCTAGCCGAGACCTAATAAATTGCTGATGTAGCATGTCAGGGGAATGAATCCCCCCCATAAAAGTCACAAAATCCACTCCACCTTGATCCGATGGAAAGTACTTACAGCTACCTTACATGAAACTCACATATTAGCCCCTGGGATCTCCAAACTCCGCAATACATGGCAAAGCCAAGTATTTGGGACTAGCTTTTCTGCTTATGCTAGAAGGGTGGTACTCTGGGTCAGAGCCGGAGTTCTGTTCAAAGTAGAAGCCAACAAGAGTGTTGTAAACGACCATTATGTGTTAGTCAGTGACCAACTAGATTGGTCCCCCTTGGTTGAAGGCATCTTACGCCCCACAAGTAGGGCAGACTAGTTTTTTGGCCTGCTGTGTCAGACTGTTTGCTTGACTGGGCTACCGAGACGGACTCGCAGTAGCAGGCACAGGCGTTTCCCACGGTGGGCTGGAAGGTTGGGGGACGGTTTTGCACTAGTTGGGGACATTTTTGTAGCAGTGCAGCAAAAATCAGCACCTCGTAAAAATTAAAAGCAGCATCAGTGTCCCCGCCAGCACCCCCTCACCTCCGTGGCTGGTCAGACGTAATTGCCAGGGCTGGTTTGCAATCCCAGTACGACCCTGCTGGGCTGGGACTTTAAACGCATGTTGAATATGTCTCTAGATTGCTCTATGTCCCTGCTTCCACAGTCCTCAGTTATCCTGGCATTGAAAGCCCTTCATCCATGGCTGGCAACTAAAAGACATTTGCCACTTAAAATTTCCACTCCGGATGGATACCTCCTATTATTCTCCAGTTCACCTTAGCCCGTTTAGAAAAGATAGTTTTTTAGGCACCCCAGACATTGACCTATGTACTGTGGCTACCTCTTACTATGCCAAGATGCAGTCAGACCATGACCTCTCCAGGTCAATTTAACCTGGGAGCAGCACCCGGCACAGATTCTGACCTGGCATTTTACTTTCTGATGAGGTGTTTTGCCAATCACGACCATATTGATTCTTAGTTTCTGCCTTAAATCAGTAGTCGGAGTATGGAAGGTATTAGTGGAAGAACTCACCTGCCTAGAAATGTCACTACAGCTGCTATTGCCAACCAGATAGAGCAGCAGACATAAAGCCCATTAAAAGCCCTTTTTGGCGTCCTAGAAAAGTTACATGCTTTGATTCTAATGCCTACTCAGCCACGCCTGAAAACCAGGGTCACAGAGCAGGTCAGTTTTTGGCAGCGGCGGCTCCTCCGTTAAGGCAGGGTAGCATCACCCCACTGCTGAGAGCCAGCAAATTCAATCATGGAAATATAAAATGAGAAAAAAAATGATCCTTTTATTTTTCGTCCACAGGCTGCCAGCCGAGCCGAGGTAGAAGCGGGCCCATCCATTCTGACGACAGCAGCTGCAGCAGCAGGGAGGGGGAGTGATGGGCACTGCTAAGTGCACATATCGATTTGGCTGGCAGTCTTAGAATGGCCAAACCGACATGGGAACTTAGCAGCCTCTAACCTGAGATGTGTTGCATAGCTGGGTGGAGACCAGACACAGACTTCCAGGCCCTGTCTGAGCACCTAACCAGGCCGCATAGGCCTATCCCAGCACTTCTCTCATGCTGGGTAATAGCATTCCCAGCATAAGAGCAGCATCTGGATCGGCCTAGGGGAGTCTGGGAGCCTGTGCAGTGTGCGGAAGGACTGCTGGGAATCCGGATAGGAGGATAAGAGCTTTGAGGCAGCCACCAGCAGCACATAAGTAGACTTTCGTTTTTATTCACACCACGCTTCCAATATTAAAGATTGCTGCTTTTATTATGTGTTATCACAAAGACAAGGGAACCCGAAAGGTATGCCATATGGACCTTGGGCAGTATCAATTTACAAAAAACAGTGGTCCCTACATGTGGACAAGATAACATACAAAAATCATTAATCATACACCTGATAGGAGCTGTATCAGCCAAGGCTAGATGGGATGCATGCTTGCAGAATCCGCTAACTGAGGATGAATGGGCTGAATGTTGCTCCATGACTGGGGGATTTGCGGCTAATGGAAATTTTCGCCTCATTCACTATAAATTCATCCAACAATGGTACTATACGCCTGTGCAGTTGGCGAGATACGGCCTGTGAGACCAGTCCTGCTGTGTGCGATGCAGAATGGAAGGGGCTGACTTTATTCATTTAGCATGGAGTTGTGCTCGAGTGCATGCGTTTTGGGAGGATGGAACTGCAACGCTTTCTGAAATGACATTGACTGAAATTCACACTGACCCGCGCCTTTGCCTATTAGGGATTGCTTCTGGAGTGCCAGCTGGGGTGTGACGCCTGGTGGTGATTGCCCTGCAGATTGCTAAGAGATGAGTGGCTATGACATGGGGAGGGAAGCGGGCGCCTGTTAAACTATGGCTCAACGACTTGGCATACTGTAGGGATCAATTGCTCTTTTATTATGAGGAACTCCCGGTAGCTTCCAGACCACGAGATATATGGGGTCCTTACACTGCCTATATGCTGTCGAAACTAACGGATGAGGAGGGTTCTTAACTGACTCCCTTCTGCAGATTCCAAAGTCTGAGCTGTAGGTGTGAAGAGGGGGAGACTCCTTCATATGTGGCTATCTACTTTGACATGAATGTGACCGCTAGCTTCCCCATCCATTTATGCAAATTGAGCCCATTTTACTTGACCCTTCCAGGAGACTCTTTCTATATGCCACGCACGACCGGATCAAATAACAGCCAGGGGGACATTGCAATGTTTATGCCATGCGTCCTTCTTACACTATGCTTTAAAGTAGTTCTTTGTTGCCATGATCTGAACCCTGGGGTACTGGGTGGGGGTGGGAGGGGGGGGGGGGGAGTTGTTTGTTGTGCTAAACTTTGAAATAAGACTGCTTACAATATGTATAACAATTCGTGCAAGTCTCAGGTTTTACATTGCAACTTGCTACTGTACTGTACTATTCCATGCAATTGCGATTTGTGTATGAAACGCTTTGCGGCCGGCCCGGATATGGGTTGTAGGCCATCGGCTGTGTTCTTGTCAACAATATAATAAAGGTCTCAAAATAAAAATCAAAAAAAAAAATCATACACCTGATAAGTAGTATGTCTTTTGTCCAGCCGGACAAGAAAAATTATTTTAAATGTTCTGGTTGATAAAGTGAATTTTAAGAACCAAAAAAGATAAGTGGGCACAGCCGTGACCCACAACAGTCAAGACAAAACAACAAAGAAATGGCCAAAAGGGCAAAGCGAAAATCTGTCTGTATACTTGTGGTCAGTGCTACAGACTCAATCTCTTAAACATAACCATACCATTGCATCAAATAATATAGCATTATCATATTGCATATGGGGTTTTTTTGTCGACGACATTTCAATGCCTTTTTACATTTGTGACATCATCATCAGGACAAGAATTATCAACATTATTGTTTTGTACAACAGTTATTAACACAATGCCTATTATCGCATTACTATACATGAAGGAAATGGGAGGCAAGGGGGAAGGAAAAACAGGAAATATATATCAGTTTAGGCATGTTGGAGACAGTTTTTTTTAAAAACGAGTGACTTGAGAATTGCGGCGAATGAAGAGGTGAAGATTGTGACCTAGGAGGTGTTCAGGCATGCGTGTGGTTGGACGGAGCGGGTAATCGGCGAGTGAAGGGGATAGTGATATAAACACAAGTTTAAGGTCTCTATTGAGATCAATGGGATGTGAGGTAGAAATAATTTAAACAATATTGGCTTGCTGGCTAAGCGGTCGTTCTGGTGATCGAATGGAAATAAGTCTAAGGCAATTGCATGGCTGGGTCGTGAATGACGTGAAGAAATAATGTGACTAGATCTCTGGATGTGACAATAATCGCGGGCGGTGGCAGGAGAAAGAACCGAGTAACCTACATGTTGGTTTCCTCGTAGGTTCAGGAATATTGATGAGTAAACGCTGATAGATGTGCTTTCTGAGGAAAAAAAGGTGTGGGGTTAGTGATTCCGGTCGTCTGTCTTAGGCGGAGTGCCGGAGTGAGGGGGTAGGACATATTTACCTTTCACATCAAGTCCAGGGCTTCCATCAGGTTTGTATGGATTTGCCAGGAAAGGAGCGTGATGGCTCAATCTAAACAAACGGAGCGGGGTAGGAGAGTTAGATACCTGCAATGCAGTGTATCAGATTGCTCCTTGCTTAATTACCAAAGGGCGAGAGTCACTTACTTGTGATGGCCGGAGCGCAATGGCGAATACGGCAGTCCGATGGGATCGATCATCCGGTTAGCCTGAGGAACAGGCTTTTCAAGCCACATGGTCCGTGGAAAGCGATGAGGGACTTACTGTGACTTGGTATCTGGTGGAAAATGTGCAGCAGTGAGGCGGCCATTTTGGAGTGGTGAAAAGATCATTGTGATTGTGTGAGACTAATAGTGCAGCATGCACTAAGGGCAACAGGTGACTTTCTAAAAACGGTTTTCATTAACATAATGACATATAACAAAGATTACAATAAGGAGGTCCAGTCTTCAAGGCGGTTGAGGCCTTTTCTGATACTGTCAGTTTTTAAAATCCAATGCAGTTCCTCTTTATTGAGCAATTGGGAAAGGTCCGCTCCTCTGGGAGGTGGTTTGATGATAGAAACAACTGTCCAAAGTAATTCTTCCTCGCTGTGGCCTTTTTCATAGAAATGTTCCACAAGTGGTGCATTGGCTGTGTTACACCGGATCCTGCTTCGATGTTGGCCGATTCTTAGTTTTACTTTTTGACTCGTCTGCCCTATATAGATAAGCATGCAGGGACAGAGAATTACATATACCAAATTCGCAGAGTTACAGTTAGAAAAGTATCTGCCAATGCACCACTTGTGGAACATTTCTATGAAAAAGGCCACAGCGAGGAAGAATTACTTTGGACAGTTGTTTCTATCATCAAACCACCTCCCAAAGGAGCTGACCTTTCCCAATTGCTCAATAAAGAGGAACTGCATTGGATTTTAAAAACTGACAGTATCAGAAAAGGCCTCAACCGCCTTGAAGACTGGACCTCCTTATTGTAATCTTTGTTATATGTCATTATGTTAATGAAAACCGTTTTTAGAAAGTCACCTGTTGCCCTTAGTGCATGCTGCACTATTAGTCTCACACAATCACAATGATCTTTTCACCACTCCAAAATGGCCGCCTCACTGCTGCACATTCTCCACCAGATACCAAGTCACAGTAAGTCCCTCATCGGTTTCCACGGACCATGTGGCTTGAAAAGCCTGTTCCTCTGGCTGACCGGAAGATCGATCCCATCAGACTGCCGTATTCGCCATAGCGCTCCGGCCATCACAAGTAAGTGACTCTCGCCCTTTGGTAATTAAGCAAGGAGCAATCTGATACACTGCATTGCAGGTATCTAACTCTCCAACCCCGCTCCGTTTGTTTAGATTGAGCCATCACGCTCCTTTCCTGGCAAATCCATACAAACCTGATGGAAGCTCTGGACTTAATGTGAAAGGTAAATATGTCCTACCCCCTCACTCCGCCTAAGACAGGCAACCGGAATCACTAACCCCACACCTTTTTTTCCTCAGAAAGCACATCTATCAGCGTTTACTCATCAGTATTCCTGAACCTACGAGGAAACCAACATGTAGGTTACTCGGTTCTTTCTCCTGCCACCGCCCGCGATTATTGTCACATCCAGAGACCTATTCACATTCTTCACGTCATTCACGACCCAGCCATGCAATTGCCTTAGACTTTTTTCCATTCGATCACCCGAACGACCGCTTAGCCAGCAAGCCAATATTGTTTAAATTATTTCTACCTCACATCCCATTGATCTCAATAGAGACCTTAAACTTGTGTTTATATCACTATCCCCTTCACTCGCCGATTACCCGCTCCGTCCAACCACACGCATGCCTGAACACCTCCTAGGTCACAATCTTCACCTCTTCATTCGCCGCAATTCTCAAGTCACTCGTTTTTTAAAAAAACTGTCTCCAACATGCCTAAACTGATATATATTTCCTGTTTTTCCTTCCCCCTTGCCTCCCATTTGCTTCATGTATAGTAATGCGATAATAGGCATTGTGTTAATAACTGTTGTACAAAACAATAATGTTGATAATTCTTGTCCTGATGATGTCACAAATGTAAAAAGGCATCGAAACGTCGTCGACTAAAAAACTCCATATGCAATATGATAATGCTATATTATTTGATGCAATGGTATGGTTATGTTTAAGAGATTGAGTCTGTAGCACTGACCACAAGTATACAGACAGATTTTCGCTTTGCCCTTTTGGCCATTTCTTTGTTGTTTTGTCTTGACTGTTGTGGGTCACGGCTGTGCCCACTTATCTTTTTTGGTTCTTAAAATTCACTTTATCAACCAGAACATTTAAAATACATTTTCTTGTTCGGCTGGACAAAAGACATACTACTTATCAGGTGTATGATTAATTATTTTTGTATGTTATCTTGTCCACATGTAGGGACCACTTTTTTTTGTAAATTTATTATGTGTTAGCCTGTGGACAGGGTTTTACTTCGGATTGCTTCAAGAGTGCCTCAGCGTAATGGGCTTTGTGCCGGCTGACGTGCCTGTAGCCCTTATGGCGCACTCAATCCATTCAGCTTGAACTCCATGGAGTACTGGCTGAACACCTATAAGCCACTGGATATATATATATATCCATGGGGCATATTATCAAGGAAATGCGATAATTATTGCATTTCCTGCTTAGCGCGACAACGCTGGCTATCGCTGGATTCAATCGCTGAGATAATCGAGTTATCAACGCATATCTCCATGGCGATCAAAAATCTGGCGATAGCGGCGAAATACGGGTTTACCGCTGGAATTCCCAGCGATACACCGGCAGCGTAAGGGGAATCCTCAGTACGGAAAAATAAAATGATAACGTTGCGTTATTTTATTTGTCCACTTTTCCACTGCTCGAAGAGTAGTGGTGCAGGGCTCCTCCACCCATACTTTCTTTACAGACAAACTTGAATTATTAAAAAGTTGGAGCTATTGGTGTTGTAAATTACATTGTTTTTTAATTATATTTTTGTTTACAGTGGAGGGATAATTTGTTTTATATATTCAATTACACCATTGCAGGAGACAATCGGAAGAACTCCTATGTGTGACTAACCTGAATATTATATACAGACTAAAATGGAGAGCATTATGTTACAAGCAGCCAGCTAGGAAGGGTGCTGCGAAAGAGGCTTCATATGCGACAGTCAGCCCACTGAGAGCTCCTGCACTCAAAACACCAGGCCAACACAATGACCATGTGAGACCTTTGGAAGCGGCCTTTCACCGATGTGAGCACCTGCCCCCATAGACATGAGAATTCAATTGTGTGACCTTTAGGAAGGAGGTTTGTCCTGGCAAAGGTTTGCTGTATTTCAGTTTAACCAAGGCCAACACAAAGATGAGCTTCCAAGCTTAACCCAAGTGGTTGTCACAATAAGGATACTGCATATAATGCGCACAAAAGGTTGAGACACTTATGGGACAGAATGGAAGACATGCATATAATTTTGCTATCGAAGGTAAGACGAGCTCAACAGCCCCTAATTGGAGAACCTGTTCCAATTAGTGAATTATGGGGAAATACAAAATATACACTTACGCTGCTTCTAAAAAATATACAAAACATTAGTAAAATAAAAACAGTAGGCATGTTACACCAATGACTGTATAAAGAATAGGAAATATATAAGTGACAACACAAAATCAACCTGCAGGCTAACTCCTAAATCCCGTGGCTGAAATAATAACAATAACGTTCTTATTGTAAAAATACAATTGATAAACAGTTGGCATTAGTGTTAATACAGCTATGTTGCAGCACCATTTAAGTCACAAACGATGTAAATAAACACCACGTCTAAACTTTATTACTTGCTGAAGACAGCAGAAAAGGGACAAAATTGGCACATGGTTTTAATAACTCTCTGAGAAAGGCTGTTCAGTTACGATTATAATAATGCAGTTAAAGGATTTTACTATATTTTAGATATGTATGGGGTGATAAACAAAGAAAACCGACATTTCATATCAAAACTGAAATTATGCGGCACAGAAACTCAGAAGAACTGTATACTTTGAGCTGATAGATATAATGATTACATTAACCCCTTCGGTGCTGATGACGGCTCCCGGTCATCATCAGTTACGGTGGGCGTGTGCTGATGACGGCCGGGAGCCATCATGACCACGCCCGCGATCGGAATGTGCCGCACAGGCGCAGAATTCCAGCCGCAGCCAGGGGGTTAAAAAACTGACATCACTGGGTACCTGGATCTGTCTTTGAAAGCACCACCATAAAATTGCCTTTAAGCAAATAATTGAGGACCTTTCTTGTGTGCAATTAAGCACGGTATTAACAATTTTTATCTCCGAAGGAAAGAGTGGAAAAGTGCTGCGTCAACATCTCAATATTGGTGGATATGAGCTACACCAGCCACAAAGAACACCAGAATTGCAAGGTCGATGGTGTGGCAGGTAGCTCATGAAACAAAACAGACCAGGAGAGCAGCCTCGCCGGGTCAGTAAAATCCTCGGCTCTTCAGAAAATGGACTCAGTATGACGTATTTCCTATCTAAATACAAGTACTTGTCGCTCTATCTAGAAAAGAAATAAGTTGCCCATAAATCTAACTATGAAGTGCCCACAATGCCCAAAATTCGTGCAGTTTTAACCCTTTGTGTGCTCATGACGAGACCAGGCCGTCATGAATCACAGTTGAGCGGTGCTCATGACTGCCTGGTCTCATCATAACGCCGTCGCTCCGCCCACACGCATTTAATTCCCCACCTGTGCGGGAGAATTAATCAGTGGGCGGGGTCGTGACGAGACAAGGCCGTCATGAGCACAGCTCCACCGTGCGTGACTCATGACGACCTGGTCTCGTCACGAGCACCGCGGTGGCGCGCTCACCCCCGCCCTCCCCCGCACCGTGGGGGAATTAGTCCTGCAGGGAAGGGGTTAAATAACCTCTTTTATTAGAATGATCAGTAAGTGTGGAGGCGTGGGAAAGCAAAGGGGCACAAATGAGCATGAAAGGGATAGTATTTAGGAACATAAACCTACCAGGACGACGAGTGGTATTGACTACAGAGTGAACCTGCACTTAAAAAGCAGCAGAGCAACCCCATTGCAGCAGCTGCAACCGGAGCACAACAAATGTTCATTTCTGACTACGGCCAAAGGAAATTAAAGGAGCGTGCATTAAAGACACTAGGGTTCTTAAAGGGGCAGACTATGGCCCCCATCTGCCTCCCGGGAGGGGCAGAAAGACTGTGTAATATTGCGGGGGTGGTAGCATTGGCATGCCAATCTCGGGCAGCCCCACCCCTAAATTCAATATGAAAAATAATCCCTGGGGGACAGAAAGCCCCCTCGATGCCAGGGATTATTTTTGTATATTACCTGCCCCCACCCTCGCATTATTACAGTCTTTCTCCCCTCCCGGGAGGCAGATGAGGACCATAGTCCTCAATCACACTAGATGCCAGAGAATATTTTTTTATATTGAATTTAGGGGTGGCGGCTGCCCAGGATAGGCAAGCCAATGCCCCCCCCAAAAAAAATCCACAGTCTTTCTGCCCCCGCCCCCCCCCCCGGAGGCAGATGGGGCAATCGCCCTGCAGAAAGCCCACTAGGCACCAGGGATTTTTTTTTTTTTTTACTACCTAGAGGTTGCGGCTGCCCAAAATGGGCATGGCAATACCCCCAACTCCAAAATAACTGTCACAGCCTTTCTGCCTGTCCCTAAGTACCCCAAGGATTTTTTTTATATACATAGGGGTGGGGGCTACAGAGAATGGGCATGCTAAAGCCCCCAACATCAAAAAAAGGCTTTCTGTCCCCCCAGAAGGCAGATTGGGGCAGTAGCTCCCTACCCGCCCCCCGGGGGCAGAAATCCCACTAGGCACCAGGGATATGTTTATGGGCATGCCAGTGAGAAGCCCCACAGGCAAGGGTCGCTCCCTGTTTTTTTAGGCACACATTTTGGCTGTTTCAGTGATATATATATATATATATATATATATATATATATATATATATAACCTACTGGCGGTCGCCAGTAGGTATATATAGTTAGGATTTTTTCTCTATGGGATTTTTGAAAATTCTATGTCTAATAACTTTGGCGTTTGTGGACGGAATTGGCTGAAATTTTTAGGAAAATGGCACATTTTGTTTCTGAGCAGCCCCTGAAAATTTTGGGGGGGTCCGTCAAGGGGGGGCCGAGAAAAAAGGGGGGTCCCAAAACGCGTTTTTCCCATGTTAATTTCCATAGGGCGGTTGGCCTCACTTTTAGCCCGAACGGCTGAATGGATTTGCACGAAACTTGGCAAAATTGTAGGGACTGGTAGCCCGATGTGCCTTTTGTAGGTCTCAATATATGTGCTCCAGTGGATTTTGAGAAATTAACGTTTAAAAAAAGATATATATCTGTAACAGCGGACCGGGCAGCGCTCCAGTACGCGTACTTTTCGCGCAACGGAGCTTTGTGAAGCGAAGCTGATTGGTTCTCCGGCGTCTGTAAACATTCCAAACAGTCTGTAGCGGCCGCCATCTTGTCTCTCGGTAGGATCGAGAGACAAGAGGAGGCCAAAGCGAAGGGGCAAATGATCATAAGGGGGCATAGTAGATTGTCGCTGACCCCCTAGGTTTGATGTGGAGGTTTTAAAAGGGCCCCGCGGGGCAAAAAAAAAAAAAATAATAATAATCGAACGGCTGAATGGATTTGCACGAAACTTGGCAAAATTGTAGGGACTGGTAGCCCGATGTGCCTTTGCTAGGTCTCAATATATGTGCTCCAGTGGATTTTGAGAAATTAACGTTCAAAAAAAGATATATATCTGTAACAGCGCTCCGCTTCGCGTACTTTTCGCGTTACGGAGGTTTGCGAAGCTGATTGGTTCTTCGGCGTCTGTAAACATTCCAAACAGTCCGTAGCGGCCGCCATCTTGTCTCTCGGTAGGATCGAGAGACAAGAGGAGGCCAAAGCGAAGGGGCAAATGACCATAAGGGGGCATAGTAGATCGTCCCTGACCCCCTAGGTTTGATGTGGAGGCTTTGAAAGGGTCTCGCAGGGCAAAAAAAAAATATACCGTTTTTTTAGTTTTTTTGCGTGGAGTGCGCCCGGTTCGCGAACCGGGAAGCGTTCTGGGGAGCGTACTTTCTTGAAAATTAGTGAAAAAAGTAAAATAATAATTGTGAGTGATCAGATGTAGGGTAGCTCTGAGAAGAGCTTTTGGGTTTATGGTACATTTAGGTACTTATAAGTAGGTACCAATGCACAGTCTTAAATTCAAAATGAAAACTCTGTTGCCCTCATCTGAGAAGTGAACTCCATCTCCTCTGTAGATATCTTGCATGTAGTAACGCAAGTTATTGTTGTACAGGGAGCCCATTCCATGGTCTCTCATGTAAGCTGAAACAGATTTGTTTACATGCTTCCTCGATTTCTCAATTTGTGGACAAAATTGGTTCGACCACCTCCATTTCTGTCTTTGGCATATATTTGAATATACCAAGGCAGTCTGAGGAAAAAGTGCCATCAATTGCTCAAAGGTGTCCTTTAAAAGCATTTCCAGACCTACCCCAGTCAAAGTGCCCAAATCATTACCTCCACAGTGCACAATTAACAGGTCAGGTTTTGGCAAATGCATAAAGGTTTTCACCAATGGTATCAATTGGTGACATTTTAATCCTCTGTGGCCAAACCACTTAATTTCCACATCTTGTAAATTGAGGTTAGGTAAATTCCTGTTTTCAGCGTACCTTTGAGCCCAATAGATATAACTATGTCCAACAATCCAGACAGAAAACATGGCGAGAGAAGGTTCTCCTGCAGTCAGATGAAGTGTGGCAATGAAATGGCAGTTGAAAAAATGAGAGTGTAAAATGAAAAAAACTGAGGAGTTTCTGTGTTAATGAAGCAGTAAGAGTGATTGGTGGATTTTGATTGCTGAAAACAGAAAGTTAGTGTGCATGGATGAGTTCGTTGAAAGATGTATTTTGAGTGGCGAAGAAAAAATCATTAAATGAAAGAATGCTCTGGATATGCAGGTGCACTGAGAGTTCAGAGTTCAATTGCAACATTGTTGTGTGAACTTGCAAACACCAGAGGTCTTGCAAGAGGTGGTTGCTATGCAGAAAAGGCATGAAATGGCAGAGGGGGGAAGGGTTTTCATTTGAAAAAAAGTGAGGGAAGAGTTTTGATTGGGTGACATGAGAGATATGTGTGAGGAATTACAGCATTTCTGTGCTTTTGATAGCTGCAGACTCTGGAGTGCATACCTTTTGCTCTGCTGAAGACAAATTGGTGTGTTTCTGAGACTGTTTTGAAACTCAAAGTATTTGCTAAGGTGAGAAAAGATTTCTTTAATTTAGATAGAAAATAGTGTGCTTTAAGGAGAAAATTATGAAGAAAGTTGTGTTTTTCAAATGTTGCTTTGTCTCAAGTGTTTTACAAATAGATTTTGTTTCTTTGAGAAATTGTAATTGGAGAAAATGTGAAGTATTAGTACTGACAGGGCTTTTATGTGCATAGGAGCTGTGGAGTGTTTTCAAATTATGACTTGTAAATCGTTTTTGAGAAAAAGCAATGGTTTTAATATTGATGAGAAGGACATAATGGTGTCTGCTTCTTTATAAGGTAATTGAGAGTCTCTGATGTTATTTTTCCCATTTCAATGTAAGAAGTTTGTCTGTGGAGCAAATTGCTTGTAAATATGCTCCCACCTGTGCATGGCAAATTTAGATTTTGAATGTTTGCGTTACATAGGCATGTTAAAGGTGACTGAAACATGCTGCAAAGGCAATCAAAAAACGCTTTTATGTGTCTTAAGGACATTTTAAGTCATTTCCCCATGTGCAGTGTTTTCAAATTATGAGTTGAAAATCGTTTTTGAGGTAAAGGAATGTTTTCAAAATTTATGTGCGCCATATGCCCCCAAATTTCTTTTTCAGGGGTGCAGCAGGGTGTTCTTGAGACACCCCTGCACCCTCGGAAAAATTCGTAATTTGCGATGAGGTAATTGCTAATCGCAAATTGCACCTTCATTCCTATGGGCCTCCTGCTGCATGGAAATGAATGGGTAATTTGTAATTAGCAAATAGGTCATCGCAAACTAGGAATGGTAAAGAATCGCTATTTATTCCTTAAAGTTCGCTATTTAGGAAATGCAAAAAACTTTGATGATACATATGGCGGTTCATTTCTAACAAGATAAGAAGCATAGGGATAGATTTATGATGACTGGCGCATCACCAGGGATGTGTTAGTCATTCTGTGACGCTGTTCCGTCACCTATGGTGTGCTGCATTTACAATGCGGCGCATCATGGGGCAAAAACAGCACAGATGCGTGACTTATCTGTGCCGTAAAGGTGGCGCATTGCTGGAGTTGTATCGCAAGTGTGATGAAGCTCCAGCAAGGCTCAGGGGTGTCCCTGTCGCAGGGTTTCTGTTCTCAGACAGAACTGTGGACAGAGGATTGGAACCTCGGCGAATTAGGGTGTCCCAAAACTCACCTTAGTAATCAATACCCCTTAGCAAGCTAGGTACAGTGTCACATTGGATATAACAAACTCTCAATGTTTAGACAATCCAGAATATGAACTTATAGTACCTCAGGATACGTGGAACTCATGAACAGTCGGTCGTTATATATTTCTTAGAAACCAGAACATGGAGTTAAGAAGAACACATGTGTATTTGAAATGTTTATTTACTAATGCCGTCTTCTCAGGCGTAGTATCTTAGATTATACAAGTACACATATTATCAGTAGCAAAATTACCAGCATAGTTAGTAGTACATAAAAAGCGAATGGTGACAGTATGTTAACATGCTGTAAATGAATAAGAGTTAGCAACACTTATAAGCAGCCGCGGGCCGTGGAGGGAGTTACGGTGGGGCAGGGAGGCGGGGAGGGGCAGGGTGGAGAGGGCTCCACCCTGCCCCTCCCCCTCCCCGCCTCCCTGCCCCACCGTAACTCCCTCCACGGCCCGCGGCTGCTTATATCTCACCCTCCCTAATACACATAATATATTATTTGCTAAGAAGGTCTCTTTGTGTTGGTTTAGGGCGTGCCGATACTTTAGTGTCTTAGATTTGAAGGAATCACATCAGCATACACCAGCTCTCTCTTCATGTGAACCGCATCAAGTGTTGTGTATGTGTGTTCGGCAAAGCAATATAAAACCCGCCTCCTGCCCAGAATTGGCAGAAGCTGCACTTATGTTATGAGTATGAAGTCGTGGAGATCAGACCTCATAACAATTCTGTATCGTGTTGTTCTTGAAACTTCAGCACTCGCTGTACAGATATAGTTTAACAAGTAAAGCAGATAGTAGAGCAATAACATATTATTGTCATGTAAATCACGATGAACTATTAGGTTGAAAGCTAAAGCAACAACTAAGTGTCGTGTGCAGAAGTTGCAAAAAAGGAAAAAATGGCGTTTAAACCGGTAATGAGTCCATGCTAACTTAACACGGTGTAAAGATATCCAGGACCTAGATGACACCTCCCCATGATCCGGAAACGAACTGAATAAGATAATAGAAGTGCCATCTCATGAGAGCAGATTGCAAGTTTATATGTGGACGGTCTGCAAGGTAAAACATTAAAAACTAGGAAAATTTAATGCTAAAGAAAAATAAAACAGCCAAGTACTTTATCGAGTCTTAAGCCAATAGGCAAGCTAAATAATAAAAACTTGACAAATAAGTCAATGAATTGTCAATGAAATGCTAGTACTCAGCATATCAAACATGAAAAAGGTCTATGACATAACTGTGTATGCAAAATAAGCTGCAACAGCCTCCAATAGGAAGTCACCGTCTTCATCCGAAAAGAGTTCAGCCATCCAATTTAAAAGCGGAAAAGAACATACGTGCTCTCCCAGCACCGGATCCTCTATCAACATCAGAGGACAGCTCGGTGGGTTTTCAAGAAAGCTCTGTTCCAAGAAAGACTGTGTTGCCGCCAGTAAATTCCAGGGACCAATTAGTCCATGCATCAATGCCACAGCCATAATCCTTTCGCCAGGACAAACCAACTCGTGAGTAATGATAGGAGTCATCAGCTGATTAAAGTCGACGTCAGGAGAAACCGGTCCGCAGAGACACAAATCAATGGCCCAATGGAAATCACAGGTCAGGCAGTGAAATACAGGCTGGACACAGGTGAAGTAGGAGAATCGAAAAGATAATCCATATGCCGTGCTTAATATCGCCAACGGCATTGTGCCATAATATTCTAGCATGCGATTGCGGAACAGTGTCAGCAGCTGCAGGGCGGGAGCTTGCACAGGAGGGACATCCATATTTAAAAATGTAAAAAAGCACAAGAGCGTCCGCTGGTAATGCAAGTAAAAATGGGAATCCACGAAGCAGAGTGGAAAAAATAGAATGAAAGAAAGCAGGGATGACTCCAAAGATTTTCTCAAATGAAGTCACGAGACCACTGGTAACAACTTTAAAAAAGTGCGCCAGGCCCTTTGTGGAGGACGCGTTAGAGATAGTCCGAACCATCTTGCTGAAATGGAAAGGCGAATCTGTATTTAAAAGGGTCTGCAACTCTGTACGGGTGTTCGCTATGTGAAGCACGAAAGTTTCACGGGCCGAAGTCAAGGCCACCTCTCTCTGAGACAAAAGAGCTCTTATTCTTGTCATGCCGTTGAAATGTGCTCCCAAGGTTGGTATTTGTGGCCAGATTGAAAACTCCGTATGTTCATGTGTGGGAGGAAATAGAACATTTCTGCAGCAAATAACCCGTTCATTTACTGTTACGATAAAATGAATACTTTTAATTAACCCAGAACAATCTTCATTATTGAGCATCAAATAACTACCATTTTCCAAGAACTTGAACGTGGGGATGATAGCAGGAACTGGTGTGCCTTGCAACACGCAAGCCATATTTGGTCGGTGTTTGTTGCATGAACCGTGTAACTGTATGTGCCTACACATTAGTGAATGATCTGGCGTCTCAGTGCATTCCTCTCCATTCAGATAAACTTCTTGATCATCTTTGAAAATCTGTATGTGTATGGAAGCGACCAGACCTCATGAAGAAAACCACTACCTAAAGGTTAATAACGACCTATTGGTATATATTTCATACAATTTGAAAACTTATATAAAGCAAAAGGCAGCGTTATTAAACCGTGGATAAGGCACGTTGCCAAAGCAGTCAACCTTTTGGATTTATACTGGAAATGTTAAAGGAAGAATTACGGAGTAGGGCCTGTAAATCTTTAATGGACAACGAGTAAAATTACTCCAACTATCATATTCCTCTAACTCCGGGATAGTAGGGGTGTTTAATTTTTTAGAAGTAGCCAATCCAAAGCATTTGGTCTGGGAAATTGTTTCATTCACAAACAACATATGATTTGGGATGAGACATGCACGGTGGAAAGCCTTAGTGCCTTGTACCTGCCAGGTTCGTGAACCCCAAACTGATGTAGATCCTGGATATTTTTACTCTGTGTTAAGTTAGCATGGGCTCATTACTGGTTTAAACGCCATTTTTCCTTTTTTGTAACTTCTGCACACGACACTTAGTTGTTGCTTTAGCTTTCAGCCTACCTGCGTCAAGATCTATGCCTGCTTCAAGCAGGCGCAGGGTTTTGATGTAGCTTTGTCCTATCTGATTGTAAATGCGGCACACCGTGGGTGGCAGAGCAGCGGTGCACGTTAACTGGTGCATCCCTGGGGATGTGCTAGTTAATATAAATCTGCCCCTTTACATTTAATTATGTGCAGGGGACACAGAGTAGGTGAGGTTTATCCAAGGTTAAGAAGAGATGAGTCCTGTTCAGTGAAAAATTGGAGATAGGCTTCAGTATATTATATACTTAAGTAGTGTGTTAAGTTTTTGATGACTGTTATTAATTTACTGTTGGGTAATAGTGGTTAATAACATTTTTTATTATATTTTACCACAGATTCAACTGCAGATTATTTCAAGATTTTAGGATGCCAAGCAAAGAAAGAGTGAGAAAGGCTGCAAAACGTCAAAGACAGCAGGACCATGGAATAATGCAGCAGTCCTCTAACAAAAATATTTGTCAAGTCACCAAGAAAGCACCGGGTAAGAGTCCAAAAACAGTCATAAGAAATATGTCTAGTAAAAAAAATATTACTACAGAAAATGTTTCAGTCCAGAAAAGGAGAAACAATTCAAATGGTAAGGAAAGGCCAATGAGAAATGTTACTGCTAGAGTAAGAGATAACTCTATGCATGAAAGTAGAAGGAAACAACAGTTTAGGGACATTCGTAAACGAATGTTCCGCAACAGGATAATTGGGAATTTGTTAAAAAATATTAAGAAAGGTCAACAGAAAGTGGTTTTTTATAAGAGAAAAAAATAGTTGAGAAAGTTATTGATCAGGCATTTGAAATTAAACGTAAGTTATTTATTTTGACAATCAATAGAATTAGGAAGCTAAACAAGGCAATTTATGATTTCAAAAGAAATAGTAGATGGAAGAGAATAGTTAATCGTAGTAATTTTTGTGAAGTTTTTTCTGGAGAATGGATGCATAGTTCAAGCTCTGAGGCATTTTTTAATGAGGAGAGTTATTTCCAGGATAATGATTTGGTGCATGCAGTTGACAGCAGTGGTCGAGCTTATGAAGTGAAAGATGGTTGTCCAGTTGAAAAAGAAAAACTTGTGAGAACAGAGATAGAAGAGGTGTTAGGTAAGGAGGTTTTAGGGAGACGTCCTAAGGGTCCTGTGTACACCTGGAAGTGTAGTAGTATTTGCAGTGTACGACAGGATTCCATCAATTTGCTTTGTGATTTTATACGGTCATTTAATAAGAAAAGTTTGAAGCAGAAAATGAAGTTGTTGCAAGAATTAGATCCTTGCAGAGTGAGAGAAGTGATAGGTTTGCATGGTCATTCACTGGCTTGTCTTTCCAGGAGAGTATGCCAGAGTGTTTTTCATCATTTCAGGATGCTAGCAGTGCATCATAATAAAGTGAGTAAATTAGTTAGAATGTTGTATTATGCTAAGAGTCCAGCAATTATGCTTAAACAATTATGCGCTGCTCTTTTGCATGGTTCTGAAATAGATGTGAAGAATATATGTGAAGAAATTGAGTTTTGTTACTTTGGAAGTAAAGAGGAGAATGTTGAAATTGACCAAGAAGAAGAGAGTAATGTGGAAGATAGTGTACAGGTTTCCAGTACAGATAATTTCCAGAGGGAAATTGCGACGTTTGAGGTGAAATCAAGTGAGAGGCCAAATTTCACTTGTGTGTGTTGTCGACGCACTTATTATAAGAATCAGACTAAGTTAGTGGATTTATATGGAAAAAGTGAAAGGGAAAATAATAGTGAATGGAAGGATTTTACAACATACTTGATGGTAGAAAATTGTTTTGATTTGGGATTGGATCAACGTGTGTGTACTTATTGTTGTAACAAATTAAATCAAAACCAGATGCCTGCTAGAGCAGTTCATAATAATCTGGAATTGGTTGAGATTCCTTCTGAATTGAAGGATTTAAATACTTATGAATCTATTTTGATTCAAAGTATCCATCCCTTTCAGGCTATTGTAAGAATGGAGCCAAAGACAGGGAAATTGCCTCCATCAGATTTACAGAGAGGATTAAAGGGAAGAGTTGTTTATTTGCCTCTAGATTTGAAGAAAAACATTAACACAATTGGAGTAGAAAAAGTGGAAGAGGAACCTCTTGTTATCTTAGTTAATGGGGTTCCGACAAAGAATAAGAAAATATGGCAAGATTTAGTAGATGTTAGGAAAGTCAAAAGGGCAACATTGTATTTGAAAAAATATAATAAATACTATAAAAATGTATATGTTGCAGAAGAGGAAGTAAGTGAGGAAGAGGATAGCGATTTGTGTGCTGGTCAAATTGAGAAAGTAGAACCCTGTACTAGTGAAGAAATATATGAACATTATAGTGTTCATCCTTTGCATTCCAAGGAAGTCATGGGGAATGCTATTGAGTTGTTTCAAATGAAACAAGCGAAAGGGAGTCCCATTAGTGTTTGGGAGGAAAGTTTGGAAGCTCGGTGTTTCCCACAGCTTTTTCCAACAGGTCAGGGAGGAAGATATGATGAGCGACCTCATCAAATTCCTGCTTCTGAATACCGGACTTTGCGATTGTATGCAGGAGATCCTAGGTTTCGACAATGCATTCCTTATTTGTTTCATCTCCTGTTTGAAAGCGATCTGTCTGGACTGTCATATGCAGTGAACCACATCTTGAAAAGTGGTATACACATGCAAAACATCTCGGCAAGTGACTTTATGGATAAAGTCAATGTCCAAGACAGTATTTTGGATTCTCACCTGATTAATCTCATGGCGTGTCAGCGTGGTACTAATGAGTACTGGTACCGTCGTCATGGTGATTTAAAATGTATGCTGAGGAACTTAGGAACTCCCACATGGTTCCTCACTTTGAGCTGTGCTGAGTATGGCTGGGAAGACTTACTTGAATTTCTACGAGAGGAAAATGCCAACGTAGAAAACATCGAATTCAAGACACCCGGAGAACTGTGCTCTTTGGATCCAGTCAATGTATGTAGGTACTTCAATCATAGATTTGAAGGTATGATGTCTTTCATCATGAATAAGAAGAATCCACCTCTTGGAGAGGTGTTGGATTTCTTCTGGAGGAAGGAGTACCAAGCAAGAGGTGCTCCTCATATACATATGTTGCTGTGGATCAAGGATGCACCTAAATTTGGAACGGATGCAGAAGACTCAGTGATGAGTTTCATAGAACAGTATTCTACGTGTGCTGTTCCAAACGCAAAGGAGAAAAAAAGCCTAAGAGAAAAAGTTCTACGTTTCCAAAGCCATCGATGTGGAAAGTACTGTCGTCGTAAATTCCGGAACAAAGACAAGTTCTACACCAAATGTCGTTTCGGCTTTCCACGATCGGTGATTTCTAAAGGAAGAGTGAACAGTTTGATGTCTTCGCTGCGACATAATGTGATGAAGAAATCACCTAAAAACACATACAATTTGAAGAGGAACGAAGAGTCCAAGTACATCAACGACTACAACCCGGTGATTTTGTCCATGTGGAATGCTAACATGGATATACAGTTTGTGGCTGATAACTGTATGGCTGTGGCTCGGTATGTGACATCTTACATCACCAACAAAGAGAAGACAGAATTGAAGGATATGTGGGAGGACATTTCCCATGAAAAGAGCCTCAGCAAGAAGTTGTACAGTTTCAGTCTGAAGATGTTGTCGCATCGAGAAATCGGAGCTTACGAATGTTCTGACCGGTTGTCTTCAGCAAGTCTCTATGCCAAGTCCAGGAGTATCGTTTGGGCGAGTGTTGGTCTTGCTGCAACGCGTAATCGAGTTCTGAAACCTGTGCGGGAAATTGAGTATTTGGCGGAAAAGGAGCCAAACAGTACCGACATTTTGAAGAGCAACATGTTGGATACATATTATCCAAATCGAAGCAGTCACCTCGAGAATGTTTGTCTGTATGAGGTTCTGCAAAATTACATATTCAAGAGGAACATCAAAGAAGATACTGAGAAAGGAGTGTATGCTGTAATAGGAAGTGAGGGATGTCTGGTCAAGCAAAGAAAATGCCACTTGATAAACCATCGAAAATTGAGTGGCGAATCTCCTGAAAAAAAGGAGTTTTTCTATTTAGCACTTTTGCAACTTTTTAAGCCTTGGCGTGCAGAAGAGGAACTGCTTGGAGATTTCCTTTGTTACGAAGACTCATTCAATGCTGCCAAGGAGACCATAGAATGTCCTGCTTTTCCCAAATATGTAGAAATGTTGAATGTGGAAATTGAGCAGGAAGCAACGATTGCAGCCGAGATTGCCAGAGACAGTTCTCAGGACAGTCAGAGTTCTGCTTCATTGAGTCAGGATCCACTAGGAGGACCTCTTATCGAAAATGAAGCTGCCACTGCTATGAATGAAGTGGAAAGAGCCATGGCACATGCTCAGGAGGATGCGGTTAACTTAGAAGAGTTGGAAAGACAACTCAACGTTGAGCAGAGGAAAATATATGACGAACTTACCATGGAAATTGATCATGGATTAAGTCATGACAAGAAAGAGTGCTCATGTACGTCGTTGAAGCCTGTCCGACTGTACGTGAGTGGAGAAGCGGGAACTGGAAAAAGTTTCCTTATTAAAGCAATTTCATGTTATTTGCAGGAAAGGACAGAGTCATCGCTGTCTTGTGTTGTCACCGCTCCAACTGGACTGGCAGCACATAACATTAAAGGGATTACTTTACATCGTTTACTGATGCTGCCAGTGGAGCATGACAACAAATTAGAATATCACAAGCTATCTGGAGATGCTTGTTTTGAAGTTTCAAGAGTCTTGAGGAAAATGAAACTTCTTATCATTGACGAAGTAAGCATGGTTTCCAATGTCATGCTTGCCTTTGTGCATTTGAGAATGCAAGAAGTTCTCAAAACAGAGTATGATGTGTTATTTGGTGGCAAACACATCATTGTTTTCGGAGATCTTCTGCAGCTGACACCAGTGAAAGGGCAACCTGTGTTCAAAATGCTCACGCATGAAGATACCAGGAAGTGCTTAGGGAGCATTGGCAACGTCAATATATGGTTAAACTTCAATTATGCTGAACTGCATGAAAATATGCGTCAGGCAAAGGATGAAGTTTACAAGACTATTCTACAAGATGTTAGAATTGGGAAAGTGACCGAGCATGGGAAAGAAGCTTTACATGCACGATTACTGACAAATTTATATCCAGACGAAGATGTTGTGCCTGAGAATATTTTTCAGAAAGTTACTGAGAAAAAATCTGGAATATGTTTGATGCCAACTCTTGCAGAATGTGCCAAATTCAACAACAAAATGTTGCATTTAGAAAAGCAAGAGATTGTGAAACTGGAAGCTATTGACAGAGTAGAGCATATGGGATCAACAATTATTTTGTCTGAGAATCTGAAAACAAAATTGGATTCATTAGAGAAGAGTATATCTAAAACTGCGGGTTTTGAAAAGACTCTGAATGTGTGCTTGAACTGCCGTATAATTTTAAGAAGGAATTTACATGTTGAAAGAGGTCTGGTAAATGGATCAATGGGTAATGTTGTTGATTTTGTGAAATATAGAGATGGAATTGAATTTTTAAAAATTAAATGTGATGGCATTGAGGAAGTACAGCTAATTGCTCGTTGTTCTGCTAGATTTTTTCTTGTAAAAGACTTATATGTTCGTCGTAAGCAGTTTCCTGTTTGCTTGGCATATGCGGTGACAATCCATAAATCGCAAGGTTTAAGTGTAGACTGTGCATTGGTGAATATTGGCAGTTCTGTGTTCAAGGAGGGTATGGCATATGTGGCATTGTCACGAGTTAGGACTTTATCGGGATTGTACTTGATTGAGTGTGATGTCACAAACATTTGTGCGGATCTAGATTGTGTTAAGGAATACAATAGGTTGAGAAGAGAGTATGCACCACATTTGCCTCAGTATCCTTTGTTTGAGAAACGTGTGGTAGGCCGGAAACGAAGAAATGTGACCAATACTGGGGAGGTTGTAGCAAAAAGACGAAAAGTCGATGAACCTGAAATTATAAGCAGAAACAAAAAGGATGCTGTTGAAGATGTTGTTGGTTTTCAATTTGAAAACAGTTCTGGTGTCAACTGCTATGCTAATGTAGTGGTTAATGTTTTGTTTTCTCTAGAAAATGTAAAAGAAGAGATTGTGGTCAATTCTGATCAAAGATTTTGCAGTTTGTTAAATTCTGTGTTAGAGAAATGTAGCACTGATAGAACAAACATAGAAAGTGTGTCTGAAATTCGAAATCTGTTAGATGTTCAGGCCAAACACAATTCTCTCAAAATAGTCAGCAAGATTGTCAGGAGTTTTTAATGTATATGCTTGATGTATTGCATGATGAAGGTGTAGATGTAGATCACCTGTTTGGGCTTTCTTATCAATGGCAGCATGACTGCGAGAACTGTAGGGTATCAAGTACTACTAGTGTAGACTCAGAAAGATTTATATATTTAACTTTGCCAGACAGTAAATCAGTCTCTTTTAATAAGCTAGTAAAAGCAGCTGATCACAACATGGAGTGTAGCCAATGTAAATCTGAAATGATGTCCACATTATTTATACGAACATATGGCCAGTATGTCATTTTAATGTTCCAACGATGTAGGCCTGATGGAACAAAATTGACAACTTTAATTAAAAATTTTGTGGCTTCACAGTTGTCAATATCAGGAAGGACTTTTGTAACTGTAGCAATTATATATCATGATGGTCCTTCAATAACATCAGGACATTATACAGCTTATTTAAAGTGTAGAAATGGCTGGTCATTCTGCAATGATTCTGTTTTAATTTTCAAAAAAAAATTGCCATATGACCTTAAAAACTCTTACCTGGTGTTTTTAAAACCAAAATTTTAGGGAAAGAATCTCGGGATGTGCTCTGAGGAATTTCAAGAAGTTCTCATGGCTCCTACACTATTTGGCCTTGAGGATAAGTGTAGTACAGAGACATAACTTTTTACCATAACACTGGACGTCATTGAGAAATACGTGCACTTTGAATGAGTTCAGAAAAACTATTTCTTTTTATAAGCTAATTGAAGCAGCCAATCAAAACATGGAGTAGAGGGAATGTAAGTCTGCAATGCTGTCTACTGTTTTACATTGCTTTGTGATTAAAAGTGATGTAGAGAATTAAATAATTGTACTAGTCATAAAGGTAGTGTAAGTCTGCTTCATAGTAAGCAGTATCAGTGTGATAGGAAATGTAGAACATGATTGAGCAAGAAGGGGAAGATATTACTAGTCCAGGATTGTGTAAATGATCTTCAACATTTTAATTCTGAAAGTTGCGGAAATGCGAAAAGACGGGATTGGCTTACAAGAAATCCAAGAGTTATAAATGGGTCTGACAAGATTTGGCCTTGTGGAAACTTGTGGTAGAGAGCAAGAAGTCATTTATTGTATGTAACATGTTTTTGAAAACGATGGAGGTTTTCTTTCAGAAAGTGGCGGGTTGAAAGTAATAACAGCACAACAGAGTGTAAGCTGTTCATAGGACATCCTTGGCCGTCATGAAAAGTAAGTTAACTTTAAGGAGTTCTGAATACTGATTTGTTATGTTGTATGGGTTTTTTAAACACAATCATTTTGATTGTGGTTTTTTTTCCCCGCTGTTGTATGATGAATACCTTCAAGTCACTGTTTTTAGTGAAATTTGATACATTCTGAGAACAGCAAAAATAAACCATTTAACATGTATAATTAATTCTGTTCTGTTTGCATTTATGATGTACATGTAGAACTGTGTAGGAGGCATGGAGAAGGTGAGGCTTCTGTAAGTGTCAAAGTTGTTGCATACAGTGAACACATTCACACATCGGTCCACTCTTCCTTGGATGTGGTGGAGGTGGTGGGGAAGCACCAGCTGAAGCTACTAAAGAAGCCATTGCTCACTGGTAACAAAGGGTCTTTCTCTCACAATGATGAAAGTCAGAGTGAGGAAAGAAAGAGGGATTTTCATCATTTGGGAAAAACAATAGTTCTCAACCAATGAAAAGTGTTCATTTTAGATTATATGACCTAGTCTTACATCATTAGGAAACCAAAAGTGAAATGAACCAATGAAAAGTGTTATTACCAAGTCACATGACCTGCTGTGTTTACGTTACACGCTTTGCAGGGCCTCCCGGTTTGCTTCCAGAAACCTGTGCTTTGCGACTCGGTAAGCGTACCAGTTCGCTAACGTAGTACGTCATATGACGTATCACGCGACAACGCGAAACGTCATGCGGACGGGAGGCGTCACGATGTTGTTTTCTAACGCGGCAGTTGCGGTAAAGAAACGTTTACCGGCTCGCGGTCTATTTCGCGGCATCAAGGTCAGCTAACGGGAAGCTTCCCGATTCGCGAAGTGGGAACGAAGAAAAAAAAATTAAAAAAAAAAAAGTTATTAATAAACATATAAAATATATTTTGGGATTTAAAGAAGAATACATTTTACAGCTACAGATATTTGCTATTAAAAAACCATTGAAATTCACTGAAAAAACCATAGGTTATAGATTATATATAGTTAGGAATTAGCATTTACAAAACCTTGAAAATTCACTGAAAAAACCATAGGTTATAGACCATATATAGTTAGGAATTAGCATTTAAAAAACCTTATTTTACTCACACAAAACCATTGAAATTCCATATATAGTTAGTTGCACTAACTATATATCGCGCACCCGCAATCCACTGCTGATGATGTCACATATTACATCATTCATGACATGGTCAGTGACATCACTGATGACATCACTGATGACATCTCAAATGACATCACTGATGACAACATCCAGTGATTATGTGTTTCTGTAAAGTTTAAATATGTTTTACATATTGAAGAATGAGTGGATGTATAAGTGTCTGAATGAAGGTTTTAGTAGGTGCGTGATTGACTGTATGAGTGAGTGATTAAATGCGTCTTACTAAATGCACGGGTTAGTGACTAAACTGTCTGAAAGTGTGCATCAGTATGTCTGTTGTTGTGCAAGCTGCTGCATGTGTTGATCAGTAGCTATATAAGTAGCTATATGGGTTATTGATTGGTTGCACAAGTATTTGTATGGGAGACTGAGTGTGTGTATGGCTGGCTGGGAGGTGTGTGACTCTGTGCAGATCAATGTGTACTTGTATCAGTGATTCTATAAGAGAGTAAGTATGTGTTAGTATATGTTTGAAAATGTAAGGTACTCTATGTTTAACTGTGTAGATTAGAAAATGGAAGTGTGATTGATTCTTTACAGGACTGACTAGGTGTGTGAGTAACTCCATGGATGAGTGGCAGAGTGTGAGTGTCTGTATAGGTGTATGAGTGCATATGATAGTGTTGTAAAGATGAGTGATTGTATGTATGAATGATTGTATGGGTGAATGAGTGAATGTGTGTGTAGACGTAGGAATCAGTGAGTGTGTATGTAGTAACTAGTATTGGTGTGTCAATGGTTTCAAAAATTATACTCTGTATTTAACACTGGGTGTAACAGAGGTTATATTAAAGTGTGAGGAGATGCATTGTATTGTCACATTAATGATATCATCATTGATGTGACCATTGATGTCAAATGAGATATCATCAGTGATGTCATTTGAGATGTCATCAGTGATGTCATCAGTGATGTCACTGACCATGTCATGAATGATGTAATATGTGACATCATCAGCAGTGGATTGCGGGTGCGCGATATATAGTTAGTGCAACTAACTATATATGGAATTTCAATGGTTTTGTGTGAGTAAAATAAGGTTTTTTAAATGCTAATTCCTAACTATATATGGTCTATAACCTATGGTTTTTTCAGTGAATTTTCAAGGTTTTGTAAATGCTAATTCCTAACTATATATAATCTATAACCTATGGTTTTTTCAGTGAATATATATATATAGAGAGAGAGAGAGAGAGAACTGACCTTTGGTTGGCATTTTGCAGGTGGTGTGTGTGGACTTGCACTTGGCTAAAGGTGTGGGTGGACTTGCGTTTGACGGTGTGTGTATATTGGCGCTTGCCTAGTGGTTTGCGTGGAGTACCTTGGGTGTCTAGTTTTAAAAAATGTATAGGTTTCCTAGGTGTCCCTCGGTGCCACCAGAGCTAGGGTTCAAAATCCACAGCTAGGAACTGTGCAAAAAAAGGACTAGTTTTCACAGTAAAAACGTGGTGTGCCTACATTGCGTTTTGGCCAGTTTCTTGTCGCGGGAACTGGGCCAACCCACACAAGTGAGGTACCATTTTTATTGAGAGACTTTGTGGAATGTGAGGTGGGTGAAATTTAGTGGATACACACAGATTGCAGAACTTACCTTCACAGAAATGTGAGGAAAATGTTGTTGTTTTTTAAACAAAGTTTAAGATTTACAAGGGATTTTGGGTAACAGAACCTGGTGAGAGCCACACAAGTCACCCCATCCTAGATTCCCCTGGGTGTCTAGTTTTCAAAAATGTATAGGTTTGCTAGGTTTCCCTAGATTGCCGGATGAGCTAGGGTTCAAAATCCACAACAATACCAAACAAGGGTCTGTGTTCACTGTAAAAATGTGGTGTGTCCACATTGCGTTTTGGCCCGTTTATCTTCGTGGGCACTAGGTCTATCCACACAAGTGAGTTAAAAATGTTATCAGGAGACTGTGGGGAACACAGAATTGTAGAGCAAATGTTATTACCTATTGACTTTCTATGCATTTCTGCCTTTAAATGTAAGACAATGCATAAAAAAAGAAGTCCTTTAATGAACATGCTAGTATGGGTACACAATTTCGGAGATATGCAAATAACTACTGCTTCTAAACTCTGTATTTTGTTCCCATTTCGGAAAAACATAGTTGCCCTAGATACCTATTGTTCACTCTTCATATTTTACCCAATTAATTGCTACATACCCGGTACACAATGAAAACCATTGCAAGACGCAGCTCAGTTATTGGCTCTGGGTTCCTGGGTTCTGGTGAACCTTCTTGGTGAAGCTACAGGCCCTATATATCCCTACAACCAGAAGGGTCCAGCGAATGTAACTGTATAGTGCTTTAAAAGATCTGTCATACTTAGAAGATGTTACAGGTGAAAACGTTGGCAACAAATGGCTGTGTTTTTCAAAACATTTTTAATATTTCAACTGTTAGTTTCTATAAAAAAAAACTTGAAGGATCTACAAAAATGACCCCTTGCTGAATTGCGAATTCTGTCTACTTTTCAGAAATGTACAGCTTTCTGGGATCCAGTATTGCTTTCATACCCATTTCTACCACTAACTGGAAGGAGGTTGTAAGCACAAAAAGTAGCAAAAATAAGCTATGTCCCATTAAAAAGCCAAAACTGGGTGATTTCAGCACACAATCCCTCTGTTGATACCATTTGCAGGGAAAAACAGACGCTTTCTACTGCAGCATTTTTTTCCACCCCCAATTTTTTTTTGCTGTATTTTGGCTAATTTCTGGGTCCCCTCCAGGGGAATCCACAAACCGTGGGTATCTTTAAAATCCCCCTGATGTTGGAAGAAAAGGCCGAAAATTTTGTGTGGATACTTTATGTGGACAAAATGTTACAGGGGCTAATTGCAAACTACTCCAAATAGCAAAAAAAAAAAAAAAAAAGGCTTAGCACAGGGAGGGAAAGTCCTAGTAGCGAAAGGGTTCATTAGTGACAATATTTATTTTGTAAAATCAAAGCACTTTGTATTCTTAGAGGTTTCTACTGGCACAGAGTTTTGTTCATAGTAAAATAATCACAGCTCGATTATTAGGAAACTCTTATTAAATAAGAGCACTAGACATTCACATATACTTTTTATACCTTCTTGGCTTCTCACTAAAGTATTTCTTAAAAATTGCTTAATAACGCATTGTTTGCCATTTTTCACAACATTTTCTCAGGGGGGAGAATCGCATGGAATATACTGTGTTGGTCGAGCTCGCTCACTTTGTGTGCTACTCATCCCCAACTTTTACCCCTCACCACTTTGGAATGTCACCAGCCGCCACTGGCTTTTGGTACACTTTGCCAGGCCGATGCCATCAGGTTCCACCCCACTTGATTGTCTCTCCCCTCAGGTGAAACACTGACTACCCAATCAACCATTAACAATACATTTTGAGTCTTGTATGAAACTCCTAATACACCCCAGTAGTTACCTACACTTTTTAAAAAAATGTTTTTTTTAAGAACTTTATTCTCAGCCGTATTGTCTGCAGATAAAACATTACAGTAAAAATTGACAAAGCAACAGCCGGGTTTTGTATTACCACCCCAATGCATACCCCCTTATCTTACAACAGTGACAGCCATAGAGTACAGTAGAATGTTACACAAATGTTGTCGCATAACTTCACAATATCTACATCGTAAGGAAATACCATATTATCAATCAAACAACCCTCCGCCCTCCCACCTCCCCCCACCCTCCCCCGTACTTAAACTAGCCGTCTCCTGGCCGTCCAATAGTGGCAGTCGTCTAAAAGGAAAAATCGAAAATCGGGTCCCTTCCGGTTAACATAGGCGCTAATGTGTGCCGCCGCGCGGGGTACAATGACTTATGGTGAATGTTGTTGTGAGTAAGTGTGAGTGAGGCTGGGGCGCTCTGTTGTGCGGCATATGGAGTGTGACTTCTCCTATTTAATCCTCCTGCCCATTGTCCCCTGTTTGTGTTTGGTCTTCCCCCTCCATTGTAATGAGCATAGCCTCCCATTCCTGGGATATAGGGAATTTCCGAAGGCCCCGTGTTTCTTCCCTCCGAAGTATCGTCCCCTCCGCCCTCCCCCACTTAAGCACTTCCGTCTGCCAGAGGTGTGTCCTAGGCGGTCTATGTGATTTCCATCTCATTGTTATTGTTCTGATTGCTAGTAGCAGAGCCAGATCTAGTAATTTCAGTTGAGCCTTCAGTGTTTTGGGCCTTCTGCGCAACCCCAGGAGGCAGTACAGTGCCTCTTCCGGCACCGGGAGGGTTGTAACTGCTCTTAGTGTCTGGCACACCCCTGACCAGTATCCTCGAATTCGTGGGCATGACCACATCATGTGAAGGAGCCCGGCCTCATCCTCACCACGGCGCGGATAAGTATGGGGAGAGTTCGGGAACATTATATGTAGCCGAGTGGGTGTCAGATATGCTCTATGCAGAACCATCCTCTGTATGAATCTGAACCGGACATTATGTGATACCCGCCTAGGATGTTCTAATATTGTGGTCCAGTCCTCGTCTGAGAGGACCTGGTCTGCATCTTGTGCTCAGATGTGCTGGAGAGTGGTGAGTGAGACTGCAGCGTGTGCCCTAACTCCTGTATACAGCCATCGTACCAGATGCCCTCCCGATCCCATGAGATACATTAAGTGTACCAGGTGGTGCTGTGAGGGTTGCAGGAGCTGGGGCGCCCATCTGTGTTGTATGTAATGTGTGACTGTGGTGTGTAGCAGGTACATTCGGGGGGGGCACCCGTGGCCTGTAAAAAGGCTTCGTGGGTAAGGAGATGATCATCTCTGAAAAAGTCACCTACTACCTCCACGCCCGGCTCTTGCCACAGTCGTAGCACTCTATTCGTAACTCTACCCTGCGGCGTCGGGATGCCCAGCAAAGGAATGTTGGACGCATATGCCTCCGCCGAGGCCGTGTATGCTAGGGCCTTCCGCCAGATCCTCAGAGCTGTGCGAAGAAGCGGGTGGCATTCCTTAGGGATGCGGCTTCTGGGGAGGAGCAGGGCATGTAGTTCCCTCTGTCTCAGTCTGTCAGTCGTGTAACCTATTTCGTGAAGGTTCCGTCCCGCCATCCAACAGGAGAGCCACTGGAGTTGGCTAGCATAGTAGTAGCCTCTAAAATCCGGGGCTCCCATCCAGCCAGTTCCAGTCCCTAGTTGTAGCTTACGCAGCCCTATTAGTCGCCTCTCCGCCCCCCAGATCAGGGTAGTTAGTAGAGAGTAAAGAGCATCGAAGCTAGGTTGTGGTAGGAACACTGGAAGGTTAACAAAGAAATATAACAGTCGGGGAGCATTACCATTTCGGAGATCGCAATTCTGCCCATGACTGATAGTGGTAGCGTCGTCCAAAACCCCACAGAGGCTCGAAGTCTTGTTATGGCTTTCTTAATGTTCCCCTCTATCTGATCCTCCTGCTGCCTATAGACCTGAATCCCCAGATATTTAAATGTATCAGGAGCTATCGGGATAATGTTGGCACCAATCAATATTACACCTGTGTCTGGTGTGACTCGGAAATAGAAGCCATTTGACTTCTCTGGGTTTATAGTTAGGCCAGAGACTGCAGAGAATCTCTCAAAGATTTCATATATGGGGGCATGATCTGCCTCCAGGTCTCTGAGGAACAATAAAATATCGTCCGCGTAAAGGGACAGTAGGTGCTGAGTGCCGCCGCTTGGTATTCCTCTTTGCCCCATCCCAGCCCTTAGGGCTATGGCCAAGGGTTCCAGGGCTAGCACGAATAACGGCGGAGACAATGGGCATCCTTGTCTAGTGCCACGGTGGATTGCGTATTTATCTGAAATATGTCGCCCTGTGCGTGCCCTTGCCGTGGGCACGGTATAGAGCAATCTGATCCATGCCAGGAGGGAGGCTGGGAGTCCAAACCTCTCCAAGGTCGGGAACATGAACGGCCAGGTTAGGGAATCAAAAGCCTGTCGGAGATCTAAGCCTATGCAACCCACCCTAGGCAGGTCCTGTGGAGTGGACGCCATAAGTGCGTGCAGCCGACACGTGTTCATAGAGGTGCTTCTGCCCGGGAGAAACCCATATTGGTCTCTGTGGATCAGAGTCGGGAGGTGCAACTGCAATCGCCGAGCTATCGCTTTGCTGAGTATTTTGTATTCCGTGGCGAGCATTGACAGCGGTCTATAAATCGCCAGGTCCAGGCTGTCCCTCTCGTGTTTTGGCAGTGAGACGACTAATGCCTGCATCGTGGAATCGGGCAGGTGGCCTTCTTCTAGTGCCACTCGATACACCCTCTCCAATACTGGTACCAAGATGTCCGAGTATGTCGCGTAGAACTCCACTGGGAGTCCATCCATGCCCGGCATCTTTTTGCGGTTCAGAGATTTAATGGCCGTCCTTGGAGTATTGATGGACATTTAAATTAACTTTAATGCCCTTATGAGTCGTACTATTTCCACCTGCTCCTGGAAATATAAGGATGCTCAAGAGAATCTTTCCTCTTATCCAGCGGCCGGCATGTAAGCAGATAGCTCTTGCGCTAGTAATGTCCAGACTTGACTACTATAACTTGCTGTACCTAGACTCGAATAAGAACACGCAGTATAAACTCCAGGTGGTGCAGAATGCATTAGCAAGACTTGTTTTAGACATTCCCAAAAGGCAGTCTGCTGGGAAGGGACTAGAATCCCTGCATTGGCTCCCTATTAATAGGTGCATTAGTTTTAAATCACTATGCATAGTTCACAAGACACTTCATATTCCATACCCAACATGATTAAAAACCATTTTCAGTTGGCATTCCCCAGGCAGACCTCTCCATTCATTTCTTCAATTGTTGTTCACAGTACCAAGAACCATAAAAAAGAAATGGGGCGATAGAGCATTTTCTATGGCCACAAACAAACTCTGTAACTCCCATCCACTTAATATAAGAGCCATCCCGCAGCTTTTGCCCTGTAGAAAGGCCCTTAAGACATGACTATTCTCCATGTGATGTTCATTCTGAAGCTGGTATACTCATGGATCTCTTCTGGACAGTGATCTATAATGCCTTGATGCCCTTGGGTGATTGCCACGCTCTATAAATTTAAAATCAAATAAAAACATCGCTGTTAAGGATTGCTTTAAGTCCTGGTTTTTCCTCTACACAATCAAATTTCCCTCAGGATGATATGGAGGAGAGTACAGCAAGATCACACCCAAATTTCCCATAGCTTCTTTGTAAGCTGAGAGCTAAACACAGGGCCATAGTCAAAATGTAATGCGCCAATTGCGTATGTCTCTATAAAGAGTCGCAACTCCTTAATAACAGTTTGAGCATCAGCCGAGCACTGGGGGTCACATCGACAGGAATCTAGAGCATGAATTCACTGCCACCAAGATGTACTTGTAAGCCTGTCGGATTATAAGGGGCCTTAGTAGCCCAAATAGACACATGCGAGAGGTCTGTCTGATATCAGTAGTAGTGTCTGTTATGGACGTGCTATGGTGGAACCCTTCATCTGTTGACAGATTTCATCCTTAAGGACAAAGCCCTTGGTCTGCTTTGTAAGACCCGGCCACCAATAACGCTGTTTCAGAAGTGAAACTGTTGCACTAATACCTGCGTGAGCGGAGCCCAGACAGTCGTGTGCAGCTAGAATAAAACCAAATTTGTGATCCATATTTGGTATTATTCTATCCCCCGCTCCTAGAATTTAAGCATACCGAATATTTTGTGCATCTAACTTGTAGGAGTATTTGAGTGGAAAACCTTTTGGCAACGCATAGTGATGACAGCTACCATTATCTGCCCGTCTATCCTTGTGCTAGAACGAGTAATTGCAGCAATGACAGCAATTCTCACTGTCACCTTGGTGGCTTCATCAGCCAATGAATTCCCTTCAACATGTATGCCAACATGGTGATGTCTCACCATATGAATCACATGAGCCCATTGCAAGCCTTTTTTCAGCTGTGCCGCTTGTTCCCGAAGCAACTTGTGCTCTATTGTGCAACCTTTGGAATCTCTAAACTCATTTTGGCCCCAATAGTGAACATATTCATTGTATGACTGGACACAGTAAAACAAATCACACACGAGAAGTGTGGGGGATTCGCAATCTGTATTTTTTATTGCCAGTATCATGGCTTTTAGCTCTGCCAGCTGTGCCATGCAATCTCCTAGAGACTGCATCTTCTTATTTACAATCACGCATGCGTCGCTGTAGTGCTGTTTATTTCCTACGCCGTCTGGGCAGATCCGACAGTGTAAATAATGTATTCATACTGTTCTAGAGGCATTATTTCATTCGGGAGAGGATATTCTTTTTCGTTCTGCAGGATTGCTTATGTTTTTAATGTAGAATCCAACTTGTAGTCTACATCTCTTACAGTGAGAGAATCGGCCCACTGTATCCATCTTGGATGCAGTGCTTTCGCATTTGGAATGCTTGCTTTGGTAACAGCCTTTAAGGTTGGTACTGGAGTCACAACAATTATTCATTTCCCCTGAGCTGGTGCTCTTTCTCTCACTACAGCAGTCTGTACTGCTGTCAGTATTTTTTCTTTGGATGCAAAGCACATTTCAGCGTTTGTGTACAAATGTGATTTGTATGCAATAGGTACCGTTTCATCCTTATTGAAGGTTAGGTACATGTATCCTGATTGACCCGCTATTACAAGGATCACCAAATTTGTTGTGTTTACACATTTGTGTAAGTGCTTGAAAGCTATCAAGTCAGCTTGTAAGAAATTGAGAATTTTTGTGTTTTCCTGTGTCCAATGTCAGACTGAAAAATCAGGTCCAATTAAGTCGTATAAAGGATTTACTTTTTCTGCTTAATCAAAAATGTATCTGCTGCCAAAAGTTAGGAATCCTAAAATGGTCTGTAGATTTTTCAGAGTCTTTGAAGGTTGGAGTAGAAAATTAGCTGCTAGGCTTTTCCCTTCACTTGAGAGCTCATATCCTAAAAATAGGACATTGAGGTGCAGTTTTAGAGTCTTACGTTGGGGGATACCAGTTAAAAAATAGTGAACACTATTCACTAAGGGGTTTCATGTGTAAGGAAACTTTAGGTAGTTTGGGAAAGAAATACTCTCTAAATCGAGATTTCTCTCTGGCCCTAAAATTGTTTGGTGTTCAGGAGGAATCCGTGATATCCCTCCGCTATTAGAATACAAATCCTTTGTAAAAAACTTAAGTGGTATGATCAGCTTTAATAGAGATATTCAGTTCTGTAAGACTAAAGAGAGACTAAAGATAATAGCAAAAACTACTTCCCCGAAACTGCCTCAGAAATATCTAACTTAGAACCTAGATCATCGAACAAGACGCTGGTTCTCCTTATTTAGATTTAATCTTTTACCTCTAAATGATCTAACAGAACACTGGTCTCAGAATCCGAAAAATGGAAAAAACTGTAATTTTTGAGAACGGAGTATCCAGAACTTGGATCATGTTTTGTTTGTTTGTCCGGCACTAGCCTTACATTGCCGTCGCTGGCTTAGGCCAATGGTTTTACAAAATGGTATTAAGGATGTAGTTTCTGCTTGCAACTTTCTTTTTAATCCCAAAAATGAAGCAGTATGCATAAAATTGGTTAATTTTTTTAAGGAATTTATGTATATTTTTCAACTGTATATTTCCCAAGTGGGATTTAATTTCTGAATTGTTGACCTTCTATGTAGATGTTTTATCTTCTCCTAATTTTGAAGGTATTTCACACTATTGTGTCTTCTACTCTAAAAGCTCGGTGTTCATCTAATTTTTAAATTTTCTTTGCACATGAACCGGATGCTTTCTACATGTTATCTGCATATTTCCGGATATGTCCTGTTCTCTCATTTTCTGCTGCTAAATGTAAACTTTGATCCATGAAGGTGCTCTATGGTGTCCTGGCTGCTATCTATTTGTTACTTCCACAATTCATGATATGATCTGCGTTTTCATTGTTGGCCGCTAAATTTTACATGTTATCCCTTGATACTGCGGTTTCCTCATGTTGGCTGCTAAATTCTAAATTTTATTCTTTGATACTGTTATATTTGGAAAAAAAATTTTCTCTGGCCACCTTGTCATTCTGTATTCTTATATGGTTTTATTGTATTTTATGGTATGTATCTTTTTAAGTCGACCTCATTAGAGTTCCAAAACTTTAATAAAACTGAATTGACATTGATATTGATGTGGGCAATATTAGTTTTTTCAAAGTTAAATTTGTTGCCTTCAGAGGCGAAACCCAGAATTATGTTGTCCACCTGTTCAAATGATCCAATAATTCATCGCCCGTCAGATAAATGTCATCTACATAGGACAATGCCTGCTCATCAAAACTCTGATACTCTACCTGAGAACAATATGGGGCTATTCTTATACCCTTGGGGCAGTCTACAAAAATGGCGTTCAGAGCCCAGGGGCGAAAATGCTATCAAATATCTGCTTTCAGGTGTTATATTTTGGCAAAATAATCCATTTGAGATATCTAGTGTTTTGTATTTCTTCCACACAATGTTATTCATTAATGCGGCACTGCGTGCATTTTATACTGCAAATGTTTTCGTACATGTGTTTAAATGCCTGTAGTCTAAAACTAGACTTTATGAATTGTTGGGTTTCATTAAGGAAAGCAAAGGATTATTCATGGAAGAGGTGCAATTCTCAATCACACTTTGGTATTCAAAAGTTGATTTAAGATCTCCCTGACTTGTTTCTTTGTGTCATGTTTTATAGGGTACTGCCTTTGTGATGTAGGAGTAGTTTTTGCTGGAATTTCATGATGAGGTGACTCAGTGTCCCACACTACATGATTGCGAATGATGCAGGAGCTAGAGCTACTGCCCACTTCTGCACATATGAATGTTTAAGTGATTCTGGAACAAGGTCGAAGAAGGCTGGTAATATTCCAGCTTCTCCTTTTGTGCAGTCCTTAACAAATTCAGGGGGCCAATCTTTTTCAGCCAATAGGATATCGTATCCATATGTCAGGTTCTCTCAAAAGAGACCTTTCACGTTTCTTGATATGTCCCCCTCCATATGGAGTATTATTTCATATATCCGATGTAGGACACTTACCCTGGTAGCAGGTGTTTCTACCATGATATGTTCATTCAATGCTGCTATCACCAGAAATTCCCTCAGGTTCTGGGGAGCTGTTGTTACTTCTGCTGCACTGTCTAGCATAGTCAGAACCCATTCCCCATTCAGTAGTTGAGTCCTCAGTAGCCTGGGCATTTCTTATTTGAAAGCCAGCTACCTTCTTTGTAAACATTGAGGTTTACTTTTTGGTTTATCTTCTGTTTTGATATTATAGTCTGAAGTGCGATGTACATCTCTAGGCTTTGCTCACTCTTATGATCTACATTCTAACCGTCCTTCCCTCTGAGTTTTTGGATGAACCCTGAAAGGAACGTGTATCAGTATCCTGATACTTGCCAGGTTTTTTTAATATTATCACGGTTCCTAAGGTTATATTTCGTGTCAGAGGGCTACTATTGAGGAGACCCACCCTGTGATTGGGATATATTCTGCTTATTTTTTATTGTTTATTATCCCATTTCTTTTTAGAAGAATCTGGCGTTTGCTTTGAGTTATCCTTTTCAGGATTACCCAATAATTGTGGTTTCACAGGTCTAGCTTCCAAGTTATCTCCACCCAGCGAAGCATAGGTATCTTCGATAATTTTGGTAGCTCTCGCTCCTGTTTTGCAGGAGTGCATTCCCACAGGCGTTGGCGTATATCCATCACAGCTGCCTCCCCTTTTATGTTAGCCAACATAATTGTTGATACCTGGGCAGAATTGCCTATCCATTTCATCCATAAGTCCAGGACAGGTTCTGCCCTGTACTCATTCTGTATTTGTTTCAATACTTTTGGTATGACCGCTATTGAGGGGGTACCATGCATTTTGATACAAACAGCAGCAAAAACTGTACCCAACGTGGTACAATCCTCTATCAGGGGAGCTATCCGCATTGGCAAGTAAATTGTCAGTATTCTGTGTTTTTCTGGCGGGTCAGTGTGTGGAAAACTGATCCAGAATGACATTTGCTCAGGTTTAGTGGGCATTCTTCCCATAACTGCATTCAGCAGTGGGGTGATTTGTTTTGTGGTCCCTTGTAATTGACAGCCTTCCTGGAGACGAACGGCTCCCTCGACCCATCGCAGTCCGGATTCCGAGCGAACCACAGCACCGAGACAGCCCTCATCGCGGCCACCGACGACATCCGGACCCTGCTGGACAATGGAGAAACCGCCGCCCTCATCCTGCTCGACCTTTCGGCCGCGTTCGACACATTCTGCCACCGCACCCTGACAACCCGCTTCCGCCACGCCGGGATCCAAGGAAAGGCCGTGGAATGGATCACCTCCTTCCTCTCCGACAGAACCCAAAGAGTCCGTCTCCCGCCCTTCCTCGCAGAAGCCACCAAGATCATCTGCGGCGTACCTCAAGGCTCCTCGCTCGGCCCCACCCTCTTCAACGTCTACATGAGCCCCCTCGCAGCCATCGCAAGCAAGCACAACCTCAACATCATCTCCTACGCCGACGATACCCAACTGATCCTCTCCCTCACCAACGACCCCACCTCCGCCAGAGCCAGCTTCCAGGACGGAATGAAAGACATCGAAGACTGGATGAAGCTCAGCCGCCTGAAACTGAACTCAGACAAGACGGAAGTCCTCATCCTCGGCCCATCCATCTCCACCTGGGACGACTCCTGGTGGCCCCCTGCTCTGGGCCCCCCACCCAAGCCCACGGACCACGCACGCAACCTGGGCTTCATCCTTGACTCCTCCCTCACGATGGCCAGGCAAGTTAACGCCGTTACCTTCTCCTGCTTCAACACACTCCGCATGCTCCGTAAGATCTTCCGCTGGATCCCCACTGGAACAAGGAAAACGGTCACCCAGGCCCTCGTCACCAGCCTTCTGATCTACGGGAACGCCCTCTACGCTGGGACCACCGCCAAACTACAGAAAAAACTCCAGCGCATCCAGAACGCCTCAGCACGACTCGTCTTGGACATCCCCCGACACAGCCACGTCTCCGCCCACCTGAGGGACCCGCACTGGCTCCCCGTCAGCAAGAGGATCACGTTCAGACTCCTCACCCACGCACACAAGGCTCTCCACGACTTGGGCCCCGAATACCTCAACAACCGCCTCACGTTCTACATGCCAACCCGCCAGCTACGCTCCGCCAGCCTCGCCCTCGCCACCGTCCCACGGATCCGCAGAACCACCACCGGAGGAAGATCCTTCACCAAGACCTGGAACACCCTCCCCACCCACCTACGACTCCCCCAGGACCATCTCTCCTTCAGGAAGCAACTCAAGACCTGGCTTTTCGAGCAGTAGCAGCCCCCCCCGGTGCCTTGAGACCCCAGCGGGTGAGTAGCGCGCTTTACAAATGTTCTCGATTGATTGACCTGTTTGAGTTACCCTTGTAAGTTGAAGTATGAGTGTTTGCATAACAAACTGTGTACGATTTCTGTATAGGTTTGTTATTTCTTTGTGAAGTGGACGTAAGTCTGCTACTGGCAATGTATCTATTTCTGGATATGGTATGTAGGCAGCTAGGACAGGCCATGTCGCCCCTCCTCTGCTGAGCAGACAAAGTCTCACTTTTTCTGTGGTGTGTGGGAGGGCACCTTTAAACCAATTTATAAGCTCTTGGTAAGTTAACATGACTTCTATATCCTCGTATGGAGAATATTCTTCAGGTGGTTGGTTCATCTGAAGAATACGTGTGAAAAGTATGTGTGCATGCATCTGTGCTTGCACAGCTGATATCATACTTGCTCGGAAACCCAACCTTCTAATCCTGACCGAAACCTGGTTAAATTAATTCTGGTCCCTTCAAGCATGGTATCACTAGACAGAGCTGACAGACCAGGAGGTGGGATTGCCTGTATCCATCGGAACAGCCTTACTGTGAACTGATCTCACTCACCGGTATTATCCTCATGTGAATACCTTTGCATTGATATCACACGTAACAGACCAGTTTGCACCTTGCACACGTTCTACCACCCTCCAGGTGATAACCTCACTTTCATCCAACAGTTTAAGGATATCGTGACTACAAACACAGGACAACAAGGCACCCAAATTTTCCTCTGAGATCTCAACCTGCACTGGAAAGACCTAAATGACTCTGCCTTAAACAGCCTCAAAGCATTCCTTACAGACCTTGACCGTAAATAAATCTGCAACAGCCCCGCACATGATAAGGGCTCAATCTTAGATCTTGTCATTTCCAATGCTGATTCCACTCAACTTTAATCGAACCTCCCTTGTGATTGGTCGGACCACCAGCTCATTATATTCCTCATTAATGAAGCTGTGAAACTAAACTGAGCACAACCTATGAAACCTAAAATATGGAAAAGGAGCTTAAAAAACGCTAACCTCAATCTACTAACATATCTCAGTGACAACCTCCTACTTCCCCCTGAGGACTTATCAGATGAACACGGTCTTACAAACCACTACTTTAGTTCCATGACTACGGTACTAGACTCAGTTACCCCGCTACAACTGAAAAGACTCTCCACAAAAGACTCCAAACCATGGTACGATATCAGCCTCAATTCAGATAGACGTAACTTAAGACTAATTGAATGTCAATGGAGAGCCTCTCAATCCCTTGACCACTGTTGGACTTGGCCCTTTTTGCAGGGTCATCCCTGAACTTTTTGCCTTCCTCCTGTATTTTGTCTGACCTGTTTTTGTTGATTTTATGACTCTGGGCACTTTACCACTGCTGATCAGTGCTAAAGTGCGTATGCTCTCCCTATTATAAGTTGATGTATGGATTAGTGACTCCACGATTGGCTGTGCACTGTAAATCAAATGCTGCTGGTGGGCTTGCAGCACTGATTGTGCCACCCACAGAAGCAGCTTGTAAAATGTGTCTCAGGTCTGCCATTGCGGAGCCTGTGTGCTGTCTGGTACTGCCATGTTGACTGGGCAAGGGCACCCACTTGCCGGTCCCTAAACCTTCCCTTTTCTACACATTAGTCACCCCTATGGTAGGCAAAGGGCAGGGTGCATTGTAGGTAAAAGGTAGGACAAGCCCTGATGTGTGTGGCATGTCCTAATAGTGAATTACAGCCATTCTCGTTTTTCACTATTGCAAGGCTACCTGTTCCCTATAGGCCAGAGTGGGTAGTTTGATTATTACATCTTATAATCCTAACTGACTCCGGGAACATGGTAGAAAGTCGAGTTTAGCATGCCTGAACTCAGAATGATAAAATGCTTTTAGTGAAGTTGATTTTAACATTCTGGGTTTGAAAATACCACTTTTAGAAAGTCTGTATTTTTTGTATCCAAGCTGCCTCTGCTAGATTGTGTATTCCTTGTCTGGAGTTTGAGTGACAGGGGCTGGGGGATTCCAGGAGACAGGGTGAGTCAGCACAAGGCTGACTAGAGATATACACATGTAAATGGGTGGGAGGAGTGGCACCTGGGACCAGAATAGGGCTGTGCCTTCCCTGCGCAATGCAGGCTCCACCTCCTGTGGTGTGTCTGATGTCTCTGCCCTGCACTGTGAAAGGAAAGAAGGAGACAAGTAAACAAAGTGCTACAGGACTGACCAGAACCGGTTTGGACTAGGCAAAGGCCTCTCTGCCTTTAGAGAACAAAGAGAAAATGTGTATAAAAAGGGGGACCCAGAGTATTAGATCACTTTTGGGAAACAAGAAGAAACCTCTGCCGAGGAGAGGAACCAGAGAGACTGAGGAGAGACTATCCCTAAGCGTAAGGGATTGGCCTGCAGTGGTTGCCTTACTGCCAACGAGAGGAGAGAGTAACTTTGTGTGTACTTTCATCAACTTGTGATGGATCTCCAAGGGCTTGAGAGAGAGTTTGCACCCTGACCGAAGTCACAGGACCAGTAGACTTCACCAACCTTTGTGCATCGCTTCTGGAAACGCTGTTTCAGTCGCTATAGAGGAAAGGGAGCTGTGACTGACTCCAACGACTGGCACGGTGTCCCGACGGCACCGCCCGCATCTTGCAACGCAACCCTGGTCTCACCGACCACCACTTTCCACGCCGCTGCCAACGAGCCGCTGCTTGCACCGTGACCTGTGGGCATCGCACTGTGTACTGCCTCGCTGCACTGAAACAAGCTGGTCTGACCGACGTCAACTCCAGCCTACCGGCACAGAGCAACGTCTCGCCCTGCAACGCATAGCCTGGGTCTCAATGACGCCATCTTGACAACATCACCGAACAGCTGCCTGCACCGCATCAAGAGGACACCGCGCTCTGCACCGCTACATCTTGCAACGCAACCGCGATGGTTGCCACAACGAGTAAAGGTACTGAGACCGAGTCTGTCCTGCTGTGCTGACCCGTATCGATGCGGTCAGCTGGAATTGCGAGATTCTGTTGTGTTAACATCACCGTAACCGGAGGCGGCTACTGATTCGTAAACAACTTTGAATCAAGTATTCCCAAAAAGAACTCTATTTTTGATAACAGTACTGTGGATCATTTTGCGTTGATGGTCTTGTGATAAAACCTATATAAAGATACTTATTTTTGATATACAACTTGTGTGGCGTTCCTTTGTAGTGTTGTCACCGAATTACTGAATGTGTTCACAAATGCTTTACAAACTGCCTCTGAAATAAGCCTGTCTGCTCGTGCCAAGCTACCAAGGGGGTGAGCAGGGATTATTATAGGAGTGTACCACCCTTTCCCTGACTAGACGCAAGGGTCACTATTTGTCAAAGGTACCTACCTCTACCAACTAAAGACCCCAAATCTAACAACCACCTTCAGCTTCTAAGGGTTACCAGTACCTCCTACTACAAACAGATCAGAAAGTCTAAAGCAAACTTTTTTAGGAACCAGTTAGACCAAGCCAAAAAGCTTAGTTAAATCACAATCAAATGGCCTACCAAACCCTGTACCCGGCCGCCAGCTGAATTGAGCTCATTACCCAGTTGCTAAGAATTTGCCTCCTTCTTCATTGAGAAGACCAAAAACATGAAGATTGACCTGCAGACGACCTTAGTTATTATTCTTACATCTCCAATGACACCATTTCCCCCTCTCTGGCAAACTCTACCATTTGCTCACCAAGGCTCGCCCTTAAAAACAATGCCACATGGTCCTCCTTCATAACGTTTAATGAAGGCGCAATCTTAAAAGTGCTCACAATATTGAACCCCTCTAACCAATTTGTCGATTCTCTTCCCTCTAACTTCTTAAATAAATGAGTTAAAACCTTTGCTACTGCCACTATGGACCAAGATTATCAATGCCTCTTTGCTTCAAGGCATTATACCAGAAAACCTTGAATCAGGGCAGGTGTCCCCCATCCTAAAGAAACACACCTGCGAACCACACAGACTTAAAAAATTTCCCGACCGATCTCCAACATTCCAACTTTGGCTAAACTCCTGGAAAATGTGTCCACATCCAGCTTTGCAACCACATCGAATAATAACCAATACTAATCTGGTTTCCGCGCAGTACTGAAACTGCTCTGACGCACTTAGTGGATGATGCGCTAAAATTCCAAGACCATAACTAAGCTTGTCTTTTAATCCAGCTTGACCTATCTTTGGCATTCAACACCGTCAAACACGACAATCTCCTAGACCTCCTGAGATATAGAATGAGCCTATCAAGATCTGTCCTAAATTGGTTCACTTCTTTTCTCCAAAACAGATCCCAAAGATTCATGGTCAATCAATCTCTATCTACGTCCATCCCAGTCACGTTAGGAGTCCTGCAGGGTTACTCCCTTTCACCCACTCTTTTTAACCTATTCATGGAACCTCTTACCGAAATTCTTAGTTCCTCCAACATTCATTATCACATGTCCGCGGACGATACACAATTGTACCTAAAGGTCCCTTCTCCAGAGGATATCAGATCTCTTAACTTAAACCTACAAAAAAACAGCTTTGGCATGCTGAAAATCGCCTTAAACTAAACACCCTTAAGACTGAATTCCTCCTTATCGCTCCTCACAATCAAACATCCATCATAGAGGAATGGCTTAAACAACTTAGAGCACTCAACTGCCAGCCTCAAGTTATTGACCCAGACAGATCGCTTGGAATAACACTCAACAGGAATCTAAACATGCATAAACATATCAGTGCTGTAACAAAAGGAGCAAACATACCAATGAACATTCTGAGACAATTAAAACCCTTCCATCTCTCTAATGACTTCAAATTGACAGTACACGCTCTAGTAATCCCCAGACTAGAATATGGGAGTGCAACTTTGTGGACTTCCCAGGTCTACAACGGCCCCTCTAAGAGCCTCCCTCAATTTGGCTGCCAGGCTCATCTCGGGCTCAAAAAGAAACTGGCATATTTCCACTGACCTTAGAGCGCTCAATTGGCTCCCATTTGAAGCAAGAATTCAAGTAAAACGCTTGCGTGACTCACAAAGCCCTTCACTACAAGACCCCAAGATATCTCGCCCAGAAATTGGTGCTCTCGGGTGGTGATAGACCTTCCAGGAGCTCCAGCACTCTTCTTCTGAAACCACGAAGATTTTCCAAAAAGAAAACATACAACGAGCCTTCTCTAGAATCGCCCCAAGTATCTGGAACGTGTTGCCCCCAGAAACTAGGCTGAATCCCTCTACTGCCTCTTTCAAGAAAGAAGAAAAGTCTCTACTCATAAGAAAACTTACATGAACAACAAAGTGACCCGCATAACAGATGTTGGCCATTACTGTTTTTGTTTTTTATGTCTTTATGCATACACTTTTGTAACTATATCAGTAGGCAAGAATGGTATATATTGTACTTTGCCCCATGTCTCCCCCCTGTAATGCGCTCTGATACCGCAGGTCATGTTCGGGCTGTATAAAACCTTAAAAATAAATGAAATAAATAAATCTGCATGTGGAAACTTAACCGAAGAATAGAAAACCTCTCTCCTGTGCCTCAATCATGAAGGTAACAGTCCCACCTAATGCTGAAACTCCATATTCTGCTACTTTTAAAGTAACTGCATTTCTGCAGTTTTCTGAAATGTTCACAGCACCTTCCTGTTAGACATCCTCCATATCAGCACCGCTAGTACCACTAGCACTGGTGTCTCTGGTTAAAGACATTATGAGAGGAAGTATCTACGAGAAGAGAAGGTTTATGTACAATGTAGGGAACTATAAGACTTCAAGTTTGAACAAACCTACAGCCAATACATAGGATATACCTACTCAGCTGCGGCTGATTTTTTCCCTGCCCACCCCAGACGTCTCTGGGTAAATGTGATTAGAGGTCTTTGAGAAGCACAGCTTAACGACTCAGATTTGACCGTTAAATAACAACCAAACCATTGTTGGTCGCCAAGTTGTGTAGTTCCTACAAATCTATACAGGATCCGCGAGGTTTAGACAAAGTAAACTAAGGGATTGTGTTCAAACTGATTCCAGACACCCCCAAAGGATATGTTACTCTGTCGACCAGCTAGCTCACAGTGCCACTGTAAGCCCCACAACCTTACCAAGAAGCGTATAGTTTCTGACAACTATCGAACAACCCTGACCCCCTAAGGGAACGTGGAAACAGTACAGTATTTTTTGCTCAGTCACTGGTGCCCACTTGTTCTCAGAGAGATACACAGAATTAACAGAGGGAACGCTTTCAATAAACATTTATTGAACCAGCATCATCCTAGTATAAAATACGTGTGCTGAAACAGCCATTAGAGAGACAGATATATACAAGTAAAAGCATTAACAGAGTAAATAAAAGGTAGAATTCTACCATGGTGCTAAATCAGTGAATATATGCAGGCATATACATACATGGCAGTAATCATGAGTACTCCTAAGATGCAAACCCTAACTAAATATACCTAAATGTACCTAGCATTTCTGTGGGTGCATTGCCAAGAATACCCCTAGGAAAGAGCCAAGCCCATTACCTGATGGGAAAGAATGAAGGACCCTGTCTTGGTCTCGAGTTGGACACCCCGCGAGGGATGTCAGACCACTGTGTGCTGGAGTGTCCGCGTGCAGGGACCTCAGCGTCTCTCGTGTCAGCATGAAAGCTTCTCCTCTGGTTTGCCCAGTAAAGAAGTGTGCTAAAATACCCAAAAGGTGCCCTCAGGGGGTCTACCTAGAAGGGTACTGTGGGCCTGTCGTTCAAGGATTACGATAGCGATGACTCTTGTACAGTTATTATACAGAAGATGGTAGTCCTGCTGTGATACTAAGAATCCACATGCATAATAAATTAGGCTAGTTTTCGAAGGAAACCACACAACGTTTATTTGGCACATAACCAGGTAAAAGGTCAGCCCCAGCACCATTATGTAGAGCAAGGTAGGACAAATGTAGGTAAAAGGTTGTGTATCTACCTAGGGCTATATTGGGGTACATTTGGGCTCATAACACCCATTTGGTGATTTGTGGCGGGTTGCCTCCCGGTACGTTGGAGTTGACTGCTACGTCGCATGGTGAAGCTGTTCTGAGGAGAGGTGGTGGTGCCGTGGAAGGCGCTGGAGGCCCCATGCGAAGGCCACCCATTTCCTGCCTGGGTGGAGGATCTTGAGCTTCCTCCTTCTCTTCTTCACCCCTCTGCCGCGTTCTACCGGCTCCAGCTGAACCGCACCGGACCTGTGGTGCAGATGATTATGTGGGCAGAGGGGGTACAGCGCAGCAGGCCTACTGAACTCGGCCACCAGACCTGCGCCGACTGCGACAGAGTGGATCTAGCTGGCAGTGAGCTACGGCATAAGAGGCAGACCGCGACACTGGCAGGTGGTGAGACGTGTTACTGCCAGTTATTGAAGCAGCGGGGGATAAACCTCAGCTCGCCTGGATCATGTGGGGCTGGGTTTTTTTTTCTCCCTGTCTCACCTTATTGGATTTTGGGAAGTCCTGACTGGGCCTTGCACTTGTGTCGCTCCTTGCTTGCTCCAGTGCCTGCAGTAACTGTGAGAGCTGCTAGATATTTGTGTGGGAACCCCAGGAGTACAACCAAGGCGGAGGTGGGCTGTCACTGAGCTGTTGTCCCCGCGGTTTGGGGGGCTCTGGTGAGGGGGGAGCATGGACTGATGGATTGAGATGGCAACAGCTGCATGCCACCGCTGCTTACTGACTGCAGACGTCTGGTTCCTGCCTCACCCCTGGTGCCATTTCCTCTCTTCTTTGCATTGTGTTTTATGGAAACCTCCTGTCTGGGGCCCTTGCCTTTTTCCCCAGAGCCTCCTTGGGCCCTTCCCCTGGAGGGGATCTTGCTTCCTACTTATCTGTCTAGCCGGATCCAGACAGTGAAGGATGGGGAGAGGGAGGTTCCGCTGCAAACGCCATCAGAAAAGAAGGTGGACCAGTATACAGTCCGGACGACGACGGGCAGGGAGAGGGCTCAACTGATCCGATGCATGACTTGGGGCGGCAAGGGGCTGCGGACCTGGGTGTGGTCCTTAAGGCCATATAGGACTCCCGGGACACTGTAGATAACTAAAGTAGATGGCCTACAAGTGGGTCTCTCTGTACCGCGCCAGGACCTGCGAAATGTGGTGGCCAGGACCACGGAGGTCGAAAACCGTGTCTCCTCTGCCGAGGATGAAATCTCGGCCCTCAAGACTCAGATGCCCAAGCTGACCGCCTCGGTGTCCTCCGTCGGAGAGAGCAGAGAACACTGAAAATAGGTCTCACGTAAAAATATTCGACTTATTGATCTCCCCGAGGCCGTGGAGCATAGGGGCCTAGTCAGAGTGTTGGAGGACTCGTTCAAGTAGTGGATGCTAGAAAAATAACTGTCCCCCTTCTTTGTCATCGAAAGAGCACATCGCCCCTTGGTGCTGAAGGCCCGCGCCAGAGGCCTCTCAGTTGGCTGTGATCCTGGAGCTGCTAAACTTGAAAGCCTGAGACATGGTAGTCAAAGAGGCACACCCCATCCTAAACGATTTGACAATGCAAGGATTCTGGTGTTTCCGGACAACACAAAGGCAGTGTAGCAGCGCTCCTTCGCTGAAGTGAATCAGAAGCTCCGGGCCCTAGACCTCCGCTATATGCTCTTGTTTCCGGACTGCCTTCAAGCTTTCTTTCAGTCTCGCACCTCTTTCTTTAACACCTTCAATGCTACAGCAATTTCCCTCCTGTGCTGCAGATCCTTGAAATGCATTGTTCATGACGAGCTCAGCTCGTCATGAGCACACGAGCAGTGTACTGCATGACGAGCTGAGCTCGTCATGAGCATGGAAGGGGTTAATACACCGGAGCAGGCCTGGGAGTGGGTGAAAGAAGGTTTTTTGCTGCAACGGACCACTACCGTCAAGCAACACCAAGCAGCGCACCAACCGAGCGCACTGGATCACTTACCTGCTGTCAATTTAGCCGGTTTGCCTTTCCTTCTGTTCTGGGTGGTTCTCTTGTGGGGCACCGGAGGGCAAATTCGTTCTCATATGGTATAATTATTTGTCAGGTACTGGATCCTGTTGTATGGGTGCCCATGCACCGCTGTGGTTTATCACTCCCCCTAGTTAAAAAAACTTGGGCTAATTAGTTAGGGCGACAGATGCTTCCTGGGGTGAAGTGTTGGGGAGGATGTTGGGGAAGGGTAGTTTTGTTGGGCTTCTGAGCCTAGTTTATCTTTCTGACTTTTTTCTTACCATTGTTTTTCCCTTCTCAGGTTCATAGCGGCATCAGGTCATTGGGGTCTCCTGTCTAATACAGTTGGGGGGAAACCGCTTGATATCCTTGGCTGCATCATGGGCTCTCCTCTGATAACTCAACTCTCCTGGAATGTAAATGGTCTCCTGGACCGCATTAAGCATTCTGCCATATTAAGATATATTAGAAGCTACTGGCCAACGGTCGTTCTTCTGCAGGAGACACATTTATTAGGAACAAAGTGCCCCTTTTTGGGCCGGACTGGGAACAGAAACCGGCCCCGGCAAACTGCTCAGCCTGCCCCCCCTGAGGTGAGGGGGAGGGCAGCTGAGGAGTGTGCGAGGGCCAGTTTCAGCCGATTTTGTTACAGGGGGGCGATATTGCAGACCCCCGTAACAAAAACGGTCCCCCAGGGGCCCAAAGATGCCCCCACACTACCGACCTACCGGGGAAACGCCCGGTGCCCGCTATGGCCAGTCCGGCCCTGGGTTTGGCTATGACAGGGTTTATCACTCCGGTTTTACGCGTGGCTCTAGAGGAGTCACTATACTGCTGCACAAATCTCTTCCATGGCTATTACAGTGCACCATACGGACGCCCAGAGCTGCTACGTTTGCATTTGAGGGCCAGTTGGAAATGAGGCATTATAATTTCATATCCCGTTATGTTCCGCTGCCCTTGCCGCAGCCTTCCCTGCAGTTGCTGAGATCCTTTATCCTGAATATCCCTCAGGGCCACACTATGATTGAAGGAGACTTTAATGCTCTTCCGGATCCAGACCTGGACACCTCCTCAGCCCCATACACCATCACGTGTTCCTGAACAGTCTGCTTGTCTCTGTGGACAGATTCGCTGGGCCTGTGCTATGCCTAATGCTCCTGGCATCCTGCTCAACTTCTTACACCCATCAATCTGCAGCGCATGCAGCGGAATTCCGCATAGACTTGATGTGGCGACCAGCTGCAGATCTTCTCTCAGTTCAAGCGGTGCGCATCCTTCCACATGGAATTTCTGATCACGCTCCCTTGATGCGTTCATGGGGAACTCAGCCCACTGTCTTGTGACCGGCTTTGAGATTCAGTGTATGGCACTTGCAGAGCGCTGCATGTGAGACCTTTGTCGAAGATGAACTGCGTCAGTTCTTTGAGCTCAATGAAGGTTGGATAGCATCGGCAGCGACGCTGCGGGCGGTTAGTAAGCCATCCTTGAGAGGCCGCATTAAAGGTCACATTCGTCAGACTGAGGCGCTACGTCTGGGTTGCCTGACCAGCTTGGAAACCCAGATAGTACGAATGGAAGTGGCCCCTCACCACCAAGATACTGAGCACTAGCGTCACTGCCTGGCCATAACATGGACTGAACTGCAGCAGATTTCCTTGGAGGAGACCAGACAATACTGGAGGGCCTCTACTAAGAGGGTAAATGCTTCTGGGGACTAATCAGGCAAACTCTTCTACTGGCTGGCCACCCATGGGATTTCTGACTGAGTTATTCCGGTGATTCGGGACTCCTTGGGTCGTCCCAGGAGGAGCTTTCTGCAATTGCCCAGACCTTTGCCGATTTTCATCGAGGGTTATACTGGAGGTGGCTTTCGCTGCCAGCAGTGATCACCAACCCCCTTTAGGATAATATACCGTTACCGACTATACCCAGTGTCCTAGACAAGGAACTGGACCAAACGTTAAAGCTTGAGGAAGTGAGTGCAGCGGTGTCAGACTGAAATCCTGGAAAATAGCCAGCCCAGATGGGTACCCCTATGACTATTACAAATGATTTTGTGAGATCCTATGTCCCCTTTTTTAATCTCTGTATCGCCACACTGGAGCAGGGGTCCTTTCCACCAGAGCTGGAGTGTGCTATCATCATCATCATCATGCCCAATGAAGGTCTCCCTAGGGACCAGTGATTCACTTATTATCCAATTTCGTTAAACACGAACATCAAGATCTATGCAAATGTGCTAGCTGAGCGATTCGGCCGGGCTCTGCCTTATCTTGTTCATCCAGATCAGTGCGGATTCATATCGGACCGTAGTACATGTCCTTGTATCAGGAGCGTCCATGTAGCACTGTCCTGGGCGTCAGAGCTCGATGGCACTCTGGCCCTCTTGTTAGTCGATTTTACGAAAGCCTACTATATCGTGTCATGGGCCTTTATGGAGGGAGTTCTTTGGCAGGCTGGCATAGGGGAAGAATTGCATCGTATGGTTCAGCTTTTCTACCACCCTCCGACTGCTCAGGACTGGGTGAACGGGGTTGTATCTCCTGCGTTTCCCATCGAGCAAGGCACACACCAGGGGTGCCCACTGTTCCCATTGCTGTTTGCGTTAGTGATAGAGTCTAGGCGTGGCTGATATGCTTTGATGCTCAGTTCTCGGGCTGGCGATGGGGGACAGGTCTTGCAGACCGCTATGCGTATGACATGCTCCTGTTTTTGAGAGTTCTGGGGCATTCAGGGCCCTGCTGCCAGATAATCCTTCAGCTGTATGGTGAGGCATCCGGGCTTCAGGTTAATAAAGACAAATCCTGTTTAGCAGAGGTAAAGGGTGATTCTCTGGGGCAGGTATGGTATCCCAAAATCCTTTCTCGGCATGTAGTCCCCCATCCCTGATATGGACTGTGCCCTCAATTTACAGGGACTAGACCGGCGCCTTGATCAAGATCTCGGCCATTGGCCTGTGTTGTCATTGAACCCCATGGGGTGTATAGCTCTTTTCAAAATGGTGTCTCATACGAAATATTTATGTATTGGGTAATTACCCATATGGCATTCCCCGTAAGTGGTTTCGCTCTGTTACCACTAAAATTACTAACTTTTTGTCAACTGACTGCACGTGACATACCTCATTCAGATGCGCTTACAATCTGTAGGTTCTGATGCGTGAGCAGTGTTCACGCACTGCGCACTTCCCATGGCAGATTGATTTCATGTTGCTTGGGAATGCCCGATGCCGAGACCCTTTTGGAGGCGGTGGGTGGCATACTATCCACTGCCCTGCACCGCCCCGTGGAGTTGACGCCTGTGTTGTGTTGTTGGGGCTTATGGAGGAGGTGGGGGGTGCTAGGGCTCAGCGTGCCTCTCTGGGGACAACTTATTTAGTTGCCAAGTGGGACTTGGCCCGGGCCTGGAAACAACAACAGCCAGCGATGAGGAGAGGTTGGCGTACGGTGGTGGACTGATGCGCACAGCAGAAGGAGCCGATTTTTTTAGGCCTGTGGCTGTCCGAAGAAACATGAATGAATATGGGGGAAATGGTGTGCTTATTATGGTTTATCAGTATGATGGTGCACTGTTTTATGCTTCTGATATCTGAGACTTCTGTCATGCCATGCTTGTACATTGACCAAATCTTATATAGTGCTATGCGGTGTTTTGCCACAACTTTCAACAAAATTGGTTATGAAAAAAAAAAAGTTCCTTTGCCAGAGCATCTGCTTTACCATTCTTTGTTCCACGTCTATGAGTAATGACGAAATCATAGTACGCAAAATACAAAGACCACCAGTTTTGTCTGGCTGTCAGTCTTTGCTGATTTTAAAAACTTTAATTTCTGATGGTTGGCATACACGGTGACCGTGTTTTTTATTTTCACCAAGAGGTAGCGCCTCCATTCATTGGAGGTGTCTTTGATTGCAAGCAATTCCTTTTCTGTGATAGTATAATTCACCTCTGCTGCAGTAAATTTCCTTGATCGATATGCCACTGGATGCAGCTGCCCTGTTTTCTTTTGTCATTGTGACAACACTCCTACAGTTCCTAATTCTGAAGCATTAGTTTCAACAAAGAATGGCTCCATGTGATCAACATGAAGCAGTAAATGGGCGGTGGTAAAATCCCGTTTTAGGGATTTAAACCCTTCCTCTGCATCTTCAGGCCACTCAAATGGAAAACCATTTTTCAGGAGACGAGTGATCAGAATTAACTTTTTAGAGAAATCTTGGATAAATTTCGGATAGAAATTTGCAAAGCCCATGAAGCTCTGGGCTTCCTTAACGGTTCTTGGAGATTTCCATTCTGTGAGTGCTCTTATTTTGTGTTGATCTATCATGACTCCTGCTGGAGAGAACAAATCCTAGAAATTCCACCGTTTTCACATTAAATGCAAATTTTTCTAATTTTGTAGACAAGCAATCCTCTCTCAGCTTCTGTAGTACCCCTCTTACATGCTTCTCATCTTCAAAGTCTGGACATATCAATATATCATCGATATAGACAATAGCACACTGGTCAATATAATCCTCCAGGACATCATTTATGAAGTTTTGGAAAGCAGCTGGGGAGTTACATAAGCAGTACGGCTTTACCCGATATTAAAAAAGCCCATACTTGGTTCTGAAGGCTGTTTTCCATTAATCTCCTCTCATACGGATAAGATAAGATAGGCTCCTTTCGGATCTAGTTTAGTATACACTTGTGCTCCATTAACCTGGTCTAGTATATCGGAGATCAATGGCAGAGGGCAACAGTTTTTACCATGATAAGGTTGATGGCTCGATAATCTATACATATCCTCAGCTCTCCCTCCTTCTTCGGGACAAAAAACAATGGCAATGATACAGGAGATTGGGACCGCCAAATAAATCAATTTTTCAAATATTTCTGAATGTAGTCCATCAAGTGCTGATTTCCCTTTTCAGTTAATGCGTATATCCTTTTAGTCTTCTTTTGAGGCTAGCCCAAAGTCCAGTGAGTGACTCCATTTACAAATTGGCTTCTTGTTATTTCAGGATTTTGTGGAATTCTGACAATTATCGCCCTGTTCCTTTATTCAAGAGTTGGATGCAATACTATAATAATAATTGAGTTTATTTGACACAATGGTCGCAGGCAAGTGGCATTGGCTATCCTTAAACTCCCAACTAAAGCGAGAGGACTGGGACTCCCAAATTTTGAACAATATAATCTCGCAGCTCAACTTCAATGGTCGGTTCACTGATTAGTAGGTCATTCCTTCCGAGGGACCAGTCTCTCTTCTGAGGAACAAAGTCTGGGTCTGATATATACTATGATACTTTCAATTAAGTACCCCTCCCTAGTATTCTCCATAGTGTTGTACTGCCTCAGACACTCACAAGCACTTCCTGAACATAGATTCCTCTTCTCCGATGGGATCCATCTTGTGGGCTCAATAGTTTTCAACAACACCATACCGCAATCTCATCTAGAGACATGGGCCAAAAGGGACTGTCACTATTTCTAATTTATTTTCTGCCGGTTAACTACTAATGTTTGAAACACTTAGGAGAGACTACACAGCCCCTCCCGGCTACTTCCTCACTTACTCTCAAATTAAACAATTGCTGAGAACGGCAATGCTGTTCTGAGACACAGAACACCCCGTCAATGCTGTTATACAAGCGCTTTACACTGTAGGGGACACCAAACACCTCGTCCGTTAGTTACACCAAACACACCTCCAGCATTACTGTCAGACCAGAACTTTTCTTCGAGAGAAATAGGAAGGTGACATAGGCTGCCCATTGCACGATTCAGAATGGCAGTGCATTCTGTCATACCCACATAAGGTGTTTTAGAACTCACGCTTTAAATATATTCAATTGAATATTCTGAATAGAGCATATCTTATCTCTCATCTTTTCTCCAAGATTTACAGAGGCACTCCCTCACTTTGCCCCTGATGCCGCTCCCCAGACGCAGACCTCCCTCACATACAATGGTCGTGTGGGTTGCTAACCAGGTATTTATTGGACTGGAATCATTACCATACTCCACTAAGTTACTGGATGTTTAAATAGTTCCTTAAAGAAGCTTTAATTAGGGCTTTTCTCTTGCCTACACTCAAACAGAGCCTCAACTAAATTCATGGACCTGACCCTACTTTGGCGAGCCGTCATTACAATGAGGTGTAAAAACCCTACACCTCCCCAAAAAATTGTCCTGGGGACAGTCATACATAGGCCTGCCCTCTCTTCCTTATAGAGGTCGACATTCTCGAATGTCAACCACGGTGTGGTCAACATTTAAAAGTGTCCACCTCTAAAAGGAAGAGAGGCAGGCCTACGTAAACACCCCATTGCTCAGTTAGGGGTTTCCTTAGCTTACACATTCTCTTATACTATTAATGATGATGTACCTGAGCGTCCCACTAACGCCATACTCCCTTATTGGTTCTTAATCCTAATGGAGACAGAGAAAACCAGGAATGGTCAAAGCCAATATTTTAGGTAGAGCAGCTTATGGCTGCACTCCAATATTTGACTTGACGAGGAAGTTAGCAAACGCACACAAGGGCTGCCCATTCAAATATACAAAGTTGGAAGGAACAAGTTATAGGTGAAAGGTCGGGCTGGTTAGGATGGGGAGTTATCACAAGGGGGTAGGAGGGAGTTTAATTTGGGATATCACGCTATTCAAAAATATTGGCAAATCTGACTAAATATTTTATGCTATACAACATAATTGTGTACGATTTACTGACTATTGAAAACTAGATCTGCTTCAGGATTGCCAATAAAAACATATTAAAAAAAATAAAAAGACATCTGCCCTACCCAGTAATGCACCTGGATACCTGTGCCTGGCCCAACTTTCCAGGCATAATACTGGGAATGTTGGTGATTATGAAAAGGCAGTTAATCTACAGGTGCAGATTTGCAACTTCTTTTTTTGTTAATAGGAACTATGGTATATGTCATGAGAAACCAAAACCATCTGCACCAGGAAACACAGCTGATTGCATTACAGCCAAGGTATATGCGAGCTAGAAGAACTCTGCTCTAGCATTCAAGACTGGTAACAATACAAGTTTCCTCAATCAGCCAAGGCTAAAATTGGCCTCTGAATGAGATTTAACATTCTAAAAAAAATAGACAATTCTATGAAATCTCTCCACTTACATCCAAGTACTTCAGACAGCAGGTTACTCAGTGCTGTTTTCAGTGTCCCATCACATGGATCTTCCAAAGCAGGTATTTCTTTGCAAATGTTTTGCGGTAAAATATCTTGGCCAGAGGACAAAGCCCTTCGCTTTGTTTTTGACTTTCCTGAGAAAGCTCGAAATGATGATGGCGCAGCTCCATCTGCCTACAAAATAGAGGAATTTGTAGAAAATGTGATTTTAGTTAAATATATATGGAAATTGGTGTTGAATGATGATTTCTTCAAAACACCCCAGGTACAAGCTTGCTGGCTGAAAGAAAAAGTTTTTTTGTCTTTAGCCTTCATATGTTCAAACTGTTTACCTGCTCTGATACACCTGTTGCATTTTGAAAAAAAAAGTACGTAAAATACATATACATCAATGCCTACACAGGAAATTTCTGTAGCTCTAATTAACATATATGAAATTCTATCAACTAATGTCTAAATAAATTGTTCTTTCTTTATTATTTTTCTGTATCTTCTTTTGAAAACTATTTTGCACAAGAATGATCTATGCAGGTGAGTTTGATGTGTGGAAACGAGGCTGCAGGCATATGTTTGAGATACAAATTATCTTTTTAAAAGTTCAATACTTTTCGCATCTCTCAGGGCATTATGATGTATGCTCCAGGCTTCCAAAAATGTAGCACGCGGATAACACTAGCGCAGTCAATCAAACTATTATACAAACTTAAAATATGGTATTTCTTCGTCTGTTTGTGTTTTTGATGCAAAGCATTTGTGGGCGAAGGATAAATTGCTTACTTGTAATCCTAGTTCTATGCCAGGGGAGTACTCATCAAAGTCATAAGCACTGAATATTCCCACCCATGCCTGGGGACCCAGGAGCACATATTAAATATATTATATATGTATGTTTAGCTTTGTTAAAATACATAGTACCTCAACAATAATAGGGTATATATATATATATATATATATATATATATATATATATATATATATATATATATATATATATTACCTACTGGCGGTCGCCAGTAGGTATATATAGTTAGGATTTTTTCCCTATGGGATTTTTGAAAATTCTATGTCTAATAACTTTGGCGTTTGTGGACGGAATTGGCTGAAATTTTCTGGAAAATGGAACATTTTGTTTCTGAGCAGCCCTTGGAAATTTGGGGGGGTTTCGTCAAGGGGGGGCCGAGAAAAAAGGGGGGTCCCAAAACGTGTTTTTAACATTGAGTTTTCCATAGGGCGGTTGGCCTCACTTTTAGCCCGAACGGCTGAATGGATTTGCATGAAACTTGGCAAAATTGTAGGGACTGGTAGCCCGATGTGCCTTTTCTATGTCTCAATATATGTGCTCCAGTGGATTTTGAGAAATTAACGTTTAAAAAAAGATATATATCTGTAAGCGCGCTCCGGGCAGCGCTCCGGTCCGCGGACCTTAAGCGTACCGGAACTTCGCGTAGCTAAGCTGATTGGCTCTCCGGTGTCTGTCAACATTCTAAACAGTCCGGAGCGGCCGCCATCTTGTCTCTCGGTAGGATTGAGAGACAAGAGGAGGCCCAAACAAAAGCGAAAATGACCATAAGGGGGCATACTAGATCCTCCCTGACCCCCTAGGTTTAATGTGGAGGTTTTAAAAGGGCCCCGCGGGGCAAAAAAAACAAAAAAATGTTTTTGTTTTTTTTTGCGTGGGGAGCGCCCGGTCCGCGAACCGGGAAGCGTTCTGGGCAGCGTACTGCAATGAAAAATGAATGATAGACTTTTCAAATGCTGTATGTTAATTGATTGTTGTTTTTGTTGATTATTTTTTATTTTTTAAACATTTTTTTTATTGTGATTGTGTTTCATAATTTATTAAACTTTCTAACATTTCATTGTCAGAAATTTCATAATTATCATGGAATATACATTGTAGTCTCTGAGGGTGTAAAATGTCCTCATTTGCAAGGAGGTTATCTACTGCTTGTACACATTGCAGTAGTTCATTGTCCCAAGTTTCATCGAAAAATTCAATGTCAATTTGATCAATTGTATCAATCAATTCTTGGCTGCTCTCTTGCAGGTCCATTTCAAAAGAAACTTGGTTTTCGCCTTCCATTTTGCCTGAAATTTGGATTAAAAAAATATATATTAGTAGAGATAGGGCAATGTTGGGAATAATTTTAAATAGGCATTTTTTATCAGTGAATTTATCTTTGGGCAGTGTATAGTATCAGAGTGGAAGTAGGAATATAAAAAAGTGTATGTGATTTAACGTAAGTAAATTCATAATTATACAAGAGAAGCCTAACTCCATCCATAACTATAACAGAGAAGTCTCTCTAAATCTATAACTACTACAGAGGGATAGTATATATCTATCAGAAAAAGTTTACCATATTAACTTATAGTGCACAATATACTTCAGTTTTAAAAATAAAAACTTACCTTTAGAAAGAAGTTGAAGGAATTAGTGAAAATACTATTGAAATGTACAGCAAGAAGTAGTAGTCAAAATGGCTGTGTTTTCTTCTCTTCCTTTATATATATTCAGGTATATAACCAATGAAATGTCAGGTAAAAAAAGTAGGAAATGAAAGTAACATTTTCATTGGTTTTCAATTCCAACACTTCAGATGTGTTTTGTGAAGTAATTTACCTCAGGGTATTTAGAGAGGTCTACAGGCTAAATGACTAAATGGAATTCCAATCAAATTTGTGAAAATGGTAGGGATTGGTATGTAGTATGAGCTAATCTATATTTGGTGAAATTGTCTCCAGTGGCTTTTCTGTGAACTACTTTCCCACCTTTTTTGATGGTGCGCTTCCCAGGGAGCGACCCGGTACGCGTACCGTTGAGCGCCCCGGTTCGCGAACCTTAAGCGTTCCGGGAGTCCACCATTTTGTGTTTCGGTCGAATTAAGATACAAGATGGAGGGCAAATAATGTTCAGAATGGGTAGAAGGGGGCACGGTAGAGTTATCTTGACCCCCTAGGTTTTCTGAGGGTGGCTGAGGAGGCTTATATGTGCGAAAAAAAAAACATTTTTAAAAAAAATTCCGCGAGGTTAGCTCCCGGTTCGCGTACCGGGTAGCGCCCCAGGGAGCGTACTTTGTTGGAAATTAGTGAAAAAAGTAAAATAATAATTGTGAGTGATCAGATGTAGGGTAGCTCTGAGAAGAGCTTTTGGGTTTATGGTACATTTAGGTACTTATAAGTAGGTACCAATGCACATTCTTAAATTCAGAGTGAAAACTCTGTTGCCCTCATCTGAGAAGTGAACTCCATCTCCTCTGTAGATATCTTGCATGTAGTAACGCAAGTTATTGTTGTACAGGGAGCCCATTCCATGGTCTCTCATGTAAGCTGAAACAGATTTGTTTACATGCTTCCTCGACTTCTCAATTTGTGGACAAAATTGGTTTGACCACCTCCATTTCTGTCTTTGGCATATATTTGAATATACCAAGGCAGTCTGAGGAAAAAGTGCCATTAATTGCTCAAAGGTGTCCTTTAAAAGCATTTCCAGACCTACACCAGTCAAAGTGCCCAAGTCATTACCTCCACAGTGCACAATTAACAGGTCAGGTTTGGGCAAATGCATAAAGGTTTTCACCAATGGTATCAATTGGTGACATTTTAATCCTCTGTGGCCAAACCACTTAATTTCCACATCTTGTAAATTGAGGTTAGGTAATTTCCTGTTTTCAACGTACCTTTGAGCCCAGTGAATATAACTATGTCCAACAATCCAGACAGAAAACATGGTGAGAGAAGGTTCTCCTGCAGTCAGATGAAGTGTGGCAATGAAATGGCAGTTGAAAAAATGAGAGTTTAAAATGAAAAAAACTGTGGAGTTTCTGTGTTCATGAAGCAGTAACAGTGATTGGTGGATTTTGATTGCTGAAAACAGAAAGTTAGGGTGCACGGATGTGTTCTTTGAAAGATGTATTTTGAATGGTCAATAAAAAATCATTAAATGAAAGAATGCACTGGATATGCAGGTGCACTGAGAGTTCAGAGTTCAATTGCAACAAAGTTGTGTGAACTTGCAAACACCAGAAGTCTTCCAAGAGGTGGTTGCCATGCAGAAAAGGCAGAAAGGGCAGAGGGGGGAAGGGTTTTCATTTGAAAAAAAGTGAGGGAAGAGTTTTGATTGGGTGACATGAGAGATATGTGTGAAGAATTACAGCATTTCTGTGCTTTTGATAGCTGCAGACTCTGGAGTGCATACCTTTTGCTCTGCTGAAGACAAATTGGTGTGTTTCTGAGACTGTTTTCAAACTCAAAGTATTTGCTAAGGTGAGAAAATATTTCTTTAATTTAGATAGAGAATAGTGTGCTTTTAGGAGAAAATTATGAATTATGTGGCGCAAATTGCTTGTAAATATGCTCCCACATGTGCATGGAAAATTTAGATTTTGAATGTTTGTGTTACATAGCCATGTTAAAAGTGATACAAACATGCTGCAAAGGCAATCAAAAAACGCTTTTATGTGTCTTAAGGACATTTTAAGTAATTTTCCCATGTGCAGTGTTTTGAAATTATGATTTGAAAATCGTTTTGGGGGAAAAGGAATTGTTTTTAAATTTATGACAAGGACATAATGGTGTATGCTTCTTTATACGGCAATTGACTGTCCCTGATGTTATTTTTCCCATTTTAATGTAAGACCTTTCTCTGTGGCGCAAGTTGCTTGTAAATATGCTCCGACCTGTGCATGGGAAATTTAGATTTTAAATGTTTGTGTTACATAGCCATGTTAAAAGTGACCCAACCATGCTGGAAAGGCAATAAAAAAACACTTTCATGTGTCTTAAGGACATTTTAAGTAATTTCCCTGTGGGCAGTGTTTTCAAATTATGAATTGAAAATCGTTTTTGAGGTAAAGGAATGTTGTTAAAATTTATGTGTGCCATATGTCCACAAATTTCGTTTTCAGGGGTGCAGCAGGGTGTTCTTGAGACACCCCTGCACCTTTGGAAAAATTCCTAATTTGCGATGAGCTAATTGCTAATCGCAAATTGCACCTTCATTCTTATGGGCCTCCTGCTCCATGGAAATGAATGGGTAATTTGCAATTAGCAATTTGCTCATCGCAAATTAGGAATGGTAAAGAATTGCTATTTATTCCTTAAAATTCGCTATTTTGGAAATGCAAAATAGTTATATGATACATATGGCGGTTGATGTCTAACAAGATAAGAAGCTTAGGGATACATTTATGATGACTGGCGCAATGAAGTGGACATCACTTACTTCATTGGTAGAGCTTTGCATGTATTATGTCCTCTGTATTCTTCATCAAGCGTAACTTTAATCTGCAATCCTGAGTAGGCCTCACCTTAAACAAACCTCTGGATAGGCCACACCTTATCGTCATCCTGAATTAATCATTTAAAATGCTAGGGACAGATTTATGATAGGTGTATGCCTCTTTTGCGCCACTTACAAAACACTGTCCACGGGGAAATGACTTAAAATGTCCTTAAGACACATGAATGTGTTTTTTTAAAGCGTTTGCAATTTTTTGGGGTGACTTTTAACATGGCTATGTGACTCAAACAGTCAAAATCTAAATTCACCATGCACAGGTGGGAGCATATTTACAAGGAATGTGCTCCATGGGGAAAGGTCTTATAATGTAATATGGGAAAAATGACATCAGAGACACTGAAATGCCTTATAGAGAAGCATACACCATTATGTCCTTGTCATAAATTTGCAAACCATTACTTTTCCCCAAAAACGATTTTCAAATCATAATTTGAAAACACTGCACATGTGGAAATTACTTAAAATGTCCTTAATTCAAAATTTGCTATTCCTTATTTTGCGATTGCACTGAAGGATTTGCAAATTTTGCGATTCCTTAAATGCAATGTATCAAACAAAAAATATGTAAAAAATGATATTAAGGATTTGGAAACTACCACCAACTTCTAGTTTGTGGTAATTTGCGAATTCTTTTCAAAAAGCATTTTTTTCCAAAAAACAAAAGGTGCCATATGACGCCTATACATGTCCTTAGGGCATGTATGTGTGCCATATGCCCCCAAATTTCTTTTTCAGGGGTGTAGCAGGGTGTTCTTGAGATACCCCTGCACGCTTGAAAAAATTCCTATTTTGTGATGAGCTAATTGCTAATCGCAAATTGCAACCTTCATTCCTATGAGCCTCCTAGCCCATGGAAGTGAATGGGTAACTTGCAATTAGCAATTTGCTCATTGCAAATTAGGAATGGTAAAGAATTGCTATTTATTCCTTAAAATTTGCTATTTAGGAAATGCAAAATAGTTTGATGGTACATATGGTGGTTCATCTGTAACAAGATAAGAAGCTTAGGGATACATTTATGATGACTGGCGCAATAAAGTGGACATTACTTACTTCATTGGTAGGCCTTTACATGTATTATCTCCTCTGTATTCTTCATCAAGCGTAACTTTAATCTGCAATCCTGAGTAGGCCTCACCTTAAACAAACCTTTGGATAGGCCACACCTTATTGTCATCCTGGATTAATCATTTAAAATGCTAGGGACAGATTTATGATAGGTGTATGCCTCTTTTGTGCCACTGTGCGTCACTTTTATGATGCAGCGGCGGTGCTAATTTGCAATTAGCAATTTGCTCATTGCAAATTAGGAATGGTAAAGAATTGCTATTTATTCCTTAAAATTTGCTATTTAGGAAATGCAAAATAGTTTGATGGTACATATGGTGGTTCATCTGTAACAAGATAAGAAGATTAGGGATACATTTATGATGACTGGCGCAATAAAGTGCACATTACTTACTTCATTGGTAGGCCTTTACATGTATTATCTCCTCTGTATTCTTCATCAAGCGTAACTTTAATCTGCAATCCTGAGTAGGCCTCACCTTAAACAAACCTCTGGATAGGCCACACCTTATCGTCATCCTGGATTAATCTTTTAAAATGCTAGGGACAGATTTATGATAGGTGTATGCCTCTTTTGTGCCACTGTGCGTCACTTTTATGATGCAGCGGCGGTGCAAAAGATTTGCTATGAGGCGACAACATTACAAATTGATGCATTTAGGCAGATATGTCATGGTGTAAAAAAAAACGTACCACATGAAACCGATGCAGCAGTGATGCAAAAGATGCACCATGTCGCAAGACAGGCCTCACTTGGGGCCATATGTATTAAGCTAATTAGCATTCGCAAAGATCAAAATTCTACGAATTTCGGTCTTTGCAAATGTTAATTAGACAAATGGTATGTATCAAACAAGTTTGATGCAAAATAAGGAGTAGCAAAATTTGCTATTCCTTATTTTGCAATTGCACTGAAGGATTTGCAAATTTTGTGACTACTTAAATGCAATGTATCAAACAAAATATGTAAAAAATGACATTAAGGATTTGGAAACTATTGTGGTAAATTGGTGGTAATTTGTGAATTCTTTTCAAAAAGCTTTTTTTCAAAAAAACAAAAGGTGCCATATGACGCCAACACATGCCCTTAGGGCATGTATGTGTGCCATATGCCCCCAAATTTCTTTTTCAGGGGTGCAGCAGGGTGTTCTTGAGACACCCCTGCACCCTTGGAAAAATTCCTAATTTGTGATGAGCAAATTGCTAATCGCAAATTAAACCTTCATTCCTATGAGCCTCCTAGCCCATGGAAATGAATGGGTAACTTGAAATTAGCAATTTGCTCATTGCAAATTAGGAATGGTAAAGAATTGCTATTTATTCCTTAAAATTCGCTATTTAGGAAATGCAAAATAGTTTCATGCTACATATGGCGGTTCATCTGTAACAAGATAAGAAGCTTAGGGATAGATTTATGATGACTGGTGCATCACCAGGGATGTGTCAGTCATCCTGCGCCGCTGTTCCGCCACCCATGGTGTGCTGCATTTAGAATACGGGGCATCATGGGGCAAAAATGGCACAGATGCGTGACGTATCTGTGCTGTAAAGGTAGTGATTGCTGGAGTTGTATCGCAAGTGCGATGCAGCTCAAGCAAGGCTCAGGGGTGCCCCATCTCCACAATGTTGCGTCAAGACCTATGCCTGCTTAAAGCAGGCGCAGGGTTTTGACGAAGCTTTCTCCTATCTGATTGTAAATACGGCACACCATGGGTGGCAGAGTAGTGGTGCACGTTAACTGGTGCATGCCTGGGGATGTGCCATTTAACATAAATCTGCCCCTTTACATTTAAGTATGTGCAGGACACACAGAGTCGGTGAGGCTTATCCAAGGTTAAGAAGAGATGAGTCCTGTTCACTGAAAATTTAGACATAGTCTTCACCTGCTCAGCATTGCTGGACATGGCTAAATAATAGCTGCAAAATATTACTCTTGTTAAACAATTTTACTATTATAATCTCTGAGATTTGTCTCTTACTCTGCAACATCTCATTGTTGTTATCTTTCTTTAAAGATAAAGACAACCTCAACATGAGCGACAATCTGCAATCAGTTGATTTTGACCTCATCATTGAACTTGTAATTGAAACATCAGTGGATGTTGATCCCTTGGATGATTTAAATCCTGAGGATGAAGAAGAGCGTGATGAGGATGCAGATTTGTCCGAATTATATGACATAGGATGGGAAGCTGACCTGCTTGAGCCTATGGAAATATAAACATTTATTTTTAAAATTTATAGTTAATAAAAAGTAAAAAGGTAAACCGTTTAATTTAAAAATAAAGACACCTTCAAAAGCAGGTTATGTGTAGTGTCTTCAATAAAATATTAAAATATGCTCATAAAATTAGATCAGATTCACATATAAAATAGCACAGGTAACAAATATAAATGTCATTTCTTTTCTGCTATTTCTGTATTGTAAATTTGCAAGGACTAAAAAATCTTCTATTTAAAATGTCAAGTAGTGTGTTAAGTTTTTGATCACTGTTATTGTTTTACTGTTTGGTAATAATGGTTAATAACATTTTTTATTATATTTTACCACAGATTCAACTGCAGATCATTTCAAGATTTCACCATGCCAACAATAGAAAGACAGAGAAAGGCTGCAAAACGTCAAAGACAGCAGGTGAAAGAAAATAAGCAGCAGTCCTCTAACAAAAAGATTTGTCAAGTCACGAAGAAAGCACCGGGTAAGAGCACAAAATATTTCATAAGAAATATGTGTAGTAAAAAAAATATTACTACAGAAAATGTTTCAGTCCATAAAACGAGAAGGAATTCAAATGGAAAGGAAAGGCCAATTAAAAATGTTACTGTTAGAGCAAGAGATAACTCTGTGCATGATAGTAGAAGGAAACAACAGTTTAGGGAGATTCGTAAACGAATGTTCCGCAACAGGATAATTGGCAATTTGTTAAAAAATATTAAGAAAGGTCAACAGAAACTGGTTTTTTATAAGAGAAAAAAAAAAGTTGAGAAAGTTATTGATCAGGCATTTGAAATTAAACGTAAGTTATTTATTTTGATAATCAATAGAATTAGGAAGCTAAACAAGGCAATTTATGATTTCAAAAGAAATAGTAGATGGAAGAGAATAGTTAATCGTAGTAATTTTTGTGAAGTTTTTTCTGGAGAATGGATGCATAGTTCAAGCTGTGAGGCATTTTTTAATGAGGAGAGTTATTTCCAGGATAATGATTTGGTGCATGCAGTTGACACCAGTGGTCGTGCTTATGAAGTGAAAGATGGTTGTCCAGTTGAAAAAGAAAAACTTGTGACAACAGAGGCAGAAGAGGTGTTAGGTAATGAGGTTTTAGGAAGATGTGCTAAGGGTCCTGTGTACACCTGGAAGTGTAGTAGTATTTGCAGTGTGCGACAGGATTCCATCAATTTGCTTTGTGATTTTGTACGGTCATTTAATAAGAAAAGTTTGAAGCAGAAAATAAGGTTGTTGCAAGAATTAGATCCTTGCAGAGTAAGAGAAGTGACAGGTTTGCATGGTCATTCACTGGCTTGTCTTTCCAGGAGAGTATGCCAGAGTGTTTTTCATCATTTCAGGATGCTAGCAGTGCATCATAATAAAGTGAGGAAATTAGTTAGAATGTTGTATTATGCTAAGAGTCCAGCAATTATGCTTAAACAATTATGCGCTGCTCTTTTGCATGGTTCTGAAATAGATGTGAAGAATATATGTGAAGAAATTGAGTTTTGTTACTTTGGAAGTAAAGAGGAGAATGTTGAAATTGAGCAAGAAGAAGAGGGTCATGTGGAAGATAGTGTACAGGTTTCCAGTACAGATAATTTCCAGAGGGAAATTGCGACGTTTGAGGTGAAATCAAGTGAGAGGCCTAATTTCACTTGTGTGTGTTGTCGACGCACTTATTATAAGAATCAGACTAAGTTAGTGGATTTATATGCAAAAAGTGAAAGGGAAAATAATAGTGAATGGAAGGATTTCGCAACATACTTGATGGTAGAAAATTGTTTTGATTTGGGATTGGATCAACGTGTGTGTACTTATTGTTGTTGCAAATTAAATCAAAACCAGATGCCTGCTAGAGCAGTTCATAATAATCTGGAATTGGTTGAGATTCCTTCTGAATTGAAGGATTTAAATACTTATGAATCTATTTTGATTCAAAGTATCCATCCCTTTCAGGCTATTGTAAGAATGGAGCCAAAGACAGGGAAATTGCCTCCATCAGATTTACAGAGAGGATTAAAGGGAAGAGTTGTTTATTTGCCTCTAGATTTGAAGAAAAACATTAACACAATTGGAGTAGAAAAAGTGGAAGAGGAACCTCTGGTTATCTTAGTTAATGGGGTTCCGACAAAGAATAAGAAAATATGGCAAGATTTAGTAGATTTTAGGAAAGTTAAAAAGGCAACATTGTATTTGAAAAAAAATAATAAATACTATAAGAATGTATATGTTGCAGAAGAGGAAGTAAGTGAGGAAGAGGATAGCGATTTGTGTGCTGGTCAAATTGAGAAAGTAGAACCCTCTACTAGTGAAGAAATATATGAACATTATAGTGTTCATCCTTTGCATTCCAAGGAAGTCATGGGGAATGCTATTGAGTTGTTTCAAATGAAACAAGCCAAAGGGAGTCCCATTAGTGTTTGGGAGGAAAGTTTGGAAGCTCGGTGTTTCCCACAGCTTTTTCCAACAGGTCAGGGAGGAAGATATGATGAGCGACCTCATCAAATTCCTGCTTCTGAATACCGGACTTTGCGATTGTATGCAGGAGATGCTAGGTTTCGACAATGCATTCCCTATTTGTTTCATCTCCTGTTTGAAAGCGATCTGTCTGGACTGTCATATGCAGTGAACCACATCTTGAAAAGTGGTATACACATGCAAAACATATCGGCAAGTGACTTTATGGATAAAGTCAATGTCCAAGACAGTATTTTGGATTCTCACCTGATTAATCTCATGGCGTGTCAGCGTGGTACTAATGAGTACTGGTACCGTCGTCATGGTGATTTAAAATGTATGCTGAGGAACTTAGGTACTCCCACATGGTTCCTCACACTGAGCTGTGCCGAGTATGGCTGGGAAGACTTACTTGAATTTCTACGAGAGGCAAATGCTAACGTAGATAACATCGAATTCAAGACACCCGGAGAACTGTGCTCTTTGGATCCAGTCAATGTATGTAGGTACTTCAATCATAGATTTGAAGCTATGATGTCTTTCATCATGAATAAGAAGAATCCACCTCTTGGAGAGGTGTTGGATTTCTTCTGGAGAAAGGAGTACCAAGCAAGAGGTGCTCCTCATATACATATGTTGCTGTGGATCAAGGATGCACCTAAATTTGGAACGGATCCAGAAGACTCAGTGATGAGTTTCATCCAACAGTATTCTACGTGTGCTGTTCCAAACGCAAAGGAGAAGAAAAGCCTAAGAGAAAAAGTTCTGCGTTTCCAAAGCCATCGATGTGGAAAGTACTGCCGTCGTAAATTCCGAAACAAGGACAAGTTCTACACCAAATGTCGTTTCGGTTTTCCACGACCGGTGATTTCTAAAGGAAGAGTAAACAGTTTGATGTCTTCGCTGCGACATAATGTCATGAAGAAATCACCTAAAAACACATACAATTTGAAGAGGAACGAAGAGTCCAAGTACATCAACGACTACAACCCGGTGATTTTGTCCATGTGGAATGCTAACATGGATATACAGTTTGTGGCTGATAACTGTATGGCTGTGGCTCGGTATGTGACGTCTTACATCACCAAAAAAGAGAAGACAGAATTGAAGGATATGTGGGAGGACATTTCCCATGAAAAGAGCCTCAGCAAGAAGTTGTACAGTTTCAGTCTGAAAATGTTGTCGCATCGAGAATTTGGAGCTTACGAATGCTCTGACCGGTTGTCTTCAGCAAGTCTCTATGCCAAGTCCAGGAGTATCGTTTGGGCGAGTCTTGGTCTTGCTGCAACGCGTAATCGAGTTCTCAAACCTGTGCGGGAAATTGAGTATTTGGCGGAAAAGGAGCCAAACAGTACCGACATTTTGAAGACCAACATGTTGGATACATATTATCCAAATAGAAGCAGTCACCTCGACAATGTTTGTCTGTATGAGGTTCTTCAAAATTACATATTCAAGAGGAACATCAAAGAAGATACTGAGAAAGGAGTGTATGCTGTAATAGGAAGTGAGGGATGTCTGGTCAAGCAAAGAAAATGCCACTTGGTAAACCATCGAAAATTGAGTGGCGAATCTCCTGAAAAAAAGGAGTTTTTCTATTTAGCACTTTTGCAACTTTTCAAGCCTTGGCGTGCAGAAGAGGAACTGCTTGGAGATTTCCTCTGTTACGAAGACTCTTTCAATGCCGCCAAGGAGACCATAGAATGTCCTGCTTTTCCCAAATATGTAGAAATGTTGAATGCGGAAATTGAGCAGGAAGCAACGATTGCAGCCGAGATTGCCAGAGACAGTTCTCAGGACAGTCAGAGTTCTGCTTCATTGAGTCAGGATCCACTAGGAGGACCTGTTATCGAAAATGAAGCTGCCACTGCCATGAATGAAGTGGAAAGAGCCATGGCACATGCTCAGGAGGATACGGTTAACTTAGAAGAGTTGGAAAGACAACTCAACGTTGAGCAGAGGAAAATATATGACGAAGTTACCATGCAAATTGATCATGGATTAAGTCATGACAAGAAAGAATGCTCATGTACGTCGTTGAAGCCTGTCCGACTGTACGTGAGTGGAGAAGCGGGAACTGGAAAAAGTTTCCTCATTAAAGCAATTTCATGCTATTTGCAGGAAAGGACAGAGTCATCGCTGTCTTGTGTTGTCACCGCTCCAACTGGACTGGCAGCACATAACATTAAAGGGATTACTTTACATCGTTTACTGATGCTGCCAGTGGAGCATGACAACAAATTACAATATCACAAGCTATCTGGAGATGCTTGTTTTGAAGTTTCAAGAATCTTGAGGAAAATGAAACTTCTTATCATTGACGAAGTAAGCATGGTTTCCAATGTCATGCTTGCCTTTGTGCATTTGAGAATGCAAGAAGTTCTCAAAACAGAGTATGATGTGTTATTTGGTGGCAAACACATCATTGTTTTCGGAGATCTTCTGCAGCTGACACCAGTGAAAGGGCAACCTGTGTTCAAAATGCTCACGCATGAAGATACCAGGAAGTGCCTAGGCAGCATTGGCAACGTCAATATATGGTTAAACTTCAATTATGCTGAACTGCATGAAAATATGCGTCAGGCGAAGGATGAAGTTTACAAGACTATTCTACAAGATGTTAGAATTGGAAAAGTGACCGAGCATGGGAAAGAAGCTTTACATGCACGATTACTGTCAAATTTATATCCAGAACAAGATGTTGTGCCTGAGAATATTTTTCAGAAAATTACTGATAAGAAATCTGGAATATGTTTGATGCCAACTCTTGCAGAATGTGCCAAATTCAACAACAAAATGTTGCATTTAGAAAAGCGAGAGATTGTGAAACTGGAAGCTATTGACAGAGTAGAGCATATGGGATCAACAATTATTTTGTCTGAGAATCTGAAAACAAAATTGGATTCATTAGAGAAGAGTATATCTAAAACTGCAGGTTTTGAAAAGACTCTGAATGTGTGCTTGAACTGCCGTATAATTTTAAGAAGGAATTTACATGTTGAAAGAGGTCTGGTAAATGGATCAATGGGTAATGTTGTTGATTTTGTAAAATACAGAAATAGAGATGGAATTGAATTTTTAAAAATTAAATTTGATGGCATTGAGGAAGTACAGCTAATTGGTCGTTGCTCTGCTAGATTTTTGCTTGTAAAAGACTTATATGTTCGCCGTAAGCAGTTTCCTGTTTGCTTGGCATATGCGGTGACAATCCATAAATCGCAAGGTTTAAGTGTAGACTGTGCATTGGTGAATATTGGCAGTTCTGTGTTCAAGGAGGGTATGGCATATGTGGCATTGTCACGAGTTAGGACTTTATCGGGATTGTACTTGATTGAGTGTGATGTCACAAACATTTGTGCGGATCTAGATTGTGTTAAGGAATACAATAGGTTGAGAAGAGAGTATGCGCCACATTTGCCTCAGTATCCTTTGTTTGAGAAACGTGTGGTAGGCCGGAAACGAAGAAATGTGACCAATACTGGGGAGGTTGTAGCAAAAAGACGAAAAGTCGATGAACCTGAAATTATAAGCAGAAACAAAAAGGATTCTGTTGAAGATGTTGTTGGTTTTCAATTTGAAAACAGTTCTGGTGTCAACTGCTATGCTAATGTAGTGGTTAATGTTTTGTTTTCTCTAGAAAATGTAAAAGAAGAGATTGTGGTCAATTCTGATCAAAGATTTTGCAGTTTGTTAAATTCTGTGTTAGAGAAATGTAGCACTGATAGAAGAAACATAGAAAGTGTGTCTGAAATTCGAAATCTGTTAGACAGATGTTCAGGCCAAACACAATTCTCTCAAAATATTCAGCAAGATTGTCAGGAGTTTTTAATGTATATGCTTGATGTATTGCATGCTGAAGGTGTAGATGTAGATCAGCTGTTTGGGCTTTCTTATCAATGGCAGCATGACTGCGAGAACTGTATGGTATCAAGTACTACTAGTGTAGACTCAGAAAGATTTATATATTTAACTTTGCCAGACAGTAAATCAGTCTCCTTTAATAAGCTAGTAAAAGCAGCTGATCACAACATGGAGTGTAGCCAATGTAAATCTGAAATGATGTCAACATTATTTATACGAACATATGGCCAGTATGTCATTTTAATGTTCCAACGATGTAGGCCTGATGGAACAAAATTGACAACTTTAATTAAAAATTTTGTAGCTTCGCAGTTGTCAATATCAGGAAGGACTTTTGTAACTGCAGCAATTATATATCATGACGGCCCTTCAATAACATCAGGACATTACACAGCTTATTTAAAGTCTAGAAATGGCTGGTCATTCTGCAACGATTCTGTTTTAATTTTCAAAAAAAAATTGCCGTATGACCTTAAAAACTCTTACCTGGTGTTTTTAAAACCAAAATTTTAGGGAAATAATCTTGGGATGTGCTCTGTGGAATTTCAAGAGGTTCTAATGGCTCCTACACGATTTGGCCTTGAGGATAAGTGTAGTACAGAGACATAACTTTTTACCATAACACTGGACGTCATGGAGAAATACATGCACTTTGAATGAGTTCAGAAAAACTATTTCTTTTTATAAGCTAATTGAAGCAGCCAATCAAAACAGAGTAGAGGGAATGTAAGTCTGCAACGCTGTCTACTGTTTTACATTGCTTTGTGATTGAAAGTGATGTAGAGAATTAAATAATTGTAGTAGTCATAGAGGTAGTGTAAGTCTGCTTCATAGTAAGCAGTATCAGTGTCATAGGAAATGTAGAACATGACTGAGCAAGAAGGGGAAGATATTACTATTCCAGGATTGTGAAAATGATCTTCAACATTTTAATTCTGAAAGTTGCGGAAATGCCAAATGACGGGATTGGCTTACAAGAAATCCAAGAGTTATAAATGGCTCTGACCAGATTTGGCCTTGTGGAAACTTGTGGTAGAGAGCAAGAAGTCATTTATTGCATGTAACGTGTTTTTAAAAACGATGGAGATTTTCTTTCAGAAAGTGGCGGGCTGAAAGTAATAACAGCACAAAAGAGTGTAAGCTGTTCATAGGACATCCTTGGACGTCATGGAAAGTAAGTTAACTTTAAGGAGTTCTGAATTTTGATTTCTTATGTTGTATGGGTTTTTTAAACACAATCATTTTGATTGTGTTTTTTTTTCCCCGCTGTTATATGATGAATACCTTCAAGTCACTGTTTTTAGTGACTTTTGATACATTCTGAGAACAGCAAAAATAAACCATTTAACATGTATAATTAATTCTGTACTGTTTGCATTTATGATGTATATGTAGAACTGTGTAGGAGGCATGGAGAAGGTGAGGCGTCTGTAAGTGTCAAAGTTGTTGCATGCAGTGCTGCACTTCTGCGTATTCTTTCATATGCTGGACTACATCTGCACAATGAGATACCTAAGCAAAGGAAACACAAGTGATGTGATTGTGAAATGAGCAAAATAAATTGCACGTATTTCATTTACATCACCTGTGTTTCCTATCATTACGAATCACATTGTGCAGATCAAGTTTAGGTCTGTCCAGGGAAACATAGGAGGTTTGGACTTTGTTCAAGAGTGCAGTGGACATGACTCACTTCATTGGTAGACCTTCACATGTATTATCTCCTCTGTACTCTTCAACAAGTGTAAATCTCATCTGCAACCCTGAGTAGGCCTCACCTCAAACAAACCTCTGGATAGTAGACATCTTATTGGCATCCTGAAGCAATTATTTAAAATTTTAGTGTCTTGCGACACTTTTCTGAAACAACAGCAATGCAAAAGATGCACCATGTTTTAAGATAGGCCTCACTTCATCTGCATCAAGATACTGTTAGTTTAAAATTTATATCTTTAGGACTGTGTAGGGGGCCTGGAGAAGCAGAAGCTTCTGTAAGTGTCAAAGTTGTTGAAAAACTGTTTGTCCTTCAATCTTTTCCCTTGTCTTTTCTAATTTTTAAATACATGTTTTAATATTTTTCAAATGTTTGTTCTCTTTCACAGATTGAAAGTATAAAAACAAAAAGTGAGTAATTTAACGACAATTATAAGGTAAATGTTTTGTATTCTTTTCGTTACATTTCTATCACATTCACCTACTATTAGTTCCACAGCTTCATTTCTTTAACCCTCAGTTTCCTGCCTTTGCTACTTTCCTCATTCCTTTCTCTATTACCTACTTACTCAACTCCTTCCACTCTTTTCCTCAGTCCCTCTCTTCTCATAGTTCCTCACTCTTGTTCACTCACTCCGTCTCTATTACTCTTAGTGTCTTTGACTGATCACTCTATCACTACTTGTTCATAATGCTTTCTCTGTGTAGTTGAAGCACACTAAGGGGAATATTATGAACACAGCCAATAAAATTATTGCTCTTTTTATTGGCAGAAAACTGGTGCAAAAGTGGTTTTAGCGGCAGTTTTCTGCCACAAAAGCAGCTTTAGCGACACATTTCTGCCAATAAAAGCTGCAAAACTTTTATTGCCTATGTTGATGATATGGCTCTATGTTACTTACATTTCTTTGCTGTTTCAATTAATCTTTTTCTGTTATTTTTTGTTTTCTGTTTTCTATTTTTTCTCTCTGTTATTCCTCATGTTTTAATCTTATTTTGAACATTCACTCACATTCTCCAAGAAACTCTTCTTTGTTAATGTTATACTCTTTTTTTCTTTCACTTCGTTATCTATTTTGTTTTTCACATTTATACCCTCTTCTGTCTTTTCTTCGGTAAATAGATCTATTAAACAGTATCTCTTCTTTACTCCCTATAGCTGTCTTTCTTTTAATATCACTCTCTGTTTACTTTCCTTATACTTACACTTTTTTTTTTTTTTTTAATTTTTGGGTTAGCTCCCGGTCCGCGTACCGGGAAGCTAACCCGGGAGCGAACCAAAAGAAATAGAGCTTGTCAGAGTGCTAAACATTCTAGCAATTTTTTTTGAAAGGGAAGGTAGTTCTGAAAATAACTTTTTTTAAATATTTTTGTTGTTTTATATTTTTTTTTTATTTTTTGAACATTTTTTGTTTTTTTTGTATTTTTTGAACGATTTTATATTTTTTTTGGTTTTTTTTTGGGGGGGGGGAAACAACAAAAAACAGGCGTTGAAAAGGGCTCAACAGGAGCAAAAAAAAATTACTGGGGGCGGTTAGGGCAATCATGGTGTTCATACGCCAGGTTGAGTGCATTGATGCTCATGTTGCCACAAGCTAATAATGCACGACAGTGCATACATAAGTGAATCATGTGCCCAAAATTTTCTTGAATATTTGGCACAGTTTCCCGTGCCTCTTCTGGTGTTAGAGAAATCGGTATTGTTGGTCTGGCCACAGGAGTTGGTCTTGGATTGTCAAGCATATCCCTTATTTCCGCCCGGCTGTAATTTAGTGGATGCTTCCTTGTCATGTGCATTGTGTGATTTCCATAGCTATATTTTTTGTCCGTCCCTCTGGACAATTGTTCTTTGCATATGCGGCAGGTGACATACCTCGCATTGACTTTTTTTTTGGCCACGAGGGATCGAATAAAACTGCCAGATGAAACTGGCTTTCTTTCTGGAAACCCGGGGCACCTCTTCTAAGAACTGTGGTTCTTCTCCCTCCTCATCCATTTCTTCATCTTCCTCCTCAGTGTTGGTAATGACCTGGGGAGGTGGTCCTCTCTTCCCATGAGGAGGTGGAGGTGGTGGTGGGGGTCCACCAGCTGAAGCTACCAATGAAGCCATTTTCCAACAAGCAAAATAGGTCTTCCTCTCACAATGATGAAAGTCAGAGTGAGGAAAGAAGGAGGGGTTTTCATCATTTGGGAAAAACAATACTTCTCAACCAATGAAAAGTGTTATTTTTAGGTCACCTGACCTAGCCTTACATCATTATGAAACCAAAAGTGAAATGAACCAATGAAAAGTTTTATTAACAAGTCACATGACCTCTCACGCTCATGTTACGCGCTGCGGAACGCGCCCCGGTTAGCTTCCGGGTCGCTAAGCTTCGCGCCCCGGTCCGCGCCCCGGGACACTTCCGGGTGCGCTAACGCGGTACGTCACAAGACGCATTACGCGGCAACGCGATACGTCGTGTTTTCGCGAAGCGCCGCGGATCGCTTCCGGGGAGCTGCGTTTCGCGCCTCGGTCCGCGCCCCGGGGCACTTCCGGGTGCGCTAACGCAGTACGTCATAAGACGCATTACGCGGCAACGCGATACCGTCACTATGTTGATTTTTTACCGGTTCGCGGACCGGGTCGCGGCATCAAATTGAGCTAACGGGAAGCTTCCCGGTCCGCGGACCGGGAGCGAAACAAAAAAAATATTTAAAAAAAATTATTAATAAACATATAAAATATATTTTTGGATTTAAATAAGAATACATTTTACAGCTATAGATATTTGCTATTAAAAAACCATTGAAATTCACTGAAAAAACCATAGGTTATAAACCATATATAGTTAGGAATTAGCATTTACAAAACCTTGAAAATTCACTGAAAAAACCATAGGTTATACACCATATATAGTTAGGAATTAGCATTTAAAAAACCTTATTTTACTCACACAAAACCATTGAAATTCCATATATAGTTAGTTGCACTAACTATATATCGCGCACCCGCAATCCACTGCTGATGATGTCACATATTACATCATTCATGACATGGTCAGTGACATCACTGATGACATCACTGATGACATCTCAAATGACATCACTGATGACATCACTGATAACAACATCCAGTGATTTTATGTTTCTGTAAAGTTTAAATATGTCTTACATATTGAAGAATGAGTGGATGTATAAGTGTCTGGATGAAGGATTTAGTAGGTGCATGACTGACTGTATGAGTGAGTGATTAAATGTATCTCACTGAGTGCATGGGTTAGTGACTAAACTGTCTTAATTTGTGTAATATGTGACATCATCAGCAGTGGATTGCGGGTGCGCGATATATAGTTAGTGCAACTAACTATATATGGAATTTCAATGGTTTTGTGTGAGTAAAATAAGGTTTTTTAAATGCTAATTCCTAACTATATATGGTGTATAACCTATGGTTTTTTCAGTGAATATATATATATATATATCTATATCCCAGAGGCCGCTTGAGGAAATCGGATGCAGCGCGTTATCTCCAGCATGCAACGAAAAGCAGACACGAACCCAGATTGAGTGCAGAAAGTAGCGTTTATTTCTCGCTAGTCAGCCATAACGCGTTTCACCACCGGAGTGGCTTGATCACATGACAACGTTCGAACATTGAATGGACCATTAAGACAGCTAGCACCCTATGCACGTGACTGTGAAAGTGATGGACATAAAGAAAAGAGTGAAATACAACTATGTTCCTTTTTTCGAAAAAAATAGACTAGCTTTACAAAAACTAAGGCTATTGAAAGCGAAGCATTCACCATCTGATAGAGATTATTTGAAGTAACTCAAAAGATTACATATAAATGACCTAGGTTATTGACCAGTTATTGAGTGAAGTGCATGAGTTTAAAAACCTCAGTATAAGGGTTTTGTGAGTAAAAAGAAGAAAATGGCAGCCATAAGGGACAAAGTCCAATAACTGTGTGGTTCAAATAATATATTTTTATGCCACTTAACAAGACGATGTAATAAAAAAGTTAAATCTATAAACAATAGGTTTCAAAGAAAACAGTGAGGAAAAGGACACAAGGGACAGGTTCTCAATGCAGCATAGGATCAGGGGAGAGGAAGTGAAATTAAATTAAATTATCACTTCCATGGGGGTTCAGTGAAGTATTTACAATCATAAACAGGTGTGTAAATCTTCAGTGTTGTTTAATCCTCCAGGGCTCTTGCTGTTGAAGTTCAAGATGTACCTTGTCTCCAACTTACGCATTTTGTGTTCACGATCACCTCCCTGTTTAGTTTCGGGAACAGTGTCTATGACATAATACTTGAGATCCATTAAGTTGTTGTTATGGACCTCCCGAAAATGTCTCGCCACTGGGTAGGTGGGATCAGAGTTGGTGATTGCCCTGATATGCTGCAATATCCTTACACTAGCTGGTAGTTTGGTACTTCCCACGTACCGTAAGGGACATGTACATTCCAAGATCTAAATGGCGTACTCAGTTTTGCAGTGGAGGGATTTTGAAATTTTAATGTCTTTACTGCTGAAAGCTGTACGGTAACTGGTTTTGTTGATACCATAGGTACATGCTTTGCAAGAATGACATTTTGTGAACCCCCGTGAGTTTTTCAGCCAATCTTTAGAAGGAGTCACTTCAGGGCAATTGGATACCAGACTATTGTGAAGGGAAGTAGCCCTTTTGTAGGTGTGTCACCTTTAAGGGTGCAAGAAGGAAGGAGCCAATACTGGGGCGACAGTTCAACTATTTATTCAGCACAAAAGAAAGGATTATATGGAACATAACAACAGTAAGGGTCCAGGATCCTTTGTTCTTCTGGTTCTTATCCCCTTGTCATGAATGGCCGGATTCCAGTGTATGCAAAAGAAAAGAAACAACGAGGCTTTAGTAGACTGTCACTTTCCTACGTAAGTAGTCAGGACAGGGAGTGAGGGAACAGGTAACCACCACCATCAAAGCTATGCCGACTTTGTATAGTGACCCGTGATTTGTGCAGAGGGAAGAACACGGTGCCCAGACCGTACCTCGGCGGCCTACCCTGTCCCTCCCCTCTTGAAATGAAAAAGTGCACGCAAACGGCCACGCACCTGGAGAAGCCACGCGTCCTCCTTCGCGTGGCTGGGCGGAACGCAAAAACGTTGGCCTCCTGGCTTCGCTGCTATCGCTGCACCCTCCGTCAGGTTCTCGTTACCGGCTTCTCTGCAACCAAGGTCGGCTCTCAGAAGGGGCTCCTCCGCGTTGTCCTCGGCTTCTGGTATGGTCGGTCCCTCCTCGTCCCGGTTGGCCTGATATTCCTGGCGCTGCACGTCTGTCTCCCAAGATGCGTTCCTCGGAAGCACACGAGCCCTGGCGTCTTCCGGGTCCTCCTCCATAAGCCGCGAGGTCGGCTCTGATAGGCCCACAAAGTCAGGTGGTCCGGGGACGTGAAAGCCTAGGCTATCCTTAAAGGGCCCGTAGCTGTCGGTCTGTGGGGAAGATGAAGAGGCCGTTAACTCAGCCTGTGCTGAGCAGGGGACCCCCTGACAAGGTGATACTGGGCTTAGTTGGCATGGTTTGACCTATTACAGGATCAGAGCGAATAAGGGCCCAATTTTGATTAATGATTTTGTTTATCGCACCTTTTTGGGCACTATAGGGCACAATAAGTCTGACCGTACTGGAATCTGGTGATTTACTGGATTCAGATATAGGTAGTTTGTTTATTTTCGGAACAAGGAGGAGATTTCTGTCCTGCTCCACAGTCTTGTTGATGGCTGTTTGAATGATATGTATAGGATAACCTCTTGCGAGGAATCTATCCTTGCATTCATTTTGTGCCATCCTCAAATCAGTCGGGTTGCTGCAAATCCTTTTTATTCGCAACATTTCCCCATAGGGGATGCTGCGAATAAGATGTTTGGGATGAAAGCTGGTATAATGTAAGATGGAATTACCAGCTGTCTCCTTTCTATATAGCTTGGTTTCCAGTATATTATCACGGATGTATAGTTCTATGTCTAGAAAATGGATGTTGGTATGACTCATGGTACAGGTGAAATTCAAATTGATATTGTTAGTATTCAAGAGGTTAACCCACTCCTGGGCCTCTTCCCTAGTACCATTCCAGACAAAAATAAGGTCATCAATATACCTGTAATACATTTTGACATGGTTGTAGTAAAATTCACCTAGAGTACCCTTTAGGACCAGCTCCTCCCACCAGCCCATAAAAATGCAGGCATAGCTGGGGGAGAAGCTGGCCCCCATTGCCACCCCCCTCATTTGTTGGTAGAAAGTTTGATTGAAGGTGAACATATTATGATGTAAACAAAAAGTCACCATATCTAACAGCATCTTGCTATGTTCGGGGGAGGTGGGTCTATTTTTGGTGAGAAAGTAACTCAAGGCTCTTATACCATCCTTGTGATCTATACAAGTATAAAGGGATGATACATCCAAAGTAAGTAATAGATATCCAGGGTCCCAAACAAAGTTCTTGATTTTGTCAAGAAAGTCACTGGTATCTCTTAAGTAAGAAGCTAATCCAGTTACACAATCCTGTAGGAAAAAGTCAATATAGTTTGAGGTGTGTTCCAACAGACTATTCCTACCGGAAATGATGGGCCTTCCGGGAGGGTGCAGAGAGTCCTTATGAACTTTAGGAATAAAGTAAATGTTGGGAATGGTGGGATAGTCTTTTTTCATGTACAGGTATTCCTCTTTTGTAATTAAGCCAGCACTTTTCCAAGCTAGAAGTTTCAGATAAAATGAGTTAGAGGTCTCTTTAATTGCTGACGCACTGCTGATTTTATAACATTTGCGATCATTCAGTTGAGACATAGCTTCAGTCATATATTGATTTCTGTCCCATAGTACCACATTGCCTCCTTTGTCCGAGTTTCTGATGACAATCTGATTGTTTTGTTGTATTTTAGCTACCAGATTATCATACGTTCTATTGCGTCTAAGTATTTTATTTTTCATGGCGCAAGTTTTGAAATTCAATTTTTTCAATTCGTTAATCACATTTTCATTGTAAATGTCGATTCCATCTCGTGGCATGATGGGATTGAACTTAGATTTGTTCTTAAAGGGAGTTGCAATTTTCCTTTCAATGGCTTGGTTAACAGATTGGCTATCTGGGAACAGTTGCGAGAATTCAGTGCGGTTTTGAGCATGAAGATCCGTTAACACGGTGAGCAAAGTCGATGGTAACTCTGTACACGGTGGTGTCCCAATGGCCATCTGACTTTCCGTCTGAACAGCATTGTCATAGTTTACTTTTTTAGATTGATTGATAGTATGAAATTTGCGCAATTTAAGTTTGCGAATAAATTGATACACATCCATGCGTGTGGTGGCATAGTCAAAGTTAGATTCTTTGCAGAAAGAAAGTCCCAATGATAAAATTTGTGTTTCTGCTTGGGTTAGAACTGTCTCAGTTAGGTTGATGACCGTTTTTTCTAAGGAATTGTTGAAGTTTTTTATATATATATATGAAAAAACACTCGCCAGACGCCGATAGCGTCACCGATCTAGAGTTGAAATCGGGTAAATAACGAAGAGTGGAGCCCAGGTCTGGTGCCAAATTCAAGGTGTCTTTATTCGTGTAAGTTAAAGCTTAACAAGCCACCATTAATATATATACATACATACATACATACATACATACACCCTTTCAGGTATAGAGTGACGAATATATTATGCAAAAAAGAAGCAGAGAACTCTGGGTAGTTCTCAAGTTTAGGTGGAAAGCAGCTCCTGTATAGAGCACTCTCAACATCAGCGACACTCTCGATCTGCTCACCTCAAATGCCTGCTTTTCTATCAAAGTTTTTATGCATAGGATTAGCACATGCTATCCAGGCCGAGATAGAAATGGACAGAGTGTTTTGCCATTTCTACAGCAAAGTTTTTAAGCATAGGACTAGAACAGTGCTGTCCTTGCCGGGCTGTAAAATGACAAAAGCCAATTACCATTCCAGGCACAATATTACAGCTTTGAATTGGTAAAATACCAACCAAGCCAACCTGAAGTGAGTAAAAGCAACCCCTGACACAGTGTTTCGCTCTAATTAGAGCTCTTCAGAGAGGTATAGCATTGTCCAGACACAAGGAAGCACCCAGTATAAGTTTTTAAGCATAAGATTAGCACAGTGCTATCCACGCCGAGATAGAAATTGACAACGTTTTTTTGCCATTTCTATAGCAAAGTTTTTTAAAACGTTGATAGAAAAGCAGACATTTGAGGTGAGCAGATCTAGAGTGTTGCTAGTGTTGAGAGTGCTCTATACAGGAGCTGCTTTCCACCTAAACTTGAGAACTACCCAGAGTTCTCTGCTTCTTGTTTGCATAATATATTCGTCACTCTATGCCTGAAAGGATTTTTTTTTTACTTATTCCCCAGGTTCACTGCCAGGACAGAGAAACATATAACCCGATTTGTTTCCGCTTTAGGGACATTTTGCAATTAGGAATGCCTGGCTAGAATATAGTGTGTCTTTAGGTTGGTATTTAGATAGAAATGGGGAACTTAGCCTTAACTATTACTACTAAATATTCAGTGTGTGGGGTTGAGAATGGCCACTAGATTGGTAACCAGTGTACGTCAAGTGGTGTAAGGAGTGATGTGATATAGGAGGCTGTCTGCCGGAATTTCGGCCATTATTATAGAAAGGTGGACTAAGTGGATAAGGCATAGGCATAATGAAAACTAGGGAGGATTAACCAAATGGCAGCCTGTAGCCTCTGAGGGTAGGCTAGGTATGGAAGGGTGTGTGGAAATTAAACAAGCAGGTATAGACTACTTTGTTTTTGTGTGGTTTGGGTCCTTGGTTACCTGTATTAAGCCATTAATAACCATCTGATCAGGAGACTCATATTCATATATGGGGAGCGTTGATCTCTCCTGAATGTGAGGTTGGGTTGATGTCAATTAGATCTGGGGTTGATCATGGAAAGGATGGAAGCAGCTGGGATGTTAGATTTGTATAGGTGTGATGGAAAAAGGAGCGATTGTGTTCATATTAGTCACAGACATAATTATGCTTAACAGTATGAGGGAGCTAAGGGAATAGGCCTGTCACATATTTTTCCTGGTTCCCCTTCGGCCAACCAATCCTCGTATTTTGTGATCTTTGTTGCTTAGCCGCTTCCCGGTTGTTTACCTCATAACCCAAGGTTTCCCGATTTTTTTCAAACCTATGTATTTACTTAAGTCCCTGTTGCATCCTTTAGAACTATGAGTGGACTTCATTGTCCCAACTTACGATGATAGTCTCTCTTTTGGGACATATATGTGGTAAAACATTACATTATCAGGTGATACGATTCACAATTTTGCAATTAAGGCGGCTTTTGGAAGAAGATGCTGACTGAAGAACATGCAGCAACTATACATTTTTAGACATAAAACAAGCTATTGAAATTGTTGTTTTTGACTCCTCTATGTTGTCATCATTTTTAATAAACTTGACATTTGTGTAGGCAACATTAGTATATCTTCATTTCTGTATTAGAGAATTAAGTGTCCCATATCCTGGATGAGATGAAAAAAGGATTTACATTGATTTGCCACTGTAATATTTTTTGGGGTTTCGAAGAATTCTATTATTCCCATGTGTATCTCTAACATTTCAAGATTTAACACGTTTCCCACAAAAATGGTAAACAGCATATATAAGATTAGGAGCATTCAATAAGGAATATGCTACTTACCAGTATTCATCTGTTCTTGGCATGTGGGGCTGCTGACATTCATATCTTGTGCATAGATCGCCGCCTAGTGTTGGGTCCGGATGATTGCACTTTGTTGTCCTGGAAGAGTCTTGGAAGTATCACGAGATAGGTGACTCCTCCCCTGGACTACAGTGCGCATGGGCATCTTCTCCATCCTCAGATTGTTTTTCGCCATTGTGACAAAGATGGAGTATAGTAAGTAAGAGATGACCATGCAAAAGAGAATCCTGCAGCTGCAACAGGCACCGGGGAGGAGGGTGGGCGATATACATGCCAAGAACAGATGCATACTGGTAAGTAGCATTTTCCGTTCGAGGCATTTGGGCTGCTGAATTCATATCTTGTACATAGACTGTATAGCAGTATCTCCTCTAGCGGTGGTCACCTGTACCAGCTGCAGCAGTCTGAAAAAGAGTTTTAAGGACAGCCTGGCCTACCGCAGGATGCTGCTTTGATTGCACGTCTACACAATAGTGTTTAGTGAAAGTGTGTATGGTAGACCATGTAGCTGCCCTACATATGTCTTCAAGGGGAATATTCCCTAGGAAAGCCATGGATGCCCCCATTTTACGCGTAGAGTGTGCTTTTGGGGGAACTCTTAGAGTGCGTTTAGCTTTTTGATGCATTTAACTATCCACCTGGCTATTCCTGATTTTTAGATGGGATTACCATTATGTTGTGGGGAAAAAGCAACAAACAGTTGCTTTGTTTTCCTAAATGATTTAGTCCTGTCCACATAATATAGCAGAGCTTTCCTTACATCTAGTGTGTGTAGGGCTCTTTCAGCCACTGACTGTGGGTTTTGAAAGAAAACTGGCAAATCTATGGATTGATTGATATGAAAAGGGGATATGACTTTTGGCATGAACTTAGGGTTAGTCCAAAGTACTACCTTATTTGCGTGTATTTGCATGAAAGGTTCTTGAATGGTTAGTGCCTGTAGCTCACTTACTCGCCTGAGGGAGGCAATGGCAATCAAAAATGCCACCTTCCATGTTAGAAATTGTAATTCACATGAATGGAGTGGTTCGAAAGTAGGTCCCATAAGTCTGGTAAGTACTATATTTAAGTTCCAGACTGGTGAAGGTGGGTGCTTTGGAGGGATTATCCTTTTAAGACCTTCCATAAAAGCTTTGATTGGGGGTACTCTAAACAGGGATAGGTGTTGTCTGTTCTGGAGATATGCTGCTATAGCAGCAAGATGTAGCCTTATAGAAGAGTATGCTAGATTGCATCTTTGAAGGTGCAAGAGGTAACAGATAATGTTTTGGATGGAAGCTGTGTCTGGAAAAGTTGCACTGGCTTCCCATTCGGCAAAGAAGCCAATTTAAGTTCTTGAGCCTTGCACACAACGCACTACATAACAAAGGGCCTCGCTACCTCCAAAAAAAACTTAATTGGTATGTTCCGAAAAGGCTCTTAAGGTCTAGTAATAAGTCTCTGCTGACTCAACCTCGTGTGCGCTCCTCTAGGTACGGCCAACGCTCTTTTTCCTACCTCGCCCCTACACTTTGGAATAAACTGCCCGCTCACCTCCTTTCCATCGTGGAGCACCAGAAATTCCGTAAGGCACTGAAGACCTGGCTTTCCCCAAGCAGGACCCCCTGTGTTGTGTAAGCCTCTTTTCTCTTCTGTCTTCTCTTTTTCAGTTTTCTTATGCTGCAAGCGCCTTGAGACCTCACGGTGAAAAGCTGCGCTATATAAGAACTTCTGACATTGACATTGACAAGCATCTAATGGATTGATTTGGTTATTGTTGCAGTAAATTACAAATCTTTTCCATTTAGCTGCATAGCATGCTCTAGTAGTTGGCCGTCTTGCCTCCTTGATAATGTTCATGCAATCAGGAGGTAACCGAACTCTAAGACCTCAGGAGCCAGATCGCTAGGTTCATCTGATTGGGATCTGGGTGCCTGATTTCTCCATGGTTCGGAGTTAAAAGATGGGGCGAGAGGCGCAGTCTTTGGTGGGGAACTACTGCAAGTTCCAGAAACGTTTTGTACCATGGCTGTCTTGCCCATGTGGGAGCAACCAGGATCATTGTGGGTGACTGCTGACGTAGTTTGCGTGCCACCAGCGGAATCAGTGGAGCTGGTGGAAAAGCATACCCAAATCTGCCTGACCAGTTCATCCATATCGCATTGCCCTGTGACAACGGATGTGGGAACCTGGCGGCAAAGTACTGGCATTTTGAGTTTTCGTTTGTGGCAAACCGATCTATCTCTGGATGCCCCCATTTTTGGAAGAATGGTTGGAGAACTTGAGGGTGTAGCTGTTGACTGTGTCTGCTTAACAGATCCGCTACTTGATTGTCTTTTCCTGGCAGGTGTTCTGCTAGGAAAAAAATGTTTCTTGGAATCGCCCACGTCCATATGTTCTGTGCTCAGATTGACAGTTGTGGAGAGTGTGTCCCTCCTTGTTTCTGAATATAGTTCATGGCTGTCATGTTGTCCGTCCGGATCAACACAGCCTTGTTGCACAGGTATTTCTGGAATACTTTTAGTGCCAGAAATATTGCTAGCAACTCTAGTTGGTTGATATGCAGTCTCCTTTGTTTTATTGTCCAGAGCCCTTGGACTGTGTATTGAAGTAAATGGGCTCCCAAACCTGTCAGTGATGCGTCCGCTGTTAGTACTACTTGTGGAACCGGCTCTTGGAACAGTCACCCCTTGGAAAGGTTTTGTGGGTTCCACCGCTGCAGAGAGTTGTAAGCGCGACTGTCTACCAACACTAGGTCTTTTAGTTGTCCCTGAGCTTGGTTCCACTGCCGTGCTAGGCATTCCTGTAGTGGACGCATTTGAAGTCGGGCATGAGGGACAATGAATATACAGGAGGCCATCATGCCTATGAGATGCATGAATACTCGAGCTGGCAAAGAGTGTTGTGGCTGAAATGTCTGGATGAGAGTCTGCATGTTGGCTATCCTTGCTTGATTTGGATATGCTTTTGCTACAGAGGTATTTATTGTAGCCCCCAGATATTGTTGTATGTGGGAGGGCTGTAGATGTGATTTTGGGTAGTTCATGGAAAAATCCAGGCTGTGTAGCAGCTGGAGTGTCTGAGACGTATGGCTTGCACACTGCGTGTAAGAGTTTGCCTTTATGAGCCAATCATCCAGGTATGGAAACACGTGGATGTGTTGCCTGCTGAGGTGTCCAGCTACTACCGCTAAACATTTTGTGAACACTCTTGGGGCTGTGGTTACCCCGAAGGGGAGAACCTTGAACTGATAATGTTGACCCTCTATTGTGAACCTGAGGTATTTCCTGTTAGCTGGATTTATAGGTATGTGAAAATATGCGTCCTTGAGGTCTAATGTTGCTAGGAAGTCGCCTTGCTGGAGTAACAGGAGTACTTGTTGTAGAGTGATCATATGGAAGTGCTCCGAGAGTATGTATTGGTTTAGAGGTCTGAGGTCCAATATTGGTCTGAGGGACCCGTCCTTTTTGGGAATAAGGAAGTATAGTGAGTTTACTCCTGTTTCTTGGTGTTGAAAAGGGACTGGTTCTATGGCTCCCTTTTCTAGCATGGATTTGACCTCTTGTTGTAGCAGGGTGATGTGTTCTTTGGACATAGGACGGTGTTTGGGAGGTATGTTGGGTGGAGTAGAAGTGAGTTCCAGGCAATAACCATATTGGATAATTTGTCTCACCCACCTGTCTGTGGTAATTGCATTCCAGACTGGTAGTAACTGTTTGACTCTGCCTCCGAATGGTGTTAGATGGTCTGGAGGGAGTGTGATGAAGTAACTGTTTGGCGGCAGTGGAGGCTCTGGTGTTATTGCCGCAACGTCCTCTGCCTTTGTTATTATTGCCCCTGTAACCTCCCCTGTTCGAGCCTTTATTAAAGGAGCTTTAGGTGTTGCTTTTGTAAGTAGAGGAAGTCTGTGAAGTGTTGCCTCGTGCAGTGCCTCTGTAGGAGGACCGACGAAAGGAACCTCTATGTTGTTAAAACTGCAGTGTGCCCATAGATTTTGCAGTTTCAGTATCTTTCTTCATTTTTTTAAAATGGTATCTACTGCAGGACCAAACAGGAAGTCTTGATTAACTGGTTGGTTGAGGATGGTGGATTGCACCTCGTTCTTAAAACCAGAGATGCGTAGCCACGCGTGTCGGCGTAGTTAACTGACCTGGCTGCTGTGTCGGCTGCGTCAAGTGCACATTTAATGGAAGCATTAGTTATAAATTTGCCTTCCTGTATGAGGTCGCTAGCCAGAGCTTTGAAAGGTTCTGGCAGGTGTTGCAGTAAACCTTCAAGCTGGTGGTAGTGCGCTCTATCATAGCGAGCTAGGAGAGCCTGTGTGTTTGCGATCCTCGATGAATTGGCAGCCTGTGAGACCACTCTTTTGCCTGAGGCTTCCAATATTTTAGACTCCTTGTCAGGAGGTGGAGCGTCTCCTGTTGTTTGCGAGTTGACCCTTTTGCGAGTGTTTGCTACTACCAGTGAGTCTAGAGGCAACTGGGATTTAATGTAAGTAGGGTCTGTAGGGGCCGCCTTATATTTCTTCTCAATCCTGGGATTGAGCACCTGTGCCCTGGCTGGATCTTTGAATATGTCTGGCGCATGTTTTAGTACCCCTTTTAGCATAGGAAGTGTCCTGACATTTTTCTCGGAGGTTGGAAAAGTGCCAAATAGAAAATCTTCTTCTATTGGGTCAGTGTGCATGTCGACCTTGTGGTATTTTGCTGCCCTATCTAGCAGTTGGTTAAAAACAATGGTGTAGTCGGTAGGTGACTGCTTTGTAGGGCATGGGGAGGTGTCAGGGATGGGTTGTGTGTCATATGGATCATTCTGATCATCCCATGTGTCATCCTGAGCCTGTGGATACTCTGGGTCATTAAAATCCTCCTGAGGATTTTCCCCCATGTTATCCTCATCATTGTAGTCTGAGTGTGGGAGAGTAGGGCACAAAAGGCATATTAGGATAGAAAGGAGGAGGAGTAAAAGGCCTAAAGGGAGATGTCCCGAAGTCCTTTTTCTTCGGTGGTACAGGGCAAGTAGTGTCTGTGTCCAATGGTCTCTTTTTCCGGTAATAGATGGTAACTTTGCCGGTTTCAGGGTTTATATACAGTTTGGATTGTTCCTCCGATTCTGGATCCGGATGGAAGAGTTCCTCCTCCACTGTCCGTGGCTTTGGTGCCGATGTTTTTGGCTTATTGACTTGCTTGTGACCTTTTGGCTCGAGGGCCTTTGGTTCTGGAGTCTTTTTCGGCTCGACTGTCGGTTTGGGGTCGGTAACCTTTTTTGGTTCGACGTCTTTTATTGGTTTGGCAGTCTTTTTTGGTTCGGAGACTTTGTTTGGGTCGACGACCTGTTTCGATCGATCCTCTTTTTGTGCTCAATGCCTTTTTTAGGGTCAGTGTTTTTGGTCGAGTCGATTACCTTTTTCGGTTCGACTGGCTTTGGCTTATTTGCACTCTTTTTAGGATCGGGTACTGTTTTCGGATCGACGACCTGTTTAGGTTCGAGGCTTTTCTTTGGCTCGATAGCTTTTGACTCGATAACCTTTTTGGGTTGGACGACCTTCTTTGGTTCGACCACCTTCTTCGGCTCGACGCCCTTTGGCTGGTCGACCTTTTGTTCGACAACCTTTGGCTCGACAACTTTTGGCTCGACGGCCTTTTTTGGTTCGACGACCTTCGGTTCGACAACCCTCCTGGGTTCGACAACCTTCTTGGGGGGAATGTTACTTGGTCCTGGGCTCTCGGAAGGCTTTGTTTTGTTCTTCGGAGCCGAGCCGGAAGGCGGGGCTTCTTTAGGGGTTTTTCAATCTCGGCTAAGGCCTTTAGGCGATGCTTCGACCGGAGCCTTCGGTTTCGGGATGAGCGGTGTTGGGGGCTGTGTACTCACTGTTTGCCCCGGCGGGATCTGGTCATCGGAGTCCGACTGGTCCTCAACGGTGACGATTTCTAGATCCGAGTCCGCCGCTTCTGGGAGGTCGTGTTCATCGTCGAAGATGTTGTCTGGTTCTGGTGCCGGTCGCTGCATCTCTTGCCTAGCAGCCCGTCGAATCTGGATGGTCTTCTTCGAACGGAATTGGGCACACGCTGGGCAATTTTGTTCGTTGTGCTCTGGTGATAAGCACTTTTTGCATACTGTGTGCTTGTCAGTATGCGGGAATTTGGAGTGGCATTGTGGGCACCTTTTGAACGGGCTCCTTTCAATCGACAGCAGGCCCACGTGGCGTCGAAAGGCCCAACGGCCCGCGTTGATGACCGGATCAAGATGGAAAGATTGGTAGAGTCAAGAAGTACCGAACGAGAACAATACTGTCATAGTCGAAGGCCTTTTGGCCTTTAAAGTAGTTTAGTTTCGGTTTTCCGAAGTTGGAGTAAAGGAATAACATCCGAACCCAATGGCGGAAAAAAACAATCTGAGGATGGAGAAGATGCCCATGAGCACCATAGTCCAGTGGAGGAGTCACCTATCTTGTGATACTTCCAAGACTCTTCCAGGACAACAAAGTGCAATCATCTGGACCCAACACTAGGCGGCGATCTATGCACAAGATATGAATTCAGCAGCCCACATGCCTCGAACATAAGCATCTCTCAAAGTTTCACAGAGTTTATCTACTCTGTGGCTAGGGTGGGCATCAGTTTGGTAACATCACTGGTCCCTCAATAGTCAACAGAGAGGTATAGATCCCCCTAAATGTTATTTTGTTGTAATTGAAAGGAGTTGTGGTTGATGGGATGCAATTGCATAGCAGCGACAAATCAGTAGATCTAAGTTTCTGTGCAGATCCCTTTAGACCCAAGGTGACAAGGGATGAAGAGGGATAGAAGTGAAATAGGTGTGTATGTTTGGGGGAGGTTGAACTCCAAGACACAGAAAAATGCATGTAAAAAATGGGAGCAAACTGAAAAGAATGAGTAAGGAACTTGGTGTAGGGAGCTGTGAAATCTACTACTACTACTACGACTACTACTACTACTACAATTAGATGGGCAACACTGACATGCTTATAGAATATGGGAATCTAATTTCAAAAGGAAATGGTCTAAAACCATATACTGAATAAAAGATGAGACAGACATGGGAGGGGGACAAATGAAAGTTAAGGAATGTCACAAAATATCAAGAACAGGGCTCGATGCTGTGGTTGAGTGTGTCATCAGCTCTGTCCTAAATTGGAACAGGGTTGGGTTGGTCCTAGTAAAACAGGAATGATGTTCCTGATCTGGCGTGCATCTTTTTTCTTTTCTTGTTTTTTCAGACCTTTTTAATTTCTAGTCTGATGAAGTATTCCCTGCCGGTTGGCGGAGAGCCACCAGAGATGGTGAGTTCATTAGCCAGGTAGGTGAAGTGCTAGTTGTACTGGCTTGGTAGTTCCTACATCTGATTTTGAAGACGTTTGGGCCACCGAGTGGCACCCGAGTGGTGCGATCAGATTGTGACTGATGAGATCATTTTTCTTCAGGCCCTTGATGAGGCATGCTGCACCATGTCGGTTGTCCTTAAGGGTGGGCACTAGTTTGGAGTTTCGGAAGCCACGATCCCAAATGGATAAAATGTTTCACTTTCTTTAGTAAAGAGAGCTTATACCAGGACACCTTTGTTTTTTTTACTGATGATTTCTTTGAGGGTGAGGTCGGGTCCAGGGTGACTCTAAGGGATCTGGCATTGGGTTTCAAATCAATCTAGGTTCTTGTCATGGATACAAATTTGTAGTAGTTGTTGCTTGTCGGTGAATAGTAAGAATTCCCCCAAACGACAGCCTCAGCCTCCCAAGATGTCAACTAGGACTCCCCTCCCCCAGCTGGATACAGTGTACCCCTCTGTAAGTATCTATTGCAGGCAGCCTCAGAGAACACAGAGTAGCATGTACACCATTTGTCCCTCCTTCCAACATTTAACCTTACTCATTGTGGAGTTGCAATTGTCATTAAGGGTGCCTGCAGTGTCCTAGTATTCTTTAGTGCTGCCAATTTTCCCAAGACTGCTCCTTATACTTCTGCTTGCAGCAATCGGATTACGCCATTGATTGAACTTCTGAAAGTGTACACCTAGTGCCCCTGCAGCACATCTCCAAGCCCAACATGTTTCAAACTCTGGAGGTTTGGGTATACGGCTTCCATGAATACAGATAGCTTGGAATTCCTGCAAATGACAGGCCAATGAAGATCCTTTGGCACCATTACAAGCGTGCACTGACAGGGGAGCAATCTGACTATGTAGGGTTAACTCTGCCCACCGTCATAAGCAAAATATTGTTCTCGGCAAATCAAAAGAAATACTCTCTGGTTACTTCCTTAAATGTTATATTTACTTTCATGTTGCTCAATTCTATCTTTGTTTCATATGTATTTTAATATGTGCACAAAATAGTTGCAGGCCAGCCCAAAGTTGTCCTCTCTTACTACTTTGTCTGCATTTCTCTCAGTAGTTTCAATGCTTAAACCACCTTTGCTGATCAGTGCTCCTTGAAGTGACAATCACGAGGAAATGTAGACTCTGAATCGATATACAACACATTTTACCCAGTAACACTACTGAAGTCTTATGCATCACTCCACTACCCAAATGAGATCATGTGCACACAAATGGAGTCCCAACTGACTAGTGGTGCACAACTGCAGCTCGAATGCAGAGCATTAGTTTGTTAACTCTGAGACGGAAAGACACATCAACAGATTACATTTCTTATCGATTTGCCAACATACCACCAACTCTTCAGAAGATGCTGAGCCTAGAAACTCTTCTTCAGCCAAAACTTCAACAGGGAGCAAGAAAAACAGTGCTTCATCACTGTTCTGAATTTGTACAATCGATACGAGACTCTGAAATGAGAAAACGAAAGGCCATTTCAATAGTTTCATTAATATGCTTTAAAGAACACATTACATGACAATACAATTATAAATCAGTTCTAAAAATGTTAACTAGCTTCTCTTCTGTCTACCTGTATGCAGACAATGCCTCACATCACTTGCAATGATGGTGTGGTATTGGTGCTACACTCCCTAAAACCCCAGATAAAGAAATGGACTGGAAACACCCTCAGGGCCCACTGCAAACAATGCACACTCTTGAAAGGCTCTCACCTTTTAGAGGGAAGACTCGGGGCTCGAAACGTTGGTTCCTAAAATGGGCCATTCAGTGATGGAAAAAACAGTTCCTGCTGTGGCAGACTGGCCTCTGGCAGTGGAGACACTGAGTAGCAAGCCAACCTGTATTAAGGGTGGGACGTCGGAGTTATTCTACCACCTGAGAGTCTCCGTGCATACCAGGGCTGCAACCAGAGGTATAACACCAGAGACAGCTGTGCTACGGAAGACCAGGGTAAGTTTGTCTGTCTCTCTTTCCCTCGTAAATCCATTCCTCTTTCTATCCAGTGTCTGTCTGGTGTGTCACCTTAGGTATGGACAGAGGCACCCACTCCTACTGAACGTAACATACTGCATTGATGTAAACACTTTGTCTTTATTAGAAGCCCTTCAGTCTTCAAAAGTATGTTTTTCTAAACAATAGTAGTCCATATGTAGAAAAAGACCCCCTCTACTAGCCAACATACGTTTTGATGATTTCTCATTACAAATATGCTATAAATATGCTCTACACTATAGATTTTGTACACCATGTCTAAGTCTTTGTAAATGTGAGTGAAGGGACCCAACAAGAGGACCTCAAGCAGCTTTAAAAACACAAGCTTGATGGGAAGACAGAATTTAAACAAGCATTTACAATGCAACGGTCTCGCCTTTGCAAAAGTTAGAGCTATTGGCATTGTAAATGACAACATTTTTATTTATGTGTTGGTTTTGAAAACAGATAAATAAATGGCATTGTCATTTACAATGCCAATAGCTTAATCTCTCGCAAATGCCACACACAAGCACACAGAGCCCCACACAGAGCCCCCCCACACACAGAGCCCTACACACACACACACACAGCCACACACACAGAGCCCCCCACACACACACACACACACAGAGTCCCCCACACACACAGAGCCACACACACACACACAGAGCCACACACACACACAGAGCCACACACACAGAGCCACACACACACAAAGCCACACACACACAAAGCCACACACAAACAAAGCCACACACACACAAAGCCACACACACACAGAGCCACACACACACACACACAGCCACACACACACACACAGCCACACACACACAGCCACACACACACAGCCACACAGAGCCACACACACACAGAGCCACACACACACACAGAGCCACACACACACACAGAGCCACACACACACAGAGCCACACACACACACACAGAGCCACACACACACAGAGCCACACACACACACAGAGCCACACACACACAGAGCCACACACACACAGAGCCACACACACACAGAGCCACACACACACAGAGCCACACACACACAGAGCCACACACACACACAGAGCCACACACAAACAGAGCCACACACACACAAAGCAACACACACACACAAAGCAACACACACACACAAAGCAACACACACACACAAAGCAACACACACCGAGCAAATTTGAATGCACTGCTGTTTGTGCAGTGGCAATAACCAAGCACGCATGGTGAATATGCATGTTCTAATGCAACAACCTGTACTTTTTCAAACACGAATGTGCAAACACGGCAGTATATACTTTTCAAAAGGAATGGTGGATATTTGTGTAAATACAGGAACCTGTACTTCCTGAAGTCAGAACATGCACTTTACATCTGAAGACATCACCTGGCCTGCAACTGATGCACGCACTTTGCTCACTTCATACTGCGCATGGATACTTATGTACCAGCACACACGTGCCTCACACAGGCGCAGAACATGGGCCTGCCTTGCACAGCAGAGCATGTTCATGGAACCCTTCAATGTATCCATCTCGTGTGGGGCACCTTTGTCCTGACTCCCTAGACACCAGTAACTGCATTAAGGTACCTAGGAGGCTTACCTTTTTTTAAGGTATGTCTGTCTATGGGGCTGACAGACCCACACATGCAGGGGAATGCGGACTAAAAAGTCAGGAATTCCTGCAAATGTTGCCCACAGAGCTCCCAAGTGACTCCATGTCATGGTTAGTCATTGCATAGCACGTAATACTAGTTTTAGCTAATTTCCAAGCACCTCCGATTTAAACAGGCCTGGGATCTGTAGAACAGGAAAAGTCTTTTGTCCAAGATCACGCAGCATTGGTCAAGTGAAGTGGGAAGGCATTATTAGAAGGACCGTGCCACAATCGTCAAGCAAATACAGGCCGGACTGTCTGTAAATGAAATCTCTCTTCAGGGATAGACTACAAATTTATAATAATATCCGGGGGATTTAAGAGGCATGTCTATAAAAATATAGACAGTCGTTCTTAAACGTCCCTGGAGAAAACTGAAGCTCGAGGACTTCCATCGCCTCCTTAGGGAACCCCCCCTGGTCCATTCAACGAAGTAGAGTCTGGTTATGACCTCTTCTGCGATTGGATCACCCGGGCTCTTGACTCCTTGATTCCAGTTACCTGGAGCAAATGCCGCACCCTTGAACCTAGTCCGTGGTATGATGACGCCTTGATGCTCTTGAAGAAATCCTGTAAAAAGGCGAAGAGAGACTGGCGAAAAAACTATGACTCTGGGAAAAAAACACTGTACCTAGCCAAAGTAAAAATCTATCATAGAGCCATCTGCAGGGCACGTGCTGCATACTACTCCAGTGAGATTAAACATAGTTCTAATCCGACCAAGCTGGTCTTTAAGATCCCTAAAGATCTTACCGCTAAGAGAGTTCCAGTTTCAGAGGTTTCTTCAGAACCGCACTGTGAAGACCTCGCTGCCTTTTTCTTGGAAAAGGTATGCACCATCTATCGCTCATTTCCGAGCACAAGTCCCTCGAATGTATGGTCGATGCCTAGCCCCAGCACTAACTCCGATCTTACCATCCTCCCTGGTGTGTCGGAGGTTGAATTCGACAAACTAGCGGTTAAAGTTAAATCTGGTTCCCCCGCCGATCCGCTTAGGCCTGCACAGTTTAGAGACTCTGCCGCGCTGTGCCTGCCTCCTTTACGCCAACTTATCAATGTTTCATTTGCCTCGGGTACAGTACCAACTAAATGGAAGCAAGCTTCTGTAACCCTGATCCTTAAGAAACCTACATTGGACCCGAGCAAGCCTGAGAATTACCGGCCGATCTCTCTCCTCCCCTGGGCTGCTAAGGTGGCCGAAGCACATGCCAACAGCATACTCACCAAACACCTCCAGACTAACAACATTCTGGATACCTCCCAGAATGGGTTCCGGGCTGGCCATAGCACTGAGACCGCCCTCCTTGCAATGACGGAACATCTGCGTTCCGTGCTCGACTCCGGTCAAACGGCAGCACTGGTTCTCCTCGATCTCAGTGCTGCGTTTGACACGGTCTCGCACGTGGTATTGCTTCATCGCCTGGAAGAGGCAGGGATCACTGGCCTGGCCCTTGAATGGTTCAGATCGTTCCTCTTTGGAAGATCGTTTCGGGTAGCCACGCCTCCTTTCCAATCCCAAGTCCATCCTATTGAGCAGGGAGTGCCTCAGGGGTCGGCATTGAGCCCTACCCTATTTAACCTTTATGTGCAGCCGCTAGCTGCTTTCGCCAAGCAGTGGGGCATGGTTATGGTATTATATGCTGACGACACGCAGCTGGCGGTGGCACTCTCGGGGGACTCAGACCACGAGGCCTCCAGGTTCAGGGATGGTCTGGCGGCAGTGGCAGGCTGGATGACAGCTAACTATCTCCAGCTGAATGCCAATAAAACGGAGGTCCTGATCGTCGGTAAGAACAGCGATCTGTGGGGTGATCAGTGGTGGCCTACTGTCCTGGGTAAGACACCCATACCGGTGACTGAGGTAAAAAATCTGGGGATCTGGCTAGACCCCTCCCTCAGCTTCTCTGGCCACACCAAAAAAGTTGCAGCCATGTGTTTTGGCATTCTACGTGGTATCAGACCAATCCTGAAATTTTTTGATGCTCGCATCAGGCAACTTATAATTCAGGCCACCATACTGTCCCGGCAGGACTACGCCAGCTCTCTCCTGCTGGGGGCAAACCAGGCGGAAATCATCCGGATGCAGCGCATACAGAACGCTGCGGCCAGGGCCTTGGTTGGCCTACCTAGGTTCTGTTCAGCGAAGGAAACCATCCGGAAGCTGCACTGGCTCTCAATGGCCCAAAGGATACGATTCAAGACACTGTGCCTGTCCTTTAAAATCCTCAAACAGAACACTCCTAAAATCCTTGAGAACCTGTTGACCCCCTATGTCCCTTCACGCTCTCTGAGGTCTAAAGGACAAGGCCTGGTCACGGTACCGTGTTTTAAATGTTGTAGAGCTGGAGGGCGCTCCTTCCGCTATTTAGTGGCAAAACTCTGGAACTCATTACCAGTCCATATCCGTGCTCTTAATGACCTTCTGATGTTTAGGAGGGTGCTCAAGACGCACCTTATTCCATCCAGGATCTAACTTCTGCTACTGCCCCTGCTACTGTTTTTGCTGCCCTTTACCTTCGCTGGTAGCTGGCTTCTCTGCTGGTCAAAGCGCCGGGACGCCCCTTTGCTGGGACAGCTGCGCTATAGAAGTTTAATTAACATAACATAACATAACAAAGAAAACTACAAGGACCAGATGCATCGAGAAAAACAGACGTGAGCGAGCTGTGCATGCCCGACACGGGCCCCAGATAGCCCCCAGCCAAGTTCCTACTGGAACAAAAGGAGGGATGAAGGCCCCAAAAACTGGGCCTTTGTTTTGGGCCCAGGTGGAGTTTCAGATAAGAAAACCCCTTGCTGCCTTCACTTTGCTACTTTGAACATAAGGCAGACAACATGAAGACGCTGCTGTCCCGGTGTCGGCAAATTACACCGGAACACATTCAGCATGTTTCACTAGGGCTCAACTTGGTGGCAAGGGGACGGCGTCCACCCTGTGAAAATAGTGGGTGGGCACGGTCCATCCGTGTGTACCCCCAACCCGTGCCCTGGGAACACATGTTGGTGCACGTGTGGCTACATTATGACATCCATGGCGTTCAGCTACTTCTGTACTCTGGGCACAGCAGAAAGAAGTTGAAAGGTGAAGCAGGTACGAACAGACCTCGCAGTGCTTGGCATCTCATCCAACATTTTACACTACAGCTCTGTACAGGTTCATGGGGGGGGATAATGCGCCCTCAACACTCCAAGCCAGAAGAGTCCCTGATGGCACGCAACATCTTGAGGGACAATTATCTGGAGGCTGTTCTAGGGGCCGGCGCGAGAACGGAAGCCGCAGGTGGGAAGTTTGAAGTGACAGCCAATAAAAATCTTATCCAGAGTCTGCTTCAACAAGTTAAAGATTGCAGTGTGATGGAGATGCAAATCGGTGCACAAATCCCACATATCTATCCAGCCAAACAAACGCACTGTCCTTGTGTGGGCGACAGCAAGCAAGGACACTAGACAGTGCACGCCCAGGGAAGGTAATGCATTCAGTTACAAATTTTAGGAAGTGCTGCGTGTAGCTTTCTGATACTTCTCAGCACTGAATGTATAGTCAGAGCAACTGTGAGTGACATTAGAGTCTGATCAGGTGAGGGGACACCTTGTCAGATAGTCAAAGGTCACCACAACCCCCGTCCCGTGCTGCTCGGAGAGAGTGAACAAGCTGCTGGGATGGGAAAGAGTGCAGGAGACTCACAAAAACTCATGTTACTCCTCACCCTGCTCTCAAGTAACCGTAAAGTCACATACAATCGAGTGATGAAAACTCAACCCGTAAAGAGAACGTCCTGCGGAAGAGAACATTTACTGCTGGAAGATTACATGCGCTGCTGTGAGAGAATGCACACTGCTGGAAGGCAGTGCGTCCTGCTAGGAGAGTGCGCACCATCAGAAAAGCGCAGTGCTGCAAGAGAGCATGCACTGCTAGAAGAGAGCACACTGTTAGAAGAGAGGAAGCCCTGCTGGAAATTAAAAGCACAGCACTGCAAGAACTGGTGTAAGAGAGAACTCACTGGTGTAAGAGAGAATATACTGCTGGAAGAGAGCGTGCGCCGTTAGAAGAGAGAACACACTGCTACACACAGCTACAAGAGAGCATGCACTGCTAAAAGAGAGGACAGTACTAGAAGAGCGATCACAGTACTAGAAGGGAAGGCACTGGACACACTGTTAGAAGGGAGCGTGCACTGCTGAAAGAGAGCACACAGTGAACATAGTGGGTAGCTGGAAGCGAGTGCACGCAGCTGGAAGACAGCATGCACTGCTAGAGGAGAACATGAAAAGGCTACTGTAAACAAGATTTACAAGCATGTTTCCAGAAACGCAGCAGCTCCGGGCAAGTGAAAACAGGACCAATTGTATCAATTACTTTTTTCAAAACAGAACCAGCGGCGGTCTCCTCAGCAGTGTGGGAGACGGGGCTGCAACTTATTTCGGCGCTCTGCAGGGGTGCGCTTGGCATTTGATGCAGTGGCCTCAGGACTTTTAGAGCTGATGCAGGCTTAGTCCTACGGGGGGTGCTGCGCTTAACAGTCATCAGGGTGTATGTCCATTGGAGCGCCACTCACCAGTTGCACGCCGCTGCCAGTGGGGCATCTGCTTGCGGGTGCCCTCGTCTTCGCTAGGTAATCTCGTCGTGGGAGGCACTTTGCCAGCTCTCCCAGGTGTTGTGTTAAATCGCTGAGCTATAAATTTAATCTGTGCCTCTCCCCTTATGTTAAGCCACAGTAGCGCACCTTTTCCACAGTTCTCTGGGGCCGCTCGCCTGCGCCAGCTTCAGGGGTTCTCGCCTACCCATAGCCGCCATTTTGTGAAGACAGGGACGCACTGCCGATTTAATGCTCCGATCCCAGTATGTCAGTCATCTGCCGCTTTTGAGTAAATACTCGTGCTCTGCAGCTTCAGCGGGTCCCTCCTAGTTGTATCCGAGTCAATGGGCGATGATCACCTTGGGTAGCGGTTCCGGAGTTCTAAGCCGCCATCTTGGTTGCGGCAGAGTCAGCGCTCCGTCCGGACAATTTCAGTGATTACTCCCTCATGGTGGCTTCAAACATTACTACTGCCGGTGCGGTGGAGGCACCAGGTGTTCCTCTGCTTATATTGCGGTGAGGGGCCTCTTCAGTAGTCCAGGATCATTGCAGTTGAGGGAGGAGCGCTCCACACGACCACGTTTCTCCGAGGCGAGGCAGAAATGCCTCAGAGAAACGCACGTCATTTTGGGATTAGGGGCGTGTTTTTCTTTCTCTCCTCTTCCCATTGGCTGGAAGGTAAAATTCCAGCCAATGGGAAGAGGAGAGAAAGAAAAGAGAAAGAAAGTTAAAAACACATCCTCGAATCCCAAAAAGATGGGGCTTGAACGGAGTGACGCCCCTCTCCTCCAATGGCTGGCCTCCGTTTAGGAAGCCAGCCAATGGAGAAGAGGGGCGGGTTCAAGCCCCACTCTATAAAACATCCGTTTTCTCCCAGCGAGACTGCGCAAGCGCAGCCTTCGCTAGGTGGAACCTAAAAAGAGATGGAGGGATTTTTTTGGTTTGGCAGGCACTTGAGAACTGAGACGAAGACTAAACCTACGGCAGAAGAACATTGTGTCACATTGCAGAACACTTGGAACAAAAACAGTCCCCTTTGCTTGTTTGCCTGGCGTACAAGCAACTCGAAATTCACTTTGTTGGCCACCAAACACTCCAACAAATGTCCTGCTATTCCTCTGACTGACAAATAAGCTTAATCTAAATATTGGTAATGTAACCTCAGGCCAATAAAACCAAATCTGGAGCACCCAACATACACATATGTGTTAACCCATCTATCCCCTGCCATACTCTACAATAGCAGGCTTCATACCAATTATGAAAAGCTCAAGAAACACAGAGAGAATTGCTCTGCAATTTCAGTCTTTCGGACTAAGACATTTATTGGAATGTGCCCTAGACTCAGAGACACTCACCACTCAGTTTTGATTTTTATATACATTTACTTATATATTACAGACTGGCGGTAGCTTCTCTGTAGTTATAGTTAGAGTTTTCAATTATACGAATTCCTCAGATTTTTGCTTGCTAATAACTTTGGGCCCAGACAATGCAAAGTTACGTGGAGACTCGGTAAAGATGTTCAAAGAAAAAGGGGCGTACCAAAATGTGATGGTCCACCAATGCATTTTCCATAGACTTTTGTGTCAAATGTAGCAGCCAAACACCCAGTTGCATTTCCATTTAATTTATGGTGTGCAGGTGATCCTTTTGTATACATCACAAACAAATGCAATTAAAGAGTGGACATAAGGGAGGGAAATACCAAACAACATCTATTACTCCTAAACATCTACATACACCCTTGCGACAAAATCAAAGGAGCAAAAATAGTGGGGGCAGAGATAACTAGATTATTGACAGTAGAATCCACGACTAATCTGATACTGTCGGGGGACTTTAAAATGCATCTGATGGGGCCACAGAAAAGGGACGAGCTACTTGATGAGCAATACATCGCCTAGAACATTTCTTGTCAGGAGCCTAGTGCCAAGAAGCGACAAACACCACACGCTAAGAACCTTGTAAAAGACCTGGAACATCTAAGCTTTTTGGCACTAAATGGGCGCTTTCCTGGAGACCAGCCCCGGCGGCAACATTCCACAGCGCAATTTCAAGCACGTTGATAGATTACACTTTTGTATCCTTATCATTCTTCAGCAGGATCACAACCTTCTAGTTTGGGGCCCAAGATCAAAGCGATCATTTGCCACAAGAAATTTCTACAATACTATCTAGAACATCATCAGATATGCCAGTAGAGGACCCAGAGTCCATTTATATGGACAATTTCAGGAGGTTAAAAATTAAAACTAATCATCCAGAGGAACTATTATCAACATCAAAGGCAATATGGGAGCAACGGGAACAGACAGACGTAAACAAGAACACCTAACCAAAACATTGGGAGCAGTGAATAGGGTAAGTGCTCCCCCAGCTTCCATGACAAGCAGTTCGCCAGTCCGTCAGGAGAACCAATTTTTAAATTTCACAACTTCAAACCTCCGCAAGCTCAAGAATGCAATAAATAAATTAATACGTAATCTTCGACGCACAGGCCATGATCCCATTTTATAAAGGGAGCTATCGCAACTAAAAGCAAAAACGAAAAAAGAAATTTGGCAGGCAAAAAGGGGAAAGGATGATAACCTGTGGGCGAGGCTATTGTACGATTCCAAGATGAACAATAGCGCAAGATTTTGGCGAACAATAAACAGCTTAGCCAACCAGAATGTGCAAAGAGTAAATTCCCACTTGTAAGAAGAAGCCTGGGCCTCGCACCTGCACCAACACTTTAATGCTCCACGGAGGCAGACCTCCAGAATTATACCAGAGGCATCCCCTCTACATTTAAATGTTCCAACTGGAAACGATCATCTTTTATTCACAACTATCCAGATCAAGAATAGGATAGCCAAGGGCAAGAGGGATGGCGCTCCGGGCTTTAACGGGATTTCACCAATTCTATTCAAAATGGAACCGGAATACTGGGCTTCCACTTGACTACCGCTGTATGGCCAAATAGCAGGAGTCATCATCCCGGACTCCTGGTGGGGGTGAATCATATCCCCAATACAGAAGAAAGGGGACAAGAACTTAGCAAAGAGTTATAGGCTTGTGGCCTTAATTGACATCAAGCCAAAATATTAGGCTGGCCTCCTTCTGGACGACCTTACTGCCTGGGCTGAAGAACAATCAATTATACTAATCAACCAAACAGGCTTCTGCAAGGGCATGGGGACAACTACTAACATTCTTGCACTATCCCAACGGATAGACAGGGCTAAAACAGCAAAACTTCCCCATTTCATGTGTTTTATCGACTATTCATCAGCTTTTGACAAAATTGATAGAAGTAAACTCTGGCACAAACTCAAGGAAATAAAAATACCATCTGCTCTCCTAAACCAGTTAATATTGCTTCTACAAATACTTGGGTCCAAGTAAAGCTAGGGAATGGAAAGTACCTGTCCAGGAAAATTCCAACAACCATGGGGCCTAAACAGGGGTGCGTCCTGGCACCAACGCTCTTCAATTTATTTATATCTGAACTTTTGTCAGAACTGGATATCTGCAATTCTCATCCGCCAAAGCTGGGAGTGCTTTTACTTTCTAACCTCTTGTATGCAGATGATCTCGTACTGGTCAGCCAGACCCCCACCGGTCTCCAACACTTATTGGACACAACTAGTCGATATTCAATATCTAATGGATTAACCATTAATCACGACAAAACGAAGGTTATGAGGATACATCCAAAGAAGGAAACCTGTAAATATTGCTGGTATATGGCAGATTCACCAATCAAAGTAGTTGACCAATATAAGTATCTAGGAGTGATGGTGAATAATAAGGGGACTTTCAATTTACAAAAAGACGCAATCAAAAGAAGAGGCAACACGATTGCGGTAGCCATAAAATCGATCAAACAGAAAACTGCCGGCCCTAGCCTTATCCCACTGCTACAAGTCTGGCAAGCAAAACTCATCCCAGCACTCACTTATGGGAGTGAGTGTCTGAGGGGAAGAGATGCACTCACTTTGGATAGAACTGTATCAAGAGCTGCCAGGATAATATTTAATTTACCAAAGTACGTCTCGCCAGCCCAAATAAGGCTAGAATGCGGCATGCAAAGTCAAGAAATAGCCCGCAAAGGAGCCTATGCTAAGAGCTGGTATAGGATAAAAAAGATCTGAAGCAGGCACACTGAACTCACATTTATGGAATGAACTACACCTAAAGAGGGAGTGTGCAGCAAGGACCTATTTGACAGCATCAATAGATTATCTGGGACTCAAGGAACTTTGGGCCGCCTCAGGGTCCTACCATTGTTTTAAACAAATTGTAAATAAGACAGTGAAAAAGCTATCACTAGTAGAAGACAAGGCGATACTTACAGAAAGAGCCCATGGATGGTTTGTGGTCCACAGCTATGACAAATCCTCTCCACAACCATACTTAGGCACAGGTTTCAATAGAAAGAAGAAAGAAAAATATCTTCACTTTCGATTGGGTATTTTACCATCTTTACCGCATCTTCCCAGTGGAAATGACTCCAGGGCCAGTCAAAATGCCGCCTATGTGAGGATGCTAATGAAAGTGTATTACCTATTTTGTATATGCAGAAATTTACAGGCCGAACGGCGACAGTTACTAAAACCGCTCTTTGTAAGTAAGCGGATAAGAACCTGCAGACAAGCTGTGAAGGCATGTTTCAGAGGTGGAGATGTACAGCTAGCGTGTCGCTTTGTTCAATTCATGGAAGTAGCAGGGGCAAAAGCTCTTCCGTCAAGCGACTGGATCGCTTAATCTTTGCATCTCATTGCCCCTTAAAGCGTTACATTAAAGCAAAATTGACATTTTATGGTCACTCAACACCCAGACAATACATGCTTAAGTAGAAAAGTTAACAGCAATATTCCTCCGTTGCTGTTAACAACCTACAGATGACGGAACAGTCCCTCTCTCTGAGAATTGAGCCTTGCTTTTCTTAACTTATGGTCTGTGCAAGCAATTACTGACAACTGCTCTAAGCATGTTAATATAACTCATGAACGTTTTTATATGTTTTTTATTTTTAAATGGTTTTAGAATATGAACTCTGCTGCTACTACGTTTTTTTATATGGAAATTGTAAAGGTTTTAATTAACCAAACAATACAATATTACTTACTTACTTTTTGTTATTACTGGTAAGTAGGGTACGTATTGATAACATTACCAGTCATTTAAACTTTTTTTAGTCATTATGTGATTGTCTAATGACTACATTTACAAGAGTTAAAGGCAGCCATTTTGTTCTAATCACATTTTGGCGATGGTATACGTTAGGGACTTAGATCTAGGTAGGTATTTGGTTTTATATGTTTTCCTACCTATTACCATTTTAGTAAAATGATAGTAAGTGAGGAAAACTATTTATAAATGTATATATATTTACAAACAAATTCACGTAGTACCTCAGTCCTACCTAGGAAGTGCTGCAGTACTTAAAATAATTAAAAAAAGGAAATATGTATAGAAAGTACTGTAATAAACCATTTCACAAATATAGTGGACTAAAGTGTGCTTACAATTTTTAACATATTTAATTATTTTTAAAAAGCTGTGCAAAACTGCTGTAATACCTAAAACAAATTACCAAGCTTCCTAATTTTATTTATTTTTAAAGTAACATTTTTAAGAACCATGCTAGTTACTAGTGCAGTAAACAGTTTTAAAAAATAGATTTAAAAAAATTCCCTACTAAATATCACTTTAGTAAAGTGGTATTGGGTAGGGAACATCAAGAAAACCTGTTCACCTATATTTAAGGACCTTTGATGGGCGTTATTGTAGAATCCAGTTGTCACAGATTTGTCAGCCTCACCAATAATCTGCCAGCTTTGTTACCCTTTGTGCATGTGCGTCTTTGTCCATGTATGTTGTATAGTCTATATAGTCTATGTACTTCTATGAATTTGGTAAAATGTAATGTTTTTTCCTGGCCTGTATTAAGAATACCATCAGTTCAGCATCATCCGCTGCTATCTGCTTTAAGAGAGAATTTTTCACAGCCTGGACTTCATGTTATAATTGTTTTTCAAGCTCCCACTGTCGCCCACACACAGGCTCCCCTGATCTCTGCCTCAAAGTATCAAATTCTACTAGGGAAGCAATGTCTTTATTCTCTTAATCCAAGGTGTTTGTGTCTCTCAGCTTGCACCATCCATCTTTCAGCATTTTGCACTTTACCCTCCACGCGAGTATGGGAATTGGTATACCAATACCTGTTTTTATAGCTACTGCAAAATCTCTGGAAAACTACTTTCCTTCAAAATATGATGAAACCATCTTGGTCAGTGATCAGCTCCTCCCCGCAGCTCTGCTCGTCAGCGCCCGGCCGTCGGTCCCCACAGGCAGGGTTCTAGACCTCCCCCTGCTGGGTCCCGATTTTTTATCCTCTTATTTTATTTTGATTGCTCCTCTCCTTCTTGGCACCTTGCTGAGTGTTGCCCGCACCCGTAACGCTACCACCGCGTTTCCTTTTTTCCCGCATAACCAGCACCGCTCCCACCTCCCAGCCACATGCCCCTCCCCCCATCGTAAATGCAGACCGATGTGTGGTCGAGCAGTGGACGTGCGCAGTGGGCACATACCTGGCGTGCCGAAGTCGCGCCTAAGGCAAGCCAGTCTGCCCCTTATGCGCCTGGCCAGCACCCGACACCCTAACCCCCGCGAGCGCCACAACTCCTGACGCTGCTACCATGCCAACACCCTTCACGCACTCAACGGCGGCCGATCATCCACCTGCTTCCAGGTCACCCCGAAGCTCACTCACGGACCCTTCACCTGCCAAAATTGCAGCTATACCTGCCAGCGCACACCTGCACGTCCTGTCCATCCCACCAAAGCAGACCACAACCATCTCAGATGCATACTGCTCAAAACTCGCTCAGACCACAAGCACGCCATCGAACTCTGAGACCTGCTCGATTCATCCTCCCCGGATGCCACCTTCCTGACAGAGACCTGGATGAATGCCTCCGCGGAGCCAGACATAGCCATAGCCATCCCGGATGGCTACAAGATCACCCAGGGACCGAAACAACAAACCAGGAGGACGAATCGCCATCGTCCACAGGAACACCATCAGAATCTCGACCAACACCAAAGACTCACTCAGCATGGCCGAGCACCTACACTTCCAGATCCACGTCAATCACACCACCCTCAGAGGAACACTTGTCTACACACCCCCGGGAACCCGACCGCAGTTCAGCGACTCCATCACCGAACTCATCAGCACGCACGCCCTCGCCTCCACAGACTACATTCTCCTCGGAGACCTGAACTTCCACCTCGAGAACAGCAACTCCACAACCTTGATCGACAACCTCGCCAACCTCAAACTCAAACAGCTCGTCACGACACCCACCCACTCTGCTGGACAGGCCCTCAACCCCATCTTCTCCGCCAGCAACCACGTTACCTTCAGCCACACCACCGAACTCCACTGGACCGACGCCCACTGCATCCACTTCTCCTTCAAGAAACACACCGCGAACAACCAACCGCAATTAATCCCACACCGCAGCTGGAACATTGTCACCGAAGACCAGCTTATCACCACCCTCGTCTGAGGCCCTCCATCCGAGCCCTCAGACACCAACGCAGCGGCCCACAACTTCAGACAATGGGTTGACAACTGCGCAAACACCCTCGCCCGATCAGGAAACCCTCAAACAGGTGCACCAACACGAGAGCCATCTGGTTCAACGCCGACCTCCAGGCTTCTAAGCAAGCCTGCCGAAGACTCGAGAAGCAGTGGCACCACGACCAGACACCAGACAACCACGCAGCCCTTAAGAACGCCAGACGCAAGCACCACCAACTCATCCGATCCGCCGAAAGGACCTCCTTCAAGGAGCGCATCGACAACAAAGCACACAACAGCAAAGAGCTCTTCAACATCGTGAAAGAACTCACCACTCCCAGCTCCAGCTCCAATGACATCCCACTGTCACAAGAACTCTGCGACTCCCTGGACACCTTCTTCCACCTCAAGATCGCAGACATCCACGACAGCCTAGAAACCCAGACACCAACGACAGACGCCGACACCCCCGACTCAATGCCCACCAAACACACCAACCTTCTGCTCTCCTGGAACAACATCAACGACGAAGACACCATCAAAATCATGAACACCATCCACTCCGGCTCACCTTCAGACCCCTGCCCCCACCATATCTTCAACAAACTATTACCTGCTACTGCATGCTTGCGCTAGCTGCTGCTACTCGCTGCTTTTATACTTTTAAAAACAATTCACTTGCACCAGCACTTACACTATCGCGCTGTCCGAGTTCAGGACGCAGTCACTTCCGCGAATTGTGGACATCTCTTGGGGCCATAATTTACAACTAGGTCTTACCTGCATTATAATGGTCTTGCCACCCGCATTTTGCGGGATTTATAACGTCTTTGGAACCGCATCACGGCGTTTTGGCCGCCATTTTGGGGTGGGCAGCCAGGAGGTGCCGAATTACGGGCGCCATCTTGGGTGTGGGGCCAGAGGTCTGCCTCGCAGGACTCCCGCGCTTAATGGCTATATAAGATGTTCCTTTCTCAAGCGCGCAGCGTAGGCGCGCAGTGGGCGCGCCAGAGGTAAGCCCGCTTGCGCCCGTTCGCGCAGAGGATGCGCCGGGTGCCGGAAATGCTGCCTCTTCGTTTCGAGCTGCTCAGCTATATTCCCGCGACAAACTTATTAGCCTGAACCCCGGCACTATCCCCAGTCGCCAGCCTGATACCACCTGTAGGCACTTAGATTCCTTGTCCTGTGGTCTGCTGAATGTGAGATCTCTCAGCAAGCACAGTGAGGAAATTGCGTTACTTATTGAGTCTCATGACTTAGACGTACTCTTCATGACAGAGACTTGGACTAGAGCAAACAGTATGGTGGAATTGGGTTTAGCTTGCCCTCCGGGCTTTCAAAGAACACACAACCCCCGGGTGGGGGCCAGGGGAGGAGGAGTTGGGCTAATTTTCAGGGAGACACTAGATTCCTCCCAGCTCGATATTAAGGCTATTCCCGGGTGCGAATTGGTGGGCTTTTCCCTCAAGGGTCAGGGTGGTGTGCTATATACTGGGCTGCTGTGCTAAAGACCCCCGGCCAGTGCCCTGCCTGCTGTGTCTGAGCTTATTGATCTAATTTACGATCTATTTCACTCTCACACAAGGCTAATGGTGTTAGGGGATTTTAATCTATGGCCGGACGAACCGACTGACTCAGCATTTAAAGAGTTGGTCCAGGCCTGCAACAACATCCAGCTTCCGCAACTTGTACTCTCCCAAACCCACTCTAAGGGCCACATCCTAGATCTGATCTTTGCAGACGTACGCCAAGTGACCTTACGGGATATTCTACCCCAGTGTTGGACGGATCATGCGCTCGTCCTTTTCTCTCTCTCACTTACTGCCTCCCCAGGGAAGAAAGGCGGTGTAGGAGTCACTAAGGTGGGTAGACAATGGTCTAAAATCCTCAAACAGTCAACTCTGCCTTTTCTGCTTTCGGCTGGTTTTACTTTGGGAGATAGTGTAGACCTGAGCTAAGAGACCCTTTGCCAGCAAATCCTAGCCTCACTGGACTCTTTGGTCCCGCTGCGAAAAATTAGAGCTAGAACTAATCATTCCATGCCGTGGTTCTCAGGGGAACTTCTGCAGCTTAAACTCCAGTGTAAACGGGCTGAGCGTGCCTGGAGAAAGCAGTACCTTGAATCAGATAGAATTCTTTTTAAACAGGCACTGGCGACCTATAAAGCTCAGATTAGACGCGCCAAAGCTAGATTTTTAGAGGAATCGTTGCTGGGAGCCGCGAACAAGTCTCAGACCCTTTTCAAGATCGTTAAAGACTTGACGCGTCCCGCCTTCACTGCCAATATCATCCCTGCCTCTCAATCTCCTTTGCGACTCGCTGGCACAGGCTTTTGAGGACAAGATTGCTCCCATCTTGAACAATCTTGCCTCTTCGTCTGGCTCTGTTTCTCTATCCTTGCCTAATTCCGCTCCAACTGGTACCACGGAGAAAGCTGTTGGGCTTGCCCGGCTGAACAACTTTCCTCTGCTGTCCTTCGAGGATTTTTGTGTATTGGCTAACGGTGTTTCCTCAGGCTCGCCGCTTGATCCCCTCCACACAAATTTTGGAAACTGTTCCGTGAAGAGCTTTTTCCCCCACTGTTTTCCATCTGCTGCCAGTCTCTTAGGTCTGCACGGGTTCCGGATTGCTGGAAGCTGGCTGTGGTCTCCCCACTCCTGAAGAAGGAAACTTTGGACCCCACTTGTCCAGCAAATTTTAGGCCTATTTCTCTACTTCCATTTCCAATCAAAATTTTAGAGAAACTGGCCACTAAACATCTTTCCAGCTTTCTAGAGACCAATGCTTGCCTAGATGTGGCGCAATTTGGTTTTAGACCAGCCCATGGGACGGAGTCAGCTCTGGTGACTGTTCTATATGACCTGCGGACGCGTGCCGACCAAGGTCGAGCGGCCTTTTTAGTGCTGCTCGACATGTCGGCCGCGTTCGATACGGTCAGCCATACGATCTTGATCAGGAGACTAGAGGAGGTGGGGGTGGGGGTGTCTGGCTTGGCCCTTGATTGGCTGGTGTCATACCTTGGTAATAGGCAACAGATGGTGGCCCTGCCACCCTCTAAATCCAACATCAGAAGGGTTGGGCAGGGCGTGCCTCAGGGGTCGGCCATCAGCCCTATTCTATTCAATCTCTACCTCCGCCCCCTGATCAGATTGATAAAATCTTTTGGCATAGCAGTCACCAATTATGCTGACGACACCCAACTTATCTTCTCGTTTGAGGGTAAGGAGGCTGTGTCACAAGAAACCTTCCATCGCTGCATGATCACTACGGCAGAATGGCGAGCCATAACTCCTTGCAGTTCAACAGCTCTAAAACCGAGGTGTTGCACTGCTCAATGGATCGCACCCATAGGCCCCTTCCGCAGGATTTTTGGCCTCCTTGTTTTCGGGGCACCGGTCTGCCGACTGAATCTGTTCGGAACCTGGGGGTGATGTTCAGTTCCAGCCTGCAGCTTGACGTGTCCGTGAATAAGACGGTGGCCACTTGCATGGCACTACTCTGCACGTTGCGGAAGATTCTTCCTATGCTCCCGGTGCAGGTCAGGCCAGAGGTAGTGCGGAGTATCATCTCAAGTAGGCTTGACTACTGTAACGCACTACTTCTAGGGGCGCCTATGACCTTGGTGGGAAAACTGCAGCGTGTACATAATTTCGCTGCCAAACTGGTTCTTTCGCGCCGTCGCTCTGATTCGTCTGCTAAGGCACTTAGGGACCTCCACTGGTTGCCTGTCCCTCAGCGGATTGATGTTAAAGCTCTGTGCCTGGTTTTCCGGGCCCTCCATGGACAAGGTCCGTCTCCACTGCAGGATTTGTTTTCCTGGTACACCCCGTCCAGATCTCTCCGCTCGGCCTCGGCTTGGTTGGTAGTAGTGCCCAAGATTTTGAAGTCCCGGATGGGAGGTCGGTCCTTTAGGTTCACTGCAGCAAGACTGTGGAACTCTCTTCCGCTCTGCTTGAGAGGTATGGGAGATCTCCCTTCCTTTAAGAAAGCCTTAAAAACGTATCTCTTCCCTAGAACAGTGTAAGCGGACGTGCAGTTGGAAACATCATGTATGGGTTTTAACAGTCTAAGTGCCAGGATACCCGTCGGGTGACAGCCATTGCGCTATACAAGTATGCCAATACATATATACATACAAAACAAGCTCCATCATCGCACCCCAACTCTGGAAAATCATCAACAGCTCCTTCGAGACCGCTACCTTTCCGGAGAGCTGAAAACATGCCGAGATCAACGCCCTCCCTACTCAACAAACCCAAGGCGGACCCAAAGGACCTCAAGAACTTCGACCCATCTCCCTGCTCCTGTTCCCGGTGAAAGTCATGGAGAAGACCGCCAACAAACAACTGACCCACTTCCTTGAGAAGAACAAAATCCTGGACTCCTCCCAATCCGGCTTCCGAAGCAATCACAGCACCGAAACCATCCTCATCGCCGCCACCGACGACATAAGGGCCCTGCTGGACACCGGCGAAACCGCGGCCCTCATCCTCCTGGACCTCTCGACCACCTTCAACACAGTCTACCACCACACCCTGCGCACACGACGCAGGGATCCGCGACAAAACTCTGAACTGGATCACCTCCTTCCTCACCAGCAGAACCCAGAGAGTCCTCCTCCCCATTCCGATCCGAAGCCACCACAATTACCTGCGGCATACCCCAAGGATCATCTCCCAACCCGACCCTTTTCAACATCTACATGGCACCTCTCGCCAACATCGACCTCGCACCACCTCAACATCACGTACGCCGACGACACCCAGCTGATCCTCTCCCTCACCAAGGACCCGGCCACCGCCAAATCCAACCTCCACGAGGGAATGAAGGCCGTCGCAGAGTGGATGAAGACCAGCCGCCTGAAACTAAACTTGGACAAGACGGAGGTCCTCATTCTTGGCTCCACCCCCTCTGCATGGGACGACTCCTGGTGGCCGGCCACGCTGCGAACAGCCCGAAACCCACCAACTACGCTCGGAACCTGGGGTTCATCCTGGACTCAACGCTCCCTATGACCCAGCAAGTCAACGCGTTATCCCCCTCCTGCTTCATCACCCTCCGCATGCTCCGCAAGATCAACAGATGGATCCCCACCGAAACCAGAAGGATAGTCACCGAAGCCCTCGACAACAGCAGGCCGGACTACGGCAACGCCCTTTACGCGGGCACTGCAGCCAAACTCCAGAAATGACTACAACGCAAACAAAACGCCTCCGCATGCCTCATCCTTGGAATCCCTTGCCACAGCCACATCAACGCCCACCTGAGAAATCTCCACTGGCTCCCGGTAAACAAGAGGATCACCTTCAAGCTCCTCACCCACGCTCACAAAGCACTCCACAACGCCGGACCAGCATACCTCAACGAGCGACTCACCTTCTACACCCCAAACCGCGAACTTCGCTCCGCGGACCTCACCATCCCCACCGTCCCACGCATCCGCCGAACAACCCCCGGCAGCAGATCATTCTCCCACCTTGCAGCCAAGACATGGAACACCCTCCCCACACACCTGCGACAAACCCAGGACCTGCTGACCTTCAGGAAACCTCAAGACCTGGCTGTTCGGTCAGGAGCTGCTTCTTCCCCTCCCCCCACTAGCGCCTTGAGACCCTCACTGGTGAGTAGCGCGCTTTGCAAATGATTGATTGACTGATTGATGATTGATCTTTTCAGAAAATCTTGTAAAACAGCTAAAAAAGGGAAGATGACTAAACTGTCTGATTCCGACCAAGCACAATTGCGTCAAACACTATAATCAATGTGCTGAAACCCTGCGGCAAATCCAAACAATATAACCTTAAGTACTAATTGACAAATTACAAGACCAACATCTTTTAGGCTGCAATAATTTAAATGTAGCCTTTTTCCCTAGCATAAAGTCAAATCTAAACATCAATTTCTTCTTATTTAACTAAGTAGGTTCCTAGTTCAGTAGGTAAGAACTATGAAAATAGCTTTTAAATTAAATGAAAATAAATCGATTTGTTTACCTTCACGCAAAACTTCCACTGCAAACTTCATTTTTTAAATAATTCTACTTTAGCATCTGTACAGCCATCTTAAATACAAACAGAGCTCATATTGAGTATACATGAAAAAGTCAGCTCTGAACCTACTCTGCTTTGAAGTTATAGTACCACAATACATTTGTTGTCTTTAGAAAAAATATGTATTTTTATAAACATTATTGAAGGATGGCGTTCTATAGCATATGTATACCTTTAGGCATCTTTTAAATACATTCGTAATCCGAATAAATCCATGGTAACTTAATTTCAATGTTTTCACGTGGCGTGCCCCAAAAAATTTTCACCATGAGAAAACAAGTATTTGCAATGCAATAGGTCTCGCAATTGTGAGAGTTTGAACTATTGGCATTGTAAATGGCAATGCCTTTTATTTACGTGTTGGTTTTTAAAACATAAAATAAGGTATTGTTATTTACAATGCCAATAGTTCAAACTCTCACAATTGCGAGACCTATTGCATTGCAAATGCTTGTTTTCCTCACATGCCTCTTGATCTTTCTTACCCTGCACCTTTTCGGGTCACAACAGACAAACGCCTTTGGTTCTCTGCACATTCAGTCTTGGTGCTCCTCATTTTCCTTGTAAAAATTACTAAAACCTTAAAATATCAGTTCTCCAATCAGTGTTGAAACATTGTACAATTATTTTATGTTGTCCACTGCCATCTTTAATTCTTTCATTAAGTGATCCGGAGGATGTGTATCTGTACAGGCTTTGTGCATAATTCACTTGCCTGTTTGACCTACTTATTGCTTCTCCCATGCAACATGACCTGTTTCAAGAGCGCTGAGCGAAGTCACGGTGTGGAGTGGTTGCTGACTGGCTGCTGAGACCCAGGGAAACCCATCCCCCAACTGAACCCATCCAGGTCCCCAACCGCTGATCGCAACCATGACCACTGCTGCACTCTCAGCAGTCCCACAGTGGCCGCCGGTGAGTCGGTGCACGCAGTGGAGCGAAGGAGATACGGTGAAGGTGCCTACGGACAGTGTAGTTCGTTCACTGCGCCGGGCATTAACACCTATTTTTGGCGGCGTTTTTGCATGATGGATAGTTTATATGCGAAGTTAAAATATGATTTACTGATGTGCAGAGCTTAAAAAATCGAAAGCCATTTTAAGACTTGGTGCTTAAGTCTGCAATATTGTATCATTGATGTTACACTGCAGTGGCAGAAATGACGTTTCTGATTTAAATAACCTCGAGCTCACATGGAATGTTGGCTAAATATAAAATATGTACACGGCACGTGTTGATTTTTCGGCAAAAGCGATGAAGAACTAGCACGACTTGTACACCCAGACCAGCTCTCTCGGAAGATAAGTTGTGTGTGATCTTGGTCAACTCCTTATTCCGTTGGTTCTTGTTTCTCGTGACTTAAAGATATGAATTACTAGAAACTGCAAAGCAGTGTAGTACATTTCGAACCTCGTATATAAACATTGACCTCTTGCACGTAACTAACGAAAATGTAAAAAGGAAGGTGACAATGACTATTTAGTTCAGGGATGGTTAAGTTGCTTCTATGCTTTTTGTACTGAAATCCGCTCTGTACGTCTCATTTAAATGCCAATTTCTAAATGAGCTGGGTTTTGCGAAATAACGAAGGAACGAGGAATTGAGTTCTGGTCAAACACTCGCACATACCTGGCTGTACGTGGACCTTCTGGACGGCGTGCGGATCGCCTTTGCCTCTGATTTCACGCCTCGCGGAACCCGCTGCGCGGGTCCCGCTTCGCCAAGGGGCGCCTGGAACTTGGGAGCTGCCGCTGCCGCTGTTGGGACAGACCAGGGTAAATTGGCTGTGAGGGCTGCGAGCAGGAGGGGCTGGACTCAGTTTCCCAAGAGTCACAGCTCAGCTCCGCCCGCAACACCTGGGCCGCTCTCCCTCATCGCCCCGCCCTTAGCTGACCAGTGAAAGCTGCCGGATTCCTCTCTCTACGTGGGACAAACACTCGCACATACCTGGCTGTACGTGGACCTTCTGGACGGCGTGCGGATCGCCTTTGCCTCTGATTTCACGCCTCGCGGAACCCGCTGCGCGGGTCCCGCTTCGCCAAGGGGCGCCTGGAACTTGGGAGCTGCCGCTGCCGCTGTTGGGACAGACCAGGGTAAATTGGCTGTGAGGGCTGCGAGCAGGAGGGGCTGGACTCAGTTTCCCAAGAGTCACAGCTCAGCTCCGCCCGCAACACCTGGGCCGCTCTCCCTCATCGCCCCGCCCTTAGCTGACCAGTGAAAGCTGCCGGATTCCTCTCTCTACGTGGGACAAACACTCGCACATACCTGGCTGTACGTGGACCTTCTGGACGGCGTGCGGATCGCCTTTGCCTCTGATTTCACGCCTCGCGGAACCCGCTGCGCGGGTCCCGCTTCGCCAAGGGGCGCCTGGAACTTGGGAGCTGCCGCTGCCGCTGTTGGGACAGACCAGGGTAAATTGGCTGTGAGGGCTGCGAGCAGGAGGGGCTGGACTCAGTTTCCCAAGAGTCACAGCTCAGCTCCGCCCGCAACACCTGGGCCGCTCTCCCTCATCGCCCCGCCCTTAGCTGACCAGTGAAAGCTGCCGGATTCCTCTCTCTACGTGGGACAAACACTCGCACATACCTGGCTGTACGTGGACCTTCTGGACGGCGTGCGGATCGCCTTTGCCTCTGATTTCACGCCTCGCGGAACCCGCTGCGCGGGTCCCGCTTCGCCAAGGGGCGCCTGGAACTTGGGAGCTGCCGCTGCCGCTGTTGGGACAGACCAGGGTAAATTGGCTGTGAGGGCTGCGAGCAGGAGGGGCTGGACTCAGTTTCCCAAGAGTCACAGCTCAGCTCCGCCCGCAACACCTGGGCCGCTCTCCCTCATCGCCCCGCCCTTAGCTGACCAGTGAAAGCTGCCGGATTCCTCTCTCTACGTGGGACAAACACTCGCACATACCTGGCTGTACGTGGACCTTCTGGACGGCGTGCGGATCGCCTTTGCCTCTGATTTCACGCCTCGCGGAACCCGCTGCGCGGGTCCCGCTTCGCCAAGGGGCGCCTGGAACTTGGGAGCTGCCGCTGCCGCTGTTGGGACAGACCAGGGTAAATTGGCTGTGAGGGCTGCGAGCAGGAGGGGCTGGACTCAGTTTCCCAAGAGTCACAGCTCAGCTCCGCCCGCAACACCTGGGCCGCTCTCCCTCATCGCCCCGCCCTTAGCTGACCAGTGAAAGCTGCCGGATTCCTCTCTCTACGTGGGACAAACACTCGCACATACCTGGCTGTACGTGGACCTTCTGGACGGCGTGCGGATCGCCTTTGCCTCTGATTTCACGCCTCGCGGAACCCGCTGCGCGGGTCCCGCTTCGCCAAGGGGCGCCTGGAACTTGGGAGCTGCCGCTGCCGCTGTTGGGACAGACCAGGGTAAATTGGCTGTGAGGGCTGCGAGCAGGAGGGGCTGGACTCAGTTTCCCAAGAGTCACAGCTCAGCTCCGCCCGCAACACCTGGGCCGCTCTCCCTCATCGCCCCGCCCTTAGCTGACCAGTGAAAGCTGCCGGATTCCTCTCTCTACGTGGGACAAACACTCGCACATACCTGGCTGTACGTGGACCTTCTGGACGGCGTGCGGATCGCCTTTGCCTCTGATTTCACGCCTCGCGGAACCCGCTGCGCGGGTCCCGCTTCGCCAAGGGGCGCCTGGAACTTGGGAGCTGCCGCTGCCGCTGTTGGGACAGACCAGGGTAAATTGGCTGTGAGGGCTGCGAGCAGGAGGGGCTGGACTCAGTTTCCCAAGAGTCACAGCTCAGCTCCGCCCGCAACACCTGGGCCGCTCTCCCTCATCGCCCCGCCCTCACCTATTACCCAATTGTATCCAAGGCCATAAGTTAGCACACGAATACCGCTGCGCGGGAGCGCGCGGGAGCGTCCCGGGAGAAGCCCGGGACAAGGGCGGGACCGTCTGTGGCCGTCCGGGGCCGCAGGAGGCCGGGCTGGGCCAGGTCTCTAACGATTGGACTAGAATATTATTGTTTTAGGTAAAATTTGCTTAGTATTCATATCTGTTACCCTTTTAGGTTTTAGCTGTTTTTAACCTGTTATTTATTGATAACTCTCATCTAACCACATAGTTTGTTAAAGAATGTCTTCTTCCACTCCAAATACCCTCCCTGATCGTGTGGGTGTCTCTATACTTGGCCCCTTGGATAGATTCTTTACTAAAGCTACAAAAGATATTGATCGTGAGCTATTACTGGCAGAAAAAAGGGCCGAACGGCGCTTATCAGTAGAGGCTGTTAAAAGACAGGTTCCTTCTGCTAATAGAGGCGTACTTTCTGTATCCATAGTAGAATCGCCGGACATAGATGTAGAACTTTTTAATACTGATGGGATTCCGCAAATTTTCCAGGATAATCCCCCACTTCAGGGGGGTCAAGGTATGATGGTGACCATTTTGAGTGATTCGTCCATGGCTACCACTGATAATCTTATAGATCTTAATACCCCATTACTCCAGGAAACTAATACTCATTGCCCTATTAATGTAAATGTTATTCCGCCCCCCTTGAAGTTACAAACAGAGGTTGTTAGCTTGTTGCCTTCCCCTCCTTCTCCAGAAACAACTGAGACACACCATGGTCAGAAGCGTAAAAATGGTGTCTCTTCGCCAGCAAGGAAGAGGAGAAGGCGGGGAAACAAAAATAAAAATAGGTCTCTCAATCCATGGAAACCCTCTGAGATGGCATCTCCAAGACCTCCGTTGCCAGTGGAATTGGGGAACGCCATGTCAGAGGGAAAAACAGAAACACAAATAATTGCAGACGGGGAGAGTAATAAAAGCTATAGTGCCGAGCTATTGAAAGCATTTGAAAAAATGTTAAAATCATTTGTTTTACCGCTTGTAGAAAGGTTAAAGACGATAGAAAAAAAACTGGACTCCCTCCTTTCTCAACCAATACCCCGAGATAATGTAGTGTTACCTATCTTGGTTGCTGATCATGGTGATCAAAATACCAATAAATCTCTTAGTCAGCAAAATCCCCCCAACAAATTACAGAAACCAGTTGTTGATAAAAATAGTTTATCTTTGACAAATACGCAAGTAATTGGTGTAGAAAAAGGGAAAGTACCTGCGGCTGTCCTAAAACCTACAGAACAGAAGAAAGCGACTAATCTGGAAATGTCGCAAAATGGTAAAGTTAAATTGCAATATAAAAATACGGTACAATTACCTCCAGATTCGTATGGTTTTGTTATTGTATTAACTGGAGTCCCAATTGTTGGGGAGAAGGAAATTGAATCAAATAGAAGTTTAAAAAATAAAGTAATACACTGGTTGTCCGTGAATAGACCACTACCAGCATACTTGAATGGGGACATTGTATCTGTTAGGAGGTGTCAATGGATAGGCATACGTCCCAAGGATATAGATGGGGATTTGATCATAGTGAATTTTAAGGACCAGAAGGTGGTATCCTTTATAAACGATTGGTGTGTTGGTAGTACTGAAGGCGGTGTTTCTACACGTGGTTTGACATATTTCTACCCAGAGAATATGATGTTCTCATCCAAAGAACGGCAGAGATATGGTTTAAATACCAACTATTATCAAAAACCACCTATAGAATACTCAGCCTTCGACTATAAAAATAGAAATACTAGATTCCATACCTCAGCCAATCATCGAAATTCCTACTTTGATTCAAATAGCCAATATCGGATCGATCCAAGGGAACACTGGAATATTCCATTGTCTAATATGTTCTATCCCCTGACCCCTCTAAATTTGAATGATTGACTCCCTGTATTTAAACATCCCCTACATGATTCTGGGACAATAGAAGGGGATAGTATGTCCCCTCCAAGAGATGTAAATAGCAGTGAGAACTTGGAAATGAGGAGTGATAAAAAGGACACCTATCAAATTGGGGTATATGAGGTCATCAACCCAGGGGTTAATATCGAAGAAATTGAGACAGGCCAATGTGGCCAAGAGCATTCTTTGGTTAAATTGGTAGTGGAAAAAGAGGGTACTTGTGAAAAGGCTCTAAAAACTTCTGAAAGGATTGGTAATTTCCGTGTACTTTCATGGAATATAGCAGGTTTTGCCCATAGGGTGGAGGATTTGGTATGGGCAGAGTATGTGGATTCTTTTGACTTGGTTTGTCTCCAGGAGACCTGGAGTATAGTGGATCTTAGTTTGGATGGTTTTCAGGCTTTTAACACCTTAGCGATACCATCAAACTCAGGGCGAGCAAAGGGTGGAATGATGACAGCAATCTCTGTAAAACATAATTCAATAACCGTTAATCTTGTGGTGGAAAGTACTTGGTACCAGCTGTTTATTATTAAGAATCTTTTTAGAGAGACTGTTCTCCTTATCAACTGGTACTATAATATATTTGACCCAAATAAAACAGAAATTATTGAAAATTTGTATGAAGAGATTGTTAAAGTAAGAAATAAAGTCTTTCCTTTACTCATTATGTGGTTGGGTGATTTTAACTGTGAGCTGTGTAAATTTAGTGGGTCTAAAGCATGTGGGCTGATGGACTTAGATAATCATCCTATGGTCCATTTTTCACACACAAAACAAGGCGAGGCCCTAAACAGCATTTTAGTAAATAATAATTTATTTATTCTTGATATGAATAGTTTTATGGGTAATAAGAATATGAATACGACTATTCCTTCTTTTCAGGGCACAAGAGGCAGATCTAGCACAATTGACTTTGCGATAGTATCCATGGGTTTCTTTAGCTACCTAAATGACTTTAAAATTGAGGTAAACCCGGCTAGCGATCATAACCCCCTAACCCTGAGTCTCACTATTGCTGCTGATTTAAAGCTGTATCAGGAACAACCAGTAGCATATAGCAAGAATCAGGGCATTACTGTAAAATGGAATAAAGTAGCCGTGGAGGAATTGGAAAAGAGTATTTTTAATGAAAACATGGCTCAGATAGACATATGTCTATCATCCAATCCCGACCCAGTGCATATAATCAGGAGCTTCGAGAAGCTAATGGAAAATGTAGCTACACATTTACTAGTAAAGGAGGGGGGGAAGAAGCATGATCCTGGACCCAAATGGTTTAACGCAGAATGCTCTGCTGCCCAAACTACTTTGGCTAAAGCCCTGCGTATAAAACCTAGAGATGGAAGTATGGTTGTATTAGCTAGGAAACAATATAGGCAGGCAATTAAAAAAAGGAAAAATGAATTGAGGTTTAAAGCTTGGGAAGATTTAGACAAGGCATCTGACTTAAGGGACAATAGACTCTTTTGGGAAGTTATAAATAGGCCCTTTTTAAAATCAGGGGAAGAAAATACAATGCGAGTTCACCTACCAGAAGAAACTTGGGTAACTCATTATAACAAAATCTTTAACCCCAAAGAGATATTATATAATATTGACCTGGAGGAGGATGATTCCCGCTATTTTAATATGGACTCTGCTAAGAAGCTGAGTGAGTCAATTACGCTTGCTGAAGTAATGTTAACTCTGACTTTGGGGGCAGCTTCAAAGGCCCCAGGCCCTGATTCAGTACCTTTAGATCTTTTTAAAACTAATCAAGAGTTTTGGTGTCCCCTACTTATGAATGTATTCAAGGCAATAATAACTGGCCCCATTCCAATTTCATGGAAAGAGGCTGTTTTGGTCCCAATTTTTAAAAAAGGCGACAAGTATGACCCAAGATGCTATCGGCCGATATCACTAATAGACTCAACATGTAAGTTGATGGGTCGGGTGATACTGGCACGGTTGGAAACATGGGCGGAGTCTTCAGGGGTGATTGTAGAATCCCAATATGGTTTTAGGAAAGGGAAGGGAACCACTGAGCAGTGTCTGAACCTTGCTTTGATTATGGGCAAGTACATGGGTGCCAAGAATGGCTCTATACACTTGGCATTCATGGACTTGTCCAGCGCCTTTGATACGGTGTGCAGGGAAAAATTGTGGCGCATGATGGCCTCCATGGGTTTTGAAGAACCTCTGGTGACCCTGCTCCGCAGGCTGCACACTGCTACAACGGTAAGGGTCAGATATGGCCGCGGTGGGGAAAAATCAAAATCAATTTTATCCACTGAAGGCGTCCGACAAGGATGCATTTTAGCACCTTTTTTATTCCTGATTTATACAAATGGATTGGAGGGTTTTTTGTTAGAGACATCTGCTGATTTTCCAAAAATAAATGGAAAAAGAGTCCCAATGTTGTCTTATGCTGATGACACTGTTTTAATGACACTTACCCCAAACAGTATGCAGATTTCATTGAATGCTTTTGATACATTCATGGGCAATTTAGATTTAGGTGTTAATTTTACAAAATCTTTTGCCATGACTTGTGGTCCTAAAAATGTGAAGACACGGAAATATATGGTAAAGAATGCTAATATTGAGAAGGTGGATAACTTTTGTTATCTGGGTAACCTTTTCAATAAAAAATTGAGTTGGGAACCTTTATTAACAGCAAGGGTTCAGAAGGCTGCCCAGTTAATCGAAGCTCTTTTCCGCTTTTCTAGCAAATTGGGCCAGCGCCGTGTTGCGGAAATTATATTACTATATAAGGCCAAATGTGTCTCTGTTTTGACCTATGGTTCAGGGGTGTGGGGTTCGGACAAATGTGGAAAAATGCAAATTTTGGAGAATAAGTTTGTTAAACGTTTGTTATGTGTGCCACTGAGTACATCTAATATATTTTGCCATGAGGAAGTTGGCATTGAATTCATAAGTGACATTATTCATGTTGCCCCATTGTTATTATGGGCAAAGGTTTGGCAATCAGAAAATTTGAAACTAACAAAAGATATTATCCAAGATTGTCAAAAACTTGATTACTATACCCAAATCCCGTGGATAAGATATGTTAAAGAGACCTTCTTTAAGATAGGTCTAGGAAAAATGTATACAAACCCAGAACTACTTGGTAGGGATACCAAGGAGATTATTAAGAAAGCCTTTAAATCTAGCCTGGGTTCTCTTGTGACAAATGATAGTCTACTGAGCGTACAAGGAAAACCGGCTCACCAGTTTTATTTGTCATATATTATGAACACACAATGGCGTTTTTATTTAACAAGATTTCGACTAGGTACCCTGCATTTTTTGTTTGCTTTCCCTAAACAGGGGGGATGGTGGGAAAAGTTACCCAACTGCCCTTGTAATAATAAGGTGTCGCAAAATACTCTCCATCTTTTGTTTTTTTGTACCCTGTATAAAGTTCCAAGAAATGTTTTTCTTAAACCTTTATTGGCATCATTTCATACACGCTATTATAAAGAAGCGTATGATTGTTTGTTGTCCCTATCAACTGTACATATTTGTAATTCCGTTTTAAGTTTTATCAGATCAGCTCTGGTGATTCGGAACAGATACTGATGACATTCGGTTTTTCAGAAAAGCTTGTAAATATGTAAAATGTTTGGTTAATTCTATTTGTTTTTAAAAAATTTTGTCATGTTTACTTTTATGGTTTCTATGTGAAATCGAAATAAAGTTTTTTGAAACTGAAACTGAGTTCTGGTCAAGATCACACACATTGTTCATGAGAAGAAACCAGTATTACAACTCCGGGCTCACGGTTTCATAGGAGGAATCATAACCGCTATCCTTATAAATGAAATGTTTCTGAAGTTGCTATCTTCACAAATGTAGCGATGTTCAAAGCGTTGGTGGGACATTGAAAGAATGCAATGAAAGCCGCGCTTTAGAAAAAAATCCCCGCCGGGCCGCCGCGCTGCCAGCGACGACCCGGAAGCGGTTGGGAAGCCGGCCAAGTCCCGCCCCATCGCGGCGAGAGGGAGAGAGAGCTGCCCGAGGAGCCACGAAGGCTCCGCATTGAGTCCCGGTCCCGAGATGGGGGACCGGGTGAAGAGCGGGCGGGCGCATGGGGAAGGCGGGGCTCTCATGTGGTGAGAGAGCCCCGCAAAGCGCTACCGCCACCCGGGAGAAGAAGCCGCCTCCGTGCACCGCCAGAACAGGTAAGTTGAGTGAGAGGAGGGGTGAGTGGGGGTGGGGTGTACGCGTGTGTGTGTGTGTGTTTGAGTGTGTTTGTGCGTGCGTCTGTCTGTGTGCGCGTGTGTATGTTTAAGGGGGGGTGCGTGTGTGTATATGCAGTGTGTGGATGGCTGTCTTTGTGCGCATGCGTGAGTGACGACGTGCGCGCTCACGAGGTCGAATCTCGGCCTGCAAATGCGCGTGGCACTTTGCTGTCCTCATTCCCCGAAAAGTAACTACTATAGTTGTCTCGCTAGACGCAAAAAGCTTTGCTTTTTGCTTACGTCTAGCGAGACCTAAAAAAAGGTCAACAGGTGCAAATACACCTGCTTATACACTCAGAAATCTGCAATTGATACATACTGATGGCCACTGCTGGAAATCTGCTAGTTTTGCAGCTTCCAAGGATTACTCGTGGGATACTTTGTGAATTCCAAACATGTCAGAAATTCGCTTCAAATGTTACAGTATCCCTGTCTAGGTTTAAAAATAAATAAAAATCATATGCATCTTTGTAACTTTCATATGATGTTAAATTTTCGCTTACCTGGAGAAAGTTGTTAAGTGTTTCTTTAACAATTATATTTTCCATCTTAAGAGATTCATTTGAAATTGAATCAATGTCGAATGTATTAAGTCCAGGGAAATCCTATAAAAGAAACACAATCAATTATTTCAGAAATTACGTATAAGAGAAGAAATTCTATGCACCAAGCAGAGTATTAAATGTTCCTATTCTTGAAGCTGCCACTTCTTGTACTGATCACAGGTCATCTGACCTCACTACACTGGTTTAGCATGCAATGACCTTCACCTTACCTCCTGCCTGGCTTTCTCTTACCTTATAAAAACCACCCTGGGCCCCTCAATCTTCCCTTAGCAGAGGTGAGTCTTCTGCTTCCTCAGCTCCATCTCCTGTCAACCATTACTAACCAGCCCCTACCTGCGCATGCTCCTCTATTGCAGATTACATCTTCGAGGCGGCACATGTAGTCATTATTATGGATAAAGCAATGACCGTGTCATTAATAACTCGCTGCCTTGTGTGCAGTGCCTGTTTCAATGGCGTTCTGGTGACGCCATACAATCAGCATTGTCGTGATTGGCTAGGGGAGTCTGGAAGCCTGGGTGCTTCCTGTTCCTGCGTCAACGGAAGAAGAGGATAGAGGAGAAGCGGAAGCCGGCAGGTAAATGTATGTTTTTCCCTTGTATTTTATTTCTTTATTATTTTAACCCCCGCCCTAACACTACTGCCTCGTAGCAGCCACTACTGCCTCAATCCTCACTCAGCTTCAGCTCTCCACATGCCTTTTTTACACAATCATTTTTATTATTTGTATTTTCTTTACTGATTTAATTGAAGTGAAGTAGCTGCACCATTACTTCGAGGTAAGTATTCTTTGTGCAATGTATTTTTAGGAATCTGTTTTTTAAACAGACTTTTCACGACAATAATTTCACTGTCTACCTTACTCCTAATAAGATTAAGGTAGTTCTTACCAGCAAAAAGGCTACAGTAATATAGTAATTAGTAATCAAGGATTATAGAATCACCATGAGTGCCAAATCTGGGAAAGCTCTCTTCCAAAAGACACACGCTTTCCTAGAGGATATCGATGGTGGCCCCAAGACAGTGTAGGAATTGCACTGGGACAGAGGTTGACTTTGCCTGGTTGACACGAAGGCCCATCCATTGTAGGAGATTGTAAGCCCCATTGAAATGAAGCTGAGCCTCCTGAGACGTGGATGCTTTGATCAGTCAATCATCTAGATAAGGGTAGACAAACACTTTGTGTTTTCGGAGATGGACAGTAACCACTGCCATGCATTTGAGGAAAGTTCTGGGAGCTGACTTTAGATCAAATGGAAGCACTCAGTACTAATAGTGGTGTGCCCCACTATGAACCTCAAGAACTTGCAATGCTTTCTGGTAACTGGTATGTGAAAGTGTGCATCTTGAAGGTTGATGTCTGCAGAGCTAGTCCCCTTGATGCAACTGAGGGTAACTTTGCTGTATTGACAGCATCCGAAACGTCTGTCACCGAATCCACCTGTTAATCTGAATCAGGTAATGTATAGAATGTATAGAATTGCAGCCTCTTTTTGCACTCTTCCTCAAGCTTCAAGGATGCTGAAAGAGTGATGGAGGATTATCTTTCTCGCCCCCTCAACGTTGATCTGCTAGTTGACAGCGACGCCTTGATGTAGGATCCTGTCCGGACATCAATCAATAGTTGTGTCTCGACGCCGATTGTGGATGGTTTGCCAACGTCGATCAACTGTGGTGTGTAGGCTCCGATAAAGATCTCAACGGAGACCTGCATTGTGATGTCGATTGTACCGGGCTTCTCGAAGTCAACCTGTGTTCATGTGTTCATGTCTGTCCCCGCTACCTCTACGTATATTGGCTGTGTTTTGCCTATGTTCATCCGTGGGCTCATGGAAAACAGGTCGGTGCCGTACCTCCTCTTGACGTCATTGTCCTGGACGTCAACCGGGACCAGCAGTGGTTTTCAGCCCTCTTCTACCTGGAAAGTCCACCAGAGGCTAAAGAAAAAGCCATGAAAGAGGAATGACCCTCTCCTTGCCCTGATGTTCCACCTTCACTTTGCTTTCACCGCTCTTCTTCTTCCTCAAGGTGAATCTTCTCTCTGTCATAAACAGTGCACCTGGAGAATGTTTTACAAATCTGGCAAGAATCAGAAATGTGACTTTCAGGTAGACACAGTATACAAACTCTGTAAGGATCAGTCTTGGCCTTTTTCCTACCACTGCCTGGATACTTATCGAAAAGAGATTTTTAAGAGAAAATCCAATCATTACTGTCAGAAAAAGACAGATAAAGGCAGACAAAGACCAAAGATGTCAGGTGAATTAGTTGTAGGTAAAATTCAGAAATTAATTTTGAAGAAAAAAAATTTAATTTTGAAGAAAAAAAATTTAATTTTGAAGAAAAAAAAAAAATTGGCCGAGCTCAATTTTCCAGGGTCCCGTCAGCAGAAAAAAGAACTGAAGTCACTGCCATCAACTGTCCATATTGGATACTGGGGGTCTATGGATTCTTAAAGGCACAGCCTCTATTTTTGAGCCATATAATGGCAGCCTCTGGGGCTACTCTGTCCTGCTCTCATTCATCTCTATCATGAAAAAGGGTTTTGTGATGAAGATTCATTCTGTATGTAAAACATTTTAAATTCCTCTGAAATATAGTGAACTGGCACCTTTTTTACTTCAGGATGAAGACATGTTCGCCAGTGTAGCCTATGTACTTAGGCTACATTATTTGTCTCTCTCTCTCTTAAGTGTCTTTACAGGCCTTCCTGAAGAAAGGCGAAGAATATCTGCTTAGTAAGATATATCTAGAATAACTGTCCACTGATTGTATAAGCTTATCATTTAATTGGCACAAGGTATCTTTAGTCTCATAAGTGTGTCTATCTGGATTAAAATGGGCAACATCTGGTGCAGTGCTGTTAAACAGCCTCCTAAGTCTATCCTTAAGGAACAATACCATCTTTGTTGGTACCAACCCCTTGACAATTATTGAGATTGTGATCATACCTATCCAATACAAATGTTTTCTAGACATAATAGGCCCTCCTACACCCACATTTCCTTACTGTGGGACACTTATTCAGTGGGATAGTAAATGTTGGTGGGATAGCAAATTCTACGGGACCGATTCACAGAACTACCTTAAGACAAAATCATAAACGTACTACTTTTGGTATACACAGAAGGCATTTAGTAGTCTTAAGTTAGGATTTTGTCTTAAATTTGGATTTTGTCTTAAGTTAAACTTAAGTTTAACGTAAGTTTGTCTTAAGTTTAACTTAAGATAAAATCCTAACTTAAAACAAAACCCTAACTTAAGACAAAATCGTAACTTAAGACAAAAACCCAATTTAAGACAAAATTCTAACTTAAGACTACTTAATGCCTTCTGTGATACCAACAGTAGTAAGTTTATGATTTTGTCTTAAGTTAGTTCTGTGAATCGGCCCCTACATCTGTACTGGATGTATCCCCAGTCAGGCTTCAGAAACAAAAAACAAAATAGAGATCACAGTGATAGTAAAATATTATTTAGACCAGTGTTTCCCAAACTGTGGTCCGCGGACCCCCAGGGGTCCGTGACACATTCCCAGGGGGTCCTTAGGCAACAGTTTTAAAAGCACAAAAACATTTCTTGTAGAATTAGCAGCTTTCCAGCAACAATAAAAGTGTCAAGAGAATGCCAGTGATTAATGTACCTGCTGGAGAGCGAGGAGAGTTTTGTTCAGTGGCAGCTTGGATTTAACTAATGTAGCACAGAGGGTTAATGTGCCTACTGCAAAGAACGTGTAAATTTACATCTTAAAAAGCAGCATTTTATGTGCCTAGGTTCGTGGTTACTGCATTTCTCACAGAGATTCCTTGTGCACTTCATAAGTGACAATCGTAATCTAGCAGAGGGACCTATAAACTGTCATCAAAGAGCTGCTTGCAAACTGCATCGTACCAGTTAGTACCTTATATTTTGTCCCAGTTATTCATTATCCTGATGCTGCTAAAAAGATATATTTGGGTGGAAATACATTTTTTATGTTAAAGTCAATGCTAGCCACTGTGTTATGCTCTGAATCCTGAGTTTGTGCTTTTCCAGACCAAGCATTCTTTAAACATTTTATATACACACTGATTTACATGTATGATTCAATGTTTCTATATGTGTGTGATGTAAAGTGCTCTGACATCCTACAATGGTATGAGAGATGCTACAAAACAAATGAAATACATGTGACAGAGGGGCTATAACTTCAATATAAAATACTAAGGGCCAGATGTACGATCTGTTTTTATATGCGCGAACGGGTTCGCGAACCCGTTTGCACATGCAAAAACCTATTGGCCATGTACATAGCCTATTTCGCGAGTCGCAATTTCTTTGCGACTCTCTAAATAGGTTTTGCAACTTGCTATTTGAAAGGGGCATTCCCTTTCAAATAGCGAGTCTCAAAACCATGTACAAATGTTTTGCGGTCGCAAAACAGTCGCAATTACCACCTACTTCAAGTAGATGGTAATGCATTCGCAAATGGGAAGGGGTCCCAGGGGACCCCTTCCTCTTGGCAAATGCATGCAAAATTATTTTTTAAGGTCAGGCAGTGGTCCCAGGGATGTATGTCGTTTCAACGCATGCTTTTACCATGCATGCCTTTACAACGCAGGGATTACAACGCAAGTCGTTACAACGATGGGGGGCGCTGGATAGTGGAATAGTTTCATTTTCTATTCCAACTCCAGGCCCCGTGGATAGTAGGGAAGGTGTTGGATAGAAAATTAAACTACTTCCTATCCAACAGCGCCCTCCAGCGAAAGTCGTTGTAATGACTTTCGTTGTATTTCCTGCGTTGTAATGGTAGTGCGCGGTAAAAGTTTTGTTGTAAAAGATGCTCCCCGGTCCCAGGGACCTCTGCCTGCCCTTAGAAAATGAAACGAAAACGTTTCATTTTCTTTTTTTTTAATGCATGGTAAACAGGCTGCATTTTTTTTTTAAACTGCTTTATTTAAAAGCAGTCCGAGACATGGTGGCCTGCAGAGCCCAGCAGGCCACCATCGCTGGGAAATTTAACTCATACAAATTGCTTGGGGGTCCCCAGCTTCCAGTGGTGACTCAGTGGGGGTCCTCAGGAGTCAAAAGTTTGGGAACCACTGATTTAGACTATATGTTAATGTTTTTTTGAGAATGAGTGCATATTAAACCGTCTGTCCTTAGATAAATGTTCATTGGGGCAGGACACTCACCTGTGAATACAGGGCAGGAGAATGAGGGCTCTGTTCCAATATTATGGTGCATGTTATGAATATGTCCTCTGAACTGTTGTCATAATCTAATGTACACCAATGCTGGCAGGTAACTGTACTATAAAAGCATGTAAAACGAGTGAATAATAAAAGAGTATGCGGTGTAGCAATTGGCCTTCTGATGTCAGCATTCAGTTAGTTTGAGCCTCGGCCAAGTTGTACAGTTCCGTTAGGGAGTAGCTAAGTGGGAGAAGGGTAGAGTTACTGGAACAAAGTGCAGACAGGCTCGCCATTACCATGCATTCCACAAACCTGTTGCACAGGCATGCAGCACCTGCCTCTAAATAGGCAACTGCTCTACAGGTCAACGAGAGCATTGACCAGTGCTCATACCAGTCATCTAGAGCATTGACCAGTGCTCATACCAAGATTTCCACAATTTTTGTCACAAGTGACGAGGGACAAAAGAATGAGGTGCTAGTGCACTTGGCTTGAATGAATGAGTTCTCAAACAGTTGAGAGCTCCAGAGAAAAGTAACAGAATGCAAGTAAGCCCAAAACGAAGGAATATGCTACTTACCAGTATGCATCTGTTCTTGGCATGTAGGGCTGCTGACATTTATATCTGTGCATAGATCGCCGCCTAGTGTTGGGTCCGGATGATTGCACACTGTTGTCCTGGAAGAGTCTTCGAAGTATCATGAGATAGGTGGCTTCTCCCTTGGACTACAGTGCGCATGGGCATCCTCTCCATCTTCAGATTGTTTTTCGCCATTGTGGCAGAGATGGAGTGTAATACAGTAAGTGATGACCATGCCTGAGAATGATTCTGAGTGCTACAGCTGCGACAGGCACCTGGGAGGAGGGCGGGCGATATAAATGTCAGCAGCCCTACATGCCAAGAACAGATGCATACTGGCAAGTAGCATATTCCGTTCGAGGCATGTGGGCTGCTGAATTTATATCTGTGCATAGAATAAATAGCAGTATCCTCCTTAGCGGCGGTTGCCTGTGCCAGCTGCAGCAGTCTGAAAAAGAGTTCCGAGAACAGCCTGACCTACAGCAGCTAGCTGTTTGGAGTGTACCTCCACACAGTAGTGTTTGGTGAATGTGTGTATGGTGTTCCATGTGGCTGCTCTACATATATCCTCTAAATTAATGTTACCTAGGAAAGCCATGGATACCCCTAACTTGCGTGTGGAATGCGCTCTTGGGGGAACGGTTAATGTGCGTTTAGCTTTTTGATAACAGATTTATATGCACTTAACAATCCATCTGGCTATACCTGACTTAGAAATGGGGTTGCCTTTGTGTTGTGGAGAGAAGGCAACAAACAGTTGTTTAGTTTTCCTGAAATCCTTCGTCCTGTCTATGTAATACAGGAGAGCTCCTTTAACATCTAGCGTGTGCAGTGCTCTGTCTGCCACAGAGTCTGGATTTGGGAAGAAAACGGGCAGTTCTATGGTTTGGTTAATGTGGAACTGCGACACCACCTTAGGCATGAATTTTGGGTTGGTACGCAGCACCACCCGATTAGCATGAATCTGTATGAATGGCTCTTGAATAGTTAGGGCTTGAAGCTGACTAACCCTCCTTAGCGATGTGATTGCCACTAGAAAAGCCACTTTCCATGTCAGAAACTGTATCTCACAAGAGTGAAGAGGTTCAAAGGGTGGTCCCATTAGTCTGGTGAGAACTATGTTCAGATTCCAGACAGGTGAAGGAGGGTGTCTGGGAGGAATCACTCTTTTGAGTCCTTCCATAAAAGCTTTAATGGCTGGCACTCTAAAAAGAGAAAGATGCTGTCTGTTTTGAAGATAAGCTGCCATTGCGGCCAAATGTATCCTAATGGAACTACATGCCAGATTGCATCTGTGTAGGTGCAACAAATAACATATAATGTTTTGCGTGGATGCATGTAGCGGATTTATGTCATTAGAACAGTAAATGACAAATCGCTTCCATTTGGCCGCATAGCATGCCCTGGTTGTAGGTCTTCTTGCCTCCTTGATGATGTTCATACAGTCAGGGGGCAGGTTGAGGTAGCCAAACTCTATGACCTCAGAAGCCATATTGCAAGGCTCAACTGTTGCGGATCTGGGTGCTGAATGTCTCCACGGTTCAGAGTGAGGAGACTGGGCTTGAGTCGCAGCCGTTGGTGAGGCACCACTGAAAGTTCTAGGAACGTGGTGTACCACGCTTGCCGTGCCCACGTTGGAGCAACTAGGATGAGCGTCATGGAGTGCTGCCGCAGTTTGCGTGCCACTAGCGGTATGAGCGGTGCTGGAGGAAAAGCGTATGCAAATCTGCCTGACCAGTTCATCCATATCGCATTGCCCGGAGACTGCGGGTGTGGGAACCTGGCGGCGAAGTTTTGGCATTTTGCGTTTTCCTTTGTGGCGAATAGGTCTATCTCTGGATGAGTATTTCATCAAAATGAGGGAAGAGGAATAGGTGTCCTATCTGTTCCCCATAACTAGGTAAGTTTCATCAAAAAGGATAGGACACTTGTAACCACTTACTCCAAGAGATATATTGAAATATGATGAAAAACCCTCATAAACGTTGTGTTTTACGAGAAGCGGTATATGTTGTTCTCCGCCCCACACAAACGTTATGGCAACAGTCATTGGGTTTTTGCATTCAGTATCTTGCCAGCCTCACCCGAGGCGATCTCTGGTTTTATCGTGGCAGTGTCCAGAGAAAGTTTGAGTGACCCCACTGAAGCTGAAAAAGTGAGTAAAATAGTTTCCAGGCGATACTGTATTTTATTCAAATCGCTGGTCCACTAATTAAAATGTAAGGGTATGCTCTGGGGATAATTAGGAATCCTTAGCATAGGTCATTAGGACAGAAAAAACGTCAACATGTTTCTGCTCTCTTGGCCCGTGGGTCTAAGAGCATTCGTCAGGACAACAATAAACACACACAGTTAAAAGTATATTGTCACTATTTTGTGACAATAGTGGGTCTATACAACATAATAGTCTTACCCATGTAGGTTCTGAATAGTCACCTAGAGGATTAGAAAGGAAAAAGGGGGGGTGACAGGTGGCATTTTAACAGTTTTCTGTTAAAAAACGTGGTCATTAAGAACATGCATTGTGTTTTTTCAAAAGTTATACGCTCATGTTAGAGACATATGCAAGTTTTAGGAAACAAAACAACAAATGACATCATGGCGAGTTAAATCAAGGAGTGGTGTATCAGCGGTACGTAGTGCACAAAAAGCTAAATCATTTGTGACATTGTATAACTATTTTTAAATCATACCTCTATTTAGGGTGTACACAGAATGAACCTGGATAGGGAAAACGGAAGTATTATGAAAATACTACTCGTACCGAGTGTTTGGTGCTCAATTACCTCATGTGAGGTCTTACCTTTAGGTAATTGTTACCAGGTCCCGTCAGGAGGTACGGACTTTAAGTCCCAGGCTATAAAGATACCAAGAGGGGGGTAATTGTGAGGTTGCTGTCTGCCGGTGGCATTGGGGCAGCGAGCGGTAGGGGAAACACTCACCCGCGTTGGAAGCGTGTTCCGCGTCTTGTGCTGGCTCTGCCTCCTGGACGCTGGGAGCACGCTTCCGATGGCGTTTTCTTCGTTATCGGCCATTGCGCTAGAAAGAGGACTGCTTTGCAAATGATCGAGTGACCTGATTAAACTCAAAATTAAGCGGTTTAACTTTCTTCAAGTGCAATAATTTTCATTTTAGCGTTAATAGGGGAAAGTGTTTGTAATTACCATAACGCTAGATGGGAAGCACAACATTTGAAATTTTTTTTTAAAAAATGTGCAATGACCCCACTGCTGGAAATATGGTTGGAGCACTGAGGGGTGTATCTCCCACTCGTGCATCTGGTGGCTGTGCCTGCTGAGCAGGTCCGCCATCTGGTTGGCTTTGCCTGGGAGATGTTCCGCCATGAGGAACATGTTCCTTTGAATGGCCCACTTCCACATGCTCTGGGCTAGATGAGACAATTGTGGAGAGTGCGTGCCTCCCTGCTTCTGGATGTAATACATGGCAGTCATGTTGTCCGTCCGGATCAGCACGACTTTGTTGCACAGATGCAGCCTGAAGGCCTTCATTGCCATGAAAATTGCCATGAGCTCCAATAGGTTTGATATGCATCTTTTGCTGCTGCGCTGTCCATAGTCCCTGCACTGTATAATGGAGGACATGCGCTCCCCAACCCTGGAGAGATGCGTCCGTTGTCAGCACTATCTGTGGTACAGGCTCTTGGAACGGTCATCCCCTGCAAAGGTTTTGTGTGTTCCACCAATGCAGAGAGTTGTATGCACGACCGGTCACCAACACTAGGTCTTTCAGATGTCCTTGAGCCTGGTTCCACTGTCGTGCTAAGCACTCCTGAAGCGGACGCATGCGTAGCCTTGCGTGAGGGACTATAAAGATGCAGGCCATCATACCTATTAGCTGCATGAATACCTGCGTTGGGAGCGAGTGTTGGGGCCTGAATCTTTGAATGAGCAATTGCATGCTGTTGACTCTGGCAGAGTTTGGGTGCGCTGTCGCTGTCAGAGTGTTGATTGTCGCACCCAGGTACTGTTGTAGATGTGCGGGTTGAAGGTGTGATTTTGGGTAATTCAGTGAAAATCCTAGACTGTGGAGGAGGTGAATTGTGCGGGACATGTGGCTGGCACATTGCTGGGCTGACTTTGCCTGAACAAGCCAGTCGTCCAGATAAGGATAGACATGGATGTGTTGTCTCCGAAGATGCGACGCCACTGTCGCTAAGCACTTGGTGAACACCCTGGGGGCAGTAGTGACCCCCGAAAGGCAGGACCTTGAACTGGTAATGCTGGCTGTTTAAGGTGAACCTGAGATATTTCCTGTGTCCTGGGTGAATGGGAATGTGGAAATATGCATCTTTTAGGTCTAGGGTTGCTAGGAAGTCCCCCTGACTGAGCAATGGTAGAACTTGATGTAAAGTCAGCATGTGAAAATGTTCTGACAAGATGTACTGGTTCAGGGGTCTGAGGTCTAGAATGGGCCTGAGAGACCCGTCCTTTTTTGGGTTTAAGAAGTAAAGTGAGTACACCCCTGTACCCTGCTGATTTAAAGGCACGACTTCTATGGCCCCTTTCTGCAGCATGCAGAGTACTTCTTGCTGCAATAAGTGCATGTGCTCTGCGGACCTAGGACGGTGCCTTGGGGGTATGTTGGGTGGAATGGAGGTTAGTTCTAGACAATAGCCATATTGGATAAGGTCTCTCACCCACCTGTCTGTGGTTATGCCTTCCCAGACTGGAAGGAACTGCTGAAGTCTTCCCCCGACTGGTGTTATATGGTCGGGGGGCAGTGACAAGACGTCACTGTTTATTGGTGGCGGAGGATCTGGTATTATTATTTCCGCGTCCTCTGCCTTTGGTGCTGTTCCCACGATAGCCACCCCTATTGTTCTTGTTATAGGTGGTCTGCGTGCCCCCTCTGTTGTATTGGGCTTGCTGTGATGCTTGACCTCTGGAGGCTCCCCTGTTACCGGAGCGACGAAAGGAACCGCCCCTGAACTGTTGTGACTGCAGAGCCCCCATGGATTTTGCTGTCTCAGCGTCTTTTTTAATTTTCTCAAGGGTGGTGTCTACATCAGGACCAAAGAGAAAATCAGGGTTAACCGGCTGGTTGAGTAAAGTAGTTTGTATCTCCGGCTTAAAACCAGAGATGCGTAGCCAGGCATGCCTTCTAAGCATCACACTTGTGTTTATGGCTCTAGCTGCCGTGTCTGCTGCATCTAGCGCACACTTGATGGACGCATTTGAAATTAATTTCCCCTCCTGTATAAGCATTTCTGCTCCCTCCTTATAAGCCTCAGGCAGGTGTTACAGTAGCTGCTCTAACGTGTCGTAGTGCGCCCTATCATATCTGGCTAATAGGGCCTGTGTATTGGAGATCCTCCAAATATTTGCTGCTTGAGCTGCTACTCGCTTGCCAGATGCTTCAAAGATTTTGGATTCTTTGTCCGGAGGGGGAGCATCACCACTGGTTTGAGAGTTTGCTCTTTTACGAGCATTAGCCACCACGAGGGAGTCCAACGGGAGCTGGCCTTTGATGTACGTAGGGTCTACAGGTGCAGGCCGGTACTTCTATTCAATCCTTGGGTTCACAACCCGTGCCCTTGTGGTCTCCTTGAAGATGTCAGTAGCGTGTTTAAGGACACCCTTCAGCATAGGCAATGTTTTTACTGATCTTTCTGAAGTTAAGAAAGTATCAAACAAAAAGTCCTCCTCTACTGGGTCTGCATGCATGTCCACATCATGGTTTTTGGCTGCCCTTTCAATCAAAGCATTAAACGCAGCAGTATCTTCAGTAGGCAAGGTTGTGATGGTATAGGACTGAGTGTCAGGCGTGGTGTGTGGCTCACCAGGGTCAGTCCAGGTTTGCTGTTCATCCTGATCAGCGTCAGCAGGATAATTGAACTCATCTTCATTGTATCCCTCCCCTATATCCTCATAGGTGCGTGTGGGCGAATAGGAATAGTCTTGTTCATAGGACTCCACAGGCTCAGAAAGAACAGGTGAGGTTGCAGAGTCTCTTTTCCTTTTTAGAGGGATTTTGTATGACTCCAAAGGAGTTTCTGGAACTATTTTCCGTTTGTAAATGGTGAGTCTACCAGAATCCGAGTCGATGAACAGCTTTGACTGATTGTCATAGGAGGGTGGTTGGAACATCACATCCTCCTCAGCGGACTGAGTCCTTGAAACCGCGGACACTTTCTTGGTAGTGTCGGTGCCCTTTTGTGGCTCGAAGGTTTTTGGTCGAGCGGTTGGGGGCAGTCCATATTTAATAGGTTGTGTAGGCAGTGGAGACGAACCGACCTTTTTTGAGGGTGTTGCCGTCTTCGATCCGACCAACTTTGTAGGATCACTGGGCTGCTTGCGGCCCTGCGTCGATTCGAGCTGTCGGTGCGCAACAGGTACGCCTTTCTGCTTCGACGCGACGTGCTCTTTCGGGTCGGGGCACTCTTCGACTTGAAGGCCTTGCTGGATATCGGCGCCGAGGCAGGAAGTTTTGGATCGACAGTCTTCCTAGCTTTGAGTCCTTTGCCAGTGTCGCCATCTTTGGGCGTGGACGTCGACAGCGTCAGCACGACGTGCCTGATGGCAGAGACGGGCTTCGGCGTCCCGTGTTTCGGGTCGACGCCCCCTTGTGACACCGAAGGGTTGATGACACGTTTAGATTGGGTTGGAGCCGACGAATCCGAGGCTGTCGATCCGAGGACTGGCTTCAGCAGTTTGTTTCGATACAGTTGCTGTCGGTTTCGGTTTTGCCGCTGAAAGTGGCTGATTGACCGATGGCTCCGTAGAAGTATTCTTAGCCGGGCCTGGGCGAGGGGCTATAAAATGCGGGTAAAGATCTTGGCTAAGGCCTTCCGGCGATGCCTCGACCTGAGCCTTTGAGAGTATAGTGTCAGTATTGGACCCCGCGATTGCGGATGGGCCTTGCTCATCGCTTGAGTCGTCATCGACTGCTCCGATGGCTTCTGCGTCATCTCCTACCTCGACGATGTCTTCCTCATGGACGTAGTCTTGTTCTTCGTCCACACTATAATGTGAGTCGTGCTCCGATGCAGGGTCCGACTGCTGGTCAGGATCCTCCCGATCTGCTCCCTCGATGTCGTCTGCCCCGAAGATATTTTCTGGGTCTGGCCCTGTGTGCTGGGCCGACTGGCGCGCGGCGCGTCGAAGCCGAAGTGTTTTTTTCGACCGGAACTTGGAACAGGCCATGCAGCTGGCCTCGTCGTGGTCCGGGGATAGGCACTTATTGCACACCGGGTGCACATCGTTGTGAGGGTATTTGGAGTTGCAGACGGGGCATCTTTTGAACGGGCTCCGTTCCATCGTCGACGCTCGTCGGGGCCTAGATGTCGAAAAAGGCAATACGGCCTTCGACGTCCTGTTCGAAGAACTGGATGAAGTACAGGGCACCGAACGAGAGACAATACAGACGCCCAAAGGCCTTTTGGCCTCGCGAAAAGTATTTTAAGTATATTCCGAACTTGAGTCAAGAAAGTACATCCGAACCCAATGGCGGAAAAAAAAAATCTGAAGATGGAGTGGATGCCCATGCGCACTGTAGTCCAAGGGAGGAGCCACCTATCTCGTGATACTTCGAAGACTCTTCCAGGACAACAATGTGCAATCATCCGGACCCAACACTAGGCGGCGATCTATGCACAGATATAAATTCAGCAGCCCACATGCCTCGAACAGAGACAGTACTGCTTCATAAGGATAGGCCCAGAGCCAGAATAATCACAACACATCAATAGCAGAATGAAGGTACAATAAAAGAAGGACAATTCTGGGGAATTAAGTGGTGCCTGGCGCTAAATAGCACCAGCTGCCCAACACATTGTAAAAAGCTAGAGCACAAAACTGTTCCTCCCAAGATGGCCCCCAGTGAATATCACATGTGACAAAGTATGGGAGTTCAATTGCTGGTGTGCTAGGCATTGTGATAAAGGCTTGGAGTGAGACTGGGGTCCTAGGAATGGTCGTATTTAGGAACAGTAATGCATCTAGCACCTGAATGTGAACGGCCATGATGAATCAAGTCTGAAAAGTAAGAAGTGGTCCTTAGATTTTCTCTAAAGGGGCATATTATACTCCTTTGTCTTTAAATTAGCCACAAAAAGATTATCAAACCAACTTATCCTGCCTTCAAAGAATAAGACATTATAAAATTGTTCAAATCCAGTGCAAAAGCAATCCTCAGTTAAAATGTGGACATCATAAAAATGCTTCCTGCCCTCTCAGATATATATTTCCTCAGTTGAGAATAAGTGACATGTGTAAAAGGTGTATTCAGATCTCTGACCCAAATATGCATATCTTGATGAAAATTCTCTGGCCATGTATTCCTCAACAGAAGCTTAAGCTCTTAAATTAAGTGCCCACTTTGGTGTTGAAGGAACCATGAGTATTTACTATAATCTTGTCTCAAGGGCTGCTATGGCATAGAAATGTCCTTTGGCACCCACTTCAGAAGTGCTATACAAAGTTTAAACATCAATGTCAATATAGGCCTCAGATGGCATCATACTGTGATTCTTGTATGTCGCCTTTTATAAGATACGCTTTGGCATCAAAGAGGAAGTATTGGGCATCAAAATGGCATCTAATGGGATCACAGGCATGCAAAGTGTATAACGTATGTATTAGAAAGTCCTGAAAGATACAAAGAAGTAGAGTGCACCAAGGCTACTTCCACAAGATGCCAATTAGAAATAAAACAAGGGGTTCCTCTCTATTTTGTTTAGTCTTGTCACCACTCTCCCTAATCTTCCTATGCCTAAGGTCTGTAGACCTGAAGAGTTAACAATGTGAAAGCTAATGGTCAAGAATGTACATTATGGCAACATTCAATAGGGTAATGATCAAATAACCTAGCACTAGACACAGGGCTCAAAACAGGCCAGATGAAGATCGTCAAGTAGTACATCAGAAAAGAAAAAAAAGCATTGCTAATAAATAACATACAAAAGGCACAGCACTAGGGACTACATTTTCAAGAAAACAGGTGTATTTCGCATGAAAGCAAAACGGAGAACAGCATTCCACAAAAGGTTTTCAGACCAATTGCAAAACTACAACCCACCCAGTGTTAAGTTTGTTAGACAAACAGGTCACAAAAAGGAATCTAGGGGCATATCATCAAGAACGCATTAAAATCATCGCCGCTTTAGCGGCAGGAAACTGCCGCTAACGCGGTGATAATGGGCTTGATAATATGCCCTTGTGAATTCCCATAAAAGCCCATGTTCTGGTGTGAACATGGGCTTCTATGGGAATTCACAAGGGCATATTATCAAGCCCATTATCACCGCTTTAGCGGCAGTTTACTGTCACTAAAGCATCGATAATTTTAACGCCGTTCTTGATAATATGCCCCTTGGATTGCTGATGGGGTGTCGCATAAGTCTCAGACAGTTTAGTTCCAAACAAAAAATATTTTACATAATTATTCACAAAAGAAGCGTTTCAAAATCTTTATGAGCACTGAAGATTAATACAGCATTACTTCTTTCTTCGAATGCTGTTAAAAAACACTCTCTCTAATGAGCATGCTGCTGTCAGAGCATTAATCGGTACACCTGACAAGTTCACCATTGCAGACCTACCCATGAATTGCCCACAGGAAACCCAACGCGTTTCGGCACCCAATATACATTGGTAACGTGACCAAGGCGTGTTGGATGCCGAAACTCGTTATTTTCCTGTAGCTACTACGTACAAAATAAAATAGAATTAATGTCTTTAAGACTGCCAGACTGAGGTTTTTCCTTGAAGAGTAAGTCTCGGATTTTTTTTGCCCAGAGTGTGTTGCTATTTGTATATAGGTTCCTCACCCGAACCAAAGCCGGGGGGGGTCCCAGCTTGAGGTGCAGCGTTTCTGATTATATACATATACAAATAAATACACATATAACTGTACACACACATATTTTACACACAGCCACATATCTACAGACATGCAGGTCAAGGTTTAAAGAAGAAATATACGGAGTACATTTTTCTATGATAACTTTAAAGGTTTAATTATTTTACCTCGCCCAGTTTATTCTGGATCCATAGAAATGTCTGTATATTTCTTTCAATGTCCCAGTGTTTTTCTGCAGGGCACTCCCCATCTTCTACATGAATTGAACACATAGGCCTCTGATCATCTAAAACCTGAATATGAAAAAAGTGTTTTTTTAAAGGTAAAAGTAACGTAATCAATTAATGATATTAATATTTTAAATTAAGCAACAGCCTTAATTCTCATTCTTATGGTAATGTAAACGAATCTCATTAGGGCCACATTTGATGACAACCATTATCACCACAGGGATTAATAAGGCCACCATATTAACATCAAGGAGGACACAGGAAGAGGAAATAAGAAAAGTAACAGATAGTTATATGACATAAGTAATTAAAGTCTTTCAAAAGCTATGCAAAGAGTGAGGTAGTAGCATGTTAGAAGTTTGTGGTGTGAATACAGACGTTCTGAAATGAGGCTTCCAGCCTCAGACTGACAGGACTGGGCCTTTTTCTATTAACCAATCAAAAGGCATATAGGCATATGCCTGATGTTTCCGAGTGTATTTCAGGTATTCCATATTTGGGGAGACTTGATTGCTCTATTTTTTGCCAGAACTGCTCTGGCATGACTCACAGAATGGTAAGGTAGAATGCTCAAGGTTGGGCAGAGCAGAATGCCTAGGATTCTGTGCATTTCCTCTTAGTGTAGGCTGAACAGAATGATCCTGGATCATATTCCAACGCTCCCACTCATGTTCAGTGTACTGTATTTCTCTAGATAGGTTTTACTCTACAAATACCCTTATATGCAGCCATGCAATACGAAATAAGGAAATGTATTTCTATGGGACACGTTGTAAAAAGAAGTCATAGGGAAGCCATTGTCTACTCTAGACTGTATGAGTTGAAACCCTGTTTTAGGAATCCCATCCCAAACGTCTCTCATGCCACATCAGAGACACCAGACTATTGACCCATTGCTGCTTCCTTGGGAAACCTTCTTGAGCTCATGACAACTGTACAGCTTAACACTGGAGAATGCTTTAGAGAATGCCCAGAGCTTAGGGCTTGTAACTCCCCTTAAATTACTACTGATGCACTGACTGTGCTTTCTTACAAAGAGTTGGCTATTCAACAGAAGTCCTCCTGGCATTCATATGAGTGCCTATGTCTTCTGTCGATTTGGAGCAAAGGGGAATAACTGGTGGCGTGGCCTATATTCGGCAACTGTTGCCCCACGTTTCCATATTTCATCTATTTATTAATTACAACTGTATTCTGTTTATACAAACAGTTTATTTCAGCATATTCACACATATTCTACTGAGGCAAAATCAGAATGAATTTAATGTTTTATTATATGTTGGAAGTCTGAGATGGTACAAAACTATGCCTTCAAAAAACTCTGGTGTTATTTTGTATTTCCGACAGGGGTTTCTATCTGGCAGTGTGGACAATGAGATACAGTATGGCTTTCTGCACATTAACAGGTGTGTAGCAAAGTGGAGGAATATGCCTTTTCTGCTTGTTAAACTTTGATTTTTGTTTTTTTCTGCACTACAATTTTGCTTTGCTGATATTAGGAATTTTACTGTCACGTTGCTATTCAGTTCAAGAGTTTGTGTGCTCTGGCCATACAATGGTATTGATAAACCGGTTCAACCCCTTTGGCCTATTTAACTTTCCTGTAAGGCTATAGTTAATTATAAATGCACCAATGGCATCAGCGTTACAGTTTATGTATGTACTGCAGTGTGTATTTACACCATCCACACATAACAGTAATATATGGCCCCAGAGAGCACCTCTGTGCTCTGGCTGGGCTTCAGTCTAAAGGCACTGCAGTAACTCATTGCAGGGAAATGTGTGTTGTTTCTGTAATAAAACATATTTTAGATATTATTAGGCCACCCTAACGCCTACCCATGTAAGCCCACAGGTCAAGGTTCCCAATACACATTAAAAGTGGCACAACATATATTTGAGGTTAATAATGCCCTCACAGTGTGACAGCCTAAAAGCCTTTTCAAATGTGGGTGTTTATACAAGAATTTTCAGACAAGCTATTTTCCGCTTAGTTTTAAAAATCTAAATTATTTAATTTGATGTAAAAACAATATTTTATAACATTAGTAAAAAAAGTAACTTACTAAAAATGTGATTTGGGCTGTCTGAGCCATAACTGCGTCAAAGCAAGTTTTGCCACTTATCAGACCTCCAGAGGCCAAAACAAATTCCTGGCTGGAGTTAAAGGCTCTGCCTACCAGGGGACAAAAATCTGGCATCTGGACCCAGGGAGGAAGAGATGTTATCAACAACTGGCTGCTTAGCAGTGATTAGATATCTGGGAGGTGTACGAGACAGCAGCAAAACAAAGTGTTGTATAGCATTTTAGGACCCTACTGTAATTTTCGCGATTCATGCCCTTATAGAGGTATAAATCACCATATCCTCAAACAGGCAAAGAAATCATAACCATATTTAGACATAGCTCATGCAGTCCAAATACGACAGGGCTACTTCCACTAGTTCCGAAAATCCACAACGATTTCTTGGAAAACTCTGCTTCAGCAGCTAGGGACTTCCCCTTGCTCGAATACTGACTTGTCCAAGAACTCATGGAGTTTTCAAAGAACTGAGACTCTTTAATGATGTTATTATGTCCACCTTTACGTATAACTCGGCACCTTCAAGGTATAAATATGCCCACACTTGCCTTAGCAAACACACGGTGGTTTGGAGCAGTTCGACTATCTACTTGCCCGACGCATCTCGCTACAGCAAGTGCTGAAGGAAGCCGACCCTCCAGCAGACGCACAGAGAGACGCTGTCTTTTCTCTTGCCAAGAAATCCAGCTCCAGTGTTTCCAAGATACCCTTGCGGGTTGTTGGATAATCAAGTCCTGAGCCTGACCTTCATTCTAAACCAAGGTACGGAGCTAATTAGACCCGTAGAGAAATCTTGGATAGATTCTTGGCAAAGAATACTACATTTATGCTACACCTCACTTACTCCTTCCCTCGTACTAGGCTTAGGTTAGGTACATCGGGGTAGGCGTATTTTAGACGCACAAGGTGAGTACTTTTTAGCCTCTGTTATTTATGTATGTATTTATCTATGGTCTAGGAATCATACAATGCTCTTGCAGTATTACTTTATCCTACTCTTTTTACTGTACGCATTATACTTTGCAACCAGTATTACGATTGTAGCAGTTCATTTCTTCTGCATGAGAAAGAAGATTGTTCAATAAATACTCTTATTGAAAACACCCGTCTATTTCTCTGCACCTCTGATGAAACGAAGCATGCACGAATGACTGAGTAAAATATCTATCTATTGCTTCCACGACTCTGAAGATCAGTTTTATCTTGGGGAAACAAAGTTGTCATGTTTATGCGGTTGTCAGAAACTAAATCCTTTCTTGTGAACACGAGAAAGTTTCTACTGACCTCTGAGCTAGCTGGCACTCACAATTAAGTCTAATATATTTCGATAGAGACCTAGACTACATAAGTCCTACGTCACATCTATAGGATATATTATTCCAATGCGCAGAGCCTATTGGGAATATAGGAACTACACTACAAAAGGATGGCCTTAACTCTTGTTTAGACTTGTTGATCTCAAATGGGGTGAAAATATCAGCTTCCAGCTGACCAGCCCCCATAGCTTTTGGCTCCACCTCCAGAAGAAGAGAGAACCAGAAGAAGAGAGAACCAGTTCTGATTCCAACAAAGGACAGGAGAGCTATTCTAAATAGGGAAGTGCCATTGCGGAACTCTTTTGGAGGGAAAGAGGATTCAAACATCTTGAATTTAGAGCTTCTGGGCAATTTTACAGTGAAGCAAAGAGGAAGTACAGCAAAAGGTGGTGGGGATTGGTTGCTTAGGAAGATAAGACTGCATAAGATAAGACTTGCACTTTACCACCAGTCTTCAAAACATGAATTATTGGACCAGGGAAGAGTACACCAGAAGAAGGCTCTGCTAGAAAAAGGAAGATTCCTGACCCCCGACTCATGCTGGAAGAAGAGGACTCGGGAACTCCTGACCCCTGCTGGCACCTAGGAGCTGGAACTGCCATCGAAGAGTCAGGTGGACGACTTGTTTGCCTGTTCCATGTACACAAAAAGCAGAAGGAGCCCTGGCTCCAAAAGACCCCAACTGAGGACTGGGCCATGCAGGAGCCCTGGCTGGGTAAAGTTGATGCTTACAATCCTGTCCCGAGGGACAGAGTGCCTTCGGAGTTACTGGTAAGAGGTTTTCTACCACTCGGAGAAAAGTGGGGCTTAGTTACTTTTTCCACCTGTGGAGGACCAGGAAAAAGTGGTGAGGATTGCGCAGGAAATTTGTACCCAAGACAGACAAGAAATCCAGGGTTTTCCCACCTAGATTTTTTTTCTGCCCAGTATACGCTTCAGAGGGAACTTATGGTAAAGGTATCTGGCCTCATGGAGCTCTTCCCTACTACAACTTGATGCGTTGCGCCAAAGGAGCATTTTGAGAACCAAAAATACTAAGTCTGAAGGTAAAACCCTGAACCGGAGCAAGGGGGCAAATCAATCCCAGCAATGAAGCGACCTGTGTATGCTTGAAATTCAGCCTTTCCTTGCTTGGGGCTTTGGTGTCAAAACCAATGGCTTCAATGGGAGCTCAATGATAATATTTCTGACATCAAGTGAGCCTCACTGGCCTCATCCATGGACTGTCCCCACAGAAGAATTTTGAGTGCTGTTTCAGGGACTAAGTCCTAAGTTACAATGTTTGTCTGGGATGACCCACTTGGTAGATCAACCCCCTGCTCCACTGCAGTCACTTTGAAATGGCTACTATGTCTTGATCAACTGTGAACTGCTATTCAATGGTGAATAATTTTTTCTAGGCAAATTTTTGTCTCAAAACTGGAAAAAAAATAATCTCTGGTTTCCCTTAACCATATTAAAGTCACACTTTTCGGGACTTTAGTATGGTTGTTCGTGCTTGAACGTGAAATACATTTCTTGGGAAATTGTATGCTTCATGTACCAGTCCTAAAAGGGGTCGAGCTGAGATCCTTAAACAAATGTGTTTTGGCTTAACCAGGCTGGGTTTATTAAGTAGTAGCCACCCCTCCCAAATTAGTAGGTCAATTACTGACAAGTTGGAAGTCAGCTTTTTTCCAACAAGGCTGTGAAAAGTTTCTTAATTCTCTGCCTCACATATCCTACTCTTCTTTGAGAAGCACATTGTTGTATAGGTGAAGAGCATAAGGATGTGCTCGCAGGGCATGCTCTCTCAGCTCAGGCAGTGGAGAACTGTGCATCGCAGCACTAATATTTAAGAAAGAAAATCAGGGCAAAGGCCAATTTAAACATGAAGATTTTACTGCACAAAGGAATAATCTATGGTATCTTAACTTAAGGAAAACACAGAATGAAGGTGGCTCCCAACTCTTCTGACCTGCTGCCATCCAACACCTATTAACCCTAAAACTCCACCACATAATATACCTTATGTTACAATATACACAAGACATTTGGCATCCTGGTGAGAAATGTACCACATAAATAACTAAATATATAAATATTGTTTACCTGTAAATTAGATATTGTTGCTGTCCAGCTGCCATGCTTCCATTCGTCACACAGCATTCTTGTCACTGTAGACCACAGATGAGATCCAGGCATGTGGTTATTCATATTGCTGCTTTCCTTAAAAATTAAATGACTCCGTTAAACAAAAATTAGTATCTGAGCTGTGCATGTTTTAGTAGAAACAGACAAAATGGAATAGAATGCCGGCTGAATGAATGAATGTATCCCCACTCCCCTGTACAGCACAGCACCATAAACTAAGTTGATTCAGTGACTTTTGACTGAAGAAGAAGTGCCACATTTCATCAATGAAAAAATAATTTCTGTTCAGCTTGTTCTCACAAATGAATGAATACTGTGACCGGGTCTGTTTCATTTCTTCAATTTTATCGCATGCTGACTTGCAAACTCATCTCTTTAGTGGCTGAAGTTTTTGACATGCGCAGAACCGTTGTATCTGGCTCCTATACAGTCTGATATATATATATATTTGTTGTTTATAATCTGGTCACTGCCATATTAACATTGATGCTTACAGCAGATGCTAGAATGTCAATATATGAATCAAAATGATTGCTATTCTTATTTCGTCTTATTGGGAATTTAGTGTCGCCAACTTATAAACTCATATCAAGTTGGTGATTTGGTTCTATAAAAAACCCTATATTTTGCCATAGTATGGAAAGCCTTCATGACAGTTCTATTAGGCCAGAGGTCAAGCCGATCTGCTGTAAACCAGCCCCATTCGGGGGTTGCTCAATGGTTCCTAGAGTGACTTTTAGCCCGGAATTGTTTGTCATTCCTGGGAAAGGTCTATGACGGAGAACAGCTATACAGTTATTTCTCACTAAGGAAGGTATGCATATTAAGAAACTTTACTTATAAGGTTGCTATTTCCTGCTTCTGATACATTTGAACATAGTGCTTAGGGGTAGCAAAAGGGTGTTAGGATGCTGGGAACATACTAACCACGATAGGTCTGTGTAGTGATCAAGTCCACACAGGTTCAGGTGATTCAAAGATGTTTTATTCAAGATGGTACAATATCACAGGAAGACCATAGCAAGACTAGAACAAGACCCCACTAGGAGCAGCCAGCAAGCAGCTCAGCCCAGTCAACTGTGACTTATTTGACTCACAACATTCCATACCATGTCATCTCTGTAAGATTCTACAGGCAGGGCATGCATTACATTGAAGTCAGGATATAACATATCCCCCTTTCTTCCAAATAAATAAAACAACAACAATGAGAGAACAACCATCGAAAGAAGAGCAATGAGAGAACAACCATCTAAAGAAGAGCAACACGAGCGAAATCAAGAAACAGAGTAAAAAGGAAACCAAACATAGAAATCATCCTCCCTTCTATACACAACAGAAAATAAGAAAAAAAACAACATCGGAGAAGTGAAGGAAGCTAAAAAGACTGCCCCAAACACACCCACTGGCCAGAACAGGAATAAAAGGAGGCTGAAAGTGAAGACAGGGTTACAAACTGAGAATGAACGCAGGGAAAGGAACCATGACAGAAAAGCAGAGGAAGGTTCAGAATCCACAAGAGAAACGAGAAGAAGACCTCAGAAGGAAAACAGAAATGAAGAAAGAAACAAGGAAGATGGGGAAAAGTAAGAGAGGATTCCTCATCCAAACACCATTATCAAAATAATACCACAAGAATGTAATACAAAGATAACAGTGTATATCTTACAAAAGAAAATTAAATATAAACCGTACATACCTAGCAATGAAAGCATGAAATGGGTAAAACGTAAGCTAAGTATGTAAACTCGAATGCATGGGTGAGAATCCATGACGAATCTCTTGGGATGGAGATGCGTTGTGCACAAAACTGGGAATACTACCCATACACACCCTATGTAGGGTAAAGATATCCGTGTGAGGACAAACTGTGTGGAGAATCCACACAGTGCACTGTAGTAATGTAACTGTATTAATACAGCACATATGAGTAGGAACGCATGACATATTCCAAACAATGAAAGGAATATTTGGGTAAGAACCCATGCTAATGCAAAAGGACTGTAACTTTTGCATGGATTAAAAAGATGACAACAAAACATTGAGAATAAACATATTTCAAAAGTAATGGAACCCAGCACCACAGAAACAGGACTAAAACCTAAACTATGCACCCTGTATGGGTAAAATTCAGCGTGTGCAGGGGCGATCTCCGCTAGAGCTCAAACTATGGTGCACTGAGGAATACAAATAACCAACCCACACTAGACACCTTAAGAAAGGCAAAACATGCACAGAGTAGTGAGGGCATAAGTAAGTGTAATAAACTCTATAAAAAAAGTGTGCACTGTAACAATGGGCGAAAACAACCCAAGGGAAACACCTCATTTAGAGGTAAAAGGACTGTGCACCGACAGTGGGACGATAACCCACATGAACTACCTCCAGGACAGATAAAACATTGTGCACTGTGAGAAAAAAAATTGGACGCAGAACCCAAACAAACACACCCTAAGTGGGGTAATTCCGTAAACATAACGTGAAAGAAGACCCTGTGGAACTATAAAGTACAGTACACAACACCAGTAAGTGACTACTCACCCAGGTAGGAAACTGTATGACCAGTTCATGAATCTGCGACATATCTATATCTATATCTATATATATCTATATATATATATATATATATATATATATATATATATAAAAACGAATGTATGTCTGTCTGTCTGTCCTTTATGCATTAGTACCCCATTCATCCGATCGCCAGGAAACTTTAGGACGTTGTTGAGTACATTCCCGCGAAGGTTTCTGGCATACTTTTTTAAAAATATCGGCCCCCCAGGGCCCTCATAGTCTTTTGAATACTGATGTACGCACAAGACGAAAAAACAAAAGATCGTGTATCCGCAAGCATTCGAATAAATAAATAGAATTAAAACAGTATTCATCCGATTGCCAGGAAACTTTGGGGAGTTGTTGAGTACACTCCCGCGAAGGTTTCTGGCATAAATTGTTTTTAAATATCGGCATCCCAGGGCCCTCATAATCTTTCGAATACTGATGTACGCACCAGACGGAAAAACAAAAAATCGTGTATCCACAGCACTCGAATAAATAAATAGAATTAAAATGACACTTTGAAATGTTTTCCATATTAAAATGAATAAGTTTCAATAAAAATGACACAATGTAAATTAAATGTTATCATAACGAGTTTCCTTGAATTTCCTTTCTTCGGAGATCGCAGCAACGCGCGACGGGTAAGCTAGGTGTATATGAAGAGCAACAGCAGAAAATAAACTTTAAAGTGAGACTTGAGACAGAAATTCCCCATCTGCCTCTAGATGGCAGCGTAACAGCATGACAATACTGATGAAACATATCTTCGTAAAGACACAATCATAGCCCACAGTTTTGAACATTATAAATACACCGCTGCTGAGAGATAGAAAAGGAAGGTCCCAGGTGTAAGGTAAAACTCAATAAAGTCTCGAAATGGAAGAAGAATGTCCATGGAGTAACCAAGAGGAAACTGCAGTTTCCCGGTTGAACTTTATTGAAAATCAAGAGAACATCGTGGTTGGCATAAAGATGTGAGGATCTGTTAGATCTGGGGGTCTCTAGTTGGAAATGGTATTCACCTTTGTCCAAATAGGGACCCTTACTTCTAAGTCAGGATAAGGGGATTACACTCCTAAATAACCCCTGCTCACCCCCTTGGTAGCTTGGCACGAGCAGACAGGCTTATCTCAGAGGCAGTGTGTTAAGCATTTGTCAATATACACAGAAATACAGTGGTAACACTACAGATGGACCACCTCAACAACTTTGGATTCTCACCCCTCATCTGCATTAGCCATCTGAGGGGCCTGTGGTCGGTCTGAACCAGGAAGTGAGTCCCAAACAAGTAGGGTCTCAGCTTCTTCAGTGCCCAGACCACAGCAAATGCCTCATGCTCAATTGCACTCCACCTCTGTTCCCGTGGAAGTAACCTCCTACTGATGAAGGCTACAGGTTGGTCTAGGCCCTCTTCATTAATCTGTGATAGAACAGCCCCCACACCATGCTCTGAAGCGTCTGTCTGAACAATGAATTATTTTGAGAAGTTGGGCGCCTGAAGCACGGGTGCTGTGCACATGGCAGTCTTCAGGGCGTCAAAAGCCTTCTGACAGGTGTCAGTCCAGTTCACTTTCTTGGGCTGCTTCCTGGAAGTCAGCTCAGTCAAAGGTGCAACAATGTTGCCATACCCCTTGACAAACCTCCTGTAGTACCCCGTGAGTCCTAAAAAGGCTCTCACCTGTGTCTGAGTCTTTGGGGGTTCCCATGCCAGGATGGTATCAAGCTTGGGTTTCAGGGGCGCCACCTGGCCGCTCCCTACCTGGTGACCCAAGTACACCACGGAACCCTGCCCGATCTGGCACTTACTCTCCAAGATCGTGAGACCTGCCTTGCGGAGTGCCATCAACACTTCCCAGAGGTTGTGCAGATGTTCTTCTCAACTGGGGCTGAACACTGCAATGTCATCTAGGTAGGCAGCACTGAAATCCTCCAGTCCAGCCAACACCGGGTTGAACAACCTCTGAAAGGTGGCAGGGGCATTCTTCATCCCAAAGGGAATAACCTGGAATTGGTAGTGCCCATCTGGTGTGGAGAATGCTGACCTCTCTTTAGCCCGATCAGTCAAGGCGATCTGCCAGTACCCAGACGTCAAAACAAACGTGCTGAGGTACCGTGCAGCCACTAACCTATCAATGAACTCATCAGCTCTGGGAATGGGGTGCACGTCAGTCCTGGTGACTGAATTGAGCCCTCGGTAGTCCACACAGAACCGGAGTTCAGGTGTGGCACCAGGTGCGGCAGCCTTTTGGACCAAAACCACTGGGCTGGCCCAAGGACTGTTTGAGGACTCAATCACCCCTAAGGCAAACATTTTGGAGACTTCCTCCTTAATGTAAGCCCTGACCTTGTCAGTCACTCTGTAAGCCTTGTGCTTTACATGAGGACTGTCTCCAGTGTCCACAAAAGGAACGCACCACTCTGTGACACCAGGAACCAAGGAAAATAGATCAGAGAATAGCCCCAAAAGCTGGCGACAATCTTGCTGCTGATCAGGGGTCAGTGCGGTAGAGAGTGCAGACAGGAAGTCAGGAAGAGGCTCGGTCTCCTCCTCCATTCCATCATCTGTCGCTAGGAGCATGCCCACTTCGGACCTTTCCAAGTGGGGCTTCAGGCGGTTAACATGCAGGACCCTCAAAGGGTTCCTGGGAGACTGCAAGTCCACCACCTCAAATGGAGCGGTCCACCTGTCCTGGAGCGCACAAGGATCTACAGGGGCCATGACCCAAATTTTCTGTCCAGGTTGAAGCTCAATCAGAATGGCATTCTGATCGCACTACCGCTTCATCTCTTCCTGGCTGGCTTCCAAATTCGCCTGAACGAGATCTCTGAATCGCCGAGTCTGGTTCCTGAAGGCCAGCATGTAACTGTATACATCCTGGGGAGGTTTCCTGGGACTTTGCTCCCAGCCTTCCTTGACCAGACTCAAAGGTCCTCTTACCGGGTGACCATACACCAGTTCAAAGGGGCTGAACCCTAGGGACTATTGTGGCACCTCACGGTAAGCAAACAGAAGGCATGGCAAGAGGACGTCCCAATTACACCTCATTGGTTCATCAAGACCCATGATCATGCCTTTAAGGGTCCGGTTGAATCTCTCAACCAGCCCATTACCTTGTGGGTGGTAAGGAGTGGTGAACTTGTAGGTAACACCACACTCCTTACACAGAGACTCCATATAATTGGAAATGAAGTTTGTACCTCGGTGAGACACCACCTCTCTTGCCCGTGGCTTTCTTGGGGTTCAGTGGCCCCACAATGTCAATGCCCACTCGTTCAAAGGGGGTACTAACTACAGGGAAAGGTTGGAGAGGGGCCTTGTGCCTCCTTCCACTTTTCCCACTTTGCCTGGCAAGTTTGACAGGTCCTACAATGAGTATCAGAACTCTTATGAATGTGGGGCCAATAAAAGTGGGAGACAAGCCTTTCAAAAGTTTTGTTCTGCCCCAGATGTATGTCCAGCTAAAGGAACGTCATGAGCCAAACCCAGTAGGAAGGCTCTGAAGCCCTGGGGTACCACCAGCACACGGGCTGACCCAGGCTCAGCAACCTTAGGCTCGCTATACAGGAGACTGTTCTCCCAGTAGATCCAATGTGATCCAGACTGATCACCTGCTGTCTGGTTTGTGGCCTGTTGCCTCAAACCCACAAGAGAAGGGCACTTCTTCTGCTCTTCAAAAAAATTCCTCCCTGAAGGGATCCCCTTCTTGCAGCCAATGGGTCAGCTCAGGTAGGTTCCCCAGTTCAGAAACTTGCTCCCCTGTAGGTTCCAGGGCAACCCCCTCAGGGTCTGCCTCCTCCTGGACTGTGGGAACAATGGGGGCTGGATTCCCGCGCCCCTACCTCTTCTCTTTAAGGCAGGTTCCTGGGCCACACTTTCAGGCTCCAGGATCTCTTGAACACCCTTAGCTGCCATAGACCGAGTGGTCACACACGCTGACTCAAGCAGACCCAACATCTCTAAATGAGTCGTCTTCTCCACCTTAGCCCAAGGGGAGCTTTCCAAATCATTGCCTAACAGACAATCAACAGGCATGGCTGGCCTCACAGCTACTTGAAGAGTACCAGAGACCCCCGACCCCCACTGAAAGGGAACTTGAGCCACTTTGCAATGGCGCTCTGTGTTGTCAGCAGGAACAACTGGAAATAATACATTGGGGACCACCTGCTCTTCAGACACCAAGTGACACTTGACAGCTGTCACACTGGCTCCGGGGTCTCTCAGAGCCTCCACTCTATGGCCATTGATGGTCACCCACTGCCTGTACTTCTTAGTGTTATCAGGCAGCTGAGCTTCAGGGACCATCTCAAAGTCTCCTAATGAGACAAGGGACATTTCTGTGGGACCCCACCCACCTTGGGCACCCATTTCTTCCCCACCCAGGGCTGCACTGCCCATCTGATGGGGTGGTTATGTTATGTTATCAATTTCTTGTAGCGCGCACATACACCCAGAGGCTTCATGGCGATACTAGCAGATGCCAAGCCCAGCAAGCGTTACACGTGGGTCTGTGTGAATAGCTAAGTTTTGAGCAATCTCCTAAGAGTTAGGAGATTGTTACAGGAACGGATTTCCAAAGGGAGGGAGTTCCAAAATTTGGAAGCTAAAGTCGCGAACCTGCGTCCACCCTGGCATTGAAGTTTAAACGGGGGGTGGCAAGAAGATGGAGTTTGGCAGACCGGAGGTTGCGAGAGGGAGTGTACCTCGGCAGAAGGTTGTTAATGAACTGGGGGCTGCGACCATGGAGAGACATAAAAATGATACAGGCCGTTTTAAAAGCAACTCATTGGGGGATAGGAAGCCAGTGAAGTTTTTTTAGCAAAGGTCTGGCTGATTGCCAACGCGGTTGCTGGTGGATCAATCTGGCGGTCTGATTTTGAACCAATTGGAGAAGTTTGCTGAGGAAAAGTGGGAGGCGTAAATAGATGGAATTGGCATAGTCCAAGTGCGATAGTGCTAAAGCTATCACCACCTAGATCAAGGCCGAATGAGTTAGCATGCGGCTGATCTTACGGAGCTGAAAGAAACAGGAGGACACCAGCGTGCCTACTTGAGTTTTTAAGGAGAGGTCCTTGTCAATGTTTACCCCCAAGCTCTTTACCGAGGGGGAAGGGATAGGTGGAGGGCCGAGTTCTGGAGGCCAATAGTGTTGGCCCCAGAACGTTTGACTATTGCCGTTAAGGACTAACTCGGTCTTACCGGGATTCAGCTTCAGATGGTTAAGATCCATCCATTGATGGATATGAAGCATAGTGCCCTGGAACTCCCGGATGGATTCAGGGGAGTTATCTATTATAAATATCAGTTGAAGATCATCAGCATAATTAAACGTAATGGCCTTGAATGCTTTCAGGGACTGAATCAAAGGAAACAAATTTAGATTAAACAATAGGGGGGGCAGTGAGGAACCCTGAGGGACCCCACAGGAAGTGTGGAGTTTGGGAGCAGTGAAAGGGGCCAGGCGGACCGCTTGAGTGCGGTCTCTAAGGAAGGACCTGATCCAACTGTAAGCGGAGTCGCAGATGCCGGCCTGTTTGACGCGGTCCAATAAGATGGTATGGTCGACCGTGTCAAACGCGGCCGAGAGGTCCAGGGCCTGTGGGGTTCCTTTATCTGCATTACCTCGAAGGGCATCCATGACTGCAGTGATGACCGTCTCGGTGGAATGGGCAGGACGAAACCCCGCTTGATGAGGGTCTAGGTAGTTGCACTGCTCTATAAAGTCTGAGAGATGAGTGGTTACCTGCACTTCAATGACTTTAGCCAGATAGGGAAGAAGGGAAATAGGCTTGTAGTTAGAAAGAATTAGGGGGTCTGCTCCTGGCTTTTTCAGAAGGGGGACAACCACTGCCTCCTTAAAGGCTTTAGGAACCCTGCCCTGGAACAAGAATTCATTAAGGAGGGTCAAGATGGGAGATGAGAGGACCGAAAAGATGTCCTTTAAAATGTACGGGGGGCAGCAGTCCCTAGGAGAGCCGGATTTTACCCTGGTCAGTAAGGCCTGTAGAGAATGTGTGTCTAAGGGTGGAAAGTGGTCGAAGGTGCAGGTGCTAGGTATAAGCACCAGGGGATCCGACTTGGAATCGGTAACTGGGATACTGGCTTTAATGGTGGTGATTTTATCTAGGAAATATTTGTTGAGAGAGTTGCACAGATGTTGGGTGACCACGGGTTTAGGGAGGGCTCTCTCGGTGTTAGATAGCTTGTTGACGATTGCGAAGATGTATTTGGATTTATTTTTCGAATTTTCTATTATTTCGGAGAAGTAGGCGGCTTTAGCTAAGATGATGGCTTTTTTATAGTCTGCCCGTGCGGCCAAATATAGAAGTTTGGCGTCCTGGTCATAGGCCCGTCTCCATTTCCGCTTTTTTTGGCAGGTGTCTAATTTTTGCGCCCTCAAATCATGGGAGAACCACTTCTGGGCTTCCAAACGACGGGCGGTTTTTTGAGGGGGGCATGTGTGTTACTTGCTGCTAGTAGCCAGTCCGAAATATTGGCTTCAGCCAGATCTACATCCAAAATGTCTGCAGGAGTAAAACTATCCATGCTGTCCAGAAAAGCGTGTTTGTCAAGGGTGCAACATTTTCGGATAACACCCCCTTCAATTACCGGGGACTTGCTACAGGTAGGGATAGAGATGGTAAAATTAATTAGGAAATGATCGGACCATATACAAGGAGATATGGTAGGTGAGGAGACGGTAAGGTTAGTGCTCCACACTTGGTCCAGAGTGTGTCCCTTGACATGGGTAGCGGAGACGATATGGTGACTGAAATTAAGATCAGAGAGGAGTTCCATTAATTCGCTGGCATGGGGGCCGCCAGAGTCATCGTTGCACCAATAATTAAGGTCGCCAAGTAGGAGTATTTTTGCATAGTCCGGGCGGTGCACGGGGTGGCACATACTGACCCTTTTGGGGACACTGGGGATCATACCAATGGTGTCCCACCTGCTTACACTGAAAGCAGGTAACAGGCCCCCTATGAACAGGTTTACCTGTCGGGGATCCGGACTTCTTCTCAGGGGGAGGCTGGGAACCCTTACCTTGGTTCCCTTGGGAATTTCATGATGGGGCCCTTTCTGGAACTCCCTCTGTTTATCCTTGTCCCCCCCACTCTTCTGCTGGGGACCCTGCCCACCTTTGGCTGAGTCTCCCACATGATCCTTGTGGACCCTGGTACTGACCCAGCGGTCCTCAGCAAGCTTCCTAGGGTTAGTCAACTTGCTATCAATGAGGTGCTGGCGTAGCTCTGGAAAACAATTAGCAGACAAGTGCTCCCTGGCAACCAAATCATAGAGCGCTTGAAAATTATCCACATTGCTACCCCTCACCCAACCATCGATAGCGCTGCAAAAGAAAGACACATATTCTACCCAAGTGGTTCCCTCCAACTTCTTACAATTCCTGAACCTCTGTCTATAGAGTTCTGGAGTCAAACCATACCTTGTCATCAGTGCTTCTTTCATGTGGGCATAAGACATCCTATTCTCACTGGGCTGGTCTAACAAAGTATCCCTACCTTCAGTTAAAAAGCGGCCCCACAACCCACCTCCCCAATCCTTCTCAGGGACCCGGTGGGCCAACATTGCTATCTCATAGGCTGCAAACCACTGCCCAATATCTTCACTTTTGTGGAAATCTTTGATGACATCTTTGGGAAGATGTACCCTGCCTTCTGAAGGCACAGATGGTGCACTGCCACCAGAGGGATTGATTTCTAAGCTCTTGGCCTGGATCTCTAACTCCCTCAACATTCTCTCATGTTCCATTCTCGTTCTCTCTCTCTCTCTCTCTCTCCAAGGACAATCTGTTATTCTCGGTTTCCCTCTGACTCTCCATCTTAAGCTTAGCCATCTCCAGCTTGTGTGCCCTACTTCTCTCCCCGTCTTCCAACTTTCTGGGGGACAGGTCTTTGGAAGAGATACTGTTGCCAGGTGGGGACGGTACCCCTCCCCTGGCTGGAAACACTGGCCTATCCAGTTGCCCATCTGCATCACCAACTGGCTCCACCAGAAGATCAGGGACATTTCTTGCTTCTACCCAGGTCTCAGCGCCTTTTGGTAGTCATCCTTTTAAGAAATACCTGGTGTAGCAAGTTTCAATTTCTTGCAGAGATGCTTGAGCTGTTTCAAAGTGTAGGTTTCCAACCTCTCTTCCTCAAATTCAAGATCCATTGATACAACAGATGCCGGTCTACTCATGGTAGTAAGAACTGGGAGTTTTCAGGACACACTAACAGTCCAAGAAAAAAAAAATATACCAAAAAAGTATGTGGTCGTGTTTGGTCTGCACTCACTAGTAGTGTACACCAATTACTGTATATGAAACACAAATGCAGGACCAAATCCTCACAGCTGACCACCAATGTTAGATCTAGTTGGCAATGGTATTCACCTTTGTACAAATAGGGACCCTTACTTCTAAGTCAGGATAAGTGGATTACGCTCCTAAATAACCCCTGCTCACCCCCTTGGTAGCTTGGCACGCGCAGACAGGCTTATCTCAGAGGCAGTGTGTTAAGCATTTGTGAATATACACAGTAATACAGTGAAAACACTATATATGGACACAACACAGGTTTTATAAAAATAAGTATTCTTTATATAGACTTAACACAAGACCACAAACGACAAAAATCGGAGGCGGAGAAATTCGTTAACTAACAGCTCTCCGCCTTTCTTGAATCCAACATACTCCTACACCACTCACAGACAGGTTTCCGGCCTGGCCAGGGCACAGACACCGCCCTGATGGCAGTGGTTGAAGAGGCGCGAATGATCCTGGATGCAGGTGGATCTGCAGCAGTGATCCTCCTAGATCCAAGCGCTGCCTTCGACACGGTAGACCACTCTATCCTTGTCCATCGTCAAAACAAGATAGGAGTCACAGGCTCAGCCCTATCCTGGCTCAAATCTTTCCTAGAACATAGAATCTTTCAGGTCACCGAAGGCAACATCCGATCCAAAGCTATGCCACTCCAATGTGGGGTGCCCCAGGGCTCATCCCTAAGCCCTACTCTTTCGGCATCACCCTGGTCACATACGCCAACGACACCAAACTCGTAGTTTCTCTAAACCAGACGGACTACTGCCAGGAAAAACTTTGTTCCTGCCTTAAAGAAATCTCCAGATGGATGAACAAATCTCTCCTCAAACTGAACGGAGACAAATCAGAGATCCTAGTGGTAGGCAACCAATCTAAACTTACCACTAATTTTCTGTGGCCATCGTGCATGGGACCAGTCCCGCCCAAAAAAAATAAATAAAAAGCCTGGGTGTCCGTCACGATCAAGACCTCAACTTTCAAACTCAGGCTAGGAAAACCGCAGGAACCTGCTTTGGTAGAGATGCGTCGGTTCCGTGATCCGGGGGAAAGGTTGCGTCCTGCGTCAATGCTTGCGCAGAGTAGGGGACGCGTCGTGATCCTTACCGGTGCGGAGGGGATGCGTAGATTCTCGGCCTGCGGGCCCGTTGCGATGCGCAAGATGGCGCCTTGATGCGATGAGATGATCCGGTTGCGATGCAAGGATATGGCGCCCTTGATGCGATGACGATGTCTAGACGCCCTTGCAGCCTTGCGAAGACTCTGTACTTTGGAGCAACGACAGGCCCTGTGACACGCTTCTCCGGTGATGCAATGGCGACTCTCGATGGCGTCACGCTTCTACGGTGATGCGACAGCAGGCAGCTTCGATGAACACACGCTTCCCAGGAGATGCGGCAGTAGCACGCTTCTCCGGCAATGCGATGATTTCAACTGTGGCGGTGACACGCTTCCTCTTGATGCGTCACGCTTCCAGCTCCCAGCGACACGCAAATGTCTGTAGATAGAATTCCCAGCAAGGAAATTCACTGGGGGAGCTGGAGGTGAAGTCTTTTTCCCCTGAGATGTCAGCAGGAGGCAAGCACAGTTCAAGCCCTTGGAGAATATTCTGAAGATAATGAAAGTCCTTAAAAAGTTCCTTCTCCTTTCCTTGGCAATGAAGCAACCACTGCAGGCCAACCCAGCAAACAGCACACTGGCAGAGGGGCAGTCCAAACTCCTGCAGCTTCCTTTGGTTCTTCTCCTTGGCAAAACATTTCTTGTTCCAGAAGTGATATAAAGTTCTTGGGACTGGGTCTGGGACCCAATATTTATACCCCAAAATCCTTTGTTCTCTGAAGGCAGAGAAGCCTCTGCCTAGTCCAAACCAGTTCCTGAGCACTTTGTTGATATGATTCCTTCTCTCCTTTCATAGTGCAGGGCAGAGACATCAGACAAACCACGGGAGGTGGAGCCAGCATTGTAAAGGGAAGGCCCAGCCCTATTCAGGTCCCAGGTGCAACTCCTCCCTCCCATCTAGATGCAGATCTCTCTATTCACCACTGGGCTGCCCCAGCCTGTCTCCTGGAATCCCCCAGCCCTGTCACTCACAAACCCAGACAAGGAAGACACGGCCTAGCAGAGGCAGGCCTGGATAGTTAAGCAAGAAAAAACCTACTTTCTAAAAGTGGCATTTTCAAACACAGAATATTAAAACTAACTTTACTAAAAGATGTATTTTATTATTCTGAGTTCTTTGCATACAAAATTCGAATTTTTACCATGTTCCCGGAGTCAGTTAGGATTATAAAAAATGTAATAATCTAACTGCACATTCTAGCCTATGGAGAACAGGTAGCCTTGCAATAGAGAAAAACAAAAATGGTTGTAATTCACTATTAGGACATGATACACACCAGACCTTATACTTACAATGCACCTTGACCTTGGGCCTACCATAGGGGTGTCTGATATGAAGCAGAGGGAAGGTTTAGGGACTGGCAAGTGGCTTCACTTGCCAAGTCGACATGGCAGTCACAGACTTCACACAGGCCTTGCAATGGCAAGCCTGAGACACACTTTACAAGCTGCTTCTGTGGGTGGCACAACCAGTGCTGCAAGCCCACCAGCAGCATTTGATTTACAAGCCCTGGGCACACATGGTGCACTGTACTGGGCTCTGGCAAGTAAATAAAATAACCCAATCATGGAGTCACTAATCAGTACATCAATTTAACATAGGGAGCACTTGCACTGTGGCACTGATTAGCAGTGGCACAGTGCCCAAAGCATATAACCAGCAAAAACATATAAAAAACAGAGGAGGCAATCAGAAAAAATGAAAGGGAGACTCACGCCATTGATACCAGGTCTAACAGGACCTCAAAACGGCGGCACGTTGGCTTCGCACCGGGTGGCTCACGGCACGTCAGTGCACCAAAGCGACCACAGGCATAGCTGAGAGTGCCACAGACGTAAGAGCAGAAGACTCCACAATGGTAATGGCAGGACGTCACTGACGGGAACAGCGCGGGAACAGCCAGCAGGCAGCTCAGCCTAGTCAACTAGGACTCATTTGACTCACAACATTCCAAACCATGTCATCACTGTAAGAGTCTACAGGCAGGGCATGCATTACATTGAAGTCAGGATGTAACAGCCTGCTCATATTATATTAGCTGGCCAGGTCACAATTTGCTGCATTTCATTTCTGATCCTCTGTTACCATTCAGATTTTATGCGCTAGACTATTGTTTTGGAAAATAAACAATTTAAAGTCTTATCCCTTGCTTATTAATGCTATCTTGTGAGTGGTAGTCATTTACAAAAGAGAGTTTGGAGTTACTCTGTGTCCCTGAACTCATTTAGAGGGACTCTACATGCACAGTATGGCTTAGTGGGCTGAGTGCAGGTTGTAGTCCAACTGGACTTCTAATTTGTGCATCTGTATGCTACTAAGTCCAGGGAGTTAGAAATCAGACCCCTGCAGCTCTGGGGAGGGACTAGATTATTCATGACAAAATGTGGCTTATTTCTTGAAAATAGTTCTATCACAACTTCCCATACAAAATCAGTCTTACAAGATTACAGAATTAGTCATCATATACATGATCTGATGATGTTATCAGAAGTGTAACAGCACATCCTGGTGTTGCTGAATTCAAATTGTTTTGTGTTTACAGATTTAGAAAAATAGATGAATTCTCGATAGTAGTTGGGGGTGTGGCCTGGCTGCCGACCAAGATGGCCGTGTACAACTGAAGCTCCAGCAACCTCTTTTGGGGAAAATGAAGAAATGGGCCCTTAATTCTATCCTGCACGATCCACTCCCAGCTGTAACCATCAAGACGCCCATTTGCTATGCTGATGGCAGTTGGAGTGGAGTTGAGGGCTCATAGCAATGGGCACGGTGAGTGAGTGTGCTCTTCCGGCCTAACCTCGGATGCCCCGCGGTGACCGGAACAGCGGGCAAGCCTGAGGTTTGGGGCCACCAGACCCGCCGGATTGCGGGTTTTCTCTCCTTCCCATACAAGCCCATGCGACACGACTGGTGGGCTGCTGCCTGGCTCTCACGCGCATCCATCCGGGGCACAGGCCTGCGATATTCAGCAGATTTTTGCTCTCGTCTGAAGGGCCTTTTTCGGTCGCAGGCAGGCCACTGTGCCGGGGCCATCCCCTTCCCACTGGTAGCTGGAGCCAATCATGCCCTTGGTGCATGGATCCTGGCCCTCACACTTCTCACACCGCAGGCGACTCCCGCTGGGATTGGCACGAGGAGCCTCCCAGGACCTTTCTCTGCTCCACCCCATGCCCTATTTGTCCACGTGGTACCGGTGGGAGTGCGGGGAATAGCCTGTTCCCTGGAGCCTATTGTGGCAGCTTTTTGGGTGCACACCGCTCTGGAGGGAAAGCCGCTGTCTTGCTACTGCACTATGTTGGAGCCCCCTTATTCCTAGCTTGCCCCATCCCTACATAACTGGTTCCCGTGTGGGGCTGAGCCCTAGTCAAACTTTGTGGGGTGTGGAGTGCTGTGTGCTTGCCTCGCCACACATTGTGATGGAGCACCTCCTGGCAGCCTGTGTTCACCCTTGTGCGCAATACTGCCTCCTGTGCGGTGTAGTGCCCAGACCCCTGAGGGCACTATTGAGGAATTTTAACCGCAACTTACCTGAGGTCAACCTGGCTCTGCGGGCCCTGTGCTGGCCCAGTGCTTTGCGCCCCCCCCCCCACGTTGCATTGACTTTGATCTGTTTGTCATCTCTGGCCGCTCCGGCCCACAGGCTAACCAGAAAGATACCTCTTTAAAGCTCCGCAACCCAGGCTATGAGGATAGGTGCACCCACCCCTTGCACCTTACATCACAATACCCCTCTTCACCATCTCACATCGAATTGTGGTTTGCAGAGATCCCAAGCAGCAGGAGCTCGTATTTGACAAACCTTGACAATGAGACATCCTGGAACCTGTGTCCGTGATGGACCAGGCGCTGCAGGGCGCTTGGACCCCAAACACCTGTCTAGGACAAACGCCATAATGGCAGAGCTGCGAGACTGCTTTTGTACCATTGATGGCAAATTTGATGCCCTGGCCGGATGACTTGGCACCCTGACAGAACATCTGTAAAGACAAACCACCCAGTTGGATGCGATGGAGGAGAGGGTTTCTGACCTAGAAGACGGGGCATCTAAAACTACTAAGCGCCTTGAGAAAATAGAGAAACGGCTAAAAGTGGGGGCTATTATGAATGAGGATCTAGAGGCCAGGGGACGCCGTAATAACCTTCGCATCTTGGGGGTTCTGGCACCGGGTGCCTGGATCACTTTGTGGAGTGGCTACTATAGGATTCCCTGGGCAGGCAACACTTCACAACCGCCTATGTGGTGGAGTATGCCCACCACTCCCTGGGGCCATGTCCCAACATGGGCCTTCTCTCCCAGGCCAATCATCACCAGATTGCTCAATTTTCGATATCATGATGTGGCTCTCAGACTAGCACGAGTAAATAGCCTTTTGCGCTGAGCTCTCCCTCTTTCCCATTTTTACTCAGGTAGTGCAGGACGCTCGCCGTAAGTTCACCGATGTCAAAATCTGACTTCAGAAGCTGGGCCTCCAGTACAGCATGCTGAATCCTCAGGGTGGATCTGAGACAGGAGGCCCAGATTCTTCGATACATTGGCAGCAGCCCAGGACTTTGGCAAACAGTACACTAAAGATAGCACACCAACGAGACGCTCTACTCCCAAAAGGTACCGTCCGGACCCCCAGTCCAATGTCAGTGTGGACCTTTTCCTTTTAGGCTTAGGTAGGCTCTCCCTGGACTGCGCTTGCAGGCCCTTTGCCTTCTAATCAAGTGTGATATGCTTGATTCACCCTTGATGAACTGACAAAATTATCGCAGAGGCATTCATTGTTACCTTACGGACACATTTCACACCATGTTAACTTTTGATCCACAAAACTTCCCATGCCACTCCCGTGGCATTGCCACCCCCCAGTGGTATACACAGTAATGTTTATGTTTCCTCTTCTTTTAGTTGTTGGGTAGTTCTTTCAGCATCCGCTGGCCTTCATATTGCCTGGTGTGGGAGGGGGATTTGAGATAATGTTTATGTTCAATGCTGCTGTTTTCTCAGGTAGACCGAGATATCTGTCACAAGAATGCACAGTCCCATTGTCTTTTATGCACTCTCAGATGTGACCTGCACACGCACATGACTCACACTATCTAAAATGCATAAGGCTGTCATTGAACATTAGAGGTCTTAACAACCCCAGCAAGGGTAAGCAAGTTTTGTGATACCTCACACTACACAGCACCAAAATTGCCTTCTTACAAGAGACCCACCTTTCACCTCTCACTGGGGGTCTCACCAGTAGTTCTCCTGTTACAGTACCTATTTTAGAGGCATCTGCATTTTGATCCATAAAAGGGTATCCTTACGCACGGTGACGACTGTGCTTGAAGAACATGGACGGTAAGCCTTAGTGACTGGAACACTGACAGGCAACTCTGTATTATTGGCTAATGTGTAGGCGCCAAACGTCGACTCCCCTGACATTTTTGGGATGCTCCACACACAAAACGCATTACTGTACTTTGGCCACCTCATATTTGTAGGTGACCAATCTCCTCATGAATGGATCCCGTGACAAAACAGCTAGCTCTCCAACTGGCAACCCACGCTCACTCCTCATCATAAATAATATCTACAATACTTTTACCCTCCGGGCCCCCTAGTGTCTGCAGGGTTCCTCCTCCCTGGCATTCACCTACTACTCTGCCCCTCACTATACATGGACCTGCATCGATATTGCTTTCTTTCTGCCTCACTGGACCCCTGGCTGGAATCGGACCTACCATGGCCTCTCTCTGACCATGCCCCGTGACGGTAGTGACCTGATTAGGGCCACCTGGGTCACTTGCGACCACCTATCAGCCTTCCATACAAATGAAGAGTTGTCAGACATTAGAGAATACAAACCAAGTATATGTTTATTCATATACACTAGAGCGGAGCCCCGTCTGCCCAGTCGCTTGGGGTGCTGCAGAGAGGACTAACATCAGAAAACATGGTGATACATTATCTATGATTCAGAACCAATGAAGGCACGCCCAGACTGGAAATTTCCAGCCGGAGGCAGTTACACAAAGGTACAGAAGGATAAGTTTCGATCCTGGGACAGGGCACACACTATCTCTATGCCAAGGTTGTTCTTCTTGCGCCCATCGCTGGACTAGTGGGAGCAGGCCTCTATCTAGAGGGAAAGGTATGTGCCAATAAGAACTGTGTATTCATTAGTACAGCAAGGCCCAACCTTGAAGGAAACAAAAATTACCAAGGCTGCTTTTTGCAGAGGCAGAGAGAGAATTAGTTTTGATCATGACTCAAAATGGCGGCCAAACATAAAATGGTGCAGCGAATGCTAACTTATGCAGAACAATATATAAACAACGCAGATAAGACATTTTTATTTTAACACCCGGTCCTCTCCACCTTTCATTTCCCCTTCAGGGGTAATCCCAACCGTCCTTGACGATTCCCCACACCAGCCCTACAAGATGTGCTATTTTGCTCCACCTTACAAGACTCGGTACTAGACTATTTCGGACTTAACAAGTGCTCCGTGATCACCCATTTAAAGGCTAGAGGTATTTGCATCTCACAACAATCTGGAGTATTGCAGGAGATCCATAGGCAATTGGCATGTGTGGAGAAAGCCCTTGCTGAGCTTAACTTAGACAAACAACTGCACCCTGACACCGCATATTCACTTAAACTCACATCACACCTTGCAAAGTACCGTGACCTGGCGGACCACAAGGTTTTGCTCCTTTGGAAATATACCAGGGCGTGCAAGTATGGGAAGGGTGAACGTTAGCTAGACTGCTTCCCTGCCTCATCCTCTCCCAGGGACACATTCTATATTACTGAGTTGCACACAGACTCCAGATCATGTGTGACCTCCACTTTTGACGTACTAGACACCCTTCTCTGGTGCTTATTGCATCTCTACACCACTAGACTCTCCAGTGAGTTATTAGCCCATGTCGCCTACCTCGATGAGGTAGCTATGGTGTGGCTTACCAGAGCACAACAATTATTCCTCAGTGAGTCCCTCACCAGTGATGAAGTTGTTCAGGCAATTGACTCCCTGGATGGCTCCAAAGCGTCCGGTCTGAATGGTTTCACTGGGGACTTCTATAAACGCTTCAAACACATCCTACTGCCACAGTTGCTAGCCATTTACATGGAATCCATCAACACAGGGATACTCCTTGGGCACTAAGTAAAGCAGTCATAACCTTACTACTCAGACCAGGCAAAGACCCTCAATATTGTGAATCTTACCTTCCACCGTGACTTTTAAACTTCGATAATAAAATCCTACCCAAGGTGCTTTCTAAATGCCTTGTACTACTACCGGACCAAATAATTTCCCCTACACAATCTGAGTTTGTGCCACATCGCTCTACCTCCTTAAACCTACGCACAGTATTTTCAGTCCTCAACATGATTTCCCCGGAGGTGCCGGCTACTGTGGCCCACCTTCATGCAGAGAAGGCGTTCGACTCATTAGAATGGCCATTCCTACATGCCACCTTGTGTAAAGTAGGTGTCCCACAAGGATTCTTCTCCTTGATCAGTCTCCTTCACTGTGCACCCACAGCCCCTCTCAGAATTAACTTCGCCTTAACCAGGCCATTCCCCATTACCCAAGGCACATGGCAGGGTGCCCTTTATCCTCCTTACTATTCATTATAGCAATGGATACTCTTGTCCATCACTTGCAACAGGACCACATGCGCTGCAGCCTACAGTTCCGCCCGGGGACTGGTGCTTGCTTCTCTGTATGCAGATGACATCCTGCTGTTTATCCACCTCCTGGAAGGGAACCTAGCCCCCATCCTTCGTGAGTTGGCTTTAGGGGCCACTCTGGGCTTCTGATCAAATGGTTCAAGTCCGAGCTCTTCCCTCTGACTGACACTACTTTCAATGCGACTTCCCCCTAACCTGGTGCGATGGCTCTGTTAAGTAGCTAGGCGTTCATATACACAGCAATAAGATAATCCGACTGAACTATGGTCCCGCAATCAACACAATGACCACACAGGTGGAACACTGGATCTGCCTCCAGTTATCCACACACGAACATATTGCAGTTATCAAAATGGTGGTCCTTCCCCGTTTTTTATATTTCTTTCAGAACATCTCACTTCCCCTAACCTTTCTTGTCTTCTTTACATTACAAGGGTTATTATTGGAACTCGTTTCTCATATGAGAAGGGAGGGAGGTTCGGGGGGGATCACATTTCAGCCTGCACTGTCTTGAAGCACAGTGCCAATATGCTCAAAAGTGGTTCCATAGGGATGCCAGGCTCCCATACACCAGACCGAAGATTCACCAGTGCCATTAGCTTTTCTCCTACCAAAGGTCTCCCTTTAGACACTACGGATATACAACCCTTATCCACCACATGCTGGGCTTGGCGCAAACTCCAACATTTGCGTAATCAATCAATCAATCATAGCATTTGTAAAGCGCGCTACATACCTGTGAGTGTCTCAAGGCGCTAAGGGGTGAAGGGGAGCTGCTACTGTTCGAAGAGCCAGGTCTTGAGGAATCTTCTGAAGGTCAGTAGGTCTTGGGTCTGTCGTAGGCGGATGGGGAGGGTGTTCCATGTTTTGGCGGCAAGGTAAGAGAATGATCTGCCGCCGGCGGTCACTCTTCGGATGCGGGGGACAGCGGCGAGGATGTGGTCGGCGGAGCGGAGCTTGCGGGTGTAGAAGCTAAGTCGGCTGTTGAGGTATGCTGGTCCGGTGTTGTGGAGTGCCTTGTGTGCGTGGGTGAGGAGCTTGAAAGTTATCCTCTTGTCGACAGGGAGCCAGTGAAGGTCTCTCAGGTGGGGTGTGGTGTGGTTGCGGCGAAGGATGTCGAGGATCAGGCGTGCGGAGGCGTTCTGGATGCATTGGAGTCGCTTCAGGAACTTGGCCGAGGCTCTTGCGTAGAGGGCGTTTCCGTAGTCCAGTCTGCTGCTGGCGAGGGCCTGGGTGACCGTCCTTCTCGTTTCGGTGGGGATCCACTTGTAGATCCTGCAGAGCATGCGGAGGGTGTTGAAGCAAGAGGAGGAGACGGCGTTGACTTGCTTCGTCATGGAGAGGGTTGAGTCGAGAATGACCCCTAGGTTGCGTGAGTGGTCAGTGGGTGTTGGGGCTGTTCCTAGAGCAGTCAGCCACCATGAGTCATCCCAGGCCGAGGGGGTGGAACCGAGGATGAGGACCGCCATCTTGTCTGAGTTCAGCTTCAGTCGGCTGTTCTTCATCCAGTCGGCGACGGCCTTTATTCCTTCGTGGAGGTTGGTTTTGGCGGTGTGGAGGTCCCTAGTGAGAGAGAGAATCAGCTGGGTGTCATCGGCGTAAGAGATAATGTTTAGGTCGTGCAGTCGGGTGACGTGGGCGAGCGGTGCCATGTAGATGTTGAACAGCGTTGGGCTGAGGGATGAGCCCTAGGGTACGCCGCAGATGATCTCGGTAGCTACGGAGCGGAAGGGAGGGGGGGAGGCGGACGCTCTGTGTTCTGCTGGAGAGGAAGCAAGTGGTCCAATCGAGGGCCTTCTCTTGGATTCCGGCGTCGTGGAGGCGTGTTCGTAGTGTGAGGTGGCAGACCGTGTCGAAGGCGGCTGACAGGTCCAGGAGGATGAGGGCCGCGGTTTCTTCGTTGTCTAGCAGGACCCTGATGTCATCGGTGGCGGCAATGAGGGCAGTTTCGGTGCTGTGGTTGCTGCGGAACCCGGACTGGGACGGGTCTAGCATGCTGTTCTCCTCAAGGAAGCTGGTTAGTTGTTTGTTGACTGCCTTCTCGATGACCTTTGCTGGGAACGGAAGCAGGGAGATGGGTTGGAAGTTCTTGAGGTCCGCCTTGTGTATCTTGAGTAAGGCGTGGATCTAGGCGTGCTTCCAGCTCTCTGGGAAGGTCGCTGTCACGAAGGAGATGTTGATGGCTTTCCGGAGATGGGGTGCGATGGTGGTGCTGGCTTTGTTGAAGATGTGGTGTGGGCATGGGTCTGACTGGTATCTGGAGTGGACGGTGTTCATGATTTTGATGGTGTAGTCGTCGTTGATGTTGGTCCAATAGAGCAGGCGATTTGTGCGGATGGTGGTTGTTGAGGCGGAGGTCTCAGTGGTTGCCGGGGCGGTCGCGGTGTTGAAGCGGTCTTGGATGTGTGCGATCTTGCGGTGGAAGAAGGTGGCCAGCGAGTCGCACAGGTCTTGTGATGGTGGGATGCTAGGGTTGGAGAGTTCTTTCACGATGTTGAAGAGCTCGTTGCGTTGTTGTCTAGGCGGATCTGATGAGGTGGTGGTGTCTGCGGGTGGCGTTCTTGTGGGCTGCATAGCTTTCCAGTGTTAATTCACGGTAAAGTCACATCATTATTTTCCACTCCCTGACCATTGCCAACAACCCGTGGCTCCCGGTCACCTGTGAGACCTTGGTCAAACGTACCTTAGCACACTATGGCATCCACATATTTGGCGATCCATCCCTCGATGGACATGCACTCTCCCACTCTACAGACAGCCGCTTTGCCACTGCAACGTCATTGACTATTTTATGTAGCAATGCATTCATAGCGCACTCTGCGCACAGCTCCCAATTTACCCGTTAGCACCCGAGGAATTCACACCACTCACACTCCTGATAGACGTTGGCACTAGTTTGGTGTCCAAGTTATATGGCGCATGCTTGGCCTTACTGCTCACCTTCGATTAAAAACTCTGCACCTGTTGGGAAAGTGACTCTGCACCTGTTGGGATGGACAAAATATGGTCCACTTGCTGTTTACTAACCCGCTCCATCTCTCCTAACCACCGCCATAAACGTATCCATTTAAAATGTTTATGTCATGCTTACGTTGCTACGGTCGACCTTTACAGATTTGATCACACCAGATCTCCCGAGTTCCCCAAATGCCATGACATGGAAGCAGATCTTCTCCTGCCTGGCTCAAATAGTGTAGACAGACATCAACCCAGCTCTCCTTATGGCTGTAACGGCGTGGGTCCATCACAGGTTCAGGGGTGTGATCAGGGTTCATGTCACCAGATGTCCACTATCTCCTCTCCTTCTTTATACTTCCCGCAGAACGTCGATATTGACTTTGAAGAACAAGAGAAGGAGACAGTACAATGGCCCTTTAACTCGGACTGGAACAACGAGTGGGAGGAGTCACAGCCAGACATAGAGACGTCATATACGGAGAACGGCGAATCAGAAGTGTGTTTGTTCACCAGGAGGGAGAGAGTTGTCGAGCGGAGCGTGGAGAACGGAAGAAGCAAAGCGGAGGAGAGTTTGGGAGGATTCGAGGAAGAGGAGACGGGAGGCGGAGAAGTGGAAGCGGAGAAGGAGAAGCCAGGAGGCCACCGATATTACGAGTCGCCCAGCCATACACCCGCGGGAAGTGTATGGCTCACACAGGTACGAAACTAAATCAAGGGCTGGGTCAGTCGTAAGAGTGTTTCGACCGCGTAACCTGGGTATTCACAGATCCCCGGTTTTGTGTTCCCTACCCTGAGCACTGACCCCTCACTTCGGCACTATATATAGACGGGTTGCTGTTCCCTCACTCCTTTTCCCCTAGAGTGGTAAAATAAAAAGGACACTTGACTTACACCGTATTATCTCATTCTGTTTGTACCGAGCGGCAAGACGGAATCGGACGAGACTACACCCCGAAGGAACCCGGAGAGAACCCGTCATCCGGAATCTACAGAGCGCTGTCCACGAAGAGCCGAGAGGAGCCATTCCCCGCGTCTGACTGTACATTTCAAGGAGAGTTCTGATTTGTTGTATAGCAAAATAAAGCCCAAGAAAACCAAAACCCATGTGTTACCTTTTCGTCCTGCGCCCGTCACAGTGGTGGAGAATGCGGGCATAGCGACCATCTCTGGAGAAAAGATGGAAACAGTCGTTGTACAACTCGTGAAAGGCCAGGAAAGACTTGAATGGGTCATAGAACAACATTTAGTATCGGCCCAAGCAGACAGAGAAATAATAAAAAAAGCGATTGAAGAAAAGCCAGAACAAACCTGGGTTGATCCCATTGCGAGGGGAGGGGCAACCGAAAGATCCCCGTGACATGGGGCACCGGCCGTATCTCTACAGAAATATAGAACCGAGGAAGATCCCGACTCATTTTTACAAAATTTTGAGAGGGCGGCTAGAGCTTGTGGCTGGCCCGTAACTAAGTGGCCTTTCTTCTTAGCACCGCTACTGGGAGGAGAAGCTCAGGCCGCTTATCAAGTGGCAAATCCTAACGGAGATACCACTTATGCAGAAATAAAGAGTTATACTAGACCATTTGGGGCTAGATCCTGAGGCATATCGGCTACGGTTTCGCAAGGAGAGAGGCAACATTGGAGAAAACCCTAAAGCATTGTTCGTAAGACTAAAGATGGCCGCCGACAAATGGCTTTCACCCTCCACTAGCAGCAAAGAAGAAATCCTCGACCGCATATATTTAGAGCAATTTCTCGAGGCCCTCCCATATGCCATGCAAAAGTGGCTTAGACAACATCACAATCTAACCACCACTCAAGCAGTAGAGATGGCATCCTCGTTTTCTCGAGCACTACCGAAAAACCCTAATTATGATTTTGAGAGAGAGAAAAAAATGGTTATACGACCCGAAAGAAATTTTTCGAGACTAAAAGAAACCCCACGACCACGTACATGGAGGACTGATAACGGTGGGCTGTCGGGGCCACAATGTTTTGATTGCGGACATTGGGGCCATATAGCTCGTTTATGTCCCAAAAAGAGAGTTGATGAGGAGCCTATGGAGGTCGGGTACCTTCCCAGAACAGTTCTCTACTCAGCGGAAATGGGTGGCTCTTTTCGAGTAAGTGTGGGTACTCTCTGCAAGCCTTGTTAGACTCCGGCTGTCGCCAGTCGGTCATACAATCACAACAAGTGGCCGAATCCCAATATATTCCCCGGGGTTCCGTTAATATTAAGTGCGTTCACGGAGATATCAAACCATACCCTATAGCCAACATTTCCATAGAGCCTGCATCAGGTACTCCACACAGGATAAAGGTAGGCGTGATGTCCTCGTTACCCGAAGATCTAATCATTGGGACCGATAATCCCGGCTTCCTGCAAATGTTTAAAACAACTTTAGAACCTAGTCCTAATATACAAATCACCGACAACGGTCGATCGGCCACAGATGTCGGAGCGGTATATGTCCGTCCTGAGGTGGCTACCCTAAACTTTGCAAAATTATCAAAACATGCAACATCTCCCACCCGCGGTTCCACCAAGGCAGCGGGATATGACTTGTATAGCGCATATGATTATGAAATACCCGCAAGGGAAAAGGCATTGATCAAAACAGACATTCAAATAGCAGTTCCGCCCGGTTGCTATGGCAGGATTGCTCCCCGTTCCTGTCTAGCTGCTAAGCATTTTATAGACATCTGAGCCGGTGTTATTGATGAGGACTATAGAGGAAATGTAATAATACTCCTTTTTAATTTAGGGACAGAGACTTTTCTAGTCCGTAAAGGGGACCGAGTGGCACAGTTGCTCTGTGAACGCATAGCCTCCCCCTCATTACGTGAACTAGATAAATTAGATCACACAGATAGTGGGTCTGGCGGTTTTGGGTCTACTGGCCTACATGGAGAGCCGATACCCGCTCTGCTCTCGCCTGATCCATGGGTTCTCGATAGGAGTTTTAGATTTGCACAAACTAGTGACTCCACCCTTTTCAATGCATGGGAACAAGCCAACCAGAGACCCGAGGGGTATGACGGTTATCCCAGATTTTTAATTCAGGATGATCTGCTTTATAGAATAGGAAAACAGGGAGATTCACCTCAACTCATAGTGCCCGTCTCTTTCCGAGATCAGGTACTTTTTTTTGGCCATAGCCATCTGATTGCTGGCCATGCAGGGGCCGAAAAGACAACTCAAAATATCCTCAAACATTTTTTCTGACCAGGGATATAGAAGGATACTGAAACATACTGTAGCAAGTGCGAAATATGCCAGAGGTTGAACATGGTTAAACCGCCGGCTGTTCCGCTTCAGCCATTACCCATTATTGGGAAGCAGTTCGAAAGAGTTGGCATGGACCTTATTGGCCCATTGCCCAAAACTCGAAAAGGCTTTCAGCACATCTTGGTCGTGGTCGACTATGCCACGAGATTCCCTGAGGCTTTTCCCTTATCTGCAGCAAATTCGAAACAAGTTGGTGACAAAATGGTTGAACTGTTTAGTAAAGTCGGATTTCCAAAAGAGATTTTGACGGACCAAGGTACACCGTTCATATCCAAGTTAATGAAAGACATATGCCGCACGTTGAACATCCACCAGATCCGTACCTCTGTCTACCACCCTCAGACAGATGGTCTGGTGGAGAGATACAACCGCACCATAAAATCTACCCTCCGCAAGATGATGGAAGTTAGTGGGGCCGATTGGGATAGGATGTTACCACTTGCTTTATACACCATAAGAGCTCAGAAACAGAGCAGCATGGGTGTTTCGGCCTTTGAGCTGCTGTACGGGCGTCAACCCCGCTCCCTTTTAGAAATGACTAAAGACGCATGGGTAAATGAAACACCCGAGGAAACTGCTGCGACACTGGACTATGCTAACAGTCTAAAATCGAGAATTGGGAAATTAAGAGATTTGGCTTTGGCTCACCTTGAAACTAGCCAACATAGACAGAAAGTTGCTTATGATCGGGGAAAGAAATGGAGGCAGCTCCAAATCAATGACTGGGCCTTGGTTCTCCTACCTTCCTTCACGCATAAATTCAAGGCGGAATGGATGGGTCCCTATAAAGTGAACGAGGTGATAGGTCGAACTAGTTACAAATTGCAGGTTTCTCCTCACAAACAGCAATCCTACCATATCAATCTTTTAAAAAAATGTTTGGGTCCCCCTCCGTCTGACATTCATCTGGCTGATCTGACACGATCAACTGCATCTACATGTGACCAGCTTGTCCATAATGACGAACTAACTGCACTACAACAAAAAGAACTTATAGAAATGCTGGACAAGCATGGTGATGTCTTTTCTAATCTTCCGGGGAGAACGTCTCTGGCGGAACATTGTATTGTGACTCCCCCAGGCAAGAAGGTTAGGATTAGACCATATCGGGTACCTGAAGCTAGGAGATCAGCTATAAAAACTGAAATTGACGAGATGCTCCGCCTTGGGGTAATACAACCTTCTAAAAGTGATTGGTCTAGCCCAATAGTCATGGTTCCTAAACCCGACGGCAGCAGACGTTTCTGCATGGACTTTCGAGCACTAAATGACATTTCACTCTTTGATGCGTATCCTATACCTAGAGTGGACGAGCTCATTGAAAAACTGGGAAACTCGAAATATATTACTACCCTCGACTTAACCAAAGGGTATTGGTAGGTTCCCCTTAGGCCTGAAGATACCAAAAAAACTGCCTTTTCTACGGATGAAGGACATTTTGAATTTACCGTACTTCCCTTTGGGCTGCATGGAGCACCAGCGACGTTCCAGCGCCTAATGAACACAGTCCTATCCGGTTTGTCGAATTTCACATCCGCTTATCTGGACGACATTGTCATACAGTCCAGATTGGCCAACTCATCTCTATCATCTTTGCAAAGTGCTGGCGGCTCTCAGAAGGGCTGGGCTTACTGTTAACGCAAAAAAATGTAAAGTCGCCTTTCAGAAGGTTAAATAGCTGGGTTACATATTGGGACACGGATTGATAGAACCCCAGATTGAGAAAGTACGTGCAATTGCTGAAACTCGTTTTCCATCTACGAGGAAGGAAATGAGGTCCTTTTTAGGACTTGTTGGTTATTACCGACGGTTTATTCCACAATTTGCAGATTTGGCCGCCCCCCTTACGGATGCCCTGAGAAACGTGGGAAAATCCTCCACGCCTGTAATACCTACTGAACAAATGCTTGAGGCCTTTAGAATATTGAAGTCTATTATCACATCTACGCCTGTACTATCATCCCCCGACTTCTCTCTACATACGGATGCATCGGACTATGGCATTGGGGCTGTGCTGTCTCAAGTAGGTGTCGATGGCCACGACCATCCAATCCTGTATGTTAGCAGGAAGTTGTTCCCACGCGAACTGAAATATGCAACAATTGAGAAGGAGTGCCTCGCGATAAAATGGGCTATTGACAAATTGGCTTACTATCTCGAGGGCCGTCGATTTGACCTTTTTACTGATCATGCTCCACTACTGTGGATGGCTCGCAACAAAGCAAATAACGCTAGAGTCCTACGTTGGTTCCTATCTCTGCAACCATACTCCTCTATTCATCACTGCAAAGGCACAGAGAATGTTGGGGCAGACTTTCAATTTCAATTTAAATCTTTATTCGGTTAAAAACCTTGTAAGATACAATACATATAAAAAGATACAAACGAATGCAAGGTCATGGTTAGATTTAAAGACAGTTAGCAGCACGTAATTCTTGTAGCAAAATAATATATTTACATGTCCCAAAATGTTTTTAGAATGGAAGACAATTCATTACAGTCGGCTTGTCTCATCTAGCGAGATCGCTTTCTAAATATGTAAAAAAAACAATAGAATGTTTACAATATAAAAGAAGCACCAGGATCACTAAGAACAAGCAATAATTTAACATGTAGTACAATACCAGTTCCTTTTGCCTCTGCACTTAACTTGTGGATACAATTCTATTCTAGCCAACAATAATCCATGTAAGGGTAAATAGGGTTAGATTTTAAAGCCTTTTCTCTTTCTGATCAGGGCTACACATAGGAGAAAACGGCTCAGGCTAAATACTATCGGTTGTGAGGTGTTACTCTTAAATATTCTGAGCCCAACCCCAATATGGCGAAAGCCCAATAGTTTGCATATAGGCTTTAACCATTTTATCCTTGCGCTAGAATATGCAGGGCATGTAAATAATACATGGGATTCATCCTCTTTCAACCCCATCTCGCAAAACTCACATAGGATTGAATCAATATTCCTATTTGGATCCTTATTACGATGCCATCTAGCCGTCATAATTCTCGTTTGCAAAATGCCATACCTGAATTTTAGATATAGACTCTTCGCAAACGGGGGGTAGATTTCATCCATAAAAGGCTCCAATTGCATAGTAATTTTTACTTCAAAGAATTTTGAGGTCAGAGTTCCTATGTTGGATTTGGCTAACACCGAATCACTTTTGAACTCCCAATACCTTTGTTTTAGGAGTTTTTTTGAAATGTTGGTTAGCGATTCTGGGTCAGACCAAAAGTTACTCAGGCCCAATTTCCCGAACCATTTTTCGACATACACTAACCATGGCAGATAGGTGGTATTTTTTATGGCCATTATCTCTCGCAATGCTTCTCTATAATCCACCAGCTCCTCTGTGGACCACAGACGGACCCAATAGAGCAGCGGGCGAAGAGAAGCATAGTCGTCAGTGCGTCGGAAATTAAGGTCCCACAGTACGGGAGTCAATGGTGTGGAGCCCGGTACACCTAGGAGCTGTCTAATGAAGGAGTTCTCACGAACTAAAAAGGTGTCCTTCAATGCATAACCCCAAAGGTCCGCCCCGTAGAGGGAAGATGACTGTGCTTTGCCTTTGAATAGTTCAATGGCCGGTGAAACAGCTTTAAAATGACTGTTCCTATGCTTTTTTACAATTGGGAACTGGTTTTGGGTCAACCTCAATTTAGCATTTTCAAGTTGTGTTTTCCATGTTATTTTACTATCTAAAATGATACCAAGGTATTTAAAATTAGGGACTTCTTCAATAATTTCATCATTTATTTTAAAAACTTTGTTAAAACCCTTGTGGGGATTAATTGTCATGACCTTTGTTTTTGAGGAGTTAATTTCCAATTTCCTGTCATGACAATACAAGTTAAATTTATTTAAAAGATTCTGAAGTCCTCTGGATGTCTGAGAAATTAAAATCGTGTCATCTGCAAATAACAATGCCGGAACGGCTTCACCACACAATTTGGGAGAGTCATGCTCGCAGCCCAAAAGGGTGTCGGGAATATCGTTAACGTAAAGGGAGAATAGGGTAGGTGCCAAAACGCACCCTTGCCTGGCCCCTTTAGATATATTTATTTTCTCACTTAGCTCCCCGTTTGGTCCCCATCTGACTTGTGCATAGTTATTCTCATGCAGTCTAATTAGTAGCTGTAGGATGTTTCCAAGCACGCCCATGTTGTTTAATGTCTTCCATAGGTCTGCCCTAGGAACCATATCAAAGGCTGCTTTCAAGTCGACGAAAGCCACATATATGTGGGAGCTCCTTATAATAGTGTATTTCCAGACTAAACATAAAAATCTAAAAACCTGGTCCACTGTGCTTATTTTTGATCTAAAACCAGCCTGGTACCTCGTAAAAATAGAGTGATCATCGATCCATGAGGCAAGTCGACTAAGAACTTGGCGGGCAAAAAATGTTTGCAGCACGTCAATCAAGCTGATAGGTCGAACCCTGCGCACTATCGTCCTATCACCTTTTTTGAATAGCGCTACAATCTCCGCCCCTTCCATGTTTCAGGGACAGAGGCTCCACTAGCAATTTCATTAGATAATAGATTGATGTAGGGAGCCCAAATGTAATCCTCGTGCTTCCAGAGGTCCCCTGGTATTCTGTCCGGACCGGGGGCCTTTCCTGGCTTAACTGCTTTAATTGCTAAAACCGTTTCATTCAGAGTAAATACAAGAGGTGGTTCTTGTAGTGCCATCTCTAAAAACGTGTTGGTCTGGTTTCCGTTATCACCTGAGTCTGCACAAGCATATAGTAGGGAGAAGTGCCTAACCCAAGTGCTTTCTTCAAGGAATCTATCTTTAGTATCTGTTGCCCCTTTGGTACCACTGGCAATAAGGCTCCAGAAAGAGGTCTGGTCTTTGCGCTTACAAGCATCTAACAGGTCAGACCATACCCTCTCGTCCCATTCTTTTTTAGCCAAGAGTAGACATCTTTTGTACTGGGCTCTTTTGATTTTACATTGTCTGATAGGTTTTCCCTAACTGCAGTAATTAACTCCGATTTGGCTCTCCGGCATTCCTGGTTATACCAAGAATTACCCGTTTTTTTACATTTGTGGGCGCTATTTGGTCTTTTTACCACTCTGGTCAAGATCTCACTGAGCTGGCCAATTAACTGGTCATGGGATTCTATCAGACAAGGACTGTGGTTTGCGGTCCTGTTCTCCATCAAGGGGGACATGTGTCTAACAAAGACATGATAGATCTGGCTAACAGTATTTACATTTCCTAAGACTGATGGCCATTTTAGGGACCTGCGATTATTAGCTTCTAGAGGGCCTTGTGATAGAAGATTATGTCTGGCTCTCTTATTGGTAGAGTTTGTAAGCAGATTCTGCATAGAAAGAGTCAAAGGGTAATGATCACTCTCCGTGCGAACATCCACCTTCAGATCCACTACCATAGGCCATAAGTGTAACGAAATCATGAGATAGTCTAAGTGACTGGAGCAAACACCTCTAGTAAATGTTGGCTTGCTAGGGCAGTCTGAAGGCAGTCGCCCATTACATGCGCGCAGCCCATGCTCAAACGTTAAACTCAGTAGTTGTAGGGCACTCACAGTGCAGGCGTGCAGGCTACTTTGTATGTAGTGTCAACCAAGGGTATATTATTGGCACTGTCCTCGTCTTTGTAGATGTCTTCGAGACCCAAAATCGGCTCGAAACTTCTATTAAAGTCGCCACCTACAATTACCGTTGCATTCTGATCTAACCCTGCCATGATGTTGCCTAGGTGGGTTATGACTGGCGATTCTTTGCATGCTTGATGGGGTCTGTTATAAACATTGATGACATAGATAGTCTGTCCCTTAGGCTTTCTTAGTTCGATCATCAGGAGGTCAGAGTTGTTAGTATCTATCTGCTTATAACTTATCCCCCCTGTAATTTTTACCCATATTGTTAAACCACCAGACGGTCTACCTCCATTAGTGTTTATAGCAGGAGTAAAAAAGGATCTATAATCGACCTTAAAGTGATTCTCTATCCCCCAGGTTTCCTGAAATAAGATAAGGTCCCCGTTGTCAAGGTATTGATGCCAAACAGGATCGGTCAGATTTTTTCTCAGCCCTGCAATATTCCAACAAATTATTTTGTCTATTTCTAGAATTTCTTGGTTTACCTGTGCATGAGGTTGACTAATAATTTCGAGGGCTTCAGTATTCGATATTCGGATCGCGTCATTTTGTCTAGTGGGATGATTGGGCAGCGACTCTCCCATGCAAGCCAAAGCATTTTGAAGGTGCTCAGCTTCGGGGTTGTGCCTAGGAGTGGTATCCCTTGCTTCGTTGGAAAGCCCCCACCCCATAAGTCAATCGCAGTCGTTAAGGCCAGCCAAAACTCCAAACCTATTGGTGGTGCTAACTCCATAATTATATGATGGAGCCCCGAACCCCCATCCATTTATATCTGGATTCCATCTAGGCACTGGGGTAATAGGGTAGGGCAAGTTCAGCTGGTCTCCTAGCCACCCTCCAGCGCAATTGTCATTACGTCTTGGCGCATACATATTGACATGATTATACAAGCCCTGTCTGTTCACCAGGTTCCAGTTTGGCCCTTGGGTAGTCAAACAGGGCGTTTTTTGATGGTCACCTAGCCATGCACCAACCCTATTGCTGGGGGCAATATTAGAATCAGTTTGCATGTGTCCCCCACCCCATCTTTTGTTTCTTACCATCCAATCTGACTTGAGGGCATAATGTTTGGGTTCTTTTTTCAATTCATTGTAGAAGAATTCCAATGTAAGGGGGATTATGCTACCACTTCTTCGTTGGGGGGGAAGAATATTGGGCAAGATATTCAGAAGCGTGGCTGAGTTATGGAAATTTAGCACAACACAATCACCCTTCCATTTTTTGGAATTATTCCCAATCCATGTCACCCTCCTTGCTGTTTTGACTTCATCAGCTAACTGCTGTTCTCCCCCCTGTGCCATCCTCATATTATTTGACAGCCAATGTAATGCCTTGCTGGTTAGAGATGAAGTTGTTTCTGTGTGGTCAGGTGGTAGGGTAGGGACATTTGCTAATACTAAAATCAAAGGTGCCGCTTCAAGTACAAATTGTGAAGAATCACTCTCAAGGCTATGGGGAGCTGGTGGAAGCGGTGGATCTATAGGGACCTCTTTTACTGGTTCTTGGATGGTAGGTCCAATTTGTGGGTTCTCAGAGGGGATAGTCTCTATTGGAGGTGCGTCTGATACTATCCCACCCATATTGTGCATCTCTTGGCAAACCAACTGCTTTGTAACACTCTTAGAGACAATGCCTATCGCATCAACTAATGTGTCTTGAGTACCTCCCAATTTTTTTATTACCGCAGTAAGTTTGTCAATTTTACTAGTCAGAGGCTTGATAAATGTCTGAATTTTCAACTCTAACAGCTCTGAAATTTTGGACAATAAAGCTTCATCCAGTATCTCCCTAGTGTTTTCCTCGTTCTCCCGACATTTGTTTTTAGATTTTGGTGATGGAGTAGTTTTATTCTTCCCTGACCTTCCGCCCCCACGATTTTTTTGCATTTTACGACACGCTCTAACTGCCCTAGTCGCCCTCTTTACAGACGGTACTTCTTCCATCACATTGTCAGTATGTGTGTCCACATCAGTGTCCGTGTGAATCTCCATATCATCCCCATAGGGCCACTTATTTCCATACTAGCATTGCCTGTAGAATCAATTTCACCGGTAATGATAATAGGGTCTTGTTGTGTAACATCAATTGTTTGTGAAGTAGCAGAGGGGCTCATAGAGGGGAGGGTAGGTGACTGATATAGGCCCAACGATTGTCTACGGTCGCTATTTATCTTACTTACCACCTGGACAAGATAGTTGTCCATGGTGTTCTTTGGTGTCTCAGGCGCCATGTGACTGTTCTTTTTGGACATAATTTTGAAGCAAATAGATTTTGTCTTATGCCCATAAAAGAATAAAAGCAAGGGAACACTTGAAACGAGATGATCTTACTTCAAAAACAGGACTGGTAGCAGTTTTCTTCTCTTCCTTTTTAGGGGATGTGTTCGGGATGTGTAGGCTTTTACAGACGCAATCCCTGCTAATCCAGGCCTTGCACGATGTTAAGGGGGTGGCCTAGCCTAGCCTCCTCTGGCCTCTGAGGGCCGTAGAGGGCCCGCCCTTTGCCCGGGCTTCTCCCGGTCGCTCCCGCGCGCGCCCTCGCGGGACGATGGACCGGTCACCGCTTTATGCGCCTCCTGGCGCGCTCCGGTGACGGGTCTCGTGGCCCAAGGGCAGCTGGGAACTGTAGTTCACTAGCTGACCGACGGAGCGAAGCCCGGCCGGTCAGCCTTCCACTGGTGCAGGCAAAGTACTGGAAAGTGCCGAAAAGCGCGATGACAAGCCCGTCCTCGGGCAGGAAGCCAAGCTGCAGGTCAGATTGAAGGAACACAAAGGACTCCGCACCGGTCACCGCTTTATGCGCCTCCTGGCGCGCTCCGGTGACGGGTCTCGTGGCCCAAGGGCAGCTGGGAACTGTAGTTCACTAGCTGACCGACGGAGCGAAGCCCGGCCGGTCAGCCTTCCACTGGTGCAGGCAAAGTACTGGAAAGTGCGGAAAAGCGCGATGACAAGCCCGTCCTCGGGCAGGAAGCCAAGCTGCAGGTCAGATTGAAGGAAGGGCAGACTTTCTATCACGTCACCCACTCCCCGATCGTGAGTGTCCTGAGGGGGAGGTGTGTAACGGCGTGGGTCCATCACAGGTTCAGGGGTGTGATCAGGGTTCATGTCACCACATGTCCACTATCTCCTCTCCTTTATACTTCCCGCAGAACGTCGATATTGACTTTGAAGAACAAGAGAAGGAGACAGTACAATGGCCCTTTAACTCGGACTGGAACAACGAGTGGGAGGAGTCACAGCCAGACGTAGAGACGTCATATACGGAGAACGACGAATCCGAAGTGTGTTTGTTCATCAGGAGGGAGAGAGTTGTCGAGCGGAGCGTGGAGAACGGAAGAAGCAAAGCGGAGGAGAGTTTGGGAGGATTCGAGGAAGAGGAGACGAGAGGCGGAGAAGTGGAAGCGGAGAAGGAGAAGCCAGGAGGCCACCGATATTATGAGTCGCCCAGCCATACACCCGCGGGAGGTGTATGGCTCACACAGGTACGAAACAAAATCAAGGGCTGGGTCAGTCATAAGAGTGTTTCGACCGCGTAACCTGGGTATTCACAGATCCCGGGTTTTGTGTTCCCTACCCTGAGCACTGACCCCTCACTTCGGCACTATATATAGACGTGTTGCACGGGTTGCTGTTCCCTCACTCCTTTTCCCCTAGAGTGGTAAAATAAAAAGGACACTTGACTTACACCGTATTATCTCATTCTGTTTGTACCGAGCGGCAAGACGGAATCGGACGAGACTACACCCCGACGGAACCCGGAGAGAACCCGTCATCCGGAATCTACAGAGCGCTGTCCACGAAGAGCCGAGAGGAGCCGTTCACCGCGTCGGACTGTACATTTCAAGAAGGAGAGTTCTGATTTGTTGTATAGCAAAATAAAGCCCAAGAAAACCAAAACCCATGTGTTACCTTTTCGTCCTGCGCCCGTCACAATGGCCCTGCTTGGTTATGTATAGGACCTTCCAGAAACGCATCCACCGGCACACAGCAATGGCCCTCATGCTCTTCAGGCAGGAGATTGCTCTTCATTGGGATAATAGACACACCCCCACCGCTAAAGACTGGCTCACAAGCCTGCCCTACTGTGACACCACCAGTGAGTTATACGCCACACTCCAGTTCCCATCCTCCAGGCCTAAGGATATTTGGCAGCCCCTTTGAAATCATTGATTATTAGCGACAAATTCTACTCAACAAACTCATGACACCTCTTCCTCAGTTCCATGACATCCGAAATTGTCGTTTGGCATGAGACAAACACCCACACATTACAACTTGCAGTGCCATAATTGGGAAGACATAGTTAGATGATACAGCGCATTGTTATTAAAGCTGATTGTTCACTAAACATCGAATCCAACATCTGAGTTGCCTTAAGAGCGTTCATTTTTTCCCCAATTACCTTTAGAGGTCTTCCTTACACCGCCACAGCTGGCGGACTTTTTTTCCGATACCAAAGGAGATGATGGACGGAGTGTTTGAGGACTTTTTTTTCCCTCTGCTACGGATCAAACTGCTGTATTTGACATTGTACTGCTACTGTTCTAAAAGACCGACATGATGTAATATGTGCCTGTACTATACACCATAATTAAAAAAAAAGTTCTCAATAGTAATTTACCCACAATTTTCAGGATTTTAATGTAGATGAGAACCCTTGTGGAAGAATAACATTCATTAAATCGTATATGTCATCTACATCATATGTACATGAAGGTTTACAGAAAAGAAACAGACATTGCTCTGGGATTACGAGATCTTACTGCAGTTCCAAAGATAACATGCTGTAATGGTAAAACCCACTGAGGCTAAGAGGAAACAGCATACCCAATCCAGAGAAAATGTTAAATATTATACAGTGTTACAATGGCAAGTCACTTGCAAATTGTGATAGGGAGGGGGGTCATCATTTAAAGTTAGATGGAAGACACCCAACCTCAGAATGACTATTCTGTGTCACTACTCTTCAACCAAAGAAAATTCCAGAAAGAATAATCTCGTTTCTCTTTGTTCATAATATGATATATAAAGAGATTAAACGAGGATATTCACGTATACCATCTTTTTCCTAATTAAAGTAGATTGGGCATTTAACACTTCTGAAGTATTAGCCTATATATAACTCGTAAGACATACAGAATAGTAGTTACTGTTTTTTGTATGGGAATCTTCAAACCAGCGGTCTTCAAGCTGGGGAACATGGCACCCTGGGTGACTGAAGTAATCTCGGAGGGGGAGGTAGGGTGTATACAGCCTTTGGGCAAGAGGAGTATTTCTGCTGCTGCAAATAGGTCTGTAATTCTGGGGGAACACCCTAATATTTCTTTTAATAAGAGGAGGAAGGGAGAGGCATTAGAAACTCTAAGCAGTAGTATACAAATTAATTTAATACACGTTTTGTGATGGAATATCCTACTACCAAGAGTAAGCCACGAAGGGATGCTAACCAGCGTGCTAATTGAACATTTTCTGCAAGGAAATGAATCAGCAATAGTTCGTATCTCATTCTAACTACTGTTAGCCTCTTATATTGTGAACTGACAAAGGAAACCCAAAACTGAATTAGGGTTTATGACATGCCAGAAGGTTAGACATGCAGCAGTACTTCTCTCTATTCTTTCCTTCATACCTCATACTGCGATGGAATTCCTTAAATCGTTGTATACAAAGGAGTAACATTAGTTGCAAAGTAGCGGACACATTTCTAAAATCAAAAACAAAAAAGCACTTTGATGCAAGAGATCATCATCAAATCTCATGATAGAATCTTGATTATAAGCAACCATAATTAGTTTTGAGTATTTAGGAAAAGCGACAAGATTTTCTCAAAATACTTCATACAAACTCTTCTGCTTCTCCCATTTTACATACTCTATATCCAAATGTGTATTTATAGATGAAATGTAATACATATACACATGTGCCTTTTTATGTAACTCTCTGTTCCAAAATAGGTCAATTTTAATTGACATGACAATATTCTTATTAAGTGAAACCAACCTCTGAGTCACTTGAATCGGACCATCCGCCATCTGTCTCTAAACCACCAAGACCTTCCTCTTCAGCGTGGTCATCCCAGTTACTCCTATAGCAGACCTCAAAGCCACCATCAAGACAGTCAGCATCCGGGCGTTTGGAGTGACTTGATTGCTTCAATTTATTTTTTATTTTTTTCAATCCATGAAAAACACCTGGTAAACAGAACAATCGTCAAATGATAAACCTGTGAAAGCAGTTTTTCTGGGTGACATTATTGAATATGAATACCAACAACAAGGATAGCAATGGGTCAAGAAGAGACTATCTGTAAACAATCTATGTATTCCAGGGGTACAACCACGATATCTACTGAAAGTATAACGTAGTAAAATACTTATTCCCATCAGGTTTCCGACCTGTGCCACCCTACATCATTTGGGATCCTTCACCTTGAAGGAGAGGTAGTTTTACCCACAGTAGATAAGGCAAGATGTAGCCTGATCTGATCAACTGTCTTAAATGTGAGTGTAGTGTACTATGGCATCAGGGAGGTAAAATGATTGACAGTGCAATGTGAAAAGTGAAAGGTGAAAAAGTGTTTAAAATTGGGTAGTGGGAATGGCAAACAGTTTTATTAGGTCCTACCCACTCCCAGAGATTAAAAACAGTGCAAAGTAGTATAAACAAATAATTACTACAGTTGGATTATGGTCGACATGTTTCTGCAGTGACTGCGGAGCCCAATGGTCTCCTACTGCTTCCTCAGGACCTTGATTGATGCTACTGCGTGTAGTGAATACTCTTAAAATAAAGTGAAAACAATATCACCTGCGATTCGCCTAATAGTAAGGGAATGCACACCCCACCTCACCTGGCTACAGCTCAGGTAAAACGGAGCACCGTCGGTACTCCGGACATCCGTCTAGGCTGTCTTTGGGGACAGCCTAGACGGATGTCCGGAGTGGGGTGTGCATTCCCTTACTATTAGGCGAATCGCAGGTGATATTGTTTTCACTTTATTTTTCCCCATGGTACGCGCACCGGGGAGCGTACCATGGGGAAAAATAGTGAAAATAATAGTGTAAAATAATCATTTTGAGTGATTACAGGTAGGGTAGCTCTGAAAAGAGCTTTTGGGTTCTGTGGCTGTTTTAGGTACCTACAAGTACATCCCACACACACCCACAACCCCACACGCACACAACCCCACACCCCCACACCCACACACTCCCCACACACACCTCACACACACACCTCACACACACACACCTCCACCCACACCGAAACACCCCACACCGACACCTTACACATCCACACCCACACCCACACATCCCACACTCACACACACACCTCACCCCCCCAACACACAAACACACACACACACACAGATACCTCACAGACACACCCCACACACACACCTCCCCCCCCCCCACACACACACACACACCTCACAGACACACTCACACATCCCACACATCCTACACACATACCCCCCACACCTACACACACCCCACAGACAGCTCACACACCCACACCCCCACCTACACCCAAACACCCCACACACCCACAGCCACACACACACCTTACACACCCCCCCCCACACATGGGGAAAACTCAGTGAAACAGTAAAATGATAATTTAAAGTGCTTACAGGTAGGGTAGGTTCGAATTGAATTGTTGTGTTGTGTGGGTGCTTTAAGTACCAACATGTAGGTACCAATGTAGAGTTTTAAATTCAATGTACACCTTTTTAGGTTTCGCCTATTATCATTCGCTTGCGAATGTAATAGGCGAAAATTCAAGGGCTTGATCCGACTCTTCAAACCACTGCGGTTTCTTCCCAGTGCATGTGAGTCACGTGACCACAAAAGCGGGTCACGTGACCACACAAGCACGCGCATCTCCCTAATCCGCCGGCCACACTTCTCTCTCATCGCTCGCATTCCCGCCCGCCCCCATCCGGCTTCACTCCGGACAGTTTTGTTTGTTTTCAATGGCTGTGAATCATGCTCCTCTCCTCTGCACTCCCCCCTCCCTTCTCCCCCTCTGTTTTTGTCACTTTCATTTTCCTCTTGTAGCCCAGTGGATTGTAGTGATGTGTTCCTGTTTTGTTTACTTCACGCGCAATGTTTATGCCCCGTTGCATCATTCTTCACGGCCGCCAAGCGCTCTTGTTTACTTTGAGCGCCATGGTGGTAAGTGTTTGTGATCGTTTACTTTGATTCACGGTATTTTATTAATTAACAATAAATACAAGGGAGAGCCGGTTCAAAGACAACGCTCACGGCCTCCACTGACTGCATTATAAGGCTCAATTTACAGAGCCTCAGAGCAGATGACCTGATCGCCGAGCGCAAGAAGCAGGAGCACGCCATACATTCTTCTTGAGGCCAGCAGTGGTATTTCTGAGCTTCCCCCTGAGGTCGGGGAGGCACAGACAAGGATGTGCAGACGGAATTGTGCAGTCTTGCTCTCCTGTTTCCCACATTATCACATGACCTGATGATGTTAACCAATTGAGCTGATATTGGTTTTCCTTTTACTCGCAGGAGTTGCAGAGGCGCTGCTCTTTTTCCGTTCTCTCTAACTTTCACTTCTGTAGTACTATGCCCTCACTTGCAGCGCTACGGTTTCCCTTCTTGTCCCTTGAGTCTAGCCTCTGATCCTCGCTGCAGTAGGGTAGTGTATGTCATTTAGAGACGCCTGCCCCGCCTGAGCTCACTATTGCGGTGGACGACCCTGCCTACTGCTGCAGGGCTGTGCTTGCCTACCCCTGCAGCAGTTTCACATGTTCCCTAATTTACAGTCTCTTTCTGGTCTCCCATCTGCTGCTTTCGATATCCTTCTCTCCTGCATTCCGCCAGCACCCTCTGACCCAATATTTCCTCCTCTATCCCGACGTCCGCTCTGCTCGCACCCCTTTGACTCTCACCACACACATGGGCAGAGCACATACGGGGTGTAACATGTGCTGGTTAAAGGCGGGGGGTCCTCGGCTTTCCCCTTTCATTGCTCTGAGGCTCGGGCTGTGAATACCGATGCAAGCAACACGGTTTGTCAGTGAGGGGTAAAAAGTCACGGAGGGTGGGGGGGAAGTGCATTCAGAGGTGAGCACTGGAAGCCATCATTCCATGGAGGTCCGGGCTATATTTGGGAGAATACGAAATCACATATAGATCTCCGCATCCCTCACGCCGTGATTTAATTCTGCGTACACCGGGCCATCTCTCTTTATTACTGCCCATCTTACCCGGCAAGTGGTTTTTACTGTCGACAAAAGAAATTAAGTTAAGTGCTGTGGCAGAGTGTTCTGTGTCGTACTTAATTCACTTAAAACAGCTCAATAAATCAAGCCACAAGCTTCACTGATCTATGTGTGACCTGCTCGTTACAGTAATATGAGCAACCTTAATTGAGTGACTAATTAGCATTGGACCTTCGAGTAAAGTTTAAAACCACCACGCTCTGACCTCCTGAGCGGGTGCTTATCCCACTGAGCTAGCTAGCACAAGTATTTTGTCTTTGCCTGCGGAAAACAAACACTTGCTGGTCTTGCCTTGTATTTCCTTTCTCGAATGTTGCATCATTTCATTTTCAGTCCAACGTGAATCTGGCAGCTCCATGTGAAGACGGTGACTTTCCCTGATAACGTTTCTCCAGCTCCTCGCAGGAAAAAAGCAGCCATTCTTTCAAGGAGGACTTCCCGTGCCAGGAGTCAGTTCTGTTACTTGAAAGTTGTGCAGAGATCTCTGGAGCAAGCACCTCAACTCGCTGTGCTATCTTATCAGCTCTGCTGGGAATATTGTAGCAAACGACTGGCAGTGGACACACAAATATCAGCGAATGTGAAGAACTCTAATGGAGTTCTTCACACAAAAGAACAAGCACTGGCGTTGCCAATAGGTTTCGCATTTGGAAAGTTGGAGCTATTGGTTTTGTAAATGACATTTTATATTTATATATTGTTATTAACAATGCCAATAACGATATATAAATATAAAATGTCATTTACAAAACCAATTAGCTCCAACTTTCCAAATGCGAAACCTATTGGCAACGCCAGTGCTGGTTTTATGTAGATATCTATCATGTTGTTATAGAAGTTATTGTGGTATATGGAATGCATACCATAGTCTGTCAGGAAAGCAGAAACAGATCCTTTAAGTAGTCCCTGAGAAGACCTAGGGGATCATGGATAGTCTACTCTGCTCCCTTATGATGTTTTAAAATTGCACAGTATACTGTAAGTTTCACTTTATACTATAATATAAACATAATGATTTTGGTAGTACTTAATGAATTAGATATAAAAATGAATAATGTCTCAAAGAATTTTTAATTATTAAATACAAATGTATTGGTTTGAATTTTCATAGTTCAAAAAAACTTCCAGCATTACATCATCTGGAATCTCCTCAAACATGCATGTTTCTATATCTTGTAAACATTCAACAAATTGTTGATCCAAAGACTGATCCATAAATTCTTCATCAAAAAAATCTTCATTTAGAATATCCTCAGATGTCATCTCGAAGGAAATATTGATATTTTCTTGCTCCCCCTTCCATTTTTTTGCTGTAAATTGCATAAAAAATAACTATATCAGTAGAGTTAGGGCACTGTTGGGTTTAAGTTCAGACAGGTAGTTCAGATTTTTTAACAGTGAAGTTAACTTTGGGCAGTGTATGGTAACAGGCAGGAAGTAGAAATATAAAAAAGTGACTGTGAAGAAGCGTAAGTAAATTCCTAATTATAGCAGAGAAGACTAAGTCAATCCATAAATATAACAGAGGAGCCTATCTCTATCTATAACTATAGCAGAGGAACAGTAAATAATTATTAGAAAACGTGTTTACAAATTAACTTAAAGTGCCCCTTACAAATTATCAACTTACTTTACAGAGAGGTGAAGAAGAAAAAATGCGAAAATCCTTTCAAGATGTACCTCAGGTAGTTGTAGTCAAAACGGCCGTGTTTCCCTCTCATTTTTCATTTATATTCATGTACATAACCAATCAAATGTCATGAAAAAAAAGTAGAAAATGAAAGTAACATTTTAATTGGTTGTAAATTCTAACACTTCAGATTTGTTTTTGTCATGTAATTTACCTCAGGATATTTAGACAGTGCTACAGCTTAAATGGCTCAATGGAATTCCACCAAATTTGGGAAAATGGTAGGGACTGGTATGTAGTATGGCCTATTCTATATGTGGTGAAAGTGTCTCCAGTGGTTTTTATGTAAATTAACTTTTTTAATTTTTGGGGAGCGCTTCCCGGTGCGCGCCCCGGTGCGCGTACCGGCAGCGCTACGGGAGTCCTCCATTTTGTTTACGGTAGATTTAAGACAGAAAATGGAGGACAAACAACGTTGGGAATGGGTATAAGGGGGCATCGTAGGCACTCCCTGACCCTCTAGGTTTTCTGAGGGGGTCTTAGGAGGCCCAAATAGGCGCAAAAAAAATATATATATATTTTTCGAGGGGGGAGCGCCCGGTACGCGCACCGGGGAGCTTACCGGGGAGCATACTTTAGTGAAAAACAGTGAAAAAAGTTAGAAAAAGATAATCATTTGGAGTGATCAGAGATAGGGTAGCCCTGAAAAGGGCTTTTGGGTTCTGTGGCTGATTTAGGTACCTACAAGTAGGTACCAATGCACAGTCTTAAATTCAGGAGAAAAATTATATTCCCCTCCTCTGAGAAGTGCACACCATCTCCTCTGTAGATATCTTGCATGTTGTAACGCAAGTTGTTGTTGGATATTGAACCCATTCCATAGTCTCTCATGTAAGCAGTAACAGATTTATTCACATGTTTCCGTGCTTTCTCAAATTGTGGACAAAATTGGTTGGACCAGTTCCATTTCTGTCTTTGGCATATATTGGAAAATACCAAGGCAGTTTGAGGAAAAAGTGCCATCAATTGTTCAAAGGTGTCTTTTAAAAGCATTTCCAGACCTACCCCAGTCAAAGTGCCTAAGTCATTTCCACCACAGTGCAGAATTATGAGGTTAGGGTGTGGCAAATGCAAAAAGGTTTTCACCAATGGTATCAATTGGTGACATCTCAATCCTCTCTGGCCAATCCATTTAATGTTCACATTTGGTAAATCAAGGTTGTGAAAATTTCTGGTAGCTGCATACCTTTGAGCCCAGTGGATATAGCTATGTCCAATAATCCAGACAGAATACATGGTAGAGGAGGTTCTGGTGCAGTCAGATGAAGTGTAGGAATAAAATGGCAGTTGGAACAGTAGGAGTTTGCAAAAAAAAAAACCTGTGGAGTTTCAGTGCTCTTGAATCACAAGCAATGATTGGTAGATTGAGATAGTTGAAAACTGTATGTTAGGGTGCATGGTTGTGTTCTGTGTAAGAAGTAATTTGAATGGTTAAAAAAAAAGTCATTTAAAGAAACATTGCACCACATAAGCTGGTGTATTCGCAGGTCAAACATCCTTGCTGAGGTGATTTGCAACATTGTAGAATAAACTTTTAAACCTTGGAGCTCAGTGAGGAGGGAGTTGCTATGGTAACAGGTAGAAAGGGCTGAGGGGGGGAAGGGTGTTGGTTTGAAAATACAGAGGGAAGGGTTTTGATTGGTTACCGTGAGCAATATGTGTGTAGAAACAGAGGTTTTCTGTGCCATTAATGGTTGCAGTGCCTGGAGAACATACCTTTTGCTCTGCTAAAGAAATATTGGTGTGTGTATCTGACACTGTTGTGAATCTCCTAGAGCATTTGTAAAGGTGAGTTATGATTCATTTAATATACATAGAGACTTGTATACTCTATGGAGAAGATTTGGAAGCATATTGTGGTTTTTTAATGTTGCTTTGTGTAATGCTTTTTGATAATGCTTGGTAAAAAGTTTTTACTGCATAGAGGAATTGTATTTTGTAAAATTGTGAAGTTTTAGTAGTGACATGGAATGCTTGTACATAGGACCTGTGATGTGTTTCTTAAATGTGATGTCAAAAACGATTTTGGGAAAAATGAATGGCTTTTACATTTTTTAGAAGGAATAAAGAATGTGTGCATGTTTAAAGAAATACATTTGACTCTTTACAATGATGTTACCTGTGTTAACTCAGTGTAGGAAGCATATTGAGTTTGTTTGCATAGAGGAATTGTATTTTGTAAAATAGTGAGGTTTCAGTAATGACATGGAATGCTTGTACATAGGACCTGTGCTGTGTTTCCTAAATGTGATGTCAAAAACGATTTTGGGGAAAATGAATGGCTTTTACATTTTTGAGTATAATGGGGCACAGAGGTTTAAAAAGTGACGCATCTACCTACATGCGTCACTTTTTAAATATGGCGCAAAAAGGTACATGTTTTATGCCGCCTATGCGTCACAAAAAGTGACGCATCAGCAGTGCAAAACTGACGCAGGGCCTCATAAATGAGGTTCTTTTTTTTTGCACACTACTCCAGTTTAGCCCTGTCCACTGCACTCTTGGACACAAGCCTCACCTTTTGTGCTCCCTGGACAGTCTTCATCTCATCTGCACTCCTGCTTAGGTGTCAGAATCCTATCACATGGGGAAAGCTCCATGTGAAAGCGTTTGCCTCAGTCTTATCCCTGCTGTCAGGCAGATGCTTGTACATAGGACCTGTGCTGTGTTTCCTAAATGTGATGTCAAAAACGATTTTGGGGAAAATGAATGGCTTTTACATTTTTGAGTATAATGTGGCGCATCGGTTTAAAAAGTGACGCATCTACCTACATGCGTCACTTTTTAAATATGGCGCAAAAAGGTACATGTTTGGGCTTTCCTGGGGAGCGTAGGTGGTGAGGCTTGTGTCTAAGAGTGCAGTGGACTAGGCTTCATGAAGCCTATCCCCGACTGCACTCTTAGACACAGGCGTCAATTTGACTCTTTACAGTGATGTTACCTGTGTTAACTCAGCGTAGGAAGCATATTGAGTTTGTTTGCATAGAGGAATTGTATTTTGTAAAATAGTGAGGTTTCAGTAATGACATGGAATGCTTGTACATAGGACCTGTGCTGTGTTTCCTAAATGTGATGTCAAAAACGATTTTGGGGAAAATGAATGGATTTTACATTTTTGAGTATAATGTGGCGCAGAGGTTTAAAAAGTGACGCATCTATCACATGCGTCACTTTTTAAATATGGCGCAAAAAGGTACATGTTTTATGCCGCCGATGCGTCACAAAAAGTGACGCATCAGCAGTGCAAAACTGACGCATGGCTTTATAAATGAGGCTCATCTTTTTCTTGCACACTACTCCAGTTTAGTCCTGTCCACTGCACTCTTGGACACAAGCCTCACGTTTTGTGCTCCCCTGGACAGTCTTCATCTCATCTGCACTCTTGCTTAGGTGTGAGAATCGTATCACATGGGGAAAGAGCCATGTGAAAGCGTTTGCCTCAGTCTTATCCCTGCTGTGAGGCAGGTGCAAGATTTTGACGTAACAGTGTCCTAAAAGTGACGCAGTGAAATCCGATAGATTTCACTGTGTCATTATTACGAGGCTTTTTGCGGAGAAATTACCCCTCTCTGTACATTACACTTGACAGAGGTATAATGTGGCGCAAAAGGTTTAAAAAATGACGCATCTACCTACATGCGTCACTTTTTAAATATGGTGCAACAAGGCACATGTTTTATGCCGCCAATGCGTCATATGAGGTTTATGATCAAGACTGTAGTGGGAGAGAGGCCTTTCCTGGGAAGCATAGGTGGTGAAGCCTGTGTATAAGAGTGCAGTGGACTAGACTTCATGAAGTCTATCCCCTACTGGACTCTTAGACACAGGTCTCATCTTCTTTGTACCTGTGGACAGAGCTGTCTTCCACTATACTCTTCAATACAGGCCTCACCTTTTGTGCACCCCTGGAGAATTCTCACCTGATCTGTAACCCTGAATAGATAGTTTGCTTTTTGTCATTGCTTAGTTGTTTGGTAATAGTGGTCTATAATGTGCTATTTTTTTGTTTAACACAGATTGAAATCAAGATTTGAAGAGTAAGCAAATATGCCCTCAAGGGAAAGGAGAAGAAAACAACATAACCGCCAAAAAACAAAAACAACAACGGAATTACAGCACTCTTCCACAACAAATACTTCAAAAAACAGGAATCAAGCTCCTGGTAAGACAACTAAGTCTTTCATACGCAACATATGTACTTCTAAAAAAAATGTTGGACAGCATGTAGAAAAAGAGAATGAGAGAGTAAATTTGAAAAGGAATGAGAGAACCTCAAAGAATCCTACAACTGGAGCAGGAGAGAATAATATGTATAGGAATAGAAGGCAGAATCAGTTTAGAGACATTCGTAAACGAATGTTTCGCAATAGGGTGGTTTTAAATTTGTTAAAAAACATTAGGAAAGGTAAACAGAGAGCTGCTTTTTATAAGAAAAAGAAAAGTGTAGAGAAGATTGTTGATCAGGCTTTTAAAGTTAAGAAAAAATTATTTATTTTAATAATCAATAGAATTACAACACTTAACAAGACAATTGATGTTTTCAAATCAAACAGTAGATGGAAAAGAGTAATTAATCGGACTAATTTTTGTAAAGTTTTTTCAGGAGAATGGATGCACAGTTCAAGTTGTGAGCCATTTTTTAATGAGTAGAGTTACTTCCAGGAGAATGATTTAGTGCATGCAGTTGACACCAGTGGTCGAGCGTATGAAGTGAAAGACGGTTGTCCGATTGAAAAAGAGAAACTTGTGCCTAGAGAACCAGAAGAGGTGGTAACTGATGAAGTTTTAGGGAGATGTACTAAGGGTCCAGTGTACACTTGGAAGTGTAGTCGTATTTGTAGTGTGCGACAGGAATCAATTGATTTGTTTTGTAATTTCTTACGTACATATAGTAAGAAAAGTCTAAAGCAGAAAGTGAAGTTGTTGCAAGACTTAGATCCTTGCAGAGTGAGAGAAAACACAGGTTTGCAAGGCCATTCACTGGCTTGTCTTTCTAGAAAAGTCTGTCAGAGTGTTTTTCATCATTTTAGGATGTTAGCAGTGCATCATACCAAAATGAGGAAATTAGTGAGAATGCTGTATTATGCAAAAAGTCCAGCACTTAAGCTTAAACAATTAAACAGTGCTCTTTTGCAAGGAACTGAATTAGATGTGAAGAAGATTTGTGAAGAAATTGAGATTTGTTATTTTGGTGAAAAAGAGGACAGTGTAGAAATTGACACAGCAATTCAAGGTAATGTGGAAGACAATGTACAGATTTCAAGTACAGAAAAGTTTGAGCAGGAAATTACCAGGTTTAAGGTGAAATCAAGTGAAAGGCCGCATTTTACTTGTGTGTGTTGTCGACGAAGTCATTATAAACATCAAACTAGATTAGTTGATTTATACGTAAAAAGTGAAAAGATGAATAATTATGAGTGGAAGGATTTTGCAACTTATTTGTGGGTGGAGAATTGTTTTGATTTGAGTTCTGATCAGCGTATTTGTAAATATTGTTATGATAAATTAAATCAAAACAGAATGCCTGCTAGAGCTGTTCATAATAATCTGCAGTTGGTAGACATTCCCCGTGAATTGATGGATTTAAATACATATGAGTCTATTTTGATTCAATGTGTCCATCCTTTTCAGGCAATTGTTCGCATGGAGCCTAAGATAGGGAAATTGCCTCCTACAGATTTGCAGAGAGGATTAAAGGGAAGAGTTGTTTATTTGCCTCTAGATTTCAAAAAAAATATTGATACAATTGGTATAGAACAAGTAGAAGAGGAACCTTTAGTTATTCTGGTTAATGGGGTTCCGACAAAGAGTAAGAAAATCTAGCAAGATTTAGTGGATGTTAGGAAAGTCAAAAAGGCAACGTTGTATTTAGTCAAAAACAATGAGTATTACAAAGATGTATGTGTTGCAGCAGAGGAAACAGCTGCAGATGAAGACAGTGATTGTTCAGGCGGCCAAATTGAAAAAGTTGATGTGTCTAGAAGTGAAGAAATATATGAACATTATACTGTTCATCCTTTGCATTCCAAAGAAGTAATGGGGAATGCAATTGAATTGTTTCAAATGAAAGCAGCAAAAGGAAGTCCCATTAGTGTATGGGAAGAAAGTTTGGAAGCTCGTTGTTTTCCACAGCTATTTCCAACAGGTCGAGGTGGACGATATGATGTTCGACCACTTCAAATTCCTGCATCTGAATATCGAACTGTAAGATTATATGCTGAAGATCCAAGCTTTCGTCAATGCATTCCCTATTTGTTTCATTTACTGTATGAAAGTGACTTGTCTGGGCTTTCTTATGCAGTAAACCATATACTGAAAAGTGGAGCACATCTGCAAAATGTTTTGGCGAAGGACTTTATGGAGAAAGTGAATCTGCAAGATAATATTTTGGAATCTCATTTAATCAATCTCATGGCATGTCAGCGTGGTACAAACGAGTATTGGTACCGTCGTCATGGGGTATTGAAATGTATGCTAAGAAACTTAGGAACTCCTACATGGTTCCTCACTCTTAGCTGTGCCGAGTATGCATGGGACGACTTACTTCAATTTCTACGAGAGGCAAATGCAAATATACAAAATATAGAATTCAAAACACCTGGAGAACTGTGTTCTTTGGATCCAGTGAATGTATGCAGATATTTCAATCATAGATTTGAAGCTATGATGTCTTTTATTACCAACAAAAAAAATCCTCCCCTTGGAGAGGTTTTGGATTTCTTTTGGAGAAAGGAGTATCAAGCGAGAGGTGCTCCTCACATACATATGTTGTTGTGGATTAAAGATGCACCCAAATTTGGAACAGATTCGGATGAGACAGTGATGAGCTTCATTGAAGAGTATTCAACATGTGCTGTTCCGAAAACTACAGAGGAAAACAGTTTAAGGCAAGAAGTTTTACGCTTTCAATCCCATCGTTGTTTAAAGTACTGTCGTCGAAAATTCAGAAACAAGGACAAGTTCTACACAAAATGTCGTTTCGGCTTTCCACGACAAGTGATTTCTAAAGGAAGAGTAAATAATTTGATGTCTTCTCTGCGACATACTGTGACGAGGAAATCACCAAAAAATACATACAATTTAAAAAGAAACGAAGAGTCCAAGTACATCAACGACTACAACCCAGTGATTTTGTCCATGTGGAATGCTAACATGGATATTCAGTTCGTTGCTGACAACTCTATTGCTGTGGCTCGATATGTGACGTCTTACATCACAAAAAAAGAAAAGACAGAACTGAAGGAAATGTGGGAGGACATTTCACATGAAAAGAGTCTAAGCAAGAAATTATACAGTTACAGTCTGAAGATGTTGTCGCATCGAGAAATTGGAGCATATGAATGTTCTGATCGATTGTCGTCAGCAAGTCTCTATGGCAAATCTAGAACCATCATCTGGGTGAGTCTAGGTCTTGCTGCAACACGAAATCGAGTTTTGAAATCTGTACAAGAGATAGAGTATTTGGCGGAGAAAGAACCAGAAAGTACAGATATTTTGAAGACAAACATGTTGGATACATACTATCCAAATAGAAGTCCTCATCTTGAGAACGTTTGTCTCTATGAAGTTCTTCAAAGCTATATTTATAAGAGGAACATCAGAGAAGATATCAATAATGGAATATATGCTGTCATTGGATGTGAAGGATGTCTAGTGAAACAGAGAAAAGGTCATTTGATTAATCATCGAAAATTGAGTTGTGAAAATCCAGACAAAAAAGAATTTTACTATTTGGCTCTTTTGCAACTCTTTAAACCATGGCGAGAAGAAGAGGAACTACTTGGAGATTTTCTCTGTTATGAAGACTCTTTTAATGCTACGAAGGATACCATAGAATGTCCTGTTTTTCCAAATTATCTGCAAATGTTGAATGAAGAAATAGAGCAAGAAGCAAAAATTGCTGCAGAGATAGGAGGACCAATTATCCAAAATGAAGCTGCCACTGCCATGGATGAGGTGGAAAGAGCTATGGAGCAAGCTCAAGAGGATGTAATTAACTTAGAAGATTTGGTGAAACAATTAAACGTTGAGCAGAAACTGATATATGACGAAGTCACAGAACAGGTTGAACATGGATTGAGTCATGAGAAGAAAGAGTGCTCATGTACATCATTTAAGCCTGTCCGACTGTACTTGAGTGGAGAAGCGGGAACTGGAAAAAGTTTTCTGATTAAAGCAATTGCATCTTATCTGCAGAAAAGGACTGCATCACCGCTGTCTTGTGTTGTTACCGCTCCAACTGGGCTGGCAGCACATAATATTAAAGGGATTACTTTACATCGTTTACTGATGCTGCCAGTGGAGCATGATAACAAATTGCAATATCACAAGCTATCTGGAGATGCGTGTTCCGAAGTTTCGAGAGTCCTCAAGAAAATGAAACTTCTTATCATTGATGAAGTAAGCATGGTGTCAAATATAATGCTTGCTTTTGTGCATTTGAGAATGCAAGAAATTCTTAGAACAGACTATGATGTTTTATTTGGAGGAAAACATATTATTGTTTTTGGAGATCTTCTGCAGTTGACTCCAATGAAAGGACAACCTGTGTTCAAAATGCTCATGCATGAAGATACCAGGAAGTGCCTAGGAAGCATTGGAAACGTTAATATATGGTTAAACTTAAAATATGCAGAAATGCTTTAAAATATGCGGCAGGCAAAGGATGAAGATTATAAAAATATTTTACAAGACGTAAGAGTAGGAAAAATAAGTCAGCAAGGGAAAGAAGCTTTACATGGACGGTTAATTTCAAATTTGTACCCAAATGAAAACATTCTTCCAGAGAATATTTTTAAGAAAATTAACGAGAGGAAATCTGCCATATGTTTGATGCCAACTCTGAAAGAATGTTCCATGTTCAACAACAAAATGTTAAATTTAGAAAATGAAGAGAGTGAAACTGGAAGCTACAGATAAAATAGAGCATATGGGAGCAACAATTGTTTTGTCTGAAAATTTGAAATCAAAATTGGATTCATTAGAGAAGAGTATATCTAAAACTGCTGGTTTTGAAAAGACTCTGAATGTGTGTTTGAATTGTCGTGTCATTTTGCGAAGGAATTTAAATGTTGAAAGAGGTCTGGTAAATGGAGCAATGGGTCATGTTGTTGGTTTTGTGAATTACAAAAATAGAGATGGAATTGAAATTATAAAAATTAAATTTAATGGCATTGATGAAATAGAACAAATTTGTCGTTGTTAAGCTAGATTTTTGCTCGTGAAAGACTTATATGTTCGCCGAAAACAGTTTCCTATTTGTTTGGCATATGCAGTGACAATTCATAAATCTCAAGGTTTAAGTGTAGATAGTGCTTTGGTGAACATTGGAAGTTCTGTGTTTAAAGAGGGTATGGCATATGTGGCTTTATCACGAGTCAGAACTTTATCAGGATTGTACTTGATTGAGTGTGATGAAACAAAGATTTGTGCTGATCTAGATTGTGTTAAAGAATACAATAGGTTAAGAAGAGAGTATGCTCCACATTTGCCTCAATATCCTCTGATTGAAAAACGTGTGGTAGGCCGAAAAAGAAGAAATGAGAGTAATTGCAGTGAGGTAGTAGCAAAAAGACAAAAAGTAGATGAAACTGTAATTGTAAGCAGAAGGAAAAAGGATTCTGTTGAGGATGTTGTTGGATTTCAGTTTAAAAACAGTTCTGGTGTCAACTGCAATGCTAATGTAGTAGTTAATGTTGTTTTTTTTCTTCAAAATTTACATAAACAGATTGTCGAAAATCGGGAACAAACATTGTGCTGTTTATTGAATTCTGTGTTAGAGAAATGTAGTAGTGATAGAGGAAAAATAGAAAGTGTTTCAGAAATTAGGAATCTTGTAGACATATGTTCAGGTCAAAATCAATTTTCACAGATAATTCAGCAGGATTGTCAGGAATTTTTAATGTATATGTTTGATGTATTGGAAGATGAAGGAGTAGATATATAAAATCTTTTTAACCTTTCTTATCAATGGCAACATGACTGTGATAACTGTGCTTCATCAAGTAGTACTAGAATAGACTCTGAAAGATTTATATATTTGACTTTACCAGACTGCAAATCAGTGTCTTTTAATAATCTAGTTAAAGCAGCGGATCACAATATGGTGTGTACCCAATGTAAGTCTACAATGCTGTCCACATTATTTCTACAAAATGATGGTCACTATGTCATTTTATTGTTCCAACGATGTAGACCTGATGGAACTAAATTGACAACTTTTATTAAAATTTTTGTGGCTTCACAGTTATCGATATCAGGAAGAACCTTTGCAACTGCAGCTATTATTTTTCATGATGGTCCTTCTACATCAGGGCATTACACATGCTATTTAAAAACTTCTAAAGGTTGGACCCAATGTAACGACACCCATTTGACTTTCAAACAACGTTTGCCTTTTGGCTTTCTAAATTCATACCTAGTGTTTTTACAGCCAAAATTTAGGTAAAAGTAATTGGCTAATGAAGACGTGAGCAGTTAATAAAGGTTATTTTGCTGTTTAAAAATATATTCTGAGTAAAAGTGATCCAGGCAATATAAAAAAAATGACTTGTCATATAGGTACTGTAAGTGGATGTCATAGTAAGTGATGTTAGTATTATACAAAATGATGAACATGAGTGAGTCAGAGATGGTTTTACAAATACTTAAATATTGTGAAAATGTTGTAGAGCCTTTCTTTCAGAACGTCGGGAAAAATGTCATTTCAGAGTGCCTTAGAATTAATTTGAACATATACTCATACATCTGACACTATTTGGCCAAATGGAAAGGTGCAGGAATGAGTAAAGAGTCATGACTGGAAAAAAAGGAGTATATGAAAATATTTCAGATGTTCTTGGAGCTTTTCTTATAGAAAGTCGATTAAATGGATTTTTAAGTGAACAGCAAAGTACTTTCCAACGAGAAAAGGACCACCATGATACAGTATTTGGCCTCAAGGAAAAGTAAGTCAATCTAACTTTAGCGTACATTTGTCATTTGTCAGTATTTAAGTTTTTTTTTTAAAACACAATCTTTTAGATTGTGTTTTTTTTTTCCCGCTGTCATATGAGGAGTAATTTGAACTCACTGTTTTAAGTGAAATTCAATATATTCTGAGAACAGCAAAAATAAACTATGTAACATGTTGTACAAGTTATTTTATACTTTGGATTGTGTTAATTAAATTGTATTCCCATTCTGTGACACTTACTTTCCTTTTTCCATCCTCTTTCAGCTCTTTTTACTCATTTATAATGTCTTTCTCTCACTCTCTGTAACCCCCGTTCCCTTACTCCACTTCGTTGACAACCCCTCATTCTCATTTCAACTGTGTGTATCCCGTCTCTCCCTTGCATAACTTTTCAGCTTTCAGTCTCTCTGCTTTACTTCTCTTTTCCGTATTTTCCTCCTTTGCTCTTTTAGTACTTCCTGTTTACTCACTCAGCAGTATTATTGCACTCTATCACTATAAATCACCCACTCTCCCTAGCTTATCTTTGTTTGCTCCTTACTTTTGACCTCTTCTCTCTATTTTTCGTTCACTACTTCTATGTCCTCAGTGCCTCACTCTACTTGTGTTATTTTCACTTGTGTTTATCTACCTTCTATCACTTCTTTTACAACAACTTCACTGCTCCACTCTCATCGTTCTTCATCCCATTTCTTTTACTCTGGTTCCATTACTATCCCTCATTTCCTTTCTTTCAATGTCCTTCTCTTTACTTTCATCACCAAATTATTTTCTCTCAGTACCACTGTTTTAGTCGTCTTCTCCGCTCTTTCCTTCTTTTTGCTCACTTACTCATTTTCTTTTCTCACTCATTGTACTCCACCTCACTCAGTTTTTGTCTTAGTGTGTCTACCTTATAACTTCCTCAGTCCATTTCCCTCAATCGTTGTATATTATCCTGTCTCCCTTCATCCTTTCACTATGACTGTTCTTCACTTACTCTCATATTCCTCATTCTTCTAAATGCATCCTTAGACTGTTTTCTGTCTTAGTCATTATCTTTTTACTTACTTCCGTTTCCTGATTTAGTTTTGCTAACTCACATTGTTTTAGTATCTTTCTTACCTTCAGTTCATTTCTCTGTTCTTCTCTCTCTTTTTGTCAGTGAATCTATATGTCTTACTCTTTATAATTTCCTCTTCTTCTATTTCTTTTTCTCTCTTTTTGTCCTTCTACCTTAGTTTATTTCCCTTTCTGTGTTCTTCACTCTAACTTTATTTCTAAATAGAGGGTTATGATTTTTAACCTCTTCATTTGTATCTTTTAATTTAAAATACATATTTTACTAATTATAACTTATTTTTTCTTCTCTCTTTCACAGATACAAAGTGTAGTTACAAAAATTAAAGTTATATTTATTATATGGTAAGTATGACTAAAAAAATGTAGTTTGTCATCACCCTTTGCTTTAAGCTCACTAACATTTTCTCAATCTACCACACTCCTGTGTCTTTACTCTGCTTCCCTCACTTATTCTACATGTTTACTCCCCTTTTCCGATTTCCCATCTCATATTCAACTTCTTTCAATCCATTTTCTTTACTTCACTTACCCTCTGTTCCCTTCCTTTGCTTCTTCACTCATTCTCTTTTTCTTAATTATTTACCATACTCCTACACATACACCTTATCCCCCTTCCAACACATACACACACCTGTAACATACACCCCACACACACCACACACACACCTCATACACATAAAAAATCCTCCCACACACACTTCTCAAACACACACACACATTCCATACACACATACATCGCACATATACACCCCACACTCATACACTCCTCACACATATTTCACACACCCTCACCTCCACCCACACCGAAACACCCCACACAGCCACACCCACAGACACACCTTACACACCCACACCGCGACCTACACCCACTGACTCCCTATAAGTCACACACACTGCATTACTTAACTTTTTTTGCTGTTTTACTCAAGCCCATTCAGGTACTGTTTCCTTTACTCTCTTTGTCCTCTCTCTTTGTCACTCCCCATGTGTTATCCTAATTCAATTTTTCTCCCTCTTTCACCCCTCTTTACTTATACTACCTGGTCTTTTCTCACTTTCCCTCATCGTTCTTCATTTATCGTGGTTCAGCCACTACCCTTCATTCTCCATTTTTTACTGTCCTTTCTTTTTCTTTTAACAGCCAATCACAGTCTCACACTATCTCTACTTTAGTGTTCTTCCTCTCTCTTCCTTTCTTTCGCTCTTTTAGTCATTGTACTTTTCTCACTTTCATCCAATTACACCTTCTCTATTTTTTACTATGTAATAAACAATCCCTCTGTGGTCATCTTGTAGCTCTTTTTCTCTTAACATAACTCTGTTTGTGTCCTTCCCTCATGCTAACTGCTTCATTAATTTTTGTTTTTTCTTTTTTGGGGGGGGGGGGGCGCGCCCCGGTACGCGTACCCTAAGGACAAAAAATTGACAGAGATCCTTTAAAAATATTTTTTTTATTGTTTTTGTTGTTTTATATTTTTTTATTATTTTACTGAACATTTTTTTTGTATTTTTGAACAATTTTATATTTTTTTTGCGTTTAAGGGAACAAACAAAAAACAGGGAAGTGGAAATGGCTCAACAGGAGCAAAAAAAGAAAAGAATTAGTGCTTCCTTTTCTTGTTGCATTGGTGGTTGTCCACAGCATTATTTATGAAGGTGACACTAAGTTCACCATAACATAACGTTTTGCCACAGAAAATGCAAACATGTTTTATGGTGCCAAATTTTGGTTGTATATTTGGCACCATTTGGCGTGCTTCAGGACCAGAAAGTGAGTTTTCAGTAGAGGAGGTGCTGGCCACAGGGGGTGGGTTGTTTTGAAGTTCCTGTACTTCAGCGTGAGCTAAGTTATTGGGATGAAACCTCTCCATGTGGCGGATCATGGTAAAATTACCAAATGAATATTTCTTTAGGGGATTGCCCCTGGAGAGGACTGAGCCACAAATTAGACAGGTGACTTTGGGGGCGTTCACCTTTTTTTGGCCTTCAGGGATGGAAAAGAATTGCCACATATAGTGCACTTTAACGTGCCTTTGCCTTGGTTCTTCAGGCAGGAAGCGCCTTGATTGTTCCTCCTCCTCCTCTTATTCCTCTTCTTCTCTTCCAAGGAACTGTGGTGGTGGACCTTCTTTTCTTGGTGGTGGTGGTGGGGGTGCACCAGCTGCAGCTACAAGTGATGCCATTGCAGTGATCAAAAATAGCTCTTGCTCTCTCAATGAAGAAAGTTAGAATGAGGAAAAAAGGAGGGGGCTTTCATCATTTGGAGAAAAAAAATGATGAGAACCAATGAAAAGTGTTGTTTTCAGGTCACATGACCCGACACATGACCCGGCGCGTTTACGCGCTCCGGCGCGTTTACGCTATGCGCACCGGGCCGCGCCGCGGAGCGCTTCCGGGTGCGTTTACGAAGCGCGTCATAAGACACATTGCGCGGCAACGCGATACGTCGCGCTTACGCGACGCGCCATAAGACGCATCACGTGGCTACGTGGCTACGTGATACGTCATGCTTAAGCGACGCGTCACGATGTGGTTTTTTCGATCGCGGCAATAGCGCTAACGGGATGCTCCCCGGTACGTGCCCCAGGGCTCGCCGTAACATTGCGCTTACCCGTGCGTTCACCGGTACGCGCCCCGGGAGCGCCCCAGGGCAAAAAATAATTTTTTTTTTTTTAAAAATTCATAATTATACAATATAAAATTCGTTATAAAAAATATTACTTTTCATACCTATAGAGATTTGCTATTAAAAAACCATTGAAATTCACTGAAAAAACCATAGGTTTTACACCAGTTATAGTTAGCTGGAAATTTTACTCGCATAAAACCATTGAAATTCCCACGTTAGAGTTAGTTGGACTCACTATAACTTGCGCGTGCAATGCACTGCTGATGACGTCACATATTACATCACTCATGACATGGTCAGTGACATCACTCATGACATCACTGATGACACTATCCTTGTGACAGAGTGACAGACCTCCTTTCACTGAAATGTAACCCTTGAAACACATATTCAAAAATAAAAAGTAACATTTTCAAAAAAATGGAGATACCCATACCAGTTACTACAACCAATTGAATAATTCCACCATCTATATACACATGCACTGATTCACCAACAGTTCTATATAGTCACTCATACATATACTCACTCATCATATGTAGTGATACACCTATACATCCTGTTACACACCGACAGTCATCCAAAAGTTACTCACACACATACTCACACATGCAAATAAACTATTGAACATCCATTTATTTGCATAATCAGCTATACACACACTACCACTTTACTTCAAAGAAAACTTACACATACTTACTCTCTTAAACAATCACTTATAGAAACACATACTAATTTAAATAGGAACTCTTACAATCTCTTACTCTTAGATATACTCACTGATATACATCAATATTCACATACACTAGATTAAAACACATGATAAAGAAACTAGTGAGACACTAATTCACTCAGTAACACACACATATACACAGTCATCCATCCATACAGTCCTGCACATATGCTGTCTTCAAAACACATACAAAGAGAGAGTCAGTCATTCATGCATCTATGTGTAATACCTCCACCAAACCATACAAACACTCATACTGATACTAAGAAAAACATCTAATAACCTATATACATACACATGTACCTACTCACCAACCCATGCAGCCACTTATACACAAAGTGAAACACTAATTAATATATTTAAATATTTAAACATTACTCACTAATATTTTTCAAAAAGACACACATTCACTGGATGGTGTCATCAGTGATGTCATGAGTGATGTCACTGACCATGTCATGAGTGATGTAATATGTGACGTCATCAGCAGTGCATTGCACGCGCAAGTTATAGTGAGTCCAGCTAACTATAACGTGGGAATTTCAATGGTTTTATGCGAGTAAAATTTCCAGCTAACTATAACTGGTGTAAAACCTATGGTTTTTTCAGTGAATTTAATAGGTTTTTTAAATGCTAATTCCTAGCTATAACTGGTGTGAAACCTATGGTTTTTTCAGTGAATATATATATATATATATATATATATATATATATTCACTGAAAAAACCATAGGTTAGAGACCATATATAGTTAGCTGGACATTTTATTGACATAAAACCAATGAAATTCCATATATAGTTAGTTGCACTAACTATATATCGCGCACCCGCAATCCACTGCTGATGATGTCACATATTACATCAATCATGACATGGTCAGTGACATCACTGATGACATCACTGATGACATCTCAAATGACATCACTGATGACATCACTGATGACATCTCAAATGACATCACTGATGACATCTTCTAGTGTCTGTGTGTTTTTGTAAAGTTTAAATATGTTTTACATATTGAAGAATGAGTGGATGTATGGAAGACTGAGTGTGTGTGTGGCTGGCTGGGAGGTGTGTGACTGTGCATATCAATGTGTACTTGTATCAGTGATTGTATAAGAGAGTAAGTATGTGTTAGTATATGTGTGAAAAGTATGGTGTTCTGTGTTTAACTGTATAGATGAGGAAATCGAAGTGTGATTGATTCTTCACAGGACTGACTAGGTGTATGAGTGCATATGATAGTGTTGTAATAATGAGTGACTGTATGTATGAGTGATTGTATGGGTGAATGAGTGAATGTGTGTGTAGACGTAGGAATCAGTGAGTGCGTATGTAGTAACTGGTATTGGTGTGTCATGATGTCATCAGTGATGTCATTTGAGATGTCATCAGTGATGTCATTTGAGATGTCATCAGTGATGTCATCAGTGATGTCACTGAAGTATGGTGTTCTGTGCTTAACTGTATAGATGAGGAAATGGAAGTGTGATTGATTCTTTACAGGACTGACTAGGTGTGTGAGTAACTCCATGGATGAGTGGCAGTGTGTGAGTGTCTGCATAGGTGTATGAGTGCATATGATAGTGTTGTAATAATGAGTGACTGTATGTATGAGTGATTGTATGGGTGAATGAGTGAATGTGTGTGTAGACGTAGGAATCAGTGAGTGCGTATGTAGTAACTGGTATAGGTGTGTCATGATGTCATCAGTGATGTCATTTGAGATGTCATCAGTGATGTCATCAGTGATGTCATTTGAGATGTCATCAGTGATGTCATCAGTGATGTCACTGACCATGTCATGATTGATGTAATATGTGACATCAGCAGTGGATTGCGGGTGCGCGATATATAGTTAGTGCAACTAACTATATATGGAATTTCATTGGTTTTATGTCAATAAAATGTCCAGCTAACTATATATGGTCTCTAACCTATGGTTTTTTCAGTGAATTTTCAAGGTTTTGTAAATGCAAATTCCTAACTATATATGGTCTATAACCTATGGTTTTTTCAGTGAATATATATATATATATTACCTACTGGCGGTCGCACTGTGGAGGTAATGATTTGGGCACTTTGACTCGGGTAGGTCTAGAAATGCTTTTAAAGGACACCTTTGAGCAATTAATGGCACTTTTTCCTCAGACTGCCTTGGTATATTCAAATATATGCCAAAGACAGAAATGGAGGTGGTCAAACCAATTTTGTCCACAAATTGAGAAGTCGAGGAAGCATGTAAACAAATCTGTTTCAGCTTACATGAGAGACCATGGAATGGGCTCCCTGTACAACAATAACTTGCGTTACTACATGCAAGATATCTACAGAGGAGATGGAGTTCACTTCTCAGATGAGGGCAACAGAGTTTTCACTCTGAATTTAAGAATGTGCATTGGTACCTACTTATAAGTACCTAAATGTACCATAAACCCAAAAGCTCTTCTCAGAGCTACCCTACATCTAATCACTCACAATTATTATTTAACTCTAACATTTTCACTAATTTTCAACAAAATACGCTCCCTGGGGCGCTACCCGGTACGCGTACCGGGAGCTAACCTCGCGAAATTTTTTTTAAAAAATGTTTTTTTTTCGCACATATAAGCCTCCTCAGCCACCCTCAGAAAACCTAGGGGGTCAAGATAACTCTACCGTGCCCCCTTCTACCCATTCTGAACATTATTTGCCCTCCATCTTGTATCTTAATTCGACTGAAACACAAAATGGTGGACTCCCGGAACGCTTAAGGTCCGCGAACCGAGGCGCTCAACGGTTCGCGTACCGGGTCGCTCCCTGGGAAGATAAAGAAAATAAAAAATAATCAACAAATCCAACAATCAATTAACATACAGCATTTGAAAAGTCTATCATTCATTTTTCATTGTAGTACGCTCCCCAGAACGCTTCCCGGTTCGCGTACCGGGCGCTACCCACGCAAAAAAAACAAACAAAAAAATTTTTTTTTTTTGCCCCGCGGGGCCCTTTTAAAACCTCCACATTAAACCTAGGGGGTCAGCGAGGATCTACTATGCCCCCTTATGGTTATTTCCCCCTTTGTTTTGGCCTCCTCTTGTCTCTCGATCCTACCGAGAGACAAGATGGCGGCCGCTCCGGACTGTTTAGAATGTTGACAGACACCGGAGAGCCAATCAGCTTCGCTACGCGAAGTTTTGGTACGCTTAAGGTCCGCGAACCGGGGCGCTGCCCGGTCCGCGCTTACAGATATATATCTTTTTTTGAACGTTAATTTCTCAAAATCCACTGCAGCACATATATTGAGACCTACAAAAGGCACATCGGGCTACCAGTCCCTACAATTTAGCCAAGTTTCGTGCAAATCCATTCAGCCGTTCGGGCTAAAAGTGAGGCTAACCGCCCTATGGAAAACTCAATGTTAAAAACACGTTTTGGGACCCCCCTTTTTTCTCGGCCCCCCCTGGACGAACCCCCCCCAAATTTTCAGGGGCTGCTCAGAAACAAAATGTTCCATTTTCCAGAAAATTTCAGCCAATTCCGTCCACAAACGCCAAAGTTATTAGACATAGAATTTTCAAAAATCCCATAGGGAAAAAATCCTAACTATATATACCTACTGGCGACCGCCAGTAGGTAATATATATATATATATATATATATATATATATATATATATATATATATATATATATATATATATACACACACACTACTCTTTCAGGCATAGAGTGAGGCATGAGGCATACATTATCCATAAAAGATGCAGAGAACCCTGGGCAGTTCTCAGGTTTAGGTGAAGAGCACTCTCAACACCAGCGACACTCTAGATCTGCTCACCTCAAATGTCTGCTTTTCTATCACAGTCTTTAAGCATAGGATTAGCACAGTGCCATCCACGCCGAGATAGAAAGTGACAAAGCCTTTAGCCATTTCTACTGCAAAGTCTTTAAGTATAGGACTAGCACAGTGCTGTCCATGCCGAGCTGTAAAATTACAAAAGCCAATTACCACTCCAAGCACAGTGCTATATACAGGAGCTACTTTCCACCTAAACTTGAGAACTACCCAGCGTTCTCTGCATAATTTTTGCATAATTTTTGCATCACGCTATGCCTGAAAGGGTATTGTTTTGATTTATATTGGATGCTCCCTTGTGTCTGGACAAAGCTATACCTCTCTTGTAGGAAGGGGGAGTCTCTGGTTGGCGCAGTGCAGCACTGGCGACAATCAGGGCCTCTCTCTTCCTCGTCAGGGCTGAGGGTTACCTTCAAGACAACCTCTGCTTACCCTCTAGGTAGTGTGGCTTAAGCAGTCTTAGGCTAATCTCTGGGGCATGTAGGGTTAAACATTTGCAATATTACACCATCACCACCAACCCACCACACAATGACACCAAACTGTATTTGTAAAAATATAGGTTCTTTATATAAATCTCAAGCAGGCTTGTAAATACAGTTGTCAAACTTTCAATAGCGGTTCCAGTTTACTTAGGTTCAAGTTGCCACAGTTCTTTCTTAGCAATAAGCAATCTTTTGGGCCTTCTGCCCAGGTTCCAGCAAGGTTCAGTGTCTTGTAGCGCCTCAATGCGCGTTCCGCTGTCTCCGCTCGCTTCAGAGAGGAGAACGGGCCCGGCCGGCTAAAGCTCACGCTTCCCGCGTGGGCCTCGCGGACCCGGCACAGTGCGAGCCTCGGTTTCAGGGGCGGCTCACGCTGGGAAGCAGGTAGCGCGGTGCGAGCTCAGGACGTAGGACGCTCGCACCGCAAGGACAAAGAACACAGTACCTTGGTTTTCTTGTAGGTCTTGGAGCGGACGGCTGTCCGTGGATCTGTCCCACGTCGCGTTGTCTTCCTGGAGGGTGCGGCGGCCTGCGAGTCTCAGCGCAGGTCACAGGGCACCCGGGCTGACGGTGCAGATGCGGGGCAGGATTCTCCGGAGTCCGGTTCACTCGCACTGAAGGGGGAAGCTGCAGGCAGGCGGGGCTGATGGGGGTGCACTCCACGGAGCGCGGGGCACAATTCAGGCACGGCTCAGCAGCGAGTCACTTCCAGCTGCGGGGGCCAGGGGGTCTCAGCGCCCAAGTCACGAGGGGCACAATCTTGGCAGTGCCGGTCTTTGCGGGGCAGCCTGTACCTCGGGGGTCACACAGGCGGCGATGCTTGGACCGGGCAGGTCCTCCCTTTCCGTTGCAAGGGCGGCTCAGCGCGGACAGTCACGGCGCTCGAACCAGCGCGGGGCTGATCCTTACTTTGCGGCTGGCACACGAACAGGCCACAGTCACGGTGGTCGGGGAAGGAGCACAGCTGCACAAATTGTCAGAGAGCGTGGCGGCAGGCACAGCGCTCTCAACTCTCCTTTCCTTGGCGCTGTAGAGACACACAGCACACGCCAGCAGCAGCTTTTCTTCAGAAGGGTAGCGCCCACTGTTCCTGGGGCGCTGGTCAGGGGGCAAGTTCACAGGCAAGCCCTTGGAGATCTTTCAGCAGAGTTTGGCACAAAGTTCAAATAAGCAAAAGTCTTTGGTAGTCTTTTCTTTCCTCTCCTTTGGCAGCAAGGCACCAGACACAGGCCAGAGACAGCACTCCTCCTTGTCCTTCCAGGTCCTTCTCTTCGGGCAGAGTTTCTTCTGTAGCACAAACAGGATCTAATTTTCAAGGAGCAGGGCTCCTACTTTTATACCCAGTTTCTTTTGTTCTAGCAATCCAGGGGGGCCTCTGCATAACTGCTCCAGTCTCTGAGTAGTTGTTGTGGGTACTTATGACTTCTGTATTCAGTGTGAGGGCAGGCACATCAGCCGCTCCCCAGGGGGGCGGAGCCGGCATTGAGAGGGCAGGAGTGGCCTGAGTACTTTGTTGACAAGCTTCGGTCCTTCCTGGGCCAGGTGCAGGCTGAGTCATCAGTCGCTCCCCAGGAGGGCGGAGCCAGCATTGTGGTGGCAGGGGCACAGCCTGATGCATCATTCAGGGGAAACTCCCACCACCCATTAAGGGGTCATCCTGCTAATCACTACCTGTCAACTCCCAGCCCTGTCACTCACACACACCAGACAGTCAGATCCACATCCAAGCAGAGGCGGGCTGAAATGGTTAGGCAAGCAAATGCTAACTTTCTAAAAGTAGCATTTGCAAACACAGGATATTAAAATAAACTTTACTAAAAGAAGTATTTTATTATTCTGAGTTCAGGCATACTAAACATGAATTTCTACCATGTTCCCTGAGCCTGCTGGGATTATAGAGTGTAATAATTCCAGCAGCCCATCTGGCCTAGAAGGGAACAGGTAGCCTTACAATAGTGAAAAACGAATTTGGCAGTAATTCACTATTAGAACATGTCACACACATCAGGGCATGTTCTACCTTATACTTACAATGCACCCTGCCCTCAGGCCTACCATAGGGGTGACTAATATGAAGTTTAAGGGAAGGTTTAGGGGCTGGCAAGTGTGTGCACTTGCCCAGCCAGGGTGACAGTACCAGACTGCACGCAGGTTCTGCAATGGCAGACCCTAGACACATTTTAAGGCTGCTTCTGTGGGTGGCGCAACCAGCGCTGCAGGCCCACTAGCAGTGTTGGCATTCACAAGCCCTGGCACTCCTGGTGCACTTTACTAGGGACTAACAGTAAATCCAATGAACCAATCATGGACATCAATCATATGTACACTTTACAGTAGGGAGCACTTGCACTGCGGCACGGGTTGGCCGTGGCGCAGTGCCCTGAGTCGCAGACACCAGCAAAACATTTGAGGCACAACAGCAAAAAGTGGAAGGGAAACCCACGCCAAGGTGCCAGGTCTAACACGTGTCCCCTCCAGCTGAAATGTGGGGAGAACTACCCTTCCCCAGGGAGTTCCTCATCACTAAGGCGGAAAAATCTGGACAGACCATCAGCGTTGGCGTGATCTGTGCCAGGGCGGTGTTCCACCGTGAAGTCCATACCCTGTAGGGAGATGGACCACCTCAACAGTTTTGGGTTCTCACCCCTCATTTGCATCAACCATCTGAGGGGCCTGTGGTCCGTCTGAACCCGGAAGTGAGACCCAAACAAGTAGGGTCTTAGCTTCTTCAGCGCCCAGACCACAGCAAATGCTTCTCGCTCTATTGCACTCCACCTACTTTCCCGTGGAAGTAACCTCCTACTGATGAAGGCTACGGGTTGGTCCCAGCCCTCCTCAGTCATCTGTGAGAGAACAGCCCCTACACCATGCTCTGAAGCGTCTGTTTGCACTATGAATTCCTTGGAGAAATCAGGAGCCAGGAGCACGGGCGCCGTGCACATGGCAGTCTTCAGGGTGTCAAAAGCCTTCTGACAGGTGTCAGTCCAAATCACATTCCTGGGCTGCTTCTTAGAAGTCAGTTCTGTCAAGGGGGTCACAATAGTGCCATAGCCCTTGACAAACCTCCTGTAATACCCAGTGAGCCCCAGGAAGGCTCTCACTGCAGTCTGGGTCTTGGGGGGTTCCCAAGCCAGGATGGTCTCAATTTTGGGTTGCAAGGGTGCCACCTTGCCACTCCCCACTTGGTGTCCCAAGTACACCACTGAACCCTGCCCAATCTGGCACTTGCTTGCCTTGATTGTGAGGCCTGCCTTGCGCAGCGCCATCAACACTTCCCAGAGGTGTCGCAGGTGTTCTGGCCAGGTGCCACTGAACACTGCGATGTCATCCAGGTAGGCGGCACTGAACTCATCCAGCCCAACCAACACCTGGTTGACCAACCTCTGAAAGGTGGCAGGGGCATTCTTCATCCCAAATGGCATAACCCGGAACTGGAAATGCCCATCTGGTGTGGAGAATGCTGACCTCTCCTTTGCCCCATCGGTCAAGGCGATCTGCCAGTACCCAGACGTTAAATCAAACGTGCTGAGGAACCGGGCAGCCCCTAGCCGATCAATGAGCTCATCAGCTCTGGGGATAGGGTGCGCGTCAGTCTTGGTGACTGAATTGAGTCCTCTGTAGTCCACACAGAACCGGAGTTCAGGTGTGGCTCCCGGCGCAGCAGCCTTTGGGACCAAGACCACGGGGCTGGACCAAGGACTGCTGGAAGACTCAACCACCCTAAGAGCAAGCATCTTGGAGACCTCCTCCTTGATGCAGGCCCGGACCCTGTCAGTTACCCTGTAAGCCTTATGCTTCACAGGTAAGCTGTCTCCTGTGTCCACATCATGGACGCACCAATCTGTGACACTAGGAACCAGGGAGAACAGGTCTGGAAACTGCCCCAGCAACTGGCGGCAGTCTTCCTGTTGCTCAGGGGTCAGGGTGGGTGAGAGGTTAACTCCATCCACTGACCCATCCTGCTCACAGGCCACTAAGAGGTCAGGAAGAGGCTCAGACTCCTCTTCCATTCCATCATCAGTGGCCAACAGCATGCCCACTTCGGACCTTTTCAAGTGGGGCTTGAGGCGGTTGACATGTAAGACCCTTAAAGGATTCCTGGGCGTCTTCATGTCCACCAAGTATGTCACTGAGCTCTTGCGCTCCACAACCTCAAATGGGCCTGTCCACTTATCCTGAAGTGCACAGGGTTCCACTGGGGCCAAGACATACACCTCTTGTCCAGGCTGAAGCTCTACCAGAGTGGCATTCTGGTCGTACCACCGCTTCATCTCCTCCTGGCTAGCTTCCAGATTTGCCTCAGCAAGTTGTCTGAAGCGCCTGGTTTGGTTTCTGAAGGCCAGCATGTAGCTATATACATTCTGGGGAGGTTTCCTGGGAGATTGCTCCCAGCCTTCCTTTACCAAACTCAGTGGTCCTCTCACGGGGTGGCCATACAGCAGCTCAAAGGGGCTGAACCCTAGAGACTTCTGTGGCACCTCGCGGTACGCAAAGAGCAGGCATGGTAAGAGGACGTCCCACTTACGCCTCATTGGACCTTCCAGGCCCATGATCATGCCCTTCAGGGTTCGGTTGAATCTTTCAACCAACCCATTTCCTTGTGGATGGTAAGGTGTGGTGAACTTGTAGGTTACACCACACTCTTGCCAAAGGGACTTCATATACTTGGATATGAAGTTGGTCCCTCTGTCGCTCACCACCTCTAGAGGGAACCCCACTCTGGAGAAAATTCCCATTAGTGCACGCCCCACCACGGGGGCCGTCACTGTCCTCAGAGGGATGGCTTCAGGGTACCGGGTGGCATGATCCACCAAGACCAGGATGAACCTGTTGCCCATGGCTGTCTTGGGGTCCAGAGGCCCAACAATATCAATACCCACTCGTTGGAATGGCGTACTGACCACAGGGAAGGGTTGGAGGGGAGCCTTGTTCTTCCCTCCGCTCTTCCCACTTGCCTGGCAAGTTGGACAGGTCCTACAATGAGCATCTGAGCTCTTGTGCATTTGGGGCCAGTAGAAGTGGGTGACAAGCCTGTCATAGGTCTTGTCCATCCCCAAATGTCCTGCTAAAGGCACATCATGAGCCAGTCCCAGTAGGAAGGCTCTGAACTTCTGGGGTACCACCAGCACACGGGCTGACCCAGGTTCAGCAGCCTTAGGCTCTGAGTACAGGAGGTCATTCTCCCAGTACACATAATGTGTTTTGGCCTGAACACCATTGGCCTGGTCTGCAGCCTGCTGCCGCATACCCACGAGAGAAGGGCAATCTTTCTGCTCCCTGCAGAATTCCTCCCTGGAGGGGCCTCCTTCTTGCTGCCAATGGGTCAGCTCAGGCAGGTCCCCCAGTTCGGCAATCTGTTCCCCAGTGGGCTCCAGGGCATCCCCCTCAAGGTCTGCTTCCTCCTGGACCGTGGGAACTTCAGGGGCCGGTTTCCCGCGCACCCTGCGCCTTCTCCCTAAGGCCGGTTCCTGGGCCTCTCCGTCAGGCCCCAGGACCTCTTGATCACCCCTACTGGCTGCCATTGACCGGGTGGTCACGCACGCCCAGTCAGGTAGACCCACCATCTTCAGGTGAGTCGTTTTCTCCACCTTTCCCCAAGGGGAGTCCTCCAAGTCATTCCCTAGCAAACAGTCAACAGGCATGGCTTTCCTCACACAGACCTGCAGAGTACCAGAGACCCCCCCCCACTCGAAGGGAACTTGAGCCATCGGACACTGACTCTCTGAATTGTCAGCGTTGACAACCCTACAGTAGGCATGGGGTACAACCTGCTCTTGAGACACCAGGTGATGCCTCACTGCAGTCACACTGGCTCCTGTGTCTCTAAGAGCCTCAGCTTTCTTACCATTGATGGTAACCACCTGCCCATATTTTTTAGTGTTAGAGGGCAGGTAGCTTGTAGGGACCATCTCACTGTCTCCTAGTGAGACTAGGGTCATCTGAACAGGATCTCCACCCCCCGGGACCATCACTTCTTCTCCTAAGTGAACACTGGTCACTTGTCGGGGCGGAGCACCAGTGGGTGCTGGTTTTCCAAACAGGCGACACTTGGGGTCACTGGCTATGTGCCCCGGGTCACCACATTTGTAACAATTGAAGGGCCCCTTTGGAACAGGTCGACCTGTCGGGGCCCCATTCTGCTTAGGGGGTGGGGGAGGCTGAGAACCTTTCTGCTGGTCCCCTTGGGGATTACTTTGGGGGCCTTTTTGGAACCCTTTCTGTTTTCCCTTGTCCCCCCCACTCTTCTGCTGGGGACCCTGCCCACCCTTGGCGGAGTCTCCCACTGGACCCTTGTGGACCCTGGTGCTGAGCCAGCGGTCCGCCTCCTCAGCAAGTTTCCTCGGGTTGGACAACTTGCTATCAATCAGGTGCTGGCGTAACTCAGGAAAACATTGATCAGACAAGTGCTCCCATGCAATTAAATCAAAGAGACCTTGAAAATCATTCACTTTGTTACCCTTCACCCAACCATCCAGTGCTCTGCAAAAAAAAGTCACAAACTCCACATACGTATTCCCAGGCCGCTTATTACACCCCCTAAACTTCTGTCTATACATTTCAGGGGTAAGCCCATACCTGGTCATTAAAGCTTCTTTCATATGGGGATAGGATCTCTGGTCTTCAGAGGGCAAATCTAGCAGGGTGTCCCGCCCTTCGCTAAGGAACCTTCCCCATAACCCCGCTCCCCAATCCTTCTCAGGGACCCGGTGGGAAAGCATGGCTACCTCATATGCCCTAAACCACTGTCCTATGTCATCCCCCTTAAAGAACTCTTTAACTACGTCTTTGGGGATGTGCACTCTTGACTCTACCTGCACCGGCGTTGTGCTGCCACCAGAGGGAGGATGATCCAAGGTTTTCTCTTTTAGACTCATCTCCCTCATTTTCACATCATACTCCAACTGGAGTTTTCTTTCTTCCAGAGCCATTTTTTTGCTTTCAAGCTCCATTTGGCCCTTCAACTTCAATTCTGCCATCTTTATCTCATGATCCCTGGTTGCCTGTCTGTCTGCCAGCTCCTCTGGCGACAGGCCTCTGCCAAAGCTAAGAACGCTGTCTGGTTTTTCCAGACTCACAGGATCCACAGGTGCATCCTGATCCTCAGGTGTCTTCCTAGATTCAAGCCAGGCTCTCATGGCCTTGTAGAACTCAGGTTTGTTTCTGCATCCTGCGTGTGGAACCTTGAGTTTCCTGCAAAAATAACTCAACTGCTTCTTTGTGTAGTCATCCAGCTTTGATGCGTCCCATTCTAGCCCCTGCGCACTAGAGGCTATGGACTCTCCTCCATCAATGCTGTTTGTGCCAGGCATGTTTGCAACACTAGGGATCTTCTTCTTTAGCAAAATTAAAAAATCCAAAAGTCTGTGGCTAAGTTACTGGACTGTAATCACTTATGCAATGGTCAGTAGCTAAGGTAAAACACTGCAAATGTAAATTCGCGAATCCTCACCGCTGCGTCCAATGTAGGAAGGGGGAGTCTCTGGTTGGCGCAGTGCAGCACTGGCGACAATCAGGGCCTCTCTCTTCCTCGTCAGGGCTGAGGGTTACCTTCAAGACAACCTCTGCTTACCCTCTAGGTAGTGTGGCTTAAGCAGTCTTAGGCTAATCTCTGGGGCATGTAGGGTTAAACATTTGCAATATTTCACCATCACCACCAACCCACCACACAATGACACCAAACTGTATTTGTAAAAATATAGGTTCTTTATATAAATCTCAAGCAGGCTTGTAAATACAGTTGTCAAACTTTCAATAGCGGTTCCAGTTTACTTAGGTTCAAGTTGCCACAGTTCTTTCTTAGCAATAAGCAATCTTTTGGGCCTTCTGCCCAGGTTCCAGCAAGGTTCAGTGTCTAGTAGCGCCTCAATGCGCGTTCCGCTGTCTCCGCTCGCTTCAGAGAGGAGAACGGGCCCGGCCGGCTAAAGCTCACGCTTCCCGCGTGGGCCTCGCGGACCCGGCACAGTGCGAGCCTCGGTTTCAGGGGCGGCTCACGCTGGGAAGCAGGTAGCGCGGTGCGAGCTCAGGACGTAGGACGCTCGCACCGCAAGGACAAAGAACACAGTACCTTGGTTTTCTTGTAGGTCTTGGAGCGGACGGCTGTCCGTGGATCTGTCCCACGTCGCGTTGTCTTCCTGGAGGGTGCGGCGGCCTGCGAGTCTCAGCGCAGGTCACAGGGCACCCGGGCTGACGGTGCAGATGCGGGTCAGGATTCTCCGGAGTCCGGTTCACTCGCACTGAAGGGGGAAGCTGCAGGCAGGCGGGGCTGAGGGGGGTGCACTCCACGGAGCGCGGGGCACAATTCAGGCACGGCTCAGCAGCGAGTCACTTCCAGCTGCGGGGGCCAGGGGGTCTCAGCGCCCAAGTCACGAGGGGCACAATCTTGGCAGTGCCGGTCTTTGCGGGGCAGCCTGTACCTCGGGGGTCACACAGGCGGCGATGCTTGGACCGGGCAGGTCCTCCCTTTCCGTTGCAAGGGCGGCTCAGCGCGGACAGTCACGGCGCTCGAACCAGCGCGGGGCTGATCCTTACTTTGCGGCTGGCACACGAACAGGCCACAGTCACGGTGGTCGGGGAAGGAGCACAGCTGCACAAATTGTCAGAGAGCGTGGCGGCAGGCACAGCGCTCTCAACTCTCCTTTCCTTGGCGCTGTAGAGACACACAGCACACGCCAGCAGCAGCTTTTCTTCAGAAGGGTAGCGCCCACTGTTCCTGGGGCGCTGGTCAGGGGGCAAGTTCACAGGCAAGCCCTTGGAGATCTTTCAGCAGAGTTTGGCACAAAGTTCAAATAAGCAAAAGTCTTTGGTAGTCTTTTCTTTCCTCTCCTTTGGCAGCAAGGCACCAGACACAGGCCAGAGACAGCACTCCTCCTTGTCCTTCCAGGTCCTTCTCTTCGGGCAGAGTTTCTTCTGTAGCACAAACAGGATCTAATTTTCAAGGAGCAGGGCTCCTACTTTTATACCCAGTTTCTTTTGTTCTAGCAAGCCAGGGGGGCCTCTGCATAACTGCTCCAGTCTCTGAGTAGTTGTTGTGGGTACTTATGACTTCTGTATTCAGTGTGAGGGCAGGCACATCAGCCGCTCCCCAGGGGGGCGGAGCCGGCATTGAGAGGGCAGGAGTGGCCTGAGTACTTTGTTGACAAGCTTCGGTCCTTCCTGGGCCAGGTGCAGGCTGAGTCATCAGTCGCTCCCCAGGAGGGCGGAGCCAGCATTGTGGTGGCAGGGGCACAGCCTGATGCATCATTCAGGGGAAACTCCCACCACCCATTAAGGGGTCCTCCTGCTAATCACTACCTGTCAACTCCCAGCCCTGTCACTCACACACACCAGACAGTCAGATCCACATCCAAGCAGAGGCGGGCTGAAATGGTTAGGCAAGCAAATGCTAACTTTCTAAAAGTAGCATTTGCAAACACAGGATATTAAAATAAACTTTACTAAAAGAAGTATTTTATTATTCTGAGTTCAGGCATACTAAACATGAATTTCTACCATGTTCCCTGAGCCTGCTGGGATTATAGAGTGTAATAATTCCAGCAGCCCATCTGGCCTAGAAGGGAACAGGTAGCCTTACAATAGTGAAAAACGAATTTGGCAGTAATTCACTATTAGAACATGTCACACACATCAGGGCATGTTCTACCTTATACTTACAATGCACCCTGCCCTCAGGCCTACCATAGGGGTGACTAATATGAAGTTTAAGGGAAGGTTTAGGGGCTGGCAAGTGTGTGCACTTGCCCAGCCAGGGTGACAGTACCAGACTGCACGCAGGTTCTGCAATGGCAGACCCTAGACACATTTTAAGGCTGCTTCTGTGGGTGGCGCAACCAGCGCTGCAGGCCCACTAGCAGTGTTGGCATTCACAAGCCCTGGCACTCCTGGTGCACTTTACTAGGGACTAACAGTAAATCCAATGAACCAATCATGGACATCAATCATATGTACACTTTACAGTAGGGAGCACTTGCACTGCGGCACGGGTTGGCCGTGGCGCAGTGCCCTGAGTCGCAGACACCAGCAAAACATTTGAGGCACAACAGCAAAAAGTGGAAGGGAAACCCACGCCAAGGTGCCAGGTCTAACATCTCTGAAGAGCTCTAAGTAGAGTGAAACAACACTGTGTCAGTGGTTGCTTTTACTCATTTCAGGTTGGCGTGGTTGCTATTTCACCAATTCAAAGCTGTAATACTGTAAAGCTGTTATACATTTGACGTATAACCATAACTTATGAATTTCTAATGTTTGTGTATTTTAAGTTTGGTTTGCGAAGAAAGAATACAAAAGGTCCTTAACCTTTGTTTTTTTCATTGAATAAAAGAAAAAAATTGTGGGACAATGTCTTTAAGTATATTGTCGTACAGTTAATTTTTGGCTAGTGGTGTATAGTGGAATGTGGTTAAGTGAAGTGGAATAGAATATAGTGGAGTGGTGTACAGTGGAGTGGCCCAGAGTGGAGTGTTGTACAGTGGAGCAGGGTACAGTGGAGTGGGGTAGAGTGGAGTACCATAGGGTAGACTGGAGTGGAGTGGAGTGGCATAGCGTACAGTACAGTAAATTGTTATATGGTGTAGTGGCTTATATAGTACAGAGGCGTGGAGTGACTTGAGTGAACAGGCTTAGTGTAGAGTCTAATAGATTGTTGCTGATTGGAGTGGTGTCTTGTACAGTTCAGTGGAGTTGTGTGTTGTAGAGTGTTGGAAAGTGTCGTAGAGTCTGTAGATTGGGGTGTAGGGGTACAGATTGGAATGGAGGGTTATATTGGTAGCATAGAAGTATAGTGTGGCATACAGTGTTGTATAGTGGCACAAAGCGTGGGAGAGTCTTGTAGAGTGAAGCTGCAAAGAGTGGAGTACAGTGTGGTATAGTGGGGCAGTGTACAGTGGAGTGTTGTACAGTGCCATAGAGTAGGGTAAAGTGTTGTGCAGTGGGGTAGAGGGTAGTGTAGTTAGTGGAGTGGCATAACAGAGTGGAGTAGGGTGTTCTAGAGTACAGTGGTGTGGAATGGAATGGAGTGGTGTAGTATTCAATGGAGTAAAGTGTTGTTGAATGGTATGGTGTGTGGTATGGTGGACTGGACTGTTGTAGCGTATCGGAAAGTGTTGTAGAGTAGAGTATCAGAGTGGATTAAAGTGTTAAACAGTGAAGTAGAGTAAAGTAAAGTGCAGTGCAGTAGAGTAGAGTGGAGTGGATAGACTATCATACAGTTGAATGGACAAGTGGAGTACAGTGGAGTACCATAGAGTGCAGTGGAGTAGAATCTGACGGAGTAGAGTATATTAAGTTGGGGGTGACCGGTGTAGAGAGTTGCGTGGAGTGTTTATTTATATAGCTATATTATGCGCCACAAATTGCAAGAGAAGCTCTCCTTCATTGTTTGCACAAGGTTTGTGCAAAAATACAACAAACTTTGTGGCATTTGGGTGCCAAGATACTCTGGCAGTATAAGGGGTAAACATAATACCCCAACACAGAATTCTACAAATCTTCCCTCTGCTTTAGACATCATATATTCCATTTGCTACTGAATTCTCTACTCCAAGGACAACAACTTATATTCTTAGTGAAAAAGCAAGAAGTGAAAGTAGTAAGAGACTAATGTACCCATGAAACGAATTGAATCGCCAATTTACAATGTGAAGCACATAATACTCTCTCATTAATAGGAAAGTTGTCTACTCTCCACAAAAAGGTTAGGCCTAGTTTCTAACTTGGTGAACATGTCTAGTCAGCAGTTTTCAAATGCTTTAAATGTGTATGAAGCCTATGCTGTATCTTATTTTACTCAAAAAATAAATTCAGACCATACTGGTTATCAGGAAGGGGCTTTTTCCGGTCACATCTATTTATATTGTATTGACTAGTTACTGGAACTCTGAGAATAGGAACACATATTACTTTCACCAAAAGTGGCCATCATAGAATCCATTATGTATGTCTTTGCTTACCTTTCTTCTTAATTTTGGGTGTTGCTTTTTCTTCGTCGTCATTGCTTTAAAAACAAAACATCCTGCTTTAAATGTCAATATATGAGACAATTGTCATCTTTCTGCTTTAAATGTCAATATGAGACGATTATTATCTTAGAGATACTCATTTACTATCTAGATTCATGTTTGAAATGTGAAACAGATGTTTTTACAACCAGTGTCTTAACCACGCATGAACTTTTTGGTGCCTTTACCGTGCATGGTAAGTATAGTTAAGGTATGTATATATGTGTGTATATGTATGCGATTAGAGGTGGGGAGGGGTATAGGGTGGTAAGGGTATTTTTTGTGTTTATGGGTCGGAAAGAGCATAGGGTGGTAAGGGTTCAGCCATACACGTCACAATCTTGTTAGTTGACTTATATTTTGCTTTTCCCAAGCCAAGAGCAATGTCATTTTGGTCTGTGTAACACAACATCACGGGAGTTATTTAGTTGGTTGCGGTGATAAATCAGCTTTATAGTACGGTTTATTTCACTGTGCCCCAAACCATGGACTCTGTATCAATTACTAAGGAGAATTCAGCAGCATGGCAATTGGCCTTACCAAATGCAGCTGCAGCAACACCCAGCTTGCAGGAGAATTCATCATTTCCTAGGAGCAGTCCTGAGAATGTATTGTGAACTAAACATTCTCACACAGCTGCATGCCAGTTCACGGAGTCTACCATGCCCTGCTACTGAACCATCAACAGATGGTAACTGCGAGAAACATCTACCTCTCCCAAAGCATGCTGCATCAAGGCACCTGTGCACTGCTGAGCAGAGGTGAACATCTAATAATGGATACAGTGAGCGGAGAGAGACCCATTTAGGTTGGATGCAGAGAGAATCGAAACAAAAGAAGTCCTTTCCTAACCTGAAAAGGGTACCTGGTTTACCTGGTCAGTTTGTTTGACATGCCATTAGTCTATGTTAATTTGGCAGGCAAACTTTATTGTGCAAACAGTATTTTAGCATTATCTGTTTGTATACATGACCCACACTTATGGCTTGTTTATAAACCTGGTCTCACGTGGTTTTTTTTATTACTGTGGCTCAATCCTCATGTAACAAGTAGTAAGCGTGCCCAAACTCAGAGTAAAAAGGCATATGACTAAAAGTGTACAATTTAAAAACACTGATTCCCATTACTTGATATACAGTAAAGGAGCACATTTTTCAAGTATACAGAGTTAATTATACAACAAAGCGTTGCCACCAGAAGTGGGAACGTACACAAATAAGAAGGTGCACCTGGGCATGTTCCTTGTGCAGCAGGCCATTCATGTTTTGGCATCAGGTACCACAAGATGCAGTACCAGCAAAAACAATAACTTCCCTGGATGAGGTGCTACTGATCTCCATGAAAACCCTTGTTAGGCTGCTTGCTCACAGGATAACTGCACAGAAACGTTTGTCTGCAGCACAATTTGTTTGTAGGTAGGGTGCCATGGATCACCTTCCATTCCATGATTCATTGTTTCTTAACCCCCTCTCATATCCAGCACTATTTACACCGTTTCTGTCAATATGTGTAGCTTGTTGCAACCCTAAAAAGACAACATACTCATTTTATATATTTAGAATGTTTAATGCAAAATGGTCCACTTGTGAACTATAAAACGGGAGTTGACATTCATTCTCCATCGGGCTACCAGTCAATGCCATAACTCTTATTGTTAGAACAATAATAATGCTACATAGGCCAAGAAACCAGAGTATCACCCACCGGGAGTTAAAACAAACTCATACTGAACCCCTGCCTAAAAACCCAGGCTGCTGCATTAGTTTTTCCAGATGACCTTGGAGTGGTGGTGAGGTATAAACTCTCTACCACCCATAATTACAAACCTTCTTCCACTAAGCTTCTTACCCACCAACCACAAAACACCCTCGTGTCTACCAGCATCAATGCTCAAAAATGTCTTCATGCCACTTCAAATGAATCATGGTTTTGCAGCCAGCTAAAAGGCCAATCAGATTTATGCTACTTTCAATGTCATGTTACTTGAGATAACCGTGGTAATTTTGGTGTTCAACGCTGAGTAGATACAAAGCTATGTAGTAACTATTAATTATGAGAGAAAATACCAGTAATACATTAAGTCTTACTTTGGATCTGCAGTCAATGCATCTTCAGTAGATTGTGAAGGTTCTTCTTGGTCTCCTTCTGTTGGGAAATTCTTGGATGAACATTGAGGTGCTGCTGGTGGGTCCATTTTCATGATCAACATTTGATTGAGAAAATCCGGATCAGACAGAGTTTGCATTGTGGGCTTCAACACTAAAGCAATCAAAAATGATAAATGGTTTATTGGATCTGAACACAGTTGCCGCGAACGCAAAAAAACTTTTTTTATAATAAGTATAAAAACGTATATAGTGGAGGCTAAGGGTCTGATTACCACTTTAGATGCTATTTATCGGAAGTGATGAATACCGATACCATGGGGTACGTTATTTATTGAGTGGGTTAAATAACCCCTATTGCAGGTTGGTGGGGAAGAACATGCCGATTTTGGTGTTTCACACACCAAAATCCGCATGGTACAGTAAATAGCAGATCATAAATCCTGTTAAATTTCGGTAGGTGTAACCTGCCGAACTTTATCAATAGTAGAGGCATTTAACGGGGAATATCCATAACAACGCAGTCAAAACACCGCGCTGCCATTACCACGCATCCTTTACAACGCAAGTCGTTACCACGACTTGCCCTGGAGGGCGCTGTAGACTAAGGAATAGTAGATTTACTATTCCAACCATTTAACGCATCCAATAATTATTGGATATGGCAAATACCTACCAAATCGTAATTCCGACCCACGCACATATAGATGTTTATGCATGGGTCAGAATATATTGACCACCTCATAATCAGGGCCTTTTCTATAAACATGTACTTTGCCAAATCAGTTAAAAAATATGTTCAATAATCAAATTAAGTAAAGATTGGTTGCGAAGAACACCTAGTTTGTGTACCCTCGTTACAGAGTTAAAATACAGAAGCAAGTAAAGTTCAGCAGGCTTACTGGGTCCAACTGAAAGAACAGGAAAAATTGGTTACATTCTCATTTAAAGTCCAACTAAATAAAAAATAGCCCAGCAATATGCGACAATAGTAAAGCACACAAGCTTTCAAAGTCACACAGACTCCTTCTTCAGATAGGAATATTATTTATATATACATATATGTAAAGGGTGGTAATAAGCGGCTCCCTTCATTCACCATGCTCACTTGCCTGCTGTTGCTTCCTACGGTTCTTGGCTTCGCAAACCTCCTAGTGAGTGCCACAGTCTATTACAACATGCTGCTCCACTTCACCTTCATTCCAGGTTCAAAGACGGTAGAAGGGGATCCCCTATGTCTAGCCTTTTATGCACCCTTCATTGCCGCCTTCAGGGCACCTCACTGTAATCCATGCTACACTATGACACCTGCCCTGCCCACCATGGAGTACCAGTAATATTATGAATGCTGGTGTTTGTGGTCTGGCTCCAGGAGTTTGGTAACCACAGTATACAAAATAGAGGTCAATGGCATAGTACAAAATTCACCAAACCAGTCAGGCTTTTTTCTGGCACCATTAACATTCAGAGCCACCAATTTGATGGATGACTCAACAACATTCAAAAAGGGCTCAACTCACAGTGGAGAGGTGTGGTGCAACGGCCAGGGCAGCTGACTTCCGAGCACAGGGTTCACGGTTCGATCCCTGACTCCGGCTGCAGCTCAGCACCATGTGACTCTGGGCAATAGCTCACTTAATTTCCAAGACGGCCCCTCGCGCCTTGAGACCTATAAGTGCGAGTAGTTTGTGCTTTACAAATACGGATTTACATATGTACATTTAACATTTGTTTCTCCTAAACAGCATGGAGAACAAAGTAGCTGTCTCTCCGAGTTACTATTTTGCTTCCCACATACTTTTCCCAGTCATGGCAGCTTAGGCTTGGAGGCTAGGCACAAAGAAGGGAGATGCACCAGAACTTTGGAAAACAGTGTTTACCTCAGAGTCTTGCAGGCTTCACCCCCTTTGGCCTCTTCTTTGATGCCTAGTTTGTCACAACACGATGGGTTTGATTTATAGATTTTAGAGCTAAGTTTACTCCGTCGGATAGTAGAGGACAATACCACCTCCATTCTGAGGGGCCTCTGCATGCCAAATTTACAGGTGTCCACCAGCACTTCACATTGACAAGAACCATCGTCATAGAGGCTCTGGACAATGCAAGAACACTTTTACAGATGGTCCCGTCAGCCAACATGACTGGCAGTCAAACTTTTCAGAAGTTTTTTGTTTTTCTAAAACAAACTCCCAAAGAAGTGGTCTTTGATGAACAAAAAAATAATGCCCCACCCGCACCATGGGATTTTTCTCCCAGTGTTTGGGTTCCCTTGCCACCAGGGTTTCCTGGCAGTAGCAGATAGGAAAAACAAAACTTACATTATGCACCCTAAATAGATATAAAGTCCTTCCTCTGACTGATGGCTGGTGGAGGAACTATTCCATTAATGAAGCCCACTGGGCCTCCAGAGGGAAAACTTATGATCTGCTCAACTTTAAATGAGGAGAGCTTGGTTCTCAGGATTCTCTCTCCCATTTGCCTGCCATTTGTCCATGAAACTCGCATTTGTCCAAAAACTCAAAATCAGGCTGCATGTCTTCAAATACAGCTTTTGAAGGAAATATAATTCAAGTCTGTCCAGTAAGAATCTCTCTCTTACTAATATGTAAAGCTTTAAGCACTTAGTTTCAAATTTGCAGTGGCTATTTTACTGTTTGAAGAGATCTCAAAGCTGTACTCTTTCTGGATTAAGCAAACTATCCTTACAATTGACCTAATCTTTGCCTTAATACCTTTGTCTGCAAAGTATACTTCAGTTACCTAATTCAATTTCAAATTAAAACTCTGATTAGAGGAGCAGGCAGTCGGACCACTGCCCGCTATCAGGCAGTCAGAAAACTGGCCGCCAAGCAGGGGGGGTCTGAACGCCCAATTACAATGCGACCGCTGGGCTGGTGGTCACAACGTGCTCTTTTACACAGCGGCTTATGTCTCAACAGGAAAAGGGGTGCAGTACCATCCGCCATGTAAAGGAGCACTTACTGCACATCCAAGCGCCGTGTGTCATGCACTATTTAGTGCATGGCACATGGTGCATGGGAACCTACCTGTGCCCCCTGGGCAACTTTAATGGCCCTCAAAGGGCGGGGGGTCCTGTTTGGGGCCCCCACAATCAGTTTCTGAGATCCTTTTCAGGGCGGTCTTTCCAACATGAAAAGGCTGTTGGAAAGGGATATCGTAATCCGACGGTGGTGCCTGTCGTCTCGGCACCGCCTCCATTCGTGATTACAATTCTGACCGCGTCGCCCCGACTGGATCACTGATCTTGTCGGAGGCAGCAGCGGTCTTTTACCCGATCGCCTACTGTTAAACCCCCAGGATTGTTATCCACAGGTTCCCTAAGGGCTGTCGAACCGTCACCGACGGCCTGTCGGTGTGCTGTCCGACTGTCATCAAAATCAGCCCCAAAGTGTGTCAATAACCTCACAGATATGAGCTGCGCTATACAAAAACACAAATTAAAAATGAATAATAAAATACCTTTCAGTGCTAGGATCTCGACCAAAAGGCACTTTGTGTGTTGTGACTGGGACAGTGACGATGGTAACAAGTAAGTAATGAGCTCTTCTGCGTATCGCCGGAAAAAAGCGATTTTCTTTGCTTCGGTTTCCAGTATCATCTTCCTGTTAACAGAACATTGAAACACAATCAAACTTCAACAAAAAAGGCCAGGCATGTTTCTAAAAATGATTGTTCAGTGTCCATACCTCGGGCTCTTCGCATTGTTCTTAGATCTTTGCAAGTGATGTGTCAAAGTGTTGATAAGGCCAACCATGACCTGGGTACTCTTGAGATGCGCGGTTTTTAATTGGATTACTTCGATGACCTCCAATAGTTCCTTCTGTAGGGCCTTATAGAGAGGCTGCTCCTGTGCAGGCTCTGGGGCATCAATCCACACAAATATGCACTGGGCATAAATGCAGGCAAACACTTGAACCAAAAACACAAGCAATTAGGTCTGGCCTTTGCAAGCTGATGGGAAGGTTACTTACATTTTTTAATATTTTTTTATTGTAATCGTATAACAAATATAAAAAGGAAATAAATGCTGTCAGCTAAACATGGCTGCCTTATGCAATAAAAACTTGACATTTAAAAAACATTTGATGAATCAGCAGTTTTATCAGTGATGTTAGACAAGCCTTTCAAATTGTGCTACGTATTATACTATTACTATTATTATGTGTGTATACTCTACAGTCAGTCAGAATACTTTATTTCGATAAATCAATATCATAAAAAGACGATAGTACTATACGAAACTTACACAAAATACAATACATTAATTATACATGCTAAAAACAGAGTTAATTATACACAGTAAAAAATATATCAAAGTCTTTAAAAATGTCCTTAAAGATTTTAAAATGAGGTCATGATAAAAGAGATACAAAACGTCATCCAAAATAGTTCCCCTAATCACCATCACATAGTGCAAAACATTATCTTTAATTTCATCCCAATACATTTCACGACCTTTTAGGAATTCTCATTCATATTCTTGTTCCTAATCCTAACAGCACCCACTAGAAAACTAGCAACGTGAAAAATAATTCTAGGGGTCGGCAGTAGTTGCAGGTACAAGAGAGCTCGCTTAACCTGCAAAAACCCAGCCTCCTTTAGAATTGGGACCAGAAATTTTAGCCTCAATGCTGTGAAATGACCACAGAACATCAACAAATGCATTGTGTTCTGGGTGGAGAAGTTATCACAAGAACACGGCATTGCGTTATCAGGGGAGCTCCAATTAGGGAAATATCCAAGATTCAAATGAATCATATTAAAACGGAATAGAGTAAAAAGAAACCTATGATATGGTCAATTCACAATATTAAGATACATTTCCAGTCCTTCTTGGCTGGATATGATGAGGTTAGTCCTCACAGTGTTTTTTTTTTATTCCAGTTGTTCTCTCTCCAGGCTCAACATTTGTCCCATTGCACTCTTAATTAGTGCAATGTCCTTTAATGTTATTGACTCAGGAGAGAAAAAAAGCTCAGGTCTCCCTAGCCTGACAAAACTATTTTTAATATATGTCAACCACTGAATTTTATCTAGATGTAAACAATCTTTCAGAATGACATGATTTAGGGGAATTTCCTGATTTAGCCAGGTCTTCATCCAGGCTATTAAAGGGGCCATTTTTATCATATCTGAAATAAAGCCCACCCCAAGTTCAGTATGAATAGTATACGAGGGGGTAGACTGTGGAACTGAAAGGACTGACCTCAAGAATTTGTTTTCGGTGACCTGCAAACAATCCAGGGAACCATGTCGCCATATCGAACTACCATAGGTAGCCACTGCGAGGCATTTTGCTTTGTAGATTTTCATTAATGCAGCTATTGGCCTAGCCCTCAGTTTTTTCGAGAAGCCCTGGAGGGCAGAGATGGTTCTCGCCAAGGAAATGTTTCTGTTTTTTATCTGCGGACCCCAGTTCCCTCTCTCATCAAAAGTAATCCCCAGATAGGGAAATGTGGGAACTCTACAAAGTTCCTCTTTTCCGCAGATAAAAGTTTTTGAGTACTTCTTCCTAGAGCACCTTGCCATTATAATTATCTGAGACTTCTTGACATTTATTTTAAGGTCCAGGGAACCCATGAAGTCCTCAAAAAACGTCCAGGAGGCGTTGAATCCAACCCCCGTCCGCGAGAGAAGGACAGCGTCGTCCGCGTACAGGAGAACTGGGATGCCGAGTTCTCCTATACGCGGAATGTCAAGGGTGGCCTCCTTTAATGCGGGTTCCAGAGCATTTATATATATCGTAAATAAAAGGGGAGCCAGGATGGACCCTTGCCTGACCCCCCTTTCCGAATTAAAATGACTAGAACAACGGCCCTCCGAAGTGACCCTGACAGAAGCTAATAAACCAGAGTGTAAATCTGCTAGAAGGTTAACCAGAGCCCTGTCAAGACCCATGTTGAGTAAAATATTCCACAACTTTGATCGATTTACGAGGTCAAAAGCTGATGAGAGGTCCATGAACCCCAGGTACATGGACCCCTCCTTGGCCCTTGTATATTTATCTAGTAGCAGATGCAAATTTAGACATTGGTCTATTGTGCTCCTCTTTGGTCTAAACCCATATTGGACATTTGATACAACCCCTCTATCATTCACCCATTCATTCAATTTAAACAGAATGACCCGTCCCAGAATTTTGACTGAGGAGTCGATTAAGGAAATGGGTCTATAACAGGAGGGGTCCTGCCTATTTCCCTTCTTGTAAACAGGGATGATGATCGATTTTTTCCAAGAGGCCGGTATATTATCGTGGGATAAAACATTAAAAACATTACACAGTATCTTTGCCCAAAATTTTGGTGCGCATTTAAAAACATCTGCAGGGACCCCATCCGGGCCTGGAGCCTTGTTTTGTAGGGTCAAATCTATCGCTCTTTCCACTTCTGAGACCTCGAAGATTACAGTAGAACCCTCGGGGCTGACAGGGATGTCCCCGTTTTTTTAATCATTATTAGGGTCAGAATATATTTTTCCGAAGTGTTTTATCCATCCCTCATCTGGAATATTAGCCTCAAGTGGGGAATTCTCCTCCCCCGAGAATAGCGGTTGATTCACAATTTTCCAGAATAATCCACTATTTTTTAGGGTATCCGGGTCAAGTAATTTAGCCCAAGCATCGTCTTTCAGCTCTTTTTTCCTCTCTAGGATAGCTTTTTTGTACGCTGTTCTTAAACTAGCTATATAGGCTCGATCTTTAGGAGTAGCCTTCAAGGCCCTAAGCAATTCACCGTGTGCCTTAGAGCATGATTTATTAAACCATCTCTTTCCATGCTGCATCTTCTGTCTTGGGCCAACAAGTAAGCTTTGGTTAATTTCTCTACAGATGTTATCAAAGGCAGAAACCACTTCATTATCTTGCGCCAACGTTGCAAGGCAAACGGCCACCTCATCCTCCACTTTATCCAGTACCTCTAACAAGAAGGTTTCAGGGACTATGTTTGTCCATTTTAACCTACGACCCTGATCTTCAACGCTCACATTTTGGCCACCTTTATGTAACACCGTTTTCATGGAGAATAAGTCTGTAAACTTTATATCCATAAACACCGGGTTATGGTCACTAAAAATCGAGACCTCAGTTTTATACGTTAAAACTTTACACAACAAAAAGGAAGACATAAAAATATAAATCAATAATAGTACCATCATCTGTTCCCTTGAATGTAGGGACCCTAAGTCCACCATCCCCGCAGCCCGACTCGTATAAGTTCCATCTAGCCAGGAAGTTTTCTAATGCTTCCCCCCGTCTAGAATGTTCCAGGTGGATAGGTAAAGAGTAAGGAGGGCCTTCTTCTAAACTGGCACATGGTAGGTTGCAAGGGTGAATATTGAAATCTCCAAGGAATATTATTTCAAAAGTATTCTCAGTTACGCTATAGACTGACAGAAATGTTTCCAATACTTCCAAATTATCACTAGTGCACTCATTTGCATTTGAATTATAAAAATTAATAAATAAAATCTTAATCTTATCGGGATGGATAGTTCAACAATTAAGCAGTTCACACAGCCTGAAATCCACTGATAAGTGTGCCCTTTATGTCAAGTTTTTTTATAAACTTAGTAAGCCTCCCTTGGTTCTACCTGCGGCACTACTAGTTGCTGGGATGCAAAAATGTCTGTAACCATCCAAAGAAAAACTGTTTTTCTGGTCCCATGTCTCTTGAAGAGCAATAATGTCAAAGGTTTTTAATGAGTTAATCCATAGGTCATTCCCTACTTTATCCTTGATGCCAGCAATGTTCCAGGTCGCAATTCTAAAGGTAGGAGGTGAAGACTGAGCTTCAGTCCTAGGTTCATTTAGCTGTCAATCATTTTCCTCCAACGAACATAGAGGGGTATACCGATTCGTTAAAGGGAGGACTTGGTCAGATTGATTGTACGCCCTAGCCAACCGGTAACAATATGGATCAGGTCTATTTAGAGGTTGGTATGCATTTTGGAAGAATCGGCGAAACCCCGCTATATAAGGAGACCGGGAATTTGGGCTGATCGGATTGTGAAGGGTGGGTGTTATTGGGATGGTTATAGAAAAACCCAAGGGGCCGTGCACATACAGTGTTATCCGCAACTGGTAAGGAAGCTGCTCTAAGAAGGACTGTAGTAACATGTTGTGGATGCTTAAAATTAACAACGATACAGTCCCCCCTATTGTTCTTCCTAGAGTTTCCTATCCAGCTAACTCTACGTGTGGAAATTATATCGTTAGAGAAGGCGAGTGGAAATCCACAGTTCCGGCTCAGCCACGATAGGGATTTATTTTTTAGGGCCTCGTGTGTTTCTAGCCTAGAGTCAGTAAGATAAGAATCTACCTCCGGAACATTTGTTAAAACAACTGTATATGGGGCACACTCCGGAGGGAGATTAGCTGGTGCTCTTCTCTTATGCACATTTCTTTCTTCATTTTTATCCCCCCCAACTATAGTATTCTGGCTACCAGATTTCTTTGGAAAAGGTTGAATTTCTGATGCTGGTGGTGAGGGTAGTTGGGAGGATAATGACAATGATGGTTGAGTGGCTGGTACAGTTTGTATAGTATGTGTGGCCCTATTTCCCCTATGGCTCAAAATATCTGCCTCCTTATTTACATTGTTCCCTGCTTTGGGGCACTTGTGTGGTTTAGTCAGGGTTAGTTGAGAGTTCAAAAGACTACCCAATCTAGCTACTTCTTGTGTGACCTGATCTACTTTTACCACAAGAGGTCTAATCAAGAGTTCGAATTTTGTTTCAATAATGCTTGCCAAGAGATCAATATGGGCGGGAAGCAGAGTAGTCATCTCAACAATATTTGCGGTCTCGGTTGCATTCCCTACACTAGTTGGAGTCCCAGTCTTTTTTGATTTCCTGCCACCCCCCGCTTAACCGGTGCCTTACTACATGCCCTCACTACTCTTCATACAGGTGAAGATGCTGGTGAAGGCCTCGGGGGAGGTGAAGGTGTCGGGGACAAAAGCGTAGTGATTTCTGGTGACTTTTCCCGTTCATCCTGTCTGTTTACTGAAGATATTTCGTTATCAGAAATTACAAACAAGTCTTCATTATGGCTATCAACCAGGACGGGGGAAACTAGAAGGGAATGCGAGCTTGTTGGTGAGACCGGAGGGCTTACCCGATTTAATGAGAGACGCCTTTCCTTGTTAATTTTGCTAACCACCTTTACTAAATAGTTGTCCATTGTCTTAGTCACAGGTGGTATTTTCGCCGATCTAAGTTTAGACATTTTAGAGTGCCTAAATTACAGTTCCAGGCTTTTCAGTTGTTTGCGACCCGGATACTTATACAACAATCAAGGAACACCAATGGATGCTGCAACTTCAATTACATCAGACAGGGACCAAAATACAAAATAAATTAATAAGTCTCACAGATTAGTGGAATCCAGAGGGAGAAGAGCCAAAATCCGTGGCCCAGCCCAGCCTCGGTCTGCCACAGACAGCCACAGACGGCCACAGACGGTCCCACCCTTGTCCCGGGCTTCTCCGGGCGCGTGCCCGTGCGGGTCCCGCGGGACGAGGGACCGACGGTGTCTTTATGCGCCTCCTGGCACTGGTCAGAGGCGTCACTGCTGCAGGTCACGGGGTGGGACGGACCCGGCGGAGCCAAGCCCGGCGGAGGAGCAGGCGGAGCAAAGCCCGGCCCTTTGCTGCTGATGCTGTGATTCTGTTCGGGGGAGCAAAGCCCGGCCCTCCGTGACAGCTACACACTTAAAAAGGCTTCCCCCAGGACTCTGCACCGACGGTGCCTTTATGCGCCTCCTGGCGCTGGTCAGAGGCGTCACTGCTGCAGGTCACGGGGTGGGAGGGACCCGGTGGAGCCAAGCCCGGCCGGGGAGCAGGCGGAGCAAAGCCCGGCCCTTTGCTGCTGGTGCTGCGATTCTGTTTGGCGGAGCAATTCCCGGCCCTCCGTGACAGCTACACACTTGAAAAGTCTTCCCCCAGGACTCTGCACCGACGGTGCCTTTATGCGCCTCCTGGCGCTGGTCAGAGGCGTCACTGCTGCAGGTCACGGGTGGGAGGGACCCGGCGGAGCCAAGCCCGGCCGAGGAGCAGGCGGAGCAAAGCCCGGCCCTTTGCTGCTGGTGCTGCGATTCTGTTCGGCAGAGCAATGCCCGGGCCTCCGTAACAGCTACACACTTGAAAAGGCTTCCCCTCTACTGTTAAAGTGCCCTAGGATGGGAACAGAGGGGGCAAAAGTATTATTAAACGACCTACTGAGGGACGAAACGGCTTTAGTCATGTCCTATTGTGTAGAGTTAAAAAGTACAGGGTGATATTTTGACCCCATGATCAGGGGTGTTAAATCTCCCTAAAAAATGTATTATTTAGTAACCAGTTGGCTACGGCAGCTTTCAGTCGGGTATGGTAAGGTGTCTGTTGGATTCCACCGGGAATTTGTAATACTCATTCAGACAAAAACAAACATACCCTCTTCTGTTTTCAATGTCTTAAAACATGGGTATTTTACAAAATACTATGTTTTAAGTACCCTTCACAAACCGCACTCCTTCCCTTTCCATTGCCCTTGAGGCCTTCCTCAAGCACTGCTTCTCATATAATAATTAACATGATATCCCAACGTTTTTGTCAGAAAATCTGAAGCTCACACCCCCAGTCATAACGGACCAAGCTACGCCCCTGTCCATAATAGGGTAATACAGTGAAAGCCGACACAGATAAGGAGTGGTGAGGCGGGTAGAGGGGGTAAAAAAATAAATAAAGACTTAATTACCTGGTGCTGCCACCCACTTTCAGCTCCTCTGTTCCTTGCTCCAGCAATCCCATGGACAGCCTCATGGACTCCGCCATCCAATCCCCGCGCAGCTCTCAAGCAGGAGAGCAGCATCGGGATTGGCCGGAGAGGGCTGGATTAATGCTCTCTCAGGCACGGGGAGTCTGCGCTGTTTCTTCAACCCAGCTGTGGAAGACAGCTGGGTTGGAGAAACCCATGTGTGTGTGTGTCAGTTTGGTAGGCCTGAGACAGCCGGTCAAACTGGCATGCGCACTTAAAAGTGCACCTACCACTCCTTCTCCCATGTCCCAGCCCCGCCCTGCACACGCTGGCTCAGCCAGCAGCTGAAAAATAAAACAATAATTAAATATTGTTTTATTTTTCAGTAGCTGGCCCTGAGCCAGTGGGGCAGTGCTTCTACGCCATTGTGGAAGAGCAGCCACTGGGATAATACACACAGAGGGATTTCAAGAGCTTCCCTTCATGAAGAGTAGCAGCCCACAGTGGCAAAGAACAAGAGCAGTATGAGAAGGAGCCTTATAATGAAGCACGTCACCCTTTGGGTGGGTGCGGATTTTTGTTGTTTAAAAGATGCATTTGTTCATCCGATACTTTAGGGATAGAACACATATACATTCCCTTTTCACTGTTGTATGCCCTGGAGTACTTGATGATTGTTGTTGAATATTTGGGAGTGTGCACTCTGGGTGGTTCCTCCCCTCTAAGTTAAGAGTAACACAGACTAAATTACCACATCAAGTTCTCTGGGAAGCAGAGAAAGCATTCCTGAGGGGTGAGCTGAGGCAGGATTCCACTATTAGGAAACAGCTATCTTTCGCCACCCAAAAAGCCTTACAGCATCAAATTCAAATTCTCACAGCTCAAGATATTTTTATTTTTTTATTTACTTGAGTTTTATATAGCGCTGGTTAGTCCCGGAGTTAACAGAGCGCTTTACATGAGGAGAGTTACATAGGTTACAAATTACACATTGTTACAGAAGGTACAACAGTTACAAGTTACATCCATTGGTTCTTGGCGTGTAGAGGGGTAAGAGGGTAATGTAAAAAGGGGGAGCATAGGCATGAGGGTAGACACAGCAGGCAGGTGGAGAGGAATTCAGAGGAGAGAAGAAAGGAAGAAATGAGGTAGCCAAAGAATGAAGAGGGGAAGCGGAGGTGGAGGGGGTAGGGGACACAGCGTGGAGACGGGAAGTAACTGGGTGGGAGACGGCTCCCCGCCGAACAGGGATCATTCTCAGTCCTCAGTTTTGTGTGATTCCCTTGTCACGGTGGACTCTCAGCTGGGTTGCTGAGACTCCAGGGCATAGATGATGGATCCCTCCCCAACAAGGGGAGAGGAGTGCTTTGGTCACCGGTACACTGTGAAGAATGAAGGAGGGATGAGATGGGGGAGGGGGTAGGAAACCCAGCGGGAACACAATGTGCAACGTCCGGCAGGGTAGGAGACGGTTCCCAGTGGTAAGGGGATCCATCCAGTCCTCCACTATGTGTGACACCCTTGTCACTGTGGACTTTCTCAGAGGGGCCTCTGAGACTCCAGGGCAAAGATGCTGGATCCATTCCCAACAAGGGCATAGTTATGGGGGCCATTTGATAATAGGACAAACTCATGCAACATATTTTCTGTGCTTGACACAAAAGTATTTGACCAAGTGAAATGGGGCTACCCATTTAGAACTTAAGCATCACTGAGTCTAGGTAACAGTTTTGGAGCCAAAGGCAAATGGCTGTATATAAACCAAATGGCAGCAGAGGCTTGTAGCAGACACACCTCTTCCGTCTTTCTGATTGGAAGTGCCACCAGACAAGGATGCCCACTTTCTCCAATACTTTTTAGAATGGCCCTTGAACACTTGGCGATTGCCATTAGGCAAAACAAAGATATATTCTAGGAGTAACTCCCCCGGCAGGAGAATCTAAGGCATTTTTCGATGCTGACAGTATACTTTGCGCTTTGCTCTCTCCCACACCTTACACACTTAATTTCGAGGTTTTCTGTATTTTCAGGGTATGGTATCAAATGGGAGAAATGTGAAGTGAGGCCCCTGATGAGACAAACTACAGTGGCCTCAATGGGCACTCATCCTTTTCGTTGAACACCATACAAGCTTAAGTATCTGGGGCTATTCCTGAATCCGCTCTTGAAAGCATGATGAAAGACAATCTGGACCCCTAACTACATATATTTGCAATGTTGCCCCTATGCATACTTAAGGGAATGATGTTGGAAGTATTCATGATGGTGAGACAATTTGTGAGGGAGAGGAGAGAACCTGGGTTGAAAATGCACAAACTCTATGCTACCACGGATAGCGGAGGCCTAAGATTAGCACATATAGAATACTATTTAATATCATTCCGGTTGGCTCCATTGTGTCCTTGACACCACTGAAACGCTGAGATAAGAAAATAGAATGTTGAAAGGCATGGGGAGGTCTTAGTGCATCTGTCAGCCAGATATGAACAATGTGCTTAGGCTTTGTGCAGTCAATTAAAGTGAAGGTAGTCAATGGGTAAAGTGAGTGACCCATACTCTGAGCTCTTGAAGTCACAGTGTGAGGCGGTATGGTGTTAAACTCTGGCTAGTAAATCAAAGATCTATGCCACAAGCAAAATGTGTCAGAGAAGTTCATTTATTAAGGACTCATATTATGCAACTTTCAGAGTATTGAACATCACTTTAACAATGCAGAGAGTAGAATAGAGGGGTGTAATGTTCCTCTTACATATGCTCCATAGTGTGCCCGCTGAGCACCACAGTAAGTAAGAACAGCAGCATTGGCAGTAGGGCAATGGGCGTTAGCAGGGAGAAGTCTAACGGGATAACTCCACATATCTACATTGTTTATATTACATTTTTTTTTTTAGGTACAGTTATGAAAACAGCAGTGCTGCACAGACTGCACTGGTGCAAACAAAGTGATACTATGCATTTGCCCATATAGCTCACACAAATTACATGTGCACTAGGCCCCGTTTAGAACCCTTCTGCAGAGAGGGGCGTGGTCTAGCCACAAACAGCGATGGGCGCTTGACTCATGAACTTTGTGCAAGGATGAATATATGACGTTACATCGCGGTGTGTACACTGCAATACCTTTACAACGCAAGCATTACAACGCAAGTTGTTACAACGACTTGCGTTGGAGGGCGCTGGATTTAGGAATAGTATAATTTACTATTCCAACTTCAGTCTACGTACAGTAGGGAAGGTGTTGAAATAGTAAATCATACTATTCCTTAGGTTAGAGCACCATTTACTGCAATTCATTGTAATATCTTTCGTTGTAATACCCGTGTTGTAAAGGTATTGGGGTGTAAACACCACGATGTAACCGATGTTTCCCCTTCAGCCGAATGCGACACAGCCACCGGCAGTGCAGCTGTGACGGACACCGGCCAGGAACCAGCGGACCGCGACTCCTGGTCCGGAGCTAGGTGCGAACAGGGCCTATGCAGTGGGGAGGAGCCTCAGCCCACAGCATTCAAGAGGGACCCAGCCAGGCTGATAGTAAGCGGGCTGCCTCACCGGCACTAACCGACAGCAACCGCTTCTCCTCTGGATGGCAAAAGCTCCTACCTACAGAGCGGTGCGGGCCTGAATTACCGGGAAACATCCTTTACAACCCAACTTTTACCACGCAGTGCCTTTACGACGCAACTTTCACAACGCAAACCATTACAACGCATTGCGCTGGGGGGCGCTCTAGGATAGGGAATAAGTTTAATTTACTGTCCAACACCTTCCCTAGTGTCCACGGGGACTGGAGTTGGAATAGTAAATTAAACTATTCACTAGCCAGCGCCCCAAAGCACTATGCGTTGTAAAGGTATTCGTTGTAAATACCGCGTTGTAAAGGCATGCGATGTAGAAGCATGCGTTGTGATGTCATACATCCGAATTACCATTACACCCTCACGGTATCAACAACGCACATTGCCCATAGGGCATAGCAGAGGGGCTTGCCACGCTGGCTGTGAATCCCCGGCCCTGACAATGATGCCTGCAGCACTGGGTGAGCCCTGAGCAAGCGGTTTGCACGGGTCTGCGACCTGTCCCAGAGCGGTGTACCTCACACTTCCACTGCCCCCGCCCGGAATGGACAGCGCCTGAGCCCAGCAGTGGACCAGCATACCTACTCGAGGGACTGGTCCTCTGCAAGCTGGAACTCCCCATAAGCTGGGCCTCCACCAGCAAACTCCATGATGCTCCTGATAACTATGTGGCCGGGCTGGTAGTAGGTAACCTCCTGGAGGGCGGTGTGATTGGGGGCACCACCTGGATGTTGTCACTGTGCATCCCACTGCTGCCTACCTACTCCCTCTGCCCAGATCTGGGGGCCAGAACTCCTGCCACCGCAGGACACTGCTGACCCCACCTGACGGTGGGTCAACCAGAGCAGTCAACTGTAGCCGGAGCGGCCCCTGCGCTGCAGACTATGAGAACACACTGTATCCCCCCCGTTTACCAGGGGTCCCCACCGGAGGCAACCTGGGTCATTGCGTCCCCCACATCTTGTGAGTAATGGAACCCTCCCCCCCCCTGCATGACATGGGACGCACCCGAGCGGAGTGGCTGCCTGGAGGTTCTTGGCCTATGGGGGAGAGGGATCGCATGGACCGCGAACTTTTGTGCTGGGGCCTAAACTGAGGCCGGTTTGCCTGCACGTCTACCACGGATTCTGCATCACTTGCACTGGGGCACCTGCTGACTCCCTGCATAGCCTGCGCAAGTTCATCATAGAGTCCTTGGAGGTCCACCTACAGGTGAGCCTTCACCGGCTGCGACCCAACCCAGGGGCCCTTGCCATGGCCAGCCCTCTGACCCATCACGGAGAGCTCGTCAACTGCAGTGCAGTGTCAGGGATGTCTGCTGGAAAGACCATTAGCAAACCTGCCAGACAGCAGCTCTTCTCGGAGGGCCTCAACCTGCCTCGTTCTTCCTCCGCCTCCCGGGCACAACTCTTTCTGCAACAGACCCACCTCGATCTGTGGCCGCAAGTGCCCCAAACACCATCATCACTGCTGTGGGCCGATGTCTGGAGGGCATGGACGTGAACATTTCCACACGGACATCCAAATCCAAATCGATCCGGCCATTGCAAGCTTCAAGACCAGGGTGGACGGTCTGGCCCAACGAGTTTCTGTGCTGGAGGACCGCATCCCATACCCGACTGGAGCGAGACCAGGAACTCTTAATCCTTTGCAGCAAGGTAATAGACTTGGAGGTCCGGAGCCGGCGGGACAATATACATTTATTTTTTTAATTCCCGGAGTCCGCAGAGAGGCCATACGCCAAAACCATCCTTAAGGAAATGCTCCAGACACTCGCCGGCCTGACCTTCAACCTCCCTTGGAGGTACAGCGAGCCCATAGGCCTGCCATAGTGGGAATGCCAAGTCCACGGCTTCTCATAGCCCGTTTATTGCTTCACAAACAGGCGCAGCAGTTAATCTCGGCAGCCCGAACTCGTGGCCCATACATCTACAAGGAGCACGAGGTGCAGATGGCGGCGAACTTCTCCAGGGAGATGAACGAGCATGGTAAAGCCTTCTTATCCCTCCGCCCCAAGCTCCGGCAGCTGGACATGAAGTATGGAGTCTTCAAACCTGCTCCCTTTAGGTTTACCAAAGACGGAGACTCAAAGGAATTCATTGACCCAGAGCACATGCGCCGCTTTCCTCGCTGACCCCTCCACCTAGAACATGGACACTGCCTACCCTGCTGCCATGGAGGGTCAGGCTCTACAACTGCGCAGAGACGCCCAAGGGCATTTGTTCGCGCTTTATCAAATCTCATAAATAAATAAACAAGCATTGGCATAGCCAATAGGTCTCGCTTGTGGGACCTTATAAGTATTAGTTTTGCAGCACAATATCCTTGTTGCACCAAGGATATTGTGCTGCAAAACTAAGTACTTATAAGGTCCCACAAGCGAGACCTATTGGCTATGCCAATGCTTGTTTTAAAGAAGTGAGTCAATGTTGACAGCAGCAAATATTTACCCTTAAAGCTTCCCGCTTCTATGCTAATGATAACATTCATTATCAATAAGGTGGGCTCGGCATTGCTGGCAGCAAAAAAAAAAAAAAAAAACACCCAAAAAACAGTTCAGTAAGGTGGAGCAGTGTTGATGGTTTGCCGTGCATTGTTGGGCGAATTTATACACTATAGCCTGTGGACTTGAAAAGCAGTGTGATGCCTCCTAGTATTCACCAGTGTGCATTGAGATGTCTAAAACGTGAGAGAATTTCACACTATGCCACAATCTTCGGCTTTCCGCTTAGACTGGAAAAACGGGTCAAGCAGTGCTATTAAAAAATAGCAGAAGGAAGTTAAGCACAAATGAGGATAGGGTCAACACTTGTAAGTATTTGCCCATACAGTACATTATCCTTGGAAACTTCCTCTTACACCGCCGTTCAAACAATCATGCCACCTCTGTCAGCGCTTCGGAGCCTCCGCTGATGGAGTGCATGATTAGAGAGCGCGTTTATGGTGGTTGCGCCCCTTGCAAGTCACAAAGTAAAATTACCGGGCCATCTTGGACTGAATCCAATACGCGTGTGGTTATTTTAATTCCCTCCGGAATGGACAATTGTTTTAAAATAATCATGTGACAAAGTGCTGCCGGGCAGCTAGCTGGAAGTACAATATCTCATTAAAAAAATACTCTCCCCCACCAAATAGGTGTATTTATATTACTCCATCTGTTCACTGTGGTTATTTACACAGTACGCACATTGACCAAGGAAGGAAGGCGGGACGAGAAAAGAAGAACTAATCGGAAAAAGAAAGAAAGTAAGAGACAACAAGAATGAAGGAGGGGGAGGTGAATGATCAGGAAAGAGAAAAGGAAACGAAAAGGGATAATGTAAGGAAGAATGAGAAGGATGGTTACGCAAACAAAGAGAAAGGAGGAAAAAGGAAGAGGCTAGGTGACGGGTACAGCGAATGAGTCAAGGAAATGCTTAGGATAAAGAGGGCAGGCAATGAGAGGAGGGGGATCCGAGAAGTGGGATAAAAGGGGGGAATGGTGAAGAGGATGGAAATTGAGGTGGAGGAAGCAAATGCTGAAAGAAATCGAACAAGAGGAATTAAAGGAAAGGAAAGCGGAAGAGTGGACGAAAAAAAAGCATGCGAGAGTGGTGCGTGCATGCGCGCGCCTCGCACTGAAAGTTTAAACAAGCAAAAGCAAATGGAAGCAAATGGTGGGGGCCTGAAGGAGGAGGGGGTGCGAGGGATGAGGGAACACGGCCTGGGGGAAGCTGGCTGGGGAGGGGGAGGAGAAATGCAAGGAAGGCTGTGTGCCGGCCGGCCATCCAAGAATAATTAGGGGAGGAGAAGCCGAGAAGCCGCAGAGCGCACGCTGGGCGAAGCCCTTTGATGTGCTGTGCGGCAAATGCAATTAGGAGGGAGGGAGGCTGATGCGCGTTCGTGTTTGATCACGTGGTTCACGTGAACTTCATGAAAACGCCAGCAAAAAGCTGGTGGTTTCATGAGGATTTTGGCTACTTGAATTCTCGCTCCGCTCGATGCGCTTGCGCGCATCGATAGGTCGCGAGACCTAATAAACTGTCCTCCCATGCCGCTGCCCCCAGTAGCCTCCTGCGGGAGTCCGGAGGCTCTCTGCACAGGGGCAGAGATCACGACAAAGCTGCCAGCTGCCAGGGAGACCACCGTACGTAAATTTCACGGACCGTTCGTAAATTGGACCTCACGTCCGTTGTCTGTGAGGATCCCTTTTACGGACGCCTTTTGTCCGTAATTTCGGGCCTTGCAGGGAACAGAGACCCGTTCCCTGTGAGAGGCCTCGGCTTCCTGCTGGGGCGTCTCGCACTCATCTGCGAATCACAAGAGCAGCCCCTCCCGCCCATTATCATTCTGTGTGCCGGCTGATTGCCACATACAGAATGACAATGGGCCAGTCTGGGGTGTGAAAACATGTGGCGGCCTCCAACAATCTTGGGCAGGGCATTCTGTAGGGGTTAGATGGACGACATTTAAATCGAAGACTCCTCTATAGGCGGTGGTATGGAGCGTGACACTGAACACTAGTCTAGATAGCCTACAGTAATACAAAGCTGACTTGAAATTTCATCACTTTGAATCCTATTTTGATTTTCACACAAATCTAGGTGTGAGCTGAGCATTTAGTAAACACCATTGACACAGGGTACAGCATTTTTCGGGTCACATGTTGCACTTTTCAGTGCTGCCGTTTGGACCCCCAGAATGAGAAATAACGGTTTACATGTGCATGTTTTTTTCCGACTCCAAGTTGCAGAAACTCAGATTTCTTTCGCACTTTTCTCTGTGTGATTTGAGCCAGGATTTGTCTGACGAAAACCAGGCAGGCAAATAAATACCTGTGGGGTGCACAATCCATGCCTTACTCAAATTCCCAAATCTGCTGCAGGTGGGAGTTGGCGGGCAAATTGGGAATAGCTCTTGTTTCAAATGGGTCCCTGGTGCACTTAAGGAGACCACAGCACACAAACTGTAGGATTCCCATTACTTACCGTGACCCAGACCCTTTTCTGTACCAGGTATTCTTCCAAAATACTATTGCCACAGAAGGAAAAGACAAACCAAGCAGGCAAACAAAAAGAATATGTAGAAGAGAAGTAGCACAATTACAGTGTAAAAAAGTTAAAAAGACCTTTATAGTTCTTTCACAGTCTCATCATTTCGGAGCTGAAGCATTGTTAATATTATATATAACAAAGCTATAGTTTCTGCTTTTTTATTTATTTTATGCAACTAACATCCATTGACAAAGCCAATAGTCATGGCTTGTAGTTGGTCTAATGTTACTGGATGCAATGATGGAAACAGCAAAATAGCAGCCGGGTGGCACACTATGCACAGCACATATTTTTAGCTTAGGTGTTTTAAGCCAAGCCCTTAATTACCTCAGACACACCCCTTGTAAATGTATGTAAATGTATTGCGACTTATATAGCGCACGTATCCCCCGAAGGCATCAAGGCGCTTGCCTTGGGAACCCGTCCTGGCTTTTTCCCTGTGAGATAACCCCTACTGGGTATCCCCAGGGTGAAAGCCAGGCATCCCGCAGCGGGTGGGCCGCCGTAGTGGAGATTAAGCAACTATTGCCCAGAGTTGCAGCGTGGGACCCCATGATTAGAATAGGCACCGAGGCGAGAATTATCGAGTCCATGGACATTTTGGCTCAGGACCCTGCCGCGTCGGGAATTGAACCCTGGTCCCGGGCCAGACCTCTGCATCAGGGTCTGCCACTCTAATAAGTGAGCCACACTCCACCCCTTGGAGAGACCCCCAGTTTTTTCATCCCACGTAAAGCCCTTGAAACAACACCATGTCACAGTCACCTCACGTCTTGGCACTGTGCATCATGCAAGACTCATGACTTCCAAGTTTTCAGATTGCCTATGTGTAGGTGCATAGTGAACCCTCCCCCACCCACCCCTTGCTTTAGGAACTACAGTAATTGTGAAGTACTTGATGGGCCTCTTCTGTCTGCAACTGGATGGGTGGGTGTATGGGTAGATGGGTAAAGTGTGGCTGGAAGGATGGGTGGCTAAGAGAAATGGGAATGGAGAGAGAAAGGGAGGATGGACGGATGAGTGAAAGCATGGATGAATGATTGGCAGAATGGATGGGCGAATGGGAGTATGGATGAGTGAAAAGAAGAATGTAAAGATGGATGAGTTAAAGAAAGCATAATGAGTGAAAGGGAGGGTGGAGAGCTGGAAAAGAAGATGGGTGGATGAGTGAAAGGGTGGACGGAGGAGTGACTGGGTGGATGGATAAGTAAGTGAAAGGATGGCTGGATGGGTGGAAGCATGGATGGATTGAGTGAAAGGATGGATTGAGTGAAAGGATGGATGGAAGGATAGATGATGGATAGGTTTGCAAATGATTGAAAAGGTTTGGATATGGATGAGCACACAGATGGAAGGACAGAATGAATGGTGAAAGATTGAATGGTGGATGAAAGAATTAATGGATGACAGAATGTAAATTATATGAAATACCACAAAAAGACCTGCACAGTTGCTCAAAGCTGCACGCATACCAAATAAACATGAAGTGCATGATTGTCTTAACCTAATATAAACTTATTTGGACTTGTACTTAAGTGGTTGTCTATTTACTTACTTTTATACTATCGCGCAACTTCCTATGATGTGTCTCGAAAAAGTACATTTATTCACATTTTGTCCTGAATTCTGACCTTCTGCCCTGAATTTTTGTCCTGAATTTTGACCCTCTGTCCTGAATTTTTAACCTTACTGTCCTGAATTTGCACCCATGCCAGTTGGCCACCCTAAAACAGGAGTCAGGCTCTCTAAGCTGTGGTTGCACTCACGAATGAGCAAGTTAGGGACAAATCCAGCTGCCCCTTGAAGCCCGCAAGAGCCCCCGAGGTCGGCCATGAGGTCTGAGTAGCAACGGCGACCCAGATATCAAGGGGGGACTGCATCTAGAGCGCTGACAACTGAAGACAACAGATGGCTGAGCACCAACATGCCTTCTTTCAGTCTACCTCGGTCTTCTAGATCTCTTGATAAATGTTTCATGTCTTTCTCGTTGTTTTCTCACTGTTTCTGCTATACCAATGTTTGCTTAACATGTATTTTATTATAACATGCTTTCTATGCAGCCCCCTGCTCCTTGACCAATACGCACACCTACGCATCATCCTTCCACCTAGGGGTGGCACATAGATGTACCTCCCCACTGCTCTCTACCTGATTGCTCCCATGCCCCCGGAAGCCATGCACTGCACGCCTAGTTTCCCAGTGGGCACGTATTTGTGCACTCCTGCACTACCGCCCCTACTGCACATCCCTCCCATGGCGTGGTGCCCCTTGCTGGAGGAGACTTCTTCCCGCCCGCGCCACCCCTCGAAACCATGGCCACCTGCCGTCACACAGTGCGTCCAAATACACACATTTGTGCGCTGTCCAGCCTGTCAGACCCCAGAAGGGGGCCTCCTTGCACGCTGCATCCACAAGCCTCGACACACAGTACAAAGTCTAGAGCCACAGGCACTGCGTTCCCTGCTTAGCGTCTCCCACACAACCCATCCACCTACGGTCTCCTTTCATCTCCAACACTCCCATCCACCACCACACTTCCATTCACCCACTGCCCCCCCCCCCCCCCCCCTAGCGTGTCCTAGTGCCACTAGACCCCCGGCCAATATTCACCTACAGGCATCCTTACAGCATGCCTGGCCCTCGCCATCCACATACCCACAAACCTACCCTTCCTACCCAAGCCCTCCCCCACTCCTTCCTTCCCTGCCCCCTCTTATCCCACCCTCGCCACATCCCTCTCCGTTTCGCCTTTTTCCCCCCTACGCACCCCCCCCCCCCCCCGCTTGCCCCTTTCGACCACCGTTCTGCCCCCACCTTCCTCCCCCCTACTTCTGCACTTTTACAGTTCACGATCCTCCACCGCCTATATCACCCTCCCACCCTGGTGTCCCACCCTTTCCCCGACTGCCACTCACCTCCCATTCTAGCCCTTACACTCAATTGCTCTCACCCTCGTGAGACCCCGGGCTCCACTTGACTACATCCGCACCACACGCCTTTCAACAGCTAAAATCTTGGAACTTCCACGGCTCCACGCATTATATTAAAAGGAAAAAGGTGCTCGCGTACCTGCTGGCCAATAGAGCGGATGCAGCCCTCCTACAGGAGACACACCTGGATGATCTAGAAGCCAACAATGCATCGCGACTGGGTGGGCAAAATAATACATAGTAGCACCTCAAAGCACTCCACAGCTGTAAACAGCCCACAGCGAACATGTGGAGTAGCGATTCTCCTTCGCAAATCATGTTGTCCGTCACGGTGGTTAAGACGTGGTCCGACCCGGAGGTCAGATAGCATTCGCAAAGCTAAGGATGGAAGATAGGTCTCTATGTGTGGCTTCGGTATACGCACCTATAGGGGCCAAACGTGCCTTCCTTCTCCAGTTAAATCACCTCCTTGTAGAGATTAGCGCATCCAAATACATCAGCAGCGGGGTCTGGAACCTTGCTCGCGATGCGGCTCTCGACAAGACAGGCCCTCTAGATAAGTGAAAACGATGCAGATAGAGCTTTGCTGGGGGATATCACCTCGGATCACGGCCTCGTCAATCATTGGCGTCAGTGCCACCCGACGGACAAGGAGTATACCTTTCTGTTCTCTGTACATGGCACACAATCCGGACTAGAATATTTCCTCATTGCCCATCCGACAGTGACACTTGTTGGGGAATCCCATATATTAGAAGGAGCCTTATCCAACCACTCCCCGGTCCTGCTATCCTTGGATGTGGGCTTGACCTCCCCGGGTCGTAAACCATGGTGCCTGAACATACAAAGATATTGCTACCCCCAGGGTAAAAACAGCTCTGGGCCCATGTCGGATAACTGATAACAAGAACTCCAGAGACTCCCACAGGGTGCTCCAAGCAGCCGTGAAGGCAACCCTCTGTGGCTTATTGGCCATGGCAGAGTACCCTATACCCCTCAACGTGACCTGCGGTCCACGGGCCAACATCTGGTGGTGGTTCCGCGTACGAAACTCTGCCGTGTTGGGGGCCGCTCCTTCAGAGTTTTGGGAGCAAAACTATGGAATTCCTTACCTCCTTTCATTCGCTGCCTGGACAATCTGTCCGCTTTCAGGAAGGCAATTAAAACCCTTCTGTTCCCACTGTCCTAACCTTTTGCATCCTTCCCCCCCTCCTTTCTGTTCTGGTTATTTTATGGTTTCAGCGCCGGGACGCCTCGTTGCTGAGGCAGCTGTCGCGCTCTATCAAATAGATAACATAACATAACATAAGCAAGCTTCTCTTTGCAGTGCCAAGTTGGAGACGCAGATCACCACCCTCAACAATCTTTACTCCTCCCACCCCACTGTACCCAACCGTCGCCGCCTGTAGCAGGCCCTTATGGCCCTCAACAGTCTTTACACCTCTAAGGCTGAGTATGCCCGCCAGCGCATGAAAGGGAGGCACTATGAGCAGGGGGAGAAGGCAGGCCGCCTGTTAGCTGCTCAATTATGGCAGCAGGAGGCTGCCGTGGCCATACCGGCCATCAAGTCAACGAGCAGGGAGATACTCACCCAACCCCAGGCCTTTTTAATGAGTTTGATTCCTTCTACGGCACACTCTCCACACCAGAGGCAGCGGCAAGCGAGGTTCGGATTACCGCATTCCTTGAGAAGCTCGGCGTCCCATGCTTAACGAACAAGGGCCGAGAGCTTCTAGCGGGGGACATTAATAAGGAGGAGATTGTGGTGGCCATCTCCCAGCTACCCTGTCACAAAGCCCCAGGAGAGGATCGCTTCCCGGCTGAATTCGGTCCATGTGCAGGGGAGGAGGTGATCAACTCCCTCTGCGGCCTTCCAAGAGGCAGAGCGGACGGCCTCTTTGGAATTCCTTTCTAATAGGGCGGTGATCGCGGTCCTCCCCAAAACAGTTAGAGACCCTTTGCTGTGCAGTAGTCGTGAGCAAACTGGTCTCATGCTTAAAAGCGGTTCTCCCCCCCCCCCAATTCATAATTCACAAGTTGGCTTTGTACTGGGCCATTCCCCCAGGAACCACCTCTGTACCCTGGCACATACTCACTGGACCTCCAGGAACTTACCGGAGGAGGCTGTGGTCCTATCCCTAGATGCCGAAAAGGTGTTCAACCACATTGAGTGGGGGTATCTCCTTGCCACCATGAAAAGGTGTGAACTGGGGGGGATCAGTTCATCACTAAGGTCCGGCTGCTGTATGGCTGCCCAATGGCCCACATCAACTTCCAAGGGTTCATCTCCAACTCCTTCTAGATCTCGAGGGGCACATGCCAAGGCTGCCCGCTCCATCCACTCCCATTTCTACTGGCAATGGAGCCTTTGGCCTCTATCATTCACCACTCCCCACTCCATAGCTGGCATCCCCATTGCGGAAGGTCTCTCCAAGATATATCTTTATGCCGACGACATCCTGCAAGACGTTGGGAGCACCCTTCCTGCACTACTGGAAATCATAGACGACTTAGCGACCTTGTCTCGTTACAAGGTAAAAAGGGACAATAGTGAAGCCCTACTTTTGTCGACCTGCACCACAATGGCACCGATCCATGTATACCTGTTCCGCTGGAAAGCCTCTCATCTTAAGTGCCAGGGCATCTTGGTCAACAGGGGCCTAACTAGGATAGTCACGGACAACCTGACATCCCTCATCACACAGATAAAACAGGACTTTGAAAAATGGTTGCTTCTGGGTTTTTCGATGTGGGGAAGGGTACACACGGTAAAGATGGTTACCCTTCTGAGCTTTATCTACACGCTGGGGATGCTCCCTGTCACGGTGCCACTGACCACGCTATGCCTCACTGACTACCGGATCCGAGCCTTCGTGTGAGTATTCACCAGGCCCCAACTAGCTGCAGTCAAACTTATGGCACGTAGCTCCTGCGGCGGCCTGGGCTTACTGTTGGATGAACACTATTCTTTGGCCCTACACCGTTCTCATCTTGCTTACTTACTGCCTGGTATCCACAATAGGTTTGTATCAAACATTTACTTCTCACACGCAACAACGGACTTGGCCTTCTTTATGGGACCCACGGCCCTCAACCTGAACACCCACACCCAGTGCTGCAGACCATGTCTAAAACCTGGCACCGTGCCCACAGCCTCTTCCGGGTGGATTCGCGACAACATAACAGGGCGCCGCTGTGGGGCAATGACAGCCTCCATATTGACAGGGTACCCTCTGCTGGCCGTGTTGGTTGAAGTGGGCATACATACCTTAGACTAGGTACTGCTGGACGGGTCCCAGGGTGCTGGTTTCCTGTCCAGAGAAGACATGGCTTGTCAGTTCGGGCTGGACTGTTCCCATGAGAAACATGGTCCAAACTGATTTGCATATGACTGATTTGCATATAGCTGTGTCATCTCCTTGGGTTTGCACTGCTGGAGGGAGACAGACCTGAAACTTTCAACCTCCTGAAGGAGGAATTTGGCATCCACCCACGAAAGGCCTGCCAATCCCTGCAGCTGAAACATTGCCTGCGGCGCTGCCCGAGTGCCCACCCATGGTCCCTGCCATCCACAGTGCTGGTGGAATACCTGCTCACATGGGGCTGGCAACGGGGTGTAATTTCTGGGCTTTACAACCACCCCTTCTCACAATCCCTATCCCGCAGCCTCCACATCAAGTGGCAGGACCACCTTAAGATAACCATAAAGAAAGAGGACTGACCGGAGGTTCTGGAAGCAAAAAAAACAATTGATGGACAGAATGCAGAACAGTGTCATACATTCACCCCAGTACAGAGATCTGCACCTAAATCCATTGTTTCTTTGCTCATCATGTCATTCCAGTTTGAACCCAGCCATATGCAAATCAGTCTTGCCCCTGCGCCCAATGGGAAAAGCCCAGCCCGAACTTCCTGGCCAGGTCCTACCTGAACTGAAAACAAGCATCCTAGGACCGGTTTCGGGGTTTCACCCCTCATCAGCCAGGCTAGCTTGACTCCAGTGGCATGGAGAGAATGGGACCCACTTCTGGGCATACCCGTCCCACTCGGTGTGACAAATGCAAAAAGAATAATTGATGGACAGAATGCAGAACAATGACATACATTCACCCCAGGACAAAGATCTGGGACTAAATCTATTGTTATTTGCGCACCATGCCATTCCAGTTTGAACCCAGCCATATGCAAATCAGTCAGAACACTGCGCCCAGTAGGAACAGTTCAGCCCGAACTGCCAGGCCAGGTCCTCCCTGGACTGGAAACAAGCATCCTTGGATGGGTTTTGGGGTTTCACTCCTCGTTAGCCAGTGTTCTGGAAGCCCTGGACAAAGGCACCAGGGAAGCCTGATTGCAATTTTGGTTGTTTAAAACACTCCATCAGTGGTACTGGACCCCACAAGAACTGGCCTCCTACCCCACTCGAACAGCCGGAGGTGCTTGTCTACCCAATGCGATCGTACCCACATCGTATGTGATTGCCCTTCAATCCAATCCAATACCTTGGGGATGTGCATGCCCCTCCAGCTCCCCTTCACTCCTGTTTTCCTCCTACACGATCTCAGTGGTTCCCCTGATCTATCCTGACTGCAACGCCGCCTTCTGCACACTGCGCTGTCCACAGCCAAGCTCTGCATCCTTCGCCAGTGGCACTCATCCACACACCCTTCTCAGGAAGCCTGGATGGTGGCAATGATACAGACGACGTCCTATAAACGTATCATCTATGGCATGCAAGACCAGACCGAGAGGTTCACCCAGACATGGGTGCCTTTCCTCCAGGATACTTCCTAAAGATGACCGCAATGACACGGACTACCCTCTCCCCCTCGAGGGAATCAGTTGTGCGTCAGTCCTTGTCACTTTATTGAGTGCACGCTACCACACAAAAGCATAGGTCTGTGAACACCCATTTGGGAATAGAAACCACAGGGCTGGCCCATGGACAACAGGTGTTCTCAATTACTACCAGGTCCAACCTCTTAAAAACCTCTACCTTAATGCACTCTTGGACCAGGTAAAACATCCTATACATTTTGGTCTTCACAAGCACACTCGTGACTAGGTCCCTGTGTCTGTCATGTACACAGATTGGAGTGTGAACCCTGCGATTAATTGGAAAAGATGGGGAAATCATTTTCAGTACCTCTCTATACTCTTCTCGCTGTTAAGGCGACAGCTGAGGTTCACGGTGCACCCCTTCTATGTAGCCATTCTTCTTCTCGCTGTGTAGCAGGTTTAAAAGGGTATCACTGTTCTCTCAGCTTCCTCCGTCATTGCCAGGATTTTCACCATAAAGGTGGAAGTATGGCTTCAGCCTAGTCCCTTGCACATCCTCATTTGTTCCAGTGGGACATAAGTGGGTCCACTGGGTAGTTCACATAAAATATACTCTACACCACCTTGTATGATCCACACTGCTTATCCTATAAAGCTCTGACACAAATTGGCGTCAGCACCAACACCTCATGACTCTCCCCCATTTAGATATGCCACCCACTTAAGTAGCTCTTTAAACATGCCTGGCATTGCAGCCTTTGGGGGTAGTTTTGAACAGCTATTTTGACCTTCCAAGATAAGCCTATCACCAGACCCAAACCTTCCTTTAAAATACTTATAAGTCAAAACATAGGGTAGGCCCTGAACAGTCCAGAGGGCAGGCACATTGTATTAGGAAAGTTGGACATGTACTTTTAAGTTTTACGTGTCCTAGTAGTGAAATACACTTAAGTATTTTTTCAGTACTGCAAGGCCAGCTTATCCCATAGGATAACACTGGAGATATTTTATTATATTTAATAGGTGATCACTTCCAATTGGGAGCAGGTAGGTAGCTTGAGTTTGGCATCTATGGAATTTTAAGTAAAAGCCCTCTTTAAAGGCAAAGTCGGATTTTTTGTCACAATTTCGAAAATGCCACTTTTAGAAAGTTACTTAACACACAGAAACTTCTAGCTGCCTGTTTAGTAGGTTGCCACTAGTTTAAGCAGACTAAGACCAAACTACCTAATAAGATGGTCAACATAATTTATTAATTCATATTTGTTTATTATTCTTCATTGTTTAATATATATTTATAAAAGACAGAAAACAATGCACTTCACAAATTACATAACATCAAAGCAATTTTGGGACAACAAACAATTAGCAACCAGTTATGATGATAATCCAGTCAGTAACAAACCAAAAAAACAGTGCAGAAAGTAACCGGCGCCAACAATGTCAAAGGAGCAACCACGGGTTACAAACCACGGGGGAATAAACATTTCTAGCAACAGAGGATATACATTTTTGGTACATTATTTTCCCTGTTCCTATCCCACTTTATTACACAGGACTTCTCTTCAGGGCTGGGACTGGATTCTGCAAATCAATAAACAGAAAAGAAAAGAAAAATGCACATTTCCATTAGAAAGCATTTCGCACTCCCTTTCATCTACCAATAACCACTACTAAAGACAATCAGTATAGAGTGTACCCGATTACTAGGTTGCCAAATTCGTGCAGCAAGTTGTGAGATTGTTTCCGTGAAAGTGTCAAAGAAGCACTCAGTTATGATCCTCAAATCTTATGAAGTGTACTTGTTTAGTGATTATTACAATTCAAACCAAATCAACTTACTTTAGGAAGTGCTCTCTTAGTCCATCCTACAGACGGCTTCAATTGCCTTTGAGCAAATAAGCGTTGTTTCTAAGAAGGGAAGGGAAACTCAATAGTTTACCGTGCTTTCATGTTTTACGCGCTCACAGAGTTTGAAGTCAAACATACTTGGAGCTGAATATGTTGTTAATCAACGAGCATTCATGAAAGCCAATTGACGATAAAAGATTGCGCTTCGTTGTTTTCAAAGCGCAGCTGGGCACCTGGGTAAATTATCTGTAAATTTGAGCATGAACCAAATTATTGTAACAGCTGTGGCGTCTTAGTGTACTCTCGGTTAGATACATTGTATTCGTTCTGATGACTCACTTGTGCTTCATCTCGGTCACCATTAAATGACAGGGCACCTTCAGCACGGCTATACTTAAACACATTGGAATGGACTTCCTGTTCCATGTTAGTGTTCCAAGTAAAAGTTCTACAAGGGATGCTTGTAGTCCATTAATAGAGCGATGAACTAACAGAACTTGATTGTGAGCACAGAGGATTAAAATCAGTGTGTTCGAGAAATTGAAAAAAAATTCCAGCTATTCAGCGTATTCCTGTAAATTACGCCCTTGAAATCTCCGACATTTCATTAAGGTCAGTTACGGTGCTATTAAACTTGAGAATGAGATCTGCTTCTTTTTGGAGTAAGACATTTTCTATGTCACCACCTTATTGGAACTGTTTCACAACCCAAAGGTCTTTGTCTCTGTGGTTGGCTTGTACAAAATGCCCAACCAGAGGGGCATCAGGTACTTTCATAAGAATTCTGGAGCGGAGTTGGACTATTTGAAGTGGGATCTCTTGGCTTGTTTTTCCGATATAAAGTTTCCCACATGGACAAGTAATTCCATAGATGACATTTTTGGTTTTACAATTTTAGTAACGGTGAACTTGATGTCAGAATGTTTTGTATTGAGTCAATCAAAAAAGTCCATTACACTTGATTATGGGCCATCCCACAGGCACCAAATGTCATCAATATAACGGTACCACTTCAAAAGATGTTGTTTGAAGGGATTGGGCTCAAACTCTTTTTTCTTCAAATCAGGCCATATAGAGAACTGTCATCTCCGGAGCAAAGGGACAACCCATAGCAGTCCCTTTGGTCAGAATGTAGAATTTATCATCAAACTTAAAGTAGTTCTTTTTTAGTGCCAGTGATGCCAGCTTGAGAATGAACTCTGTGGGTACCCATTGTGGATGGTCCCAAGTTTCCAGGTATGTTTCAAGGGCTTCAAGGGCTTCTTCCTGAGGAATTTGGGTGTACAAGGACACCACGTTAAAGGAGACCAGCAAATGATATCTGGAGTCAAAATGAAGCCCCTCAATCTTGTTGATGAAATCCATAGTGTCTCGCAAGTACGAGGGTACTTGTTGGAGTAACGGTTTCAGGAAAATATCCACATACTTAGAAATGGGCTCAAGTAATGAGTCACAGCCATAAACTATGGGTACTCCTGGAGGGTCCATTAATTGCTTATGAATGTTTGGTAGAAAATACATCACTGGCATTCAATGGCATTCTGGGATGTTTTTTATTCAAGTAGTCAAACTCCTTTGAGCCAAGTATTCCTGTCTCAAGGCCTTGGGTGAGAATCGGTTTAATGGCTTCCTGTATTTCTCGGGTGGGATCTTCTGTGACATTCCGATACCAATCGGTGTTCTGAACCCGATTTCGTACTTAAGATATATTTTCTTTGGCCAGAGTACTAATGCCCCGCCTTTATTGGCCGGTTTTAGAACAATTGAATTATCCTGCTTGAGATCCGACAGGGCCTTCCGTTGTTGTGGTGTTAGATTATTTGTTTGGAAATATTTTTTGTTCGCCATTTGCTGAAATACAGACAATACCACTTGTTCAAAAGCCAAGATTTGTTTTGGAACAGTGTGGGCATAAGGAACAAACGTAGACTTATGTGCTAGACCGGATACTTCTTCTGGGGTCATATAGTCTTTGTTGTAAATAAAAGCTCTCAGTTTAATTTTTCAAAAGAACTCCACTGCTTCGATTTTGAGGTGAGTCACATCCGGTCTACAATTGGGGACACATTTCAAACCTAATTCAAGAACCAAAGCTTCATCAGGGGTCAAGTTCTTATTTGAGAGGTTGACAATTGGGAAAGTGGCTACGATTTGTAAAACTGTCAACGAGTCCTCATTTCCCATGGATGTGTATTGAAGCGTACCTTCTTTTGTTGTTGGCCTTTATCTAAAAAGGTATTCTGCCTTTGCTGATTACAGTTGGATGGACCTTCGCCAAGATTATCCTCGCTTTGTAAATAACTTTGACTTTATATTTCGAGATATATATCAAGCAGATCCAAGGGACAAAGTAACAGTCAGTGTTCCTTGTTAGATTTGAAATTTGCGGTCTTTGTACCAGTCCCTCATTCGGACTCCCAAAAGAACTTTGGCCCTTGAATCCGCTTGATATGTATCTCGAAATATAGAGTCAAAGTTTTTTTACAAAGAGAGGACAATCTTGGGTCCTGTCCAGACACATTGATCAACTGGGAATAATGGTGTATGCTGAACGCGCTTATAATTTTTGCCCGGACGAAGTTCCGTCTGGAACAAAACGCGTTGGCTGTGGCCTTTTTAAAAAAAGATTGAAAAGAATACAGTACATAATTTTGGCAAAATTGGAAGCTCTCTGAATTTCGTTACTTGGCGCACTGTCCCTTTCGTCAGAGAAAATAATGTACCATAAATGTATATCCTCTGTTGCTTCAAATGTTTATTCCCCTGTGGTTTGTAACCCGTGGTTGCTCCTTGGACATTGTTGGCGCGGGTTACTTTCTGCACTGGTTTTTTTGTTGTTACTGACTGGATTATCATCATAACTGGTTGCTTATAGTTGACCCAAAATTGCTTTGATGTTATGTAGTTTGTGAAGTGTATTTTTTTCTGTCTTTTCTAAATATATATAAAAAAAAAAATGAAGAATAATGAACAAATATGAATTAATAAATCATGCTGACCATCTTATTAGGAAGTTTGGTCTTAGGCTGCTTAAACTAAAGCAGCCTACTAAACAGCCAGCTAGAAGTTTCTGTGTGTTTAGTATTCATCGGCCCATTCTAGCTGTGTTAAGAGCCCACCCCTTACATATCTAAATTAAAAAAATTGGCATTTTCTTGTCCTACCCATTTAGTGCCTGCAGCCTCTAAGGTAAGCCTGATTGCTCGGTGCCAAGCTACCAGAGGGTTGAACAAAAGTTCATTTAGGGATTGCTTGTGACTTCACCCTGATAAGGAATGTTCTTGTTGCTTGAGTAGGGTTTCACCCCCTTCAACTAGTAAACCAATTTCTTATAATACTCTTTTCTGATCTCTGCAAATCTGGGATGGTCACAGTCTCTTCCCGAGTTGGACGTGCAGCCTGTGCACTGGTCAACACAGCCAATATGATCTAAGCCATGTAGGCTTCCAGCCCTGGTATTGCATGCAATCAAAACATTACCTAAAAGATGTCCAGAACCCTGTTTCTTTCTTACCCCTTCACGTATCATGGCTGTCTTGCCACAGCTTCTGCCTCTACTGAGGCAATTGCGTACTTCAGGTACTCCTCAGTGGTTATCAGGGCTTGTGCCATTGGTACCAGGAAAAATATTTTCAGGTTTGAGATACTTCTTCTTAGCTATACCACTGAGAGCCCCTTTACTTCTCAGGGCAGAAGCCTTCCTTCCATTAATACTTGGTTCCAAAGACTATTAATACCTGCTTTTAACACAAACTCCATGGTATTTTAGATAGATGTGGTTCATTGCATATTGCTCACTTTCCCAACTGTTTATAGCAAATAGGTGGAGTCTCATTGGTCCCTTTTGGATCCATTCTCCCACACTTAACACACTGCCGATGATATGTTCAGAGGGTATAGGATCTTTCACCGGATACTCTCTATTTAAGGTCCCTCCTTGTGGCACGTGCAGCAAGCGACCACAGTGGCCGTGGAGGAGCCCTCCTTTGCCCTTCTATTCCAGACTAGGATTCAAATTCCCTTTCATTCTCTGTCCAGCCTTGCACCTTTTCAAATTGCCATAAGTCTTATTCACTAGTTGCAAGCCAGTTAGTTGAGAGTTCTTCTCTTTTGGATCCAAACTTTCCTGCTCCAGCCTTTTGTTATCTAACCACTTGCCAGTTAATGCAAGTTTCTCTGGATTCTCCTCTGTCATGTCAGACAGGTATTGCATAAGTGGGGTGGAGCACTGCCCTCTGAGTCGCTCTGTTGCCATTAATTGGGTAGGGCATGAAAATCCTCTACCTCCATCCCTTCATCCATTCTAATCATGCAACACACCATGATTCTTGGTTCAAACAGATCATCTGCTCTCTTGCCTTCCTTGAATTTCTGAAGGTACTGAGATGGCCTCAGTCCAAACTGTCTTATCAGAGGTGCCTACATTCAGGCATAGTTCATTTGATCAGACACAGGCATTCTCCCAATACAATGACAGTTGTACCTTCCAAAGCACCTGTCTTAGACAAGCCATGAAACGCCTGCTCTCTACAAGTATTGTATTGTATTGTAGCGGTTTTTATTGAGCGCGATTGCTGCCCGCAGGCGTCCAAGCGCTGAGTAGAGGGAAAGTGACTGAGGGAGCTTAAGGTATATAGGATTGAGAAAACAGCAGTGTTTTTAAGTTTTTCCAGAATGCAAGTAGGTCAGGGTTGGAGCGGAGTTTGATGGGAAGGGCATTCCATAGCCTAGCGGTGTTCAAGGAAAACATCCTGCCTCCAGATCTAGCTCGCTTCACCCTAGGCACAACGGCCAGGAAAGCCTCTGAAGACCGAAGGTTCCTTTTAGGGTGGTAGGGGGTGACCAGGCCAGTGTTTATGGCAGGTCCCGTCTTCCAAAAGGTGCGATGTGCCAGGCATAGCGCCTTGAAGGACACTCTCTGCTTCACTGGCAGCCAGTGGAGACTCTTCAGAGCAGGTCTGGCCGACTGGGTCCGAGGAATTTTCAGTAAAGTGCGTGCTGCACAATTCTGAACAATTTGCAGTTTCCTGAGGGTCATCTCCGGGGCCCCTAGGTATAAAGCATTATTTGAGTCCAGGCGAGATTGAATCAGACCTTGGACTGCCACCTTTTTTGCCTCTAGGGGGAGTAACGGGAGCACCTTCCTCAGAATTCTGAGTAGGCTAAAGCAGGTGGCAGACAGTTTTTTGGCCTGGGTGGAGAAGGAAAGTTTATCATCTAGCCATACTCCCAGGCTTTTGACACTTTCTTTATGAGTGGGCGGGGGGCCCAGAGCACTGGGCCATAGGGACGTGAAAGACATAGGAGAGGTTGGGCCCAGGAGCATGAGCTCCGTCTTATCTCCGTTCAGCTTAAGGGAGGAGTTGGTCATCCAGCCCTTCACGTCCACTAGGCAGTTTAACAGGTCTGCTGGGGAGTGAGTATTGTTCTCCGTTGCCAGCGAGACCACAAGCTGGGTGTCGTCGGCATATGACACGATTTTAATGCCGTATGGTTCTACAACACCCGCCAGCGGCCTCATGTAGACGTTGAACAATACAGGGCTCAGGGAAGAGCCCTGTGGCACTCCGCAGCTCAAGAGTTTCCTGGAGGACACCGTCTTTCCATCAAAGATCTGAAACGACCTCCCAGACAGGAAGGACTCGAACCACCTTAAAGCATCACCTGAAACTCCGATGTTATGGAGACGGTCTAGCAAGGTGGTATAGCTGACCGTATCGAAGGCAGCACTTAGATCAAGGAGGATCACTGCCACCGATCCTCCCTGGTCTAGTATCCTTCTAGTTTCTTCGGTGACTGCTAACAAGGCGGTTTCGGTACCATGTTTCGGTCTAAAGCCTGTCTGGGAAGTATGTAGTAGAGAGTGGTCCTCCAGGCACTGGACCAGCTGCGCGTTTATGTGTTTCTCCAGTACCTTGCTCACCCATGGGAGAAGTGAAATGGGGCGGTAACTGGAGTGGTCATCTGGGTCTAGGCTGGTTTTTTTTAACAGTGCCCGCACCATGGCCTGTTTCCAAGCCATGGGGACTGAACAAGCAGATATGGAGGTATTAAGGAGGTCTAGAATTGCGGGCAGGGTGGTTTTGCTGGCTCGCATAAGGATCTCTGGGGGGGCAGGATCACAGGGGGAGCCTGACTTGACTTGTTGAGCCACCTTGCTTAAAGTGTCCAGGTCCAGAGGATGGAAGTGCTCAAGGGAGGGCTGGTCTGGACAAAAGAGTGGTCTAGGGGGATGTGAGTTGCTCGAGTCCGGGAATGTGGCTGCAATAGGGAAGGTAGAGTAAATTTTTTGAACCTTTTCGTAGAAAAATTCCGCGAGCTCGTTGCATTGAGCCTGTGTTTTAGTAGGTGTAGGGGCCATATTGACATGAGAGCACTGTTTTATAATATGAAAGATTTCTTTTGGCTTAGATTTTGCTTCTAATATTTTCTCGGAGTAGTGGGTTGCCTGGGCTGACCTGATTGCTTCTTTGTAGGTTCTGATCGCCTCTTTGTAGGCAGCCTTCTTGTCTGGGAGGAAGTCTAAGCGCCATGCTCTCTCTCGTTGTCTGCAAATGCGTTTTAATTGTTTTAGAGAGTCAGAGAACCAGGGGGCGGATTTCAAGTTTAGGGCCTTAGTCAGACTTAGCTCTACCCATCGTCCTAAGCATTATCACAAATAACTTTGACCATACTTGTGTTCACGCTTATTTCCAGATATCACATTAGCATTAAAACATTAAGCTTCTTACATGCATACACTTCAATAGGAGTACAAGGCATTCAAAGCCTACCTTAATGCTAAGATGTATGCATGGGTCATGTTCGCTTAATGCCATACCTTTTTCAAGCGCTTTGTGGACTGCTGTATCCTCAATATGGGCAGGGCCATCGGGCACATTATCAGAGCTGCTTTGTGATTTCTAAAAGGAAGATCAAGTACAAACAAGCAAGAAGCATGACTTGTTACATTCATGTACAACTGACGACAGTTCAATTATTTCTGTATTTACTGATCTCGAACAGGAAGGATGCACCAAGATTAAAATCATAATCCCTGGAAAGGGACTTTCTTTGAGAATGGCACAATTGAATATACAGACCTTCTTACACACAACAGGTGATGGAAGGAACGCTTGCAATTTGCCTAACACCAGCCATCACTCTGGGTAGATTTCCAACCAATTGTTCTTTTGCTCACCATGCCATCTCAGTTCAGACCCAGCCATAGGCAAATCCAACTTGATCCTGCCTCTCTTGAAAACACCAGCCTAACTGCCAGGCCAGGTCCTGACTGAAATAGAACACAAGCAACCCAGGACCATTTTGGCATCATAAAGCATTCCTCCCATCCCCTTTTGGATGTTTAATATACAGACATTCTTAAACATAATCCAAGCCAACTCCATAAGTCAAGTAGGGTGATGAAATCTCTCTTTTGACTCTAGTCTGGCACCAAGTAGTAGCATTCTGCATGTAGCACAGGGTATGGCACCAGAATGTTGTGACTTGAATTTAGTCCCATCAAAAATATCATTCATATTGTTTTCAATGTTATCACCCACTAGCAATAAATACAGAATAACTACATCTAATGTAATGTTATTTTGGTACACTAAATTCAGGCCGCAATATTTATGTCGGAGGTAATTTTAATTTTCGATGTTTTGACAAACACCACAACAGAGATACCCTATCATGTAATCAAGAATGATAAGGTGCAAACCATGAATGTAGGAAGCTGGCTCTGTATATGGTATACCAATAAGTGGTTATACCATGCACAGAGTCCAGAGATTCCCCCAGAAGTGTACAGGGCTCAATGTAAACCCAAAGTGTGGTAGTGTGGGCGAGCAGCCTTAGGACTAGCACAGAGGAGTACAAGACATTTGTTATACACACATTGATTAATACATGACACACGGCTCAAACAGGAGATCCACCATAATTTTAGAAAATAAACTTTCAAGATTTCATTTAAGACTGGAACATGGTGGCCAGAGGGAACATGGCGGTTAGCTAGCAGGATTGATTGGGAGCGCCACCCGTGGGTTCCAGGAGAGTCCCGGAGAGTGCGGTGTTAAGTGACTAAAGGCTTATCTGCTATCTCTGGGGAGGAGGAACGAGGAAGGGTGCTAACTTCAGCGGCGAGGCACAATCCTTCGTATTCTGGACACTTGAGGGCTGATATCCGGGCACCCCGGCCTCCAGTGGTTTACGGCAGCGAGCACGCTCTTTAGCATTAGAGAGCCTCAGCATGCCCTTCCGACACGTAAGCATTCCGGGGCAGGAAAAGTCAGCACAAGCAGCTCGTGGGTGGTAAAAGGAGCTGCATAGTAACAGCAGCATAGGAAAAAGAAGGATAGACCCGTCAACTGTCTATTGAACCTACCGAGACGAGGGAGGCGAGAATGTCAGAGGGACACTGCCAAGCATGATCATATGGAACCTGCAGCCTCGGCTGGAGGGTAAGGTGGTAAAGGGACAGATGCAGTGGCGATAGGAGAGCAAAGAAAGATGGAAACCCCAGATTTGGCAGTGAAGGAGCAAGATGTGGCGAAAAGATGCACGCTTGGATCGAGCTCCATTAAAAGATTTAGATAACCAGATTGGTCCTATTAGAGGAAAGAATAAGCAGCCATAAGAGTCCACTCTACGGAAAGCTAAGTGCCCCCTTAATAGCATATCACAAGAGAAAGACATTGTTTTAAAAGAGAAAAAAACAAGACTGCCTTAAAAGGTCAAAAAGTAACTCCCTCACAGAGATCCTACTTTAAAGTAAATACTATGTCTAGGAGCAGTAGAGAAATTGGTATGTCAGGAGAAGGATAAACCTACGGAAGCGAAAAATCTCATAATCCATCCAGATTTTCACCACTGGAGGGATCCGTCTTAACGTTAAGTGAGAAGGAAGGGAGTAGAAGTGCAAAAAGCATGGTAGAGGTGTATGAGAGGCACAAATATTGCATCCCACTGGACCAATCCCCCTCCATTCCAGTCCAGGGGCATGTCAGGCTTGGAGACGGTCCAGGGTATGATAAGCCAACTCTAATTGGAGATTAAGGAACAATTCTCAACATCAGAAGCTAACCAGAGAGTGATACAGGACACATGTCGGAGTCTAGAGGAGAAGTGGTTGATCATTGCACAACGCACAAAAGCTCTAGAAAGTAAGGTTCAGGAGCTGGGGTTAAACGTGAGCAATAACACTCGAGAGGTAGAAAGGTTCACACAAAGGGAGAAGTATCTAATAGAGAAACTAGAGAGAATGGAGAACAATTCCAGGAGAAATAACATCAGGATCTTCGAGGTTAAGGAACGGTTGGAGGGTACTGATGTTAAGTCACCCGCGGTAGATCTTCTGACTAAAGCTTTTCCCCATGTGGTCACTGTTACGAATCTGGAAACCTAGATCCAGAGAGTGCATCGAGATCCCTTTACACTGAATTCCGGGCGGAAGAAGCCCAGGAACATTCTAGTCAACTTTCAGTCTTATACAACAAAAGAGAAACTTCTGGGAGCAGCATTAAAGGAGAATTCACTACTGGTCCAGGATCTTACTTTTAAAATCGGGTAATTTCCTGCACTACCAAAGATAGGCGGTGAAAACTGGGTAAGCGAATGGAGCCTTTCAGAAAATGGGAGCACACGTGCAGTTAAGGTTTCCAGGAATCTTGAAACTTATGTGGGGAAACAAAATGCACTACTTCCTTGCCCCAGAGAAGGTGGATAATTTTATAGCCCATAAATCACGGCAAGGGATACGTAGGTTAGACATACTGGTTAATGAGGAGTTATGAGTTAGCTAATAATGGACTCTCAATACTGGAAATATGGGTGGCAACTCAAATTGGCTTACTATGCCAGGAGGAAAAGGGGGGGGGGTGCACACGTGGTGGGGAGCATTGGGAGAAAAACAAAAACAAAATGCCCTCATATGGGTTAAATTGGGTAACAGGTTGTTGGGGGGTGTTCGATAGAGGGTAATGAAAGATGGGTAGACAAGGTTATAGTTACAGATAAGCAACACTGTACAAAAGGAGTAGCTACAGTAATGAGCATTGGAGGTATAAGGCGGATGATGGAGGGCGCTCGATAATAGCCGCGATTCAAGCCAGGCAGACCTTGTAAACCCTAGCCAGCTAATAGGGCCAGAACGGGGATGATGTCATAACATTGAACAACCTGCTCTCTAGTCTGTTAGAGTTTAATGCCCCACTTATTTTGGGAGGTGATTTTAATGTGTTATTAAACAATACCCTAGACAGGTCATCAGCCCGCACTCAAATTAGCTCATCAAGAATAAGGGTTTATCCTTTTATCAACGTTAGATAATTTGGATCTCTGCGATGTCTGGCATAAAGTAAAAAGCAAGACCAGAAATTAGAGCTTTTATAGCAGGAAGAAAGGTCATTATTCCAAGATAGACCATTTTTATCTGGAAGCTTTTAAAGCAGAAAGAGTCATGGATATTGAATATCACCTATCCATATTTCTGATTACGCCAGTGTATATTTAAAGTTAAAACTACCAGTTCATATCCTGTATTAAGAAGATGGACGTTAAATAGAAGGCTACTTCTGCAACCAGGAATTATGAAAGGGATAGAAGAGGAAGCCACTGATTGTTTTGGGTGAAACCTAGCTTCAGCCCCCAATTATGTGGTGTGGCACACTTTTAAAGCCTGCCTGAGGGGAGTTTTAAGGAGCTCCTCTGTGGCTTGGATAAGAGAAGGAAAAAAGCAAGTCTGAGTGAGCAGGAAGAGAAATGTGGAAAACTGTTGGCTATGAAGACTAGGATGGACAGGTCTCATAACTATATAAGGAGAATTAAGGTTGATGAAGAGCATAAAAGCGGTGGAGGACATGGAAGAAATAGAGCAGTCATTTTTTTCATTTTTGCAGGACTTCTACTTAGAAGACCTCGAGGTGAATAAGGCCGAGTTAGATCACTGGCTCTAGGGAACCAATTACCAAAACTGAGCGTTGAGGCCCAGCAATATTTGAACCAGGAAATAAAGGGACTAAACCCCTAACAGCAGTCAAAAAGCTTAACAAGGGGAAAGAAGCTGAGCCAGATGTGGTTCCAAATGAAGTCTACATAATGATCTCTGAGGTAGTAATCCTAGTCTGGCTAGAACTATTCAATGAGGTGCTAAGGAGTGATTCTCCTATGCTGGAGTCCTGGAATGAGGCTGTTATTTTGCTCAACTTGCAGGGCACATTTGGTGCCCTCCAAGCATACTCTAGTTCAAACCAGTTCAGGGAGCAGTTGGCTCCGCTCTCGAGAAAAACTGGACAAAGGACAGGGGAGTATCCTCCCCCTTGTCCAGCCCCTCCTTTGGGAGGGATCCCTGAATCGTCCCAGCCCTTTCCTTAGGGTATTTAAGGGCTTTACTGAGGGTGGGTCCCTAGATTTGCCATGGGACACGATTCAATTCAGATACCGCTTTAACTTCGACTGTCTGGGCACGCTGGACTTCGCTCTGGGCATCAAGGCTGCAACCGGGAAGATTCCTTCTGCTGTTGATCTCTTCAACCTGCTCGTCTGCTGCAACATCCATGCATGTGCTCCATACAGGAAACCTTCAAAGGTCCGTGGGCATCCAAGACACTTGAACGAATCTCCCTTGAAGTGCAGGAGTCACTTCCCTCCATCTGCAGGCACCGCAACTTAGCTGACGGGTATGCGGTTTCTGGGCTCCCACTGACTCTAAAAGGCTCAGCAACACAGGAGGTGGTTCTTCACATCCCTCAAGGCCTGCTCAGTCATCTCACCCAGTTTGATGCCAGTATCCCTCATAGGGACTGAAGGAACATAACCCCTGTGCACCGCGTCAACTTGCAGTTGCATAGGCTTGTTGGTTTCCTTCCATCAAGGTCTTCGGGCTCCAAGTAGCCGCAACCTCAAGCATCTCCAGTGACTAGAATCTTCTACCACACCACATTATTTGCACCATGGGTCTGTTTCTACGGTAAGCTGCTCGAGGTCCTCTTGCAACTCCAGAGCATCAGGCCTGTGTGTCCTGTTGAGGGTCACATCTGAATTCTTTTGGGCTCCCCTGATTGCTTGGGGACTGACCGGACTCCCCTGCTTGTGATGAGTCTCCCGGACCTTGATTTTCCTGACATTGCACCTTCTTCAACTTCCTCATTGGTTATAGTTGACAAGGCTTGTTGGTGCTCCCACCATACACCGACCCCTCAACTCTCAACATCCGAAAAAAGACAACTCGTTTACGGCTCCTGGTTCACAAAGCTGTCGTTTCAAGGTCACCGTCAGCTCTCCTGCAACACCCAACATTGGTGGGCATTCGTCTTCTGTGCTACCTGGTCACTCCTAAGTGGTATAGACTCTATCCCCTCTGCTTGCCGGTTCTTCCCATCTTGAATCCCCTTTTGGGTTCCACCAGACACTTTTACCTTCTCCATCAGCTGCATCTTTCTGAAGTCCTCCATTGGGTTCGATGGCTGTTTCCGATGCCAATTCACACCTATGCACCCGGCTTCCCTGGTGCAGCTATCCTGGTTCATAAGGTATCCACAAGTGTAGTGTCTCTCCAACCTCTTGTCTTCCATGGGGTTTCTTCAGGGTCCACTGGGAAGGGTCCTCTTTCTTTAAAAGTGAAACCGCGACTTACATGTTGATTTTTATGGAGAACGCAGTTGTGTTCCTGTGGGGATCCTAGATACTCACCTTGGGGGGGTTCCTTGGGTCCCCAGCACTTCTACGTCCTACGAGTACTGTCTTGACTTTAGTCGTGGTTTGCATACCCCTATTTTAGTACATGGTTTGGTCTCCCCCTGGGGACCACTGCGTATTCTGTGCTACTTACCTGTTTCTATTGCAAAGTATTGTGTGTATTGTGTATATCTCCGGCTAGGAGATATCTGAATGTGTTAGTGAGTGTCTTATAATACACATTTTTACAAATACAGTGTGGTTCTTTTTAACAACCAATTTCTACAAGATTATGATCTGGTGAAACAAGCTGCTTTACACTCCTTCTGGACTAACCTTGAAGGCTGCTTTCCACAGCTACTACTTGGAGAGCTTTCTAAGGTTGTCTAAGACCACAGAAATCACCATAAGGGTTATCTGGATCCACTTATATAAGTGTACATCATATACTGAGCCAGCCTCTCACACGACCAAGCTGCAGTGCGTATATTAGAACAACTTGGTAAAAGTTTTATGCCTGTTCTTGCTGAGTTTCCCTCTGAATCTGTTTTTTTAAATTTCTTTTTGTTTCCCAATTTCATCTTGTCTCTGGAGGAAGATGTTTTCTTGTGGTTTATATATTTTATTTGGTTTGCTCTTGCTTGCTAGCTGCTCTATATCCTGGGTTAGCATTCAGGTGATCTGGCTCTGCTTGGCTTAGCTTAACTTCCACTATGACTGGGTTTAGATTTCTATTTCACCTTATTTTAGGAGCTTACGATGTAGTAGCACAGTCCAGATGATATTAATTTGTTGCTGTGAAAAGCCCTTTAGCTGGCTCCTGAATATTGAGGGGGCAATTTGCGACTTGCTGACGAGGCGTGTCGATACCTTCAGATGCTTGCAGCTCAGTTATAGCTCTGTGAGGTTACTGATTCAGGGCAGCAAGTGACCAAAGAGTCCAGCTCTTGGCTTTTTGATGAATGGCTTTTGCTGAATGGACAAATGACACTGCATGTAAATTCATATGCCAGGGCTAGAGTCTGGGAGGCCGAGAGAGAGCTCAGCGTTCGCAAGCCACACCCAGACCTGTCTGGGCCACTTCCGCAGGAAGGCCAGATCTTCCACTTAGCATGCTATAGCTTCTACCGCTGCACTCAGCCATCTTACTTGCCTTGTCATGGCTCGAGTCAATTCGGTGTAAGTAGGCGCTGGGGGTCCGGTCCGGTGTAATCCAAAAAGCATTTTCGGTGCTCGGGGCCCCGAAATGGAGGCAGGCGACCGGCTGCCGCTCCACGACTCCTGACTCCTACGGGGCTCGTTGAGAGATACGTAGAGGCATGGTTCAAGTAGCAGATGATCAAAGCGGGACTCAAGCTTCAACTAGACCATGCAAGCCAGAGTCTCGGACTGGGGTGTTAATTAATGAAGACCAGAAGGGCTTCCTACCAGAAGACAGATGAGGGAACTCGCAAAAACTCTGATGGGATCAAGAGATCTTGCTTCTATCCAGGGAGCCCCCTAGCAATAGTAGGCCTTTGATTGTTGTGAATTGGAAATACCGGAGAGGCACATTAAAAGAGTTTGGCATTGGTGAGGTGTATCGAAATGTCCTGAGTAAGATATACAACGTGCATCGAGAACAAATTCTGTCCAACAGAAGCCACACAGCTTCAGTAAAAATAGGAAGGGGTGCCAGACAGGGCTGTTCCCTGTCACCCGTCCTCTTCGATCTATACATTGAACCCCTGGCACAAAGCTTAGGGCAGAATAGGGAAATTAACCCCTTCATCGTGGTAACCTTCTCTAGGAAGAAAGCTTAATACGCCTATGATCTGATTTTGTATACTGCAGACATCAGCCAAGCTCTCCCAAATCTGATAGCAGAGGTGAACTTGTTCGGAGGTTGAGATTAACAACAGTAAAACAGAGGTTTACAGGATCTAGAGGAGGTCCCCAAGGTGGATTTAGAGAAAGTGTTTAAGGAACTACATAAGACTCTAAACAAATGGCATAATCTCCCTCTTACCTTGTATGGTCGGGTTAACCTGGTCAAGATGTCTATCTTACCTACGTTTTCCTACCTGTTCGATTATATACCACTAGATCTTAACAAGAAGATTCTGATGAAAATACGGGGAAGAATTACATCTTTTATTTGGGCTGAAAAGGGGATAAGACTTTCATGGAAGAAGCTAAGGGGATAAGACTTTCATGGAAGAAGCTAAAAAGAAGGCTAGGAAGTGGTGGACCTGGGCTTCCAGATTTCCAATTATATTGTTGGGCAAACCAAATGAAGAATAGCAGGATGCTCTTGCTTCAGCTTTATAGTACACCTGTGAGTCGTATGTACCACGCTATGCTGGCTAATACAGGTGGGCTTCATGTATAAATTTGGGGCTCACATTCTTCAAGAAAGTTCAGCTGAAAGTTTTAAAGGCCGAAGCAAAAACATGGCAGGAGTGTCAATCCCTTTTAGGTATCTCCTACTTATTGCTTGGCAATACCCATGAAAATTTATAGAATAACATGCTGGGGGAAGATGGTGAAAAGTGGTACGTGCCGCTCATGGGACTTATGGAGAGATTTGACGAATGGTTCAAGTATTACCAAATATCTGCGTGGTTCAGAAATCAGATGTGGTCCATCCGAACAGAAAATCCTATGGAGAAGGACCTTTAGAATCCGAGACCGAGAGAGAAGGAGGTTACTCACAGGCATGGATATCTGGTTAAAGCAGGAGAAGAAAGCATGAGACCCACGTACTTGGCTTGCGAAGATTACTTGCCAAGTGAAGGGCTGGATGAATTATGGCAAGTATCCCTAAGCACACTTTATCCTGTAATCAAGTCTGATCTATTAAGAAGGAATCACTTTTTTACATCACATAGAATCTAATGGTCACAGGCAAAGCTGACTAGGATAAGAGGTGGTGGGGAGGCCAAATGTAATCGGTGCAGAGCTCGAGAGGTGGATGACATTCACATGTTTGCCAGTTGCCCGGTCCTGGAATAATTCTGGAGGAAAGTGGGTAAAACAATGTCTGACATCTATTAGAACCAAGCCCGACAATGGTCTGCCAGTATGTAGTGATGGCAGCAGGGACATTCAAGGCAGTTATGTGCTTATACCGACGTATGGTGGAGGAGGGCATAGAACCACTGGGGGACTTGCAACGGAAGTGGGAAGGGGATATTGCAGGGAGATCCCTGAGACAACATGGGCTCAATTAGTGAGGAGGGCCTGGAAAAGTACTAGGAATGCCAAGTTTCAGTTGGTAAACAATTTTATACTACACAGGGCATATCTGACTCCGGCAAAGATATTTTAGAATAGATACGGCCCAATGCCTGCGGTGTACACTAGGGGATGCGGAGTTCCGTCATATGATGTGGGACTGTCCTAGGCTCGGTACCTTCTGGGAGGAGGTAGTAGGTCTGCTTTCTGACATCACGGAGCGCAGCATTGAGCCGGACATGTGTGCCTGCTTGTTGCATTGGTTCCCACACACCCCCAAGACAAAGGTGACTAGTACGTTTCTGGACCTGGGGTTGCTACTGGCAAAGAGGGACATTACAGCACACTGGAAGGCGAGGGGGGGGGGCTAGCTTTAGGAGATGGAAGGTCGAATCAACAAAAGGGGCGACAATTGAAAGTATGGTCCGACTCCAGCAGGCCAAACGGATGGCTAATGATAAGGCGCTGGAGTCCGCAAAGCCATGGGAGGTCTTAGTTCTGTCCCTGCAGACACAGGAGGGAGAGTCTGATGCCAACTCAGTTGCGAGTGCACCAGCAGGCTCGACTTGAAGTATGCCCCTGTACACAGGCATGATGCATGGGTATACCTATAGAGGTAATAGAGATTGGGAAGTATCATGATAAAGGGGACATCCTCAAGGCCACTAAGCAGGTTGTTGCACTAATTAGATTATCGACGGATGATATGGACACACTGGTAGTGGTGGGTGGGGTAGGAGGGGGGCAGGTATTCGGTTATTGTTTTAGTGGTTTGATGAGCCAGTAATGCATACCCGTTATTACAATAGCTCAACAGAGAGCAGAAGGCATATAACGTGATGCAAGCAATAACTAACTTGGGAAGTATTATAGACTACAGGAAGATATTGCTGGACTGAGAAGCAAACAAGCCACCACCACCTGTTAAACGGGACTATGCCGCTGAGAAAAGAGGTGGGTTGGAAAAACGGAAACTATGTTTGTTGATATGTGGGATAAAATCAATAAAAATATGATTTAAAAACAAGCATTGGAAATGCAATAGGTCTCGCATTAGAAAAGTTGGAGCTATTGGTCTTGTAAATGACAAATATTTTATTTATTTGTTGGTTTTTAAAACAGCTAAATTGATAGCTTTGTCATTTACAATGCCAATAGTTATAACTTTCGCGAATGTGACACCTATAGCATTTGGAATGCAACACTGAAGAGAGGGTGCTGCCACAGCACTTAGTCATTCAAACTAAAACCTCCCTCTAGATTTGCTTGGTGTGTTTGGACCATGGAGGCTGCGAGCATTGGAGGTTCGGGCACTGTGGCGGTGGTGTGTGTGTGTGTGTGTGTGTGTGTGTGAGGGTCTCGGTCTACATTTAGAGAGGAATGGAGCGGGAAAGTAGAGACTGACAGCGAGGTATGAGAGTGAGAGAAGAGAGTGATTGGGAGAAATGGGCGAAGCTAGGAGAGAGAAATGAATGAAAAAGGGGAGGCAGAAAAAATAACACGGCCTGGCGGCCGTGAGAGAGAGGGGAGGTGCTGGCGGCTGGGGAGGGGGGGGGAGGAGAAATGCGACGAGCATTGGAGGTTCGGGCACTGTGGCGGTGGTGTGTGTAGCTGACTGACATCGAGGTATGAGAGTGAGAGAAGAGAGTGATTGGGAGAAATGGGCGAAGCTAGGCGAGAGAAATGAAAAAGGGGAGGCTGAAAAAATAACACGGCCTGGCGGCCGTGAGAAAAAGGGGAGGTACTGACACCTTGTTCGGTACAATGCCTTCCCATCTCCCCCCTCTTTTGTTACGGGACATGCCATTTAAACCCCATTCACAGGTGTGAAATGGGGTTAACAGGCCATTAAAAAAAGCAGATCACGAGCGGCAGGAAAGGGGGTAGAGAAACTGTTTGCCACAGATTAGGTGGAAAGCGGCGGTTCTGCATACCAATACACCGGCCCTGTTTACTGAATACCGGAAATGGGAAGCGATAACTCGGCCGACCAGAATTAAATATGAAAGCGCGAGTGCTCCTGCCTGAAGCCAGGCGCGCAGAAACCCTCTCCCTGAACAGGGCGATCCGGCTGCCCGTCACCTGAGCGTTCGCTCGAAATAGAATGTCACAGAAAAATGTACCGTGCAGGAAAACGACATTCTGTTGTATCCTGCAGGTAGTGGTTGATGTTTATCCAGCAAGGAAACCTGTATGGTCAAATCTGGGTACATAGTGGCGGGTGGTGTCACAATCAGAAATGATAAAGTGTTCTTGACACTTATAGCATTGACATCATACGAGTGCCACTTACACAAGTTATATGATTTGTATCCATAAGCTACGCAGAGAAATCACGCAGGATTGGAGACTGCTGAACCAGGGCACCACGGGCCCTACATTATACACCCATCCCCTGACCCGGAAGTAAAACAGCTACTCATTTGGGGTGCAATGGGTCCCAGGGGCCCCGGGCCTACTATACCCGCTGCATTAGAGGAGAGGATGAGGAATAACGACCAGAGCTGCTGACCTTGGAACTGCGGAGCCAGGTTCGAGGCTGGCGTCGGCTCAACATCCTGTGATTCTGTGTAAATCACTTAATCGCCCCGTGTCTGCAAAAGAAGCAACATGTCTTTTTTGTAATGTACCTGGTGCTCACGTAAAGCGCTCCAATACATAGGGGTCGAGTTCGCGCTGTATAACACGCTAACATTATATGTATATATAAATATATTTGTAGCTGCGCCCATCGTTGGAAGGGCTTAAAGGTTTATGCCCACTGAGCTCCTAAAGAAGCCACGATACATTTTACTATATTCGCTTTTATTTACTATAGATGCATACATGATTTGCTGTAACGTACAGAAATACCGCTTCTAGGCACTGTGCCTACACCCGGGGGTGTTGGAATATTTCACGAATTTCTCTTCAGCACTACCGGTATGCAATACAATTTTCATCCATTATATGTCAGGAACCTTATACTGAACAAGGGGGCAGGGAGAGAACAGACGAGTGGAGGGAGGGAAGGGGTGTGCGGTAGGAGAAAGGGGAGAGCGGATAACTCAGAGGTAAGGGACAGAGAGAAGTAGAGAACGGAAAAAATATATAAAGGGGAGAAAGAAAGGAGTGAGACATATAGTGAAGAGAGTGAGGCGGGGGAAAGGAGGAAACACGGGGAATCGAGAGGGAAAGAAGAGATGGCGAGGCAGAGGGAAGGGGAGAGAGAGAGGTGAAGTAAGAGGGATAGGGAGAGAAAAGGAAGACAGACTGCAACAAACAAGACGGAGGGAAGAGATGGCGAGGCAGAGGGAGGGGGGAGGAGAAACACGAGAGACGGCCTGCGGCCGTCAAAGTGAAAGTACGAGGAGAAATGCGACACGGCGGGCAGGGGAGGGGGCGGAGCGGGGAGAGCGGCATAAGGGTGTGAAGCAGCAGGGGCCTGAGACGCCTTTGATGTGGTAATGCGAGGCAGGCAGGCAGGCGGCTGGTGGCATTGTGCACGCGCTTTCACATGCACTGCAACAAATCGCCAGTGGAATCGCCAGTTAGGTAAACTCTCGATAAGCCCCTATATATTGAGCTCCCGCTCAATGCGCATGCGCATTGAGCTAGGTCGCTCGACCTAAAAAAGACAATGTCCGACATCTTGGGTGTGGAAGTAAAGGTAAGACTCTATTCGTTTTTGGTATACAGTCAGGATCTGGACTGGAGGGGTTCTCCAAAGCATCAAAAGTAGCTAATACTTTATTTATTACTCTGGGCAAGGAGGGAGATATGTAAGAGGTGGAGTCAGGTAACAGCTCCTATTTGGAGGGAGTGGTGGAACTCTGTGAGATACTTTATGGATCTGGACGAAACGGTGAATCTGAATAAAAGGAAGGCTGAACTTGGGTTAGTTTATAATTTATTGGACCCTAATGGAAGATCAAGAAGTCCAATGATTAAACCTCTTGGTCAGCTTGTGATGTATGGTGCTGGTTGGATCACCAAACCCCCCCCCCCGATACAGGCACCTAGGTCAGTGGTGATCAGACGGGTGCTGGCTTATAAGAGGTAATAAGGACCACCAAAAAAAAGATTTCTTTTAAGACCAAGATGTTCGCAAATATGTGAGTGCCTTTATCGGGAAAAATACTTTACACTTTAAAAAGTGAAAACTTGATGTAATTTTCAGGCTTGGCAATGTTAACCTATGGAAGGAAAAGAAGAATGCAGGTTCACATGCAGGTACACGACTCACCATCGTAAGTGTCCACTTCGTGGACTGCTGTGTCCTCACTATGGGAGGGCCATCATGCTCATGGTTACAGCTGCTTCGTGATTTCTAAAAGGAAGATCAAGTACAAAGAAGCAATGAAGCTTGTCTTGTCACATTCATGGACAACTGACAACAGCTACATTCTTTCTGTGACATGCACATTTGCAGAGACACACAGAATTTAGTCCCTAGTGTAACGATAGGCAGTAACCAATGCAGTAATCACAGGAAGTCCGTTATACAATATATGTACAAATAAATACCCCATTTGTAGATGTCCACAAGTTGAACACTACCCAATATAACCAAATACCCAAAGCAAGCGTCATAGGAAAGAGTGTATAAAGGGTGAGCAGATACTATTTTGTGAGATAGCGTCATCTTATAAAACCAAATACATGTCTTTTTACTTGTTTCTCTCATTTTATTGGTGAGGTGAACGCAGGTTTGGGATATACATTCCCACCAGGTGTTTACAGGACACAGTGCTCGTCAAACCTTATTCTGTGAGGGATCTCTACATTACATTGAGATTTCCTGTGGGTTAGTATCTTACATGCTCAACATGTGGGGGCTGTACTATACTAGCCACGTTTTTTTCTAGTGGGTTTTTGCATGCACTATCTTATTGATACACTTTGACCATGCAGCTACGGTCATCTATTGTTGGAGCTACAAGCCAGAGATTGACTCAACGTTAGATCTTTAAACAACGTTATGTGTTTATCCGCTGGTCAGTCTATTGACATGCTTAATATGGGTAGACTGTATAACATTAGACATCATGTTTTGAAAATGCTTTATGTTCGCTACTTGATGGATATATTCTGATAATGCAGGTACAGGGTTTCTTTGTTGGAATGTCATGCCACAGACCTATTTGGAACGATAGGGAGACTTTTCCAAAGCAATTTGTGTGATCCGGCATATATATTGTCAAAATTTGACGACTGTTTACAGGCATTTATGTTAGTACCAGAATATACTCTGAGCCCATAACCGGCAGTTTAATTGGTACATCTGTACACCACGTTGGGGAGACTGGAGGCCCAAGTGGGGTATTGATAGACGCAACATTAATAATACATCATAATAGAGTAGTGAGGTACCTGTTGATATGTTTTGGATTAATAGGGTAAATTTGGTTCTTGTGTCTGAGTTTATGCTCATATCGTATGAGATCTAGGAAGACCCCTGATCGACATTTTGGTCAATGTTCAACACCTTCATTGTTAGGTCTTATCTCCAAACAGAATATTTGCTTACGCATTCACTCAGGGTAGAATTCAAACCCATTGTTCTTTTGCTTACCATGCCACCTCAGTTCAGACCCAGCCATAGGCAAATCCAACTTGATCCTGCTTCTCATGGGAACAGTTCAGCTCAAACTGCCAGGCAGGTACGGTTCTCACCGAAACAGAACACAAGCAACCTAGTACCACTTGGGCTGATAAAGCATTCCTCCCTTCACCTTTTGGGTGTTTGCTATACAGACATTCTTAAACATAATCCAAGCCAGCTCCATAAATCAAGTAGGGTAATGAAAACTGTCCTTTCGCTCCAGTCTAGCACAATGTGGTTGCATGCTCAGGCACTCGAAGAGGTGAGTTGGCGAAGGGGGCACACCTTCTATTCTTACCACATTTTCCTGTCAGTTTTCCCGCCCAAAATTGGGCGTTTGAACTGGGGGCTGCCATCTGCTGCAGGCCTTTGAAGCTTCCCTCTCGAGCCCAGGCCCATCCTGGGGGAGAAGGTGTAACACCTCTACCCATGTTGTGCTTGGTTTCTGACCACAGAGAGCAGAGGCTCTCAACCCAGGGGTCCAGAAACACGTCTGGTGGTGGCAAACTGCCTAAAGCCAGTCAGAGACCACAACAGAGTTGGTAGGTTTGCAACACTGGCATCAGTGTGGATTTATTAAGAGGAGTCGTTTGGTACTCAACACTCCTGGCTTCAGAAAAGCCATCTTGGTGCTGTGGAACTCAAGTTGTCAAGTTTCCAGCCCATTAACTGTCTATGGCTTCCCTTGCACTTACAATATGTAAGAATAGATTTAAATATTGTAGGGGCATATCGGCTCATGCAGATATGCCCATACCGGTGATATAGTGCACCCTGATGAATCCACACAAACCCCAGGGGTTGACTGGAGGAGGGAACTAGAGGCACAGAGCGCTAGGAGAAGGCCAGCCTCCAACACAAAATGTTCAACACAAATGGGGCCGCTCCCAGTAAAGTGACCAAAAAGTGCTCAAAGATTAGATTGTGAGTGTGGACATCTCACAAAAAGTGAAGGACTGACCTAACACACCACCTGGTGTCATGCTTCATCATCGGCAGTCCTCGCCCTCTAAAAACTTGGTTTGTTAGAGGGCGGGCATTCACCTGACGACAGGGATGCACTTCTAAACTAAGTGGAGGCCTGTGAGAAGTGAGTGGATTTTAAAAACCATTACAGTTGCGAAATTAAGTTTTTAATTGAGTAGGGCGCTGGATGGTATTAAAAAGGTGAACGTTGAGTTGGGGAATTTATTATCCCCTCACCGTAGTGAAGAGGGTCAGCATGTTTCTGCCCAGTGTCCCAAGAGGGTACAGGAGTAGTAGGCACGGTCACTTGAATAAAATCATTCAGGACCATATACACATAAATTAGCGTGGGTGGCTAATTGTGTGCATCACGTGACATTCATCTGTGCACACACTAAAAAGTGGACAAAGTGGTGACCCTGCATCAGTGGATTAATAATCCGCTCCACACCCGACTTACTAATTCTCACCCAATTACCTACCCTCAATTTCATCACTCTCATCCCTCTTCTAGCATTAAACCATCTCATCCTCTTCTTCACCAAAAGATTCTGATAAAGAGCACCTTTATGGGTGCCGTCAAGCATTGCAGCGCCAGCCCGGCGAGGAGCAGACCCAAATGATGAAGCATGACATCTAGCTTGCTGGGTGTGTGAGGGCCCTAGTTCCGACAGGAGGTATTCCCCACCTCCTCACTACCTAGAGTATAGACAAGGTGGCTAATATCCCACTAATAAGGAACTCCGTACCCTTCTGTCTCTTGGCTTAACTTAGGGCATGTACGTTGGACCTTCATTAAGCCCTGTCCATCCCTCCCTTTGTTGACATGTCAGATTTTGGAGACTTTAATTGTGTGTCCAATGTAGAACTGGACAGATCGACTCCAACCTTAAATAACACCCCAGTAACTGGAGATGTTTTTAGTTGGAACAGAATACCCACCCAAGTCCCCACATGGGGGTTATTGTCTCAAACATTGGAGGACTCGGCGTTTCACAGCCCGCACTCCACAACACTGCAAAACTACTTTACAGAAAATCACAACACTGCCTCCACAATACTGGTTGAGTGGGGTGCTGTGAAGGCGGTCGTTACGGGTGCAGCAATTAGCACCACAGTGGGAGCTAGACAGGAGGTTTATAGAAAACTGCAAGACAAAGAGACGGATATGTCCAGACTAGAACAGGAGGCAGCATGTGACCCCATGAAACAGGCAGAGCTACACGAGACACGCATCCAACATGCAGAACTGCTCGAAACGCTGAGACTGATAGATTATAGATCTAACACGCAAACGCACCATTCGGATGCCGATAAGTCAGGTACCCTCTTAGCTAAACTGATTAGAAATGATCCCCCACTACCTGGGGTGAGACTGCGATCACACAGTGTCAGATCAGTGATGCCTTCAGTGACTACTATGAAGGGCTGTACAGGCCACCACACTTCTTGGAGAAATCTTCCATTGAAGACTTTCTCACGGCCCTACCGTATCCACAACCCCCGACAGGCATGCAGAAGGACCTGGAGGCGCCTATTACCAGGGCAGAGATAAAAGCAGCCATAGGCGGACTCTCACGCAATAAAACGCCGGGCCCGGATAGACCACAGGTGGAATTCTTTGACACATACTCTGATATATTAATACAGCGCCTGGAGGGGTTATATAAGAAATCACTCGAGGTGGAGCGCCTTCCTTGCACCACCCTCCCAGGCGCTAGTTGTGTCATTGCCCAAGCCAGGTAGGGATCCGGCAGACATGTCAGGCTATCGCCCCCTGTCCCTGATATGTACGGAATACAACATTTTAAGCAAGGTATTGACTAACAGAATTCTGCCATACCTCCACAAGTTGATTCATATGGATGTATGTGGGTTTATACCAGCTAGGAGCACCTCATTAAACCTACGCAGACTACACAAGATCATGTCTACTGATCTCACACAATATCTAAACGTGGGCTGCATATCCCTAGACATGAGACAAGCATTTGATACGTTGTCGTGGGAATATATGTTCATGGCCATTGCACGCTTTGGTTTACCCCCCAAATACATGAAATGGGTAAAGCTACTATATGCGGCGCCCATGGCAAGAGTCCGAACCGGGAAGCTTATCTCCAGGGAATATGGCATCCACAGGGTTACGCGACAAGGCTGCCCCCTGTCCCCGATGTTATTTGTTTTAGCATTGGAGCCACAGGCACTCCGTATACGGCGAGAGGCCGCACGGTGTGGGATCCCTGTAGGCACCTTAACACATCTGGTATTGGCATATGCAGATGATCTTATCTTATATGTGATGGACCTGTTGGAGTGACTGGGCACGCTTCCCCGCATCTTTGCTGAGTTTGAAATGATTTCAGGCTTATCCGTCAATGAATGGAAGTCCAATGCCTTTTTTCTTTCACGACCAAACAGACCCGGTCTGTATTACTTTCGGAGAGCTCCAACTGCCAGTGGCCCCACATACCTTTAAATACCTGGGCATTACTGTGTATCGTTTGCAGGCAGACATGTTGGAGGGCAACCTGGGTAAGGCTAGTCGGGGCATACATTTGCAGGTAGCTTTCTGGACCACGTTACCAATATCAGCTATAGGCTGTGTGGCTTTATCTAAGATGGTGGTACTTCCCCGTCTTGTGTATTATTTCACAAACCTGCCATTGTTAATACCCGCAACAATTTTTAATACACTAGACACTATCCTGACCGTTGTAATATGGGGGATGGGCGGACGCCAAATAAGTCTTAGGAAACTACTAATCAATATACGGGAAGACGAACTGGAAGCGCCAGACTTCAGGGCTTATTACTATGCCTGTCAAACACAGTGGCTGTCCTATTGGACAGCAGGATGGAACTCACAGGAAATTGATTAAAGTTCCAGGCACGTCAAACGGGGAATGCTCTATTCTTTACTATTGCCCCACAGTAGAACACACCAGGCGCTGCCGGGCCTTCTCAGGACGGTGCTGAAGTGATGGGGAGGGCGTTGCGATAAACTTCTAAAGGCGGTAGATACGCCGCTAACATTCCATTGGTAGGAATACCGTTGGCATGCGGTAAGCTGACACAAAGGATACGTGGACCCTGGACGGATGTAGGTGTGGTGACCATTGGAGCTTTTTTGGGGGATGGGAATGCGCTTTCCCTATTGGTGCAGGCACAGAAAGCATCCTAAGTCTACTTTGTCATTAATTCCTTTAGGATCCACTGTGTTTGTAAGAGGTGAGGACCGTTATTGAGGATGGGGTTTACAATGCAGGTTTTGGTATTAAAGCGGGAGATTAATTCTCTCTCGTGGTTCTTGCAGGTTTCGGTATCCAGCAGGAGATTGTCATTTCTGTTTTCACGGCAGCATTATACAAGGTCAGTTTTCGTCATGGGTGTGTAAGTAGGATGACTCTTACGATTTTCAGAAGCGGCACAGTGACTTAGTATCAACACATTTTTTTAGCAGGAGCGGTATTACGTGGATGTTGACAATTAACATAGTCTTTGTAAGTGGAGTTATGCTATGTGCATTGGTGTTGACATCTCACTTGGGTTTAATCATAGCATATGGAAGCTAGTTGGTTTTGTGTGCACTTTTTCAGTTATTTTGAGCACTGTTAATTTCGCTGCTTTCTTTTATGTTTATAGGGAAATGTTTAACATGCAAAGTAACAAACCGAATGTATGTGCATTGGTATCAGCATTTGTAAAACATCATGGTTGTGGAATTTAGGCATATGTGATTATATGAATAATTTTTTTTTTCAACATAGTTTTATTAGAATGTTTAATTAAGTACATCATGGGGTAGAGCACCACATATATTCTGATCTTATTAGAACATGTCACATTTCACAAAGCAATACAGGCCAGATAATGAATCCTCGTTTCCAACATTGATCCCAATGTGACATACGTGTGTCGTACATCTTGTCGATATAGTACTGCATCAGTGTGTATCGTTACATTCATTTTTTAGTAAACCAAAAGAAAACCAAGAACTTCCCCTTCGCTCCCTCCCTCCCTCAGGCTCAGTGGATAATTTGTACATCTCTACACATAGACCAGATCAGAATATCGTGTCCTCGTTATATACAGATGTTAATAAAATGCCATACATCAACCACACATTTGCTTTTATAGTTCGTGGAGCCCACAGAGTCCCATCTCTTCTGTGGTACCGCTCTTCCCAAACTTCATCTAAACACATGTTAGGGGCAATACTCAAATATGTCTATGGCATCAAGCTCCTCCAACAATAGATTCCATAGGTAGGGTAACCTGATGTCCAGGTTTATGAAATGTCCCGGACCTCAGAGAGGATTTACTATAAATAGTGGGAGGCATATTTTCTTGTGCTGAGGATTAGATAGCAAACCTTATCATAAAGCAACTTATTCAACTCATATGATCCTGTGTGGAAAGTAGCTTTTAATTATTGTTAGTGCCTTCTTGTCTTCTTTTCCATGTTTGGGTGTTTGCTGTCAATTAATTCATTATGTTGCCCTTGGTCTATGAAACCTTTAGTCCTATTTATAAGTTTGTGGAATGTTTCAGTATTTGTTTTTTCAAAATCTGGTTACATTACCTCTTGGTTACAACTATATGGAAACTGGGAGTATGGCCCCCTTCTTGAACGGAGTGCATTATGTTATGTTATATGGTTTTATATAGCGCTCAGCTGCCCCAGCCGAGGGGCGTTACTGCGCTGTCACTAACAAGAAGGGCAGACTGCCCCAAACAGGAAGCACAACAAAACTCAACATAACAACTGTTTAGCACTTACTTTGCAGGAAAAAGATAGGTCTTAATGGCCTTTCTGAAGGTCAACAGATCGTCTAAGCCACGGATCTGGATTGGCAAAGCGTTCCATAGTTTAGCAGCAAGATAGCGGATTGGCGACCTCCCGTAGGGAGCGTTTCATCCGTGGAACTGCTACCAAGTGCTGCCCCAAGGAGCGCAGTTCTCACAGAGGAACATACAGGGTCAATAGCGTACCGAGCATCGGTGGAGTGGCGAGCTTTAGGATCTTAAAAGAAAGACAAAGAACATTAAATTGGATACGCTCTGCCACAGGGAGCCAATGAAGTTTGCTAATAGTATCAGCAATAGGATGGAAGCGAGGGAGTCCTACTAAAGTTCTCGCTGCCGCATTTTGAATAAGCTGCATCCTCCTGATCTCAGCTTGGTTAGCCCCTAGCAGCAAGGAGCTAGCATAATACAGGCGAGAGAGGATAGTCGATTGCACTATTAGCTGGCGGGTAGGAGGGTCAAAAAATTTCAAAATAGGCCTGAGACCCCGTAGGAGCCCAAAACACGTGGCTGCCGTTTTTTTGGTGTGGGTGCAGAAACTGAGGGAGGAGTCTATCCATACCCCGAGATTTTTAACTTCTGTCTTGGGATCCGGGATTTTACCTAATGTATTCGGCCACCACTGTTCACCCCAGAGATCGGCGATTTTACCCACTAGCAAGACTTCTGTCTTACTCGCATTTAACTGCAAGTAATTAGCGGTCAACCAGTTTGCCATGGCCTTCAGACCATTCTTAAATCTGCAGGCGCTCAGAGTAGAATCATCCGCCAGGGCAACCACTAGCTGCGTGTCGTCCACATATGAGACCATTGAAATTCCCATTGCTTGGCGACCGCAGCCAGTGGCTGAACATAGAGATTGAACAGAGTGGGGCTGAGCGCCGACCCCTGAGGGACCCCCTGCTCAATAGGTCGTTCCTGGGATAGAAACAGGGGAGTGGAAACCTGAAAGGATCGTCCAGTTAGAAAAGATCTGAACCACTCCAAGGCCAAGCCCGTGACACCCGCTTCTTCCAGACGGTGTAGTAGAACGCCATGCGAGACCGTGTCAAAGGCGGCACTCATATCCAGCAGTATCAGTGCCGCCGTTTGACCAGAGTCGAGAATGGTCCGCAGGTGTTCGGTAATGGCTAGGAGCGCTGTCTCTGTGCTGTGGCCAGAGCGGAAACCATGTTGAGAGGCATCCAGAGTGTTATTGGAGCGCAGAAATCCGGTAAGAGTATTATTAACGTGTGACTCCGCTACCTTAGCCACCCAAGGGAGAAGGGAAATTGGCCTGAAATTATCAGGTTTGATGGGATCCAGCGTTGGCTTTTTGATAATAGGGGATACCTACGCCTGTTTCCACTTCGCTGGTATCACAGCCGACAGAAAGTAAGAATTGATTGTCTGACGGAGGGGAGTCAACAAGAGCGTGGACGCCTCCCTAAATTGGGCGGGTTTTAGGGGGTCGGCAGGAGAGCCAGACTTAATTTTTCCACACAGTCTGTTGAGCTCTTTATAGGAGATTTCAGGGATCGCCATGAGTCTGGTGGTCGGCTCAGGACTAGAAGAAATAGACTTACAGGATGTTGATATGGATGAGAAGGACCTATAAATTACCCGTACTTTCTCCACGAAGAAGGAAGCCAATTCTTCACAGTGTAATTCAGAGATGGCTACAGGTGCCGAGGATCTCCTAGCACTAAGGTCTTTTAAAAATTTTAAAATGCATTTTGAAGGATTCGGGCTGAGCCTAATCTCATTAGCATTGTAGGCTGCCCGCGTCCTGCAAATGGCTCTATGGTAGTTTTTTTTTTTTTTTTTTTTTTAAAAACTGTATTGAAGGAAGGAATAGTGGTTCATCAGTTACATACATTCCAGTGGGCGATCCCCATATAGCATTTCAAGTTAACATTTCTAAAAGTGACGAGCGATTTTTCGTAACATGAACTGCGGTGCCTGTATTGCTCAGGTACATTACATACATCATTTGTGAGTTGCACCGTGCAGGATTGAGTTCCCTGATAACCCCTCCCTCCCTCCAGTGTCAGTGATGGCGAAGTCTTTTTTCATTGAACAGTGTGAACAAACTTCCCAACTTACCCCCCTGAAACATGTGTCATCGCAACCTTGTTCACCCACCCACGTGGTACAGTAGTCAGTGCCTCTCCACGCACCGTGGCACGTGGCCGGGCCAGCGCCGCTATAGTAGCATTGTCCTGTGCACGAGGCAGCATCCCGTGACCGTTCGGTTACTCCTCCTCCCCCTCCGAATCTGAGTCTTCCCCTTCCGGCAAGGGTTCACAGATGTCCCCTCTGTACTTGTTCCATGCCGCCCAGACTTTGTTCCATTTCCGGGGCGCCGCTCGGAGCACGTATACAGCTCTTTCTGTCACCATGAGAATGTCCATGTTTTTGGCCCACCTACTAGCGGTGGGTACTTCCGGCGCCCCCCACTTCTGCGCTATGTCCCGTTTAGCCACTGTCATAGCCAACGAAGCCCAAATCAGTTCGTACCTGCCCAGATCATTGGGGTCCCAGATGTTCAGAAGGCATTTACGTGGTTCCGGCAATATGGACAGTTTAAGGGCCTGGGAGAGTGAGCGGAGTACCTGCCTCCAGAACTCACAAATGTGCGGGCATTCCCATAGTGTGTGTATCAGTGTCCCTTCCTCCCCGCAGCCTCTCAAGCAAAAGGGGTGTTGTGCCCTCCCAATTTTGTGCAGCAGCGGCCTGGTGTAGTAGACGCGGTGTAGGATTTTAAGTTGTACTAGCCTGAGTTTACTCGAGATCCCAACCTCCTTCGGGGAGGCCAGCGCTTCATTCCATTCGAATTCGTCAGTTCCACCTAGCTCCCCTTCCCATTTTTCTTTAAGTTTTAGTGTCGGGTCTTGGAGATTGTTTAGCAGTTTTTTATAGGTAAGGGAGGTGGCGCTCTGGAGCATGTATTCTGTCAGCAGCCTATCCTCCAGCGGGGAGGAATCCGGCAGGGTGGTGCCTGCAGGGATTGCTTGCAGTAATGCGTGTCTAATTTGGACATATCTAAACGTCTCTGTGGGTCCTAGACTGTATTGGTGTTGTAGGTGCGTGAATGGTAGCACTGAGTCAGTATCCCACAGGTCTCCCACTGTAGATATGCCTATGGAGTCCCATCGCTCAAACCCTTTACAGCCTCTCAGGTTTCCCAATGCCTTTGTGTCCCATAAGGGCGTCATTTTAGTCATCCGACCTGTCCAACCCAGACGGGCCTGTGCCACGTGCCACAATGTCGCCGTATGTTTGGTCGGGCCAACCAGTGTTTTTAGTTGTGATTTGTTATAAAGTACAGACAGCATACCCTCCGTCCCAAGTTGGGACCAGTCCGCCCGATAGGCCGGGTCGTTTCTTGGGGCGTGGATCCAGTAGTTCACAATTTTGAGCTGGGCCGCCCAGTAATATAGCTGGATGTTGGGGAGCGCTATGCCCCCTTCGTACCAGCTTTTCACTAGTTTGTCGTATGCTATACGCGCCGGGCCAGCATTCCATAGCAGGACCGTGACCAGCGCCACGATCTGTTTAAAGTATCGCGGCGGTACCAAATACGGAGTATTTTCGAGGACATAGAGGAGTCGTGGGAGGGCCATCATCTTGTAGAGAGCCGCTCTGCCCAGAAGGGTCAGGGGCAGGGTTGCCCAATATTTAACATCGGCTCGCAGGCGATCTATGGGTGGCTTCAGGTTGTTGACAAAAAACTCCGCTTCCCCACCTGCTATGACAATGCCTAAGTATTTGAAAGAGGCCGACGTCGTCAGCAATGGACAGTTCGCCTGCAATGTCGGAGCCGGGCCCCTCAACGTGAATATTGTGGATTTCGACCAGTTGAGAGTGTATCCCGACGCGCGCCCATGCGCGTCACAAAGGTCAAGCAGAGCTGGGATGCCTGTATCAGGTGCGGACATGTAGATAAGCATGTCGTCTGCATATAGCGAGACTTTGTCCTCCCATCCTTCCTCCCACGTGATGCCTGCGAACAGTGACGTGGTTCTGATCTGGATGGCTAGAGGCTCAAGCACCAGTGCGAAGAGTAGGGGGGACAGGGGGCAGCCCTGTCTAGTCCCCCTGCTCAGTGGGAAGCTTGGTGATATGTGGCCGTTGGCCACCACCTGTGCCACGGGTTTCGCATAAAGTAGCCGTATCCATTGTATGTATTTCGGCCCAAACCCCATACGTTCCAGTACCACGAAGAGATACTCCCACTCCACCAGATCGAATGCCATTTTGGCGTCGAGAGAGAGAATCACCGCCTGCTCCGCAAGGAGGTGCGCTCTGGCTAGTACTCCATGGACCCTTCTAAGATTCATCGCAGTGCTCCGGTGGGGCATAAAGCCCGACTGGTCAGGGTGGATCAGGGTACTGAGGTGGGGTAGCAATCGGGTAGCCAGCAGTTTAGCCAGTATCTTGGCTTCGATGTTCAGTAACGATATCGGGCGGTACGCGTTGCATTCTGTCGGGGGTTTCCCTGGCTTGGGTATCGTCACGATCGTGGCCGTGCGCTGATCTAGCGGTAGTTCTAGCTTGTCCCTGCTTTCCAAGAACATGGCCAGCAATGGGGTACTGAGGTCTGGAGCCATGGACTTGTACCATTCCACCGGTATCCCGTTAGGGCCCAGAGCTTTCCCGGATTGCAACGCCTGGATTGCCAGCTGGATTTCCTCTCCCGTTGGGTCCAGTTCTAGGGTGTCCCTATCTTCCTGAGAAATGCTGGGGATGGTAAGGTCTGTGAGTGTCGCCGTCGCCATTTGTCTAGTGACTCTCCGTTCTGGTGTGTACACTGCCCGATAGTGTCGTGCTAGTTCGCAAACTATTTCTTCTGGGTGTACCAGTGTTCGCCCCTCCTCTGTGTTGAGCTTCTGAATGCCTCTAGCCCCAGTCCCTCTCCTGTCCAGCCACGCAAGCATACGGCCCGCTTTGTCGCCTACGTCGTAAATTCTATGTCTAGTGTTCGCGATATAACCCTTTTCGGTCGTTTTGAGGTGCGCCAGGTGTTGTTGTTGCCTAATCATGAGGGTGTGCGTCGTGGATGGGGACGGGTCCGACATGTGTGCATGGTTGGCCAATTCGAGCGCCAGCTCCAGGTCTGTGAGGACCTTTCGTGAGTCTCGTTTGTGTCCCGTAATTGCTGCAATGGCCGCCCCCCTGAGGACTGTTTTGTACGCCTCCCATAGGGTTGAGGGTGATTCCACTGTGCCCGTGTTTTCAGCAAAGTACTGCGTGGTTACCAGTTGAAGCCTTTTTCTAATCTTGGGGATTTTCAGAAAGTTGGGGTAGATAGGGTAAATTCGGGCCTTCCGTGTACCCCCAGCGGCGAGTGTTAGGACAATCGGAGAATGATCTGAGATACCCCTGGGTAGTGTGTCCACCCTGTCCACCATGTCCAGTCCCAGTCCCAGTGCCATGAAGTAGTCTATGCGAGAAAGGCTATTGTGTACCGCTGAATAATAGGTGTATGTAGTGGTCTCGGCGTTCAGTTGTCGCCAGAGATCCACGAGGCCCAGGGCTTCTGCAAAGTCCGACAGTGGAGCCGTACCGCGTGGCCGGGTTCTAGAGGGAAAGGTGTCCACTGTCGGGTCCATGACTGCATTGAAGTCCCCCCCAACAATTGTTGCGCCATCAGGGAGATCTAGAAGGAATTTGCCCAGTGCCGGAAGGGCCACAGAGTGTAGGGCTGGGGGAATATATACTGATACCACATTTAGAGCCCTGCCCTCCCACTGCCCATGTATCGCGGCAAAGCGACCCTGGTCATCTTCCACCCGGCGTGTTACTATAAAGGGGGATGACTTTCTCATCAGTATGCCCGTTCCCCTGGAGCCAGATGTGAAGTCGGCATGCACAGCCATCGTGTAGCCTCTCCTGTCTAGGGCCTTGCAGGTGGACCCTGTGAGGTGGGTTTCCTGTAGGAGTATTATATCTGGGTTTTGCCGTTTTATGGCCTGTAGGACCAAGCCTCTCTTAATTTTGTCCCCCAGGCCCCGGACATTCCATGTCAGTATGCGTAGTGGGGGAACCCTCCCGGCCGTGGAGGAGCCCTCGGCGGGCGTGCGATTAAGCGGCCTGGCCATTAAGGAGATGAGAGAATGTTGCACACGACGTGTGCTGTGGCGGAGCCCATGCGCCGGTGTGTGTCGTGCTGTGGAGGAGACATACTGATGTCGAGGTAATAGCACATTGTAGGTGGTGAGCGATGACTACAAACAAAATTAAACAGTTCAACTCGAAAACTTCGATCCCATCCCCCCTCCCTGCTACCCTGCTCCACGGACAATTCCCCGCCCGCTTCCCCAACTGTGCAGAGTGCTTTTGCCCTCCCCCATACATCTTACTTGCTCGTGGGGTTGGTGAGTCCCCTTCGGGCACTGCCTGCGCCCACCCTACTCAGCTTTGTCCGAGCCACGGCATCCGCGGCCCACACAGTCTCGAAGGCAATGTAGTACAGTGTCATACCGGAGCCGATTGCCCAGAGTCCAAAGGGTCTCTCTCAAGGTCCGATTCTATTTCCTCTTCGCCTCTCTGCAGCGGCTGCTGGGAAGACTGGCTGGGCGGCGACCTCTCAGGACGATGTCGCGGTCGGTCACGCTGTGAGCGGTGTCTCTGCCCCGCAGGTCTCCAGCCTTCCAGCCATTCCTGCGCTACCTCTGGTGTGTCGAAGAACCAAGTCTTTCCCTCCGCCACTATCCGCAGTTTAGCAGGGAACATCATGGAGTATGGCAGTTCTCTGTCACGTAGCGCTTTCTTAACCTCCGTGAAGGATTTGCGTCGTCTGGCCACTTCCGCCGTATAGTCCGGGAAAAAGGCTAGGGTTGCATTTTGAATCCGTACTGGCGGTGAGTTCCTTGCTGCCTGTAAAATTGCGTCTCTATCTCTGAAGTTGAAGAGCCGGGCCAGTACTGGCCGTGGTGCTGCCCCCGTCTTGGGAGGGCCTCCCGGCACCCTATGCGCCCTCTCCACTGAGAAGAAGTGAGATAGACCTTTGGGTTGGAGTTTGCTTTTGATAAGGTCCTCTATATAAAGGTCCATTGCCCCTTTCCCCTCCGTTTCTGGAAGCCCAAGGATACGTACGTTGTTGCGTCGTGAACGCCCTTCCTGGTCGTCCAGCTTGTCGTGCAGGAGCTTGGTCACTTTCTGCATCCTTTCCATGGCCACTTGGAGCTCTGAAGTGTCTTCCACCAGTGACTTAGTGACCACTTCCACCTGCGACACCCTCTCCGCCATTTTGTGAAAGTCAGCTCGCAGCAGGGAGACTTCCGAGGAGATGGCGCCCACCGTGGTTTTCACCTCCGAGAGTGTTTTCATGATATCCTCCAGCGTTATTTTGGTAGGTTTCTCTGCATCCTGGGCTTGTCCCGAAGATGGGCGCCCCGTGGTCTGTTGTTGACTCTGGTGGCCATAGGCGAATTTGTCCAGTTTGGCCTGCGTAGACCCACTCCTGAGGCCTTTACCCGCCATAGTGTTAAGATTTGCCAGGTTCGAGGCTTCGCCGTGCGTCGGAGTGAACCGTTAGAGTCGGGAACAGCAGGTCGTTGGGTGGGTGGTGGACTGAGTGTTCTTGTCTGCTGACCGCTGAGCCCCAGTGGCCGTTTGCGTGGGTGTCGGGAAAGTGCCTGTCGGTTCCGAGTTGGTGCCCCTGGTGGTTTTCTCCTGGGCTGGGGCGGTTACTGCGACCTCTCCCTACGTTTGCAGTGTCGCTCCGCCCTGCACGGCCACCACAGATGATTTGGGGTCCGAGCTCTGTCAGCCGCCCCCCTCACAGGCCGCCGGGTTACTGCCTCTGCGTTGGCGTCGTTAGTTGTGGTCGGTAAAATGCAGACCTTCTCTGTGCTCCCGCGCAGGTGGCCGGAGCGGCGTCGTCCCCCCGGGGTACCGGCGTTCTGGACCGTAAGTATGCAGCGGTAGCAGTGTCCGCTGTTACCTCCCAGGTGCGCGGGGGCTGCTGGTGGCCGCCGAGGCGTTCCCGGCCCGCTAGGACTTCGCGGGGGGGGGCGGGGAGTTGTACCAGGATGAGGGCGCCGTGTCGTGCGGCCAGGGCACCAACCTGTGTGTCGCTGCAGTCCCGTTTGGTGGTGGCGGCAGTCCGCGCGCCTGCGGATGGTGTTTGCAAGAGTGTTAGGCTAGCTTGGGACCGCCCGGCTGGCGTCCGGGTGTGTTCACTCCTTCCGGCCGGCTCGGCCGCGCTTCCGCCAGGGCTCGGGTGTCACGAGAGGCCGGTGTTGCTCTTCTGGCTACAGGCCCCAATTTGCCAGTCGATGTAACTCGGGCTCCGGTGCTCTGATCTGTTCCAACGTTGGACCGGTGACACCGCTGAAGTTCGGGACCCGAACGCCGCCGCTTCAGGTGCGCTAGTTAGCGGATTTGTGTGCCGGATAGATTAAAGGCTGCAATGCCCTCGGGAGCTCTCACTTCAAGCGGCCGCCATGTTCGGCTGCTAGCCACGCCCCGTCCATTATATGAATAATTTAAGAGAAAAAAATGGTGTCAATTGCTTCCTTGCATATTTTCTTGTAAATATCTGTCTGCATTCTTTATAGAGTCAAGCCCCTGAGGAAGGGCCACGCCGGTCCGAAATGCATTGGGCACAGAAAAGAGATTTCTTCACGGGCCTCAACAAGATTGTTCTTTTTTGATTGATTTGATTTTTTATTTTATAAAGCGCGCGATTGCCCGTGGGCGTCTTAGCGCTGATTCTGTTCCAAAGACACATGGTTCGGTTTGCTCAGAATTATCTTGCTTTGAACAACCAGGTTTTTACTTCCTTCCGGAAGGAGAGCGAAGAGGTGCTGTTTTTGATAGTGACTGGGAGTAGGTTCCAGGTCCTGACCGTTTGCAGTATGAAACTCCTTCCTCCCCATCTGGCCTGTCTAAACCTGGGGACCTGCAGCAGTGGAGACTGGCCGGATCTGAGGGTTCTGGATGGTTCATAGGGTTTGAACCGTGTTCTGAGGAACAACGGGCCCGAACCGTGGAGGGCCTTGTAGGCCAGGCAGAGTGATTTAAACACTCTTTTGGATATCGGGAGCCAATGGAGATGATCTAGTCTGTGGGTTATTGGCTCGAACTTGGGGACATCCAGCACCAGTCTGGCTGCTGCGTTTTGTAGAAGTTGAAGTTTAGTTATGATTTGGGCCTGGGCACCGGCATAGAGCGCGTTTCCGTAATCTAGCCTTGATAAGGCCAGTGCTGTTACCACCGTTTTCCTGGTGTCAAGCGGGATATATGGAAGAAGCTTCCTGATCATTTTCAAAATGTACCATACTGCAGATGTCAGTTTGCTGGCCTGAGCATCAAAGGAGAGCTTGTTGTCCAACGTTACACCAAGGTTCCTTACCTTCTGAACCGGAGAAGGACAGTTGCCCAGGCTGTCTGGCCACCATTCTGGTGTCCATACATTAGCGTCCGGTCCAAGCAACATTACTTCACTTTTATCCCCATTCAATTTTAAGCAGTTGCTCTGCACCCACTGCTTGATTTGCAGCATACAGGTCTTAAATTTTTCCGCGGTTTCATCGACCTCGCTCGCTATGGACACCACTATTTGCGTGTCATCAGCATATGAAACTGCCACAAAACCACTTTCCCTTATGATAGCCGCCAAAGATGCCACGTACAAATTAAAAAGGGTGGGGCTTAGGGAGGACCCTTGCGGCACACCGCATGGTGATCTGAAAGGTTTTGATCTTGCTTCTCCCAGCTCCACTGTAAAGGATCTATTACTCAGATATGAAGCTAAAAGCGAACAGGCGGAGCCCTGAACTCCTAGTCCGGCCAAGCGCGTCAGGAGTGTCTCGTGGTTGACCGTGTCGAAGGCCGCCGAGAGGTCCAAAAGGACCAAGGAGGCCTTCCCCCCAGCATCGAGAACACTCCTGAGCTCTTCCACTGCCGTAAGAGGTGCCGTTTCAGTACCATGTCCCTCTCGAAAACCAAACTGAGAATGGTCTAAGATGTTTCCATCTGAGAGGAACTGGGCTAGTTGTTTGTTCAGGAGTTTTTCCAACACCTTTGCCACGAAAGGAATCCTAGCGATGGGTCTAAAATTGCCAGGATCTTCCAGGTCTAGGTTTGGGTTTTTTAAAAGTGGCATTACTGACATGGATTTCCAGGCTTCCGGGAAGACTCCAGATATTAAGATGTGCTTAAACAGTTTTTCCAGCTGTTTGCTCAATAGTTCGGGAAAAAGCTGCATCACCTTAGGCGGGCATGGATCCAAAGGGCAACCCTATCTGGTGGTCATCACCGTCTGCAGAATCTGCTCCTCAGATGGTGCCTGGAAGAGAAACCGAGTGCTCTGCTGTGTCGTGGGGAGAGCGGTCTCAGCATTTATCAGGTCTTCCCTAGTTGCATCGTTATTATTTAACGGAGGCTGAGCCCCTGCGGTAAAATCTATTTTTTTAAAGGAGTCATACACTGCGGAGACCTTATTAACAAAAAAGTCTCCCAACGGGTTACAAAACTCGGAGCTGATATCTACCGAGTCATTGCTGCCTAATTTTGTCAGTTTTTTTTACTGTGGCAAAGAGCTCCTTGCTGGAGTTTCTGGCCTCATTGATTTTGTGTGTAGTAGTTGCTTTTTTCTGTCAATATGAGTATTTTTTAAAAATTGCCAGTGATGCTTTATAATCTTCCCTTGGCCCTGGTTCGTAGTTTGTCCTCCAAACCTTTTCCGCTTTCCTGCAGTTTCGTTTTTGCGCCCTAAGAGCTTCGGAGAACCAAGGTTGAGATAGGGGTTTTCCTTTTATGTATGACCTTCCTCAGGGGGACTGCAGCGCTAACTGCTGTGTTTATCCAATTGGTAATTTGCTCTGTGGCAGCATTACTGTCTGGGGTCAAATCAGGGGCTAGTAACTGGAGTTGTTCTTGTAAGATCCGCGTGTTGGTCTTGGCCCAGTCGCGATATGTAACCATCTTTGGTTGTTTGGTGGACCTGGTTACTGCTTCTGTGACCTTAATTGTAAAAATGATCGCCTTATGGTCCGACCACGGAACCAGTAGAGTTTCCATTATTTTTACCCCCCTGTTGATAGTAAATAACCCATCAAGCGTGTGGCCTGCCATGTGGGTGCCCTGTTTGACCATCTGTTCCATGGCCATATTTGCCATGGCATCATTAAGGGTTGCTACGGCTGTGTCCGAGCTTTTCTATAGATGAAGATTGAAATCCCCTAGAATAGTATAATCGGCGCCTCTCACACTGGATTCTAAAATGGGTTTAATAAATGGATGAGGGGCGATTTAGACTTGGGGGGTCTGTAGATTAGGAGTCCATTAAACTAACGCGTGTCGACAGGGGCAAGTCAGCATTTTTAGTGCTGCTTGACATGTCGGCCGCGTTCGACACGGTGGACCATACAGTACTACTGAGCCGCCTTCAGAGCATAGGAGTAACTGGCCTGGCCTTGAGATGGTTAACATCGTATCTCAGCAACAGACAGCAAGCAGTGGCGTTACCACCTTTTCGATCTGCCATACGATAAGTGAATCAGGGTGTCCCCCAGGGGTCAGCGATCAGTCCGATCCTTTTCAATCTTTATCTTCGACCCCTGGTAGACCTGATAAAGTCATTCGGCATATCTGTCATCAATTATGCCGATGACACTCAATTGATTTTCTCATTTGAGGGTACAAAGACAGTATCGAGGGACACTTTCCACTGCTGTATGTAGGCAACTGCAGAGTGGCTGCGAGTCAACTCGCTTCAATTTAATGGGTCCAAGACTGAGGTTCTTCACTGCTCCCTAGATCGTATCCCTCGTCCGCTTCCGGACGATTTTTGGCCAACTTCTATCTTAGGTACGGTAGAGGCTGCTGAATCGGCCCGTAATTTGGGAGTCCTGTTTGAACCTAATTTGCAGCTTGACGCCTCTGTGAACAGGACCACGGCGACATGTATGGGCTTACTTCGTGCCCTACGTAAGATCTTACCGCTCCTCCCCATAGAGGCTAGAGCAGAGGTAGTGCGTAGTTCTATTCTCAGTAGATTAGACTACTGCAACGCACTACTTCTGGGAGCCCCTAAAACTTTGATCTTAAAGCTGCAGAGGATTCAAAACATGGCTGCCAAATTGGCTCTATCCCGCCCACGTTCTGCTTCTTCTTCGGCAGCACTGGCTGATCTTCATTGGCTACCTGTCCAACAGAGAATTACCTTTAAGGCCTTATGCTTAGTTTTTAGGGCTCTGCATGGACAGGGACCGATACCGCTCCAAAATCTTTTTTCCTGGTATCAAGCTGCCAGATCTCTGAGATCCTCCTCCGCGTTTTTAGTGACGGTCCCTAGGATCAATAGAGTGAGGATGGGCGGTCGCGCTTTTAGTTTCACAGCTGCCACGCTTTGGAATACCCTCCCGCTGGCGCTGAGGAGCAGACAAGATCTTATCTCTTTTAAAAAGGATCTCAAGACCTTCCTGTTTCCTAAAACAATGTAACGTGGTCCATTCGTAGGAATGATGTGGTCTCAGCGCCAGGATACCCTTTGGGTGGCAGTTGCGCTTAACAAGCAATAAATACATACATACATATATTAAAAGTGTAGTTGCTAGTGATCTTGATCTGAGTCTAGCGTCTCACAGTCTCTGCTGCTACCCTTGTCAGAGCTCTTTACATTTAGATTATTATTTGATATAATGGTCACGCCACCCCCCCGCTTCTCCTTCCTATCTGCCTGTTGATCTGGAAACCCTCCGGTATAGCTGCCGCTAGATCTATATCTGAAGCCTCATCTGCCCACGTTTCTGTAACGAAGAGGAGGTCAAGGTCTTGTGATTCGATCAGTTCAGCTGTTTGAGTGTTATGCTTGACTAGGGACCTAGCGTTAATTAGACCCGCCTTGATTGACTTCGGCTCTGTTTTATGCGCTTGTAACATCTGAGTGCTTAAGTCTTCAACAGGGAAAAACAAACTCGAGATGGCAGGACGGGCAATGTTTGGTTTCTGCATGCAGATCTATTATGGGACAGGAGGCGCTCCCTTGGAGTGCGCGAAGAACATTGCTAGGGTAACTGGTCCTACCTGGGCCTTTTTTGGAGTGTTCAGGGGGATCTGGCCCTGGGCCCAGTCCGGGCGCGGACGGGCGCAGACGGGCTCGCCTTCGGCGCGCGCGTCCGCTGCGCGTCCGGATAGTCATCGGGTTTAAGTAAAATAAGGGAGTCGGAGGACTAGAGCGCGAAGCGCCGGAACTCAGCACCCGGAAGTGAGTATCTGCTCTATCCCCCTGGGCACCCTCCGTTCAATCGGCACTTGCCGTGACGGACCGGGGTGCCTGGGTCAAGCAGATTTGTGCAAATTAGCAGGTAGCTTTTACTATATGTGCAAAACAGCGTACTTCATAAAAACAGTCATTTTCATTAAAAAACCCACATTCCCCTGGCCGAGCCGCGAGTCTCTATGGTCAGACACGCGTCAACTCTGCCCCAGGCTAATGCAAATAAGCGATATGCAGCGTCGCAGTAAGCCTTATTAAAATGAGCAATGTGCAAAAGAGCAATAAGCAATGTGCAGCGTTGCGGTAAGACTATTTCAAAGAAATGATTCCCAGTTTTAAAAACAGCCTTTGCCTGGCCGAGCCGCGGTCTCTAAGATCAGACGATCTTTCTTTTTGAATAAGAATGAATTTTCTGTGATTCACAACAGAAATAAATGTTCGATTTATCTGAACTAAAAAATTTGGGTGTATAACTTTACATAGTATCGGTATAAAATGTTGTAAATGTATTGGCAACTATTAAGAGATTTTGGTAGCAATTGCTTAGTAGCCACAGTGCGCAGAGGTCAAGCGCCAAGACTTGAAATATGAAGGAATAGATACTGGCATGACCAGACAACATGTCAGCCCCTGCAGCACGCTTTGTTAAAAAGTTTGAAAGAAAGGGTATAATAAGAAGTTAAAATTAAGGAGTGCTCCTCTTGTCTTCATTATTTCTTAACACTTATGGACCAGGACACTTTCGTACGAGCCACGGGAGCTCCTGCCACACTCTACATGACACATGCCACCCTACTGCAATATATTAAAAGACAGTGGGCCCCACAGCGGGAGGAACACCAGACCAATGAATATGTTAAATGTATGTATTACATGGGACGTGGCAGCCACCTTATTAAATGGTTAAACCTCAGTATCCAGGCACATGCCCAAATCCCGCTGGATGCGACGGGACTTAACGGACAGGGAATGGAGGGACATATTGGAGTACCCACAGAAAATACCACGCAATGCTAAGTTCAAGTTTATTCAATGTAAGTTTATACACACAGCTTACTTGACGCCGCAAAGGCTACACAGAATGTACCAGGAAACAGCACACTACTGCCCCCGGTGTAAATTGCTTGAAGCAGATCTCCTCCATATGGTGTGGCCATGTGTTTGCCTTGGTGAGTTTTGGAAGGAGGTTACATGTATGTTGGGAGACATAACACGCCTGCCCATGGGGAATACGGCTGTAGAATGCATATTGGGTATTCGCAAACAGGCAAAGCCACAAAAGGTTCAGCTTCGTTTTCTGGATTTAGCGCTTATAGTTGCAAAAAGGCCCATCACCATGCACTGGAAGTCAGCCAGATCCCCCACCCTAGGTGTGTGGCATACTAAAAAGCTTCAATGGGCGGGAGTATGGTAAACAACAAAAAGAAAACCCAATAAAGTTTGTTAAAAAAAAAATAACACCCCAGTAGCCAAAACATCTAAGGGGTTCCGGACTTGGTTAAAAGGGTGGGACATGGTGGACATTGGGAGATCGCAACATTGTAATATCAAAGATTATTCATATAAAATATCACATATATAGGCTACATAACAGGCTATAGATTATCATATGCTCAACCCCGCCATCAGGATTCAAGCAAGCCGGGCCGAAGACGGCTGAAATGCCAGAAACCGGTCCCCGGAAGCTTGTTTCCTTTCCAGTGAAGAATTGGCTTGGTAGTTTGGTCTGCTCTGTTCCCATGATGCACTGGGCCAGGGACAGACTAATTTGCATATAGCCAGGTTCTGAACTGGGATGGTGCAGTGAGCTAAAAAACGGTGATGGATCAAGCCCTGATCTGTTGACTGGGTAGGAGTGTTCTGATTAACTCAGATACTCTGTCCATCACCACCCCCTTTTTTAAATCAACCCCGATAGGGCCTGCTGTTACACACATGGAATACCTTGAACTTGCCATATCAGATCATAATCCGCTCGTGTTACACGCTCGCCCCATCCCTGAACCTACTCCGATACCCATGTGGAGACTGATTCTGGAAGATGTTCCTTTCCGCACGTGATTACACGCAGCGGTGGAAGAATACTTTCAGTTTAACCAAGGGACTGCAAGTTCTAGAGCAATAGAATGGGAAACCTGTAAAATAGTAATTAGAGGATATTGTATGAGTCAGAAAGTGGGAATGCAGAGACACATTTTTAGAAGATCTCACAGACCTAGAAGCACAGCTACATGATAGGGAAATTCAACTGACGACAGAAGAGGATGCACTGGGTAAATTAAAGGAAAAGAGACAGGAATAAGATAGCATGCTCAAGAGGAAACGATGTTTAGATGCTCGGAATACCAAGGGCGGATACATGCGGAAGGGGATAGAGCAGTTCGTATGCTTACATGGCTAGTATGCCCTGAAAATAGAGGATCCCCGATTTGCCAAATCAGGTCGGGAGACAATCAGATAATATTTGGCCCGAAGGACATAAATGATGCATTTAGAGTCTACTTTGTAGAGTTGTACAGTAAGCCGAGATCTCTGCCACAGGAGACTTTAATTGACTATCTGGAAGCACTGCCACTTTAAACACTGGACCCGCATAGACGGAAAGATTTAGGGGGGCCCGTGACTGAGCTGGAAATCAAGGCTGCAATTAAAGAAATGGTAAAAGGGAAGACATGGGGGCCCGGACAGCATTCCGGTGGAATTCTATTCGACGTAGGCACAGACTCTGGCACCATAACTAGAGGCAACGTACGCCGAAGCCTGGGAGAGAGGGGAATTGCCCTCCTTGACTAGAGATGAGCTGGTGGTCCCACTCCCAAGGGTCAAGACGGCGACCCCATCTATCTATCTATCGATGCTAAATGTTGATTTTAAAATCCTAGCGGTTAGACTCTTGCCATTTATGACCAGTTTGATCCACAAAGACTAAAACGGGTTTATACCAACTAGATCCACATAGGGGAATTTTCAGAGGCTTTTTCACGTCATGCACCACCCAAATAGGAATTGTTACCCAGACACCCTTATTATGTCTGTAGATTTAGAGAAGGCGTTCAATTCGGTGAGGTAGGATTTTCTAGAAGCCGTAATGGAAAAGATGGGTCTGGGAGAAAGGTGGATTAGGTGAGTGAAAATATTGTACACACACCGTACGGTAAGTGTCAAAACAAATGGTGTGGTGTTGGAAGCGTATAACATACATAAAGGTACTAGACACGGACGTCCACTGTCCCCACTGCTATTTGCTATTGCAATAGAACCACTTGCCGTTGCCTTTAGGCAACAGAATCACTATCTGGGCATACACCTAGGGAATGGTTTGCATGCAATTTCGCTTTATGTGGATGATTTACTATTATATCTATTATCTATCATATCTGAAAGATGGTGGTCGGGGAGCAAAGCAGGCACTAGCTATGGACACTTTTATGCGAGCTTGGCGGGACTTAAACTTAATAAAGCAAAGTCACGTGCTTTCCCATTTATTATTGGGGGTACGTCCCCAGTGGACCTTCCCATGGATCTGACTTGGTCCCCATGCTCATTTAAATACCTTGCCATTCAAATATTCCAGTCCACACAAAAGAAGGGGTGAGGGTACGGACTCACCTACCCCAAACTACCTATCAATACTTAGTACACCAGAAGGAGTAGAGAGTAATAAAACGTTTATTTCTCGTGATGGCACGTGCTGTGTGTGCTAATACTGCCCTCACTCACACAAATGTGTGACATGCTTCAACATAGGGCTGCTTACACTACACCCCGGCGTGGCATGCATGGGGTGGAGCAATAGGGTGGGGGAAGACAATACAACACAGAGAGAAACAGATTATTTCACAGTGGCTGGGAACAACGGTAGTGAAAGTGAAGTGTTGTGTGAGTTAAAACTAGCTCAGAAGTGTTGCTGTGCCTAAGACTTTATTTCTGGACCCCCCCCCCCGGCCAGGGTTAAAAAATTGTAGGATGGTGGTGATTGAGAGATGCCATGTGTTCCTAACACCCCTCCTTTACTGCCCTGTGGTCAACATGTTTCAGCCGTGTGCGTGTGTGCCCCACGAGTAGGGGCATGCCAGCCTTCCTCAGGACTCTACCTGTCCCAGTGTATTGATACTCTCACCTCCAGTTGGGATAAGACGGTCTTAAATACCAGTTCCTCCATATCGAGGAATTTCCTCTAGCAAGTAGTGGAATTACTAAAAAGGGAATAAAAGGGAAAACCAGAATATTGGGAGATAAAAGAGAAGAAACAAGCAGTTCGGAGTAATCTTCTCCTCAGTACATAATAAGCTATGTGAATAGTGATTTATCTACACTTTAATACACTCTAGTTTATCATTCATTCCCCACGAGAGATAAATAGTGTCTCACCCTCCTAGTTTTACGTGTGTGCGGAACTGGAGGTGCAATTACCTAAACGAGTATATACTCTTATCTACGATTAAAATGTCAGCGGTTGCACACATCTTGCTACAGTCCAAACAGTCACATCCACTGCCCAATAGGGGTCCGGTGCATGTCTACTCACCAAGTTTACCCCTATTTAAGTTAGAACTGGCAGCGGGCAAGGTGAGACCCCCGCTAGTCACACGCTTAATTGCGGGAAAGAGAAATCACAAGGAGAGATCGTCATGTTAATAATCACAAAATGGCAAGATATAGTGCAGGAAAATATTGAAAGGGTAATATCTGTTGTTTGAAGTTGTATCTTCCCTTTAAGTTGTTCACAGAAGAAAGCTTTCGACACAAATGAAAGTTCTGGACCTGAGTCACACAATACTTTCGTGATTTTCCCTTCTACTAAACTCTCATCAACAGGACTCTTCTACTTCCCATCTTCTATTTGCATCACACTTTGACCACATTCTATATCATTATCACTGCCAGCTTGTTATACACGTACTTCCTTGACTTTCTCATTCATCCTTTTGTTTTAACATTTAGGCTGGAAGTTTCCTTACTTTCTACATACAGCTTTAAGAGTAGGATGCTCTTTATGTTAAATGTCGTATACTTGTAAAGCGCACAGCTGCCCCAGCAAAGGGGCGTCCCGGCGCTGTATACCGCTGGGGAACCCCTCCTGGCTTTCCCTGTGGGATGGTCCCTACTGGTAATCCCCAAGGTGGAGCCAGGCATCCCCGGCGTTGATGGGGCCATTGTGGAGATTAGGCAAACTAATGCCCAGAGTTGCCGAGTGGGACCCCAGGTTAGAGTAGGCACCGAAGCGAGAATTGTCGAGTCCGCTGACCCTGGTCCACGACCCTGCCGCGTCGGGAATTGAACCCTGGTCCCGGGCCGACTTCTGCTCCCGGGTCTGCCGCCTCTAACCAGTGAGCCACACCACTCCACTTATGATAAGCCAAATGACCTTTATTCCCTCACCTAAAACATTTTCTTTTGAACATTAAATGTATTATCCTATGTGTTATTCTTATGTTTAACAGCATTAACTTCATGATCAGAATCTTTTTTGATGACTTCTACACCTTTAATGGAATGCTCTCTGTTTGGCTATCACCCAAACCTACTCCAATGTAGGCTCATCCTTTTGCCAAAATTAATCTCTAACTTTTCTCGATGTTACAAGCCAACATGAACAGATCCACAATTCTTTCTTCAGTCTATCTCAATAACTTACAATACAAAGCCAGTGTCCTTAAAATCAGTGATATAATCTTCCAAAGACTTTTCACTTTTCTGCATTCTTCTATCAAAATGGAGCTAACTTTGGGTAAGTAGTGAATATCAAGTTTTCTAATATATAACTCACACTCTAGCACATCTTTCAAAAACTTTCTTCTGCTTGCCCCATTTAATGTTAGGTTCTCCTGGCCATGACAAATAAAATGGTGGGGAAGCAACATTCTGCGTGGTGCCACTACAAACAGGAAAAACAAAATTACGCGGACACCCAATTATGTGACATAGTTTCCTTCCACCTATGAATAAACACCACAACACAGCTGCAACACTAGTTGCACTCACACACACATACTCGATTATGTGCCTGAGCCTCCTCCGATAAACAAACACTACAGTACAGCTTCATCACTAAATATCACTTAAGGAGATGTGACTATCACTGAATGAAATGGGAGGCACTGTTGATTTTGTATTTTTTGTTTATGTAGATGCAACTAGAGGTGTGCCAATCACCATTTGAGACTCAAGAAAAAGTTTTGCAAGAATAATTTTTCTCTTTATATACACATGTAGGCGTGTCTGCCAAAGTAGTAGGAAATAATAAAGCAGAATATGTGCATTAAAATTCATGTAAAATCCTGCAGGTCTAGAAAACGGGCGCGGTATATTGCCCATCAACCATGTGCCATCCGTGCTATTGAATGTACATCTACCCAAATAACAAATATGGCTGACATGAGCGTTGCGCAATGTCTCTTTCTAGGGGAATTCCTAACAGTCTTCTAACATGGTGAGGAATTCGTGCAGCATAATCCAATGCGCTAAGCACAGAAGGAAGGAGTGTGTGTCCCGGCTCACTCAAGTCTAACACACAGGACAGCAGCGCGAGGAAGGTGCGAGAAATATCGGGTAGAATTTCCCTGTAAACTACTCTAGGACAGTCAAATCAATTCAAAATAGCCCCAAACACAACTGCTAAAGGGATGCCCTCCGTTATCACCATGTAAATATACGGTCTAGTCTAAGGAGGGGTGTTTTGGGAATTTGACATTCTCTATAAACATTTCCCATCCTTCACACTTTCTAATCATGACCGTGGAACCTATGAATAAAGGTTGGACAGGTATCCAGGAGTCCGTTTTAAAAGCACTCTTGATTCGCTGCACTTTGTCCTGTCACTATACCCAGTCAAAGGGTAACCCTTTCTTGGTTATCACTGTTTTGTCACTTTTGTGTTGTTTTCCCCCCTCCCTATGCTCCGCCCTGTGCGTGGCTACACCAGGGTGTTTTGTTAGCAGACCCGATGATGAAGCATGTCACACACATTTGTGTGGGGGTGAGGGCAGTTTTTAAAAAAATACACAATTTGTGTCACTGCTTGTCTGTTAACCTTTTTTGTAGTGGGTGTTGTCCTCTCTACCCCTTCTTGTGTTTATATGTTATATTAGGGGGTTCGGGGTAGTGGAGATAAACTCTTTTTGACCCTCTCCCCTTTTTGTGAGGGATGACTCCGTTATCACCACACATGAATGTGCAGAGATTAAACTCAGAGAAATGCAGGCAGCCCGCTCCAGAACATTGGTAAAAGTCAGCAGCTTGATCCATAAACACCTCCCTCGAGGTTGGGATGAGATGCTCTATCAGGTCCTTATTTACTTCGTCACCAGTGTAGAAACATAGGAGACCTTCCCAGAGGACGCACACAGGTATAAGATGTCAGCATTATTAAATTTATTAAAACGGGAGAATAATCCCAGACATTTACTCCTCCGCTACTCCGGTTTCGAATAACTTCTTCAGAACAGCTCTAACCTCACCTATTCCACTGGTAAAGATGACATCCCTAGAACACAGATACCATGCCAGATTACACACCTTTGAATCAGGAATTGGACAAGCCCCATAAGTCCGAGGGCAGGAGGCATTAGTTAAAGCCTCATCTTTTGCACCCAAAGCAATGACTTTTGCGTAGGCACTACACATTGAGCCCTGTACAAAGGATCAGGCAAAATCAGAAATATGTAACCAACAGGGGGAAATGAAAGCAAGTAGATACAGTGCCACCATCTATTGCCGCACCTATGTCATTTAGACCAGTGGTATAAAAGGACGTGTTGAGACTTACATTAAAATAGTCCATTCAATATACTCTTTTTAGGTCTGGCAACAGCTTTAAAAAGGCTCAATACGATGTGCAGAGAGAGAGAGTAAGATGTACAGATAGTGAGACTGTGGACTTTTGGTCAATCCGCTGCAGTCATCGGCTTGTATGTATGTTTCATGCTTCGCAATTGTTTGGAGGGGCTGTCCTGCAGGGGCACTACATTTGGGGGATCATTACACTGGCCCATTTCTGTTGCCATTACATTTTAGGCGTGTGACTTTTGTGGGACTGTAGCTGGGGCATGAATTGTTTGTTGCTTTTAAGGGAGAGTCACTACACTGCCGTAATTACTTATCTCGCTTGCTCGTTGAAGTGTTTTACTTTGCTAAGTGTGAAGAAAAGGAGACTGCCTGCTATATTTGGACGTCCCAGGGGCAGGGAAAATAACTACTAGTGCACAACATCCCCCCCGACAACTCACAATTTAATAAAATAAATTCTTAGCTGAGTAATGGGCTAAAAAAGAACATAATCTAAGGTGAACTTTTTATTAACATTCAATATCAATAAAATAATACATAGAGAGCAGAGAATATGGACTGAATTATTAATAAATATCCTTGGTTCATATATAAACGCAATACATGTGAAGGTGCAATATAATTCTAAAAAAAAGGCACAATATTCACTCATGTATTCATACTGTCACCCTATTGGTTATCTACAAGAATAGTGCATGATACTTTGCAAGCATGTTATGTATGTTATGTTGGAAGCTTGTAAAGCACATGGTTACTCCAGTTCAGAGTGTCCCCGCGCTGGATTCCGACAAGACCAAGAAACAGTCTAGTCTGGGCAGAAGCTACTGTTGGTTAAGATTTTTCTTAAACAACCAGGATTCGAGATGTTTTCGGTAAACCAGTTCAGAAAGCTACAATCTGAGATGTAAGGGAAGTGAATTCTACTGCTTGGCTGACAGGAACCTGAAGGAGACACCGCCAAAGCATTTTCTGTTTGGGGACACTGACCAGTCCTGTTCCAGCCGATCTCAGGCAGCGCCTAGGATGGTATGGTTGGACCATCGGAAGAAGGTATTTCGGGCCTTTGCCCTGTAGTATTCTGTAAACATAACACAGGGTTTTGAAGGATATCCTTTCCTCAGTAGGGAGCCAGTGAATGATTCCAGGGCAAGTACTCTGGGAGCAAATTTGGGAATGTTCAGCAGCATAAGAGCTGCCGCTTTTTGCTTCTGCTGGAGGATGTGTATGCTCCTCTTGGATGCCCCACAGTAAAAAAAACATTGCAGTAGTCTAATCTAGAAGCCACGAGGGCCTGGACCGCCATTTTTTTGCGCAGTCCGGAATAAACCCTAGGATTTTCCTGATCATTTTGAGGGTCCCGAAGCATGTACCTACAAGGATGGAGATTTGGTCCGAGAAAGATAGTGTAGAATCGAACCAGACTTCCAGGTTTTTTACTTTGTGACTCGTGAGAGTGGGGACCCCCAACTCACTAGACCACCAGCTCAACATGGTTGCTTCCCTACCACTAAGATATCAGTTTTGCTGGCATTTAATCTAAGGCAGCTGTTTTTCACTGTATTTGCCAGTTCAGCTAGACATAGCTTCAAACCCTCGGCCTGTTGGCCGTTGTCCTGGGCCAAGGTAAGGATCAGCTGCATATCGTCCTCACAGGACACCATCTGCACGCCATGATTTTCTAAAAGATCTGCCAGTGGGCGCATATACAGGTTGAAGAGGGTCGGGCTCAATGCTGAGCCCTGTTTCAACTATCAAAACGAAAGAATGAAGGGTGATTTGGAAGATGTGATCCTCCCAAAAATTAGCTAGCTAGTCCAGAGCGGTGCCACTCACCCCTGCACAGTATAACCTGTCTAATAGCAGACCATGAGAGACCATGCCAAAAGCGGCACTCAAGTCAAGCATGACTAGAGTCGTTGTACGACCATCGTCTGCTATTTTGCAGATAGAGTCAGACACAAGTAACAATGCAGATTATGTACTGAAAGAATGTCTAAACCCAGATTATGTCTCATGGAGAAGATCCTTCTCCTCCACAAACTGCATAACTTGTTGATTAACAAATTCCTCAGCAATTTTTGCAAAGAAAGGCAGTAGCGAAATGGGTCTGAAATTATGTCGGGCAATGAAGGATCTAAAGTGGGCTTCTTCAGTAATGGGATCACCATGGCATGTTTCCACTCTTTGGGAACTAAGCCCGAGCAAAACGATAAATGTAGCAGCTCAGTAAGCGCTGGTGTAATGGCTTCTCTACCCTGTTCTAAAATTGTCGTGGACGCGGGATCTAAAGGAGATCCGGACTATACTTTCAGCATCAGGCTGTGGTATCGTCCTCGGCGGCGGCGGCTGTCTGCATCCTTTACTCTCCTTGTACTTGGCCCATACTTCTACTCGGTCTTCACCTGAAACAAACCTCCTCCAAGTCACTAGGCATCTAGGTATTACTTTAACAATCTTTTGCTTGCTGCCCTCAAGCACTCTACCCACTGGCACTGTTTTCACATGCGCTTTACCAGTGCATGCGTTTGTCACTTTTTAAATGATTCCTTGTTTCTCTTACGCAATCCCACCCCCATTTAGCTTTTAACACCGGCGCTTTACTGGCACTCCACTAGTTTTGCAGGTTTTTCACTACTCACCAAGCTCTCTACCCTATTGCGCGTTTAATCACTGCACGTGTATGACTGACTTAGCAAATATTGCTCGCTATTGCCCAATTCTTTTACTCTTAGCAATTTTATACGTTCTGCTAACTTCTCCGGTATCATTGTACTCATGTGCCATCCTCTTACGCTGGTCTGACATACACTGCCCTCACCAGCACCCAAGTAGTTTTCAAATTGTTTTCCACCCGAGCTAACTTTCATTATCTCTTTTTTCATCCTTAATTCCATCCTACGGTTTTATTTATTACAGGCAAAATGTATACAGGCATACCATTGTTAATGTCCTGATAATGATCCTACATCTTTTGCAAGGATCGAAACGCCGTTGACTTGTTGTACGCCATATACACCTCTTTATTTAATAAATATTATGTGTAATGGTCTTTCCACTATAATTTGTTTGTCCTACCAAAATGTGTCTCATACAAACAATTTACTCTGCCTGAGCCTTTTTGTTTCATGTTGTACGTCCTTCCCACTAAGTTGGATACAGGCTTGTGTCCCTCTTTATTTGTTTCTTGCTGAATTTTGTGTATATTTAAGCAACTATAAATTAAAAATACCTGTCCGGTTAGACAGCTGTAAAATATAGTACTGATTGGGTCTATATTTATTATTTGCTCTAATTAATCCTTGTCTAGGGACCACTGTCTTTAGAAATAATTGATTACCCAAGGTCCCTGACCAACCTTATGTGGGTTCCCTTGTTCTTCATAACAGGCCTATCAGAAGAGAGCATTCTTTTGACTAGAGATGCTGTTTTTCACAACAAAGCCTCCTAACTGGTCAAATTCTCACTGCGTTTCTGTGAGTGCCATTTTTCAATTACATGTTGTGAGAAGTTGGCCTGATAGGTGATGTTTCCAATTCTGGAACCACCTATTATCAGACCAAACAATCCCTTATGGTGTCAGGTTGTAAGTCAACCTTGTTAGACAAGCTATCCTAGGGGTAGCATGGACTAAGCAGCCTAAAGGCTTAACTTAAGAGGTCGTGTTAAGCGAGCTGTTTTACCACATACAATCCTGTAATATCAAATGAAAGGACACCACACAAGTATATATTATAAAAATATATGTGTTTATTACTAAAAACAATCCCCAGTATTCTTTATGAATAAAGGGGCACAAGCGTTAAATCAAAAGCACAGTTTAAACATACAAAGTTGCACAATTATGGATGAGGGCGGGTGGCCACTCAAACCATATACTAAACAAGTGGTATAAGAGATACCAATCGAACAGTGGTTAGGCCTAGGGCCTAGGGAATCGCTGGGAGCAGTCAGGACAAGCAGTGCTGAAGTCGGGAGAGGCCCACGGGATTCGGGAGCAGTGCGGAAAGCGCACGCATGCACCAATGTTAACCAATGGTGCGTAAAAATGACAAAGTTAGAGTTTAAGGACACTTCCGCTGAACCTAGAGGAACAAAACTTAAGACACAGACCCTAGAGGTGTGCACCAGTGTGGGAACACCGGCGGAGCAAAGTTACCTCACCCACAGGAAGCGGGTGCACAGGGTCGAAGTTGAGTCGTGTTTCGTCACGCAGGCTCTTGGTGCTTGGAGCTGAAAGGGCTGCAGGCGGGGTGAAAGAGAAGTGTCCGGTGGAGTCCAAGGGTGGACTCGAGTCGAAAAGTACCTGAAAGCAGAGGGGACAGAGTCTGGGTCACTCAGCAGTGACCAGGGTGGAACCAGGACGGAACCAGGCAATGTCGGGCGCAATCAGGTCGCTGTCGCGGTGCTTCTCTCCGCTGTCACGTGGGCTCTGGGGCATCTACGACGTCCAGGAGCAGGTCACGATCTGTCCCACGCAGGCTCTCACCGTCGGCGCTGTCGGCTTCAAGATTGGAGCAAACAACACTTGGCAAAAGCAATCCACGCGGAACCGGGAGATTGCTTCTCACTCGAACCAGGAAGGTCAGAGTGGGGGCTCCTTTTCAGGGGAGCTGGTGCAGATCTGGAGCAACCAGATTCACAAGTCGGTTTCAAGTTTTCGTCGGCACAGGGGCCACTAGCCGGCTGGCAAGTGACCGGGCCAACGCGTTGAGCCAAAAGTAGCAGAAGGGCCCCACGCAGCACTCGATGAGTGTAGAGGGGTGAGCTTCGGTGCAAGAGTGGCTCAGGGTTGGGGCTTCTCAAACCCCGGTGCACAGCTTCGAGGGTCACTCGTGGGCTGCACGGTCAGCGTCTCGTGGTCAATTCAAGATGGCGTGCCCCACGCTTCCGGTCGCCTCCACGGGTCTCAGCTCTGCAGGGACTGTGGATCGGGCTGTTGGAAGGCAGGCAAGCTTGATCTCGTCGATCTCTGTCGCTCGAGTTCCGGCGGGAACTGCAACAAAGTAGACGTCGAGGGCTGGATGGTGCCTGCTGGTGCAGGGTGGTCACTCCTTGACCACAAGGGAGATTCTTCGGGCTTCCACGTTGAGTAGGATGTCGAAGGGTCCAGAATGTCGTTTCTTATGTTTCTTCCAGGAAATCTGATGTGCATTGGCACTGCTCCCACTCTTATTCGAATCTGGGGGGCGTGATTACCTGCTAGGTCCCCCCCTATGGGTGGGACCCAGGAAGGGGGTGGATACACCCCTTTCCTTTGATCCAGGCCGCCCTGGCACGAGGGCTGGAGTGCCCCAGAACCGGTTTGGCCGGATTATGCAAGGGGCAGCCTTGTGCGCCCCAGGCAGTGTCTGGTTTCTTTCAGACCTCCCTGCTACAATCCACTATCTCCTGTCTGGAGGGTGGTGACACCCTCCTGTGGCAGGAAACCCTTTGTCCAGGCCCCATTTGGCTGAGTTTCGGTCAGCTGCAGGGGTCCAGACTTTTGTCTGTGGCAGAGGCATCCATTTTGTGGATCTAAGGCCCTTTTAGAAATTAACCGCATTTAAGTAAAGCAACAGGTCCTACCCCTCTAGAGGGGTGGAATGCTATCCCCGTCGCCAGAACTGGCGAGGGGATAGTATTCCAAATCGTATGACACCTTACACGACATGTTTTGATAAAGCCAAACCAAAGTTGCTATATAACCGCGAGGATTATAAGGCACTTAAGAGTATATGGTATGGCATTATCCTGAAACAGCTTAGGGAGTTGTTCCCGACAGCTGCAGACAGGCTCAGCTCATGCTAGAGCTCCATCTCACATTAAACCACGCACTCTGCCTCCAGGATTGATGAGGCCTTCCATAGGAGTGGCTCACAGGTTTATATGTGTCCAGATATAGGTTTAGATATAGGTATACTATATCTAAGTAAGGGGTGATTACACCACCTTACCCCAGCTGAGTGATCAGCCAGTTGTGTCAATTTAAGAACCAGCCTGGGGTGGCAAAAGATATGCTGCAGCCCCTGGTAGGCCTTGGTGGCCCCTATGCCCTGGGCACCTATAGTGCATTATACAGGGGCTGACAAGGAGTCCATTTCCAATTGTGGTATGTACCTAGGGTACATGGAATCCATTTTACAGAGAGAGCAGATGGCCTGGGGCCCTGATTAGCAGGGAACCAGGTCAACTAAGTAAAAAAAAACAGCTAAACACAGGCAAAAAATCTGGGGTAACCATAGTCAGGTAGCCACCTTCCTACATAACCCCCCCCCCCCAAACGAAAGGAGATAAGGCTATCCTTGGCCAGGTAAGCCTATATTGCCTGAGTGGCCATATAAGGAAGTACCTGCACTAGCATGGGTACCCCCTGTCTCATGGTCCACTAAGCAGTCCCTCACCCTTTGGGTATTAGAGGGTCTCCACCATAGGGAATCACTACCTTGGGTGTGTTTATGCAAAGTTAAAGGCTGGTTTGGATATGGAGTATTGAAGTGAGGCTCTACTAAGTTAGGGCTTGGCTTCCTCCAATTATCTTCCACCCTGTGTGCCTTTCTTTCTTTAACTGAGTTGCACTGTGCTCTCAGGGTCAACCTCTGGCTACCTAAAGCTGGAGGCTGGGTCCCTCTGTTTGGCTTGCTGGAGGGACAGTTCAGGTTTGGGCCCTTTGGGTCCCAGGTTTGGCTGTGCCCAACAGAATCCATCTGTGGGAGGTCCCTAACTGTTTTTAAGGGGGCTCCTTCAGGAGTTTTTAAAGTTTTCACCTCACTAGGGCTACTAGTTTTGGTGCCCCTAATCTGTTGATGGGGGTGCTTTATTTGACAGGGGGCCCTCTGGGTCTCACTGTCCTTCTTGTCCTCTGCAGCCCTGGGCTGGCTAAGGCAAGGGAGAGAGGGGCAGGTTACCTGCTCCAGACTGGGTCCCACCTGAGAAGGGTCCACCACCATCAGAGGCTCTGTCAGGCCAGGCCTAACAACCTCTGGGGCAGTTCCTTCATCAGGGGTAAGATCAGTTCCCTGAGGAGGCTGATCCTGTCCTAAAGTCTGGTGAGGGGGAGATTTCTCTTCCTCCTCCATGCTCTCAGTTTGTGTGGAGTTATCCATCATTTCAGGCTTCACAACACACATATCAGTTTGAGTTTGGGCTGTGGCCATCACAGCCCCACCCACCTTTTCAGGAGGAGACTCAGTTTGGGTTTCTGCTGTTATCATAACAGCTTTGCTATTCTGTTCAGGAAGAGCTTTTGCTAAAGATGGGGCAGAGAGTTTCTCAGCCCTACCAACCTTTTCAGGAAGGACATCTTGAATTGGGGCTGTAGCCATTACAGCCCCACTAACCTTTCCATTGGAATTTACCATTCTAGAATGGATTTCCTGTTCAACCTCAGCCCAGGCTGAGATTTCCAAATCATTACCAAGTAGGCAGTCTACAGGCAAGTTTGATGACACTGCCACTCTCTTTGGGCCAATGACACCTCCCCAGCTGAGACTTACTACTGCCATGGGATGATTTGTTTTGATGCCATCAATGTTTGTTACCTGGTATGTGGCACCAGGTAAAAGTTGCTTAGAGGGGACTATACAGTCAGCCACCATGGTGATGCTAGCCCCTGTGTCTCTAAAAGCTTCAACTTTCAAACCATTGATGATGGGTTCTTGTCTATATTTGCTCAAAGTATTTGGGCAATCAGAGAAGTTGGCAAACCCCCTGCCAGTCTCAAACAAGATCATTTGGGGATGGGGACCTGGATAGGCCAGGGTCCTCCTGGGCTCCAAAAGTAAACCCACCCAGATTCCTGGGTGTGCTCCCACTTCCTGGGGGATTACTGCTGACAGTAACAGGAGGTGTTGGAGCTGGCTTTGGAGGTATATTCTCTTTATTGTTATTCTTGGGACAACAGTTGTCTGTTTTGTAATGCCCAACCTGTTTACAGGCATAACAATAAGGCTTTTTCTCAGTTGAAGAAGTGTCTTGGGACCCACCCCCATTCTTGGAGTTTTGGGGCCCTGGGGAAGTCTTTTCTTTATTTTTATCCCCACCCTTATCTTGAGGCTTGGTAGACTCCTTCTTCTGGTTACTGTCCTGATTCTTAGGCCTAATCCTGGTTCTGACCCACTTGTCTGCCTTCTTTCCCAATTCTTGGGGAGAGGTCAGATCAGAGTCCACCAGGTGCTGGTGTAAGAGCTGGTTCTGACAATTACTTAGGATCTGCTCCCTCATAATCAAATTATACAATCCTGTAAAGTCATGTACTTTGCTGCCATGTAGCCAACCCTCCAGAGCCTTAGTAGCACAATCTACAAAATCAGTCCAGTCCTGTGTCTGTGTCTTCTGGGTGTCTCTGAACTTCAACCTGTACTGTTCAGTGGTTAAGCCAAACCCATCTATTAGGACACTCTTCAGGACTTTGTAATTGTTTGCATCCTCATGTCTGACAGTGAGGAGCTTATCTCTCCCTTTCTCTGAAAAGGAGTACCATAAGATTGCTGCCCACTGTTCCTCAGGAACCTGCTGTACCATGCAGGCTCTCTCAAGAGCAGTTATCCACTTGTGGATGTCATCCCCTTCCTTGTAGGGGGGCACAATCTTTGTCAGGTTTCTACTATCATAGGACCTGGGTTTCTCTTTAGGAATATTGCTGCCACCAGTGGCATCTAAGCCACTCAATTTCTGCTCTCTTGCCAAGGTAAGTCTAGCTTGAGCCAAGGTAAGTTTAGCTTGAGCCAGGGCTACCTCCTCCCTCTCTATCTGGAGTCTGACAGCCCTCATTCTGGCCCTATGCTCAGTCTTTTGAGAGGCAGTCATACCTCTCTCAGATTCTCTTGAGGCACTAGAAATATGAGAGTCCCCTGAGGGAGATCTCACTCTTCTGTTGCCTGGGAGAATGCTATAGGATCTGGGGAGGTGCTGGCCCTCTCCATTCCCCAGTAGGTTTAAGTTGGCCTGGCTAAGCCTGCCAACTCCAACCTGGCTACCCTCCTGATCTTGGTCTTCTGTGTCCTCAACCTCTGAGTCCTCATCCCCCTCTTCTCCTTCTTCTCCTTCTTCCTCCTGAGGGGTACCAGTTACAGGTGGGTTCTCTCCATTTCCTGACCCTAGGGGAATTCCCTTCGCCCTTTCTAAGTCATCCTGTTCTAGAATGGCTATCAGGATTGGACAGGTGGGGCTTCAGCCCCTTTTTAACCCTCTTGATTTGCACAAGGCAATCAAGTCCTTTCGGGTTAGTTTGTCATAGCTGGAAGTTGCCTGGGTAAGGTCAACTGTCACAGGAGTAGACCCTGAGGCTTTTCCTGTGTCAGACATGACTCTAGTGTGGTGTAAGTGATGCACCTACCTACACTAAGTGTTTCCCTACTGTACCTTACTAGTGAGTTGTAGCCAGGGTGTGCTAATCCCTTTAATCTACAACTACTAAGTTCAGTAGAACTTAATATGCTAAGCTTTTGATTTATATGTACCTAGAGGTACTTGATGTGATCTTTCAATTTGATAAAAAGATTGCAATGGTAAAACAACAGCAAGCTCAAATCCGCACCGCTGCTCACCAATGTGAGAAGTTGGCCTGATAGGTGATGTTTCCAATCCTGGAACCACCTATTATCAGACCAAACAATCCCTTATGGTGTCAGGTTGTAAGTCAACCTTGTTAGACAAGCTATCCTAGGGGTAGCATGGACTAAGCAGCCTAAAGGCTTAACTTAAGAGGTCGTGTTAAGCGAGCTGTTTTACCACATACAATCCTGTAATATCAAATGAAAGGACACCACACAAGTATATATTATAAAAATATATGTGTTTATTACTAAAAACAATCCCCAGTATTCTTTATGAATAAAGGGGCACAAGCGTTAAATCAAAAGCACAGTTTAAACATACAAAGTTGCACAATTATGGATGAGGGCGGGTGGCCACTCAAACCATATACTAAACAAGTGGTATAAGAGATACCAATCGAACAGTGGTTAGGCCTAGGGCCTAGGGAATCGCTGGGAGCAGCCAGGACAAGCAGTGCTGAAGTCGGGAGAGGCCCACGGGATTCGGGAGCAGTGCGGAAAGCGCACGCATGCACCAATGTTAACCAATGGTGCGTAAAAATGACAAAGTTAGAGTTTAAGGACACTTCCGCTGAACCTAGAGGAACAAAACTTAAGACACAGACCCTAGAGGTGTGCACCAGTGTGGGAACACCGGCGGAGCAAAGTTACCTCACCCACAGGAAGCGGGTGCACAGGGTCGAAGTTGAGTCGTGTTTCGTCACGCAGGCTCTTGGTGCTTGGAGCTGAAAGGGCTGTAGGCGGGGTGAAAGAGAAGTGTCCGGTGGAGTCCAAGGGTGGACTCGAGTCGAAAAGTACCTGAAAGCAGAGGGGACAGAGTCTGGGTCACTCAGCAGTGACCAGGGTGGAACCAGGACGGAACCAGGCAATGTCGGGCGCAATCAGGTCGCTGTCGCGGTGCTTCTCTCCGCTGTCACGTGGGCTCTGGGGCATCTACGACGTCCAGGAGCAGGTCACGATCTGTCCCACGCAGGCTCTCACCGTCGGCGCTGTCGGCTTCAAGATTGGAGCAAACAACACTTGGCAAAAGCAATCCACGCGGAACCGGGAGATTGCTTCTCACTCGAACCAGGAAGGTCAGAGTGGGGGCTCCTTTTCAGGGGAGCTGGTGCAGATCTGGAGCAACCAGATTCACAAGTCGGTTTCAAGTTTTCGTCGGCACAGGGGCCACTAGCCGGCTGGCAAGTGACCGGGCCAACGCGTTGAGCCAAAAGTAGCAGAAGGGCCCCACGCAGCACTCGATGAGTGTAGAGGGGTGAGCTTCGGTGCAAGAGTGGCTCAGGGTTGGGGATTCTCAAACCCCGGTGCACAGCTTCGAGGGTCACTCGTGGGCTGCACGGTCAGCGTCTCGTGGTCAATTCAAGATGGCGTGCCCCACGCTTCCGGTCGCCTCCACGGGTCTCAGCTCTGCAGGGACTGTGGATCGGGCTGTTGGAAGGCAGGCAAGCTTGATCTCGTCGATCTCTGTCGCTCGAGTTCCGGCGGGAACTGCAACAAAGTAGACGTCGAGGGCTGGATGGTGCCTGCTGGTGCAGGGTGGTCACTCCTTGACCACAAGGGAGATTCTTCGGGCTTCCACGTTGAGTAGGATGTCGAAGGGTCCAGAATGTCGTTTCTTATGTTTCTTCCAGGAAATCTGATGTGCATTGGCACTGCTCCCACTCTTATTCGAATCTGGGGGGCGTGATTACCTGCTAGGACCCAGGAAGGGGGTGGATACACCCCTTTCCTTTGATCCAGGCCGCCCTGGCACGAGGGCTGGAGTGCCCCAGAACCGGTTTGGCCGGATTATGCAAGGGGCAGCCTTGTGCGCCCCAGGCAGTGTCTGGTTTCTTTCAGACCTCCCTGCTACAATCCACTATCTCCTGTCTGGAGGGTGGTGACACCCTCCTGTGGCAGGAAACCCTTTGTCCAGGCCCCATTTGGCTGAGTTTCGGTCAGCTGCAGGGGTCCAGACTTTTGTCTGTGGCAGAGGCATCCATTTTGTGGATCTAAGGCCCTTTTAGAAATTAACCGCATTTAAGTAAAGCAACATGTCCTACCCCTCTAGAGGGGTGGAATGCTATCCCCGTCGCCAGAACTGGCGAGGGGATAGTATTCCAAATCGTATGACACCTTACACGACATGTTTTGATAAAGCCAAACCAAAGTTGCTATATAACCGCGAGGATTATAAGGCACTTAAGAGTATATGGTATGGCATTATCCTGAAACAGCTTAGGGAGTTGTTCCCGACAGCTGCAGACAGGCTCAGCTCATGCTAGAGCTCCATCTCACATTAAACCACGCACTCTGCCTCCAGGATTGATGAGGCCTTCCATAGGAGTGGCTCACAGGTTTATATGTGTCCAGATATAGGTTTAGATATAGGTATACTATATCTAAGTAAGGGGTGATTACACCACCTTACCCCAGCTGAGTGATCAGCCAGTTGTGTCAATTTAAGAACCAGCCAGGGGTGGCAAAAGATATGCTGCAGCCCCTGGTAGGCCTTGGTGGCCCCTATGCCCTGGGCACCTATAGTGCATTATACAGGGGCTGACAAGGAGTCCATTTCCAATTGTGGTATGTACCTAGGGTACATGGAATCCATTTTACAGAGAGAGCAGATGGCCTGGGGCCCTGATTAGCAGGGAACCAGGTCAACTAAGTCAAAAAAAACAGCTAAACACAGGCAAAAAATCTGGGGTAACCATAGTCAGGTAGCCACCTTCCTACACATGTGGTTTATGGCTTCCTACAGGCTTCTTGACAATAACACCATCATAGGGGGGCTGCTTCAAGGTCATCAGACCCTTTTCTGATGAAAACCCTCCCTAAATTGCTTAAGAGGTTGAATTATTGACTTGTCTACTTTTGGACTAAACATTAATTTGGGGGCCGCTTGGTAATTGACTCCTTTGACAACTAGTCAGAACTTTTTCTTGCCACTTGTGTTTTCTATATCCCTTCAACGGTGTTCACACATTTTACTCGCATGGGCACAACCAGTCCTAGCAACCTTGTTTTTGTTCAGTTTATCCATCGTGTTGAGTAGTCACTTGCTGCTAATTGATGTAGGCATAGTTGTTTTTTTAGGTCCTCAACCAAATAATTTACTATTAAGTTATAGCAAATTCCAGATTGATTAATTTGCTATTGTCCTGATGAACTTGGTGAGATAGCTTTAAATACATTTTCAAATAAATCCAAAGGAGGACTCTTATTGCTCCTAGTGCTTCTCGCTCAGCTTCACAGAAATGCAGGGTCACTCCTTTATCAGTATTTGTTATTACAGGGCTGTAGTCAGACATGCTGTGAGCTAGGGATGGCTGTGGTGGATAGTAGGTCGACACGTGCTGCTTTGGATATTAGGCTTCTTTACACAGGGTCCAGAAGGAGGATCAATGAGGGCAATTTCCCAAGCGGGCCCTGCCTCCACACCCCCTCCACAATATTTACAGCAGACCGGAAACCCACTGCCATTACAGCTGATGGTCACAGGCAGTAAAATTGTTATTGTTAACTTCGGTTTATATAGCGCCGACTCACCTACAGGTCTCTAGGCGCTCCAGACCAATGACAAACACAATAACTGAAAGCATAAGAAAGGGAAAGGAAGGCCTACAATGCAACTATGAAGATGGGCCAAATGCCTCCCTAAATAAAAGCGTTTTTAACAGCTTCCTAAAACGCAGGAGATTTACTTCTCTCCGAAGCGGTTCTGGTAATTTGTTCCATATCTGTGGAACCAAGACCGAAAAGGATCTCCCTCCTTTGGTTGCTAGCTTAAATCGAGGGCAAACCAGCAACTGGGAATCAGACGACCTCAAGACTCGTTTGGGGTTATAGACCTCCAGGCGTTCTTTAATATAGGCAGGGGCTTGCCCATAGATAGCCTTATGGGCCGTGCATACATAAGCTCTTGAACTCCGCCCTCTGCTCAATAGGGAGCCAGTGTAACTTAAGCAGTAAGGGGGAAGCATGGGTTCTTCTAGGTAACCTGAAGATTAGACGCGCCGCGTCATTCAGGACCACCTGCAATCTATTAGTCAAGGTTTTAGGCAGACCTAAATAGAGGGCGTTTCCATAATCCAACCTCGAGATGATTGTAGCAGAAACCACCATGCGAAGCGTGGAAAAAGAAAGAAGGGGGGCTAACTTACGCAGTTGTCTAATCAAACCAGTACACATCCCTACTACGAAGGAAATCTGACTGGCCATTGACAGCTCATTGTCAATCTTGATACCGAGACGCTTTACTTTATCACACGGTATCGGTGAAGGACCTAATTCCTGGGGCCAATATAGGTCACTCCAAGGTGAGACTGCAGTCGAGACCACCTAAACCTCCGTTTTTTCCGGGTTTATTTTCAACAGGTTTGCAGCCATCCACCCAACCGTATGTCTGAGAATGTTCTGGGCGTTGGTCTGCGCCAGAGCCGTATTCTCAATACTCAGTAGCAGCTGGGTATCGTCGGCGTAATTGAACACACGACAACCCATATTCACTAGAGAGTCAATCAACGGTTGCAGATAGAGGTTGAATAAAAGTGGGGATAATGCAGAGCCCTGAGGGACTCCGCACTGCAGCATACCCACTTCGGAGATACAATCCCCCAGTTGAATCCTCTGCGTCCTGCCCGTCAAGAAGGATTGAAGCCATTGATTGGCCAGGCCCCTTATCCCAAAAGTGGCCAGTCTGTCCAGTAACAGGGAATGGCCGACAGTATCGAACGCCGCCGATAGATCTAAAAGTATCAGGGCGCTCGGTTTTACTGTCAGCCATACCTCTAAGCTCGTCCAGCACTGAGAGCATCACCAACTCGGTGCTGTGATGTGCCCGAAACCCTGCCTGATGCTCCTGGACATCCAACCAGACTTATCTCTAGTGGGGCCTCTCTGGCCGCAATTAGCAGAGGGGACCGTAAATCTGGGCATGAGCACTCTGGGCCCAAGGAAGGGATTAGGGCAGGGCTCACGAGCTGCTGGCACCTTGGGGGTAACTGCTTTTGTTTCTCTGGCTAGCCTTCATCACATTACTAACACTTCAATCATAAGCCGTTTGGAGTGACGGAGAAGCAGTTGTCAGAGAAGCAGTTGTCAGAGAAGCAGTTGTCAGAGAAGCAGTTGCTGGAGAAGCAGTTGTCTTCACTTGAGTTAATTAATTTGTTTGTCATTAACACTGGCATGGGAAGTCTTCCTGTTGAAGCCAAAAAGCTTCACATGCCACATTTGGCTGGTCAACCGGTGCCTGCTTCCAGAGAGACGAAAACGGCATTAGACCATTATGTAACATTAGTTAACAAAGATGTCAATTTTATTTTCAGTAAGAGCTTCGTTTGTCGTACAAGGAGACCACGTGGGACAGTACACCGGTTTTAAGATGTATAACCACAAACTGTATGCCTGCATAACAAGCATTTGCAATGCGATAAGTCTACATGTGCGATAAGAATGCTATTTCACTGCTTGCAGTGACTCACCAATGTGGCCCTTAACTACCGCGTATGCACTTGGGACTCTGAGACCCTGTGGGCCAAGCTGTCACACCAGGACAAGGAGTCCTTACTTAATTTTTTTACTTTCAGCTATATTGAATTATCTCATGGGGAATATATGGTGCCATTCCCATAATAGCTGGAAATTATGAGCACACCTGAGTGTAGGTCCCACAGTTATATTTTCTGTCAAATTGCTTCCTGGGCTTCATAAGTTAGCGGTGGTCTCTTGAATTTTGTATTAACCAACTGCCTGCCCTTGTGGTGTCTATTTAGGTGCAGCACACCGTCTCTTGCCCGTTGGCACTCATCTTTGCATACTCCAGTGCATGAGGACGGTATTCTTAATTCAACTTTGTGCGCAGCAGACTCTGTGGCTCATTTGTATAGGCTATGATCAACGTTGCTAAGACGCCCTTTTTGTAGCTCTGGCTTGCTGGCTTGCTCCAATATGGCAACGCCTCGTTTCTCCACATCTCTGATACAGTTTGCCTATATTCTGAACAGCTACTCAGGTAAAGGTCTCTATTGCGCCACACAGCAAAACAGGCCAATTCATATCTCTATTGGGGCACAGCATGACCTCTTGTCAACAAACAGGCTTTTTGCATCATACTGTAGTGCCAGCTTTAGGTTCTAATATATGTACGCAAGTGGTTCTCCAGCAGAACTAATGTTAATGTCTTATCTCACATGTTCCTTTTATGTGTGACATTAATGCAAACCAGATGCCTGTCTATGGTTATTACTCGAACTGCAAGCTCTTGGGGTCCAAAACGTCTAGTGCTCGCCTGCGTCACTGAACTGTGTCTTCTGCTTCCATCTGTGATTGGTCTTAACCCATCATCGCTCCACGAACAAGGGTATACCTTTGATTCTGCTTCTAAATGAAAGTACTAAACTACACTAGGCCTCATTGTACAGAGGGTCAATATGTCTGACTCCAGAGACAAAAACATAAAGGAGATGGATTCCAAAGCCAGCTTAAAACGCTCAAAACCATCCTCCCTTATACTGGAGTCCACAGTGAAAGGCAGCCTGGACTCCTCCTTTACCCTACAGGCCATACTCTTTAAAAACATAACTCTGTACATGATATTGCTCAGAGCACCAAGAAAAACACAGACTTGCTTCCTGCAGAGGTTGCTGGCATTCGCAAAGACCTCCATGATTTCAACATCCAGATTCTCCAAGAAGAAAGCCAAGCAACTTCATATTCTTGAACACTCTATCTCTGCTCTAAACAGTTTGCCTACAGACCAGGAAAACCGGAACTGCAGGAGTAAGCTCCGCATTTTTGGAATCAAGAAGGTATTGAAAATTCTGGCAAATCAGTAGCGGACTTGAATCCCTGAAATCTTTCAAGCCGCATTCGTTAAAGACTGAGATCGAAAGAGTGCACAGAGTCCCAACCTCTATGCCAAAAAATAGGACCTCTCTGAGACCTCTAACCTTTAAGCCACCACACCATCAACACAAAGAACAAATTCTAGCACACATGCGGAAGGTACGTACAATTAGATGGCAAGACCACAAGATCACAAACACAATAAGATGATGGATGGAGGGCTGAAACCTTTCAGACACTCACTCCCAGTCACTGTTAGATCTGGGTTGACTCCATCATCGTTCTTTCACTCACTCCAGGAATGAACGTTTAAACAGATTAACTTCTAAATTTTCCATAGAGCATACCTTACACCTGGCCGCATCAATACATTATTCCATAGGACAGATGCTGGCTGCTGACTGCCCCAGATGCAGAGAAGTAGGAATCGAGTTCCTACACATGATATTGGCCTGCCCAGTGCTACACGACTACTGGGAAGAGGTGACCAAAACAGTAGCTGAAATTACAGAAAAAAACAGTACCTTGCCTCCGCTCATTGCTTGTTGGGGTGGTTCCCTCATATGTCCAAAATAAAAGTGGCCAATAAATTCCAAGACATAGCCTTCAGATTAGCAAAGAGGGAAATAACAACAAACTGGAAAGCCCTGGGGGCGGGGGGCGGGGGCCATGCTTGGCAGCATGGCAACAAGAACTGGAGAGATGGGCAGACTGCGAGGGAGGAGTACTGATCAGAGAGGCCAAACGAGGGATAGGAATATTAGACAGAGCCAGGGCCTCTGAAGCAGTAGTGGATACTTTGAAACACCCAGAAGATGCCACAGGGACTAATACACAACAGGAATCGTCAGCACCGGGAATTCAACAATCATCCTAGAGACTACTAGAATAAGAAATGGGAACGTAGATACCAGAGACACATAAACTGCAAGGGGAGACTTGGATGAACAGGACACGAGAGGATGGAAGTATATGAACAGGAGAATAGACAATTAATGACCAGAAATACCACTGAAGGAAGGTACCCCACCCTACTGAACCTCTACATTGAATACACTGGAACGAATTCTGACACATCTGGGTCCACGACTCATAGGGAAGGGAGGGGGCGGGGTAGATGATTCACATTGTAAAAACTTGAGGGCCAAGATAACCGACGCCAATGCGGCTGTGAGCGTTTTGGGAGTAAGGACAATGTAAGTGATGTAATGCTATCTGCCTATACTGTCCTGTGTAGTATGCTAAATTGCTCTTCACACCGCCTACTAGATGTATGCAGACTACACCACCCTAATGATTACGACATTACTTTCTTCTCTCCCCCTAATTCTAGTTTCTCATGCAAAGACAATCTACTTGTAGATGTCTCACTCCTTAGAGGAACTACTAATGTTAAGATCCACCCTATTCTTATCTCTGACCATGCAGCTTATCCATTTCTATCAGGGTCATGTCTGATACAAGTACTGGCAAAGTTTGGCTGCTAAATAGAGAATCCCTTGAGAATGAGCAGGATGTTGAAGACTTTCAGCTTGAAATAGGTAACTTTTTTAGAGAAAATGAACACTCAGTTAATTCCCCTGTAATTTTGTGGCACGCATTTAGATGTGTCATCAACACACATTATGAAAAGGATGGTCGATAAAAATTGTGAAATTAAGAAAACACTACAGATCTTAGGGTCGAGAATTAACAACAAAAAAGAGGCATTCAGACACTCTAATGATATGTCCTTACTAAATGAGGTCAAACAATTTAAATATACCTACAATATTATTGTGAGTAAAGAGGTATATCTCAGTGTTCATGCACAAAAATCAAGACAACTCCTGTTTCATAACATAGCTGGGAAAATGCTTCCCTCCACTCTTAAATGTAATTACTGTACCAATCAGGTAACTTATATCATGGTCTACGATGGTTCGGAAAATTTTAAGACTGAATAATACTTGAGATTTTTAAAGATTTCCATACTAAACTCTATACTCCAGGAATGCTATGCGATAAATCTAAGTGTTTCGACTTTCTGAATTCCTTTCCCACGGCTTCGGTCTCTGATGCTGATAGAACACGCCTGAATCAGGCAACAGATACAGATGGAATTGTTAAAGCTATAAAAATCAATGCGGGCCGGCAAGGCACCTGGCCCAGATAGCTTTCCCATCGCATTTTTATATAGTTTATACCCCTTCATTAATCCACCACCTCCAAAAATATTGGATGATTTTGCGTGCCATGGCAAAGTTTTGGGGTCAGCATCCGAAGCCACGATAGTGGTTATCCCTAAAGAAAGGAAGGATCATTCAGTTCCTTAAATATTTCAGCACATCTAACTCGTAAATATGGAAGCAAAAATGTTTGCGAAAATAGTAGCTAATAGATTAGAGAATTGAAAACGAATACACAATTCCCAAACTGGTTTTGTAAAGGGTCATCTTGCTAGACATAATATTCGTCCATTCTGCCATATAATAGAAATTTTACTCCTTTCCTCACTACGGACAGCAGCGATCACAATTGATGCTGAAAAGGTATTCAGTAACGTTTCATGGCCTTTTCTCCACGCTGTCCTTAGGTCCCGTAATTTTGGGCACTCATTTATTAACATGGTTATGGCTTTATATGCCTATCCCAAAGCAAACATTAGGATAAATGGTTCTACTGCCTCATACTTTGACTAACAGCAAGGTACAAGACAGGGATTTTCCCTTCCTCCCCAACCTTTCTTACTGGTATTCAATACGTTACTTAAACTCCTTAACACTTTCTCAAAGACTAAAGGCCTCCAATTTGGAACCAAGAGATATAAAAGCACGGCTTACGCGGGTGACATACTTATTTTCACAGAAGACAGTGGAACCCCAATTCCAAGCATTATCAACATCATTCATTCATTTTCTGAGGTCTCTGGCTAAACTGTAAATAGGGGCAAAACTGAGGTTTTTGCCTTAAATCTGTTGTGCTTCCCCTTACACTTGGGTGACCGAGGTCTCAAATGGCAGCCTAAACGGCTTAAATATCTAGGTATCTAGTTCTGTAGTGACCTAGCTGAAACAGTATAGTACAATAAATCACAGACTAACGCCACAGTTACGGATCTGCTATCTGCACGGTCCCCTAAGTTTATCTCTTGGTGGGGTAGACTCCAAGATTATGATCACTCCAATAGTGAATTTACAGCCAGATTCATCAAGCTTAAATCCGCTCGCAAAGGGCCAGATTCTGAGAATCTGGCCCTTTGCGAGCGGTATTTTTGCATTTAGGATGCATCATCCCAAATGCAAAAATCGCTAATTAACAATTCGCTAAATTGCGATTCTTTGCATTTAAGGAATCTCAAATTGAGACTCCTTAAATGCAATGCATGAAAGTGATAAAAATAGCGAATTAGGGCACGCAAATTACCATGAAGTACATCTTCGTGGTAATTTGCAAAAACTTTGAAAAATGCACTAAAGTGCATTTTTCAAAGTTTCATGTTGCGCACACACATGCCCTAAGGGCATGTGTGTGCGCAACATATGTGCACACATCAATTTCAGGGGTGCAACAGGGTGTCCTTTGGACACCCCTGCACCCTTGAAATCGCAATCTCAATTTGCGAATCGCTAATTGCGATTAGCAAATTGAGATTGTCTTCCCATTCATTCCTATGGGTCTTTAGGCCCATAGGAATGAATAGGGAGATATTCCTTAATTGCGACTCGCAATTTGCGAGTCGCAATTAAGGAATTATTAGAAATCGCTATTTTTGTAGTGATGTCTTGATGCATAGCATTTTGCTATTCCTTAATAGCGAATCAGTATTTTTCGCTAGTAAGGAATAGCAAAATGTGTTCTTGATGAATCTGGGGGCTAATGTCTTCCATGATCCCACTAAAACTTTCAGCCTCCTTCTTTTACGAAATTGATAAAATATCTGTTATTCCTTTGGAGTGATAAGAGAGCGAGGATCTCCTATAAATCACTTAGGAAAAGTTTCTTCCATGGGAGTTGCAATCTCCCAAATTGGAGTCTCTACCAATTTGCCTTCCTGGCGGCCCAAGGCAGGAGTGTGGAATTTAATTAAATATCTACTTGTCCATAGGGCAGGTTGCTTCATAAATCTACTTGTCCTGAAACAAAATCCACTTGTCCCTTTAGTGCCATGTAGTGTGGTGACAAATTATGGCAGCAGTCTCATTATAGAAGAGCTCTGACATAGCCTCTCTGAATATGCCAGGGCTCATACCATAGTAGTGTTTGAATAGTTGCTATCCCATATGTTGCCACATTTCCGCAGATCTAAACACTGGGGCTGAAGGTAATGGTAAGCAATAGTTCCAGGGTTAGAAGGCCCTTTAGAGTCAGTACAAACCTACTAACTTGCATGTTTTAAGAGTTTAACAACTCTTCTCTAATCTTTTTCCATACTGAGAAATGATGGAAATGTATTCCTGACAATGGCAGACAAAATTTTCTTCCAGAGTAGGGAAAAAAGTGGTTAGAGGTAAAGTGAACTTGCGAACACTCATATTTTCACATGAGCAAATCTAAACTTACATATTTGCTCATGCTGAAATGCAGCTCACATATATTTTCTAGTACTATTTCTTGTCCTACTTCTGTAAATTCTTGGGAATTCACGAAAGCCATTTAGCTGCCCTCAATGCAAGGACATATAACATGGGTGAACTTTTGAGACTTTCTTTAATATTTGGGCTCCTCATTTGTTCTGGCATGGACCATGACCTTTTGTGTTTATTAAAATTCTGTCTCCTTCTCTCTGTATCAGGTGGCTTCACCGTGAGTAAAAGCATTCTGCTCTTTCGCAAGGAGCATATGGGCACACAAATTAGTTTTGTTCAGTGCCAGTAACTACTGTGGCAGTGTGTGCTTTTTGAGACCAAAATCAATTTTTGCTTTTGTCAATGTTTGTTATAATGGTGAGGGCCCAGCAGCTCCCACACCAATAAGGTTTTACAAATACCATGCCAAAACAAGTCACACATTGACAAAATTAAGCTGAAAACCAATTTCAGACGTACTGGCTTTGCCAATGCTTGTTTATTTTCGTTTCCTATAATCGGACTGTTGGAAATGGCCCTTTTTGCAGGGTTATCGCCAAACTTTTTGCTTCTTCCTCCTTTACTTTCCCTGACCCGTGGTTGTTGGCAATAGGACTCTGGGCACTTTATCACTGCTGATCAGTGCTAATGTGCATATGCTCTCTGTTTAAATTGTTATTGTAATTGGTTATCCATGATTGGCATATTTGTATCACCAAGAAGTCCCTAGTAAAGTGCACTGAGTGTGCCAGGGCTGGTGATACAAATGCTACTAGTGGGCCTGCAGCACTGATTGTGCCACCCATATGAGTAGCCCTAAAATGGTGTCTCAGGCCTGCCCCAGCAGTGCCTCTGTGAACTGCCATGTCAACCTGGCCAGTGTCCCCACTGACCAGGCCTAACCCTTCCCTTTCTGTACACATTGGTTACCCCTATGGAAGGCCCAAGGTACTCCCTTGGGCAGGGTGCAGTGTATGTGAAAGGTAGAGCATGTACTAGTGCAGGTGACATGCTCTGGTAGTGAATTACAGCCATTTTCGTTTTTCACTATTGCAAGGCTATCTTGCCCATAGGCTATTATGGGGAATGCTGGCTTCAGTTGTTACCTGCATATCTTCCCACAGGAACAAGATAGGACATGAAAGTCTGGTATCCCTGATCTCAGAATTTAATAACACATCTTTTAGGAAAGGTGGTTTTAAAATCCTGTGTTTGAGAATAGCACTTTTGGAAAGTTTGCTGTTCTCTTGTCTGACCTTTCTATGTGCCTTGGCCTGTTTGTGAATTGACTTTCTGGTTTGTGAGTGACAGGGGATGGGTGGCTCCCAGAGGGTGAGTGGGCCATCCCTGGGCTAAATAGCTCCATCTGCATCTAGAGTGGTGGGAGGGGGTAGCACCTGGGCCTGAATAGGGCTGTGCCTGCCTTCCACAATGCTGGCTCCACCTCCTGCTGGGCGGCTGACGACCCTGCCCCTCTCTCTGAAAGGAACGGAGAGGCCAGGAAAACAAAGTACTCAAGGAACACCCAGAACTGGTTCAGACTGGGCTCAGAGCCCTCCTGCACAAAGGGAAGAAAGACTTTTAGGGGTATAAATATAGGACCCCAGACTACAGAAAATTAGATCATCCTGGAATCAAGAAGGAACCTCTCTCCCTTTTCGCACTGTGAGCCGGTCGTGCACGGCACCACCACTCCCCCACCGGCCCCGGCAGCAGAAGCAGGCTCCAGTCACCCGCCCGGCCTCAGAGTCCCTCCAACCGCCGCCTCGGCCATGGAAGAGCAGCCCCCCACGCAGTCCCCGTTCATCTCCTCCGGCGGCGGCTTCCTCGACACCGGGGAGCGGGCCCAACCGCCGCCGCCCGTGCACCGGGAGCCGCAGGAGGAGGAGGACGAGGACGACGACCCGGCCGAGAGAAGGCCCTGGGAGGAGGATGACTTCGGGGACAACGAGGTGCTGGACCTAACGGGCGGGGCCGGCGACTTCTCGCACCCGCCCTTCGCCGTTCGCTTCCCCGGGGCTGAAGTACCGCCCCGAGCGCCGGCTTACGAGGAGGAGGAGGGGAAGAAGCCAGCTTGGGGAGAAGAGATGAAACAGAAGCCGTCTTGGGAGGAAGAAGCCCCGGAAAGGCCGCAGCCTTCGGCCCCATCTGAGGAGGAGGAAGTGCCGCCCGACCGCAGACCCACCGCCCCGGTCATCACTCCCTTGGCCCCGCTGGCGCCTCCCTCGCCCCCCAGGAGGAGCCGGCCCGGCGGAGGGGCCCCTCCGGCTCTGTAGTTGTTGACCTTCTTTACTGGCGAGATATCAAGAAATCGGGAGTGGTGTTTGGAGCCAGTTTATTTCTTCTGCTGTCTTTGACAGTCTTTAGCATCGTGAGTGTGTCGGCATACATTGCTTTAGCCCTGCTTTCTGTTACAGTCAGCTACAGAATGTACAAAGGAGTTTTCCAGGCTATCCAGAAATCCGATGATGGTCATCCATTCAGGGCGTACTTGGAGCGTGATGTTGCTTTGTCTGACGAGCTGGTTCACAAATACAGCAATGTTGTACTGGACCACTTAAACTGCGCTGTAAAGGAGCTCCGGCGTCTCTTCTTGGTAGAGGACTTGGTGGATTCCTTAAAGTTTGCAGTGTTGATGTGGGTGTTCACATATGTTGGTGCCTTGTTCAATGGTCTGACACTACTGATTTTGGCCCGGATTTCACTGTTCAGTGTTCCAGTTATTTATGAAAGACATCAGACTCAAATTGATCACTACCTAGGACTTGTAAACAGGAATGTTAAAGATGTTGTTGCTAAGATCCAATCTAAAATCCCTGGCCTGAAGCCCAAAGCTGAATAAAGAGCTTGAAACAAATCAATAGGAATTTTATCTGTGATGGGTATATTCATTTTGGATTACACAGGAATGCTAACCAAGGGACAACCAACTCTTGATGTTTAAGTGCAGTTTCAGAGATCTTTATTTTTTAGCAAGTGTTTGAGGGAGGACAACATTGGCTGTGGAGGGGGAGGGGGGAGATAAGTACCTGTTTTGATTGCCATTTGTTTTATCTTAAGTATTGTCAGCTGCTATGTACGGATCTAAAACTAATTTTTTTCGTTTCTCCTGTGGGAAGCATTGGTTTGAACTAAAGCTTTTTAGAAAGCTGTACAATATGCTTCATCTGGGGTAGTCTTGCCGCGTTTTAATAAATCGTAGTGCAGGTTCAGCTGAGCGGGTGTACAGGTTCTTACAAATTGGACAATGTGTATGGTTTGTGATTTGAAAAGATGCAGGTTTTTTAAAAGGAGGTGTTAAGAAATGGTGCCATGAAAGCAGGAGTGAGGGACACCTTGCTTTTTTTGGTAAGAGTAATTGCTGTCTTGTGACTTTACTGTTGTATGATAATGCAAATATATATGCTGTTTCACAAAGCTTCAAACTTTCAGCTTCTCCACAGCGCTTGATGTTTCCGAGAACAGACTGATTTTGACCAGCTTTGTAACACATTTGCTTGAAAACAACAAATATTTCTAGAAACACGTCTTTGTTAAAAGTAAAAGGCACCAATGCATAAACTTTGCAACTTGCACTTCATCGCACCAACGTAGTTGATTTTAAGCAAACCCCGTTTCTTCACGTCAGTTAATATGTGGATTAGAATGTTGAACGCTGCAAAAATATTATTTGGACATTACCAACATCGTGATGCAAGAAATTGCAAGTGAAGATTTTTACTACTGCAGTTCAAGCTGTGCTGATCTAATTCTGTGGAATGCATTGTGACTTGTAAAAAAGTATCAATAAAGCTTATAGACCTAAAAAAAAAAAAAAAAAAAAAAAAAAGAAGGAACCTCTGCCAAGGAGAAAGCTGGAAGACTGAAGAAGGAAGACTGTCCTGCTGAGTGCTTGTGGACTGATCTGCAGTTGCTTTGCTGCCAAGGAGAGGGGAAGGACTTAGCTTTGTGCTGTGTCCCCTTGCTTGAAGGAATCTCCAAGGGCTTTCCCTGAACTCTGCTGAGAGAGTTCTGTTCTTCCTAGAGTGCTTGGGCCAGTTGTTGTGCCTCTGGAAGTTGTATCTGTTGTTGTTGGGAAGCTGGAAACCAAGATACTAAAGACTTTCTGCAAAGCTTCACGCATCGATCGCTTGCGGAGCGCATCCCCGTCAGAGCGAGGAAATTCCCGCCGCCGCGAAGATAGAGATAGTCGCAGCGCCTGTTGCCACTGCAAGAACCGGCGCATCCTTCACTTGCGGAATGCATCGCTCCAGAGCGGGAAAAGTACCATTGCTGCGAACATCGTCACAGAGCCTGTCGTCACTGGGTGAGATCCTCGCACCGCTTGCTTGCGGACCGCATCACGTTGCTGCGAGAGTCATCGCAGAGCCATCGCATCGAGGGCCCGCGAGAGAAGATGGACGCAGAGCCGCGCATCGTCGCTGCACCAGAGATCGTCGCCGCCCAAAGATCATCGCATCGTACCATTTGCGAACCACTTCCACCGAAACCTGCGCACCGGAATCCACGCAAGGTATTGCATCCCTCCCTGTACAGACCGGAGTCACCGCAACACGCCCGATGTGTCCAGCGGGGTTGTCGCATCGCCTCCTCAGGGTCTCAAGAGTGACGCTTTGCTTGATTTTCAACGCTGCAGCTTTCACTTGGAACTTTTTGTCGCATTTAAAAGGTACGGTTGGCTAAAACGTGACGCAACTGTGGATTATTTTAACGCAACCTTAAGAACTCTTTTGAAATCATATTCTTGAACTGTGTATGTTGGACTTTTGTTGTTTTTGTCTTGTGTAGTTTAGATTAAATACCTTTATTTTTCTAAACTGTTGTGGAGTCAGTTTGGGGTGTTTTCACTGTGTTACTGTGAGTGTTGGTACAAATACTTTACACATTGCCTTTGATAAGCCTGACTGCTCATGCCAAGCTACCAAGGGGGTGAGCAGGGGTTATCTGAAGAGTGTATCCTTCTTAACCGGACTAGAAGCAAGGGTCCCTATTTGGGCAGTGGTACCTACCTCTGCCACCTAGAGACCCCCAGATCTAACACTTATTGATACTGATTTTCCATTATGGAAATGTTTGGGAAATACTAGCATGCATAAACACATTACTAAATGATGCTGCAAAGAAATGGTACCTGAAATGTTACAGTAGTTTAGCAAAATGTTTTTTCATGCTTTCATTTTTTTATGAACATTTTACTTTGAAAGCAAAGAATCATCAATCTTGCTTTCAAGCTTCTGCAAATATTTGCATCAAATCAGAGAGCATTCTGGGAGCATTATACATAGTATCATATTGCTAAACTTTGAAAATGTGTGTACACATTTTGATACTGGAACCACTGTCAGTAGTGCAGTCAGAGCTTACAACATTCACTTAGAGCACTCACCCTAATATTAAAGGCTTTCAATTAATGAATTATTTGTACAAGGTTGGACAGAATTAACATATTGACACAAATATTACCTTCACTGCAGACAGTGCCCTTCCCAGAACCATAATGTCGTACTGCAAACTGGCAGCCAAAGGGTTTGTGCTGCAGGGGATTGGGTCTATTTGTCCCAAGGACAAAATACACATAAAAACTTGTTGCCCTTGACCCCAAACAATATGTCCTGGGCGTCGGGCTATAGGAATTCTACATCTCTGCCAAGGGGCTATTTACTTGCTCCCAGAAGCTCCCAACTCCCCCAGATGGCGGGAGATAGAACGAAGCATATGCGCACCATTTAGTACATGATCTTTGTTACAATGTCAACATTTTCAACACTAGCTATTTAACGGATAGATGCACAGCAATGATAATTGAAAAATTTGAAATTTAGGATCAAAAAGGTCTCTGGTTACTTTGTAGGTGCACAACAAGGTGGCGTCGAGGGCCCAACGACGTCAGACAAGATGCTTAGAACGTGAGGCTAGAGGGTCTCTAGTCTCATCCCTTCGTTGGCACACAAATAATTGTCCCTCCTTAGGTCAAGAAGGTGACTTTCATTCAATGTTTGTTGCAGTTTATATTTATTTCATATTAAAGTTCTTTTTGCAAAACTGGTTTGTAGTTATTTTGTGTTCATTTGCAACATTGCAATCTTAAGCACTGTCTTTTAGGCGTGTCCAATGCATTTCGGGCATTATTAATATGCCCTTCATCAGGGAAGCCACGAGCAGGAGAACCTTGAGTATGACAACGCCCAGATCGTTCCCTGATGAAGGGCATATTAATAATGCCCGAAATGCATTGGACACGCCTAAAAGACAGTGCTTAAGATTGCAATGTTGCAAATAAACACAAAATAACTACAAACCAGTTTTGCAAAAAGAACTTTAATATGAAATAAATATAAACTGCAACAAACATTGAATGAAAGTCACCTTCTTGACCTAAGGAGGGACAATTATTTGTGTGCCAACGAAGGGATGAGACTAGAGACCCTCTAGCCTCACGTTCTAAGCAACATTTTCAACACCCCATTCCCAACACATATTTACTGACACTGCGAATGCTTTGGACCTACTGGATAGAAGGTTGCCAGAGAATATTCATAAATCCAGATGGGCGTCATTATGGCACAACCCTAAACTAAGACTGAAATTGATGGCCAGGTTGCAAAATCATGGGCCATAAAGGGCATTGGGCTGTTCAAGACATCAATGACTATCCACTTTCTTTTTCGGCCAAAGCGGATAGGTACCCCTTTCAAATATAGATTTTTATAGTATAGGTCATACTGTCAAAACTTAGACTCACCAAGCATTCGTCCCTACTGTTAAGTCTTGCAAGATGGCAACATTCGGTGCATATTGCCTCTAAAATCTACAGATTCTTATGGAAACCACACATAACACAACCTTTTTAATGCTGACGTTTTGAACTACATTACTGATGATCAATGGCAATACATTGGTAAACTTTCATTATGTAATAAAATCGCCCCCTCTCTTATGCAATCCAGATTTTTTTACAATGAATTTACTTCACTGGACCCCCAAAGACTTCACAAACTGAACTTGTGAGAGACCGATAAATTCTGGAACTGCAACCTTTAGGCTGGTTTACAGCACATGTTCTTTCAATGTCCACTCCTGGATCCATATTGGCATTCGATTCAGGGTAAGCTATCAGATATCTTTGGCATTCCCATAACCCTAAACTTTCAAACAATAGCTTTAAGCCTGTGGTCCCCAGTGAGCACTTTGAATCTTAATGCTAAAGATATGGCTCTCTTAGATTTGCTTCTATATATTGCAATGAAAATTATCCTTTCTGAATAAAAATCATCTAATCATCTCTCTCATCATATCTGGACATGGGTCTGGTATCTCAGAGGGGCACATTCCATGCAGTCTCAATTGCAATCCTCCCACCTAATTTCCAGTAGAGTTTGGTGCTCTTTAGATCGATTCATAGATAAGTACACAGAGGTAGGATGACTCACCCTCACTTACACCCAAGTGGCTGGCTAGACTAATTTCTAGTCTCTCGAACTGGTAACTCATCCATTCCCTCCCTTTCCACACTTTCCTTACCCTACTTCAGGTTCCCAGTTCTCTTCTAATTGTTATTCAGGCGATACTTCAAGATGATCTACATATCCCACCATATACAATCTATAGTGTTGGAATGTTATGCTATGTATAACCCTCTTCATATCTGCTTCCATCCATTCTTCTGTGTTGTTAGATTTCATCCATGGATTCATCCTCTAAGTGGTCCTGGACTCCTGGCTCAGACCAGGAGGTATAAAATAGGAGGTATAAAATAAAGGTGACGTCAGCGCTCGTGGCTGTCGGCACGAACTGTGAACAAGCGTAGTTGTCCCATTATTTCCTGTAGTGTCCATTAGGCCTCTGTACCCTGCATACCCCCATAGCCCACTACACTGGAAATGAGGTGGAAAGACCGCCAACTTGCGAGTAGCAGAGGATACTGTGAAAGCGGCCAAGAATGCAAAGGACGCTTCGATGAAGAACCATAAACATTTATTAGGTTAAGAGGTTAACCTTACGACCTCAGCCACAGCCTCTCTGCGAAGTCAGCTTCTCACACTCGCCCCCGGCGCTCGCCTTGGAACGCTGGTCGCGGTGACATTCTAAGTGATGTCACCGCGAGCAGCTCCATTACATGCGGAGCTGACGGGGGGAGAATAAAGGTGGGAGATACCACACATCCCCCTCCCCTGCGGAATGAAACATGAGAATTAAACAAAAGCACAAAAGTATTACACAGCATCACATCATAACATAACATATTGATCAAAGTATCTTGGGGGTCAGGTCACTCTCCTGCTAGACCTACCACCTGGGTGGGGGACCGGCAACAGCTTCCTTGTGTTCGAACCTTTGCTCTCCACCACATCGCCTTCCCCCTCCCCTTCACTATTAGAGTCATGCCCGGGTGGGTGGAATCTCACTACTCTACCCAGGTTCCAGATCTTGCCCTCTTGAGTCTTCACAGCATTCTTGAACAATTTGGTGATCTTGGTTGGACTACTGTATCCTGACCAACTTGCTCTACCAGTAGGGGTCCTGATCTTGATGTCATCCCCTACTTTGAACCCGGCCTCCCGTGTTGATTTGAGTCTGTCGTATCTTTCTTTCCTTTCCTTTCCACCATGGCTCCCTCTTGTTTCTCCAGGCTTTTCGCTTCTTTGGAGTGATCCGACCACCCCTTGTGCCACCCCATCCATCCTGGGGATAGCTTGGTGTTTGGTACCCTTGCCCGGAGCAACTCGAAGGGGGTGACTCCCGTTGTTTGGTGCGGGGTGAACCTGTACGCTTCTACCCGCCTCCATATTTCTTCCTTCCGGCTTAAACCACTTGCCTTGGCTAGTTGGATGCTTTCCTTGAGGGTTTTATTAAAACGCTCGATCATGCCGTTGGTCTCGGGGTGATACAGAGCACACCGTTTGTGTGTGATACCTCCCCCCTCAAGGAAGTCTTCCATCTCTTTAGAACATAATTGCACCCCATTGTCTGTGAGTAGGCTGCTGGGTAACCCTTCCCTGACAAACAACTCTTGCATGAACTCGATGACAACCTTAGTTGTGACTTCACTCACTAGTCTCACCTCCGGCCACCTGGAATACATGTCCATGAGCACCAGTATATACGGCGTGCGCACTTCTCCAGTCAATGGACCCACAATGTCCAGTGCCAACTCCTCCCAGGGTCCTGACGGTGGCGGCCTGCACACCATTGGAGGTGTCAGTTGTTTTAAGATTTTGTCGCTGTTGCTGCACGGAACGCAGTCCCTTATTTTCCTTTCAATTGCAAGGTCCATGCTTGGCCACCAGTAGTTTTCTCTCAGCCTTTGCTTTGTCTTGGTGATTCCCATGTGGCCTATCTCAACAAGGTTCTCTCTCACCGACGCAGGTGGTACTAGTCTTGTTCCCTTGAACATGCATTCATCGAATATAAACAGCTCGTCTTTGACAACCCAGTACGGCCGCAGAGTCTCCTCCCGTTTATCTTTGTGTTTCCCCTTGCCTTTTATTCTTTTGCACACCTCCTCCAAGAATTCATCTTCCTTCATTGCTTTTTTCCACGTTTCTTCACCTAATGCCCTCTAGATTGCGCAGACATTCTCCATCTGAAGTTCATCCGCTTCATCTTCCGCCCTGTCATGCGTCTCTTTCGCCTCTTCTTCGTTTACGAGTCTCAACAAGCAGTCTGCTGCAAAATTACGCGTTCCCGGGACGTACTCGACGCAGAAGGTGTATTCCTGAAGGCCGACCACCCAACGCCTGATCCTGCTGGAGATGGCATCCAGGCCCTTCCTGCTGAAGACTTCTACCAACGGCTTGTGGTCAGTACGAAGCGTGAACTGTGTGCCCCACAGGAAGTCTCTGAATTTTCCCAATGCCCAGGATACTGCCAGAGCCTCTTTTTCGATCACCGAGAAGTTGTTTTCAGACTTCTGGAGTGAGCTAGAGGCGAACGCTATCGTTTCTTCACCGTCTTTGCCTACTTGAGTGAGGACTGCTCCCAGCCCTTTAGCGCTAGCATTGGTGGTGACCACTGTCGCCCGGTTGGGTATGTAGGACTTTCGGATGGGGGCTTCTGCCAGTGCCCTCCTTACGTCTACAAACTCCCTCTGACACTCCTGACTCCAGTTGAACTCCGTCTCTTTCTTTAGTAGCAGCCTGATGGCGTATGTCCTCCCTGCAAGGTTCCGTATGAACTTCCTGTAGAACTCTAGCATACCCATAAATGACTTGATTTCGTCCTTACACGTGGGGGGCATCAAGTTTACAATGGTGTTCTGGAGCTCGGCCTTGGGACAGATTCCTTCAGCTGTCACCTTGTGTCCCAAAAAGTCTAATTCTGCGCAGCCAAAAACACACTTCTCTCTTTTCACCGTTAGACCTTGCGACCTGAACCTTCCCAGCACGCGTCTCAGCCTCTCATCATGTTCTTCATGGTCTTTTGCAAATATCAGCACATCGTCCTGATAACACACGACGCCTGGGATGTCTTTCAAGATGTTCCCCATGAGCCTCTGAAACACGGCAGCCGCCGAGACTAATCCAAAAGGCATCCTTTTGAACTTGTATGCGCCCATGGGTGTCACGAACGCCGTGAGTTCTTGCGACTCTTCGTGCAGTTTGATCTGAAAATAAGCAGAGGTGAGGTCAAGTGTGGAGAACACCTTTGCCCCCTCTAGCATGCTCATCATCTGTGTGATGTTCGGTAGAGGAAATCGATCGACCACGACCTCTCTGTTCAGTGCTCTTAGATCGATGCAGAGCCAAACCGACCCATCCTTCTTCTTTGCGGCCACGATGGGTGCCAACCATTCCGTCGCTTCCACCGGTTCGATGACTCCTGCCTTGCACAGTTTCTCCAGTTCGGACTTCACCTCATCTTGGATGGCAATTGGAAGCTTCCTTACTTTGGACACGACTGGCTTAGCGTTCTCTTTCAACTTTATCTTGTGACAGTAGTTCTTTAAGCAACCTAGCTCTTCTCTGAATACTTCTTTGAACTCAGACACAACGTCATCCTTTTGTTCCTGTATCTCCTGTACCAAGATCTGGGGATTACTGTTGGGATTGAGATAGACCCCCAACTCCTTCTGTGCTTGCCATCCCAAAATGTTATCCCCGACTGTGGACACGTACACCTTGGACACTGTTGACCTGTTCCTGTATTCTATTTTGCCCCAAAAGTACCCTTTCATTGATATGGGGCGGCCCGCATATCCTCCAGGCCTCACATCCATTTTCCTCAAAATGATCTTCCCCTTGGACACACAGGCGAATTCTCTTGCACTAATGATTGTTATTCTGGAGCAGGAATCGAACAATGCCTCTAACTCAGTGCTCCCCACTTTTATGGTGTCTTTAGGGCTGCTGACCTGACCCCCATCAACCTGCACTACCTACAATTTCTTCACACATGGTGTCATTATGGCTTTGGACCTGCCTTTCGTTAACTTGCACTACAATTTCATCACAAACTACGTTCGTCCTGTCTCTACTCTGTCTACTGAACCCTTGACCACTCTTGCAATATTGTTTAAAGTGACCTTTCTTTCCGCACTTGTTGCATGAACCTGAGGGCGGGACACTCTTCGTCATTGGCTAGATGCCCCTGCTTGCCACATCTATATCAGGTGCCCTTGAATGATCCTCCCACTCTGTTTTCCTTCTGCTCTCTACCCGCTACTTTCTGCCCTTTGATCACAGACACAGCCTCAGATTCGGTCAACACTTCACTCACACTGGGCTTATCCTCGTTTCTTTTCTCCCCAGTGTCTTGCTTTATTTCCTTGACGCACTGCAACATGTGCTCAACCTGTTTTGCTATAATTAAAACCTCCCTCAAGGGTGGATCATCCTTGAGCCATAGCTCCTCACGTACCCGTTCCATTCTGCAAGCTAATACAAACTGATCCCTGATCCTTTCTTCACTTGCACCACCAAACTTGCATGTCGCAGCTAGTTTCCTTAATTCAGAGACAAAATCTTCAATAGATTCCCCTTCCTTCTGTGCTCTCTTCCCAAAATGATACCTCTCCATTATGGTGCTCGTCTTAGGGAGGTAGTGTAAATCCAATTTCTTCAGACTTACTTCTAGCTCGTTAAGACCCCTCGCTTCCTGTGTCCCTAAATCTGGGAGGTGATCTAAAACTTCTTCCCCTTCTGCTCCTAGGTAGAATGCTAATAATGCTACCTTCCTTTCTAGTCCAAGGTTCGGCCCACACACAGTAGCGTAATTCAAAAACACTTTCTTCCACTTTTTCCATTGAATAGTAGGGTCACCTGGGTTAGTCAGGAAAAAGGGCGGGGGAGTCACACTCTGCATGGTAAAGGGTCACAGGGTGTTGTATCAACAAGGAAAACCCAAACAATTTTGTGTATTACTGTACTACAGAGTATAGGTGGGACACAGTGCTATTACTTTTAGCAGTGTGTTATTTTCCCCTTATTTTAATAGCGCCTCATAGCGCCTGGCCCTTACTTGCATTTTAACTTTGGTGAAACTCACCGCTGTTTGGCGGGTCCGCTCCCCGGCGCAGTTCCGACTAGTAGCGCCATCTTGGGTGTGGATGGTGCCGATTTTCAGCGCTAATAGGCAGGCGTACCGCTCTAGTCGTCAGTAGGACGCTAGGCGGGTATTTAACGGAGGTAAATTGCCGGTTCTTCCTTCTTAGCTGCCAGCTGACCGGTGCATGCGCTTAGTGCGCTTCAGGAGTCGAGCTGCTGCTCGTTTTAAAGTCTACCCTGTTTAATATTTACTTTTAGCAGTGTGTTATTTTCCCCTTATTTTAATAGCGCCTCATAGCGCCTGGCCCTTACTTGCATTTTAACTTTGGTGAAACTCACCGCTGTTTGGCGGGTCCGCTCCCCGGCGCAGTTCCGACTAGTAGCGCCATCTTGGGTGTGGATGGTGCCGATTTTCAGCACTAATAGGCAGGCGTACCGCTCTAGTCGTCAGTAGGACGCTAGGCAGGTATTTAACGGAGTCATGCTGACGCGCAGCGGATACGCGCTGCGGAGACGCCAGACTGACGCCGGAGTTACGCCAGAGTTCAGCCCGTCTGCGCCCGTCCGCGCTGAGGACGGGCTGGACTCTGGTACTCTTGATCTTTCTTCCTCCTCTATCCGAGATGACTGGTTTCATACTTTGCTGTCTTTGAGACCTCCTACGCACTTTTGTCATCACCGGCTCATACCGGAGGTACTGCATCAGGCGCGGGCGTGCCCCTCCTGTAAAGCACCTTTTATTTTTTCCTGTCAGGCTACTAGGAATCCTGCTCCCCCTTTGACTGGTAGGCCCATTTCCCAATCCAAACATGGCTTTCTGATCAATGCACGTTCCTTGATCAAACATGGGATAGAATTTCATGATTTTGTTAGTGCGAGGCAACCTGACTGGGTCTTTGTCACCGAGACATGGGCCTCTGATTCCTCTGGTCACGACCTTCTCTTAGCTATTCCTGAAGGATATACCTTCCAGAGGTTAGATAGAGTACGTTGCAGAGGTGGTGGACTGGCTATTTTCTTTAAATCCACACTCTCATGCATTATAAAACCTCTATCGGTTTCTACGGACCCACTCGAGGCTTTATATTTCTGTATTGCGCATGCTCCATGCAGTTCCTTTTCTGGAATTCTACTATACAGACCTCCTGGTTCCAGAGCTAATTTTTGCCCAGAACTCTTTAGAATTTTGGAACCTTATTTTGGTAGATCACACCTAACCATCTTGGGTGATATCAATTTTCATTTAGAGGATATGGCCTCGAAAGATACCTCCTCTTTGCTTAATTCTCTGGAGGCATGTGATTTTGTCCAAAGAGTTCTCCACCCGACCCATAAAGCGGGGCATACCCTTGATGGGATTTTTTCTAATGACTCTAGATTAATTGTCGGCCTGCCGGTACCGATAACTTGGTCTGATCATTTAGCAGTCCCTCTATCCTTAGATATCCCTTGCTCTGATGCTGATCTGGGCACTGGAAAAAAATGCTTCACTAGGAGCTTCAGAAATTTCACAAATGAGGCTCTGGCCCCTTTCTTTCATAATACTAACATCACATCTCAGCGGGTAGTGGATGAGGCGGCTCAAGAACTTACCGATGCTATCACCAGAGCCGCAGATGAACTAGCCCCCCCCTCTCTTAAATCTGTAGCTCGACAGAAGACAACTGCCCCCTGGTTTACAGGTGTTCTGAGGCTTCTCAGACAAAAATGCAGACAGAAGGAACGAGGATGGCGCAAAACCTGGAATCCTAAAGATCGAGAAGCCTACAAGAGCCTGCTACGAGAATACAAAAATAGAGTGATTAAGGAAAAACAGGACTATTTTACCAACTTAACCTGTTCTCTAACATCCTCTAAAGAGCTCTTTAAAATCGTGGACTCGTTGTGCTCTCTTCAGGTTCCAGATCCTGTGGTTGGTTCACAGGAGCTATGTAACAACATTTCAGATTTCTTCTATAAAAAAAATAGATGATATCTATATAGCTCTACAATCACAGAGGAACTCTTTGAGTGATGAGGACTTCTCGCGAATTAAATTGCTGGAATCTTGGAATACAGATGTCCCTCAAACAGTTTCCCGCGCTTTCTTTGGAAGGTCTCAATCTCCTTTTGGACAAAACAAAATCGTCCTCTCCTTTGGACCCAGTTCCTTTGAAATTACTAAAGGGCTGTAGGGACACCATTCTTCCTCTGATGCTGGAAGTAATGAATGGAGCAATGGAACAAGGTATTTTTCCATTAGTTTGGAAGAAAGCTATTGTAAAGCCTCTTTTGAAAAAGTCCTCCTTAGACCCCGGCATATTGAAGAACTTTAGACCCATATCCCTTCTGCCGGCCCCCGCTAAGATGCTGGAAACTCATCTGAACTCGCATCTTTCTAGCTTCCTCGATGCTTCGGGCTTCTTGGATGGGTCCCAACATGGCTTTAGAAAGCTGCATAGCACGGAGTCTGCTCTGACTAAAGTCATGGATAACATCCGCAGGAAAGTTGACTTGGGTCAAACCACCGTGCTGGTACTGCTGGACCTTACAGCAGCATTCGACACCCTGTCCCCCTTCACTTTAACATCCAGGTTAAGGGAGGCAGGGGTAGAAGGACCGGCCCTCAGTCTCTTAAGCTCCTTCTTACATCAACGAGAGCAGCGTGTCATGCTAGGAGAGTTCCTCTCCCCTGCTAAGTCTTTGCAATGTGGGGTGCCACAGGGGTCGGCATTGAGCCCGACCCTGTTTAACATCTACGTGGCCCCCCTTGCAAGACTAGTAAGATCTCAGGGGATGGAGGTAGTGTCGTATGCCGACGACACGCAGATTATGGTATCCCTGACCCACTCTGTGAATGCTGCCGCGTCTAACTTTAGGTCCTGCATGCAACTTGTTGCAGAGTGGATGATTTCCAACTCCCTAAAGTTGAACGGGGAAAAGACAGAGGTCCTGGTCTTCGGCAAAGACCAGGGCATGTGGTCAGGTGAGTGGTGGCCTTCATCTTTAGGCATCTGCCCCACACCCACACAATCTGCCAGGAACCTTGGTGTCATTTTTGACACCCAGCTTTCTATGGAGCTCCAGGTCAACAGAACTGTGGCCACTTGTTGGGGTGTCATCAGAACTCTGAAGAGGATCGCTCACTATCTTTCCCCACAGGCACGGAAGCAGGTTGTGATCGCTCTTGTTGGCTCAAGACTCGATTACTGTAATTCACTCTATGCTGGGGCCAACAAGGGCCTTCTGCAGCGCCTGCAGGTCATACAAAACGCGGCAGCGCGATTTGTCCTGGCCTTGCCCTGGCTGTCATCTATGACCTTGGCGAGGAAGAATCTCCACTGGCTTCCTATTTCTTCACGGATCGTGTTCAAACTTCTCTGTCTTACATACAGGGCCCTAGCTGCAGGCCCGGCGGATGCCCTTGGATCCCTACTTACTAGGTATGTTCCGAACAGATGTTTACGTTCCAGTGAACTTAATCAACTGGTAATCCCACGTGCCAAGAAGGCTAGCTGGGGGAGTAAAGCCTTCTCCATTCTGGCTCCCCAGATGTGGAATGCACTTCCCCTTGAGATCAAGTCACTGCCCTCACTTGACCTTTTTAGGAAATCATTGAAAACTTGGCTTTTCATTAAAGCGTATCAGTAAGCCTTGATTCTGATTGCTGACAGCTAGCTTTGGTTAGGCGCCTTGACGCCCATTGGGCATAGTGCGCATTACAAATGCCATTTCATTACAAATGCCATTTCATTCATTCTCAAGCCGCTAGCATTGCAAGATACTTAGAGTCCTCTACCACACATATTATATTAGTGAGCGTTTACAACAATAGTAGGCACAGTGGCGGGGCCGCCAGTCATGGGATACAGCTCATACACTAGAAAATGCTTTTCCTTAGACTTGCACAGAGTAATCCAGACAGGCAGTGAAAGGCCCACAGTCACGGTTATATACGTCGCAAAGCCGTCAACCCAGCCAACACCCCAATGAGGAGAATGCCACAGGCCGGTGAGGAGGGTCCGCACAAATTCAGTGGTTGTACACAGGCCAGAGTTCACAGAGACACAGCATCAATGTCAATTACAAAAATGGGTACATCGCAAACGCTTTTCTTAATTGTAGTGCAAACAGCAGAGGGAGGAGCGCTGCTCACGCTGCTAGACACTTCGCTGATAACGTCAAGCCGACAGCCTCTCCAAGTTTCCACTACAGTCTTGACATATACCTAGCTTGGAGATAGCAAAAGGGATGCATAGATGGGGAGTCTCTGAGGAACAGCAAGATGACGGGTCCAGCCTAAGTGCGCTGAGTACGTCAAGATAAAGAGACGAATGGAAAAAAGTCTTTATGCACAGAAAGCTTCCTGTTGAAAGCAATGCAAACGCTGCCGCTGGTGCGAGGCTAGTCCAGCAAAAGTCACGCCGTTACTGCTACTGATTCACGTGATGCTAGCTCTTCACAGACGTCACAGGCAGAACTGTGCACTTCTCGTTTCCCCTCGTATGCGCTACAAATTTCCGCTAATGCGCTCCCGTGACTGCCTGTCACCGGCTCACCACAAGATTCACAAATAGGTGGAGGAACAGCGCGCCTGGCTTTTACATGCCAGTTAGATTCAGCTGGTGCTCCGCTTCGCAGTTAATAAGACACTAGCCACACCAAACACCTCACCCGCTTAATTGGCCCCAGACGTGGGTTCACTACTTCAGTTTGTTACCAACGGGTCATGCGCAACACGCCTACGACAGCCGGCAGGCGTTATCTTACTTCAAAGGATGACACGCAAGAGTATATATCTTCTCACTGAACCGCAGTCGTTCTTCAGCACGACCGTAAGCCACGGGATCGTCACCTCACTTCCTGACCCCGCTGTTGCTTCTAATTTCCAAAATTCCTCTGCGACGCGGTCCTTTTCAAGATCGTTCTGATACTTCTCTCCCGTCAGCTGTCACCTTCATTTCTCCGTGCGTGTTGAGGTCGCAGGTGTAAACAGGTCCTCGTCGCCAGTGTGAAAGTGGCCAAGAATGCAAAGGACGCTTCGATGAAGAACCATAAACATTTATTAGGTTAAGAGGTTAACCTTACGACCTCAGCCACAGCCTCTCTGCGGAGTCAGCTTCTCACACTCGCCCCGGCGCTCGCCTTGGAACGCTGGTCGCGGTGACATTCTAAGTGATGTCACAGCGAGCAGCTCCATTACATGCGGAGCTGACGGGGGGGAGAATAAAGGTGGGAGATACCACAGATACCTTTCTTCAGGTGTGCAGCGACCCTGCCGTGAGCTGCCAGCGGCATCCGGATCAGTGTGCGAACAAGTGCGCAACACGAGGAGAGCCGAAGGAGCACCCGAGAACCTGCCCAGGGGTAGCGCTCGTCACTGACTGAGCGGCCATTGCCGCTCAGTCAGTGACGAGCAATGGATCGGCGCTGGCGAGAAGATCGACAGGAGGCGCGCAGGGACCCACGGCAGTGATCAAGGAAGAAAAGGTGGATGCAATTCGGAAACGGCCCAGCAGAGGGAGAGGAGGCGCCATTGGATGCACAAGCAGCCGGGGATGTGGAAACTGCGGTCTGGACAGCCACCCGCCTCGAGAGTGTCCCACACATGGGAAAGCGCGCCTGAAGTGTGGAAAGTTCGGACATTTTGCTAAAGTGTGCATGAGTGCGACAAGAGCACTGGCCCTGGGCAGGAAAACACAGAAGTTGGGAGGTCACAGGCAAGCGGTCCATGCGGTGGATGTCGCAGAGGAGGGGGGAAGCCGAGAATAATGGAGGATGACGAAGAAGACAAAGTATTTGTTATATCTTATACAGGAAAGACAACCTCCCGAAAGAGACCGCCGCCAATGTGTCAAACCTGCATAGGGGACAATAGAGTTGCGGTATTGATAGACACCGGTGCCTCAGTGTACATTATAGACGCCAAGCAATATGAACAGTTCACTCCCAAACCACCGCTTCGAAGGAGAAGATCTTCACTTATGGGGGAGACACCCAGATTCCTTTGCAAGGAATGAGCGAGGTGGAGGTCACTCACGTAGACAGATCAACCACTACGAGGTTTCATGTGACAAAGGACCTCGCAGGGACCTTGCTGGGCTGCCACTCGGCGGAGGACTTGGGACTAGTGATGTTTCCAAGGCAGATACATCAGTTGCACACAGACAAGATCATGGAGGAGTTTCCAAGTCTCTTTGAAGGATTGGAGTGCCTCAAAGGGATCAAGGTAAAGCTGCACATCGACCAAACTATCAAGCCTGTGGCACCGAGACACTAAAGAGTGCCATTTCACCTGCGGCCATTGGTGAACCGGAGTTGGATAAGCTGGAAAAGGCTGGAGTGATCGAGAAAGTGTCGGGGCCCACCCCGTGGGTGTCCCCGCTTGTGATCGCTCCAAAACCAAAACATCCGGGTGCCAGAAGTTTGTGTGTGGATATGCGCCTACAGAACACCGCCATCAGAAGAGTAAGGCATATCACCCCTACAATAGATGAGATAGTGGCTGACAGCAACGGAGCACAGTGGTTCTCCAAAGTCTACCTAAACTCAGGATATCACCAGCTGCTGCTTGATGAGTCAAGCCACTACATCACTACATTTTCCACCCATGTAGGATTGCAAAGATATAAGCTTTGGCATATTGTCAGCTGCGGAGGTTTTTCATGACGCCATTCGAGGAGCCCTTTCTAGTCTGATGGGGTGTAGGAGAGTAGGGTCTGCTTCCTAGGGTCACCCCCACTTTTTGCTGTGATTCTCTGGTTTTTCGACTTTAGTGTGGCTGTGGGCCTGCAAACAGGCCCACAGCCCAGCTGTTCTCTATCTAAATTGATACCATGTACTTTAGGTACATACCAGATTGGTTAATGGGTCACCCTTGTGAGCCCCTGTATAGTGTATCGAGGGCATAGGTGCACCCTAGGCCTACCAGGGGCTGCAGGATGTATTATGCCACCCCTGGTTTGCCTTCCAAAACGACAGCACTGGTCTGTTCACACAGCCTGGGTAAGGTAGTGTAATCAACCCTTGCTTAGATATAGTATACCTATATCTTCCTTTTCATATAGACACATATACACCTATAAGCCACTCCTATGGTAGGCCTCGACAACTTGGAGGCAGAGTGCTTGGTTTTATGTGAGAGGGTGCCCTAGCATGAGCTGAGCCCCTATACAGCTTTCGGAACCATCTCCTTATAGATGTTCTATGATATGGCTATCCCATATACTCAAAAGCGCATTATAATCCTCGCGGTTAATGCTGACTTTGGTTTGGCTTTATCAAAATATGTTGTGTAAAGTGTCAAACACTTTGGAATACTACACCCCCGCCAGTCCTGGTGGCGGGGGTAGCATTCCACCCTTCTAGAGGGAGAAGACATGTAGTTACTGCTTTACCCAGTTAAAGTTAAACAGAGCCTCAGCAACACAAAATGGATGCTGCTACCACAGACACGAGTCTGACCTCCTGTTGCTGGACAAAACTCCGGTAGGGGAGGCCTAGACAATAGGTTTCTTGTCCAGGGAGGTTCTGGCACCTCCCCAGACAGGGGTTTTGTGTATTGGGGCAGGGAGGGCTGTATTCAGTGAATGCTTCTAAACACTGCCTGGGGCACACAAGGTGCTACATGCATAGCCCAGTTCAACCCGGTTTCTGGGGCAAACAGCCCCAGCTCTGTCGCGAAACTGAACAAAGGGAAGGGGTGTAACCACCCCCTTCTCAGGTCCACCCATAGGGGGGACCTAGCCAGGTAGTCCAGCCCCCATCCTTAGTATAAGTATAGGAGCTGTGTCCCTAGGACTTTAGATTACCCTGGACGAATCTTTGAAAGACATATCCTGGACCTTCGACATTCCATTTCGACTGGAAGATGGAAGACATCTCCCTTGTGATCAAGGAGTGACAACCCTGTTCAAACAGGCACCAACAGCAACTTTGCCGGTCTGCATTTTCGAGGCTCCAGAAGACTCTGCGACACAGGACACGGACTTCCAGACATCTCTGACCCCGACCCACATCCACAGCAAAGCTGAGACACGTGGCGGACACGAGAGACGTGGAACCGGAACTCCTGGACATCCTGCATTTTGCTACCTGCACTCCTTTCCTGAAGCCTGAGTAAGTTGTGCATTGGGGTACGAGAAGCCCCAGCCCCGAGCACCATTTGCACCAAAGCCCAGGCCCCCACACTCCACGAGTGTTCCGTGGGCCCCGCCTTTGCATTTGAGCTTGATGTGTTTTCCCGGTTCCTTGCCCGTTGGCTAGTGAGGCCCCTGAAGACCTTTCTTTCAACTTAAATTGCTTTCCTGGTTGCACCAGGCTTGCTCCAGCTTCCCTGAAAAGGAGACCTTGCTGGTCTGCAACAGAGCCAATCTCGACATCCTACAGAAGGTTGCGGTTGCCAAGGCTTGTTGGTTCCAATCCGGATTCCGACACCGCAGTCAACTAGATCCATCGTGGGACAGCTTGAATCCAGCGCCTGGTCATCATAGATGCCTCCTGGACCTCCTGGCTGAAGAGACAAGTTTGACTACTTCACCTGAAATCACCCGACATCGCCTGGTTCCTTCCTAGTCACTGGCTAGTGACCCAGACTCTGTCCCTTCTGCTTTCAGGTTCTTCAGATCTTCGACCCACCCTTGGATCCACTCGGACACTTTTCCTCTGGTCGCCTGCAGCACTTCTTTGCAGCTCTCCATTGAAAACGACGATGAAACGCGACACGAAAAGACACCTATGCACCCGGCTTCCCTGGGTGAGGTAACACGAGTACTCCGGTGCTCCCGTGGGTCTTGACTCTCGCAGTGTCCTAGTTTAAAAGGGTTCCATCCTAGTCCATCCGGAAGTGTCCTTAAATTGTATATTTGTAACTTTTACGATCTCCATAGAAAGTCAATGGTAACCCGCGGCTTGGTTTAGAGACTGCACGCGTCTCCCGTGGGCCTCCTACTTCCTAACCTTTGATCAATTAGAATAGCACCAGCGATTCCACAGGCCCCAGGCCTGCTTTCTAATTCTCTCGTGGTTCTTATACCACTTTCTTAGTATATGGTTTGTGAGGCCCCTAGGGCATAGTGTATACTGTGCAACTTATCGTATATTAATTGTGTGAATTGTATTGTATTTTTACCTCTGACCTCATAAAGAGTGCAGAGGGGTTGTGTTTAGATTAAATACATATATATTTGATACATACCTTGTGTGGTGTCCTTTCATTTGGTATTCCAGGGATTATAATTGGTAAAACAACTTGCTTAACCCGCCTACTGAAGTCTTAGCCTGAAGACTGCTGGTTCATGCTACCACTAGGATAGCTTTCTATAAGGTTGACTTTACAACCACCATCAGTAGGGGTCAATTAGACTGGTGCAAGGTGCCCACGAGAACCAGTGGACATCATATGCCAGGCTAACTTCTCACAGGGTGTGATAAACTTAAGCAATGATGTGCTGATCTTTTCCAAGTCCCTCAAAGAGCACCATGAATGCCGGCGAGCTACACTCCCAACGGTTGGTCGACCAAGGACTAACGCTACACAAAGAAAAGGGCAAGTTTTATGGCAAAGAAGTGGAGTTCTTTGGCTACCGGATCTTGAAGAACAGATTATAGGTGGACCCGGCGAAAGTGGTGGTAATTCAAGCTGCGACGATCCCCCAGAATCAAACCGAGATGAGAAGCTTCCTAGGGATGGCGATTATTGTGGGTGGTTTATTCCACACCTGCTACGATCTCGGAGCCACCAAGGGCACTCACCAAGAACGAAGTGAAGGGGAAGTGGACAAGTGAGGCTGCGAAAGCGTTTCAGGACGTCAAAGGAGCTCTACTGCAGGGGGCGACCGTAGCATACTTCAAACCAGGTCACCCCCACGAAACTGGTGGTAGGTGCTAGCCCAGTCGGCCTGTGGGCAGTACTCCATCAGCAAGGTGTCGTGGAAGAGTAGATGCTCATTGCATTGCCAGCAGGGCATTAACGGCAGTGGAGACTCGGTATGCACAGATCGAGAGAGAGGCGTTGGCGATAGGGAGGGCATGTCAGCACTTCGACATATATCTGTGCGGACACAATTTCAGGATAGTGACTGACCACAAGCTGTTGGTCCCACTATTCACCAGGACTGGGAGAAGTGGGCCCCGAGGATCGAGAGGTGGGCCGTACAGATCCAACACTACAGCTTTGAAGTGGTATACCCCCACCCCCCCCGGAGCGGATTATCTGTCACGCCACCCCCTAGCCTTCGACCTGAGCCAGCCAAAAGAAGTGGATGAGGGAGCAGAGTTGTTGGTTTAGTATATCACAGGGGTGTCATGTCTCCAAGCACCGTCTTTAGAAGAAATCAGGATGGGCACAAACAAAAATGAGTGTAGTGGCAGTGAAGGAAACGCTGCAAAGTCACTCATGAATGAACTTCTTGGATGAAGTGAGCAGGCGGACAGAAGAAGAGAGAGAAGCATGAATGGGAGTATGGAGGTGCAGAGAAGAACTTAGCGAGGCCAGTGAGAGAGTGATACTCCGAGGCACGAAAATTGTAATTCTGACAAAACTATGAAAGAGGACAACCGACCTGGCTCACCAAGGAATCAAAAAAAAAAAAGCCGGCCTGCGTACCAAAGTGTGGTTCCCAGGAATGGATCGCATGGAGGAGGAGAAAGTGCAAAGCGGTCACGAGTGTCAGATTACCAGGAGTGACGCACCAGCTCCCCTAATAGTCACTGAGCAACCGTCGACAAAACCCTGGGCCGCCATGAGCATAGATTTCGGAAGCTTCTCGGACGGGAGATCAGCCCTGGTCACCTTGGAGAGTTATCCCAAATTTCCAGTCATGGAAGTTGTACGATTGACGGCTTTTCAAAACATCAAGCCGGCAATAGAAAAAACATTTGCTTTGTTGGGGATGCCGGAAGAAATACTAACGGACAATGGGCCCCCCTTCCATGGGCAAGAATTCAGGGAATACCTGGAGCACCACAACATCCACTGGAAAATAACTCCGCAATGGCCGCAAGCTAACGGCGAGGTGGAGCGGTTCATGAGGGCGGTCAACAAGGCCCTGAGGATTGGGGTAGATCAACGTAAAGATCTGGAGTGGTGTCTTTATCAGTTATGGAGAGCATACGGCAAACACCACATAGCACCACGGGGTGTTCCTCTAGTGATCTAATAATGAGGAGAGCTTGAAGGGATGTTGTTCCGGTGAGCGAAGATTGGGAGCTAGGAACAATAGACGGAGCAGCAGCTCAAGCCAAGAGAACAACCAACAACGACCTGGCCAGTAGAAGGAGAAGATTTCGGACCATCGAATTTTGAACTGAAGACTAGGTGATTGTAAAGGACAGACGTCCAGGATGGAAATTCAGAACCCCCTTTGAATCCGAGCCCTGGGAAGCTGTTGAGATGCAACGCACGATGGTGACAGCGCAAAGAGGGGTGAGACGGATAGCAAGAAACGTGTTGTGGTTCAAGAAGCTAGTGCTGCCCACCCAGGGAGGTCACGAGGACATGGAGTAGGAGCGACGGGAGAGTGGGCAGAGAGAAGCTGCCGATGGAGAACACACATTCAGGGGAACCCAGGCAGGAGAGAGAGAAATGGAGATAGATGCACCACGACAAAGGGAGGCGAATACATCGAGGCCCAGGGACAATGGTGTCCACAGAGGGGACCCGCATCAGCTGAGAAACAACCCCTGACCAAGCCAAAAGCCGGGCTCGGACCAGGATGTATAAAATAAACATGACGTCAGCGCTCGTGGCTCACGGCACGGACCGTGAACAAGGGCGGTCGTACCGTTATCCATTAGGCCTCTGTACCCCGCATGCCCCCCCAGCACTACACTGTGGGGTGCGACACCATTTCAGGGGGGGGGCGTGCACTCCACCCTAAAATCTTACCTTGGTTGTCTTTCACTTTCCCACGTCTCAAGTCTTCACCCATTTCATATGGGGATTTTTGATTGGAGAACTCCTGTAACAGAGGGTTGGAGGGGGGAGGGAGGGGAAATTGATGCGGCATGACGAGACCATGCTTTTGTCAATTCAAGAGCTAACGGTTTAACCGACCCAGGAGGGTGTTAATTTGTAGAGCTGAAATGCTTCAGCTGCAGTGGGAGGCAGGAAGTCGCCTCTGCTAAAACCGAAAGCGAACGATAGACAGTCCACTGTGGACTGTCTGTTCCTTCGCGTTCGATTTCATAGCAGAGGAGACTCCTTGCTTCCCACTGTAGCTGAAATGACTGTTTGTTGCTTTCAGTTTTAGCACTGGAGATTTCCTTTACCCACTGCCCCTGAAGTATTTCAGCTCTACTAATTTGACCCCGTCCTGGGAGGGTTAGCTCTTCCCAGAAAGGAGACAAAGTTTTTTTTTAAATTACACAGGCAGGCGCGTAACACCCAAAGGGCTAAAAAGGCTTCAAGTTGCAAAAAAAAAAATGCCAGCCATATGTTGTTTAAACAGCCTGTAAATTGCTGTTTTCCTTGCAGGCCTTAACCCCTTGCGGTGCGGGCGGGCGAATTCCACGCGTGCGCTGTTCGGACGGCCCTAGGCTGTCCGACGCATGGAAAGGGTTAAGGCCCATGACAGCCTTGCTAAGTCATTGGTTAAGGGCACACAGACGCTGAATCACTCCTGAACCATAGAAATGGATAGAATGTATCATACAAACGGTTATAGCATGTGTTGGAAGAGATGAGCTGCAACTATCTAGTAATCTCCAGTCGGGAGACCGGTGTGTCCTTGTTAGTGAAGAACATCAAGGGCCGGTTTGCTGTTGCGCTGAGGGCCTTTCAAACTGAGAATCCGGGTGAGTTTGGTTATAACCTGTAAACTTCATTACACGTGAGTCCTATGTTTCCTCATCTGGGTCTACTTCACTTAGTAGGGGTTGCTCAAACAATCAAGAGAGCCCTGACAGCAATGGTCAGATTAATGGTTTGTAATCTGATTACATAGAGTCCTATGCTGTGACGTGGAGAGAATGTAGTGGTAATGCATGCTAGGGCTCTCAATGTTTACCAAGTCCATGCTTCACTAGCTGACTCACAGTTACTCCCCCATTTACATTCTAGTAGCTGTAGTCCTCTTTTTGTCATGCTAAGGGCAGGACTACAATACCAGAATGAAAAGCAAAAACATGCACTGGGTGAGTTACTAACGTAGGGATCTAGAAATCCTGAGAGATTGGTAGTCCAATGAAAATTCAGGTTTATTGAACATGTCAGGGTTGGTGTTCACTTCTTTCAGCCCTAGGGACAGACTGGACGTTGAAATGAAGGTTCGCATGGCTGGAAGAATAAATAACTTCTGTCAAAAACAAAAAGTGTCCTGTGTCAGGCATGAGTCGCTCATTCAGACCTTGTTTTTTTCATTACATTCTGGTACTTGTAGTCCTGTTATGACACGAAGACAATCAAAGCAAGGTGTAACAGTAGCCAAAGACAAATCTGACTTGATGAACTGTACTCACCTGCCTGCAACATCCGGAGAGCTCTGGGTGCAGTTCTGCTGAGACACAGCTCTCACGTTTCCTGTTTGTGCTTGAGAAGTTCATGCATTTCAAGCTCTTAACTTAGCAATCTGGGACTTGAAGTCTTGTTTTCCATTATAAAAACTAAATGCAAAGTTAAAACCCAGACTCTATTAATCCTTTATCTATTCACGTATTAACCTCAGAGACCGGAGGGCTTAGCTACGGCGCGGGAGAGGCAGAGGTTTGCCAACGTCCCGGTGGCCGCCTTGAGTTGCATTTAGCCAATTAGCCCTATACAATGACTTTTTCAAATAAGGATCTGTATATATTGATGCAGACTAAACGGTTTCTAATCATTTTTAGGTCTCAGCTAGACAGCGCTGGCATTTTTAGGTCCTGGCTTGCTCTTCGAGACATGTAGATACTTTAGCGCCCGGCCATAGGCTCACCATTTGCTGGCTCAGTCGCTCTCTTGTGGTCTTTACACTTTACGCTTTAGTTTTTACGAACCTGATCCCTGAATAGTTGTCAGTGATACTCGAATCCTCCCTTCCATCTCCTACTCCTCCCCTAGGCCCAGCCTCTTTGGGGCTCAGCCCCACCCACCACCCTACTTACAGTTTCTATTTATTGTAAATCAGGGGCTCTGCAGACAAAAGACCAAAGCGTCCGGTAAAGAAGTCATGTTTCCGTGCCTCGGCAGCGCTATGTGTGCTTGCTACTGGCTGAGGGATGTTTCCGGTTGTCTGATGTCACACCTGACGGGAGCGAGGTGTAGCGGACAGCTGGTTTTCACTTTTTCCTTGGACGTGTATATGTCAGCAGAGTGCTTTCGGGAAAAAGTGCAAATGACCAGAAATTACAATAGTTCGGTCAACCTTTAAAGCAAGCAGACTGACACCGTAACATTTCGGGTTGCATCCTGTCCGTAGTTTTGGTTCTTAAATTGTTTCCTTTATTATTGTGCACGAAAGTGCTTTAAAATAAATATAGGTAAGTTCAGAATACAGCGTAGTGTGCTCTCGCCCAAATATTGTATTTCAAAGTAACTTTTTACTTCATTATCGCGCTTAAAGCACTTTCAAATATGTCCGTGTGATCTTACCCTGCCCTGCTGTGTAACTCGGTTGCCAGACGTGGCCCTCTCCTGCGGCTGCTCCCGGCCGGCGCCTTCCAGCTTCCGAAACACCACAGCAGCGACGCCCCAGGCCAGCAGCAGCACCGGGGTGCACTCGAAGAAGAGCAGCCCCAGGCTGCACAGCGCGAGGACAGCGGCCCCCCTCAGCATGCTGCCAGCGGGCGGCGGTCCGTCTCAGCCCCTGCTGCCGCTGGGCTTCGAAGCACTGTGAGGAGGAGGATGACGACGAGCTCGGCCGTAGGGGGCAGTTGTACTTCCTGACCCCACGGCAGCATGAACACCGCCACCTGTTGCTGCCAGTGAGCCTGAGTGCAACGCGGCCACGGGCCGGGATCTTAGACCAGCACTCTTCAGGAAGACTGGGCGAGCTCCCGTTATCCACGCCCCGCCTCGTCTGGGACTGCTTCCTGGCGTTGGGCCAGCCTCACTCTGCTTTCACTTTAAACGCTGTCAAGATGTTTAAAAAAAGAAAAACAACTTGCAATGTTACGCAGACTGAAACGTCAGGAGTGGCCGAGGTGTCAATCGTGAGAAGGTTTGGCCACCTGGCCGGTTTCATGCCGGTATGACCGGTATTTTTAAGTTCCTACCGGTACAAAAATATGAAAAACCAGTTAAAGGGGGGACCCAGGGAGAGCTAGGCGCGAGCCGGTCTCTTCCTGGGTATGTTCGCGCGAGAATCAGGGCACCAGGTGGGGACTGATTAGGGGAGGGGATATAAGGGAGGCAGGCTGGCGGTTGGGAACTGCGTGGCGGGAAGCTAGAAGGGAGGTTTTGTCTTGCGGCGCGCGTGTGTTTACCTCGTTCTCTGGCTTCATGGAGGAAGCAGCGGAGGTCCGGAGGGCTGTGCAGATACTGTGTGAGGCCGGGCGTGAGGACCTACTGCGGCCGGGTGTTCCGGCGGAGGCGTGGGTCGGAATGGCCCGCCCCCCGCGCAAGGCTTCGGAGGGTGTGTCCAGGGCAGTGACGGCGTGTTTATCCCCAGGCCCGGCGGAGGAGGAAGACGGCGAGGCGGCAATGCCGGCGGACGGGCCGATGCCTGTTTTGCCCGCAGCAGATGTGGAGCCCCCGCCGGGTGCCCCGGGCGCCCTCCAGCAGGTATGTGCTTTACCGTTCTTCAGTGCTGGTCCACGAGGGGCGCCCGGGGGGAGGCGGGGGCGTTCTGCGGGCCGTCAGGCTCCGCGCTCAGGCGGCCTGGCCCCGGGGAAGTCTGGGAAGCCACAGGCGGGTCCGCAACCGAAGCGGGGGCGGAGCCTGGATCTGCACGGGCACGCGCAGCCCCCACTCCCGGATGCAGAGCATGAAGGCTCTCTGACTCCAGTGCCCCCCTTGCCGGAGGGGGTTTCCCCGTACCTCTGGCTGAATGGGCAATGTTTCCTGCTCTCCCCTGCCACGCCGGTGCCTGGCCCTGCCCCCTCCCACACTTTTGGCCCCCCACTACTGGCCGGTGCAGATGTTGGGCCACATTCTGTTGCGCTGCATGCATATTCCTCTTCTGAGGCTCCTACTCAGGCTTCTGTTTCCGAGCCAGAGGGTGCTGCGCCCCGCATGCTGCCCCCTCCGGCCACCAAGTCTGCGGCCCGCGGTGCGCCGGGCCCCCACCCTGCCCCCCCCACGTCATTGGCTCCTGGTGGGACGGGTTTGGTACGCAAGGGGGCGCCCCCGGTTCCTGGGCAAGCTCTGTTCCCGGTCCCTAGGGGTCGGCCGGGTGGCCTTCAGGTTGGTCCTTCGTATGGGTCGGGTGGTGCCAATGGTCTGGCATCGGTGGGTCGTCCATCGGGGGGTGATTGCGATTCCGCTTTTAGGGTGGATGGTTTTGCGAACTCTTCCTTGTCTGGCTGGAGCGGCCGCAGTTCTCAAGCTGAGCCTTCGGCTGGGCGGCTGTTGGCTGTTGCTACGGGCCCGGGAACTGACCACACGGCTGTTTCCAGTAGTGGGCTTACAGGGGAGTTATCTGGAGCGGATATCTCTTCTACAGCTTTCAGTGCACACAGCTTTCAGAACATTGACTGGCAGTTTTATGATGGGGGTATTGGTGATGGGGCTATGCCCAGTGGCAGTGCGCAAGTCGCATTTTCTGACGAAGCTTTCTGTGGGAATTTTCATGATGATGATTGGGAAGAAGGGGAAGTGAGAGAAAAAAATGTTGGGCTTTTGGCAGCACGGGCCCAGGGGGGTGGGTTGGGGCAACCCACTGTTTCTCGTGTTTTGCAGGCGTCTCGTGCGGACCATGCAGCAGTACGAGGGGCAGTGAGGTCTGGACCTCCTCAAGGGGTTCGAGTGGCTGTTCGACCGCAGTCGGAGCAGTTGCCAAGAGGTAAGGATGGGTGGTGGTCTGTGTGGCAACCCAGGGAGAGTCTCCCTGTTAAGAGTACAAGATCTATTGGTACGGGTGATGGGGTTGTTGTTGAGCGAGTCGCTCTGGCACCGAGGCTTGAGCGGCCGGTGATTTCGAATGTTTCTAATGTGCAAGTTGCAAGGGATGTTTCTGCGGCAGAGTCTGGGGGGGTGGCTGCCACACGGGTTACGGAGGATAGTATCCTACCTAAGAAACTGCCTTATTCTGGGGTGGGGATGCCGTTGGGGTCCCATTTGTCTGAAAAAACAAAGAATCTCATATGGTCTGGTGCATTTGTGGATGTTTTTCGGCTTCTACATAGAGATGTCCAAGCTAAAGAAGGGTCGAAGGAGGAGGAATTAGAATTGGCTCGGAGGCCTCGTGTTCCGAAGTCGATAGAGAATTGGACTTCGGCCTTTCTTATCTATGCTAGCGTTTATTGCCAGCGTCATCCGGACAAGGCGATAGACATGTTTAAATATGCCGATGTCATTCGCAAAGCTCACAGTTACTTTGGAGGCTTTGCCTGGTTGTCCTATGATGACGAATTCAGGGCGCGCATGAGCGTTTTTCCTGAGCGTTCGTGGGGTGAGGTTGATTCCGAATTATGGCTCCAGTGGATGGCATCGGCTCACCCGCCTGCTACGACCCACACGGCTAGCGGGCAGCCAGTGTATTATCGGCCCTTTCCAGCTCGCCCCGCTCAGTCTGGGGCGGGGGTTTGGGGCAGAGGTCAATCATCCTCCTCTGGCACATGCTGGCACTTTAACAGGGGTTCCTGTAACCGACCAGCTTGCAGGTATAAGCATGAGTGTTCGCAGTGTGGGGGGAAGCATGCGCTCACCCAGTGTTTTCCCGGCCAGCGCTTTGGTGATCAAGGACGGGGTTCAGGGGGCAGGGGACAGCCTCAGCACGCTGTTTACAAGGGCTCCTACTCCTATTAAGCAAGATGTTCTGGATCTCTGGTTGGTGGATTATCCTGATTTTGAGGCGGCTAAGATTTTGTCTTGGGGTTTCAGAATTGGGTTTCGAATTGGGTATCAGGGACCCAGGGTGGGTAGGTGGTCTGACAATTTGAAGTCTGCGAAAGAGAGTCCCCATGTTGTGCGGAAAAAGCTGGATGCCGAGCTTGCCGCGGGTCGGATTGCTGGTCCTTTCTTGAATTGTCCTCTTCCTGACTTGATCGTATCGCCTCTGGGTGTGGTACCCAAGAAGGCGGAGGGGGAGTTTCGCCTTATCCATCACCTGTCATGGCCCGAGGGTGCATCCATTAACGATTTTATTGATCCAGCTGATTCAACTGTCAATTATGCTTCAGTGGACGATGCCTTACGGCTCGTGCGCACGGCTGGTGTGGGGGCTTTGCTGGCAAAGAGCGACATTCAGTCGGCTTTCCGGCTATTGCCCATCCATCCTTGGGACTTCAGTCTTCTGGGTATGCATTTTGATGGTAGTTTCTACGTTGATAGGGTGCTGCCCATGGGCTGTTCAGTGTCATGCTCTCTTTTTGAGACATTTAGTACATTTCTGCAGTGGCGCTTCACTTTTGTCAGTGGCCACGTCCTGGTCTGTCATTACCTTGATGATTTTCTTTTCATTGGTGAAGGTCACTCTGGGCAGTGTCAGTCGGCTTTGACCATCTTCCAGGCTCTGGCGGAGGAATTGGGCGTTCCATTGGCGCCGGATAAGACAGAAGGTCCCTGTACGTCCCTGACGTTCTTAGGGATTGAAATTGATACCTTGTCTATGGTGGCGAGATTGCCTGAGGCTAAAGTGAGGGAAATGTCTGCCTTCATACATCTGGTGTTGGGGGAGCGAAAAGTTGTTTTGAGGACTGTCCAGAAGCTTTTGGGGTACCTCAATTTTGCTTGCCGGGTTGTTCGGGCGGGCAGGACGTTCTGTAGACGTCTGGGTCTTTCAATGTCAGGCGCCAGCCTTCCCCACCATCGGGTGCGCATTACCACCGCTGTGCGTGCTGATTTGACGGTCTGGCTTCGTTTCCTGCAAGAGTTCAATGGCGTGTCCTTGTTTTTTGCGGATGAGGACATGGTGTGGCAAGTCCAGTTGTTCACGGATGCATCGGGAGCTCACGGATTCGGTGTATTTTGGGAGGGTCGATGGTGAGCGGCCGGCTGGCCGGTGCACTGGAAGGAACAGGGTCGCAGCATAGCGTTTCTGGAGCTCTTCCCGCTGCTGGTTGCTTTGTATCTCTGGGGGGAGGAGTTTCAGAATCGTTCCGTCTTGTTCCATGTGGACAATTTGGCAGTAGTACACCTTGTCAATCACCAAAAGGCTCGTGACTTGCGTGTTTTGCGGCTCCTGCGCGCATTCATGCTGCGGTGTCTGCAATTGAATATTGTCTTTAAAGCACGGCATGTTCCTGGTACTTCTAACTGCATCGCTGACTCTTTGTCTCGCTTTCAGTGGTCCGAATTCCGCAAGTTGGCTCCTGGGGCGGACCTGGAACCAACGGCGATCCCACAGTACGTATGGGACCTGGGGGACTGAGGGTACACCAATTGGTCGAAAATTCAGTAGCTGACTCCACAAGGCGGGGTTATGTGAAGGCCTGGCATGAGTTTCTGCAGTTTGGTAAGGATTTGACGGGGCCGATCAGGGCCGGGTTGTCAGATGAGCAATGCATCTTACAGTTTGTTTTACATTTAGCGGACAAGGGCCTATCGCCCACTACCATTTCTGGCAAGTTGGCCGGGGTTTCTTTTTATGGGCAGCTTTGGTGGGGGCGGGATCCTGTTGGGGGGGTTTTGGTTCGTAAAGTGTTGAAAGGTTTGGCTAGGCTTCGGGCTGGTGGTCAGCAGCTCCGGCAGCCGGTGACTTTTGAGTTGCTCCAGTTGCTGTTGCCGGAATTGGAGGAATGTTGCCATGATGTTTTTGAGTGTGCCAAATTTCGTTTGTGTTTTGTCTGGTTGTTCTTTGGGGCATTTCGGGCATCAGAGTTGCTGGGGTTGCGGGGTAGGGTAGGTATGACCAGCAGTGAGGTGGTGTTGGAAAGTGACAGAGTGAGGCTGTGGCTGCGGGCGTCCAAAACCGACCAGATGGGGAGGGGTAAGTGGGTGTTCCTTGGCAGGAGTGGTGTCTCTGCTTGTTGCCCGGTTGGTGAATGGGAAGTGTTTGTGTCCTCTCAACATTTTCTCCAGGGGCCCATTTTTTGTCATGCTGATGGTAGTCCCATAGTTGCCTCTCAATTGTTGGCTGTATTACGCAAGGTTTTGTTGCGCCTGGGGAGGGATCCTGTTCAATTTGGTACCCATTCATTCAGAATTGGTGCGGCGACGGAGGCCGCTAGGTTGGGGTGGGACTGGTCACAAATCCGTCGCATCGGTCGTTGGCGCTCCAAGTGCTGTGAAAAATATGTAAGAAAATAGTACCTTTTGCTTGTCTAACATTTCTTTTTCTCCTAGGTCCTTGGCCCTCCGTCGCCGGATCCAAAAGGAGGGTGTGGATACTGGGGCACTCTTTTGTTAAACGGGCAGCTTTAGCCGCTGCCAGTCAGCTTTGTGGGAGATCACTTGGTTTAAACAGCATGACGCACAAAGTCTCCTGGCATGGAACAGGGGGCATGCGCTGGGGTGGGCTTTTTCCCGCCTTAGCTGCTTTGGTTTCAGAGTGTTTGGGGGGTCCTCCGGATCTCCTGGTCCTGCATTTGGGAGAAAATGACTTAGTTTCACTCTCTGGTTTGACTTTGCTGAAATTAATGAAGCAAGACCTGGAAATCATCAAGACCACATGGGTGAGCACCATGCTGATATGGACTGAGTTTGTACCTCGTTTGCAATGGCGTGGGGCGAGGAACCATTCCGCCCTGGAAAAGGCTCGACGGAAAGTTAATAGAACAATGCGACTTTTTTGTCACCATTTGGGTATCTACAGTTTGGATCATTACCATTTAAAAGTCTCTGAACATCATTTATTCTGTGAGGATGGTGTACATCTGTCTTCTTTGGGCATTTCTTTTTACCTTCTGGAACTCAGGGATTTGATTAGCAAAGTTCTTCAGGTGCAGTTGTGGTGTGCTCCTTCCTTTCCAATTTTAGGTGGGGCAGGAAAACGCTAAAGGTTTTCCTGGGTGGCGGGTTTTGGCTAGTGGGGTGGGCAGCCTGGAGCGGGTTGGCCATCCTTAGGGTAGCTCGTTGGGTAGTACTAGGGGTAGTAGGCAAGAGTTAGTTCGGGGTTTTGGGATTTAGGTTTCGTAGGATCACTGTATAGTTGAATTATGGTAAATAAATAAATAATGAATGTGTTCACGAAATTTATGATGCACCTGTCTTAAAATAAAGTGGCCTTTCTTGCTCCTAAAGAGGTGGGGACAGTGATTTCTTGCGCGAGGGGGGACCCAGGGAGAGCTAGGCGCGAGCCGGTCTCTTCCTGGGTATGTTTGCGCTAGAATCAGGGCACCAGGTGGGGACTGATTAGGGGAGGTGATATAAGGGAGGCAGGCTGGCGGTTGGGAACTGCGTGGCGGGAAGCTAGAAGGGAGGTTTTGTTTTGCCCCACCCACCCTCCCTCTTTTTTATTTTATTTTTGGGGTTTTTATTTTGCGGTACTCTAGGTGCTGCTTTGTTCTGTAGGTTTGCCACTGTTAGGACAGGTGTCTTTGTTCTTTTAGGAGGCGGGTTTTGGCTAGTGGGGTGGGCAGCCTGGAGCGGGTTGGCCATCCTTAGGGTAGCTCGTTGGGTAGTACTAGGGGTAGTAGGCAAGAGTTAGTTCGGGGTTTTGGGATTTAGGTTTCGTAGGATCACTGTATAGTTGAATTATGGTAAATAAATAAATAATGAATGTGTTCACGAAATTTATGATGCACCTGTCTTAAAATAAAGTGGCCTTTCTTGCTCCTAAAGAGGTGTGGACAGTGATTTCTTGCGCGAGTCAGTACTGTTACCCTTATCAGTTCATGATTTGAACAGTAAATGTAAGAAGCACACATTTTAAAATGTTTTCATCAGCTGCCTTAATGACCACTGACGGACAATTAAAGACAGATCAGCTATTTAAAAAAATAGATACAGATATTTCATATACATTTCTTCTCGAGAATCATGAGACTTTGCAGAGTCTTCCTTTAAACGTGAACTGGTGAGCGGTCAGTTTTTTTGTGGGAAAGCTGGCAGGCCTGCTCATGAGTCGTGACATAGCTACATTCCACGACTGTATCTACTGTGCTTCTTTCTTTGCCAAGTCACCCAAAACAGGACGTTGCACGTACTGTACCCAAGCCTGGATCCTGTCATGTTTAATATTCTAAGTCTGTTTTCGTCAAGTCTCGAACAAAATTCAGAATTTCATCATAGATGCCAGCATTTTAGAAGAGGAAAGAGGGGGATAAAAAAACAAGCATTGAAAATGCAAGAGGTCTCGCCCTCTTTCAAGTTAAAGCAATTCTGTTTGTAATTAGGTGGCGTTTTAGCTTTGGTTTTATTAGTGTTTTTCAAACTTTCATGTACATAACATGCATATGTATATGGATATGTATGCATGCATTTATATTTGTATTTATATAGATATGCAGATGTATGTATGTGTATATATGTATATATATACACATACATACATATAAATGCATATGCATATATACATATATATATATATGTGTGCATATGTGTGTGGGTAGAGAAAGGTAGAGAGCGGTAGAGAGAGGTGTAGAGAGGTAGAGAGTAGAGAGTGAGTAGTAGAGAGTGAGCAGTAGAGAGCAGTAGAGTGTGAGTAGTAGAGAGTGTAATAGAGTGTGAGTAATAGAGAGTGAGTAGTAGAGAATGAGTAGTAGCGTGAGTAATACAGAGTAGAGAGTAGTAGAGAGTGAGTAATAGAGAGAGTAAAGAGTATTAGCGAGTAGTAGAGAGTGAATAGTAGAGAGTAGTAGTGAGTAGAGAGTAGAGTAGTAGAGAGTGAGTAGTAGAGAGTGAGGAGTAAAGAGTGAGTAGTAAAGAGTAGTAGATAGTGAGTAGTAGAGAGTGAGTAGTATAGAGTAGAGATTAGTAGAGAGGGTAGTAGAGTGAATAGTAGAGAGTAGTAGAGAGTAGTAGTGAGTAGACAGTAGTAGAGTGAGTAGTAGAGAGTAAGTAGTAGATTAGTAGAGAGTGAGTAGTAGAGAGTGCATAGTAGAGAGAGAGTAGTAGAGTACTAGAGTAGTAGAGTGAGTAGTAGAAATTAGTAGAGAGTAATAGAGAGCGTAGTAGAGAGTCGAGTAGAGAGTAGTAGAGAATAGGAGAGTGAGTAGTAGAGAGTAGTAGAGAGAGAGTAGTAGAGAGTAGCAGTGAGTAGAGTGCAGTAGAGAGTGAATAGTAGAGAGTGAGTAGTAGCGAGTGAGTAGTGAGTAGTAGCGCTATATAAAACTTTAAAAATAAAATAAATAAATATACAGATACTCTATAATCTCTCTGGAGAGATGAGTGTGCTGGTGCTTGCCTTTCAAGCCCAACATAGCCCTGGCAATATTCTTGGAAAAGACCCTCCCCATGGGGATGATCCTGAGCACAAAGTTATGCTGCTTCACCAACCTCTGTAATTGATGGAGGGTCACCCTGGTAGAACTCGGGCAATCCAATAAGAATATCTGGAATTCCTCCATTTTACTTGGTAGCAGCCTGTATACTCCTTCCTCTTAATCAGTCTGAATGTTTTGAAATGTCTGGCTAGTCATGGAACCCTCTGTTTTCTCTGGAGCTAGTGGGACCCCCACCACTTTAGTTTTTGGAAACTTTGCAGGGAACGCATAGAAGCTTGGGACTGTGGTGGGCCCAGGAAGTCATCCAGGTAATGAACTATGTCCTCTGACACAACCAGAACTCGAACTGTCCATTCCCGAAAGTGACTAAAAGTCTCGAAGTGTGCACATGCAACTGCGCGTCCCATGGGGATGCATTTGTCGATGTAGTTTTCCCAAAAATGTCAAACCTAGGAGGTAAAAAACTTGCGGATGCACTGTACATTGATTCGATGTCAGACTTGGCCATAAGGCCCCTCTTCCCAGTGCTCAAAGCTTATTAAGGGCCTCATCAAATTATGTGTACTGCACAACACATATGCTGGCATCAAGCCCATCACTGACTTGTAGCCTGTGGTAGAGGAAAGGTTGTGAATGAGTTTATATTTGCCAAACTCTTTCTTAGGTACCAGACCTAGGGGCATGTTTACAAGGAAACTGTCGGCGTGCAGTGTTAAGCCAAAATTGCTAACGCTGTACTGCAAAAGTTTCAAAATGCAGGAATGCAGCGAATTTACAAGAATGTGGCACACAACTGCGTTTCCCCTAGAGCTCAAGCTAAATTTAGCAGCCTAACGCCAATGCAGGCACCCTTGCACCATAGTGCAAGGGTGCCTGCAGTGTAGGGAATGATTGTTCATCTGCAGGAAGGTGTCCCTTCCTGCACATAAACAATCAATAGTGGTGATTTGTAACTTCTATGTGTGCTGCAGACTGCACCACATATAGAAGTTGCAAAACGTAATTTTTTAATGATTGTTTATTTGTAGGAAGGGACACCTTCCTGTTCACGAACAATCTCTAATGGTGATTTGCTGTTTCTATGTGTGCTGCACATAGAAACAGCAAAAACTAGGAGAAATTGTTCATTTACAAAGTGGCGTTAAGCCATATTAAGTGGCTTAACGCCACCTTGTAAGTATGGAGCAGGGCACTGCGCCACAGGAACGTCATTAAAAGTGACGTTCCGGTGTTGTAATGCCCTTGTTAATATTCCCCCCAGTGAGGACCAGGTGGCTCAAGGAAAGGGCCCATATAGTTGTCGGAGATTATATACAAGTATGTGAGTAGTACTAGCATGTTCGGTTATTATGAGCTTTTTTTATCTGAGGTAGAAGGGTGTTATTTGTTTCAGAGCAGTGAAAAAACATTACCTGATGGTGTCTCTGGTTTGCAGTAGGAGCCAGTTAAGCTGGATCAATGCAGATGTGAATTCAATTATGTTTTTGGTGTTCGTCACTGTTGGAAAACGAGGCCGTATCTGTGAAGCCTGCACAAATAACATGACTACATTTGTCCTTCACTTGGAACCAAACATCCCATTGTAGCACTTTACTTTCAGAGGGTAGCATTGCAGAGCAGTCTAAGGCTTACTCAAGGGAGGTGGGGTGGGCTAATAATCACCATTTACCAGTACGCAGAAATAACACTCAATAATTGATTGCCCAGTCTGTACTTTGCTTTATAAAAGGAAGAGTACATTTATTAAACACACACTACACAATACTATGCAACAATTTACAAATATACATAAGCTGTTGGAATTACTTTGTGACATTGGGGGGATGGGGGAGGGGGGAGGGAGGACTAGTACCACCACTCCCATGTATGCACATCATCTTGCCCCCTAATGCAGTGGGTTGAACATAACCTGGAGTGAGGGCCTTGCCCACTGGCACCATCCTTGTGGCAACCCACCCCTTTATCTCAGCAAGCATTTAAAATGGGCACACCTGCCATGGTGACACATAACCCTGACTGAGCATCTCATACTGACCATACAGTATACACCTTTTCATCTTAGTGGCTAACAGTCTGGGTCACCTAACGCAGCAGCCGCGTCTGCCCCTTGTTGGAGGCCCAGTCCCACCCAGACCCTTTACTTCGATGAGTTCTCGTCGGCAGCTCGGGGAGCCCACGCCCGGCGCTCCTGCTGCCTTGCTCTTCGGGGGCCCGGTACCACCCGGGAACCCCACACTGCAGGCTCGCTGGAGAGCCACTCGGGGAGCCCACCCCCAGCGGCTCCTGCCGGGTCCCCGAATGGCCAGCACCCTCGTGTGCTGCCGCGGGAGCCAGCACCTCTGTTCTGGTCTGACTGCTCCTGTGGGCAGACACAGAGGCTACCGCTGCTCCGGCCAGACCTCAGGGAAGTGCGACAGCACTCCTCCCGCCCCTCCTTAACGTGGCACTCCAGGGCTCGGAGTTGGGGATCCCAGGCCCTAGGGAGGTCTTCACGGGGACCAAGACGGCACTCGCCAGGTCAGCTTCTTGGCTTCAGCGCTCGGAGTTGGTAACCCGGGCCCCAGGGCACCTTTGAGGGGGGGCGCTCCCCTACTTCGGCGGGGCCCGGAGTTGGGGGTCCTGGACCACTCTCGCCATTTCCAGGGGGGCGCGATGGCACTCCCCTGTTCCCATTTTCTTCGGGGGCCAGGGTGGGCTCCTGGCACCCCGCTTGGGCAGTTTCACAGGGAGTGCAACGGCGCTCCCCGACTTAACTCCTTGTGGGGGCAGCCCCCGGGACCTGACCCACCCTGGGGCCCCATTCAAGACCGACGGCCGAGCCCCACGAGCTTTGCCGTCGGTCAAGCCAGAGGTCAAAGGTCGCCTACCTTCTGGGGGTTATATCTCAGCCCCCAGGGGACCAATTCTTGCCATCTTGGCCTCTTCTTGCTCCTGGTGGCGCACCCTAGCCACTGGGAGAACTTTCCTTTGTCATCCTGGTCTCAAGGAGGGTGAACTCAGCAGAGAGCTGTCTTCAGTGGCTCCCTGCTCCAGCCTTTCACTTGCCTCTCCTCCTGGGCCTCCCTTCTTAATTCTCCACCTTAGAACACCACAGGGGGCGAGTTTGCAGAGTGGTGCAGGGAAGGGGCGGGGCCTCCGGTGAGATGCCGGATTTTCTTTTTTGTTAAATATTTGTAGAAGGGGGGCTGTGTGCCCCCCTTCTTTTACAATTTTTGGGCCCTGGAGACCCCAGCCCCCAGGGTCTGAGCATTTAAAAAAAAATTGGGGAATTGGAAGGAGGGATGGGAGGATCGAATATCCCTTTATGCCGATGACATCCTGCTCTACATGGCGAACCCCCGAAAGTCCATTATCTGCCTGCTGGGCATCTGCAACTCATACGGCAGAGTTTCTGGCTATACGATAAACAGGACAAAGTTGGTACTATACATACTCAAAGATACCCCCCCACCCCGCGTCTCCCCCGGGCGTAGAAATATCTCTGGCAACAGAAGTATTTAGATATCTCGGTATAAACATCACACCACACCCCACACAGTTTTACGAACATAATCTCCTGCCCCCACTGAAGAGACTCCACAGTGACGTGAGATGGTGGCACTCCCCTTGACACTACTAGGAAGAGCAGCCCTGTTCAAGATGATGGCCTTGCCCAGATTCTTATACGCACTACAGAACATCCCATCACCTGTTCCAGACTCCTACTTCAAATCCATTGAGGTGGAAGTGGGATACCTCTTATGGGAGGGAAGGCCCCACACGGATAGTGCAGCGTAAACTGACTCGGAGTTGGTATGACAGGGGTATAGCACTTCCCAACATCAAGTTCTACTCCTGGGCCTCACAACTTATTGTGATCAATCAATGGCTCCACGCCCCACAAGAAGAACCAGCATTACGTATGGACAGGCATACGCTCGGTACAGATGGGATAATGGGTGCCCTATATGACAAAAAACGGAAGCAAGGGCTGATAGGCCCTACAGCACACACTATGCATGTCTGGTCAGTGGCACAGCGTGCACTAGGATGGGAGGGAGTGATGACACAACATACACCGCTCTGGGATACCCTCAGGTTGGGTACACTACGCACCAGTAAAGGATTTTCCCGGTGGGACCAAATAGGCATCTCCACGGGGACCAAGACAGCACTCGCCAGGGCAGCTTCTTGGCTTCAGCGCTCGGAGTTGGGATCCCGGGCCCCAGGGCACCTTTGAGGGGGACGGGGGGGCGCTCCCCTAGTTCAGCGGGGCCCGGAGTTGGGGGTCCTGGACCACTCTCGCCATTTCCAGGGGGGCGCGATGGCACTCCCCTGTTTCCATTTTCTTCGGGGGCCAGGGTGGGCTCCTGGCACCCCGCTTGGGCAGTTTCACGGGGAGTGCAACGGCGCTCCCCGACTTAACTCCTTGTGGGCGCAGCCCCCAGGACCTGACCCACCCTGGTGCCCCATTCCAGACCGACGGCCGAGCCCCACGAGCTTCGCCGTCAGTCAGGCCAGAGGTCAAAGATCGCCTACCTTCTGGGGGGGTATATCTCAGCCCCCAGGGGACCAATTCTTGCCATCTTGGCCTCTTCTTGCTCCTGGTGGCGCACCCTAGCCACTGGGAGAACTTTCCTTTGTCATCCTGGTCTCAAGGAGGGTGAACTCAGCAGAGAGCTGTCTTCAGTGGCTCCCTGCTCCAGCCTTTCACTTGCCTCTCCTCCTGGGCCTCCCTTCTTAATTCTCCACCTTAGAACACAACAGGGGGCGAGTTTTCAGAGTGGTGCAGGGAAGGGGCGGGCCTCCGGTGAGATGCCGGATTTTCTTTTTTGTTAAATATTTGTAGAAGGGGGGCTGTGTGCCCCCCTTCTTTTACAATTTTTGGGCCCTGGAGACCCCAGCCCCCAGGGTCTGAGCATTTAAAAAAAAATTGGGGAATTGGACGGAGGGATGGGAGGATCGAATATCCCTTTATGCCGATGACATCCTGCTCTACATGGCGAACCCCCGAAAGTCCATTATCTGCCTGCTGGGCATCTGCAACTCATACGGCAGAGTTTCTGGCTATACGATAAACAGGACAAAGTTGGTACTATACATACTCAAAGATACCCCCCACCCCGCGTCTCCCCCGGGCGTAGAAATATCTCTGGCAACAGAAGTATTTAGATATCTCGGTATAAACATCACACCACACCCCACACAGTTTTACGAACATAATCTCCTGCCCCCACTGAAGAGACTCCACAGTGACGTGAGATGGTGGCACTCCCTCCCCTTGACACTACTAGGAAGAGCAGCCCTGTTCAAGATGATGGCCTTGCCCAGATTCTTATACGCACTACAGAACATCCCATCACCTGTTCCAGACTCCTACTTCAAATCCATTGAGGTGGAAGTGGGATACCTCTTATGGGAGGGAAGGCCCCACACGGATAGTGCAGCGTAAACTGACTCGGAGTTGGTATGACAGGGGTATAGCACTTCCCAACATCAAGTTCTACTCCTGGGCCTCACAACTTATTGTGATCAATCAATGGCTCCACGCCCCACAAGAAGAACCAGCATTACGTATGGACAGGCATACGCTCGGTACAGATGGGATAATGGGTGCCCTATATGACAAAAAACGGAAGCAAGGGCTGATAGGCCCTACAGCACACACTATGCATGTCTGGTCAGTGGCACAGCGTGCACTAGGATGGGAGGGAGTGATGACACAACATACACCGCTCTGGGATACCCTCAGGTTGGGTACACTACGCACCAGTAAAGGATTTTCCCGGTGGGACCAAATAGGCATCTCCACGGGGACCAAGACGGCACTCGCCAGGGAAGCTTCTTGGCTTCAGCGCTCGGAGTTGGGATCCCGGGCCCCAGGGCACCTTTGAGGGGGACAGGGGGGCGCTCCCCTACTTCAGCGGGGCCCGGAGTTGGGGGTCCTGGACCACTCTCGCCATTTCCAGGGGGGCGCAATGGCACTCCCCTGTTTCCATTTTCTTCGGGGGCCAGGGTGGGCTCCTGGCACCCCGCTTGGGCAGTTTCACGGGGAGTGCAACGGCGCTCCCCGACTTAACTCCTTGTGGGCGCAGCCCCCAGGACCTGACCCACCCTGGTGCCCCATTCCAGACCGACGGCCGAGCCCCACGAGCTTCGCCGTCAGTCAGGCCAGAGGTCAAAGATCGCCTACCTTCTGGGGGGGTATATCTCAGCCCCCAGGGGACCAATTCTTGCCATCTTGGCCTCTTCTTGCTCCTGGTGGCGCACCCTAGCCACTGGGAGAACTTTCCTTTGTCATCCTGGTCTCAAGGAGGGTGAACTCAGCAGAGAGCTGTCTTCAGTGGCTCCCTGCTCCAGCCTTTCACTTGCCTCTCCTCCTGGGCCTCCCTTCTTAATTCTCCACCTTAGAACACAACAGGGGGCGAGTTTTCAGAGTGGTGCAGGGAAGGGGCGGGGCCTCCGGTGAGATGCCGGATTTTCTTTTTTGTTAAATATTTGTAGAAGGGGGGCTGTGTGCCCCCCTTCTTTTACAATTTTTGGGCCCTGGAGACCCCAGCCCCCAGGGTCTGAGCATTTAAAAAAAAATTGGGGAATTGGACGGAGGGATGGGAGGATCGAATATCCCTTTATGCCGATGACATCCTGCTCTACATGGCGAACCCCCGAAAGTCCATTATCTGCCTGCTGGGCATCTGCAACTCATACGGCAGAGTTTCTGGCTATACGATAAACAGGACAAAGTTGGTACTATACATACTCAAAGATACCCCCCACCCCGCGTCTCCCCCGGGCGTAGAAATATCTCTGGCAACAGAAGTATTTAGATATCTCGGTATAAACATCACACCACACCCCACACAGTTTTACGAACATAATCTCCTGCCCCCACTGAAGAGACTCCACAGTGACGTGAGATGGTGGCACTCCCTCCCCTTGACACTACTAGGAAGAGCAGCCCTGTTCAAGATGATGGCCTTGCCCAGATTCTTATACGCACTACAGAACATCCCATCACCTGTTCCAGACTCCTACTTCAAATCCATTGAGGTGGAAGTGGGATACCTCTTATGGGAGGGAAGGCCCCACACGGATAGTGCAGCGTAAACTGACTCGGAGTTGGTATGACAGGGGTATAGCACTTCCCAACATCAAGTTCTACTCCTGGGCCTCACAACTTATTGTGATCAATCAATGGCTCCACGCCCCACAAGAAGAACCAGCATTACGTATGGACAGGCATACGCTCGGTACAGATGGGATAATGGGTGCCCTATATGACAAAAAACGGAAGCAAGGGCTGATAGGCCCTACAGCACACACTATGCATGTCTGGTCAGTGGCACAGCGTGCACTAGGATGGGAGGGAGTGATGACACAACATACACCGCTCTGGGATACCCTCAGGTTGGGTACACTACGCACCAGTAAAGGATTTTCCCGGTGGGACCAAATAGGCATCTCCACGGGGACCAAGACGGCACTCGCCAGGGAAGCTTCTTGGCTTCAGCGCTCGGAGTTGGGATCCCGGGCCCCAGGGCACCTTTGAGGGGGACAGGGGGGCGCTCCCCTACTTCAGCGGGGCCCGGAGTTGGGGGTCCTGGACCACTCTCGCCATTTCCAGGGGGGCGCAATGGCACTCCCCTGTTTCCATTTTCTTCGGGGGCCAGGGTGGGCTCCTGGCACCCCGCTTGGGCAGTTTCACGGGGAGTGCAACGGCGCTCCCCGACTTAACTCCTTGTGGGCGCAGCCCCCAGGACCTGACCCACCCTGGTGCCCCATTCCAGACCGACGGCCGAGCCCCACGAGCTTCGCCGTCAGTCAGGCCAGAGGTCAAAGATCGCCTACCTTCTGGGGGGTATATCTCAGCCCCCAGGGGACCAATTCTTGCCATCTTGGCCTCTTCTTGCTCCTGGTGGCGCACCCTAGCCACTGGGAGAACTTTCCTTTGTCATCCTGGTCTCAAGGAGGGTGAACTCAGCAGAGAGCTGTCTTCAGTGGCTCCCTGCTCCAGCCTTTCACTTGCCTCTCCTCCTGGGCCTCCCTTCTTAATTCTCCACCTTAGAACACAACAGGGGGCGTGTTTGCAGAGTGGTGCAGGGAAGGGGCGGGGCCTCCGGTGAGATGCCGGATTTTCTTTTTTGTTAAATATCTGTAGAAGGGGGGCTTTTACAATTTTTTGGGCCCTGGAGACCCCAGCCCCAAGGGTCTGAGCATTTAAAAACATTTTTTTTGAATTGGACGGAGGGATGGGAGGATCGAATATCCCTTTATGCCGATGACATCCTGCTCTACATGGCAAACCCCCGAAAGTCCATTATCTGCCTGCTGGGCATCTGCAACTCATACGGCAGAGTTTCCAGCTATACGATAAACAGGACAAAGTTGGTACTATACATACTCAAAGATACCCCCCCCACTCCGTGTCTCCCCCGGGCGTAGAAATATCTCTGGCAACAGAAGTATTTAGATATCTCGGTATAAACATCACACCACACCCCACACAGTTTTACGAACATAATCTCCTGCCCCCACTGAAGAGACTCCACAGTGACGTGAGATGGTGGCACTCCCTCCCCTTGACACTACTAGGAAGAGCAGCCCTGTTCAAGATGATGGCCTTGCCCAGATTCTTATACACACTACAGAACATCCCATCACCTGTTCCAGACTCCTACTTCAAATCAATTGAGGTGGAAGTGGGATACCTCTTATGGGAGGGAAGGCCCCACACGGATAGTGCAGCGTAAACTGACTCGGAGTTGGTATGACAGGGGTATAGCACTTCCCAACATCAAGTTCTACTCCTGGGCCTCACAACTTATTGTGATCAATCAATGGCTCCACGCCCCACAAGAAGAACCAGCATTACGTATGGACAGGCATACGCTCGGTACAGATGGGATAATGGGTGCCCTGTATGACAAAAAACGGAAGCAAGGGCTGATAGGCCCTACAGCACACACTATGCATGTCTGGTCAGTGGCACAGCGTGCACTAGGATGGGAGGGAGTGATGACACAACATACACCGCTCTGGGATACCCTCAGGTTGGGTACACTACGCACCAGTAAAGGATTTTCCCGGTGGGACTGTGAGGAGGAGGCCGGACTAGATGAGAAACGTACCTTGCGCTATCCTAAAATCGGACTGTAACACCCACGCTCCTTTGCTGTGTCTCCTCAGGAGGTCGGAAGTGGTGAAGGCAGTAACCCGGAAGAGGAGGAGAACCAACCCGGATACAGTACGGCAGGACGAATGAGAGACCTCTACAAAGAGGCGAGGGCGGAGACAGCGGGCGTCCACGCCGAAGACGGAGAAAGGAGTGCGGAGACGGAGACAGAGAAAGGTGACACGGGACCCAGAGAAGGGGCAGGAGCCCTTGCCGACGGTGCGGACCCGGTTCAGGAAGACGCAGGACCCGAGGAGACCCAGCCCAACCCCGAACAGGACGTCGACGAAGACAGCTGGTGTGAGGACTGGTGGTGTCCGGTGGATGCTGGAGAGCGGCCGTGACTCTGGGAAGAGTTACGGCGGGGTCGGTGAGTGACATCGGCTCTAGGGGACTGTAGCGGGAAGCGGGTGGGAAAAGACCTGGGGAGGGATTTTTTTTTGTCTAATGGGTATTGGCGCTCATTGTACATCAGGTGATATAACCAGAATACGACCTGCAACCTAGGCTGGTTAAACGCATGACGCTTGGTTGTTGAACTGTATTTGGATCTTTCATAAACGTGAAACCCTTAATCACTGTGAGCACTCTTATCGATTTTGCCCTAGACACTGTGAGCACTCTTATCTGTGAGCACTTCCAACGTTCTTTCTTAGGCACTATAGACTTCTGCCCATATCCTGTATTATCAAGACTTCAACCCGTCACAACTCCGTTACTCGTTACTGGCCCTGTACACTAAAAGGTGTTGTGAAGGGAAAACTTCTCTCTAGGATATTTTTGTCGTTCTCACGGTACCTTCATTTATTCCTCCCTTCTCTTATGAGCCACCGGGTAGAGCCACCACGTCCTGAACACAAGGCGAAGACCACACGAGCCCTTTCATCGCCTGACACCTCCCCGGAGACATCAGAAGAAGAAGACAAGTTTGAAGACTCTTTGCAAACTCCCGTCACATCGTCACTTGTTTTCAATAAACCTTCTTCCTTTAAACCACCACTACCGCCTCCATGCCTGTTTATCAAATCCGCCCTCTTACAGGGACCAAATAGGCATCTCCACGGTCGGGGACTTGTGGAAAAAATGGGAGGTGGTGACATTCACCCAGCTACAAGCCACACATCAAATGGCAGGGATGGAGTACTTCCGATATATCCAAATAAAACATGCACTCACAAACGCCATAGCCCCAGGAACAGACCTCCCTGAAGCCTCACCACTAGAGGACCGACTGTTGGCAGACCACCTCACTAAAAAAGCGAACTCCCAAACTTATCGTAAATTGATTAATAATCAACCAGATCCTACCCAAGACCTCAGGGAGAAATGGCAAGCCGAGACAGGCGAAATGGATGAACAAGATTGGCAGGAGGCCCTCGTCTCCCCACGAGAGGTAGCAATCCCATCAAGGCTGAAACTGGTGCAACTTAAAATATTGCACAGAGCATACTATACTAGGACCACATTTGATAAGATAGGAAGAGCAGCGTCACCGCTTTGCCTCAAGGCTGTGGGGCCGTGGGTACCTTTTACCATACACTGTGGGACTGTCCCCGCATTGCTGCCTACTGGTGGGCAATAATTGACGCACTCACCAGGGTATGTGGACATGAGATCTCCCCCAAGCCGAGGAAATGCCTACTCAATGTGTGGAAACCAACAGACCTGAATCACACAGAGCTGAACTGGGCGACCATGGGTATGACGTTAGCCAAACGAAACATTGCTCGGCTATGGGGTGCTTAGGCGGCCCCCTCCCACCAACAATGGTGCTGTGGTCTTGACAGCGCCATGGTGGCAGAAAAAGCAGTCTTCATTAATAGAGGATGTCCTCAAAAATGGAAGAGGGTAAATGGAACGAATTTCGTGGGAATATATGTGCCCCCCCACCAGAGGACTCGAGCCGGACTTGAGCGACTGAGTGGGCGTTGGGAGAGCGTTGGGGCACAACCTGCTGCATATTTACTGTTTATAGGGCTGATAAGTATTGCAGAGCTTGGTTACCCGAGTGGGACGTTCTTTGTGGCAAAGGAATTGAAAGTATTTGAACTGTCTGGTATTATGACTTACTTAAATGTAAAAGGCTGTGAACCATTGTTAACCTCAATAAAAATATATTTAAAAAAAAAGAATAAAAAAACGGGAAGGGAGCCGTGTGGCCTCCATTCCGTGGGCCGCTATTTGCCCCGGGGACCCCAACCCCCGGGGCCTGGCCAGCATTTAATTTTTTTTTATTTTGGATGGAGGCCGGGTGGCCCCTTCCTGATGCCTATAATGCCCCGGGAACCCCATCCCCCGGGGCATTGCCTCGTTTTTATTTAAAATAAATAAATAAATAGTACGTTAGGAGAGCCTCGTGACCCCCCTTCCCTTGGCCACTTCTGGCCCCAAGGACCCCATCCCCCGGGGCCTGGCCAGCCACTTTTTTTTTTAGGAGGGGGCTGCATGGTACCCCATCTCAGGGCAATTATAGCCCCGGAGACCCCATCCCCCTGGGCCAGCCCCCAAGTTGGTGACCATGGGGGGAGCCCCAATGCCCCCACGGACCCGCCGTCTCCCCGCCTCCTGCGGGAGCTGACATTGCTTTTGGGCAAGGGGACATGCAGCTCCCCTTGCCCAAAAGCAAAGCAGAGTTTGCTATGACAGGGCGGGAGCACCATAGCAAACGGCAATGTCCTGGGGGTGGGCACCCCCGAACATTGCAGGAGGGGTGGCGGTCCCCAGAGAAATGAAGGGCTCCAGGAGGGGGGCTGCACGGCCCCTCTCCCTTCCATTTGCATAGCCCCGGGGAGGTGGTGGTCCCCGGGGGTCTGTAATGGACCCCCAGATTACCATATTTAATGCCCTGGGCAGATGGTGGTCCCCGGGGCAATGTGGGGGGTGGCTCGAGCCCCCCCCACTAATTATTTTCAAAGCCCCAGGGAGGTGGGGGGGCCCGCGAGGTGCCCCACCCTAATTCAATAAAGCCCTGGGGGTGGTGGTCCCTGGGGCTTGGGAGGCCTGTGAGGCCCCCCACCCTAATTTCAATAAAGCCTCAGGGAGGTGGCGGACCCCGGGGCTTGGGGGGCCCGCGAAGCCCCCGCCCTTATTTCATTATGCTCCCGGGAGGTGGCGGTCCCCGTAGCTGCGGGGGCCGCCTGCCCCCGCACATCATAAATTAAGTCCTGGGGAGGTGGCGGTCCCTGGGGCTGCAGGGGTCCCCGCAACATAATCTGGCATGCCTCCTTTTCTTATGTTTCATCTTCTTTTTTCTGATTTGTTGTGACTCGGTTACCGAGTCACAAGATGGCTGCCAACACTTCCTGGTTTGGAGTGTTGACAAAAACATAAGAGGAGTACCATCAGAAGCTGTTTAAAGAGAACAGTCTGAGTGGGATGACTACAAAAAGAAGAGAGTCCTTCTTTTATTTAAAAACCCCTCACTCACCAACCTAGTTGGTGACATGCTTCATCATCGGGGTCCACCCTGATAGCCGAATGCCATCAGGGTGTGCTGCGACACCTGAATTACAGTGGAGCGGGTATTCGTATGTGAGAAGTGAAAAAAAGTGTTGAAAATTGTCCTGGTATACTTGTGTGAAAAGAATTTTTATTTGTAAGTTACTGGACAATATTAAAATCAGGTGTGTGGATACAAAAAAAGGTATATTATGACCAAGTGTATCCCTATGTGTACTGTCTACATGTTTCAACCCGTTGTATGGGAGTACCGGGTTTTCATCAGGACCAAAAAGAAGGAAAGTGGGTGGTCAGGACACACTAACGACCTGCCAGTCCAAAGTTCCTTTAGGCTACTGACAAAAATCTGTCGTAGTCAAAATCTTCACACCCGGGTGGGGGTGAGAATAGCAAAAAGACCTGTGGAGGAAAAGAAAGGAGGTCACGAAAGTACATGTTACAAGCCTGTAACGTCGTGCCGTGCTGATTCTCACGTGTCTGCTTGCTTACTGTACATCCCATTCAGAAGAAATTACAAACGGTAGTAGTGTGTAATGGACCCCCAGATTACCATATTTAATGCCCTGGGCAGATGGTGGTCCCCGGGGCAGTGTGGGGGGTGGCTCGAGCCCCCCACACTAATTATTTTCAAAGCCCCAGGGAGGTGGGGGGGCCCGCGAGGTGCCCCACCCTAATTCAATAAAGCCCTGGGGTGGTGGTCCCTGGGGCTTGGGGGGCCTGTGAGGCCCCCCACCCTAATTTCAATAAAGCCTCAGGGAGGTGGCGGACCCCGGGACTTGGGGGGCCCGCGAAGCCCTCGCCCTTATTTCATTATGCTCCCGGGAGGTGGCGGTCCCCGTAGCTGCGGGGGCCGCCTGCCCCCGCACATCATAAATTAAGTCCTGGGGAGGTGGCGGTCCCTGGGGCTGCAGGGGTCCCCGCAAAATAATCTGGCATGCCTCCTTTTCTTATGTTTCATCTTCTTTTTTCTGATTTCTTGTGACTCGGTTACCGAGTCACAAGATGGCTGCCAACACTTCCTGGTTTGGAGTGTTGACAGCCAGAGTGAAGCTCGTGCCCGGGAGGATATGAATATACGTACATTGGAGGCCCACGCAGCTTGGGATGGGGGAGTCCCCAGGAAATTAGTAAAAGTCAGACCAAAGAGCTAAAATCCAGTCGGTCTGAATTAGCAATGTAAATGTCATCACTATTCACAACAAGGTGGTACCATGCGATAGTCTGCCGAAACTGGGGCCAATGTCAGCGATACAACCACCTCGACAGAGATAAAAACACAAACCACAACACAAAAAATGTGCGATGAGCGCATTCGCGATGAGGAAAGCAGGGAAAAGCACCACCAGGCCCGCGACACACACAGCAGGCGGGAATAAGCACAACAAAAGCCTGAAAAAGAAAGACAAACCAAACAGAAAACAACAGCCAAGCACAATGGAGGCAACCTTTTGAACCTGTAGTGGGCAATGTCCTCCTCTGGCATTGGGTCTGGGCAGAAGGTGCGTTTCAGGTGGGTCCGCTGTCTTTGTGTACGCTGCCTCTGTGATGTTCCCTGGGGAGCGAGACGGGTCCTGGGGGTGGTGGCGGGCCTGGGGTGGGTGTTGTGGCCCTCATAAGTATCCACTTTGCATGATCATTGTCTCCATGGCATCTGTGGGTCTTCCGGTGTGGCTCTTGGCTGGGCTCCCTTTTATGCTGCAGGTAGTTGTCCTGCTTAACACCAGCAAAAGGTAGGTGTTAATTCCCTGCTGCTACCACGGCTTATCGTCTGTTTTTGGTTCGCATCGCAGATCTGTCAGTTCATTGTGAAAGTGGTGTTGTGGTTTTTTCATGTGTTTTTGTATGGGAACGCCTACTCTGCATCTCATTAGAGTTAGTTGGTGGTGTCCACCATGGAGATAAATTTCGGGACAGTTATCGCGGGAATACTGGCGATGTCTGCAGTTTACACCAGCTTGTGAATGGAGTGTCAAATCTATCTCCACTTTTGATGCGTTAAGGTGGAGATAAATCGGAGATAATTCCTTGAGAATATCCGCCTAAGTCTTTTAGCCACAAGACATTGAGTATCAATTTCAAGAGGACATTGCATGTTGGTACTCCTATGCACCAAGTCCGAATAGGAGAGTCAAAACTACATGTCCGAGAACATGCATTGCTGTAGATACGTGGGATGAGCGTGTATCGTGTGGATGAGAACCTCATGGATAGGAATCTGTGTGCAGCATTAAGGTCCATTAGTGTAAATATGGAGTTTTGTGGGCGATCTGGGTACTTGTGACAAAATTGGGGCCTTCATAGCGTGTCTGCTAGAAAAGAAAGGGAGAACACCTTAACAATTCAGGCTGGTGAGACTAACGAAGTGATGCTGTTAAAGATGTGTAGCAAAGACACTTTTCCACTAGATAGCTTGTTAACATCACATGGATTGTCGCATACAGCCCACCTGAGGGCCGGGAGTGAAGTTGGCATAACAATGGTAGGGGATTGCTACTCGTTGGGAAATTAATGCCCCTGATTACAATGGAGAAGACTATGGGTTGACCACATCACTGCCCTTGACATACAAGGCCTCTAAGGCTAAGATTGGTATTGAAAAGGCCCGAGCCATAGGCACCGGAGGTTGTACAATTGCATTTATTAAGGGAAGTTGGGGTAAACCATTGTCCTGGTTGTTCAAGTTATTACTGCATATGGCCAAGTATAACCTACAAAGGGTAAGAACAAATTGGGTAGATAATATTAACAGATAGCTTGCTGACGTAAATGGGAGAAAGTCTTGAAATACACATTGAGGGTATCTAGGAACATGAGATAGAAATATACTCAGTTTGATTCCCTACATAGCACATACATGATTCCCAAATGAGTAAACTTAATCCTCGATGCAGACTCCATAAAGTGTCCAAGATTCGGGCTCCTCAGTACAGATTCCTACCATTTGGAGTGGAGCTGTGATGTTAATGCTGTATGGCGGAGAAGATTAATAGAACAGCTAGAGAAGGCACTAAAGAGGGAACATTTTTACTTGTATAGAAATGCAGTTTTATTTCTTAAGCTGAAAGTAAAAAAAATCTAGGAACAGGTTCAAATCCCTAGCGCTGGTCTTGGCAAAAAGGTGCATAGCAGTGCTTAGTAATTCATTGGAAGGCAGGCAAGGCACCACTGTTTGTAAAATGGAGAAAGTATGTGTGCAAATGGGCAAGGAGTGAGAGTATAGCACTCCGTGGTGGAGAACGAAGGGGAATTCGCAGGTGGTCACACAAGCATCTCTGGGGATGCGGATTCCTTGTGCCACCTCCCCCTGCAACAGTTCTCTTTCCCAGCTTGCTCACAGTCCGCGACTCTCTGCTGCCTGTCTACCTGCAGCACTCTGTTTGTGCCTCCACTACTTGTTTCTTGCTCTCTTTTGCCTTTTCTGCTCATTTTTCTGCCTTCTGTTTTGCCTTTTCTGCTTGTTTTCTGCCCTCTGTTTTGCAGTCTCTGCTCGTTTTCCGCATTGTGATTTGCCTTTTCTGCTCGTTTTTCTGCCCTCTGTTTTGTCTTTTTCTGCTCATTTCTTCTCACTTCCCGCCGTTTCCTTAAGACCAGACTTATCGATGGAGACCTTTCTCCCCAGCGCCAAGATACCCCCAGGGGTGACAGTGCCCTGCTCTACAAATGCTGATTGATTGGGATGAAAGACTTTTCACATTTGAGAGCCAATCAGAATGCAACGCAAGATCTAGACTAGGTAGTGGAATAGAGCTGCCTGCGTAGATCTGATTTCACAGCATAACTCTATAAGAGACATGATTGGTACAATGATTAGTAGATTTGCCAGAACCACTAAGTTGTTGTATGGGGTAATTTGTTATACCCAGCAAGCTGATTACAGATACTATCAAGGACTGGAACACATATTCAATGTTTCTTATTTATCATATAATGACATATTAAGTGTGAATACTACGATTTAGTGTGGGCTCAGACTGGATTATGATCCAAGGTTGTATTACAATCCTTTTAAAAAAATATATAAAATGTAATAAACTGATTTTTTTTAAAATCAATATAAATCGTATCTACCCATCTGGTTTAGAGATTAGGCTACAGTACAATTCAGAGGTTTCTCGAGGTCGCAACTTTACCTTCCCATAATATCTTTTATACTTCCCTTTCGATATCTTGTCTTCAAGCGTCAGGTATGTGTTAGGGGGCACTGTATTGTGTTCTCTTTGATATATTATACATTTTAAATCTGCCCATAACAACGATTTGAGCTGTATCAAATACTTCGTTATTGATGCTGTACAGGAAAATAAAAGAGGAGGTAACAGTGAAAGAACTCTTCGCCAATTGGAATCTAAATGTATTATGGAACAAGATGCCAAGTTCCCACTGGGTTTAAACATTGGCGAGGATCTGCATAATTATTTATAAATTAAACCTCACGTTGATTCCACATGTATATACTGTGTAACTTTGGCCATTTATATGTGCATAATTTTGGTCACACACCTAGACTGTTGCAAGCCCAGGTTTTTGGCTCATTTGCATATATATATATATATATATATATAATATATATATATATATATATATATAGAGAGAGAGAGAGAGAGATACTTGAAGATGAAGGATCACAAGAAAACAACAGCCAGCCAGGGCAAAAATCTATATACATATATATATTCTTCAGCTATTATGTTCGTTCAAGATCATATTTTAACCTGTTGGACCTCACAAATGTGGGGCCTCAGCATCGCTAATGTAAAGCACTTTAAGTACAACACTTTTTTATTGGTTGCACTATAGCACTTTAGTATTGACAACTTTTTGGACTGTAACAGAGATTGTGTGCAATATGACCTTCATTATGAATTTTAGGCAATATGTATTCAACACCAGCATTTGAGCAGTAATAGATGTATATTTGTTTACAGATATAGTATTATTATATTTTTATGATATCATTATGCAATTGCACTTTTTCCACCCTGTTTTTATTAGAGGCAGATTCTAAACATATAGGTGGGGGGAGCTAGAGTGCGCACAACAGCATGGCTGCACATACGTGAGGCTCCTGATGGCTGGAACAGATATCCTGTAATTATCCTCCTAATAACTGAGGTGCGGACGGATAACAGCTAGCCGAAGTGTACCTGAAGATCCGAAGAGCACTCGGTGAAACGCTGAAGCCGAATGGGCAAGATGTGTGAAAGCACGAGCTGACTTGAGTTTTGACCGACCACTGCATTGGAACACGCCGGAAACACGCAGCGGAGAGAGACTCTGGGACAGACCGGGGTCGGGAAAGCGGCAGTCAGGCCCAAAACACGCAGTGAATTGAAGGAGAGAGCGTGGAGTACTTGGGGAACTGCCGACTGCCCGTAAGGTGCATGAAGGTATTGCTGGGGCATCGTGACTTCCAACAGGAGGGCACTGCATAGAAAGATACGGCGGTTAATACCGGTGAATAGCGGACCCGGATTTAAACATAGAGAAGCCGACGCTGTGCCCATAAGTGGAGGGGAATGAAGGCCCCACTGTGCGAGGCGCCACGAGGAGGCAGATCCACGGTGCATAACGGAGAGGGACACACCGCATGCGAAACGGGAGCGATAGGGTGGGCAGCGGGCTCCCACGTCGCAAGAAGGAGACTGAGGCGGCACATCAGATTGGCGAGGTGTCGCTGTGAGGCTGCAGGTTAGATCGGGGCAATAGACTAGACAGATGCTGCCGCAGTGATTAGGACTGCACACATAAGTGTTGGTGGGTGAGGCCTGGACACCTAAGAAGACCGACGCGGACACTGGGGCCATAAGAAGGTACTGGTTGTACGGAGAGTTCAGGACCCATACCTTGCATTGGGATCCGAGAAGCACGCAAAAGACGTCTGGCATCCAAGTGAGAGGCCGCCAACTGCCAAACGGTGAGAGTGGGGTAACGAGTGTAACGGGAGGAGAAAGAAGTATATAGTGCCATAGCCTTGGCCCCCTCCCCCCTTTTCTTACCTCTTCGCTGGCTGATGATAAGGCTGACAGGCTGACTGGGAACGGCGAGCGTTGCACCAGCGGAGGAGGTGGATAATAGCGTGGGGGAGCAGCAGCGAGGAGGCCAAATCCACGGAGACGGCTTCAAACGTGCTTGGCGGAAGACAGAGCCCTAGGACTGTTACAGGTTTGGAAGGCTGGACTATTGGGTGAATCTCCCTAGAGTGAAGGCATTGGACGGGCTTGTGTGCGCACTTGTGTGGCTGGCATACTGATCAAGAACCGGTTGACCTGCGCGGCGCCCAGTGAAGAGGCACTGGTGACTGACATAGGCTAACAGTGTCCCCACGTGGACTTGAGAAATACAGGGGGAAGAGTGCGCAAGGTTTCCATTCTACTGAGCGAGATGCCTGCCGGTGCAATGGGGAAACCAGATACTAGACAGCCGAAACTTACCTTCAAAAATTCTAAGACTGGGTCCAAAAATAAGCAAAATGAGGCGGACTCTGTGGAAGAGGACCGCACCACTGGGATGCAGAATGCAGACATGGTTAATATACTGCAAGAGATGAGACAGGGCTTCGCAACGGTGGTGGAAAAGGATGACCGCATGTCTTCAAGAATGGACGCGCTCACACATAAATTAGATGCGCATGAGGAACGCATCATCGACATGGAGCGACGCATATCTGACAATGATGACGTTATAGCAGGACATACGATTCAACTTGCACGGATGGATTAAATCCTGAGGACCAAAGCGGCCAAGAATGAGGACTTGGAAGCGCGCAGTCGGCGCAATAACGTACGGATAGTGGGAATTCCGGAGACTACCAATACTGGCAAAATGGAGGAGTATGTGGAGAAACTGTTGATTTCTGCTGTGGGGGTGGATGTGTTCTCCCCGCAATTCATTGTTGAACGGGCGCACAGATCCCTTGGACCGAGGCCTGTGCCTGGAGCGGCACCTAGGCCCATTATCGCACGGCTGTTGAATTATCACGATAGAGATATGGCCCTGCGGGTGGCTAGAAACAAGCAGACTCTGTCTTACGATGGTAATAACTTTTCAATCTGTCCAGATTTCACGCCCATAGTGCAAGAGGAACGTAGAAAGTTTATAGATGTCAAGAAGAAGCTACGAGAAGCGCAGATTGACTATGCATTGCTCTACCCGGCAAGGTTGCGGGTTACACATCAAGGCAAACAAAAATTCTTCACTAACCCTAGCCAAGTGTAAGACTATCTACGTACGGTGAAAAGACTGAATCGTGATAGAGGGAGTCGTAATGGGTCCCAGAGATCCTCCCCAGATAGAGAGGACGAACACCTACATTGAATGCACGGACGTGCAGCACGACAGTAGCCCTGCATCTGGCAAGTATAACATGGACGAGGTAACTAAACATAGAAAAGTAGGTATGAACTGCACCAGTTGTTAGACGCTTTAAATTCCCAGACCACCTCTCCCTGAAGCAGAGGACCCTGCAGGTTTCATGGAGACGGGCATCAGCGGGAGGGGAGTGACTGTGAAGCCGTCTAGAGACAGCACCCGGAGGGTGTACCCCAATAATGAACGGCGGCTTACGAGCTGCTATGGAGCTAGAGACTGCATGGACATGGTTGTTGAGGAAGAGGGAGGGGGGGTGGATGAATGATACTGGCAAAGTTGGGTTGCTTCAGTGGGAGGGGGGAGGGAAGGGAGAGGGGGGCAAGGTTGGGATGTTCTTGAGTTTGAAGTTTATGATCTATAAGTTTGTACACATAGAGGTCCATTGGCACGTACAGGTTCAGAATCCCCTTTGCAATGTGGGTTGGAGAAGTGGGGTGCAGGTTGGGAGGCGGAGGCCTTCCTGTATCCTAATGAATAAGATGCAGAAGACTGGAGACTATGGCTGAGACAACCAGTACTAATCTTAACATACTCTCATGGAATGTGAGAGGATTGGGGGATCCTAGAAAAAAGAGACAGGTACTATCGTATTTGGATAGACATAATGTGCACATTGTTATGCTACAAGAAACTCATTGTCAACGTAATATGCCGGTCACCTTTGGTAACAAATGGGCGGAGACTAGAATTTTCTCTTCATATTCGAATTATGCCCGTGGTACTGCAATACAGGTTAAGAAACAAATGCCCTTCCAGATGGCGGGGAACATGTGCGATTTGGAGGGAAGGTATTGTATGACATGGGGGAGGCTGGGTACCCAATCTGTTGTATTAGTCTGTTGGTATGGACCAAACGTGGATGACCCCAGGTATTTTGAAGCATTATGGGCCAAGATCTTTGATACGGAGGCTACACATATAATATGGGGAGGGGATTTTAACGTCACGTATAATCCCAGCATGGATAGCACCACTACACCAAAGCGCAGGCAGTGGTTAAGGAAATTAAGATGACTTATCATCTGATAGATGCTTGGAGGCACAGGAACCCACAGGGGAGGGAAGGAACTCACTTCACGGCACATGTACAATCGTGGGCCAGATTAGATTATTTTCTGGTGTCTAGAGGACTTGCACCTGCAATAGAGGATATGAGACACCTTGCTAGATCATGCACCAGTGTTGTTGGCACTCTCCCCTATGGACTTTAATGTACCACGTAGCCCTTGGAGATTATATCCCTCAATCCTACTAGATACGTTTTTTTCAAGAAGAACTGAGAGAGGAGATACTTGTTTTTTTCGAACGAAATAAGGACTCGGTGGCAAGTGTTGAACTGGTATGGGAGGCTTTTAAAGTGACGATAAGGGGTTATTGTATAGGTAAAGGAGCAGGGGTGCTTAAAGACATACAAGCCACATTCAGAGCTCTAGATTGGGACCTTAAACGGTTAGAAGCGGAGCTTACGGAGGCCCCTCAGGCAGAGACACAGGTAGCCTTTCGGCAAAAATGAACACTATACATGGAAGAAGCACAGAGGGAGGCGAAATATAAAAGCAGGTACTGGGTTGCCAGAAATTACGGAGAGGGAGATAGGCCAGGACGCATGCTCGCGCAAAAAGTGAAAATACAGCGGTGCGCCAACTACATTACAGAAATAAGAGACTCAGAGGGCAAACTGTGCCGTGACACCCACACTATACTTAATACATTCCTGGAACACTATAACGCACTGTATACTACAACAGGGAATGTGGATGTAGAGCTGGATGGATTCCCAGGAGATGTGGCGCTGGGGTGGCTTAGCGACGTACAGAGGGCATTTTTATGTGCGCCGTTCGAGTTGGATGAGGTACGGGATGCCATTATGAGCATGCAATCCGGCAAAGCCACGGGCACTGATGGTATCCCGGTGGAATTTTACAAAACCTATATTGAGGTCATGGCCCCTGTCCTTAAGGAAGTATATGAGGATGCACTGGAAGTTGGCTGTTACCCCCAACCATGAGAGAGGCGCTAATACTGTCATTGTTAAAGCCAGGTAAGGCCCCTGAACTCTGCGACTCCTATAGACCGCTATCGCTGCTTAACCGTGATGCGAAAATACTAGCTAAGCTTATAGCGACGAGATTGAGTTTACTAATGGAGCACTTGATACTGCCAGACCAATCGGGCTTTGTACCTGGTAGAGCGACCTCTCATAACTTGAAGACGCTGTTTGCAATTTTACATACTACATCCCCAGACCTCCCGATGGAGGCCATTTTTCTAGATGCCACTAAGGCATTCGATTCCTTGGAATGGGGTTATTTATTTGGAGTAATGAGGAGAATGGGGTTTCCACCATTGTTCCTGGTGTGGATTAAATTGCTTTATACTAAACCAGTGGCCAAGGTATTGATTAATGGACACACATCGCAACCTTTTGATATAACGAGGGGTACCAGCCAGGGATGCCCTCTGTCACCGCTGCTATTTGCGCTGGCAGTGGAGCCACTAGCGGCGAAACTGCGGCAAAGCCACAATGACAAAGCACTGCAATGTTATCAACTTCAAATCCTCATATCGCTATATGCGGACGACATTACTTTATATATTCGTAACCCACAACAAAATGTGAGCCCGGTATTGCGGGAATTCATTGCATTTGGGAGACTGTCTGGTATACAGATTAATTGGGCTAAATCTAGCTTCTTTCCCCTCACAGCAGCGGTGGAACGGTTTGAGATGGATTACCACTTAGAATGGTGTGCAGATGAGCTCAAATATCTAGGAATCAAAATTACAAGAGATAGGGAGGAACTTTTGAGGGCAAATTACAGTACCATTATGTCCAAGATGATTGATAGCGTGACGAGATGGGTGGCGCTTCCTCTGTCCATGGCGGGACGGGCATCCTTGATTAAAATGGTAATACTCCCACAGTTGTTGTATAGGTTTTTGAATATACCGTACTATCCAGGATCGCACTTTTTTAAGACGCTGAAATCAGAGCTAATAAGGCTGGTCTGGGGAGGTAAACAGCCTAGGCTGCAGTGGGAAGTGTTGACTAGACCCTATTCATAAGGGGGGTTCGGAATTCCTGACTTTGAGTTATATTTTATAGCGGCACAAGCCCACTTTGCGTGGTATTGGGTTAAACAACCTCGCTATATGCCACAAGTAGCGGCGGGGCATTGGCTAGCACACCCTTTTCCCATAGACGGGGCATTATACAGCACAGTAGGGAAAAGAGAAAGGCAACCGAATGCGCTGTATTGCACTATCGTAGCAAGGCATAAGATTACTGACATGAGGGGCGTGCCATTGATATATGCACCGCTGCTGCCCCTTACATATCATCCGGACATTCCACTTCTCCAAGAAGAACTATTTAAGAAATTTAAGGGACAGTATAGCATATCTACGTGGGGAGACATGTATCATGAGAATAAGTTTCGCACCCTTGAGCATATGAGTCCGGCGGACTTACGGACACCGCTAGATGTCTTCCTGTACATATGATTACGGCAGAGTATAAAATCGCTTACCCTGTCCTTCCCGGATGAACCGGTAGTATTGAGCCCACTAGACCTACTACTGGACAGGACCAAACCCATAAAATTAGTATCCCTGATTTATAAAACAGTGCACACACAAAAAGAACGGCCTGCCCCGCAGTCACGGGTGAAATGGGAAGTAGATTTGGGGAGACCCCTGACAGATGCACAATGGGAGATTTGCAGCTTACACACTGAGAGGGTATCAGCGAGTAGCAAACTCCGTATTATACACAACAAATTCCTACACAGATTATATTTCACACCAGCTAAGATGTACCGATTTAAACTAAGGGATGATGATAGATGTGACAGATGTCACGCTATAGGTGCCGATTTTCTACACTTAGCGTGGGAGTGCCCGAGTGTTAGAGAATATTGGGATCGAGTCTTTGGGGCACTACACCAAATGATAGACGCGACATTGGAACCAGACCCTTAGCGCTATTAGGGTATGTTACACCAATAAAGGTGGAACATAGAAGATTCGTTGCCATGGCACTACTTTTGGCCAAAAGGAGGGTGGCTTGCAGATGGTGAAGGGGTCGAGCGCCCAAGTTTAAGGAGTGGATGGAAGATTTAATAACGTATCAGGAAAGACTCGCTACATATGCAGAGCTACTGCCAGTGACTTCTAGACCACATGATATATGGGCCCCACTAACATGCTATTTACTTAATAATACGGCAGCTGACCAAAGTAGCGGAAACTCTGCCACACGTGATGTTGGGGCGGGGGTGTGAAAATAGTTGGTAAGAAAGAGTGCAAGATGTGACAATCTCCGCATAAGAAATTAAGAGAATAGCGTGGTACTGCGAAGAGCATATTTCTATTTTTGCATGTACATAATGGTGGGCACGGATAAACCCCAATAGGAACCGAGCCAGAAGGTTCGAAGTTCTCGGATATGTAGAATGAACTCGGGGGGAATGACCTCTTGAGCTGCAATACCACTAAACTATAATATGATATTGAACTACATATATACCACACTGTTGTTGTGATGTAAGACAATGTTTTGAATTAAATGGACTCACGAGACACTGTATTATGATATGAGTATGGAATGTATTTGTTTGTTACTTGAAAACAATAAAAAGAATTTACAAAAAAAGATTCTAAACATATAGGTGTACATCCATATTTGTGTATGTGTAGCAATGCAATGTGTAGCAATATCATGTTTCCTACTACGCATATAATGATATATAAAATACGCTTTGAGTAATGAAATCCGATATGCACAAAAATTAATATTAGGTCGTTATTTATTGCACAGTATGTTAATCGATTTGATTTTATATTTTTAACATCTGCATTAATATTTATACAGTTATGCATTGTGCCTTTTAAAAGATCGATAAAATCGTAAGGCCCTTAGGATTATGTTACAGTCGGTTTTCTATGACCATTATTGTTGTCACTAGTCACATGTTGTGTTTTTCACCATATATTGAATCTGCAAACTTAGCTTGGTCATGTGATCAAGGACACAGGACGTGGCCGAAACGCGTCATGGGTAGCACAAACAAAATAAATTATTGAATTTAAGCACATCCTATTGTTTGGAGTCCGTACCTGCTTTGTACTCGATCGGCACTGGGACTGGTGTTGATCACATGGCCAAGCTAAGTTTGCAGATTCAATATATGGTGAAAAACACAACATGTGACTGGTGACAACAATAATGGTCATAGAAAACCGACTGTAAAATAATCCTAAGGGCCTTACGATTTTATCGATCTTTTAAAAGGCACAATGCATGTATAAATACTAATGCAGATGTTAAAAATATAAAATCAAATCGATTAACATACTGTGCAATAAATAACGACCTAATATATATATATATATTTTCATATATGTAGGAACCGAACCGTCTCAAAAGGATTTCTCCGTCGACTGAAGGTCGTGAACTATGCAAGTTCATGGTGAATAGTAATTTACTGCCGCCACCGGACTCATCCTGGTTTGTAAACTGAGGCTTTGCGAGGAGACTAAATGCACGGCGCTATGGTGGTAAGAACATTGTAAACGCTTGAAGAGCAAAAGGCCTGCCGTATTAGAAACCATCTTTTCAATGATTGCATAACAAAATCCACTGTATAACAAAGTCGATATGGCTAGGATTAAAAGATTTTCAGTCCCCACGAGTGATTAGTTTCTCCTTTTGAGTGAAATTATTTTTGGTGCAATTCTGTTTGATTTTATACAGTTCATCAACTACTAGTTCATGAAATATATCGATCTTATTCCCTGGTGGTAATATGGGGTTATATTTGGATTTCTGTTTGAGACCACTCTCATTGGCACCTTCAGAAGGTGCCAATGAGAGTGGCCTCAAACAGAAATTAATTTAATATTTAAATCAAACAGAATTGCACCAAAAATAATTTCACTCAAAAGGAGAAACTAATCATAAAAAACCTTTCGGAGGACAAAAAAATAGAGATAAAGCCAGCTGATAAAGGTGGGAACATCATCATCTTAAACAAAACAGATTATGTAGAGGAAGTGCAACGCCAACTAATGGATAAAAATTGCTATGAACTACTCAAACAAGATCCAACTCCAACATTGCAGGAAGAAATTATAAACCTGCTAAAGGAATGGGCGATTGCTGGCCTCATAAGTGATGATGAACAGAAATATATGACAAACAATTTTCCAACTCTTCCCACATTCTATTGCCTCCCAAAAATTCACAAAAACAGTCAGAAACCTCCCAGCAGGCCAATTGTGTCAGCTAACACTTCATTACTTGAAGGAATGTCAAATTACATCAATCAATTCCTAGCCCCTCTAGTAAGAGAGTTACCATCATTTATAAAAGATACAACTGATCTCTTGAAACGATTAGAAAAGGTTGTCTGGAAGCCTTCTTTTAAACTCATCACCATGGATGTCACATCATTGTATTCAAATATCGTACATCATATTGGCATGAATGCGTGCAGGCACTATTTGGGCAAAAGAAATATAAGATATAAGGAACACAACGAAATGTTGAACCAAATGATCTTCTTGTGCCTACACAACAACTATTTTTTATTCAACAAAAACATTTTCAAGCAAATACGTGGATGTGCTATGGGCTTCTCTTTTTCGCCCAATTATGCCAATCTCACCATGGGTTGGTATGAACAAAATGAAGCCTGGAAAACGGAACACTATGTGTGGAAAAAGAAGACAATACTATGGCTGAGATTCATAGACGACCTTTTCATAATCTGGGATGGCGAACAAACACATTTTGAACAATACTTTGAAAAATTGAACAACACCTCTACAAATCTAAAGTTCACTTATGAAATAAGTAGCGATAGAGTAGTGTTTCTAGACACAGAGATTTACATCGACAATAATTGTCTGGAAACTACACTACATCGAAAAAAGACCGCAACTAATTCCGTTTTACATGGAGAAAGGTTTCATGAGGACAAATTGAAGAGAAGCATCCCATATGGGGAATTTCTCCGGATAAAAAGAAATTGTTCAACACAATCAGAGTTCCATAAAAAAAGCTTAGAGGCCTCAAATAGGTTCATCAAGAGAAAATATCAACCTAACACAGTGGCAAAATGCCTCAAGAAAGTGATTGAAACAGACAGAAAGCAAATTTTACACAAAATTCAAGAAAACATAACTGAGGATAAAATCAGACTCATAACATCCTATAATGCTGAAAAGGGCTAACTGATCAAAGTAATCAAAAAACATTGGGGTATATTACGCTCAGACCAAACTCTGGCCAAAATCATTGGAGAACATCCACATGTCACCTTCCGCAGAGCAAAAAATCTGGGCGATCAATTGGTTCACAGCCACTTCAAAAATGTTCCCAACTTCAACTGGTTGCATCGAGAAGGCTTCTGGCCCTGCAGACAATGCAAGGTCTGCAGAATAGCGTCAGCAACCAAGGAAATCACAATGTTTGGAGGAAAGAAGTGAAAAATAAAACAACATTTAACGTGCAAAAGCACATTCTTTGTGTACATGATAACATGCCCCTGTGCCAAAAGCTACATAGGCAGCACTATTTTTGAGGCCAAACAAAGAATCCTGGAATTTACAAGAGCTGTCACCCATGGAGATCAATCTCATGCAATTGGCAAACATATGAGTCAACACCATGACAACAACTGGGAAACTCTCAAATACTGTGCAATTGATCAACAAGTGGATTCAGAAAGAGGAGGGAACCGTAGAAAGGCATTGAGACAAAAAGAATCGAAACACATCATTGCTTTCAGGACCCTCGAGCCAAGAGGTCTCAATCAAACCGAAGAACTATATGTGCATCTGTAAAGCAATCGCACTCATGAACCATTAACATCCATAAAAGAATTACAACGTGTTGGAACAATAACAAAAAATTTGACATTCCCTGACTTCATTGAAAAACTCACCAGTGAAATTGTATTACACCACGAGAATGCAAAAAAAAATCAGTCACCAAAGACTTTAAAATCATGAACAATGTAAATCATTGCTCAAATTGTCAGCGAAAATCCATTTCACTGTCATGTGTTTGTTTTTTTCACTGTGCACTAAAAATAAAAGATGGCTCGTGTTGATGCTCAACACCCGCGATCAAGCCTTCGGCTGAAGGCGAAACGCGTTGGGTTGAGAGGAGTAAGCTAAAATAAAGCAGTTGGTCTAAAAACTGAAACTGTGCCTGAGTGAGTGCTTCCTCACCGGTGTCGAGCCGGTTTTTGTGTGCATATATATATACATATATATATGTATATATATATATATATATATATATATATATATATATATATATATATATATATATATATATTTATTTATTTTTTCCACACAGGTCCTCCACCGCCGTCGCTCCACAATGTCAATGATTTTACTATTGCATAGAGCACTTTATTATTAGTTTTTTGCCATTTTTCACCATTGTAAATTGTTGGAAATAGTTCACTACAAGATGGCCGCCGTTGTAATAGAGGGAACATCTTCTATGTCAATGAAATGAGTAAGGGCGAAGGGTTTAAAATGGCGTTTGGATGTCTGCACAAACTGACACTGACGAAGCTTAACTGCGAAACGCGTCTGTCGGGGGTGAAGGGGGTTTGGAGAACAAATAAACTGTAAACATCTTCACACCGGAGTGCTGGCCGTTCTTTTCTGACTAGGACTGGTTGGATTGTGTGTTTGCATATATATATATATATATATATATATATATATATAATATATATATATATATATATATATATATATATATATAACGCTCAATTTTTGCTGCATTTTCGGCAAAAATAAGCCGCACTCACACGGGGGAAAAGTCTTGGCAAAACTTCTTTAATGCGATATGCACAGACACGTTTCGGCGTCAAGCCTGACGAAGGCTTGACGTCGAAACGCTAGATATCTCTAGATGTGAGCTCATTGTATTCTATGATTGACCACACATTGGGCATAAGATGTTGCCAATACTAGTTGAATAATCGTGAAATTTGCTTTCTCCAACATATTGAAATGCTATTAGAGTTTATGCAATTTTGTCTCCTTAATAATATGTTTATGTTTAATGGCCCAATGTTTAAGCAAGTCCTCGGCACAGCAATGGGCACTTGCTTTGCCCCCAGTTTGCCAATCTTTTTCTGGGGGTATGGGAAGGGGAGGTCCTTAAAAAAACTTGACCAAGATCCAGCTGGTAGCAGAGTCATTAAATGGTACAGGTATATCGACGACCTCTTTGTAATATGGAATGGCAGCAGAGAAAGTGCTGTAGAGATGATTAGGGACTTAAATGACAACAACTTTAATCTTTTGCTCACGTATAACATCAGCAACAGTCAAATCGAGTTCCTTGATGTGCTAGTGGAGATCAATGAAAACAAAGTCAACACCAAACTCCATAGGAAGGCTACTGCAGGGAACAGCTTGCTTCACGCTCTCAGTAGTCATCCAGAAACATTGAAATGGAGCATTCCATTTGGAGAACTTTTGAGAGCGAAAAGAAATTGTAGCACTGAACAAAGTTTCTTTACAGAACAAGAAACTATGATAAAAAGATTCAAAGAAAGAGGATACCCCAACTGGGTTCTGCAGAAAGCCAAAGAGAAGGTGGGCAAAGTGACAAGGGAAAGCACTCTCAGCGAAAATGCAAGAGTAGATGACGACACAACCAGAGTGATTCTGACATTTAACAAAGAATCAAATGCAATATCCAAAATAATTGCACGTAACTGGAACATTTTGAAATCTGACCCGGTGGTAGGTCAATCATTAGATAACAGACCAAGAATCACCTATAGAAAGGGGAGGAACTTGAGAGATCTTCTAGTTAAGGGTGATATCACAAACAAGAATTTAAATTCTCGTATTAACCTGAACGGTTTCTTCCCATGTGGCCACTGTAAGGCCTGCAGGAATAGCACCATAAGGAGTAGTTACAGCACCCCTACAGGAGAGAAGTATATAAAACAGTTCCTCACATGCGGCACCATTTTTACCATATACATCTTGGAATGCCCCTGTAAAAAGAGGTACGTGGGCAGCACCACATTAGCAACTAAGAAACGGGTGCTAGAACATATGAGTGCGATAACAAACAAAGACCCTCATTATCCAGTAGCCAGGCACTTTGTAGAGTACCATCTCTCGAATAGTTCCCTCCTGATATTTTTTGCCATCGAACAAATTGAATATCCACTAAGAGGGGGAAATAGGATTCTGTTGCTGCGCAAAAAGGAGGCATGGCATATTATCGACCTCCAAACAAAAAGCCCGGATGGGCTAAATTACGATGAAGAGATGAGTATACACCTCCATAAATAACTAAATGTTGACTCTTACAACATCTGAATATATATACAATTCTTTACCCCTAATTAGAATGTACCTGTGCTTATGTTATGTTTGAACTGTTTTTAATCCACAATGAGATATACTATGGATTTTAAGATGTGTGTTTTCTTTCTTTTGTTTCAGGAGAAAAGGAAGGGGCAGAGTAAGAAGGACTTCTAGGCACCCCCTACCCTTTTATTCTTTGTTCTTGGTGGAGTGCCAAATGGCACAGATAGGAGACTTTATCTACATTTTTACCCATCTGATATTAATTTTATAAGATTTGACAATTTTGTATTATTTACACACATTGCACTTTAGATATAATTTTTGCTGGACGTGTTGTAGCTTTGACCTATGGGGAACCTAGGCAGTCTGTTTCGAAACCCATAACTACTCTACTGATCTACCTATTGGCGGGGCGGTAACTGAATGGAAGGAGGTATTGGTCAATTTCTGACCAGGAGCCCGGCATTGAGTTGTCTATCAGTTACTCCACCTTTTTTGTATTGGGCACTAGTCCGAATAAATTTGTTATCTAAGTAAGTAGGAACTATGGAGTACACAGGGTTACTTCCTTTATATATTAAGTTTACTCCGTAGTATGTTCAAAAAATAAGCTGCACATTAACACACATAAAGTAGTACAACAGATCTACACATGTGAGGTTCAAGAGAGATATTGTAAATACTTTAGGAAATACCCTTTCTTTTGTTAACAAGCAAAATTGGAGTCTGACTTATATGAACAAGATGAATGTTATTATTACACTTGTCTATATGAAATAAGACCCTTGAATTTTTTTATTAAATTGCACTTTTGAACTAATGTAAAGGCGAAGGTATGAGTGAATATACCATGTATTACCTATATAGGAAACACGTTACAAAATGGATGCCACTGTGGCTGTGAGTACCTAGTTCTCATGTTTGTCCTTTGTCAGTTTCCTAAAGTCTGCCTATGTAATGCTTTGTTTCCCACTGTATCACTGTGTGACCAAGCTCGTTATACGAGCGAAACGCGTAACCTGAAAATAAATACCATCACTGGTGGCTGCTGAACACTCTTTGTGATCGCATTATTGGAAACTTTATTTGATATATATATATATATATATATATATATATATTTATATATATATATATATATATATATATATATATATATATATATATATATATATATATATATATATATATATATATATATATATATATATGTATGTATGGTCTGATTTTTCTGCCAACAACATGGGCCATTCCTCTATTATTTGTAGATCCATCCTTTGAGACATTGTGAGAAAGCCTCCAGGGATTACAGGGGAAATAGAATCATCTACTTTATCTACCTGTTTGCATAGTGGCATCGACCAATATTGCAGTGAGCTTGCCGATGGGAATGGAATGGAATAAAAAAAAAAAAAGATTTGCATGGTATATTTGTTCATTTATTAGTGATTGTGGCAAAGTCAGTCTATAAGTAACCAACATTTCCTTCTGGCAGACTGTGCAGGTTCTTTACTCCTTAGTTAAGTTCCTACGCTGGGTAACATCCTCATTATCCTGTTCTACCCTGTGCTCCTGGGCCATAAGGTGTGCATGTTTGTCCGCCGAACAGTGGTTTAAACAAGTTAGATCCAGTGGAGTCTTGTACATGAACTCGATCCAGTGCAGTCTTGTACATGAAATCATAGAGCATATAAAGCAAGAGGTAATATTGCATCACAATTTCATCCATCAAACTCTCTATGTCTCCTTAACACTTATTGGCTCCATGGGCATATGTGATCCAAATACCCCTTCAAATGCTGTCTGGTAACACCCGTATGTATTACCGCCTTCAAGGGTCGCTGTCTAGTTCATTTGTTCTGTGAAAATGAAGGGGGGCTATCACCTGAATCACCTGACCAAAACAAGACTTTGGACATATCCATCATTAACGGGTTCTGTCCCTCCCTCCTTTTCTTGGGCATTGCCGAGCATTTGTCCCCATCTGCCACAATAGTAACGCAGCAGAACTGGCACTGAATTTGCAGGAAGAAACTGGTCTGACCAAAGGAGGAGGGATCCATCCTTCCAGGGGAATAGCCAGTCCATTTTTTGATCATAGGGGAGGTACTCCAAAATTGTTCACAGGAGTTATGTTTAGGAGCTTGAAATCAGAAGCCCTATGGTATTTCCTGGCTAGTTCAATAGCTTCTTTAGGGTACACCTGACGGTGTTCTGTGACACATTTCTGGATATTGAAGAGTAGGGGATCTAAAAACCAAATCAACATTTTCGTTCATCCATCCAAAGTGAGAGTGGTAAAAAAATAAACTCATTCAACAAATGTATTCATTCGTCTGTCCAGATGTTCCACCAGAAACCTTGGTAGTACCTTGAAAATCTTTACTACTCCCACAACAGTTCGAAAAACTGCCAGCAGTCACTCCCTCTTCAGGATATTTTACCGGGCAACACATCTTCATAAGGTGCTGAAAACAATCAGCTCAGATGCGGGTCCAATAGGCACCCTCATAAAACAATAAGCACCTAATGAAGTTGCAAATGAAGTCAAAGGCCTTCACTCTTTGCTCAATGCAACCTGGTGATATGCAGAGGGCAGGTCCATCATGAAGAACACTAGTTCACCATTCAAACAGAAAGCTCTTCATAAATGTTAGGTAGTGGGTGTCTGTCATCCTTTATGCATTTCTTCAGGTCACGCAGTTCTACACACATTTTGATACTTTTGCCACCATTCTTTTGTGCCAAAATCCCTGGTCCCAACCATTCTGAGCATGTATTTCCTTCAGCAATGCCCAAATGCTTAAGTCGCTCCAATTCACATATGAGAAGTTCAAAAATCAAAAAAGGCACTTTCCAAAATGTATGTACCACAGGTCTAGCACTGTTTTTAAGAACAATTTTATGTTCAAAATTTCAAACAAACACCGATTTTTCTCCAAAGACATCAGCAAAATTAGCATCATCTTCGCTGAGGTGTCCTATCATCACAACCTGATAAGGTGTATTGGGATTTAATGTGATCCCAATATCACGTTGGTGGCACCAGCCAAGTAAATTATCATCAACAACATAAATCTTGCCCAAAGTGTCTCTCCTATTGAAATTGATACTCATTTAAAATCCAAAGTTTCACCACCATATACTATATGATTGATGTCAGGTGCCTTCAAAGTGAATTAGGGCCTGATTTAGATCTTGGCGGATGGGTTACTCCATCACAACATTGACAGATATCCCGTCTGCCGAAATTTAAATCTAGTTTCCTCCTATGAGTTTTATATTTCGGCGTTTGGGATATCAGTCACCGATGTGACTGAGGAACTCGTTCACCAAGATCTAAATCATGTCTCGTCCAAAAACTCTTTCCTGGGTTTTATCACCAGTAAGTGTAAATGTCGAACCCGAATCAGCTAAAACATCAGTGTCTTTATCACCGAGAGAAATCTTACATTCTGGCTTTTTATATAGGACCTACAATATACACACACCATCTCCCACCATCGGATTGTCATATATGAAATGAAATACAGTTTTCCTGTCAATATCAGAAACATTGTCTACCTGACGAACTGTACTGTTCACACTTTTAACTCTTTCGTTACTACATTTGCAACCCTTGCTTAATGACACACTTCCAACATACCCTGCAAGATGCATTTCTAGTCATACAATTTTAACTATTCGAACCATGATTACTATAACCACACTTGGAACGTTTAAACATACCAAGGTTCAATTTAATTGAATCACCAGAAGGTTTCTCAAATTTCTTGATCTCTTCCACAGAATTGACTTTTATACTATACGCATTGAATATAACTCTTCATGTCAACACAATTGTATCTCACTTACATACTCTAAGCTACTTGGGTACATCCACCTCCTAGGTAGCATTAGCCAACTCTGGTTTTTAATCTGTCAGGGGAGTCTGTACAATAAAGGATGATTTGACATCCTCTAGTCAGTTTTAATTCACTCTTTTTCACATACCACTGCCACCCCACTTGAACACCCTCGTACTCACCAGAGGGGGGGTAAAAACAAAACCATCTCAGCTAAAGTAATCCTTCGGGGGACCTGTAGGGCATTGGCGTGCCGGATTGACGAGGAGCACCCGCCCAATGATGAAGCATGATATCCCTAAGGGGTGTGTGAGGGCAACAAGAGACACTCCTGAGGATTGCCCTTGACGTCCTGTCCAGAACCTTCTTTCCTTAAGGAATGGTATCCCCTATTTTTGACTATCATATGTTGAGGCATGTTAGTGTACTGATGGTAATTGCCTCCTCTTGTTATTTCCAGTGTATCGCATCATCCCAAAACTAGAGGTCCTGTTCCAGTACAGACCTACCTAGTCAGACACAGAAGGTTTCAGGACCGACAATCCTGTTAAGCAGTGTCACACCCGCTGAGCAAATCCAGTACCGGAAGTTTTTCTTATTTTATCCCAAACCACCTACTCCCAAGAGCCGTGTTTGGTTTAAGGAGTTTCTTTTCCTTGAATGGGCTCGGACCTGAGAGGGATAGGAGATCCAGCATCGGCTCCAGTGTCATCTCCGCAGTTGGGACCAGATAAGCGCCTGACTTCGAGCATATTAATCGCCATCTCAATTCCCCCTCAATGGCCACCACATGAGAATCAAAACTTTTTTTCCAACTCTTACGGGGAAGGAGAGGTTCACCAGCATTGTTTAAGAATTGGGGAGGTTAAGACTAGATGCTGCCGTACTCACAAGACTTGGCAAAACAATAAATTAAGAGAAAGAGTTAAAACAACAAGCATTGCAAAGCCAATAGGACTCGCTATTAGCTTTGTCAGTCGGGTGAGGTTGGAGAGCAGGACAGTTAAGCTAGAGCTGACAGGAACACTTGTCTTGTTCGATGATGTGGTATAAACGCGTATTTATCATAGCTACTAAGATTAGTTTGTAAACTATTTAAAGAAAGTAAACTGATATATGTGAATTAATGGAAAAACCAAAACTGAGAAACCACATTAGAGGAAACCAAATCATGGCAAATCTATTTTAAGGAAAGAGAATTTTAAGAAAATACATGTAAATCGGAAACTTTTTACAGAAAAGATAATTTTATGGAAATATCGGAAATCACACACTTGGGTGAAAATTATGGGTAGTGAGGGTTTTTTTGGTGTACAGTCTTAATATCGAGTCATTTATTTCGACTGGACATAATATCGACTAGAGAATATCGAGATGGCATTAATATCGAGGTAAGTAATATCGATTTTTTTTTATCGATTGTTATGTATGTAAAAAATATCGACATAAAAAATATCGAGTAAGTAATATCGTCAGTAAAAAATATCGATATGTTTATTAGTTTAAAAATATCGAAAGTTGTGTTATCGACTGTCACAATATCGACTCTCATGATATCGAATTTTAATATGTATATATATAATATGTAATAGTTCAATGTACATTGTTTTAATGTTTTATAATAGCATTTTGTGTTAAAATGTATTAATTTTATTTATTTATTTATATAGAATTAATGTTAAAAATAATTAATAAATTAAAAAAAATTTATATTACTATAATAATTTCTAGGAGCGGGTAGTGGGTTTTTAGGGGAATAGGGTGGGAAGTATTTTAAATATAATTAATTAATTATGTAAATATATTAATTGGTATTAATTAATTAATTATGTAAATATGTTAATTGGTATTAATTAATTAAATATGTAAATATATTAATTGGTATTAATTAATTAATTATGTAAATATATTAATTGGTATTAATTAATTAATTATGTAAATATATTAATTGGTATTAATTAATTAAATATGTAAATATAATTATTGGTATTAATATGTAATTAATTGTTAAATTACTATTTAATTAAATATATAATATGTAATTGGTAAATATGTTATTTTAATAGCTTATTTGAGAATTATGCTTATTTAAATAATTTTTTTCATGTAGCCGGTTGTGGGATTATAGGGGATTAGGGTGGGAAGTAATTTAATAGTAAGTAATTAAATCTGTTAATTAATTAATTGGTAAGAATAAGTAAATACTTGTTATTTATCTAAAATATGTTAATTATATATAATTTAATTGTTAATTTATTTAAATAAATGGAATTATTGTTGAATATGTAAAATCAAACTTTTTTAGGATATGTAGTGGGTTGTGGGATTATAGGGGAATAGGGTGGGAAGTAATTTAATTGTAAGTAATTAATTATGTTAATTAGTTAATTGTTATGAATAATTAAATATTTGTAAAATAAATTAAATATGTTAATTATATTTTATGTAATTGTACATTTATTAACATTAATGCTATTATAGTAAATTATGTTACATCTCACATTTTTATGTTATGTAGTGGGTTGTGTGTTAATAGGTGTATAGGGTGGGAAGTTAATTAATTATAAGTAATGACATATGTTAATTAATTAATTGTTATTCATAATGAAATAATTGTTAAAGACTTAAAATATGTTAATTATATAGATATAAATAGATATAACTAATATTATAATAATTAAATATAAAATATATATATATGAAATATAATTGTCTAATTACATTTAATTATATATATATAATATATTTATAATTAGATATATAAAGATATATATAACATATAGATATATAATTATAGATATTCTCATATATATATTATTTTGTATTTGGGGAAAGAGGTTGGTTTAGTCTTCTGGGTTACTTTTCTGTTTGGTTATTAAGGGGTATATGTTGTGTGCAGAGTCAGTTGTCAGTTTTTTGGTAAAGGTGTATTTGTAGGGGTCAGGGTCAGTTTTCATTTAGTGGGTAAAGGGGTATTTTTAGGGGTCAGGGTCAGTTTTCAGTTAGTGGGTAAAGGGGTATTTGTAGGGTTCAGGGTCAGTTTTCAGTATTTGGGTAAAGGGTAATTGTTTTCTTTCAGAGTTAGTTTTCAGTTTGTGGATAAAGGTGTTTTTAGGGGTCAGGGTCAGTTTTCAGTTTTTGGGTAAAGGGGTATTTGTAGGGGTGAGGGTCAGTTTTCAGTTAGTGGGTAAAGGGGTATTTGTAGGGGTCAGGGTCAGTTTTCAGTTAGTGGGTAAAGGGGTATTTGTAGGGGTCAGGGTCAGTTTTCAGTTAGTGGGTAAAGGGGTATTTTTAGGGGTCAGGGTCAGTTTTCAGTTAGTGGGTCAGTTTTCAGTTTTTGGGTAAAGGGGTATTTGTAGGGGTGAGGGTCAGTTTTCAGTTAGTGGGTAAAGGGGTATTTGTAGGGGTCAGGGTCAGTTTTCAGTTAGTGGGTAAAGGGGTATTTTTAGGGGTCAGGGTCAGTTTTCAGTTAGTGGGTAAAGGGGTATTTTTAGGGTTAAGGGTCAGTTTTCAGTATTTGGGTAAAGGGTATTTTTTTGGTTGCAGGGTCAGTTTTCAGTTTATGGGTAAAGGGGTATTTTTAGAGGTCAGGGTCAGTTTTCAGTTTTTGGGTAAAGGGGTATTTTTAGGGGTTAGGGTCAGTTTTCAGTTAGTGGGTAAAGGGGTATTAGTAGGGGTCAGTGTCAGTTTTCAGTTAGTGGGTAAAGGGGTATTTTTAGGGGTTAGGGTCAGTTTTCAGTTAGTGGGTAAAGGGTTATTTTTAGGGTTAAGGGTAAGTTTTCAGTATTTGGGTAAAGGGTCTTTCTTTGGTTGCAGGGTTAGTTTTCAGTTTGTGGGTAAAGGGGTATTTTTAGAGGTCAGGGTCAGTTTTCAGTTTTTGGGTAAAGGGGTATTTTTAGGGGTCAGGGTCAGTTTTTAGTTAGTGGGTAAAGGGGTATTTGTAGGGGTCAGGGTCAGTTTTCAGTTAGTGGGTAAAGGGGTATTTTTAGGGGTCAGGGTCAGTTTTCAGTTAGTGGGTAAAGGGCTATTTTTAGGGTTAAGGGTCAGTTTTCAGTATTTGGGTAAAGGGTATTTTTTTGGTTGCAGGGTTAGTTTTCAGTTTGTGGGAAAAGGGGTATTTTTAGAGGTCAGGGTCAGTTTTCAGTTTTTGGGTAAAGGGGTATTTTTAGGGGTCAGGGTCAGTTTTCAGTTAGTGGGTAAAGGGGTATTTTTAGGGGTCAGGGTCAGTTTTCAGTTAGTGGGTAAAGGGTTATTGTTAGGGGTCAGGGTCAGTTTTCAGTTAGTGGGTAAAGGGGTATTTTGTGGGTTCTGGGTCAGTTTTTAGTTTGTGGGTAAAGGGGTGTTTTTAGGGCTTTGGGTCAGTTTAGGGTTTTAGGTTAGAGGGATACAGGGTAAAAATATGGTCAATTTAAATGTCTATTAAATTAGTTACTTTTTCATATATTTTGTATAAAATATTTAAATTAATATACATTAAAACAATTATTGGTATTGTAGGACTTTAAATATTAATACAATTTTTAAATATATTTAAATGTATAAGGTATTTTTAATTAGATTATTTAATATGCAAATAATATTTATATACAATAATAAAGAAGGAAACATAGACAGGGTTAAATGCCATAAATGAAAAATTGTTTATTCACATATAAAAAAATTTTTGTAAATAGAGAATCATTTTTTATTTATAATCAAAAATTTTCATTCAATGTTTTTATTAACATAACAAAAATATGAAGTACATGTATATGTTTTTAACACATAAATTATATTAACATAATTTTTTTATCTTTTACATATATTAACATTTAAATAGTTTCAGAAACAAATTGGTAATATGTACTTTTTATTTAATAACAAAATATTTATTCAGATACACATTGAATTTATTGTCATTGCAAATTATGTACATTTTTTTGTAATTGTAAAATTTTTGTTTATTACCAAGTCATGTTATATTTTTGGAAATAATTATTATGAATATTGAACATATTTATAATATTCATTTTTAAATACATAAACACCAAAAACATTTATTATATACATACATAATGTTTTACATAATATTTGCAAATTTAAAATAAACATTTCTTGTAACAAACTTATATATGCAATTTATTTTTACATTAACATTATTTACTAAATGTATTTATAAATCAAAAATTAATTTTTTAACTATAACATAACAGTTGAATAATTATTTCAAACTTATGAATATTTATGAAATAATTTTATACACTTTAAATAAATATTTACACTTAATATAATACTCTGTGTATTTTTTAAAGTGTTGGAATATAGAAATTAAATAGCATTTAGCTGTATACAGGGACTACTTTTTAACCGCGTAATGTTACTTAGGCGTATTTGGTGCTTCAACAGATCGCGGTTGGGTGCTGCTTCGCGTTAGAGAGGGTAAGTTTGTTTTAATTGTGTTTTATAAGTTTCTGAACTTATTGCTAGTGTATGTGTGCTGTGTTTATGTTTATGTAGGTAGAGTTAATTAGAGAAGATTGTGTGTTCGGTGTTAGGTAGAGTGTACGATATTGGATTTTTACCGCGTTTTTGTTGTAGGTGTGTGAGGTGAGGTAATATGTTTAAATGTTACTAAGATAATATGTTTGATGTATAAATATGTGTTTTTATATATGTATGGGTGTTTTTATGTGGGTGGGTATGTTATTTAATTTTTTCTAGGTTATCGTCGCGTTTCGCTGTTTTGGAGGACTCCCTTCTTTTTTGATCACAGCTGTGTAACGAGTATTATATACTCTTATTTTTGCACACTATTTTTGGGGTTTTTACATTTTCTTGGAGCGTTTATTTTTCGCCATTACGGATTTTTGGGTTTTCTATGGTATATGGTGTCTACTGAAGTGGAAAGGAGTCGCTATGCATTTGCTTGTATTTTTGCTTTTTTTTTGGGCTTTCATGGATTGTATGGGTTTTTGGAATGGTGTCCTATGGATTGCTTGGAATTGGATTACGTTTGAAGCTGTATCAGAAATATAAGTATTTTCAGGATTTTTAATGGGTGGGAAAACTGTTTTTAATTTTGCTTTACTTACGTTGTATGTAACATTTTGTAAATACATTATCTAAATACATTTTATATATGTTAATATTATGTATTTGATAATTTAATTGCAATTTGTTACATATTATAATGAAGAATTTTAGGAAAAATATGTTTAGTTTTACGTGTATAGTTATGTAATGTTTTAAAGAATAGTTTTGGCAATCATTGATAGATATTCTAGTCCTTTGCTAGTTGGATAGAGGGTAACTTGACTTTGGAGTGTGTTATACATTTTTTTAGTTTCTTTGGTGAGTTTAGGTCCAATCAAAGTTACTGATTGCTCCATTCGGAGCTCCTGGTAACTTTGTTCTTTTTGTAAGGATTGTATTAATTTGTGAAGGGTAGGCGTTCCTCGGCCTGTAGTTGCTTGGAAGGCATTGTGCCATCCTTCAACTGCATTGTTTGTTTTTGCTTCCTTATTTAGTGTGCTAAGGTAGACATTCCACCAAGCTATTTGGTATTTGGGTTGTCTTCTATGGCCTGATCTGTGTAGCCTTCCTACCCATGTGTCTTCGAAGTAGTCAAGCATAGGGCTTAGTTTATCTTCGTTTCTTTTATAGTAGGGGCTGTCTATTAATAAGTTATAGTGCTCAGTTACATCTGTTAGTGGAACATAGGCTAGGGCGATGAGTTTTTTGATTTGATAAGCAAATGTGCTATCAGTGGCGTATTGGATACTCAAGGTTGATTTTTTTAGATGTCGCCAGATACATTGATTAAAGTGGTAATAGCAACCTTGTATTGCTGTGTGTGGGTATGTTTTAAGGATGCTGTTTATCATAGCTTTTTCAAAGTCAATGATAATTTTTTGTGGAAAATAGTTGTTAGTATGTTGCTTGACTTCAGTTAGTATTTCTTGATAGGTAGTTTGCTGTTTGTTTGGTAGAAGGGCATAAAGGAATGGAATATTTGCATTTTGGAAATGACCATGGATGGTGTATAATTGATAAAAAGGTTTGGGGCATACAGAAAAAGTACCGTCCATCATCCAAGTTTGGCATTGGGTAAGTTTTGTCATGTTGTTTGCTGTGGCAAACAGTATAATTCTTTTATCTTTAGATTTGTTGTCATAGAGTATAAAATTTTCTTTATTGTGAGTTACAGAGAGTTCAGGTGGAATTTGGACTTCTTCTAAAGTTTTTGGTGTGGGAGGAGTAGTGCATGTTGCTCTTTTTTGTCTAGCTACTGTTCTTTTAAGGGATTCTATAGATGGTAATTGGCTAGAAGCATGTTGGGGAAGTACACTTAAATGGTGTTTCAGAATAGCAGTTGTTGGTTGATCAGTGCTAGTACTAGCTTCTTTAAGGGAATCTAGCATTTGTCGAATCTTTATTTCTGTTACATTGGGTGGGTGATTATGTTCTTTAGTATAAGTAACAGTAGTTTCCTGAGTTATAGCTCTACCATAACATTTGTTGGCATAATATTTCGTACACTTCCAAAACACTTTCAAATCTTTTTGTTTCTCTTGAGTGTAGACATATCCCATGTAACAAAGAAGCATTTTCCCTTTTTGTGAATAAATGAATTTAGCTCCTTCAGTCATGATAGTATTGTAGTGCTAGGAGGTAATTAAAAGAGAATGTAAATATTTTTTAAGGAAAATAAATGTTCAAATCACATTATACAGTTTCACACATTTGTATTTTACCTGCAAATGTTTTGATGCTTTCAAGTCGTTATTTTCAGCTGTTGATGTTCTTCAAACTGTTATTTTCTGTGTATATCTTTTTGTACCTGTGGAAGTTGAGAAAATGTGTAGAAATATTTTATTACTATTTATGATAATTTGTTCGACGTTTTTTGCTAGTTTAGATTTAGTTACCTATCTATTAATTCTCGATTTTACATTTCTAATATATACTTACTTTTTTATATGTAACTTTTGATGTCCAGGTGTTGTGTAGGTCTTCTGTTTTATTTTTTCATCTGTAGGATGAGTGCTAAAAAAAAAAGATATATTTGATGTATTTTGCTTTAAAATATAGGTGTGAGCTTTGAGAGTTACATTTTTGCTGACTAATAATGTAGTAGTACTTACTTTAGATATGTGTAGGTCTCTTTCTGTTGAAGTCCATCAGTTTTCTTCCAGAAATCCAGCAGAGTTTCGTCTTCCTTTACTTAGGAGATGTATACTGCGTTTTTAGTTACTTATTATTTCATTTATATAGTATTAGGTTAATTGTTTCAGAAATAGGATTGGTTGTTTAAATGGATAGTCTGTTTTTATTTGTTGATTTGAATTTTTTTTTCTGTTATGCTAATTGCTTTCCTTATATGGGTGACGCAAATTAACGTTTATTGAATGTGTAAGGATTTATTTTGTATAGGTAATGTTCTAGGTAATGTTATTTTGATATTTGTAAAGTGGAGGAATATATGTAATTAGTTGTAAAAAATGTGTAGAAGGTCGAAACATTGTTTATGTATTATAAAATGTATGTTAGTATTTATTGTGTGTTGTAAATGTTATGAAAATAAATAATATATGTTATCTATTTATATTAACTAAATCTGGTTTTTTATGATCAGTATGACTTAATTATTAAATAATAAAGTCATTTATTTTAGGATCTATTAATGGCGATTTTTTTACAATCGATAAATTTGCTATCTATGTTTGTGTAATCGATATTTTGACTGTTGTTATATAAATATTTAATAATCGGTGTTTTAGAAATCGATAATGTTGTGAGTCGATATTGTTGTAGTCGTTGTTTTTAGTAGTCGATATTGTGTAGTCGATATTTTTGATGTTTGTTGTGTAAGTATAGTAAATCGATAATTTTGTTGTCGATAATTAGTCATCGATATTTTGTCCAGTCGATATTCGGTCTGTCGAGGTTATGTCAGTGATCCGGTTTTTTTATGAGTTCAAGGATGGTTGATGTTTAGGAGTGGTAAATGGCTTTTAGGGTTCAAGGATGGGTGGAGGTTAGGGTGGTAAGGAGTTTTTAGGGGATCCCGCATGGGTTGAGTTTAAGGTGGAGTTTAGGGTAGTTAGGGGTTTTCAGGATTCACGGATGAGTGAAGTTGAGGGGTGGTGAGGGTTTATTAGGGTTCGGGGATGGGTGGTGTGTGGGGGTGTTTAGTTTTTTTAGGGTTCAAGGATGGGTGGTGTGGGGGTGTTTAGTTTTTTTTAGGTTTAAAAATAAGTGGAGTATCGGGCTGGTGAGTGTTTTTAAGGTTTAGTCATAAGTAGAGTTTTGGGATGGTGAAGGGTTTTTTAGTGTTTGGAGGGGTTTAGGGGTAGAAAGGGGTTTTTGGGGATCAAGAATGGATGGAGTGTACGGATAATGAGGGGGGTTTAGATTAAGAGATGGGTTGAGATTAGGGGTAGGAAAGGCTTCAAGAGTTATGGCGTGGGTGGAATTTAGGGTTCAGACATGGGTGGAGTTTAGGTGTGGTGATGTGTGATTTTAGGGTTCAAGGATGAGTGGAGTTTAGAGACGATGAGTGGAGTTTAGGGTTAGAAAGGGCTTTTAGGATTCAGAGATCTGTGGAGTTTATGTATCAGGGAACGGTGTAGCTTATGCATGGGCAGGCATGTTTAGGGAGCAGAGATAGATGGTGGTTAGCGGTGGTGAGGGTTCAGGGAATTAAAGGCATCTAAAGTAATTGTTTGACAATGTAAAAGATACAAATTGGAGATAATGTCCCTTGGCATAAGGGATTGAAATAAGTACCTTCAACAAAAATGGTTCTAAAAGTAAGTTCTGGAACCATTTTATTTATACCTTAAAACATAAGCACACAGAAGGCAATTCCAAAATAAAGACACTAATGAACTGATAAATGCAATTCTCACAGAACTTTTTCATTAACCATTTGGATTAAATTTATTTTCAGTAATGGTATTCCATTAAATCGTTTTTCTATGAAATCACATACAACCAAGTAAACTACGAAGTATGCAGAAAATATCCTGATAAATGTTACTATTGTCATGAGTACTATTAACGGTAAATTTAGAGTAAGCACTTTCTTCAGAATGACGATGAGTTATTAAAAATCGGCATATGTGTGTACATTTTCAAACAAATATGCTCAAAAGCTGCGCATAGTTAAGCAAATAATATCTGTTTCTGTATAGCGACTAATGCAACAACTAGACATCACTCCTTTAAAATAATACTAGAGCAAAGATAAGCATTTACTTTGGAAATGTTGTCATGCCTTCCCTTGGACTTTCCCCTAATGCCCATAGCACTCATACTTATTTTTAATCTATTCCAGGAAGAATCCGATTTTTGGTACTAAAAACCACATTGTGTGTTCATATACGTGCTTGCATGAGAAAACAAAAAGAAACGTGCCTCCTGGGGAGTAAATGAATAGGTGTGCCCCGTCCAACAGGAAAGGCGGGTTGCTGCACCGTACTTTTGTACTTTCAGGCAACACAGGCATTTGTTTACCGTGCAGCATGATCCCAGCAGACTTTTCTGAGCACCCCTCATGCCTTTGTCCGAATTTGCGTGCTGTTGCCTGGAGCAGATTTCAAGAAGGAAAGGGCCTGTGAGCACCGTACCATTATACCCGTTGAGCAGCTGACATGCCTTGCGTGCTTGCTTTGTTCAACAGAAACCTGGCAAAGAGCACAACAACTTCAAAAAACCCAAGAAAAAGAGTGCAATGTCACACCCAGCATTAACAGCGTCATATCACTTTTTTTGGAATCCATGTTGCAAAGTTAAAAAAAGTAGAGGGGAAGTAGTAGTAGTAGAAACGCTTTATTCGATTTTAGAACAAGATAAAATCATAAAAGCAACAATCATTATATACAGTTACATATGCATCATAAATACACAATTAAAATAGTATTAAACAATATATGTATATATACACATATTAAATCCTTTCAACCGTACAATAGATCATGTAAAAAGTTTGGATTCTGTCTGCAAATTATCTAAAATCAGGCATAACAATCCAGAGTGGTTCATTTTTAAGTCACTGTAAGTCTCCATGAGTGGCTCGGATTTTCAAACAGGTCTTTAGAAACATGGCTATGCCTTTAGCATTTGATACTGTATCTAAAAACTGTAGAGCCATAAAAGCTGGGCGGCATCTTCTCAGTCCCAGGGATAACAGGATTGGAATAATCCAGCGTTTGCGTGGCACTTCATAATATTTGCAGAACAGAAATACGTGAATATTGGACTGTTCAGAGGTACCATCGCAAGGGCACTGGATGATAGAGTTTGACCAATCCTGTCTCCCTGGGAATGTAACCAAGCGGAAAAACAAATTAAGCCTTAACCGAGTTAGCAAATATTTTTCATAGGTGGACAAACAGAAAGTAAGATACGGCTGGATGCCCAGAGTACATTGAATAGTTAAAATATGGCGATTGGTAACTTTGTGGATTTCTTGCGCCATACGAAGTTCCCCCAAGTGAGATAAACAGAGCGATCTCAGGGCCTTTCTAGTAGCAGTAGTTAAAATTGCAGGTTCTTTGAAATATTTGGAGAGGCCCAAATCACTAAGGAAATTATGTACATAGGACAACCAAGGAACATCCAGCCAGTTGTCTAAGAACAAGCAATCTGCAATTAGTGCACGGGTTAAGCTACACTGCTCCGTCGTCCAGATGCGATGCCATAATAATATTGGCGGGATTTTTATATAGTCAGCAATATGATCCATGCCTAATTCAATATGGCAGGCAACAGTTGGAGAGCACTCTGGGACAGCCAGAAGGTAGCGTATAAAATTATTCTCTGCCCTCTGCAAGGTGACCACAGATACGTGGCCCCACACCCCAGCACCATATACAGCTACGCTATGGCACTTAGCGTAGTATATTTGCAAGAGTTCTTTTGGGGGTGGTTTCCCTATTTTACGAGAAAAAGCAATCAACGCAGAGGAGGCTCTTAAAAATAAAAGATATCTACTATCAATGGCCGATTTCCAGGAGGAGGTATTGTCAAATAATATACCTAAATATGGATATGTCCTAGTGCAATCCAACTTAGCTTTTTCAATACATATCGGTTTTTTCTTAGTTCTCTTTTTGCCTAAATGCATGACTAGTGTTTTCTTAATATTGACCATTAAGTCCAATGAAGCCATGAATTTACAGTATGAATTTAGCTGGTTCTGGAGTTGTACTGGGGTTCGGGCCATAATTACCACGTTGTCCGCGTAAAGTAACGCGGGAATCGGGCAACGGGCAATTTTTGGGAGGTCCTGACTCCCTTCTAGCATGGCCTTCTCTAGGCCGTTTGTATACAAATTAAACAAGCATTGGAAATGCAATAGGTCTCGCATTAGAAAAGTTGGAGTTATTGGTCTTGTAAATGACATATTTTATTTATTTGTTGGTTTTTAAAATTGCTAAATTGATGGCTTTGTCATTTACAATGCCAATAGTTATAACTTTCGCGAATGTGACACCTATAGCATTTGGAATGCAACATGTTTTGTATTTACGTGACTTAGATGGTAGCTCTGGTCGTTAGGCCACATCTCTAGAGAGCAGGAGAGTGCAGCAGGGGAGAGAAGCACAGCAATGCAATAGGTCTCGCATTAGGAAAGTTTGAGCTATTGGTATTGTAAAGGACACATTTTTTATTTATGTGCTTGTTTTGAAAATAGCGAAATTAATAGCTTTGTTATTTACAATGCCAATAGTTTTATCTTTCGCAAATGTGACACCTATTGTAACACAATATGTGTTGTGAGGGTGAGTGAGGGTGAGGGGTTGAGGGTGAGGGAGGGTGAGGGGTTGAGGGTGAGTGAGGGTGAGTGGTTGAGGGTGAGGGGTTGAGGGTGAGTGAGGGTGAGGGGTTGAGGTTGAGTGAGGGTGAGGGGTTGAGGGTGAGTGAGGGTGAGGGGTTGAGGGTGAGTGAGGGTGAGGGGTTGAGGGTGAGTGAGGGTGAGGGGTTGAGGGTGAGTGAGGGTGAGGGTGAGTGAGGGTGAGGGTGAGTGAGGGTGAGGGGTTGAGGGTGAGTGAGGGTGAGGGTGAGTGAGGGTGAGTGAGGGTGAGGGGTTGAGGGTGAGTGAGGGTGAGTGAGGGTGAGGGTGAGTGAGGGTGAGGGTGAGTGAGGGTGAGGGGTTGAGGGTGAGTGAGGGTGAGTGAGGGTGAGGGGTTGAGGGTGAGTGAGGGTGAGGGGTTGAGGGTGAGGGTGAGTGAGGGTGAGGGGTTGAGGGTGAGGGTGAGTGAGGGTGAGGGGTTGAGGGTGAGGGGTTGAGGGTGAGTGAGGGTGAGGGTGAGGGGTTGAGGGTGAGTGAGGGTGAGGGGTTGAGGATGAGTGAGGGTGAGGGTGAGTGAGTGAGGGTGAGGGGGTGAGGGTGAGTGAGGGTGAGTGAGGGTGAGGGTGAGGGCGAGTGAGGGCGAGTGAGGGTGAGTGAGGGTGAGTGAGGGTGAGTGAGGGTGAGGGTGAGGGTGAGTGAGGGTGAGGGTGAGTGAGGGTGAGGGGTTGAGGGTGAGTGAGGGTGAGGGGTTGAGGGTGAGTGAGGGTGAGTGAGGGTGAGGGGTTGAGGGTGAGTGAGGGTGAGGGGTTGAGGGTGAGGGTGAGTGAGGGTGAGGGGTTGAGGGTGAGGGTGAGTGAGGGTGAGGGGTTGAGGGTGAGGGGTTGAGGGTGAGTGAGGGTGAGGGTGAGGGGTTGAGGGTGAGTGAGGGTGAGGGGTTGAGGGTGAGGATGAGTGAGTGAGGGTGAGGGGTTGAGGGTGAGTGGGGGTGAGGGTGAGTGAGGGTGAGTGAGGGTGAGTGAGGGTGAGGGTGAGTGAGGGTGAGTGAGGGTGAGGGTGAGTGAGGGTGAGTGAGGGTGAGGGTGAGTGAGGGTGAGGGGTTGAGGGTGAGGGTTGAGGGTGAGTGAGGGTGAGGGGTTGAGGGTGAGTGAGGGTGAGGGGTTGAGGGTGAGGGTGAGTGAGGGGTTGAGGGTGAGGGGTTGAGGGTGTGTGAGGGTGAGGGTGAGGGTGAGGGGTTGAGGGTGAGTGAGGGTGAGGGGTTGAGGGTGAGTGAGGGTGAGTGAGGGTGAGGGTGAGTGAAGGTGAGGGTGAGTGAGGGTGAGTGAGGGTGAGTGAGGGTGAGGGTGAGTGAGGGTGAGGGGTTGAGGGTGAGTGAGGGTGAGGGTGAGTGAGGGTGAGTGTGAGTGAGGGTGAGGGTGAATGAGGGTGAGGGTGAGTGAGGGTGAGGGTGAGTGAGGGTGAGGGGTTGAGGGTGAGTGGGGTTGAGGGTGAGTGAGGGTGAGTGAGGGTGAGGGGTTGAGGGTGAGTGAGGGTGAGGGGTTGAGGGTGAGTGAGGGTGAGGGGTTGAGGGTGGTTGAGGGTGAGTGAGGGTGAGGGGTTGAGGGTGAGTGAGGGTGAGGGGTTGAGGGTGATGGTGAGGGGTTGAGGGTGGGTGAGGGGTTGAGGGTGGGTGAGGGTGAGGGGTTGAGGGTGGGTGAGGGTGAGGGGTTGAGGGTGAGTGAGGGTAAGGGGTTGAGGGTGAGTGAGGGTGAGGGGTTGAGGGTGAGTGTGAGTGAGTGTGAGGGTGAGGGGGTGAGGGTGAGGGGTTGAGGGTGAGTGAGGGGGTGAGGGTGAGGGGTTGAGGGTGAGGGGGTGAGTGAGGGGGTGAGGGGGTGAGGGTGAGGGGTTGAGGGTGAGGGTGTGAGGGTGAGGGGTTGAGATGGGTTCATATAAGGTTCCAAAGGCGAGGCCTATTGGCTATGCCAGTGCTTGTTTTAATATTACAGTTTTCTGTTTTATTTTTAGCAGTATTTGAATCACGAGTTAATTTCCCTGTAACTGTCTGACACGAACCTCGAACAATTATATGAGCTATGTGCATGTTGTACTATTTTGGAAATCTTGAAAAACTCAAATAACAGATTCAAACCAAAAAATCACTACATCGTTACGTGCTTCATGTGCAGATTTTTAACCCCACATCCTACTGCCTTGAGTCTATTGCGCGTGCTGTTCCAAGCTGTGCACGTCAGCCTCCTGAGACATTTGTGTACCAATGCGTGCCGTCATGGTTGTGTGACGTTTTCTCCGTGCATGCTGGGAATGTCACACACGCTCAGTATAATGTGCTTGAGTAGAGTGCGCTAAATATAGACAACCTTTCACAGCTCACACAGTTTATTATTGCAACAGAAGCTTATATGCAGGAACGCATTGAGGCAACTTTCAAGACTTAACTAGCTTTGAGGTGTGTTTCCTCTGCTTGTTTCATTGTGAAAATTATTTGACTTGTTAAAGTATGGCTTCAAATAAGTTATTTAATCATTAACCCAGTCCATTTCTCCAGATTCCTGGTAAACCACAGGTCAAATGGCAACTGTGATTTAGAGCATATGAGAACTGTATTATCGCAAATGATGAAAAAGATATCTCACCTGAAAGAAAAACAAGAAAGGAAACAAGACGGAGGGCATTGCTGTGGGGAGGGGGGGGAGGAGAAATGCACACGGCGGGCAGGGGAGGGGGCGGAGCGGGGAGAGCGGCATGAGGGTGTGAAGCAGCCGGGGCCTTTGAAGTGAAGCTAAGCTTCACTTCAAAGGTGTGGGAGGAGTGCGGCTGAGGGAACAGACTGCGATTTGGTGATGTGCACGCGCATTTTAGGTCAATGCGCTTGCGCATTGACCTAAAAGCCACGGGCACAGCACCAAATCGCCACAGTTAGGTAAACTTTGTTTAAAGCCCTATAGTCTCGCTTCTCTCAATGCGCATGCGCATTGATAGGTCACGAGACCTAATAAAAAAGGAGCCAGGACACACCCTTGTCTGACTCCCTTAGTTACTATGAAAGAATGGGTGAGCTCCCCATTCACTCCAAATGTCACCCTTGCCGATGCTCCTGAATACAGCTCACGCAAAAAGGATATTATTTGAAGGTCCACTCCCATTTCCACTAGGATTGACCACAGCCTAGAGTGTGAGACACAATCAAAGGCTGCGGTCAAATCCACGTAAACCAGGTGAAGATTGCCTTTCTTCGCCTGGACATATTTCCCAATTAGAAGGGAGAGATTCAAAGCCTGCTCCACAGTGCCCAGTCCCTCCCGGAAACCATATTGCAGGTCTGTCAGGATGTTGTTTTCTTCAGACCAGACCCGCAATCTCTCCAGGATCAAGCGACCTGCAACTTTACCAAGAGAATCCAGGAGGGAAATGGGCCTGTAGCATGCCGAGTTGCTACGGTCTCCCTTCTTAAAAATGGGAAGCAAGATAGATGTAGACCAAGTGGCCACCTCTTAATGCCGCTTCAATTACTCTGGTTAGTACTGGCGACCAAAGCCAGGCTTTGAAGAAGACAGAGCATTGATGACTTCCTCGTGGTTAAAAGATAGATCGAGGGGATAAGGAGATGAATATGGATTTTCACTATAATGTGCACCCTCAGCTAGAAAAATCTGTGAAAAGTGGGAGACCCAGCCCTCTGCGGTGATCGCTACTTCCACACTAGGGCCGGTCTTTGCCGTGTTCATGAAAGGCGAGTTAACCACCTTCCAGAACAATAAGCTATCTTTCTTTTTACAGCTCTCATGGAGCTTCTCCCACAGTTCTTTTTTCCTATGTTTTTACAGTCTTTTTTCGCTTTATTATAGTTTTTTCTCAGCCTCCTAATTTCTGGTTGATCCCTCTCGGTTTTATGTAGGGCTGATTTTAAGGCGGATAGGGCTTTACGACTTTCAGAACTAAACCATCCTTTTTCCTGTAGGCCATTCTGCTTTTGTTTGCGAAGGAGCTCTTTACTAATCACTTTGGTTATATCAATAAAATTATTCAATATTTCCTCTTCAGTAGAAAGAGGGTTTAAGCATATTTCTAGCATAGAGAGAGATTTAACAATGACATTTTGTGTGATAACGTCTGGGTCAACTTTAGCCCATTTAATCGAGTACCCGTTAGTTTTATCCAAAGTCAGGGCTCTTTGGTTCAACAGGCCGAAATTATCAACTGGAAAAGATCCAAACGGCACTGTAATAGTCACGCTATTTGGGAAAGGGTCGCTACTTGCGTCGTCTCCAGTACAAAATGTCTGCAAGTCATCCCTCATGTGATTGGAAATCAAAATGAAGTCAATTGTGGTGCTACATCCCCTACCATGAAAAGTGGGTGAAAAATCAATTGGGGGTACGACTAACTCATTTGCAAACCCCAGTCCTAACATAAAATAAATTTCATTTAAAATATTCCCGACACTTGAGTGAGCGAAGTGGGTTAAGGGACTCCCCTCCTCGTCTACGATACCACAATTAGAGGTAGAATATTCGCTGCATAAAGGAATATTATAGTCACCACCCCAAATTAACTTAAAAGGAGAAGAAAGACCACGTTTCCGGTGTTCCTCGAGAATGATGGTTATCTTGTTAACAACTTTCACAAATTCCAAAGGCAACATATTATTATAAAAATTTACCAGTAAATATGTATGCCCTTCATCCACTGAAAGTTTAATTATTTGATAATTCTCTTCAGTTGCTATTTCAGTAATTTTCTTGAGTGGGAGGGTATTAGATACATAAACTGATAGACCTCCCTTAGGTCTACCGGAAGGAGAAGGACAGGCTCTAGAAAAAAACAATCTGTAACCCTGTAGTTGTATCTCAACTTCCGACCACGTTTCCTGGCAACATACCACAGTGTGGTTTCTGATTGTCTCTAACCAATTTGGTTGCTCAAATTTCGTCCGCAAACCTGCGACATTCCAGAATAGGATAGAAAGAATCAGACTACCCGACTGTAGAGCCTTAGGGGAAAGTTGCCGCTGTATAGTTTGAGTTTCGATATCCACGGCTTGCCCCTGCGGCAGCGGAAAATCATTTTGTGATAAGTCGTTGGATCTTTCATTCGAGAAACCAACGTCGTTGATCTTATTTGGGGGGTCTGGGATACATGAGGTATTACCATAAAGATCTTCAAAAGGAGGGACCGTCTCCGCTATCTGCCCATGTAATAACAGGGGAGAAACCTGTAATTGACTACAGTGCCCAAAAAACGTGGCACAGTTAACCAGGGCCTTATTTGGGGAGTCGGTATTATCAGTGAAAACACCACGATAAACCTCCAATGGAGAGTCCTTTACAACCGTGGTCGGCCTATCCAAGGGAGGGGGGTTAGAATTGTTTAAGGGAATTGGGGTGATGGTTAGTCACTCGATGTCGTCTAGGCCTGACAGAATGTCAAAGCGATTCTGAGTAGGGATCGTGAATGGTCTTGTTATCGATGGATAGTTATAACTCCCTTCCCATGTATGTGAGCCATTCCATGATAAGGGATAGTGATCCCAAGTGGCCCTAGCAGGGTCAGTATAATATTGAGAGGTAGGTCGAGAATAATTGGCCTGATGTGGATGTGAAGGCCTAAAGGGGGCACCCTGCTGGTGAAATAAAAATCTGGGATGATCAACACGTTCATCATAATATGGTCTGTAGTGGGGAGTTTCTTCAACAAATAAAGACCTAGTATCATCTATCTGATATTTGGTCGATGATTTAGGATTAATCAGGAATACCATATTCCTAGGATAGAAATACGTGAGGTCTCGGGCTATAATATCATTGCTACCATTAAGAGGAAACCCGTCTAGAATGTAACTAACTGCCCTATTATCTCTAAAGTTTATTATAACAATGTCCCCCGTAATGTTTTTTATACTAGGACCTAAGCAAGGAAGGCGCCTCACGTGTAAAATTTCGCCATTTACGTATGGAGGAAGTGGTCGATTTCTCTTTAGCCAAAATATGACCTTATTCTTTAGCTGGTTATGATTTTCGTTAATGTTCTTTTTACCATCTATACCTTCCTCCAAGGGCGGGACACCAGTGAGCACCACCACTAACGGGACTGCTTCCGGAGGCAGCTCTACATTAAGCCTCTTAAGGGCGGTCGACCTCACTACGGCCTCATGGCCGGTTATTTTATCAAAGTTTACTGGCGAGTTTGTCCTTCCTTTTTCCTCGCCTGTTCTAGCACTGTTTTTTTCTTTTATCTGTGATACTTTGGTGGTCATTAATTTTGGAGCTTCCGGGGTGGGTAGCTTTACAGGTTTAATAACTGTTAGGTCAACAACATTAGAAGGCGCCTCCTTCGTTATGGGTACTACAGGAGGTACTGCAGAACCCCTCATTCCTCCTTTAGTGTCAATTATTACCTGTTCCAGATTCCCCAGTTGTTGGCCTATGTTTTGCAATCTCTCTACCAAGGGTAATATAAGCGACCTAATTAATTTTTCAATCTTACCCATTAAGTTAACACCTCATTGGTCAAGTATTGGGAGGGATAGCTCAATGGGTGAAACAAGCGGGACAGGTGTAGGGGATATGAGGCTCTTGGGTTTGGCACAGTCGGTGTAGTTTAATTTATTAAGTTGGGGTCTATTGCCCCCTTTCCTCCTTTTTTTGGGGGGTGGACCTTGCGGACGTGGGTTTATCAAAGCATTTATACAGCTATTAACAGAGTCAACCACAGGTAGTGGTGAGACTGTCAAGCTCCCGGCCGATTGTGTCAAAATTCCGGGAGAGAAGGAAAGATCTATAAGGAGGTCATTGTTTGTGACCAAGGGTGGAGTAGTATTTTGGAGGAGTAATGGGATGCTATTACTATTGCTAAGTGAGAGTTTATTCCCCTCGCTTTCACGATCGATAAATGGAAATGGGGACAAGGCCTGCTGTAATGAGCCCAAGGAAGACCGCTTATTTTTTATTAATTCAACAGAGCGACATCTTTCTTTCCGTTCCCGTGGGAGGTTTTATAAAATAATTATCCAATGTTCCCTGTTTTTCACTTCCGCCCACCATGCAGGGGTCAATATGAACCGGGGAGGTCATTGTGGCCACTTAAAGCAATCGATACACAAACACAAATAATGGTAACGCAATAATAGTTGCCAGATATCATTAATTAACAACAAACAACAAAGTAAAACCAACTATACAAATACAAAGGGGGAACCTTAATAGCCAGTCATACCTCCTTATGACACTTCACAGCTAGGAAGGGGGGGCCCGGTCCGGACTCCTCTGGCCTCCTCTGGCCTCAGAGGGCCCGCCCTTTGCCCGGGCTTCGCCCAGGGCTGCGACCCGCGCGCGTCCCGCGAGCGCGGGTCCCTGTTATTCTAAATAGGTAGAGGAGGTGGGGGCGGGAAGAGGACCAGCTGTGGCAGGTTGAAATCCGCACTGCCCGCTGGTACTCGCAGTCCCGCAGGGTCCAAGGAGAGGTTCGAATCACTTCCCTCCAATGTCTTAGCACACGAGCAGCGCCCGCGGAGCGGGGGCCGCGAGAAGTGGGGTCAGCGTCCAGGAGCACCAATCCACAAAAGAATAGGCTAAGAGGTCAGCTCCCACTAACACCAACATACAGAGGGGAAGTATAAATAGTGCCTCAGTCACAGAGCAAGAAGCGCAATTGCACTAATTTAAGATGACTCAATCTGTGCTTGGTCCATGTGCCACTCATAGGAGTGGAAGTGACAATTAGGAGACAGCACAGAAGAGTGACACTGAAGCCAACAAATTGTAAGCAATCGGTAGGCTCCAAGCCCTTTATTGTAAACAACACTCCCACAAGCTATCGGAGACTCGACCTAAAATGGTAAGATAATAAACTAACAAAACAAACAACTGTTCCTTCAATAATGTTAAACTTGTTGAGAAAACCCTCTTTATTTGCATATCCAATGAGGTAATAAAGATCGACCTGGACTCTGGTGGTTCAAATCCGAAATTGCCACAACAAAAGTACCACATTTACTAACATCCGAAATTGAATACCGCAGTGATATTATGAAAACCTAGGGCCTCATTTATGAGGCTGTGCATCACTTTTACGCCACCGGTGCGTCACCTTTTGTGATGCACCAGTGGCATAAAAAATGCGCCTTGTTGCGCCATATTTACAAAGTGACGTATCTAGGTAGATGCGTCACTTTGTAAACCCCTGCGCCACATTATACCTGCACCAGGTATAATGTATGCAAGTGGGGCGTATTGACGCAAGGAAGGGTCGTAGAAGTGACGCAGTGAAATCTATGAGATTTCACTGAGTCACTTTTAGGACGCCGTTGCGTCAAAATCTTGCGCCTGCCTCACAGCAGGCATAAGACAGACGCAGGCCCTTTCACATGGAGCTTGCCCCATGTGAAAGCGCGCATTGCTGGAGTTGCATCACTTTTGTGACACACTCCAGCAATGCGTCACTTTTGCGCTTACAGATACGTCAGAAATACTGACGTATCTGTAACTCCTTGCGACATGATGCGTCATACATTAAATATGACGCATCAGGAATGTCGCAAGGAGTGCGCACTGAGAAGTGACGCATCGCTGCTTTCACCCAGCGATGCGTCATTTCTCATAAATGAGGCCCCTAGTACCTACAGTTCCAGTCAGCACCTTCTGTGTTAACATTGGAAAAAACGGTGCAGTGCTTGAAATCGTGTTCCAAGTATTGTTGAAATGAACAACCTTGTTTAGAAATGGCAGCCGACGTGACCCAATGGGTACAATGTTCACATGTGTGTGCAGCCCGCCCCAGAAAGCAGCACTTGTTGGAGAGGAAGGCAGAAACGCAGAGCTCAACTGCAATGAATACCAGTGAACTTCAAAAATAATCAACAGTCCCATGCGCGTAGTGGTAAGCGGTCTCACTGAAAGGAAATTACAGTACACCAAGGGCCAGATTTACAAATCTTTTACACTGGATTCTCATCACAAAAGTGACGCATACCTGCACAAAACGACTTGTGTTGGATTCAACTTCCAGTGCAAAACTTGTTCTAATATATTTCGTCAATAGGCTTACTCTGCTGTAGTGTGGCCTAAGGCCTGCTTTGCACGCATGTTATCTTAGCATGTCTTATTAGAAGTTTAAACGCCATTTTACTTCTTGCCGTTTTTTCACACGACACTGCATATAGCCGTTTTTGTAAGTTAGGCTCACTTAAATATTGGCCCCCGCCTATTAACCTTCATACGTCTCCTATATACCGACATTTCGGCATCAGTCGGAGTCGCGGATTCCAAATCCGATGTTTCACTATAGGGCGGGGTACCCGTCAGGGCTGTCCTCTCTCCTCATACTTGTTTGTCTTGGCCATGGAGCAGTTGGCGGCGTGGGTGAGGATTGATGCCCAGGTCTGCAGCTTTGAGTGGTCGCGAGAGGTCTCTGACTGCATCGCACTCTACGCGGACAACATTTTGATCTTCCTCACCTGACTCGATAGGACTAGCCCGCAACTCTTCAGGATTATGCAGATATTTGGGGAGAGTTCTGGCTTATACATGAATTGAAGTAAATCGTATTTGTGGCCCCTGCGTGGGGGGGGACAACTGGGTACATGGTCTAGAGAGGTAACGGTAGTTCCTGATGGTTTTAAATACTTGGGGGTGTTTCTAACCACATCTCAATCTATTTCCTGTGACAGAAATCTGGCTTCCTTGTGGGTGCAGACGGGAGACAAGGTCTGTGTGTGGTCTCACCTACCTCTTTCCTTATTTGACAGATCTACCATATTTAAAATGATATGCTTGTCCCGCCTACAATACCAGCTTCCAAATCATCCCTATCCAATAAGGCCGTCCTGGTCCTGTCAGCTTAACGTGGTTCTTGCTCGTTTTCTTTGGGGTGATGGAGCGGCGCGCATGCCATTGATGACCTGTTTTCAATCCACCTATTGTGGAGGCATTGCCGCCCCAGATGTTCAGGCCTATCATACGGCCTCACGCATACTCGTCCTCAATGACTTGTGGTACGGGGACAGGAGAGACCCGAAATATGCAGTAGAGCGCTGGCTGATGGAAGGCATGTCGCCACACATGGTCTTGTATTCTGCTCTGCTGTTAAAGGTGCTGCCACCAGCGACCAAAACGGTCTTAATGATATGGAAACGAGTTCTGCGCACAATGGGTTGGTGTGGTAAACTGATGAAAGACACCCCCCTGTGGCACAAAGGTCAGCTTCCACAATTGGAAAAGTTGTCTGGGTTTCAGGGCTTGGATGCCATTGGGATAGACACAGCGGGCACAGTTATGCACGGCAGGAGCATGATGTCTTTGCAGAAACTTCGGACGGAATATAATATGCCCCACTCACAATTTTATAGATACCTAAAGTTGCACCATGCCCTTTCCCCATATTTGGCTCAACAAGAAGATCTAAGAAAAACCAAAGGGGATGATGGATGGAGTGTTGAACATTGCAAGCACTCACCCCCAGTCAACTGATCTGGGTTTAATCCATCATCATTCCTTAGCTCACTCCGCCTCCCCAGTTCAGACATGGCCATATGCAAATCAGTCTGGCCATGTGCCTCATGGGAACAGTCCAGCCGGAACTGCCAAGATGTGTCTTCCCTGGACCGGAAACAAGCATCCTGGGACCGGTTTCTGGCTAATTAGCCGTCATCAGCCAGGCTAGCTTGAATCCAGTGGCAAAGTGAGCAAGGGACCCACGTCTGGGCATACCCTGCTAACTTAGGGCGAACAAAGCAAAACCAAAGGGGATGATGGACAGAGTGTTGAACATTGCAAGCACTCACCCCCAGTCAACTGATCTGGGTTTAATCCAGCATCCCCTTTGGTTTTGCTCACGGGGACTCTGAGACATTGCAAACTTCTTCCACGACAAGATCACCAACATCTACAGAAATTTCAAACCCCAGCCCAAGGCCACAACTTCTTCAAGCAACACAAAAACCCCACTACCACCACAGACATCCAACTAACTGAATTGAGCCAGCTCACACTACAGGATACTACCTCCATCATGAACTCTTTCTACTCAGGGGACCCAAACAAACCATGCCCTCACCACATCTTCAACCTAGGCGAAGCTAGAATCAGTCACATATTCACCACCTTGTTCAACACCTCAATTGCCATGGCCACCTTCCCCGAGGACTGGAAACACGCAGAAGTCAATGCCCTACTGAAGAAACCATTGGCATATCCCAGCGAACTAAACAACTACCAATCAATTTCCCTGCTTCCGTTCCTGGCTAAAGTATTAGAAAAAGCCACCAACTAACAACTCTCCTCACCTGTGGAACAGAACCTCCTTCTCGACTCTTCCCAATCCAGATTCTGCAGCAACTGCAGCACCGGGACAGCCTTCATCGCAGCTACAGACGACATCCGAGCCCTTCTCAAATTTGGAGGGACTGCAGCTCTGATCCTCGAAAGCCTCTCTGCAGCCTTTGATGTGGTCCCCTATTACACACTTATTCCAAGACTGCACAACATGGGTATCCACGGAGCCGCTCTCAGATGGATCACCTTGTTCCTCTCCAGAAGAATACAAAAAGTCCCCCTTCCCCGTTCACCTGCGAACCCAAGAAAATCATCTATGAAGTAGTGCAAGGATCCCCGCTTAGCCCCACCCTCAACAGTTATACGACACCTCTGGCCAGCATCGCCAAAACCCATGGACTCAACATCATATCCTACGCTAACGACACTCAACTCATCCTCTTCATCTTCCTCTTCGAAGACACCGCCAACATTATTAAGACCATCTTCAACAACTGCATGACAGATATCGCCAAGTGGATGAAGGACAATTGATTGAAGCTCAACACGGACAAGCCAGAAGTACTGATTTTCAAAAACATCAGCTCCCCATGGGATGCATCCTGGTGTCCCTCAGACCTAGGACCTACTCCTGTGCTCACTGCCCATGCTAGGAACCTAGGCATCATTCTGGATAGCAAGCTGACTATGATGACTCAGTTCAAGTCTGTCTCCTCCTGCTTCTTCACCCTCCGCATACCTTTATTTTTATTTTTATTTTTTTTATTATCGCATTCATGTGAAGGGAGGTGCATACAATTTTCTTCTCAACTCCACATCAACCAGTCTCTTGTAACAGTTAAAAACCTCAACATATCCATTGCATTTCAATACAGTGGTACTTGGAGTTGTGATATGGTGTTCATTGTGGAGTGATAGACCAAAAGATTGCATAATATGGCATGTGTGTTTAATAGAAGTTTCTTACCCCACCCCGTGGGGACAATGCCCTGTTCCTGTTGAGTGGGTGGGTCTTGCTACCGTTCCTCCAGGTAGGCTCTAAAAGGGCCTCAGATGTCTCTAGGTCTGGAGGTGGGAGGGATTGTACTCCCATAGATTTTGATTCTCGTGGAGCATGACGCCAAGCTGCTATGCCAACCTTTGAATGTGGGAGTTGACTTGCCACCCCAGTGAATGGCCACTTCTCACTTGGCTAATAATAAGCTCATGGCTACTAATCGACAAGTTGTTTGGGGTATCTGGACCACGTAGCCTAGAAAGGCAATCTTGGGCAGGGGTTTATCGTTAAATTGACCATTGTACTGATGATCCTGTGTATTTCTACCCAATATGTGTGGATGTGTGGGCATGCCCAGGCCAGGTGAGCAAAATCTGCATAGGGGGCCATGCATCTAGGGCAGCCATGTGGTGTTGAGGAGTCTATTCTATGAATTCTGACCGGAGTGGCGTACGTTCTGCAAAGAAATTTGAAATTGATTAATTTGTGGCGGCTATTAAGTGAGAATTTTTTTGTCACTGCACAGCACGCCATCCATTGATCATTCGTTATGGGATTCCCAAGGTCTGTTTCTCAGTCCCTTTGGATCTTGGAGTCGTCGAGGGGAATGATGTCAGCACAGGCCTTGTAGAGCTTGGAGATGAGGTGCACACCCCTAGTGCTATCTAACACTATCGTAAGTGGGGGGAAGGACGGCGGCTCGAGGAGGAAATCAGAGAAGGTGGTATGTATCACCGAACGAATACGTGATAAGATGAACTCATCCATGAATGTGGCATCTGGAAAGCAGGTCCCGTCGTTAATCTCAAACGCAGGGCCCTCTGGAAATAGGTCACCTATCTTTGCGCTGTTAAATTTGGCACAGGTGCGTTGGATCATTTTTTCACCTGTTATTGACATTCATCTGGGGTTAGGAAGCGGAAGTGAAGATGCATAGAGGGAAGGGGTATTAGTGATCCGTCTCAGTTTCTCCCAGGCCCAGCTAGTGGTGGAGACAGCTTGGATGTCCATAGGGTCTCTGGGCATTCTGCAAAATGGACGCTAATGTTTCCGGGAGGACTAGATCGGCTTCCGGTCGTAAATAGTGAATACTAGCATCCGGGTGATACCACGCCTGGGCATATCTGCACTGAGCAACTAAATAATATAACTGCAGATCCAGTACTCCAAATCCCCCCCTGTTGCAAGACAATGTCATGACTTGCCATCTAACCCGGGCCCTTTTATCACCCCATACCAATCTTACCAAATGAGACCGAAGAGGAAAAAAGAACCTGTTGGTGAGGGGAAGTGGGATGTTGTGAAATAGGTAAAGGAACTTAGGGAGCACAATCATCTTTATTAGGGCAAAGCTGTCAGCCATGGAGAGCGGGAGTCTGAGCCATTTGTCTATCTCTGCCTCCAGCGAGAGTATCGCCAGTCCATAGTTCAATCGAACGATTTGGTATGGGTCGCGATGTATGTGTATGCCCAAATATTTTACTGAATCGGAGCACCATTTTAGTGGAAACTCCTATTCCCATTTTTCTGTGCTGGTGGTAAGAGGGAAGATCAGGGATTTGTGCCAGTTTATGCATAGTCCGGAATATGCACCAAACCTGAGTGTTTCCCTAATTAGGGGCTCCAAGTTAATCTGGGGGTTACGAACATATAAAATTGTATTGTCTGCGTATGGTGATACAATAACAGTCCCGTATTAAAATGTAGGCCTCTGTGTAGGTGTTTTTCTTGAAAATGCCGAACCAGTGGGTCCATAGCTAGAATAAATAATAAGGGCGAGAGTGGCCAACCCTGCCTTGTGCCTCAACACAAGGAGAAAGGAGCTGACAGGCTGCCATTCAGTCTGAGCCGGGTGGTGGGTTGGCTGTATAATAATGCTGTGGTGGCCACAAAGCCAGTCGGCATACCCATTCTGTGCATGATGGACAGAAAGAAAGGCCACTCCAGAGAGTCGAAGGCCTTCTCTGTGTCTAATAAAATTGCAGCTGCTGGTACCTCTGGATTAATCCTGTGGAGGGTGGAAATAAGGTCAGCCGATTAAACGCTGTGGAACAATGGGGGATGAAACCGGACTGTGCCGAGGATATTATGGATTCCATCAGCAGAGACAAACGGTTAGCCAGATCTTTGGCCAATATTTTGTAATCCAATTTCAGGAGTGACAGTGGCCTATATGAGCCACAGAGTAGGGGGTCCTTACAGGGTTTAGGGAGGATTATTATGACCGCTTCCCGCAAAGTGGGCAGCAAAACCTGTCTTTCCAGGGCCTCCCTATATACCTCCAATAGCTGCGGGACCAGCAGAAATCTAAATGCCTTGTAAAATTCGCCTGTAAAGCCATCCAAGCCAGGGGAGGATGATGACCTCAGCGTAGTAATGGCTTCAATTATGTCTGTATCCGAGATGGGCACTGCCAGGAAGTCTTGCATATATTTCTCAATATAAACAAGTGCAACCTCTGATAGATAATTCTCTTGGTCAGTAATGTCCGGGCCCAGTTTGGAGGTGTATAGGGTCTTGAGGTGAGACAGACAATTCCCTCTGGATTCCAAGTGGGTCAGTAATTCATTGCCCTGTCTGTGTGTGTAATTCGGTGACATATGCCTTACCATATGGAGGTCTGATCATCTGTGCAAGCACGCGTCCCAGTCGGTCACCCTCACCATACTGTTTTGCATCATGATATTTCCCCATAAAGAGGATCTCTCGTTCAGCCGTATCCCTGTAATCTGCGAGAAGGGTCAGTCGTTGTTTGTTAAGTTCCGGGTCGTGCGCAAGCAGCTGTCTAGAGTCTAATGTTTTATGGTTGTTTTCTAGTCGGGCTAACGTTTTGCGTAAATCTCGCGGGACACTGGCGTGCTTGAAGATGCACACTCCCCTTATGTATGCTTTAAAACCCTCCCACAACATCGCTGCGGAGTCTACAGAGCCAGTATTGATGATAAAGTATTCCTCTATGGCTTCTCGAATTTCGTGTTGGAATAGATCGTCGTCCAGTGCACAACAAGGGAGCCTCTATTGCCTTTCGAATCCCTTGGGGCGGGGGGTCTTCAGTTCCAACAACACAGGCAAGTGATCAGAGTATGTTCGGGGGAGAATCTGTATAGAGTGGCACCAATTAAATATAACAGGGGAGGTTAGCCAGTAATCAATTTTTGTCCAAGTGTTGTGGCAGCTGGTGAGTTGGGTAAGTAAAGAGTGTAAGGCCTTATGGGCATGCTGCTTGGTATCGGGTGCACTGGACGTGCTGTCTAGTGAGTGATCTGGCGTGACGTTGAAATCTCCTCCTATCAGGAAAGGCATCGGGTCCAGTAGCATCAGCTGGGAAAGCAGGGAATAATAAAAATCAGGGTAGTCATTGTTTGGGCCATATACACATACCAGCGCTATTTTATGTCCCAGTAGTGTGCCAGTTACCATTATATATAGCAATGCCTCGTGCATAATTGCTGTCGTTCGCAAAATATCTATGAGCTCCTCAGGAGACAGCGAAGTTGGCCTGGTCTGTGGGGGGTAAGTGGGTCCCCTGTAGAAAGGCTATATCTACTCTATGCCGAAGTAGGTAATGCACTACCTGCTGCTTCGTACGTGTGTCGTTAAGGCCACAAATATTCCACGTCATCAGCCTCAACTCTGTGGGGCCGGTGTTATATCACCCTCCGCATACTTCATTAAATATTCAAATGGCTAACTCAATGTTCAAGACGCACAATCATCCAGCCCGTTATTTCAAGACAACTGGTATAAGGCAACGCTCTCTACACAGGGATCACAGCTTGCCTCCTCCAATGACTACAGACCATACAGAACGCCACAGCCAGACTCGTCCTGGATCTCCCTACATGAACAGACATCACCCCCTACCTCAAGGAACTACACTGGCTCCCTGTACAAAAAAGATGCCAGTTCAAGCTCCTGGCTATTGCATACAAGGCCCTACACAACTGTGGACACGCCTACTTAAACCACAGCCTGAACATCCATCAGCCTACCAGACAACTCCACAGCGCATCCATTTATTTAACCCTCACCCCCGCATCCAACGTAGCAGATGCAGAGGTCACTCCTTCTCCTTCTTAGCAGCATAGACATGGAATGAGCTACCCTTTTATTTATGAATCTCCCCATCTCCCCCCATCTCTTCAGATCTCACTTGACAAGCTATCCTGACATGCAAATTAGGATAGCTACTTGACCCTTGTCCCCCTTGCATATTTATTTATTTCTTTATTTTGAGAACTTGTAAAGCGCGGCTGTCACCATTGCAGGCATCCTGGCGCTGATAAGATCGGAAGAAGCGGAAGTGAACACAGGGAGTGTGAACTTTCAGGCGGTTGCCATAGGAAATAACCAGGTTTTAATCCTTCTTCTGAATGGGAGGAGTTCAGTGATGTGCCTAATCTCGACAGGGAGAGCATTCCAGAGTTTGGCAGCTGCCACCTCAAAGGATCTGCCTCCGGCTCGGACTTTCCTGAATCTGGGTACCACTACCAGCCTGGCCTCGGAAGATCGAAGCCGTCTGGTTGGGGTATACCAGGCGAATTTCGATTGTAGGGGGGCAGGGCCAGTTCCATGGAGAGCCCTAAAGACTATGCAAAGGGCCTTGAATTGTATCCTCTGTCTCACCGGCAACCAGTGTAGTTTGCCAGAGCGGACGGTCCATGAGATCTTCTCGGAAGCCCTAAGGCCAGTTTAGCAGCTGCTGATTGGACCCTTTGGAGCCTATCCAGCAGGAAACCAGGGGACCCTAGCACAAGGGCATTACAATAGTCCAGCCTGCTAAGGATGGTACACCTTACCACTTGGGCGCGAGCATGAGTTGGTAAGAGAGGCAGGACTTTCCTCAAGGAGCGAAGGATGGCAAAACAGCAGGCAGACGTCTTTTGTACATGCCTCTCCATACTGAGCCTTTGATCCAGCAAGACCCCTAGATTACGGACTGATTCCACCGGCCGTACTTTGGTCCCTGTTTCCGGGGGCCAAAAGTTGTTTGGAAACGGCCGGGAAATCGTAGTCCCGGCGCTAAAGAGCACCTCCGTCTTCCCTGCATTGAACTGGAGGGAATTGTCCTTTAGCCACCGAGACGTATCACGCAGACAGTTGTGGAGAACCTCCACAGATGTTGAGTCCTCACCTTCTAAGGAGAGGATCATCTGCGTGTCGTCCGCATTGTTGACACTCCTGATGTTAAAGCTTTTAATGAGTGAAATCAGAGGTCTAAGATATAGATTGAAAAGGATAGGGCTGATTGCTGAGCCCTGAGGCACCCCATGCGATATCACAGTGAAAGCTGACTGAAAAGGTGGCATGGACACTGCCTGCTGCCTATCCTGCAAGAATGAATGGAACCACTGCAGCGCTGTGCCTCTCACTCCCGCCTCAAACAACCGCCCCAACAGAATCTTATGGTTCACCGTATCAAAGGCGGCAGACATATCATGCAGGATCAGGAACGCTGCCTGCCTTCTGTCTGCCCGCCTTTGAAGCTCGTCCATGGGGCAGGGCAGGGACCTCACATTCAAAAGCCTACAATTTAAAAGATCGTTATTCAGAAAATCGGCACGTGGGAGTGCCGTATCTAACAAAGTAAATGTTCCTTTATCCGCATGGAGCTTACCGCCTCAGGAGATCTATAGAGTGAATCTATAGAGTGAATATTACACGTAGCCATCAACGTGGTAAATCCTGTCATCAACCACCTCATAAACACTTCACTAAAAGAAGCAACAGTCCCTGCTGAGTGGAAACTGGCAATTGTCAAGCCACCACAGAAGAAACCCTTAGCAGATCTGACCATTCTCTCCAATCTAAGTCCTATTTCTCTTCCCAGTGCTTAGCAAGGTCCTGGAACAAATTTTCAACAAATAACTGTCGACCTTTCTAGAGAATTCCAATTTACTTCACACATGGCAATCAGGTTTTAGTCCCAAACACTTAACAGAATCAGCACTTCTTGAAGTCTCAGAAACTATCAAAATGACTTCAGACTCCGGGAATAATGTGATGCTGATTCCGTTGGACTTATCTGCTGTATTTGACACCATCTCCCAGGCCATTCTAATGCAGCAGATCGAGAACATAGGAATCTAACACACTGCTCTAGCCTGGCTAAAATCTTTTCTGATCAATAGAAGGCAAATGGTCGCTCTTGAACAATTTATGTCACTAGAAAGGAAAGTCACGATGGGAGTACCTCAGGCCTCCTCCCTGAGCCCGGCTCTCTTCAATGTTTATATGGCTCACCAGACTTCCCTAATTTCCTCATAAGGGATTGCCACAACATCCTATGCAGATAAAACCCAACTGGAAATAAACTAATTTAATTCAGAAATCCATTTCGGAACTGCCTGACTGACATTATTCAATGGCTGCAGGCAACCATCTCAAGTGCAATTCAAATAAGACATGAATACTCCTCTTTGGAAAATCCAACTGTTTTCCTCTATGAAATGGTGGCTAGACTCTGTATTTCCCCTCCCGCTATGGCAACGGTCGCGAATAATCTTGGAGTAAAATTTGACACTGACTTATCTTTTCTACCATAAGCATCGGCCATTGCCAGTATGTGTGTCCATCTTATAAAATCATTGAAATCCTTCTTTAATCTCCTGTCTCTGGCTGCTAGGAAAACAGATGTCTTTGTGATGGGGAACATCCTTTACAACGCGGTAATGACACCGCAGTGCCATTACAACGCAGGTTTCACAACGCAAGTCGTTGGAGGGCATTCTAGGCTAAGGAATAGTAGATTTACTATTCCAGCACCTTCCCTACTGTACGTAGGCTGGTGTTGGAATAGTAAATCTTACTATTCTTAAGTCCATCACCCTACAGCGCAAGTCGTGGTAACGACTTGCGTTGTAAAACCTGCGTTGTGATGGTCTGCGGTGTTTTATACCGCGTTGTACCGTCATACATAATTTGTGATAATCTCATCAAGATTAGACTATTGTAACAGTCTGTATGCAGGCTGTTCAAAACGTACAATTCACAAAGTCCAGATGGTACAGAATTCTGCTGCTAGACTGGTTCTACAACTGCCTAGGAGAAGCTCTGCTTCTGCTGCACATAACAAACTGCATTGGCTACCAATCCACAAGAAGATCCTTTTCAGATTGCTTCTGTTTGCACACAGAGCTTTCAATTGTACTGGTCCAAAATATCTCAATTACTGTTTTTGTCATTACTTGCCCCAACAACAGCTAACATCCTCCTCTGAGAATTATTGGAAACCGCCTTTTGTTACGACTAAAATCCCATGATGGAAAGTCTTTTTGCAGTGTTAGGTTCTAAAGCCTGGAACTTACTTCCCAGCAATATGCGCACTATCGGATCAGAAGCATTGTTTAATAAACCCTGGCTATTTCAGGCTCCCAACTCCTTCTGTATTTCATTAATCTAACCCTATCTGTTACTTCTTGGAATCCACAGTTCTCTAAGCATAGCACTGGGATGCTCTCTTCTGACTGACATTTGCACTCTACAAATACCCCATTCATTTCGTCATTCATTCATCTCTTCCAGCGTTCCAAAAGTCTCTAAAGTGCTGGCTATTCGGGTAATTAACTGGACCATGGCCGCGCCTGGATACCCTCACGAGTGACAAGTATTGCTCTACAAACCTACTGATTGATTGATTGAGTGCCTTGATTTTTCAAGTGTCTGGGGTAATTCCTTTATCTGAGAAGACATGACCTTTATATCTAAAGTGGTTTTTGTGGAACTGTTGCCTTTTAGGATTACAATGGTTTCCTGAAAGGATCAGCAAAACCATATTGAAGTCAAAGAAGAGGATATAATCAAAGTAGTTTGAGACATTGATGATTAGTCTGATAATTTTGTTTCCTATCTCTTGAAAGGTTTCAGATGCAGCTGATACCCCAAAGCGGAGTCTTTTGTAGCAAAAACGGGCCTAGGTGTGTGTAGAATATTCTGTGGATTTCGAGCTGTTGGTACCCTCTGTTGACTTCTAATTTCGAGAATATTTTTGCACCATTCAAAAGCATTATCATTTCGCTGATGGAGGTTAGGAGGTCCCGGGTGTCAATGTATCAATGGCTTTATTTGAATGTCAAATGTTGACACACAATTGTACCTTGCCATTGACCTTTCCCTTTGGGTACTACAACCAGAGGGAACACCCACTGACTTGCACCTTTTGATTCTTCGATGATGTCAGCTGTCAGTAGGCCTTGAATGTCGTCTTCCAGTGCTTGTTGCAGATGGAATGGTAACTTGTGGTGCTTAACTAGGGTTTGATATTTTTATTATGTGGAGTTGACTTGAAAGTTGTTCATTTTTCCTAGTCACATGAACAATTTGGGGGTATTGCTGCACAGTGGACAAGTAATCATAAGCGCTGTATAGAATAGCAAGTAAACCCAGGCGTTCCTGGCATTGTCCTTGTAAGTGAGGGTTATCTTGAATGAGTCAAGGCAATATATTGGTGCCTGGGCCATCCAGGTATACTCTAATCTATCTAAGTACACCCTAACTTTGGTCAGGTTGTCACGTTCCTGTATTCAGAGAAACAAATATAATTACGTGAGGCTTCTCTTTTCAGGATAAATTTAGCAGGTGGTCTCCCATCCTCACTGGATGGTGTAGTGCTTCGTGGGAGTTCTGTGATGGTAATCGTGACTCCCTAGACTGGGATATCATTCAGGATCTTGTCTGACTAGAATCTGCTTTGTGAATACTGGTCCCTCGTCTTCTGAGATGACTCTCCTCGTAACCTAGCAATGGTGTACTGTTGTGTCTCAAGCTCCAGGCTCGACCTCCAGGCGGTAATGGAAGGCTTGATGTGTGTGATATAGAGGGTTTCAAGACCACAAGCACTGACCGCTGAAATAGAGGAGTTGGCAGAGCTTTTCCGTCTTCTTATTGCTTCTTACGCTGTATCTCTTCTTATGAAAATAAAGTAATTTCACAAAGTGGACCTACCTGTCTTCCTTCGGCTGCCTCATTGGTGATGACCAGACTTTCCCATGAGTGCAGCTGCCCCAGAAGGACTCTGCTTCACCCTTTGCAAGTTGGGAGCAGTGAGTCCTTGGATCATCATCCCGGGGAAGGGGGGTAACAGCAATTACACAGTGCTACCGCTGCTTATGCTGGTGCAGGTAACGATCGGTAGACTACTTAGGTGGAGGAGGCATCCTTCATGTCACACATTGATGTCAACAATGTGGTGGCCATTTTGGTTTGGTCGTGTTCTCAACGGGATTAATGGAGTTACGCGTATGAACTCAGCTCAGCTGCCATCTTGGATTGGTCTATTTTGATATCCTGTTAAAACCATATGACATTGGTCATATTGTATCTAAAGTCTAAATCACCACATGTTTAGATTCAGGTTGCTAGCCATTTCTTATCGGTACAAATACTTCAGTCTGAAACGTTGTTCTTTTTCTTTACTGCATTTGGTGAGATCGGTGTGGACATCTTTAGGAAGTCAACATTGGTATTTTTCTGGTCAAATTACAGTGTAAATATTTTCTACAAAACCTTCAAGTCATCTTACAGAGTAACTATTTTCTTCAAAAACTACACGGCTGCTCTTCCACAAGGGAATCATATCGGCTTTGAATTTGCAGTTGCTGCAATCAGTCAAAAGATCTTTATTCGGAATAAAAACATCCATAAAAGTACAAACAAAAAACACATATCATCATTCAATTCAAAAATGACAATTGGAGAATAATGCAGGATAAAACGAGCACAATCGAATCTAAATCGAATCATAATCTATTACAATAATGGTAGTTTCACAACTATACCAAATTTGTCCTTCCCCAATAATCAAAAAAAAAGAAAATTGTTAAAAAACACAGTTTAAAAACCTTTCTTAAAAAGACAAACATCACATTATTATAATATTTATCTGATTACACATAAATACTAAAGATTAAAATTGTAAATGTAAAAAATTCCTTTATCATAAAAGTACAGAATAAAAAGTGCAGTGTGCTATGGTTAAACATCAATAATAAGGGTGGCTCTCGATCTAACGGCGGCTTTGAGAAAACAACTCATCCTAAAAATAACTTCGTCTGATCCCAAAACCAAAAAGGACCGAAGTGCCGATTTAAAATTAGTCAGTTCATGTTTCTTGCAATAGGGCATTAGATAATGTACAGTAAATTTTTTGTAAAAACCACAGAAGAACAGGAAATGCATGAGACTTTGTTTCATGCAAGGGTTACAGGGGCAATTTAAAGTTTCAAGATGTTTATTATATCCCAGAGGGAAGTTCAGTAAATTAACTATACTCCCCTCTCGGAAACGAAACAATAAACCCCTTACCCATCTACCAAGATGCAAACGCAAATATCTGTACGGTAGGCCAGGTTTTTTAATGTGTGGTTCAGAAAAGGCCATATATTTTACAACCGTGCATTTGATCTGATTCTTACTGTCCCGCTCTTCACTATATAAATCATACAATGCCCTTAAGATAATGGTCTTATGGGAGCGATCTATTAGGTGTGGTGATGTGAACAAGGATACCAAACCCACGCTTGCAAGGCACTCTTTTACTGATTTCAGCCATGGGATATGGTGTCCCCTGTCACATTTTAGACAATCCAAAATAATGTCACGGGTCAATGTAGCAGCCGTATTGTTCCATAACTTTATCCAGAACAAAGCTGGTCTCGATCTTACAAAATCCTCTATGTAGGCGATATTTAATTCATTGTGACATACATAGTTTGGAGAACAGATGACCCCCCCCAATACCTTTCGACAGAATCTATTTTCTTCTGTTTGAATGGAGGAACACTTAGTGTAGCCCCAAACCTCAGCGCCGTAGGTGCCAGTTGGCAAGCATTGGGTTTGGTATATCTTCACCAGGGGGGTTATCACATCAGCTTGGGTGGGCTGCCTCAGCGATGTTACACAATTAATGGCCTTGCCCAACTTATTCCTGGCATAAGAAACATGGGCATGCCACGTACCACTATTTGAGAATAAAAGCCCTAAATAGGGAAAAGTATTGGTACTTTTTAAAACATTTGACCCTGAGATAATCTGGGGAATTTTGTGACTTTTTGGCCCACAGCTCATAATCAGTGATTTTTTAAAATTAGTTGTTAAGCCTAAATCGGCCATAAAAAGGACAAACCCTGAAATTAAAATACGCAGTGCCTTCGGGGTACGGCCCATCAGAACCGCATCATCTGCGTAAAGAAGGGTGGGTATTGGTACTCCGTTAATGTAAGGCACATCACTAGTTAGGGTGCTCAAAGTGCCGCTTAGTTTATTGATATACAAAATAAAAAGGAGAGGGGCCAGCACACACCCTTGTCTCACCCCCCTACCAATGTTAATATCGTTGGAGACTTCACCCATTTGATTCACACGTACACAGGCTTTAAGATCACGGTGTAAAAAAGCTAAAAAATGTACCAGATGGTCATCCAAACCATATTCGAGAAGGGTAGACCAAAGCCGGGAGCGATTAACAAAATCAAAAGCCGAGCTCAAATCCATAAAACCAAAGTATAAAGGGGATTTCTTTGCAATGTTATATTTTCCCATGATCAAATTCAAATTCAAGCATTGTTCCACCGTTCCGACGCTACTGCGGAACCCAAACTGGCTAGGATGTAGGATGTTATTCTCATCTGTCCATGTTCTTATTCTTTTAAATAAGATCCGTCCCAAGACTTTTAAGGTGTTATCTATTAAAGAAATTGGGCGGTAACACCCAGGATCCAGCCTATCGCCCTTTTTAAAGATGGGAACAATAATGCTACGTGACCATGTTTCCGGAATCTCTCCTTCAGTTAAATTATTGAAAACATTGCATAGCAAAGGAGCCCAAAACTCTGGTTCACTTTTTAATTGGTCTATGGAGAGCCCATCAGATCCGGGTGCTTTGTTCCCGGCGCTTTCTAAAATTGCATCGAAAACTTCAAGCGTGGAAATAGACATTGGGTGTGGAGGGGGTAGCAACAAAGGAGTATTGTCTGGTGTTGCGTAAATTTTACCAAAGTGCGCAACCCAGATCGGGCCAGTGATGTTGCAGTTGATTTCCGTCAAATTTGAGCCAATAGATCTTATTTCTTTGACCTCCCTCCAAAATCCAGTGGTATCTTTTAGGTCAGCAGATCGTGCCAGGGAATCCCAGTGGGTTTTCAGTAAATCATTTGATCTAGTACGTAAAGCGAACTTATACTCTTTTCTAAGCAGCCTTACCCTCAGTATGTCCCTTGGTTCAGCTTTTAGGGCAGCTCTAAGCATCCTATTTGCTTTTGAGCATGGGGCATCGAACCACCTAGGTGTTTCCTCAGCCTTACTAGAGGCTGGTCTAGAAATTTCACCTTTAATTATGTTACAGAGTTCAGAAAACGCTTTAACCACATTTACCCCTTGGTCCTCTGTGGTGAGACAATCTTTAATCAAAGATGGATGTTTCTTACATACTTCTGCCAGGATTCCCTTATTGTCTGCACCCTTCCAGATTACCCTCAACTTGTCTGTCGATACTACCAAACCCCTTGCGCCTATTTCGCATTTTGGACGCTTACCCCTTGGTAGTGATAAATAGATGGCGATTGGGTAATGGTCGCTGTAAATTTCACACACTACTTCTGCCCTTATTAATGCCTTTGCAATGGCATAGGAAACAAAAACATAATCAATCGTCGTGCCACCCCCATGACCAATAAAGGTGGGGAATGGGGATGCATGATTTTCCATGCCAACATGCTCCATGCAATTAACAAGTTCATTAGAAGAGATAAAATCTAACAGTTCTATACCTCTTTTACATGGGGGGTTTCTTGAATGTACATGTGCGTTAAAATCTCCCCCTAAACATATGCCATCAAATTTGCCATACACTTGTCCATCCATGATTACATTAATAAAATCAAATAAAGAAATAAAATTAGGATTAGGTTGGGACAGAAAATCATTGTTATAGAAATTGATTAAACACAGTTTTATCCTCTGAGTATACGAAAGTGCCATGAAACTAGGACAGTTTGTTTGTAGTTCGTCAACCTTCACATCAGCAGTAATTTTTATCCAAATGGACAGTCCACCACTTGGGCGTCCAACCAAAGGGGCCAAAGCAGTCCTGTTATGGCAACTATACCCTTCAAACAATAGGTCCTCAACACACCAAGTTTCTTGGAACATCATTATATCATAACGGTTGACACAATCCCTCCATGAAGGAATTCCCATTTTGGACTTCAAACCAGCAATGTTCCAACTAAGAATTGTTAGTTTATTGTTTATATTGCTCCTCGAGCATGCACCCTGGTTGGTACTTGGGGCAGTTTTAGGTATATCCACGCTTTGTTGAATACTTAGTGAACTAGATGGAGAAATCTCTAATGTTGACGGGGTCTCCTCTAGGGGTGGTTCCTCTGACTGTGCTGCCTCAGAACACACAAGAAGTGGTTTAGTAGTTTCAGTGGGCAGTCAGTCCAAACAGTCCAGATCCTGGAATATTCCAAACCTATTCTGTAACGGAAAAACTGGTGGCGGTTGCATCAACTTGTTGGGAGGACGGTAGAAATATTTTAAGGGAAGTGGGGTCACCACAGTAGAAGGTCCATATCGGCCAGGATTAGTATTCAGCAGATATTTCGCTGTTCCCGGATTTCTAAAGTTAATTACAATGCAGTCCCCATTGATGTTTTTGTAAAGAGGACCGACCCAGGTTACTCGCCTTGTGGTTATGATTTCTTTAGCTATATCATAACCCACCCCCTTATGCTTTGTTAGCCAATCTATACACTTGTTGTGAAGTTGAACCCATGATTCTCCTTGACCTTCCTTAAGCGGTGGGATTCCAGCCAAAACTAAAACATAAGGACAAGCCTCAGGTGGAAGATGTAGGGCCGGGCCTTGATGTTTGATAGGCCTGTTGTCCTCATGCATATTCTTTTTGTCGTGCTGGTTGTGATTAACAGGACCCCTCTGGGCTAAGGTGGTCTGCTTCGCTACATTACTCTTTCGAATAGAATCAGTTAATGGTCCGCTTACATCATTGGCGGAAACAGAGGATTTAGTCGAAGCAACAGTTCCATGTATAGGGTTACATGGGGGTAAGGGGGTGTTGGTTTGACAAGCAGACGAGTTACTGCCTGTGGTGCCCTTGTTTTTAGATGCCTTTAGTGTATCTGACTGTATCGGATTAATTACAGCTTGTTGTTCCGCTGTCCTTGTATTCCCGTGATCACCTGAAATAATGACATGGGTAGTAGTTTCAAGGTCTTTTAGCAATCGTTCTACTCTCATTTTGTCCAAGTTTGCTATACCTTTTCTCTTAGCATCCTCGTTTTTGATTAGATTCTCCAATTTGTCAAGTCTTTTAAAAATATTATTAAATTGTTTGATCATTTGACCTTCCAAATTTTTAAAAATTGTATCAACAACAGTCTCAATAAGGTTCCCCTCTGACTTGGAATAATGACTGGATTTGTCATTTTCGTGGAGGGGCTCAGTCTGGGTAGAGATAGATACATTATTTGACACCTCGTTGTTTATAACGACCATATCACCCAGATGCGGTTGATCCTGTGTGAGTACTATATGCTGGACCAACTTTTGTCTCTTCCCCTTATTCCACATACTTTGTGGGGTAGGTTGGTTAACAGTCCTTAGTGGCTGCTTCCGTTTGTTGTTAGATATTTTTGCAGGGCCCCTCTTTCTCTTGGCTGCAACTTTATCAGTTCCCTTATTTCCAGCCTCTGTCGACGTTTTTACTGAGGCTTGGCCTGGGGTCACATCTGATGCTATATATGTTACAGTATCATCATCGTCTAGGACAATTGGTACTTCTGTTACGGGATGTGAGGATTTTACAACAATTATTTCGGGAGTTATATGGGTATTGCCATTACCACTGGAAGTGGCAGTGGCATGTAATAAATTAATACACGTCGGGCCCATTGAAAATCTCCTTTCAGTCTCAACTATCTCGTTAAATGCTGTATCTATTAATGTCTCAAACGATGTTAGCAGTATTGCAGGGGACTCTGCGTCCTGAATCAGGATATCAACATTATCACTTGTGGCGGTGCAATTAGCCATTATGGGCAGTTCATTAAATAACTAACCTTATTGAAAATGTTGGTGGGGTGGCCCGCCCGACCACTGTTGACCTCAGAGGGCCTCAGAGGGCCCGCCCTTTGCCCGGGCTTAGCCCCGGGCGCTCCCGCGCGCGACTCGCGGGGCGAGAGGCACTCCGCTGTTAAATCGCGCCTCCGGGCGCAGGTGATGACGCTCCAGGTGCGCCGCTTGCCTCCGGGGCACCTGGGAAGTGTAGTCCCGCAAGTGGGAGAGCCTCGCTATCCCGGCCGTTGCCCTCACGGCGCTGAAATGGTGGAAATGGTGCCACAAACCGCCGTTCTCCGCTCGGCGTGCGTCTCTGCTACAAGGTGAGCCCCCACTGAGCGCTCGGCGCTCCGCTGTTAAATCGCGCCTCCGGGCGCAGGTGATGACGCTCCAGGTGCGCCGCTTGCCTCCGGGGCACCTGGGAAGTGTAGTCCCGCAAGTGGGAGAGCCTCGCTATCCCGGCCGTTGCCCTCACGGCGCTGAAATGGTGGAAATGGTGCCACAAACCGCCGTTCTCCGCTCGGCGTGCGTCTCTGCTACAAGGTGAGCCCCCACTGAGCGCTCGGCGCTCCGCTGTTAAATCGCGCCTCCGGGCGCAGGTGATGACGCTCCAGGTGCGCCGCTTGCCTCCGGGGCACCTGGGAAGTGTAGTCCCGCAAGTGGGAGAGCCTCGCTATCCCGGCCGTTGCCCTCACGGCGCTGAAATGGTGGAAATGGTGCCACAAACCGCCGTTCTCCGCTCGGCGTGCGTCTCTGCTACAAGGTGAGCCCCCACTGAGCGCTCGGCGCTCCGCTGTTAAATCGCGCCTCCGGGCGCAGGTGATGACGCTCCAGGTGCGCCGCTTGCCTCCGGGGCACCTGGGAAGTGTAGTCCCGCAAGTGGGAGAGCCTCGCTATCCCGGCCGTTGCCCTCACGGCGCTGAAATGGTGGAAATGGTGCCACAAACCGCCGTTCTCCGCTCGGCGTGCGTCTCTGCTACAAGGTGAGCCCCCCAGGTTGCTAGCCATTTCTTATCGGTACAAATACTTCAGTCTGAAACGTTGTTCTTTTTCTTTACTGCATTTGGTGAGATCGGTGTGGACATCTTTAGGAAGTCAACATTGGTATTTTTCTGGTCAAATTACAGTGTAAATATTTTCTACAAAACCTTCAAGTCATCTTACAGAGTAACTATTTTCTTCAAAAACTACACGGCTGCTCTTCCACAAGGGAATCATATCGGCTTTGAATTTGCAGTTGCTGCAATGCTGTATTACTATCATTATACGGTCGGAGGGTGTGTTCTTGCTGTTGGAGACTACATGCAGTCCATTAATCCGCCAACTCCATTTTTGCAATCTCCAGGTGAACCCCCTATCAGGTGGAAATAATGGTTTAGAGCCTTCAATGCCGATCTCGAAGCAATTGATGGTTTTAGATTCAAAGCAGACAGAAAACATTGGCTTTTAGAACAATCCCTTGGATTGGAAGGGCAAGAAATATTTGAACACCTACCAGTCTTCATCCCGGATGAGGATGAAGATGAACTCGACAAATATGAGGAGCCTGTTAAAAGACTGGAATTTTTTTTTTCAAAATCACCCAATTTATTATTTAGAAGACATATTTTTTTTTTACTGGAACAGCAGGCGAATAAATCCATTGATATGTATGAGGCCTCGTTGAGAATGTTAGCAGCCAAGTGCGAATTTGGTAACTTTATGGAACACCTTATAAGGGACCAATTGGTAACAAGATGCTTAACAAAAAGATCCAAGAAAGGTTGTTAACATGCAAAAATCCTACTTTGGAGGAGGCTCTAGAAATTGCCAATAGCATTGAAGAGTCCAAAGTTTCAGCCAAAGTGTTAAACAACTCACAGGAAGAGAAAAAGTCTGATATGTGTTTAAGAATTGCAAGGGGGACAAAGAGCCCATGCTTAGGAAGCAACGTGTTTGTGGGTTTGATGGTGCATGTTTCTGTTGAGGATCAAAAAACATATTGCCTCTTTTAAGATGTGCCCAGCAAAAAAGGAACATTGTATGAGTTGTGGTATTATTGGACATTTCCCTAGTGTGTGTTGCAATTCACGTGAAATGGGGGTTGGAAGGTTTAATGTTGTCTCAGGGGAAAAAGATGACCAAGATTTAAGTGAGAAAGTGAGTCATCTTCATGTACTCAGATCTAAAGATCTCATTGATGATTTCTGTGTGAATGGTGTTAAGGTTCCCCTTAGGACTGACTCTGGTTCACAAATGACTATTATATCACAACCAACTGTAATGACAAAAAGGACATATGTCAGGTTCTTCTTAGACCCAATATTAACCTTTGTGGTTATAATGGTTCCAAGATTGATCTAGGGGGATATTTAGAAACTATCAAAAGCTTTAAAAGGAGATCTGTGCCGGAGAAAGTATATGTTTCAATCGATGGTCCTGACATTCTTGGGTGGCATTACCAACAATGTATGAGTATTGTGTTGAAACCAAGCTGTGTGCAACAAGTTTGTGGTTGGGTGATGTAGAAGAAAAGTCTAGGATTGGTGAGACCAAACAGTTATTGGAAATATTTGCTGATACTTTTAGTGAAGAATTGGATGAGATTAAAGACTTTGAACACATCATCAAAGTGAAAGAGGGTGCTGAACCTGTCAAACACAAGATGTGATGTGTACATCTGAGTGCTAGAGATGAATTGTCCAAGTTGTTGAGAAAAATGTATCTTCACTGTGGCTTACGCCTATTGTGGTTGTACAAAAGAAGAACAAAGAATTGAGAACGTGCATAGATTTACGTTCTCTCAACAAGGTATCTGGGTGGGTGGCTATCACTTATCTAGGATAAATGACATTGTTTCTACCGTGAGTTGAGAAAAGGTTTTTTAAAACTTGATCTTAGGTCAGAGAATCACCAGGTAATGTTAGCCGAGTAGTCACAACATTTTGTCAGCATTTGGTACACCTGATGGTGTTTTCCAATTTAGAAGGATGCTATTTGGTCTTGCGGTTTTTCAAAGGTTGATGAGTCAAGTGCTGTGTGGCTTGAATGGATTGATGGTGTTCCAGGACTATGTTTTAGTCTATTGTAGAAGTGATGAAGAGTATTTTCAATGTATGAAAAGAGTACTGGAGAGTTTTAAAATGAAAGGGGTAACACTTTGGTAGGATGAATGCATTTTTGGAGTCAGCAATGGGGAATATTTGGGACATGTTATCATGGGCAGTGGTAGTAAGCCTAAGCAGGGATTGCTAGAGGCAATAGAAAAAGTTCCAGCGCCATCATGTTGTGACCAATTGATGGCATTCATGGGAATGTGCAAATTATATATGAAGTTCATAGAGAATGCTGCCACCATTGCTGAACCTATGTACAGGTTATTGAAGACAAATTGATTTTGCATCTATTACAAGCAAAATAATGCAAGCACCTTTATTAAGTCCCTATATTCCTAGGAGGAAACTGTGCATCACGGTTGATGCCAGTAGTGTGGGGTTGGGTGCGATCTTATCACAAGAAAGGAGTAGCAATGATTACACCATTGCCTGCACTTTGAAGGAACATGAACGCCAGTATTCGTTCATTGAGAAGGAAATGCTTGCACATACATGGGCTGTTGAAAAATTGTAATCCTATATTTGGGGTGCAAAGTTTTTGATACGTACGAATCAACAAACCTCTGGTATGCATTTTAAGTGGCAGCAATGTCAACTCTACAAAAGCAACTGCCAGACTAGTATGCCTAAACTCCACGCTTTTGGAGCCTCATTTCCATATTAAGCACATAGATGGAGGGAAGAATAAGAAGGCAGATGTCTTTCTAGGTTGCCTGTTTTGTATGAGAATTTGTAGGTGGATATGGAGCGCTAATAAGGCAATGAATGTTTGGTTGTTAGTTGATGTTGGTTGGAAAACAAGCATGTCAGTGAGGCAGAGTGGAGGAGGGAAATTGCTAAGGATATTGAGCTGGCCAAAGTGATAGAGTATGTGTTTAAAGGATGGTCGCAGGAGAACTCTCTGGTAGCCAATGTTCATTCTGGCAGCAAAATCCTAGATTAACTTTCTATAGAGGATAGTTTCATTTTGAGGAGTGACAAAATGGTTCCTCCAGGGGTTGTCAGAAAAAGATTATTTTACTTAAGTCCCAAAGGCCATCTGAATCTGACTTCCAACAAGAAGAGGTTGAGGGAAAAGTATTGGAAGATGGCCATGGACAGGGATGTGGAGAATTTGGTTGAAAAATGAAAAAAGGTGTCTGTAGTACAAATGAGAAGACTTAACAGTGCAGGAAACCACCCATGTGACAAGAGGAGTGTCCCAAAGACGTTTGGGATTGTGTGAGTGGGACCATTTCATAAATTGCCACTTCTGCAGAAATATCTGATTGTGCTGGCAGACCTAAAACCTGATATAGATCTTGGCAGATGGGTTACTCCTTCACAATGGTGACAGATATCCCAGTCGCAGAAATATAAATCCCATTATGTCCTATGGGATTTATATTTTAGCGGGTAGGAAATCCGTCACTGTTGTGACAGAGTAACCCGCCTGCCAAGATCTTATTCAGGCCCTATGTGTCTAAATAGTTAGAGGTGAGGTTTGTGAGAGATCCGAACACTAAATCAGTGTTACAGTTTCTCACAGATGTTTTCTCAAGGGAAGGGTTTACTTCTGAACTGGTGTCCGATAATGGGGTTCAATTCATGTCTAATGAAATGAGAGAACTTATGGAAGATGCTGGCATCAAAGATAAAAGGTGTAGCTTGTATCAACCTCAAAGCAATGGTCATGTGGAGACGATGAATTGGTTAGTGACTGAGTCAATTAGAGGCAATGTTGCTGCTGGTCCTTGTGTGGAGGATGCGTTACGATCAATGTTGTTGGCATATTGCAATACCCCACATAGTGTGACTGCTGTCATGCCGTTTGGAGCTTTGAGAGGGCATAAGTCCTGTGACAAGTGATTTCCAAGATGGTTGTCTAACATTAGTGGTATGTTGAATGTTGTGTCAGAACGCAATCAAAGGAGGGCATTGGGTGAAGTTCACAGTAACATTTTGAAGAGTCAAGTGAGGAGCAAACAGAGTTGATATTATTCACGGTTCTAAAAGCAGAAACTGGCTTGTAGGTGTTTTTTTCGCATAAAGTTTCCTAGCAACTTCGTAAAGAAAGGAAATTTGAAGTTTAGGTTAGGCCTGTGCAGGTGATTGATTAGATTAGCTCCGATAGTTGTGCAGTCAAGTTAACTAATCAACAATGGTGGAACTGTGAACAAATGGCAAAGTTCGGCACAGGGTTGAAAGATTCAAAGATTCTGAAAGAGTCAGAACAGAATAGTGCTACAATATTTTCAGGTGTGAGGACTGAGAATGTGAGCAGAAAGGTGCAGGGTAGCGATAGCAAGGACAATGAGACTGGGAGCAGACTTTTGAACCGTGAGAAGCATCTTCTTGCCAGATTACTTGGTGTATAAGAAATGATTCTCACAACTTATTGTTAGTGAATATATTATGTATAAGTAATTGTTTTTTTAGCTCATCTACTACTGTTTCTTTCATACTGTATGTGAGTTCTTTACACACATGGATTTTTCCAGTTGCTTGATGTAGAAGCTATTTTGTATTTAAAAAAAAAAAATTGAGGTTGTGGGGGGTTTTGTTGTCTTGTTTTTCATTGATCACGTTATGTTATCATTATGTTTCAGTCTTTTGGAAGACTGTGTTAGATCTGGCATCCTTAGCGTGGTTTCTCCTGTCTTTTTTGCCTCTACCTACTGTATTTTTGATGCTATGCTTGACTTCGTTTTTGATGATTTATGTACTCTGGGCACTTTACCACTGTTGATCAGTGCAAGTGCTCCCTGTGTAAAGTCTGTTTATGATTGGTTATCCATGATTGCCATATTTGATTTACTAGTAAGTCCCTAGTAAAGTGCACAATGTGTGCCCATGGCCTGTATAGCAAATTCTACTAGTGGGCCTGAAGAACTGGTTGTGCTGCCAACAGGAGTAGCTCTGTAAACTTGTCTCAGGCCTGTCATTTCAGTGTCTGTGAGTGTGGATTTAAACTGCCATAATGACCTGGCATGTGCACTCAATTATGCTCATACAGAGTATAGAGTAACGAAATGCAGGGGGAATGAAGGAAAGAAATGGGAGTAACAGGTGTGGGCTCTACAAGTGTTTGGACGAGAACTCTCACTCACCCAAGGGTGACCTGCGTCATCATGGTGTCCTTCCACACACTGCGACCACAAGATACCCAGTGTGGGTGACAACTTTCCACAGGAAAGGAGCGGGAGTGTTTTGATATCACATCTATGCGTTAATCCCTATAGGGTAAGGGTGAGGGGCAGAGTGCAACTGAAAAAGTGATTTAAAACTATCTCAATAAGGACAAAACAACTTTATTCCTAGGTCCTCATGGATAGAGGTTAAGAGCATAGTGAAACAGGGTTATGGATATTCACCCTCTATACGGTCAACATGTTTCTGCCATATGTGACTTAGATGTTCCAGCCATTTTTCAGGACCATGGTGTATTGTCGCTCTGCTGTATAAATGTGTACAAATTATAATAACAAGAATATCAAAAGTATACTCAGGCCTATTTCTTGAACAACAGTGCACAGTGGCAATGAGTTGATGAGTGGGTCAGATGACCCCCAAGGGCAGTGTGTAAGGTCCGACTCTACCATCTACAGAGTCTCTTCACATGTAGAACTCTCTTTCGTGTTGGGAAAATCCATCCTCAACCGAGACCCTCAGGTGAGTGAGGGTTCTCGTCCAAACACTTGTAATGCCCCCACCTGTTACTCCCATTTCCTTTGTTCCTCGTGCATTTCATTACTCTATACTCTGTGTGAGCATAATAATCTTTGGAAGTAGTATAGGACCTGTGGTCTAATTTAGTACGGTATACTTCCCCCGATCCCTTGTGTGAGATACATGTCCACCCTATTGCCAGGCTCAAACCTTACCTTTTACTACATGTAAAGCATCCCTAAGGTAGGTGCAAGATACCCCCATGGGCAGGGTGCAGTGTGTTAGAAAGGTATGACATGTACTAGTGTGTTTTTTATGTCCTGATAGTGAAAACTGCCAAATTAGTTTTTCACTATTGCAAGGACTATCTCTCCCATAGGTTATCTTTGGAGCTGCCTTGTAACATTTTACAAGTGTAACTTTTCATTGGGAAGATCTAGAGATTTGGTGTTTGGGCTCTCTGAGCTCATGATTTAAAAACACATCTTTTAGGAAAGTGGTTTTTAAATTGTGTGTTTGAAAATGCCACTTTTAGAAAGTGGGCATTTCCTTGCTTTACCATCCCGTGCCTTTGCCTGCCTGTGGAATCAATGTCTGGTTTAGACTGACAGGGGCCTGTTTGTGCATTCACTCTAGATAGTCACACAAAGGGAGTTGAGGTGTGCTCTGCATATCCTGAATGTCCATCACCAGCCTGGTGGACTTTCCTAACCTAGAGTGGTGGGGGAGTTGTCAAACACACCTGAATATGGCTGTGCCTGGCCTCTCACAATGCTGTCTCCACCCGCCTGGAGTGTGTCTAGAGCCAAGACAGGGCAAGGCAGGATAGGTGCACTACAAAGACTCTTGTTTGTAGTATGCCTACTGCACAGGTCAAAAAGGGTATAAGTATTGGACCTACAACCTCAGACTTTTAGAACATTTCTGGATCAAGAGGAGAATCTGCTAAGTAGAAGAACTGATGAGCTGTGTGGATGAGTACTGCCCCTTTGTGGTGTGGTGCTTTGCTGGGTTGGAGTGAAGTTGCTACTTCTGTCTTGGAGAGGAAAAGGACTGGACTGTGCTGTGTATCCTGCTTGAGAAGTTGCTCCAATAGCTTGTGTGTGTTTGCCTCCTGTTAAGTCTGTTAAGTCTCAGGGCCATCAAGGACTTCACCTGCAGCATCCCTGAACTCCCACTGCTGGGAGTTCTGACCTACCAAGTGCTGCCAATTCCAGTTCTGGGCCCCTTGGACGTGGTTCCTGCTACTAAAAGACTTCAAAACGATGCTTCACCCTTCCAGCGCCTGTTTTCCCGATGCAGCACCACTGTGCAGGAGAAAACTCCACGCATCGCCTACCTGCCGCCGAAGGAACCACCACAGCCCTAGTTCAGCGCACCGTACCTCTGAACTCCAAGTTCACTACACAGGCCCTGCTGGGTTTCAGAAAGAAGCAGCGCATCGTTTGACTGTGGCTGAAAGAATCGATGCAGCGCCTGTTTGCTGCCGCGGCATTGACTTCTAGCGCGTCTGGATTTCCATGCATTGCACCAGTGCGCCAAGTTTTCCACCGCATCACCCGCAGAACAGAACCATTTTGTATTTTGATGCTTTACTTCCCCTTACAGTCCGGAACCCGACCCAACACTTCTCCTGCGTGCAGAACTGACGCAACGCTTCCCCAGAAACAAACCCTTCGCTGTGGTTTCCGATGCTTCCCTTCTCTGCAGTTGTTTTGGATTTTGACACATCTAAGATACTTTGTATAAAAACACCGCATCCATAGCGTTCTATGGACAGAATTGCTTAAAACTTTTAAAAAGTAATTTCTAAAGGTCTGTATGTTGGATTTTTGTTGTTTTGGTCTTGTTTGGTTTAGATAAATATTTTTATTTTTCTAAACTGGTGTGGTGTTCATTTGTAGTGTTTTCACTGTGTTACTGTGTGTGTTGTGTACAAATGCTTCACACATTGCCTCTGAGATAAGCCTGGCTACTCGTGGCCAGGCACCAAGGGGGTGAGCAGGAGTTATCATGGGTGTGTAACTCCCTCACCCTGACTAGAAGGAAGGGTCCCTCCTTGGACAGAGTCCATACCACTGCCAGCTAGAGACCCCAATTTCTAACAGACTCTAATTGTGGGAAAAGGAGGTGTGTTGTGTCTTATGTGCCTGGCTTGCGTTTCTGGCAGTATTGGAATTCTCGATGTGTGTGACATGGAGGGTTCTAAAACCACGAGTGCTGACAGTTGAAACAGAGGAGCCAGTGGAGCTTTTTCCCATCTTGCTGTTGTCCCTTACGCTGTATCTCTTCTTATGTAAATAAAGTGTGCCTTCCGTTGGCTGCCAGACTTACTTTTCCACACTTTCTGATCATTTGTCCTAAGATAGGCTTTTTGCTGTAATACTGTTATGTTTGTCCACATTATTAACACCCTCATTTTCTGAATAGAGGTTGTGTTTTAGCTTCCTTTGATTTGTGTTTTTCTCCGGATCTTGACCTTCTTCCTTGTTTTCTCTTCATCTTCCTCACTGAGAGCATTTACGGTCGAAATGCTTGTTCTCTCTTTTCTGCCTTGCCAGACTCAATTGTTTTACTTGCGTTTCTGCTGGGTTATCCATCCCGATTATCTCTTTCTTGCTAAGTGTGTACCTCTTCCTGAGTAAACAGCTTCCTAGAGATTCTCACTAACAGACTAGCAGATGAATCATGTCTTCATCACAGTATGTATTTAACTTGCAGTGTTGAACCAGTCTTCTCAGGTGCTTAATGAAGTCATCCATTGATTGCACCTGTCTTGTGAGGCAACATTAATAATAATAATAATAAATTCTTTATTCGGTTAATCACAAAGATAACCATAAAAGACAACAATTTCAACAATTTATAAAATACAATTAGTACAATATACGTATATTAAAAAGTCATTGTTTTTACTTGTACATAAAGCTACAGGTTTTTCCTGTGGTTCACGATGGACTTTAAAAAGTTTGTGACTAGATAGCAAAGTTCTTCGGACTCTAGTGATTGCAGGCGATAGAAGGCCGGTCGACACTGTCTCAGACCCCACCTCTTGCATATCGGGAGGATCCAGCTTTTTCTGTGAGGATGGTAAAATTTACAGAACATAATTACATGGATGTTCGATTGAGTAGATATCCCGTCGCAAGGACATGGGGGCAGACTAAGTTCCCAGGCCTTGTTTGTAGGAAACACGACCAATCTGAAAAAAAGGTTCAGTCTGAACCTAGTCAACAACATCCTCTCGTATAGCTTTGTCTGTAGAGTAAGATATTGTTGGATGCCGAGAGAATGTTGGACTATGTTCGCTTGGATGACTGATGGTTTTGCAGCGTCACTGGACAGTCTTAGTGTTTCCAGATGTCGTAGAGCTAGTTCTTTGAGCTCTTTTTTGGGAAGGGATGCAATCGCCTCTGGTTGGAGGTAATATTTCTCGAGCCCAAGGTCAGTGAAGAAAGATCTAACATAGCGTAGCCATTTCAGTCTAGGAGAGTGATCAAGTGAGATTATGTCGGTCACGATCAGTTTAGTTAATATGTTTGTGTCCGATACCCAGATGCGTCTCCAGAGCAACAAAGGTTGGATTTTAATAAGATCCTGGAGGTAAGGGATTCCGAGTTCCAAGTGCATGGCATAGATCGATGTGCCCTTTGGTGTGGCGAGGAGAAATCTGATGAATTTATTTTCGATTTTCTGTAAGGCGCCAACCTCCGTATGGCCCCAGATTCCTGCTCCATAGAGAGCGATAGCTTGACACTTGGCTTTATAAATTCTCAGAAGTTCTACTGGGCGTCTCCTACCTAGTTTCTGTGAAAAGGATTGTAGGGCCGCTATCGAGCGATTAAAAAGATGACATCTGTTTTCCACGGCTGGTTTCCATGTTAGCTTGTGATCCATCATGATCCCAAGATATGGGTATTGGGTAGCTGTCTCTAAAGGTTGGTTATCCAGAAAGATGTTTTTAGTATCTTTCTTCGCACCCCCAGTGATCATAACAAAAGTTTTTTTTTTATTTGACCTTTAGATCCAGTGAGCTCATGAATGAAGTATACCTGTTGAGCGAGGACTGGAGTTCACGAGGGGTTCAGGCCAGGATGACAGCGTCATCCGCGTAGAGGAGCGCAGGAATTGGTCTCTGTTTCATTTTTGGGATGTCCTGAGCCCCCCTCAACATCTCCTCTTCCAGCCCATTTGTATAGAGAGAGAAGAGAAAGGGGGCCAGGACGCAGCCCTGCCTGACTCCCCGCTCTACCCGGAACGAGTCCGTCAGCTCACCGCTCTTTCCGAAGCGAACTCTCGCCGAGGCCCCAGAGTATAGCTCTCTCAGGAGATCCAGCAAGGAAAGCTCCACGCCCATTTCTCTTAAAACTGCCCATAGTTTGGAATGTGAAACACAGTCAAAGGCGGCAGATAAGTCTACATAAACCATGTAGACCGTAGCTTTCTTGACCTGCATGTATTTAGCCATTATGAGACTAAGATTCAGTGCCTGCTCTACTGTCCCGAGGCCTTCTCTGAAGCCAAATTGAAGATCAGAAATGATGGCTTTTTCCTCACTCCACTGTTGGAATCTCTCCAAAATGACCCTCCCCATCACTTTACCAAGGGAGTCCAAAAGCGAGATAGGACGATAGCACTTTGGATCCTGGCGATCCCCCTTTTTGAAGATGGGGACCATGACTGATGTTGTCCAGGAATCCAGAATGCCTTCGCTAGCTGCGGCTGTACATACTCTTGTGAGGATGGGTGCCCACAAGTCTTGATTGCTCTTAAAAAGATCGACTGGGACGCCATCAGGGCCCGGAGCTTTGCCTGTCTTGCTTCTTTCCAGGGCGACCAGGATTTCCGAAATGTCAAAGGCTACTGGGATTGGGTATTGAACCTCATAGTTTTGGCTTAGTCGATAGTCTGAGGTTTCGTGTGTTTTAAATATACTCTCAAAATGGGCTACCCAAGTTCCTTCATCGATGGCCACCTCTATCTTCGGTAAGTTGTTATCTGTTAAATATGGGGATCTAACCGTTCTCCAGAAGTCCTTGCCATTTTTTGATAAGGAACTCCTATCTAATTCTTTCCAGAGGTTGTCTTTCATTTCCAGTAGTCTTGTCCTGCGGTCCTTTTTATATTCCCTTCTCAAACGTTGGATGAGACCTACGTCTCTTGGCTTTTTGTGGAGGGCAGATTTCAAGTCAGTTAAGGCCCTCGTGCAATTATGATCGAACCAGCCTATTCTTTTGTGGTGTTTATTTGTTACTTTCCCTGTGAGTAGGTCCTTGGCCACGGCCAGAATTTCTCCGAAGTTTGAGAGAACCTCTGCATGGCTCATCGCTGGGTCCAGGCAGTTAATGATCTTTGAATATGCCTGGCTCACTAGTTTCTTCGTGAGCTTTTGCGGGTCAATCTTCTCCCACTTTATGGAGTATCCATTGTATTTCCCCAGTTGCAAGCTTTCTTGTGCAAGAGCTTTCGCTATGTAAGGGGTTTTGGATTTATGGTCTGGAAGAAGGAGCTCTATCCTGAGAGCATAGTGGTCGCTTAATGTATTTACCAGTACTTTATGGTCCGTGACCATAGTGATCGATCTTTGAGAAAGCAGGATATAGTCCACTGTTGTCTGGTGGCCTCTGCCCACATAGGTTGGATCGAATTGGTGTTCCTTCGCCTTTAAGGAGTTGGTAATCACTAAGTCAAACTCTGACAAAATGGTGTTCATAGCTTTGCCGGGTTTGTTATGGGCGAAATGAGCTAGTGGGGTTTCTTGCTCGTCCACGAATCCACATTGTTGGGAGGTTGCCGCTCTGCATAGGTGGAGATTGAAGTCACCTCCCCAAATGAGGTGAATCGGTTTGGAGGAGATCTCCCGCTGTAATAGAGATACTAATCTCTCCTGCATATTTTCGACGAAACTCAGGAAATCATTGTCCGAAAGATTATTATAGGTGTTAACGAGGATGATGGTAGTGTCTTCTTTTAGGAAGGAGAGAGAGAGAATCTGGCAGTTGGGATCAGTGAGAAGGTTAGTGACTTTTAGGCGGGATAGGGTGTTGGCGATGTAAGTCGTTAATCCACCTTTGGGTCTGCCTATTGTGCTACTAATCGCTAGGGAGGAGTAGGTTTTATACCCTAATAGATGGGCCTCCGATGTTAGCCAAGTCTCTTGGAGACAGATGATTTCGCCTTGTTCAAGGAAATTGACAGCCACCGGGTCTTTGGTCTTGGACCGTAAACCCGCTACGTTCCAGAATAGGAATGATAATGTGTGAAGGTTGGTATTTAAAACTGGGGTTGGTGGGATCATCACAATGTTATTTATTACCAAAGGGGAAACTGGGAGGGTAGGGTTAGTGTGCTGTGTGTCTGTTAGTGGTCAGTCCACCATTTCCAGAGAGCTATATCTATTTCCTACAGGGATATTGTACCAGGATTCCCATCTTGGCGGTTCTCTCCGAGGCATTCTCTGCTGGTGGTATCCCCATTCTCCCCAATTTGGTCCATGATGTTGTGGAGTAATTGTAACCCAGGGATTTTCCTGCTCTCGGGGGCGAGGGGGGGCGTAATGCCTGGCCTCATACACTGTGGGTTGGCGCTGGGGTCGTTCTATCCAAGGGGGGACTGAGTCCTCAAAGAAGTTACTGTTTATGGTTTGTATAAAAGGATAAAAAAAGGAAAGTGGCTTGATTCTAATTCCTCCGGTTTCATTGGATTGGTCCCAGGAGCTAATGTAATCTGCCGCCCAGGGATCTTCAAAGGTGATAATAATACAATCCCCTGAGAACTGCTTGATACCTTTACCCACCCATGAGGTCCTGCGCAAGGAAGAGATTCTTCCGTGGCAGTTTGGTGGCATAGGGCGATTTGTCTGTAGCCAGTGATGCACTTTGTTTTTTAGTGACCATGGAGGTTCCACCGTATTAAGAGGTAATTCGGGGACACCAATCATCACTGCTACGTAAGGGGCAGCCTCAGGGGGAAGATCAAGATGAGTTTTGCTTTCTCCAGCTCCTCTTGAAGTATTTCTTTGAGTCGGTTGGGAAAAGGGGTTAAATGTCTGAGTCTTAGGAGGTACTGTTTTTTTTGGGGCTGATTGTGTCACGGTACTTGCGGGTACCTGATGGTGATGATTATCTTTTTTTGGCAAAGTTGACACTGCACAATTAGAGTTTGTAATATTTGAAGTCGACGTAGCTGTCGATATGGGGGTGGGAAGTGAGGCTATCGTTATGACTGACTGTGGTGTGATAGTTTGAGGATTGGAAGGTTTAGGATTTGTGTTCGGGGGATTTGGAAGAGTAGTGTGAAAAGGATTTGTACCCCCTGTCTTTTGTTGGGGGAGTCCCTGTTTGAGGGCTGGCATGGAGATAAGCTTCGCGATATTAGTTTCGATCCTTGCTAATTTTTGTTCTAAAGGCTGAATAAGTTGTTTAAAAAGTACAGTCAGCTTATTTACAAGGATAGAATTATCGTGTTGGTCTGAGCTCTTCTCTGCAGGTAATTGGGTTTGTGAGACCAATAAAATCGGAGTAGGACTTTCCTGGTGGTCATGGTGCACTATTGCAGTGCAGAGTTGATTCTGGGGTAGGGGTAGTGGGATAGGGATAGAAGCTGTTAAAGAGGTAATAGGAATTGTTTTCGTAGAGGTATTTTTACTGATTGCTCCTTCCCTCCTGCCTCTGGCATGAGTGTCCTCCCTTGATGGTATTGGAGTAGGAGATTGGGGAGGTAGCTCGGGGGTCTTCTCTAGTTCTGAGCCCAAGGGAGAGTCAATAAGCTCTGACACTGAAAGGTCGACGTTGTTGGGAAGGCTACGTCTGCCTTCACATACGATCCCCGGTGCCTTTGTGTTAGTCTTTGACACAGGGGTTCTAGCTTGTGCTAAATTACCCAACGAGGATCTTTTAGCAAATTCTAGGTCTAGTGAGACTCTGTTTTCCATGAGGGAAATACTTTGATCAATGAACGTGTTTGCTTTGGTGATAAAGTCGTCCATCGGGCCCACTAGACTTCCAACGCTCCCAGGGGCTAAAGTCTTTTTCCCTCTCGTGACTACCATTGTATAGAATAAGAGGTCTTGGAAAGGATAATGTTCTGATCAGTCTAATAAATAATGTTAGAAAACCAGTGTTCAGAAGTTTATATGAGGCAAGTAACTACTTACTAGAAATGTGGCCCAGCCCGGTCCCTCCGGTCCTCGAACGGCCTCAAACGGCCCGCTCTTTGCCCGGTCTTCGCCCCGGGCTGCGGCCCGCGCGCGTCCCGCGAGGCGCGTTCCCTGGGTTGGAATAAGAAGGGTGGCTGAGAGTAGAGGCGTGGCACTGGGAGGGGGCGCGGCTGCACACGGGAAGAGGACCAGCTGGAGTTGGTGTATGCGGGTCCTCGCAGTCCCGGGGCCGGCGCCTCTCCCTCCTCTGCGGCCACGAGGTCTTTTTCAAACTCCCAGCCGGTTCAGCAGGTCAAGGCGGGGTGGTCAGCGACTCCAGTCGCACTAGCAGCACACACCGGGGAACAACAGCAGGCAAAGAGTACACGAGTGGCACCCGCGAAGCGGGTGCCGCGAGAAGTTGAAGGGCTCGGCTGGGGGCTTGGCACTGGGAGGGGGCGCGGCTGCACACGGGAAGAGGACCAGCTGGAGTTGGTGTATGCTGGTCCTCGCAGTCCCGGCGCCTCTCCCTCCTCTGCGGCCACGAGGTCTTTTTCAAACTCCCAGCCGGTTCAGCAGGTCAAGGCGGGGTGGTCAGCGACTCCAGTCGCACTAGCAGCACACACCGGGGAACAACAGCACGCAAAGAGTACACGAGTGGCACCCGCGAAGCGGGTGCCGCGAGAAGTTGAAGGGCTCGGCTGGGGGCGTGGCACTGGGAGGGGGCGCGGCTGCACACGGGAAGAGGACCAGCTGGAGTTGGTGTATGCTGGTCCTCGCAGTCCCGGGGCCGGCGCCTCTCCCTCCTCTGCGGCCACGAGGTCTTTTTCAAACTCCCAGCCGGTTCAGCAGGTCAAGGCGGGGTGGTCAGCGACTCCAGTCGCACTAGCAGCACACACCGGGGAACAACAGCAGGCAAAGAGGACACGAGTGGCACCCGCGAAGCGGGTGCCGCGAGAAGTTGAAGGGCTCGGCTGGGGGCGTGGCACTGGGAGGGGGCGCGGCTGCACACGGGAAGAGGACCAGCTGGAGTTGGTGTATGCTGGTCCTCGCAGTCCCGGGGCCGGCGCCTCTCCCTCCTCTGCGGCCACGAGGTCTTTTTCAAACTCCCAGCCGGTTCAGCAGGTCAAGGCGGGGTGGTCAGCGACTCCAGTCGCACTAGCAGCACACACCGGGGAACAACAGCAGGCAAAGAGTACACGAGTGGCACCCGCTTCGAAGTTGAAGGGCTCGGCTGGGGGCGTGGCACTGGGAGGGGGCGCGGCTGCACACGGGAAGAGGACCAGCTGGAGTTGGTGTATGCTGGTCCTCGCAGTCCCGGGGCCGGCGCCTCTCCCTCCTCTGCGGCCACGAGGTCTTTTTCAAACTCCCAGCCGGTTCAGCAGGTCAAGGCGGGGTGGTCAGCGACTCCAGTCGCACTAGCAGCACACACCGGGGAACAACAGCAGGCAAAGAGTACACGAGTGGCACCCGCGAAGCGGGTGCCGCGAGAAGTTGAAGGGCTCGGCTGGGGGCGTGGCACTGGGAGGGGGCGCGGCTGCACACGGGAAGAGGACCAGCTGGAGTTGGTGTATGCTGGTCCTCGCAGTCCCGGGGCCGGCGCCTCTCCCTCCTCTGCGGCCACGAGGTCTTTTTCAAACTCCCAGCCGGTTCAGCAGGTCAAGGCGGGGTGGTCAGCGACTCCAGTCGCACTAGCAGCACACACCGGGGAACAACAGCAGGCAAAGAGTACACGAGTGGCACCCGCGAAGCGGGTGCCGCGAGAAGTTGAAGGGCTCGGCTGGGGGCGTGGCACTGGGAGGGGGCGCGGCTGCACACGGGAAGAGGACCAGCTGGAGTTGGTGTATGCTGGTCCTCGCAGTCCCGGGGCCGGCGCCTCTCCCTCCTCTGCGGCCACGAGGTCTTTTTCAAACTCCCAGCCGGTTCAGCAGGTCAAGGCGGGGTGGTCAGCGACTCCAGTCGCACTAGCAGCACACACCGGGGAACAACAGCAGGCAAAGAGTACACGAGTGGCACCCCGAAGCGGGTGCCGCGAGAAGTTGAAGGGCTCGGCTGGGGGCGTGGCACTGGGAGGGGGCGCGGCTGCACACGGGAAGAGGACCAGCTGGAGTTGGTGTATGCTGGTCCTCGCAGTCCCGGGGCCGGCGCCTCTCCCTCCTCTGCGGCCACGAGGTCTTTTTCAAACTCCCAGCCGGTTCAGCAGGTCAAGGCGGGGTGGTCAGCGACTCCAGTCGCACTAGCAGCACACACCGGGGAACAACAGCAGGCAAAGAGTACACGAGAGGCAACATTAAAAGCATATCCCTTATAGTCTACATCCTCTTTGGGAAGAAAGTTGGCTTTTAGAGCATCGCTGAGTATGTTGTTGGTTTTGTTTAAGAAAGACGACTCTTTAATTACTTTGCAAATGTTTTATACTTTTCTTGATGAATAGCGCTCGGTTACCAGCTGATCTTATAAAATCATCCATCCAGTCCTTCCGTATTGGCCCTAGACTGTTTCATATTCTACCTGCTCTTGCAACAGGCTTATTCACGGTGCCCTTCTTCCTTGATTTCTTCAGACTTTTCTGACCTTTTTCTTTTGTCCTGGTCACACCACTTGTGTTTCACTTTTGTTTTCTTTTCACTTTTAATTCCACAATATTTTTCTATTGACTTGTAGATGTACCCTATTTGATATTGTTTACAGTTTCAGCAGTTTCTTTTCCTTTGCATCCGCTGCTCCTTGCGTTGTATCTTTCTACAGGCGCTCTTGATACAGTCAGTCATTTAACTGGCCATTCCATTGAATTAGTGTTCCTTGCCTGACTCTGAAATACCAAACTTAATCTCGTGAGATTTCATCTGTGTTCTCCAAGATCCCACGCTGTTAGGCTGCCAGACCATGAAATGGTCCTATGCTTTTGAATGAGTTTGTTTTCCTTTAGGAAATCTTGTGCTTACTTTGTTTGCTTTAGAAATCCTTAGAAATGGCTGCTCGGGTCAGGGTGAAGAGCCTCTTCTTTGACCTGTTGACAGCCCAACCTTCGGACTCCTACGTGTTGCAGTCCTTTTCACCCCACCCAGTGCCTTCCACACCACGCTGGATTCTTAAAAAAGATAAGCCAGGGGATTAAGGGTCTGATATCGAGAGGCTAATTTTGTAGGCTGCTCATAACGAACATCCATGACCTGTGCACATTCTGCATCACTTGTTGGATCCCCTTTTCTGACCCAACAGGAAGACGGCATGGCTACAAGGGTGCCAGGTACTCATGGCGGATGACCTATGTTACTTTTAATAATGGTAAACCTTCTCTTGTACTCATTCCTGCACTTTTGGTAGAGCATGTAACTCACATTCTTGCATGAGTTCAACTATTCCCTTTTTCTCCTTTCACTTCCTGTCCAACACTTTACACCGGAAATGATTACTGCCATACAAAGTCAGTCTGATGTCCCAAGGTTGCCGTTGCCAATTGCGTTGTCATGGCTGTGTATCTGTTGATAGGGCAAGTTAGACTCAGAGACTATGAACTGTACTGATGTTGTATGAAACTCTGCCCCTTCCCCCATTTTGGTAAGTCATGATACACTAGAAGTCTTATTTGTATTTAATTTTTTTAAAGGATGTTATATTCTGCTCTTAGACCGGCATTTGTCGTCAAGATGCAGCTTCGGTGATATCACACTGCGCACACCTGACGCCCAAGCATGGCTCTGCGAAGGAGCAAACATAAAGGATTTTGGCACCTGACAGTTCCGAGCTGAGCACGTTTGGTTTGAGCTGCCTCTTTTACACCACATACATCTAGGGTGGTTGGTGCACATTGTAGCGGGGCACTACAGGGCCACACAGGGTGTTAATACTTGGGCCACAGACATTTACCATACTCTTTAAATGAGGCACGGCCAAACCAAGTACTTGCTCTGTGCAGTCAGCCACGAGCGCTGTTGTCACGTTTATTTTATACTCCCCGGCCCGCGACCCGCCCAGGAAGCTGAATGTGTTACATTGTTGGAGTCGAGCCGGGTGGCTCATTACAACCCTCCCCACCAAACATTTGTTCAAGAAATAAAATAAAATAAAGAATTAACAGAATAAACTAACATCATAAACAGTTGTACCAAAACGTCCCTAAGTGTTCATTCTCGTCATCTGTTTCTTAACACGGACAGCCTCTCAGCTTTTGACTTGGTCTGGGATTGTTTCTCAGCTGGTATGGATGTCCCCGCTGGGATGGTTTTGCCTCTGATCTCCTTGGTCCTTGGGGTGTCCACCCTCTGTCTTTCTTGCTCATGTTCTCACTCTCCCTCTTGTGTTTGTTCCTCCATCGATGGCGATCCATTATCCGCGGTTTCGTACATGTTGCTCTGCTCCACCTCCTCGCTGTCCCCTTGTGTCGAGACTACAACCTTCTTAAACCAGGGCAGGTTTCTTGCTATTCTCCTTCCTCCTCGTTGCTCAGTTACCATTGTCCCTTGCACATCGACTACTTCCCATGGTTCCTTTTCGAACGGAGTTCTAAATTTCTAACCTGGGTGTATGTCTTTTACCACCATTCGGTCTCCTCTGCAGAACTCTACCACTTTGGCTCTTCTCCTCTTGCTGGCTTGTTCGTTGTTGTTTTTCCTTTTTTGATTGTGCAATTGCGCTGTCCATTACTCCCGGTGTCCAGATTTCACTCACCGGCACTATGTCTCTTACCACTCTTTTTATAATGAGGTCGCTGGGTGAGCACCCCGTCTTGCTGTGGGGCGTTTGCCGATATGCACTCAGAAAGCGATATAGACACCTCTCCAAGTCTTCGTGTTGATCAACTCCCATTCTCAGCACCTTGTTGATCGTTCTCATAAACCTCTCCTCTTCACTGTTGGCTTGAGGCCATTGGGAAGTTACGTTCCGATGGTGTATGTTGTATTGCTTTATTCCCTAAACTCCTGCCCATGAAATGGCGCTCCATTATCTGTTCATATTTCTTCAAGGGTCCCTAGCAGAATAAATGTATTTTCCATTACCGGTTTGATGGCCTCAAATGCATTAGATCTTACCACCTCGACAACCAGGAATTTGGAATAGCTATCCATCATGACCAGCGTGGATCTCCCATCAGGGAAACTCCCGAAGTCCATACTTATCGCTACCCACGGCTTTGTACTAGGTGGGTCTGTGATCACTGGGGGAGCCAGTGCTTCTCCGCCGGTGATTAAGCACGCATGACAACTTCTCACTTTCTCCACGACCAAGTAATCCACTCCAGGAAACCATACTTTGGCTCTCAGACGAGCTTTGGGTTTTTCAATTCTTTTATAGCCTTGGTGTGCTAGATTGACCGTCTTTTTCCACAGTCTTGCCAGCATCACTATCTTTGTGCCCCTGAGAATCAGTCCCTTGCTGCTTTCACTGAGCTCCTCCCGGCACCTCCACACTCACATCCGGGCTACTTTCTCCTCCTCTGTCAGCCCTCCTACACCATCTAAGAGATTCTTCCACAGGTGATTGCGCATTGGCTTCTTTGACTGCCGACAGGCACGCATCATCTCCCGTTGCCACCGCTATCTCCTCAAATGATATTACTCGAGGACATGAGGCTTCTGTGCTCTGCTTGACAAACGACTCGGCACCACAATCCTTCTCTCGCTGATGGCTAGGGTCTATTGCCAGGGGATGACGAGACAGGTAATCCGCTGGATTGTTAACTCCTGGCCAATACACTACCTCAAAGTTGTAGTGTTGGATCTGGACAGCCCATATTTCAGTCCCTCCAAACAGTGGAAATTGAACCAGTGGCTTGTGGTCCTTTACCACTCTGAACTTGTGTCAACAAAGATAGATATCGAAGAGACATGTTCATTGAATAGCCAACGCCTCTCTCTCAATTTGTGCGTACCTTGTCTCCTCCTGCTGGCATACGCTATGGGCACCCACTCTTTATCGATGTCCTGCTGAAGGAGAACTGCCCCGAGACCAACCAGGCTGGCGTTCACCACCATTTCCGTGGGGTTTCCGGGTTTGAAGTAAGACACTGTTGCTCCTTGCAACAGCGCCCCTTTGATATCCTGAAATGCCTTTGCAGCCTCACTGGTCCACTGCCACTTAATGTCTTTCTTGGCGCGCGCTCACAGCGGCTCTGATATTGTAGCCAGGTGTGGAAGGAATCAGCCGCAGTAGTTCGCCATCACCAGAAAGCTTCTCATTTCTGTTTGGTTCTGGGTGTTGTTGCAGCCCGAATACCTCCTACTTTCGCTGCATCCACGTGTAATCCATTTTTTGAGAATTTGTATCCAAAAAAACTCAACTTCGTTGGTGTAGAACGAACACGTCTCCTTGTGCAGCATCAATCCTTGGTCTACCAGCCTCTGTAGTGTTGCTCTGAGGCGTTCATGGTGTTCTTCAAGGGATTTTGAAAATATCAGCACGTCGTCACTGACATTTATCACCCCCACCAGACCAGATAAGGCTTTGCGAATAGCGTCCTGAAAGACCTCCGCCACCGATGATACTTCGAAACTGAGTCTCTTGAACCTCCTCAGTCCGACGTGTGGAGAATGTGGTGATGTAGCGACTACCTTCATCAAGTAGCAACTGGTGATATCCCGAGTTAAGATCGACTTTTAAGAACCACTTTGCGTTGTTGATATCAGCCACTATTTCATCTGTCGTAGGAGTTATGTGCCTCTTTCTCCCAATGGCCTTGTTTGGCAAGCGCATGTCCACGCATAGACGTATGGCACCGGGTTGTTTGGGCTTCGGTGCGATAAAGAGCGGTGACACCCACAGGGTGGGTCCCGAAACCTTCTCAATCACCCCGCCTATTCTAGCTTCTCCAGTTCCGCCTCGACCAGTGGCCGCAGATGGAACGGCACTCTTCTGTGTCGCAGGGCTACTGGCTTGATTGTTTCATCGATGTGTAGTTTGACCTTTGCGCCTTTTAGGCAACTGAGCCCCTCGACAGCCCTGGAACCTCAGCCATGAAGTCATCTGCATGCGACTGGTGTATCTGCCATGCAAACACGACCAACCCAAGGTCTTCCGCCGAATGGCAGCCCAGTAGGATTCCCCTGCTGTCCTTCGTCACGTGAAACTTCGTTGTTGCAGCTATATCCCCATGGGTAACCCCCACTTCAATCACGCCCTGTAGCAGAATGGGAGTATCTCCCCATACGTGAACATTTACGCTCTCGTGCTGAGAAGCGGCATTTTTTGTTTGAGTTGCCTGTATTGCTCAGCGTCTAATATATTGACTGATGCTCATGTGTCTATTAGTGCAGTGACTTTGTTCTCACCTATGCATACCTGCCACATTGGCGGTGGTCTCTTCTTTGGATTCGTCCTTCCTCTGTATGAGATAACGAGTACTTCGTCCTCCTCATCGTCTTCTGTGATCTTCATCCTTTGGGACAGACCATCCACATTGCCTGTGGGCTTGGCCATCTGTACCACGTGCTTGTTTGGCCCGAACCTCTCGGTTTGCTTCCTGGGGTGGGTGTTCTTGCTGCACTCATGCACACCTTCGCGAAGTGCCTGAGCTTGCCACACAGCAAGCAAAGTTTACCTTGTGCGGGGCATCCACAAGGTGGGCGACTGTCCAGCCCACAGTTTCCACATCCTCAGCCTCCTGGGCACCCACTTGCGCCCCTCTTCCTCTGCTTGACCCCTTGCAAATAGTCTCAACCCACTCTTCCATTAGTGCGACTGGATGCACTTGCAGGTTTCCCAGCGATCTTCGCGCTAGTGCTGAATCCATTTCCACTGCTTGTGCATCTGCCAATTCATCGGATCTGCCTAGTACCAAGATATCATCTAGCGATATTCCGGGTTGATGTAGATTCAGCTTCCGTAGATCCGAGGACTTGCACCATTGAATTAGCTGAGCCCTTATATCTAGCTGCTTGTCAATGACCGTACAGGAGCTAGCCAGTTTTCTCAGCCGGTGCGAAGAACATGTGGACAGACTCTTCCTCCCTATGCTTTGCCTGTCGCAGTTTGAAGTGTTCAAAATCAGGGTTTACCTGCGGGTCGAAGTAGCGGTCCAGGTCTCTTATTGCTTTGTCATAGTAATTTCTATTGCCAGTGTATGGCAGGTCCTGGAATAGCTCATAGAGTTCATCACCACCCATGTGTAACATGGTGGACCGTTTGACTGCGCAGTTTGTTTCACGCACTGCAATGAAATAGTTCTCTAACTGTCATATCCACTAGCGCCATCTTGGTGCTGCTGTGGCTGGATCTGCCAGTTGGCTGAACGGCAGTAGCGCATTTAGTGTGGTTTGTGTGATTTGGTCTGCGGCCGCCTGCGCAGCACCTTCCGCCTGCGTTGTCATTGCACTGGACTCTGCGTGGCTCTTTGCTGCCCTTGCACTTTTATCGCTCTTGTGCTGTAAGCCTCAGCTCGCTTTTTTGCCCTTCTCCTTTAGGCCTCCTATGTACTACTACCCTTCTGTGGCTTTCCCACATGTGCATTCACTGCCTCACGTGATCCTTGTGCACTGGCTTGGGCTTGTTTCCTGTAGTTCCGATTTCTTTTCCTTATATTTTTAAAAAGATTGTTGGCACTCTCTTCACTTTCTTTTCCTTTTCCTTCTACCTATTATTTTTTTGTTTGTTCCTGCGCGCACCCTGCTGTGCTTTAAGGTTGCGCTGGTCCGCTGACTGCCTTCTCCTATGACTGCTACCACATGCTCTCTCCGCTCCCCTCTCTCGTCGCCTCCGCGGTGACAGAGACCTGTGCCGCTTCCTGAGTGTAGTGAGCTTCCTGCGCTCTCCCCGTGCGTTACTACGCACTCACCGCTGGGCCTGCTACGCACTATTTCTACTTCTACAGCGGCCGCTCGTGTACTCGCGGTGCCGCCCCTCTCTGACAAGCCTCTTGCCTATTGGTCTGCCCAATGCTCCTCGTTGCCGCTCCTCACCTCACGTATGGTCGCAAGGACGATGTTTCGCCACCGGATGCCGCTCATGCTCAGTCGGTAAACTCGGCCCGCCGTCACGCTGCTGGTTCTTCCGCCTTGTCTTCAATGTAGAGGGGCACATAGGGTGTAATTACGTGGGTCACAGACATATAACATACGCTTTAAATGAAGGACGGCCACACCAAGTACTTGCTCTGTGCAGTCAGCCACGAGCGCTGACGTCACGTTTATTTTATATTCCCTGGCCTGCGCCCGGCCCAGGAGCAGAATGTGTTACATTGCTGGGGTCGAGCTGGGTGGCTCACTACACACATCTTCTGAGCTGGTCTCACATTATATGCAGTTGCCAGGCTGGGGACAAAACATTGCATGGTAACACATAATATCATGATATAATACCTTTTGCTTGCTTCAGAAATTGCACACACTAATAGAAACAGCATTGTAGTGCTCAGAAATAATGACAACAAAATATGCACGTAAACCCTAGCATGAAGAACATGCAGAGCGGCAGAACCCTATGCCATGGGGTCACAGAGTTATAACTGACAGCAAAGCAGTGACAAGCCCACGGCATTGCAAGTAAATCACAGAACCGAAAGCACAAAATAGCGCTTTTGCTAGGAAGGACTTCTGTCAGGGCCGGACTGAGAACCAAAACTGGCCCTGGCAAAGTGCTCGGCTGCCCCCCCAACACAGTGATTTGGGGGTGCCGCCGAGCTCTTTGCCAGGGCCGGTTTTCTGCTGATTTTGTTACAGGGACGATTTTGCAGCTATGCTGCAAACACGGCCCTAAAACAAAAACGGCACTGTTGGACCTGGGGTTACCAGTCTACATAGGGTAGCTTGGCACAAAGCAGGTAGGCTAGTCCCAAAGGTACATGTGTTAAGTTTGCGTCACACCCTTCAGTAACATAACGTCCATCCACTCCAAAAATAAGGACACTACACCAGTTTAGAAAAATACGGGCTGTTTTATAAAATCTCTGCGTAGTTCTTCTTTTTACTTATTAGCAGTGTTACAAGTATAGCTCTACTTTAGTTCATTAGCAAATGCACAATCACATCTTTAGCATTAAAACCAGCAAAGTGTAGTACACAACTCTTGTTGACTTTAGTTCATTAGCAAATGCACAATCACATCTTTAGCATTAAAACCAGCAAAGTGTAGTACACAACTCTTGTTGAGGTAATTAGTGAACTTGGAGGTTTCTTGTAACCATACACGATGGTGCTTTACCCAGAGGGTTCAGTGCTATCATTGGAAGGAAAATACAGGTTTCAGTCACTTTCCAACAATTAGCTCACTAGAACTGGGATTCACAGTGTGGTGTCTGGACTTATACCAGCAAGGTATTTCAATAACTCATCCAGCCATAAAGCTGGATCTACACCTTCAATGCATTTACAGTTTGTTCCAATGATTTTCCTGGGTGTTTAACGACTTCTGAGGGAAAGAATTCCTTCTCATCTCAGGTCTCCCTTTTCTCAATACAGCACTGCGCACCTAGCAGTAAATCAAACCCCCCTCCGTAATGGCTGTAAAATAAGATAACCTCAATATAATGAGACAGTCTCGAAGGCCCTCAGTTGCGCTTCTTCTGAAGCAATGCCAGAAGCGCTGGATGGAAAACGGAGATTGACCCAGGCCTTACTGTCTGCTTTACGCCATCAATCACGGTCAGTTAGGTTACTCGGTCTCACCCCTCCCGCTCCCCTCTTGAGGCAGCCACAAGGCCCACTTAGCCCCAGGGCCCCCTTCTTCACTTCTCAGTCTTACCGGGTTCCTACAAGATCATCCCGGATAGCTCCCTCGTCAGCGCGACCTTCGCTGAACACGTCGCCGCGGTTCACGGGAGTTTCCCAGCCCTGGCACGGCAGGTTCCTCTCAGCGGGCCAAGCCGGGGTTTCCTCGCCTCTCTCCCGTCACTTCCCTCAGCTCCGTCGGAAGAGAGGGAGGGTGCTTCCGCGGGACAGCCTCTTCCGGACCCCGCCTCCTCCTCAGCTCTCACGCGTCAGCTCCGACTGGCTTCCGCGGCTCCGTCCTCGATGTCGGGCTGCTCAGCTGATGGTCTCCAGGCCCTCCCCACGGATTCTCCTCAGCGGGGGCCGCAACTAGATGGCCGGAAACCCCAAAGCCGTTATCTCGGCTAGCAGGTGGGTCTTGCTTCGCGGACCCTTTTTCCTCGAACTGTTCTCAAGTTTAGTGACAGAGTCTTCGCGAGTCCCCTTCCCGCCTCTTCCTGGCTCACTGAAGGTTTCACCGGAGGGGACACAAGATAGAGGGGTCTCCCAGTCAGACTCTTCTCCCAAGGAGGGTTTCCAGCTAGCTGCGCACAGTACTCCGCTAGCGCTTTAGGGATATGCCTTGCAGGCACTGCGAAGTTTGGGGAATTAGTGGCAAATTCCCCCAGGGTAGGGCTTAGTCGATAGAAGGGGGGCACGTCAACCAATAGCGCAGCCGGCCCAAAGGACGATCTATTCACTATTAGTGCGCCTTCCTCCCCACACTAACGCTTCACTCCTCACCAAGTCCTCTCAAGTTCTCTGGTCACTACTAAAATGGCCGCCCTACAGTTGGCCTATTTATACCCCTAGTTCCAAGTATCCAGAACAGGCCAGAAGGTTCTAGATCCCCCATGTTAGTCAATAGGTCAGTCCCTGAGGTAATCAGTTGTGGCAGTTGCTGGCGACCATTTTGTGGGACTTGTAAATCCAGTCAGAAAGGCGCCTAGGCCTCAAGAAAAAGAATTTGAGGGCAAAGAGCACCTAACCCCTAGGTCAATACCTGAAAACCCAGTGGACATAAAAATAAAAAGATTGAGGGGCAAAAAGGGGACAAAAATAAATAAATAAATAGGAGGGTCCACCCAGAGGGCTGACAGGTCTAACACGCGTCCCCCCCCAGCTGAAAGTGGGGAGAGCTACCCAACCCCTTGGGAGTCCTCATCACTAAGGCGGAAATACCTAGAGAGACCGTCTGCATTGGTGTGGTCCACTCCAGGCCGATGTTCCACCCGGAAGTCCATTCCCTGTAGGGAGATGGACCATCTCAACAACTTGGGATTTTCCCCCTTCATTTGCATCAGCCAACGAAGGGGTCGGTGGTCGGTCTGACCCAGGAAGTGCGAACCAAACAAGTATGGTCGCAACTTCTTCAGAGCCCATACCACCGCAAAGGCTTCTCGCTCAATTGCACTCTACTTTTGTTCCCGGGGAAGCAGTCTCCGGGACAGGAAGACTACAGGCTGATCCAGACCCTCTTCATTGAGTTGCGATAACACTGCCTCAATGCCATGCTCTGATGCGTCTGTCTGGACAATGAACTCCTTGGAGAAGTCTTGGGCCCTCAGGACCGGTGCTGCACACATTGCCTGTTTCAATTTCACAAAGGCTTGCTGACAAGCCTCTGTCCAGACTACCCGTTGAGGTTGTTTCTTGGATGTGAGCTCTGTGAGGGGCGCTACAATAGTGCCATACCCCTTCACAAAGCGACGGTAATAACCTGTGAGGCCCTGGAAGGCTCGAACCTCAGTTTGGGTCTTGGGGGGCTCCCAGGCCATGATGGCCTCAATCTTTGCCTGGAGGGGCTGCACTGCTCCCCTGCCCACCAAGTGGCCCAGGTACACAACCGACCCCTGCCCGATCTGACATTTACTGGCCTTGATTGTCAAGCCAGCCTGTTTCAGGGCCTGGAGAACAGCTTGCAAGTGACACAAATGGTCCTCCCAACTGCTGCTGAAGACCGCAATGTCATCCAGATAAGCAGCGGAGAAAGCCTCCATTCCAGAGAGGACCTGGTTCACCAGCCGCTGAAAAGTGGCAGGGGCGTTCTTGAGCCCAAAGGGCATCACACAGAACTGGTAGTGGCCCTCAGGCGTGGAGAAGGCTGACCTTTCCTTTGCTCCATCTGTAAGGGAGATCTGCCAGTACCCGGAAGTAAGGTCAAAGGTACTCAGATATTGGGCAGCTCCCAGCCGGTCAATCAATTCATCCGCCCTAGGGATCGGATGTGCATCAGTCTTAGTCACCGAGTTCAGTCCCCGGTAATCCACACAGAACCTCAGTTCTAGAGTGGTGCCCGGTGGGGCAGCTTTTGGTACTAGAACTACCGGACTGGACCAGGGGCTACTAGAATGTTCAATGACTCCCAGCTCCAGCATCTTGGTAACCTCACCGTGGATGCTGGCCTTCACCTTGTCTGACAGCCGGTAGGTCTTAGACTTCACTGGTAGGCTGTCTCCTGTGTCCACATCATGGGTACACAAGTGGGTCCTTCCCGGACAAGGGAGAACAACGAGGAGTACTGCTCCAAGATCTGGCGGCAGTCCTCTCGTTGCTCAGGAGTTAGGGTTGGAGAGAGAATCACTCTCTCCACCGACCCATCCTTTTCCTGAGACGAAAAAAGATCCGGGAGAGGTTCGCTTTCCGCTTCCTCTGCACCATCAGTCACCATCATCAAGATGACCTCAGGCCTCTCATGGTGGGGTTTGAGGCGGTTGGCATGCAGCACCCGTAGGGGCTGTTGAGGGGCCTTAAGATCCACCAGGTAGGTGGCCTTACCCTTCTTTTCCAACACCTCAAAGGGGCCTGTCCAGCGATCCTGGAGGGCACTTAGCTCTCCAGGTTCCATCACCCACACTTTCTGGCCAGGCTCCAACTCCACAGGGTGAGCATTGTTGTCATACCACTCTTTCATTACGGCTTGAATGGCTTCCAAGTTGTCAGAAGCTTGCTTCCACAACTTTGCCATTTGGCTCCGGAAGGCCAGCATGTAGCTCATCACATCCTGGGGAGGCTTTCTGGGGGATTTTTCCCATCCATCCTTCACCAGGCTGAGAGGTCCATGTACAGGGTGCCCGTACAGTAGCTCAAAGGGGCTGAAGCCCACTCCCTTCTGCGGCACTTCCCTGTAGGAGAATAGTAGACAGGGCAGGAGGACGTCCCATTTCCTCCGCAGGCTCTCAGGCAGACTTCTTATCATGCCTTTCAAGGTCTTGTTGAACCTCTCTACCAGTCCATTGGACTGGGGGTGGTATGGAGTGGTGAACCGGTAGGTCACTCCACACTCCTTCCACATTGCCCGCATATATGCTGACATGAAGTTGGTCCCCCTGTCGGACACAACTTCCTTGGGGAAGCCCACTCAGGTAAAGATCCCCATCAGGGCCCTAGCCACAACAGGTGCAGTGACAGTCCTCAGAGGAATTGCCTCTGGGTACCACGTGGCGTGATCCACCAGAACCAGGATAAACCTGTGACCAGCTGTAGTTGGTGGATCCAATGGCCCCACAATGTCGATGCCCACCCTTTCAAAGGGGGTGCTAACGACAGGAAGTGGTTCCAGGGGAGCTTTCAGCTTCACCCCTGTCTTCCCACTGGCTTGACAGGATACACACGTCCGACAGTAGGTGTCGGATGCCACTTTCATCTGAGGGCAGTAAAAGTGGGGGACAAGCCGGGCAAAGGTCTTGTCCTGTCCTAAGTGTCCTGCCAAGGGAATCTCATGAGCCAATTCTAGAAGAAAGGCTCGGTATCGTTGAGGGACTACCAAGGCCCGTGATGAACCGGGCAAGGGTACCTTGGGTTCCCTGTAGAGGAGTCCATCCTCCCAGTAAATATGGTAGTGCCCTGCAACGTTCCCTGCTGCCTGGGCTTCGGCCTGTCGCCTCAGTCCCTCAAGGGTAGGGCACTCCTTCTGGCCCTTACAAAGCTCCTCCCTGGTAGGCCCTCCTTCCACGTGCCACTCAGCAGGGATAGGTAGGTCCTCCAGGGAGACTACTTTCTCCCCCACAGACTCTTGGTCCACCACTGCAGGTGGCCGATCTGTCTCATGGGGCGTGGAAGCCGAAGCAGGCTTCTCCTGTCCTCGGTTCTTTCCCTTTTTGGCAGCGGGCTGGGCCATTGTTCCAGGCTCCAGCCCATGCGACCTCCCCCTCCGGGTAGTCGCGGACCTTGTGCTTGCACAGGCCCAGTCAGGTGTACCCAGCATCTCCGAATGAGTCCGGTATTCCACCTCCTTCCAAGCATTGTACTCCATGTCATTTCCCAACAGACAATCGACTGGCACGGCAGGGCTTACGGCAACTCGAAGTGAACCTGCAACCCCTTCCCACTCAAAGGGAACCTCGGCCACAGGGTAGTGGCCCAATCTGCCGTCAGCCATCGTGGCGGGGTGGTGTACATGTGGAATCACCTGCTCTGGAGACACTAGTTGACCCCTTACCATAGTCATACTGGCTCCTGTGTCTCTCAGAGCTTCCCCTCTTTGGCCATTGATGGTGACCCATTGCCCATACTTGACAGTATTTGAGGGCACCTGGATCTTAGGAACCATCTCCCGGTCCCCCAGGGACACTAAGGTGACACCCGCCCACTCACCCCCCTTATCTAAGGGCAACTCCTCCCCGAGCACTACACTAGCGACTCCCGGGGCTTTTCCTCCGGTGGGAGGGGGTGGTCTTTTTGGGCACTTGACATCTCCCTTATAATGTCCAACACCACCACACTCAAAGCAGTGGACAACCCTTGGCTGCTGACTTTGGACAGGATGAGGATTTCTGGGCAGGTTAGCCTTAGGGATGAATCCTGTTCCCTTTCCCTGGAAACTGTTTTGGGGGCCCTTTGAGAACTCCCTCTTTTTATCTCCCCCCTCTTTCTTCTGGGGGGCGCCCTGTCCTGACCTTTGGGAATCCCCTCCAGGCCCCTTTGAGGACACCCGGGTACTTGCCCAGATGTCCGCCTCCTCTGCAAGCTTCCGGGGGTCGGTCAGCTTGCTGTCCACCAGGTGTTGACGCAGCTCGGAAAAACATTTCTCGAGTAGGTGCTCCTTGAGTATAAGGTCATACAACCCCTCATAGTCTTCCACCTCGCTGCCCTGCACCCAGCCCTCTAATGCCTTCTTGGCGTAATCTAGGAAATCCACCCAATTCTGTGTGCCTAGTTTGTGACTACCCCTAAACTTTTGACGGTATTTGTCTGGAGTCAGTCCAAACTTTCTGATTAGCGCCACTTTCATGGTGGGGTAGTGGGTTTGCTCCCCCTGCTCCAGGGCTAAGAGTGTGTCCCTCCCTGCAGGAGGCATGTACTTATACAAGCCACCCCCCCAGTGTTTCTCCAATATCCCATGGGCTCTTAAGGAGACCTCATAGGCAGCCAGCCACTTGGCGATGTCATCCCCTATACCGTAGCTGGCGACTACATCCTTGGGTAAGTAGGGCCTGGGTTCCCTGGTCAAATTCTTTGGTTCGCTGCCACCATTTGGAGAATTGGAGGTCCCTATCTGCAGGGCCTTGAGATCTAACTCCCTGAGTTTCAACTCGGGTGCCATCCTCTGCTCCTCTTTCTCCTTTTCCATCTTGGCTAACTCCCACTTTAGCTGTCTTTTTTCCCTCCTGTCCGCTAGTTCGGCTTCAGTTAAGCTTCTCGCTGAGACACTGCTGCCCTCCCTTGAAGATGTCCTAGGACCCGGTAGTAGGTTCCCCATTTCAGGTTGGAACAATCCATCGACCCCGATGACAGTGTCCCTGTCTGTCTCCTCCTCCTCCTTCCCATCTGGGTGGGCTGCCACCCACGCCCTCAAGCTGGTTTGAAGTTCCCCCTTCTTAGCACCACGCTTAAAGAACACTCCCATATTTTGGCAAAAGTCCCTAAGCTGGGCCACAGTATAGGGCTCCAATTCTTCCAGAGCAAATTCCATTTTGCCAATGAGAGACGGGGACAGCCACTTAGAAGGAATTAATTCAGAGGACACTTTAGAAGCTACCTCCACCCACCACCAGCAGTAAATTTGGAAAACAAAAATATAATTAGGGAGTCCGCAAGGAGAAAACTCCAGGTGTAGGCCTATGGAGTACACTAGGTTACTATAGAGTGGACGCAAGCACAGTTCTAATCCCACAGCTGGACACCAATTATGTTGGACCTGGGGTTACCAGTCTACATAGGGTAGCTTGGCACAAAGCAGGTAGGCTAGTCCCAAAGGTACATGTGTTAAGTTTGCGTCACACCCTTCAGTAACATAATTTTATTTGATTTATATAGCGCGTTATAACCCGAGGGTCTCTAAGCGCTTTGTCAGGGTCCACGCAGCCGAGTACAGAAAGCAACTGGTCATAAATTTCAGGCCACCCCACGCTTGCTGAAAGAGCACTGTTTTTAATGTCTTCCGGAATGACAGCAAATTGGTTTCCTTCCGCAGTTCCATTGGCAACTTATTCCAGAGTGCTGGAAGAGTAAAGGAGAAGGCGCAGCCACCCACGGTGGCCAATCTACAGCGTGGTTGAGTAAGGAGGGTAGCTTCTGCAGAACGGAGCGCCCTACCCGGCCTATAAGGAATCAGGCGGGATTTCATATAGCTTGGCGCCCTTCCATACAGGGCTTTGTGCGCAATGCACAACCCTTTAAACATTACCCTCTGCCTAACTGGCAACCAATGCAGTTCTCGCATGAGGGGGGATGCGTGTGTGTTCCTCGGCTTTTTAAAGATAAGTCTTGCAGCGTCATTCATGACAGCCTGCAGCTTATCCAAGAGTTTTTGCGGCAGCCCTATGTATAACGAGTTACCATAATCCAACCTGGCCAGAATCGTGGCAGAGACCGCACGCCTCAGGGTGGAAAAAGACAGCAACGAGGAGATTTTCCTAAGTTGTCGAAGAAGGTCGACACAAGTACCCACAACAGCCGTAACTTGTTTCTGCATGGACAGCTTGCCATCCACGTGGATGCCCAAGCTTTTGACCACGGCCGCAGGTTCCGGGGGTGACCTAAGTTCCCTTGGCCAGAATTGATCGTTCCATGGGTTGCCAGCGATGGGGATTGGCAACACCTCGGTCTTATCCGGATTGATCTTTAAAGAATTCCTGGCCATCCAATTGGCTGTGCACTTCAGAATGTTTTGTAATCTTGCGAAAGCACCCAGACCATCACCCAGTTGGATGATGATCTGGGTGTCATCCGCATAGTTATACACCTGACAGTCCATCCGATTAAGCAGCAGAATCAAAGGCTGCAGGTAGATATTAAATAGAAGGGGTGACAGGGCAGACCCTTGCGGCACCCCACAGGTGATCGATGTTGTGGTGGAGAGTAGATCACCAAGCTGCACTCTCTGAGTCCTCCCCTGGAGGAAAGAGGAGAGCCAGGCATGTGCTGTGCCCTGAATGCCGAAATCCCTCAACCGCGACAGTAGTTGTTTATGACAAACGGTGTCAAATGCCGCGGAGAGGTCCAACAGCACCAGGAGTTTTCTTGTCTGCCCTGTTCCTTAATTCGTCCAAAATAGACAACATAACAAGCTCCGTGCTGTGATTCGCACAGAACCCAGCCTGGTTCGGCTCAAGCAGGACATTCCTCTCCAGATGTTCCGACAAAATGGTAAGTACATGTTGCTCTACCACCTTCGCCAGGAACGGTAGCTGAGAAATTGGCCTGAAATTTTTCAGACATTTCACATCCGCCCCCGTTTTTTTCAGCAGGGGAATCAGCCGGGCCTCCTTAAAAGATAACGGGACTTGTCCTGTTAGTAGAGATGTATTCAGAAGGCTCAACACGTCTTCCTCTATACCAGGCAATGCCAGTTTGAACACCTCCGGTGGGCACGGATCAACCTCTCCTTCGTAATCAAGGGTAGGGCAGTTAATGGGGTGGTCACTGGCATTCTAGCAGGAATAGTCTGTGGAGGGCAATCAATCGTGGGGGTCGCTGCAATGTCGAATATAAGGTCCGTGATCTTACTAATAAAGAAATCTTGAAATTTTTGGCAGTCCTCCTGCAGGAACTCCATAGTCTGCTCCTTATTTTTCCTAAGTTCCGTAAGGACTCTAAAGATTTCTTTCTGAGGGTTCTTAGCAGTTACAATCCTCTCCTCAAAAAACTCGGCTTTCCTAGCTATAATCGCCTGCTTGTAGCTAGCAAGTGCCTGTATGTACCGGCTCCGGGAGTTGGAGTTATAGTCCTTCCGCCAAGCTCTTTCCACTTTCCGTAACCCCCGTTTCTTCTCCCTAAGTGATTCGTTATACCAAGGGGCCCCGGATCCTCTATCCACTAAGTTCATCCTACGTATTGGTGCCACACAGTCTGTGGCCTTCCTGAGTTTATCTAATAGTTCCTTACAAAGGACATCTGCGTTCTCTTCCCGGTTATTAGATGGTGGATAAGTTAGGAGGTAGTCTACCATTTTATCTCCATTGATGTTTTTCCACTTTCTTACCGCCTTCCACCCTTCCCCGGACTTCATTTTTAGATCATCCAACAGGATTTCGCCCCTCACCAGATGGTGATCGGACCATACGCACGGCTGGACAATTATCCAGCCCTGTGCAGGAGTTGTCATCCAGACCATGTCAAGGGTATGACCCTTGACATGTGTCGGGCCCCTCACTTGTTGGACAAAATCCAATGATGTCAATGCCTCATCCATCTGAAAGGCTTGTCCTTCTTTCGGGACTTTTTCCCAATGATAATTGAAATCACCCATGATGACCACCTTATCATATCTTGAGCGTACATCCTGGACCAGTCTCAGGAATAGATCCGGGAAGTCCGGCGATGCCCATGGGGGGCGATAGACTAAAAGAATAATCATACAGTCTATCCCCAGCTTCAACTTAACGCCCAGCACCTCAGCACCGCCCATACTTTCGGCCAGAAGTCTTTCGCCCCATAGGCGAGAGCCATAGAGCAGGGCCACCCCACCCCCTCTCTTAGCATCCGCTCTATTATGATACAGCGCCGAGAAGTGGGCTGGTATAGAAGCTACAAGATCTGGCATCGAGGAATCCTCTAACCACGTTTCTGTCACTCCTAAAATATCCAATTCCTCGTCCTCCAGTAAAGTAAAGACCTCCAAATTGTGTCGCTGAAGGGAACGAGTGTTAAGGAGGCCATAGTTCAACCCATGAGCCTTGTGCATGTTCTTCCGACCTGGATTTGTCCTAGGTGCTTTCAGTAGTCCTTCCTGGCGGAGTGTGGCCACACACCCCTGACTAAGAGGTATCGTGCCTATATTAGCTTCCCACAACTCACCTCTGCCATAGGCAAGACGCGGACCAGGGTTCGTGGCCCCGGGTCCCGTTTGGTCACGGATGGGCACAGATGGGCTCGCCTCTGGCGAGCCTCCGGCGTGCCCATGGCGCGCCCGCTGTGCGCTTGCATATGACAGGTTTAAGTAGCGCCCGAGCGTGCGAGGGCGTCAGGCAGCAACTAGCCTGCAGACAAAGATGGCGTCCAAACCCGGCACTTCCTCCCCAAGATGGCTCCCACCCCAAGGTACCAGCTAACGGCCCGCTAAACAGCGGTGCAATTAGATTATTTTAAGTGCGAGTATGTCCTAACAGACCCCAATTAGCACAGGTCTCAAGACTGATATTAAAGGCCCTAAGTGCCCGATTTAAAACTTATCGCGTTAAAAGCGCAGTACTGTCGCGCTGGTTCAGCAAATATGTAGCGTTAAAACAAATTAATAAGCAGCCTTCAATAAATGCGGCGCTTACCTAACAGTCCATCCACTCCAAAAATAAGGACACTACACCAGTTTAGAAAAATACGGGCTGTTTTATAAAATCTCTGCGTAGTTCTTCTTTTTACTTATTAGCAGTGTTACAAGTATAGCTCTACTTTAGTTCATTAGCAAATGCACAATCACATCTTTAGCATTAAAACCAGCAAAGTGTAGTACACAACTCTTGTTGACTTTAGTTCATTAGCAAATGCACAATCACATCTTTAGCATTAAAACCAGCAAAGTGTAGTACACAACTCTTGTTGAGGTAATTAGTGAACTTGGAGGTTTCTTGTAACCATACACGATGGTGCTTTACCGAGAGGGTTCAGTGCTATCCTTGGAAGGAAAATACAGGTTTCAGTCACTTTCCAACAATTAGCTCACTAGAACTGGGATTTACAGTGTGGTGTCTGGACTTATACAAGCAAGGTATTTCAATAACTCATCCAGCCATAAAGCTGGATCTACACCTTCAATGCATTTACAGTTTGTTCCAATGACTTTCCTGGGTGTTTAACGACTTCTGAGGGAAAGAATTCCTTCTCATCTCAGGTCTCCCTTTTCTCAATACAGCACTGCGCACCTAGCAGTAAATCAAACCCCCCTCCGTAATGGCCGTAAAATAAGATAACCTCACTATAATGAGACAGTCTCGAAGGCCCTCAGTTGCGCTTCTTCTGAAGTAATGCCAGAAGCGCTGGATGGAAAACGGAGATTGACCCAGGCCTTACTGTCTGCTTTACGCCATCAATCACGGTCAGTTAGGTTACTCGGTCTCACCCCTCCCGCTCTCCTCTTGAGGCAGCCACAAGGCCCACTTAGCCCCAGGACCCCCTTCTTCACTTCTCAGTCTTACCGGGTTCCTACAAGATCGTCCCGGATAGCTCCCTCGTCAGCGCGACCTTCGCTGAACACGTCGCGGCGGTTCACGGGAGTTTCCCAGCCCTGGCACGGCAGATTCCTCTCAGCGGGCCAAGCCGGGGTTTCCTCGCCTCTCTCCCGTCACTTCCCTCAGCTCCGTCGGAAGAGAGGGAGGGTGCTTCAGCGGGACAGCCTCTTCCGGACCCCGCCCCCTCCTCAGCTCTCACGCGTCAGCTCCGACTGGCTTCCGCGGCTCCGTCCTCGATGTCGGGCTGCTCAGCTGATGGTCTCCAGGCCCTCCCCACAGATTCTCCTCAGCGGGGGCCGCAACTAGATGGCCGGAAACCCCAAAGCCGTTATCTCGGCTAGCAGGTGGGTCTTGCTTCGCGGACCCTTTTTCCTCGGACTGTTCTCAAGTTTAGCGACAGAGTCTTAGCGAGTCCCCTTCCCGCCTCTTCCTGGCTCACTGAAGGTTTCACCGGAGGGGACACAAGATAGAGGGGTCTCCCAGTCAGACTCTTCTCCCAAGGAGGGTTTCCAGCTAGCTGCCCACAGTACTCCGCTAGCGCTTTAGGGATATGCCTTGCAGGCACTGCGAAGTTTGGGGAAGTAGTGGCAAATTCCCCCTGGGTAGGGCTTAGTCGATAGAAGGGGGCACGTCAACCAATAGCGCAGCCGGCCCAAAGGACGATCTATTCACTATTAGTGCGCCTTCCTCCCCACACTAACGCTTCACTCCTCACCAAGTCCTCTCAAGATCTCTGGTCACTACTAAAATGGCCGCCCTACAGTTGGCCTATTTATACCCCTAGTTCCAAGTATCCAGAACAGGCCAGAAGGTTCTAGATCCCCCATGTTAGTCAATGGGTCAGTCCCTGAGGTAATCAGTTGTGGCAGTTGCTGGCCACCATTTTGTGGGACTTGTAAATCCAGTCAGAAAGGCGCCTAGGCCTTAAGAAAAAGACTTTGAGGGCAGAGAGCACCTAACCCCTAGGTCAACACCTGAAAACCCAGTGGACATAAAAATAAAAAGATTGAGGGGCAAAAAGGGGACAAAAATAAATAAATAAATAGGAGGGTCCACCCAGAGGGCTGACAGGTCTAACAGGCACACAGGGCCCCAAAACCGGCCCCCACCTGTGTGGCGCCAGGTGCCGCCAACGACTAGTCCGGCCCTGACTTCTGTAGTCCCATTTCTTTATCCATGCACATAAATTGGTGCAGAGGAAAGAATAGCTATTTCTGTGTTTGCCTAGCATAGTAACAGTCCCTGAAGAAAATAACTTCCTCCCCAGAAAGAATCCTACCTACTCATGGTGAAGCAGCAACACATAGAACACAGGCTCGGCACAAGAAACCACATCACCTGGCAACGCGGATACCCCGTAAATCAAAACCGTACGTTAGGGTCATGTTTGCGCTATATAAAAAGTCTCAACAGTTGTGCGGTCCTGGAAAAACTCAGGGCCGGCTTTAGCGCTGGTGGCGCCCTGTGCGACAATGTTTGTTGGCGCCCCCCCCACCACGGATTCTCCCACTAGCACCCTTTAACTGTGCCCCTCAAGTCTCTATAACCACACTCTCTCAGATGCATTGAATTCGTTATATATCGCCACTCATACCAGTGTAGGGTGTACGAGCACTTTGCATCACACCCACATTACACAGAGGCAATCAAACATACGTGTGTAAATCATTGCATAGGAAATGTTACATAAGCCAAAGGACTAAAAGTGTAGGAGTCACATGTCATCCATACTGGTAGGCAGTATAGTTTGAGAGTGCTTGCTGTGGAGTAGCACAAACTCAGAGTCAAAAGAAACAGCATATTTGGGAGTTTTCTTTAATAATAAGAATCAATTTCTATACAAATGAACCCTTTATGCAATATTAAAAAATGTTCTATTGTTTACTTTGCAGTTCTATGATGAAGGTTAATAGCTCACTGTTGAATATTAGGACTTTAAGTTATAGATTGCAAGTAACAAAAGGATGTCTCTTTTAAAAGCAGTAACCTGCTTATCTGTTTACATTAAATGCACTCTGTGATCTACCTGGTACATGTTCTTTGCAGCTGGCATATTAACCCTCTGCACTAACTTCACATTAGACAAAACCTCAACTATACAAAACGCTGATCTCTCTCCAGGAAGATAATTAATCACACAGGTTATCTTGACATGTTTGTGAGGTCTGGCAGTTGTGTGGGGGGGGGAGAGAAACGCTGCAGCTGGTGCTTCAAAAACATAATAAACTGCAAACACGGCGCCCCCAGGAAGCCGGCACCTGATGCGGTGGCACTGGTCGCACCGCCCTAGAGCCGGCCCTGGAAAAACTGTCCCAAAACTTACGTAAAATGTTCGCTACAAATTCAGGTAAGCTAAAAAAAACAGGCGGATGGCGCCCTCTGCTGACTAGAACACGAAAATGCCAGATCTGTTGGTGTTCTCCAATAAAATTGTAGCATGACAACCATATATAGCGGGAAATGTAGGTGAGTGAGGCCAACAGCCTCTGAGTGCGAAAAAGGACTCGGAGAGCAGGTTGTTGTACATCGAGGCCAGTCTGCTCTCAAACCAGCAAGTCCGACACCGGCGTGACGGGAAAGAAGTAAGTTTCCAGCGTGCTGCTGAACGATTACTCGGGAATGATTATAACCCCACGCTTTTGGTAATCCGTTTCAGCAGTGCAGACCCTCCTGCTTCCTGCTCATCTTCCTCTTGCTTTCCCGAGCACTATTTGGTTTTACCAAATATATATCTGTAGTTTTTTAAAACGACTGACACTGCATTCAGTTAAGCAGGGAGAGGAGTTGGCCTAATGGCTAGGGCCGTCTATCGCAAATTTGGCAACAGGGTTAAAGTCTCGGCAAGGACGTGCAGCATCCTGTGAATCTGGGTAAATCACTTAATCTCCCCGTGCCTAATAAAAATGAATGTGACCTCATGTAACGCAACTGGTGCTTGTGTAAAGTGCTCTGATACCCAATACCTTTCGGGTCAAGTTCGCTCTATATAAAAACTGTTTAAAAAAAAATTGCCAGACATGCAGAATGACAAAGTATAGACAGGGTATATGGAGATTGTGAGTGACGCATTGGCGGTTTTACCACTTGGGCGGTGGGGCGTTGCCCCACTAATAATTATCGGGCAATTTATTCGAGCGGCGCGTTAATAAAAGTTTTATAAATTAACGCGTCGCTCGAATAAATTGCCCGATAATTATTGCCCTGCGGCCGTGGTGTCAACTTCAAGCTTCACTCATGACGTCACAGTATGGTGTTAATCACTGTCTGACACTGGGTGGCGCTGGAGTGCCGGCCCAGACAGTGCGCACTGCGCATGTGGTGTTTGCCCGCCTGCCTTTCTGCAGCTAGCAAAGTCAATGGATTTTAAAAAGCAAGCACCTGCTGAGTACGGGGTTTGCCTATGCAACATACCCCAGTGCTTGAAAAATGAGCGGCGTTTTTTTCATGCTCAGTCCAATCCTGATGCTGCTCTCTTTAGAGAGCAGCTCTCCTCTAAAGAGAGCAGCGTCAGGATTGGCTACTGCAGTAGTACTCTCCTGTAACAGTACTACGACTGTGTGTTCTGTTCTCTTGTTCCCAGTCTAGTGTCTCACCGCGGGGGTGGGAGCATCTAACAAAGTGGGCAAGCAATGCCCAATCACTGTAGTGGCTTAGTGTTAAGCCATTCAGTGATTGGACATTTGTTAGTTGGTGGGCAAATCGGGACGGCCCACGGCCAGTCACCCTTCCTCCATCCTCCTCATGGTCGTCGTGAGTCGTGACTCGTGTGCATGAGGGACAGAGACTGGTCTGAGGCCTCACCTAGTCGTCTGAGTCTGTCATCCCACCTGCACTTGAATTATTTTTGGAGCGTTGTTGGACGGGGACGTGTGAATTTCCGACCGGACCTGTGCAGGTATGGTAAATATAAAAGTTGACATGATGAGGGTCGGGCTAAACATGCAATATAAAATGTTGTCGTGCGTTCTTCGTTCTTATAGGCTTATTAAGTGAAGCAAAGTAAAAAGTTCACACAGAAGATACCCAATTGTCAGAGGACCCTGTTGAAAAAAGCAGCATTTTTAGGCGTCAATTAATTGTCTGGCAATCGGCTTGGCCTTGGCCTCTCTTTCAACCACCTTCTACATCCAGTGCGACAACTGTGCTGTTTATAGCCGTGTTCAACAATACAAGGTTTGCAAACTCACATTACACCAATTCTCCCAGAAAAGCCACGACGATTTACTAACTTGCAGTCAGCAAACAGAAAAGACAGGCCGCAACGCACACGTTCCATAATCGTTGTTATATTTTCTATTAGCAAGGTCGTAGTGATGGTAGTAGAATTTGGTTTAAAAGCCCAAATGTGCATGAGAATAGTTTTTAGCGCCATGCCAGTGACGTCTCAGAGCAGGTGAATCCGAACCCTCCCCCTTCGTCTACAAAATGGGTCCCGTGAGTCGTGACCACTGTCAGGATTCACTGGAAACGCGAACACATTCCTGCATGCAGCAATCGTTACCCGGAGAGCAGAAGGCTGCGCGGCGTTGATCTTGATGCCACCGGCTGCAACCTGAGTTAATTAAAGCCTGTGAGGTCGGGCATGCACCGCCAACGTATGTGCAAGTTTAGCATTAAGTCCCCTCTGCAAAGCTGCGTCTTAAAAGATTTCCCACCTGGCTTCAGTGCACCTGCAGCAGTGGAGTTTCTTCTGAATATTCAGTACGCAGCCAAGGGTATGGAGGGAATCAGGCTGGGGGCACCTGGGAATTGGCCCCCTGACAAGTTCTGTGAAATATGTTTTCTGCCTACCACACACCGCGTGGAGAAAGAAAGGCAGTGTCCTTTCTACGTCCTGGCAGCTCTTCGGCTCGAACCGCACTTTCTACAAAAATCACTTGACTTGAGTCACCGATATAGTGACTACTATAAAACACGTAATTCTGAATTTAACAGACATTTTATGTTTAATATTGTACGACAGTGTCACAGTAAGAATACAAAGACTTTTTAACTAGTCGATGTAATACCAAGCAACTGATGGGGTGGCTAACCAGGTCTTGTGAACTCAGCTCACAGCGTTTTTCTGCCAATATCATACATCGAGCATATACTGGGAAATAATGTAAGCCAGCAAGCAGTATTTGTGCATGTTTTGTGTAAAGAATTAGCCTATTTTCAATTTTGGAGGGGCAGCAACATTGTCGTGGTGTCACCAGGGCTTTATGTGGAAGCTTTTTCATTGTTATATACAAGCCACAGTGGCTTCGTATTTACCTTTTGCAACTAACAACCATCGACAAAGCCAGTAGTCCTGCCTTCTTGTAAGTATGATGTTACTTGTTGTATCATATATCTGGATGCAATGACAAAAACAACAACAAAATACCAGTTTTCAGTCTTTCTTTGAATTTATATTTGTTGCATATTTTCCACAGTGCATGTATTGTTTCAAAGGAAGATTAATTTTCACTGGAGAAGATTTTACCTCTATAATTTATAGATCAACTGCTAACTAAGTGCTACAGCTGTTGTGTGTTAGGCAGTACTCCAACATCCTACGCAGAATGTGTTTTTATCGTTATCGAAATTGTGCCGAAGTGCAAAGCTGTCCTCCTGGTTCCAGTTACCGTTTTCCTAATGGCATGTCTATGACTGTGACATGTTCATCTCCAGACTACAGAGCTTATGCCAGCTTGCCCACGTCAACCTTCTAGACAGACGTGCTGATTTTAATTACAAAAAGTGAACACTCTATTTAAATGCTGCTAGTTTGCGTCCTGTTTATTTGTTTGTTATTAAAATACATCTGTGAGGTACTCAGCAATGCATTGTGTTTCAAAGTCTGTTATGAAGCTCTGTGGTTATGCTGAATAAGCAGCTACCTATGTTATGACACCACTTTATTAATGTGATAACTGCACTTTCACAATTGCTTTATTAACCTTCCTGCTTTCACAAATTTGCTTGAAAATGCACCATTTGTCCACTCTTTTTTCAAACTTTTCTCGGGGGGAAATCCCCCCGAACCCTCCTTAGGGGGTTCGGACTCGCTCGCTACGCTTGCTCGGTACGGTGCAGTATGATTATCTTTTTACACCCCTCACCACTTTCAAATGTCACCAGCCGCCACTGTGAGTGAGATATGCATAGGGACTATTTCAGAAAGATGTGGGGAGCGAAAGTGGCTAAAAGAGAGAAACTGCAGTTGGCTGAGAATGATAGAACGTGATCTATCGAAGCACTCTGAAGACCACTCCTTTTTTTGCAGACTGGACTGGCGGCATTTCCCCGGTAGGCCGCGAGGGTGGAGGCCGGTTTTGGGCAATATCGGCACCTTTAACAAAACCGGCTGAAACCGGCCGTGGCAAACAGCTCGGCTGCACAACCCCCCTCTCTGGGGGCCAGCTGAGCACTTTGCCAAGGCCGGTTTTGATTCCCAGTCGTTTAAAAAAACAGCCTAATATTTTCAGAATTGAAATATTTTCAATCCTGATTCTCAGCAAAATAATTCTTAAATACTAATTATTTTGCTACTGTTAACAAACATTTGTACCACTAACAGGTTTGCTTGCTTGACATGAGGAAAATGAAATTTTACATGACCAATATGTCCCCTGCGTGTACCCTATGTTTAATGTATGTGCATGTCATGCATGCATTTTCCCGTAGTGGCCTGAATCATAAGGCCTCTGCATTTACGTCCTGCATTAGGATGCCAGTCATCAAGTCTCCCATGTAAGAAATATTAAGTTAGCATTTAAGGCCCATGTAATTGCATTGTACACTTTTAAATAAATCACGATGAACCCGTTTTGTGGCTCAGCCTGAGCCCGTCTCTGAATTAAGGGTTTTTCATGGCTCAGACACTCTGAGAGCTACAGTTACGTATCCCTGACCTCGCATACTTCTGGCTCAGCCAAAAGAGACCCAGCACGGGGTGCCAAGACAGTGTTTTGCAAAATAGTTATCTGCTTGTTGTACAGAATCACATTCCTGCTTGGTGAAGAAGGTAAACAGAACCCGTCTGCAGAGATAGGGCCTAGCCTTTCTGTCTCTGTTTAAGTGACTTACAGAGCTTGCATCCGTAGAAAGCCCACGGCCCCCACGCAATGAACGAAGAAATATATGCCCTCTTTGGCTCTTAGTGATGAGCGACCTTTGCTTCAGATAATACATCCCCGGACTCAAGATACCAGATAATACAAGACGTGCTGATCGCCCTGACACTGAAGGCCTCCCTACTAGACTGAATGTCAGCTCCCCCCAGTTACACGTCAGTTGCACGTCATGATCAAGTTGCGCACACAAGTAGGGCAAAGTTCCAGCTGGCCATGCAACCCCCTCCATGTATCCACCCACCTATGACTCACCTATGACTCATCAAGTGTACACCCTCATGCACGCCCACATGCTCTTATCTTCTTTTCTCTCTTGCTCTGCCTCGAGCGCTCCTCCTATGTACAAGATTGCACGTATAAATATGTAATCAGAAAATAATGTTTAGAAGACCCTTCCTGAACGTTAGAGGTGATGGAACAGATTCTCCCTTAACTCGAGTTATTGGAATAAAGCCCTTTGACTCGGATACCACGGACTCTGCCTCTCATTTAATGCATGACACTTTGTTTATTCATAGAAATTATGACAGGGTAATATTTTATTTACCACATTAATCTGGCGCCCGAATAGGACATATCCCTTTCCCCACGCGCCGGTGACTTCCTGCTTACTCCCTCAGGCCCACGGAGGTGACGGACTGCGACCAGGCGTCCACACGAGGCGGTGAGGATCGCGGATCATCCCAACCAGAGCCCAACCCGTGAGAGAGCAAGGTCCGAGGTTCCGAAGGCCCACCTGTTCCGAGGCGCATGCGTGGTATCAAGTATCAAGTTTCCGAGGCCTTCAAGTTCTGCTTCCCGGTGAGTACCACTATGGGGAACGCATAAAGTTCAAGACGGGTTCATTTATTTGAACACGGTAAAGACGTGTCATGTTATATGTACACGGTAAAGACGTGTCCGTTCACACGAACACGGTAAAGACGGGTCCACGGTAAACGTGGGCACGGTAAAGACGTGTCTCATTTCTGGGACCGGTATGGTTGTACTGTATTCCAGTGCATAAAGTTAACTGTTTTCAAGTACATGTTTTATTCCATGTATCAGGTTAGACTGTATCTGTTTTAGTGTTTTAGTGTTGTAGTGTGAATGATTGTTTCAGTCAGTCTATTCTGTGTGTATTGTGTTTCCATTGTGTTGGTTTCAACATGCCACTGTTTTCGAAATTACGTCAGATAGGGACCAGGAAAGGTATACTAGAAGAGTCAGTTAACATCCAGCCTAGAGACACACCTGGTCATTATATGTATAATAAGCACGGGCTAGACGCTATTTTGTTTTTAGACTTATGGGTAGATTACACGAAGGATTTGGAGGAGAAATATAGATGGCCTGTCTCGGGAACATGGGATTCTGAATGCATTATGAGAGTAGAGGAAGCGCTATGGAAAAAGAAATCAAGACCCTCTCAGAAAGATGCCATTGAGTTATGGCGCAAAGAGTCACATAGGAGAACAGAGAAAGAATTGAACAAAGCAGAGAGAAGTAAACAAGCAGCGGAAAAAGCCAAAGAAAAAGAACTGCGGGAGGAGGGGGAACGGGTCAAAACAGAACAGGCTGATAGAGAAAGAAATGCCGTCGTTACTGGTATTTATCCCATCTTCTCAGAAGAACTAGCTAGAGTGACCACCTCAGAAACACCCAGTAGGTCGCGAACGCCACCACCTGTACCATATAGAGTACGTAGAATAAAGCCGACAGCATCCGAGGCGTTCATTTCCTCGTATCTAGACGAACCCCTACCGGACCACGCAAACGCAGATTTCCCTCCGCCTCCACCAGCAGATCAGCTCCAGCAACTCGTGAAAGATGACGCGGGGCCCGGGGCAGTAGGAGGAGGGGTGCCTACTGTAGATATAGCAATCCCACAGTGTATATATGATCCAGAACCAGGAAAGGGTCCAATGCTTGTGATTTCAATAAGACTAAGACAAGCCGTCGCATATTTGGACAAATTACCAGACATGAAAGAGCACCTAGATAAAATGTACCGTTTCATTAGAACGGGGGAGGAACCCGATTGTATAGTACAAGCCATGCTACACAGAAAGGTTGGGGTTAAGAATTATATCCTACGTTTTATTATTAACTGCCTGATCAGGGAACAAGACGGAGGAGACGGAGATGTAAAACCTGGTTTGATAGAATGGAGTGATCACATAGATGCCGGTCGACATGATAAACAGGGACAGACAGAGAGCATGTACAAGAAAATACAAAAGGAAATATTAGCAATACATAGAACAGGGTCTGACGAGAAGAGTGAGTCATCAACGCAAGAGGTAGACGAGCCAAAAGACAAAATGAATTATGTTGGCAATGCACGACAGTTTGATAGACCCAAGTGCCTCGACTACCGTAAACAAGGGCCAGCCATAAAAGAAAGATATTCCCTTGAAAATCTGTTCCAAGCTACTGAACAAGCCCTGAAACAACGGATAGGGAGCGAGAGACCTCCCACCTCACACGAAATGGAATTGGCCCGGTCAGCCACCCAGTGGGTGTCTAATTCTAATATATATAGCAGTGATATATTGGCCCAGACTTTCTTGAGCCTTCCACCGAACGAACAGCGTTTGGCTGGTATTTACATGGTCCAACATTTAATAACGTTGTATGAGAGTCAATATTCCGATCCCGGTCAATTGTATAAATTATTGGACGACTTGCTTCTAGACAGATGGACAGGCCTAGGTACTGAATTAATTAATGTTATCCTGGATCAGCGACATAAGTACATAAATTCTTTGACCACATGCATGCTTCCAACCTCACACCACGGCAGAAATAACTTACACGTAGACAGACAGAACCCCCTACGAGAGGTACATCCCGTCAAAAATGCGGACAATGTGTTGCAACGGGTGTATGTTTACACCCCCTTAACGAAACTAGAAATACTAGAAATGAAAAAGATGCTGCCCTGCCATGATAAAGACCCGGGGGGGTTTCACCGAGAATTAAAAGACATCCTCCGCATAGGAGATTATACGTACTCTGACATTCTGAAGTTACTGAAAGTACTGTTGCCTGCAGGTATTTATGAAAAGCTTAAGGAAAAAGACTGGGAGGTAGGCGAGAAAAAGTTAAGTTGGGGTGCACTGGAAACAGAAGACAAAGGCAGGCTCCCGGGGGTTGGTCTTGGGGACAAAGCTAAGGAACTGCCTGAACTCCTGATACAGGTTTTACCGAGACTATTGATTACGAAAAAGGAAGACTGGGATGCTATTTCAGCCTGTAAACAAAAACAAGAAGAGGACACAAGTGATTTCTATTCTAGATTTGAGAAATGCTTTACTATTAATAGTGGCCTTAAGCCAGGTAGCGAATCATATCCACATCTTTTCGTGAGCAAATTAGTTGAGAATTCCCTACCCCAGATCAAGAATAGAGTACTGAAGGTTGAGAGTACTTGGCAAGCAAACAGCCCTTCACAAATGTTACAGATGCTACAATATCATCAGAACAGGATTAGAGAAGAGCAGGATCAGGAAAAGAGACGCATGAAAGAGACAAAAATGAAGGTGCTGGTTGCCCAGACGGTACCGGCAAATACGAACAGAAATAACACGATACATGTCAAGGGGAACTGTAATTATTGCAAACAACCAGGTCACTATGTAAAGGAATGTACTGTCCTGAAACACAATATTGCTACAGGCAAGACAAAAGAACGACAATACACTCCTAGACAAAATAGCACCCCACAGAGCACACAACAGACAGTAGCGAATTTTCCACCACCGCCAGTTCATGCCACACCACAAATGTATCAGAACACACAGTCAGACTATCCAGAATATCAACAGTTCTCATGAAACAGCCTTGAGAGGGAAGTTGGCTTGCCCCTTATTGAGGTTCCTGTAGATCAAGAGGGTCCGTATGTACATAGTCGTGTACTAGGACAGGACCGAAAGTTTCTGATTGACACAGGGGCGAGCAGGACTACCATCAGCCATGACGAGGTTCCAGGGGCACCTCTCTCGGGCTCACAGAATGTTTCCCTGGGATTTTCAGGAAAGCCTATTGTTAATGAAGTATCGAAGCCAGTCTCCCTCGGGGTTGGCCCACTGTCACGTACCACAGACTTGCTACTTACTAAATCATGTCCAGAAAACTTACTTGGTATGAAGACATTAAAAGAACTAGGAGTAGTTATCTGTTGTTCTCCAGAAGGAGTGCGACTGTTCTTACGTGATTTTAAGGGACATTATGTGCTGACTGATTTTGACCACAGACTCCAGAATGTGCCACAGCTTCTATGGGCACAAGGACCGACTGACGTAGGTTACATGAACATACCGCCACACCATGTCACTCTTAAAGCAGGAGTAGTACTACCACGTATTAGACAATACAAGTTACCACCTGATGCCGAAGTAGCCTTATTGAAAATAGTTGACGAACTCATTTCACGAGGGGTAGTGGTAGAGACTGACTCGAATATATGTAACTCACCTGTCATTCCTGTACTTAAACGATCTGACCCTAGTGTACTACCTGTGTACCGACTAGTTGTTGACCTACGAGAATTGAATAAATGTGTAGTACCACAATATCCAGTGGTTCCAGAAATTTCTTCATTACTGACTGCCATTGATTCTGAGGCCACGTTCTTCACTGTCATAGACTTGAAGAATGCTTTCTTTAGTGTTCCCATTCATCCAGATAGCCAATACCTTTTCGGATTTAGTTTATAAGGGCGTAGCTTTGTATTTACAAGAGCTCCACAAGGTTTTACAGAAAGCCCTAGCATTTACAGTCAAGCATTGAAGAGACAGCTGGACAGTATTTATATGCCTCCCAACACTGCTCTACTCCAGTACATAGACGACATCCTGATTACAGCACGATCAGAACCAGAATGCGAGAATGCATCACTGACAGTTTTACACTTTCTGGCTGACAAGGGGCACAAGGTGTCCCCTTCAAAGTTACAGTTCTGTGAACAGCAAGTGGTGTACCTTGGACACTTGCTGTCCAAGGATGGTAGACGGCTAACACAAGAACGTATACAGCTCATTTCTAACCTTTCACAGCCCAAGACACAAAAGGAAGTACGGGCCTTCATTGGCCTCACTTCATACTGTAGGCAATGGATTCCCCAGTATGCCTATCTAGCCAAACCACTCATACAATTCACAACACAGGAGGCAGCGTCTTCGACTGTCCTCCCTTGGACACAAGAACATACCTTGGCATTTGAGGAATTAAAAAGAGCATTATGTCAAGCGCCAGTTCTAGCGACTCCTAGTTACAGTAAACCTTTTATGCTTTTCGTAACTGAACGGGATGGAACAGCGTTATCTGTCCTCACACAAGATCAAGCAGGAAAACACAAGCCTTGTGCTTATTTTTCTAGTACACTAGACCCAGTGGCCCAGGCTCTACCGCGTGCCTGAAATCGGTTGCGGCAACAGCCCTAGCCATAAGACAAAGTGACTCGATAGTGCTGGGACACCCCCTGACAGTACAGGTACCGCATGCAGTGGAGGTTCTCTTAAACAGGACACAGACACAACATTTGACTGTAGCGAGACTGACAGGATATGAACTGACATTATTTCAACCACACATAGAGATCAGACAATGTAACATTCTGAACCCTGCTACACTTTTGCCCTCAAGTACAGTAAATGCACCACCACATGACTGTGTGGAAGTAATGAATATAGTGACGAAACCAAGACAAGACCTGACAGATATTGCACTTCCAGACCCTGACCTAACACTCTATGTAGACGGATCATGCATGAGAACAAGTGCAGGAGAGTTAGTAGCAGCATATGCCGTGACCACTGCTACTGAAGTCATAGAGACACAAAGAATAGACATACTGTCAGCACAAGCAGCAGAGCTCATCGCTCTGACACAAGCCTGCATAAGAGCTAAGCACTTGAGAGTGAACATTTATACCGATTCACAATATGCTTTCGGCGTAGTTCATGATTTCGGAGTACTATGGAGGGAGAGAGGTTTCTTGACCTCTCATGGGGCCAAAATTCAGCACGGCCCGCTTATTCAGGCCCTGTTGGAAGCAATACGTTTACCTACAGCCATAGCTATCCTGAAATGCAAAGCTCACACCAAAGTTACAGACACCATCTCCCAGGGTAATGACCTGGCAGACCGAACTGCTAAACTTACAGCCCAGACACCAACAGACATGGCAAGGACAGAGGTACCATTACTGACAAAAAGTATGACAGTCAGGGATCCTTCTCAAGATGTACTCGACATACAGACACATGCCACTACAGATGAAATAAAGAAATGGACTGAACAAGGAGGGGTCCAGACTGACCAAGGTTGGATGACTAAGGGAAAAGGCACATGGTTTCTTCCAGATTCCATGGTACAAGTAATCATAAACACAACACATAGTCCAGCACACTTGGGAGAAAAGGCAATGATAGACAGCTTACAGAATATCTGGTTTAACAAGCACCTGCGTGCAGCAGCGAAACAGAAAGTACGAACATGTATGATCTGTTGCCAGTTCAATCCAGGTAAAGGCATCCCGGTGGAACAAGGCGGATTTCATCCTCCTGACCACCCTTTTGAGGTCCTCCAGATGGATTACATCCAAATGGACAGATGTAGAGGTTACAAGTATGTCTTGGTAGTTGTGTGTGCACTATCTAGATGGACAGAAGCGTAGCCAGTTCCAGATTATACTGCTGTGACAACCGCCAGGCAATTGGTGCGCAAATCCTTCCCCAGATACGGATTGCCCCGTGTCATCTACTCAGACAATGGTCAGCCATTTTCCTCTGAATTAATGAAACAAGTGTCTCTTCTGTTAGGATATAATTGGAAGTTCCATTGTGTACGACACCCTGAAGCAGCAGGCCTTGTAGAAAGACATAATCAGACAATCAAGACGAAACTAGCAAAGATTTGTGCAGAAAAAGGCGTGGATTGGATGATAGCCTTGCCGGTTGCCCTCTTTTACATGCGTATGGTAGCTCATTCCAGAACAGGCCTATCTCCGTATGAAGTAGTTTTCGGTAGACCGCCAAATATGTGGGGTACGCCTATGCCTAAGAAAATAACTGATGTTGACAGTAACATGCTGACAGATTACCTGGCTTCCTTGATGTCTGCACTACTCTCTTGTCGTTCACAGGTTGCTGCCGCCTTCCCTGACAACACCCAGGTCAAGGAACACGCCATAGTCCCTGGTGACTTCGTCTTCGTGCGGAATTTTGATCGATCAAGCCCCCTTGAGCCGCGTTGGAAGGCGCCGAAGTTAGTGTTACTGACGACGAGGACAGCTATCAAGATTGAAGGAAGAAAGGGATGGCTTCATGCCCATCATTGTAAACGGTACTTTGGACAATCTGGAACTTTGGTAAAGAATAAAGACATTACAGACTTTGCGCCACCTTTGCTAGAAAGGACTCCACAGCAAGAGTATAGGTCTAAGTTACGATCTAGTAAGTCAGACGAAGTTTAATTGTCTAAGTCCACTAGGTGGTGAATCGGTTAGACTAGATATCTGACATGTATAAGATCGCATACGAGAATAGTAAGAAGAGCAAAATGAAAGAGAAATACTGCAAGATATTACATAGTAGATGTATAGTTTCTTTGATTATTCTTTTTTTTCTGTGCATCGTTATAATCTGTGTTAGTTTAATACTACATGTTTTCTTTCCTCCTATTGCCTCACATATGCACTTTTCCCTTAACAACACCGTAGAGCATACATTCAGTGAACTGCCACCCCATGAACTGTCATATCGACTTGCCCTGCGTAACAATACTTTCATTTGAATGTTACACCGTTCTCATCAGACCAGCAATGCGACTAATTGCTGGGTATGTGGCCAACTCCCATCTTATCAAAAGACGAAGGGAGTTCTGCCCTTCTTCCCTTTACCGTTCTCCCACAATGGTTCGTGCGGAGCATGGTTTGCCTTAATGACCTCACTAGACAGAAAGTCCATAGTATACCAAGATGAATGAATATATGGAAACCTGAATAAAGTAATGAATGAAGCATGTTTTCCAGACAAAGACGGATTTCCCCAAAGGAAGGGAACAGATCTAGAAAATGAAGAGTACGAGCAAGGAAATGCATCTGTTAGTTTTATAATGCTGAACGCTCAGCCCATGCAAAATATAGGTCCACCGTTTATATCAGTCCTACCAGTAAAAGGTGCTTTGTGCGTTAGAAAGAAAGGCTCAGTACATATGGGACACAGCGAGTGTAAAGCTGTAGTAGAGTTTAACGATAAAGGACAGTCTTCTTTCAAAGCATCACGCTATACCTATTTCATTTGCGGTCAGACAGCCTATGTACATCTGCCCTCAGACTGGGGTGGGACATGTTATATAGCGTTCCTGCTGCCACCCGTCTTTCTGGCCCCATCCCATTACCATCGAGATTCACGACTAGAGCATGTTAGACAAAGGAGAGAGACCGATGCCTCAGAGATCGATCAGACTGAAACAGCTTGGGAGCAATATACAGATTTCAACAAAGGATTCTTTTTCTTCATAGGTCCCGTCCAAAACAGTAAACTGATACGCAAGTTAACAAGAACTCTGGAAGCAGTTGTGAATGTGACTGCTTCTGCTCTGGCGAATTTGACCCAGGAGCAGTCTGCCATGAGACTTGTTGTTCTTCAGAACCGCCTTGTTCTTGACGTCATCCTGGCGGATAGGGGCGGGGCTTGTAGAGTGATCGGCTCCAGTTGCTGCATTTTCATCCCTAATAACGCGCCATCTGTGTACGCAGCAATAACAAGACTCCACAAGATTGCTCATGATATACATCAAGACCCAGGCACATGGACTTGGTCCAGTTGGCTCTGGGTGTAATATCGGCTTGGGGATGGAAAGTGTTGTCGTTCCTAGGAATGATACTGCTTATGATATTCGGCTGCTGTCTCTGTCTGCAGTGTGGCCCGGCCATTTGCGGCCTGTGTGCGACTGCCTGTGTACCACATCCACGTGTACAAATGATCAAAGATGAACAAATGATGCTGTATGATCAACTATACGGTCTCATGAATATAGATGTGTCCTGAAGGGTAAAGTAGGGGACAAGGAGGGAATGAGGAAAATGAAATTTTACATGACCAATATGTCCCCTGCGTGTACCCTATGTTTAATGTATGTGCATGTCATGCATGCATTTTCCCGTAGTGGCCTGAATCACAAGGCCTCTGCATTTACGTCCTGCATTAGGATGCCAGTCATCAAGTCTCCCATGTAAGAAATATTAAGTTAGCATTTAAGGCCCATGTAATTGCATTGTACACTTTTAAATAAATCACGATGAACCCGTTTTGTGGCTCAGCCTGAGCCCGTCTCTGAATTAAGGGTTTTTCATGGCTCAGACACTCTGAGAGCTACAGTTACGTATCCCTGACCTCGCATACTTCTGGCTCAGCCAAAAGAGACCCAGCACGGGGTGCCAAGACAGTGTTTTGCAAAATAGTTATCTGCTTGTTGTACAGAATCACATTCCTGCTTGGTGAAGAAGGTAAACAGAACCCGTCTGCAGAGATAGGGCCTAGCCTTTCTGTCTCTGTTTAAGTGACTTACAGAGCTTGCATCCGTAGAAAGCCCACGGCCCCCACGCAATGAACGAAGAAATATATGCCCTCTTTGGCTCTTAGTGATGAGCGACCTTTGCTTCAGATAATACATCCCCGGACTCAAGATACCAGATAATACAAGACGTGTTGATCGCCCTGACACTGAAGGCCTCCCTACTAGACTGAATGTCAGCTCCCCCCAGTTACACGTCAGTTGCACGTCATGATCAAGTTGCGCACACAAGTAGGGCAAAGTTCCAGCTGGCCATGCAACCCCCTCCATGTATCCACCCACCTATGACTCACCTAGGACTCATATAGTGTACACCCTCATGCACGCCCACATGCTCTTATCTTCTTTTCTCTCTTGCTCTGCCTCGAGCGCTCCTCCTATGTACAAGATTGCACGTATAAATATGTAATCAGAAAATAATGTTTAGAAGACCCTTCCTGAACCTTAGAGGTGATGGAACAGATTCTCCCTTAACTCGAGTTATTGGAATAAAGCCCTTTGACTCGGATACCACGGACTCTGCCTCTCATTTAATGCATGACACTTTGTTTATTCATCGAAATTATGACAGGGTAATATTTTATTTACCACAGACAGGTATGTTTGGTTGTATGGCATTACAACGCGTGCTTTTACCCCGCATGCCATTACAACGCTGTTTTTACAACGCAAGTCGTTACAACGACGTGCGTTGGGGGGCGCTAGATAGTGGAATAGGTTAATTTTCTATTCCAACTCCAGGCCACGTTCACAGTAGGGAAGGTGTTGGAATAGAAAATTAAACTATTCCCTATCCTACAGCGCCCTCCAGCGCAAGTCGTTGTAACGACTTGCGTTGTAATAGCAGCGTTGTAATAGCAGTGCGGGGTAATGCCCGCGTTGTTATGGATGTTTCCCGGTATGTTTAGTGTGCTTTATGTCTGGCTATAGTATTAGAATACTCAAAGGCACACAAACACTGGTCATTGATTTGATTCACTCCCAAGGAAGTATCTTTCGAGGTGTCACACTGTTATATCTTGAATCTTCCTGCTGCTCAGCTTGATTGCATGTGATATGGAATGTTGGATGAATAGAATGTTAGTGTGTTGTGAATGTCAGTTGGGTGAGGGCTGAGCAGCAGGACAGCTGCTCCTGATGGGGTTAACATTATAACTTATTACTTATCATCTTAATTCAATAAAGTAACATACTAAATCAACAAGGAAGTTCCAGCTTCTTATTGAATACATCATTTGGCGACATTTTGATGAAGAACCCGTGCGTGCAAATTCAAGGAAAACTGAAACAAAACAGAGACTTGACTCAAAAAGGAAAGAGAAGTCAAAGCTTATTGGGAAAGGAAATTTTTAAAGGTACAGAAAATCGGAAACTGTGAAATCTCAAGGTAATTGACTTTTAATGGTATTTAAAAGTGTGTCTGAATGCTGTCTGGCAATTAAACCCCATCAGTGACCCGGTCATCGGTCGCCCTGAAACCCAAGTTTGCCAGATACATTTGTGCATTACCAGCTGTGGTTTAGTTTGGTTGTTATTCGGGGGCATATAATCGAGCCTCAGTGAAGTGTTTACAAGCTTTAATTTGGTGAAAAAGTAAAATCTAGCTTTAACCAAAGGCACTAATTAGCAACAGATTGGAAATGGTTCGGGGGCACTAATTCGAGCCTCGGAGCAAAGTATTTGATGAAAATTAACCCTAATTTGACTGTGGTATCTAGCCTGATTAAGCTACCGGTTCATGTGAAATTTCTTTATTGTACGGAGGCAAGGCAAAATCGAGCCTCCGTGTAGATTGTCAACTGCTATGTGGTTCTGATGTAAAATCGGGCCTCGGAGTTTGAAGTACCGAGCTGTTGCCTGGTTTGTTTGTGTCCGGAGGCAGAAATCGAGCCTCGGCGAGGAGAGTTCAAAAATACCATGTATATGTGAGCCTATGTGATAGGAAAGTGTTGAGACGTCGCTGTGATTTTTTAATGATACCGGGAGTGCAAAGCAACAGGAAAATAAAAGGGAAAGATGTACTTTTGTCTTTCGGAAGTTTTAAATAACGGTTGCAGTTTTCATTCAAAATTCAGCATGAGACGAGACTGTTTATTTTTCTAAAGGTTTACCTCACCGGTGGCCTCTATGACGAAACAGCAATTCATGTCTGCTGCTGGCATCGCACGTCTTGATTTGGTGCTTGTTATGGCCGAGAATCAACCGGCTCTACGTCGATCTACGTGCCTCCATTTTTGTTAGTTGTATGTCTAGGCATACATCGTCAAGTCGAGATGTTGACATTTAGAGCTAATCTTTCCGTTTGTGTGGAGAAACAGGTACTGTCATCGTTTTCAGTTTAGCATGTGTTGCTAATGGGATTACAAGAGGGTTGACAACATAAACACAACGGCAACAGTGCTCATGGAAAAAAAAAGAATTTTTAATAGCTAGGTGCACTGATGAAAACCGTTTTGAAAAGTCAAAACAGCATAATAGTGGACTGTGAGCCCAGAAATGACTGAAAAAGGAAAATGTTCGATATATAAAAACACTGTTTGTGCTGCGTTTGACTTAATTTACATTCATGGAAGTTGGGTGTGGATTCAGAGAAAGCTATTACGAAAGCGATGGAACTAGTAATGGATGGACTTCTGTGCATCCAGTTGAAGCTGTAACACCCAGCAGTGGAAGTGGGTCTGAGAGACCATGTGAGCACAACGTCCAGGGGTTACATCAATTAGAAGTCAGATTACGGGGTCAAAGAGCCTACGTTTTGGACAACTCGCAATTTTTTTGTGTGTTGTTTGGTTGTGGGTGATAAAGTCACCAAGAGCAGTCCCACTGTGTGTGTTGTGTATGAGCGGTGTGTTTGTGTTGGGAGTGTCTATTACCCCGCACGTCAGAGTTGCGATGTGGTATGTTTGTTACCTCGCACGTCAGGGTTGCGATGTGGTATGTCTGTTGCCTTGCACGTCAGGGTTGCGATGTGGTATGTCTGTTGCCTTGCACGTCAGGGTTGCGATGTAGTATGTTTGTTACCTCGCACGTCAGGGTTGCGATGTGGTATGTCTGTTGCCTCGCACATCAGGGTTGCAGGTGGGATGTTTGTTACCTCGCACGTCAGGGTTGCGATGGGGATGTTTGTTGTTTCGCACGTCAGGGTTGCGGTTGGGTTGTCTGATACCTCGCACGTCAGGGTTGCGATGGGGTTGTTTGTTGTATCGCACATCAGGATTGCGATTGGGATGTTTGTTACCTCGCACGTCAGGGTTGCGATGTGTTTTTTTGTTGCCTCGCACGTCTGGGTTGCGATGAAGATGTTTGTTGTCTTGCACCTCAGTGTTGCGATTGAGATGTCTGTTGCCTGCGATTTGGTTGTCTGTTGCCTCGCACGTCAGGGTTGCGATGGGGATGTTTGTTGTCTCGCACGTCAGGGTTACGGTTGAGATGTCTGTAACCTCGCACGTCAGGGTTGCGATGGGGATGTTTGTTGTCTCGCACGTCAAGGTTGCGATTAGGATGTGAGTATGAATGAGTTATGTAGGGGCTTGTTCATTTGTCTGAGTGGTACACGTTGTTTCCTGATTTATTTGGTGTTAAGGTTTGTTCCTGTGGGTGCTGCTTATTGTACTGGTCTGGCCAACTGGTATGATTTGTAGTATTTGGGATTGATGGTATAGGGTGAAAGATAGTACTTTATTTCAGGGATCAATGTGACGTTCTGCCCAGACTGTGGGGTGCGAGATGAGATGTTATTTAGCGTCTCGGGTTGTATTCTTTTGTTAGTGAGTGAATCGTAGTATAGCGGTTCAGGATGTATCTCCTTTGTAAGTTAGTGAGTTGTAGTATAGTGTGTCATGCGAGGTGAGTTGATTGATATTGCATTTATTACATTATTCATTATATGTGCATTGTTTTAAGTTTATGACTATGTGTACTCTACATGTAGTCCTTATCTTAATTGTTTCATCTGTTACATTTCACAATGCAATTGTTCCCATAACGAAGGGAGATATGTTATATCTTGAATCTTCCTGCTGCTCAGCTTGATTGCATGTGATATGGAATGCTAGTGTGTTGTGAATGTCAGTTGGGTGAGGGCTGAGCAGCAGGACAGCTGCTCCTGATGGGGTTAACATTATAACTTATTACTTATCATCTTAATTCAATAAAGTAACTTACTAAATCAACAAGGAAGTTCCAGCTTCTTATTGAATACATCACACACATTCAGCAGTATAATGTTCTACAGGCAGGGTTGATGCCGAACATGTTTACCTTATTTTCTGTTGTTGTTTTCCGCAGACTTCACGCCCAGATATGCAGATCTACGGCTCAGAGCTGTCCACTAGGACTTGCAACAGCACACATTTTCCTTTCAGAGGGAGTATGCTGCACTGAACCTCGCATTCAGAACGTACAGTTTTTTCCAAAAATTGATTTAACCATGTTTTCTAAATATTTAATCGGTGCTCAGGTTGCTGTTGTTTCCAGGTTGTCAAAGAGGCTGTTACTGTTTATTTACTAGGGGGAGAACACGGACTGGAAGAAATTTGGATGCGACTACTTGATTCAGTCTTTCGCATAGTGCACTGTCCACGAACTGCATACAAGTCACTTACATAGGAGTTATTTTAGTCCTAAAATGTTACATTTCCAACTTTTTATTTTACTTCCTCTTAAAAGTTAATAGGAGTAAAATCATTTGTCTGATTCTGCTGTAATGTGCCCTCTTGTTCCCAATGCCAGAAATGAACATTTCAGCATTAAAGAAAGATAACATAACTACATTTGTTGTTCCCAAATGTTTCATTTATGATAGTGTCCATATTAGATACACAGAAACAGGTTGTAGTGGCTTCCCTTTTCAAATGCCTCTCTAGGCTGTTCTGCGGACACAGCCTTTGTGCAGAGTACTGCACTTCATAGTAGGGAAGTCTCCACCTGGAGCACTTGCAACAGAGGCAAGTGGTAGTGCTAGACTAAGATTATTCAGGAGTTCCTCTCAGCAAAATACCAAATTGAATTTCTATAGGATTTCTGTCCTCTCTGCCCTTCAGTGTCTAGGTTTCCTCTTTCCTGCTCAAGAATGTCAGCAATACACTTCCACTGTATGGGAAAACAAAATCACCTCCATCCTGTGCACATGAACAGGTCCGGGATTTCCAAAATGGAACACACAGGTCTTCCATCACTCTGCTTCCCCAATACGCACAATGCATATACTGTACTGGTAGCATATACTCGCATGCACAACGTTCATGTGGGATGTTTGCTGTAAATACCTTTTATAGCAGCAGTTGCTCTGCCGTGCCATATAAATAACCTAGAATGGGAGTTGGTAGCAAAATAACTGACTGTGCATTGTAAGGTAAGAACATTAAATTACACCTTTTCTCGTTTCTGCGCCAACTCCTCTTGTTCAGCGTACAGACAATGTACCAATATTGGCATACTGCAGACTGTGTTTAAAAGAGCTGTCCTAGGGATGGCTCATAACAGGCTAATGCTCTTAATGTTTAAGTGATGTGTATACTCGATCACGCATATTTTAAGCTGCCTGCCCTGGATATGGAGCACTATGATTTCTCTCCTTTCTATCTTCGGAGTGACCCTCTTATTACTTTCCGTCCTACACATACCTACCATTTCTAACTATAGCCTTCTCTCAGTTTCATGCCTGTCTGCCTTAATGTCTCTTATGGTATTCTTGAAAAGATGACACCTCGTTTCATAGACCACAAACTCGCCTTCTTTAAAATCCTATCTCTGCAATCTAACATTACCTAATCTCCGCCAGTCTACCTTTCTCACCAACCATTTACCTGAAGCCACATCACCCCCACTAATGATCACACCTACCTAGCATTAATATATTATAGAGCAAAGTATCTAGAGTAAATGTATGCAATATTTTTCTGGAAACCACATGACTTATCGCAATAACCTCATTTAGCCACTGGAATAACCACTAACCTTAAGTCCCGGAGTAGCGTGCTATTCGCCGCAAAGTGCTTCAATGCCTCGCCTGGGGTAGTAAGCTCTACATAAATACAATTACAATTTACACACCCCTACTTTATGGATAACTGCAGCAGAATTCAAATGTACCTGTATAGCAGAAGCTGCAAGTTAACTTTTTAGCCATATTACGCACATGTCCATGGTACAGTTGCCTAAAGTCTCAGGTAATACTTCTTCAGAACTGTGAGTGCAACACTGCCTGCTGGTCTAGAATTTTTCTAAAGTTTTTATCAATACCTACGTAGTATTTGTACAACATGCCCAGTTATTGATCCATTTAATGATCCCAGGTCTACCAATACTAGAAGTCGTTGGGAGAGAAAAAATTGAAGTTTTAAAAAAATATTAATATTTATCATAATGCACTCTTAAGCAATGTACAGCAGACGAAATGGACAAATAGCATGCTATGTTTTTTATTTTAATAACATATTTAGTCATTTTTAGCTTACAAGTTTAATTTTTTTCCCCAAGGAACACAATAATAAGAGTAGTGGAAAGTTATGAGTTGTCAAATTGTAGAAGCTGGCCACACTCAATCTTATTTTTCAAAACATCCATGACTAGTACTTAATTTGTAAAAGAGTACGTGCCATGCTCAGAAACCTGATGCCAGCACTGGTGAATGTTGGCATGCCAAACACCAAGATTGCGTAGTCTGATTCCAAATCCTGTATCTTTAATTCACCACCATATACGCTCTGTGCCTTTTTCTCACTCTTGCAGGTTCCCGCTTGCTCCATTTGTCATGGCGTCTTTCTCTTCCTCCTTCTTTACTCCTTTTTAGGTTGAGCCTAGGCAATGCATGCACTGTCTTGTCGAGACATGCTGTATCCACTCTGTGGACATAGCTTTTGATCTGTTGCTTTGCGTGTCCTTTGCAAAGGCTTGCTTCTCTGTGGTCAATATTTGTTATATGTCCCTCCTTTTTGTGTGTCGACCCCTCCCATGGAGCATGGTCCTATTATTTGTAGTTTTGCCCTTATTTTGTATCTAGGTTTGTGTAAACACATTATTTTTTTATTTTGTTTCTGCCAGTGTTTTCAGAATGTCAGCTTTTCAACATTTATGCATTCACCCGATGGGAGCTCAGCAACGATTGCCGTAGTGCTAATAAACGTACGTAATGGCATTCGGCATTTGACATTTTTTTACCGTTCTATATTTTGTTTTCAATCAGCATGTTTTGGGGTTTCATCATTGTTTTATTTAATTTATGATCTGCATGTATCTTCATTGTTCTTTTGATTCCAATCGGCATGCATTATAAATTGTATCAGTATTTGACATTTTTTTCCGATTTTGTATTTTGTTTCTGATCAGCATTTTTTTTTTTGTTTCTGCATTGTATTATCACAGAGACATATTAAACTGTTACATCCATTTGTATATATATTTTTTTGTTTAAGCACAGGGTGATTAGGTGATTTACTCAGACTCACAGGATGTTGAGCCAATGCCGAGACTCAAACCTGATCGCCAGTGCAATTTTACGGTGTTTGGTGCTTTAGACTGAATTAAGCCATGTGGCCTGTAATCTGTCATCAAATACGTCACTGCTTCCCCTGTAGTTGATTCCTAATCGCTGTTGCATGCAGTCGCCTCCATTCATTACTGTTTGCTGCCCTTTCATGCACACCATTGATTCTGTTTGTTTCATTTACATGATGCGTATTATCATAGCGCTAAGTTCCGGTGTTGGCGGCACCGTGGAGGCACTAATCTTTAACTGAGTTAAAGTTTATTTCAACGCTGTCTACTTGCACATTCATAGCATATAACAAAATCATAGAGCATAGTCCTTGTGTCAATGCTCTTTCTCACTTGTGTTCTTCTCTGATTTCTATCTTATCCGTCTCTAGTTTCCTACATTTTTACCTCTCCTCAGTTGCTCTCACCTCTCGATGATCATATTTTTTAGGTCTCGCATGCGTTGCAGCGCATGCGCTGCTTCGCCTTGGCGAGATCTATTGTCGTTGCTTTTGTGTCCGGCTTCTCTGGAAGCGGGGTTGGTGTCCGCCCTGTCTCCATTAGGCCCGCTTACCCGGACTGGAGATTTTGCTTGTGCATGCTTGCGCACGGCGTCTCTTCCAGACACGCATGTTTATTTTTGCATCGTGCTTTCACTTAAGGTGAAAGTGCGATGCATATATAAACAAGCAGCAGCGCTAAAATGAAAAGTGTTAACACAGTCAGCTGACTTGCGGACGCCGCCGCAGTCAGTCAGACACTGAGCAGGCCTCAGGCTGACAGGCACACCAATTGCTCATTCATGGTCTCCGGGAGCCCGCAGACTTTTCCCTTGCCCCCAGTGTTCCGTATTTGCATACCCTCCCACTGCGTGCATGACAGCCACAATGTTTGCTTTCACATGCGTGCCCTCCACACTCAAATGTACACAATGCCGGCACCTTCCGTAAAAATGTCCTAAATAATGAATATGTTAATTGTTGACATGGACCTCTCGTGCCGTTACACATAATTGACAGCCCTGCATGTTCCATCATTTTTGGGAGCCTGGGCGCACTGGGTCTGGCCGAGAGCCACGTCATCAGTCTGTGCACCACTTGTCTCGCGGGGCTTCAGGCAGCAGCCTAAAGTCGTCATCTCTTGAGGTTCCTGCCTCACGCCGCATGTGGGCAGACCGTGAACCCAACTCTAAAGGCCACTGCCGGCTTGTTAGAACATATCTCAAAGTCTGTCAGGCATAGGCGGCAGCTGGTGTTTCGTGGTCGGCGAGACGGAGTTTGAGTGGTGTGCAAGTCATCAGTGCCCCGAGCTGGAAGTGTGGGTGTTGTGTAAGAGTGCCTGTGTTACAGCCACTGTGCTATAGTACAGCGCTTGTGTATTTTTTGTCTAATGCTTTATTTATTTACTTTGTTTTTCACTTTGGCGGCACACACGCTTTACATTCAGCCATTTTAAGATAAAGCGCGGGTGCCGCGATTGTTGAAAAAGTAAAGAAATAGATTTTTTCTATTTGTTTACTTTTGCTACAATCGCGGCACCCGAGCTTTACTTTAACATGGTTAAAGGTAAAGCGTGGGTGCCGCGATTGTTAAAAAAGTAAAGAGATCGTTTTTTTCCTACTTCTTTACTTTTGCAGTAATCGCGCTTTACCTTTAACCATGTGAAAGTAAAGCGCGGGTGCTGCGATCGTAGCAAAAGTAAACAAATAGAACAAAAAGTGGCCAGCCATTTTTTTTCTATTTGTTTCCTCTTGTTGGTTGAGTCGGGGCGTTCCCTTCTCGTCAGCCAAATTGGTTCCGGTGTCCTCCATGTGCACCGACAAATCCCGTCGAATCCGTTTTGGCTCGAAGATTTCAAATTTCATAGGGGTTACACAAACGAAAACCACGCATACGGTAGTCCTCACTGTAGGTTTAAAATTTCCCAGCGCGGAAAAAGGCTTTGTGTTCTTAAATTAACCCACCCAGAATGGTGTCAGCGCTTGTGACATAAAGCGTTAAATTAGGGTTTTATTTTTAATTTAGCGGGGAAATTAATCAACGCAAATGTGTGTGGCACGTGAGCAGCAACTTTCTTTCAATAAGCAGTGGCAGAGCCAATAGGTGTGCACGTGGACAGAATTTGTGCATGCTTGCAGGGTTGAATTTGGAATAGATATCGGCCCGGGTACGCTAAAAACAAGCATTTGTAATGCAATAGATCTCGCATTTCACGAGTTTGAGCTATTAGCATTGTAAATGACAATTCCTTTTATTTATGTTTTGGTTTTAAAAAATAAATAAAAGGCATTGTCATTTATAATGCCAATATCTTAAACTTGCGTAAATGTGAGACCTGTTGCATTGCAAATGCTTGTTTTAATTTACTGCTAAACCAAAAAAATGGTTTTGTGCTACGTTATCAGTCCATTTTGGATCGTGAATAGAAGAAGGGCAACCACTTCATACAAATGCATTCACTCGAACTATGCCTTTTTCAAATTATTATTTGGTATGCTGTACACAGAATGAACTAAAGGCATTGGTAGAGGCAATAAGCTGGAAATCGGAGTTCTATTGACTTTGCCACTGCATGATGTCCAGCTTTGCAGAAGAAGCAGACGTCCCTCACTCGTAGATCTCTGCACAAGCACTGGGTCTGAGCTGGTATTCCATAAGCTGCAGTTGGGTCCTGGTTGTACTCGAAAAATTGGTTCAGCTGTAAGGGAATATGGGGGACAATGTATATTATTTTCGTTCTGTGTCCCCATATGCAAGAGCTATTGGATTTGCCAATGCTTCTTTGGTTTGGTCTCTCATGCTCTGGGTCGAGGTTCGATGACAAATACTAAGGGCCCGTCCCCAAAATGAGTGCCGGTAGGCCCCACCTGGCAACCACCATCTCAAATTAAGCAGTAGGCTTCACCGAATAACACACTTTTTCTGTATATGTTTATAATTGTGAGCTTTTTCTTAGGCAACTAGTACGTCTTCCTGAGTGGATGATTGTCTCTATGCATGTGACCTGATGTGACTGAAAGCTCTTCCCACTGTCCTCCTTGGGATGATGGTCCTGGAGAAGGATCTGTGGCATTAGCTTGAATGGGACTATAGATGTGCACTCTAAATGTGCTTCGATTGAATCCTGTATGAGGAGCTATTGCTTGACAGGAAGAATTACCAATTTTAAACAGGAAACAGAGGAGGAGTTCAAAGAAAATAAAATCCTTCAGAAACGTTCCTGGCCCAGCTTCAGATGAAAGTGGATCCAGAGGTGAGAGGCAAACACTGAAAAGTATCTGCTCCTAGCTCAGCACGCAAAATTTAAAGTTTCTGCAGAAGCATCTGGCCTCTGGACCAGAGCAATCTTATTGGAAGATAGGGATTAATCTTGTTCATAATGAATTTGGATGCAATCCAATAAGGCCTGATGGACTATGCTGAAAACAACTAGAAAATCAGGAGAGCCCTTTCCCGGCTTCAGATAGATGGTCTTATTTGTTGACCCTTTAATCGGCTGAACTGATGTGTTCTACACTGGCTGAAGCTTAGCCAGAGAGGAAGCTGGCAGGCCAGAAAGCAGACGTGGCTATAGTCCAGCCTGTTGAGGTAACAGCAATAATTACCACAATGCAGGGGCGGCTCCTCCGGTATGGCGGAGGAGCATCGCCCCACTGCTGAAAAGCAGCAGGCAGAAAAAAAATAAAATGACAATAAAAATGTTTTATTGCCATTTTAATTTTAATTTCTAAACTGCAAGTCTAGGGCAGGGCGGGCTATGTCGCATCAGCAGTAGGGGGGGAGTGGTAATATGTACTGAAAGTGTGGACGGCCGTCCACGGCTGACCAAACAGACATGTGCACTTGGATATCTCCAGGCTGTTCCCTTGGAGATATCCCTAGTGCTCAGGCCCAGGCTTCCACTCCCTGCTGGAGCGTGAGACCAGCCTGCACCACCCAATCCCAGTTCTTCTGTCATGCAGGGAGTAATAGCATGAAAGCAGCTCTGGGTCGCATTGGGAGTCTGGGAGCCTGTGCTCCTGGGTATTGGAGTGCCAGCAGAGGAGCAGCACTGCGTGGGAGCAGAAGATCACGGCGGTCAGCCACAAAAGGGAAGTGTATTTGTTTTTTAATTATTTTTTTTCTCCACGTTGTCCCCACAGGTTGGGTTGGCACCAGCCGCCGCTGCCACAATGGTGGGAAGAAGTAACCAATCCTAGTTAACGGGTACAATTGGTGCAAGCAAGAAGGATACCAGAGAATACATTTGCCAAGAAAATGTTCATAAACAAAAAGAAGTTCTTTACTTTTGTGGCTGGAGCAGAACTAAAGCACAAAACAGAAGGCTAGAGAGAGAATAGTTCCAGCATGCTAATCCAGGAACCGGGACATCAGGATTCTGGAGAAGATGAAATGTAAAGCAAAGGCTAAAGGAAAGCCTTCTCCCTCCATGTATTCAGGATCTGAGCCAACATCTCTGTCAACATCACGACTGCTCTCACCATAGTACAAATCTGAAAGGAACCCGAAGGCCCATCTGTTGAAAGAACACAACTTCTCCTTGATATAAGAACTCCAACTTAACTTGTCTTTTGTAAACAATCACAAATCGCATCCCTAGTACACTCCTGATGTTGCGCTTCGGCTAAGTTTGTGCTGCACAGGCACTAGGAGATATATACATATATGACTGATTTCCTTAAAGCATAGCTTCTGTTTGCTTCTCATTTAGCTTGAGAAAGTTGTTTCTAATTCAATGATAAAGGGAGCAAGTAGAGGAAAGAGAGTCTACACCAGTGGTTCCCAAACTTTTCACTCCTGAGGACCCCCATTGAGTGACTGCTGGAAGCCGGGGACCCCCAAGCAATTTGTAGGATTTAAATGTCAAACATTAAAACTGGAATTCGAAAAAAATAAACACACGTGCACATCAAACAAAAATTAGACTTGAATTACTAAAGATTTTAGTATTTTTATATAAAAAATATTTGCAAAAATCGAAAAATCTTAATGAGAAGGTTGGTGCTGCATCTAGCGACTAACTTTTCATTGTTTGGTTTTATTTCGCTGCCCGAGGCTCCTCCTCCTGCCAAGGCTGGACTGGAAACCTAAAATTGCTCGGGCAAATGTTGTCAGACCAATCCCTGTACAGTGCACACCAAGTGCTGCGAATGAGCCCCACCACTACAAATGGGGCTTTAGGGAGCTCTCACCCATAGAAAATTTGGGGGGAAATGGTGCGTTTTACAAGACATTTGACATTATATATCGAATTGTATTAGCTTTTAAAGCATAGTATATAATGACCTTACTGTGCACCAGGATACAACAATCTTTTGTCAATCTTCAATGATTGACAATCTTCAATGATTCCCTCACTACTACCCTCCAACAGTGCCTCTCATCTCTCATACCACATGTATTTAATTTATTTTATAGCACCTCTCATACCACTGTAGGGTGTCAGAGCACTTTACATCATACACATACAGAGACAATGAATCATATATGTGTAGATCAGTTAATAGAAAATGTTACATAAGGCAAAGGGGACTACAGGTGTAGGATTTGCATATCATCCATATTGGTAGGCGTATTTTAAGAATGCTTGCTCTGATAACCCTTGCTCACCCCCTTGGTAGCTTGGCACGAGCAGACAAGCTTATCTCAGAACCACTGAGTAAGGTTTTTGTACAAAACACACACAGTAACACAGTGAAAACACTACAACTGGACACCGCACCAGTTTAGAAAAATAAACAATCTTTATCTAAACCAAACAAGACCAAAACGACAAAAACCCAACATACACAACTCAAAATATGACTTTAAAATGGTTTCAAGCAATTCTGTCCATAGAAAACTATGGAGGCATGATTTTTACGCAAATTACCTGAAACGCATCGCAATCCACAAGGCTAAACAGCCATAGATGAGGGACGCGTCAGAAAACACAGCAATGCATCAGCTCCTGAGTCCTAGGGGAGGCGATGCAACAGTTCTGCTGCACGCAGGAGAAGTGGTGCAACTGTATGGGGAAGCGATGCGTCTATTCCAGGAGGGTTCTGGTCTGCAGGTGCTGCGTCAGAGATGCGTGGCGCACAGGCACAATGCATGGAAATCTGGGACGCGCTTGAGGTCGATGCAGCAGCAGGAAACAGGTGCTGCGTCGATTTGTTCAGCCACTGTCCCACAATGCGTCTTTTCTTTTAGCCACACAGCAGGGGTTGCGTCGGAGTCAGGGCACTGGTCTCGGACTTCGGAGACCGGTGTGCTGGATTCAGCATGCAGCAATTCTTCAAGCCGATGGCAGGCGCTGCAGAGATATGTTCGGCTGTACTGGGCTGTCAGCGGAATTTCTCCAGAATAGCGATGCTGAATCCGAAATTTCAGCTGCAAAGCGTCAATTTTGTAGGTTTCTTCAGCTGTTGATAGTTCTTTGCAGCAGGAACAACCTACAAGGGCCCAGAACTGGGTTTGGCACCACAAGGCAAGTCAGATATCCCAGTACTGTAGTTCAAAGAAACTGCAGGTAAAGTATTGGTGTCCCTGAAACTTCTTAACTGGAGGCAAGCTCTAAATCAAGACCTTGGAGATCTTATTTAGGCAGGATACCACAACAGTGCAAACGTTCAGTCCTTTCCACTTCTCACAGACAGACGCAGCTACTGCAGGTCCACCCAGCAAAGGAACACACAGCAAAGGGGGCAGTACACTTCCTAGCAGCTCTTCAGCTCTTCTTCGCAGGGACCTCTTGGTCCTGAAGTAATCTACATCGCGGAGTTTTTAGGTCTAATATTTACCCCCCTTTTCCCCAATGAAGCCTTTGTTCAGAAAGTCTCTCTTGTTCGGTAAAACCAGTTCTGTCCTCCCTGGTCCAGTTTCACTACAGGAGGTGGAGATAGCATTGTGCAGAGCGGCCACAGCCTATTCAGGTGCTAGTAACTGCACCTCCCACCACTCTAGCCCAGGATGCCCTATCAGCATATGCAAGGCACTCCTCAGCTCCCTTTGTGTGAGTGTCTGGAGTCTTTGCACAAACAGACCCTGCCAATCTAAAACCAGATGATTAATCCACAAGCATCATTGAAAACAATGGGGTGAACCCAAATAATCAATAGGACCTGGGTAACAGTAGTTATGTAGAAAAAGTGGTCCTAGATATAAGTTTTAGACGCGGCTAGTGATGTAGATGTTATTATTTCATAATCAACAAAGGATCAGAATGAATCTGAATATACAACCACATGGAGATGTAATGCAAGCTTAAATCAATTCAAAAAATGCAATACATGCACGTAACACAACACAACCAATAAATTCAACAAATGCGACTGTAATTTATTTACAAATTTATAAAATTCAGCAAAGGGAAAAATTGAAAGGAAAGGAAATTGGTGCTCAAGTGAAGGAAAGTAAAGGGATAGATTTAAGGGTGATTGAGTGCAACAGAAGGATTATTTATACATTGCACATGTAAAGCCTACCCATTTACAATCTATATACAATTTTATATACAGGGGGACAGGGCCGGTGTAGGCTTTGAAGAAATAATGAGGGGGGGGGGATCGTCGACGTTTCGACCCTGGCGCAATATGGGGGAAGTCACGACCTCTGCTGCGGGTCTTCTTCAGGACGGTAGTGGGGGCAAGGGACAGGGAAGCACCTGTAATAATAAGTATGAATATTTTACAATTTTTAAGGGGAGGTCAAGTCTAAAATGATAAAGGTTGTGTTGGGTACATTACCAAATAAAATTAGAACGGTGTCACGATTCCAGGTCAGTTGGGCGGTACACCTATCAAAGGCAAAGACAAACCGGAAAAACTGTTAGCCCATCTCCAAAGGCACAGTCCTCCCAGGATTGTCAAGGGAGAGTTAAAACTCACCTCTCAATAGTAAATTCAGCTCAGGATTGGGGTTCAGTCGAGAGCCAATGTGTCCTCAATGGGCACTCGAATTCCTTCGTGCTGCGTAAGGAAAATTGAGCCAATCAAACCCATGGTGCGGTTAACCTCACGGCTTATAAGTGTCATATATTTGTGAAAAACACACTCACCCTAGTCCGATATCATGGTGGACATTGTACCAGGTGACTGCAGGCGAATTATAATTCAAGTGAATCTGTATGAAAAAGGAACCAGGTATGAAACCTATGTTGTAATTTCCTACACTACACATGTAAAATAGCTCGACAGTGAAAGTTGCCATACAGATGATCGGTGATCAACGAGGGGTTAAACTAGGGTGTATTCAATAGGGTAAGCTGTCTCAGGCCAGGTCTAAAACCATCCGTCATAATTGCCAAAGCAGGATGTATCCTGCTACATACATACTCCTCAGGCTCTGGTGTGAGAGTCTACCCGGTAATTTCATCAAAAATCACTTCCACCCGGTTACAAAAATATCAGAGGAGATGCACAATTAACGTGCAAAGAAGCGCTACTGTTGGTTAAATAAAGCTAATAATGCTTTCGAAACCGCCTGCCTTGCCGAGATTGTGATTACCTTGGTATTCTGTTTTTGCTCCAAAAAATTCACGGGGACAAGAGCAGCAATTGTTTAAGTCGCTCAGACTCGCCCGGCAGCTTCCGTGTCACGCGACCGGTTAACCACGTGGTCCGAGACAGCCAATTACAACTAAGTAGGCGTCGGACTCGAGAGATTAATGAAGGACTAACGAATTGAGGACGCGCCGGAGTGAAAGCAAGGCGCTAGCTAGGGATGTGGCAGAGACATTTTAACAAGTGGTTATTTACCACGCTAGGGATACCGTGTTGGTCGAAATGACCCTAAGGCAAGTGGTTATTTAACACGCTGGGGATACCGTGATAGTCAAAACGCAGACCGCAGGGTACAGATAAGCGGCCAAAACATTGTTCCACATTTTCTAAAAAATAACAATTATTAATTTTTTGGCATTTTAACAAGTGAGACATTGTTCCACATTTTCTAAAAAATAACAATTATTAAATATTTGGTATTTTAACAAGTGATTTACATGTTTACTTTTCTTGACTATCCAAGGCAAAAGTAATTCAACCAGTTAAATTTAAAATGATGTACATAAAAAACACAAATAATACAATCACATACAACAATATATATCAATTGCATTTACATAGGGATAAAGTGTTGTAGCTGATATTAACACCTATTAATGAAGAGTTGCCAATTATAGTGGTACATGACATATGACAACCAAGCAGAAGAGGGAGTCCCTACCCAAAGGAGGAAGAGAGGTGGTCACCCAGTGGGTAGCAGTGCCATTTGTCTCATGACTTCCTCCTGTTCATTCAGGCCCCTATTAACCGTATCAAAGAAATGCATCCATCTGCACTCACGGAAGCTGATAGATTGTGCCAAATTCCCTCCCCTAGGGTTGGAATTGACTTTTTCAATAACACACCACCTGAGACTTTCCGGTGTGTGATTGAATCTGACGAAGTGATCAACTAATGGTGCCCCTTGTACTTTACACCGGACCCTGCTGCAATGCTGCAGAATGCGGGTTTTCACCTTTTGGACAGTTTGCCCTATATACATAAAACCACAGGGGCAAAATATAGCATATATTACCCCCTTGGTATTACAGTTGGTGTGGTTTCGCATGGTGTGAGTGTAGTCATTATATGTACAATCCTTGACTTCCAAGGCCATGTCACAAGCTTTACAGGATCCACATTTAAAATGACCCACAACACTTGGGAGATTCCATAATGTAGTCTGACTCTCCCCATTTTTATTCTGCAGCATAGAATGTACAACAAAATCCCTGACGCTCTTTCCTTTACGAAAGGCATGCATAGGGGGGTCCGGCAAACCTGTCTCTTCTGCTACCAGGTGCCAGTGGTTGTTAATAATTCTTTTGATCTCTGTGCTCTTGGTATTAAATGTGGTAACACATATCAGCCTCTCCTCTTCGCTCACCTTCTTTATTTTTGGTTCTAGCAGTACTTCTCTATGGCAGAACCATGCTCTTTTACGAGCCTTTTTCACCAGGCTTCTTGGATAACCCCTCTCAACCAGTCGAGTCATCAAGATGGTAGACTCAGAAAAGTAGTCCACTTTGCAACTACAATTTCTCCGCAATCTCAGGAACTGTCCATAAGGGAGATTGTCCCTGAGATTGCGGGGATGATGACTGGAATATCGCAACAGGGTGTTTCTCTCTGTTGCTTTGCGAAATAAGGTGGTATGTAACACACCATGTTCCTCCTTAATGGTGATGTCCAAGAAGTTAATTGCCTGATTACTACATTCCATTGTGAACTGGATGTTAGCATCTCTTCCATTTAGCCAATTATAAAAAGCAAGTAGATCGCTCTTCGAGCCCTTCCACACCAGCAGGACGTCGTCGATATAACGTCGCCATAAACTGATATGGCCTCTATGTGGGTTGTTCTCACAAAGCACCCATTTGTGTTCAAAATGATCCATATAGATCACTGCCAAATTTGGGGCAAAGCTGGCACCCATGGCTACGCCGTTTATCTGCATGAAGTAATCTCCATTGAAGATGAAGAAATTACGTTTCATAGCGATCTCTAATAGGTCTACTATGAAATTGGTAGGGACTCTATGTGGCCTAACCCTATCATCCAGTACCGTTCTTATCACCTCTAGGGCTGCATGTTGTGGGATGTTGGTATACAAGGAGGTGATATCCATAGTTACCAATAGTTCTTCACTGGGATTAAATCCTTTGTCATCTATCAACTTGATCACCTGCATGGTGTCTCTAAGATAACAAGCTGTGTTCTCGGCAATAGGTTTAATAAAGACATCTATAAATTTACATAATGGCTCAAGAATTGAGCCACACCCAGACACAATAGGTCTCCCAGGTGGATTATGGAGCCTTTTGTGTACCTTGGGTAAGGTATAGATCGTGGGTACACGAGGGTGTATATTATTCAGATACTCATGTTCCTGTTTGGTGATAAATCCCTCACAAAGTGCATTATCTGTGACTTTTTTAATTGCTATGGCAATTTCCTTGGTGGGGTTGGTTGATAGTTTAATGTAGTTTTCAGTCACAGATAACTGATTACAGATTTCTTTTACATAATCATCCCTCACTACTGAGGGACAAGAAATATGTGAAATATAATGTCTCTAAACAGGAAAGGACTGCGCTCCAAAGCTTGAAACAAAATCAAGATATAGTGATCAAGCCCGCCGACAAAGGCGGGGCAATTGTAATTCAGAACAGGGATGATTATGTAAAAGAAATCTGTAATCAGTTATCTGTGACTGAAAACTACATTAAACTATCAACCAACCCCACCAAGGAAATTGCCATAGCAATTAAAAAAGTCACAGATAATGCACTTTGTGAGGGATTTATCACCAAACAGGAACATGAGTATCTGAATAATATACACCCTCGTGTACCCACGATCTATACCTTACCCAAGGTACACAAAAGGCTCCATAATCCACCTGGGAGACCTATTGTGTCTGGGTGTGGCTCAATTCTTGAGCCATTATGTAAATTTATAGATGTCTTTATTAAACCTATTGCCGAGAACACAGCTTGTTATCTTAGAGACACCATGCAGGTGATCAAGTTGATAGATGACAAAGGATTTAATCCCAGTGAAGAACTATTGGTAACTATGGATATCACCTCCTTGTATACCAACATCCCACAACATGCAGCCCTAGAGGTGATAAGAACGGTACTGGATGATAGGGTTAGGCCACATAGAGTCCCTACCAATTTCATAGTAGACCTATTAGAGATCGTAATGAAACGTAATTTCTTCATCTTCAATGGAGATTACTTCATGCAGATAAACGGCGTAGCCATGGGTGCCAGCTTTGCCCCAAATTTGGCAGTGATCTATATGGATCATTTTGAACACAAATGGGTGCTTTGTGAGAACAACCCACATAGAGGCCATATCAGTTTATGGCGACGTTATATCGACGACGTCCTGCTGGTGTGGAAGGGCTCGAAGAGCGATCTACTTGCTTTTTATAATTGGCTAAATGGAAGAGATGCTAACATCCAGTTCACAATGGAATGTAGTAATCAGGCAATTAACTTCTTGGACATCACCATTAAGGAGGAACATGGTGTGTTACATACCACCTTATTTCGCAAAGCAACAGAGAGAAACACCCTGTTGCGATATTCCAGTCATCATCCCCGCAATCTCAGGGACAATCTCCCTTATGGACAGTTCCTGAGATTGCGGAGAAATTGTAGTTGCAAAGTGGACTACTTTTCTGAGTCTACCATCTTGATGACTCGACTGGTTGAGAGGGGTTATCCAAGAAGCCTGGTGAAAAAGGCTCGTAAAAGAGCATGGTTCTGCCATAGAGAAGTACTGCTAGAACCAAAAATAAAGAAGGTGAGCGAAGAGGAGAGGCTGATATGTGTTACCACATTTAATACCAAGAGCACAGAGATCAAAAGAATTATTAACAACCACTGGCACCTGGTAGCAGAAGAGACAGGTTTGCCGGACCCCCCTATGCATGCCTTTCGTAAAGGAAAGAGCGTCAGGGATTTTGTTGTACATTCTATGCTGCAGAATAAAAATGGGGAGAGTCAGACTACATTATGGAATCTCCCAAGTGTTGTGGGTCATTTTAAATGTGGATCCTGTAAAGCTTGTGACATGGCCTTGGAAGTCAAGGATTGTACATATAATGACTACACTCACACCATGCGAAACCACACCAACTGTAATACCAAGGGGGTAATATATGCTATATTTTGCCCCTGTGGTTTTATGTATATAGGGCAAACTGTCCAAAAGGTGAAAACCCGCATTCTGCAGCATTGCAGCAGGGTCCGGTGTAAAGTACAAGGGGCACCATTAGTTGATCACTTCGTCAGATTCAATCACACACCGGAAAGTCTCAGGTGGTGTGTTATTGAAAAAGTCAATTCCAACCCTAGGGGAGGGAATTTGGCACAATCTATCAGCTTCCGTGAGTGCAGATGGATGCATTTCTTTGATACGGTTAATAGGGGCCTGAATGAACAGGAGGAAGTCATGAGACAAATGGCACTGCTACCCACTGGGTGACCACCTCTCTTCCTCCTTTGGGTAGGGACTCCCTCTTCTGCTTGGTTGTCATATGTCATGTACCACTATAATTGGCAACTCTTCATTAATAGGTGTTAATATCAGCTACAACACTTTATCCCTATGTAAATGCAATTGATATATATTGTTGTATGTGATTGTATTATTTGTGTTTTTTATGTACATCATTTTAAATTTAACTGGTTGAATTACTTTTGCCTTGGATAGTCAAGAAAAGTAAACATGTAAATCACTTGTTAAAATACCAAATATTTAATAATTGTTATTTTTTAGAAAATGTGGAACAATGTCTCACTTGTTAAAATGCCAAAAAATTAATAATTGTTATTTTTTAGAAAATGTGGAACAATGTTTTGGCCGCTTATCTGTACCCTGCGGTCTGCGTTTTGACTATCACGGTATCCCCAGCGTGTTAAATAACCACTTGCCTTAGGGTCATTTCGACCAACACGGTATCCCTAGCGTGGTAAATAACCACTTGTTAAAATGTCTCTGCCACATCCCTAGCTAGCGCCTTGCTTTCACTCCGGCGCGTCCTCAATTCGTTAGTCCTTCATTAATCTCTCGAGTCCGACGCCTACTTAGTTGTAATTGGCTGTCTCGGACCACGTGGTTAACCGGTCGCGTGACACGGAAGCTGCCGGGCGAGTCTGAGCGACTTAAACAATTGCTGCTCTTGTCCCCGTGAATTTTTTGGAGCAAAAACAGAATACCAAGGTAATCACAATCTCGGCAAGGCAGGCGGTTTCGAAAGCATTATTAGCTTTATTTAACCAACAGTAGCGCTTCTTTGCACGTTAATTGTGCATCTCCTCTGATATTTTTGTAACCGGGTGGAAGTGATTTTTGATGAAATTACCGGGTAGACTCTCACACCAGAGCCTGAGGAGTATGTATGTAGCAGGATACATCCTGCTTTGGCAATTATGACGGATGGTTTTAGACCTGGCCTGAGACAGCTTACCCTATTGAATACACCCTAGTTTAACCCCTCGTTGATCACCGATCATCTGTATGGCAACTTTCACTGTCGAGCTATTTTACATGTGTAGTGTAGGAAATTACAACATAGGTTTCATACCTGGTTCCTTTTTCATACAGATTCACTTGAATTATAATTCGCCTGCAGTCACCTGGTACAATGTCCACCATGATATCGGACTAGGGTGAGTGTGTTTTTCACAAATATATGACACTTATAAGCCGTGAGGTTAACCGCACCATGGGTTTGATTGGCTCAATTTTCCTTACGCAGCACGAAGGAATTCGAGTGCCCATTGAGGACACATTGGCTCTCGACTGAACCCCAATCCTGAGCTGAATTTACTATTGAGAGGTGAGTTTTAACTCTCCCTTGACAATCCTGGGAGGACTGTGCCTTTGGAGATGGGCTAACAGTTTTTCCGGTTTGTCTTTGCCTTTGATAGGTGTACCGCCCAACTGACCTGGAATCGTGACACCGTTCTAATTTTATTTGGTAATGTACCCAACACAACCTTTATCATTTTAGACTTGACCTCCCCTTAAAAATTGTAAAATATTCATACTTATTATTACAGGTGCTTCCCTGTCCCTTGCCCCCACTACCGTCCTGAAGAAGACCCGCAGCAGAGGTCGTGACTTCCCCCATATTGCGCCAGGGTCGAAACGTCGACGATCCCCCCCCCCTCATTATTTCTTCAAAGCCTACACCGGCCCTGTCCCCCTGTATATAAAATTGTATATAGATTGTAAATGGGTAGGCTTTACATGTGCAATGTATAAATAATCCTTCTGTTGCACTCAATCACCCTTAAATCTATCCCTTTACTTTCCTTCACTTGAGCACCAATTTCCTTTCCTTTCAATTTTTCCCTTTGCTGAATTTTATAAATTTGTAAATAAATTACAGTCGCATTTGTTGAATTTATTGGTTGTGTTGTGTTACGTGCATGTATTGCATTTTTTGAATTGATTTAAGCTTGCATTACATCTCCATGTGGTTGTATATTCAGATTCATTCTGATCCTTTGTTGATTATGAAATAATAACATCTACATCACTAGCCGCGTCTAAAACTTATATCTAGGACCACTTTTTCTACATAACTAATCCACAAGCAGGCAGAGGCACACAGGATGGTTAAACAAGAAAATGCCCACTTTCTGAAAGTGGTACAAAAGGGGGTGGTGATGGACGGAGCATCTGAACCAATCAAACACTTACACCCAGTCAAAAGATCTGGGTTTAATCCATCACCGTTCTTTAGCCCACTCTGCCACCCCAGTTCAGACATGGCCATGTGCAAATCAGTCTGACCCTGTGCCTCATGGGAACAGTCCAGCCCGAACTGCCACGTCTGAGCATACCCTGCCACACTTATGGCAAACAAAGCGGTACAAAAGGGGGTGGTGATGGACGGAGCATCTGAACCAATCAAACACTCACACCCAGTCAAAAGATCTGGGTTTAATCCATCACCGTTCTTAAGTGTGGCAGGGTATGCTCAGACGTGAGTCCCTTGCTCACTTTGCCACTGGATTCAAGCAAGCCGGGCTGAAGACGGCTGTAATGCCAGAAACCGGTCCTCGGAAGCTTGTTTCCGGTCCAGGGAAGGCATGGCTTGGCATTTGGGGCTGGACTGTTCCCATGAGGCAAAGGGTCAGACTGATTTGCATGTAGCCATGTCTGAACTGGGGTGGCAGAGTGGGCTAAAGAACGGTGATGGATCAAACCCAGATCTTTTGACTGGGTGTGAGTGTTTGATTGGTTCAGATGCTCCGTCCATCACCACCCCCTTTTGTACCGCTTTGGCCGCCGTAAGTGTGGCAGGGTATGCTCAGACGTGAGTCCCTTGCTCACTTTGCCACTGGATTCAAGCAAGCCGGGCTGAAGACGGCTGTAATGCCAGAAACCGGTCCTCGGAAGCTTGTTTCCGGTCCAGGGAAGGCATGGCTTGGCAGTTCGGGCTGGACAGTTCCCATGAGGCACAGGGTCAGACTGATTTGCATGTAGCCATGTCTGAACTGGGGTGGCAGAGTGGGCTAAAGAACGGTGATGGATCAAACCCAGATCTTTTGACTGGGTGTGAGTGTTTGATTGGTTCAGATGCTCCGTCCATCACCACCCCCTTTTGTACCGCTTTGGCCGCCGTAAGTGTGGCAGGGTATGCTCAGACGTGAGTCCCTTGCTCACTTTGCCACTGGATTCAAGCAAGCCGGGCTGAAGACGGCTGTAATGCCAGAAACCAGTCCTCGGAAGCTTGTTTCCGGTCCAGGGAAGGGAAGGGAAGGCATGGCTTGGCAGTTCGGGCTGGACTGTTCCCATAAGGCACAGGGTCAGACTGATTTGCATATAGCCATGTCTGAACTGGGGTGGCAGAGTGGGCTAAAGAACGGTGATGGATCAAACCCAGATCTTTTGACTGGGTGTGAGTGTTTGATTGGTTCAGATGCTCCGTCCATCACCACCCCCTTTTGTACCGCTTTGGCTGCCATAAGTGTGGCAGGGTATGCTCAGACATGAGTCCCTTGCTCACTTTGCCACTGGATTCAAGCAAGCTGGCCTGAAGACGGCTGTAATGCCAGAAACCGGTCCTCGGAAGCTTGTTTCCGGTCCAGGGAAGGCATGGCTTGGCAGTTCGGGCTGGACTGTTCCCATGAGGCACAGGGTCAGACTGATTTGCATATAGCCATGTCTGAACTGGGGTGGCAGAGTGGGCTAAAGAACGGTGATGGATCAAACCCAGATCTTTTGACTGGGTGTGAGTGTTTGATTGGTTCAGATGCTCCGTCCATCACCACCCCCTTTTGTACCACTTTCTGAAAGTGGCATTTTCAAACAGACAATTTAAAAACCACCTTAAATCTGATTTCAGAGAGCCCACACTCTAAATCTCTAGCTGTTCTGAATTGAAAATAAATCCTGGAAAATATTACAAGGCAGCTCCAATGATAGCCAATGGGAGAGCTAGTCCTTGCAAAAGTGAAAAACGAAATGCACAGTATTTTACTGTCAGGACATGTAAAACACACAACTACATGTCATACCTTTCACCTACACTGCACCCTGCCCATTGGGGTACTCAGGGCCTACCTAGTTGTGACTTACATGTAAGAAAAGGGAAGGTTAGGGCCTGGCAAGTGGGTGCTCTTGCCAGGTCAACATGGCAGTTAAAAACTGCGTTCGCAGACACTGCAGTGGTAGGTCTGAGGCACATTTGGAAGGCCGCTTGTGTGGATGGCACAATCAGTGCTGAAGGCCCACTGGTAGCATTTGATTTACAGGCCCTGGGACACACAGTGGACGTTAATAGGGACTTATCAGCAAATCAGTTATGCCAAACATGGATAACCAATCATAAACAAAATTTCCATAAGAAGCACTTGCACTGTGGCACTGATCAGCAGTGGCAAAGTGCCCAGAGTACCTAAACCAGAAAAAAACGAAATCCATTATGCAGTCAAAAATATAGGAGTTAGAAGCAAAAAGACAGGGGAAACCACGCCAAGGATTCCAGGTCTAAATGTAAGCAATGGGTGATCCTGCATTAGGGCAGAGGAGCGTCACCCCTTGCTGCCTGCCCCGCCGCAAAGCAGAAAAATAAAATTGTAATAAAATACATTTATTACCATTTTATTTTCCCTTCCCCCAGCTGAGCAATGTTTCGGGGTGGGGCCACAGCTGCTGACTGGCAGCAGGGGAGTGGTGCTCACTCCACCTGTTTACACTGTGCATGTCATTTTGACGGCTGTCTTGTGACGGCCAGCCTGACATGCGCAGTGTAATCTTATCCACCTAGCTGTCTAAAACAGATTAGTGGAGAGCAGACACAGCCCCCATTGCCTCAAGGAGCGTCGAGGTAGCCTGCTGTAGCAAATCCTGGCACTGCTCTCATGCTTCTCATCTGCAGTATAAAAGCAGCATCGGGAATTGTGTGGAAAATTCCATTGCTGCAGTCAGAGCACCAAGGGACTCACTAGGACCGGAGGAGGCAAGCCAGCGGAGGTAAGTGCATTTTTCATTTTCAGCCTCGCCCTCAACACCAGAGCTGTCAGTCATGGTTCGTTATAAACACTTTGCAGAATGCGGCACGCATAGAAAGAGGAAAGAAGGAGAAATTAAAGTACTTCTCGTTGTCCCACTCCTATGCCGTCCCTGAGGAGACGGAGAATTCTGACGCATTCACAATTGTACAAATTATTGTAAATCTGGGAATGTGTCAGGTTCCAAGGATACTATGTGGGAACACCCACAGCAACACCCATGGAACGCACCTTTCATGCAGAGTAATGTGTAAAAGGGGGCCCATATTTACAAGGCCACAAATAGTCACACAGGGTGACTTTACGTGGCCTTGTAAATATGGGTAAGCCCATTGCGCAGCCAGTGCATCAAATAAAGTGGCACAATGGGCTTGTAAATGAAGGCCGTTATGTTTAAGTGACGCAAAGGAGGTTGGGTGAGCGGGGAGGGTGGTGTTGGGACGGTGTTGGTGATAGTGGCTTGCCCGCCTCCTTTCACAAGTTTACACTGTTGAGAAGAAGTTGCAGCAGTACAGTCTGAGCAACCATGTCAAATACAGTGCCTATCCATGCACTGCGGTCAGAAAATAGGTTCTTTATTTTCCGTTCTCTCAAGGTTGACAAGGCTCGAGGTTACAGCGTGTGGAGGGGGCCGGTCTGTCAATCTGACAACGTTCGAGCGGGCCTGAAATGTGGTGTGTATACGTCATTGGCCTTTCAATATATCTTACCTCTTGCCCTTCTCAATTTACGTTATTATAGTTTGTCCCGATAGAGCAGGGCCGGTTCTATAATTTGCGAGGTCCTGGGCCACAAGGGAATGCGCAAGGCCCCTCTAATTTACTTAAGAGACCCCTTGCAAGGAAACCATTCAGAGACACCGCGGGAGGCCCATTGTACAGGATTTTACCACCTCCACAGTTTTAACTTTCAGCCCACAAGCAATTCTCACACCTCCAGCCTGATAGCTGTAAGAATTGCTTGTGGGCTGAGAGATAACACTGTGGGTGCGCTAAAATCCTGTACAATGGGCCTCCCACAGAGTCTCTGAATGGGTCTCCTTGCAATTGGGACAAGGGGAAGCGTCTCCCTCCCCTAGGCCTCCAGACACCATCCCTGAGAGGCCCAGGGAGGGGACCCCTCCCATAGACCCTAATTGCAAGGAGACACGGAAACAGCAGGGCACATGATCGGTTCAGGGCCCCTTGCTGGTGGGCTGAGTGCGAGGCCCTGGGCAGCTGCCCACACTGCCCATGCCTAGCGCCGCCCCTGCGATAGAGGCATACCTTATAAAAAACAACCTACCTAGAATACAAGTCATATTGTAAAATACAAAATGGATAACAGGCTAACAACGCTGCGAAGATTTACTAGTGACTTGTGCGCTGTTCAGGAGCTAATAATTAACAATACCAACAAAGTTGTCTTTTAAAATGGCACATTGAATTAGTTGGCTTGTAAATGCATTTCCTCATATGGCCGCTAGAGGTCATCCGCAGGAGACTCCTGAAACCACTCCACCTTGAGAATGAGTTTCCGGGCTGGCTGAAGGTGGGGCGAGGTGTGCATTGTGGGAGATGTACTTCCTTGTTCCAAGCATACCCTTACAAGGAAATGCAATCACAGGTGGGGCTAGGGGTGACCTTCCTTCGGGCGGTCCACTGAAGTTGAAACGAGCCAGGTGTCGTTTTTCCCGGCTAAGGTCAGTTGCACAAAATAGGAGCTCAATTATAAACAGGACGTTTCATTTAACTTTCATCCAAATCTTTACAATAGGAATTGAAATCAGACATTTTGAACTTTTTAACAGCAAGATTACTATTAGCTCATTATTTCTCTCATAAGTATCGGTGTTAAATTCTAAATATTGATAAATAGTTTCAGAAACACAAACACTGGTGCCTGCTGGCGCCGGGTGTTACAATGCCCTTATTCACTTCACGTTATCATGTATGTGAAACTCTTTTTAAAGCCATTGAAGCGCACAGTTACTGAATTATTTTAGGTCAATAAGGCTTCTAGCTTTCCCTTTGAAGAATTCTTTATCAAGAATGTTGCAATGTTCAGAATTAAAATGGACAAGCACAAATCAAGTCTAGAAAAAAATACTGTGAATTTAAACATACAATCCATAGTAATCTATATCTTTTACATTTGCAGGAATTTTCATTCTACAGCTAAGCAAAGTTGTCTTAATGTGTACAATGATTAGTCTGGCAACACTATAAGTTTTTCCAGTTAATTTATTTAGGTTTTTTTGTAAAGCCCATACTTCGTCAGTCCAGGTGCTGGACTGGTCATGTTGAATAGACCATGGTTAGGTAACTTACTTAAAAATTCATTACAGGCGTGCCTCAACACCAGGGTAAGATATACATACATTGCTATGCTATCATTTGTGATGTCATCTTTTTCATGCGGTAAGTGATAAGCAGGCACTAAGTTCAGGGCTTGACTTTTTAGCATGCTATGGCCACCTTTCGCGTCTGCAGTGCCTGCTTTGGCCATGCGCCCTGGTCACCGGCCGGGTGTGGTCTTCATGCCCAAGCCTTCACCTCTTGACCTCTGGCCACAGAACATGGCCTTGAGCCAGACCGCTCCCCCAGCACCCATGCTCCATGGCCTTAGAGTGTGTAGGGTGCGTACAATGGCTCTGGGTGCAGGATATACCAACCCTGCACGCATTCCCCATGCTTTCAGTGCACATTATAACATGTTTGTGCCCTGGAACAAACTGTACACTAAATCAACATTTGGTGCAGTAGCTTCCCATGTTCAATCCCCAACATCCTCCATGGGGTCGTAGGATGCCCCCCAAACCACATTTACCATACTTTGTTAATTTATCTGCAATGTGCGATCTGCACATAGCAGCAATCCCGCACATAATGTAATGGTGGCATCAAATCAATGTCTTCAGTGAAGGTCAGTCAAGCAGGCCACCGAGATCTGTAGCTCCATACCTACCACTGACCTCAGCAGTCTTCCAGACGCAGTGTGAGGTCATCGGCAGTGCATCGGGAGGAAACGGGGGTTATGTTTGCACCACTCTCCACTCCCATTGAATTTTAGTATGTTTTCGTTTTTTCATCCTAACCGTACTGTTCCTTCAACTGAGGTTTGGTTTTAGGGTAACATTTATGTGATTTAAAACAACGTTATTTATCTGTTGAGTACATATATCCCTTCAAATTCTCTAATAATAATTAGCCCCAGTTCCACAGTACACCGATCATGACCTCACGCATGAACACCACAAATGGTATCACTGATGACATCACCGAAGTGTGTCCAACATGTTGCACTGCGTAGTACTGTGAGCTCGCACTTTGACCCTTTTAGCAACTCAGCCAGGGAGAGGTGTGGCGCAACGGCAAGGGCAAGTGACTGCGGAGCACACGGCTCAGTTTGATTTACGCGGCAGTCTGCACCATGTGACTCTGGGCAATAGCTCGCTTAATCTCCCCGCCAGCCCCCAGCACCTTGGGACCTTAGGGGTGAGTAGTTTGCGCTTTACAAATAACCGCACTCAGCAACAGTTTTACCAGAAATCACTGGTCTCAGTCTTTCGCTTAGGCCAGTAGCCCTGCACCACTTGCTCCAGAGCCTTCCAGCTCATCCGTTGACCTTGCTCAGCAGGCTGTGAGTGCAGTTCCTGGCTTTTGGCCATGCGCTGCGCCCTAGCAGCATTCCCCTACTACCCCCTGGACTCTGCCTCCTCCGAGCAAGCTGTAGGCGTGTAGTGTGGCAGTTAGCCTGGGCCTGCACTCAGCACAACTTCCACTCAACCAGAGTACGATTTCCAGCCATGGCTAGTGAATTGTGGGTTTAGGGCCTGCCCACAGACCTTGTGCTCAATGCACCTGCTCATAGCTCACTGTGCAGGGACACTGGCTAACATTTACATCTCCATGCAAAGGATGCATAATAGAAACAAGCCTACATTTGTAGGATTTTAGGTTGCAAAGTGGGCATATAAATTTACACACTACAATCCACTGCATTGCATGACTAGCACATCATACCAGCAGTTAAATAATCTTCATTATAAAATCTCCCATTTTTACTCTCTGTGCCATCAATATTGAGCAGCTATTGGCCTGACAGCAATGATTTACAGCATAGAGAGTGTTAGACCATGCATCCTTAGCGTGGTTCCCCTGTTTTTATGCTTCTACCGTCCTGTATTTTTTACCGTATAGTGGACTTCCATTTTGTTAGATTGTGTACTCTGGGCACTTTACCACTGCTTATCAGTGCTAAAGTGCAAGTGCTCCTTATGTAAACTGTGATTATGATTGGTTATCCTTTATTGGCATATTTGATTTACTGGTAAGTCCCTAGCAAAGAAGTCTATGTGTGCCCAGGGCCTGTAAATGTTATTTATTCATCAAATGCTACTAGTGGGTTTGCAGCCCTGGTTATGCCGCCCTCATGAGTAGTCCTTCAAACATGTCTCAGGCCTGCCATTGCAGTGCCTGCAATTTCAGTTTTAAACTGCCATGTCAACCTAGCAAGGGCACCCACTTGCCAGGCCCAAACCTACCCTCTTACCACATGTAAGGCACCACTAAGGAAAGCCATAGATAGGCTCATGGGCAGGGTGCAGTGAATGTGAATGGTAGGACATGTACTGGTGTGTTTTACATGTCCTGATAGTGAAACACTGTCAATTTATTTTTTCCCTATTGCAAGGACTGGATCTCCCATAGGGTATCCTGTTGTTGTTTATACTGTTCCTATGTACCTGGTTCCTGTTGCTGTTTATACTGTTCCTATGTACCTGGTTCCTAGGTGTTCAGCCAGTGTGAGTGTTCTGTGTGGAATGTTGGTGTGATGGACATGTTTGGAATGCTTGGGTGCCTGCTGTGAGTGTTGACAGTTGAAGATGGGCTGAGCAGCGGGGAGGCTGCTCCTGGTGCGGCTGCTGCCGATACTGATGTATCATGGACATGGACCTAATAAATAATCTACTAAATTACTACTCGGCTACATCCTGTACTCCATCTCGACCCATGGTACATTTTCATTACACTATCCTTTGAAGTATGCATACTTCAAAGGCCAAAAAGAGATATAATTATTAGACCTATTACCCCACATTTTTAGATACTTCTGGATTGAGGGCTCTGCCAGGAAGAAGAGCTTTCAGTAGGGACTGCCAGATTGCTGTGTTGCTTTGCTGTGTTGGCCTGCAGTTACTGCTTCTGGTTTGGGCAGTGAGAGGGCTGGAGTTTGCGGTTTTGATCCAGCTTTCCAACTTTCTCGAAGGGCTTGTGTGTGCTTACCTCCTGTTGGAAGTCTTGGGGTCATCCAAGACTTCATCAACTGCACCTGGACTCCATTGCTGGAAGTCCTCTGCCAAGTGGTGCCAATTCCAGTTGGGGTCACTGGAGGAACTTGCTGGACTGTAACTTAAAAAAAAAACATTCCTGATGCCCTGCCTGCACTGACGTCATGGTCACTGCTCGCTGGGTGAGTGCAGCACTGAACACCGAAAACACTGCAGTCCTGGTCTCACCGACGACGGCGCGTCTTGCTGACATTGACACCGCTGCCTGCAACATGTCTGTGGGCACCACCTTGTCGCACCGACTTCGATCCCACCGTAACATTGGTCTCACCGACGAAGTTGTCTAAGCGTCGTCACCGACTCCATTCCTTGCACTGCACCCATGGTCGTCGCCTCGCCGCCATGCCCTCACAAAAAAACTGAAGCCTCAGGCTGCCGCCGATAACAGTGACATCACTTTGACGCTAGAGCTCCAGCATTGACACCTCTCCGCTGCCTGCACCAAAGCCACAGACACTGCAGCCCCAGCTCCGCCGACACCAGAGCTCCTAACTTAGATTGCAAGGAGTTCGACCTGCAGCAAGTGTGACTTAAACGGCTCACTTCACCGCTGCACTCCACCACAACGTCCTCGAGGCCTCTTCAACTGCAAGGTACAGTTTGCAGGTCTTCCCCGATGCGATAGCTTGATGCCATCAACTTCAAGGAAGTATATATTTGCTTTAGTCTTAAAAAATTAATATCTTCACTTGTGTATGTTGGATTTTTATCGTTTTGGTCTTGTTTTGATTTGATAAATATTGGCTATTTTTCTAAACTGGTGTGGTGTCCATTTGTATTGTTTTCACTGTCTTACTGTGTGTTTTATGTACACATGCTTTACACATTGCCTATGAGATAAGCCTGACTGCTCTTGCCAAGCTACCAAGGGGGTAAGCAGGGGTTGTCTTAGTTGTATAATCCCCTTACCTTGACTTGAAGGAAGGTTCCCTATGTGGACAGTATGCAAGCCATTACCAACTAGAGATCCCCATTTCTAAATGAGACCCTCAGTTTTCTATTAAAAAAAAAATATTGATAAAGATAAAGATGATTCTGTATTTATTTGTAAGAAATCAGTTAAAGCAAAAATCTGAAAACCGTATTCATAACTGATTCAAAATATTTCATCTACTTAGGTCCTTTTGTGATATTTGTATTTGTTTTAACAGAAGCTATTTTTTATGCAAGTAAAGAGCTTCATTGTAAGTATTTGTCAGTGAATTTTTATTTTGGTTATGCTTTACTATGACCCGTGCTCAAAGTATTGACTACCGATTGGCATTTTGCCACATGCAGCATCCATGTCACCCTCCCTTAAGAGTCTGCTGTACACAACATTTGGCTGTGTGCATTGGGATAGAATGATGTGCAGCACGCACTGAGTACAGGGGTCTTGTGCACAGTCTTGCTGTCCAATGAAGGCTCCTCTAAGGCGAAGGAACGTCGCCCCACTGCTTTGCAGCAGGGAAAGAAAGGAAAAATAAAATGATATTGACTTGACATTATTATCATTTTATTTGTTCTTTCTGCTGCAGCATGGGGGCAGGGCTTCTCTGCTCACAGAGAAGGGCAGTGGAGGATTGGTGCGCATGATGCTTTTGCCGGCCGTCTCCTGCCGGCCCAACAGGCATGCACACTTAGCATGTTCTCCACCCAGGCTACAATACAGCCTGGGAGGAGAATATGCCCAGACCTCAGGCTTAGGGAATCCAATCACAGCGCTGCATTGCAGCATTGTGATTGGCTTAGGGGAACCTGGCTGCTTCCTGTTCGGACGACGCAGAGGAGAGACAACGTGGGAGAAAGCAGCGAGGAGGTATGTGTCTTTTTCTTCTTTTACACTGACCCTTTCGCCCGCCATCCCAGATCTGTGCCGGCCAACACTGTTGCTGTCCTCAGGGCTGACTGCACAGAGCATGACATATTGCTGGCTGCAACAAAAGAAGTGGATATCAGAGGTTCCCTGACAGTAAACTATTCTGATGGCTGCAGTCCGACTGTGAACACTGAAAAACCATGATAAGAAAACAGACTGCTACATAAAACCTGCATGCTTGTAGAGTGGGAGTGCCTGCACCACATGGCATTTGTCTTTGCACATCAAGTCCTATGGGCACACTCTAAACCTTGCGAAAATGTGCTCAGTGGCCAATGAGCAAGGACTTTTGATAGTGTGGAGTGGATAGTGGATGAAAGACTTGGCCAAGACCCTGCTTCCCCCAAATCCTATGCACTCCACTTTTGACCATGCACACTCAAGAGACCGCTTAGCCTTTGACTATGCCCTGCACCCAGAACCCCTGTACTTAGTGGCCACAATGCATTCCTGAGGGACATGACCTTGGACCATGCAGCGTACCCAATCCCCTGGCTTTAGCTTGTGTCCTTTACCTGCACTGTACACCCCTTACCACAAAGCCCGCCATACATGGACTATAGCCATGGAGAGCTGGTGCGTGGCCAAACTGCGAACTGTGATGTTTTATGAACAGTTTGTGAACTGCCACCATTGAAATTGGACTGCAATACTTAGTGGTCCGGGTACAGTCTGCACACTTCTACATACTGATCGGGGGTCACTCTCAGAACGTCATAGAAACTCAAAATGGTGAGCAAGTCCACAGACCTCGTTTTAAGGTCTGCGAAGGTCATCGCACGTGCTATTTCTTCTGTGGATTTCCACCCTCCTTAATCATTCCCTTTGGGGCTAGGGTGTGTTCCCATTGTCCTGTCATGTCCTTAATTATTTTTCTACAAACTATGTCAGATTCCATGATCACAACCACAACAAAAAACTTCAAGTTTTGGAGCCAGTTAGAGGGGATTGATGAACAGTGTATGACTTTTCCCAATGTATATTAACTCTACATGACCCTTAGAAGGCACACTCTAAAACTGTTATCTTGCAATCAGACTCATTTTAAAGTCGAGCTTGTGCGGTTGACAAACTATAGTTCGTAAGCCTAATTTAAAATTACATATACACGCAGCCCTGCCAAGTACCATGCATCATGCTTTAGACTCACGCATTTCTGGGTGGTGGTCTGAATCACCGCACTGAAATGGAAAGTCACGCCTTTATTATAGTGCCTCCTGGGCTGTAAACAAGCCGGAGCGCTTCTAAATTACTAGCACAGTGACAGAAAGCTGGCAGAGGGGATGCATCAGCTCACTCTGGGCTCAGGTAGGTTACAGTGTTGCCTATTCACCCATGTGTCATTCACAGACACACATGGGCGGGGCCAGCTGTACTTGTCACAAGCGGGCGGCCCTGCTGCGCAGTTTATGCTCTCATGGCACGTTGGTGACTTCTGCCCTGAATGACGCCATAATCTGACGACCCAGTCACCTGTGAACCGTTCATCGCCAAATTGATGGTACTTCAACAAGCACTGCAGCCAGTAGCGCTGCAGTGAGTCCAGCAGCACTGAGGCCATGATAAACAAGCATTTACAATGCAATGGTTTCGCCTTTGGAAAAGTTAGAGCTATTGGCATTGCTCATGAAATTTTTTTACTTATAAATAAATGGCATTGTTATTTACATTGCCAACAGCTCTGAGAGAGAAACATTGAACATAGGGGGGTGGAAATTTTGTGGGGATCACACTGGGGACAGAAGAAAAGAGCTGATAAACCTATGCACTCTCACGGAGTACAATCCGAGACAAAAAAAGTCATTGAATAAGAAGCAAATAAATGAGATTGACAATAAACACAACCAATGGTAAGCAATGGACAGGTTGTAGGCACACAGTAGGCCGTTTGCAATCAGACAAGTTAAACTACGTGGGCTGGACCACAAAAAGTAATGTGTTCACGCTGCGTCAAAATGTCAGGAAGTTAAGAAACAAGCATGGCCAGTACAAATAAGTATGACCTTAATGGGCTGCACTATCAAAGACACACTCATCACTCTGAACTCACACTAGCACTGTTCATCCCCTGCACTTGTAATTGTGGTTTGGCTGTATGTATGTAGTAGTGTATGGATGGATGGATGGATGGATGGATGGAGTTTATGGGATGGATGGATAGTATGGATGTCTGGATGTAGTGTTACATGTTTGGAATGTAATGTATGGATGGAGTGGCTAAAGGATGTATGCTTTGGGATGTATTGTTGGATGTAGTGGGATGGATGGATGGATGTATGGTGTGGTGTTATGAATGAATGTAGTGTGGTGATGGATATATGGATGGATTAGGCGATGGCTGGCAGAATGGAGTGGATGTTTTGTATGGATGGAATGGAGGGAGGCTATGGATGGATGGAGTGGTGGATGTAAATAGGGATTTAGTGGGATGGATTGTGATGGATGAAGTGTGATGGTTGGATGCAGTGGGGGATGTATGGATGGAGTGGTGGGATGGATGGATGGAGTGGGATGGATGGATGGAGTGGGATGGATGTATGTCTGTTGTGGGGGTATGAATGAATGTAGTGGACTTTGAAGCTGCGGATCCAGGTTCGAGTCTGGTTAGAGGCTCAACATCAGTGTGATTCTGGGCAAACCACTTATTCTACCCGTGCCTAAAAAACACATGAATGTGTCCCTCCATAATGCAACTGGCGCTCATGTTAAGCGCTCCGATATCTTGGGGTCGAGTTCAAGTAGTATAAAAACTGCAACAACAAAACAAGTCAGGTCCCGGGCCGGCAGCCAATCACAGCGCGGCCCGGGGAAAGACGTCACGGGGGTGTCCTGCCGGCAGATTCGGGGGCGTGTTTTTCGCATTCTCCCCTTCCCATTGGCTGGAAGGTAAAATTCCAGCCAATGGGAAGAGGAGAGGGCGGGACTTAAAAAAAGACACAGAAACGCCCCCGAATCGCGTTTTCACGGGGAATGCGTGATTGACAGCCAATCTCTTCCGATAGCTAGCCTCCATTTATGGAGCAAGCCAATGGAAGACAGAGGCGGGACGAAGCCCCATAGTGTAGGATCATAAGATTTCGCCCTGGGCGGAGCACCAGCTTCGCAGGTGCTACGGCCAGGTCGAAACCTAAAAAGCAGCGCCATCGCCAGTCCTCGACTCGAGGCCTGGACTGCGGCCGCTGCTCATGGTGCAGGGGGAAGTCATCACAGCGGGCTGGCCCGTACCATCACGGCGCTGCAGTGTTGGTCACACCACAAGTAAGTGTGTCACATTGACTACCTTTTAAGTAGAAGATAGGTTGTTGCAGACAAAAGTTTCAGGTTGTATTACGGTCTCTTTCCCCTCTTGGCATTGAAAGACACCAGCTCCTCTTCATCAGGTACATGCTCACAAATATCACTAGCTCAATGTTGTATTTAGCAATTGCTTTACTAATGTACATTCCTACTGTATAACTTACTTCTTTTGGTGATTTTTCAATTCGAGTGCTTATGCAGGGGTGGCTCCTCTGCTAAGGCGGAGGAGCATTGCCCCACTGCCTTCCAGCATGGCAAAAAAGGAAAAATAAAATGATAACGAGATGTTACTATCATATTTTTTTTTTGTGCCGGGGCATTTTTGTGGGGTGGGGCTAGGTTGCACAGGTGGGAGGAGTGGTGGCTCCCTCTTAAGTGTGCATGAATGTTTGGCTGGACGTCGGGGGCCGGCCAAATATTCATGCCCACTTTGCATGCTCTCCACCCAGGCTGCATTACAACCTGGGTGAGCTGGAGAATATGCCCAGGTTCCCATTCCCCATCTGAGCACCAAACCACGGCGCTGAGACCAATCACAATGCTGCATTGCACCTCTGCGATTGGGTCAGGGGAGCCTGGGTGCTTTCCAATCTGTGATGCCTTAGGGGAGCATATCATGCTTCATATTCCAACAGAAGCCAGGAAAGAGGACGGAAGAGAGGTGGCGGCCGGCCAGCTGCCCGGTCAGCAGGTATGTGCTTCTTTTTTATTTGTATTTTCTCCCCCTTTCCATCTGTTCCCCCCTCCTGTCCCTGCCCCACTACTGATTCGCTGGAGCAGCCGTAACTGCACTTATGTAACTGTCTGTAACCGGCCATGTAATTACATAAATGTTTGCGCTATATAAAAATGCACATAAATGAATTAAACTTGTATTCCCTCCTTCTTTCTCTACCCCTCATACCAAAGCCTCAGTTTCTGGGATGTCAGTCCATCTCCTGACATAGACGCGCTATCTGCCTGCTGGAGGGCGCGCTAGAGCACTACAGGGGAAGCCTCAAAACTTTCAGCATCTCAGTTGTGTTCTGTTTGCAGATCAGTGGGGGATTTCTGGACATTTACACCTGAGTCATGGCACAGGCAGCAAGGGCCAATATGCACTACTGGAGCTAAGTCAGGATACAGGCAGCGAGGGCTTCAAGGAGAACCGAGTTTGAGTACAACAATAATAGCAAATAAACAGAGAAAGCAAAGAGAAACAACCACAAGCAGGGTTGTATCTGCAGTCAGTCCGAGTAGCTGACATTCCTTAAGGTACAAGAGCACTTTAGCTTTTTTTATTTGTTTAAGCGGTCACTGACAATTCTGCAATAATTAATTAAATAACTATATTAAAATAACAAACATTGTTATCCAGATCTGCAATGGTACTTTTTAAATAAAAAGAAAACATTTTATTTGATAATGTATTTAACAACACTACTTTGCTTATAACATTCTTGTTAGTAGTCTCCATATATAACTAGATAACTGTGTGGGTGGAAATTTCTGGACTTCTGGTGCTACAATGGTTAAGGCCCAAATTTAAATGTGGCACACATCTCGTAAATGGCTTCACCCAAGAGCCATTGCAGGGTTAAATATAGAGAGCGGTGGAGGATTGTGCCCTCTTGATTTGTCAAAAGAAGTATGGAATAAATGTCAATAGCTTTATGTTGTTTTCCACATGCCTATTTGTTATTTGAATTTCCATACGTGAAATGAGAAAAAGCCTAGTGAGAGACAGCCGACACGTGTTTCGCCCTAGTGGCCCATTGGCCGTGGGCTTTTTCGAGGCAAAGCTTCGTTATGTGTTGAAGTAATCTTCGTATTTCTTGGCAATGGCAGTGTTTAATCTCTGCGATCCCGGAACAAAGCCTTTTTCTCATTTCACATATGGAAATTCAAATTAAAAATGCCCCATTGCCTGTAAATACTTCAAGGAAATATATATTTCTTGAAAAAAACTAAAGTTGGTGGCTAGGTAACAGTGACTCCAGCATAAAACCTAAAAAGACATGAAAATCACGAATAAAGGTACTCCTTAACCATAGCGCCTATGCCCACAATTTTCACGTATCCTTAACTTACAGCCACGCCCATCACTACTGTGAAGTGGAAATGAGATGTGAATTAGAGCTTCCATAAATATGTGTATACATATGTTGACGTTTGTAGCTGGAGTGATACACAATTGAAAGTTGATTGTCTACTTTTGTGTATGAAGCTATTGGTATCTTGGGAAAGTGTCTGGGACTGAGGAATTAATTGGTCAGTTTAGGGTATAATGTAAAAAATCCACTGACCAACTCACTCACCAAATCACAGCAGTACCTTATTGCATGACCAGTAAAAGGACCCGCTCCTCATTACCACAGTGATATAGCTATAGCTCTTGCGCCTTTAAGAATAGTTCTGTTTAGATTTTCATTAGGCTATAACAATGTAGAGGGATCAAGAATTAAATGTTACTTTCCTTTACCAATGTACTTATCAGATTGTGATTCAGAACAATACCTATACTCTTGAAATATTTAGTTGTCTATGACTTAAATTACAAGCCAACACTTATGCCTTAGAATTTAACCACACGGCTCTGGCTTCTCATCTGTACTAATTCTTCTGGTAAATATCCTATTTTCTTTCATTTCTCATTCTTTTGAAGGCTTGGAATTGGATAAAAGACAAAGAGAAGGGTATCAGATGCGAGACAGAGAAGTGAGCACCAGACAGACGAGAAAGAGCACACCAAGATTCCAAGACTGCGGATATAACTGGAGGTGTAAGAAAAATACAAGATGGAAGAAATGTAGAGGAAAGGGAAGACAAAGAGAGAATCCTGGAAACATGTAATTGTAAGACCAGTACTGGAATCGCAGTCTTATTCGTGTGAAATATAAATAGTTATGATACACTTACTTATTCCTTGAAAAAGCTCTTGCAATGTATGGCCCATGAGGGACTCCAACCTTTAATATTTGAGTGGGTGTCTTTTTGGAGCGTTTTCCAGACGCTAGAGTGCCAGCAGGGCCGTACTGGCCGTCGCAGGCACCGGGCATTTCCCCGGTGGGCTGCCAGGGTGGGGCCAGTTTTGGATGGGGAGGAGGGGCATTTTTGTTACCAGGGGCCGGTTTTGCAGCATAGTGCAATATCGGCTCCTGTAACAAAAGTGGCAGCGGTGAGACAGAAACCAGCATTGGCAAACAGCATTTGTAACTCGCGTCACCACCCGGTGAGAGCAGCTGTTTTTGTTTTGAATTTCCCTGCATTATAAAGCTCCCGCTGAGTGGGAGCAGATATGACTTCCCACCCCGTATTCCTGGGAGCAGGGAAGGCATGTTTTCTCCCATCCGGTAGGAACTTTAAAAATGCCTCAACCAGGTGTGAGCAGACATATGTTTCCCTGCCTGCGCTATTGCGGGCAAGGAAACTACTATGTCCTGTGAGTGGGCTCCCCAGAACACAGTAATTGTGCAGGCCCCAGGAAATGGAGTCCCCGGGGCCTTAACATGTTTAGGGAGAGGGTTGCGTGGCCCTTCACCTTTCATTTTAGATCGGCTATAGGACATGTGGACCCGAGGCCTATTGAGGATACGAGGAGGGGACCACGCACCCCCCTTTTCTATGGCTGACGGCCCAGAGGTTGAGGTTCTCGTAGCATGTAAAGGTTTTGGGAGGGGCCTCTCAGAGCCATGCACTCTCCTCCCCTACTTTAGGCCCCCCAGAGGACGTATTAATTTCAGTAGTGCAGGAGCTCGTTCTTTTTTTTCCTCTGTAAATTTGCTGCAAACAGTTTTTTAAAAAGGTGTTGACCCAAGGCGGGGTCTCTCTAGCTTAGGAGTCTGGGTATCTCTGCCCTGCCCACATATGTCTGTTGTTAACCTTTTTTTAGGACTCAGGGCTACTCTAAAATCCAGTACTTCAAATTCTTGTAGAATTCAAGGTGAGGAGGAGGCTCGACTGCCAGATATGGTTTTCCATATACCTAGGATTTGTGCAAGAAGAAGTTCGAACAAGCAGAGTAGTCTGGAAGGTTTGTGAAAGCAGATGTGATTGTTGAGGTATACTGGGCTAGTGTTATGCAGTGCCTTGAAAGTGTGGGTGAGGAATTTGAATTGTGCTCGTTAATGAATGGGGAGCCAGTGGAGTTCCTTCAGGTATGGTGTGATGTGAGTGCAGCAAAGGAGGTTGAGAGTAATTCTTTCCGTGAGTTCTAAATGGCCTGCAGCATTCTGGTGAGTTTTTGTTGATCCTGCTTAGTCCAGCCTGCTTGTGACCAGGACGTGCATGATGGTTTTCCAGGTACTGATTGGGAGCCATCTGAAAATCTTCCTTTGCATCTTCAGGGTATGGAAACATGTAGGGATCATGTTAAGTTTGCTGTTGATTGCTGTTGATGATAATCCTGAGGTTGTGGCGTGGGTGGATTTTGGTCCTACCTCTGTTGGCCACCAGTTGGAGTCCCACCATGATGTGCTCTTCCCAATTTCCCAACTTCGTGTCGACCAAAATAAAGGATTTACTATGCTTCCTACTTGGCATTTCCCATGAGGGTTACCTTTATTGATGGATATTAGCGGCTGAGCCCAGCCGCGGGATGACGCCCATTTCAACAAGAAAGCCCGTGGCAGCGTCGTGTTTGGTGCTGTCAGAAACACGGGAGGAAGTTTGCATCTGACACGAGCAGCCTGTTACGCTGCAGCACAGCCAATTTAGAGACCAGTTCTAGCTTTATATGTTCAGCGCTTTTGTATTTTAAAATTTAATTGTGTCCTGCATCGCACTTTGGTTAGGAAATATATTGTTTTAAAAAATCATTTTTAAATTCACCTACTAGCGCTCAGCTATTGGCGCGGACCCTCACTTTCCTTGGTAGCTGCACTCGCTCGATACCTGCCGAGTTAAGGCAAGGCACCGAGCACTAGAGATTTCTGTGGCGGCCATCTTAGTGCGGGACAGCGCGGTGAGAGAGCGCTAGTCTCCGCCATAAAAGGAGCCCCAAGCAGGGTTAGTCAGAATTTTGCATCTGACACGAGCAGCCTGTTACGCTGCAGCACAGCCAATTTAGAGACCAGTTCTAGCTTTATATGTTCAGCGCTTTTGTATTTTAAAATTTAATTGTGTCCTGCATCGCACTTTGGTTAGGAAATATATTGTTTTAAAAAATCATTTTTAAATTCACCTACTAGCGCTCAGCTATTGGCGCGGACCCTCACTTTCCTTGGTAGCTGCACTCGCTCGATACCTGCCGAGTTAAGGCAAGGCACCGAGCACTAGAGATTTCTGTGGCGGCCATCTTAGTGCGGGACAGCGCGGTGAGAGAGCGCTAGTCTCCGCCATAAAAGGAGCCCCAAACAGGGTTAGTCAGAATTTTGCATCTGACACGAGCAGCCTGTTACGCTGCAGCACAGCCAATTTAGAGACCAGTTCTAGCTTTATATGTTCAGCGCTTTTGTATTTTAAAATTTAATTGTGTCCTGCATCGCACTTTGGTTAGGAAATATATTGTTTTAAAAAATCATTTTTAAATTCACCTACTAGCGCTCAGCTATTGGCGCGGACCCTCACTTTCCTTGGTAGCTGCACTCGCTCGATACCTGCCGAGTTAAGGCAAGGCACCGAGCACTAGAGATTTCTGTGGCGGCCATCTTAGTGCGGGACAGCGCGGTGAGAGAGCGCTAGTCTCCGCCATAAAAGGAGCCCCAAACAGGGTTAGTCAGAATTTTGCATCTGACACGAGCAGCCTGTTACGCTGCAGCACAGCCAATTTAGAGACCAGTTCTAGCTTTATATGTTCAGCGCTTTTGTATTTTAAAATTTAATTGTGTCCTGCATCGCACTTTGGTTAGGAAATATATTGTTTTAAAAAATCATTTTTAAATTCACCTACTAGCGCTCAGCTATTGGCGCGGACCCTCACTTTCCTTGGTAGCTGCACTCGCTCGATACCTGCCGAGTTAAGGCAAGGCACCGAGCACTAGAGATTTCTGTGGCGGCCATCTTAGTGCGGGACAGGGCGGTGAGAGAGCGCTAGTCTCCGACATAAAAGGAAACAGTTTTTCTTCGCGATAGCGGACGCGTTTTAGCGGACGCGCCTCGTCTTCGCCGGAGTCCAGCCAGAGTCAGCCCGTCTGTGCCCGTCCGGGCCAGGCCGGGACATAGGGCACAAAACTCTGCCCCTCCATCACTCAGGTATGATGCTCACGCGCGATTCTCTAACAGCATTACGCCCTGCCAGAAACGATAAATGTACTACTCTCAATCCCTTGTGTGCTGACACACAGACCTGCCCAGTATGTTCTCTTTCCTTGTCAAACTTCCAGCCCTATCCTGATAATTCGCATGGTATCCCCCATAAAGCTGGTTCTAATAAATTCATTTTTTATGTGGTAAATTGTCGTTCTTTACCACAACACAAACTTGATATCTTCCACCTATTAATGAATGAGAAGCCCAGTGCGATATTTCTCACAGAGACTTGGCTCCATGATAGCGCAGGCCCTGATGTGGCTACAGCACTACCCGCGAGCTATGCTATTGTGAGGAGAGACCGCGTTGGCCAAACAGGAGGGGGTATAGCTATCATTTACAATAGAGACCTTGTATGCAATTTTGAACCTGCAGACATTCCCTACTGCGAAGCAGCATCTTTTAAAATCACCCTTAGTCCTAATTTTACTTTTTCTGGTTTATTGATCTATCGACCACCAGTTCCTAACCCCTCATGGTCTGATAATTTGGTAAATTTTATTTTACCTCACCATTTAAAAGCTCAAAATTTTACAATACTTGGGGATTTGAATCTCCATTTGGAAGATGAGAATAATACGAACTGCAAAAACCTTATTGATGATCTCTTGGCACTGAATATGACACTGCGCAACAAAGGCTCTACCCATAAAGCAGGACATTTGCTTGACCCTATCTTCTCGAATATGGAAGAACTATCATGGCTGAACACTACCCCTATTTGTTGGTCAGACCATTTTCTTATACTCTTTGCTATCTCTTTTAATCCCACTAAAATTCCCTCTACCACCTCTTCTGAATCTTTGAGGAGAAATTGGAAAAGACTAAAACTTGAGGATCTTAACAGTGCATTGAACAAAGACCTCCCATGTCTCGATGGAGACATGGATAGCATAGCTGAGGCTACTCATGCATGGCTAAATGATGCCGTGAATGCCTGCCTGCCCCTATCCCGCTGTAAAGGGAAAGTACATCGCCCCCCGGCCCCCTGGTTTACAGAGGCCCTCAAGAAAGAAAAATCTACTTGTAAGAAATTGGAGAGACAGTGGCGTAAGAACTATGAGGCCCACCAAAAAGAGATCTACCGCAGGGCCAGAAACAGCTATCACTCGGCATGCATGAAAGCTAAAGCATGCTACGTTACCACGACAATTAATTCAGCGGTCAATAAATCCCAGACTCTTTTTAATACGGTGAAGGAATTGGCAGGAGAAAACACTAGAGCGGAGGCCCCCCCTCTTAGTACTCAGCAATGTCAAGACTTGGCGTCCTTTTTTACTGAAAAGATCGAAAAAATCGTCTCTAATATCAATAACAACAGCTCTATTTCTCATAATCAAGAGGACACCTTCCAAAGTTTTAAAGGAAACTGTCATCTCGAAGTCTGGCCCCCCTTAACAGCGGATAAAACGAGGAAACTTCTTAAAGCTATTAAATCAGGCTCTCCTCGTGATCCTATACCTATTAGAATTATCAGCCAACTGGAGGATTCTACCCTGACGCCCATTACGGACATTCTCAATGCGTCTATGGAACAGGCTTCAGTTCCTGCCATGTGGAAACATGCCATAGTCAGCCCTCTGCTGAAAAAGCCTGCCGCCGATCCTACGGTATTGGCCAATTATAGACCGATATCGTTACTTCCTGCCTTTTCCAAAATGCTGGAAAAGCATATTCATGAAGCTCTCTCCATATATGTGGAAAATAATGAACTACTCCACCCTTCTCAGTCCGGATTCAGGAGTGGGTACTCCACTGAGACTGCCCTGCTCGGAATCACGGAAAAAATTAAAGAGCTCAGGGATGATGGCCAAACAGTGGCACTAGTCCTATTGGACCTAAGCGCAGCCTTCGACACCATCTCTCACTCCAGACTGCTTCGCAGGCTGGGGGAGAGTGGTGTCGAGGGCAAGGCGCTAGAATGGATCAAATCCTATCTATCCTCCCGGACCTTTCAGATTACCTCTTCTGAGGCTTGTTCGGATGTTTTCTACTCCCCGCACGGTGTACCACAGGGATCCATTTTGAGTCCCCTTTTATTTAATTTGTACCTTCGCCCATTAGCCACCCTTGCAGAGAATTTTGGTCTTGTTTTGATGACCTATGCAGACGACTCTCAGATTCTATTCTCATTATCTAAATCTGATTCGTCTGACTCGTCTGCACTTAAAACAGGCCTCCACGAAATTTTCTGCTGGATGTCGGCCAACCAACTCAAGTTAAATGGGGAGAAAACAGAGATCCTCCTTTTAGGAAACAGCAAAAATCTCTGGAGCGATTCCCATTGGCCGACCTCACTGGGCAAGCTCCCGACCCCTGCCACCCAAGTCAGGAATCTTGGAGTCATCATTGATGACAGCTTATCTATGGTTCAGCAAGCTAATAAAGTGGCTGGTATCTGTTTTACTATTCTCAGATGGCTTCGTAAAATCGTCTGGATGTTACCATCAATCACCCAGAAGACCGTAGTCAATGCCTTAGTGACATCTCGGCTTGACTACGGCAACATCCTGTACCTGGGTGCAAACAAAGCAGTCATAAGACGCCTGCAGTTGGTACAAAATGCTGCGGCCAGACTGCTTTGTAGAATCCCCAGATATGCCAGAATAACTAAACATCTCAGAGATCTTCACTGGCTTAGGGTCGAAAATCGGATCCGTTTTAAAGCCCTGAGCTATCTGTTCCAAATTAAAGCTGGGACTGCCCCCAAATATCTTCAAGACCTTGCCAAGCCTTACCTTCCAAATCGCAATCTTCGCTCTACGACATCTGCGAAGTTTGCGGTGCCAAGGTACAAACGGGCTAGATTGGGTGGAAGATCTTTTTCATTTTTGGGACCAACCCTTTGGAACACACTGCCTACTCAGATACGCAAAGAAGAAAACTACAGGAATTTCAGAAAAAGCGTGAAAACCTGGTTGTTTGATCAATAATCTTTGCTCCCAGACCTGTTCTCTCTCTAGCTGTGCCATATGTCTTTGCTGATTTTTGGCGCCGGGAAACCCTTTGTGGGTAGCTGTTGCGCCTTATAAATGCTATAAAATAAATAAATAAATAAATAAGTTCATGATATGAAGCAGGCGCTGCAGCCTGCACTGTGCACCCCCCCACTTGGGGTGTGATGATGTCATGATAAACGACAGACGGGCTCACTGTAGTTAATTATCCGAACACTACAAGATCCAGTAGGCCACAGCATTGGCCACGCCCAAAGCCGGGGACTTTTGACATTTAAGTGTTCGGGTATAAACGCATGTGTTGTTTTGACTGAGCCACTGAGGAAAGGTTCTTTAACCTGAAACGCGTCTGGCCATCGATCAGTAGGAGGCCTGTTACATGCTGGGTGCCTGCTTCGTGTCGACCAAAATAAAGGATTTACTATGCTTCCTAGTTGGCGTCTCCCATGAGGGTTACCTTTATTGATGTATATATATATATATATATATATATATATATATATATCCACAGAATCCTCTCGTTCCAAACAAGGATGACAAGCCACACCATCAGGTACTTTGAAAGTTGTTTATTTGGGCATAAACAAACGACGCGTTTCGAGCTCACGGGCTCTTGGTCACATGACCGTCATTTTTTTACTCATCCTTAAGTACTTGTACAAAATCATAGAAAGGGAAGAGAGGTCTCCGTGTTTACAAACATCACACGGAGATCTCTTTAAATGCCATGCATTTATTCTTAGCAACATCAGAAACTCGTTGAGAATCTATAATCATGCATTTCCCCAATTGTTTGGTTTCTAAAGAAAATAAGTAAGTGAAACATTACATTTCAAGTTAAATGTATCACGTAACACTTTGCACATTGAGGGTATAGTACCCATAGTATAATTACCGAACAGACAGGTTGAGAATAATGGAGAAGAAAAGAAGAGAGTGATGGAATATGTGATTTGGAAAAAAGGGGGGGGGGGATATAGATATATCTCTAAGGATTGAGATCGCTCGGGTGTAGTACCCTCTATTTCGTCATCTTATGTGTTCCAATCTCATTTCATTCGTTTCAAAAATAGGTGAAAAAAAGCTATGGTCTATGTCTAGTCAATGTCGTCACATAATGAGAATACGTTACTCTAAGGTGTTTTTTCCTTCACCCCACCCAAAAAAATTTTTGGGGGGAGAATTATCTTGTGCTCATAGTGGTAATCAATAAATCCATGTGAAGCAGTGGTGCTCATAGCAATATTTTCTATCAGTGGTTTGTCGCTTCATATCAAGACGAGGTCTTACACTCTAGGGGAAGAGAAACAGTGAGGACAGAACATGTTAGTATGCTTAAACCAACTGTACATATTCATTTTTAGGACATCATAGCTTAATGCACGAAATCATAATATTCCATAATATAACCTGTTCGTTATTTCGAAATGATAATAGCTAAAGTCAGCAAAGAACCAAACGTTACTGAAAAACAAATAATAATAATTAAAAAGACATATTTGGAGATATATGTCATGAAAACAGAGTCTCCTAAGGGGGAAAAAAATGGGAAGCGTGCAGATCAGCAATTCACAAATGTACATACATCTCTTCGTCATTATTCATCCCAAAAGGAAAGACACACCCTGCTTGTAAAATGAATTTGGACTCTGCTCTGCGTAAAGCTGTCAAACGGTCCCCTCCTCTGATATGTTTGGGGATTGAATCCAGTGCGAAAAATTTTGCTTTGGTCCAATCTCCATCATGGTACTGGTGGAAGTGTTTGGCCGTACTGTATGCAAAGTCCTTGTTAGTGATTGCACGCCAGTGCTCCAAGATTCGCTTTTTTACGGGGAAAATGGTAGAGCCTATGTACCATTTGCCACAAGGGCAGGTAACAACGTAAATGACATAGTCAGTGGTACACTGGATGTTCTTAGTTATTCTCCATTTCCTTTTTATCCTTTTGAGCTCGACTTCCCTCACGTTGGAGCTGTGGCTACAGGCCTTGCACTTCCCACACTTAAAAAACCCTCCTTTTGCTGACAGCCAGATCTTCTTGTCCAAGTGACTCTGCACTATTAGATCTTTGATAGACTTTCCTCTTCTATACGTGATGGAGGGGTGTGGGTCTAGCCTTTCTTTTAGCACCTTATCTTGTAAAAGGATATCCCATCTCTTTCTTATTATCTGGCTGAAAGCTGAGGACTGGGTATTGTAGGTGGTTATCAGTCTTATTGGAGCTTTCGGATTAGGGGGACTGGCTCTGGGGTCTTTAAATAATGCTTCGTTTCTCTGGATGAGGGCTACTCTATCTTCACCTTTTTTCAGCATATTGGCGTGGTAACCTCTCACTTTGAACCGGTCATGCATTATTTTCTTGTGTTCCTGGTACTTTTCTTCAGTGCTGCAGTTCCTCTTGGCGCGTAGAAACTCGCCAAAAGGGATTGCCCACCTAAAGCTAGGGGGGTGGCAACTATTAGAGTGGAGCACGGAGTTTCCTGCTGTTGTTTTTCTAAAGATCTCTGTTTCAATCGTATTGTTCTTGATAACCAGTTTGATATCAAGAAAATCGATCGTCTGCTGGCTATGCTGCATAGTAAACCTTAGATTCAGGCTGTTCAAATTAAGTGCTTCCACAAATCCAATTAGGTCTCTCTCACTCCCCTCCCACACAAAAAAGACATCATCTATATAGCGGAGCCAGACATTCACGCATTTGGTCCAATGTTCCAAGTCGTCGTTCCTGAGCACCTGCTCCTCCCACCAGCCCACCAGAAGGTTGGCGTAGCTGGGGGCAAAGCAGGTGCCCATAGAAGTTCCCTGGATTTGTTTGTATAGAGACCCATTGAACAGGAAGACATTTTCATCTAGGCACAATTCAATCATTTGAAGCAACATTTTAGAATGAGTTTCCAAATGTCTGCTCCTTGTTTTCAAAAAATATTCACAAGCCTTCAGACCATCTCTGTGTCGAATAGAGGTGTACAAACTTTCGACATCTAGACATACTAGCCAAAAATGTGCCTCCCAGTTGATATTTTCAACTTTTTGTAGAAAGTCCTTAGTATCTTCTAGATGTGAGGTTAGATCTTTGACATAATTTTTCAGAAAGTGATCGACATAATGGGAGACATTCTCTAAGAGGCTGTTTATGGAAGATACAATCGGCCTTCCCGGGGGTTGAGTTTGATTCTTGTGCACCTTGGGGAGTAGGTAAAATGTAGGGGTGGTGGGATTCTCATTAATTAGGAATTTAGTTTCATCCCAACTCAGTAATTTCATTTTTTCCCACTCTCGAATATTTTGGTGAACCCTATTCAGTAGTTTACTCAGATAGGAGTGGTCTACCCTTGTGTAGCATGTGGGTACACACGCACAGGGGCGGGACTTGCCTACGCTTATCAGGGCGTTCCATTTAACAGCTGTGTGTTTCTGCCTTCACTGCCCGTGACCAAGAGCACAGGAGTGCTTGAAACGCGTTGGGCTGAATTTTGCCGGTTTGTGAACTGTAGCTGTTACCTACCTGTGGTCCCTGAATTAAAGGCTTTTAACCCTCAGTTGTGCGGCGTTTCCACATTGGGCAACCTCTTTGACTTGATATATATATATATATATATATATATTTTTTTTTTTTTTTTTTTTTATTCACTCAAAAAAACATAGATTTCAGGGACGTTAGAGTTAGAAATTAGCATTTAAAAAACCTTTGAAATTTACTGAAAAAACCATCGGTTTCAGGCACGTTCTAGTTAGTTGGACATTTCTCTTGTAAAAAACCATAGAAATTCCCCCGTTATAGTTAGTTCAGATAACTATAACTCGCACACCCGCAATGCACTGCTGATGATATCAGTTGCAGAGAGGTGGTCCGAAGCCACGCCCTTTACACCTCTTAGTAACGCAACCCTATGGTACTTACTGGAGGTACCTGGTGGAATAGTTGCCCCCCGGGACCCCTCAGGATTCAAGGGGACTTAATCCCCCAACTTAAAACACGTCACAGGACGTGTTTGCACACATGTCACATCAGGCTCACCCCCTCAATTCACCTCTGTGCAAACGCGCCCCGTGGCACGTTTTAAGTTGGAGGATTAAGTCCCCTTGAATCACAGAGCTGTGTTGCAGAGAGGTGTAAAAAGGAGTGTGGCCTCGGACCACCTCTCTGCAACGTAGCCCTGTGGTGCATACTGGAGTTACCTGGTGGGCTAGTTGGCCATCAGGGACCCCAGTATTCAAGGTAAATTAATTTCCCAACTTGGAACGAGCTACGGGCGCATTTGCTGAGTGATGCACTGAGGGGGCGGGGCCTCCAGCACAATGCTGTTTTTTTTATTTTTATTTTTTTTAGATGGATGCCTGTGTGGCCCCCCCTTCTTTTCCTATTTTTCGGGCCCTCGGAACGCCATCTCCCAGGGCCTGACCCCTATTTTACTTTTTTTTTTTTAAACACTGGAAGGGGCCCCCCTCCCGAAGCCATTTATGGCCCCGAGGACCCCATCCCCCGGACCGGCCTTTCCTTTTTAATTATTTGTTTTTAGGGGAGGGGGGAACGCGTGGCCCCCCTCCCGAGGACACTTCTGGCCCCAGGGACCTCATCCCTGGGGGCCTGGCTACTCCGTTGGGTACCGTGGGGGGAGCCCCAAATCCCCCACAGTCTCGCTGTCTCCCCGCCTCCTGCGGGAGCGGCATTGCTTTGCCACACGGGGAGCTGCTAACATGTAGCTCCCCTTGTGGAAAAGCAATCTGTTTCGGATTTTGGGAGCTAGAGCAGGAAACCTGCTCTCGCTTCCAAAATCCAAAGCAGTGTTTGCTATGACAGGGTGGGATCTGCACGGCTCCCGCCCTGCCATAGCACACAGCAGTGTCCCAGGAGTGGGCGCCCCGAGACACTGCAGGAGCCGGCCCTGGGGGGTGGCGGTCCCTAGGGCCATCAAGGGCTCCAGGAGTGGGCTGTGCGGCCCCATTCCAACATTTTAAGCCCCGGGGAGATGGTGGTCCCCGGGCGCTGCAGGGGGCCGCGTGCCCCCTGCATTAGATTTAATAAGTCCCGGGGAGTTGGCGGTCCCCGGGGCTGCGGGGGCCCCCGCTATTAATTTTACGCATGGCCCCGGGACCTGGCCCACCCGGGGGCTCAATAATAATGAAGTGCGAAGGCTGCGCTTCGTTTTAAAAAAAAATTATCGGCAGGACTCGCGCACCCAGCGCGAATTCTGCCGTTTTAAAAAAAATGCTTTTTTGGGCTCTGGGGATTCTTGTGGGACCTCCTGAGCAGGCCTATGGGGTCCTGGTGTTTCTACCCTGCCCCCTTTTCTTGTTTTTTAACATTTTTTTCACTATTTTCTTGTGACTCGGTTCTACCGAGTCACAAGATGGCTGCCAACACTTCCTGGTTTGAACTGTTGGCATCCAATCACAGTGAAGCTCATGCTGGGGCGGGTTCGAGAACCCACCGCTGCCCTAGAAATCGAAACTTTTTCTTTTTCAAAATTTTCAGGAACTACTGAACGGATTTACACCATTTAACACAAATAACTCTTTCTGAAACAAGGACTACCTTTTTGCCAAATTTGGTGTAATTCCGTTCAGCAGTTCCGGCTGTAGCTTTGTCTAAAGTTTCCTATAGAATATAACATAGGGAAAACGCGTTTTGGGACCCCACTTTTTTCTCGGCCCCCACTTGACGAATCACCCTGAAACTCTCAAGATAGGAGCTGACCGGAGCGCCCCACTAGTTTTGAAAATTTCGTGAAGATTTGTCGAACTGTGCTAAAGTTATTGGGGGAAAAAAACACATTTCCTATGGAAACTAGGTCCTAACTATAGCTACTGGCGACCACCAGTAGGTGATAAAATATATATATATATCACCTACTGGCAATCACCAGTAGGTTGTTATAGTTAGGACCAAGTTTCCATAGGAAAATCATTTTTCGACTTGCCTATATCTTTGGCGCACTTTGACAAATCTTCACAAGATTTTCCAAAAACAGTGTGCCAGTGATTCTAGTTTTGCATGGGAAGTTTTGGGGTGAACCATCAAGCGGGAGCAGTGAAAAAGGGGATCAAAAAAAGTGCGTTTCCCATGTTAATTCCCATAGTGATTTTGAAAATGACTACAGCCTGAACTACTGGACGGAATTACACCAAATTTGCTAGAAAGCTAGCTCTTGGTCTAGAAAGAGTGCTTTTTGTTATTTTGTGTAAATCCATTCAGTATTTTTTGAGTTATTTCAAGAAATCCAAATTTGGACATTTAGGGCTGAGAAGGCTCCACAAACCCTCCCAATCTTGTGCTGAGATTGGATTGGCTGCCACCCTTCAAGCATGAAAGTGTTGGCAGCCATCTTGGGACTCGGCTTCAGCCGTGTTCCAGATAAAAAGTTTTAAAAAAGGAAAAGGGGCAAGGTAGGAGTACCCTGACACCTTAGCTCTAGTGCTGAGGTCCCAGAGGGACCCTGCCAGTGCACAAAATAATAAAAAATTAAAAAAAATTGCTGAAAATCGCAACAGATTCGCAAATCTGGTGACAAAAAAAAGAAACAAGCGCGGGGCTCCTGCCCTTTTTGGGGAAAAAGCCCCGGGTGGGCCAGGTCCCAGGGGGCATTGCTAATAAAAAGGAGGGGATCCAAGGGGCCACCCTCCTCAGGATCTATAAGCCCCAGGGACCACCACCTCGGCGAGGCTAAATAACCAGTGATGGGGGACGCCTTGATCCCCCGAGCCCTGGGGACGTCTAATGGGACCACCACCTCCCCGGGACCAAATACTTTAAAAACAATCGGAGAGGGGCCATGTTACAATTATATTATAAGTTTCCTGTATTTTATGGGCTATTGCTTTAAGGCACCCTCTCTGTATCTATGTGTGGTGTTGTAAAATTATTGTTATCTTTCCAATGTACTTCTACTGCCAGTTGCCCTGTTGGTTTCCGCTCTAGAATGATAAAGATTCGTTGGGAGTCAACTGCCTGGTTGTATGGCAGGTACTGTGCCTTTCTCCGAATAAGACAGCACAGGAGTGGTGCCAACGTCTTGGAATTTATTTTATACCTATTTATGTATTTCTTTTCCTTCACATTTATGGATTACATTGGATCTCTTCAAGTTTCTGGATCTGCATTCTTGATCCTTGTAAATACCTTTCACATTGTCCTCAAGACCGTACCGTTACCAAGGACATCGGTGTCTTCTCCTTGCACCGTATTGCCTGAGGAGTGGGACATGTGCCTGTGTGACGTCTCCTACCTATGCAACTGGATTGCAGCAACAGAGGAGTGAGGACGTGCTCCTACGTGGTGTGCTGAAATCATTACACCAGTGGTGCCATCTTGGAATTCGTTTTGAGCCCTTCAGCTCTAGCTTTTGGTGTTTCAGCTCTTTTTTTTTTTTTTTTTTTTTTTTTTTATGTTTGAAAGCTTTATTAGAATAAAATCAGATATTACAAGTAAGGTGACATCAGCAAAAATTAGAAAAAGTTAAAGATTGGGATAAATTAAACATAGGCAGCCAATATCACAGTGAAAAAACCAAGCATTTGGAATTATTTTACGGGGGGAAGGAGGGGGAGGGGAGGGAGGTAAATAAAAGCATGGTAATAGGATAAGGAGTGAGTAAAATAGAGAATTCAATAAATGTAATCAAAAGAGTACAGTAAAATACATAATATTTAGCAATTACTTGAAATAAGAACCTTTAGCGAAAAGGAAACAAGTGTAACGATAAAAAGAGAAATCACAATAGTGAAATAGAAATATCATAAAACTGCAGGCAGAGTACATGTATTCAAGGGGGTTTGAAATTATCCGAGGAAACTGGAGAATATATCTTTTTGGCAGATTGATCTAAATATAAAGTGAGAGGTAACCAATAAAGTTCAACATTGCGGGGGGGTTTACAGGAGGAGGCAAAGGCAACATCAAGTCTATGTGATTGACATACTAGATTCCACCAACAATTCAGAGACAAATTGTTCAAAGATTTCCAGTTAGATACAATGTGTTGTAATGCAAGGGCTAACATGAGGTCAAAAAGGCCTTGAGAGTGTGGAGGGAGATCCAGATCATCTGAAAGGCTACCTAGAAATACAGTGGTAGTGGAGAACTGGGGAGAGATGTTGAAAATACAGGAGAGGCGAGAAAATATCTGAGTCCAAAAAACGCGAACTGATGGGCAAAGGAAGAAAAGATGGAAAAGATCTGCATTGGGAGCGTTACAGGTCCAGCAAGTAGGGATAGAAGTGGAGTGAAAGCGAGATATAGAAAGAGGAGAAAGGTAGAGTCTGTGATAGAAGAAAAATAGGGATTGAGTGAGAGAGGCAGTACGGGAAATCTTCAAAGATCTGGCCCATATCTTGTCCCAAAGAGAAGTGGGCCATAAAGAGCCCAAATCCTCCTCCCAAGACAATTCTAACTTCGATTTAAGACGGTGTGGGTCAGGGGCGGAGAAGTGGCGGTAAATAAGAGAAGCTTTAGGAACAGTAGAGAGGACGGTAAGTAAAGAGGGAGGTGGGGCTGGCAGGTCTTCAGACGGAAGAGAATAATAGCGCTCTAAAATGGTCTCCATAAGAATGAGGAATTTTTTTGCAAAAGAAGGAGGGCAGCGGAATTGAGACTGGAGTTGGGGAAACGAACACGGGGATGAGCCATCAAACAGATGACGTACCCAGATGATACCTTTCGCTCTCCATGAGGGCCATGCAATAGGTCTGTTATTTATTAGTATGAGTGAATTATACCATATAGGTAATAGTAGGAAGGATTCCTGAGTGACCTGGGCAGAAGAGACTAAAGGTCGTAGAAGAGAAGAGGTATGTTTGAATAAAAGGGGATTAAGACATGGGGCTTTAGAAGTGAAGCGGATAACCTCTTGTAAAGAGTAAGGAAGTAATAACTCTTGTTCGACAGAGAGCCAGAGGGGAGAAAAAGGGGAGGGTTCCTGAGAGAGCCAGCGGGAAGCTTGTCGAAGTGAGAAAGACTTGTGGTAAAGTCGAAAGTCTGGGAAGTTGGTTCCACCATTGAGTTTAGATTTACGGAGGCGCAAGAGAGAAATACGAGCCTTTTTCTGTTTCCAGAGAAATTTGGACAAAACCGAATCGATGCGGCGGAAATAAGAAATAGGGATACGGATTGGAAGCATGGATAATAAATAAATCAAAATTGGGGCAATCATCATCCTGATGGAGTCAAGACGACCCCACCAGGAGAGAAACAGAGGATTCCAGGAAGCGAGTAATAATTCTATTCTAGAGATAACTGCATTCATGTTGAGTTGAATAGAAGAGGAAATAGAGTTAGAAAAAAGAACTCCAAGATATTTAATTTTCTTAGAGTTCCAAGCGAAGCCTGTAGCCGTAAAGAAGTGGGGAAGGCAAAGTTTAGTTAACGGGAGAATTTCAGTTTTGTCAGAATTGATTTTATAACCTGAGACCAAAGAAAATTTTTCGAATTCACTTAATAAAGAGGGAACAGAGGTGACTGGGTTTGAAATAAATAAAAGAATATCGTCAGCATATGCAGACAATTTAAGATGATGAGCTCCATAAGGGAATCCGGAAATGGAGGGATTGTTACGTATAGAGGTGAGGAAGGGTTCAAGTGCTAAAATAAACAAAAGAGGTGACAAAGGACAACCTTGACGGACTCCACGTTGAAGTGTGAATGGGGAAGTGAACTGACCATTGACGAGAACAGAGGCCTTGGGCGTAGAGTAAATCAAAGAAATATAAGATATGAATTTAGGATTGAAGCCATGCCATTTTAAAGAAGCTATGAGAAAGGACCAGTCAACCCGATCAAAGGCCTTCTCAGCATCGACTGAGATGGCGGCAATGGGAATTGACAATGAGGGGGCTTTACTTAACACATTAAGGAAAAGTCTGGAATTATCTGAAGTAAGGCGGCCTTTAACAAATCCACATTGTTCTTTCCCTATGAGATGTGGTAAGAGCGGGTCAAGGCGGAGAGCTAATAATTTTGCAAAAATCTTATAATCCACATTGACTAAAGATATAGGGCGATAATTTTTACAAAACTTAGGGTCTCTACCTTCTTTAGGAATAAGGCATATGGTAGCGTCCTGAAATGAGCCTTGGGCCGATCCAGTAGAACAAAAAGATTGAAAAAGAGATAGAAGTTTAGGTAAAAGGAGATCCGAAAAATGTAAGTAAAATTCAACTGGAAAGCCGTCAGGTCCTGGAGTCTTGCCTTTAGTGAGGGAGGATAAAGCAGTGGACAACTCAGAGATAGTGAGGTCAGAATCAGCGGACGAAAAATCAAGATGGGAGGTATCTGGTGTAGGTAGGTTGTCAAAATAGGATTGAATAAGGTCTGGGGTGGGAGGGTTCTCAGGCGTGTATAAAGCTTCATAAAAAGAATGAAATTGTTCCAGGATTTCTGCATTTGTATGTAAAAGAACATTAGAGGGGGAATAGATAGAGTCTATGTGAGTTCGTTCCTTACGCGATTTGAGGTAGTTCGCTAATAGTTTGCCAGATTTATTTCGGCCTCCATAGTATCGTGCGCTGCTTCTGAGGAGAAAAGAGGAGGCTGAGTCTGTAGTAAGCTTGTTAAAAGCGATCTTAGCTTTAAGAAGTTCAGGAGACATATGCTTATTAGAAGAGGTATAGAATTGATGTTCCAGCGATTTAATGTGAGCAAGGGTAACTTTACGTTTATGAAGGAATTGTTTCTTCTTCTTAGAGACAAAATCAATAATAAAACCTCGGGCTGTGGCCTTGAAGGAATCCCAAAGAATATGAGGAGGGGTATCAGGTGAAGAGTTGAGTTGAAAAAATTCAGAAGCGAAAGAGCGAAAAGAGGAGGGGAAGAGAGGATCAGTAAGAAGAGAAGGGTTGAAACGCCAACGAGAGGATTTAGGAGTAGGTGGAAGAAGGTCAAAGACAGTAATAATAGGAGCATGGTCAGAGATAACAATAGGTTCAATAGAAGAGGATATAAGGTGCTGGGAAAGAGATGAAGATAGAAAAATGTAGTCTAAACGAGAAAAAGAAGCATGAGGAGGAGAGAAGAAGGAAAAATCCACAACATCTGGGTGAGTGAGTCTCCATGAATCCACAAGATGTGTCTGAGTGATAGTGTCAAGGAATTGCTTATGTGGTTTGTGAGGGGAAAAACGAACAGAAGATTTACGGTCTAGAAAGGGGTCAATGATCTGGTTACAATCTCCACCCAGTAGGAAAGAATCATCTTTATATTGAATACATTTCGCTGTAATGGAGGGCCAAAAGGAGGAGTCAAAACCTGTGGGTCCGTATATATTGAATACAGTAATTGGGATAGCATTAATGAGTAGTTTAGCCAAGATCCAACGCCCCTCATCATCTTTTTCTTCTAACAGTACTTTACACTGGAGGCGTTTATGAACCAAGATAGCCACCCCATTCTTTTTTTGAGAAGCAGGAGAAAATAAAACAGTGCCAACCCATAAACGCTTTAGTTTTAAGGATTCAATATCGGAGAGATGGGTTTCTTGAATAAGAACAATATCTGGATTGAAAGAAGATAAATGTGAAAGTACTCTATGCCTTTTGATAGGGTGATTAAATCCTTTCACATTCCATGAAACAACTTTGAAGGTGAAAGAGCAGTAAATGGATCAAAATTGGAGAATGCAACAACATACTGTACAATAAGTAATTCAAACTGTAGACAAATAAGAACCATATAGATCATCAAAAAGGTAGAAGGAAGGATAGATAGAAGATGAAAAAGGAAAGGAAAAATAAAGGGATAAAGGGAGAAGGAGAGGAAAAGAGAGAAAAGAGCAGCAAAGGAAGGAAAAAGAGGAAAAGAGAGAAGGCATAGAAGACAGTACAAATCCAAAAGGATGACTGTATTGAACATACCTGGAGGGGGAAATACACAAAGGGGAAGGTGGGGAGGTGGTGATGCGCTACAAGACGGACGAACCAGGGTCGGGAGCAGGACCACGCCAAGACCGGACAAAAGGAATACAGGACGGGACACAGTGGTGAAGGAAGCGTCCGACAAATATCCATCTGGGAAAAAAAGAAAAACATTATTGACAGACATACGAAACAAGTGACTTAAACGTAGAGCTAGAAATACAGAGAGGAAGAATAAATAAAGGTAGGAGATGCAAGAGAAAGACAATCAAAGAGGAGATAGGGGAAAAAAGGATGTTAAGGATAAAGTAAGGAATACGGAAAGGAGCACGTAATCAGAGAAAGGTTATGAGAGAACACGACATGAATACAACAAAAGTCAAAGCTCAGCCACTGTTCGAAGCAGAGGAGGAGGCATCCATTCCTTCTTCATGTTGCAAGAGGAGAAAGTTCCGTAGTTCTCCAGGTTCCTGAAATGACCAAGTTTTGTTCCGATAGGTGACTCTGAAAGTACAAGGGTGAAATAGGCCATATCTTGCTCCCATAGAACGTAGAGATGGACGCATAGCCAGAAATTCTTTACGTCTGGAGGCAGTAACATTAGATACATCTTGAGATAAGTAGACTCGTTGACCTTGCCAAGACACTTGTTTTTTGTTCCTTGCTGCTGAAAGAATCAAAAGAAGATCTGTGTACTTCAAAAATAGGATGATCACTCCACGAGGCTTGGAAGAAGAGTCAGTTCTCGCCCCCAATCTATGGGCCCTCTGTATACTGATGGTTGTAGAAGGGGGCAAGTCCAAGAGTTTCGGTAAGAAGGTGGTAAAGAAAGTCACTGGATTGTCTCCCTCAAGATTTTCCGGCAAATTATAAATACGGAGGTTGTTCCTCCTATTGCGATTTTCCAAATCTTCTGTATGCTTTTGCAGGGAGAGGACAGTCTTCTCTAACGCCCCAATACGTTGCGTGTTGGATTGAAGTTCAGGAATATGGAGCTCAACAGTAGAAATACGGGCATCCATGGATTCCCATTTGTCTTTCAAAAGCTGCATATCTGTACTCGTCTTCTCAATAAAGGGACGCATTGCTCGTAGTTCCTCCAAAATCTGATCAATAGGCGAGGCAGGGGGGCTATCCTCTGGTGTAGGAGAATTTTGTTTGAGGCGCTTGCCTGGTGTAGCCGGTGAAGAGGGCTTACCAACAGATGAGTGAGCCAAGGATGACTTCTGAGTCGTCATTTTGACAGAGGGATTCGACTTAGGTGTACCAGATGAAGAGCCCACCAGAGTTTTCATAGAGGGTATAAAAAGAAATTGAGGCTTATGTAACCAATAACGTACCTCAGACAGATAAAGTCAAGTTTGAAAAGCCACTTGCACAGGTAGTGATTATGTGAATAGATGTAAATTATTCCTCAGGTGGACAAAGGACGAGAAGGTATACTGTAGTCCTCTCGCGCTGAGGTAAAAATGAGTTGCAGCATAAGATGAACCGTTCCACTAATGGCGCAGGCGCACTGGTTTGTGGAGTCGCGCTTTAGATGAGGGGGCGCTACTCCAGGATGAAGTAAATGGCACAGCGCAGTATGGAGAACGGTTATAATAAGGCGCGCTACTGACAAGCGCCCGTAACTGAGATATCCAAGTTAGCAATGATGATGTAGTCAGTGTTCATGAGACAGTCACCACAGGGAAGTGCACCACATGAGTAGGAGATATGTGTCGAGTCACAGCGCCGTCATAAATAGCAGAAGAGAACATAAGGCGGCAATGCGCAGATGAGAGATGTAAACATCATGGAGGCGTGAGGAGATGAACTTGGACCGCGGTGTGCAGTCAGTCGCGGTGATTTGAAAATGGCGGACACTTGGCAGGAGAGGGATAGCGGTGTTTAGTGGAAAAGGGGCATAAAGAAATAAAATGCGCCCAAACGCTTCCCTTTTAAAACGAACTCGCGTAAGTGACCATTGGTGTGAGGCCGGTAATTAGAGGCGCTAAAGAAGAGCCAGTCTGTAAGCGAGTCGCCGGCGCTGAGGCAGTTCACAAAATGGCGGATTACGGTGACTGGAGAGTTAATTAGGCTAAAAATCCATCAAAGTCACGGAATACGAGCAGGAAAAACACACCTCATGTTGGTGGTATGCTCCGGTTTCCGAATCCGGCGTTTTGGGCGAAGTCCGGCGTCCTTCACATCGATAAAAGCAGAAGAGGCTGTCCCGGCGCGACGGAGCTCCTCACCTAGCCGTCCATCTCGCACGGCGTCCAAGCCACGCCCCCCGGTGTTTCAGCTCTTTGATGTGTGGTCGACACAGGATCCCGTCTGCGGCGTTGGACTGCAGCTATTGGAAGTGGTGTTCTTCCCAGTGGTGCCTTTTGCGCCAATGCGCACTGCTGAGAGGAATGAGTTGCTGATCTCTTGTTATCACCGCATATCCACGTACTTGTTCTGCAGCGCTGATACACACAGCTATTGTCAGGTGATATTGCTGTTTGTGCACTGATGCGCACGGCCGCGAGGAAAAATTGCATATCACTTGTCAGTGAACTACCACATTTTAGGTTGCAGCGCTCATGTGCACAGCAGTTCACAATGGTTGCAGTGTGTTAGTGTTTGTTTCTGGTTGTTGGAAATCTGTGAGTTCTGCTCAAGGCAGCCTACACATACTTTTGGACAAGAGTCTGTTTTTGAGTCTCAACCAAGTTACGTGGGGACAATGCAATTTGAACCCCCTGTAAAGTTCCTGCAAAACAAAGGGGATCCTCCCATAGATGGAAAGAGGAATTCTTTACCTATTTGAAGGCGATTGATGGGGATAGAATGGGTGTTGTGAAGAAAAAAGTATATTACTTCACTGCTTAGGATCAGAAGGCAAGATGACTTTTAGAACTTTGCCGCAGGTTCCTCCACAAGGAGAGGGAGATCGTAATGTGTATGAAGAGGTCCTCTTATCAATGGAACTCAGGTTTAAACCTACTTCTAGTGTAACATTGAACAAGGTCAAGTTTTTCACCAGAACTTATCGCGAAGGGGGAATCTTTTGATGGCTTACTTACAGCACTGTAACTTTGTGGCAATTACAGGTGAAAAGATTACGGATCAAGTTATAGTGAATGTTAGGAATAAGAAAGTACAGGAATAATTATGGGTGATGGGAGACCCAAAGTTGCAGAATGTCATCAACATTGCGAAAGCTATAGAAC